>NC_140589.1:1246751094-1249314844 GCF_964204655.1 Triturus cristatus | reverse complement strand
ATTAGGAGGCTCCATTTGGATAACTTTGCACAAGTGAGGAGTGGTAAACGGGGGGGTCTAACAACTAGATTTCCAGTCAAGAGAGGAGTTAGACAGGGCTGTGTTCTGGCCCCCACCCTATTCTGTCTTTTTGTCAATGCATTGATTGCCCACCTTAAGGGGGTTAAAGACATTGATGCCCCAAAGCTACTTAATGATCAGGTGGTGGCACTAATGTTTGCCGACGATAGCCTTTTATTGTCTAAATCGCCTATGGGTATCCAGCGAGCCCTGGACAGTTTTGTTAATTTCTGTCTTATAAGGGGGTTGGAGATCAATACTCAAAAGACCAAGTTTATGGTCTGTAATCCACCTAAGACCAGATGTCCCAATCCCTCTTTGAATGGCACAGTATTGGACAGGGTTACTGTCTTCGGATATCTGGGCATCACCCTGACTGACAGAATGGATTGGGGCCCACAACTGGCCAACGCTAAATTAAGACTGGTGCAAACTACAGGTGGTATTTTAAAACTTCATAGAGAATCCTCCTTTAAGCCTGTCGCTTCCATCATAGCAACATACAGAGCTCAAGCACGTGGAGCTATTCTGTATGGGGCGGAATTGTGGGGTCACTCTTTGATACCTGACATTTGCAAGTCTGAAAATTCATTGCTTAGATCACTCTTGGCTTTGCCATCTAGCACCCCTCTTATTCCCATTAGAATGGACATGGGTATTAGACCCATAGAAGAAGTAGTCGCCCTAGGGCCTCTACTATATTGGCGCAGACTCTGGGTCAACCCTGAGCTGTCGCATTTTAGCGACGAAACTATAGAGATACTGGGTCTTTTGGGGTCCCAGAAATTGCCCTGGTTTGCTTTTATTAAAAAAGAAAGTAGGAGATTGGGTATCCCAGGCTTTTGGTCTAATCCTGCTGTAGCCTGTGCTGAGTTGTCTCGTGCCGGCCTGGTTCACCTACATTGTTCGTGCAGTCTTACGGCCATTCTTAGTAACCCTGGGTTGGGCTCGCTTACCCTCGACTTTCTAAACATAAAAACTGTTTACAGAGTGGAGCCGTTTTTAGACGAGATCTTGCCTACCTTCGCAAGAAAACTCTATCTACAGTTTAGATATGGCACACTTCCACTCAGGGTTTTTTCTTACAAATGGTCGACTGATAAGTCCATAAAATGTCCGGCCTGTGGGGATAAGGAAGAGTCTGTAGTCCACGTTTTCTTTTTCTGTAAGGGGTATAAACCCATACGACAACGATGGCTTGTTCTACTATGTAGAAACCTTGGGGTCAGCAATCATAAAGAGGCGCTCAGAATATTCCAAACTAATACCTCCACCCCAATAGTCTTTTCGGTCTCGCGTTTTATTAATGGCATGTGGCGCAGGAGAAGATCCTTTTTATAAAAAAATTTTTTTTAATGTTAATGATGTTAGAACTGATAATCTATTTTTATTAACTTTTTTAGCTCTCGTTCCTAATTGTATATAACTTTCACACTATGTTACTTATATTGTGTTTTTTATAAATGCTTGAAACATTTGATATGTCATTGCCTGTAACTATGCATCTTTTAGGGTCTTTGACCGAAATAAAGATTATTTGACTAAAAGAAAGTATATGACACACAGTCGGCTGACTAAGTATGAAAAGGTCATATTGGGTGCAACTAATGTGAGTCTTGCAAGATGTCTGAATGTGAATCCTGCAACTTTGTTGCCTGATGCTGATATTGTGGAAGTAAGAGATGAAGTAGATCATGATTGTCTGGATGTACTTAATTTTTGTACAAAACCACGACCAGATATAAAAGATGTATCTTTGCCAGAAAGTGATTTTGTGATGTTCGTTGATGGGTCATGTTTGAGAACAGATGAAGGAGTGCTGAGTGCAGCGTATGCAGTATGTTCAGTCGCAGCAGTAATAGAAGCATCATATCTGAAAGGAGTGAAATCAGCCCAAGTAGCAGAACTTGTGGCTTTGACTAGAGCATGCAAGATTGGGAAGAGTGTGAGAGTGACTGTGATAACTGACAGCCAGTATGGCTTTGGAGTCGTCCATGGCTTTGGCTAATTATGGCTACAAAGAGGTTTCCTGACCTCGAGTGGAGCTCCTATTAAGAATGCAGAAGTGGTTGGAAAGTTGCTTGAGGCGATACAGCTGCCTCAACAATTGGCTGTTGTAAAATGTGCTGCACATAGTCAAGGTGGTGATTATATTGCCACCGGGAACAGGTACGCCAACGACATGGCATAGTATTGTGCACAAAATCAGAATTCGGTCAATCGGCCTAAGGAAAGAGAAATGTCTTCTTGCTCATTGATGTTCACTAACATTGTGGGAACTTGGGAAGAGGTAAGACAATTGCACGATGAGGCAGGAGATGAGGAAATGAGACAGTGGATAAAAGCAGGATGTGCCCCAAGAGAAAAGGATCATGTGTGGGTCTATCGAGATGGAAGACCAGTTATGCCTGATAGCATGATGTCTACTATGGCACAGATGTATCATGGCCAGGGACATATTGGGAGAGATGCCATGATCAGGTCATTTAAGCAGACCTGGTAAAATGCAAAAGTCAACGATGCTTAATATGTCAGCAGTACAATCCTGGAAGGAAGACAGTAGTGCGTCTGGGAACAATAGGTCAAGAATGCAAGTAGATTTCATTGAGATGCCTCCCTGTAACAGACTGAGGTATGTTTTGGTTGTGGTCTGCCTATTCTCTAGGTGGGTGGAAGCATTCCCAACAAGAAGAAATTATGGGTTGACAGTAGCCAAGCTACTTCGAAGAGAGTTCATCCCCAGGTTCGGGTTCCCAGTGACAATTGAGTCAGACCGAGGAGGACATTTCCATAATGAGATTGTAGGATTAATTTGTGAAGCATTGAATGTACAACAAAAACTACCTTGTGCCTACCGACCAGAGGCTTCTGGTGTGGTTGAACAGATGAATGGCACTATCAAAAATAGAATAGGAAAAATGTGTTTAGCCACAGGTATGAAATGGCCTGATGTCTTGCCTCTAGTACTCATGACAATTAGATCAATTCCAGACAGAACTACAGGATTGAGTCCTCATTAAATAATCATGGGACGTGCTATGAGACATGTATTTATACCAGTCAACAAGCTGATAACTTTAACTGATGATATGGTGTTGGAATACTGTAAAGGCCTGGCTGATGCAGTTCATTCTGTGTTTCATCAGGTTGGAGCAGATGCCACCACACTTGAAAAGAAGCCAGCCCATGATCTGAGCCCAGTTGACTGGGTAAGGATAAAGGTCCACAGAAGAAGAAATTGTTTGGTTCCAAGGTGGGGAAAACCACGACAAGTCATTCTGACCACGACCTCAGCTGTGAAGTGTGCTGGACTGAAAAACTGGATCCATGCAAGTCATACATTGAGAAGTCAGAATCCGGTGGACAGCACAGGAAAAGAATACTTTGATGAATCAGAATCAAGTACTGAGTCAGATGACGAAGGGTCAAAGACATGAGAAAACTCTGAAAGGGGGGAAACGGAACCAAGTCCAGCTTTGGTCCCCTGAAGTAGCTCTCTGAGAAGAAGATTGCAGATTTCTGAATCCAGCGATTCTGGAAACGAGCAAGAAGCGCAGAGTTCTAAAAAAGAACACCGAAAGAAAAGAGGAAAGAGTACTGAAGAAACAATAAGAGAAATTTGTGAAAAGGAAGTAGCAGATGAGAGACTGAGAGAAATTCCACCTGAAATAACAAATTTAAGTGAACAAGGGACAGGTACAGAGAGAGAGGGACAGATTTCTGCGGAAGACCCCCGAGGAGGTGTAGGGAACTGCAACATCCAGTTAGGTGAAGGGACAAGTAGACAGCAGGAAGATTGCGTGTCTGAGATCCGAGGAGGGACAGAAGTAGGGAAAACAAAACAAGTGGTGGAAGAAGAAGTTGCTGAAAAGACAAAGCAAGTTGAGACAGAGCGTGAAAATGAAATACCTGAAGGTCGAGTTCTAAGAAAGAGAGCTAGGAGGAATGACAAGAATTACAAAGGGAGTAAAGTAAAAAGAGTTGCAAGAGATGATGTTTGGCCCAATAAAATAAGGAAACTAAGATATCGACTGACACGAGTGAATTCACCAAGAGCTGAACAGGTGAATGAAGTGACAAGTCAAGAAAAATCAAAAGAAGACGAATTAACTGAAGACAAAGAGAGTAAAAGAACAAGGAAACCTAGCCAGAAGTATAAGTCACCGGAATGGACGTACGTGGCTCTGCCTGAAAAGGGAGAAGAGGCAGATAGTCAGGGAAATCCAGAGGAGGCTGTACTGAAAGTGGTTGAGGATGAAATAGAATCGGAAATCCTGAGAGTTCTCTTGTCCGACATTGGAGAAGAAGAAATGGAAGTTCGGGAAAATCTGTATTTGGATGACGAGAGGAGAGTGAAGAATGATGAGATGCCAATCTGAATAAATCAAGAAAACTACTGATGAAGAAAACAAAATATTGAATCAAAAGATAGGGACTGGTAGAACCAAATAGGTGTTAGAACCTTAGGTTAGAAAATCTAGTTGTAGAGTAAAAGAGGCTAAGTCAAAAGACACAGTTCATTTTAACAAAGATGGCTAACATAGAAAGTAGTAAAGGTAGATGTACATTCATGAAAAGATGGTGTAAAATGTGTTGTTGTTGTACAGGATTATTAAAGCTTTTATGGAGCATCCTTGCTCCTGTCATTTCTTTTAAGGTCACTATAGATACATTAGAAGGACATAGTGAGAACAAAACTAATATAGGGAAAATTACAAAGGTAGTTCCAACTAGAATAGATAATAACTATTTGCATAAAGACAGGTCAATAACAGATTTTTCTAATAATGTGTTTTCAAAATTATTGTATGAATATGTAAAGACAATGGACGTACGGGACTGCTACGTATGTATGCAGTTACCAGCATCTGTTTCTGAAGGAGTGACTTATCATCACTTCCCGGAAACGTATGAAATAACATGTAGTGTAATAGCTAGTTTATTTTATCAGACAGGGAAATTAGAATATTATTTTTCAGATGTAGATAACATCTTTGCGCAAGTTCCTTCTTATAATTAATTAAACAAAGTAAAACCTACTAAGGTATTAGGTGAATTTTTCTTACAAACTAAGGAACTAACATTAGAGTATATTTTTAGAAACAATTTGACATGCAGTTTGAAGAAAGAAGAAAAGACATTCTTAGACACGGTTGAAGAAAGAAGATTGAAAATGCAAAGAAAGGCAGCAGAAGGGAAAGTGGAGAAAACAGTCTGGGATATAGAGAAGGAAAAACATTTGAAAGGAGAAGCTAGTCCAACTATAGCTTTAGATTGGCCTCAGAAAGGGAAATTTTGCATTCAAAGGAATCAAACTGTGTATGATAATTATTTTTTAGGTAATAGTGAGTGCCATGATACATATCGAATCATGGGTGGATGGGGATTCAAAGGTGGTAAAGATCCAGTCTTTCCTGGATTATATTTTATTTGTTGGAACAGGGCATATTATTGTTTGCCAGACCATTGGTATGGCACATGTTACGTAGGCCTGGTTTTTCCTAAAATTTTCCATATGGATAGAGGAGAAGATGGTGTACACAGCTTAAGTAATCATTTAGCCAGAACTAAGAGAGATTCTTGGGCAGAAATTGTAGGTGATATTTTCGAGGCATTGATACCAGCAGTGGGAATATCTCTGAATGCAAATAAAATTCGAAAATTATCAACAGTAGTGGATCGCTTGTCAAAAAGCACCGCAGGAGGATTTTTATTGGTAAACACTGAAATGGTTGCCATGCGTGCTATGGTAATGCAAAATCGACTTGCCCTTGATATATTATTGGCAAAAGAGGGTGGAGTCTGTGGAATGCTGAAAGTTCAACATTGTTGTACTTACATTCCTGCCGAAAGCAATGATCTGAACATTTATATTAAGAATATTACTGAATTGCATGATGAACTTGCACCACTGGAGGTTGAATGTGTTTGGGAAAGGATTGGAAAGAAAATAGCTGCTATTAAGAATTTCTTAGTACAAATAGGTAGTACTCTTGTAGGTAAAATACTGTTTCCATTAACATGAGTAATTTGCATAATTTTAGTGATAAGATTAGGTTGTATTTGTTGGAAAAATAAGAAAAGAATAAAAAGTGAAAACTCAAAAAGAAAAGTTAAGGAACAGGAAAGAGAAAATGAAGAAATAAAATTGGAGGAGTGGAAGGAGAGTATGTACGAATCAGTAAAAAGAGAAGACGTGGGTGAAACTGAATTATGATTAAGAGCAAGAAAACATTTTAAAGATTCTGTAAGACAGAACAAAATTTTGAGTGGTGTGGTGATAAAATCACCAAAGGGGGGATTGCTGGAGCGGGTTATGCAAAATTTTGTATACCCACCCCATTTTGCATGTTGCTTTATTAATTAGATTAATTATTTAATTATAATCGAACTAATGGATTAGAGTGATGTGGAAAATACTTACCAACCTTGCTAATATATGAATTACACGTGGGGTTTGCATCTGCATGGCTTAATTAATATGTGAACTAAATTCTGTACGCATACTAATGATAGACAATTAGAATATTGCATAATAAATGTCGCTTTTGTGATGTAATTGTGATTTGTGCTTTATTTAGTAAGTATAAACCGCATTGAGTGTTGCTTTTGCTAGATAAATACACACACATATGGGTATTAGCGAGGGAATAACATTTAATTAGTCGTTTCTATGTATTAATTACGTTTTGTGTTTCTGTGCTTAAGTTGACCATTTTGGCCTATCGAAAGATGGCTGCCCTTGGTGCCTAACCCGACTGCCGACGCTGAACAAGGCTTGGGTGAAGTGCGCCTGCGCTGACGCCAGCTACAGTGGCCTCGTTATGACCCCAGATGAACATGTACCCTTCAAGGTTGCCCTGGGACACAAGCCAGCTTTTCCTAAAGAACAATAATGTGCTACACAAAACCGGAAAAATCAAGTATAATGACATCAGAGACTTTATTTTGGTGGGAATCCTGTCAGACGATTTCAATTGACCAATCAGAACATTTGAAGACCCGTTTTCGATACAAATTGTCAATGATTTTTACTATAAATTATGGTAGAATAGAGAGGTGGGTGCGGGTTCGTTTCTGGCCTTTCTCGATTTCCTGACGTTATGCTGACGGAGAGGACGGTGACACTTCAGGACAGCTGTTTGCCTGAATCTTTGATGAACTGAATTAATGCCCAAACTCCTGATGAACTGAATTTACTAAATTTGATGGGCATAGATTTGCGAGACTGCCAGATTTGACATAGAGGACGACATTTAGCCAGAATAGGTAAATATGAATGGCAACTTGATCAAATTAATGATTTAATTTGCAATATTAATATAAAAATTTAAATTGAATATCTACAGAAATGAGTTGGGTTGTTTATTCATTGAAATGTGTTAATGAAAAGGTTAATTAGGGAATTAGAAATGTGGGCTAAATCAGCAACTAACTGATCCATCCCGATTTATGAGAGGAATACTAAAGGTGAAGTTCAGGGCCTAATGAGTATCAGTAGGTGGTGTAGAATTGTCGCTCTTTAGGGTAAAAGTGGTATTTCCTTCTCATTACCAGCGTTTGGAAGATAATCGCATCCCGCACGGACTGATGGTGAGTGAATGTTGGTGTTATGGGTCCCACCAGCAAATGTATGGATAGTGTGTGAATGTGAGATCTTTGGTCTGTGACGGAGGGAGGGATTTTGCACTCCACGCTGGAGCACGTACACATTAGCCACAGTAACTCTGTATCCTTTCATATCAATGTGCAGTGATAAAAGTCTACCGGGCATTTCAGTATGTGTTTGTGTCACCCTTCCAGGGAAGTGTGTCCCAGAGATAATCACCATCCCTGCCCTTTTAACAGGCCCAGAAGAAAAATATTGCCAGTCAACTCAGCAGGATCATGATTTCTTCCAGTCTTCTCTAAGTAAGTTTCCTGTAACAAACATATATCAAATTTGCCTTCTTCAAGGTAGGTGAGTAGTGCCACGTGTTTCACTGAGCATTCAAACCTCTAACATTAATGCATACAATATTAATCATAAATTATACATTCTTCCTCGCTATTGTATACCCCTCGTGTGCACAAGCAGACAGAAGACCTTCTAGAGTCGCCCAGAGAAAATACAATTAGTGAGAGAAGACCGATAGAGCTCGCCCGTATGAGATAGGAGAGAAGAAAATAGAGATAAAGAGAACAACATGGTTTCCCACCTGGAAACCCAACTAGAACATATATGAGGGTCCATGTCGGACAGCAGGAGAATTCCAAAACACTGTGTCTCAGGGTGAAAAGGGGGTTGGAGCTCCGCTGCCCAGAAGAAGTCTAGTATGAAAGGTAGCGGTAATCATTGTAGATAGGAACAGTGGGCCAGCCAAGAGGGCTTTATCCATCGTACATAACAGCAATCTCAAATATAAGCAATGCTGTTAATGTCAAATGAATCATTTCAATGTTCAGTATCTGCATCAGAAGCACTGTGTTTGTTTTGTAAATGATGCAGTAAAGTGGCCCGTTTCTTACAGCCCCATCTTTTGGTCTTTTCCATGCAATTAGAGCGTTGAGGGCCAGCCGGTGATAGGATGAAGGACTGCATGGATGTCTGAGTTCTTGAAATTCAGGCATGTCTGGTAAAGATTGTGCTTCCTCCACAGAACAAATTGTTTGAGTTTCATTGTGCCATACAAAAGGGAGGCGGAAGCGGTGACCCCATCTATATCGGATACCTTTCTGACGGAGAATGATGATGCCATTATGCAGCATTGCCAGATGCAAGTTAAGTGTACACAAGCTACTGGTGTGCCAATGCTGTATGTGGGCAGCCCAGAAGTGATCCTGTTTATCAACATCGGTTGTGCATGGACCAGAAAGGGCAAAATGTTACTTGTGCCATGCCAACCCTTCTCATTATATTCAATGCTTCATAGATGTCATGTTGAGCGAGGGGTGCACTGTGGGACCTAACATACTACACTTTGAACTACTGATGTGGATCACGTATCACTCATGGGAAACAATTGAAACATGTGGTCTTAACCACGTGTATTCGGACTACGCAAGCTCAAACACGCTTGCCTTAACCACGCGTATGCCTTAACCATACATATGCGTGGTTAAGGTAGTGCACGCTGCTGGCTGCTGTGGTGAAGGCGGAAGGAGGGAGATGCCAGGAAGAGATGGAGTGAGGTAAGTGGGGCTGGGTGGTAGTTTTCAGGGCTGGGGCGTCGGGGTAGTTTAAGGGACAGTGCGGGAGGGGTCGGGGTAGAATATGAAAAGGGGTGGGGTTTTAGGCCTTAGGGCAGGGGAAGGGGGAGGAGAATGGGTAGTTGGGGTCGTTTTAAGGCTGGGGTAGGTCTCAGGGCAGTGGAAGGCGTTGGTGTAGTTTAAGGGACAGCGCAGGGTCGCGGGGTCAGAGTAGTGTAAGTACAGGGGCAGGACTTTAGGCCTTAGGGCAGGGGGAGGGGAATGGGAAGACAGGGTAGTTATCGGGACAGCATGGGGATGGGGGTAGTGGTGACCTTAGCCACATATACCCTTTTACTATTCATGCCTATACCACAAAATTGCATGGTAAAGGCATGCATGGTAAAGAAATGTATGGTTAAGATGCATTCATGGTTTGGGTTGCGTGGTAAAGGCATGCGTGTCTCTATCATACAACTGTCACTCATAGTTGAGTATTCCTTTGCCCGAGGACCCATGTGTTGGTCTCTGACAGTCACACAATCAAGAATGATCGTAACACTCCCCACAGCACAACTGGAACCTTATTGCTGAGTTTGGTAGTCTGCAGGAAACTGAGGAAAGGGTTCCATGTATTCCGTCACCTCCCAAAGCATCCCACAAAGAGGTGAAAGTAAATGATTCTTACAAGAAGAGAAGAATGATGCTGAAGAGAGCAAAATCATTGAGATTAAGCAGGGATCTCTAGTAATGGCCTGGTCCACATTAGCTCACATGGATAAGTCATCATTTTGATACCAGACAAATCTTATAACAGACATTCAAGCATCCATGCTCACTTGGTGAAGAGTTGGAACTAGTGATACGTGCACATCGATCAGAGACCAATATGAATTCTCAGAGGCAGATGAGGACACGGAGGCCACGGACCTCAATGGAATGCAAGAAGAAGTCGTCTTCCTTTCTGATGACTTTGCACTGAACTCTTCCGGTTCATTTTATTCACTTCCTCAATCCCCTAGTTCTGACCCCTGCCGTCTTATCCTATCACTGTAATGGACACAAAAGTATAAGTTGATACATAAAGGGGTGGAGATTTTGTCCATAATTTTATTGTGACTTCCCTATCTGAGAAGGAGGAGACTTCTAGTGTTTGTGTCTTGGAATGTGCAAATAGAAAGAAAGGGTGTTGAGAGAGATAGATTTAGCATTGGTTTAGAAGTATGGATGCCCTTGGCCATTCTGCTAGCTGGCACTTGACTGAAACCTCAAGCTGCTCATTCTTTCTACTTTTCAAACCTGCAAGTTGGTGGTGATTTACTATGCATCACAATTTGGGAATGAGAATTAGGAGGGCACCTTGGCGAACACAACATAAGAGAAGTGTCTTTCTTATGTGGATTCATACATCCAATGTTTCAATGGAATGGCCAGAGGCAGTAGAGTGGTAAAACGCCATACTTCATTCAGAATTGTAGTTCACCTGCTCACTGACATCATTTAGGGGTTACCAGAGGCAGCAGCTACCCTCGGTTTAACTCTTGCTAGTTCTAGCACTGCTCTTGCAAACCCGGACCTCAGAGGAGACTAAGGCAGTACCACGAACATAAGTTAAAACAATAGTTTTTATTGGCCTTGTATACTTTCGGCACTCCTTACTTAACATGGATATTATGATGTCTACTTCAATAAATATGAGCAAAATGCATGATATGCATTGTGTTGGCCTTGGCCCTTTCTGCAAGGTCATCCCTAAACATTTTGCCTTCACCCTACTGCTTTTTTAACGTATTCTCGTTGGAGTTTAGGACTCTGCACACTTTATCACTGCTAGCAAGCTAGTGCTTTCTCCTGTAAACATGGTAAAATTGACTTACACCCTATTGGCATATTTAATTTACTTGTAAGTCCCTAGTAAAGTGGCACTACCTGTGCCTAGGGCCTATAAATTAAATGCTACTAGTGGTCCTGTAGCACTGATTGTGCCACCCACTTAAGTAGCCCTTTAAACATGTCGCAGGCCTGCATATGCAGCCTGTTTGTGTATTTATACACTGTCATTTCGACCTGACAAAATAACCTTTTACCAGGCCCAAACCTCCTGGTCAGGAACCTGCTCTCCACCCGCAGCTCCGCTCCTAAGTGCCACCGCTCCGGCACTCTGCTCTGCTTCCCAGGTAAGTGTTGAGGCCCTTGGCCACCCACAAGCTCCTGCCTGCGCCTCATCCCTGGTGGTCCAGTGGGAAAGCCTTGCTCTTCTACTGGCCGCTGTTGTCTCTGTCTGTCTTTGTGCCACTTTGCTGTCTGCCTGTGTGCCCTTGGCTGTCTTGTACCACTTTGCCGTTTTATTGCATTTTTTGTCTGTCTCTCTTGCGCCCGTGTCTGTCTTTGTGCCCCTTTCTGTGTTTTCTGTCTCTCTTGTGCCTGTATCTGCCTTGTGCCTTTTTTTGTTCTTCTGTCTCTCTTATGCCCATTTTCTGCCTCTGTGCCCTTCCCGCCTCTGCTGCCCCCGCAGCCCCTACCCCTGCCGGTTTCCGCTTCTCACCTCCCAGCTGCACTTCCCTCCCCCCTGCCCTACTTAATGGCGGCCGCTGCAGGGGCGCACTGCCGGCGCGCCAAAGGCAAGCCCGTCTGTGCCCATCCGCGGCCAGTGCCAGGAACCCTGGATCTACGACCCCCACCACTAAAACTATGCCACCCTCCTCGCACTCAACCCCAGAAGAAACAACAACTGCCAGAGATCGATGCCGAAAACCGCACATAGCCAGTTCTCCTGCCTACACTGCCGACAATCCTTCACCATCAACAGCTCCCCCCACGACAGCTGAACCCATGCCGGACTCCCTCACCACCGAAGCCCTGACATGCATCTTCCTCAACGTGCGCTCCCTCCACAGACACGCCACAGAGATCTGGGATCTGCTCGACATCCTCTCGCCAGACGTTGCCTTCTTCACGGAAACATGGACAAACACCACCTCCGCCCTCGACATCACTATAGCTATCCCCGATGGATACAAGATTCAAAGAAAGGACCGCCTCCACCGCCCAGGAGGAGGACTCGCCATCGCACACAAGTGCTCCCTCTGACTCTCCACCTCCAACACGAGCGGCCCCCTTTCCAACACAGAGCACCTACACTTCCAGACCAGTCCCAGAACTACGCTGCAAAGGACCCTCGTCTAGAGACCCCCCCGGCCGTCTGGCCTCTTCCTCCACCACCATTGCTGACCTCATCGCACCCCATGCCATCACCTTCACAGACTACATTCTCATCGGAGACCTGAACTTCAACCTCGATAACTGCAGCAACCCCGACTCCAACACCCTCCTCAACAACCTCGGACTGGAAGCAGCTTGTCACCACCCCCACCCACAGAGCCGGACACACCCTCGACCCCATCTTTACAGGAGGGACAAACATTTACTTCAGCCACACCACGCAGCCCCTCTGGACAGACCACCACTGCGTACACTTCATCACCACCACTCCGTACACCACACCCCTCTCCACCACCGACAACCAGCCGACCATCACCGACTGGAAACCCACCACCACTGAAGACACAGCCACGACTATGAAAAACACCCACTTGGGAGCCCCCACTGACCCCTGCCCACTGCACATCTACCACAGAGCCGCCACTACCATTGCACCCGAATTAGGCCAGACCAGCAACGCCTCCCTCGGATCCGGCATCTTCCCGAAGACAGGAAACGGGCAGAGGTCAAGCCCCTCCTCAAGAAACCTTCGACCGACCCAACGGACCTGAAAAACTATCGTCCCATCTATCTCCTTCCCTTCACAGCCAAAGTCACCGAGAGATTCATAAACACCCAGCTGACCATCTTAATCGAGAGAGAACGCCATCCTCGACTCCTCCCAGTCTGGATTCCGCTGCAACCATAGCACCGAGACCGCCCTCCTCGCCGCCACCGATGACACCCGCATGCTACTCGACTAGGGCCACACTGCAGCCTTCATCCTACTAGACATCTCCGCAGTCTTCGACACCGTATCACACCGCACTCTCGCTGCCACACTCCAGTATACGAGGAACCGCCCTTGACTGGATCCGCTCCTTTCTTTCTGGCAGAACCCAAAGGATCAGACTCCCCCTTCCTCTCCGAACCTACAGAGATCAACTGTGGAGTACCCCAAGGATCCTCGCTCATCCCCACGCTCTTCAACATCAACATGGCCCCTTCGCCGCCATCGTCAGACAGCATGGACTCAGCATAGTATCTTATGCCGACGACACTCAGCTCATCCTCTCTCTCACGAAGAACACCGAAGACACCAGACTCAGCCTCCAAGAAGGAATGAAAGACGTCGCAGCCTGGATGAGCGACAGCTGCCTAAAACTGAACTTGGAGAAGACAGAGGTCCTCGTCTCCAGACCCTCCCCACTGCATGAGACAGCTCCTGGTGGCTCCCTGCCCTCGGAATCCCACCCACCCCAACCGACCACGCCCGGAACCTCGGCATCATCAAAGACTCCTCTCTCACCTTGACTCACCAGATCAATCCTGTTGCCTCCACCTGCTTCAACTCCCTCTGCATCCTCCGCAAGACCTTCAAGTGGAACTCCCTGAATGCAGAAAGACCGTCACCCATGCCCTCATAACCAGCAGATTGGACTATGGCAACGCCCTCTATGCCAGAATCAACAAGACCCTGCTACACAAGCTCCAAACCATCTTGAACACCTCAGCCAGACTCATCCTCGGAACCCCATGACACAAGCACATAACCCAGCGCCTATGGGACCTCTACTGGCTCCCCATCGAGAAGAGAGCAACCATCAAGCTACTCACCCACGCCTACAAATCCCTCCACAACATCGGACCCAAATACCTCAACAAGAGAGTCTCCTTCCACGTACCCAAATGAACCTCCACTCTGCCGACCTCACCCTGACAGAGACCCCACGTATTCACAGAACCAGAGCAGGCGGAAGAGCCTTCTCCTACATCACAACAAAGACCTGAAACAAGCTCCCAGTCAACATCAGATGCTCCCCTACTCTGCACAACTTCAGGAAGAGCCTCAAGACCTGGCTCATTGACTGATCTGGAGTTGCACCCCCCCAGCGCCTTGAGACCCTCACGGGTGAGTAGCACGCTTTATAAACCCCTGATTGATTGATTGAAACCTTCCTTTTTAATACATATAAGTCACCCCTAAAGTAGGCGATGGACAGCCCGGGGGACAGGGGGTAGTGTATTTAAAAAGATGGACATGTACTTTTAGGTTTTACATATCCTGGTAGTGAAAATCAGTTTTTCATTACTGCAAGGCCTACCTCCCCTATAGGATAACATTGGAGTTACTTTATTACATTTAATAAGCTGTACCCTCCAAATGGGAATAGGTAACCTGTTCAAGTTTGGTGTCTTTGAAATTGTAATTTAAAATCCTCTCATCATAAAGACTGATTTTAAATTACGATTTTGAAAATGCAACCTTTAGAAAGTTTAGCAACAACAAAATACACACGTTAGTTCTGATTTTTGACACCATCATTTCTCTTTGGTCTAGCACCTTAATTAACTAGGCCATGTTAATTTATAACCTAACTGATTTGAAGAATAATTTTAATATTCAATCACCAGTTTTTTTTACCATAGACATTGAATTACAAAGACCAAAAGTTGTACCTCATCAAATCACAAAATTAACAGATCATCAAGGACAATAGTGGCAATTTTTTAGTGCACGTGAGTTTTTACATTTAGACCAGGAAACATTACATATATATTATATTCAAAAACACTGAAATGTAATTACAAAATTTGTACAATTCAGTGATGTAAAGAATGTGCCTCTCTCTACTCTAGTATGCTTTTGACCATTCCTGAGTATTTTTACTTAGAGAATCTGTCTTTTTAATCCTTTCTTTGGACTACTCAAGTTACTGCAACTGCAGGGGTTGTGCCAACTATTTCATTCAAGGTTTTAAGGCCTTACCTATACCTAATTGCCTCCCAAGAAGACATTAAACCACACCACGGACGTCAGGACACAAGTGACTTTTGCCATCATTACTCCCACCACACACTTGTAAAATTTGTATTTGTACAAATTTTAAATGGGTATCATTTTTATCCTAATCTTGTACAAGACCTCTATGAACCAATTCATCATCTAAAAATTATTTTATATAACAATGTAAACAATGCATTTAAAGCACTTTGTACTTTAATGGTCTGAGGACTGAAATAAAGTTTTAAAATGTAAATCTGACACTCAACTACTAAGATTATTTACAGGCTTTACTAAACCAAGAATCTTCGGGGGATGCCCTAGCTTTACCTTGCTCTCCTCATCTTCTCTATGCCTTCCCACCTTTTCCTCTTAACCCTCATGTGCTTTTCAAAGTTCAGAGACAGTCAGTGGAGGTGATGGAGCAAGGTTTCATATTTGAGAAACGTGCTTGTATGCAATCCTCTCAAAAAACATGTAACAACGTAACCAATAAGTCCTGTAATACTATTATTGCATTACATTCATTATATAATATCCAGGGGACGCTTACCTATGTGTATTACTAACAAGTAACCCGAGTGTCTAAAAATGGCCGCCGAAAACGCGGGAAAGTCTCTGCGCATGCGTCTACTGCATCTACGTAGTATGATGTCCTCTTTCGCTTGGTGGGAAAAGTTGCAGCTGCGCAATAGCTTTAAAAATGGCCGCTGGAAACTCACATGGTAATGCACATGCTATTGCATAAACTAAACCTATAAATTCTACTAAGCACTAATGCGAAAAGATTAAAATATGTAAATGGGGATAGAGTAGAGATAAGTGGTATACAGTGAAATCATTTATTGTCGCATTCTAACGTGTCTTTTTCTGACTTTATTATTACTTCAAATATGGGCCTCGGAGGATGACTAAAATCCCTACCCCGCTTGATCCGCGTGCATGCGCATGGAGACTTGCCGGAAACCATGATGGCACACTTGAAACACAGCCAAGGACACATTGGACGAAGATGCCTGGGAAGGAAAACTATTGACCCGAACAAGCAACAATTTTGAATAAAATGTATAAACTTGTATTGATCATAATGTAAAATGCGGGTGGGAATAAAGCTATGGAAAAGTAAATAAAGGAGCGGAAACATAGAACAATAGTCCAAAGAAAAAATATTACTTTTAATATGGTGTGATGAACTCACCTCCTCGCCCTGACCAATCAGAATAGGGGAAAATATGAATATTGCAACTTTTGGGGGTGGTACACGTATACAGAATAGTATAATTGAGGTAAGTTAGCTAGAGACATTGTCAGACCTGTCAGACTTGCCAGATCCGTCATTCCGACTCGTCACAGATTCTGTCCGAGACTCTGTCTTAGACCCTGCTGCTGCCAGAAACTCTGCTCGAGAAAGCGAGAAACTGATCGATACACTAAATCATCTAGAAGGGAATTTTCTGAAGAGGGACATTTGAGGAGAGTAGTACCAGAGAGGGGTGCGACGCTGACGTTGCACTTAGAAGAGGTCACCTTCCCAGATCTGAATCTGCCCGATCCTCTGTCTCCATCCTGTCCTGGGAGATTCTATCTGGCCCATCTTTAAGGAGTTGAGTTCATCTATCACCTTAGGTAAATATAATTCTGTGAAACTTGTCTTTGTACCTGCTTTCTCTCTTACTCCCTTTCCCAGGTACCGTCTTCATTGATTTTGTTATTATGACTTTGCTATATTTGACTTTTATTTTGTCTCTTGCGAGAAGGTGCTAAACTGTATTTGATTCTGACTCACAAAATTATTGATTTAGATAAAGATTTTAAACTTTTTGAGTTTGTGGTTATTTCAAGCTTAAGTTGAAATTTCATTTTCTACCTTAAACTATCTCAGCAACCTGATTCATTGAGTAAAGAAATTATTAAGGAGATCAAATTGGTAAGACTTGGTAAAGGTGAAAATCAAATTACAGGTAAAACTCAAAATTGTTTACAGCGGGGTCTACTGGCTTATCTGTGTGAATGTTATGGGCCCAGGTGAGTATTAGATATATGTGTGTGTGTAACCTGAGCTGGTGACCCGCTCTCTATCATTATTGCTTGGTAGCAGAGGCATGGTTAGGTTCTAGGCAGTTACGTAGAAAATATTGTGGATTGAATTATTTGATTTATGCACTAACAACTGCTATTCATTAATTGTTACGTATTGTTTCATGTTGTCTGGAAATCACCAGGAATATTGAATAGTGGGTGGCGAAGGGAAGCCATACTGCAGTGAGGTTACTTGTCTGGATCAGGAAAGTGCTGAAAGTTACGCAGGAGTAGAAGCACTGATTTAGGGATTATTTTTCTTTTGTATAAAAGTGAGATTAATTGGTAGCAAAGGAGTTCGCTGGTAAAACTTTGGTATTATATCACCTAGAAAGGGTAATACTGAAGGAGTAGCAGGTTCTCTGATGCTTGTGTGAAGAGTAAGCGGAAAGGTTTTACTCGTAGTGTATGAAGAGTAAGCGGATGGGTTTTACTCGTAGTGTGTGTAGAGTAAGCGGAAAAGGTTTGCTCGCAGTAAATGGTTGACTAATCTTTGAATTTGGAGGATCAGACACAGTAGCGAATGTTTCTATGTTGTTGATTAATGAAAACTGCATGTATAACCTTGTACTCGCCCAGACAGAAGATACTGTCCACGAACAGTACATAAAAGGAAGATCACGTAAAATGTATGGCGAGAAAAGAAAAATGTCATTTATGCAGAAAAAAAGATAAACCCATTAAAACTAGAGAAGGAATTCTCATTTTCCTCCGAAAACTCCCGCATCTTATATGATTATAGACAGAGGTTATCATACTTGCGTGTGGTCAGAAAATTGGGTAGAATATACAAAGGATGATGGAATACTGGCGTTCCCAGAGTACGGAACATTTAACGGAAGAATTTTACATAATTTACGCACTAGAATGAATGAGTTAGAACTAAGACCCAGATTAACTCAGTATGAAGCACTAGAAGAATGGGAGACTGAGGCATTTGAGTGAGATAGACTCAGAAGTGACAGGAATTTGAGCAGATATTATCCAAAATTTCTAAGTGAAACCCGAGATAAGCAGATCAAACAGTGGAGGCAGGCCATGTTAACTGAAGGGTTATATCCTGTATTGATGGCTGAGGAACAGACAGGAGGAAAGTGCACAGAAAAGAAAAAGCATTTAACATTAACAGGTTGCGGAGACTCAGAAGATGATTTTTTAGAAGATATTTTAATGAAAAATCCTCTGCCTTATCAAGAAAGACCTAATAGAACTACTTTGAGAGCTCCGATTCGAGATACACCCTTAGTGCCACAAATAGTACATGAGAGAAGAATGGAAAGGATACTACAGGAAAAAGGAAGAGAAGCAATAAATAAGAATAGAGATGAATTAATACAGAAGATAACACAGTTAAACGCACATCCCGAAGCTTTGACTATATCAGTGACTATAGGTCCTGTTGTCCCATTGTACCGGGATAAATCAAATTGTCCTAAACCGCCTGTCATGACTACACCCACTATTGAGCCGAGAAAAGAGAAGCTAGTAGTTGATGACCAAGCTAGTGATTGCGAGTCTGTAATTTCATTAATGGACTTGCCGATAAGAGGGCAAATAAATGACACACCCAGAAGAGTCATACCAGGTTGCTCGAAAGAAGTACAAATAGAGACATCCACTGGATCGAAAAGTGCCACAATTGGTAACCCCAGAAGAAATAGAAAGATGGGCACAGGAAATAGAGAAACCAAATTCACCACCGAAAATATTAGACATATTTAAATTAAGAGTTGAATTAGAAGAAATGATAGCTGGAAATGTAGGATTAGATACACCTGTAGTGAGGAAGAACTGCTGTTTATTTGCAGAAGCATAACCCGAAATACAAAAGCATTCCATGAAAAATTGGAAAATTTAGCCTCTGAAATGGGAATAGAAATAGGGCGATCCAGATTATTGCAAAAACCTTACAGAGCAGAATTTTCTGATAAGGATTTGGAAAACATGAACGTATCAGGAAGAAAATTGCAGGTTAAAGAATTAATGACAATATTGCAGAAATGGGGAGATTTAGACAGGTGGAAAGTTCGGTGGTCAAAGAAAAAGGAGGAAGCACAGGCAAATCAGGTAACATCTGAATATTTAATGAAAGGAACCGAGAAGACAGAAAGGTTGTACCCCACGAGAGAAGTTCCAGGAGGAGGTTATGTACATGTCCCATGGACCCAACAGGATATTTTATCATTTACAAATGATATCCCTAAATTGAGAGAAAAACCAGTGGAATGGTACAGGCAAGTTGAAAGGTTTGTGAAAGTGTTGAACGTTTTGTTGAAGGATCTAGATGGTGCTTTTGACATAGTGGTGCCTGCTGATTTGTGAACTGAATGTAAAATTACAGTTGATTGGCCTAATGATGAGTACCCGAGAAATGAGAAAACAGGAGCTCCGTCAGAAGAGGTTATGAAGAAATATAACCCGGTAATCACCTTCTTAAAAATGAAAATTCCCCCAAATGAAACAGATAGGATAAAAATAGATAGGACAACTCAGGAAAAAGATGAGTCTGTACATGCGTACTATGAGTGCCTCCTACAGATGTTCAAACAGTACAGTGGATTTGAGAATATTGGGGATAAGGATATGACGCATTTTGTGTATCGGTTTGTGTCAGGGTTACGAAAAGAAATATCTGAAATGACTAAGCAGCATAATTTGTGCTGGCAAGCAAAGCCAATAGATGAGATTTTAAAATATGCAAAATATTGTGGAGATGAAATTGACAATAGACGAAAGAATTTAGAAGAAAAAGTGATGTGGGCTGAGGTGAAATTAGCAGAACAGCAAGAACTCCAGTTACAAAATCAGGCAGGGAATACAGGAAGGGGGCAAGGTCAAGGTGAAAATAATGGGGGTAAACTGAAAGGGCGGTTGAGCAGAGAAGAGGCCAAGAAAAAGTTCCCTTGTCATGGGTGCGGAAAATTGGGGCATTGGAAGAACGAGTGTAAAAGCATACAACATAATAATGGCCCAAATCAAAATTTAACCGCAGCAGATTGTAAACCTAAAGAATCAATTGCCACCTGCCCCTTTACCAAATTTTGTGAGTCAAGCCAAGTACAGTACGGAGACCGGATTCCAAGAAGGAAGTGGTAAGAAAAATGATATAACATCACAGTTTCTTTTGCAGGATACGTATTTTGGAGATCAAGATCAATGACGGTGCCTGAGAGGGGAGGAGTAGGAGTGCGTACTTGGCGCATCCTTACCGGTAGATCAGTCAGGTCCGTACATTGATGGAAATGTAGAAGGAAATGACATTACCTTTTTGTTGGACACTGGTGCTACCCATTCTACTGTGAGAACAGCAGACATCCCAAACCTACCCCTCTCGGGAGGAGCAATCCAAGTAGTGGGCGTTTCTAATAAACAAATTAGGACTGCTATTACAAAACCAATGGAAGTGGGCATTGGAAATTTGAAAGAAATCCACAAGTTTGTAGTGTGCGATTCTAGTCCTGTAAATTTATTGGGAAGGGACATATTGTTCAAAATGAACTGCACCATATTTTGCACACCGGACGGTGTTGCCATTCAGACCCCCGATGAAGATAGAATATATAAAATCATGTTAGCCAAACAAGGAACAGAAGTAGATGAATTATATTCAGTAATGACCAAAGATGACTTACCCAATGAGGTCAAAATAACAGTGAATCCTGAAGTGTGGGATTTTACAGGAAAAGAAGTAGGGTTAATGACAGATGTAGACCCTGTTAAAGTGACTGTGAAAGAAGGTGCGGTCTATCCAAATACTCGACAATACAAAATGAGTTCCGAAGTAAAGGCTGTTGTTGCAGCAGAAATTTAGCGAATGGTCGAACAGGACATCTTAAAAGAAATCATAAGTAGTCCCTGTCATTCACCTATAATTGGTATTAAGAAACCAAATGGAAAATATAGGGTAGTTCAAGATTTAATAAAGATAAACAAGATTGTTGTGCCATGTTGCCCTATAGTATTCAACCCTGCAGTAATTTTGTACCAAATACCATGGAATGCAAGATGATGTACCGTAATTGATTTATGCCATGCTTTTTTCTCCATCCCACTGCATCCTGATAATCAGTTTTTATTTTCTTTTAAATTTGAGGATCGTATTTATGTTTGGAATCGTGTTCCTCAAGGGTACATAGAAAGTCCTTCGATCTTTAACCAAATTTTGAAGAAATGCCTTGAGACCTTGATACTACCTTGAGAGTCAGTTCTGGTGCAGTATATTGATGACCTACTGGTCGTGTCTAAAACAAGAAGTGACTTTGTAACTGATTCCATTGCGCTATTGAACCATCTGGCAAAGGGTGGGCATAAAGTGTCCCCTGAAAAATTACAATTCTGCAGAAACTGAGTAAAGTATTTAGGACACCAAATAGAACGAGGATTAAGAAGAGTGACCACTGAGAGAATAAAAATAATAAAGCAAATAAAACTACAAATAAGAATGTTTCTTGGTGTTGTGGGATATTGCAGACAATGGGTGTGGGGTTTTCTCTACTGGCAAAACCCTTGATACAAATGACAAAGAAACGAGCAAAAGACCCAGTAGCGTAGGATGATCTGAGCATGCAAGCTTTTGTAAAATTGCGAAATTGTTTATGTGAAGCACCTGCTCTAGGTATGCCAGATTATTTGAAAGAATTAGCATTATTTTGTTGTGAGAGAGATAACTGTGCCCTTTCAGTCTTAAGACAGAGACATGGTCTAATGGGACGTCCTGTGGCATATTTTTCTGCTACCTTAGATCCTGTAGCATCTGCATTGCCAGGATGCCTAAAAGCTGTACCTGCAATGTGTGTAAGTATAGAGCAAAGTGAGTCAATTGTAATGGGACTCCCTGTTAAGGTATACATCCCTCATGCAGTTGAGATTCTTTTAACAAGAACTTGAACTCAGTATCTCACTCCGAGCAGATTAACAAAATATGAAAGGATCATATTAGGAGTAGAAAATGTGACCATAGTTAAATGTACTGTTTTGAACCCAGCTACCTTGTTGCCAGATCCATATAATGAGGAAGTAAAAGATGAAGCTGAACACGAATGTCTTGATGTAACAGAACTCAGTACTAAACCCCGTCCAGACTTACAGGATGAGCCTTTGAAAGATGCTGAGCACAAGCTTTTTGTAGATGGCTCATGTATGTGCCATGAGGAGGGAGGGTTGAGTGCTGCTTATGCCGTATGTACATTGGCTGAAATAGTCGAAGCATCCTATTTACCAGGAGTCAAGTCTGCACAAGTAGCCGAATTGATAGCTCTAATCAAAGCCTGCAAAAATGGGAAAAATTGGAAGGTAACCATTTACACTGATAGTCAGTATGGTAACAGGGTTGTGCATGACTTTGGCCAACTCTGGATGCAGCGAGACTTCCTGATCTCTTCAGGATCTCCCATTAAAAACGGGAATTTTGTGAAAGAATTTCTTGAAGCAATGCAATTACCAAAAGAAGTGGCAGTGGTCAAATGTGCCGCACATAAGTCAGGAAATGACCGTGTGACTGCAGGCATTCGATATGCTGACCAGGTTGCTCAACACTGCGCAAAATTTCAAATGGCAGTAAACAGGAAAGTTGAAAATTACGGAATCAGCTGCCAACTTATGCTGTTGTCAGGAATTCAAACATGGAGAGAAGTAAGAGAACTCCAAGATGAAGCAGAAACAAAAGAAAGAGAAGAGTGGGAGAAGATTGGTTGTCAGAGAAGGGCAGAAGATGGGGTATGGGTTTACTTAGATGACAGACCTGTATTACTGTATGCTTGCACCCATGGCTAGGATGTATCATGGAGACACCCACATAGGCAGAGATGCAATGATTAGACTCTTCAGATGAAATTGGTTTAATCCAAGGTTCAGGAACATAGCAGAGCGTCTTTGTCAAAGATGCTTGACATGTCAACAAATGAATCCCGGCAACAAAACCATAGTCTGTATGGGGAAAATTGGAAAAGCTGAAGGTCCCTTTATAAGACTTCAAATTGATTTCATTCAGTTGCCTGTTTGTCAAGGATTGAAATATGTACTTGTCATCGTTTGTCTATTTTCAAAGTGGGTGGAGGCATACCCCACCAGAAGAAATGACAGCTTGACAGTGGCCAAACTCCTATTAAGAGAGCTTATACCGTGCTTCGGTTTTCCAGTAACTGTTGAATAAGACCGAGGGTCTCATTTTAATAATGAAATAATTCGATTGATTTGTGAAGTATTCAAAATTGAATAAAGGCTGCACTGTGCATACCGCCCGGAGGCATCTGGAGTGGTAGAACAATTGAATGGCACAATTAAGCCAAGGCTGGAAAAGGTGTGTGCATCCACTCCACTGGACTGGCCTGATACTTTACCTCTTGTTCTGATGGGACTTAGAAGTATTCCAGACAAGAATACAGGATTGAGTCCCCATGAAATAATCACAGGAAGAACAATGAGGCAGGCATGTATACCAGGACACAAGCTGTTAAATATAACTGATGATTTGGTACTGGAGTATTGCAAAGCGCTGGCTGACCAAGTGCATTTTATATCTCACCAGGTTGGAGAAGATGCAGTCCCCAGGCAGCCGAACCAAGCGCATGATCTGAATCCCGGTGACTGGGTTGTAGTGAAGAATCAGACTCGAGAATCGTGCCTAGCACCAAGGTGGGATAAACCACATCAGGTTATATTGGTTACAACAACAACAGTAAAATGTGCAGGTTTGCCTAATTGGATTCATGAAAGCCATACTAAAAGAGTACCAGCACCTGACGAAGAAGAACCTCAACCGACTCAAGCAGGTGAAGGAGCTGAAGGTTGTGCAGCTGAAGGACCCCAAATAACAAATCCTGAAGTAGCTGACCAAGAACAACTGAGCGCCAATCAGGATGATTGGATCCCAATAGTTGAGGTACCTGAAGAAATTGTAAGAACAAGGAGCCAAACTAGATTAAGCTAGTCAGGAAAAGAATGAGGACCAGGTAGGAACAGAAGAACGCGCTCAGGTAAGTAAAAACACGATTGTTAGGGAATCTGAGCAGGACCAGATAAGGAAAGAGCTATTTACTCAGACAGACGAAGTCGAAGTCACAGCCCCAGAGTCTGAGGAGGGACAGATAGGTCCGAGAGAACACGTTCAGGCAGAAGAAAATCAAGAATCAGAAAGACATGAGCAGGAACAGACAGGAAAAGTCAAATGAGTTCAGGTAAAAGAAGAAGAAAAGAAAATCAAAACTGAACCTGAACAGGGTCAGATTAGGGAAGAAGAACACATCAAGGCAGGTGGCAACAAAGTAATATGCCCTGGACAAGGTCAGGTAGAGAGGAATTCGGAAATGAAAATAATCAAGTTGTGCCACAACTTAGTGAAAATAAAAGAACACTTGAAGAAAGTGAAAGGGCAATGCAAGCTAAAAGATTCAGAAGCGGCGATTATTGGCCTAGTGTTATCAAAAGAGTAAAATACCGGTTTAAACCCATAACAGAAGAACCAGAGCAAGTAGATGAAGTATCCAGTCGATCTGGACCATCAACTGACATACCAAAGAGAAGAAGTCCAAGACTGAAATTTATAAATAATAAATTCAAAGGTCCTCAATGGACGCACGTTATTCTTGAAGATTTCGAGAATTTGGAGATAATTGGAGAAGATGATGAAAGCTTAAATGCAGAGCAAATTGATGAAGAAGTGAGACCAACTTAAAAAGAATTTTCCCTTTATATTCTGTCATGAAGTTAAAATACTAAAGTAAAGAAGAGAAATCTTCTTATCCCATTTGGTAAATGGATAACGCTAGAGCTGCTGGAAAACCGAATTGTGTAGAGAAATGTTGTAGAATATGTATAGGTAGTATATTTTTAGTACTCATAATATGGTTAGTTCCTTATTTGATGCTTACAAATGTACAAAATAGCACTAATACACCTGAAAGTAGATATAAAAGGAGACAAAGTAGAATTAGAAGCACCAGATGAGTTACATTTGCATCACACTGTGAATAAAAATTATACAAACTTAAATGTTTTTACAAACCTGTTAGTACAATACGTATGGAGGTTAGTGATTGCTATGCATGTCTGAAATTGCCCGCATCTGTAGCAGAAGGAGTAACATATCATGATATAACATTGACATATGGTATATCAATCAATCAATAGAGACTTTATTTCGGTTTTGATTCAAACCATAAAAGTATACATATAAACATCACAGTTAAAAAAACACAAGGATATCACCAATACCGTACAATGAATTCATAATCAGTAAAGTGCAAATAGCGCAAGGTATAGTATAGTCCATATAGGTTCCTGAGGTAGATGAAGCAGTCAAACAGCAAAGAGACAACCTCATTGGTCCATACAGGTTCTCAATTTAACAGACAGTTTTAAGAATTCAGTCATACAAGAACTATCTACTATACTAGAAGAACTTAGCACGGAAATAGAGGAAACAACATCTGAGCTCTCCAAAATGATGACGGAAGATGAATTAAGAACAACCTTGGACGATATCAAAAATCAAATAGATCGACACTCAAAAGAAATCAATGAACGGAAAATCCGTAAATTTAAGAGGGACACCCTCGACTACCAGTTAGGGGAAGTCTACACATGGGCTGATATTTACGCCCAAAAACGCAGGAATCGTCCATACAACTCCAACACAGAAACATCATCTACTGACAGTGAGACCAGTCAAAAACTACGTAAACCTCAACCTACTCGAACAGCACAAGACAAAACACCAATTGAAGAACCCACCACCAGTAGAACCACTGAAACTAATCCTTTTTTAGATCAGGGCCAAGCCCAAAAAGGAGACCCAGGAGAAGCACAAGAAAAGGACAAAGAAAGAGAACCACCGACCACACGGAGCACGTCAGCAACAACCAAGGAGAAGGAGAAAGAGAAAAGGTCCAAAAAGAACCAACCACAGAACAACTAGTCATTAACATAAGTGATAAACACTTCAACTCTTACGAACTAGAATTACTACAAAAGGGAACATCTTTTGTACCTACCACCACAACGGATAACTTGGAACTGGAAGTAAGCTTCTTCAAGCTGATGCGTAAACTCAGATTGAGACATTTTTTCGATAATACATTACCGGATCGTCCACAACCTGAAAAAGACCAATTGTTAGGACTACGACCCCCAAGTACCTTTCAAGCTCCGATAAGCCACAAGACACTGGATTTATTTGAAAATTTAGTCAAGCAGGACCTCCACAAGATCAAACATGTTAAACCAAAAAGAAGAAACACCACACAAAAGGATCTGGATACACTTCACAAAATGGCCACTGATAACAATATAACATTCACCAAAGCTGACAAGGGGGGAGCCATGGTTATCATGAACGCTGAGATGTATGACGCTAAAGTGATGGAACACATCACAGATATCAACACCTACAGTAAACTTGACTACAATCCAACATTGGAATATTCCAAAGTCCTAAAAATCATCATCGATGGAGCTCAGAAACAAGGCATTGTTGGAAATACCCACTCCAACACTGAAAGGGTGGGGGTGGTCTCCCCGACACACTGTGGTAGCTTGGCTCGAGTGGTCAGGAATCAGGCACCGTGCTAAGCATACGACATACCCATACAATAACCATGCGTGCATCCGTTCCAAAAACGACTCTACACCGTAAAAATTATGAAAATATCTCTGTTTATCTTCTTTTTCTCTTAGTTGCTGATTAAATAAATAATAAGACAATCACAATATACGAGGCTTTTTAAATAGTGCAGGTCAAATAAATACTGTCTTAAGGATTCAATAAATAGGGGTGATCATAAATAATTAAGGCATAAATATAAGTGCAATACATACAGGCAATTAAATATTCTGAGGCAATAAATACTGCAAACCAATAAATATTGTGCGACAATAAATACTGTGGAACAATAAATACAGTGAAGCAATAAATAGGTTAAATACAATAAATACAGTGCTCTCAATAAATAATGAAAAGCTGACAGTGACACTTATAGAATCAGATCACATTTAGATTATTATGGGCTGATTTGGCCCAGGCACAGCTTGTGGTTAGGTGGATGGCTTGAGGGTGTCTACTCCCTGGCTTGGACAAGGCTGAGGCCTAAACTGAGGTAGATCAAGGGGGGGATTCTAGTGACCTGGCTCTCTCACTCTACACAACCCCTCTGAATTAGTCTCAGCTCACCCCTGGCACAGTCAAGCTGGTTCCAGCACCTCTCTAGCCCCTAGAGTAGTCTCTCAGGATTCCACAGGGCCTTAGGCGCCCTCTATTCCACTTACTGCCCTTTTTCTGAAGCTCCGACGCCACTGGAGTCGTGTCGACGCCGTGAGGCGGTTCCGGTTCGATGTCGGCGGCCTCGGCACAATGTCAGTTCTTGACGACGCCGGTAGGCGGTTCCGGTTCGATGTCGGCGGCCTCGGCTCGATGTCGATCTCCGGTTCGATGACGTCGGGCAGTCTTAGCTCGATGTCGACTTCGGGCGGCTCCGGTCCGATGGCGACTTCAGTTTCGATGACGTCGGCCGGCCTTGGCTCGATGTCGACTTCCGGCGGCTCCGGAGTGCGATCTCCACTCCCGAACTCCGGTGCTCCTCTCTTCAGGTTTCCGGCGACTCCGGAGGGCGATCTCCACTCCCGACCTCCGGTGTTCCTCTCCTCAGGTTTCCGGCGACTCCGGAGTGCGATCTCCACTCCCGACCTCCGGTGTTCCTCTCCTCAGGTTTCCGGCGACTCCGGAGTGCGATCTCCACTCCCGACCTCCGGCACACTTCACCTCGGTCTCCGGCGACTCCGGAGGGTGGACTTCACTCCCCCGTTGACGCCGCTCACTTGACCTCAGGTGTCTTCCTCCTCGACCTCTGGTACTCTCCACGACCTCCGTCGGCGCCCTCTCTCAACCTCTGGTGGCTCCGGGTACGACGGCGACTTCCAGTCAGCGCCGCTTCTTCACCTCCGGCTCCAGGTCTCTAGGCTTCTCGACGTTGGACTCCAGGGAAACCAGTATCCAGGTCAGGATCTTGCTGTTCTTTGTTTCTAAGGCCTGTTCCTGCTGTCCAGGTCCTTAAGATGGTTTTTCTTGCTTCTTCCCACACAGGGCTCCAGGCTGGGCTCAGTCAGTAGGGACTAGTATCAAGGGTGGGTTTATGGACCCCACTCCAGGCACAAGTTTCCACCCCTGCTGCCTCACTCCTTCCTCCTTCAGGTTTCTGCTGCTCTCTCTTCACCAGTCAGGTGCCAACTGCCAGCTCCAACTGCCAACTCTCTGTCTTAGCTTCCCAACATTCTAAACCGCCTCCAACTGTCACAGGGCTCCAGAATGTTGCAGAAGGTTCTAGTAGGTTCCAGTGGGTGCTGATGATGTCACAGGTGGCCACCATTTTGTGCTCCAGGCCCTCAGACAGAAGTTCCAGGGGTAGATAAAATGGCTCCCTGAATCTGCATCAATACTAAAAAGTCTGGTGGTTCCCAAAAAGGAAAAATACCAACAGGGTTTGAGGCAAAAGTGGGACAAAATAAATAATGATGAGGAGGGACCACCCAAAGGGCTGACAGGTCTAACACGCGTCCCCCCCAGCTGAAAGTGGGGAGAGCTACCCAACCCCTTGGAAGTTCTCATCACTAAGGCGGAAATACCTTGAGAGACCGTCTGCATTGGCGTGGTCCACTCCAGGCCGATGTTCCACCTGAAAGTCCATTCCCTGTAGGGAAATAGACCACCTCAACAGCTTGGGAGTCTCCCCCTTCATCTGCATCAGCCAACGAAGGGGTCTGTGGTCGGTCTGAACCAGGAAGTGCGAGCCAAACAGGTATGGCCGCAACTTCTTCAGAGCCCATACCACTGCAAAGGCTTCACGCTCTATTGCACTCCACTTCTGTTCCCTGGGAAGTAGTCTCCGGGATAGGAAGACCACGGGTTGATCCAGACCCTCTTCATTGAGTTGCGATAACACTGCCCCAATGCCATGTTCTGATGCATCCGTCTGGACAATGAACTCCTTGGAAAAGTCTGGGGCCCTTAAGACCGGGGCCTCGCACATGGCTTTCTTCAATCTCACAAAGGCCTGCTGACAAGCCTCCGTCCAGACTACCCGTCGAGGTTGTTTCTTGGACGTGAGCTCCATGAGGGGGGCTACGATGGTACCGTACCCCTTCACGAAGCGGCGGTAATACCCCGTGAGGCCCAGAAAAGCTCGGACCTCAGTCTGTGTCTTGGGGGGTTCCCAGGCCATGATGGCCTCGATCTTCGCCTGGAGGGGTTGCACCGCTCCCCTACCCACCAAGTGTCCCAGGTACACTACCGACCCCTGCCCGATCTGGCACTTGCTGGCCTTGATCGTCAATCCAGCTTGTCTCAGGGCCTGGAGAACAGCTTGCAGGTGCCGCAAGTGATCCTCCCAGCTGTTACTGAAGACGGCTATGTCATCCAGATAAGCAGCAGAGAAACTCTCCATTCCGGTGAGGATCTGGTTTACCAGGCGCTGAAACGTGGCAGGTGCGTTCTTGAGCCCAAAGGGTATCACACAGAACTGGTAGTGGCCATTGGGCGTGGAGAAGGCTGACCTTTCCCTTGCTCCATCAGTCAAAGAGATCTGCCAGTACCCAGAAGTAAGGTCAAAGGTACTTAGATATTGGGCAGCTCCCAGCCAATCAATCAATTCATCCGCCCTAGGGATCGGATGAGCATCAGTTTTGGTTACTGAATTCAGTCCCCGGTAGTCCACACAGAACCTCAGTTCCGGTTGGGCACCCGGTGGTGCAGCTTTTGGTACTAACACCACCGGACTGGACCAGGGGCTGCTAGAAGGTTGGATCACTCCTAGCTCCAGCATCTTGGTGACTTCACTGTGAATGCTGGCCTTCACCTTGTCTGACATCCGGTAGATCTTAGACTTCACAGGTGGGCTGTCTCCTGTGTCCACGTCATGGACGCACAGGTGAGTCCTACCCGGGACAAGGGAGAACAACGAAGAGTACTGTCCCAGGACCTGGCGGCAGTCCTCCCGCTGTTCAGGAGTAAGAGATGGGGAGAGAATCACTCCCTCCACCGACCCATCCTTCTCTTGAGACGCAAACAAATCGGGGAGAGGCTCGCCTTCCACGTCTTCGCCTCCGTCAGTCACCATCATCAAGATGACTTCCGGCCTCTCGTGGTGGGGTTTGAGGCGGTTGGCGTGCAGCACCCGTAGGGGCTGACGAGGGGTTTTAAGGTCCACCAAGTAGGTAGCCTTACCCTTCTTCTCCAACACCTCAAAGGGTCCTGACCAGCGATCCTGGAGGGCGCTAAGCTCTCCCAGTTCGATCACCCACACCTTCTGGCCAGGCTCCAACTCCACCGGGTGAGCGTTGTGGTCATACCACGCCTTCATTACTGCTTGACTGGCTTCCAAGTTGTCAGAAGCTTGCTTCCACAACTTAGCCATTTGGCTCCGGAAGGCCAGCATGTAGCTCACCACATCCTGGGGAAGCTTTCTGGGAGTTCTTTCCCATCCGTCTCTCACCAGGTTGAGAGGTCCACGTACAGGGTGCCCATTCAGAAGCTCGAAGGGGCTGAAGCCCACTCCCTTCTGTGGCACTTCCCTGTAAGAAAAGAGTAGACAGGGTAGGAGGACGTCCCATTTCCTCCGCAGGCTTTCAGGCAGACTTCTGATCATGCCCTTCAAGGTTTTGTTAAACCTCTCCACCAGACCATTGGTCTGGGGGTGGTAAGGAGTGGTGAACCGGTATGTCACTCCACACTCCTTCCACATCGCCCGCATGTACGCTGACATGAAGTTGGTCCCCCTGTCGGACACAACTTCCTTGGGAAAACCCACTCGGGTAAAGATTCCCATCAGAGCCCTAGCCACAACAGGTGCTGTTATGGTCCTCAGAGGTATTGCCTCTGGGTACCGTGTGGCATGATCCACCAGGACCAGGATAAACCTGTGACCAGCTGACGTTGGCGGATCTAACGGACCCACAATGTCGATGCCCACCCTTTCAAAGGGGGTGCTAACGACAGGAAGTGGTTCCAGGGGAGCTTTCAGCTTCACCCCTGTTTTCCCACTGGCTTGGCAAGACACACATGTCCGGCAGTAGGTATCGGACGACACTTTCATCTGAGGCCAATAAAAGTGTGGGACAAGACGGGCGAAGGTCTTGTCTTGCCCCAGGTGTCCTGCCAAGGGGATCTCGTGAGCCAACTCCAGAAGGAAGGCTCGATAACGTTGAGGGACTACCAAGGCTCGTGACGATCCGTGTAGGGGTGCCTTGGGTTCACTGTAGAGGAGGCCATCCTCCCAGTAAACACTGTAGTTCCCTTCAACGTTCCCTGCTGCCTGGGCTTGGGCCTGACGCCTTAGCCCCTCAAGGGTAGGGCACTCCCTCTGGCCCTGGCAGAATTCCTCCCTGGACGGGCCTCCCTCCACGTGCCACTCGGCCGGGATGGGTAGGTCCTCCAGTTTGGTAACGTCCCCCTCCGCAGACTCCTGGTCCACCACCTCCGGTGGCCTATCCGTCCTACGGGGTGGGGACGCCGAGGCAGGCTCCTCCTGTCCTCGGTTCTTCCCTTGACTGGCAGCTGGCTGGGCCTTTGTTCCAGGCTCCAGCCGAAACGAACTCCCTCTCCGGGCAGTCGCGGACCTTGTGCTAACACAGGCCCAGTCAGGTGTACCCAGCATCTCAGTATGAGTCCGGTATTCCACCTCCTTCCAAGCATTGTGCTCCATGTCATTCCCCAGCAGACAATCAACTGGCACGGCAGGGCTTACGGCAACTCGAAGTGAACCTGTAACCCCCCCCATTCAAAGGGAACCTCGGCCACTGGATAGTGGCCTGTTCTGCCGTCAGCCATCGCGGCTGGGTGGAGTACATCGGGAATTACCTGCTCTGGAGACACCAGTTGACTACGTACCATAGTCATACTGGCTCCTGTGTCTCTCAGAGCCTCCCCTCTTTGGCCGTTGATGGTGACCCACTGCCCATACTTTACGGTATTTGCGGGCACCTGGATCTTAGGAACCATCTCCCGTTCTCCCAGGGACACTAAAGTGACACCCGCCCACTCCCTTCCCTTAGTTAAGGGCATCTCCTCCCCGAGCACTACACTAGCTACTCTGGGGGTCTTTCCTCCAGTGGGAGGGGGTGGTCGTTTCAGGCACTTCGGATCTCCTTTATAGTGTCCAACGCCACCGCACTCGTAGCAATGGACAACCCTTGGCTGCTGACTCTGGCCAGGATTAGGGTTTCTGGGTGGGTTAGCCCTAGGGGTGAATCCTGTTCCCTTTCCTTGGAAATTATTTTGGGGGCCTTTGGAGAACTCCTTTTTCTTTTCCCCTCCCTCTTTCTTCTGGGGGGCGCCCTGTCCGGCCTTTTGAGTATCCCCTCCAGTCCCCCTTGTGGACACCCGGGTACTAGCCCAAATGCCCGCCTCCTCAGCAAGCTTCCGGGGACTGGTCAGCTTGCTATCCACCAGGTGTTGACGCAGTTCAGGGAAACATTTCTCGAGCAGGTGTTCCTTCAGTACTAGATCAAACAACCCCTCGTAGTTCCTCACTTCACTGCCCTGAATCCAACCCTCTAGTGCCTTCTTTGCATAGTCCAGGAAGTCCACCCAATTCTGTGTGCCCAGTTTGTGACTACCCCTGAACTTCTGTCTGTACTTTTCGGGTGTTAGTCCAAACTTTCTTATGAGCGCCAGTTTCATGGTGGGGTAGTGGGTCTGCTCATCCTCCTCGAGGGCCAATAATGCATCCCTACCAGCTGGAGGCATGTACTTGTACAATCCCCCTCCCCAGTACTTCTCTGGAACCCCATGGGCCCTTAACGAGACCTCATAGGCCGCTAGCCACTTGGCGATATCATCACCCACCCCATAGCTAGCTACTATGTCCTTTGGCAGGTAGGGTTTGGGTTCCCTGGTGTACTCTCGTTCTTCGCTGCCACCGTTAGGTACAGGGTGTGCCCCGATTCTCAGGATCTGAAGATCTATCTCTTTCAGCCTTATCTCATGAGCCATCCTCTGTTCCTCCTTCTCTTTCTCCAGCCTTGCTAAGTCCCATGTGAGCTGTCTTTTCTCCCTCCGGACTGTTAACTCCACTTCAGACAAGCCACCGCTAGAGGCACTGCTGCCCTTCCTAGAAAGTGTCCTGGGCTCCGCTGACAGGTTCCCCACCTCAGGTTGGTACAAACCAGCTCCCTCACTGTCGGGCTCTCTATCCCTGTCCTCCTCCTCAGCCTTGCTTTCCCGTCGTGCCTCCCCCCAAGCCCTTAAGCTGGTTTGGAGTGCACCCTTCTTTGCTCCTGGGGGACATTACACCCCCTCCCGCTGACAAAACTCCCTGAGTTGGGCCACAGTGTACGTGTCTAAATTCTCCAGTACAAACTCCATCTTGCCCACTCAGGTCAGAGGACAGTTATTTGCAGTAACTATGCATGGGGGTACCTTATATAATACCTCCTCCCACCACCAGAGTAAATTTGGAAAAAACAAAAACCCACAATTAGGAAGGCCGCTTTGAGAAAACTCCCGGTGTAGGCCTTTGGACTACCCACAGTTATTGTTGAGTATACGTAGGCACAGCTCTATCCCACCACTGAACACCAATTATGTTGGAAATACCCACTCCCACACTGAAAGGGTGGGGGTGGTCTCCCCGACACACTGTGGTAGCTTGGCTCGAGTGGTCAGGAATCAGGCACCGTGCTAAGCATACGACATACCCATACAATAACCATGCGTGCATCGGTTCCAAAAACGACTCTACACCGTAAAAATTATGAAAATATCTCTGTTTATCTTCTTTTTCTCTTAGTTGCTGATTAAATAAATAATAAGACAATCACAATATACAAGGCTTTTTAAATAGTGCAGGTCAAATAAATACTGTCTTAAGGATTCAATAAATAGGGGTGATCATAAATAATTAAGGCATAAATATAAGTGCAATACATACAGGCAATTAAATATTCTGAGGCAATAAATACTGCAAACCAATAAATATTGTGCGACAATAAATACTGTGGAACAATAAATACAGTGAAGCAATAAATAGGTTAAATACAATAAATACAGTGCTCTCAATAAATAATTAAAAGCTGACAGTGACACTTATAGAATCAGATCACATTTAGATTATTATGGGCTGATTTGGCCCAGGCACAGCTTGTGGTTAGGTGGATGGCTTGAGGGTGTCTACTCCCTGGCTTGGACAAGGCTGAGGCCTAAACTGAGATAGATCAAAGGGGGATTCTAGTGACCTGGCTCTCTCACTCTACACAACCCCTCTGAATTAGTCTCAGCTCACCCCTGGCACAGTGAAGCTGGTTCCAGCACCTCTCTAGCCCCTAGAGTAGTCTCTCAGGATTCCACAGGGCCTTAGGCGCCCTCTATTCCACTTACTGCCCTTTTTCTGAAGCTCCGACGCCACTGGAGTCGTGTCGACGCCGTGAGGCGGTTCCGGTTCGATGTCGGCAGCCTCGGCACAATGTCAGTTCTTGACGACGCCGGTAGGCGGTTCCGGTTCGATGTCGGCGGCCTCGGCTCGATGTCGATCTCCGGTTCGATGACGTCGGGCAGTCTTGGCTCGATGTCGACTTCGGGCGGCTCCGGTCCGATGGCGACTTCAGTTTCGATGACGTCGGCCGGCCTTGGCTCGATGTCGACTTCCTGCGGCTCCGGAGTGCGATCTCCACTCCCGACCTCTGGTGCTCCTCTCTTCAGGTTTCCGGTGACTCCGGAGGGCGATCTCCACTCCCGACCTCCGGTGTTCCTCTCCTCAGGTTTCCGGCGACTCCGGAGTGCGATCTCCACTCCCGACCTCCGGTGTTCCTCTCCTCAGGTTTCCGGCGACTCCGGAGTGCGATCTCCACTCCCGACCTCCGGCACACTTCACCTCGGTCTCTGGCGACTCCGGAGGGCGGACTTCACTCCCCCGTCGACGCCGCTCACTTGACCTCAGGTGTCTTCCTCCTCGACCTCTGGTACTCTCCACGACCTCCGTCGGCGCCCTCTCTCAACCTCTGGTGGCTCCGGGTACGACGGCGACTTCCAATCAGCGCCGCTTCTTCACCTCCGGCCCCAGGTCTCTAGGCTTCTCGACGTTGGACTCCAGGGAAACCAGTATCCAGGTCAGGATCTTGCTGTTCTTTGTTTCTAAGGCCTGTTCCTGCTGTCCAGGTCCTTAAGATGGTTTTTCTTGCTTCTTCCAACACAGGGCTCCAGGCTGGGCTCAGTCAGTAGGGACTAGTATCAAGGGTGGGTTTATGGACCCCACTCCAGGCACAAGTTTCCACCCCTGCTGCCTCACTCCTTCCTCCTTCAGGTTTCTGCTGCTCTCTCTTCACCAGTCAGGTGCCAACTGCCAGCTCCAACTGCCAACTCTCTGTCTTAGCTTCCCAACATTCTAAACCGCCTCCAACTGTCACAGGGCTCCAGAATGTTGCAGAAGGTTCTAGTAGGTTCCAGTGGGTGCTGATGATGTCACAGGTGGCCACCATTTTGTGCTCCAGGCCCTCAGACAGAAGTTCCAGGGGTAGATAAAATGGCTCCCTGAATCTGCATCAATACTAAAAAGTCTGGTGGTTCCCAAAAAGGAAAAATACCAACAGGGTTTGAGGCAAAAGTGGGACAAAATAAATAATGATGAGGAGGGACCACCCAAAGGGCTGACAGGTCTAACAGGCATCATCACTGAAAGAACGAAGAATTTTCTCACAACATCGAATCCAAAAAGTCCAACACTACGGATGGTTCCGAAGATTCACAAAAATACCTATGACCCACCAATGCGGCCGATCGTATCAACAAGAGGGAACTTACACAAACCAATCGGTCAAATGATAGACAAATATATGCAACCCACAGTACAATCCATGCAAACTTATGTCAAAGACACCTCACAATTCTTACGGAAACTACAACAGATATCTTTGAACCCTACTGAAAAAGTGATTTTATGCACAGCAGATGTACGTAGCTTATACACCAGCATACCTCATGACATGGGCATAGAAGCAATGGAAACTGCCCTTCTCAACACAGCACTAGACCTTGATTTTCAGACTTTTCTCATGGAGCTGATGCACTTTATACTGTATCATAGTTATTTTAAAGTTAATGAATCTTGGTACCAACAGCTCACCGGCATGGCTATGGGCAATTCGGCAGCACCCGTGTATGCTAACATATTCATGCAGTGGTATGAAAGTCAATATATACTTTCTAAAAAAAGAATGGACAGACAACCTCAAAATAATAATCAGATACATTGACGATCTCTTTATCATCTGGACAAACAAAGAGGAGAAACTAATAATGGAATTGACTAAATTCAATGATATAGACCAACGAATTCGATTGACATGGGACATATCAGATACCATGGTTAACTTTTTGGATGTTAGAGTATCAATTACCCCAGATGGATTCACGACTGACCTATATGTCAAACCCACTGATAGGAATAACATGCTACTATATTCAAGTTTTCATGAACCTACCTCATCAGGAATTTACCATTCTCACAAATGGCTAGAGTGAAAAGAATCACCTCTGACGAAAAGACCCTCAAAACCAGACTTAAAGATATGACCAACAAATTCATCTCGAGAGGTTACCCACCAACTCTAGTGGAAGAATCCAAAACAAGAATCGATAAAATGGACAGATCTAAACTCTTAACCCCCAAGGTGAAAACAGATCAAACACGCACTGTGGTGGTATCAAAATATTCTACAGCTAGTAAGAAATACAAACAAACTGTTGGACCCGGCCTCATAGAATGGCCCTCCGTGCACCCGCACCACCGAAACCTGGTACCGGCAGCCCCAAACACCCGGCCCAGCCGGTCCTTCCTACCAGAAACCCCCGCACCCGGCCCGGACATCCTCGTTCATGGCCTCTCTCCTTTCGGCCACCCCGGGCCCGCATGCCCACTTCATGCGTCAAGATGGCCGCCCGGCCCCAGCGCGACCCTGACCTAGAGGCGCCACTCCGGCTGGAGGACATCACACTTCCAGGGGATGAGAGAGGGAGGAGCAGTTTCTATCGCACCTCTGGACTCCCCTGGGACGATGGGTTTCGATCGGCCCTCCGGCCTCCCTGAGAGCTGGCTCCACGCCTGCTGGGTGTCTGGGACTCCTCCCGCCCCGGCCCTGAACGAGATCAAAAGACAATAGCAGGAACCCCGACAATGACCCCCAGGTGACAAGACCCCTGCCTCCACCGACTCCGGACATCAAAGAGGGGTCGACCTATAACAAGGGGTGCTCTGGGTCGGTCCGGCAGATTCGACGCTGGAACAACGAAAGCCTGCTGAGTGACTCGCGGCTCCTGGAAGAACGTAACACCTCCGAACTTGTGCCTAAGCCTGCTGAGTGACTCGCGGCTCCTGGAAGATCGTAACACCTCCGAACTTGTGCCTAAGCCTGCTGAGTGACTCGCGGCTCCTGGAAGATCGTAACACCTCCGAACTTGTGCCTAAGCCTGCTGAGTGACTCGCGGCTCCTGGAAGATCGTAACACCTCCGAACTTGTGCCTAAGCCTGCTGAGTGACTCGCGGCTCCTGGAAGATCGTACACCCCCGAACTTGTACCTGAGCCCGCTGAGTGACTCGCGGCTCCCCCAGACTCTCACGGTCCCGCCGGACCCCGACTACGACCACGTATCCCCCAGCTCGAGGATTGTGAGCTGCGCGCCGGATACGTCCCTGCTTGAACTTTTGCCAAAGACTGTCCCGCTACCCCCCTACCTTCCCGAGACTCTTGAGCCCGTGCTCACCTTGTACATATTTGCCGTGATAACCTACTTGATAAAGATTGTTTTCTGAGAATACCCAGTGTGGTTACTCTGTGTCGTGTGGTGCCAGAAGTACGATCCTAGCTGCGAGATTCCTCCCCCTGGGGAGTCTCCCGCCAGTGCCCGGCTACGATACTACGAGGGTGGGTCTCAGGGTAGTCAGGACCCCCTTCCGGGCTCCTCTGAGGTCGCCGTCTAACATTGGTGGCAAGCGACGGGATTCGGGCCCATCACCTAGAGATCGTACCGTGAACAACGGACGCACTACCGACAAGGATGGCAGAAGGAAGCGCCATGAGCCCCGCAGAAACCAACGCCAACAGGGTGTTCCAGGTGGAGCATCTAGAAGAATATACACACAAGGAGCTGAAGCAATTTTGCAAAGAACTTAAAATCGCTACCACTGGTCTCAACACGAAGGATGATTTGCAGAAAGCACTGAAAACGTGGGTGGAGACCGGGGCCTCCCACCCGGAAGGCACGGGAGAGCGCCCCGACGAAACCGAACCTCCCCAAAGTGGAAGCGGCAGCAATCAGGTGCGAGGCGGCGTACCAGACGGGGGCTTATCCCCAGAAGAACTCGCGGACAGAGAGAGAAGCCGCAATCATGAACTAGAGCTGGCCAAACTCAAAATTGAGGGCGAATTGAAGTTAGCGAAAAAAAAGCTAGCAGTAGAGCAAATGCGTGTACAAGGCGAACTGGAGGAGAAAAAGCTCCAACGGGAGAACGAAGGAAGGAAGCTCCAACTGGAGCACGAACGCAGCTTGAAGGAACTCGAGCTCAAGGCCAGAAATGAGGAAGGGAGGCCCTCAGGAAACCGAGAGACGGCCTCCCCAGCAGAACAGAAGGTCCACATCCCGAAGGATGTGGTCAAGGAATATTATAAAAACGATGACATTCAGCAATGGTTTCGGGCCTACGAGGTCGCCATGACCTCCCATCAGATCCCGCAGAAGGACTGGGGGGCAGGGTTGTGGGGGCGGTTTCTGAGCGAAGGAAGGGACACCCTGCTCGACCTACCCCTCTCCCTGCAAACCTCCTACAGCCACATGAAAGAGGCTCTACTCACAAGATACGGCCTCACCCCAGAAATGTACCGTCAACGGTTCCGGGACTGCAGGAAGATCCCGGGCACCACATGGGTGGAATATGTAAACTTTTTCAGTCGGGCCTTCGATGGGTGGATCAAGGGCAGCAAGGTCACCACCCTGGCCGAACTCACTGATCTCATGTTGTGGGAACATCTAGCTGCGAACTGCTTCATAGAACTACGTCAGCATCTGCTGGACAGCAAGCTCACAGATCCCCGGAAGCTGGCTGTGGAGGCCGACCGCTGGACCAACACCCGGGTCTCCCGGGGCATGGTAGGAGAGTACCCCCGAACCAGTCAGGGACCACCCCGCCAGAGAGGAGGAGGGAACCAGGGAGGGCCGAGGGAGTCCCAGCCTAGCCCCCCGAAGACACCACCTCCACCTTTTCCGGCACCCCCTCCACCAGTGACCGGGCCCCCTGGGAAACGGGGACACCGGATGACCGTCACATGTTTCCGCTGCCAGAAACCCGGGCACTACGCCAATGACCCAGAGTGCCCCATGGCCACCCAAGTCCCCCCGACGAGACAGATAGCCAACGTAGCCCTGGGGGAGGGGGTGGAGGAAGCCGAAGAGTGGGAACCCGCAGCAATGGCCCTAGTATCCCTGGGAGATAGGGAGATGATCCCTGGTAGCCTCCTCCCCTCCAACACCCAGAAGTATGGGCAGCTTGTCAAAATCAATGGCCACCAGGTAGAGGCCCTGCGAGACACCGGGGCCAGTATCACCGGTGTCCTCAGGCACCTAGTCCCCGAAGAGCAGATCCTCCCCAACGTCTTTTGCCCTGTAATATCCGCAGACAATAGAGAGAGCATGTGCCAGGTAGCCCTGGTGCCATTTGAGTGGGGAGGGGTGATAGGCAAACTCAAGGTGGCCGTAAGAACCTCCCAGCCGGTCGACTGCCTTTTAGGGAACGACCTAGAGAGTTCCCCATGGAAGCACGTAGAGCGTAAGGCCCACCTGGGAATGATGGGACTCCCCGAGTGGGTGTGCGCCACCACCCGATCTATGTCCGCCCAACTCACTCCCCAGAGGGAAGTCGAGAGCACCCCGATCGAAGAGACCAGAACAGTCCCCGCCGAGGGTCCTTCCGTCCCCCCATCAGAAGGGTCTGTCGCTAGCGATGAACCCGCACCCTCCGACCCTGCCCCGGTCCCTGAGTTAGGCGATCTACCCGAGTTGGCCCAATGGCGCCACGAGGGCGGACCCACCCGGGAAGAGTTTTGCAGGGAGCAAGCCACTTGTCCTTCCCTGGTCGGGCTGCGGCGCCAAGCCGAGAGCCAAGCCGCAGGTGACCAGACCGGGACGCACCGAATCTATTGGGAGAATAGCATCCTGTACAGTGAGCAGAAGGCGGTGGAGCTGGGATCCGGACGGGTACTGGTGGTACCCCTCCGCTTCCGAGATTTCCTCCTGGGTTTAGCCCACGACGTCCCCCTCGCCGGTCACCTGGGACAGGATAAGACTTACAACCGTCTTGTGACCCATTTTTATTGGCCTAAGATGAGAGCAGCGGTAGAGGCCCATTGCAAGTCCTGCCCCACGTGCCAGGCTAGTGGAAAGAGTGGAGGGAAACTCAAGGCTCCCCTCCAACCCTTCCCGGTCGTCAGTACCCCCTTCGAACGAGTCGGGATCGACATCGTGGGACCACTGGACCCCCCCACCTCCCAAGGCCACCGTTTTATCCTGGTCCTAGTGGACCACGCCACCCGCTATCCGGAGGCTATCCCCCTGCGCACCATTACGGCCCCTGTGGTGGGCCGGGCCCTGATGGGGATCTTTTCCAGGGTGGGGTTTCCCCGCGAGGTCGTGAGCGATCGCGGCACTAATTTTATCTCAAGGTATATGACGTCCCTGTGGCAACAATGTGGGGTGTCCTATAAGTTCACCACCCCGTACCATCCCCAAGGGAACGGCCTAGTAGAAAGGTTTAATAGGACTTTGAAAGGGATGATCGCGGGCCTAGAAGAACCCCTCCGGCGTAAGTGGGACGTCCTGCTCCCTTGCCTACTGTTCGCGTATAGAGAGGTCCCCCAGAAGTCCCTAGGATTCAGCCCGTTTGAGTTACTCTATGGGCACCCCGTCCGAGGTCCCCTCAGTTTGGTTAAGGAAGAGTGGGAGGCGGCACCCCAGACCACCCCCCGAGATGTGTTCCAATACGTCCTGGCCCTCCGGAACCAGACCAGGAAGTTCCGAGAACTGGCCGAGGCCAACCTGGAGGCGAGTCAAGAAGAGATGAAACGCTGGTACGACCAGAATGCCACTCTGGTTGAGTTCCAGCCGGGCCAGCAGGTGTGGGTCATGGCCCCCGTGAAACCTGGCGCCCTCCAGGACCGATGGACTGGGCCCTACAAGGTGGTGGAGCGGAAGAGTCCAGTTACGTACTTGGTGGACGTCCAGTCGCCCCGGGACCCCCTCCGGGTCCTGCATGTGAACCGCCTCAAGCCTCACTTCGTACGGACAGAACTGAGCCTCCTGCTAGCCACCGATGACGGGGCCGAAGATGAGTCGGATCCCCTCCCGGACCTCCTGTGTGTCAAGGAGCAGGATGGCTCCGTGGAGGGAGTGAACCTCTCCCCAGCCCTCACTGCCCAGCAACAAGCGGACTGCCGCCAGCTCCTAAGACAATTTGCCGACCTCTTCTCTCTGACCCCCCGGGTCACCAACTGGTGTGTTCATGACGTGGACACCGGGGACAGCCCGCCGGTGAGACACCGAGCCTACCGGGTTCCTGACCGGGTCCGGTCCTGCATTCAAGATGAAGTCTCAAAGATGCTGACCCTGGGGGTGATTGAGCCCTCTGACAGTCCCTGGGCCAGCCCCGTGGTCCTGGTCCCGAAGGCAGCGGCCCCCGGTGTCGCCCCCGAGCTCCGATTCTGCGTGGATTACCGGGGGCTCAATGACGTTACCCGAGCCGATGCCCACCCCATTCCACGAGCCGACGAACTCATTGACCGACTAGGGGCGGCCCGGTTCCTCAGCACATTCGACCTCACCTGCGGATATTGGCAGGTTGCGCTCACCGAAGGGGCCAAGGAGCGGGCCGCTTTCTCCACCCCCGACGGGCACTACCGCTTCCGCGTAATGCCCTTCGGGATGAAAAATGCCCCGGCCACTTTCCAGCGACTGGTGAATAGGGTCCTGGCCGGGTTGGAACAGTTCAGCGCGGCATATCTAGACGATATCGCCGTCTTCAGTTCAGAGTGGAGTGAGCACCTCCAGCACCTCCGGAGGGTGCTAACCGCCCTGCGCCAGGCAGGCCTCACAGTAAAAGCCAGCAAGTGCCAGATCGGGCAAGGCTCCGTAGTCTACCTGGGGCACCAGGTCGAGAGCGGCCAGGTAGCCCCCCTACAGCCAAAGATCGACGCCATCCTGGCCTGGGAACCACCCATCACCCAGACGGAGGTCCGAGCCTTCCTGGGACTCACAGGCTACTACCGACGATTCATTCGGGGGTATGGCAGCCTGGTCGGCCCTCTCACCGAACTCACATCTAAAAAACAGCCAAAGAAGGTGCAGTGGACGGCTGCCTGCCAGGAGGCTTTCGATGCTCTAAAAAAGGCCATGTGCACTGCTCCCGTCCTCCAGGCTCCCGACTATGCCAAGGAGTTCATAGTCCAGACCGATGCCTCCGAACATGGCATTGGGGCCGTCCTGTCCCAAGTGAATGACCAAGGCCTAGACCAGCCCGTCGCCTTCCTCAGTCGGCGGCTGCTGCCCCGAGAGCAGAGGTGGAGCACCATAGAGCGCGAAGCCTTTGCCGTGGTCTGGGCACTCAAAAAGCTACGACCCTACCTGTTCGGCACGCACTTCAGAGTCCAAACTGACCATCGGCCCTTGCGATGGCTCATGCAGATGCGAGGAGAAAACCCCAAGCTACTGCGGTGGTCAATCTCCCTCCAGGGGATGGATTTCACCGTAGAACACCGCCCTGGTACGGACCACGCCAACGCTGACGGCCTCTCCCGGTTCTTCCGCCTCAGCGAAGAGAACCCCCCAAGATGATGGGCAGTTCTCTCCGGCTTTCAGCTGGGGGGGACGCGTGTTGGACCCGGCCTCATAGAATGGCCCTCCGTGCACCCGCACCACCGAAACCTGGTACCGGCAGCCCCAAACACCCGGCCCAGCCGGTCCTTCCTACCAGAAACCCCCGCACCCGGCCCGGACATCCTCGTTCATGGCCTCTCTCCTTTCGGCCACCCCGGGCCCGCATGCCCACTTCATGCGTCAAGATGGCCGCCCAGCCCCAGCGCGACCCTGACCTAGAGGCGCCACTCCGGCTGGAGGACATCACACTTCCAGGGGATGAGAGAGGGAGGAGCAGTTTCTATCGCACCTCTGGACTCCCCTGGGACGATGGGTTTCGATCGGCCCTCCGGCCTCCCTGAGAGCTGGCTCCACGCCTGCTGGGTGTCTGGGACTCCTCCCGCCCCGGCCCTGAACGAGATCAAAAGACAATAGCAGGAACCCCGACAATGACCCCCAGGTGACAAGACCCCTGCCTCCACCGACTCCGGACATCAAAGAGGGGTCGACCTATAACAAGGGGTGCTCTGGGTCGGTCCGGCAGATTCGACGCTGGAACAACGAAAGCCTGCTGAGTGACTCGCGGCTCCTGGAAGAACGTAACACCTCCGAACTTGTGCCTAAGCCTGCTGAGTGACTCGCGGCTCCTGGAAGATCGTAACACCTCCGAACTTGTGCCTAAGCCTGCTGAGTGACTCGCGGCTCCTGGAAGATCGTAACACCTCCGAACTTGTGCCTAAGCCTGCTGAGTGACTCGCGGCTCCTGGAAGATCGTAACACCTCCGAACTTGTGCCTAAGCCTGCTGAGTGACTCGCGGCTCCTGGAAGATCGTACACCCCCGAACTTGTACCTGAGCCCGCTGAGTGACTCGTGGTTCCCCCAGACTCTCACGGTCCCGCCGGACCCCGACTACGACCACGTATCCCCCAGCTCGAGGATTGTGAGCTGCGCGCCGGATACGTCCCTGCTTGAACTTTTGCCAAAGACTGTCCCGCTACCCCCCTACCTTCCCGAGACTCTTGAGCCCGTGCTCACCTTGTACATATTTGCCGTGATAACCTACTTGATAAAGATTGTTTTCTGAGAATACCCAGTGTGGTTACTCTGTGTCGTGTGGTGCCAGAAGTACGATCCTAGCTGCGAGATTCCTCCCCCTGGGGAGTCTCCCGCCAGTGCCCGGCTACGATACTACGAGGGTGGGTCTCAGGGTAGTCAGGACCCCCTTCCGGGCTCCTCTGAGGTCGCCGTCTAACACAAACCATTTTGAAACACTGGTCAATTTTGAACATGGAACCAGACTTCAAACAGTCATTCAGCCTATCACCAATATTTGCGTTCACTAGAGCAAAGAACTTGGGTGAAATCTTACAGAATAAACCCCCAGATACTACATCACACTCAGGAACCATACCTTGCCTCAACTGTGGCAATTGCAACAGCATAATCAGAGGAAACACCATATGCCATCCCTCACAAGGTCATCCTATTAAACTCAGGGTGAATGCCACTTGTGAATCCAGCAATTTAATTTATGGGATAAGATGCCCATGTGGGAAGATGTACGTGGGTAAGACAGAGCGTCGCATTAAGATACGACTAACAGAACATAAATCCAACATTCGATTGAAGAACACGAAATCAGCCCTATCATCTCATTTCGTAGAAGAAAATCATAATGTTTCCCAAATTAAGTATATCATACTCGAAACAGTCCGGAAAATTGAGGGGAGAGACAATTCTAAACATCTCCTTAGAAGAGAGAACCACTGGATTCAAAAACTTTCCACCCAAAAACCGACAGGTTTGAATGAAAGAATTGAATTTTCTTGTTATTTGTAATTAATTGCTCCGCAGACTGTACCTTCGTGAACACTGTGTTCGTTCACAATCATATCTGACACCCACCGTATCATTGTTTATTGTACTCGCACTTTCCCTGTAAACCTGCCAGATGCGCTAGTGGCACCACTCACAAAACGAGATGATATGTACACATATCTACACAGGTTCGCGCCCCGATGGGTTCTCAACACCTTTTCATTTTTTCGTTTCCTTTATTTTCATACCACCTTTTTTTTTGGAAGCAGATGACCACTCAAATTAATTTCACATACCCTCCACCTGTTTAATGTGTCCACTTTCTCATCTAACGGGTGATTCCCGCAATTAAGTTTGATCCCCCGGCCGTAGAATACCGATTAGCTGTAGTCTTTCTTTCCCGTCAATGGTCATGTGACATACCACATGATCGGAATCATTTCAAAATAGCAAAGCGCGGCAGACAATCTTCGTGCCGTCGCTACGGAAGACGAGTAACGGACTCGAGCACGTTCGAGTTCCTTTTCAGGTTAGTCCATCAGCTAGGATAGACCCATATTTATTCAGCGCAATGCCGTAGCTCCCAACACCCATAGTTTAACTGAACCCTACCATTCTTTTACAGATCTTAAAAACAACACACAGAAAGGCATGTAAGTGACGTTTTCATTCTCATGTCAATGTTCACCTTGAGTGTACACCATTATCATGTCTGCTTGTAAGCTTGCTCACGTTTTTTGCTCGTATTGCCTTAATTAATTTTCATGATGTCACACCACAATGATATTACTTATGATACAAATTGTTTCATACTACATTTACGGTATCCCATTCCGTTTTACAGTGTCAACTCCCTGATGAAGGGCATGACCCTAATGCCCGAAATGCATTGCATAGGATAAATGATGATGACATTGCCTGGGATAAAAACGTTTGAGAATATGTGAAAGGATAACAAATTATGCTCGAAATTAAGCCAAATTGCTAATGAAATAAATTACCTGCAAACCATTGAATTAACAGAGTGGAAGTCTTTCTTTCTGTGGAAAAGACAACAAAATGTGTGACCATAAAGGGATGACTCTAGAGAACCTCTAGTATCACTTTCTCAACTTATGTTCTAGACGCCGTTGGACCCTCGGCGCCACCTTTTGGTGCACCATAAAAATCAACTAAACCTAATATAATCAAAGGTACAACAAATCTGCTGTGCATCTATCCAACCAAACAACAAAATAGCACTAATACACCTGAAAGTAGATATAAAAGGAGACAAAGTAGAATTAGAAGCACCAGATGAGTTACATTTGCATCACACTGTGAATAAAAATTATACAAACTTAAATGTTTTTACAAACCTGTTAGTACAATACGTAGAGACCATGGAGGTTAGTGATTGCTATGCATGTCTGAAATTGCCCGCATCTGTAGCAGAAGGAGTAACATATCATCATATAACATTGACATATGGTATATCAATCAATCAATAGAGACTTTATTTCGGTTTTGATTCAAACCATAAAAGTATACATATAAACATCACAGTTAAAAAAACACAAGGATATCACCAATACCGTACAATGAATTCATAATCAGTAAAGTGCAAATAGCGCAAGGTATAGTATAGTCCATATAGGTTCCTGAGGTAGATGAAGCAGTCAAACAGCAAAGAGACAACCTCATTGGTCCATACAGGTTCTCAATTTAACAGACAGTTTTAAGAATTCAGTTACTTGGAGAACACTGTCACTGTGCAAAAGTTGTAAATACATTAGTGCTGGTCTGATCTGGTTAAAATTAAGTTTCTTTAAAAGAGCTACCAGATAGCGTTTGCGCGGGTATTCATAAAATTTACATAAAAATATAAAATGCAGCATATCCTGTGGAGACTTTCCGTCGCAGCCACAGGGAGCTGCAGCCTTGTTAAAAATGTCTTTTTTAGGTCTAATTAACAGATTATGAAAGAAATTTAACCTGAACCTTGACAGCAGGAACTTCTCATGGGAGCTGAATGAGCCCATCAAATATGGCTCCATTGTCTCGCAAGTTTTTAACATGACATATTTCCTGATACTGGGTTTCAAGAGCTCCTCTCCCTCTCGTTGAACCTTTCTCCCCATATAAAAGGCACGCTTAATTGCCTCCACATCCCCATTTACAATCCCGCTTGGATTTTCAAACAACTCCAGGCAACCAAGTCGAGAAAAACAGGATTTCAGATATTTTAACCAGGGGGTGCACATTGCCTTATCATGGGACACAAGATCTTTCACAATCAAGTGGGTTAATGGAATGTCCTGGTTCAACCACAGTTTTGCCCAGCAGGTCAAAGGGCGCAGAGAAAAAATGTCACATAAGTATTGTGCCCCCAATTCTTCGTGTACTGCCAAGTTAGATGTACCAATTGGAACACATAGAAGACGATTCATAAAGGCGTTTTCAGCCACCTGTAGCTGTTCTCCAGCCACATAGCCCCATAATTCGCTGCCATAAACAGCAGTTGCCAGTGATTTTGTATTTTAGAGTTTCATCATGGCATTATTGGGCTTCTTCCCCAATTTCGATGCAAAGTTAAAAATAGTAGCATTAACCCTTGCCAGTTCCCCTTTCTTTTTGACTAACTGGGGGCCCCAACTTAATTTGGTATCAAATAGGACCCCGAGATACGAGAACGATTTCGAAATGGGGATGGATGCATAGTCTAATTTAAATACAAAGTTCCTTTTTGGCTGTAGGCCAACTTGCATAATAAATGATTTGGAATTGTTGACCGTTAGGTCTCTTTCTGTCATGAACGATTTAAAAGCATTTAATAAGGCTTGGTGACCCTTCTCGGTTCTAGAGATTAAAACCGCATCATCTGCGTATAAAAGAACAGGAATACCCCGCCTACCAACTCTAGGACAGTCGGCCTGTACCTTCTGCAAAACGTTATCTAACTCATTAATATAAAAATTAAAAAGGAAAGGGGCGAGAATACAGCCTTGGCGCACACCCTTCTTAATATCGAAGTTGCCAGTGGTGCACAGATCCGACGAATACCTAACATTGGCACTAGTGTTACTGTGTAGGTCTACCAGAATATTAACAATCCCACTATCCACACCCTTCTCCCTCATGGACTGCCACAGCCTTCCCCTGTTGACACAGTTGAAGGCTGATGACAGATCCATGAAGGCGAGATGGACAGTGCCCTTCTGAACAACAGTGTATTTACTTAGCATTAAAAAAAGATTAAGGCACTGGGTTATAGTAGAACGACCACTGCAGAAGCCATACTGGGAAATGGACATGATGTTATTTTCTAACGCCCAGTTTGACAATCTCTGCAGCAGAATTCTCCCCACAACTTTGACCATAGAGTCTATTAATGAAATTGGCCTGTAACAAAAAGAACTGCCCCTATCCCCCTTCTTAAAGACAGGGACAATCGTTGAAACTCCCCATGAAGGGGGACAGCCAATTTCAGCAGCAGCGTTAAAAACAGACTCTAAAATGGGTGCCCAAAAGCTAGGTTCAGACTTATATAAGTCTGGTGGGATCCCATCAGGGCCAGGAGCTTTCCTGGCTGTGAGTCCCTCTATGCCCTCCATAACCTCGCCTCTATCAAACGTAATAATTCCACCACTATTACCAGGGAGCAAGTTGACATTTTCAGTCACCACACAACTATACAATTGTTTAAAGTGTGATTCCCATTCTTCCTTTTTTATGCAGCATTCTAGGCCATCACCCGGGTCCTGGACCAAAAATGTTTTTTTTACTACCGTCCAGAATCTAGAGCTACTTTTTAAAGTAGAGGGGTCAAGAATCTCATCCCAGGCCTCCTCTCTTAAAAACTCCTTGCGTGAAGCGATGGCAGACTTATATTCTTTGCGACACAACTTTACATTCGCTTTTATTCTAGGGTTTGCTGCCAAGGCTATCCTTAGATTATGTGCTGCCATGGAGCAGACATGATTGAACCATCTCGGTCCCTCATTCTCTGTATTCTTTACTGGGACCATCATCAGCTCCGACACCTTCTCCGTCAGGCTTTGAAAAGCACTAAGAACCTGATTCGGGTCTGCCCCTTCTTGAATGCAGTTCTTAATATCCTGCGTGCAGTTCTCCCTAATATTTTTGTATAATAGGTCAGGAGTAATCATTGACCATCTAAGGTGCCGTCTCCCGTCGATTGTGCTCAACCTGCCATTAATGCATTTCCGATCTTCTTTAATAATCTAGGGACCCTTCAAATGAACAGTGAGTGGGTTATGATCGCTGAGTTCACTTTGTTCGATGGTAAAAGAGTCCACAAATGACTGCAGAGGCAAAGAGAGTAACACATAGTCAATGAAAGTACCCCTCCCATGACCTTTAAAAGTTGGGGTATCAAAACACTTTGTGGGATCCCTCAGTGCCATAGCCAAAGAAAGATCTAAACTGCTCAGTAAATCATTAAAAAGTTCCCCATCCATCGTATGTTCCAAATGCAAACCGCCGAGGCGGTCACACTGCAGATCCATTAAACATTTCGACAGGGGGTCACCGCAAGGATGAACATTAAAATCTCCCATAATTATAAGGTTATGGAGGCATTCCCTCAGTGAAGAATTAATAAATTCATTTAGAGCAGATATTTGTTTAGAACCTGTGTTGACATTGACGGCATTATAAAAGTTAACCAAACCAGCCAGACAATTTTCTCTATTCAATACTAAGCCCATAAATCCAGAGTATGCTGTTAAAATTCTACGAATTTTACAAGAGTGTAACGGAAATAAAAGTCACCAGTCCCCCCTTAGGCCTGCCTCTACTTGATGCTTTTGCAGGAACATAATAGGCCTTATACCCTTCGAGGAAAAAGTCACATTCCACTGACCAAGTCTCCTGCAAGCAGATGATCATAAAGTGCTTAATGTACATAATCCAATTGTCATCCGCCATCTTTGATGCCAGGCCTGTAATGTTCCAGGAAATAACATTATTACAACTGGCTTTATCCTGTATGATCTTAATGGGTGATATCTCAGCTGGTATTACATTACCCAGACCCACAGGCGCCTCACGTCAGTCGCACGCCTCCAAGCCAGACAGAACATCATATCTATTCTGTATATCCACGTTACTACAATGGCCAACAAAGTTAAATCTATTCTGTGTTTCTACAGAGGGCCCACACCCACCTTGATTAACATTATACACATATGGGGCATCCAAGGCAGGGGTCTGAGTTGGATTTGCTGGCCTAATTCTCTTTTGAGGACGCAAATCTTTATTCAAGTGTGCGTAAAAATAGCCCAGTGGACGGACACATATACTATTCATATTACACATTAATGAGGATGCTCTTAGTAAAACTGTTGCCACCTGTTGGGGATGCTTAAAATTAACAACAATACAGTCCCCACTGCTTGTTTTTCTAGACGGACCAACCCAATTCACCCTTCTCACTGCTATAATTTGGTCCGAATATGCAACAGGAAAACCACAATTTTTGCTAAGCCATGCGACTGTTAGATTTTTTAATGAGACGTGGGATTCCCCATATGGTAAAGCTAAGTGGTCATCACAAGATGGAACATTTGTCAGCACCGCCACATATGGTGCGCGATCAGGTGGGAGATTAAGATGGCGGCTTTTCCTAATATGCCTGGGATCAAGTCTACCCTCCAGGGCTATTGTGGGATATGTAGACAGGGGAGGTATGGCTGGTGTCACAGGAGGAACAGGTACTGCTACAGCGACTTGCTGAGGAATCTGCTGTACATTCCCTATCGTAATTTCCTGCCCCTTTTCCGCAACCTTAGCTCCAGCCGCAGTAGCTGATGCCAAGTGTGTAGTTAACAGACCACCTAGTTTATCTACTTCCAATGTCAAAGTGTCAAGCTTAGTTGTCAAGGGTCTTAACATCTCCTCTAGTTTAGCCTCTATCTTCACTTCCAAAGTGTTAATCAATAGAGTAAATTGCTCTAGATTTAAATTAACATCACGCTCACTATTTCTACTGAGTGTAGAAGATCTTGAGCCATTGAAAACTGGCTGAATTGGGTCTAGTCTTTTTTTATTATGCTTCCCAACCCGTTTTATTTGTGCTTTCCTACAGGATCGCACCGGCCTTGGGGCTGATGGTACCTTCACTATTTCCTCAATCGAGGTATCCATCGGTTCTTCCTGTGATTCTGCATGCACCTGGGCAACAACCGATATCTCAGCCCTATCACTAATGTCCAGGTTAGTGCCCCCATCTGTGTCAGCCACTAGCTGGGGCATATCTTCCTGTGCCACTAATGTGCTCTCCAGTCCCAAGGAGGCCCTACGGTCGTTATTTATACGGTTTACTTTTTTCACCAAGTAATTATCCAAAGTCCCCAGCACGGGAGCAGTTTTATCAATTTTCGATTTAGACATTATAACAAATATGAATAGGTTAATAAACAAAACAAATAACACTATACACTAATAGCAAGATAAAACAAATAAAGTCTCACTTTGCGAATGAAGTCCAGCACTAAAAACCCAAATCTCAGGCCCAGTCCAGTCTCTTCAGGCCTCTGAGGGCCACAGAGGGCCCGCCCTTTGCCCGGGCTTAGCCCGGCGCCGCCCGCGCACGTCCCGCGTTGCGGGAGGCGCGAGCCGCAATTGAAGGTTCCCCGGTAGCAGGGGGCGGGCCACAGGTGTTCACACTGCCCCTCAAACTCCTGGGGCGAGGATTGCTGGCGCTGTCAGCTGCGCTGGACCTGTGTTCAAAACTAAGCGTCTCCCGCGAAGCCGGAGGTGCGAGCTGCAACTGAAGGTTCCCCGGTAGCAGGGGGCGGGGCCACAGGTGTTCACACTGCCCCTCAAACTCCTGGGGCGAGGATTGCTGGCGCTGTCAGCTGCGCTGGACCTGTGTTCAAAACGAAGCGTCTCCCATATGGTATATCGTGTAGTGTTTTAGCAAGCTTATTTTATAGAACAGGGAAATTGCAGTATTACTTTTCTAATGTAGATGGGATCATTTCTGAGGTTCCTATGCGAAAAAGCATGAACCCTGTCCTTAGTACGAGAGACTCACAATTTATGGGTGAATATTTTCTAACAATGAAAGCAATAGATATAGCTGAAGCACATAAGCACAATTTAACTTGTAAATTGCATGAAGAAGAGAAAATATTTTTGAATTTAGTTGAGACAAGGAGACAGGATTTTCAAAGGAGAGCTGCTGAACCTAAACCTCAGAAACCTAAATGGGCTGAGGAGGAAGAGCATTATGCAAATGGCAAGACTCATGCTGCTATGTCCTTGGATTTTGAAAAGAAGAGAAAATCTGTCTTCATAGGTTAAAGACTGAATATAACAATGTGTTTATTGGTTCCAGTGACTGTGAACGTAATTTCTTAGTAATTGGGAGATGGGGACTAAAAAGAGACGGATCCAGTATTTCCTGGAATCTCTGATGTGTGTGGCAATAAAGCCTATTTTAAGCTGCCAGACCATTGGTATGGGAGTTGCTATTTTGGAATAGTATTCCCTAAAGTGTATCATGTAAAGAGAATCACTGGATGCAATGAAGACAATAATTAACTAATATGTGTAAAAAGAGCTTGTTTTTCAGAAATTGTAGGTGACATTTTTGGTGCATTGATACCTTCAGTGGGAGTTCTTCTAAATTCACTGAAAATTTGTGAGTTGTCTACAGTAGTTGATCGGTTATCTACTGAGACTGCTGGAGGATTCTTGATGATTAACACTGAGTTAGTTGCGGTCAGATCTGTGGTTATGCAAAATCGACTTGCTCTTGACATATTATTGGCAAAAGACGGTGAAGTCTGTAAATGATTGAAAACGCAACATTGTTGCACGTATATTCCAGATAAAATTGTTGAAATTGGAAGATACATTAAAAATAATACGAAATTAGAAGAGTTGAAACCACTGGAAGTTGAAAGTGCATGGAAGAAATTGACAAATAGCATCTCTAACTTAGGTAGCTGGTTCTCCAACATAGGTAATGGTATTCTAGGTCACATAATACTGCCCATAATGGGAATAACACTATTAGTATTAGCTATAATGTTTTGGCACAAATGCTGCAAAGGGAGAAAGAAATATGAAATGAAGGAAAGAGGGAAGAAAAGAAAATTCACAGAAAAACAACTAGAAGAATTAAAAGGAGACTTTTACAAAAGGTTTACAATTCAAAAAGGAGAAAGGAAGAAATGAAAGGGTTGAAGAAGAAATTGAGATGTGCTAAAGTTGGCATCTGATTTAGTAGGAATTAGTGATGGCATTAAATGCCATCAGAGAGGGGATTGATGGAGCAAGGTTTCCTATTTGAGAAACTTGCTTGTATGCAATCCTCTCAAATAACATGTGACAACGTAACCAACAAGTCTTGTAATACTAATATTGCATTACATTCATTATAATATATCCAGGGGACGCTTGCCTATGTGTATTACTAACAAGTAACCCGAGTGTCTGAAAATGGAAGCCGAAAATGCGTGAAGGTCTCTGCGCATGCGTCTACTGCATCTATGTAGTATGACGTCCTCTTTTGCTTGGTGGGAAAACTTGCAGCTGTGGAATAGCTTTAAAAATGGCCGCTTGAAACTCACATGGTAATGCACATGCTATTGCATAAACTAAACCTATAAGTTCTACTAAGCACTAATGCGAAAATATTAAAATAAGTAAATGGGGATAGAGTAGAGATAAGTAGTATACAGTGAAATCATTTATTGTCGCATTCTAACGTGTCTTTTTCTGACTTTATTATTAGTTCATATTTGGGCCTCTGAGGGTTACTGAAATCCCTACCCCACTTGATCCGTGCTCATGCGCATGGTGACTTGCCGGAAAGTAAATTAAGGGCGGAAACATAGAACAATGGTCCAAAGAAAAAATATTACTTTTAATATGGTGTGATGAACTCACCTCCTCGCCCTGACCAATCAGAATAGGGGAAAACACGAATATTGCAACTTTTGGGGGTGGTACACGAATACAGAATAGTATAATTGAGGTAAGTTAGCTAGAGACATTATCAGACCTGTCAGACTTTCCAGATCCATCATTCCGACTCGTCACCGACCCAACACGTATGCTGCTACAGATTCTGTCTGAGACGCTGTCTCAGATCCTGCTGCTGCCAGAAACTCTGCTCGAGAAAGCGAGATACTGATCGATAAACTAAATCATCTAGAAGGGAATTTTCGGAAGAGGGACATTCTAGGAGAGTAGTGCCAGAGAGGAGTGCAACGCTGGCGTTGCACTTAGAAGAGGTCACCTTTCCAGATCTGAATCTGCCTGATCCTCTGTCTCCATCCTGTCCTGAGAGAATCTATCTGGGCCATCTTTAAGCAGTTGGGTTCATCTATCACCTTAGGTAAATATAATTCTGTGAAACTTGTCTTTGTACCTGCTTTCTCTCTTCCTCCCTTTCCCAGGTACCGTCTTCATTGATTTTGTTATTATGACTTTGCTATATTTGACTTTTATTTTGTCTCTTGAGAGAAGGTGCTAAACTGTATTTGATTCTGACACACAAAATTATTGATTTAGATAAAGATTTTAAACTTTTTGAGTTTGTGGTTATTTCAAGCTTTAGTTGAAATGTCATTTTCTACCTTAAACTATCTCAGAAACCTGATTCTTTGAGTAAAGAAATTATTAAGGAGATCAAATTGGTAAGACTTGGTAAAGGTGAAAATCAAATTAAAGGTAAAACTCAAAATTGATTACAGCGGGGTCTACTGGCTTATCTGTGTGAATGTAATGGGCCCAGGTGAGTATTAGGCATATGTGTGTGTGTAACCTGAGCTGGTGACCCACACTCTATCATTATTGATTGGGAGTTAGAGGCATGGTTAGGTTCTAGTCAGTTAGGTAATGATAGTACTTCCCTCCTGGCCACTGCCAATATTGCCTCATAGGAAAATTCCATCCTCACCTTGTCCTCTGTGAGCAGTGGAGTTTTTTTCTTTGTCAAAGCTTTCACTGTCGGTTTGGAAGTTGTTAGGATTAGGCTTGAAAATAAGGAAATTCCTGAAATATCTTGCTCAGATTGTACATGGATCAAGATATCCAGCACCAGTGAAATCATATTCTAAACATCAAAGTCTATTCCAACATTGGTGTGAGCCTATTGCTATCTCCCCTTCTTCTTTGCTCAATAACTTCTGTTTTTTTTAGTGTTTGCTTTCTGGGTTTCAGAAACACATTGTCAGTATCCATGTTAAAAGTTCAGTAGACTCCCATCAAAGTATTTAGAGAACTTGGAGGAGGTTTTGGGTGGGGTGAACTTTTAGTGATGAGGATATTAAGGAGTGTCTCTATCTCTAGATCTTCTAATAGCCCTTCTGTTCCTCTTTGAGATCTCCCCTTGGTTTTAAAAGTTCTGGAAGGGGTCTCCTTTGAATCACCAGCTTCAGTAAATCTTAAATGCCTTTTTAGAAGCATTCACATCTGCTAGAAGAATTGGAGATTGTGGTGCTATTTTATGTAATCACCTTTTGTTAGAATGTTGGTAGGTGGAGTAGTGTTAAGTTCTAGTTTTGCCTTTTTTCCAAAAGAATTCCCTAAGTCGCATAAGGAGCAAATATTTTCTTACCTGGTTTCTAAGTCTGAACATTTCTATTTTTAAATTTGGAGGTACAGATCGAGGACACAAAGCTTCCAACAACTGCCTGTGCTTGAAAACAGAAGCCAGAAGTACTGATATTCTGCAACAACAGCAACACCTGGAACGACTCCTGATGGCCATCAGACCTAGGACTTGCACCCACTCCCTCCGACCACACTAGAAACCTCGGAATCATCGACAGAAAGCTCACCATTTAATCACAGATTGACGCCATCTCCTCTGCCAGTTTCCTCACTCTGCGCATGTTGCGTAAGATCATCAAGTGGCTAACTGTGTTAATAAGGCCGTGCACTCCAAAGCTGTAAGTAAATCTCTTGCAGTTTACTGGAATTACAACCTGCTTTAACGTCAGGCACCACCAAATCCATCCACCGAAATGTCTGGCATGGAATCCAGTGATGTCATCGCTCACAGCAGTGTGACATCAACAGTATTCCATGCGATAAGGCAAGATCACAATTTAACATATACCCTTTCTTTCCACCAAAGAACAATGCACAGCAAAAAACGAATGTAAAACATGCAAGAAAAGGTACTGATAACCAGAGAAACAAAGACCAAGGGTGAGAGACACAACGCAGAAAAGAATCACTACAGCAAACACAAAAGACGCAGGAACAAATTAAAGAGAAGAATGGACTAAAACACAGACTAGAAAAGCTAACTAAAAACATAATCACCCCACCAGGCGGGAGGTCTACTCACCCACACACCACACATGCTAGAGTCCTCACCACTCACTCCTACGTCCACAGCCCTCCTAGTGCCTGTGTCTGGAGATCTCGCGAACTCATTGTCATTTATGAGAGGCCAGCCAGGACTACCTTCTTCCTCTTCAGACAATGGAACAACAAGACCTTGCTCTTTTTTTTTTAACAAAGCTACTCTTTTGAGATTCCAAGTTTGTTCATTCTCCAGTCTGACCCAATTGCCACCCACTTCCTTTACTCTATATGGGCCCCCGAAATTTGGATGAGCCTCCAATGACTCAACCTGGTTTGAATTTTACCCAATCGTCAAAGCTAATCAAACTCTGACCTCTGCAAGAGATTTTGAGATTTTTTATGGCCTTGGCATCTCACTCACACATCCATGATGGAACTAATTTGGTACCTGGTTTCCTGCCTCTCATAAGCTTCAAAGGTGTCTTTCCCGTCCTGAAATTCCCTGTGGTACGGTATGCCCACAACATGTCCTTGATTGCTTTCTGCATGTCAATGCCAGCTATAACAGCCAGTTCCATGGTTCCTTTGACTAAGAGGTTGAGTCTCTCAACTTGACCATTGCTCTGTGGGTTATAAAGTGAAGTACGTATATGTTTAATGCCCAAACTATTTAAACAACTTTACATCTCTGTGCAGGTAATCTGTGCACCATTATTCATGATTAAGCTAGAAGGTATGGCTTACCATCTGAATATTTCCCCCATCCCAGAAATGGTAGCTCTAGTTTTGATAGACCTCATAAAGACTACCTCTAACCACCAAGATCTGACATCTACTATAACTGATGCGTACCTTTCATGTTCTAGATGGGTGAAAAATGGGCCAATGAAGTCCAAACACCATTTTTCCCACACTCGCTCAGCCACAACTACATGCTGATTGTACTCAGTCACCCCCAGGCCAATTCTAAGTATTGTTTCTGAGTTCCTGCATGTCTCACACCTCTCCATCCACGCCTTAGTTTGAACATCCATTACAGGTCACTAAAATTGGTCCTTCCGTCTCTTAATGGTAAGAGTTTGGCCCAAATGTCCTTCGTGAGCTTTTCCTCACAGCTCTAGGCGGCACAAGTCTTTCATTATGTAGATGAGACCATTCTTCACTGGGGACAATTCTTCCAGTACCTTATGAAAAGGTCTAACTGCCTGCAGTAATGTGCTTTCTCTTCTCAATTCACCTTTGAGCAACTCCCTTACCACCCTAAGGACATCATCAGATTGCATGGCTACCTTCCACTCACTCATAGACACACACCTGTGTAGACCTTCAATCGCATCCTCCACCTCAGCTACTACTTCTTCTGTTTCAAAAGTGCACTTGTCAGCCAACTTATCAGGCAAATGAGACAAACAGTCTGCTACAGTATTCTTCTAAACTGGTAGGTATTCAATTGCACAGTCGTATTCCTGTAAATTTACAGCCAACCTTGCTAAACGACCTGAACATTTGGTAGATCCTTTGGGTACTAACACTTGTAATAGCGGTTTATGGTTCTCAAAACAACTTTCCCGCCCCACAAAAACACCCGAAAATGGTTAGTAGCCGATGCTGCTGCTAGCGCTTCGCGCTCAATGACTGAGTAGTTTTTTTCTGCCTCAGTCAACAAGCGTCTCACGAAAGTCCAGTTTTTTCCAGAGCGTCCATGCACCTAAGGCAAAACAGCCCCTACACCATTCGCATTTGCATCAACGGTTAGAATAGTTCTTCAAACACATTGAAAATGAAATAACAAATTAGCATTCGCAATGTCCATTTTGAATTGCTCAAATTCCATCTGCTGGATCTTCCCCCACTCAAACTTCTTTCCTTTTTTAAGTATGTCCCTCAATGGAATAGACTTTTCAGCAAAGTCCCTCACAAACTTTGAATAATACTCAAGGAGTCCCATGAAGGATCTTAGCATGTGTTTGTCACTGGGAACTTGAGCATTAACAATTGCACTGATTAAATTCAATTTAGGCTTTATAACTTCCCCAGGAATCAAATAGCCTAGATATTCCACCTTCCTGACTAGAATTTTGCATTTGTCTTTGCGCAGAGTCATGCCCGCATCCACTAAGCAACTTATTACTTGCTGCAAAATCCTGTTGTGCTCAGAGACATCTTTACCAAATTTGAGTATGCTATCTTGAAAGAAGACTATGTTCATGATATCAGCCAACACCCGTGTCATGAGCCTCAGAAACACACTTGCAGCCGAAGAAAGTCCAAAAGTTATTCTATTGAACTGAAATACACCATTAGTGGTGATGAAGGCTGTCAAGTGCTTGCAGTCACAATGCAATTTTACCTGATGGTAGGCACTTCTAAGGTCTATTTTGGAGAAAAAAACTTGCATTTGGATATCAGAGATATCAATTCATTGATACTAGGCAGTGGAAAGCATTCTATCACTACCGATTTGTTCATACTGCGCAAGTCTACACAGAACCTAAGAGAAGAATCTGCCTTGTTGGTGATAACCACCAGAGATAGCCATTTGGATGCTTCTATTCGTTCAATAATTGTATCTGTAAGCATTTGATCAATGATGGACTTGACTTCCGCACGAGCAGCAAGTGGAACCTTCCTAAGACAGTGCTTTACAGGAAGGACATTCTCTTTCAGAACTATCTTACGTTGGTACTCTTTGATTTCGTTGATATGATCCTAAAATAAACTTTCGAAGCCCTTGAGTAACTCTTCCAGCTCCCCTTCTTCAACAACCATCACTTGTTGTCTGGCTCTAGTATTTACAACAATGTGTAGATCATACTGGTAGGACCACCCTAATATTGGAGGTCCAGACACGGCAACATAAACTCTCCCCTTCGCCGTGCGACCGTTGAACACTATCTCTGCAGTGAAGAAACCCATGATACCAGTGTCAGCTCCCTGATAACCTTTCAGGACCACATCTGATATTTACAACTTTTCTTTTGGCCACAGGTCATAAAACATGTGCTTAGAAACAATGGTATATAAGGAGCATGAATCTTCCATAAACTCAAACACTTTGCCATTGACCCTAAATTCAGCCTTAGGTCATACTTTCCTTTTCCCAATTTGGTTTTCCTCACCATCCACCGTCAGCACTCTGTGTTCCGTTTTATCACCCACTTGTTCCAGAAAAGCAACTCTTTTGCTTAAGGCTTTGAAGACTAGTGAGAAATGACCTTTTCTCCCACATTTATGACAGACTCTTCCAATGGCAAAGCAGTTCTTGGAATCTGCCATGTGCGAGAAACTACCACACCTATGACAAGATCGGCTGCCTTGATTTTCTGTGAGGTCGGAGTGGGCCGTTTTTTGCATTTCTTTTGTACACCTCTCAGATTCCTCTACAATCTTGCCTCTTTTTATTGCATCCTTAAGGATTGGGTCACACTTTGACCACACTCTCTCCTGGATCTTCTTGCTACCACATTGAATGATGAGTTGATCCCAAATCATTTCGTCAGTCATAGGACCGAACTTACATTTAGCTGCCAATTCACGCAACCGAGCTACATACTCAGCAATTGTTTCCCCAGGTTTCTGCAGTTGCATTTAGAACTTGTGACGTCTCATTACCGTATTGACAGTTTTAGCAAAGCGAGTTTGTAATCTCAATTTGTCTTCCTTAAAAACATCCTCTATAACGTCACTATTTTGCTCATGTGCTTCAGGTAGGTATTTAAAATGTGTTGAACTTCAGTGCCAAAACAACCCATAAAAAGTGCTTTCTTCCACGTAGGTGAGAAATTGGTACCTCCTAGTGCCAAAATGTAATTGTCAAACATTTCAGACCAATCTTCCCATTCAATGGGTGGTTCCCCTTGTTGCGACATAATGATGGTGGAACAGTGGTTGACTGACTGATATTCATTTTGATAAAAACTCTTGCTACTAAAATGTACTAGATGACACTGTGAGCACATATAATGATGAGAAATAGCAATGCTGGAAGTCAGTATGGTAGGCAACAAGAGTAAGGAGCTGAGCAGGTAAGCGATGTTCGTAGTTAAAATAACTTCTGAGTAGGTAGAGTCTGGCACAGCCACAAATAAGCTCACACTGTCTCTGGCAAAATAGAAGTTTGCTGAAACCAGAGATACTAATGCCTCCAATGTCACAACCCTGTCAGAGTGAGTAACAAAAACAAAAATAAGTGACTGAGTACTCACCAAGGCAGAGTTAGCGTCCCGAACACTTCAGAAAAGATAATGAACTAAAACCTGCTCCCTCCCGAACTACTTGTACAGGGAGTAATAATGGCTTTACCACACGGTGGCAGTCAAGCAAAGGACGGCGTGTAGATGGCACCACTGCCCCTGAAACCAAGAGGAAGCAGGTGTTCCAGCCAATGACTCCCTCCTCTGGAAATGTAGCACCGCTCCGTCACGGCACAGGAAACAGAGCGAGTCGGACTGCACTCCGACATGAAGCAGCAGGGAGATCATGGCTCGGTGAGAGCGCACAGGTTTCAGCTGTTGCTCCGCCGGAAACTCAGGAAGCGAACAAGCAGGCAGGAACTCTCCAGATAAGATCAAGAAGGCCTTGGTCAGACCTAGGAACTTAGCGGCTGCTCTCAGAAGATGATGCAGGTTGCTCTGCCAGCACATATCACCGGGTACCTGGACACTGAGATCCTGTTTGTCACTAAATAATGTGTTAATAAGGCTGCGCACTCCAAAGCTATAAGAAAATCTCTTGAAGTTTATTAGCATTACAACCTACGTTTCGGTCAGGCACCACCGACTCCAACCACCGAAATGTCTGATATAGAATCCTGTGATGTCATCACTCACAGCAGCGTGACATCAACAGTATTCCATGCGATAATACAAGATCACAATATAACACTAACCTTACACAGGCACTCATCACCAGCCGACTGGATTATAGCAAAGCCCTCTACAAAGGAATCGCTGCAAACCTCCTACAGAGACTTCAGACCATACAGAACGCTGAAGCCAGACTCATCCTTGGCCTTCCCCGACTAACTCACATCGCAACCCACCTCAGGCAACTCCACTAGCTCCCCGTACAGAAGAGATATAATTCAACCTTCTGACCCACGCACAAAAGGCTCTACACAACCAAGGACCCGCCTACGTTAACCACCGCCTGAATTTCCATCAACCGTTGAGAACACTGCACTCTGCCTCCCTTTCACTTGCCCATATGCCCCGCAACTACCGAAGCACAAGTAGGTTCGGCGCCACGGCCAGGGCAACTGACTCCGGAATCTGGGGATCACGGTTCGATCCCCGGCGCCGGTGGCAGATTAGCCCAGCACCATGTGACTCTGGGCAATAGCTTGCTTAATCTTCCCGACGGCCCCCAGCGCCTAGAGACCCTTACGGGTGAGTGTTCGTGCTTTACAAATGTGGATGTTATTATTATTAAGTAGAGGACGCTCCTTATCCCACATCGCAGCAAAGACCTAGAACAGACTCCCCACATCACTCCGGACCATCACCTCACTTCCGAAATTCCAAATAGCCCTCAAGACCTGGCTGTTCAAATAAATCTCCACGACCTGCAAGGCCCTGGATACCCTACCGGGTGATTAGCCACGTTTTATAAATCCTGGATGATTAAACATGACTATCAGTAGATGGTTACGCTCTATATTTGTTATGGCATATACTCTTTCTGAAGCATCTATTCCAGAAAGAATTCACGTCAGATCCACCTTAGAAGATTCTACCTTCTGGCCAGTGGTCTGGAAGGAGGTAGAAACCTTTAATGAAATTTTCTGAGGTGCAACTTCGGCTTCTTCTGACACATTTGTTAAAAATTATTCTATCCAGAATATGAGATCTGAATGTCATTCTTTCAGTCAAGGTGTTTTGAATTCAGTAATTTCCTCATGAAAACAAATTATATCTCTTTTTTCTTTTCACTAATTAAAGAGTGTAACATAATTAGTGTGTTGATTGTTATTATCTTTTTAAATTTGAAGACAAGTAATGTCTTTGAAGTAATGACTGGGCCAAACATAAAGACATGTAGGAAAAACGACTGGTTACTTATTGGTGGTCCTCATTATCCTTAGTCTGGGGAGTCCTTCAGTCATTATGAGCCATCCATCCTCCCTGTGATACTGGCTTTCAGTGGCTTGGTATTCTGAGAAAACATGTCCATAAAGTTAACATTAAGGTACCCAGAGGGTGGGCCGAATTTACATCACTCCCTTTATCTTTCTCCTATGAAAGATGGGTTCACCTCAAAAGTAATACCTGTTGTAGGAGAGTAGGGTCTGCAATCCTATGATCACCCAGTTTTTTTTGCTTTTGCTTCATTGGTTTACGACTTTCCCCGGCTGTGGGCCTGCCAATCAGACCCACAGCCTAGCTGTTCTCTCTCGAAATTAACACACATGTACATTAGGTGCATCCACTAATTGGACCTGGGCCGCCTTGTCAGTCCCTGTCTCAGCATACCACAGGTATCCAGGGCATCGGTGTACCCAGGGCCTACCAGGGGCTGCAGCATGTATTATGCCACCCCTGGAATGGCCGCCCAAATCTGACACAACTGGCTGCACGACAGCTGGGGTCACGTGGTGTAATCACCCGTTGCTGTAGGTGTAGTATTCCTACACCTAACCCTAAAATGGACACATGGATTCCTATCAGTCACTCCTATGGCAGGCCTTATCAATCCTGAAGGCAGAGTGCAGGGAGTCATGTGGGATGGTGCTCTGGCGCGAGCTGAGCCCGTCGACGGCTTGCGGAACCAAGTCCTAATAGCCGTTCCATGGTGACGCGGGCCAACTATTTTAAATGCATTATAATCCTTGTGGTTATTTGCTAACTTTGGCATCGCATCACCTACACATGTCGAGTAAGGTGTCATACGAATTGGAATACGAACCCCTCGCTAGTTCTGGCGACGGGGTTAGCATTCCCCCCTTCTAGAGGGGCACGACATGGAAGTAACCTTGAACCCTGGTTAAAGTTGACTCAAGCCTCAGCATCACAAAATGGATGCTGCCACCAGACACAAGTCTGACCTCCTGCTGCTGGGAGACCTTCCAGCGAAGGGAGTTTGGACAAAGGGTTTCCTGTCGAGGGCGGTGTTAGCACCATCCCAGACAGGGTTTGTGTATTCCAGGTAGGCAGGGCTGAAAGGAAGGTGATTGCAAGTGGCACCCCGGTGCTCACTGTGCATAGCCCGGCTCAAACCAGTTTCGGGGGCACACCAGCCCCTGAGCTGGCGCGAAGCCGGACAAAGGATAGGGGTGTAACCACCCCCCTCCTGGCTCCACCCATAGGTAGAACCTAGTCACGGGCCAACCCCCTTTTTCTTAGAATAAAGGTAGGAGCGAGTCCCCTTCCCAAATTGGATAATCAGATAATCGGATGACTCCGAATCACGAACTACTTTCCACGAAAGGAACTCTTGACCATTTCTGAAGACTCTCCCTTGTGGCTAAGGAGTAGCCACCCTGCACCAGCAGGCACCACCTAAGCGCTTGCGGTTTGCTGTAAGTCTCTCCTACGGATCAAGACTGCCCAGCTCGACGAGACCCGAGTCCCTGCCATCTCTGACCTTTTACCTACCTCATCAGCCCAGCTGAGAGTCGTAGGTGTGACGAGACCTGCGGGACCGGCCATCTTCAGAACCTGCACGACGCTTATCTAGCACGCCCACCGAGGGACCCTCGAGTGAGTGCACCTAGGGTTTGAGAAGCCCTAACCCTGAGCAGCTCCAGCATCGAAGTCTGTCTCCCCAGCATCCACGAGATCTGCGTGGGGGCCCTTCCGCTCCTTGCTGTTCGCCGCGTTGTCCGACCACTTGCCGACCGGCTTGTGGCCCTCTTCACGACGCTCCAAGATTGTTTTCATCACCGGTCTGGTTGCTCCAGACTGGCTCTTGCTCCCCTCCAACAGAGGAGTACCACGGACCCTCCTGGTCCACTCCCGACGCCATCTTGACTTCCCCGCTTGGGTTGCCACTGCCAAGATCCGCTGCCCCTTCCTGGGCCCAGCATCATCGACAGCAGACACCTTCGTGGGACAGCTCGCCCTCCATCCTGGTCGCCGCCGCGCCTCCTGGTCCGAGGAACAGCCGAGTCCGACGTCACCCACTCACCTGGTCGAGGTGACTTCAGCCGGTACCCTCCTGGTACCCACACGATCGCTGGCTAGCGGTTGAGAACTGAGTCCCCTCTGCTTTCAGGTTTCCTTCATCCCCGATCCAGGCTTGGATCTCGCGGAACATCATCACTGGTCGCCTGCCAGCAACTTCTTCTTTCAGGCTCCTGAGACTATACGAGGACTCCCGACATCTTGCCGAACTTCACGCAGCCGCAGCCTCTGGGCTAGGTAACTCGAGCATTTCGGTGCTCCATCGCAGGTTCGCTCTACAAGTGTCCAGTTCCTTTTTCGTTTAGTCCCACTGATCGGAACACTCCGGAATCAGTACCTCCAGACTCTATCCATTCGCATTTCACTGTAAGAGTAGATGGTTTCTCGTGCCCCTCGGGCATTTGTGTAAATTGTGCAACTGAAGTATTTTCCTAAGAGTTTTGTATTGTGCTTAGCTCCCTGACTCATAAAGAGCCAGGGTAGTCTTGTTATAAATAAATATCCTTTTATTTTCATAACAACTTGTGTGGTGTCCTTTCACGTGGTGTTCAAGGGGTATATGTGATGGTAAACAGCTGGCTTAACACGCCCTCTAGAGTTTAGCCTAAGACTGCTCGTATCCACGCTACTAGGATAGCTGGTCTATAAGGTTGACTTACAACCAATCATCAATAAGGGTCGTTTGGAATGATACACAGTGATCACTAGAATAGTGAGCACTACATATCAGGCCAACTTCTCACATTGGTGAGCAGCGGTTGGGATTTGAGCTTGCTGTTGGTTTACCACACACGTATCCTAAGAATATCGCAGTGAAAGATCACATAAGTACCCAGGTACATATAACTTAACTTAGAATACCCCGAGTTCTACTGAACCGGCTGTTGTAGTGTAACAGGGATTAGCACACCCTGACTACAACTCTTAGCAAGGGACCAGTAGGTAAACACATAGTGTAGGTAGGTGCATCACTTACACCTCACTAGACAAGCATGTCGGTCCACGGAGAGTCCTCGCAGACTCCCTTAGTGGTCAGTGACCCTCCACAGGTCGTGTCACGATATGCAACCCTTAGCTTCAAGGAGATGAGACAACTGTGTGCCTCCAGGAAGCTAAACCAGGGTTCTAACCCTACCATCGCAATTCTGATAGGTCTCTTAGAGGTGTACGATGCTAGGAGGTCCTCTAACACAGGTCCCCCCAGTGCAGATGGGAACATGCCTCCCTTAGAGGGAACCCTCGGTGACCCCGACCTCGACCTCCACACAGAGGAGGAGGACGAGGACGAGTTATCGGGAGACGAGGCAGACAAAGGTCCAGTGGTAGTCAGCAGGCTTACAAGGACCAACTTAAGCAGGCATGAGAATGGAACTGGGGGAGCCCCGGGCCCACGCTCAAGCAGGCTTAACCTTGGGAACGGACGAGCTAGGTCTCTCTCCAGAGGCTCCGGCAGATCGGTTCATACACATGTCTCTCAGGCATCTTCTCAGAGAGGAATGACTTCCCCTCAGAGGAGGGAGCATGAAGCGAAGATGCGGGAAGTCAATCTGAGGATCGAGCGGGAAGAACTTGCCCTCGCCAAAGAAAGACTTGCCCTGGCCCGAGAGCAGAAATTAAGTGGGTTAGATCCCACTGGTGGCAGCATTCTCAATAGAGAGAAAGACAGGGGTATAGACACTAGACACCTGAGTAAAATAGTGCCCCCCTTTAAACAAGGGGACGACATCCACAAGTGGATAACTGCCTTGGAGAGGGCCTGCACTGTCCAGTGCGTCCCCCCAAGTCAGTGGGCAGCTATACTGTGGCTTTCCTTTGAAGGTAAAGGAAGGGACAAGCTCCTCACTACAAGAGCTGATGATGCTAACAACTACCAAGTCCTGAAGAACACACTGATTGATGGGTTCGGCTTAACCACGGAACAGTACCGGGTGCTGTTCCGGGACACCCAGAAAATTCAGTCTCAGGATTGGGCTGACTTTGTCGATTGTGCCACTAAGGCTTTGGAAGGCGAGAACAGATTTTAAACAACTGTCAGAACCAATTGTTGCATCAGCACCTTGTCGACTCGGATCTGACCTCTCCCCAAGAATTGGGAAAGAAGGCAGACAGATGGGTCAGAACAAGGGTCAAGCAGAACCAGAATCAGAACCAGGGTGGTCAGAAGAAAGCAGACCAAAAGGGTAACAAGAACGAACAAAATGACCAGAAGTCTTCGACAGGTCCCCAACAAACCAAGAGGGTGGGGGTCAGGCTTCACAGAAGAAGAAGACTCAAGAAGGCCAGTCAAAAAGGTGGTGCCAATACTGTAAAAGTACGACTCACTGGTTTAGTGAGTGCACCAAGAAAGGAGGGCAAACTCCTACCACTGCAGCCCCTAAGGCGCCTGCACCCCCTAGTACAGTCAGCAGTGGTAGTGCGCCTCCCAAGGCATTAGTTGGGTTAACCTTGGGAACCGAGGGGAGTGACGACTTAGTCGGCACGCTCACTCAGGCCGTCCTTGTCTGTACAGGGGATATGGATATGTCCCCTGATGCCAGTCCCAATACTTTGGGCAAATACAGACAGACACCTTTGATCAATGGAAAAGTGGCTCAGGCCTACAGGGACACTTGTGCCAGTGTCACCATGGTGACGCCTAACTTTGTGGACCCTGGACAGATCATGCTAGGTACCAGTTACCTAGTGACCAATGCCAGCAACGTCACTACCAATCACAGTATGGCAGTTGTTGATTTCTCCTGGGGAGGGGTAAGTGGCCCGAAAAAGGTTGTGGTTAGTTCAGACCTCCCCGTAGAATGTCTGTTGGGCAATGATTTGGAAACGTCACAATGGTCAGAAGTGGAGCAGAGGACTCACATGGAGATGTTAGGCTTGCCAGCACATGTCCTTGCTGTGACCAGGTCACAGGCCAAAAGATGCCCCACTGAACAGGTGCTGGATCCTGGAAGAACGGACCAGACACCTTCCAAGAAAAGGAGCAGTAAGGGTAAGGCTTCGCCTTCCCCCTTGCCCCAGGTCGTGGATCAAGTCTCCGAGGAGGCTGACCTTAAAGAACTGAGGGAAACTGAGCCGCAAGAGCTTGAACCTGGTCAGGTTGAGTTTCTGGGCTCAGGGGGACCCTCCAGGGAAGACCTGGGGAAGGCACAGTTAGACTGCCCCTCACTTGAACCCCTCAGACAGCAGGCTGCTGCTGAGGCTGCAGGGAACGCCACAGGTACCCACAAAGTGTACTGGGACGATGGACTCCTGTACTCTGAGGCAAGAGACCCCAAACCTGGTGCGACCAGGAGGCTGGTCATCCCCTTGTCTCTGAGAGGTTTCCTTCTCACCTTGGCCCACGAGATTCCCCTTGCAGGTCACTTAGGCCAGAATAAGACTTGGGACAGAATTGTTCCACACTTTCACTGGCCCCACATGTCCGAAGATACGAAGGAGTTTTGCCGCTCCTGTGTCACTTGCCAAGCCAGTGGTAAGTCAGGTGGCACGACAAAGGCCCCCCTCATACCACTACCAGTGGTGGGGGTACCCTTTGAACGAGTGGGGATCGACATTGTCGGACCAATGGAACCCCAGACAGCATCAGGGCACAAGTTTATACTGGTGGTGGTGGACCACGCCACCAGGTATCCTGAAGCTATTCCCCTTAGGACCACTACAGCACCTGTGGTGGCACGGGCCCTACTTGGAGTGTTCTCCAGAGTGGGCTTCCCTAAGGAGGTCGTCTCAGACAGAGGTGCAAACTTCATGTCGGGATATCTGACTGCTATGTGGAAGGAATGTGGTGTCAACTACAAATTCACCACACCCTATCACCCACAATGCAATGGGCTTGTTGAGAGATTCAACAGGACCCTAAAAGGGATGATTCACGGACTACCTGAAAAGCTTCGGCGGAGATGGGATGTCCTGATACCCTGCCTCTTGTTCGCCTACAGAGAGGTCCCGCAGAAGGGGGTTGGCTACAGCCCTTTTGAGCTTCTGTTCGGACATCCTGTAAGGGGACCCCTTTGTTTGGTAAAGGAAGGATGGGAGAGACCTCTCAGAAAGCCGGCATCGAACATTGTGGACTATGTACTCGGTCTCCGCTCGCGGATGGCGGAGTACATGGAAAAGGCGTCTAAAAACCTTGAGGCGAGCCAAGAATTACAGAAAGCTTGGCACGACCAAAAGGCTGTCCTGACTGTGTACCAGCCTGGACAGAAGGTGTGGGTGCTGGAGCCAGTGGCCCCAGCAGCACTCAAAGACAAATGGTCTGGGCTCCACACGATCATTGAGCAAAAGGGAGAGGTCACCTACCTGGTAGACCTGGGAACTCCCCGGAGCCCCCACAGGGTGCTCCATGTAAACAGGCTCAAGGCATATGTCGACAGGGAGGGCATGGGCTTGCTCATGGCCACAGATGAGGGACAGGAGGAGGAGAGTGACCCTCTCCCGGACCTGCTCTCTCAGAACCCTGACGATGGATCAGTAGATGGTGTTGTCTTTTGTGGCAGCCTCTCTGGACATCAACAAAAGGATTGTAAACAGGTTCTTCAATCCTTTCGACATATGTTCTCTCTGACACCCAGTCAGACCAATTGGTGTACCCATGAGGTCGACACTGGGGACAGTCTACCCGTAAAGAGTAAAATCTATCGGCAACCTGATCACGTCAGAGACTGCATCAAGACGGAGGTGCAGAAAATGTTGGAGCTGGGAGTCATTGAACCCTCGGACAGCCCCTGGGCTAGTCCCGTAGTGCTCGTGCCAAAACCTCACACCCAGGGCGGTAAGAAAGAGATGAGGTTTTGCGTGGACTACAGAGGTCTCAATGCAGTCACTAAGACTGACGCCCACCCGATACCAAGAGCAGACGAACTTATCGACCGGTTGGCCTCCGCCAACTACTTAAGTACGTTTGACCTGACAGCTGGGTATTGGCAAATCAGGTTAGCTGAGGAGGCCAAGCCCAAAACAGCATTTTCTACCCCGGGTGGGCATTATCAGTTCGTGGTAATGCCCTTTGGTTTGAAAAATGCACCTGCCACCTTCCAAAGGCTGGTGAATCGAGTTCTCACTGGGTTGGACGACTTCTGTGCGGCGTATCTGGACGATATCGCTGTCTTTAGCTCCACCTGGGAGGATCACCTGGTCCACCTGAGGAAAGTGTTAGAGGCCCTGCAGAAGGCAGGCCTCACTATCAAGGCCACCAAGTGCCAGATAGGGCAGACACAGGTTGTATACCTGGGCCACCTTGTAGGAGGGGGTCAGGTTCAACCGTTGGAGAGCAAAATACAGGCCATCCAGGACTGGGCTCCTCCAACCACCCAGACTCAGGTTCGAGCTTTCTTGGGCCTGACTGGTTATTACCGGAAATTTGTCAGAAATTATGGATCCATTGTGACCCCGCTAAACGACCTGACAAGTAAAAAGATGCCAAAAAAAGTTCAGTGGACAGCAAGCTGTCAGAAGGCATTCGATGACCTAAAGCAGGCCATGTGCACAGCACCTATCCTAAAGAGTCCAGACTACTCCAAACCATTCATTGTCCAAACAGACGCTTCGGAGCTGGGTGTGGGAGCTGTTCTATCGCAACTGAATTTTGATGGTCATGACCAGCCCATAGCTTTTATTAGCAGGAGGCTGACCCCCAGAGAGAAGAATTGGTCAGCTATTGAGAGGGAGGCCTTTGCTGTGGTTTGGGCCCTGAAGAAGTTGAGGCCATACTTGTTTGGCACTCACTTCAAGATTCAGACCGACCATAAGCCCCTCTTGTGGCTAAATCAAATGAAGGGTGAAAACCCCAAACTACTTAGGTGGTCCATTTCCCTACAGGGGATGGACTTCACAGTGGAGCATAGACCTGGCACTGATCATGGCAATGCAGATGGGCTCTCCAGGTATTTCCACTTAGAGCAAGAAGACTCACCTGGTCAAGGTTAGCTTATTGTCCCAAAGTTTGGGGGGGGGGGGTCATGTAGGAGAGTAGGGTCTGCAATCCTATGATCACCCAGTTTTTTTGCTTTTGCTTCATTGGTTTACGACTTTCCCCGGCTGTGGGCCTGCCAATCAGACCCACAGCCTAGCTGTTCTCTCTCGAAATTAACACACATGTACATTAGGTGCATCCACTAATTGGAACTGGGCCGCCTTGTCAGTCCCTGTCTCAGCATGCCACAGGTATCCAGGGCATCGGTGTACCCAGGGCCTACCAGGGGCTGCAGCATGTATTATGCCACCCCTGGAATGGCCGCCCAAATCTGACACAACTGGCTGCACGACAGCTGGGGCCACGTGGTGTAATCACCCGTTGCTGTAGGTGTAGTATTCCTACACCTAACCCTAAAATGGACACATGGATTCCTATCAGTCACTCCTATGGCAGGCCTTATCAATCCTGAAGGCAGAGTGCAGGGAGTCATGTGGGATGGTGCTCTGGCGCGAGCTGAGCCCGTCGACGGCTTGCGGAACCAAGTCCTAATAGCCGTTCCATGGTGACGCGGGCCAACTATTTTAAATGCATTATAATCCTTGTGGTTATTTGCTAACTTTGGCATCGCATCACCTACACATGTCGAGTAAGGTGTCATACGAATTGGAATACGAACCCCTCGCTAGTTCTGGCGACGGGGTTAGCATTCCCCCCTTCTAGAGGGGCACGACATGGAAGTAACCTTGAACCCCGGTTAAAGTTGACTCAAGCCTCAGCATCACAAAATGGATGCTGCCACCAGACACAAGTCTGACCTCCTGCTGCTGGGAGACCTTCCAGCGAAGGGAGTTTGGACAAAGGGTTTCCTGTCGAGGGCGGTGTTAGCACCATCCCAGACAGGGTTTGTGTATTCCAGGTAGGCAGGGCTGAAAGGAAGGTGATTGCAAGTGGCACCCCGGTGCTCACTGTGCATAGCTCGGCTCAAACCAGTTTCGGGGGCACACCAGCCCCTGAGCTGGCGCGAAGCCGGACAAAGGATAGGGGTGTAACCACCCCCCTCCTGGCTCCACCCATAGGTAGAACCTAGTCACGGGCCAACCCCCTTTTTCTTAGAATAAAGGTAGGAGCGAGTCCCCTTCCCAAATTGGATAATCAGATAATCGGATGACTCCGAATCACGAACTACTTTCCACGAAAGGAACTCTTGACCATTTCTGAAGACTCTCCCTTGTGGCTAAGGAGTAGCCACCCTGCACCAGCAGGCACCACCTAAGCGCTTGCGGTTTGCTGTAAGTCTCTCCTACGGATCAAGACTGCCCAGCTCGACGAGACCCGAGTCCCTGCCATCTCTGACCTTTTACCTACCTCATCAGCCCAGCTGAGAGTCGTAGGTGTGACGAGACCTGCGGGACCGGCCATCTTCAGAACCTGCACGACGCTTATCTAGCACGCCCACCGAGGGACCCTCGAGTGAGTGCACCTAGGGTTTGAGAAGCCCTAACCCTGAGCAGCTCCAGCATCGAAGTCTGTCTCCCCAGCATCCACGAGATCTGCGTGGGGGCCCTTCCACTCCTTGCTGTTCGCCGCGTTGTCCGACCACTTGCCGACCGGCTTGTGGCCCTCTTCACGACGCTCCAAGATTGTTTTCATCACCGGTCTGGTTGCTCCAGACTGGCTCTTGCTCCCCTCCAACAGAGGAGTACCACGGACCCTCCTGGTCCACTCCCGACGCCATCTTGACTTCCCCGCTTGGGTTGCCACTGCCAAGATCCGCTGCCCCTTCCTGGGCCCAGCATCATCGACAGCAGACACCTTTGTGGGACAGCTCGCCCTCCATCCTGGTCGCCGCCGCGCCTCCTGGTCCGAGGAACAGCCGAGTCCGACGTCACCCACTCACCTGGTCGAGGTGACTTCAGCCGGTACCCTCCTGGTACCCACACGATCGCTGGCTAGCGGTTGAGAACTGAGTCCCCTCTGCTTTCAGGTTTCCTTCATCACCGATCCAGGCTTGGATCTCGCGGAACATCATCACTGGTCGCCTGCCAGCAACTTCTTCTTTCAGGCTCCTGAGACTACACGAGGACTCCCGACATCTTGCCGAACTTCACGCAGCCGCAGCCTCTGGGCTAGGTAACTCGAGCATTTCGGTGCTCCATCGCAGGTTCGCTCTACAAGTGTCCAGTTCCTTTTTCGTTTAGTCCCACTGATCGGAACACTCCGGAATCAGTACCTCCAGACTCTATCCATTCGCATTTCACTGTAAGTGTAGATGGTTTCTCGTGCCCCTCGGGCATTTGTGTAAATTGTGCAACTGAAGTATTTTCCTAAGAGTTTTGTATTGTGCTTAGCTCCCTGACTCATAAAGAGCCAGGGTAGTCTTGTTATAAATAAATATCCTTTTATTTTCATAACAACTTGTGTGGTGTCCTTTCACGTGGTGTTCAAGGGGTATATGTGATGGTAAACAGCTGGCTTAACACGCCCTCTAGAGTTTAGCCTAAGACTGCTCGTATCCACGCTACTAGGATAGCTGGTCTATAAGGTTGACTTACAACCAATCATCAATAAGGGTCGTTTGGAATGATACACAGTGATCACTAGAATAGTGAGCACTACATATCAGGCCAACTTCTCACACCTGTCATAAGGACTGTCTGGTCTAAGGATAATTAAGATTACCGGTAAGTATTCTGGCATTTCCTTGCTTGCACCAGGGCCTATCACATCCTTGCTACACTACTGGTAATGCCTCATATGACACAACTTCTTTGGGTGAAATGTAAAATGATGTCACTTCCGCTAGCCTGCATTTCACTGAACTGACATCCAAGCACCCGGTGACTGTAAGGTGGACAGAGCCACACCGTGCATGACACTTGTAAAATATGATTGTTGGAGGAAACTGCCCCAAAGCCACTCTTTGTATGTTATATATTCTGCAGTGATCTCAGAAGATTTGGTGCCCATATGAAGCTGTCTGTACCAGACTTAAAGAATGACCTACTAATGTGTTACATGGAACGCCTTGAGAGCTGTTATTCCTTCAGAGGGCTAGTCAAAACATTCTGATATAAAACCAAGTCAATTTCTCTGCAGCTCTACTACTTTTTTGTTTTTCTTATATCTGTTCCTTACATGTAGGTGGGCTGTGTGAGTTTAGTCCTTGTTATATGTCAGTTTGTAATGTTATTGCAGCGTTGTCGACGTGCCACTCAAAGTGCCATATGAGGCATGCAAACCTCACACAATATGTATACTGCAAACATTATCACAAATGTACATTGATAGGATGGAAAAGTCCCTTGCACCTCTGATGTGACCTGTGGCATTGGCAGATCGTCTTAGCACCAAGTGCAAAGGAGAAGATTGAATTCTCTAAGCCAGAGGGCTTGTATCTGTTTAAGACAATTGCAATTTGGGTTGAAGAATGCTTTTGCTACTTTTCAGCACCAGGAGAACCACATTCTCGCAGTGCTGGAGGAGTTCAGTGTGGCTTACCTAGATTACATTGCGATGATCAGCAATTTATCGCAGTCTGACTCCTACATGATAATTTATCAAGAAAGAAGAGGGGCCCCTTCAGAACCAAAGGAGTAGGGCACTATTTAGTGAGAAGAGAGAAAGAATGAAATTATCTAAATACCAAAATATACAAAAATAAATTGATTCACAAAATCTCCAACAAAGGAAAGCAATAATCACATAAACAATACATTATTACAGTAGACTGACAAAAGACATGAACAATAAATGCTTAAAGAAAGAGAGTGTAAAACAGACAAACAAAATATGTATTTTAAAGTTTACATATCCGTGGTAGAACAATACATATGGCGTGGAACTTGGTGTTTTTATAATTTTCTACTCGTTCTACCGCCTGTGTTCACGGATTATGTGGTTAAAAAGGCGTCAACGCGTTTCGATGGGTTTAAAATATTTCCATCTTTATCAAGACAAGACTTGAGTTGATTAAAAGGCTTTTTAAACAAAACCAATAGAAACCTTAATCAGTTTTTAGAAGTAATTGCCTTTCGTCTGATTCATGGGGCCCATATATATGTATTGACTGTTCCGTCCAGAATTGTAACTATTAATTCTTAAAAGAAGACAACCATGGCTCAAGTGTAATCTGCAAATTGTTAACAGACTATTTCCGACCAAACACACGCGGGTGCGTGCATCTACTCAAATCAATCCCAATTTACAAGGGAGCACTCTAAGGCTAAAAATACTGGAATAGCCGTTTTTGAACAACCATGCCAAGGCTTTGTTATAAAAACACCAAGTTCCACGCCATGTGTATTGTTATACCACGGATATGTAAACTTTGAAAGACATATTTTGTTTGTCTGTTTTACACTCTCTTTCTTTTAGCATTTATTGTTCATGTCTTTTGTCAGTCTACTGTAATTATGTATTGTTTATGTGCTAGACATAATGCCAATGATTGTACTGTTTCCTTTATTGGAGATTTTGTGAATACATTTATTTTTGTATATTTTGGTCTTCGGAAACAGGAGGCAAAACTAACCATGAAGGAAACCAAGGGGATTCTCAAGCACTTATCGCCGAGTTAGCGGCACTTTATCGCAGCCAAAGTCGGATAAAATTATCGTCCCATTCACAAGCTGGTGCTAACATCCAATATCACCAGTTTCTCTGCGATAGCAGCCACAAAAAACATCGCCACAGATGACACCGGCAACTATCGCTAATGAGATGCAGAGTAGGCGTCCCCGTGCAAAAATCCGCGACAACACCACTTTGCAACATTCACAACGACCAGCCAGATCGGAGATAAGATCACAAAACAGATGATAAGGCGCGTTAGCAGCAGGAATTTAACACCTGCTCTTACCTGGTAGTCGGACGACAACCTGCACCATAAAAGTGGGCCCAGCCCAGAGCCACACCTGAAGAACAACAGATGCCATGGAGCTACTGATCATGCAGCTCGGAGCCCCAAGAGGGCCACAACACCCACTGCCACCACCACCAGGCCCGCCACCCCTCCGGACCCCTCCCTCGGACTACCACAGAGGCAGCGCAGACAAAGACAACGGACCTTCAGAAAACGCACCAGCCTCACAGACTTAACACCAGAAGATGTCATTGCCCACTACAGGCTCAAAAGGACAACCATCCTCCGCATCCTGAACATCATTGCCCACAGGCTGATGGTACCAACACAGCGGACAACCAACATCCCACCTCAGACAAAGCTGCTGGCTGTGCTGCACTTGTTGGCCTCTGGTACCTTCCAACCAACAACCACCAGAGTCGGAGTGGTCTCACAGCCAGCCCTATCAAAGTTCATCACAACTGTCTTGGATGCCATCAACAGCTTGGTACCCCAGAACCTTCACTTCCCCCACACTGCGCAGGAACAGCTAGAGATCAAGCAAGGCTTCTACGCCATAGCTGGCTTCCCGCACGTGTTGGAGGCAATTGACTGCACACATGTCATACTTGTGCCCCCCGCCGACACTGCACACAATTACCGCAACAGAAAGCACACGCATTCCATCAATGTGCAGGCAATAGTGGACCACCGGGGACTCTTCACCAATGTCGTCGCCAACTTCCCAGGCAGTGTGCATGATTCCTACATCTTCTGACAGTCCATCATCAACCAGCGCTTCCAGGATGGCACCTATGGGAATGCACTGCTCGTTGGTGAGTACCAAATGAACACACCACACACCTCAACTCCACAATCATGCAACTCACAACTCTGGGGATGCACATGTTACAAACTCACATACAACATGCCAAACAACATGCCCACCTACCAGACACGACAGCACAACTTACTGTGGTAACCTGGGCTAGCCATGTACATAAGCCATCAATGGCATGGCACCTCAGCCACAAAATAGGAGATAGTGGGGAGAGGTGGGAACCAGGCATGTGCGAAGGAGGCAAGTGACCCATGAATGAGAATGTACACAATGCCAAGTGTGGCATGGATGTGCTGGACAGACTGCAGTATGCAGACCACAGACATATCCATGTCGACATACACTGCCGGTGTTTGGAGTGTAGTGGACAGTGGACGCAACCATGTTACCTCATCCAGTGGGGTAGACCTGGGACATGTGGCTGCGTCATACCTCCTTGTAAGCGTAAGCGGAGTGGACTGGCCTACGACAGTCCAGCATAGGGGTGTGTTTCATCAAGCCGTTGCTCTGGGCGTGGTTACGTTTTGGCCTTGCCAAGGAAGTAACTAATGCATGTGTCTCTGTTGTAGAGTTGGCGCCACCCGTACCGCAATGGACAATGTTTCAACGTAGCATGCCCCTGGAGTGCAAGCGCGGCCGAAGGGGTAAATGAAGGAGTGCAAGCCCGCTCGGGGTCAGGGATCATACATGCCAACTGCTGTGTGTGTAGCTATTACCACAGCATAAGCCAAAGGTCTACCCCCAACCGCTGCGCGAGTTCAGCCAGCTACATCTGTGTCCGCCCTATCCTTACCTTAGGCTTACACACACGTGGCCGCCCACCTTCAACACACAACATCACAGTGTCGTTGTCAGGCTTGTGGACAGGCGCAGACAGGCATGACAATGATGTGCCGTAGGAGTGCAAGTGATGCAACCGCACTGCGCACACTAGTAAATAGGCTCGGGGGAGGGAGGAGCAGCAGTGATGCTACGTAATACACATTGATGCTGCTCATTTGCTACCAGCAGTACATGTCTAACAGGAATCACTAAGTCACACATATCACACACCAATGAACCAGTGAGCCTGCCAACACATCATGCATAATCAACTATTGACTTATGTCTCTCTGCACTGTCACAGGTGATCAAAGATATGCACTCTGCCCTTGGATGTTGACACCCCTCCGAGCCCCGAACACACAGGCCCAAAAGCAGTACAATGGGGCCCACAAACGCACCAGGGGCATCATGGAACGCACTTTTGGCATGTTGAAGTCAGGTTTCAGGTGCCTGGACATCACAGGTGGAAGGCTCCTGCACAGCCCAGGCATCGTGTGCAAGATGATCGTTGCATGCTGTGTGTTGCACAATATATGTGTACGCACCAATGCCCCATGGATACAAGTGCCAGATGCACCGGACGATGATGAGGAAGATGAGGCATGTGGCCCACACCCCACTGCAGCCGCAGCAGGAATAGTCCGTAGGAACACCATCATTGACAATTTCTTCACATGGGCACGTCACATTGTCACAGTCCTTAGCAATCATGGGACAGAACAAAATGACCACAGGCACAGCATGTGCAAATAAATTAATTCCAACACACATTCCCTGAGTGCCTGTCACACCTCTGTACAGACACGTCACTCTGACAAGTGTAAGTGCAACATGTAGTGCTAACAGTCTCATAATTTGAAAATAGATGGTTGGTGTGTCACCTCTGTACAGAGAGGCTGTTTAGGGTGTCACGTATTCGAAATGTCATTTCTGTGTGTCAAAGATAGTACGGAATCCCACTCATCAGCGTTTCACATGTGTCCCAAGTCATTACATATAGGCTGTTATTTGTGACCTACAATTGACAACAGGCCTTCTTTTGGGGTCAGATATATACCACCATGATGCAGGGATGCACCCTGTGACTCAAGTCCCACAACATGAGCAACATGGACTTAAGGGGGAATCACTGCCCCTACATTCGTCCATGCTTTCGTATTTGAATAATCATAGACTTGACACATCTGTGTGTATTAGTATGTATTATTCACGTTCAGTGGAGTGTTGAAGCTGTCTTAGTACTGGGCCATGTAGACAGCACTTTACAATGTTGCCCCATGGAGGACCAGCCAGAGTCATTTGGGATTGACAAGTTACTCGGAAGGGAAGAGTCCAGTCCGCAGGCTGCTTGCTGTGTCATTGTTAAGCAACCAAAATATGGCACTCCATGTCGAGGTCCAAGTTTAGTGTTACAGAGTGTATCGGGGACGGTGTTCTTCCAGGGCATGATGCAGTGTGCAGAGCCATGCAGAGACAAGCCATATGATGGAGATGAGTGCTACTGCTTCCTTCCTACCACTTAGGCAGATTCATCCTCATCTTCGTCCTCTGACTTTTATGTGCCTCACATGTGGGTGGTGGTGTTTGATCTGCAGTAGTGTGTGACACTGACACATCAGGGGCCGGAGATGTGGATGTAGAAGTAGCAGCAGCATTCATCTGTGCACTGTCTTGTGGCATTACTCCCATGATGAGGATCTGCAGGGCATGGAAGATCCCATCTACAGCTTTCTCGTGTGCAGCTGTGTTAGCCATTCTTTGCGCCTGCATCCGCTCCATGTTCTCCATGACCCTCCTTATGTTTCCCAAATCACGGATGACATCGCTGTAGCCACTCTGACTAGGCAGTTGTTGTTGTCTCTGAGTCATGACTCCAGCGACGCCAGCCATGCATTGCTGGAGGGCATGGGGCAGACTGTAGGTGTCCTTTAGGGAGTGTGATTGGTCCCTGATGGGACTTAGAAACCCAAGTATGGCATCTAGTTTGGCTGCCATGAGGCCGAACCCCACCCACACCTGTTCAGCCAGCTCCTTCTGGCGGTCTAACACACGGCGTTGGAACGCCATGTGTTCTTCGGTGAGGTGCTTGCTGGGAGCCAGACGTGGTGGTGGGTGCTTCCTGCTGTGTAGTCTGTGCAGGGGGTGGGCTCACCTCAATGTTGCTGGGCTACCTTGCTACTGGAGGTGGGGTTTGGAGGCTGTCCATGAACCATTGGAGTTTGTCATAGTCGTTGTCCTGAGGGTCGTCTCCATCATCACTGACATAACGTAGGGTCTGCTCTGCAGGAGGTGTTGATTGTCTGTCTGCAATATAAAGGGGAGATGCAGTTTCACAGTGTGTCCCACATATGTTTACGCATTGGCGAAGTTTATATACGGACTGCAGGAAAATGTACATTGTGGCTGTTTGTGAGGAGATGCCTTTTTGATGCGGGAAAGTGGACATTTGTACTACATCACGGCTGTGAGGTTGTACTCCTACATTGTCATCTCACAGTTTTTTTTTCTCTGCTTTTATGGTGCATTTTCCCGCATGACGCGTGGGAATTCCAGCCTGTCGTTGGTTATCGCTAAATTTCGTATCGCAGTTTGGGACTGGTGGGGCAGGTAAAACAAAATTTTGTATACCTTCTCTATTTTGCATGAAAATACTAATTACCTAATCATTCTAATTATTAACCTGTACTAATGGTGTGGAAATTTGGTATTAACCAACTTTACACTTTAGTAAACACAAAATACACGTGGGACTAAGAAGCAAATTGCATGGTAAATAACCCTAATCAATAACTGTGGTACGCATATTAATGATAGATTGTGTTGATATAGAAAACTGCATAGTTATATTGCTTTGTCGTGATGTTTTGCGTTCCTGTTAGGGCGAAATGATGAGTAATATCGCTTGAAATGTTGCTATAAGCTAGGAAAATACTAATATATAAAGGGATTAGTGTGGGTTTAAAATCAGAATCTTCATCTCCGCATATTAATTATTCTTTTTTGTTTTTTTCGCTTAAGTTGGCATTCGGGCCTACTCGGCCGCAATATCCAAAATGGAGTTCGGAAGTGGCCACCGTCGTGTGAGCGCGATGTCTACTGCGCAGACTTGGATGGCTTTGTAGATCTACAGGCGTCCCCCGATCAGGTCACAGTGTTCCTTGTCAAGGATAGGAACGTGGAGGACTGCCAAAGCTCAACTAATGTGACTGACAGACAAACAAAGGAAACCTGTCTCAAGCGAACGGAACATTGATACGTTGGACACTTTCACATGAGAACTGCCCAAACCAGGACATGACATCTCTTAGTTCCATGAGAATTAAGTAGCTATGGTAATTATTCTCAAATTTACAACATTTGAAGGTTTGACCAATCACCGACAGTCTCAATTCATGTTATCCTGAAATTATTATGAAAGAGGCTTGTAAAGAAGGATGTAGACTAGTGCGTTCCAGAAGGGTGTACCGAACTTGCGTGATCGATTTGCTTGCACTATTGTCTGGTCCTTTGGATATTTCTGGGACTGTGTTGTGCTGAGCGAAAATAACTTTTCTGGACTTATTTGGGTATTAACCTACATTCGATTGGGACGATTTCACCCGAAGGGATTTGATTTATGCAGAAGCTAACAGGGTTTGAGACAGGGTCATCGATATCAAGATTTAGGTGAATATAATTGCTAATTGATGATGAATAAGCAAATTTGAATTCTGTGTTGACCAAAGTTGATTATGCAAATTAAAGCGAATTCATTAGATAAACTAAACATTGATTAACAGAAAATGAGTTTGTGATGCTTTAAGTAAGGTATTGATTAAAGATTCCAAAACTTTGAATGTGTTTTAGCAGGTTCTAAATCACCATCAACCAGTCCAACTAATTGGTCCGTCAACCAAGTGGTGAAGTGCCTTGATGTTAAAGTTAGGATTCTATAGGTACTAATGTAAATAATATATATATTGTAAAGAATTCTCCTCCTATAGGTACCCCCACGTGTCCAGCACTCCTCCTTTCCTCCTGTGTGCAGATTCGAGGTGAAGACGTATGAGTGTTGGTGTTATGGGCCCCACCAATGAATGCATGCGTGAATGAGTATGTGCGATGACGGGTCTGTGACGCAGGGAGGATATGTAAAATTGCCCTTCGCGCTGGAGCAGTTTTTCTGGTAGCAGATTGATGTATTTATTGGATTGGTTTGGGGATTATTGATTATTGACTGTTGGATGATTGATTGACTTTGATTCATGTACTCAATGAACCAGTAACTTCCTAGGCAATAATTATATGTAAAGCATTTCTATGTTTTATGTGTCAAATTAGTGTAACAACAAGGTAATTAAAAAATACAAAATTATATTTATTTTTCACATCTCAAATATCACAAAGTATAAGAACCACATTTGTTCAGTGCAAACGTACAATATTTAGTCACGTATTACAATAAACTCATTAAAAATTACAATTGTTATAAAAATAAAACGAGGGGAAGACAATCCTGTGGCAAAATCTTAATCTTCGACTCGCGTTTCGGTGTAAAGTACGCCTTCGTCGGGAAAAGCCACAAATCCTGAAATGAATAAGAAACATATACTAGATACCAACTTTCATGATCGTTGTTTCAATTTCATATTCGATATGTTCAAGTTACATCATTTAACTGACACATAAAAAAGCTTATCAATTGACTATGCATGCCTACATTTCATATTTCTTGTTAAAAAACCAGAGGGGAGAAGATCTACAACGATGGAACTGAAACCTGTAATTATGGCAGGTTATCATTTAGTTCTATGTTCTTATATAGAAAATAAGTACAGAACTGGTTACATTTAAGAAATGGATACCTTTTATTTTATAGAAAATCCACTCGAAGTGTGGTGACATTAGTCACTGCTATAAGTCAACCGGATTTGCTGAAATATATGGAGTGGCGCTCTGTTTTTTGATAAAAATCTATAAATAGAGAATTCAAGTTTATATCATATTTATTTCGATCACAGGTTGGCGTTATAGTTAGGATGACTGAAAAATAGCCTGCAAATACCTGATTTTTTATATGTAAATTTCACAGGTATAGATCCAAAATAAAGTGCCGCATAGATGGCGAGCGTGTGCAAAAGCAGTTACTTTCCCTAATAAAAGAGAAAACGACAAAGGTAAGACATGTATTATTTGTGGGCATAAAGATATGCAGGCCTGCTATCTGGGACGACATAACGTTAATGGGCCAATGTGAATCAATTGACCACACATCTTTGAAAGAAAATTTCTAGAAAGAGGATACCCTCACAGACTCATTAGACAGTCCTACAAACAAGCCAGATTTTATGACAGGGATTACCTATTAAGAACAGTGAAAAGACATGAACAAAAACAACTTGTATGTATAATGAAACATTCGACAATAAACACCAAAGTGAAACATCTAATTAAAACCAACTGGCACATTTTAAACTGTGATCTGGTCAAGATTAAAAAACTGGAGAAACCCCTATATGCTTACCGCAGAACTAAAATTTAAAAGATATCATGGTGCATTCTAGATTTGAAAGTCACAATCCTAGTCAACCATTCATTCAGAAATCTTTTAATGGTGACTTCCCCATCAAAGGAACAACTAGATGTACAAAATGTTAATCCTGTGAGTCCATAATACCTGGAGAAACATTGATCCATAATGGATTTAAAATCCAAGCAACAAATATGTGGAATTGTAGAACACAAAATGTGATCTACTTAATTCTCTGCCCATGCCAACTTGGCTATGTATGGGAAACCTCCAGAGCCATACACACCAGAATAGCAGAACATCGTTCTGTGATAAAAACAAAAAAACTAATGGCCCCTCTAGTGAAACATTTTCTCGATTCACAACATAAATCAGAAGAGATTCGATGGCGTATCCTGGAAAAAAACAGCATACAAGAAGACAAAGGTGGGATGCAAGTTCGCAAAAAACTGGAGGTTTTTTTGATCTTTTCATTAGACACCTTTCGAAATGGTTTAAACAGCGATCTACCTTGGGAGAACGCTATCATTTAATCATTTAAGTTATTGCCCATAGAGACCCAATTGCTCACCACTTTACATTTATTGCCCCTCGGTCACTCTATGAAAATTAAGAAGTTCTTTAGGCTATCCATTAATCTATATGGACAACTACCGTAAACAAATAATATTTTTATTTTCTCAAAGTAATTATCAACATTTTTCTTACAGACAGTCCCTATAGAATAAAAGTGCATAATAGATTCACTTTGGTAGTTTATTTTTTTCATACACACAGTTCAAGACTCCAATAGCTATTAGAGATAACCTCTCGATGTAGAATTAAAAACAATATACAAACACTAGTGAGTTGACAGTCTAGTGTTATGGGGTTTACGTAATGGAGACATACAGTCACGTGCCACAGCGTCCATGGTCGTCAGAAGACGCTATTTACATTTGGCCGTATTAGGAATTAACAACCGTTACCCATTTAAAACGTAACACGTAATGAGATTAGCATCTTACATTACGTGATGACACGATGTGAACGCCACAGGGGTACTGTGTTAACCGTGCTAATCTCCGTTATTTAAACGCTGCCAAAAACAACACATCACCATCCATCACCTCCGGTTATCCGTCTCCAGATCAGTCGCCTACAGAACCGAGGCAGTTTATCGATGGAATAAAGCTATCAAGGTAAGGCGAATATATAGGAATCTGTTAAAACTGCATAATATAGTAAGCCTGCTTTAAACAGGGCCCAAATAGCTACATGATGTGAAATGTGATATCATCGTGTTATCCCCGTAAGGTTCTACTATTATTACCACTTTAGGTTATATCCATAAAGAGACGATGTTGGCACCTTTAGGCAACGAGCATTAAGCCTAAAACTTAAGCATAGAACTCAAAACTTCATTATCAATAATACGGCAAAAGATGTGTGGTCAATTGATTCACATTGGACCATTAACGTTATGTCGTCCCCGATAGCAGGCCTACATATCTTTATGCCCACAAATAATACATGTCTTACCTTTTTCATTTTCTCTTTTATTAGGAAAAGTAACTGCTTTTGCACACGCTTGCCATCTATGCGGCACTTTATTTTGGATCTATACCTGTGAAATTTACATATAAAAAATCAGGTATTTGAAGGCTATTTTTCAGTCATCCTCACTATAACGCCAACCTGTGATCAAAATAAATATGATATAAACTTGAAATCTCTATTTATAGATTTTTATCAAAAAACAGAGCGCCACTCCATATATTTCAGCAAATCCGGTTGACCTATAGCAGTGACTAATGTCACCACGCTTCGAGTGGATTCTCTATAAAATAAAAGGTATCCATTTCTTAAATGTAACCAGTTCTGTACTTATTTTCTATATAAGAACATAGAACTAAATGATAACCTGCTATAATGACAGGTTTCAGTTCCATCGGAATATCTGAACAATATAATCTTCTGGCATTCTTCACTTTTGGCTATAGGATAGAAAGTAAGCATTGTAGAAAGTACCCTTCATCACCTTGGGTGCCATATAAACTAGATTGGAACGTTTGGTATACACTGTTCCTTTAACTTCACATTATCCTCTCTATATATTTTCTTCACCCTTCTGATTCTTCCCGATATCTATTCTCTTGATTGTTTCTCTAACTGTTTCTTACGTTGTAGATCTTCTCCCCTCTGGTTTTTTAACAGGAAATATGAAATGTAGGCATACATAGTCAATTGATCAGCTTTTTTATCTGTCAGTTAAATGATGTAACTTGAATATATCGAATATAAAATTGAAACAATGATCATGAAAGTTGGTATCTAGTATATGTTTCTTATTAATTTCAGGATTTGTGGCTTTTCCTGATGAAGGCGTACTTTACGCCGAAACGCGCGTCGAAGATTAAGATTTTGCCACAGGATTGTCTTCCCCTCGTTTTATTTTTATAACAATTGTAATTTTTAATGAGATTATTGTTATAAGTGACTAAATATTGTACGTTTGCACTGAGCAAATGTGGTTTTTATACTTTGTGATATTTGAGATGTGAAAAATAAATATAATTTTGTATTTTTTAATTACCTTGTTGTTACACTAATTTGACACATAAAACATAGAAATGCTTTACATATAATTATCGCCTAGGAAGTTACTGGTTCATTGTGTATTGCCCTGTCCTAGGAATTTTATTTCTACAAATTCAGGGGGTCCTAGTTACTAACGTTTGATTCATGTACATTCTATGTTGAAGCGTGTCGTGTTCTATGTTGTTTTTGAAGACTTCCGGGATGTAGGAAGTTGGATGCCCTGTAGGTACACGGGGAAAACGTGTGGCAAGTGAAGTCGTATGGTGTATTGTCTTGTTGCCCTGTAGGTACACGGGGAAAACAAGTGGCGATTGGAGTCGCACGACGCATTGTCTGGTTTCGAGTTGGTAACATCGTCGTGTGTTATCGTTAGGGACATTTCTGTGTGAGAGTGCATGAGTGAAATAGCAACAGGTTCTCTCGTGAAAATCTGGCCTTAATTCTCAGGAGCAGTATAGTCTCCACATGTGTTTTAACCTCAGAGAAACGGTTAGCCTTTTTGCTTGTTAGAAGGGTAAGGTAGAGGGAAGTGCTACTTTATCGGCGAAACTGAATAATTCTGTGGAAGGGCAGAGGTAAGCGCTGCTCTCGAGAAATACGGAATTCTTGTATAATTGGACAAAACTATCACTTTGTTTAGCGAAACAGGCAATGGTGGTATTTTTATGTCGTTACTAACAGATGATTGAGTGAGGAAAACATAACAGAAAATTTGCCAATGAATTTTGTAAAGGAGGGGTCGGCAGAAGTTGGAGTAGCGAGGAAAAGCTGACGTCAGAAAGATCCGCGCTGGAATTGGCCAGCTGTAGAGTGACGTAGACGCACAGGATTGGTGCGCTGGTGTGTGCCGCGCTGGGAGTGGAGAATATCTAGTGTGACGCTGATTATACTGATTGGTGCGTTAGTGTGAGTCACGCTACGATTGGACAGCAAACAGAATAGTCGTAGACGAGAGATTCTGGAAGTCTAGTAAATCGAGACTACAGATTTAAGAAAAATTATGTATTATGATCCACCCGAGAAAGAGAAAAAGTCATGGTTTGGGAAGATCAAGAATCTATTTAAAAAGGATAAGCCGATTGTGACTAGAGAGGGACAATTGCTTCCTCCACCGAAATCACCCGCATCCTTCATGGTTGCAAAATATGGGTATCACACATGTATCTGGTTAGATAATTGGGCAAAGTACACAAAAGATGATGGAGTTTTAGCGTTTCCAGAAAATGGCTCATTCAATTTAGCTGTATTGAGGCACTTAAGATAAAAAATGATGAGATTAGAACCGAGACCTAGACCTACTCAGTTTGAAGCTTTAATGGAATGGGAAGATGAGATGTATGAAAGAGAACGACAGCGGAGTGGAGGAAGGTATAGTTATATGTTTGGTAGACCACATGGACAGGAGAATCATGATGATAGAATGAGATGGCGGAGTGCGAATATGGCTGATGGGATGTTTCCGTTAAGAAATGCAGAAGAGAACAGTGGTAGAAAATGTACAGAGAAGAAAAACAATACAGGGATAGAAGGCTACAAGTATGGTTTGAAAGTATCGGTGGATGATGTGCTGGAGGACATTTTTTATAAAAATCCTCCCCCGTATCAACCAAATTCAACGTTGCTGATGCCGAGTGCACCAGTAAAAGAAATTCCACGAAGTAAACCGGTTGAACAAACACCCCTGATGTAGGGAAAAATAATCCCTTTAGAGAATCTGAGATGTTCCAACCTGTTAGGATGGTAAATGAAAATTCAGCAGAATTGGCTAGAAGTACGTTGGAACTAACTGTGAAAATTAGGGAATTGCCTAAAAACATGGAAGCTGTAACTGTGCCTGTAACCATAGGACCAGTAATGCATGTCTTTGATAAACAGAAAGATAGCGAGCATTGTTTGACCATTCCATACCATAGTAATAAACCAATTGAGACAGAAGCAAGAAGTTCGGGATAAAATCCATGGGGAAAATTAGTGGGAACCTCAGGATTAAGTACTCCTAAAAATCTGACACTGAATCAAAGCCCAGCAAGCAAAATGCTAATGACTACAGAATCAGCTCCAGGGACCCCAGAGAGAAGCGTAGGGCAAATCAGGGATGAAACGATTCCTGTAGGTCCTACTTCTGAAGAATTAAGCGATTGGTTAAGAAGCTTAAAGTGAAAAGATACGGAACCTCAACCTTTAGATGTGGCAAAACTAAAAATAACACTGGAAGAATGGATAGTAGGGACGATTCCAACTGAAAAATTAAAAGCATACCAGGATGAAGAGTTGATATTTCTATGTAAAAGTATAACTTGGAGAGCTAGAAATTTGCATGAGAAACTAGAAGAGATAGCCAGTGAAATGGATATTGATTTTGAGAAAATAAAAACGCTACAGAAACCATATAGGGTAGACTTTTCTGAGAAAGATATCGAAAATGTAAATACTGCAGGATGATTAACCTAAATTAAAGAACTGATTGCCTTACTAAGGAAATAGGGTGATGTAGACAGGTGGAAAAGTAGGTGGTTCTGAAAGAGAGATGAAGGAACAGATAAGACTTTTTCAGTGTTTCCAGTAAGAGAAAAGGAAACGGTGGTAACAGAATGCCCCATGAGAGAGATCCCAGGAGGAGGGTATGTGCATGTTCCTTGGACTAGACAAGAAATTTTATCATTCACAAATGATTTTACCCGGTTAAACCCGTGGAGTGGTACCGACAGGTAGAAAGATTTATAAAATTGTCAAAAGTACTGTGGGTAGATTTGAATGGACTGTTTGATATAATTGTACCGGCAGATTTATGGGCAGACTGTAAAATTACAATTGGCTCCTACTCAGGAGTATCCTAGGGACCCTAAAACAGGTGCTCCGACCCAAAAGTAATGAGAAAATATGAACAGGTAATCACCTTTTTGAAGAATAAAGTGCCCCCAAGAGAAACGGATTGGGTAAAGATTGATGGAACTCACCAGTAAGTAAAGGAATCTGTACATGCATACTATGAAAGATTATTATTAGCATTTAAACAATACAGTGGGTATGAAAAATTGAGTGAGAAGGATCTAACAGGCACATGCATCAATGTAAAAACCAGTCACAAACGGGCAGATTCTCAGAATCTGCCCCTTTGCGCCCGGTATTTTTGCATTTGGGATGCATCATCCCAAATGCAAAAATCGCAATTTAAGGAATCTCTAAATTGCGATTCCTTAAATTGCGATTGCATTGAAGGAATCCCAAATTGAGATTCCTTAAATGCAATGCATGAAAGTGAAAAAATTTGCGATTTCGCTAATAGGGGGAGCAAATTACCATGAAGTTGAACTTCATGGTAATTTGAAAAATGCACTTTTGTGCATTTTTCAAAGTTTCATTTTGTGCACACACATGCCCTTAGAGCATGTGTGTGTGCAACATATGTGCACAGATCAATTTCAGGGGTGCAATAGGGTGTCATTTTGACACCCTTGCACCCTTGAAATTGCATGAGCAATTTGCGAGTACCTACTGGTACTCGCAAATTGCTCATGCAATCTCTAATTCATTCCTATGGGCCTGGAGGCCCATAGGAATGAATGGGACAGTATTCCTTAATTGCGACTCGCAATTTGCGAGTCGCTATTAAGGAATTTGTAGGAATCGCTATTTTTATAGCGATTCCTACATGCATAGGCTTTTGCAATTCCTTAATTGCGATTCCTTAAAAATCGCAATTAAGGAATCGCAAAAGTCTTTGATGATGCATGTGCCAGTAAGTCATTTTGTGTATACATTTGTGTATGGATTGAGACCTGAAGTAAGCAAAATGGTTAAACAACATACTGTCGATCATCAAAATAAAAAGATAGATGAAGTATTAAGTCATGTAAAATATTTCAGTGACGAAATTGAAGCAAAACAGCGAAAGTTGAAAGAATAAGCCATGTGGGCTCAGGTTAAGGTAGCGGAAAGACAAGAAGCCCAACTGATTGAACAAGCAAATCGCATGGGCAATGTGAAATTAAAACCCAATATTGGTAAGGGAAAAGGACAGATTAGTTTAGAAGAAGCCAAGAAAAAGTGGCCATGTCATAATTGCGGAAAGGTAGGGCACTGGAAATCCGAGTGTAAATTACCCCCAAGTGCTAACGGCGATAATGCCTCATTAAATCCACAGGTGCAGAATGAGGTGAGTTGTCAACCACAGCGACAGCAGCAGGTAGTTGCCCAATAGTGTCAGGTGCCAAAGCCACTTTTTCCACAGAGCGTAAACCCTCAGAAATACAGTAATGAAATAGGATTCTACACCGAAGAACAGGTAACAAAGCTACCGCGCGCTAGTGCTGTTTCGCAGTATTGGCTGCACCGAGATGAGAGTGAGTCAGAAGAGAGTTATTGACGATGCCGAGGAGAGGAAGAAGAGTGCGTACTTGGCGCAACTCTAGAAGTAGACCAAACAGACCCTTTTGAAGATGGAAAGATAAACAATGAAAATATTACTTTCCTGGTAGATACTGGTGCTACTCGTTCAACTGTTAGATCAGCTGATGTTAAAAATCTTCCTCTCTCGGATAACACAATCCAAGTAGTCGGAGTCTCAAACAGACAGATAAAGACATATCTCACTGAGCCGGTTAAAGTTAAAATAGGGAAATTTTCCGACATGCACCGCTTTGTCATGTGTGATACCAGTCCTGTAAAATTGTTAGGGAGGGATTTGTTGTGTAAAATGAATTGCACGATTTTCTGTACTCCTGATGGCATAGCTTTTGAGACTCCTGATGAGGATGTACTATACAAAATGACCATGGCAAATCTGGAACCTGAGATTACTGAAACCTTTGCGGTATTTGATCATGAAGAATTGCCTCAGGAGTTGAAGAAAACAGTGAAACCCGAGGTATGGGACTTCAAAGGAGAAGATATGGGGGTAATGAGAAATGTAGACCCTGTAAAGATTACTGTAAAGGAAGGAATAAGTTACCCAAATATTCCTCAGTATAAATTGACACCCGAAATAATTGCAGGAGTTACCCCTATAATAGACAAAATGATTGAACAAGGTATTTTGAGAGAAATAATGAGTAGTCCAAGTAATTCACCAATCATGGGTCTAAAGAAACCTATTGGATCCTTCAGAATAGTGCAAGACCTGAGAAAAGTGAATACAATTGTTGTACCATGTTGTCCCATAGTACCGAATCCTTCAGTAATATTATATCAGATTCCTCCCGATCCAGAATGGTACACGGTCATTGACCTGTGTCATGCTTTCTTCTATCTCATTGCACCCTGACAGCCAACAGATGTATGCGTTCCGGTTTGGCGAACGTACCTTGGCATGGTGCCGAATCCCACAGGGGTATACAGAAAGTCCATCGATATTTAATCAGATTCTGAAGAAATCGCTAGAAGATTTAAAAATGCCCGAAAGCTCAGTGCTAGTCCAATACATCGATGACCTACTGGGGGCATCGAGATCTCGGGAAGCCTGTATAGTAGATACAGTTGCTTTGTTAAATCATTTGGCAGATGGAGGATTTAAAGTATCCCCATCGAAATTACAGTTTTGTAAAAAGGAAGTACAATACTTAGGCCATAAAATCGAAAAGGGCTTGAGGAAAGTAACTATAGACAGGATCAGGATAATAAAAGGAATGAGAGCACCAATGACTCAAAGAGAAGTGAGAATGTTTCTTGGGATGGTTGGATATTGTCGTCAGTGGATCAGCAATTTTTCACTGATTGCAAGACCATTGGTACGATTGACGAAGAGTAATGTGAAAGATCCCCTTGAACTGAACAAAGAAGAGTTGAAGGCCTTTAGACAATTAAGAGACAGCTTGTGTGAAGCCCCAGCTCTTGGAATGCCTGACTATGAAAAGGAGTTTGAACTCTACTGCAGTGAGAGAGATGGGTGCCGCTTTCTGTGCTGGTACAGAAACATGGAAAATTGAGACGACCAATTGCATATTTTTCAGCTATATTGGACCCTGTAGCTGTGGCATTACCTGGTTGTTTGAAAGCAGTGGCTGCTACTTGTAAGAGCTTGGAACAGAGTGAAAGAATTGTGATGGGATATCCTGTAAGAGTGTTTGTAACGCATGATGTGGCAATCCTTTTAACCAGGAGCCGCACACAATTTATGACGCATAGTCGTCTAACTAAATATGAGAAAGTTATTTTGGGAGCAACAAATGTGAGCCTGGTGAGGTGTCTCAATGTAAACCCCTCAACGCTGTTGCCCGATGCTGCAAACGTGGAAGTGAAAGATGACGTGGATCATGATTGTTTGGAAGTGCTTAACTATTGCACCAAGTCTGGACATAAAGGATGTGCCTCTAAAAGAAAGTGACTATGTGATGTTTGTGGATGGGTCATGTTTGCGAACTGATGAAGGGATTTTGAGTGCAGCATATTCAGTGTGTACTGTGGCAGCTGTATTGGAAGCGTCGTGTTTGAAAGGAGTGAGATCAGCTCAAGTTGCTGAACTATTTGCGTTAACAAGAGCGTGCAAGTTGGGGAAGAATCTGAGAGTCACTGTGATTACCGATAGCCAGTACGGCTTCAGAGTTGTGCACAACTTTGGACAGATATGGTCCCAAAGGGGGTTCTTGACATCAAGTGGAACTCCTATAAGAAATGCTGAAGTGGTCGGAAAATTGCTTGAGGCGATACAGCTGCCTAAGCAGTTGGCAGTGGTGAAGTGTGCAGCTCACTCAAAGACTGCTGACTATGTGTCGAAGAGAAACAAATTTGCAAATGACATAGCGCAATATTGTGCGCACAATCAGAATGCGATAAACAGGAACTGGGAAAAGGAAATGAACTCATGTCCCTTACTTTTTACTAACACCGTAAATACGTGGGAAGAAGTGAGACAGTTGCAGGATGAGGCAGGAGATGAGGGAAAGGGACAGTGGATACAATCAGAATGCGCACCTAGAGAGTGAGACAGACCTTGGGTTTTTCGGGATGGAAGACCAGTCATGCCTGATAGCATGGTCTCTACCATGGCACGGATGTACCATGGGCAAGCACATATAGGAAGGGATGCTATGATCAGAATTTTCAAACAAACATGGTATAATGCTAAGTTTCGGTTTGTAGCGGAGAGCCTTTGTCAAAGATGTCTCACATGTCAACAATACAATCCATGAAGAAATACAGTGGTGAGTTTGGGAACAATTGGACGGGAAGGAGGTCCTTTCACCAGAATGCAGATTGATTTCATTGAAATGCCCCCATGCAATAGACTACGATATGTCTTAGTGGTGGTTTGTCTGTTTTCACAATGGGTAGAGGCGTACCCAACCAGAAGGAGTGATGGGGTTACAGTAGCCAAACTCCTATTAAGGGAATTCATTCCTAGATTCGGCTTTCCAGTTACGATCGAGTCAGAGAGAGGAAAGCATTTTGAGAATGAAATTGTAAAAATGATTTGTGAAGCATTGAATGTACAACAGAAATTGCACTGTGCTTACCGCCCAGAGGCTTCTGGAGTGGTGGAACAAGTGAATGGCACCATTAAGGACAGATTGGGAAAAATGTGTTTGGCCACAGGATTAAAATGGCCTGATGTCTTGCCTCTAGTGCTCATGACTATTAGATCTATCCCTGATAGGAACATAGGACTGAGTCCTCACGAAATTATCATGGGTAGGGCGATGAGACATGTTTTCATTCCTGTCAACAAACTACTGCCTATAACTGATGACTTTGTGTTGGATTATTGCAAGGGGTTGGCTGATTCCGTTCATTCTGTGTTTCATCAGGTTGGATCGAATGCCACCACCCTTGAAAAGAAGCCAGCTCATGATCTAAGTCCAGGAGACTGGGTAAGGATTAAAGTACATAGAAGAAGAAATTGTCTGGTCCCACGCTGGGGGAAGCCACGTCAGGTGATTCTGACCACGACAACGTCTGTGAAATGTTCCAGAGTAAAGAATTGGATTCATGCGAGTCACACTCTGAGAATTCCTAGTCCAGTGAACAGACCTGAAGAATAATATTTTGGAGAGTCCGATACCAGTTCCAGGTCGGACTCAGAAGAAGGCAGAGCAAAACCAACCCCAAGAAGGGAAGAGTTGGAACCAGGTCCAGAGAATTTACCGTTAAGAAGGTGATTGGAGATTTCTGATACCAGTTCAGAGTCGGATCCTGAACAAGAGAAAATCTCAAAGGGCGTATCAGAGAATATTGAAGAAACTATTAAGGAAATTCTTGAAAAGGAAGCTCCAAGTGCAAGTACAAGAGAAATTCCACCGGAGATTGCGGAAGTAGAAGGTGAGGGAATAGATACAGAGAGTGAGGGTAAGGTTGTTGCGGAAGAACCTCGAGGAGGTGTAGGGAAACCACACATCCAGGTAGAAGAAGGGACAGTTAGTCAGCAGGAAGATTGCGTGGAAGAAACACGAGCAGGGACAAAATTAGATAGAGAACAGGAAATTGTGGATGAAGAATCTACCGAAGGTAAAAGTCTTGAGAAAGAGAGCCTGGAGGGCCGAAAGGAGTGAAAAGGTGAATAAGTTAAAAAGGCCAGCAAAGGAAGAAATTTGGCCAAACAGAATAAAAAGACTGAGATATCGATTGACACGAGTAAAGTCATCTAAAACAGAACAAGTGAATGAGGTGTCTAGCCAAGAAAACTCAAAAGATACTGATCAGGCACCCTTGGAGAAGGGAAAACGAATTAAGAAACCCAACCAGAGGTATTAGTCACCGGAATGGACATGCGTGGCACTTCCTGAAGAACCAGAGGAAGCAGATAGCCAGGAAGGTCTAGGAGTGACTGTACCGGGAGTGGTTGAGGAGGAAGAAGATTCAGAGATCCTTAGAGTTATCTTATCCGATATCGGAGAAGAAGCGGATGTTCAGGAAATTCTGAGTCAAGATTCTGAAAACAAAGTGAAAGACGATCAAATGCCAGACTGAAGTGCAAGAAAAGCTGCAGAAAGATTGAATTACTGGATAAAGACATATGACTGAAAGAACCAAGTAGGCGCTCAGAGCCTTTGGGTTAGACAAAACTAGTTATGAGTGGACGAGGCCAAGTCAAAAGACGCTAATCATTTCCGAAATGGCAAACACAGAAAGTAGAAAATCTACATGTGTGTTCCTTCGAAGATGGTGCAAACTGTGTTGTTGTTGTTGTACAGGATTACTAATGCTTCTATGGAGTGTATTAGCTTTAATAATGTCATTTAAAGTAACATTCGAACCGATAGAAGGTCATACCGAGAATAAGACTAATGTAGAAAAGATTCATGATATTCACACAACTAGATTAATAGATAGAACTGATTTACATAAGGACAGGTCCATAACTGATTTTTCTAACGTTTTTCAAAATTATTGTATGAATATGTGAAAACTATGCACGTTAGGGACTGTTATGTCTGCATGCAGTTCCCTGCATCAGTGTCAGAAGGGGTTACTTATAACCACCTTCCTGTGACTTATGGAATAACATGTAGTGTGTTAGCAAGTTTGTTTTACAAAATAGGGAAAGTAGAATATTATTTCTCCGATGTAGATAATATTTTTTCACAAGTACCTGTAGTCCCTGAATTGAATAAGATAAAACCTGGTAAAGTTTTTGGTGAATATTTCTTAGAAACTAATAAGTTGACTTTAGAAGCAGTGTTTAAAAATAATCTTACTTGTAGTTTAAAGAAGGGAGAAAATAAATTTTTGGACATGGTAGAAGAAAGAAGAATTAAGATGCAAAAAAAGATCCCTGGAGGAAAAGGAGAGAAGAAAATTTGGGATGTAGAAAGAGAAAAACATTTGAAGGGAGAAACCAGTCCAGCTATGGCTTTAGACTTGGAAATTGTGTATTAGAAGAAATGAAACGGTGTATGATAATTATTTTATAGGTGCAAGTGAATGCCATGATACATATAGAATCATGGGAGGATGAGGATTTAAAGGAGGAAACGATCATGTATTGCCTGGGTTATATTTTATCTGTGGGAACAAAGCTTATTATCGGTTACCGGACCATTGGTATGGCACATGTTACCTAGGCCTGGTCTTTCCAAATATATTTCATGTGGGATGGGGAAAAGATGGTGCACATGAGATAGGTAGACAACTAACACGTAGAAGGAGGGAAAGTTGGTCAGAAATTGTAGGGGATATTATTTCGGAGCACTGATACCAGCCGTTGGAATATCTCTGAATGCACATAAAATCAGAAAATTATCTACAGTAGTGGATCGTTTATCGACAAGCACTCCTGGAGGGTTTTTATTGGTAAATACAGAAATGGTTGCCATGAGAGCCATGGTGATGCAAAAATCGACTTGCCCTTGATATTATTTTGGCCAAAGAGGGAGGAGTTTGTGTAATGTTGAAGGTACAACATTATTGTACTTATATTCCTGACGAAAGTCAAGATTTAAAGACATATATTAAGAATATAACTGACTTGCATGAGGAGATTGTTCCATTGGAGGTTGAAAGTGTCTGGGAGAAAATTGGGAAAGGGTTTTCTACTATTAAGAACTTCTTAGTTAAGTTAGGCAGTACATTTATAGGCAAGATTCTAATTCCAATAACTTGTGTGGTAATATTAGTATTAATAGTAAGATTATGTGTGTATGTATGAAAAGAAGAAAGTTACAAAATAAAATAAAAAGAGAAGTAATCAGAAAGAGAGAAAAAGAGAGAAAGGAAAGAGAAAGGGGAGATATAGAACTGGAAGAATGGAAAGAAAGTAAGTATAAGAAGGCAAATGAGGATGAGATGGGAGAAACAGTGATGTAACCTAACATGTTGAAAGGGAACTGAGACATAATTTCCATAAAAATACAAATGAAATTTGTGGGATTTGTGGTGATATTAAAAATCACCAAAGGGGGGATTGATGGAACAGGCAAAACAAAATGTTGTATACCTTCTCTATTTTGCATGAAAATACGAATTACCTAATCTAATTATTAACCTGTACTAATGGTGTGGAAATTTGGTATTAACCAAGTTTACACTTTAGTAAGCACAAATTACACGTGGGACTAAGAAGCAAATTGCATGGCAAATGACCCTAATCAATAACTGTGGTACGCATATTAATGATAGATTGTGTTGATATAGAAAACTGCATGGTTATATTGCTTTTTTCTGATGTTTTGCGTTCCTGTTAGGACGAAATGGTGAGTAATATCGCTTTAAATGTTGCTATAAGCTAGGAAAATACTAATATATAAAGGGATTAGTGTGGGTTTAACATCAGAATCTTCATTTCCGCATACTAATTATTCTTTTGTGTTTGTTTCGCTTAAGTTGGCATTCGGGCCTACTAGGCCGCAATATCCAAAATGGAGTTCGGAAGTAGCCACCGTTGTGTGAGCACGATGTCTACTGCGCAGACTTGGATAGCTCTGAAGATCTCCAGGCGAGCCCCGATCAGGTCACAGTGTTCCTTGTCAAGGATAGGAACGTGGAGGACTGCCAAAGCTCAACTAATGTGACTGACAGACAAACAAAGGATACCTGTCTCAAGCAAACGGAACATTGATACATTGGACACTTTCACATGAGAACTGCCCAAACCAGGACATGACGTCTCTTAGTTCCATGAGAATTTAGTAGCTATGGGAATTATACACAAACTTACAACATTTGAAGGTTTGACCCATCACCGACAGTGTCAACTCGACAAATGTAGCATGTTATCCTGAAATTATTACAGAAGGGGCTTGTAAAGAAGGGTGTAGACTGGTGCATTCCAGAAGGGTGTACCGAACTTGCGTGATCGAATTGCTTGCACAATTGTCTGGTCCTTTGGATATTTCTGGGACTGTGTTGTGCTGAGCGAAAATAACTTTTCCGGACCTATTTGGGTATTAACCTGCATTCGATTGGGACGATTTCACCCGAAGAGATTTGATTTATGCAGAAGCTAACAGGGTTTAAGACAGGGTCATCGATATCAAGATTAGGTCAATATAATTGCTAATTGATGATGAATAAGCAAATTTGAATTCTGTGTTGACCAAAGTTGATTATGTAAATGAAAGCGAATTCATGAGATACACTAAACATTGATTAGCAGAAAATGAGTTTGTGATGCTTTAAGTAAGGCATTGATTAAAGATTCCAAAACTTTAAATGTGTTTTAGCAGGTTCTAAATCACCATCAACCAGTCCAACTAATTGGTCCGTCGACCAAGTGGTACAGTGCCTTGATGTTAAAGTTAGGATTCTATAGGTACTAATGTAAATAATATATATATTGTATAGAATTCTCCTCCTATAGGTAATAAGGTAATCCTCCTGTGTGCAGATTCGAGGTGAAGACGTATGAGTGTTGGTGTTATGGGCCCCACCAATGAATGCATGCATGAATGAGTACGTGCGATGACGGGTCTGTGACGCAGGGAGGATATGTAAATTTGCCCTTCGCGCTGGAGCAGGACAAAGCCGATTTTTTCGTGTTTCGCATTTTTTGAGAATATCACGTTGACACAGCGTTATTTTCCCGCGTTAGACTGCGATGTTGAAAGTTGCGTTAAGCTAATTTTGCGATAATTATCACACGTTCTTGTGAATATCCCGCCAAGTGTTTGCTCAGTCCTCTATAATCTACCTTGGACAGGAGTTAACTGCAACTGTTATTAGTGTCACATATTTTGATGTGTCATGGTTGGGTCGGACATAAGTCCGACCGAACTTTAAATAGAAAATGCTGTTGTCGCTCGTCTAATTGTACTATTCGAGCTCCTGAGACCCAGATACGATGCCTGTGTCGCAGTCATACACGCGAAAAGGCAAATAAAGGACACAATAATCTAGTACTTATGTCTTTCAAGATTTGTTAAAAATAATTAAAAGGTTGGGAAGTGCCCGAATTCGTCTAAGTGACGCAATGATGACAACTCCTGAATTAGTTTTGATTTAATTACAAGGTTTCCGTTGTTACTGAAGTAAACGGCACCATTCCAAGATGGCGGTGAGCTCCGGGATGTTTTGTGCGCTGTGAGCTGTCACTTTGTATGCAAACAGCCGTTTGAGTAGAACGGTGTTCGGTGACCTTGGAGTCGAAGCTGCCGGGGCGCTCGGCGCGACAGTAGGCGGGCTCCTAGACAGAAGGAACCGCCATGGGTGATGTGTCGGAGCGCAGCCTGTATCTTGCCGTAACTCTCGCCTTTGCCTCAGGGGTGCTGGTGGGGTGGCAAGCTAACCGCCAGCGCAGGAGATTCTTGGACTGGAAACGAAAGCGACTGCATGACAAACTCATCGAGACCCAGAAGAAGCTCGACCTTTCCTAAACATTGCTCGAACAGGCGAGTCTCCCCAAAGCATAACCTTAGTGAGCATCATGTGTGTGCGGGGCAGAGGGGTGCAGTGTTTTGAAAGTGGCTCGTATTCTAATGCTTCCGGGCAGGTTTTGGTAACTCTTTGCGCCCATGATGAGTCACAGGTTGGGTCTGTGGTATATGACAAATGTTTTATAAAAAGTAAAACTCCCCGGTGGGAAATATTGTAGCCAGCGAAGCAATTGGCACTGCAGTAAAGTGAAGAGGTGCCGTATATCGTCAGACGTGCTGTAGAAATGCAGTTAAAATCCATGCTACTCAAATACACTACCGAAACTTATTATTTCCAATGCCTCCATTAACTGCCACTAGTTCAACCCATAACATTCCACCTTGTACTCCAAGGTTCCATCCCGTGTAACACTGAATGCAACGACTCAGCCTGACCATTGCTGGCCAACCCTAACTCCTTTTCTGACTTAATAGGGACGGTTCCGGTTTCCTTCTTGCTGTTCTGGAAAAATAAACATCACCTTGTAGCTATGATGCCTAATTACTTTCTCTCACCTGAGTACTTTCAAATTACCCGAACCCAGCACACACATACTACTAAGTTTACGTGCTTTTAACACTTTCTACTTTGCATGTCACTTAAACATTGAAAAATGTTTCATGTTTAAATATGTAAATGCATTGTCTAGGGAACAGACATGCAAAGTGTATTCAAGCCGGTTCTGGTGGCTTAGTGGACTAATGCGTCCACTGTAGGGGCTGTTTTTGACCTCATGGTCAGAGGTTAAAATCCTGGCGGGTCCACTCAGCTTTTCATCCTTCTATGGTCGATAAAATTAGGTCTGTTGGGTACCAATAAACATCTGTTATTCAGTGCCAAGATGCTTACTGGGAAAGTGCGCTTTACAAATACACGTTATGTTATTGTAATTGCATTTATATCGCACATACTACCCCAGAGGAATATGAATAGTACACTACTCCAGAGCCCAAGAATAATGGATAAGCCAATCAATATTTTATTGAGAATCATTCTGTGCTCTCTTCTGAACATCTTCATGTTGCCACAAGAATAGTACACAGACAGGTACACAGAATAATATACAAACCTATAACCCTGCACGGCTACAACTGAATCTTGATTGCAGACAGGCACTGGAAGTCTACTGGAAGCCTCCAGTCGAGAGGGGAATATGGCCTGGCTAAAGAGACGTACACGCAGAAGAAAATGACAATTACTAACTTATGTTGCCACTATGAATTGTATATTTTTTAGGAAATGCTGCAACCTTCTTTCTAATGTACATCATAGAACCTAGAAGGGAACATAACAGACTATATTGGGCTACTTATTCTGTACTATCACTGTGCTGCTACTCCTGTGGTTAGTCCAGAGAGTGTTGGATGAAATAGTGTAACTGCCCTTAACTAACATATGATATTGCCTGCTACTTGACTATCCTTGTCACCTTTCGGATGACCAACCGGCAGTGTTCCCAATGTCCACAGGAAGCTTCCAGAGAGACTCTTGTGTGTAGGCTGTCTATTTCGTGCGGTGGTGTTGATTCTTTAGTCCTAAACCAAGACTAAACCATTCACAATCAACCTTAATCAAAACGCACATGAAAGAGAAAATCACTGTTGGTATGTTCACATGTTTTTCTTGACCTTCTGGGGCAGAATTGAAGATCTATTAGTGCATTCCCGGTGTCCCCTTTTTCACAGTTGACCTCCACTTCTGCATGGGATGAACCAACCATCAGCAGAGTACCCAATATTCGATCAGGGCAGAATGCCTGCTGCTGTACTTGCCTATGGGTCTGATGTGGATGCTACCAACATACTGCAAAGGGCGTTGACCAGTTTGGTATACTGTGCATTAGGATTTTCCTTTAACCTCAAAATCTAGCACCTCATCTAAATCATATCTCCCTTTGACGACTAGTTCTTCTTTGCCCCTTACTTAATCTCATACTGATCCCTTTGCAGTACGCTTCCTCCTCCAGGTGCTCTATTCTGCTGTCTCTCCGCATGCCTGTTGAACCTTTTGCTAACACAAAAAACTCCCAACACCACTTTCCCTATTCCCAAAAGTACTCACTTCTGTCACCTAATTTGGCGATAATCTGCATACCGAGATGCTTGCCTGCACTTGCTTCTTCCAATTAGTTCAACACGTTGAATACATCAATATTGACTCTTTTACAAAGAAGGTAAAGTTTTCTAGCCATGCAGACGTTTGTGGATCGTTTAAAACGGCCTACGTTAAATTCCCTTTAGAAAGACACAGAGACTGCTGCATTTCAGGGGATAACAATTGCAAACCATTTCTGATTACAACATCTTCAGAAATTCATCTTGTCATACCAACTGCAAAACATAGCCAGTTACTATCTCTTTGGAAACCCTTCACAATGAAGTAACTTTCACAAAAAGTCTTTTAGACATCACTTTCTCCACACAAACCTCCTCAGAGTTCTGAGAATCAACCGTCACATTTGCCTGTTTATCTCTCAGGCAAAGCTTTAAAAGAACATACAATGTCCAAGACCAACATCTGCTATTGTTTATCTGTACAGCCTAGCCAAACCAGTGGTGCTACACATGTTATCCTGCTCCAGCGCAGAGTGCAAAATCCCTCCCTCCGTCACAGACCAAAAGATCTCACATACACACACTATCCATACATTCGCTGGTGGGGCCCATAACACAAACATTCACTCACCATCAGTCCGTGTGGGAGGCGATTGTCTTTCTAAGCGCTGGAAAATGAGAGGGAAAATACCACTTCTACCCTAATGAGCGACAAATCTACACCACCTTCTGATACTCATTAGGCCTTAAACTTCACCTTTAGTATTCCTCTCATAAATCGGGGTGGATCAGTTAGTTGTAGGTTTAGCTTAACCTCTAATTCTCTAATCTTTTTATTAACACATTTCAATGAATAAACAACCCAACTCATTTCTAAAGATAATCAATTCAAATTTTTATATTAATATCGCAAATTAAATCATTCATTTGATCAAGTTGCCATCCATATTTACCTATTCTGGCTAAATGTCGTCCTCTATGTCAAATCTGGCAGTCTCGCAAATCTATGCCCATCAAATTAGTAGGTTCAGTTCATCAGGAGTTTGGGCATTAATTCAGCCCATCAAAGATTCAGGCAATCAGCTGTCCTGCAGTGTCACCATCCTCTCCGTCAGCATAACGTCAGGAAATCGAGAAAGGCCAGAAACGAACCCGCTACCACCTCTCTATTCTACCCTAATTTATAGTAAAAATCATTGACAATTTGTATCGAAAAAGGGTCTTCAAATGTTCTGATTGGTCCATTGAAATCGTCTGACAGGATTCTCATCAAAATAAAGTCTCTGATGTCAATGTACTTGAATTATCCAGTTTTTAGTAGCACATTATTGTTCATTCAGAAAAGCTGGCTTGCGTCCCAGAACAACCTTGAAGGGTACATGTTCATCTGGGGTCATGACGAGGCCACTGTGTAGCTGTTGTCAGCGCAGGCGCACTTCACCCAAGCCTTGTTCGGCGTCGGCAGTCGGGTTAGGCACCAAGGGCAGCCATCTTTCGATAGGCCAAAATGGTCAACTTAAGCAAAGAAACACAAAATCGTAATTAATACATGGAAATGACTAATTAAATGTTATTCCCTCGCTAATACCCATATGTGTGTGTATTTATCTAGCAAAAGCAACACTCAGTGCGGTTTATACTTACTAAATAAAGCCCGAATCACAATTACATCACAAAAGCGACATATATCATGCAATATTCCAATTGTCTATCATTGATAAGCGTACAGGGTTTAGTTTACGTAATTAATTAAGCCATGCAGATGCAAATCCCACGTGTAATTCGTATATTAGTAAGGTTGGTAAATATTTTCCACATTACTCCAATCCATTAGTTCGATTATAATTAATTAAATAATCTAATTAATAAAACAACATGCAAAATGGGGTGGGTATACATTTTTAAGCATTACCCGCTCCAGCAATCCCCCCTTTGGTGATTTTATCACCACACCACCCAAAATTTTGTTCTGTCTTACGGAATCTTTAAAATGTTTTCTTGCTCTTAATCATAATTCCGTTTCACCTACGTCTTCTCGTTTAACTGATTCGTACATACTCTCCTTCCACTCCTCCAATTCTATTTCCTCAATTTCTCTTTCTTGTTTCTTATCTTTTCTTTTTGAATCTTAGCTTTTTATTCTTATTTTACCTATAAGAGTACTACGTATTTTTACTAAGAAATTCTTAGTAGCAGCTATTTTCTTTCCAATTCTCTCCCAAACACCTTCAACCTCCAGTGGTGCAAGTTCATCATGCAATTCAGTAATATTCTTAATATAAGTTTTCAGATCTTTGCTTTCCTCAGGAATGTAAGTTCAACAATGTTGAACTTTCAGCATTCCACAGACTCCACCCTCTTTTGCCAATAATATATCAAGGGCAAGTCAATTTTGCATTACCATAGCACGCATGGCAACCATTTCAGTGTTAACCAATAAAATCCTCCAGCGGTGCTTGTTGACAAGCGATCCACTACTGTTGATAATTTTCTAATTTTATTTGCATTCAGAGTTATTCCCACTGCTGGTATCAATGCCTGAAAAATATCGCCTACAATTTCTGCCCAAGATTCTTTCTTGGTCCTTGCTAAATGATTACTTAAACTATGTACACCATCTTCTCCTCTATCCATATGTAAGATTTTCGGAAAGACCAGGCCTACGTAACATGTGCCATACCAATGGTCTGGCAAACGATAATATGCCCTGTTCCCACAAATAAAATATAGTCCAGGAAAGACTGGATCTCTACCACCTTTGAATCCCCATCCACCCATGATTCGATATGTATCATGGCACTCACTATTACCTAGAAAATAGTTATCATACACAGTTTGATTCCTTCGGCTGCAAAATTTTCCTTTCTGAGGCCAATCTAAAGCTATAGTTGGACTAGCTTCTCCTTTCAAATGTTTTTCTTTCTCTATATCCCAGACTGTTTTCTCAAATGTCCCTTCTGCTGCTTTTCTTTGCATCTTCAATCTTCTTGCCTCAACCATGTCTAGGAATGTCTTTTCCTCCTTCTTCAAACTGCATGTCAGATTGTTTCTAAAAATATACTCTAATGCTAGTTCCTTAGTTTCTAAGAAGAATTCACCTAATACCTTAGCAGGTTTTACTTTGTTTAATTTATTATAAGAAGGCACTTGCGCAAAAATGTTATCTACATCTGAAAAATAATATTCTAATTTCCCTGTCTCATAAAATAAACTAGCTATTACACTACATTTTATTCCATACGTTGCTGGAAGGTGATGATATGTCACTCCCTCAGAAACGGATGCAGGTAACTGCATACATACGTAGCAGTCCCGTACGTCCATTGTCTTTACATATTCATACAATAATTTTGAAAACACATTATTAGAAAAATCTGTTATAACAAGAGCAAGGATGCTCCATAAAAGCATTAATAATCCTGTACAACAACAACAACACATTTTACACCATCTTTTCATGAATGTACATCTACCTTTACTACTTTCTATGTTAGCCATCTTTGTTAAAATGGACCGTGTCTTTTGACTTAGCCTCTTTTACTTCACAACTAGTTTTTCTAACCTAAGGTTCTAACACCTATTTGGTTCTACCAATCTCTATCTTTTGATTCAATATCTTGTTTTCTTCATCAATAGTTTTATTGATTTATTCAGTTTGGCATCTCATCATTCTTCACTCTCCTCTCGTCATCCAAATACGGATTTTCCTGAACTTCCGTTTCTTCTTCTCCAATGTCGGACAAGAGAACTCTCAGGATTTCCGATTCTATTTCATCCTCAACCACTTTCAGTACAGCCTCCTCTGGATTTCCTTGATTGTCTGCCTCTTCTCCATTTTCAGGCAGAGCCACGTACATCCATTCTGGTGACTTATACTTCTGGTTAGGTTTCCTTGTCCTTCTACTCTCTTTGTCTTCAGTTAAGTCGTCTTCTTTTGATTTTTCTTGACTTGTCACTTCATTCACCTGTTCAGCTCTAGGTGAATTCACTCGTGTCAGTCGGTATCTCAGTTTCCATATTTTATTGGGCCAAACATCATCTCTTGCAACTCTTTTTACTTTACTCCCTTTGTCATTCTTTTCATTCCTCCAAGCTCTCTTTCTTAGAACTCGACCCTCAGGTATTTCATTTTCACACTCTTCAGACTCTGTCTCAACTTGCTTTGTCTTTTCAGCGACTTCTTCTTCCACCACTTGTTTTGTTTTCCCTACTTCTGTCCCTCCTCGGATCTCAGACACGCAATCTTCCTGCTGGCTACTTGTCCCTTCACCTAACTGGATGTTGCAGTTCCCTACACCTCCTCGGGGGTCTTCCGCAGAAATCTGTCCCTCTCTCTCTGCACCTGTCCCTCTTTCACTTAAATTTGTTACTGCAGGTGGAATTTCTCTCAGTCTCTCATCTGGTACTTCCTTTTCACGATTTTTTTTTGTGTCTTCAGTACTCTTTCCTCTTTTCTTTCTGTGTTCTTTCTTAGAACCCTGTGCTTCTTGCTCGTTTCCAGAATCGCTGGATTCAGAAATCTGCAATCTTCTTCTCAGAGAGCTACTTCTGGGGACTAAAGCTGAACTTTGTTGTTTCCCCCCTTTCAGAATTTCCTCGTGTCTTTGGCCCTTCGTCATCCGACTCAGTACTTGATTCTGATTCATCAAAGTCTTCTTTTCCTGTGCTGTCCACCGGATTCGGAATTCTCAATGTATGACTTTCATGGATCCAGTTCTTCAGTCCAGCACACTTCACAGCTGTGGTCGTGGTCAAAATGACTTGTCGTGGTTTTCCCCACCTTGGAACCAAACAATTTCTTCTGTGGACCTTTATCCTTACCCAATCACCTGGGCTCAGATCATGAGCTGGCTTCTTTTCAAGTGTGGTGGCACCTGGTCCAACCTGATGAAACACAGAATGAACTGCGTCAGCCAGGACTTTACAGTATTCCAACACCATGTCATCAGTTATTGTCATCAGCTTGTTGACTGGTATAAGCACATGTCTCATAGCACGTCCCATGATTATTTCATGAGGACTCAATCCTGTAGTTCTGTCTGGAATTGACCTTATTGTCATGAGTACTAGAGGCAAGACATCAGGCCATTTCATACCTGTGGCCAAACACATTTTCCCTATTCTATTTTTGATAGTACCATTCATCTGTTCAACCACACTAGAAGCCTCTGGTCGGTAGACACAATGTAGTTTTTGTTGTACATTCAATGCTTCACAAATGAATCCTACAATCTCATTATGGAAATGTCCTCCTCGGTCTGACTCAATTGTCACTGGGAACCCGAACCTGGGGATGAACTCTCTCAGCAGTAGCTTAGCTACGTTCAACCCATCATTTCTTCTTGTTGGGAATGCTTCCACCCATCTAGAGAATAGGCAGACCACAACCAAAACATACCTCAGTCTGTTACAGGAAGGCATCTCAATGAAATCTACTTGCATTCTGGTGAAAGGCCCTCCTTCTCGACCTATTGTTCCCAGACTCACTACTGTCTTCCTTCCAGGGTTGTACTGCTGACATATTAAGCATCTCTGACAAAGACTTTCTGCTACAAGTCTGAATTTTGCATTGTACCAGGTCTGCTTAAATGACCTGATCATGGCATGTCTCCCAATATGTCCCTGGCCATGATACATCCGTGCCATGGTAGACATCATGCTATCAGGCATAACTGGTCTTCCATCTCGATAGACCCACACATGATCCTTTTCCCTTGGGGCACATCCTGCTTTTACCCACTGTCTCATATCCTCATCTCCTGCCTCATCCTGCAACTGTTTTACCTCTTCCCAAGTTCCCACAATGTTAGTGAACATCAATGAGCAAGAAGACATTTCTCTTTTCTTAGCCCGATTGACCGAATTCTGATTTCGTGCACAATACTGCGCCATGTCGTTAGCATACCTATTCCCGGTGGCAATATAATCACCACCTTGACTATGAGCAGCACATTTTACAACAGCCAATTGTTTAGGCAGCTGTATCACCTCAAGCAACTTTCCAACCACTTCTGCATTCTTAATGGGAGTTCCACTCGAGGTCAGGAAACCTCTTTGTAGCCATAGTTGGCCGAAGTCGTGGACGACTCCAAAGCCATACTGGCTGTCAGTTATCACAGTCACTCTCACACTCTTTCCAATCTTGCATGCTCTAGTCAAAGCCACAAGTTCTGCTACCTGGGCTGATTTCACCCCTTTCAAATATGATGCTTCTATTACTGCTGTGACTGTGCATACTGCATACGCTGCACTCAGCACTCCTTCATCTGTTCTCAAACATGACCCATCAACGAACATCACAAAATCACTTTCTGGCAAAGGTACATCTTTTATGTCTGGTCGAGTACATCCAGACAATCATGATCAACTTCATCTCTCACTTCCACAATCTCAGCATCAGGCAACAAAGTTGCAGGATTCACATTCACACATCTTGCAAGACTCACATCAGTGGCACCCAATATTACCTTTTCATACTTAGTCAGCCGACTATGTGTCATATACCGAGTACGACTCCTTGTCAACAGAATTGCTACATTGTGGGATACAAACACTTTCAATGTTTATCCCATCACAATTCCTTCACTCTGCTCCAAACTTCGACTTGTTGCAGCCACCGCTTTCAAACATCCAGGTAAACCTACAGCTACTGGATCTAGCATTGATGAAAAATATGCAATTGGTCTTCTCATTTTTCCATGCTTCTGAGTCAACACAGAAAGTGCACATCCATTTCTCTCACTGCAATACAACTCAAATTCTTTCTCATAGTCAGGCATACCTAATGCAGGTGCGTCACACAAACCATCTCTCAATTCTCTAAATGCTGCCAATGCTTCTTTGTTTAATTCAAGGGGATCTTTCACATCACTTCTCGTTAATCGCACCAAAGGCTTTGCGATCAAAGAAAATTTGCCTATCCACTGACGACAGTGCCCAACCATTCCCAAAAACATTCTCACTTCTCTTTGAGTCATGGGAGCTCTCATTCCTTTTATTATTCTAATTCTGTCTATGGTTATTTTCCTTAGTCCTTTCTCAATGTTGTGTCCCAGATACTGTACTTCCTTTTTGCAAAACTGTAATTTTGCTGGTGACACTTTAAGTCCTCCATGTGCCAAATGATTCAGCAAGGCTATTGTATCTACCTCACAAGCTTCACGTGTTTTTGACACCACTAAAAGGTCATCAATATATTGGACCAATACAGAGCTTTCGGGCATTTCTAGACTCTACAAAGACTTCTTTATTAGCTGATTGAATATTGAGGGGCTTTCTGTATACACTTGTGGGATTCGGCACCATGCCAAAATACGCTCACCAAAACGAAATGCAAAAATTTGCTGACTGTCGTGGTGCAATGGGATGGAAAAGAAAGCATGACACAGATCAATCACTGTGTACCATTCTGCATCATGGGGAATCTGATATAAAATCGCTGATGGATTTGGTACAATGGGACAACATGATACCACAATTTTATTCACCTTTCTCAGATCTTGCACTATCCTAAATTTCCCATTAGGCTTTTTCAGTCCCATTATCGGTGAATTACATGGACTACTCATTATTTCTCTCAAAATTCCTTGCCTGATCATTTTCTCTATCACAGGAGTTACACCTTCAACTATTTCAGGTGTCAATCTGTACTGTGGAACATTAGGATATGTTACGCCTTCTTTTACTGTTATTTTGATTGGATCTACACTTCTCATTAGTCCTACATCTTCTCCAGTGAAATCCCAAACTTCTGCCTTTACAGACTGTCTCAATTCTTTAGGTAATTCATCAGGGTTGAATACAGCATATGTTTCAGTAACTTCATTTTCTCTGTTAGCTATGGTCATTTTATACAATACATCATCATCTGGTGTTTCAAAAGCTATTCCATCCGGAGTACAAAATATAGTGCAATTCATTTTGCACAACAGGTCCCTACCTAATAAATTCACAGGACTGGAGTCACACACCACAAAGCGGTGCATTTCTGAAAATTTCCCTATGCTAACTATCACTGGTTCTGTAAGATATGTTTTAATCTGTCTGTTGGACACACCAACTACTTGGATCGTTTCATCCGAGAGAGGAAGATTTTTAACATCAGTTGATCGAGTAGCACCAGTATCCACTAGGAAAGTAATATTTTCATCATTAACCATCCCATCTAAAAGGTCCTGTCTGGTCTACTTCTAGAGTTGCGCCAAGTACGCACTCTTCTTCCTCCCTTCGGCACCGTCAATAGTTCTCTTCTGCGTCACTCTCATCGCGTTGCAGCCAATACTGCGAGACAGCGCTAGCGCGTGGCAGCTTATTTACCTGTTCTTCATTGTAGAATCCCGATTCACTACTATACTTCTGTGTGTTTCTGCTCTGAGGAAAAGGCGGTTTTGGCACCTGATTCTGTGGGGGAACAACTTGCTGCTGTTGCTGCAGTTGACCACTCACCTCATGCTGCACCTGTTGGTTCAATGATGGATTTTCATTGTTAGTACTCGGGGGAAACTTAAACTCAGATTTCCAATGCGCTATCCTGCCGCAATTATGACATGGAAATTTCTTTTTAGCTTCTTCAATGTTCCCTTTGTACTTCCCATTATTACATTTTGGCTTTGTCCCTGCTTGTTCCACCAATTGTGCTTCCTGTCTCTGAGCTACCTTTACCTGTGCCCACATTGCCTTCTCCTTTAATTTCTGCTGTTTTGCTTCAATTTCATCACTGAAGTATTTAACATGTCTCAATACTTCATCTATTTTCTTGTTTTGCCAATCTACCGTATGCTCTTTAATCATCTCACCAATTTCTGGTCGTAAACCATATACAAATCTGTATACAAAATGGCTCAAATCCTTTTCACTCAGATTCTCATCTCCGCTAAACTGCTTAAAAGCTTGTATTAGCCTCTCGTAATATGCATGTACTGACTCTTTACTTTCCTTGTGTGTTCGATCAATTTTTACCCAGTCTGTCTCTTTAGGGGGCACTTTATTTTTCAGAAATATCATAACCTGCTCATACTTCTTCATTACCTCGGGGTCTGGTGCTCCTGTTTTAGGATCCCTAGGATATTCCTTGGTTGGCCAATTTATCATTAGCTTGCACTCTGACCATAGATCTGCTGGTACAATTATGTCAAATAGACTATTCAAATCAATCCATAGTACTTTAGACAATTTCACAAATCTGTCTACCTGCCTGTACCACTCGACAGGCTTTTCGCGTAGTCGAGGGAAATCATTTGTAAAAGACAAAATATCCTGTCTCGTCCATGGGACATGTACATATCTTCCTCCTGGAATCTCTCTCATAGGGCACTCTGTCACTACCTTCTCCTTTTCTCTTACAGGAAATGCTGAAAATGTCTTATCTGCGGCATCATCGTGTTTTCTATACCACCTGCTTCTCCATTTATCCACGTCTCCCCATTTTCTCAGCAAAATGATTATATCCTTAATTTGACCTATTCGTCCTGTGGTGTTCATATTCTCAATGTCCTTTTCAGTGAATTCTACTCGATATGGTTTCTGTAAGGCTTTTACCTTTTCAATATCAATACCCATTTAATTTGCTACTTCTTCTAACCTTTCATGCAAATGTTTCGCTCTCCAGGTCACACTCTTGCACAAAAATAATAATTCTTCATCCTGATAGGTTTTCAATTTTTCTGTTGGGATAGTCCCTACTATTAATTCTTCCAATACCATTCGTAACTTGGCCACATCAATTAATTGGGATTCTTTGGCTTTCCTTTGCAAGCTTCTCAACCATTCACTTAACTCGTCTGTTGATGGTCCTACTGGTTTTTCTATACTTCCGTGTCCAAAATCTTTTTGTGTTTCTGACACTGTCTCTATCATTGTCATACGTCTCTCTGCACAATTCTGATCTACAAATGGATTATTTGTAAAATTCGGTTCCATTACACTCATAGTCTGCCTCCATGGATTCTCATTCTGACTCACTCTTGGTTGTTCTACTGGTTTATTACTTCTATAAGGGACTGTCAAACAATGCTCACTGTCCTTCTGTTTGTCAAAAATAGGCATTACTGGAGCTATCGTTACTGGAACAGTTACCGCTTCTAGATTCTTAGTCAATTCTCTTATTTTCTCAGTTAATTCCAGGGTTGTTTTCGCTAATTCTGCAGAATTTTCTCCATCTGTTCTTCCTTCCGATCTCTTTTCTACCTCCCTAGTAGCACTGTTTTTAATCAAACTTGGGGATTCTGGTTCCGATTTTATAATTTGCATCGATTCTCTCATTGGGGCACTTGGAGTTAATATTTCTGGTTCTGGTCGATGCTGTGGTGTATTTTTATAGAACATATCATCAAGGACATCATCCTCAGACTCATTCGCTCCATACCCTCTCGACTCCACATTATGCCTCTTTTCTACACACTTTCGTCCTTCATTCTCTCCTACAGTTCTTACAGGGAACACACCGTCAGTCATACTCGCATCTCGCCATCTTTTCATTCGATCACTATGCGTTTCATGTTCGTATGGTCTTCCAAAACAGTACCTATATCCTCTACCACTTCTTTGTCTCTCTCGTTCATGCATTTCGTCTTCCCATTCCGTCAAAGCCTCAAACTGCGTCGGTCTAGGTCTTGGTTCCAAATTCATCATCTTTTCTCTCAAATTTCTCTAAACAGCCAAATTAAATGAACCATGCTCTGGAAAAGCTAATACTCCGTTGTCCTTGGTGTATCTCACCCAGTTATCCAACCAAATACAAGTATGATACCCATATTTTGCAATCATAAAGGATGCGGGGGTTTTCGGTGGAGGAAGTAACTGTCCTTCTCTAGTCTTAACTGGTTTGTCCTTCTTGAACCACTTCTTGATTCTCCCTAACCAGATTTTCTTTTCTTTCTCTGGTGGGTCGTAATACATTTTCTTGCCTTTCTGGTATCGCTAGTCTCTTTTAACCGTACCGCTAGTCTATCCAATCACAGCACGACTCACACTAACGCACCAATTCAGAGCGTCCACGTCACTGTCACAATCTTCAAATCCCAGCGCGACTCACACTAATACACCAATAAGGAGCGTCTACGTCACCCTGTTTTCCTCCAATCCTAGCGTGGCGTACACTGACGCACCAATCTGGGGCGTTTCACAGTTCTGACCGACAGTCCAATCCCAGCGCGGTCGTTCTGACGTCAGCAGCCGCTGCGGCAGCTCCAGCTCCAGCTCCTGCTTCTGTCTACCCCTCCTTTACAAATCCGCTCAGTAAGTTTTTGTTTCAATTTCTGTTAGTAACAACATAGAAACATCTCCATTGTCCGCTTCGCTAACCAAAGAACGGCAAAAAGACCTTTCTCACGAGAATTCCGTCTTTCCCGAGAGCAGCGCTTACCTCTGCCCTACTACGGAATCATTACTTCCGTTGATAAAGTAGCACATCCCTCTACTTCACCCTTCTAACAAGCATTAGCTAACTGTTTCTCTAGCATTTAAGACACATAGTTGGAGACCTAATGCTCCTGAGAAATAAACCCAGAGTTTCGCAATCAACCCGAATGCCTTTACATCCACACTCGTTCACACAAGAAAATGTAGTACATTCGCACAGAATCCTGTCTTTCCCGAGAACAGCGAATAGTCTGTCCTGCTACAGAATTATGTCATACGTTAACAAAGCAGCGCTTACCTCTCCTTTGTCCTTCTAACAAGCTCAGAGAGTACCTATTACCTTTCCAGTGATAAGCGTTATCGGAATGCCAATTGGATCCCTGGTACCTAAGACCAGAATTTCACAGGTAACCTTCGCTATCATACACACTTCTCTCGCACTGTAAATGTCTCTAAAGGCAACACACGACGATGCTACCGAATAGAACCCAGACAATGCGCCGTGCAACTTCAATTGTCACACGTTACCCCTGTGTACCTACAGGGCAACAACAATTCCGTCTTTCCCGAGAGCAGCGCTTACCTCTTCCCTTCTACAGAACTGTTACAAACTTCCGACTTCCTACATCCCAGAAGCCGTGCAAACAACGTATAACTCAACGTAACTCAACATAGAGTGTTAGTACATAAATCAATACCAATCAATAACCAAAATCAATAAGCAATGTACAAGCAATAATCACTAAACCAAAACAATAACAACCATCATCTTGCTACCAGAAAAACTGCTCCAGCGCAGAGTGCAAAATCCCTCCCTCCATCACGGACCAAAAGATCTCACATACACACACTATCCATACATTCGCTGGTGGGGCCCATAACACCAACATTCACTCACCTTCAGTCCGTGTGGGAGGCGATTGTCTTTCTAAGTGCTGGAAAATGAGAGGGAAAATACCACTTCTACCCTAATGAGCGACAAATCTACACCACCTTCTGATACTCATTAGGCCTCAAACTTCACCTTTAGTATTCCTCTCATAAATCAGGGTGGATGAGTTAGTTGTAGGTTTAGCTTAACCTCTAATTCTCTAATTAATCTTTTTATTAACACATTTCAATGAATAAACAACCCAACTCATTTCTGAAGATAATCAATTCAAATTTTTATATTAATATCGCAAATTAAATCATTCATTTGAGCAAATTGCCATCCATATTTACCTATTCTGGCTAAATGTCGTCCTCTATGTCAAATCTGGCAGTCTCGCAAATCTATGCCTATTAATTTAGTAGGTTCAGTTCATCAGGAGTTTGGGCATTAATTCAGTCCATCAAAGATTCAGGCAATCAGCTGTCCTGCAGTGTCACTGTCCTCTCCGTCAGCATAACGTCAGGAAATCGAGAAAGGCCAGAAACGAACCCGCTACCACCTCTCTATTCTACCATAATTTATAGTAAAAATCATTGACAATTTGTATCGAAAAAGGGTCTTCAAATGTTCTGATTGGTCCATTGAAATCGTCTGACAGGATTCTCATCAAAATAAAGTCTCTGATGTCATTGTACTTGAATTATCCAGTTTTTAGGAGCACATTATTGTTCATTTAGAAAAGCTGGCTTGCGTCCCAGAGCAACCTTGAAGGGTACATGTTCATCTGGGGTCATGACGAGGCCACTGTGTAGCTGTTGTCAGCGCAGGCGCGCTTCACCCAAGCCTTGTTCGGCGTCGGCAGTCGGGTTAGGCACCAAGGGCAGCCATCTTTCGATAGGCCAAAATGGTCAACTTAAGCAAAGAAACACAAAATCGTAATTAATACATGGAAATGACTAATTAAATGTTATTCCCTCGCTAATACCCATATGTGGGTGAATTTATCTAGCAAAAGCAACACTCAGTGCGGTTTATACTTACTAAATAAAGCACAAATCACAATTACATTACAAAAGCGACATATATCATGCAATGTTCCAATTAGTCTATCATTACGATTCGTAAAGGGTTTAGATTACGTAATTAAGCCATGCAGATGCAAATCCCACGTGTAATTCGTATATTAGTAAGGTTGGTAAATATTTTCCACATCACTCCAATCCATTAGTTCGATTATAATTAATTAATTAATCTAATTAATAAAACAACATGCAAAATGGGGTGGGTATACATTTTTAAGCATTACCCGCTCCAGCAATCCAACCTCTTGTCATTGATGATCTTTATGTGGTCGATTTCCCTAATGACTACAGTGTGCACTGCATTATCAGTCAATTTTCCTTCCGTCTTCTGGTGGTTTCTCCAGGGCAACTTCCACAAATATCGCTAAGTCTGTCTCTGCAAATGTGTACTCCATTGGGACACGGGGACTCGTTGTGTAATGAGCAGTAATTGTTGATTTGGAAAATAATAAAAATGTTTCAACAAAAAAAAAGTCTGTCTCTGCAAATGTCCTTATGTTCTCACCCATTTTCTTGATAATCACTTTTTTGTCCATGATAGATCATTTTATCTTACCTAATTTTCATCTGTTCTTATGTAAACCCACTATACTCTTTTAGTGATTCATATCTTCTGGGCGTCAATAATGGCTCTGATGGTAGCCACTGCATCCTTATCCTTGCTTCTCTCAATCATGCCCATACAGACTTTCTTCAAAAGACAGCTGTGACAAGCATTTAGCAGTCACATTGACCATCTCCTTTTAAGCCCAAGTCTGAAAAGGGCTGTAAGTCTAGTAGTTCTGTTCTTCTCACAAAGATAAGGCCTGCCGTTTCCTTCCACCACCTTAATGTTTTTGTGGTTCTAAACAAGAACTACAGAGCAGGAGCATGAAATGGAAACAAATTAATAATATTTTCAGAAGAAAACCCAAATGAGGTACTAGACTTCTAAAGACCAGGCTTAGCTAGTGTGTTTAAGACTCACATCTGGAATCTAGAAAAAATAAAATTACGAAGAGTATGGCAGCAATCTGGAACTCAAAGTGAGCAGCACAGTAGGGACTTTTGAAGAGTTATGACGATGAATTTCAGAATTGGGGCCCTTAAATAGCACCTGCAGACTCATTACTTCAAAGGGAAATAATTTAGGATGGAGATAAAAAGAATAGGTGCCATCCTGGATGACAAAACTCATACAGAAAGAATATTGCTTTTGTGAGAAAGTTATTTCAAGGATCGCAAGGAAAACTCTATCTCCGAGGAATGAGGCAGGAAAGGTAAACTAGCTTCAGTGTTTTTCTGTTTAAAATTTTGGCTTTAGGGAAAAGTACAATATTCGCTACAAGCTCCACCGTAAACACTGCTCTAAGTCGAACTGGGTAACCAAGATGTTCTGATCCCCAGCCTGAGCATGATGTGCACATAGAGTTGAGGCTAGTGGCTTCTGTAGTGGTGTGGGACCCAAGACGCCTGGTGCTTCGCCCCCAAGACAGGCGAGTAAGAATCTTGGGCTTCTAGTTGGAAACAGAAGGTGACTGAAGTGGCGTGAAGGAAATGTGACATTCTTGGCACACAGACTACATTCTACGTATATCGCAGCATGTTTTAACATAGCCATACTGTCCAAGCCTTGGCACTTCAGTTACCCACAGGTAACACATAAACCAGTGGCTAGTGGTCTGCTTGAACTTTAAGATGTTTTTCCAAGAGTGTGTGCCTAACATACTGCACTACTCACACCACATATTTGCTTACATCACACATTTGTGATGACTTATTTGTAATCACTTTGCGTTGCTCTTTGTCCTTCGCAACACCTATTCCAAGCAGTATACATTGCCATCAATAGATGGCACACAGTAGCGGCTCATATCAAACAGCTTCCGGGTTGGTCCAGTGACAGGTTGTTCCTTTTTATAATCAAATAATTTGTGTTGTTCCGTGCCAAACGTAAACCCAAGTTGGCATTTTACTCTCAGAAGCTACAACAAATAATTGCTTCTAGTTCATGGGACCAGGTGTCTGGACTAGATACAAAAGAATACTGTGTTGGACTATTACTGCTAATCCAAACTATGGTTCTCCCTGAGTTTAGTTAAACTGGGTACAGTAGGGCAAATGGGAAAGAACTAGGGCTCAGGTGACTTAGACACATGTTACCGGGCGGAGATACAGTCTGCCTAAGAGACTTGAAGTCTGGCCACTTAAAATGCTCTTCAAATAAACAAAAACTACATTCAAATATTCTGTAAAATATTGCAATAGGAATCAAAGTAAATTAAGACGGTTAAAAAGAAACACAGAAGTGTCTCTTCACAGTATACTTATTGCAGGCTGAAGAGGTACTTTGCACCAGACATCCGAAGGGTCAATCGAGGCAGAACCAAAGGCAGTGCTGAAAACAGTAGTGAATTAGCAATAACTAGTAACCAGAATTTTACCTAACTAATAGCACCCTAAATGATAATGTCTCTTCCTCCTGTAAACTCCAAAATAATCAGGTAGAAAACAAAAAAGGAGCAGGGAGCGGAAGCGGGTGATGGAGAACTCCAAATCAGTTAAATCAATCGGCATTTGTATAGTCCAGCACTGTCCTCACAAGGGGTATCTCGGTCCTGTGGGTGCAACATCTGAGTCGAAGGGCCAGGTCTTGAGTTTCTTCCTGAAGTGCGCCATGGAGGGTGCTGTTCGAAGAAGGAGGGGTAGGCTGTTCCAGGTCTTGGCGGCGATGGAGAAGGAGCTGCCGCCACTACGGCTGTGGCAGATGCGGGTGTGGGCCCACGGGCAAGTGAGGAGGAGCACAGGTGTCTTGTGGTTAGATGGATGTTCAGTTAATGGTTGATGTAGGCCAGTCCTTGATTGTGCAGAGCTTTGTAGGCATGCTCGTGGATCTTGAACTGGCATCTCTTGTGGATGGGGAGTCAGTGGAGGTTTCTGAGGTGGCGGTGGTGTGGGTCCGTTTAAGGAGGTCCAGGATGAGTCTGGCTACAGCATTCTGCATGTTCTGGAGTCTTTTGAGGAGATGGGTGGAGATGCCGGCGTAGAGAGCGTTGCTGTACTTGAGGCGGCTGGTGATTCTGATCCAGCGGTCCACCAACAACAGATACTCCAATAACATATACTCACCTTGGCCCATAAACTCACAGTGGGAAAGACCGCTGGGGGGGGGGTCAAGTTTTGTAACTTTCACAGTGTTCAAGATTAGTTATTTAAAATTCCTAACTAACCTTTCACTGATCAAAAAGTTCTTTCCTCTGGTCAATGGACCATTAATTGAACTAGTTGATGGTGAAAAATTAACATAAAACTAACTATACTTTAATTCAATGTATATAACCACAGACTCCGGAAAGTTTTAAATCTTTATCTAAATTAATGCATTTGAACCATTCCAAAATACAGCACAGTCACCTTCATTCATAGGAGAGCAAAATTCAATTAATAAACACCAAGCATATATTTCGTACTCGAAAAATAATCAATGTTCAGAAAGGGAGAGGACTGAGAGAAAAGAACATCTGCAAATAACAAGGAAAATATAATTACCAAGGATGGTGTGAAAGACCATACCCCCTGGCCAAAGGGCTTGTAAGGGTCCCCGCAGGATAGGTCAGGAGACAAAGACTTGAGGACAGGACTCGGGACAGCATAGTTGACCTCTCTAGAATACCAACGATTGCGTCGCACCCCTCTCTGACACACTCTTCCTCCTCGAGATTCTTCAGCGATCTTCTGATCTAACCCAATTAATTAGGATAGAAAGTTCTGCTTCAAGTTCTGCATTCAGCTCTTCATCAACATCTCATAGCATCTCTCATAGAATCTCTCCCAGCATTCAGCAAGTCTCCCTCTCAGCAGCCTCTGTTCTGAATGACTTACTATCTTAATTATACCTTTCGTTCTGCATGTTCCACCCATTAATGTTTCAATATCGTAAAAGTATGAGATATCATTGGTCCTGCAAGGGGGAAACTCCATCACACCAAGCTTACATGTCATTAATATCAGTCTGACTATTGTTCGCAAACACATCCCCTTAATTTTTATTCATATGTTCAGTTCCCATACATCTTTTATTTCACTTTGCAACAAATTAATAACATTCTGAATAGGAGTCCTCTTCGTTGAACTCTTCACCATCCATTCTCATGCTGTAATATTCAATCTTGGCTCTCTTTCAAATGCCCAGTCATGGCATTCACGGCTTCACTCAGTAGGCATGCGCAGACTTTGCATCACTCAGCTTAATCCAGTTATACGTCAGAGGCCCAAATACGCACTAGTGATAGTCAGAAAGACCAATATTAATTTCACAAATAAAGTGGTCGCACTGTATACCACCCACCTCTACTCTGTTCCCCTTTAATTATTAATACTTTTCCCGAATTAGCATTAGTAAAATAGCTTGTTTTCGTTTCAAGCAAGCAGATGCCATGCACGCGAGTCTTCAAGACTCCATCTAAGGGCCATATGTAGGTAGCATCACATTTACCGACTCATAAATACCGAATTTTACCGATTCGGTATTTATGAATCGGTAAATGTGATGTAGGTAATAATTCGGTAAAATTTACCGAATCGGAAAAATTCGGTAAATTTGAATCGGTATTTACCGATTCGGTAATGAGGCATACCTTCCCATTGATTCCTATGGGCCTGGAGGCCCATAGGAATGAATGGGAAGCCAGTTACCATTACCGATTCGGTAAATACCGAATCGGTAATGGGGGAGGCATTATCATGGGTGGCAGGGTGTCACATTGACACCCTGTTGCACCCCTGATTCGTCCATGTGTGCACATGTGGCGCACATACATGCCCTAAGGGCATGTATGTCTGCCACATGGCACTTTTACATCTGCAAAATATCACGTTTTGCAAGGTATTCGGTATTTATCTCCAACCTATATTTGGTGGTAAATACCGAATTCTAATTCCTACTCATCACTCATTAGAGTGTTTCCTACATATCATTTCAGGATTCGGTATTTACCGAATCGGTAATTTTACCGAATCGGTAATTTTACTGATTCGGTAAATTACCGAATCCTGAAATATGCCTCCTACATCTCAAATAGCTAAATACCGGTCGGTAACGGGATATTTACCGAATTTCGGCCGTTTCCGACCGGTATTTAGCTACCTACATGAGGCCCTTAGTGTCTTCTGCTCATGCGCCAGAAATTCCCTTCAAGCATTAATACGTCATACCACGTAGATGCAGTTGACGCATGCGCTCAAAAGTTCCCCGTTGAAAGCAGTATTAGTCCTGCTTCATTGTTATCCGTATTAGTACACACATATAAAAGCTTCACTAACCCGCGTGTTCATGTGGTGCGTATTAGTTATTCACAAAACATGATTAGTAACTTCGTTAGTAAGTTAAACGAGTGGATCGCATCCGAGCAAGTTTCTTTTCCACAAAACCTTGCTCCATCAATTCCACTACAAAGTCTTACAACAATCTAATGTTGCAGGGACTCACGCTGCCTCTCTGGTACTCCTTAAAGTGCTTAGAAAGTCCTTCATCAATGTGAACTTGTAGCCGGTGCTTCAACATAGCGCCAGTCTGCCATCAGCACCATTTGATGACATGTTGCACAGAGGATTTTCTTTAGTGATAAGTTTACTCTGAGATTTTCTGTGGTTTCAACTGGTGAATATTAAGGTTTAGTACCTTCCTCGAATATACTATGGCCCGTTTATTCTACACCAGCCTTAAACAACTTGGATTTCTCCTCATTCAAAATAGGATCATTTTTCTGAAGCATCACAGTTTGCTTCTGGTGCAGAGTCTGCTTATGCGCTTAAATCCTCAGTGCCACACCTCCAAGGCCTCCTTCATTGATGTGATAGTTGTCTTTTGTGATATTATCTTTAACATCGTTAGTGAAGACACAAGCCATTCTATGTGGAGTATGTCGATCACCATAACTGGGTAACTTCAGTGGTAATTGTGTTCTTTTTACAGTAAGCATAATATTCAATCAAAGTAAAGGTTTTTATTTTTTAGGGACTGACTATTTTTTTATTTGAAAAAGTTATTTGTTATGAGTAAATAGTACATTGAGTAAATAACCATAAATTTCCTTTAACAAATTGTCTTCACTGATATATAAGATATATAGATATATGAGATATATTGATATATATTATCTACTGGCGGTCGCCAGTAGATAGTTATAGTTAGGACCGTGTTTCCATAGGAAATCCGCAACATTCTATTTGGAATAACTTTGGCGCCGATTGACGAATCCTCGCGAAATTCTCAAAATAGGTGGGGCGCTCCGCTCCGCTCCTTCCCTGAAAGTCTCGGGGGGATTCGTCAAGCGGGAGCTGAGAAAAAGGGGGGGTCCCAAAACGCGTTTTCCCCATGCATTTTTCCATAGGACCTTTAGTCCGAGCTACAGCCCGAACGGCTGAACACAATTACTTGAAATTTGGCAGTGAGGTAGCCCTCAGGTCAGGGATGTGCCTTTTGAAGGTCTATAGGCGCGCTCCGAGCGCGTACCGTAAGCTTACCGTATGCGCACGCCGCCGTGCGCAAGCGCGATTCTGATTGGTTGTTAGATCTTAGTAAACATTCGAATCGGTCGAAACCAGGAAGTGTCGGCCGCCATTTTGTCTCTCGCACTCTGAGGGGGTGAAAAATAAAGGTGGATAACGTGAAAAGGGGGCAGGGTGGACAGTTCCTGACCCCCTAGCCTTTGTCAGGGGGTCCCAGAAGGACCCCCAAGGGCAAAAATTAATTGTAAGTTTTTTTTCGAAAAATCGCCGAATGCGCGTAGCGTACGCGCACGGCGTAAACGGAAAAATTCCGCGCGATTCCGCGTACCGTGCGCGCACGGTAAAACATTTTTTTCAAAAAGGAGAGGTTAAAAAAATGTTTTAAAAATTGTGAGGTAAGGTTGGCTCTTAAAAGAGCCGTTGTGTTAATACAGGGATAGAGGAAAGAAAGAATGGGAATATTATGAACGTCTACAAACGTGCTGGTCTATCTTATTGTTAATAAGGGAAACACTGGTCTCCCCAAAAACAATAAGACCACAACACGCTGTACACCTCATTGAAACCCTCCGAAATCGAGGGTTAATGTCCAGAGGAGCTGAAGAAGGTGATGCTCCCACCTCAGAGGAAGGGCTCAGCTGAGCTGCCGATGATGTACTCGGCTGAGCTTCTGAGGTTGGGCTCTGGTGATTTACTGAAGAGTTTTCTCCAGTATGTCGAGCAAAGGTCCTGGGATGTTTATCCCTAAGGTGTCTCATCATAGAGTGATTTCCAAAGGAATACTTCTTCCTTGGATTTCCTCTAGATAGAACACGGTCACAAAGTCTGCAAGTGACCAATGGAGCATTGACCTTTTTCTGCCCCTCTGGAAAAGTAAAATACTCCCACACAAAAGAATCCTTTGTTTCCTCCTTCTCTGTATGATGATGGTGCTGCTAGGCTCACTCTCAGAAGAGGACTGCTGTTCTTCCATTGTATCTCAATGTCAATTCAGCTCCTTCTCCTAGGGGATCTCAAGCAGTAATGAGGGGAATGGGTGTGGTGTTGCAAGTTTCTGGAACTGAAAGTAGTTTAAACCAATGTAAAGTGTTCTTTGTGGATCACATGACCTACCGTGCGCGCTCCGTAAGCGTACGCTATGCGCTCCGTAAGCTTACGCTACGCGCTCGTAAACAAGTACGCATGCGCAAACGGGACGTACACATGCGCTTACGGAGCGCTTACGGAGCGCGTACGTATAACGCACTCGCGCATGCGCATTACACGCACCCACGTAAGCGCAACGTTGGTTCCGCGCTACGCGCATGCGTGTACGCGTTGCCGAAGAAGTACGCGTGCGTATGTACGTCACGTACGTATCACGTAAGTGCACCGTACTTATGACGTACGGAGCGCGTAGCGTCAGCTTACCGTACGCGCACGGCAAAAAATTCATAAAAAAAAAAAAAATTAAAAGTTTCAAGGGTTGTAGAAGATAATAACTGTGATGTACAACTGTATGTAAACATTATTTTTTTTTAAATTAACCATTCCATAATGCAGGATATAGTACATATATTATTTTATACATAGGATGGATATTATTTTTTAACAAAAATCTCAACAAAAAAAATTTACATTTAAAAAAACCTTTGAAATTCACTGAAAAAACCATAGGTTTCACACACGTTATAGTTAGGAATTAGCATTTAAAAAACCTTGCAAATTCACTGAAAAAACTATAGGTTTCACACATGTTATAGTTAGCAGGACATTTCACTCGTGAAAAACCAATGAAATTCCCCCATTATAGTTAGTGCAGGCAACTATAACTCACGCGACCGCAATCCTCTGCTGATGACGTCAGATATTACATCACTGATGACATATGTGTTTTTCTGAAAAAAAATATTTGTAATATATGTATAGCTAAAAATTAATGGAAGAGGACATAGGTAAATAAGTGTCTAAATACAGTGATGTAATATCTGACGTCATCAGCAGAGGATTGCGGTCGCGTGAGTTATAGTTGCCTGCACTAACTATAACGGGGGAATTTCATTGGTTTTTCACGAGTGAAATGTCCTGCTAACTATAACATGTGTGAAACCTATGGTTTTTTCAGTGAATATATATATATGTGTGTGATTTTTATTACAGAACTGGCAATAGCAGCTGTAACTATGGCTAAGGTTGTTATTATACATAAAAACATTTCTTTAATTGCAGTAATGAAATGTTTACCACGGCTACATTAATCTTACTAAAGGTACCTATAATTGATTTTGGAACATTTTATGCAGTTTTGTACTAGAGGTTTATGTGGTGGTCACAAAAGTTGGATTTTCCATGGCAGACTTTGCTTTCAGCTAAGTCAAAATCTGCTGGAGTTATGTGGGTTGGTTCAATTTTCCTTGGCGTGTCATTTTAGCAGCTTTGGAGAAATATAAGAGAATATTGGCATAGGATTCGAAAAATCAAGTCCTTCCAGTTGAGAAGCTATTTTTTCCTGTAGGCCACGGAGGACTGATCCTGTCCCTGACGATTAGTGCTCCAGGATCAGTCCTGTGACACATGGGGGGTGCACCAAGAGTGATCTCATAGCTAACTACTGTCCCTGACCTGGGCATTTCACATAAAAGAGGGCTGCCAGCATATGATTAGTGATTTATACTGACCAGGCTCAGGACACTATGACAGACTACCTCAAACACCACGGTTGGGGCACAGTATTCCCCATCTGTCTTTTAGGCCCCACCAAACTGTGTCTGACACACTGCAGAAGGATAAAGCTAATACCCAAAAGGCTGCCAACATCTGCAGGTGGAAACAAATGTTCAGTGGGGCTGGACGATCCTATGCTGAGAAACATTAAAGAAAACAAGCATTTGCAATGCAATCGGTCTCGCCTTTGGGACCTCATATGTATTTAGCTATGCAGAACATTAACCTGGGTGCTGAAACATCTACTTTTCTTTAACATGGGGGGAAAGTAAGCACCAAACAGAATGACATGCCAGGTATGGGAACAGATGGAGATAAATCTTGCCTTTTAGCGGGAAATGGTATAGTCCAAAGCTCTGGTTTTAATATAAAATCAGGGCCTTCGATGGTCATATCACTGAAAATACAAGATTTGAAAAAAATATTATTGTCTACCGGTGCTCGTGGAAGACAATTTCTGTGGACTGAAATCTAGAGAATGCTAAAATGATTCTGGTATTTTACTGACCTCTGCTGGTCATTTTCTATCAAGAAAGTTAAATAAAAACAGTTGTCAGAAAAATGTCAAAAAGAAAGTCCCTAAACAGAAAGCAATTCTGGTATTTTACTGAACTCTACTGGTTGTGTTATATCAAGATGGTTAAATAGAGGCACTTGAACAGAAAAAAAGTCCCTCAGCAGAAGCAGACACGTCCTAGGGCTGATCTCCAGAGCCCACAAAGTACATACACATAAAAGTATATACTAAAGTATATACAAGAGGTCTCGAATGCTCGACCTAAAAAGTTCCTGACTGACCTGCTCTCAGAGGATGGAAATGTAAACCGACCTGGCCTACCTTCCCCCTATATGAATACTGGATTTATTTGTTTATGTTTCAAGCTTTTATTTCAAAATAAAAATGAGAAGTGCCCCTGCTTCAGCTTCCCTTACCAAGCATGAAAAATTGAAACAAAGGTCCTACCTGGTGTGCATGGCTGCCGAGCACAGCCGGAATTTTTACAGTAATAGCATCTGAAGTATTGCTCAAGTGATTTCTTGAAGTATGTCTATTGTGACATAATCTTTGAGGTGTGAGTTTATGAGCAATGCGCTTGTGGGCAAATTACCACTCAAAAGTGTAGTGCTAGATTAGACAATACATTGAATAACTGAAATTCTGATGGATACATCTGCCAGTGGATTCCTCACCTTGTGAATATCCCCTGCTCCAGCAACATTCGGAAACTTTTGTAGCTCTCCACGCCGACGAGGACGACGTCACAGAAGCACGGCTCCGCACGCGGCTCCGCTGACGTCACTGGATCCATAAGCGGACATCGTCGGCGTGATGACGTCAGTTCCCTTTTTTCCGCGCCATTGACGCTAACGGTTTTTTGGGACTCTCCGTAGCTTTTACTAGTTACTTTGTGTTTCTGCTAGTGTTTCTGCTTTCATCTTGCTTCTTTCTCAAGATGTCGACGAAGAAGTCCAGGTTCAAGCCCTGTAGAGAGTGTGGTAAACGCATGTCTATTACGGATCCACACGAGAATTTTTTTGTCTGGTGCCTGTCGTAGGATCACGACTTCGAGGGGTGCTCTTGCTGCCGCAAGATGAACCCAAAGGCCTTAAAGGAAAGAGAAGCTAAGCTGGTTATAGCGAAAATGAGAAAGGAGAAGAGAGGTCTAAAGCGTTCAAGATCGAGGTCCAGGTCGAGGTCGGGCTCGAAGGTGACGTCTGGTCATGCTTCAAAGTCGAAGAAATATAAAAAGAAGAAGAGGCACAGCTCTCGATGCCGTTCAGATTAGGAGACAGCTCCTAGATCGACTTCACCAGCTCCTCAACGTCGTAAGGACTATGTTTCTCTCTCTCCTTCTGTGTCAAATCCGACTTCACCTGTTTGCCCGGCTTCGCCTGCAGCTTCTCCGGGGCGTTCTCCGGCTCCATCGCCGACGCATTCTTCGGCTCCGGTGGAAGAGGCTCCGACTCCTGATGAGTCTTCGGCTCCATTGGCTTGACCGTCGGCGCCGATTGGCCCGAGTCTGGTAATGCCTCAATCTGAGCCTTACCCCTCCCCCCTCTCCTGGCCCAGGGCAAGACCCATCGCATTATTCAAATGCTATGTAAGGTGTCTTTTCAAGAGCGATGTACCCCTCTAGAGCACCTTCGGGTCCTATGGATCCAATGGCCTTTAATTTGGGGGTTCCTCAGGCTTATGCTCAGGCTCCCTTTATGCCATTCTTTCCAGTCACGCCGTCTTGGCACTTCCCGGTGCCGAGGACGTCGACGCCGCTCCCTTCTTCTCCGGCTCCAGCTCGACCTCGTTCGACTCCAGCTGCTCCTCCGGATCCGTGTTCGCCGCCGGCTGCGTCGGAGTCGTGTGCGGCGCCGCCGACGCCGGTTCTGAGGATTAGATCCAGATGAGAAGCACGGAGAATTTTGGAGGAGCAGAGGTACCAGGTGGAAGAAATGGAAAAGGGTGAGCTCATGGAGTCAGATGACTTGTTTGAGGAACTAAAAGAGGCAAGTGGCCTTGATTTGTCCCCGGAATGGGAGCTTTCTCCTCCTACTGATGCTCCCTCTAAGGATGTGGCTCCTTACCACACCGTCATAAGGAAAGCAGCGGAGCTTTTGGACTTGCAGCTCCCAACGGCTGAATTTAAACCCAACATCCTGACTGATGTTCTTCATTCTCCCTACACCGTGGTAGAGCCTTTGCTTCCTTTTAATGATGCCATCCCTGAGCCAGTCATGGAGGTTTGACGTAAGCCCTTTTCGGCTCCGGCAGTATCTAAGTCTGTTGCTAGGAGGTACAGGGCGGCACCAGGAGATCCGGACTTTCTTACATCCCATCCTTCTGAAAGTCTGGTGGTTCAAGCTGCCTGTTCAAAGTAGTCTTCAGGGCTTTTCCACAGGTTCCTAGTGATAGGGAGTCGAAAAGGCTCGACCAGTCGGCCAAGAAGGTGATCTCCTCTGCGAGTATGGCCTTAAAGTCCACAAATGCCTCCTGTCTCTTGGGTCGTTATATCCACGCTCTCATGGATTCTGCTAAACAGCTAGCTCCTAAGTTGTCTGAGGAGAACAGGCAGAATTTTAATGAAGGTTACAGAGCAGGAAAGGGGTCAGGGATGCTACTCCCGGTATTTCCTGATTCCAAAGAAGGATGACAGCCTGCGTCCAATCCTGGATCTCAGGATCTTGAACCTTTTTATGAAGCAGGGGAAGTTCAAGATGCTAACCCTTGCACAGGTTCTTCAAGCGCTGCAACAGGAGGACTGGATGGTGTCGATCGACTTGCAGGATGCGTATTTTCACATCCACGTCCTGAAGTCGCACAGGGAGTATCTCCGTTTTATGGTAGGATCGCAACATTATCAGTTTGTGGTTCTCCCGTTTGGTCTTACTACTGCACCTCGAGTCTTCACCAAGGTGATGGCAGTGGTGGCAGCCCATCTCAGAAGGTCGAGGATTCCAGTTTTCCCCTAGCTGGACGACTGGCTGATCAAAGAGGAGTCGCCAGAGAAGGTGCTCCATCATCTGCAGGTTGCAACTCAGCTGTTGTACAATTTGGGTTTCTCGATAAACGTGCCCAAATCTCACCTGGTGCTCTCTCAGCGCAACCTGTTCATAGGGGCGGTACTGGACACTACTGTGTGTCGAGCATTCCCACCTTCTCAAAGGGTTCTCGACATACAGGAAATGATTCCTTTGTTTTACAATGGAGCGGTCGTTCCAGTCCTGAAGGTCCTTCGTCTGCTCGGTCTGTTTGCTTCTTGCATTCTATTGGTCAACCATGCACGCTGGCACATGAGGGTGCTCCATTGGTGCCTCCGCTGGCAGTGGTATCAGCACAACGGAGATCTCAGGGAGTCTTTGAGGATCTCCAGAGAAGCTGCAGCGGATCTGTCTTGGTGGAGCGTGGAGGGCAATCTGTCTCAAGGAAAGCCCTTCCATCTACCTCCATCGGTGGCCACAGTGATAACGGATGCATCCACTTTAGAGTTGGGTGCGCATCTGGGGGATCTAGAAATCAAAGGTCTTTGGTCTCCATAGGAAAGGTTGCTTCACATCAACCTTTTGGAGTTGCGGGTGATACTTTCAGCACTCAAGGCCTTCCTCCCTTCCCTACGCGGTCAGTCGGTTCAGGTCCTGAAGGACAACATTACCGCGATGTGGTATGTCAAAAAGCAGGGAGGAGTGGGGTTGCATTGTCTCCGCAGAGAGGCTCTGCGTCTCTGGTCCTGGGTTCAGGATCATCAGATTTGTCTGATGGCAAATCATCTGGCCGGAGTTCTGAACATGCGTGCAGACAATCTCAGTCGGCAGTTCTCTGCCGACCACGAGTGGAGGCTCCATCCAGAGGTGGTTCGTCACGTCTTTCGGATGTGGGGAACTCCTCGGGTAGACCTGTTTGCCACTCACGAGAACGCTCACTGCCTGTCATTCTGCAGTCTCCAGTATCCGATGCAGGGAGCTTTGGGGGACGTGTTTCAGTTGATATGGGACTCACATCTCCTTTACGCGTTTCCTCCCATACCCTTGATTCCTCGGGTTCTGAGGAAGATTCCCCAAGACCGGGCCCAAGTCATATTGATCGCCCCGGATTCGCCAAGCAGGGTGTGGTATACAGATCTTCTCCACCTCTCCTCATGCCCTCTGTTCTGTCTCCCTCTCAGGGCAGACCTCCTCTCACAGTCGGAGGGGCAGGTTCTACACCCCCACCTCCAGAGCTTACACCTTCATGCCTGGAGATTGAACGGGGCAACCTGATTTTTTTTTTTCTCACCCGCCAGACGTGGTAGACATAATTTTGTCTGCCAGGCGTCATTCCACCAAGTCTACCTATTCCTATAGGTGGTCTAAATTTGTCCTTTGATGCGGAGTGAAGTCTATTGACCTTTGAAGGCTCGTTTATCCAACATCCTTCAGTTTGCTCTCTCTCTTGCTCAGCAAGGTTTTGCTGTAGCTACTGTGAAGGGTTATTTATCGGCTTTGTCGGCATTCCTTTGTTTGCCGGATCTGCCGTCCTTGTTTAAATCACCCATTGTATTACGGTCCATTAAGGGCCTGACCAACAAATTTCCGCCCACCCCATTTATTGTGCCTCAATGGGACTTAAATCTTGTCTTAACTTACTTGATGGGTTCTCCCTTTGAGCCCTTGCACAAGTGTCCCTTAAGGCTATTGTCTTTCAAAACAGTTTTTCTCATTGCCATTACCTCGGCAAGGAGGGTAAGTGAGCTTCAAGCTCTGAGTTCGAAACCCCCGTTCTTGACCATTCATGCTGAAAGAATGGTACTCAGGACCAGGGCTGCCTTTCTGCCTAAGGTGGTATATCCTTTCCATCTGGGGCAGTCCATTACCCTTCCTACCTTCTATCCTCCCCCTCACGCTTCCACCGCTTGGACACTTAGAGGGCGGTGAGCTTTTACCTCAATAGAACTAAAGACTTTCGAGTGGATGACCAGCTCTTCGTGGGCTTCATTGGCTGCAGGAAAGGCAGAGCGGTGCACAAGCGCACCCTTTCCAGATTGATTATCTTGTGCATCAAGATATGCTACTCGTTGGCCGGTAAGGAACCTCCAGAGGGTATAAGGGCTCATTCTACCAGGGCTAAGTCTTCTACATCTTCCTTATCTAGAGGTGTTCCTATGGAGGACATTTGTAGAGCGGCAACTTGGACCTCCCTCCACACTTTCGCGAAGCATTACTGCTTAGATTCCGAGGTGAGGAGGGACGGACACTTTGCACGTCCCGTCCTTCAGGACTTTTTGGTATAGAAGGGTGGACACCCTCCTCCGGGAGTGGGACTGCTGTGGGAATCTTTTCACAAGGTGAGGAATCCACTAGCAGATGTATCCATCAGAAGAACAAGTTACTTACCTTCAGTAACGCTTTTTCTGGTGGATACAGTATCTGCCTGTGGATTCCGCACTGACCCACCCGCCTCCCCGTTGTCCACCCTTGTATACCTACAATAGTGATGATTTGACATATTTATCTATTGCTGTCAAAGGAAGTGTTATTTCTTTTGCTTTCCTGCATTGTCTTCACACTGTGTGTGTTGGTTTGTATATTATGTACTGTGTATACTGAATATATATATTGTTGTCGGTCTGTCATGTGCCTCGAAGACACGGAAAAAAGAGCGGAACTGACGTCATCACGCCGACGAGGTCCTCTTATGGATCCAGGGACGTCAGCGTAGCCGCGTGTGTAGCCGTGCTTCTGTGACGTCGTCCTCGTCTGCGTGGAGAGCTACAAAGGTTTCCGAATGTTGCTGGCGCAGGGATATTCACAAGGTGAGGAATCCACAGGCAGATACTGTATCCACCAGAAAAAGCGTTACCGAAGGTAAGTAACTTGTTCATTACCAGCAGCTGAATCATTGGCACATTCTTTCTTATAACATTTCACAGTGGCCAAGTGTCCACTTATTTGTGAAATAAAAATGAAAAACAGAATATTATAATATATATATAAGTATGCATTAAGTAAAATTTCCCCCAAAAAATCCCTGGCTTCTAGTGGGCTTTTTGCCCCCCGGGGGGCAGATTGGGGGCTACTGCCCCATCTGCTCCCGGGAGGGGGGGGAGGCTGTAATTCTTGCGAGGGAGGGGGTGGGGGCATTGGCATGCTCTTTTTGGGCAGCCCCACTCTAATTCAAATTTGCCCAAACAAAATCCCTGGTGACTAGTGGGTTTTTTGCCCCCCGGCAGTACAGATTGGCTAGTTCTAATTAGGGTGGGGGCTGCCCAAAACGGGCATGCCAGTGCCCCCACCCCAATTAAAATTTGCCCCAAAATAATCCCTGGTGTTTAGTGGGCTCTTTTGCCCCCTCCCCGAGGTAGATTGGAGGCTACTGCCCCATCTGCCTCCCAGGGGGGGCAGGAAGGCTGTAATTTTTGAGGGGGTGGGGGAATGGGCATGCCCGTTTTGGGCAGCCCCCACCCTAATTAAAATTTCCCCCAAAAAATCCCTGGCATCTAGTGGACTTTTTGCCCCCTGGGGAGCAGATTGGGGGCTACTGCCCCATCTGCTCCCTGGGGGGGGTAGGTAGGCTGTAATTTTTGCGAGGGAGGGGGTGGGGGCATGGGCATGCACTTTTTGGGCAGCCCCAATCTAATTCAAATTTGCCCAAACAAAATCCCTGGTGACTAGTCGATTTTTGCCCCCTGGCAGTACAGATTGGCAAATTTTAATTAGGGTGGAGGCTGCCCAAAACGGGCATGTCAGTGACCCCACCCTAATTAAAATTTGCCCCAAAAAATTCCCTGGTGTTTAGTGGGCTTTTTGCCCCCCCGGAGGTAGATTGGAGGCTACTGCCTCCCGGGGGGGGCAGGAAGGCTGTAATTTTTGCGGGGAGGGGGTGGGGGCATGGGCATGCCCATTTTGGGCAGCCCCCACCCTAATTTAAATTTGCCCCAAAAAAATCCCTGGCATCTAGTGGGCTTTTTGCCCCCCCCCCCCCCCTCGGTGGGGCAGATTGGGGGCTGATGCCCCCATCTGCGGGGCAGAAAGTCCACTAGACGCCAGGGAGTTATTTAGGCAGATTTTAATTAGGGTGGGGGCTGCCCAAAACGGGCATGCCAATGCCCCCACCCTAATTAAAATGTGCCCAAAAAATCCCTGGCATCTACTGGGCTTTTTGCCCCCCACAGATAGCAGAAAGGCTGTCATTTTTGTGGGGGAGGGGTGGGGGCATTGGCATGCCCATTTTGGACAGGTCCCACCCTAATTCAGATTTGCCGCAAAAAATCCCTGGCATTTAGTGGGCTTGTTGCCCGCGGGTGGCAGATTGGGGGCTCCTGCCCCCCAAGGGGGCAGAAAGGCTGTCACTTTTGCAGGGAAGGGGGGGGCATGGGCATATGCCCATATTGGGCCGCCCCCACCACAAATTATAATTTATAAAAAAATCCCTGGATCTACTGGGCTTTCTGCCCCCAGGGGGGACAGAAAGACTGTTATTTTTGCGGCCGGGGGTGGGGGCATCGGCATGCCCATTTTGGGCAGCCCCCACCCTAATTTATTTCGGCAATAAAAATCCCTGGCGTATAGTGGGCTTTTTGCCCCCCCCGGGGGGGGCAGAAAGGCAGTACATTTTGCGGGGGTGGGGTCATGGACATGCCCTTTATTGGCAGCCCCCTCCCTAATAATATATGCGCCACAAAAGAAATCCCTGGCGTCTAGTGGGCTTTTTGTCCCCCCAGGGGGGCAGATTAGGGGCTGCTGCCCCATCTGCCCCCCAGGGGGGGCAAAAAGACTAATTTATTCCAAATTTATTTGGGGGGAGCAAAGGCCATTGCCCAAGGGGCTGCTCCCCCCTCCCTGGTGTCTAGTGGGTGGATCCGGAATTTCTATGGTTTTGTACAAGTGAAATGTCCAACTAACTAGAACGTTCCTGAAACCTATGTTTTTTTCAGTTAATTTCTATGGTTTTTTAAATGCTAATTTCTAACTATAACGTGCCTGAAACCTATGGTTTTTCCAGTGAATTTCAAAGGTTTTTTAAATGAAAATGTGTAAGTCTAATGTACCTCAATCCTATGTTTTTTTATTTTATATATATATATTCACTGAAAAAACCATAGGTTTCCGGGGCGTCATAGTTAGTGGGACTTTTCACTCGTACAAAACCATAAAAATTCCCCCGTTATAGTTAGTTCAGCTAACTATAACTCGCAGTCCCGCAATGCACTGCTGTTGACGTCACATATTACATCACTCATGACATGGTCAGTGACATCACTCATTAAGTGAATTTCTAAGGTTATTTAAATGCTAATTTCTAACTATAACGTGCCTGAAACCTATAGTTTTTTTCAATGAATATATATATTTATTATACTATGTATACATGTGAAAAATTCTTGGTCCGCCTGTTTGGCTCGGTGGCACAGAAAAAAATGGGTGGAACTGACGTCAGCACGCCGACGAGGTCCTCTTATGGCTCCGATGATGTCATACAGTGTCGCGAGCAGAGCCGTGCTATTATGACGTCCTCGTCGATGTGGGAGAGCTAGGAAAGAATTTCCGTGGAATGCTGGTGCAGGGTATATTCACCTAAGTGTTCAGGCTAGTCCTTTTGGGAGCAACTGTTTTTGTCGGCCCTGCAGATGGCACACGAGGTGGGGTGCCCAGTCGTGTGCACCGGCGGTGCAGCGAAGTGACAAGAACCACAACCCACAAGAAAGGTAACGAGGTCACTGAATAACACATGATCTTCTCTTTGTATCTGGCAGGAACAACAAAGTTAAAATGCCCTTGTACCAAAATGTAGAAATAGTGCTACAACGGTCTTCAAAAGGACCTGCGATGCCGCTTCTGCCTCCCGTAACCTGGAGGCGGCACATGGGTCACGCGGTACGTTCATACTGCGGTGTGACGCACACTCGTTGACCTCTCATCAATCAATCAAAGTACTTGTAATGCGCGCTACTTACCCGTGAGGGTCGCAAGGGGGGGTGGGGGGGTGCCGCTACTGCTCGAATAGCCAGGTCTTGAGGAGTCTTCTGAAGGCGAGTAGGTCTTGGGTCTGCCGTAGGTGGGTGGGGAGGGTGTTCCAGGTCTTGGCGACGAGGTAGGAGAAGGATCTGCTGCCGGAGGTCGTTCGTTGGATGTGGGAGACAGCGGCGAGGGCGAGGTTGGCGGAGCGGAGCTGGCGGGTGGGGGTGTAGAAGCTGAGTCTGCTGTTCAGGTAGGCTGGTCCGGCGTTTTGGAGTGCTTTGTGTGTGTGGGTGAGGAGCTTGAAGGTGATCCTCTTGTCGACGGGGAGCCAGTGTAGGTCTCATAGGTGGGAGGTGCGGTGGGGGACGTTGACAATCAGTCGGGCGGAGGCGTTTTTGATGCGTTGTAGTCGTCGTAGGAGTTTGGCTGGGATTCCTGCGTAGAGTGCGTTGCCGTAGTCCAGTCTGCTGCTGACGAGGGCCTGTGTCACCGTTCTTCTTGTTTCGGTCGGGATCCACTTGTAGATCCTGCGGAGCGTGCGGAGGGTGTTGTAGCAGGAGGAGGAGACGGCGTTGACCTGTTTGGACATGGAGAGGGAGGAGTCGAGGATGAACCCTAGGTTGCGTGCATGGTCGGTGGTGTTCCCAGTGTGGTCGTCCACCAGGAGTCGTCACAGGCTAAGGGGGTGGGTCTGAGGATGAGGACCTCCGTCTTGTCCGACTTCAGCTTCATGGCTTGCTCCAAACTTCAGGGAGGACGCTTTCCATTAGCTATGTTTTCTGATGACGTGTCGCGCTGGCCCCGTCCAACAACAGAACTCCTTTAGATCCAAACAGACTCTTCCACTTTCTCACCGGAAGTGAAACCAGGCCACGCAGACACTTTCACAATACAACAGCTGGGAATGCACTTTTCGGTAAAAAAAAAAACACATTCCTTCCTCCTAATTAATCAAATAAACGTCTCACTGAAGAACAGGGGCCAGCTTCGATCGGTAAACAGCCGTTACAACGACTTTTTTACTTCGCGATACAACGCATGCATTACCACGCATGCGTTGTACATCGCGAAGTCAGTACTACGCATTTTTTTAGAACGCATGGTCATTTACCACACATGTCTTTACAACAAATTTTGATGAAAAGGTATGATGGTAAATGACCATGAGTTGTAAAAAAATGTAGCCGATCCACGTTGTTGTAAGGAAACAGAGGCTGTTCCGTTTCCTCATAACGACCTGCACCACCCCTCAGAGACAACATGAAGCAGGAACCATGAGGAGAGAGGAACCACAAGGAGTGAGAGGTAAGGGGGATTGGGCATGGGGTGGTGGTTACTTTTCTAGGGTTTAGGGTAGTGCAGCCGTATTCGGGCAGTGTAGGGGGTCGTGTTTCAGGGATTAGGGCAGTGCAGTGGTGTTCGGGCAGTGTAGGGGCTCGTGCTGGGGGTGGTGTTTTAAGATTTATGGCAGTATAGTGGTGTTCGGGCAGTGTAGGGGGTTGTTCTGGGGGTGGTGTTTCAGGGTATAGGGCAGTACAGTGGTGTTCGGGCAGTGTAGGGGGTTGTTCTGGGGGTGGTGTTTCAGGGTATAGGGCAGGGCAGTGGTGTTCGGGCAGTGTAGGGGGTCGTGCAGGGGGTGGTGTTTCAGGGTTTAGGGAAGGACAGTGGTGTTCGGGCAGTGTAGGGCGTCTTGCAGGGGGTGGTGTTTCAGGGTTTAGGGCAGTGGTGTTCGGGCAGTGCAGGGGGTCTTGCTGGGGGTGGTGTTTCAGGGTTTAGGGCAGTGCAGTGGTGTTCGGGTAGTGTAGGGGGTCGTGCTGGGGTTGGTGTTTCAGGGTTTAGGGCAGTGCAGTGGTGTTCGGGCAGTGTAGGGGGTCATGCTGGGGGTGGTGTTTCAGGGTTTAGAGGGCAGTGCAGTGGTGTTCGGGCAGTGTAGGGGGTCGTACTGGGGGTAATGTTTCAGAGTTTAGGGCAGTGCAGTGGTGTTCGTGCAGTGTAGGGGGTCATGCTGGGATAGTGTTTCAGGGTTTAGGGCAGTGCAGTGCTGCTCGGGCAGTGTAGGGGGTCGGACTGGGAGTAGTGTTTTAGGGTTTAGGGCAGTGCAGTGGTGTTTGTGTAGAGTGCAGCGCATGAGCTGCGTCGCTAGGCGAGACCTAAAAAGCATTGCACCAAGATGGCTGCCAACACTTCCTGGATTGAAGTGTTGGCAGCCAATTAGAGCCAAGCTCGTGCTTGTGTAGTTAGGTCCCGCCCAGATATATAAAGGTTTTTTTCCTTTAATATCTCAAACTACTGTACGGATTTACACCAAACAAACATTGGCATAGCCAGTAGGTCTCACCTTTGGGACCTTTATAAGTATTCAGTTATGCAGCACAATATCATTGGTACAACAGCATCAACTGTTGCATGGCTAAACACTTAAACGGTCCCAAAAGGGAGACCTATTGACTATGCCAATGCTTGTTTTGTTATGGGGGAGCAAAGATAACAGGAGGGTGAAGGTCAGTCAGTTAGTGAGTGAGTGAGTGAGTGAGAGTCAGTCAGTCAGTGAGAGTGTCAGTCAGTGAGAGTGAGAGAGTGAGTCAGTCAGTGAGAGTGAGAGAGTGAGTCAGTCAGTGAGAGTGAGAGAGTGAGTCAGTCAGTGAGAGTGAGAGAGTGAGTCAGTCAGTCAGTGAGAGTGAGTCAGTCAGTCAGTGAGAGTGAGTCAGTCAGTGAGAGTGAGTCAGTCAGTGAGTCAGTCAGTGAGAGTGAGTCAGTCAGTGAGAGTGAGTCAGTCAGTGAGAGTGAGTCAGTCAGTGAGAGTGAGTCAGTCAGTGAGAGTGAGTCAGTCAGTGAGAGTGAGTGAGTCAGTCAGTGAGAGTGAGTGTGTGAGTCAGTGAGAGTGAGTGTGTGAGTCAGTCAGTCAGTGAGAGTGAGTGTGTGAGTCAGTCAGTCAGTGAGAGTGAGTGTGTGAGTCAGTCAGTCAGTCAGTGAGAGTCAGTCAGTGAGAGAGGCAGTCAGTGAGAGAGTGAGACGGTTGGCTCACCAACTTTAAAGAGCCTGCCGACTCAAATACGTGCGTCTTGGATCGGACTAGAAGTTGCCACCAGAACAGCTTCAGTGTTTCAGTTTGACGCTTGTAGAAGATTTTGGCTGTTAACTGATGTTAACAATTTACCAATCATCCGTTCTCCTAAACAGTGCATGAAGGGTAGATGTTTTAGCACGCTGAAGGTGTGCTTGCCCAGGAGAATGAGGGAAGTCTTATTCCATGATTTAATCTAAAATGTTGGGAGAGTCTTTGAGGCGAAGAAAGGTCTAAGGGCTTGGCTAGTCTAGCAAACTGATGAACAAATTGCTTCTCAGTTGGTTTAATTTTTTTCATTATGGGATTGACGGTCTAATAGTTTTGCAGTCTTTCACATTGAGTGCATTCAGACTTCGATTAGTATTGATGGACGGTATTATCCATCCATCTGTTCAGCTAAGGTAAAGTGAGTATGTAGTGTTGCAGTTGTTTGCAGGGAGCACCGCACTGCTTCAGATATTTGTAAATAATTTAGACAAAATATAACCGCTATTAACCGTCTGAACTGATTGAAAGTGGATGAATGAGACATACTGCTGGACAGAGTTAGAGGGGTTTCTCTTTTGAGGGTGTTAGTGCTCCCTATTTGCCCAGTCTGATTACTAAAATGTCCCATATATTTTTTTAAAGTCCTGGTTTCTTGCATGCTTTCATGGTAAAAAAAAAAAACAACAAAAAAAACTTTGCCTATAGTCAAAGTGTCCTTGTCCTTTATATCCCTTCCTGCCAACTTGGGACTTTAAATAATACTAAGAGTTATTACTGCCTCAATTTTTGTATGTGCCCTAATTTTTGTATGTGCCCTAAGCGTTTTTAAGAGCAAAGGGATGCAAGTTGGAGACTCATCTTACACCATACAGTAGACCGTGTCCCTCACAGAGAAATAATAAAAGGCGCAGGACATTTTACTTTTATTTATCCTGATCAAAGCAGAAAACATTATCTATTAGAGATATAGATGAGTATATTTTGATTAGAGTTTATGTAACCAGCAGAATTAAAACATCAAGCTGTTAGCTTCACTTTGATGTGATTACTCTTGGTCCATTCAAGTATCCAATGCCAGGTACCATCAAAATTCCAGAAACCTAGGAGTTAGCTTCCTATTTCTCCACAGCGTCCCGATTTCTGTCTCTACAGAGGAAAGAGCACCTGCCCATTTCACCCTGCCTACCACAGATTCCACAAAACTAAAGAAGTGAAATGGTGGGTTTTGAGCTTTAGCCTGAGTCTTCATCCCCTGGATTTGCTCAGACGTGCCGGATTTGGTGGGATTACAGGTCTTGGTCTGTCGTGTTCTCCCTCCATCTCCCACTTTGCTCCAGTTGAAGCAGTGGAATAGAAGTTGCTGTAGTGTTGAGACCTGCTTGGTCCCCTCCCTTATGCTGTGTACAGGCCCGCAAGAATTCATGGACTTCAGCAGTGCATGGCAGCATGGACGTCTATTCGCCAAAATGCTGGGGTAGCAGAAGGGACATCACATGCCCTTTGACCTTCGCTTTCACTCACACACACCTATTCACAAATACACACACACTGCTTACATATACACACACATTCACTAATACATGAACACTTGCAAGCATGCACACACCATACATTTAAAAGCATTTCTTTTAATTTACCTCCTCTGTAAGAAAAAGTAATTTTTCAGCTATTTGTACTCCATTTGTATAACCCTAATAGTGAATGTTACATTATTAAATATTAATGTCAAAAGTTTGACAGAAAACAAGGAGAGTTGGACCCCAACCGATGTCAATAAGGACAAGCTGCCCCTGTGTTCCTGGCGCTGATTTCACCACCTCTGAAGTTGGAGTCGCAAATACAGGGCCAGGGGTCAAGCCAGGGGGTCGCAGGAGTGACCCCTATGCACCCCTAAATGACGTCCCTGCATGGAAGCGACTTTGCCAGTGTGACAGAGCGATGCTTAGTGGCAGCTTAATCCCTTTGTCTCCCGTCCACCCCATCCCCAATTATAGACAGGTTCATGGTGGGGGGAGCACATCAGTAGCCTGGGATGTGGCAGGATAAGGGTGTACTGTAATGTTGGTGGCAGGGCACCAAGTGCCTTTTAAAATATGTAAAAGGAATGTCTGCAGGAAACACCCCCTTGTGTAATTTCAATAACTAGATCTTTTTATATTTTGGAAAAGAGTTGACACGCAGAAGGGTCTGCGTATAAAATACATTGTGGGTTTCGTTTAAGTATATTTTCATCCCCTTTAAATTCTGCTCATTTTGCTGGTTTCTATTTTAGAAAGTTTACATTGCACGTTTCTCCTACTGAGATCCTCGAACCACTCGACATCAAAGCAATAATGTAACGTTACATGACGCACAACATTTCACCAGCCCTAAGACCTACTGATTTCTGGCTCTTCATGGTTGTCGCTCGCATTTACTTGAGCGCATCCCCACAGGTCTCTGAGGACAAACCACTACACATGAAACACTCGAAGTGGAGGGAAAATATGCTGTAGCCAGCTGAGAAAAAGACAGAGGAATGGGTGGTGATGAGAGAGGAGAGAAAAGTCAGTTTGTGATTTATAGCCGTGCAAGAGAGCTGACTCCCTGCCGAGGTTTTGGTTCCCGATTCCGTGGCAGAAGAACGGAAATTATGCAAATAGCAATTACGGCGCGGTGATTGGTCCGCAGGCAACTAGAGCAATTCAGACGCCCTGCATTGTGTAAACATGAAATATCACAGAACGGCTCTCATGGTTTCACAAGCAAATACCTTAGTGGCGCTTTCAGTAAAAAAAATAGCTCTTTTTAGCTTAAAAATTAAAAGGGTCGAGGAGACAGACTGTGCGCGTTCGGGAGCTCTGAGTTTGCATGCGACGCTGAGACAAAGAAAAGCACCAGCTCGGCCCTCCGCTCTGACGCACTTCAGCGCCCCAGACACGCAAGGGATGAATTGTACAGGAAGACCTGGTGCAAAGCGGAACGAAAACAGTTCAGTAGATCAGAAATGATCATTTAAAAATCGTAATTTTCATACAGTGCTTACAACCACAAATGTACTGCATCAAAGCACTGTAATGTAGGAGAAAGGAGGGCTTGGGAAACCAGTATGAAGGGGAGAAGAATGAGCAAGAAAAGACTGACTGGGGGAGAGTGGATGGACAGATAAGCCTTCAGAGAAAGATAATGTCTGAAAAGAAGATGAGGAAAGACTCTGGAAAGTAGCGTGGCTATAAAAGTAACGCCGCGCGGCCGTGAAAGCGAAAGTCATCGCGTTGAAAGCGAAAGTGATCGTGATGACGGGCTCTGTGCTCAGCACGTGAGGGATGCGCGCGCAGCAGCGTTGATTGGAGAGGCGGAGCGAGGCGTGCGCGCTTGTGCGCGTAACCAAAAGCTGGTGGCTGGCAACAGCCTTTGGAAGCATTTCCACAAGCAACTGACTAAATGTCTCGCAGGGCAGCGCATGCGCTGACTTAGCGAGACCTAAAAAAGGGCTCTTTCTGAACCAAGCACAAATTTGCTGTAATTCCGTTCAGCAGTTTTGGCTGTAACCGTGTCTAAAGTTTCCTATGGGAAAAATGATTTTCCGACCTCTATTTTTTTAATTTCTGAGAAACTACTGAACAGATTTACACCATTTGAAAAAAAGATCTCTTTCTGAACCAAGGGCTACCTTCTTGCCAAATTTGGTGTAATTCCGTTCAGCAGTTCGGGCTGTAGTCATGTCTAAAATTTCCTGTGGGAATTAACATGGAGAAAACACGTTTTGGGACGCCCCTTTTTTCTCGGCCCCCGCTTAGAGAATCCCCCTGAAACTTTCATGATAGGAACTGACCGGAGAGGGACCAACTTATAGAAAATTTCGCGAAGATCCGTCGACCGGCGCCACAGTTATTGGGGGGGAAAAACGCTTAATGAATAGAAACAAGGTCCTAACTATAACTACCTACTGGCGACCGCCAGTAGGTAAAATAAATACATATATATATATATATATATATATATATATATATATATATATATATATATATATATATATATATATATATATATATATATATATATATATATATATATATATATATATATATATATATATCCTACTATCCTACTGGCGGTCGCCAGTAGGTAGTTATAGTTAGGACCCTCTTACCATAGGAAATCCGCAACATTCTATTTTGAATAACTTTGGCGCCGGTCGACGAATCCTCGCGAAATTTTCAAAATAGGTGGGGCGTTGAACTCCGCTCCTACCCTGAAAGTCTCGGGGGGGGATTCGTCAAGCGGGGGCTGAGATAAAAGGGGCGTCCCAAAACGCATTTTTCCCATGCATTTTTCCATAGGACCTTTAGACAGAGCTACAGCCCGAACGGCTGAACAGAATTAAATGAAATTTGGCAGAGAGGTAGTCCTCAGGTCAAGGAAGTGCCTTTTGTAGGTTTGGTGTAAATCTGTTCAGTAGATTCTGAGAAAATAGCCTTTAAATCAATATATATATCTGAGCCAGCTTACGGTGCGCTTACCGTACGCGTACGGTGGCGTGCGTGAGCGCGATTCTGATTGGCTCTTAGATCTTAGTAAACATTCGAATCGGTCGAAACCAGGAAGCGGCGGCCGCCATTTTCTCTCTCGCACTCTGAGTGGGGCAGCAAAAATGAAGCCAAAAAATGTCTAAAGGGGCAGTATATTGACATCATAACCACCCAGCATTTATATAGGGGTCCCCAAACAACCCCCAAGACCAAAAAAAAAGTTTTCTTTTTTTTCGAAAAATCGCCGATTACGCTTACCGTACGCGTACGTTAAAAAATTTTTCCCAAAAAAAATTATCCATACTCTCCCTACCCCGTGTGCAAATGGTGCCCGATGGGCACCATTTGTGCATGGCATATTACAGCTGTGAAATTAATAAAGAATACATTTCACAACGATGCGCATAATATGTCCCCCATGTGCGCACGGTGCGCGAAGCGCATCGTGCGTACATGGCCCATCCCGCATAACGTGGGCACGCGGTGCGCGCAGCGCACCGCGTGACCACCGTGCGTGCACGGCACTAACTGTGTAAAGTGGGCGCGCGTGCTCACTGTGCGCGTACGGTGCGCGAAGCGCACCGTGCGCGCACGGAACGAACTGCGTTAACTGGGCGCGCACGCCACGAATGGCGTAAAGTAACTTAGCATTTAAAAAACCGTACAAATTCACTGAAAAAACCATAGGTTTCACACACGTTATAGTTAGGAATTAGCATTTAAAAAACCTTGCAAATTCACTGAAAAAACCATAGGTTTCACACAAGTTATAGTTAGCTGTACATTTCACTCGTAAAAAACCAATGAAATTCCCCCGTTATAGTTAGTGCAGGCAACTATAACTCACGCGACCGCAATCCTCTGCTGATGACATATGTGTCTTTATGAAAAAAAAATATTTGTAATATATGTATAGCTAAAATTTGATGGAAGAAGACATGGGCAAATAAGTGTCTAAATACAGTATTAGCATCAGCAGAGGATTGCGGTCGCGTGAGTTATAGTTGCCTGCACTAACTATAATGGGGGAATTTCATTGGTTTTTTACGAGTGAAATGTACAGCTAACTATAACTTGTGTGAAACCTATGGTTTTTTCAGTGAATTTTATATATATATATATATATTTTACCTACTGGCGGTCGCCAGTAGGTAGTTATAGTTAGGAACTATTTTCCATAGGAAATTCGCAACATTCTATTCCCAATAACTTTGGCACAGGTAGACAAATCTTCGCGAAATTTTCAAAACTGGTGGGGCATTCCGGTCCGCTCCTATCTTGAAAGTCTCGGGGTGATTCGTCAAGCAGGGGCCGGAGAAAAAAGGGGGGCCCAAAAACATGCTTTCCTCATGCAATTTTCCATAGGAACCTTTAGTCGCAGCTACAGCCCGAACTGCTGAACGGAATTACACCAAATTTGGCAAAAAGGTAGCCCTTGGTTCAGAGTCGTGCCTTTTAGTTAAATGGTGTAAATCCGTTCAGTAGTTACTGAGTAAATCAAAAGTAAAATATATATATCTATGGCTCCGCAGGATCCGCGCACCCTCCCGATGACAAGCTGTATGCTAATTGGCTGTCAACACTCCAAACCAGGAAGTGTTGGCAGCCATCTTGCGTCTCGGTAGAACCAAGGCACAAGAAAGCAGAAAAACCCCCCACAAAAAACGCAAAAAGGGGGCAGGGTAGAAACACCCTGAACCCCTAGGCCTGCTCAGGGGGCCCTACAAGGACCCCCAAGGCCCCCCAAAAAGTATTTTTTTTTCAAAAATCTGCCGATTTAAAACATTTCCTTGGTAATTAGTCCCCAGGGGGCCAAATCCTGGGGGCAATATTGTTTATGTAAAGGAGGGCCCAGAGGGGCCCCCAGCCCCGGGGACCGCCACTCCCCGGGGCTTAGAAAAGTAATGGGTGGGGTACTCAAAGGCCCCCCCAAGCCCCAGGGACTGCCACACCCCCCCCCCGGGCTTTTTAAAAAATATGTGGGTGGCTCACAGCCCCCCTAGCCCCGGGGATCACCACCCACCGGGGCTTTGTAGATTGTGGGAGTCGGCCACGTGGCCCCCCTCCTGGAGCCTTGTCATGGCCCTGGGGACCGCCACCCCCCAGGGCCGGCTCCTGCAGTGTCCTGGGGAGCCCACCCCCGGGACACTGTAGTTTGCTATGGCAGGGTGGGAGCCTTGCGGCTCTCGCCCTGCCATAGCAAACTTGGTTTGAATTTTGAAAGAGAGAGCAGGAAAACCTGCTCTCTCTTTCAAAATTCAAACCAAATTGCTTTTCCACACGGGGAGCTGCATCTTAGCAGCTCCCCATGTGGAAAAGCAATGCTGGCTCCTGAAGGACGCGAGGAGCCGGCGGGACAATGGGGGGATTGGGGACCCACCCACGGTCCCCAACAGAGAGGGACACGCGGCCCCCCTCCCCAAAATAAAAAAATAAACAAAATTGGGGGGCAGGCCCTGGGGGATGGGGGCAAGGCAGCCCCCTCCCCAAAAAATAATAAACAAAATGGCCATGCCCCGGGTGAAGGGGTCCCCGGGGGCAGCTTTTGGCCTTGGGAGGGGGGCCATGCAGCCCCCTTCCCAAAAAAAAACAAATTGGGGGGCAGGCCCTGGGGGTCCCCAGGGCCAAGAATATTTGGAAAAGAAGGGGGCCACTCAGCCCCCCTTCTAAAAAAAAATCGGCCTTGAGACGGAGGCCACGCCCCCTCCTTTCAGCACTCTGCAAACGTGCCCCCTGGCGTGTTTACAGATGGGGAACGAATTCTCCTTGAATACTGGGGGTCCCTGGGGGCCAACTAGCCCACCAGGAACCTCCAGTATGCGCCAGGGTGCTGCTTTACAGAGAGGTGTTCTGAGGCCACGCCCCTTTTTAACACCTCTCTGCAACGCAGCTCTGTGGTGCTTAATGGAGGTAGCTGGTGGGCTAGTTGCACCCCAGGGCCCCTCAGTATTCAAGGGGAGTTAATCCCCCAACTTAAAAAGCGCCACGGGGCGCATTTGCACAGTGGTGAAGGGAGGGGTCAGGGCCTGAGGTGACATGTGCAAACACACCCTGTGGTGCGTTTTAAGTTGGGGAAATAATTCCTCTTCAATCCTGAGGGTCCCTGGGGGCCAACTAGCCCACCAGGTGCTTCCAGTTAGCGCCACTGTGCTGCATTGCAGAGGTGGTCCAGGCAGTGCCCATTTTCTCTGCAATGCAGCTCTGTGGTGCTAACTAGAGATACCTGATGGGCTAGTTGTACCCAAGGGACACTCAGGATTCAAGGGGACTTTATCCCCCAAACTAAATCGGCCACAGGGCGTGTTTGCACATGGCAACTCTGCCCCCCCTTCACCAGTGTGCACACGCGCCCTGTGGCGTGTTTTAAGAGGTAGTTTTCATCAGCAGTGCATTGCGGCACGCGAGTTATAGTTAGCTGAACTAACTATAACGTTGGAATTTCAATGGTTTTGTGCGAGTGAAATGTCCAACTAACTATAACACCCCTGAAACCTATGGTTTTTTCTGTGAAGATATATATATTACCTACTGGCGATCGCCAGTAGGTAGTTATAGTTAGGACCTATTTTCCATAGGAAATCCGCAACATTCTATTCCCAATAACTTTGGCGCCGGTTGACGAATCTTCGCGAAATTTTCAAAACTCGCGGGGCGCTCCGGTCCGCTCCTATACTGAAAGTTTCACGGTGATTCGTGAAGCGTGGGGCGAGAAAAAAGGGGGTCCCAAACCGTGTTTTCCCCATGCAATTTCCCATATGAAACTTTAGCCGCAGCTACAGCCCAAACTGCTGAACGGAATTACACCAAATTTGGCAAAGAGGTAGCCCTTGGTTCAGAAAGGTGCCTTTTTGTTAAATGGTGTAAATCCGTTCAGTAGTTGCTGAGAAATTCAAAAGTAAAAACATTATATATCTAGGGCCGCGGATCCTCCCGAGCACAAGCTTTATGCTAATTGGCTGTCAACACTTCAAACCAGGAAGTGTTGGCAGCCATCTTGTGCCTCGGTAGAACCGAGGCACAAGAAAGCAGTGAAACAAAAACGCAAAAAGGGGGCAGGGTAGAAACACCCTGACCCCCTAGGCCTGCTCAGGGGGTCCCACAAGGACCCCCAATGCCCAAATAAAAGTATTTATTTTTTTTTAAATCGCGGGATGCGTGTAGGATCCGCACATCCCGCCTCGGAAAAAAAATACGTGTTTCTAATTTCTGAAATATATGGGTGGGGGGCTCAAAGGCCCCCCAAGCCCCAGGGACCTCCACCCCCGGGGCTTTATGCTAATATATGCAGGGGGCTCGCAGCCCCGGGGACCACCACCCCCCAGGGCTAGTGTTTTTTAAAAAAAAAATCAAAACCTGTGTGGGGAGGCTCAAGCCCCACACACACCCCGGGTACCGCCACCTCCCCAGGGCTCTAAATATTCAAATTGTGGGGTCCGTAACGGACCCCCCAGCCCTGGGGACCACCACTCCCCGGGGCTATGGATATGGTGGGAGGGGGGCCATGCGGCCCCCCTCCTGGAGCCTTGCCGTAGCCCTGGGGACCGCCACCCGCCAGGGCTAGCTCCTGCAGTGTCCCGGGGTGCCCACCCACAGGACACTCCTGTTTGCTATGGCAGGGCGGGAGCCTCGCCGCTCCCGCCCTGCCATAGCAAACTTGGTTTGGATTATGAAAGAGAGACCAGGAAACCTGCTCTCTTTCAAAATTCAAACCAAATTGCTTTTCTACACGGGGAGCTGCGTCTTAGCAGCTCCCCATGAGGAAAAGCAATGCCGGCTCCCGCGGGGAGCCGGCGGGACCGTGGGGGTATTGGGGACCCTCTCACGGCCCCCAACGGAGAGGGCCAGCCCCGGGGGATCGGGTCCCCGGGGCTATTAGTGGCCCGGGAGGGGGGGCCACACGGCCCCCTCCCCAAAATTTGCACACACAAAAAAAAGGCCGGCCCCAGGGGATGGATTCCCCGGAGACATAAGTGGCCGGAGGAGGGGGGCAAAGCAGTCCCCCTCGGAAAGATTTAAAATAAGAAAAAAAAAGGCCATGCCCCGGGGGATGGGGGCCCCGGGGCCGATTAAGGCCTAGAGAGGGGGGCCACGTGGCCTCCTTCCCGAATTTTTGGATTAAAAAAAAAAAATTGGGGGGCAGGCCCTGGGGGCCAAGAATTTTAGGAAAGGGGGGGGCCACACAGCCCCCCTTCTTAAAAAATAAAAAGACCGGCTTTGCGCCGGAGGCCACTCCCCCTTCTGTCAGCACTCTGCAAACGCGCCCCCTGGCACGTTTGCAGATGGGGAACGAGTTCCCCTTGAATACTGGGGGTCCCTGGGGGCCAACTAGCCCACCAGGAACCTCCAGTGTGCGCCATGGGGCTGCGTTGCAGAGAGGTGTTCTGAGGCCACTCCCCTTTTTACACCTCTGGTTAATCCCCCAATTTAAAACGCGTTTGCACAGTGGTGAAGGGAGGGGGCGGGCCTGAGGTGACGTGTGCAAACACGCCCTGTGGCAGGTTTTAAGATGGGGAAATAATTCCCCTTCAATCCTGAGCAACCCTGGGGGCCAACTTGTCCACCAGGTGCTTCCAATAAGCGCCACTGCGCTGCGTTGCACAGAGGAGGTCCAGGCCGTGCCCTTTTTTTTTACACCTCTCTGCAATGCAGCTCTGTGGCGCTTACTAGAGGTACCTAGTGGGCTACTTGGACCCTAGGGACCCTCAGGATTCAAGGGGACTTAATCTCCCAAATTAAAATGGCTACAGGGCGCGTTTACACAGTGGTGAAGGGAGGGGATGTGGCCTGAGGTGACTTGTGCAAACATGCCCTGTGGCGCGTTTAAAGATGGGGAAATAATTTGCCGTCAATCCTGAGGGCCCCTGGGGCCAACTAGTCCACCAGGTGCTTCCAGTAAGTGCCACTGCGCTGCGTTGCAGAGAGGTGGTCCAGGCCGTGCCACTTTTTACACCTCTCTGCACGCAGCTCTGTGGCGCTAACTGGAGATACCTGGTGGGCTATTTGGACCCAAGGGACACTCAGGATTCAAGGGGACTTTAACCCCCCAATTAAAACGGCAACAGGGCTTCTTTGCACACGTCAGCTCAGCCCCCCCTCCCTTCAACAGTGTGCAAACGCGCCCTGTGGCGCGTTTTAAGAGGTAGTTTTAATCCCCCTGCCCTATTATGTACTAGGGGCTTACAGAGGAGGTCATTCTAATCACAAGGGTACCCCAACGCATAGTGTTCTCTAGTGTATGTAGATGTTTTAACTGTATTCTAAGTGTCTTTTAGCATAGCACTGGCTCTAGGACTGGTTAGTCAGAGTCAGTTACCACTAGTACCCATCTGAACAAATTGTAAAAACTGCACCAAAACCCAAACATTTATAAATTCACCCAGGCACTCTCCTTGCAGTACTCTAATCATTCAGTCACTACCCAAGTACTCATGCACTGAGCCAGGCCTTAGCACATGGACTGCTTCAAACGCCTATCCACTATGCATGCAGTCTTATAACCACCTACACACTTGTCTTTCATACCTTCAATTCCCCAGTCAGTATGCATACACTTCCAGCAAACACCCTGTCACTCCCCTTGCTCTCCTCTAGTGACCCATTCAGCACCAAGTACTAATCCATTCACTGAGCCAAAACCCAAACACTTATAAATTCACCCTGGCACTCTCTTTGCAGTACTCTAATCATTCAGTCAGTACCCAAGTACTCATCCAGTGACCCTGACAAAAAACAAAATTTCAGTTTCAATATTTAAAAAAATATTTTTATTTCCATTTATATTAAAAATATATAATGTAATTTAAAAAATAAAATATGTAAAAATAAACAGTTAAACTGTAGAAAATCAGTATCAAAAAAATACATATAACTATTATTACATTTAAAAATTATCATTTAAGAAACCTTTGAAATTCACTGAAAAAACCATAGGTTTCAGGGCTATTATAGTTAGCTGGACATTTCACTTGTACAAAACCATTGTAATTCCTCTGTTCTAGTTAGTTCTGCTAACTGTAACTCGCGCGCCTGCAATCCACTGCTGATGATGTCACATATTATATCATTCATGACATGGTCAGTGACATCACTGATGACATCTCAAATGACATCACTGATGACATCATCCAGTGAATGTGGTTTGGTTCATTATTTAAATATGTATTATATATATAGCAATCTGCATTGAAGAATGAGTGGCTATATAAATATCTGGATGGAGTGTTGCCAACCAATCAGATATCAGAAAGGGGACTGTCGGATCCTCTGAGGATCCGCGTGCTTAGATATCCAAATTTTTAAATAAGTATAAAACTACTGAACAGATTTACACCAAATAACAGCATGCATTTTCAATTCAATAGGTCTCAATTCAATAGGTCTCGCATTTTCAAAACTTTGACCTATTGGTATTGTAAATTTCTACCTTTTATTATTGCCGTTTTTTTAAAAAGGAAAGACCTATTGCATTGCAAATGCGTGTTTGGTTTGTATTTTCTCCATTATTAGTTTACCTTGAATTAATTTCCTACCGTTTTGTTCATTATGTTTTTAACAGCATCTTGCAGCTCCCTGAACAGTGCTTGCAGGCAGCTCGCTAGCCGCTCATTTAATCTGTAGTGGGCTACATCAACATAACCTGCTTCTAAACTAGCCGGTATTGTCCATAGTATATCATTGTTTTATCATTCCATGAGGGAAACTGCATTTTTGAAGCACTGTGCTGGCCCATGTTGGATCAGCACAACGATAATATACAATGCATAATGCCATTCGAAGGTGACCTGAGCAGCCTTCCTGGAATGGTATTGCGCATAGTGTACCATTAATTTACCACTTCAAGTTGGCAAACACATTGCTTATAAATGTGGAGATATTGGACATTTAAAACAATGATACACTGTGCACCATAACATTCCCAGAAGCCAAATTTAGAGCAGTGCATTTTTTCTTTTTTCCTCTTTTATTATTTACTTTATCTTGTGTGTGGGTGTGTATATTTGGTGTTGATGGGTAAATGCAAGGTCAAGTTAGTGAGTGAGCAGATGAATGGATGTATGGTGTACAAGAATGAGTGAAAGAGTGCTTGTATGTTGGATGCCTTGTTGAATGTCCCAGCATGTGAACACATAATAGCATTCTGCACTCATAATCAAATCTAGTCAACAAAGAGGCCATGACCAGGCATGCCCCGACCCCGCTGTTTTCATCATTTTCTTCCAATGGGTCCTTAAAGCAACTTTTTCACGCAGTGAAGGTCAACGTTCATTTAAGGTCTCGAGCTACTCCTGAGTTTAAGTATGTATATTAAATTTGAGCAAATCGGAACCAATATCCAGGGCTTTAAGTGGGATGAAAAAACTGGGGGTCTCTCAAAGGGCCGTGGCCAATGTAATTAAGGGTGTGGCTTAAAACACGTAACCTAAAATCTGTGCTTAGCATAGTGTACCGCCCAACTTGCATTTTGCTATTTCTGTCATTGAATCCAGATATATACTAAAAGTAACATCATACATACAACAAGTCAGGGCTATTTATTGGCTTTGTCAATGGTTGTTAGTTGCCTAAGATAAATAAGCAGCATCTATGACTTGTATATAATATTGAAAAGGCTTCTTCTTAAAGCCGTGGTGACACCACAACAATGTTGCTGCTCCTGAGTTTCAAAAGAGAAGGGAAATCCAGAGAGAAAATGACTCTCTTCAAAGGATTTCCCTTCCCCTACAACGCTCACTTGGCATGACGTAATGCTGTAACTTCTCCACTAGGGAGAAGTGAGCAGTGTGTGCAGTGCACATCGGTGTGTCTGCTGTCACTGCAATCCGGAGAAAAAAAAGGACCGCCTGTGCCAGGGCACAAAACAGAGCCCGATAGAGACCTGTTTCGAGGCCCCCTTTAAAAAACTGCCGGTGCTCAGACCCAGTGAGACCCGGCCCACTTAAAGCCCTGCCAATATCCCTTCCGTCTATCCTTGTGAACTGGAGGCAATTGCTTATTTCTTTCGTCAGATAATTTTAGACCCAAAAGTTTTAAGTGTAATCAGAGGTTAACATCTGTATAAAACGCACATTCGAAAGTAAGAAACAAGACTCAATCAAATTGTGACGGCTATTGAAACTGTTTTATAACATTTCAATTAAACATGGCTGCTTATTTGATTGTTGATGCGCGTGCCGACAGCATCCTTATTTGATATTCCAGTGCTAAAATAAAAATAACGTACAGCAGCAGTTCAAAGCTAAATGCACGATTCTGAATTCGCTATAGAAAATGTGCGATTTCAGCGAGGGGAAGTTGGAGAGGGATTGTAAGAATGGGCACAGTTCAATGTTTGTTTAGGTTCATTGGTTTATTAGTGTGAACGGTAGATCTATTTTTCGCAGTCTCCAGGTGTGTCCAAATGATGACAAAATCTTGCTAACTTGTTCTCCAAAATCACAACTACTAACAAAACAGAAAAGAGGGTTGATGCAGGTGCTGAGACTGCAGACTGCCATTTCGATGAAAAAGAAAGCGTCGGATTCCTCAATGAGAAGGCTTACGCTGGGCCAATAGGCTCTCAGGATGATGTAGGCGTTCCTGGACGCATGGTACGGTAAGTAAAGAAGGCCAAAAAAGATCAGAGCTCAGCACATAAGCTTTGTCATAGTGTTTTTCATTTGAAACCAGCGGAGCTTGCCCTTCCGCAGTTCTTCAAGGCTACTGCAATAGCAGTAACAGATGAACACTAGCATTTGCAATGCAAAGGCTTGTTTGTCAGAGCGTCTATGCGGCACTTTCACTTTAATGTTGGCTCCGCCCCTTTCCTTAGATGAGCCGTGTCTAAAGAAATTGGCATGGCGGGCATTAAAGTGGAAGCGCGGCATGGGGCAATGTTACAAAAAAAAGCATTTGTTTATCAATTTGACATATATTTTTTGTAAAAGCACCCCATGTCGCACTGTCACTTTAATGTAGGCCATGCCTATTTTTTTAGACGTGGCTCGTATAAAGAAAGGTACCTGGCTGGTATTAAAGTGAAAGCGCTGCAAGGGGTGCTTTAAAAAAAAAAACAATTATCATATAATAAAGAAAGGAGCGCGGCCGCTCTTCAAAGGAGATCATTCTGGAAAAATAAAGAAAGAAATGCGCGCAGCCGCTCTAATGAAAGCGGACCGTGCTGGAAAAATAAAGACGCATTGCAGTTGCAGGAAAGCACGTGGTGTCTGGAGTAGGACAAAATAATGAAAGAAAATAGTTTGCACAGACTAAATAAAATACCGTGTAACCACACAAGTAAAAGGTCCTGTCCTCATGGGAGGTTACAAAAGCAGTACAAAAGGTGGTGGTGATGGACGGAGCATCAGAACCAATCAAACACTCACACCCAGTCAACAGATCTGGGTTTGATCCGTCACCGTTCCTTAGCCCACTCTGCCACCCCAGTTCAGACATGGCCATATGCAAATCAGTCTGACCCTGTGCCTCATGGGAACAGTCCAGCCTGAACTGCCAAGCCAGGCCTTCCCTGGATCGGAAACAAGCTTCCTAGGACCGGTTTCTGGCATTTCAGCCGTCTTCAGCCAGGCTTGCTTGAATCCAGTGGCAAAGTGATCAAGGGACTCACGTCTGAGCATACCCTGCCAACTTATGGCGAACAAAGCGGTACAAAAGGGGGTGGTGATGGACGGAGCATCAGAACCAATCAAACACTCACACCCAGTCAACAGATCTGGGTTTGATCCATCACCGTTCTTTAGCCCACTCTGCCGCTTACAAAAGCAGTCAGGGCAATACTAGGAAGAGAATACTAAGCCTATTCATGAATCAATCTATTACATGCCTGCAGCGGGGCATTCACCTCTCAAATTTAAAACAACCCCCACTCCACCCTCCCCCTCCCCCCCCTCTGCCCTAATCCTACAACTGCACTCCCATTGTTCCAACAACTCCTCCACATCTCATGACTACCCTATACCTTCCCAAGCCTATCCCCCCTCACACCACAGGCCACCGCTACTGTCCCAAACCCACATCCATGCACAACATTCCACTCCTCACTATCCCCATCAACAAGCGCCAACCCCACTATGGAATGCACAGGCGTACACACTTACACCATTAATTACCCTCCCAACATTTTGAGAATAGCAGCCAAACGCTTTAAACACAATTTGTTAAAATCACACCCTGAAACCCCTATCTCTGACCCCTACTTCTCAACAAACAAAGGGCACATAACCACTGACATTATTTTCTACACCAAAAGAAGAACACAATGGAGGAAAGCCTTCCTCGCCCCGTTCTCGATCTCCTCCACCAGGAAAACTGCACATGGTTTCACAACTTCTATCTCCCCTCCCTAATCTACAACACCGCAGCAACAATCACCATCTATCACAATGGGATCATCCTCATGCAAGCATCGGACCGTAGCTTAAACCTGCTGGATAACATCTTCCCCATCATCCGAGAAAAAGTGGTAAACCCCTACCCCCCCTCACACGCGGTTCCCACACCCAGCACACATCCTAACACCCCCTTACTTTTACGTCTAGTCGCTCACACCTGATGACACGTTCCATATCTACACCCAATTCCAGTGCTATCCCCTCCTCCCTGCCCGATTCCTTTACAAGACTGTTGGAAACAGCCCACTCCCACTCCGCAGGGTGGTGGTGGACTCCCCGAACACACTGTGGTAGCTTGGCTCGAGTGGTCAGGAAACAGGCACCGTGCTAAGCATACAATATACCCATACAATAACCATGCGTGCATCCGTTCCAAAAACGACTCTACACCGTAAAAATTATGAAAATATTCTTTCTTTATCTTTTTCTCTTAGTTGCTGATTGGAAAAATAAATAAGTCAATCACAATATACAACTTTTAAATAGTGCAGGTCAAATAAATATTATCTGAAGATTCAATAAATAGGGATGATCATAAATACAAGGGACATAAATATCAGTGCAGGTAATACAGGCAATTAAATATTTTGAGGCAATAAATACTGTACCAATAAATATTGTACACCATCAAGTCCTGTGGACCAATAAATATAGTGAAGCAATAAATAAGTAAAACACCATAAATACAGTGCCCCCAATAAATAATTAAAAGTATACAGCAACACTCCTGTAATCAGATGACTCTTCAATTCCTAAGGGCTGATTTGGCCCAGGCACAGCTTGTAGGGTTGTGGAAGGCTTGAGGGGGGGCTACTCCCTGGCTGGGACAAGGCTGAGGCCTAAACTGAGGTAGATCAAAGGGGGGAATACCAGTGCCCTGGCTTTCTCTCTCCACACAACCTCTCTAGGTTAGTCCCAGTTCACCCCCGGCACAGTCAGGTTGGTTTCAGCACCTCCCTAGCCCCTTAGAGCAGTCTCTCAGGTCTCCACAGGGCCTTAGGCGCCCTCTACTCCACTTACTGCCCTTTTTCTGATGTTCCGACGCCGCTGGAGTCGTGTCGACGCCGTGAGGCGGTTCGGTCTCGGCGGCCTCGGCACAATGTCAGTTCTTTGACGACGCCGGTAGGCGGTTCCGGTCCGATGTCGGCGGCCTCGGTTCGATCTCTACCTCCGATTCGACGGCGTCGGGCAGTCTCTACTCGATGTCGACTTCGGGCGGCTCCGGTCCGATGGCGCTCTCGGCTCCGATGACGTCGGCTGGCCTGGCCTCGATGTCGACTTCTGGCGACTCCGGGGTGCGATCCTCACCCCCGACCTCCGGTGCTCCTCCTCTCAGGTTCCGGCGACTCCGGAGTGCGATCCTCACTCCCGACCTCCGGTGCTCCTCTACCTCGGTCTCCGACGACTCCGGAGGGCGGACTTCACTCCTCCGATGACGCCGCTCGCTCGACCTCGGTTCACTTCCTCCTCGACCTCTGGTATTCCTCACGACCTCCGTCGGCGCCCTCTCACGACCTCAGGCGGCTCCGGGTACGACGTCTGCTTCTTCAGTCAGCGCCGCTTCTCCACCTCGGGCTCCAGGTCTTCAGGCTACTCGACGCCGGACTCCAGGGAAACCAGTTTCCAGGTCAGGATCTTGCTGCTTTCTGCTTCTAAGGCCTGTTCCTGCTGTCCAGGTCCTTAGGATGAGTTTTTCTGTCTTCTTCCCACACAGGGCTATAGGCTGGGATCCATCAGTAGGGACAAGTATCAAGGGTGGGTTTATGGACCCCACTCCAGGCACAAGTTTCCACCCCTGCTGCTTCACTCCTTCCTTCCTCACTGTTGTGCTGCTCTCTCTTCACCAGTCAGGTGCCAACTGCCAGCTCCAACTGCCAACACTCTGTCTTAACCTCCCAACATTCTAAACCGCCTCCAACTGTCACAGAGTTCTGGAATGTTCTGGAAGGTGCTGGTAGGTTCCAGTGGATGCTGGTGATGTCACAGGTGGCCACCATTTTGTGCTTCAGGCCCTCAGACAGAAGTTTCAGGGGTAGCTAAAATGGCTCCCTGAATCTGCAGCAACACTAAAAAGTCTGGTGGTTCCCAAAAAGGAAAAATTCAAACAGGGTTTGAGGCAAAAGTGGGACAAAATAAATAATGATGAGGAGGGACCACCCAAAGGGCTGACAGGTCTAACACGCGTCCCCCCCAGCTGAAAGTGGGGAGAGCTACCCAACCCCTTGGGAGTTCTCATCACTAAGGCGGAAATACCTTGAGAGACCGTCTGCATTGGCGTGGTCCACTCCAGGCCGATGTTCCACCTGAAAGTCCATTCCCTGTAGGGAAATAGACCACCTCAACAACTTGGGATTCTCCCCCTTCATTTGCATCAGCCAGCGAAGGGGTCTGTGGTCGGTCTGAACTAGGAAGTGCGATCCAAACAGGTATGGCCGCAACTTCTTCAGAGCCCATACCACTGCAAAGGCTTCACGCTCTATTGCACTCCACTTCTGTTCCCTGGGAAGTAGTCTCCGGGATAGGAAGACCACGGGTTGATCCAGACCCTCTTCGTTGAGTTGCGATAACACTGCCCCAATGCCATGTTCTGATGCATCTGTCTGGACAATGAACTTCTTGGAAAAGTCTGGGGCCCTTAAGACCGGGGCCTCGCACATGGCTTTCTTCAATTTCTCAAAGGCTTGCTGACAAGCCTCCGTCCAGACTACCCGTCGAGGTTGTTTCTTGGACGTGAGCTCCGTGAGAGGGGCTACGATGGTACCGTACCCCTTCACGAAGCGGCGGTAATATCCCGTGAGGCCCAAAAATGCTCGGACCTCAGTCTGTGTCTTGGGGGGTTCCCAGGCCATGATGGCCTCTATCTTCGCCTGGAGGGGTTGCACCGTTCCCCTACCCACCAAGTGTCCAAGGTACACTACCGACCCCTGCCCGATCTGGCACTTGCTGGCCTTGATCGTCAATCCAGCTTGTCTCAGGGCCTGGAGAACAGCTTGCAGGTGACGCAAGTGATCCTCCCAGCTGTTACTGAAGACGGCTATGTCATCCAGATAAGCAGCAGAGAAACTCTCCATTCCGGTGAGGATCTGGTTTACCAGGCGCTGAAACGTGGCAGGTGCGTTCTTGAGCCCAAAGGGCATCACACAGAACTGGTAGTGGCCATTGGGCGTGGAGAAGGCTGACCTTTCCCTTGCTCCATCAGTCAAAGAGATCTGCCAGTACCCCGAAGTAAGGTCAAAGGTACTTAGATATTGGGCAGCTCCCAGCCGGTCAATCAATTCATCCGCCCTAGGGATCGGATGAGCATCAGTTTTTGTCACTGAATTCAGTCCCCGGTAGTCCACACAGAACCTCAGTTCTGGTTGGGCACCCGGTGGTGCAGCTTTTGGTACTAGCACCACCGGACTGGACCAGGGGCTGCTAGAAGGTTCAATCACTCCTAGCTCCAGCATCTTAGTGACTTCACTATGAATGCTGGCCTTCACCTTGTCTGACATCCGGTAGATCTTGGACTTCACAGGTGGGCTGTCTCCTGTGTCCACGTCATGGACGCACAGGTGAGTCCTACCCGGGACAAGGGAGAACAACGAAGAGTACTGCCCCAGGACCTGGCGACAGTCCTCCTGCTGTTCAGGAGTTAGAGATGGGGAGAGAATCACTCCCTCCACCGACCCATCCTTTTCTTGAGACGCAAACAGATCAGGGAGAGGCTCGCTTTCCACGTCCTCTCCTCCGTCAGTCACCATCATCAAGATGACTTCGGGCCTCTCGTGGTGGGGTTTGAGGCGGTTGGCATGCAGCACCCGCAGGGGCTGACGAGGGGTCTTCAGGTCCACCAAATAGGTAGCCTTACCCTTCTTCTCCAACACCTCAAAGGGTCCTGACCAGCGATCCTGGAGGGCACTAAGCTCTCCTGGTTCGATCACCCACACCTTCTGGCCAGGCTCCAACTCCACCGGGTGAGCGTTGTGGTCATACCACGCTTTCATCACTGCTTGGCTGGCTTCCAAGTTGTCAGAAGCTTGCTTCCACAACTTAGCCATTTGGCTCCGGAAGGCCAGCATGTAGCTCACCACATCCTGGGGGAGCTTTCTGGGAGTTCTTTCCCATCCGTCTCTCACCAGGTTAAGAGGTCCACGTACAGGGTGCCCATACAGAAGCTCGAAGGGGCTGAAGCCCACTCCCTTCTGTGGCACTTCCCTGTAGGAAAAAAGTAAACAGGGTAGGAGGACGTCCCATTTCCTCCGCAGGCTTTCAGGCAGACTTCTGATCATGCCTTTTAAGGTTTTGTTAAACCTCTCCACCAGACCATTGGTCTGGGGGTGGTAAGGAGTTGTGAACCGGTAGGTCACTCCACACTCCTTCCACATCGCCCGCATATACGCTGACATGAAGTTGGTCCCCCTGTCGGACACAACTTCCTTGGGAAAACCCACTCGGGTAAAGATTCCCATCAGGGCCCTAGCCACAACAGGTGCTGTTATGGTCCTCAGAGGTATTGCCTCTGGGTACCGTGTGGCATGATCCACCAGAACCAGGATAAACCTGTGACCAGCTGTAGTTGGTGGATCTAATGGACCCACAATGTCGATGCCCACCCTTTCAAAGGGGGTGCTAACGACAGGAAGTGGTTCCAGGGGAGCTTTCAGCTTCACCCCTCCCACTGGCTTGGCAAGACACACATGTCCGGCAGTAGGTATCGGACGACACTTTCATCTGAGGCCAATAAAAGTGTGGGACAAGACGGGCGAAGGTCTTGTCTTGCCCCAGGTGTCCTGCCAAGGGTATCTCGTGAGCCAACTCTAAAAGGAAGGCTCGATAACGTTGAGGGACTACCAAGGCTCGTGACGATCCATGTAGGGGTGCCTTGGGTTCACTGTAGAGGAGGCCATCCTCCCAGTAAACGCTGTAGTTCCCTTCAACGTTCCCTGCTGCCTGGGCTTCGGCCTGTCGCCTCAGCCCCTCAAGGGTAGGGCACTCCCTCTGGCCCTGGCAGAATTCCTCCCTGGACGGGCCTCCCTCCACGTGCCACTCGGCCGGGATGGGTAGGTCCTCCAGGTTGGTAACGTCCCCCTCCGCAGACTCCTGGTCCACCACCTCCGGTGGCCTATCCGTCCTACGGGGTGGAGACGCCGAGGCAGGCTCCTCCTGTCCTCGGTTCTTCCCTTGACTGGCAGCTGGCTGGGCCTTTGTTCCAGGCTCCAGCCGGAATGAACTCCCTCTTCGGGTAGTCGCGGACCTTGTGCTAACACAGGCCCAGTCAGGTGTACCCAGCATCTCGGTGTGAGTCCGGTATTCCACCTCCTTCCAAGCGTTGTGCTCCATGTCATTGCCCAGCAGACAATCGACTGGCACGGCAGGGCTTACGGCAACTCGAAGTGAACCTGCAACCCCCCCCCATTCAAAGGGAACCTCGGCCACGGGATAGTGACCTGTTCTGCCGTCAGCCATCGCGGCTGGGTGGAGTACATCGGGAATTACCTGCTCTGGAGACACCAGTTGGCTACGCACCATAGTCATACTGGCTCCTGTGTCTCTCAGAGCCTCCTCTCTTTGGCCGTTGATGGTGATCCACTGCCCATACTTTGCGGTATTTGCGGGCACCTGGATCTTAGGAACCATCTCCCGTTCTCCCAGGGACACTAAAGTGACACCCGCCCACTCCCTTCCCTTAGTTAAGGGCATCTCCTCCCCGAGCACTACACTAGCTACTCCGGGGGTCTTTCCTCCAGTGGGAGGGGGTGGTCGTTTCTGACACTTCGGATCTCCTTTATAGTGTCCAACGCCACCGCACTCGTAGCAATGGACAACCCTTGGCTGCTGACTCTGGCCAGGATTAGGGTTTCTGGGTGGGTTAGCCTTAGAGGTGAATCCTGTTCCCTTCCCTTGGAAGTTATTTTGGGGGCCTTTGGAGAACTCCTTTTTCTTTTCCCCTCCCTCTTTCTTCTGGGGGGCGCCCTGTCCGGCCTTTTGAGTATCCCCTCCAGTCCCCCTTGTGGACACCCGGGTACTAGCCCAAATGTCCGCCTCCTCAGCAAGCTTCCGGGGACTGGTCAGCTTGCTATCCACCAGGTGTTGCCGCAGTTCAGGGAAACATTTCTCGAGTAGGTGTTCCTTCAGTACTAGGTCAAACAACTCCTCGTAGTTCCTCACTTCACTGCCTTGAATCCACCCTTCCAGTGCCTTCTTTGCATAGTCCAGGAAGTCCACCCAATTCTGTGTGCCCAGTTTGTGACTACCCCTGAACTTCTGTCTGTACTTTTCAGGTGTTAGTCCAAACTTTCTGATGAGCGCCAGTTTCATGGTGGGGTAGTGGGTCTGCTCATCCTCTTCGAGGGCCAATAAAGCATCCCTACCAGCTGGAGGCATGTACTTATACAATCCCCCTCCCCAGTACTTCACCGGAACCCCATGGGCCCTCAATGAGACCTCATAGGCTGCTAGCCACTTGGCGATGTCGTCACCCGCCCCATAGCTAGCTACTATGTCCTTTGGCAGGTAAGGTTTGGGTTCCCTGGTGGACTCTTGGATTTGGCTGCCACCATTAGGAACAGGTTGTGCCCCGATTCTCAAAATCTGAAGATCTATTTCTTTCAGTCGCAATTCATGGGCCATCCTCTGCTCCTCCTTCTCCTTCTCCAGCTTTGCTAAGTCCCATGTGAGCTGTCTTTTCTCCCTCCGATCTGCTAACTCCACTTCAGACAAGCCCCCGCTAGAGGCACGGCTGCCCCCCCTAGAAAGTGTCCTGGGCCCTGCTGACAGGTTCCCCACCTCAGGTTGGTACATCTCAGCCCCCTCGGGGTCAGGCTCTCCATCCCTGTCTTCCTCCTCAGCCTTGCTTTCCCTGCGTGCCTCCCCCCAAGCCCTTAAGCTGGTTTGGAGTGCACCCTTCTTTGCTCCTGGGGGACAGTACACCCCCTCCCGCTGGCAAAACTCCCTGAGTTGGGCCACAGTGTACGTTTCTAGATTTTCTAGTACAAACTCCATCTTGCCCACTCAGGTTAGAGGACAGGTTTTGTGCAGTAACAATGCAGGGGGGTACCTTCAATAATACCTCCTCCCACCACCAGAGTAAATTTGGAAAAAACAAAAACCCACAATTAGGAAGGCCGCTTTGAGAAAACTCCCGGTGTAGGCCTATGGACTACCCACATTTATTGTTGAGTATATGTAGGCACAGCTCAATCCCACCACTGAACACCAATTTATGTTGGAAACAGCCCACTCCCACTCCGCAGGGTGGTGGTGGACTCCCCGAACACACTGTGGTAGCTTGGCTCGAGTGGTCAGGAAACAGGCACCGTGCTAAGCATACAATATACCCATACAATAACCATGCGTGCATCCGTTCCAAAAACGACTCTACACCGTAAAAATTATGAAAATATTCTTTCTTTATCTTTTTCTCTTAGTTGCTGATTGGAAAAATAAATAAGTCAATCACAATATACAACTTTTAAATAGTGCAGGTCAAATAAATATTATCTGAAGATTCAATAAATAGGGATGATCATAAATACAAGGGACATAAATATCAGTGCAGGTAATACAGGCAATTAAATATTTTGAGGCAATAAATACTGTACCAATAAATATTGTACACCATCAAGTCCTGTGGACCAATAAATATAGTGAAGCAATAAATAAGTAAAACACCATAAATACAGTGCCCCCAATAAATAATTAAAAGTATACAGCAACACTCCTGTAATCAGATGACTCTTCAATTCCTAAGGGCTGATTTGGCCCAGGCACAGCTTGTAGGGTTGTGGAAGGCTTGAGGGGGGGCTACTCCCTGGCTGGGACAAGGCTGAGGCCTAAACTGAGGTAGATCAAAGGGGGGAATACCAGTGCCCTGGCTTTCTCTCTCCACACAACCTCTCTAGGTTAGTCCCAGTTCACCCCCGGCACAGTCAGGTTGGTTTCAGCACCTCCCTAGCCCCTTAGAGCAGTCTCTCAGGTCTCCACAGGGCCTTAGGCGCCCTCTACTCCACTTACTGCCCTTTTTCTGATGTTCCGACGCCGCTGGAGTCGTGTCGACGCCGTGAGGCGGTTCCGGTTCGGTCTCGGCGGCCTCGGCACAATGTCAGTTCTTTGACGACGCCGGTAGGCGGTTCCGGTCCGATGTCGGCGGCCTCGGTTCGATCTCTACCTCCGATTCGACGGCGTCGGGCAGTCTCTACTCGATGTCGACTTCGGGCGGCTCCGGTCCGATGGCGCTCTCGGCTCCGATGACGTCGGCTGGCCTGGCCTCGATGTCGACTTCCGGCGACTCCGGGGTGCGATCCTCACCCCCGACCTCCGGTGCTCCTCCTCTCAGGTTCCGGCGACTCCGGAGTGCGATCCTCACTCCCGACCTCCGGTGCTCCTCTACCTCGGTCTCCGACGACTCCGGAGGGCGGACTTCACTCCTCCGATGACGCCGCTCGCTCGACCTCGGTTCACTTCCTCCTCGACCTCTGGTATTCCTCACGACCTCCGTCGGCGCCCTCTCACGACCTCAGGCGGCTCCGGGTACGACGTCTGCTTCTTCAGTCAGCGCCGCTTCTCCACCTCGGGCTCCAGGTCTTCAGGCTACTCGACGCCGGACTCCAGGGAAACCAGTTTCCAGGTCAGGATCTTGCTGCTTTCTGCTTCTAAGGCCTGTTCCTGCTGTCCAGGTCCTTAGGATGAGTTTTTCTGTCTTCTTCCCACACAGGGCTATAGGCTGGGATCCATCAGTAGGGACAAGTATCAAGGGTGGGTTTATGGACCCCACTCCAGGCACAAGTTTCCACCCCTGCTGCTTCACTCCTTCCTCCTTCACTGTTGTGCTGCTCTCTCTTCACCAGTCAGGTGCCAACTGCCAGCTCCAACTGCCAACACTCTCTCTTAGCTTCCCAACATTCTAAACCGCCTCCAACTGTCACAGAGTTCTGGAATGTTCTGGAAGGTGCTGGTAGGTTCCAGTGGATGCTGGTGATGTCACAGGTGGCCACCATTTTGTGCTTCAGGCCCTCAGACAGAAGTTTCAGGGGTAGCTAAAATGGCTCCCTGAATCTGCAGCAACACTAAAAAGTCTGGTGGTTCCCAAAAAGGAAAAATTCAAACAGGGTTTGAGGCAAAAGTGGGACAAAATAAATCATGATGAGGAGGGACCACCCAAAGGGCTGACAGGTCTAACAAAGACACTCCCCTCTTATTACACTACCAGCATTGACACCAATTCCAGATCCAGCTGTCTCCCCTGGAATGGACATACATCCCACCTATTCCAACTCTCCCACCTGCAAAACCAACACTACTGCGACTCCATCCACTCCTCACACCCCTGCAGTTTACACATCAACAACCCCACTCCCCCCGATCTGGATAAGCAACCAGGCAGGATGCAACACGACGACACAAAATACGTGTTACCCTCATACTACCTACAGGACGCAAACACTCATCCCACACCCGCAATACAACCACCAAACATGCTACCACCTACACCAGACCCTAGACTTGACGAGATCCTCATTTCCCTATGGCAAGTCAAAGAAGACCTACAAGTTCTATGTGAAGTTTTTCTTTGCCAACCATTGACCAATAGATCTGAACAAGAAACCAGGACAAACTTCCACACTAACCGCTCCAAACTCTCCCCGAAACAATGGCCCCCTTGGTGGAATCAGTTCCTCTCCATATTACTGCAACCCGCCCAATCCGTAGGACCAATCCTCTATCGGATAAAGACGTACTCTTCTTATTACGCTACTATGATCACCCACAACTCCACCTCAACACAGTGATTCCTGACAACTTCCACAAAAATTCCCTAATCCAAACTATTCCTTCCAATACACACAGAATCACAAAACACAATCTAAGAGGTATAGTCGAAAACAATCTCATACAAGTTCCCCTTATTCAGGAACCCAACTCAACCCCCACCAAGCCCCGTCTGAAATGTATACTGCTTAATTGTAGATCGGCCTCAAGACATGCTGCTGATTTAGCTGACCTCATACTTACGCAAGAACCGGACCTCATGCACATTGTTTCTACTATGCCGGACAACAAAATACCCAAATATTTCTCGGAGACCTCAATCTCCACTGGAATAACCCTAATGATTCAGAAGTCAATAGTCTCTAACCCTTCTATGCTATCTTTCAAGCTTTCCAGGATCTTGCCCTGACGTTATAACATGTTGAATGTCAGGGTCATGTCGGCATGTCCTTGGGAATACATCAGGACCTGGACTGTGTGATATTTTATTGTTATAAAACTCTTCTCTGCCACTTCCTGTTTCGAGGCCTCAGTGGCAGACAGGCCACATTGCTGTGCCTGGTCCGTTTGTTGTACTCCATAAATCTCTTCAGACTGCCTGGGGACCAACAGTGATTGAATACTATGAATGCACACCTTTACTATATTTATTTTGGCATTAGGAAACCAATCTAAATTTATTTGTGTTCTGATGTAGACGGGTCCTTGCGTGACCAGCGGTTCTTAAACTGTGATCTGGAGAACTCTGGGGGTATGTTGTGCCTCTTCAGGGGGTCCGTGGACTCTTGTTGTGTCCTCTAACCATTTGTTTGTGTCAATATGCATAAGCATATAATCATAAGCATTCTGAGCTGAACAACAGTATATAGATGGTTCCTCCTACGAGGATAATAGTTTCACCAAGTAGCAATTATACTTACTTGAAGTGTACTATATTGCCTCCATGATGTATTTGATTGATAATCAAAATCAATAAAGATAGATTTAACAAAACAATCATCACTATTTTAAAAACATTTTAGTCAGCTTCTAACTAAGAACAATTTTCTAGAAAATGACATGCATTTGCACTCTTACGGAACGTACTTGCGCAGTGACATATGCATGTACACACAGGTAGATTGCCCCGAAAGACCTTCCAGGCTGGACATTCTCCCAACCACTGCTTTACATGGGCATGCACTCCCATAATGGAATCATCCACACACCTTGTTTTGGAAAGCGGGCATACATGCACTGTTCTGCAAAGCTGATATACTTCCACAGTAGGCAGCATGTTCTCCGGCATAGTAAGCACCTTGAGCCATATTGCATGCACTGCCAAGGGAGCGTCACAGATGTGTATACTCTTTTTCTGCTCTGGCAGGGCACTGTGGTACTACTGAAGGGCCACAGACTCTCTTGAGTAGCCTCTTCTGCTCTATAGATAGTGCTGGTGCTATCTTATGGGGATGTTCTTCCCATTTGCATGGGGGCACAGCCCTCTGCAAATTACAGAAACACTTTGCTTCTCCACCTGTCCCTTTTGTTTGAAGTACAGACTGGGTGCTGCCTGCAATATGAATGGTGGAGCAGCCGCTACAAACAACTGCTCTGCTGTTCACTAATGCACTGTCGTCCAGCCAGTTGCGAGTTCACAGTTGTTCTGAGGGCAGTGCAATAGATATGTAATAGGGTGCACTATCCCTGATTGCTCCTGGTGCTCATCATTAAAAGGGCACTGCAGGGCAAACGGCGATAGTGCTCCCATTGCTTTGTTTTCTACCTTTTATGCAGTGATTGTCTTTGTCATCTTTTGACAGAAAGTACCTGCATGGTCTCCAGCTTTGTTCATACCAACCTTGATTGCTACCCTGTTTCTTCTGGAGCACTGTTCTATTCCAGGAGGGGCAGCAGATGTGTTTGCAGACCCTTCTGTAATACAGATAGAGCCAACACATACAGCGTTGGTGCTGTCTGAAGAGGGCCTTCTCTTACTTGCAGGGGGGCATGACCCCTTGTGAATGAGGGAAATTCTTTGGCTCTGTACTGACGCCGTAATATGGAAACCGATGCAGAGTGAAAGATGCCGTCAGGAGATGCACTGACGGAGCACCACAAAAACTGTGGACAGCTCTCAGAAGGGGAACAAGCATTGGCATAGCCAATAGGTCTGGCTTTTGGGACCTTATAAGTATTTAGTTATGCAGCACAATATCCTTGGTGCAACAACATCAACTGTTGCATGGCTAAATACTTATAGGGTCCCAAGGGCGAGACCTATTGGCTATGCCAATGCTAGTTGGCTTGGCCATGGGACTGCAATGCATTATGCCACTGGGGGAGGGGGGCAGCTTTACGGCGCCATGGAGGTGCCTTTCGGATTCGCTCTCTGCTGCCCCCTTGGCAAGTCAGACAAAGACACACAGTGAAAACGTTGCTGCAAACAGCCGGCCGATGGAGAAGGAGGGTCTGGTACTCCCTTAAACAGAAAATGGGGCTCTTGTTACCAGTGCTGCGGATTGGAATCAACCTGCCCGCCGCTTGCTGGGTAATACTTTCTATAAGCAACATGCTCAATAGCCAGCACATTGCCTTTCCTGCACACGCTAATTCCAATTGTACATTTATTTTCGTAAAAAGAAGAGAGTGAGTCTGGCACGAATTTCAGAGCACAAGCACGTGTCCAAGAGGGCAGAGGATGAATGGCGCCCTGTGTTCCGTTCAAAAACTCTAGCAGGTAGGCATTTTGGAACAAAAAGCTAGGCCTCGTGGTGAGGTCTTAAGTCCGCCTAAATTTCTTCTTGCTACGGGCAGTTTAATGCTCGGTAAGATTACTCTACATAGTGCTAAGTTCTGGCCTCTGAACACAAGATGAAAAAAAGAAAGAATAAAAATTAAAGAAACCTATGCCTTTCCGCGAGGCGCCCTGTCATGAAGTAAAGTAACATGTCGGAGACATGTGGTTGTAGCAAAGGCCAGCCTGAAGTGCTTACGGCCCAGGGGAGGCGGACGCAACCACCTGGGAGATAAAGTCTTAGATGGTTAACACCACCAATTCCACTGCCAATGGTATCGACGAATACAGTCTGATCGCCACTCTTTTCTCCGAGCCTCATGTTTACTGGACTGGGGCAGTGTCAGAAGCAGGTCCTCCGCTCTCCCACACGCCTCTTTCCGCCCACACGTAGAAACACAAAGCAGCAGGCCGCGACACTGACTGCTCCCTGGAGAAGGGGCTGTCACGGGCTACCAGCAGAGGGGTGATACTTTCAGCTCAACTGCCCTTCGGGGTCTCTGCGGACAGAGGTCATTAAAACGCCGACCGTGTCCAATGGTAAGCGGCCTGACACACCCTAACATCTCTGGCGCCCTAAGCATGAAGAGACTCCTGCCCGAGGGCGCAATGAAGTCCCACAGAGAAGAGGCACCACAATCCACGAGGAATCAGCACTACAAACGTAACTGGTGGCCCGCGCATTTCTGATTTCATAGGTGCCACAGATTCTAAAGGATACTCACTCCCTGGTTAAAAAAAAAACCAGTTCAGGAGAACTGAATACCCACTGTATTTCTCTAAACATCCCTTGTGCCACCATCCGAGGGAATGATTAGCTGCAGTCTATGTCCATGATATGTTAAAATGCCACACAGCAAGGCCACCATTTCAAAATCATAAAATGTAGCCCATTGCACTCAGTCCAAGATCCAACCACAAGTGCTCAAGTACATGAATGACTACTGCAAAAAGCACGGTTTAGATGGGGTAGGAGGGTTCTCAAAGTGGGGATGGACAAATTAGTGAACATTCACTATTTTATGTTTCACAGGCAACTGCTCTATAATTATCTGTGTTTTTTGACAAACACTCCCTTTTACAAATAAAGGTACCTTAGAAAGTGAGCACTAGCTCACCAAAGTAAGACCGCCCTAGCGCTGTACACGCGACAATACTTGCACTGCTTTCACCAATATGCATGCTTGCTTGATCAAAATGAACAATTTATGAAAATATATACTGGACAGCACGAAAATCACAACATGTCGGAAGCTTTTATTTTAAAGGAGGTGAAGTAGTGGTTGGAGCAAAATATTGATATTCCTGTAATTCTGGTGGCCGTGGATTGCAGATTATGATACATGTTATTTCTCTGCCCAGGAAAGGAATGAAAGCCTTTCGACAACATATCTGATGTTGCGTAAGGCTGATATTGTCAATATTTGCTACTGAATATACAATGGTTTTATTTATTTTCAATGTAATGTATGTATTTATTAAATATTATTTCTAATTTCTTCTCCTCCAATGGGAGCTCTCATTGTAGTCACGTGCTTCTGTTTCTAAAGGTTGACAGTGCAACATGTCCATGAAGTTCAGCAAAAGAGGCAAAACATGGACTGTGGCTTTGTGTGCACACTAACACAACCACAGGTGGACGGGCATGCCGTAACATATGGATTCAATGCTTACTTTGGCAATATTTATTAGGCCACCAGCCCACACTGCCCAGTAAGTCCCATCTAGGGTAACGAGATGACTATGGCAAGCAAGCACTATTCTTCCTAGCACTACACAGAGGCGCACTCATGCAACACATGTTTAGGTAGTTACAGGCCTACAGCAACATAGGAAGGGAAGGACCTCACCTCTCAGCACAGAGCAGAGAGGTGACCCAGCGCAAGGACAAACAACTGTGTCTGCTCGCGTTTTATGAAAACATGTTCGCAGAGAAAAAAGTTTCACAAGCTTTGAAATAAACCATACAAAAATATTCGTGCACCAAAGCGAGTCGCCGAGACATAAGAATTCCTGCCCATCCTCCACCCCCATTCATTTTTGTGAGCTCTTGGCTAGCCTCCTCGCAGGAGCCTACTTCCATCTGTGGTCGAAGTGCATAAAGAAACGCATGGGACGTGTGACCCTGTGCATGAACGCGGGGTCAGAGCAGGGGCAAAAAAGAACAACAAAAGGCCTATTATCTTGGCCTTTGACCTACAGGTATCTACACATAAAGTTACCCGGGAGCGGGTAGAGAAGCGGCCCACTACCAAAAGCGCCTTCTGTTGGATCCTTCCCACCCCTCTTGTGGCGCTATCCCAAGCTGGGGAGATAATGGGAAGACAAACTCACCCACCTCGACAGGTAACCTTATACCAACAGGCGTATGGTTCAACCCCCTTCAGCCACATGCTTTACTCTGCGAGCCTCCTCCTGCAGCGAGCCCCTCCATACCCAGGGGTGTTTTTTACCCCCTTGCTTTTTTCCATGTACTTGTCAAATTGTTTTATTGCCTGTATAGCGCCAAGTGCAAGGACGCGGTATACACAAAAAGAAAATACTTTCTACAAATTAACCCTGGACAATGGCCGGTTGGGGACCATCTCGCAACATACTGATAACACATCACACTTGGCTTCCAGTTGCACTGCCTTTTACATACTACTGCGCCATTTGTCCCCATGGGACGGCCATCTAGTGTGACCCCAGCCTACTACGGCACACCACACGGCCCCGCACAGCCTGCAGCTTTCACGCTGCTGTCAGGGTACTGACGGCACTTTACTGCCATGAAAATAACATTGGCAGGTTACTCCCACGTGCGCTCACCCCTCCAAAAATAAGCACCAGGCTGAAAGCACGCATTAGAGGTAATTTGTGGGAGAATGACAGAAAATGTACAGCTAGTCAGTTCTCCGAGAGCTCAACAAACAGTGATTTAAAATCACTTACAAAGACAAGCCAGTGTGGGCCGTGCTGTGAAGCAGCAATCTCGGACAGGGTGTTTCAGGCAGGTTTGGGTATGTGTAATGTAAGTTATATACCCTTGGATACAGCTGCGATGGAGCTTGCATCTCAGCTGACTGGACAGGATGATGGCCAGGTGGGGGAAGGCGGGTGGGGCTGCAGAGATGGTACATGCTCCACAGCAGCAAATCCACACGATAATCAAGGTTTCTGTGTCCGAATACTCCAGTGTACTGGTGGAGACGGGTGACACTCTCCAGCACCGGATGAACACCTTATTTGGGGCTGAGGGGATTACTTGGTTCCGCGCTGCTCCATGTACCGTAGAAGCAGGCACGATAATTCGAGGGGGGCTCGACCGAACTGGATGGGGGAGGGCACTGAAAAAGACCTATGCCCCCTCAATATCCTCCGATGAATGGATAGCAGCAATGTGGGTCAAGGACATGGACTGCGGAGGAGGAACAACACGTGCCTCTAAGACAAAGGAACTACACCGAACCAATACCCCACCCCGCCCGGCGCTCTGAGAGATGGCAATATACGGTACACAGAAGGAACACACGGGGAATGAAAACAAAGTGGGACTGTACTTGTGCATGTTCCGAGGGGAGAGAGGAAGGGGCCTGCGCTTGTTTCCCTTGCGGGAGAGGGCAGGACCCATCTGTTAATTACAAACAGTTGGGTTCAAAGCTCGCTCCCGCAAGGGAATCTCCAAACGTGCTCGCATTGCCATTGAAAGCAAAGCGTGCATGTTTTTGGCAGAAAAAGGGAATCCATTATTAAAGGTCCCCTCCTATGCAGCGTATGTGCGCTGCGTAGGTGAGACCTAAACAGGGGGTCCCATGGAAATTATCTCAGTCACTAACTACACCCGCCTGCAGGGGTATTTCTATCTCCACTTTGAAGTACAGGAGAGTGCCGCCTAAACAATGAAAGACAGAGCGGCTGCTTTAAAAACTCTCTTTCATTAATGCACTGCCACCAGGGCAGCTGCAAGTTCGCATCTATCTTGAGGGCTATAAGTAAGAGGGCGCAACATTCCCCTGTTTATAATACGGCCCCAGATTGTTAATGAGAAGCACAGAACTGATAAATGGTATCATGGTGACATGGAGTAATTTTATTGCATATGATAGGTGAACAGCTGTTCTCATTAGTTTCACTGGAAAAAGTAGAGGAAAGCAGCCATAGTACATAGAGGTCATTACCACTGAAACCCTGTCCAGACTACCCCACACTGTGTTCAGTGCCTCTGTTAGCCATCGGGAGACCTTTATGTCCTTAAAAGAGCTGCTGCTGCAATGGCGACTCCTCTGGGGGCACTGAAAGTGTCATGAGTGACTTCTTTATTTCAGGCGCCGCTTGGCAAACTTTGTTGTTGTTCAAAAACGAACTCCCAAAGCAGGAAATTGTGTTTGAACTACAAAATACTAATGACTGACAGCTTGGGAGTTTCTCTGGTAGCAGAGTACCCTACCTCTAAATCGTGCACTTAGTCACTAATGAAAATTAGTCCAGTAGCTGAGAAAGAGAACAGTAGGAACTCTGTCTTTCCGGGGTTTAATTTAATTTGCAAGTAGGTGGACCCAAACACACTAAACCAAGCTACTACTGGAGAGCCAAGAGCACCATAGAGAGGCTTTGACTTAACTGTTCTTGAAAAGCTGAGCTTCTGTAATTTTGAAAATCGCGTGTGACGCAATGACCCTTTACTTTTGTTTAATTAGTATGTGAACCAGGGATGTGGAATTCCTATAGCACGACGCCCGGGACATATTGTTTGGGGTCAAGGGCAACAGGTTTTCATGTGTATTTTGTCCTTGGGACATGTAGGCCCAACCCCCTACAGCATAAACCCTTTGGCCACCAGTTTACAGCACCGCATCATAGATCAGGGAAAGGCATTAACTGAAGCTAACATAATATTTGAGTCCATGTATTAATGCTGTTCAAACTTGTATTAATGGTTCATTAATGCGAAGCCTTTATTATTAGGGTGAGCGCTCTAAGTAAATGTTGCAAGCTTGGAGTGCACTACTGACAGTGGTTCCAGTATAAAAATGTTTACACACGAGTTCAAAGTTTAGCAATATGAGGCTATGTTTAATGCTCCAAGAATGCTCTCTGATTAGATGCACATATTTGCAGAAGCTTGAAAGCAAGATTGAGGATTCTTTGCTTTCAAAATAACTAGAAACAAATGCAGAAACATTTCACTGAACTACTGTTAAATTTAAGGCACCATTTCTTTGCAACATCATTTAGTAAAATGTGTTGATGTGTGCGAGTTTTTCCCAAAAATATTTATAATGGAAAATCTGTGTAACCATTTTTAATATGATTATGGGAAACATAACAATAAAGAAGCATTGGTAAAGCCAGTAGGTCTGAAATTATTGGTCAGCCTTTTGGTTTTGTTAATGCGTGACTTGGCTTTTGTAAAACCTTATTGGTGTGGAAGCTGCCGGGCCTTCACCTTTATACCAAACATTGGCAAAAGCAAAAATAGTTTTGGTCTCCAAAAGCACACATTGCCACAGTAGTTCTTGGCACTGAACAAAACAAATGCGTTGATATGCTCCTTGTGAAAGAACAAAATGCTGTCACTCACAGTGAAGCTTGCCAATGGACACAGAATTTTGATATAAACAAAAAAGGTTATGGTTAACGCCAGACCTATTTAGGTGCCAAATTATTAAATAAAGTCTCAAAGTGCACCCATGTCCTTGCATTAAGTGCAAATAGACTACTTTTGTGAATTCACAAGACTTTATACAAGTAGGCCAAGAAATAGTACTCCTAGAAAATATTTGTGAACTGCATTTTAGCATGAGCAAATATTCAGGTGTCGTTTTGCTCATGCGAAAATCTGAGTGTTTGCAAGGTCACTTTCCCTCCAACCACTTTTTTCCCAATCCTGGAAGAAGTTTTATGTCTGCCATTGTCAGGAGTAAATGTCCAATCTTTCTCAGTATGGGAAAAGATTAGAGAAGAGTTAGTGAAAAACCTTTAAACATGGTAGGTTTGCACAGACTCAAAAAGGAATTCCAACCCTGGAACTGTTGCTTACCACTACCTTCAGCCCCAGTATGTAGATCTGCGGAAACGTGGCAACATAAGGGAATTGCTAGTATTCAAACCCTACTATGGAATGAGCCCAGGCATAATCAGAGAGGATATTTCAGAGCTCTTATATATACTTAGATTGCTGCCATAATTTGTCGCTGCTTTACATGGCACAAAAGGGAAAAGTGGATTTTGTAACAGGACCATTAGATTTATGAAGCAACCTGCCCAATGGACAAGCAGATATTTTATTAAATTCCACACCCCTGGTGAACTGTTACTTCCTATCTATTGAGGGCCTGTCTTAGATTCTTAAGAACTCATGCTCATTTTTGGTTGAGCAGAAGCTGAGTCGAGGATTAGAGTTTTGACTGTAACGTTAATTTTCTTATTTTTGATCATGGAGATGTGGAGCAAGAAGGATTAAGGAAGCATCAGGGTACCATTAATGTCTGAATAGATTATTTTGCTGGTGGCAGCCCAAAGAGGGGACTCCCCCTGAAGTGGTAGCCATTTTCCAAATGCCAGGTTTGACAACTCTTCTTGAAATGACAAAACGTCAACCAGCTCTGGCCAAGGCAATAGGTCTGATTTTAATGGGGCAATGGCGCTGCCCCAAGGATATAGAACTCTCTCCCACCGGAAGTAGCAGAATCCCTTCAACTACTGCTTTCAAACTGGAAGCCAAAAGATTCCTAATTAACATATTTTTACCTTAATTTGGGCTAGGATCAAGTGCTCGAAATCATGGATCCTACATCCATTGTACCTTCATGTGATGCTGCTCTTCTGTACTGCATTGTGTGCCCCCCCCCCCTTTATAGCCTGCTATTTTCCTGCTTATTGTATCTCTCTCCTTGATTCATTTGTTTGGAAATCAAACGATTATTCATGTTGTGTTTTCCTAATTGTTGTCGATATTGGATCTATGCTCTTCTTTTCCGCATGGTTTGCCCCCTTCGGAGCTTGCTATATACCTGTTTTCTGATGGATACATCTGCCAGTGGATTCCTCACCTTGTGAATATCCCCTGCGTCAGCATTCCACGGAATTTTTCTTCCCCAGCACTCCACGTCGACGTGGGCGACGTCATAATACATCGGCTCCGTTCGCGACTCCGTATGACGTCACCGGTGCCATAAGAGGCCCACGTCGGCGTGATGACGTCAGTTCCCTTTTTTCCACGCCGTCGACGCGCAACGTTTTTTTCCAGTACTCCTGCTACTTTGTAGTTGTAAGGTGTTTCTGTTGCAAAATCCTGTAATGTCTGCGACGAGGAAGTCAGGCTTTAAGCCCTGTAGGGAATGTGGCGGACACATGTCCATGACGGACCCACATGAGGACTGTTTGTGGTGCCTTTCGTCGGACCACGATGTCGAAGACTGTGCATGCTGTAGGAGGATGAATCCTAAAGCATTAAAGGAAAGAAAGGCCAAGCTGTTTATGGCGAAGATCGGTAAGGAGAAGAGAGGGAGAAAGAAAGAGAAATCGAGGGCGGCGTCGTCGACTTCGAGGTCGTCGAAGTCCAGGAGACATCATAAAAAAAGAAAACACTCTTCACGACGCCGTTGCTCGAAGAGCAGGAAGTCGAGGTCGACTTCAACTCGGCGTCATCGGAGTAAGTACATTTCACCTTCTCCTTCTCCCTCTAAGACTCCGGGAGGTTCTCCGTCTCCGAAGCAGTCCCCGGCGTCGTCTCCGGATCGGGTGGAGTCGCATGTTTCGGATCAGGAACGGGAGGAAGAACCGACTCCGGCGCTTGAAGAATCTATGGCTCCGGTGGAGGACACTACGGCGCCGCAGCCAAATACTCAGCAGAGGGATGCAGGTTCAGTGCCTTATCCTCAGTTTCCTGCTTCGGGTACTGATTCTACTCCGTTCTTAAATGCCATGTATGGTATTTTTAATAGGGTGGCCTTCCCATCCGGAGCACCAACTGGTATCGTGGGTCCCATGGCTTATACGTTGGGTGTGCCGCAGCATTGTGCTCAGGCCCCTTTCATGCCCTTTCTGCCGATGGCGCCTTCGTGGCAGTTTCCGGCGCCGTCTGGGGATCCGTCACGACTTCGGATGGATAGACCTGCTTCAGAGCCTTCCTCGACGCCGCTGCTGACTCCATTGGCGCCGTGTCCGGCGCCGCCGACTCCGTATATGGTGCCGCCGACTCCATCACCTCTGGCTCCACCGACGCCGCGTACGATGTCGTCGACGCCTGCTCCCCGGATTCGATCGAGAAGGGAGGCCCAAAGGGTATTGGAAGAAGGATGGTACAGAGAAGAGGTAGAGGAAGGTGAGGTGGACACATCCTCTGATGATTTTGAGGGCATACAAGAGGCTAGTGGCCTAGACACCACCCCAGAATGGGAGCACACATCGGCAAGATCCTCTCCACCACAAGAACTGGCTCCCTACCATACTGTTATCAAAAAGGCTGCAGAGCTGTTAGATTTGCAGTTGCCCTCAGCAGAGTATAAATCGAACTTGTTGACAGAGGTTCTGCACTCTCCTACTTCCACTTCAGAGCCTTTACTGCCCTTTAATGAGGCCATCTTGGAGCCTGTTTTGGAGGTATGGCGGAAACCACTTTCTTCTCCGGCGGTTTCCAGACAGGTGGCGAGAAGGTATAGGGTGGCGCCTGGGGATCCGGATTTTCTATCTGTACACCCGTCTCCAGAGAGCCTAGTTGTGCAGGCATCCTGCTCGAAGCATGCTTCGGGGGCTTTCCCTCAGTCTCCCGCAGATAGGGAGTCTAAGAAGGTGGATCAGGCTGCTAAAAAGACTTTCTCTTCGGGGAGTATGGCATTAAAGTCTTCCAATGCCACGTGCTTGCTGGGGCGGTACGTGCACGCATTGATGGACTCGATGAAGACTTTGGCCCCTAAGCTGCCGGAGGGCGATAAGGCGTCCTTCTTGGAGGTGGTTACAGACACTCAGGCCGCTGCCAGACAGGTGATCCAGTCGGGATTGGAAACGGCGGATTCGGTCCATAGCTGCAAGAAGGCAGGCAGGGCTCCGTTCGTCAGGATTCTCCGTGGGTGTTCAAGCCACATTAGTGGATTTGCCATTTGATTGGCACAAGTTGTTTGGTGAAAAGGCAGATTCTGCTCTACAAAGATTTAAAGACAGCAGATTAACAGCAAAGTCTTTGGGTCTGCAAGCTCCTGCAAAGGGTTCTGTTTTTAGGAAATTTAGGGGTTTTGGAAGGTCATCTTTTCGCTCCTACTGACAGCCTCAGCAGCAACAGCAGCAGCAGCATCAGCAGAATCCCCTCTATAAATCCTATAGAGGGAGACAAAGGGGTCGGAGAGGTTCTGGACGCAACCCCTCTTCTTCTTCCTCCTCCTCTGCTCCCAATGAGGCACCAGGGAAGCAGCCCTAGATCCCCCATCCCGGATCATGTAAGACCTGTGGGGGGTCGGGTGTCCTACTTTCTACGGGGTTGGAAATCTGTTACGACAGACCTTTGGGTTTTGAACCTCGTAGAGACTTGGTACGCCCTTCCCTTTCGGGAGTTTCCTCCCCCTTACCCTCCTTGCCAAGGTTACTGCTCAGAGGACCATCTGCTTCTTCTTCAGAAAGAGGTTCTAGCCTTGCTTCAAAAGGGTGAAATAGAGGTGGTTCCGGAGCAGGAAAGGGGTCAGGGATGCTACTCCCGGTATTTCCTGATTCCCAAAAAGGACGGCAGATTGCGTCCAATCCTGGACCTCAGAATCTTGAACTTTTACCTGAAACAGGAGAAATTCAAGATGCTGACCCTTGCGCAGGTTCTTCAAGCGTTGCAGCAAGGAGACTGGATGGTGTCGCTCGACTTGCAGGACGCCTACTTCCATGTCCCAATCCTGAAGTCGCACAGGAAGTATCTCCGTTTTACGGTTGGGTCGCAACATTACCAGTTTGCGGTCCTCCCATTTGGTCTTACTACCGCACCTCGAGTCTTCACAAAGGTGACGGAAGTGGTGGCTGCTCATCTCAGGAGGTCGGAGATTCCAGTTTTCCCCTACCTGGACGACTGGCTTCTGAAGGCAGAGTCCCCAGAGATGGTGCAGCATCATCTGCAGGTAACATCTCAGCTGTTATTTGACTTGGGTTTTTCGATCAATGTGCCCAAATCTCACCTGGTGCCCTCTCAACGCAACCTGTTTATAGGGGCGGTACTGGACACTACTGTGTGTCGAGCATTTCCTCCTCCACAAAGAATTCTCGACATTCAGGAGATGGTCCCTTTATTCCACAATGGAGCGGTTGTTCCAGTTCTGAAGGTCCTTCGCCTGCTCGGTCTGTTCGCTTCCTGCATTCTGTTGGTCAACCATGCACGCTGGCACATGAGGGCGCTCCAGTGGTGCCTCCGCAAGCAGTGGTATCAGCACAACGGGGATCTCAAGGAGTCGATCAAGATCTCCAGAGAAGCTGCAGCGGATCTATCTTGGTGGAGCGTGGAGGGCAATCTGTCGCAAGGAAAGCCCTTCCATCTGCCTCCATCGGTGGCCACAGTGATAACGGATGCCTCCACTTTAGGGTGGGGTGCTCATCTGGGGGATCTGGAGATCAAGGGTCTTTGGTCTCCAGAGGAAAGGTTGCTTCACATCAACCTTCTGGAGTTACGGGCGATTTGTTTGGCACTCAAGGCCTTCCTCCCTTCCCTTCGCGGTCAGTCTGTTCAAGTCCTGACGTACAACACGACCGCGATGTGGTATGTCAACAAACAGGGAGGAGTGGGGTCTCTTTGTCTCTGCAGAGAGGCCCTGCGTCTATGGTCCTGGGCTCATGGCCGTCAGATTTGTCTGATGGCAAATCATCTGGCCGGGGTGTTGAACGTACGTGCGGACAGTCTCAGTCGGCAGTTCTCTGCCGACCACTAGTGGAGGCTCCATCCGGAGGTGGTTCGTCACGTCTTTCGGACGTGGGGGACACCTCGGGTGGACCTGTTTGCCACCCGCGAGAACGCGCACTGCCCGTCATTCTGCAGTCTCCAGTTTCCGATGCAGGGGGCGTTGGGGGACGCGTTTCAGTTGAATTGGGGCTCACAACTCCTTTACGTGTTTCCTCTCATACCCTTGATTCCTCGGGTTCTGAGGAAGATTCGCCAAGACCAGGCCCAAGTCATATTGGTCGCCCCGGATTTGGCCAAGAAGGGTGTGGTATACAGATCTCCTCCACCTCTCCTCGTGCCCTCCGCTCCGTCTCCCTCTGAGGGCAGACCTCCTCTCGCAGTCGGAGGGGCAGGTTCTACACCCCCACCTCCAGAGCTTACACCTTCATGCCTGGAGATTGAACGGGGCAACCTGAGATCTTTCTCTCTCCCACCTGATGTGGTGGACGTTATTTTATCGGCCAGGCGACACTCCACCAAGTCCATTTACTCCTACAGGTGGTCTAAATTTGTAAAATGGTGTGGAGAGAGGTCCATTGACCCTTTAAAAGCCCATCTTTCTAATGTGCTCCAGTTTGCTCTTTCCTTGGCTCAGCAGGGCTGTGCTGTGGCCACGGTCAAGGGCTATCTTTCGGCTTTATCGGCTTTTCTATGCCTTCCGGATCAACCGTCACTGTTTAAATCTCCGGTTGTACTGAGGTTTATCAAGGGCCTTACAAACATGTTTCCTCCCACTCCTTTTGTAATGCCACAGTGGGACCTTAATCTTGTTTTAACCTTTCTGATGGGGGTCCCCATTTGAGCCTCTACATAGCTGTCCTTTGAGGCTGTTGTCCTTTAAGGTGGTTTTTCTTGTAGCCATAACCTCGGCAAGGAGGGTGAGTGAGCTCCAAGCTCTTAGTTCTAGACCCCCTTTTCTTACATTACATGCTGAAAGGATGGTTCTTAGGACCAGGGCTGCCTTCCAGCCAAAAGTTGTTACTCCGTTCCATTTGGGGCAGTCTATTACTCTCCCTGTTTTTTATCCACCTCCTCATCCTTCCAAAGCGGAGGAAAGACTCCATCGCCTGGACCCGAAGAGGGCTGTGAGTTTTTATCTGGACAGGACTAAAGACTTTCGTCTAGATCAGCAACTCTTCATTGGCTACGTTGGTCATTCGAAGGGTAGGGCGGTGCACAAGCGCACACTATTGAGATGGATCATCCTTGCCATCAAGATCTGCTACGCCCTGGCTGGTAAGACTCCCCCTGAGGGCATTAGAGCTCATTCAACTAGAGCAAAATCGTCTACATCTGCTTTGGCCCGGGGTGTTCCTGTGGCAGATATTTGTAAAGCTGCGACTTGGGCCTCCCTCCATACTTTCGCAAAGCATTATTGCTTGGACTCCGAGATGAGGAGGGAGGGCCACTTCGCGCACTCTGTGTTGCAAGGCTTTCTGGTATAGGAAGGTGGACACCCTCCTCCGGGAGTGGGGACTGCTGTGGGAATCTATTCACAAGGTGAGGAATCCACTGGCAGATGTATCCATCAGAAGAACAAGTTACTTGCCTTCGGTAACACTTTTTCTGGTGGATACAGTATCTGCCTGTGGATTCCTCACTGGCCCACCCGCCTCCCCGTTGTCCACCTTTGTATACCATGAAATAGGTCTTGTTTGAAATGCTTGTACATTTGTTGGAAATGCTTGTTTATTTAGCATCCTTTTCCTTTGTATACTGTGTATATGTGTTGGTATACTGTACACTGTGTATACTTTGAGTTTGTCGTTGGTTCACCTGTTCGCCTCGAAGGCACGGAAAAAATGGGTGGAACTGACGTCATCACGCCGACGTGGGCCTCTTATGGCTCCGGTGACGTCATACGGAGTCGCGAGCGGAGCCGATGTATTATGACGTCGCCCACGTCGACGTGGAGTGCTGGGGAAGAAAAATTCCGTGGAATGCTGGCGCAGGGGATATTCACAAGGTGAGGAATCCACAGGCAGATACTGTATCCACCAGAAAAAGCGTTACCGAAGGTAAGTAACGTGTTCTTTTGCACTACTCTCCCTGATTAATTTGTCTGGGAATTATGTGATTATTCCTGCTTTGTATTCTTACTTGATGTTCGATATTGGATTTATGTCCTTCCTTCCATTCTTTGTAAAGCGCTCTGATATCCTTCAGGATCTTGTTCGCGCTATATAAAACTTTATAAATAAATAAATGCAAGCATAGCCATGCAGAAAAGATACTTGCATTAGTTTACCACATTAAAGCTAGACCTATTGGCTTTTCACAAACCTACTGTTTCTATCAAACAGCTCTGGATAAAGTGGTTGGAGGGAAAATACCAAATCAAAATGAGAAGATTGGCTGGCAGAGTAACTCGGTGAGTTAGGGCTCGCTGCTGACACTTACAGTACTATGTTGATCTCGAGTGCAATTCTTCGCAAAGTTGACGCAGCCTTCCAACATGCTACGGTTGGTAAATCGAGTTAAAGAAAATGATTTAATAGAAACACCTGTTATTTACCACGCTTTTAAATTTCAGATGCTGCTATATTGAAACTACATTATTATTTATTTATTTGGAGTATGTGTATGAAGCAGAGGGGCTTTGTGGCAGTCATTGAAATACGGGCCATATTTAGAATTATTTATCGAATACAAATTATCATATTTTATATAAACTCAATATCTAGCATACTAAAAATTTTATGATGAGACTTTGAATTAATGTTTGGAGCATTGTCAGACACAAATAGTCACGTATGCACAAATAGTAAACATTAAAAGCAACTCAGTTTAGTCCTGGGGTGTTCCAACTCAGCTGGTGGACGACAAACACAGATGCATTTGGGATGTGTATTGTGTACCTGAGAACATGTGAATGCTGTAAGAATTTTATGTTATGTTATGTTATGTTATGTTATGTTACAGCGTTCTTTTATAGCGCACGGCTACTCGAAAAGAGTGTCCCGGCGCTTTCCACCTGCATCTCAGAATAAAAATAACACAACACAGCAAAAGAATGAGAAAAAGAACAGAAACTGAAGCAATAAGAACAGCCTAAAGATTAAAAAGCCAGGTCTTCAGGCTCTTCCTGAACTGGAACAAATTGACAGTGCTGCGCAGCGAAAGAGGAAGCGAGTTCCACAGCTGTGGGGCTTTGCAGCTGAAAGAGCGCCCTCCCGTGCGGGCCTTCCTCACCCGAGGGACCACCGCTTTGTAAAGGGATTCCGAGCGCAAGGAGCGGACTGGTCGATAGAAGGCTAGTCTCCGCCGCAGGTATCCAGCCCCTGATCCAAACAGGGCTTTGTGCATCAGAGTCAGGGATTTAAACTGGATCCGCTTCCGGACAGGCAGCCAATGTAGCGCCTGAAGCAGCCCGGAAGCTCGGGCTCGTCTACGCAGGCCAAAGATAGCCCGGGCGGCAGAGTTCTGTACCACCTGTAGGCGCTGAACTAGGTAATCAGGGAGGCCAAGGAAGAGGGCATTAGCATAATCAAGCCTCGAACCGACGAGAGCCTGCACAGTAATACGCCTGTGCTCCTCAGACAGCAGGGGCAGGAATTTACGGAGCATTTTCAAAATTCCATAACAGGTGCCAGCCAGACCCAGAATGTGTGTTCGCAGCGATAGCTGGTTGTCCAGCTTGACACCCAGGTTTTTAGCCACCAAGGAAGACTGTGCAGGAGGGCTCATGTCGGACGGCCACCAATGCTGCCACTCCGGATCGACACCGCAACCAAAAAACAGAACCTCGGACTTGCTCGAATTGGCCCTTAGACTGTTCCGTTGGAACCAGTCAAAGACCAATGTAAGACAGTCCCGAATTCTCCCTCCATCAAACTCCCTGGTCTTTCCCGCATGTGAAGAGGAGTTGCGTGTCGTCGGCGTAAGAGATGATCTGGGCCCCATATGCTTCCACCAAGGCCGCCAAAGGGGACATAAAGATGTTAAACAACGTGGGGCTCAACACAGATCCCTGTGTGATTTTAAAGCATCTGATCAGGGATGTCACAGGGCTTTGGTGTCTGGGCTTCATGGGTTTCTGCATTTGCTGCTAATGTTTTAAATACTCAACAAGTGATCACCCGCATGTGAGCATATGATCGAGACTCGTTGGGAGTCAAAACGCTTTATGCTGTTTGCTGTGCCTGGAATAAAAAATCGTTACTTATCGACTGGCAGGTGGGCCTGATTTTACATCTTTGTAAGTGTTGGATGTGTTTTGCATTTGGAAAATTTGGGGTCTGATGCTTCTAACAGGCCCGACCCGAGTGGATGGGTGTCCCAGTGCGTTAATGTCTTTTGGAATATATATATCAGTAGGTAGTTTTAGTCAGAACAATGTTTCCATAGGAAAAGTGTTTTTTGACTTGCATATATCTTTGGTGCCGTTTGACGAATCTTCATGAATTTTTTTTAAAGAGTGCCACGCTGATTCTAGTTGTGATTGGAAAGCTTTAGGGTGATGCGTCAAGCGGGGGCAGAGAAAAAAGGGAGGTTTAAAAAAAACGTGTGTTTCCCATGTTAATTCTCATAGAGATTTTAGACATGACTACAGCCAGAACCACTGGACGGAATTACACCAAATTTAGCAGAAAGGTTGTTCTCGGTCCAAAAAGTGTGCTTTTTTTGTATTTGGTGTAAATGCGTTCAGTAGTTTTTGAGATAATAAAGGAAATTCTAATTTGTATAATCGGGCAGAGCATTAGGACACAGATCTCATGGTAGGATCTGATTGGCATATATCAAAAAAGGGGGGGAGTTCACAGGGCTTGATAGGTCCAACGTACGTGCCCCAAATGGTCTGTAACAAAAGAAGGTACGTTGTTCCTAAACAGGGTCATAGAACAGATGGGGAATAGAGTGCTATGTACAAGGCCCACTAAAAATACAGGTAATCCTGCTGATTTCATAATGCAGGAAAATTGTTTCCTTTGGAACTAGGGCCCTCACACACCCAGCCAGCAGGTGTCATGCTTCATCATTGGGCCTGCTCCTCGTCGGGTCGGCGCTGCAACACCCGACGGGCACCCAATGAGGGGCTCTTTGGCGGAGATCTTTTGTTCCATGCCGTATGGTGTCGTGGGGGTGAGGGACCTATAACGTGTAGATGTGATGTGTTAGTGAGTGCAAAGGTTAAAACAGGTCAGGAAGTCCAGTGCGAACCAGTTTTTTGTAATCGGCTCCCTGCCTGATTAAAAATAGAGAGTGTGTAGCAGCTATGTGACCATAGTGGATCAAAAAATATATTAGCGCCCTACTCTTACTATCAAGGTCAACATGTTTCATGCCTAATTGTCAGGGGGATCAGTGGCAATTCTTCAGGACCATAGTGAATACTATCTACACATTGTGATCAGGTGGCATCACCTACCTATCACATGAAGAGACCTCGGGGAAAAAAAAACATTTACCCACAGGTATAGAGGACAATCTAGAAAAAAAGGAAAAAATCATACTCAAACTCTAGTAGGTTAATACTGTATAAACATAGTGGCAGTAAAAGGCTCTCTCAACACCATAAGTTGTTAACATATGACCCATAGTGTGCGCAAATGTGCATAATAACATCACTCAACAGTAATAATGTCATCAACACGAAACTATAATCGTGACTTACTTAAGTAGAAAGGTTTAAGTGAGCACATAGTCAAATATGTTAAAAGCAGGACTCACAAAAACACAGAATGGCGATGGGGAAGGTAAAAGGACTCACCTAGTCATTAAAGGGTTATGTCTCAACAGTTGCCGGCTGATCAAGGACACACATGGTGGAGTGTCCTAGAGAACAGAATAATGGCAGGAAGATCAGATGATCGAATTTATGCTACATCACCCAATTGCTCAGGACATACCAATGGTAGGTAACAGGGAGGGTAGTGGTCTAGTTTGGCACTTATCCCAACATATTGCGTTAAATGAGGAGCGATTTACGTGAGCATCGTAACACTGGAAGACATATCTAGCCCCAAGGGCCCGCCAAGGAAAACCCAAAAGATTGTGAGTGAACCTAGCGGCCGTGGGAAAACGGGGGGGTCCCCGCGTCCATAACCAGCTCAACATGTAAATAATGCCGTGGGGACTAACGTGCCAACTATACAAGAAAAACCGACTCGTAGCCCAACCTGTTACCTCCAGTGTCGCTGACAGTGGGGGCAGAGACCACTTGTGCTCTCCTAAGTCTCACCTTGTTTGCAGTGCTGTCCGTGTAGTAAACCTACCCATACATCGCCGGAAACGGTCGGTGGTTTCACCTACGAGGGGAAGTTAAATATCTCCCCCGGTTCCTGTTTAAGGCGGGGCTAAAAGACGATAGGTTACCAGCGGGTGAGTAATCGTCTCTCTGGTTTAAGGGACGCCTACCCAGGGGATTCTATGTCAGCCATCTTTGAACGGGCAAAAGGCCAAAGCATACTTTATGTATGGCTTAATTTGAAACCGCTCAAGTGGGAGACATTGATTGTCCCTCACCCCCACGACACCATACGGCATGGAACAAAAGATCTCCGCCAAAGAGCCCCTCATTGGGTGCCCGTCGGGTATTGCAGCGCCGACCCGACGAGGAGCAGGCCCAATGATGAAGCATGACACCTGCTGGCTGGGTGTGTGAGGGCCCTAGTTCCAAAGGAAACAATTTTCCTGCATTATGAAATCAGCAGGATTACCTGTATTTTTAGTGGGCCTTGTACATAGCACTCTATTCCCCATCTGTTCTATGACCCTGTTTAGGAACAACGTACCTTCTTTTGTTACAGGATCTGATTGGCAGCCACCACTTTATCCAGGAAGTGTTGGCAGCCATCTTGGGACCAATATAAATGATAGCACCCCATTGAAATGCATTGTAGTAAATGGCAGGTTTTGTGGGTCACAAAAAGGAGAACGTAAAAAAAGGTGATAAAAGAGTTTAATTACAATATAAATAATTTTTTGATGGTACCTTACTAATTTGGGGAATTCTGTCTTAAAGAGCAAAAAGTATCGGAAATAAATAAAATGTTATTGCGTAATATGCCAGAGCCGATGGCGGGAGTGCGGCAGGCATGGGAGGGTGAACCGGGCTGTCTGGAAGACAACGCCTGGAGGGAGGCGATGGAAGCATCCAGAGAGACGATGATAGCTGCTCAGTTTTGTTTGATCCAACTTAAGATACTTCATACAGTGTATCTCACTAGGGCCAGGCTCTGCCGCATGGGCCTGATCCCCACGAGGAACTGTCTGCGGTGCGATGACCCAAGGGGGCTTTACCTCACACTTTCTGCCACTTCTTCAGCTGGGACTCATTGTCGCAAAGAGGGATATCGCCTGGGCCTGGAAGGCGAAGGAGGCTCCACTTGTAGACACCTGGGCCAAGGCCATGGATCATTGCATGACAATGATACTTCTGATTTACTTGTCACGGGGCTACCCCCAGAAATACTTTAAGATCTGGAAGGAAAGGGCAGATTATTGAGGGATACAGTTATAGCTGTGCACAGAGAAGCCATTGGTGGATCGTGGGGTCACAGGTCTGTGTGGAATGGACAATATTGATGTGAGAGCAGGAGAATCGGACCCTGCCCCGCAGAGGGTGGTCATTAGTTCAGCTGTGAAATGTAATGTGATGTATTTTCTGCCTTCTTGTAAATAATGGAATGTATTCCAATTTGTTGCATTGGTGCTGTGCTCATAGTGCTGCTTTTTCACTAAAAGTTGTAAAATCAATAAAGTTTTAAAAAAACATTTAGGAATTGTGGTGTGTTCTAAGGTGTTTTCACCATGTGAAAAAGTCTCCTGCTGGGATTTCATCAATCATGTTTGAGAGAGAACTGTTTTCTCATGAGTTTCTCATAGAGGTTATGGAAGATGCTCCAGAAGCTAAAATGTGAGCATATTTTCTGTAAGTTCACACTACCTTACTCAGTCATATGAGAATGAAGTCTGACATTCTCACTAAATTATGAACTGCCAACAGGAGAAGCATGTCAGTTGATTGCCTTGTGTTCTACTGTAGCACCCCAGAGTGTTCTAAAGAATAACTAGAGCAGTGACAAAAGTATGGAACACCGGAAGCCATCTTGATTGACTCAAACTGGTAAAATTGAAAACATTTAATTTAAAAAGGTACAATATGAGGGGGTTCAGTTTGTTATAGAAATTATTGTTAGTGCTGTAGAAAGAAAAATTAGGACACATTTTAAGTGAGTTCTCTAATATCTTCCTCTTCTATTTCATTAAAACATTCTGACATGCACTTTCAACACCAGCAGCAGACTGGCCGTTAACTCCGTGGTGATCTGCAGCTTTACTACAGTGTTCTAATTTGCAACTCAAGTACTAACATTCTGAATTTATGTCAAGTGTGGCACATCTGAATGCTATCTTGATGGAATCGAAGTGGAAAACTGAAACCATTTTCTACTGAGGATTCTGCATTAAATGAGGAAATTAGGGAGCTTTATAACAAATAAGTCTCATAAGGTGGCCAACAGAGAAAAAAGAGCCCAAATGTAGTACAAATTTCACCCAAATGTAGCCCAAGTATAGCCAATGACAAAAGTGTGCAAAACACTAAATTCATTTTTAATTGTTTTGCAGTTTTATATAGCGCAGTCTTGACCCAAAGGTATTGGAGTGCTTTACGTGAGCATTGGTTATATTGCACAAGAATACATTCATTTTAGTATTAGGCATGGGGAGATTAAGTGATTTGCCCAGAATCGCAAGATGTCCAGCTGATGCTGAAATTCGAACCTGGTTCCCCCGTTAAGTCTGCAGCTCTGGCCGTAACTCCACTTCCTCTCCTTTAAATGTAACATACAATCAAGTGATAATTGGATAAAAAATCATAAAGATAGCAAATTATATAAACGTGCTGTGTTGTTATTTGAGAACTCAGAAAATATGTCCTTATTTTAGTTGTTTAGAGCACTAACAATAATTTCAATGGGAATAAGACCCTGGAGGGCAACACTGAAACTATAATGGCATTCACACAGACAAGAGAGGGAAGTTGGGAGGGGGTAAGGGGCAGAAGGTTGCCCACACAAGGGCGTCCGGGGCAGCATGCTGATCACACAAGGGCAGGTGGGAGGGGCTGTGGCAGCACAGAAGACCATGCGTGTCAAGTGGCAACACAACGGCCATGGTGGGCAGGAGGGAGGGGGCAGTGGCATACACAAAGTACCATGGAGGACAGAAGGGAGGGGCAGGGGCTGGACACAGACAAAAGAGAGTAATGCAAGGGGCTTCACAACAGACCACGCAGGAGGAGTAGTTGCAGCACAACAGAGCATGGAAGGCAAAAGGACGTGGCAGCAAAATGAAACATGGAGGACAGGAGGGATGGCATAGGGGGCATGGAACTTGGACAGGCAGGCTAGAGGTGGCAGGGACAGGCGGCAGCCATCTGACCATGCTAGGTAGCTGGGAGGGGCAGTGGCAGTTCAACAGAACAATGAAGAGTAGAAAGGAGGGGCAGTGGCTGGTCCATGGAACATGGTGATAAAAAAGAGGTAGCAGGGGCATGCACACAGACCTTAGAGGGGAAGCAAAGTAGGGGCAGCAAGCTAAGCACAGAGGCTAAGTGGAGGGCAATGATGGGGCATAGAATTAGGCAACAGAGGGCAGGAGGCTTGGGCAGGGACATCAAGCTAAATGGAGGGCATTGGGAGCACATCGGTCCATGCAGGGCAGAAGGGAAGGGGGTGGTGCATGGACTTGGACAACAGAGGGTAGGGAGGAGGTGGATGGGGCAGTAAGCTAACTGTTCAGGGTAGGTGGAAATGGCAGTGGCAGAACAATGGCCACACAAAGCTGTAAAGAGGTAGCAGGGGCATGGACTTAGACAATGGATGACGAGGAGGAAGGGGGCAGGAGCTGCAAGCTTGGGTACGGGCAGCACTATGCCAGGTCAGAATCTGCATCCAACGCCCACCGTGCTAAATGACCGAATCCACAGAGGCACCCTCACATCCACTCACACACCTAACACAACCACTCATAAACCCACGCTCACTCCCATACAGCCACTCATTCACCCCCTCTCACTCACCCATACAGCCACTCACTTCCCATACACCTACTCAGTCAGTCACTCACCCTTACAGTCACGCACACAGCCACTCACTCACCCATCCAACTGCTCACACACCCAGTCACTCACCCATACAGCCTCCTAACAGAGGCATTTACTCACCCATATAACCACTCAAACAGACACCCATGCAAGCACTCACACATGTACTCACTCACTCATGCAGCCACTCACATACATATGTACGCAACCAGTCAGTTAACCAAACGCCCACTCAAACAGCCACTCAGTCACCCATACATCTGCTTACACATACAGCCACTCACACACTGATACAGCCACTCACAGACCCATACAGCCACTCACTCACTAATACAGCCAGTCACACAGCCACTCCCACACCACTACAATTACTCACACGCCCACTGATTCGCCCATACAGCCACTCACGCACCTATAAACCACTCAGACATCCACTCACACATGGCTACAAAGTCACAGAGCCACTCTCATAATATACGTTAGAAATAGTATCACTCATTAGTGGTACACAAAACATAGTAATTCAATTTTTGTAATACCTTAGTGTATATGTTTAACACTCATAAACGTTTAGAAAACACTCACAATCACTAGATGATGTCATCAGTGATGTTATTTGAGATGTCATCAGTGATGTCACTGACCATGTCATCAGTGATGTAATATGTCCAGTCATAAGCAGTAAATTGTGTGGGCGTAAGTTATAGTTAGCTCGGGTAACTATAACTGCTGATTTTTTGGGTTTGTATGAGTGAAATATGAGCATACGTATAACGTCTCTGTAACCTCTGATTCTTTTCAGCGAATATATATTTATATGTTATTTCTTTTACATTTTTCTCTTGTTAATAAAACTATATATCAACCGACAAAGCACTTGCTACAGCACTGCTATACACAATATAACTAATGTTAAATAAAAGCAGTAAAGCTGTCCATTAAAACAAAATTAGGGTTATTAACAGAGTATGCATTTATTGACCCAATATATTCCACAAAAAACATTATTTTTAACTTGTAGTCTTGTAACTATGACTATATAATATGGTCAAGGCTGCGGTGGTAATGGACATTTACGGTTTAGTTATAAGTAGTTGTAAATGTAAATTTAGGATTATAGGGTGGGTAATGGTGAAGGCAGGTTAGGAGTAAAATTGAAATAAAAAAAGGGGGGGCTCCCCACCAATAAAGAATAAATTCAAGATTAAAATAAATATATAGTATACACTTACCTTAAATATAGTTAACTTGCGTATGAATGGCATCTGTGTTGTAAAGGTATATTTAGGGTAAGGGTATGTTTCTGCATGGTAAAAGCAAGCTTATTAAAGGCAAACAGCCTAATAAACATGTATAGAGACATGAGACAGATGTGATCCTTGAGCTACAGTTTACTGCATGCTCCATCGCCAGCGGCCTAATACATTTACTATGTTATATAGAGTTCCCAATCAAATTCATGTGGGATTTATTAAGAAGAACATGGGCGTTCGAAAAAACAGTACATGGACTCCCTTACATGATGGGTCCAAGGCCACCTAGGAAAGTTAAATGTTTTATTATGGTTTTTTTACAAAAAAGCCCATGTGCAACATTGTGTGCATTGGGAAAGAAGCTAGCATTATGACAACAAAAGAATATGTATTTATACAATTATTGTATTAAATGGAGAAGGGCAACACTTGGTATATTCAGTTGCCAAACAATAAATGAAAGTAACTGACTTATCCAACTTATGCTAAAGTGTTGTACTTGGTGGCAAGCACATTCCAATATATCAAAGGAACGCTTGCTCACAGTACATAAGCATCCAACATAAAGACATCACTATAGAAAACTAAATTGAACTGTTCATCACTGCAAAGTATTGGTAGATTTCCCAAAGAAATACAAATGTATGCTCAGGTGGTTTCTTTTGTGTTAGAGGAACACATTTCAATAAAATATTTTACTGTCTGTTCAGACCCCGGTCAATCAGCAAATGGGCCAGGGAAGTTTGTTGACATGCTGTAAATATAACGCCATGCTGTGTTCACAGGCTAATTGACCTACAAATCTTAGCAGTTGTAAAAACAAAATTACAGCTTCTGGCATCCCAGTGGAAGGGAAGGCATGTTGTGTCAGATAGTGACAAACACCCTGTGAAAACCAACCTCTAAACAAAACATACACTTTCATGCATAAAAATGTGCCTCAAAAACCAAGACCGCTTCTGGTAAAAGTGACTGCAGAATCCACCGAGAGCCATAGAAAGAGGGGTGGAGGGGAGGGGGATGGGGATGGGGAATCGTACAAGGAGAGACAGCTTTATAACATGCATTCTCGTGAAGTGCTTCACACAAAAGGAAACAATTGAGTTCCCAAACAATGAGCAGTTGTGGAAGAATAAAAGGAGTCAATCAGGGAGGTGGTAAATAGGCAGTGCTCCACAAGAGGGACTAACCCAATCTACACAGCCTAAAACAAATAAAGCCAGTGAACAGAAAGCATGCAAATGTGAGTGACCAAAGGAAAAGCCAATGGTAAGCAATAGGCGAAATGCATTTCAAGATGAGCTTCCAGCATGGCTCCAATATGTCTTTGCAACCAGACAGCTGTGTTGACCTAAAAAAAACATGCAAGGAAGACTAGAATGGCGAGTCCAGCTCTGAGCTCTGCCTAGGTGAAGTGCTTCCGCTGCCTTTGTATTCTAGGCTGCCTTGTTGCTGCCTTCTACCCCCATGTTCAGCTGACCTCTGCTCTGATATCCAGGTCAAGGAAGTCGCCCAATGACAACTGCCATGGCAGGGTTGCTACAACCTCCTGGACTAGTGGGGAGCTGTTTGAAGGGGGTCAGTGAAGGACTGACAGGGTTTCAAGGGACCTGAGAAGGCACCATAGGGCATTCATCTCCTTATGAATGGGGCCCCATCATGTTCACCAACGCCACTGCCAAAATGCCACCTTTAGCTTCCCTTTTCCTTCCATTCCGTGGTTCCACCTAGACTAGAGTTGCCCTTTGCAGGCTGCTGTGAAGCCATTGTACATCAAAGAAGGGCCACCGGATGTCATGCTCGTATCACTAGCTCTGCTTCTGGCATGACGCTGTTTGTGGTTGGGGTGATGTAGTAGCAGAAAGTGTGTTCTTTTTTCTGGGGCAATTGTGGGAAAATGTATATTACATCATTGTGCTTCCATTTTAGAGCAAGGACACAGTCCATTGCCCTTGTACAGCAATGGGACTAATTACAAAGCGGATTAACAAACATGCTAACCAAATCAAATCCTGAAACCACGGTCTAATCCCCTACCTTATTACTGCTTCTTTAAGTTTTTCTTTCTTTTTTGGTTGATCACATATGGTTTGTTGCAGCACTGCTGTTAAGCCAGACCTAAAGATTATATAAGTTAAATGGTACTCTTTTGCAAGGAATCTGTTTTCCAAGCTTGACCTCTTGGAGTTGCCGTTGGGAGCGTCAGGACTACACGTCTAATGTCTGTAAATGTAGGCGGAATTAAACCTTCGAGTAAATTTCAGATCAGTAACCTTTAGATTTCCATTTTGCAAATACAACTTTTCTTTCTTTTGTTCATTGTGTAAGAAGGCTATTTAATGCTGACATATGCAACGTGCGATTGTTTGCAATCTGTGTTAGTCTGTTAGCCTTGAAGTGTCTTTACTCTGTTTGATTTTCTTTCTTTTGCTTTTGACAGGTTTTCAAAGAAGGAAGCATGACGCTGAACAGAGACACACTAGTGCTTAAAGAAACCTTCATATGTTTTTGTTAAAAATGTAATAAGTACTTTTGTTTATGGATCTTGCGAGAAGTCAACCCTTTTGAAAGAAGATTAACTGTCCCAAATTCTATGGAAGAAATCATACAAAGTGGCCATTCTTTGTTCTTCTGGATTCACATTTATCACCTGGTAAAGACAAACTGTGTTTAACTGTGGAACTAAATCTTTGAAGACTTGCTTTATGGACAAAGAATTGCTGATTTTAAATGTGTCCTTGCTTTGAAGCATGTTTTACAGTTTATAAATGTTTTTGATAATTTATGTTGTTATGTCTTTATTTCCACTTCTGATATCTTCTTTTCATACCACTACTTTTATTTTTTATATTTATATATTTCTACGATTGTTTACAAGTTCACTCGTTATTGTGCATGTCCATTAATGTAAATATTGTTTGTGGTACAGAATGGTGGTCATAGTGTGTTAGATATGAGCAGCCACCCTTAAAATGGAGACCATTTTCCACTGTGAGCTACAAACACAGGTAATTCATTGGTATTTCATGAAGGAAATATGTGGCATTTCACAAGTCATACACTGAAACTGTCAGAATAAGCCCTCTAAAACATATCGTTAAATCGTTCGGTATTCGTTGTGTTGAAAGTTAATTCTCAAAACACGTCCCACCTCTAAGTTATTCATGAGATGCACAAAATTTGGTTGGTTCAGCATCTTCGGTTTCTTCTACTCATGCAAGTCTTGTATCTATCTTCGGCATTTTGGCAACGTCATTAACAACTATACACTGGTAAGTATGTGAACCAGCAGGCTACTACTGCCATATTAGTAGCTTTCACTTCTTTTATCTGGCCCTGCTACGATTTTTTTATGGACCACTGTGGGCAGACATCACACTGGCCTGTAAAGTAAATTAAGACTTCATAGTACTGCAACCACATTTATTACTTAGAAACTCGAAAAGAGTGACTGATATTGGTATAGGACTCTGACCTTAACAGTTAAGAGGTGTATTCCTCCGTGTTCCACTGGGCTATGTGACCAGTAATGCTTTGAAAATGCTAAACGTTCATGGTATTCCAGACCGCTGATAAAATGTGAGAAATTAACTATAGGAATTGTATGGCAATTACCTTTGTGGTAAATTGGATATTTTTCATGTTCATTGTCAATTTTTTCCAACATGGTGGACAAAGTTGTGGGTGATAAAACTTTTCAACAGTTAAAAAAATGTCTAGTACTTAATGGTCAGGGTACAACAGCTGGTTACAGACACATATTTGTGGTTCAGTGTCTTCAACCACTTTGTGTTCTCCCTTTCTCCTGAAGGGCAGCGAGAAGCAAATATTTTGACTACTAAGGAATGAATCACAAAAGCACGTTTGCCAACTGTAATTCTAGAACATTGACAGAAGAGAGCAATAATATAAAACAGGCTGATCCCATGGCATTGTTATCATCAACAAAACAATTCTAAACACATTTAAGCTTCTTCTGTTTTATTCACTTTCAGATATGGACCTAGAATAAAGAATCAGAATAACCTTTATTGCATGATTACTTATTGCATGATTACTTAAAACCGTTGTAATATTTCCTAGCTTAGGTAATGGAAAGTTTCTATTCTATTTAGGACATGGAGGCGAGGTTTATGCTCATGCACTTTTATTAAACAGCAGTCTTAGTCAGCATGAAAAAAACTCTTTACCATGAGCCATTGGAGAATGAAAAACAGAACAAACCTCAACTAATCACAGCTTTCACCGGTACTAATAGTTCATTGTCTTTCCCTATGACCCTCTTTCGTTTAACAGTTATCCTTTGGCATTTGCGCTTCAGTCTTGCTTCGAGTTCTCATTACCTATAACAAGAAGGACAAGATTATCAATCTATTCAAATAGAAAAACTGTTAGGCATTATATTCAGTTACTAGATTACCTCCTGTACATTACAATGAACAGTGATTGGAAAAACAGTACTTCAGTCCCAAAAAAAAGAACATTCTCATACCCTACGGCAACCGTTCTCAGCTGTCCCTTTCTCCACCCTCCAGTTCTGGTGGGAAGAGGATGACATCACTCGTCGGGGGTGGGGGGGTGTTGAGATGGTGGAAATCCTTTCCTGTGTGTCCTTAAAGAAACTTTGTTACCAAGCTGGGAACTTTTACATTCTGTGTCAGGATCGGAGATGAGAATTATGCTCGTTGAAAGCTTACTCACCTCTAGGTTTGCTATGTTTACAACTGGTTTAATGTAAAACTCTCAAATGTGGGTTTCCGGGGTCCTGTCGGCAGCATCCAAAATATCTTCCGATCTTGCCCTTAGTGAGAAAGCCCTAGAAGCCATTATTCCTCTCACCAAATGCACCCCAAAGATCGACGTATCAGTGGCTGCATCCTGCATTATCTCTCTTTTGGAGGGGTGCAAGAGACTGCCTTAAACAGTTTTGTACAGAAATGAGAAGTTGACACTGCTGGGCAAACGTCTTCAGTTAAGGCCTCTATGGCCTTAATGCGCCTCACCACACATAGCTTGGGCACTTCGTTTAAGGCTGGAAAGGAAACCAATGTAGAATTACATTTAGTTCGTCTTGAGATATGAAAATTTACCCCTTCCAGGTTGAATACTCTACATGTAATCTCTTAAGGCTCTAACGTCCAACATCCTCCGGCTAAAGATGAGGCAGAGTAACATAGCCAACTTATGAGATAACTACTGTTTATTATGTTGCCAGGACAGAAAGAGAATGAGAACCTTATTTACATCCCACTGGACAGAATACCTATGTTCTGGGGCAAACGATAGCTGCATGCCCCTCATCAGCTTCCTGACCAAAGGATGCTCTCCAACAAGAGAACCCTCCTTCGTAATATGTCCTGCAAAATTTGCTGGCCTAAAGGTATTGACCAACTTAAAAACCAGTAAATGAACCATTCTCCTACTGATACACAGTCTTAATGGGTTAGTAGATATATTTCCAAGAGTAGAATCAATAGTGCTATACCTAGATATCGGGACACCTACTGCCAAAGGTGTCTATAGGCAGTGGATCCGAGGCCACTGCACATACAAAGCATACAAAGAGATGTCACAGCACTCAGTAAGTAGTCAAATCCCCAGTCTAATAAGTAAAAGCCAAAGTATGGTTTGGTAGTCCAATAAGTAAGAAACCCAATATTATATTGTAATTGTATTTATATAGTGCATACTATACTACCCCTGAAGAGGCATCATAGCGCTTTTTGGCAAGCAGCACGCTACTCCGGAACCCAAAAAAGGATTAGTAGAGTGAAAATTGTGTCAATTTTGAGTGGTGGACATGTGAGTCTGTTAGCTGAATTGAAAAGGATAATGGGGATAGAAGAGGGAAGAGACTAGAAAGGGCAGTTTTTGAGTTCATAGTAGTAGAATGAGGGTTGGGATGGAGGTAGATGTATATTGAGAGGTAAAGCGTGAAATATACAGTAGTGCATTGGAGCGAGTCAAATATATATATTAGGAGTAAAGTGATAAATATATAGATACTCAAGTACATATTATACATATTTATATTAATAAATACACCTCTAAAAACATACATATAATCAAATTAAGTGTTTATATACACAGAGATGTGCTGTACAGTTGTGTTTTGAGCATGGTGGTTATGTAGGAAAGAGCCAATTCTTGAGTAGTATTTTGAAGATAAGATAGTTATCTGTAGATCTGATGTTTGGGGGTAATGAATTCCATAGTTTGGCTGCTTGAACAGAAAAAGATATGTCACCTATGTTTTTTTTCTTGAACGGCGGGATTTTGAGTCAAGGTGCCAATCTGGATTCGGAGGTTCCTTTGTTGAATCTATTTGGTGATTTTATTCCTAATGAAAAGTGGTCCTGTTTCATTTATTGCTTTGTAGGTGATGCAAAGCAGCTTAAGGGTGGATCTTCTGGTAACCGGTAACCATTGTAGGACCCTCAAAGCTGAGGAGGTGTGGGCTTGTGGCTTTACTTGTAGGAGTAGTCTGGCAACAGAGTTCTGAATCCATTGTAGTCTTTCCATAGTTGAGAAAGGTGATCTGTGGTAGAGGCCATTGGCGTTATCAAGTTTAGACAGTACAATAGAGATAGTGGCTTGGACCTTGTGTGGAAATCCCAGGTGACGGAAGATACATCGCAAAGATTTCATGGTAATATGTTGAATCCAATTCTCTTTATTATGTGTAAGTTGAAATCTTCAACAACATAAGGTAAGTGATGTCATAAAGCACAACCAACACGTGTTTCGACACACAAGTGACTTCTTCAAGACTCTTTCTAAAGTTAATAACGCCGAAATGGTCTGTCGAGAACTGGTCAGCTGGTCTTAACCTCCCAATAAGAATCCAATAGAAGAGCAATTTCTGTCATAGAGTACACCAGTCAGTGGCAATGAATAAGTCGACATAACCAGAATCCCCAAATTACAACCATGCAATGTTTTACCAGTGCTAAGTAAGTCTCAACCAAAGTCACCACAGTTTCAAAATGCGGTCTGCCCAAACAGAGTAGTTAAAGAGATACAGACGCTCCAAGTTCAATTATGGCGATTTGGTGAAGAAGCACTGACACCATTAGTGTACATCATTCAAAGACAATGTGATAGCCTGCAAAGCTGTCATACCTTTATGGGAGATATACTCCTCTCTGACTTCTGGGATTTGGTGAACTCCTCTAACAGGTGTGGAGCCGTCCGCATACGATGTGTATTTTAATTTGGGGGCCTTTGCACCCACTTGGACGCCAATCATGCTGAGGCCAAGGAAGATAAAAAATTGAAAATGTAGACCCCACAGGTACTGTAACTCTTTGCAGACATCAACCTGTCCCTCTATTCCAGGTGGATCTATATTGCTTGACCGTGCCATCCGCCCATGTTGTCAACAAGAGTTGCTCTGATGGATAGATCTGCCTGTGGATTCCTCACCTTTGAATTACCCCCATGCGCAGCACTCTACAGAAACATTTCTCCACAGCTCTCCCAAGTCAATGAGGATGTCACAATGGAACGACTCCGCACGCGACTCTGCGTGATGTCATCGGAGATTTAAGAAGACCTCATCGGCGTGCTGACGTTAGTTCCCATTTTTCCACGCCACCGACGCGTAATGGTTTTTCCCAGAGCTTCCATTTCTGGGAGTTTCTTTGTTGCAAGTAGTAGTGACTTTGTTGCATCGACTATGGCTACTCTCAATTTCAGGGAGTTTCTTTGTTGCTGATTGTCGTGACTTTGTAGCCATTGAGGATGACTACTCCTAGAAAATCAGATTTCAAGCCATGCAGAGAATGTGGGGGCCATATGTCCATCACCGACACCCATGAAGACTGTTTCGTGCAAGCGCATGAATCCCAAAGCGCTGAAGGAGAGGGAGGTCAAATCATTCATGGCCAAGAAGCAAAAAAGGGGTCGAAGAAGGTTGAGGTTCTGTTCCAAGTCGCCGACTCCGCATACTTCAAGGTCGTCAAACAAACACAAGAAAAATCGACGCCATGCGTCTCTGCTGTTTGTCGAAGGATGCAATGCTGAAATCGGTGTCCATAGTTCCCAGGCATCATCAGAAAGATGAAATCTCTCTACCTTCCCCTGATGTGACTCCAGCCCTGTCTCCGGCTCTAAGAGCGGAGACTCCACTGGCTCCAAGAGAAGCTACACCTCCACAGTTGGCGAAGCTGACCACTCCACCTGTGGCTCCAGGGTCTCTGGCGCTGAAGCCAGAACCAATTGTGCTGTCTCCTCAAGCGGCTTTCGAGCCTGCAGTGCAGGATCCATTGTATCCTGCCATCCCGACTCAAGGTACGAATCCATTGCATTTTTTAAATGCAAAGTTTGGCTTGTTCGCCATAGCGGCAAACCCTACTGGTGCGCCTGTTGGCCCCATGGGTCTGCTGGCATTTTTCCTGAGAGGTTTGTCACCTTATTTCCCTCAGGCACCTTTTATGCCAATGGCTCCAGGGAGTTGGCCTCTTCCGACACCAGTACAACATCTAGAGGGGTGAGTGCCACTGGATGGATCTGAACTGGCGCCGTCTGGTTCTGAACTGGCGCTGACTCAACCAGCGTCGACTACTGTTCTGGTAGACCTCCCTTCAACGGGATACTGAAGTCACCAGCACCGTGTCTGGCGCCATCAACTCCTGTTCTGAGGATGAGGTCTTGGAGAGAGGCACAGAGATTATTAGAAGAGAAAGAATACCAGGAAGAACATGGAGAGGCTGAGGAAAGGGAGATAGTGGATCCTGATCAGGATTGTGAAGGTTGGCAGGAAGCTAGTGGCCTGGATATCTCTTCTGAATGGGAGCTCTCATCTCCAAAAGGTCTCCCAACGCAGGAGGTGACCTCTTATCATGTCGTGGAAGGTATTCTACAGTTACCGTGACATTGTGCTCCATGCAGAAGTCCTTCACAAGCTCTGCTAGGGTTTTGGATTGAAAAGACCCATGTGTTTGACATTTCGCAGCTCTGAAAACTTGTACATCTTCAGCAATACGCAAAATCGCTCTTTTTCATTCCAACATTGTACCGTGAAGGTTTCAGTTAGCAGTTCCAGGCAGATATTCAGTTGTTATTCTTGAGCAGACCTTTTCCCTAATCTGGAAAAGTCCCCACATCTGGCACCCTACCAGATTTTGCTGGCATCTGATTCTATGATGATGTCTGGATCTAAAAATTGCTTTCCCATTCCAAGCCTCCTTATGGATTAACCATCACCTTGACTTCCTTTGTCAGAGGAACCACTTCCCAATACGTCAATTCAATTCATAGATGATGAGCTTTCAGTTGTTGGAGCTCCTTGTAGTGCAGCCGGCAGGAAATATTGCTTGTATTGGGGAGCCAACCGGGGGATTTACCTAAGTGAAGCGGTCTGTCGCTACCTAGATTTCCCGAATTCTTGCTGTGATTTTGCCATCTTCCTGGAATGGAGGCTCTAGATTTCAACGGGGTCTGTGACAAACCCCAAAAAGGTGTTTTTTCCAGGCGGGAGTACGAAGCGACTTGTTGATCACAAAACCCAGACCCTCCAGCAACTTTACCATCATCCAAAGATATTCAGGTAATCTTCTCGGGCATTGATCCATCAGAAGAATTCGTCCAGGTAAACTAGTTGGCGGCTCCTTGGGAAGAGATGTAATCCATGACCACAGTGCCGAGGTGAGACTGAATGGTATGCTCTGAAATTCAAAGGTCTGGCGATTTCATATAAATCTGTGATGCAGGGGAAAAATTGGACCTGTCAGGTATGTATCCTTTCTGTCTAGCCTTTCCATCCAGTCGCCCAGTATCAGGAGGTCTCGCAACAGAGGGAATCCATCCACCTTGAAGTGGTGTCACCCTAGCCACTATTGAAAGATTGATCACCCTATGTTGACCACCGTCCCGTTTTTCCACCAGAATAACATTTCTCACAAAGCCGTTCAGATTCATTTTGGTAGTGATGATGGCCCCTTTTTCAAATGGCTCTGTTACTTCTAGCTTGATAAGGGAAACCTCCAGAGTAAGTAAATTTTATTGTATCAATTAACAAGAATTGTTACAAAAGTATCTCCAATATAATATACAAGAGCTTATTTGCTACAATAGACACAATTAAATACTGCAAATCTAATCAATAAGTTAGAAAAGAAAAAAGAAAATAGTCAATTTATAAAAAGATAGTGTAACTCGTGTATCAAGTTAAAAAGCTCAGGACATCTGTCCCCCTGAGCAGGAGCATCACGATACAGAGAAATTCATGTGAATAAAACATTCGAGGACCTATTTAAGAAGTGAGGTATAGATTCAATAAGTATTAAATGCGTCTTATCACAACATGCAAGTCAAGTCTAGACATGCCCAAGATGCAGTCTTAAAGTTCTAGATTGCAAGATGCGTTATTTAAGCAGTCTTTTACTTTGTGCACAAATTTAGCAAACCTAGCCAGTTCCATAGGTAACTCCAGACTAAACAAGAGAGTCATAGCATCCTTGCAGTTACGTATCCCATATTTAAAAAACAATGGTCTTAAAAACGTACGACGTGCATGTGTTAGGCAGTTGCATGTACAGACCAGATGTACTATGGATTCTACATATTGGTTACATAGTCTGCAGTTGGTAATCGTCTCTGGTGTTTTCCATTGCCTGTTGATATCTTTTATCGGCAATACCATGAGCCTTGCTGTTAGAATTTGCCTTAAAGTTGACTTATTTAGTGCAGCATCGAGGTATGCTTGCCATTGCCGATCTTCATAGGAGGTGATGAGAAACCCAATGTTGCTTTTAGATCTAGTCGGCTCTTTCATGTCTTCTTCCTTCGAGAGTGCCCTGACCTGCTTCTTTAGAATAGATTTTAATGTGCCTGGCAGGTGGTTTAAGTTCTGCAGTTTAGTCATGTCAAGATGTAGTACAGTGCAGGCAGTTTTCAGACCATTGCTCCATAAGTTGTTAGGTTGCATGAAGATCACTTTCAGAATTGACTTCAGAGTATTGGGGGTAGCTGCACAAACTCCTCGATAATACCGCACAAACGTTGCCCAGTGCTCGTAGTTTTGCTTATTCAGCCCGAATTCCAGTCGCACCAGGACGTTGCGTGTATGTGCTGGGATCTGGAAGATTCGCTTGTACGCTCGGCAGTTGATGTGTTCAAGGCTATTGGCGAAAGCAGTTGGGAATGCTAACTGGCCATATGTAATTGAGGGCAGCAGTTTTGCCCGTATAACTTTTCTGATGGATTTTTTTGTCGGGCTGTATAGTTTAGCATTAAGCTTACACAAGGCAAACGTCACTGCCTTGGCCTTTGTTTTGGCTGAGGCAAGGTGAACGGTTGGTTTCCCATTGCTCATCAGCCATACCCCTAAGTAATTATACTTGGATACTGTTGATATCCTCAAGTTACCCAACCTCCAATGGTGACCGAGTTTATTAGCATACTTTCCAAATAATAATTACCTTCGTTTTGCCTGCATTTGCTCTTAAATCATTCTTGTTGTTGTAGTGATTTAATGCGTCCAATAATCTCTGCAGGCCTACTTTTGTATGATCTAGTAATACCATATCGTCTGCATATTGTAGCAAAGAAAATTTGTTAAAGCCAATTTTCGGAGATAGAAAATTTGCGTTGAGAAATGTTTTGCCCAAATCTGCTGTGTATAGGTTAAAAAGCAAAGGTGCCAAGACGCAACCTTGTTTTAGGCCACGGTCTGTTGAGATCTTTTTGGTGGCCGAATTTCTTGAGGTTTTCACCCGAACCCAGGTTCCAGTGTAAAGGCTAATTACTGCCTTTAAAAGGGTCTCTTGTAACCCCCAGAGTGGAGATGGATGAAAGCTTGGGCCTACAGGGTTGAAACGAGGTGCCATAGAACTCTATGTGGAACACTTGCACTGTCTGGAGAATGCAAGTGCCAGAATTCAGCATCCTCCACTTGTGAAAGAATTGGGCCAGTCTCCCTCCCACTTTTAGTTGGGAAGAAAGGAGAAATGTTATGTTGGTTAGTTCCTTGCTTGTGTCCCCTCACAGCTCCTGCAAAGCCACAGTGACTCCTAAAACCCTTGGAGGGGAAGAAACCTCTGAAACTGGACTGGTCCTGTCACTGTCCGCCAAGAACCTTCACATTATATGGGGACATTGGAAGCAAAATGGCCAGTCAAGCGCCCTCTACCACAGCCTACTTCAGGGTAAACCTTGGGGGCAACATTATTTTTATGGAAGCTTGCGCCTTGTCAAAGGAATTAAATGTGGCACCAAATTTTCCCTGCTCCTTAATAAAGGTTTTAATGAATAGGCCGCCTCGGGCTACTGCTTCTGCCTCAGAGGATGCCAGATCCTCTAGTGTTGGATCTATCTTAATGAGGAAGGAGCGGAATCTCTCCACGGACTGAGCACAATTAGCATTGCCCAGAAAAATAACTCCTCGCTGGGCCCACCCTGAGATGATCTTTGGTGAGATGAGGGAATTGGACTGTTTAGCTTCTTCCACATTGGCTAAAAAATGTGTATGTTGGCCTATAACATCTGGAAATGTATCTTGGTATGACGTCCAATAACTGTAAATGCCTTGTTTTAGGTCTTGGACATACTTGCCCAAGAAAGTAACCACTTTGGTTTTGATCTCGGTTTTCATACTGTACCCTCCAAGGAAGGGTGAGGGCATTCTGCCTTCAAACGCCTTCAAAGGCATGCAGGTCAACCCCTTGGTTGTGCTTCCTCTTAGATTTCTTCTTTGACAGGGCTGATAATGATTGACCAGTGCAGGGCAGTAGCCTCACTGCCCGAGCGATCCCTGCCCAAAAATATGGTGTCATGACTTGCCTGTCAGTTCATTCAGTTTTCTTTCTAGGTCCACAGCTTGGTGGATAGAAGCGTCCACCGCCTCACAAAATTCATCATCCATTGTAAAGAAGAAAGCTGATTCCTCTTCCAAATAAGTGTTTTTGGAGCTCCGCATTGTAGTGGTAAATATCGCTCCCACTTGTAGAGTACCTAAGGGGGTTTTATGGTGCTGTGGCCCAGCTGAGTATGGTAAGTCTAAAGACTTGCGCAGTTACCCTGGGATCTAAATTACCCTAAGTGTTCACTGGGGTTTGACAGTCTGAGCTGGTCTTTGTGGTGCTGTTATGGTGGAAGGGATAATACAGACCAGATTGGGCTCCTCAGTATCAGAGAGGGAAGCCAGGCCTCTGCAATTATATAAACCACTAGGGGCAATACGATACAGGCTGTGTCTTGGTTGTTTGAGGGCAAGGCTCCATTGTAAATGCGCTGCACTCCTTGTTCCTTCTCAATGGAGGCAGAAACGCACTGTAGATGAGTGTTTTGTTGGTATACGAGTACCCTCTTGTGGCTAGCCAGCAATACTGTGGCCGTGTGGCCCAGGCTAAACAAGAAATCCTCTAATAAGAGCTGAATTGCAGTCCCGCTGGAAAACAACCTACGGATATAGAGCATGTTAGGCACCAAACATTTATCACAGTATAATGCAAGACTCAGTACAATCACTCGGAAGAGAAGGGAGTCACTTATCTTCAGGGCTGCTGAAGCAGCGAAGAAATAGGAGGCTTGGATAAAGACAATGGGCTATGAGTACCAGCTAAAGCTGATATTGGCTGATGTTTTTCCTGTTTTCATTTCCCATTGTATCATGGGAAAGCAAGTGTTTTTCTGGTTGATGAAGGTTGTTTGATAAAAGTGAAGAACAATGAGCATATTCTCATCTCTGGTACTGACATAGAATTTATTGTTTAAATGCAAAGGCACTTTTGCAAGAATGATCTATGGATGATGTTCAGATTTAATCACTGTTTAAAATTATTGTGCAGCTGCAGTCTGATTATTATTGGTGGTTACTGAAAAGGATCATCATATTCCCGCACAGAATTGCATATGTCTTTTTAGGATACACTAATTGCTGTGTGTTCATTGTTAATGATTTCTCCCAAGATGAAGAAAATAATGCACCTCTGCATTATTCCCACTAGTAAACCAACCTATTCCTTCTCAATCCAATATGATGGTTGCACATAAGAGTGAGCGTGCACTCGTCAATACTACACTGGAGTGTAGATGAGTCCTATTTGTAGTGGTAATCAATCAAACAGAAGTTTGTAAATAGCGTGGGTACTCACCCGTGAGGGTCTCAAGGAGCTGGGGAGGAGGTAGGGAAGGCTGCTGATCCATCTGGGAGTGGAAGTTCAGTCGAAGATTGGCTCATCAATGTGGATTGCCCGAAGTGGAGGAGCAGGGTGCTCCAGGTCTTGTCTGCGAGGTAGGAGAAGGATCTTCCTCTGGTTCTGGTCCTGTGGATCTGTGGGACAGAGGCCAGGGCGAGTTGTGCAGAGTGGAGTTGTCTGGCGGGTATGTGGAATGCGAGGCGGTGGTTCACATATTCTGGGACAGCTTTGTAGGCACGTGTGAGGAGCTTGAAGGTGATTCTCTTGTTGATTGGGAGCCAGTGGAGTTGTTGGAGGTGTTGTGTTATGTGGCTGCAGTGGGGGATTTTGAGGACCAGTCTGGCTGTGTCATTTTGGACGTTTTGTAGTCTCCTGAGCTTTTTCTGGGTGACGCCAGCATAGAGTGCATTGCTATAGTTAAATCTGCTTGTGCAAAATCAATTTGTGCAGTGGTCCTCCCATAGAGTTGGTTGGGAGTCACTTTTACTTAGACAAGTGGTAGTACTACGGTTCAGATTTGAGCTCTGCTTGACTAGCAACATGCTGTTAATAACTGCAGGACAAAGCATAGGTCTCCTGAAATTTAGATCATCATACCTTTTTTAATGAAGGAAGGACTACATTTTATGAAAGAAGTAGGTGAGTATGCTATCTTTTTTCGATTTATTAACAATAGCAGCGGTCAAGAGAATACACAAAACAGAGTTTACCTTAAGGCCTAATAGCCATTGACCAATTCAAAATAAAATAAAGCACACCAATCACAGACATTACCAATACACTACTTTTGACTGTTAGCAAGCAGTCCTCTTTTCTTGTGCAAGAAGACAGTGTAAAGCAAATTGGCAACAATAAGGTAAAAACGTCTTGCAAAAACTCATCTAAATTTCCTTTATTTGTTCCTGGGGCAAATGTAGGTGTTGGCACAACATTCGCACTCAAAGAAATGTAAATCTTTGCAGGATGAACCAACACTGCACTGCTGAATGAAGGAACCTCCTAAGAATTTGAGCTGAACTTTGTTGACTGCCACTGAAACAAATATGTGTGGTTTATGGTTTCGGAACTTACAGAGCGCACGGTTACCTGAAGGTATTGTGGTACTAAAACTCTAAGGAGAGAAGGCAAAGAACCCAGAAAGAATTATGCGTCGCAGCCAAAAGCCTTCCTAAAAAGCCAGATGTGTCCACCTCTCCTAGATTTAGAAAACCGACGGACAACCAGAGGGTAGGCCTTTGAAGAACGCAAAGTCCTCTTAGGGGTGTATCCAATTAAACATTTAGCAAGGAAATCTGGTTCTAAACCATGGAAAGACTTGAATACTGGACAGCACACTTTAAACTGGATCCCCTTGGGCAACTGGGAGCCAATGAAGGTGCCTTAATAACCGGAGGGTGTGTGTCCTTAAAGGAGCCTTACCTGTCATCCTAGCCACTGCATTCTGGAGTAGCTGAATGTTGGTAGGTGGTTTGTTAGAAGGTTCAGATAGGTAGCTACAACTAGTAACAACACCACAATCACAAATAAGTCTCAATATATTTGTCCTTGTTCAACCCTTCGTAGCCTGGCTCACGAGCAGTCAGGCTTAACTTTGGAGACCAGTGTGAAAAGCATTTGAAACACTAATAACAGTAAATAAGTAAGACACAACACACAATAAAAATCCAACACCAATTAATAAAAATAGAAAATATTTTTATGATTGAAATGACACCAAAACAACAAAAATCCAACGTAGGGAATCGGCGATATGATTTTTTAAAGATTAAATGTAAGAATGCACTTTCTAGTGCCTTAAAGCCAAAAGTGCCAACTTAAGACATCTGGTCACGCTTGACCGGAACAAAGTCTAAGGGGCTCATTATGATGGCGAAGGGACTGCCACCGCCAGCCGTGCGGTGGCGGGCCCTCTGCCATCTGGCAGCAATGTTAATCTGGCGGGGGGAATCCACAGGCTTTGCATCCGCCACGCTTCTACAATGCAGTCCTTTTCCACCTACCTTGTGGAACTAAACTATGGGCCAATATTGTGGCGGTGCCTGATTGCGATATCCCTTTCCGCCTGTCTTTTCGCGGCCTGTCATCCCACTGCGAAAAGACAGGCGGAAACGGATTTGGGGGCCCGTAGCGGGCCCCCCTTGTTTTGGGGGAGGTTGCTGTGCACTGTGGGGGTATCCATGGTACCCCATATATTTTCCTGTACTGCATGGCAGGCACTGCGTAGTTCCTGCCACGCAGTTCAGGGAAATGCACAGCATGACATTTTTACATTGCGTACGGTGCTGCAGCCAGCAGCATTGTCCGCAATGTTAAATGCCCTGGATGCACCCGCCAGTATGGCAGGCGCATCCTAATTGCAGTGGTTGGACCGCCGCATGTCTGGAGGGCGGTCCCACACACCGCAACGATGGCGGGCGGAGTCAGGTCTGCCTGCCATCATAATGAACCCCTAAGTTTCAGGCAGACCAGGATGGAGCACAGGTTGGATACAATGAGCGATCGGGCCCAGTCAAGTTTTTATCTTCTGACGTAGTCTATTTTTTTAGCTTTTTCTCTCAACGTTGAGCGAGGTTCTTCGTCAGGCTGAGTTGCGGTTCGCCAACTGTGTCCTGCTTGTACGCAGTGGCTCAGTGAAACCTGGAGGTCTTGGTTCTCGTCATCGACGCTGAAGAGCTCCGGAACTTTCAGCGGGGCAAACCTGGTGTTCTTGCCAAGTCGCAGTTCGAAGTTGCCAGCTTGATTCTCAACGATGAGTTGGTCAATTTATGGAGCTTTTTACCCAAAATTCTTCAAATGGAGCCAAACTTCTGCATCTTCTTCCAGAAGGTCCTTTTAGGGTCTTGAAGTGTCCACAACACCAGCGAAGGTTCCAGAAGCACTGAGCTGCTCCTTGGAGAGTTGCTACAATTCCCACAATGCACCTTGTCAAATCCTTAAAAGTCTGCTGGGCTTTTCTTAGTGGAGTTGATGCAGGCGACTTCTTGAAGCTATTTTGTACCTCTTTTATGCAGCAGGTACAGTCCTTAAGAGTGCAGTCCTCTTGGTACAGACCAGGGGTTCAGCAGGGCAGTCCTTCTCCAGGCAGGGATCTGAGTTGCTGGGCAGCTCTCCCATATTCATCCACGTTTCTGGGTGGATAAGGAGGGGTGGGGGTACCCCTAACCAATGCAGTGCAGGGTACGCCCTTTGTGATGACCACATCCCTTGCAGTTTGGCATTTTCTTGCCCCGACAAGCACTGTTCCAGAAAAATAAAAATGGAGAAAATCTCTCCTGGAGCTTCAGGTCTGGCTAAACTCATCCACAGGTGTGGCTAATGTTCCCCTACACTCCCCTTCCAGTCAATTACAGGGGTTCCCATCTGCCTGTGGGCACAGGAAGTGGGAGTGGGTCAGGTTCCCATCCTCACTGTCATTCTCACTTTGTAGACCAGTGTAACTACCCAGCCCCCTTCCTCTTCTGGCATCTGCCGGCAGCAGATCTTCCCCCCCCCCCCCCCACCCGATGAGTCAGTTCAGGCCACTTCACACCACATTAAGGCAGCTAGCCTCAGCCTGTCAAAGGCTGGCCAGTAAGAAGAGGCTGACACAGAGCTGAATTAGGTAACTTTAGGAAAGCAGTTCTATAACTTCTTTCCTATAATAGTTATATTAAATACAACCTTGGAAAGTTGCTGGATTTATTGTGGCTATTATTTTCATACTTTGAAGTATTATTTTCGCTCACACCTGTCAAAAGATAGACTTTACTACCCTTAAATGAAGCCTTGCCATGAAAACCTATGGGACTAATATACTACAATGGAGAAAAACTAAATTGTCAGTTTTTCCCTCAACAGGCATATAAAACATATTAATAATGTCCTTGCTTATTTTAACATGGCACTTTAGGGGTGACTTATATATAAAAATAAGGTAGTATAAGACTCTGGAAGTACCTTTAAATCCAAAGTTGAATTTAGACACAGTTTTATTTTAAAAACAATTGGTAAGGCAGGGCTGGATTTTAAAATGACAGCAGGCACCACAGCAGTGCACACTTTGGGCCTCATGTAGGTAACATACTATTTACAGATTCATAAATACCGAATTTTACCGATTCGGTATTTATGAATCGGTAAATAGTATGTAGGTAAATAATCGGTAATTATTACCGATTCGGTAAATATCGGTATTTATGAATCGGTATTTACCGAATCGGTAATAATGCATCCCTTCCCATTCATACCTATGGGCCTGGAGGCCCATAGGAATGAATGGGAAGCCAGTTACTATTACCGAGTCGGTAAATACCGAATCGGTAATAGGGGAGGTATTATCATGGGTGGCAGGGTGTCACATTGACACCCTGTTGCACCCCTGATTCGTGCATGTGTGCACATGTGGCGCACATACATGCCCTAAGGGCATGTATGTCTGCCACATGGCACTTTACAAATAGCACAAAAATGCTTTTTGTAAGGTATTCGTCATTTACCATCAACTTGTAGTTGGTGGTAAATAACGAATCCAGACACCAATAATGCACTCACTTGAGTGCCCCCTACATTGCATTTCTGGATTCGGTATTTACCGAATCGGTATTTTACCGATTTCTTAAAATTCCGATTCGGTAAATACCGAATCCAGAAATCAGCCACCTACATCTCAAGTGCCTCAATACCGGTCGGTAACGGGATATTTACCGATTTTCAGCCGTTACCGACCGGTATTGAGGTACCTACATGAGGCCCTTAATGCATTAAATCTACTGGGCCTCGAAACCTACGTGCCCTACCATATACTACTGTCTTACAGGTAGGTTGTCGGCACCAATTGTAATTACACCGAATTACCATATACCTTTTAAACAGAGCCCTGGGCTTGGTTAGCAGGCCCAAGGCACAATCAGAGTCCATAACCACCGGTATTAGTCCTAGAATTGAGGTGCTCAGGGCAAAAAGATGAGTTTCTCAAACAGACACCCCACCAAGAAGAAACCTTCCCATGTTAGCTTATGGAGTTAATGTACTACAATGGGGAAAAATGTAACTGGCAGTTTTCTCTAACCAGGGCATATAAAACCTATTTTATAATGCCCCTGCTTATATTATTATGGCACCCTACCCTTGGGGCACCTAGGGCAGACCTCAGGGACGACTTGTATGTAGAAAATCAGGTAGTTTAAGATTTTGGAAGTACCTCTAATTCGAATTTGGGCATAGTTTTATTTTAAACGCAGCATGTAAGGCTGGGCTGGCTTTTAAAATTACAGCACGCACCGCAGCAGTGCACACTCAAGTGCATTAAATCTCCTGGGCCGCTAAAACTACATGCCCTACCGTATACTAGTAACTTACAGGTAGGTTGTAAGTACCAATTGTAATTACACCTAATTGTCATATACCTTTTAAACAGAGAACTGGACCTGGGCCTGGTTAGCAGAGCCCAGGGCACAATCGGAGTCAAGTCAATAGATCTTTATATGGCCATTCGAGACCATAAAAGCACATTAAATAAAACATATGTACCTAAAATCTGGTGAAATAAATGGATATTTAAAACCAGACCAATAGTGCATGAACATTTCCAATTTGATAAGAATAAAAACCAGCTTAAACCTTTTGTAAGAGGGGTTAGTTAAAGCAAGACATTAGAACAAGAACACAGAATCAAAAATATAATAATTGGACATGTAAAGTGCATATGTAACAGTGCAAACACAAGAACAATGTCACCGTGATACATACAACAGTTAAAATTGCAGGAAAAATGCACCTAGACTCGGAATCAAATTGGAGCTCTCTAATCCATAAACTCTTCCTGTGTCTTAGGGCTCCTGAAAGAAAACTTGCAACTCCAAAGCAAACCATGGGGGAAGACCGCATTTGTAGATAAACCAGGGCGGGCCTCACTTGTTCAAAATTGCAAGTCCTTACCAACGGAAAGATACATTTTTTTCCGTAGAATACTATAAAAATCACAGAAAAATATTAATCATTTCATTTATAAATAATTATGTAATTCGTTTAAATGAAGTGAAAGCCCTATGTATGAATGCCCTTGTTTGACGGCACCTACTTCCTTTGACTATGACCACTCCGTTTGCTTGTGATCATCTGCTGTTGGTTTGTTGCTCGTATATGCTACATTATTTCCTGCTGCATATTTTACTGTTCCTCTATCGTTTACAGTACCCTGCTTATCATTGTTGTATTACCTGCAACTCTGTTTTCACCTCTGTACAGCTGTTAAGCACTCTGATACCCGCTTGGCTCCCGGTCGCGCTATAAAAAACGTTATAAATAAATAAATACGTTTCTTTTTTAAAGTAAAGTTTCAAGTGTTGGTTGTGGGTTTTGTAGGGGTATTCGGTGGGAAGTAAATGAAACTTAATATTTATTTTTATATTAATATTAACTATGTAATTGACATTTATGCTAATTTTGTAAATATTTTTTTAGCCGTTAAATTTTACATGTGCGTTTTGTTGAGGTAGAGGAATGAAAATGTATGAACTATAATGAATTTAAAATTAATGTTTTATTAATATTTATAAGTTGATTGGTAATGTAATATGTAAATTGTGTGATAGATTAATGTATTTTTTGTTTCTTTGAGTAGTGTGTTGTTTTTGTATCGCTAAAGGATGAGTTGGAAATTAATTACATTAATAAAAAATAATTAAATTTGTAATAATTATTTATATGATAAATATTTGTTAAATGTATAATTAATATATTGTTAAAGATGTATATCAGGTGTGAGTTGTTGCATTTGTTGGGAGGGGTAATTTCTTATTAGGTATTTATATTATTATTTTAATTGATAAAAATAATTGGAAAATGTGCAATTGATATTTTTAACATTTTATATATTGGGTGTGTGTTGTTTGTTTTGTATGGATACAGGGTAGAAAGGTAATTAAATATACTTTTTTATTAGATAAATATTAATTATATTGTAATAGTTGTTTAATTATGTAAAATGTGTAAATATTAATTTTTATATTTTTTTATCTTCTGTAATTTGTAGAGGTATCGGTTGGAACGTAATTTAAGTAATAACATTTTAAAATAGTAGAAAAAAATTGTTTAAATATGTAAATTATTATTCTATGTGATAAAAGTGTTGTGCAGTCTAAACTTAAATATGATTGAATGTATTTGTTGTTGTTACAGTGAGAATATATTTTGGTATTTTTAGTAAAATAATAATTGTTTTTAATATTTACATATTTATATTTTGTGTTAGGTCCTTCTGTTTCTTTTTTTCTTTTTGCTCCTTCTTTTTACTGTTCTACATTTTACTGTTCTACAGAAAAAACTATGGTCTTTCAAATAGGTATTGCTCCTATTGACCTTTATTGTGGCGTATTACTTTTAATTATAGAATATCTGAGTTCCAAAACTGAATTACCTGATACGAAGGTTGAGACTGCTAAACCAGATTTTGGAGGGACACTACCTATTAGCGGTACTTACAAGCAACGAGTAGTTCAACATTACCCAAAGACCTGAGACACCAGTAGTTAACTGCACAGCAGGCACTTTCTTTCTCTGCTAGATTTGGGTAAAATTTAAATTATGCTGGCGAAGTTATGAAATTGAGCATTCTGCCATTTTGCATACTTGTTGCTTGCAGGAGAATGGTTTGCACAAAAAATTTCTTGCTTTGAGATATTTGTGTCAGAATCTGCTGCAGCTATCTTGGAAGACTTTTTCCCCACAAGGTGTGCATGTGAACAAGTGACATCCTATTTTGTGCACCTTTGCTCAGGACCCGATGATAAAACCTTGCAGCCCTTCCATAGGGGTATTTCAGTAATAATCATTTTTTGCCTAGGGTAGAATTCAGACTGTGCTATTGCTTGGTGTTTATTGCCCCACTCAGTGGTACTCAGTTTCTCGACTTAAAGATGAAAGGCCAATTCACCACCCTTTCTTTGTTACTGCCCTGAGCCAGGCACCACTCCCAAAGGTTCCTTGAACAGCCAAACCATGCCTCTAGGTTCAGTTCATATGACGAAACCGAATCCTATGCTGACCAGAGGAATATATATATTTTCAAAGGTCTTCTTCAAGAATTTTTTTTGCATTTTAGAGGCTATCTGGAATATCCTGTAACAGATGCCCCGAAGGAGGCAAAGCAATTTTTTCCAGCATGAGCAGCCCTACACCCTGGAAGTTCTCAACTCGGTTCTTTACCCTAGAGGTAGTTTTTTTTTTTAAAGAAAATACTTTATTGGTTTTTGCTAACATCGTGATCCGTGAGCCATAGTATACAAGTATAAGTAGAGATGCAGAATTGGCATAATTAAACAGTATAATATTTTGTAAACTGAACAATAAACAAGCTGCGAAGTAAAGATAAAAAGGGCAATACCAAAGAAAGTTACATGTGTCCCTTTGTCACGTCCCCAGCTGATAAACGCTGTCATCAACCTATTGGCGGTGGGTATGTTCTACGTTTTAGTCATAAAGCATTACCTCTGAATCTAATAATGCAGACATTTGATTATGCCAAATTGTCTTCCCTAATTATTCGACTAAGTTACGATTGATGGTCTTTTATTTGCTTGCTAAAAGTGGTAATGGGGAGTAAAACAAGTCATGGTTATACTTTTAATTTTAGTCATTCTCTAAAGGACCACAGACTCCGAATTCCAATTTTGTGTATTTATTATAAGGCCAAAAATAACACGCCTCAGTATCAGTGTATATAGATACATGAAAACCAATACAGTGCCAAGTTTACGAATATAGTTCATTCGGCACAAAAGGCCTATTATGATGAACTCCAAAATCAAAACACAGCAAAGAATGGAAGCTGAGTCGAGTTCTCTTTTCATCTGGAAGGGAAAACAAAACAAAGAAAATAATCTTTCCCTACACTGCTCTAAATGAGGGCCCTACCTATTTTTCCTGTATCATTTCCCAAAGGTGTCAGCACATGTTGACTTCCTAAGAAGTACTCACTTCAAATGGGTTTCCTAGCTTAAGACTATGGAGCTCGCTCTAAGATGCTCCTTCTTCTCCAAGAATCAGCAGAAGTCTCTAGACTCTGTCCCTGCGCATCATACCAAAAGCAGTGTTCAGCCTTCAATACGTCATATATTAAAACTTTCCATTGCAACACTTCTTCCACTGTGTAGGAGAGTAGGATCTGCACTTATGTTGCCCCCACTTTTTTCTGATGTATACACAGGTTTCTGGCTATAGTCTGGCTGGGTCCCTGCTAATCAGGGCCCCAGTCTCACTGATCTCTCTTAACAACTTGGTGTGCATATTAGATGCACTAGTGATTGGATACTGTGGTACCTTATGAGCCCCTAGTAGATGGTACCTTAGGTACCTAGGTCATTGGGACTTCACAGGCCTACCAGGTGCTGCAGCATGTATTATGCCACCCCTGGGAAGCATTCACAATCTGACACCACAGGCCTGCTACTGCAGCCTGTGTGAGGTAGTGTTAGCACTCCTCACTGAGGTATAGGTTCCTATATCTCACCATACTCACACATATAAACCTATCAGCCACCCCTAATGCAGGCCCTATCAATCCTGAGGGCAGGGTGCTTGGTTTACTATGTGAGGGGGTGCTTCTGCATGAGCAGGACCCCTCTGCAGCTGGCAGAGTCTATTCTCTGCTGCTGTTTTTGGATGCGGTTAAACCATATACTCTTAAGTGCATTATAACCTCGCGGTAAATGCTAACTTTGGAATGACTGCATCAAAACATGTCGTGTTTGGTGTCAAACAACTTGGAATTATACCCCCACACCAGTAACTGGTGTGGGAGTATGATCCCACCCTTCTAGAGGGGATGACATGTACCCACTGTACTAAACGGTAGAAATCTTCTAGAGCCCTGGCATCACAAAATGGATGCCACCAGCACAGACACTGGGCTGCCCTCCTGCTGCTGACCGAAACTCGCAGTGGAGGAAGCCCAACAAAAGGTATCCTGTCACAGGGAGGTGTCACCACCTCCAAAACAGGATTTAGTGTATTGGAGCTGGGTGGGTGCACTCTTAGAGTGCTTTGAAGTCCTGCACTGGGGGAGCAGTAGGCTACTCTGTGCATATGCCAGCTCAAACCGGTTCAGGGGCTACCTGCCCCTGCTCTGGCGCGAAACTGGACAAAGGGAAGTGGGTGTAACCACCCACTACCCTGACCCTCCTAGAGGAGTGGTCATAGAGCTAGTCCCTCCCCTATCTTCACTATAAGATAGCAAGCATTGCCAATGCAATTCAGATTACCCTGGACCACGCTCTACAAAGAAGGATCCTGGCCCTTCGACGTTCCACTATCTCTGGAAGACTGAAGAATCTCCCTTGGAGTCAAGGAGTAACTCCCCTGCTTGGCACCTGTAACTTCAATCAATGGTTGCAAACTTCACCGCCGGAGTCCGAAGTCCCTGCGTCCCCTGAAGCGGATTTCCTGACTTCTTGACGGCCATTTTGAGTCCCCTGCGAAGCTGTGGCATCTGGACCCCACGAGTGACGAGGAACAGCAATACCAGGGAACCGTGCACTGATTTCGAGTGCAAACGAACTTGTGCTTCGGACCATCTGTAGTCCAAGTCCCTAGCAGGTCTTGTTCCGAAAATCAGCGGCCTACCCCGTCCCGAGTGACCGTGGGCTCCTGTGAAACTTTTCCTGCAAAGGCGTCTTCGCGGTTACTTGCCCGTTGGCTAGTGACTCACCCTAAGACTTTCTAACCAACTTCATGGGCTCTCCTGATTGCTCCGGGCCTGCCCTCACTTACCCTTGCTGGGTAAGTACATCAGACCTTGCTGGTCTGCATCACCGACTATCTTCAGTTCACACGAGACTTGCAGTTGCCAAGGCTTGTTGGCTCCAATCCGGTTGCCGACACCGTCATCAGCTGCAGACGTTGTGGGACACTCCGAATCCAGCTGCTGGTCCTTGTTGATCCCTCCTGGACCTCGTGAGCAAAGAGGCAAATCACCATCGACGACCTGGAACGCCGCGACATCTGTGGTCATCCATCCTGCTGGCCACCGGTCACTGGCAAGTGATTTTGAACACTGTCCCCTCAATTTTCAGGTCCTCTTCATCTTCAATCCACCTTCGGATTCCAGCGGACACCTCTTCAGTCGTCTCAAGCAGCAAGTCTTCATTGGTCTCCATTGAAAACAGCATCGCGACCCGACACCAACACCCAACACCGGCTTCCCTGGGTGAGGTAACTCGTGCACTCCGATGCCCAAGTGTGTGTTGGCCCTCGAAATACTTACCCTGTAAGTGGCTTGCTTGTTGACTTCTTCGAAGTGCCCTAACACTTTAAAATACAAACCATGACTTGCTCCATTGTAACCTATAGGAAACCCGCGGCTGTGTTTAGACACTGCACGCGTCTCCCGTGGGCTTGTTACTTACCTGCTAGCACTGCAGTAGTGAAGCCCCAGCGATTCCCAAGGCCCTAGGCTTTGTCATTTTGCAAGTCGACTTTGTTAAACCATTTTCTTAGTATATGGTCTGGTATGCCCCTAGGGCTACAGCCATATTTGTGCTTAATTTATTGAGAACTGTTGACATTTGAATGTGTATCTGGGTTCTAATCTCATAAAGAGATTAGTAGAGTGTATCTAGAAATAAATACATATATATTTGATACATATACCGGTGTGGTGTCCCTTTCATTTGGTAATTCAAGAGATTATAAGGTAAAACAAGCTGCTTTACATTCCTCAGAGACTTAGCCTGAAGGCTGCTCTCCACAGCTACCACTAGGATAGCTTTCTTTAAAAGGTTGTCTTAAACCTATCTACCATAAGAGTCGAATTGGACTGGTGCAAGGTGGCCACTATAACTAGTGACCAGCATATGCCAGGCAACTTCTCACACACAGTAGCTTTAATTAATTTCTTCTTAGTCTTCCAATGGCCTTGGTTCCCAGGCAGGCCAGACGCGAAAGGCGTCCTCCCTTCTTGCCTTCCAGTCTTCTTCAAAGACATTCCGGGTATCTCCTTAAATCTAAGAATAACGAGGCTGAATTCCTGCACCTGCAGTAAGATGAGAACGCGCTACTTTTGAGTACAAAAGAGATTAATTTAATTAATATTGTTGAGCAGCCAGGGAGAAACGAAACTAACAACAATCTTACAGATTGGGCCTACAATTCAGGCAACTTAAACTAAACATGGTTACATTGCACGAATATAATTTCATCCTGCACATTACATATACAGGAATTATAAATGTTTCTAATACATGTAAAATCCTACTTGAATGTGCACACTACATTTCAATGTGAAGATAACGGTTAAATGCATCTTAATAATTGTAAAAAACTGCAAACGAGGAAAATACATATGAGTGCATTTAAACCATGAGTATAGTGCACCCATATAATTTAGAGTGCTGTAAGCGCTCTATCAGTCCTCCCCTCTTATGACTAGTGTTATAACACCATCATTCTATCCTCTCACAATTTCTCCTTTGTAGAAGAGACCGACCTAAACAGAAGCTGTAGCTTGCCGTCCCTGTCTAAATCTTTCTAACCCTTTAAGATGCAGATAATGACTGTCCTGCAGTCATTCTAACTGCTGCTCTTGCCTTTTCATGGAATTTTCATTATGTCGTGCTTTCTGCCACCTGTAAGCTTTGATGGCTCCCAGTAGTACAATTATACAAATGACAGCTATTATGATAGGTTTCAAGATGTATCCCATTATAGCTTGTCCCAGGCTTCCAAACCAGCCTCCAACCTTTCCAAATCCTTTTCCAGTTTGTTCCCAGAGTCCATCAGCAGCCAAATCCTTCAAATCTAGATGTATTTCTGAAATGTTACTAATGTGCTTTCATATATTACTGACAATAGACGATTTTGAAGAACCATAGCTCTTATCGAAACCATCTCCCCATCTACAAGCAATAGAATTTGGGCCGTATTTATAGATATCTTGTCCACCAGCTTTGCCAACCTTCTGATTTTCACATCATTCAAAATCACACCCATACTAGGTATCATGGCTCCAAATATATCCCCAACAATTTCTCCTGCACTTACACCACATTTTCCTCTGTGAGATCTTTTTCCTTCCAAAGGCCACAAATCCTCCAGATGAAAGATTTTGGGGTACACCACAGCCAGGTAACGTGCCATACCAATTCTTAGGCAGCTTTACATAAGCTTTTGTCCCGCACACAAAATACACATTTGGCACTATGGTTATTTTATCCAAGAGCGCCTTTCTAATTGACTCCTCAATCAAGAAAATGTGTTCACAATCACGCTCACCCACAAATATCTTGTCATAATATGATGACGGATTTCTAATACACAATTTCCCTTGTTGCTGAAAGTCTAAAGCTATTGGACCAGAACTTCCCTTTGCCTTATGATCTAATTCTTCCTGTGTCCATGGGATGACTTTATGCTTTGGGTCTGGTCTAAATAAGGTCTGCCTATGCCGGTCTTCTATTTCATCCACAAACTTCTTTTCGATGTCTGTTAACATGCAGGTCAAATTGTGTTTATGGGCATAAGATGTATCTAAGGTAATAGTAGGCACAAAATACTTAGACATCTGCTCTACTTCCTTATAGGAATCATATTTATTCATGTACTTAAGAACTGGAACTTCTGAGAGTACCACATCATAATTCGAGAAATAGTACTCAAAATGTGCCTTACTATAAAACATGCTCAAAAACACACTACATGTGATGCCAGACGCCAAAGGTAAGTGATGGTATTGAATTCCTTCTTCTACTGATGCTGGCAGTTGCATACACACAACAGTCTTTCGCTTCCATCGTATCAACATACTCCTACAACAAGCGAGCATAAGCATTCAGCTTGAAATCAACTTTTGATAAATCTACATGTAACATCCGACTAGTCTCCCTGATCATTTCTCTATCTTTTGCGGATGCACCCCCTTCTAAATCCGTGACAGGTGGGGCAAGTGTCGTCTGTTCCCCCTTCCCTTCAGCATTTTGAGATTCAACCAAAGATGTAAAAATCACCACAGTTATGACAATAAGCACCACGACAATAAGGGTACCAATTATGCACTTCTTCTTGCGTCCTGAATTGTCAGACTCCATTTTGAACCACTGCTGATATCTTGTGGTGCAAACGAAATCAACAAAGTCTCTTTTCTTTGCTTTATCCTGTTATTTACAATGCCTATTTATTGTTCTTTGTCCATTCGATTGTTGCAATATATAGTCCAATAACACTAAACCTATTGTAGAGATGTAGTCAGCCCTATCCCTTAGTTCTTCTTCTACTGAACGTCCCTAAATTTAAATCTTCCACTTGGGCCTAGGTTATCTTATTTCTAAAGCCTAATGAGTTCTCATTTCAGAGTTCAAGCTTCATCATTAATGATATTAGATCCAAGTACGGTAAGAACAAGATTGCAGAATCTATGCACGCATTTCTCCCAATTCCTGTGCAGTTGGGTGACGACCGAAGGTAGGGAAATTAATCTGGTTAAGGATCAAAAATCGTAAACCACTCAGCCTTGGTGGATCAGGGACGGTCAGTGTTAGAATTCCAAAAGCCTCAACTCCAGGTACCAGCAACTGAATATCAATCGATACGGTGTCCCCTCCGTAACTCACTGTGCCAGCCCCCAATCTCCCGGAGTTCCTCGGTCTCTGCATCTGCAGCCAGGTAAGTCCAGTCAGGAGATGCGTACTTTTGAGACGGTACCCTCTTTCTTCAGGATCGTCTTAGACCATCCGGTCTCTCTTCGGCTTCACTTTGATCTGATTCAGACGTTTCCAGACTCGGAGCGAGATTTTTCTCAGATGCAAGCCTTATGTTTAGCTTTTCTTTTCTTGTCAGCCACTTTTCTGCTTCTGCACCTGTTCTCCTCTCTTCCCCTTGATCTGATCCTACTGTACCAGGCTGTTCACCCTGCTCTGGTTCAACGTTCACTCTGCAATCTCGACTATGTCAGGTTCTGAACTCAACTCTGGAACGGCTTGATCTCTTCTTTCTTGCTCAGTTGATTGTTCAGCCTCATCACTGATGCTTACGACCTGACCTGTTCCTGCACTGTCTGTTGCATTTTCAATAGCTCGTCTCGGAACAAGGGGAGTCGTTTCCTCCACAGGCTCTGGAACTCGATGACTATGCGAAGTGTGAATCCAATTTGGTAGTCCTCCACACTTCACAGCTGTACTTCTGACCAGAATCACCTGGTAGGGTCCTCGCCAGCAAGCATCAAGGCAGCTCTTCCTCACATGCTTTCGGACAAGCACCCAGTCAACAGGGTTGCGATCATGCAGCAGGTCTCTCGAGGTGGATGCAGACGCAGCCTCGACCTGGTGGGACACAGAATTAACCACATCAGCCAGTCCCCTACAATAATCCAATACCAAATCATCTGTGATGTTTATCAATGCTGTAGCTGGCCCCGTAGGCAATTGCATAGCTCTTCCCATCAGTATCTCATGAGGAGAGAGCCCTATCCTCCTATCCAGGAGTACTACGCAGACACATCATTACCAAGGGCAATGCATCTGGCCATTTCAGTGAAGTTGACGAACAAACTTTTGACACCCTCATCTTGTTTGTGCCGTTTATCTGCTCTACAAGACCAGAATCCTCAGGTCTGTTACTACAGTGCAATCTCTGATCAATATTCAAAGCTGTACACAACAACTTCATGATTTCATTATGGAAGTGTGTCCCTCTATCTGTATCCACCGAGGTCGGAAATCTGAACCGCGGTATCAGTTCTCTTAAGAGCAATTTCGCCACTGTGAGACTGTCACATCGTCTAGTTGGTTATGCCTCAACCCAATGTGAAAAGATACGATTTCGCGTGAGTGCTGAAGCAGTGTGTCACAGGTCTGTGACGTTTCAACAAATGAATGTTGGAAAGAGAACTGTGGTTGCGATGAGTCACATTGAAAGATCAGAAGGTCCTTTCAATAGAATACAATTGGACTTTATTGAGATGCCGAGGTGCAATAGGTTGAGATATGTTTTGGTGGTCCCTCTATCTGTCTCCACTGAGGTCGGAAATCCGAAGGCGCGCCTAAAGCAAGATCGTCTGCGTCCGTCCACGCCTGGACCGCGCCCGGCGCCAGAACCCCTGCCCCCCGCACCAGCCACGAAGACTGCCTCTACTACGACGCCAACACCCTCGTCGCTCTCAACCCAGGAAGGAGCCAGACCTGCTGCAAGGCCGCCCCGAAGCACACCCACGCTCCCTTCACCTGCCTGAACTGCAGTTTCTCCTGCCTCGAAGGCTCCGAGATACCCGCCACGACGGAACCCAACCAGCTTAGATGCATCCTGATCAACAACCGCTCTGCACGCAAACACGCCGTCGAGCTCTGGGACCTACTCGACATCGCATCCGCGGCCGTCGCCTTCCTGACCGAGACCTGAATGAACGAAGCCTCCTCGCCAGACATCACCATAGCCATCCCCGACGGGTACAAGATCACCCGCAGAGACCGCACCAATGGGGCCGGAGGAGGAATCGCCATCGTCCACAAAAACACCATCAAGGTCTCAACAAACACCAACGACACCCTCAGCTCCGCCGAACACATGCACTTCCAGATCCACACGGACCCCAAGGCCACCCTAAGAGGCACCCTCGTCTACAAACCGCCAGGACCCCGGCCTCAATTCTGCGACTCCATCGCCGACCTCATCCGCTCGCACGCGCTGACCTCCACCGACTACATCCTCCTCGGAGACCTGAACTATCATCTGGAGAACAACAACGACAACAACTCCTCCACCCTGATCGACAACCTCGCCAACCACGGACTAAAACAGCTCCTCATGACGCCGACCCACATCGTTGGTCACACACTTGATGCCATCTTCTCCTCAAGCCCCCACGTCACCTTCAGCCACGCCTCCGAACTCACCTGGACAGACCACCACTGCATCCACTTTTCCTTCCGAAAACCCCTCACACACCACCGCACCCTACAGATCCCCCGCCACTGCTGGGGCAAAGTCACTGAAGAACAACTACAGACAAGCCTCGCACTCAACCCTCCGACCAATCCCACCAACCCCGATGATGGGGCACTCACCCTCGAACGCTGGATGAATGACTGCACCAACATCGTAGCCCCGCTGAAAAAAACCCACCAACAGAGACACCAGCAAAAGAGCCAGCTGGTTCACCCCGGAACTCCTCGCCTCAAGGCGCACCTGCCGGAAATTGGAGAACATATGGCACAGCGACAAGACGCCATCCGCAACCACCACAACCTCATCAGGACCGCCAAAAGGACCTCCTTCACAGACCACCTTGACAACAACGCACACAACAGCAAGGAGCTCTTCAACATCGTGCAGGAACTCTCCAACCCCAGCTCCAGGGCCAACGACATCCCGCCATCGCAAGCCCTGTGCAACTCCCTCGCCACCGTCTTTCACCGAAAAATCACCGACATCCATGACAGTTTCAAACCCCGTAGTGCCTCGTCGCACCGGACCCACCGCACCCAACCGGCCACGACTCCCTGACAACCTGGGCCAATGTGAGCATCAAGGACACAATCAAGACCATGGGCACAATCCACTCCGGATCCCCATCCGACCCTCTCCCACACCACATCTTCAACAAAGCCGGCAATTCCATCTCACCCCACCTGCGCAACAATCATCAACCTCTCCTTTGAGACCGCTACCTTCCCCGAGAACTGGAAGCACGCAGAGATCAACACCCTACTGGAGAAACCCAAGGCGGATCCGAGCGACCTCAAAAACTTCCGGCCCATCTCCCTGCTTCGGTTCCCAGCAAAGGTCATCGAGAAGATAGTTAACAACCAGCTCACCCGTCACCTCGAAGACTACAACATCCTGGACCCCTCCCAATCAGGATTCCGCAGCAACCACAGCACCGAGACCGCCCTCGTCGCTGCCACAGACGACATCAGGATCCTTCTAGACAACGGCGAGACGGCGGCCCTCATCCTCCTAGATTTCTCCGCCGCATTCATCCGGGAGAAGGCCTTGGACTGGACCACCTCCTTCCTCTCCGGCAGAACTCAGAGAGTCCGCCTCCCCCCGTTCCGGTCCGAGACCTCCAAGATCATCTGCGGCGTCCCACAGGGATCCTCCCTCAGCCCGACGCTCTTCAACGTCTACATGGCACCACTAGCACGCATCGCCCGACAGCACAACCTCAACATAATCTCCTACGCAGACGACACGCAGCTGATCCTCTCCCTCACCAAGGACCCTCCCAACGCCAAATCTAACCTCCACCAGGGAATGAAGGCCGCCGTCGACTGGATGAAGGAAAGCCGACTTAAGCTGAACTCAGACAAGACGGAGATCCTCATCCTCGGGTCCAACCCCTCAGCTTGGGACGACTGCTGGTGGCCCGCATCACTGGGGGCCCCCCCGGCCCCTACCGACCACGCACGCAACCTGGGAGTCATCCTCGACTCAAAACTCACCTTGACCAAACAAGTCAACGCAGTCTCCTCCACCTGCTTCAACACCCTCTTCATGCTCCGCAAGATCTACAGATGGATCCTGACAAACACGAGGAAAACAGTCACCCAGGCCCTAGTCAGCAGCAGACTCGACTACGGAGATGCCCTCTACGCCGGAGCCTCATCCAAGCTCATCAACAGACTACAAAGAATCCAGAACGCCTCTGCACGCCTGATCCTTGACGTCCCGCGCCGCTACCACATCACCCCCCACCTGAGGAACCTCCACTGGCTCCCCGTCGACACAAGGATCTCCCTTAAGCTCCTGATCCACGCACAAAAGGCACTCCACAAGACCGGCCCAGCCTATCTCAACAGTCGACTCTCCTTCTACGTACCCAACAGGATACTCCGCTCCGCTGACCAAGCCCTGGCCGCGGTCCCACGCATCTGTAGAACCACCTCCGGAGGCAGGTCCTTCTCCCACCGTGCCGCCAAGACCTGGAACACCCTCCCCCTCTACCTACGACAAACCAAAGACCTGCTGACCTTCAGGAGACAACTCAAGACCTGGCTTTTCGACCAGTAGCAGCAGCAGCACCCCCCCCCCCCCCAGCACCTTGAAACCCTTACAGGTAAGTAGTGCGCTTTACAAATTAACTGATTGATTGATTGATTGAATTTAGCTTACACAAAAGATCTCTGGGCTTGAATTGCACACTACGAATTGATGTCTATCTTGGAATGGTCCTATTCTCACGGGTAACTCGTTTGTCAATGGGTTAGTCATTCTCTGGTTAGAAACTCCTAAAACTTGGATCGATTCTCCTGAAAGAGATACATTTGGAACCACTTCTGTTCTTACTGTGGAACGCGCAGCTCCAGTGTCAAATAAAAACGTAACAGGATTTCCATTCACTTCTGCATCTACAAACGGTCCTCTCTGATCTACTTCTAAGGCCGCACCCAAAGTGCAATCTTCCTGCACCCCCCCTCTGATACTCATGAGGATCTTGAGTTCAGTCAAATCTATCTAGGATTTCAAAATATGGCATCTGGAGATACACCTGATTATTGGTAGGTATTCTTGGAGGCTGAGGTACTTGCAATTGTGGCTCAAATCCTCTCTCATACATTGACCTAGGTCTAGTCACGATGTTCAAAGTCTCGGACATCTGTTCCTCTCCCTCATTCTGTATTTGATTTGCTGGATTCAATCAACACTTGCGCTTCCAATGCCCGATTTTTTGACAAAAATGACAGGCAGTGACCTTCTTTTGATTTGTTACCCAATCTGCATCCATTCCTCTTCCTCTTCCCTGTCCAGGTTGGGGTACCATCTGTTGACCAATTCCTCTACCACTTCATCTACCTCAACCCATTCCTCCTCCAACCCCATACATCTGATCAGGCCTTTCGACATTCCTTAGTTGTACCAACATCAACTTGTCTTTCACTTTCTTTTGTGTTGATTCCACCTGATCACTGCAGTATTTTGCATAACGCAGAATTTCATCTATCGTTTTGTTTTCAAACAGATCAAGTGTGTCTGCATCATCAAGCTAATATCAGATTTCAATCCCAGCACAAACTTCGAGACAAACTGTCCCATGTCTTTCTGCTCAATTGCGTCCAATCCGCTATGCTGTTTAAAAGCCACTAACAGTTGCTCATAATAGTCATGCACCAACTCTTTAGAATCTTGAGTAGTACGATCGATTTTAAGCCAATCAACAGTTTGGGGAGCTACCTTGGATTGTAACCAGGTAATCACTTGCTCATAATTCTTCATTACCTCGGGTGAAGGACCATGATTCACCCGATCTCTAGCTGGTTTTGCATTAGGCCATTTAATGGCAACTTTACATGCCATCCATAAATGACCTGGAACCACTATATCAAACAATGTATTTAAGTCAATCCATAACACTTTGGTAATCTTAACAAACTGATCCAATTCTTTGTACCAATCAGCAGGTTTTTCCCTCAGCCAAGGAAAATAATTAGTGAAAGCTGCCAAATCACCTCTACTCCATGGCACGTGTACATACCCTCCATTTTGTACTTCTCTCAAGGGGAAATTCCCTGTCGTTCCCATCCCTCCACCTGGAGGTGGAGTATTCCCTATACCATTCCTGGTGCTTTTCTTTTTGGCCCACCTTTCTTCCCATCTGTCTAATTCTTTCCAAGCTCGCATCCCTATCACCAGTTCCCTGATGTGTGCCTTCAATCCTATCATTCGCTTCTCTTCCAATTTCTTATCTGTATAATTAAATCGGCAAGTTCCCTGCATCATTTTGGTCTTTGTCAAATCCATCTCATACATTTGTGCCAATTGTGACAAGGCATCATGAGCTCTCTTCGCCTTTCTGGTAATGTCCTTAGCTACGAATAGCAATTTGCTTGGGTCATAAGTATCAGTTCTTTCGAATGGCAGATTCCCTTCAATCACCTCATCGATTTCTGCTTTTAATCTCACCACATCTAACTACGGTGCCTTCAATGCAACATGTATCATCTGCTGGTCTCTTTCACTTCTCAATTCCTCTCTGTCGCAACTTTGTGTTCTCCTTGGAACCCCACTTTTCTTCCATCCTCACAACTGGGTGACTTTCTCTCTCCCAGCTTCGGCTTCTCCAGTGGTTCCCTACACACTCAACATGTGGCCCCAACAGTGCTACTCTAGATGCTTCTCGTCTCATCTCTCTTTCTTCACTCTGTATCATTGACTCCCTCACCAGTGGAACCCACATTCTGATGTCTGATCTAGAATTTGCCAAAGCTCCTGTTCGCCTTTGTTCTGACCCACTATCCATCCTTGATGGATCCGCTGTAGCTGGCAGTGGGGTACTAGCTTCCACCGGTATCTGAGCCATGCCCGTTCCACTCATTGTAAGACTCCCTTCAGATATAGTCTCTTCACTTTCTCCTGTCTGCTGTTGATGCCCACTTATTCTCTTTCTAGGGTTATATATCGAAACTACCGGTCTAATAGTAACTGGTACTGAAAGTGCTTCCAGCAACGGTATGTTATATGCAGTGTCTTCTGGCTCAGTAGCTTAATAGCCTATTCCACCGGACCCTCCTGGAATATGTGTTCCCACTAAAATCCTCCCTCTTACTCCGGTGGTCTGATCCTCTGAACCCGTTCGTCTCACTACTAACACTTCCACTATTCGTTGTGTCTGTTCCAGAGGAGGACGTTCTGCTAGCAGTCTATCAAGAAAACTGTCATCTGTATCACTGTCTTCTTCTGTCTTACTTTTTCCTCCAGACCCTCCTTCTAACAGCCTGAATGGATACAATCGTTCTCCCTCTATGGTGTCTACTCTCCATCTCTTTAACTGTGCATCCCATCTGGCATCATGATATGCCTTCATTGTCTTCTTCATTCTTCCCTGCGAAGCTTCTCTTTTCTTTTCTATTGATGCTCTCATCCATGCGTCTAATGCTTCAAATTGTGTTGGTCTAGGCGGAGGTTTCAGAGAAGACATCCCTCCCCTCAGCTGATAAAGCACCTCCATTCGGAATAACCAATAGCGAGGGAAAGCCAATTCACCCTCTTTCTCTGTAATTTTGTGCCAATTTTGCAACCACACTATAGCATGTAATCCTACATTCGTTGCCATATAATGTGCCAGAGTGTCCTCTGGTGGCGCTTCTCCTACTCGAGTCACAACCCCTGTGTCGCCTCTACACAAATCTCGCAACACCTTAAAACATCTCATCATGAAAATCAATTATTTGCAACAAAAATGTCAATATTCGACTTCGGATGAACTTCGACCAATCCCAGCATGGCGTTACACCAACTGACCTATCCTAGCACAGCGCGCACTGACGTCACTGTTCACTCTTTGCAGCGGCTCACCCACCTTTACAATTTCAGCTCGTACACTCGCTCACACATTCACACTACCAATAACTGTATATCCAAAAGTTATTAACCCAAGTAACTGTTCCTACATAGCCACAATAACTTACAGTTACATAAACAAATAATTGTCTGGCTACTAAAAGATCAATAGAACACTCTTACAAGAACATTCGTCAGTTGTGACCCCCGAACTGCATTGGTCACTCAATCGCCATAGTCCACCCCTGGCACCTGAGGCTTTCTACCGCGACTTACTCCTGCATGCACACAAAGTTCCCTGTCACAAATGGATCGTCGATAGCACTTCACGACACCTACACTTTTGATCAATTACAAACAAAAAACTATCCCGGGGTCTTGGACTTCTCTTGAGTCCGCCAACCAAACTTCCTGATCCGCACGTGCCCAGACCAGTAAACCAATAAACCCACAATTACTCAACTAGCATTCCATCTTCGCAAGACATCACACAATTAATTTATCACCGCAATCTAACACACCACACAGATTCATACTCACGCTACCACTGTTTCCGCCGCACTGTCAACGTCCGCCAACCTCCATCACCTTCGCCGTCTTCTGCTCGGTCCAAACTCTATGTTCTTCCGATCCTACTCCTAATTTCTCTTTTCTCCCCTCTCTTTTAGAAGCAAACCATCCTCTGCTACCATGTGATTATGCCAAATTGTATTCCCTAAATATTCTACTAAGTTACAACTGATGGTCTTTGATTTGCTTGCTTAAAGTGGTAGAGGGGAGTAAAACAAGTCAAGGTTATACTTTCAATTTTTGTCATTTCTAAAGGACCACAGATTCCAAATTCCAATTTTGTGTATTTATTATAAGGCCAAAAATAGTTGAATATAAACACACCTCAGTATCAGCGTATATAGATACATGAAATCCAATACAGAGCCAAGTTTACGAATATAGTTCATTCGGCACAAAAGGCATAATATGATGAACTCCAAAATCAAAACACAGCAAAGAATGGAAGCTGAGTTGAGTTAATTTTTTCATCTGGAAGGGAAAATAAAACAAAGAAAATTATCATTCCCTACACTGCCTTGAATGAGGGTCATGCCTATGTCTCTTATATCATTTCCCAAAGGTGTCAGCACGTGTTGACTTCCTAAGAAGTACTCACGTCAAATGGTTTCCTAGCTTAAGACTATGGAGCTCACTCTAAGATGCTCCTTCTCCTTCCGAGAATCAGCAGAAGTCTCTAGACTCTGTCCCTGCGCATCACACCAAAAGCGGTGTTCCGCGCTCAATACGTCCTATATTAAATCTTTCCATTGCAACATTTCTTCCACAATAGCTTTAATTAATTTCTTCTTAGTCTTCCAATGGCCTTGGTTCCCAGGCAGGCCAGACACGAAAGGCATCCTCCCTTCTTGCCTTCCAGCCTTCTTCAAAGACAATCTGGGTATCTCCTTAAATCTAAGAATAAGAGGCTGAATTCCTGCACCTGCAGTAGGATCAGAACACGCTACTTTCGAGTATAAAAGAAATTCATTTAATTAATATTGTTGAGCAGCCAAGGAGAAACAAAACTAACAATAATCTTACAAATTGGGCCTACAATTCAGACAACTTAAACTAAACACGGTTACATTGCACAAATATAATTTCATCCTGCACATTACATATACAGGAATTATAAATGTTTCTAATACATGTAAAATCCTACTTGAATGTGCACACTACATTTCAATGTGAAGATAACGTTGGTTAAATGCATCTTAATAATCGTAAAACACTGCAAACTATGAAAATACATGTGAGTGCGTTTAAACCATGAGTATAGTACACCCATATAATTTAGAGTGCTGTAAGCGCTCTATCACATTGATGGTGGTGGGGCTAGGACAATGCCTTGGTAATCAGCCCAGCTCTTCCATATGTGTGTGTGATTTTTGGGGCAACCCCAAGCCCGAAACACTGGCTCCTCCAACCCCATACAGCAATCCATCTCTCTCTTCCAAACACCCAGCAGGGGTGGGGATTCTGCTTTCCAAGGGCTATGTCCTTTTTGGCAAGGGTAAGGCCAAGGAATAGCAAGTGCCGCTTACACCTGTTCCTATCTATATCCTCCGAGATGTGTAGTAATGCAAGACGCGGTGTACTATCAAGGTTCCAGCGCAGCACCTCAGCCAGGCACGTGAATACTCCCTTCCAAAACCTATACAGGGCAGGGCAAGTCCACAGTGTGTGTAGGAAGGTGGCTTCTTCGCACCGCAGCGTAAGCATTCTGGGGAGGCTATGATTCCTGCCTTCCAGAGCCTTAAGTGTGTGTAATATGTTCTGTGCAAATATTTGAGCTATATCAGTCGCAAGCGTGAGGAGATTGCTGCCCCCCTGGGGGGACTCAAAGGCCTCCCTCCAGTCATCATTGTCAATGGGACCTACATCTGACTGACAGGTCTATCTGAGTGTCTCCAATGTAGGGGCACTAAAAGTAACTAATGTCTGATGTATTTTGGAAATTGTATGCTCCCCTAAGTCTCCCATGAGGAGCTTTCCTTCGAATGGGCTGAATTCGGGTTGGGCCGTAAGATTTTTAAGATATGGTGTAACTGCATGACGGAATTGTAAGTATTTATAGTATTTATAGGATTGAGTGCAGGGCATGGAGAATTCTTCTTGAAATTCTAGGAAGGATTTGAGGGTACACTCCCAGAGGACATAATCCAGGGAGGATATCCCAATCCAGTCCCATCCCTGTAAACTCAGTAGGTGCTTCAGTTGGGGGGAGAAGTTTGTTGCACCACAGCAAGGCCTCCCGCATGAGGCGGTTCTGCCAGCCTATGCGGCAAAGTGATTTATGCCATGATATCAATACTACTTTAGTGGCTGGGGGAAGGGTGATCGTATAGGTATTTGCATAATGAGGGGTCCCCCAGCAGCCATCTCTCAACGGCTTATGCAGGTTTGTCCCTGGGGCTGTACCACTAGTAATTTAATACTGGAGGTGTGAGGCCGCATAATAAGACTGGACATCGGCGGCGGCAATGCCCCGGCAGTATGTGGAAAGAAAACAGTTGCGAAGAGCCAGTCTGACCACTCCATCCGCCCCCATAGGAACCCTCCCAACATGGAGATGATCTGTCTGAACAACGTCAGTGGGATGGGATAAGGGTGATTTTGTAGTTGATATAAGAGACGTGGAAGGGATATCATTTTATAGATTGCCGTGCAGCCATAAAGGGAAAGTGGCAGGCCCAACCATGATTTGAGCTTGGATTTAACCTTGGTGAGGGCCATGTCGCTATTACGCTCTCGGGAAACCTCCTGTCCATCTGCTATGAAAACTCCAAGATATTTCATACCATCTTTGGTCAAGCAAAGGTCACTAGCCCATTTGTAGTCTCAGAGAGACCCCCTCAGAGGCCATAGTGTAGACTTATTTACGTTCATGAAGAGACCAGACGTTTTGTGGAATACTTGCATGATTTAAAGGATTTGAGGGCCTGACCGATGGGGATCGGTCATAAAGAAGAGAGCGTCATCTGCATATAGGGCTATTTGATCTGAAATTTCAGCCGACCATTCAAAGCCCCGAATCTGGGCATCCAGACAAACCCAAGTTGCAAGCGGCTCAATTGCCAGAGCAAATAATAATGGAGATAGCGGGCAGCGTTGCCTGGCGCCCCGGCCAATAGGGAAGGGTGGGGATACACACTCCCCTCTATACGTGCAGATGCTGCAAATCAATGGTACAGCATTCGAATGTATGATAGAAACTGGGGGGAGAAGTTTAATCCTTTCAGGAGAATAAACAAATAGGTACAGCTGACCGAGTCAATACTCTGTCAATGTTGGCCAGGAGTAGAGCCGTTGGACGCTGTAGGCGATCCACAGCTGCTATTGCATTATGGACACAACGTATGTTGTGCCGTGTGGCACGCTGAGGCATAAAACCCGTCTGTTCCGGGTGGATCTGGTGGGGGAGATGAGGCAGATGTCTAGTGGCAAGCACTTTTGGCTAGAAGCTTTGCCTTCACATTTACAAGGGAGATTGGCTGGTAGGAGGCATGGAGTTCCGGGGGGGGGGGGGGCGGCGTCCTGGTTTCTGAAACACCACAATTTCTGCGTGCCTCCAGTCTGTTCTGCATTCTGTCCATCAATTGTTCTTTTTGCCTCCAGTCTGGAGGCACATATGTAGTTTGCGCTGCTTCTTGTACCCCGGCCAAATAAAGTGGGCCTAGGTGAGACATATATGCTTTATAGAATTCACTATGGAAGCCCTTGGGGCCAGGCACTTTTCCGTTGCGTAAATCGGCCAGTGCAGTGGTCAGTTCCTCCAGTGAAAGAGGGGTGTCTAGTGATTCACAGGCTTCCTCATAGAGGGCATTTGGCGGAATGTCATTAAAAAAATCGCTCAATGGTGGAAGTATCTAGGACCCTGTGTGGCTAATAAAGGGACTGGTAGTAGGCAGCAAAGCTACTAGCCAGCACCTCAGGACCTGTCACCAGTAAGTTATCAGGGTCTCGAATTCCCGGAAGTGAGGTATGCGCTTGCACCTGTTGGCATAACCAGTAGAGGAGTCTCCCCGATTTATCGCCCCATTGGTAAATCTACTTTGTGTAGCGAGCGATGCACTATGCGCGTCGTCCATCTGCCCACCATGGTACTGTTGCTGCCTCAAGCATAACTGTCGATGCGATGTGGCCCCATCTCTATTTTGAGTCTGGCTCTCCAGTGCCATAATCCGCGCTTCTCAGTGGATTAGTGACAGTCTTCGTCGTTTACATTCAGCCGTGCAGTGACTGATGTCTACTCCCTGAATCCTGGGTTTCATTGCTTCCCACAGTGCACAAGCAGAGGATGGCTTCACCTTGAGCAAGTTGCGGATAGTACTCTGTGCACAAAGGACCCGGGGATAAAAATGTAATTTATTCTGGAGAAAGATGAGTGGGTATGGGATTAAAAAGTGCAGCCATCGTCTGTACGATGATGTATCCTCCAGGTATCCACCCACCCAACCATATCCGTCAGGGTCTTTAATTTGGACTCGTTGGGCCTAGCTGCAGTGTCAGAGGGTCGCCATCTGTCTATATACGGGCATATTACATCATTTCAGTTCTCATTAACCACTGCAAGCCCCATATTTCCACTAAATGCTCTAAAAAACTCTGGCCCAGGGGTGGGGGGCATAGATGATGCTTCACACTATATTTCCCCCAACTATGAACCTGTGAACAAATATGTATTTGCAATGTAAGTCTGCATACTTTTTCACCAGAGTGAATAAGGTTCTGCGGTGTATCAGAATGGCTACTCCCGGGAGCCTTGTGTAAAGCCCGCATGTAAAGGGTGTATGTACCCATAGCAGTCTAGACAAGGGGTCGTAGTGCCCAGCATATGTGTCTCTTGTAATAGGAGAATGTCAACCCCAATATGCTTGGCCTGTCGAAGCACTGCACCATGCTTGATCTTATCAAGCATATCCTGTGTATTCCAACTAACTACATATAGCTGTCCAGAGCTGCACTTTGTGGGTTGCGCTGCCTTTTACCTGTATCTACTGGCCCTTGCTGTCTCACCTTGTATGCAGTCCACAGGGCAAACTGTTGCAGCCTCACTCCTTTGAAGAGTATGGGCAATGAACAGATATACCAGCGCTGTGCTCCACTACAGAGGCGGCTGAGGGAGGACTTCTGACTGCAAGCCGCACCTGGCCTAGCCCACCTGCCTGAGTGATCAAGAGCACGCCCCCCTCCCCCAATGGGTGCCTCACTTTCGTCTTAGTCGTCTGCTGCAGGGCTCACAGCAATGTATGGCGCCTTGGTTTGATGCTGCACCGCCACCACTTCGCACTGATTGTTGGGTGCTCACCAATCCGCGGCATCCACCAGGGAGGAGTCCCCGGCCCTCCTACAGCGGCCTGGTCATTCTGTTGCTGCCCGCTTGGGGCTCTCTGCAACACTGCCGACTTATGCCTGGCATGTCACAGGTCCCCGGGTCCCGCAAGTGTCCCGCCGCGCTTGCCCAGCACCCCCCCGGGAGGCACACACGGCCCGCTCCGTCACCGAGTCGCTTTCCACAGGATGTCCCCTTGTTGTTGCTCTGACCCGGCAATGACTCCCAACGCAGCACTGACTGGTGCTAGGCAGCCGGGGTTCCATGTGTCATAGAGGGTGGCTGCATTCAGGAGGATTTATGAGGATGTTGGCTCGGGCCAGCGGGGATAGCTCAGAGCACGTCCGCAATGTTTGACCGATTGGCTCTGCCCCCTAGAGGTAGTTGTTTGAGAGATTATATATAGAATATAGAGGTCCTTAATGACCTTCCTGTTTTGATACAGGTGAGTTAAATCCTGTCTCATTTGGTGGTACAAATGACTACTTAACTACTAAAGGTATCCTACCCAAAGTATTTAGGACTCAGCCCTAAACTCTTGTGGTTTTACCCGCTCAGTGCGGGAAAGTAAGCAATTCCTTTTTGTTTAGTAACCCTCACGCACCCTAGTGGTGCCATGCTTCATCATCGGGTTCACCCTAACTCCTAAAGGTCAGGGTGGGCTCAACCATATTCCAGGGAGCACTTTGGAGAGATAGGCCAGGGGGTCTAAAGATAAAAATCCTCCTCCGTCTCCAGGTATCCTTTATTGGTGGAGGCGTAGGGGATATTAAAATTATATATACAAGGGGTCTTCAGGAGGTGATGGTCCTATGGCCCTAGTGTCTAGTATCTTGCCAACATGTTTCAGCCCCTACAACTGACCTCTTGGGTCCCAGGCTTTCTTCAGGGCAGATAGAGGTTCCCTTCCTGGTTATACAAACAGGAATTACCAAATGTTTCATTTGGAGTATGCAGAAAGCTGCATTCTCAATAGTGGTATGGAAGGTATACTTATCTTCCTTCTGGTTTTTCTTATGTCTTATATCCGCCTGTAAGAAGAAATGAGAGGACACCAAGACATTTTATACATCACATTTCGTATGTTTCACCCATGTAAGATCAAAATACTGGGTGTTGTCATGTGCTCTCACACCAAACACTCGTGATGATCTGTGGTCAACCAAGGTGAGCTTATTGTGGACCTTGTCGTCCCACTTGCTCGCATTTTCGGGCATGCATCAGGTGCACCCACTATTATTAATAGCCCATGAACATCAGTCCATTCGAAACTCCATGTTTAAAACATGTTCCCTCATATGATCACACCACATCGATCCACATACTTGCATATCACCTTCATGCTATAATTCCACCTTTCATAAGTGTAGTTTCTCATCTCACACATATCTCTTACCCTATTATGGTGGATTGCATGTATCTCAAGGGGAGCGGTAGAAGGGGTAGCCTTTTAGTCACACTCTGCGTCGTTGACAGTGTATAGTTGCGTGGGAGAAAGAGAGAAGTTCTCTCTCATGTTTGTCCAGCTCTATCAATATTGCTATAGCGGGCCCATTCTATCTGGAAGAAAATCCCATGGTCCCCACTTACTTCCTCAAAGGTTCTGCCCCTCGATTCCACCTACTTGGATCTGCGTCTCCCAGCTTTTGCGGTTGCTTACATCTGTAGCGCGGCTTTTAAAGTCAGTACCATTGATTGACTACGTGCTGGAAGGGTGCAGAGCCCCTCTTGCAGCACGTGGATATTCCGTCATTTCCGTGAATGTCTGATTGGACTACACCGGCCCCCATGGCTCATGGGAGGTGTAGTTCTGTATGCTTTTTCATAATATGAACATATGGGAGTATATACACCGCACTTTGCCATATTTATTCGAGTGCCTCATTTATTCATTTCCATGTATGATTTTATAATATTAGCGCATGTATGCAAGCTTTCTCAAATACATCTAGGAATGTTCTTGTATATACGTGTGGCGTCAATGCGACAAATACTCATTCCTGATACCGCACAAGTTCTAGATTCAGTATCTCGTATCCTAAACGGGCAATGCGGGTTTATTTGTTTCATATCATGAATTCTCATATATATTTAAGAGTGTAGAATTATTCCATGTCGGATGGCCGAATTATACACACATGTAGGGGTGTTTGAGCTTCACCTGTAAGTGTGAGGATGTCACTAGTAATGTAATCGTGAACAATGACCACAATGTCAATATTACTATTGCGGCTGCATAATTAGGTATTGGAGTGGGCATTCTGTGAGCCCCTAAAGATATATTTTGGCTATTTGTTATGATCCCACAGAGTAGTAGTACAGAATACCTCAAATCTCCCCTGCCACACGAGGCAGTAGGGGAGAGGGAAGATCATAGGTCCATCCAGGTTAATCATGAGGTAATAAATGTATAAAATATTTCGCCAACCCCTCTATCTTCGTTGATTTAGTTGGTTCCAGGGGATGGAATTGTTAAGTCCCTGAGTATGTGTCTGCAATCTATAGACCCACCTCTGTTCTTTCTCCAACAGTCTTTTACCTATGTTGGGTCCACCTTTCCTTTTTTCAATGATTGTCCATTTCAGGACTTTATCAGTGTGCCCCATTTCTACTTAGTGGGCAGTGAGTTTGGGGGCCGTGATCAACCGTCTAATTGTTCTCCTATGCTCACTGATCCATACTATCACCTTCCTAGTGGTCATCCCGATGTTTCTGGACGTACAGGGGCATGTGATCATGTATATTGCGTTAGTGGTATTACAGTTGGTATGGTCCCTTTGCTCCCACTGACGAGTCAGGCCCAAATCAATACTGATGGTGTGAGTTGTGTAACAACATACCACACATGAGCCGCAAGGGTAATGGCCCTTTACCTGTGGTTGGCTCCATAGTGTAAGTTGGGTGCTTTGTTTCTGTGTTCAACTGTCTGTGTGTACCAAGGTGTTCCTAACACTTTTATTCCGCTTGAATGAGAACATGGGTTTCTCAAAAATTAATTTATTCGAGGTTAGTATGTGCCACTTGTTGTGGATATTTTCTTTATAGCATTAGATGACGAGTTATATGTAGTAATACAAATCATTGCCTCAGTATCTCTTTTGTGTTAGTTTCAAGCAGGGCCGCTCGTGGTGTTTTGCGTGATCTTTTTTGCGCCTGCTCAATAACTTTTTTGGGGTACACTTTTTCTCTCAGTTTGACAGAGAATTTGTCTGCTTCTTTGTTGAAACTTACAAGGTCTGAGCAGTTTCTATGAAATCTCAGGTACTGCCTGATGGGGAGGTTTTCTATCAGTGATCTGGCATGCGCACTACCAAAATGAAGCAAACTGTTACGATCAGTAGGCACAATGTTCTTTCCCATTTCCCATTCCTGGCTATGATGTTGATATCCAAAAATGACAGCATCTTATTATTTGTTGTTATTGTGAATTTTAGGAAGGGATTAAGGTTATTAATCCATGTTCCAAATGCTAATGTGCTTTCTTTTTCTTTGTCACCATACCATATGATGATAATGTCATCTATATACCTGAGCCAGCTGCGGATACTTCCCCCAAATGGGTTGTTCGCCCAGACATGGTCATCTTCCTGCTGGCTCATATATAGACAGGCAATACTTGGTGCAAAAGTACTTCCCATGGATGTCCCATGTACTTGTAGGTAGAGTCTGGCCTCAAACCTAAAGTAGTTTTCAGTGAGGGCAATGCGCCTGAGTTCCATGATCCAATTGACAGGGGCCTCCCAGGGCCACTCCTGTGTGTGGAGTATCTTCTCAATCACATATAGACTTTCTTTCTGTGGAATGCTAGTGTAAAGGGCCTCCACGTCCAGACACACCATGGTCTCAGTGTGTGGGTCGTAATCAAGCTCTGTTAGGATATTAAGAAGGTGTTTCGTGTCCCTAACATATGACCTGATTCTGGTCACAAGGGGACGCAAAAACTAGTCTGTGTATTTTGAGAGAGGTTCCAAAACAGACCCAATGCCAGAGACAATGGCCAGCCTGGAGGGGGCATTCTATTCTTGTGTATTTTGGGGATGGTGTAGAACAGAGGTGTCCTAGGCACAAATGACTACGCCAGGATGCCACCACTTCCAGGTGCCCAAATGGGTGGAATCTGCTGTTAAAAAAGCACATGCAGTTTCAACCTTGACTTGTTAAGGCACATGTTGGACTTACATAGCCTCGTATTTGAGAGGATGCCTTCAAACCTTGTATTCTGTAGTCCAACACGTCACTGAATGTTCAGAACTCCTGGACTTAATGGATCTGTAGGGAGGAGAATGTATTGCTTTACGCTGCTTTCAGTAGTAGATATATTTCTGCTGTGGTAGGAGGGCCACCTTCAGCAGGAGCCATAAGACATGCTTGGATGTGATGTTGGGGACTAGATCCTAGTGAATAAAACTCTTTAGAAATTGTCATATTTTGGCCATGTATTATTTAGTCACAACTTCATGAAAATTGTGAAAAATTAAAAGACTGAAAACAAGCACTGTCCTTGAGGAGCCATCTTCCCATTGTTTTTTAACACTTTCATCATTCTAAAACAAGATAGGAAATGCAAACTGCAGCAGAAAGTTTCATTTCATGCAGTTTCATTTCAGGCCCAATTTCTACCTTCAAGCCGCTTTGCATTCACTCGTGATTACGGGTATTTTTGGTGGAACTGGGCAACCCTTTTCTTGTAGATGGAAAGCATACCCTCGCTAGGAGCGGGATGACCTCTCTGCTCAGTTGTTACTCCTAACTGACAGTACAAGCAGTCAGTAGTCACGGCACACTACACACATCACATATTTATACCATAAAACATTGATCTACTGACAATCACAGCACGTGGTACAAAACAGGGTACAACTCTCATTTTTTACCATGAAATACAATGCCAGAGAACATTGCTTCCAAATACTAAAATTCACAAGATAAACTACAATCTAACATAATTACCCAGATAAGACCCCAGCTCAGTAAAACTGATCTCAGGTAACAAAGCAGGTATACAAAAAAAAGCTTTATCAAAGGTAATATGCCTGGCTTATAACTGAAAGTGCTCGGATACTCCTATCCAAGCAGTCACCACCCTACCATGCCCTCATTCCTCAGCATCCATGCATTCTGTCACTTTTTATTTGCAATTTGACTCATTGTTGCAATTGCCCTCCTCCCATCCATAATATGATATGCATAAATTCATCATTCAATGAAAAGGAACTTTGAGTTACGAGCCAGGTCGACTTTTTTTTGCTGCATTTTTGTGATGTGTATGAGACTGTTTCTGGTAGGCAGTTTGGGAGGGCAGTCAAAGTGCAGTTGGTAGTGTGAAATGGCTAATTTGTGAGGGGTGTGAGAGTGCTCTTAGTGGGATCAGACTACTATTCTTAGGAGCGTGAATGCTGTCACTAATATGTGACTACTGTCTATCTAGGAAGGTTGCAAGCGCATCTATAGTTTGGCTGATACTCAGTTGAGTTTGGGGTGCTGTAGGGAATGTGAGACTGCTAGTATTTGAGGGATGTGAGTGCTTTCAGTGCTGTGTGACTGCTACTCTGAGGAGTGTGAGTGATGTCGGTAGTGTGTGTGATGCAGCAGAGTTTACCAGCTCAACACATTCATACACACAACAATCATTTGGGCCCATATACATTCATACACGCAAATGAGCTGGCAAATATCCACTGGACATCAATTTGTTTACCCTAGGAAACCTTTACACTAGTATTCTTACCAATCCTGTCTCCTGAGTAAAATGCACTGGTGAAAGATCTAGTAGTAGATTAGAATAGGGAGGAAAATACAACAATGCATTTAACTTTTAATTTTAAGAACCACAGACTCAGAAGGAGTTTTAAAAGTTTATCTCAATTAATAATTTTTGTGAGTCAAATCAAATACACGTGAATAGACCAGAAATCTCCATCAGGAAAATAGTACAATTAGCTTATAATCAGTTTGCATTAATAAGTTCTTGCAATGACAGCACCTGAGGAGAGAATGGACAGAGAACAAGTACGGATCATTTACCCTACAGATATATTTACCTAGAATGGTGTGAGGACCCCGACATCAGAAAGTCAAGGATTCAGGGCAGGTTCGGGACAGGGAAAGGTGACCTCTTCTAGTGCAACACCAGCGTTACACCCCTCTCAGGTGCTACTCTCTCCGGCTCGGGCGTGTCTGGACCCTTCCCTAGATGTGCCTCCTCGGTTTTTCCGCGAATTTTCCCTTGTGTAGGATTCTTCTGTCAGATTGCAGCAAAATCGGGCAGCATCTCAGCATAGCATCAGCATCTCAGCATCAAGTGTGTCTAACTATCTATAACTTACCTCTGTTATACTAAATTCAAGTGTATGATCCACCCCCAAATGTTTCAATTCCATGAGCACCCGCAATTTGATTGGGCCAATCAGTGGGGTGAGGACATCACACCATACCAAGTGCAATATTTTTCTTTAGTCTATTGTCTAACTCCTGCCCCTTAATTTTCATACCCACAAGCTTTATTCCTACAAGCATTTCATATTCTGATTGATAAATTTATGGTACAATGTTTCTTTAATTTCCTCTCGTAGAGTTCAGAAAGTTGAGTTCCCATGTCCTTACTAGGCTTAGGGTTTGGCAGTCGTCCCATGACTCCATGGACTTGAGAGCAGAGAGATAAGACGCATGCGTGGTTGCCACAAAGGATGAGAACATCAGTCATCCTCCAAGGTCCAAATGCAAACTATTAATAAAGTCAGAGAGAAACATGCTAGAATACAAAATTAAATGAATTCACTGTATACCACTTTCTTCTACTCTAACCCCATTTACTTTGTAAATCTTTCGCATTAATAGCTTAGTAGTACGTGCATAGGTTAGTTTCAGCTCGGCATGTGCATTAGTATGTTATTTTAAAGCAGCCATATTAGAAGCTACTGCGCAGCTGCAAAGATTTCCCCCCAAGCAACAGAAGAACGTCACACCACGTGATGTGGTAGATGCTTGCGCAAAAGAGTTCCCGCGTTTTAGCGGCTATTTTTAGGACACTCGAGTTACTTATTAAGACAGCACATAGAAAAGCTTCCCCTAGATATGATTATGTAAAATGTGGTGCAATTTTAGTACTCACGGACAGGTTGGTTTCAGTATTACATGTTATTCGAGAGGATTGCATACAAGCAAGTTTCTTTTGATGTGAAACCTTGCTCCATCAATCCCCTCTCTGATGGCATTTTATGCCATCACTAAATTCTATTAAACCAGATGCCAACTTTAGCATTCTACCATTTCGATGACTTCAAATCTTTTATTCCTTCCCTTATCTTTCTTAAATTGTGATCCTTTCATTCTTTTGTAGATATTTCCCTTCAATTCTTCAAGTCGTATTTCTTCTAATTTTCTTTTCTTACCTTTCTCATTCCCTTTGTACCTTTTCCTTTTCCCACTGCATTTACGACAACACATTATCATTAGAACTAGCAAAGTGATGCCCATGATCGGCAATAATATTTGACCTAAAATACCTTTACCTATGTTAGAAATCCAACTACTAATGGTGGAAAAACTATTTGTTAATTTCTTCCATACGCTGTCAACCTCTAGTGGTTTCAGTTCTTCTTCCAAATGTGTAATATTTTTAATATATCCTCCAATTTTCACACTCTTATCAGGTATATACGTGCAACAATGTTGCGCTTTCAGCATTTTACAGACTCCCTCTTTTGCTAATAAGATATCAAGGGCAAGTCGATTCTGAAAAATCATAGATCTGACAGCAACTAATTCTGTATTGATCAGTAGAAATCCTCCAGCAGTGTCAGTAGATAACTGATCAACTACTGTTGACAATTGACACATTTTCTGAGAATTTAATAGAACTCCCACTGAAGGTATCAATGCACCAAATATATCACCTACTATTTCAGAAAAACTAGCTCTTTTATATCGTTAGTCCACTACTGTCGTTATTGCTTCCAGTGATTCTTTTGACATGATAGACTTTAGGGAATACTATTCCGAAATAGCAACTCCCATACCAGTGATCAGGCAGCCTAAAATAGGCTTTGTTTCCACAAATATAATAAATTCCAGGAAATACTGGATCAGTTCCTCCTTTTAGTCCCCAACCCCCAATTACTAAAAAGTTATGCTCACATTCACTGGATCCAATAGATACATTGTTATACTCTGTTTTAAGCCTATGGAGACAGATTTTCCCTTTTTTTTCAAAGTCCAGAGACGTAGCAGCAGGAGTCTTGCCAGTTACTAAAAGGTCTTCCCTTTCAGACCATTTAGGTATCTGTGGTTTCGGTTCAGAGGCTCTTCTTTGGAAATTCTGTCTCCTATTTTCTACTAAATTCAAAAATATCTTTTCTTCTTCATGTAATTTACAGGTTAAGTTGCGTTTATGTGCATCAGCTATATCTATTGTCTTCATTGTTAGGAAATATTCACCCATGAATTGTGAGTCTCTAGTACTAAGGACAGGGTTCATGCTCTTTCGCATGGGAACTTCTGAAAATATTACATCTACATTTGATTATTAATTCTGCATCTTTCTAGTCCTTTAAAATAAACTAGCTAGTACACTACATGAAATACCGTAGGTCAATGGTAAATGATGATAAGTTACTCCTTCAGCTACTAAACTTGGCAATTTCATACAAACATAACAATCACTAACTTCCATAGTTTCTACATAATGTACTAAGAGATTTGTAAATACATTTAAATCAGTTTCATTCTTTTCTACCGTGTGATGTAAATCTAGCTCATCTGGTGTTTCTAAGTCTACTCTATCTCCTTTAATGTTTGCAACTTCTGTATGTGTGTTAGTACTATTTTGTTTGTCAGTAACCATTAAATAGGGAACAGCTATTACTAGTACCACCCATATTATGAGGACTAATATTAAACTACATATACAGATCCTTCAACACTTCTTTATGTAGCTTTGTTTTGGTTTTCTGGCAACATTATTATCAGACATCTTGGGCAAGAAGATTATATTTTCTTAACTTCAGAACTGGTAAGAGATAACACCTTGAGCGTTTTCTCCCTTTCAAGTCGGTCTCACTTCTTCCTCAATTTGCTCAAAATTCAGCTCTTCATCACTTTCTTCATTTAAATTGAGATTTTCAAAGTCTTCAAGTATGACATATGTCCACTCAGGACCCTTGAACTTGTTATTCAATGTCTTCAATCTTTGATTCCTTCGTTTTGGTATTACTTTGGAAGGTCCAGATTGACTAGTTACTTCATTTACTTGATCAGGTTCTTCATTGATTGTTTTAAGTCGATATCTCAGTCTCTTGATAATTCTTGGCCAATTATCACCTTTTCAACTTTTCTTAAATTTCACTGCACTACCAGGTTCTTCAGAGACTCCTTTTATTTTCTTTAGATCTTTGTACAACTTGATCAGCTTCATCTTCAGATTTCCTCACTATCTGACCTTGTCCAGGGCTTATTTCAGCCTGTTCTGCCTGGATGGGTTCATCTACCTCAATCTGACCCTGTCCAGGATTAGTGATGTGTGGTGTTTCTTCTATATCCTTAACTTGTGTTTCTCTGCCTATCTAGTCCTGTTCAGGTCTTTTTACCTTTTTACCTTCTTCTGCCTGAACTGTTTCTATAATTCCTGACTGTCCCTCCTCAGACTCTGGAACAGTGCTATGAGTTTCTTCTGTCTGAGTATATTGTTCTCTCCTTATCTGTTCCTGCTCAGGCTCCCTAACAGTTGTGTCCCTAATTTCCTGAGCTACTTCTTCTATACCTGTTTGGTCCTCACTCTTCTCCTGTCTAGCTAACTGTGTTTGACTTCTAGTTCTTATAAGTACTTCAGCTATGTCCACCACTGGGATCCAGTCGTCCTGATAAGTGCTCGGTTGATCTTGGGCAGCAACTTCAGGATCTTCTATAGGAAGTTCTTCAGCTGCACAACCTTCAACATCATCAATTTTCTGGTTTCAATTGTAACTCTTCTTCTTCAGGAGCTGGTACCCTTTTGGTGTGGCTTGCATGAACCTAATTAGGCAACCCTGCACACTTTACAGCTGTCGAGGTAGTCAGAATAACTTGAGGTTTATCCCACCCTGGTGCTAGGCACGATTCTCGAGTATGATTCTTCACAACTACCCAATCACCGGGATTCAAATCATGTGAGTGGCTCAGCTGTCTGTTGAAAGCGTCTTCCCCAACCTGGTGACAGATAGAACGCACTGTCAGCCACCTCTTTGCAATATTCCAAAACCAAGTCATCAATTATATTCAACAGCTTGTGTCCTGGTACACATGCTTGTCTCATTGCTCTTCCCATGGGGACTCAATCCAGTATTTCTGTCTAGAATACTTCTGAGTCCCATCAGAACAAGGGGCAAAGCATCAGGCCATTCCAGTGGAGTGGATGCACACACCTTTCCGAGTCTTGACTTGATTGTGCCATTCAACTTTTCTACCACCCCAGAAGCCTCTGGACGGTAAGCGCAGTGCAATATTTGTTCGACTTTGAATGCTTCACAGATTAGTCAAATTATTACATTATTAAAATGAGACCCTCTATCTGATTCAATCATTACTGGAAAACCAAATCTGGGAATTAGTTCTCTTAATAAAAGTTTGGCCACTGTCAAGCTGTCGTTTCTTCGGGTCGGGTATGTCTCCACCCACTTTGAAAATAAACAAACTAATACAAGCACATATTTCAGCCCTCGACAAGCACGTAGTTGAATGAAATCTAATTGGAGTCTCACAAAAGGACCTTCTGCCTTTCCAATCTTTCCCATGCAGACCACAGTTTTTCTGCCAGGGTTCATTTGTTGACATATTAAACATTTCTGGCAAAGGCTCTCTGCTACATTTCTGAACTTTTCGTTAAACCAATCTTGTCTGAAGAGTCGAATCATTGCATCCCTTCTTTGACACCCTATTTTCACCAACTCTTCCTTTTCTCTCATGTCTACTGCATTCTGTAGATCTTTCATCTCCTCCCAGGTTTCCACTTCTGCAAGTAGCATAAGTTGGCAGCTGATTCCACAAGTTTTGATTTGCTTGTTTAAGGCAATTTTATGCCTTGCACAATGTTGGGCGACCTGGTCAGCATATCTGTTACCGGCTGTCACGTAGTCATTTCCTGATTGGTGAGCAGCACACTTAACCACAGCTACCTCTTTGGGTAATTGAATTGCCTCTAGTAATTCTTTCACAAAAATTCAATTTTTAATAGGAGTCCCTGAAGAAGTCAGGAAATCCCTCTGCATCCACAGTTGGCCAAAATCATGCACAACCCCATAACTATATTGTCTGTCAGTTAATATGGTTACTCTCCAATTTTTCCCAATTTTGCATGCCTTAATTAAGGTGATCAATTCAGCAACTTGTGCAGATTTGACTTCTGGTAAATAGGATGCTTCGACTATTCCAGTTAATGTACATACAGCGTAAGCAGCACTCAATCCTCCCTCCTCGTGTCTCATGCAGGAGCCGTCTACAAACAGCTCATGTTCTGCATTTTTCAAAGGTTCTTCTTGTATGTCAGGACATGGTTTGGTACAAAGTTCAGTCGCATCGAGACATTCATGCTCAACCTCATCCCTCACTTCTTCATGGTAAGGATCAGGAAGTAAGGTGTCTGGATTTAGAATAGTACACCTCACTATTGTAACATTTTCAGCTCCCAATATTATCTTTTCATATTTTGTCAGCCTACTGGGCGATAGGTACTGTGTTCGGGTCCTGGTCAGTAAGATCACCACTGCATGAGGAACATACACCTTGACAGGTTGTCCCATCACAATTGACTCACTCTGTTCTATGCTCACGCAAGTTGCAGCCTTAGCTCAGGCAACCTGGTAATGCACAGGCCACAGGATCCAAGGTAGCAGAAAAATAGGCCACTAATCCGTGTCTCTCTGTTAGGACTGAAAGTGCACAATTACCTCGCTCATAGCAGAATAATGCAAATTCTTTTGAATATCCGGGCATTCCTAAAGCAGGAGCTTCACACAAACATTCCCGTAATTTTCTAAAAGCTCCCATGCTTTCATTCTTTTTCTGGTCAGCTGTATCAAAGGCTTAGCTAGTAACGCAAACCCTACAATCCATTGTCTACAATATCCTACAACTCCGAGGAACATTCTTATTTCTTTTTGGGTTCGTGGCAATTGCATTTGTCTTATTATTCTGATTCGTTCGGAGGTCACCCTTCTAACTCCTCTTTCTATTTGATGTCCCAGGTACTTTACTGAATCTTTACAAAACTGGAGTTTTTCAGAGGACATTTTATGTCCACCCTTTGCCAAATGATTTAACAATGCAAATGAACCAGTAACACAGTCCTCTCTCTTGTTTGACGCCACCAATAGGTCATCAGTATACTGCACCAGGACTGAGTCTCTGGGCAATACAAGAGATTCAAGGCTTCTTTTGAGAATCTGATTAAAAATTGAAGGGCTTTCTGTGTACCCTTGAGGCACACGATTCCAAAACGTAAACATGCTCCTCAAATTTGAACAAAAAAATAAGAACTTGCTATCTGGATGCAATGGAAAAGAATGCATGACATAAATTGATCACTGTAAACCATCCTGCTTTCCATGGTATCTGATAAAGAATCACAGCTGGATTAGGCACTACTGGGCAGCATGGTACGACAATTTTGTTAATTTTCCTTAGGTCTTGAACCACCCTGTATTTTCTGTTAAATTTCTTAATACCAATTATGGGTGAGTTACAAGGGCTACTCATTATTTCCTTCAGAATGCCTTGTTCGACCAATCGCTCTATTTCTGCTGCATTACCTGCCTTTACTTCTGGACTCATTTTGTATTGTCGGGTGTTGGGGTAAACAGCACCTTCTTTCACAGTCACTTTTATGGGATCTACATTTGCTATTAATCCTACCTCTTTTCCAGTAAAATCCCAATATTTCTACATTTACAGTCAGTTTGACTTCTGCAGGTAATTCATTTTGTGTCATCATTGAGTATAATTCATTTACTTCTGTTCCCTGTTTAGCTAACATGAACTTATAAACTCCATCTTCATCTGGGGTTTGTATTGCAACACCATCCGGTGTGCAAAATATAGTGCAATTCATTTTGCACAACAGGTCTCTTCCAAGCAAGTTTACAGGACTTGAATCGCAGACCACGAACTTATGCATTTCTTTAAATTTTCCGATTCGCACCTCCATGGGTTCTGTGATTGGAGTGCTAATCCATTTATTTGAAACGCCTACTACTTGAATTTCTTCTCCCGAGAGGGGCAGGTTAGGAATGTCTGCTGTTCTCACAGTAGACCTGGTAGCGCCAGTATCTAACAAGAAGGTAATATCATTTCCCTTTACTTTACCCTCTATGTAAGGCCCTGACTTCCTCCCCCCTCGGGCACCGTCATTCTTGATCATAATCAATCAGTGGGTTCTGCAAAAGAAACTGAGATGTTACAAAAATGTTCTTACCAGTTCCTTCTGGAAATCCGGCGTCCATCCTGTACTTGGCTTGAGTCACAAAATTTGATTTAGGGGCAGGTGGCAATTGACTCTGAAGATCTACACCCTGTTGCTGATGACTCATTAACCCCTCATTCTGCGTCTGTGGATTAAAATTTTGATTCAGGGCATTATTAACTTGTATGGCTTTACACCCATTCTTCCAATGTCCCAACTTCCCGCACCTGTGACAAGGGAATTTTTACTTTGCCTCTTCCTGATTTAATCATCCCCGTGGCTTTCTCCCATTATTATCACTCTGACCTTGTGCTCTTCCCTGATTTTCTGACGGTTTACTTAATTGGAGTTCTTGCTGTTCAGCTAATTTTACTTGAGCCCACATTACTTTTTCTTCTAAAGCTTTTATCTTGCTATCAATTTCGCATATTTTAAAATCTCATCAATGGGCTTTGACTGCCAGCACAGCATGTGCTGGTTAATCATTTGAGATATATCCAATCTCAGCCCAGACACAAATCGGTACACAAAATGAGTCATGTCTTTATTTTCTAAACTTTCAAACCCACTATACTGTTTGAACACCTGTAAAAGACATTCATAGTAGGCATGTACAGACTCATCCTTTTCATGAGTTGTTCTGTCTATCTTTACCCAATCGGTTTCTTTCGGGGGAATTTTACCCTTCAGAAAGGTGATTACCTGATGATACTTTTTCATTACATCCTCTGACGGGGCACCTGTTTTAGCATCTTTTGGATATTCCTCACTAGGCCAATCCACAGTAATTTTACATTCTGTCCACAAATCTGCAGGTACTACTATGTCAAACAAACCATCCAGATGCAAATTCCTTTTCGGGGTTTCCATTATTGGCTCTCTTATAGGCAAATCCATCAATGATATTACTGATTCACATTCACTGGCTTGATCATCTATTATTACCTTTTCTTTTCTAGGTTCTATGCTTGGAGTAGACATTACAGGAACTTTAGGACAATTTGATTTTTCTCCATATAATGGAAGTACCAGACCTATAGTTACGGGTATGGTCAAGGCATCAGGATGTATATTCATCTGAGTTATCTTCTGTATCAGTTCATCTTTATTCGTATTCATTGCTTCCCTTTCCTTTTCTTGAAGCACCCTGTCTGCGGTGTCATGTACTATCCGTGGAACCAGAGGTGTTCCTATCATCGGGGCACTAGGGGTCATTCTATTAAATCCTTCATTGTAAGGTGGAGGACTTTTCATCAATACATCCTCTAAATACCCTTCTTCTGTTTCTCCGCTATCTATCAAGGTTAAGTGCTTGGTCTTCTCTGTACATTTACTTCCCATCTGCTCTTCTGATGTTAACACAGGATATAAACCTTCTGCCATCATGGCCTGTCTCCATTGTTTCATTTTACCATCTCTAGTCTCTCGGGGAAATTTCGGGTAATATTTGCCTGTCATGTTCAAATGCTTCCATTTCCCATTCTTCTAAAGCCTCATATTGAGTCAATCTAGGTCTGGGTTCTAACTCATTCATTCGTGTTCTTAAATTGTACAGGATTCGTCCATTAAAACTTCCGTACCCAGGAAATGCTAATATACCATCATCCTTTGTGTATTCCACCCAATTTTCTAACCACACAGAAGTATGATAACCTCTCGCCACCATCATGTATGACGCAGGCATATTTGGAGGAGGAATGAGAATCCCCTCTCTACTCTTAATGGGTTTGTCCTTTTTGAAATAATTCTTAGCCTTTTGCATGAAAGTCATTTTTCTCTTTTCTCTGTACATTGCATGCTTGTGCTGATTAAGGTACTGCTCATAAGCAAACCCTACAAATCTTTATCTGGTCTAGTCCCTGTTAAAGTTGGATCGTACATGCAATCTCCACTATCTATTATTATTCTCTGGATCTCTATTTTGATGACCAATCAAATGCCTGCTTTAATTTTAATAATTCTGCAATACCAGCGCGTTTTCTATTCTGCGGATCAATCAACTTTTACTCGCTCGCTCAGCCAATGCTTGCGCAGCTTTTTCTGTGACGTCAGTTCCACTCCTTACTACTGACCCCTCCTTTACAAGTTCGCATCAACTACATGCCCGCTGTTTCAACCAATCCCAGCGCAGCTCTTGGTGACGTCAGTGCAGCACCCGCAACTGACCCCTCCTCCACAAGGTAATGCAACAACTTATTTTTTTTCACAAAACTTTTCACACAGTTTCATTAATTAACAATGTATAAACATTCGCTATTGTGTCTGACCCACTAATTCAAAGAAGAGTAAGATTTCTTTCACTGCGAGTAAAACCCTTCCGTTTACTCTTCACACACTGCGAGTAAAACCTTTCCGCTTACTCTTCACACAAGCATCAGAGAACCTGCTACTCCTTCAGTATTACCCTTTCTAGGTGATATAATACCAGAATTTTACCAGCGGACTCCTCGCTACCAATTATTCTCATTAACACACAAGAAATGTTCCCTAACTTAGTACTTCTAGTCCTGCGTAACTTTCAGCACTTTCTCGATCCAGACCAATAACCTCACTGCACTGTGGCATCCATTTACCACCCGCTATTCAATATTCCCGGGAATTTCCAAACAACATGAAACAATACATAACGGGTTTTGGTTAAAACATAAATCAATAATTCACAATTTCAATTATACTCCTCACCTAACTAACTATACTAACCATGCCTCTGCTACCAAGTAAAACTGATGCAACAGAGTTTACCGGCTCAACACATTTATACATACAACACTCATTTGGGCCCATATACATTCATACATGCAAATGAGCTGGCAAATATCCACTGGACATCAATTTGTTTACCCTAGGAAACCTTTACACCAGTATTCTTACCAATCCTGTTTCCTGAGTAAAATGCACTGTTGAAAGATCTAGTAGTAGATTAGAATAGGGAGGAAAATACAACAATGCATTTAACTTTTAATTTAAAGAACCACAGACTCAGAAGGAGTTTAAAAAGTTTATCTGAAGTAATAATTTTGTGAGTCAAATCAAATACACATGAATAGACCAGAAATCTCCATCAGGAAAATAGTACAATTAGCTTATAATCAGTTTGCATTAATAAGTTCTTGCAATGACAGCACCTGAGGAGAGAAATGACAAAGAACAAGTACGGAGCATTTACCCTACAGATATATTTACCTAGAATAGTGTGAGGACCCCGACATCAGAGAGTCAAGGATTCAGGACAGGTTCGGGACAGGGAAAGGTGACCTCTTCTAGTGCAATGCCAGGGCTACACCCCTCTCTGGTGCCACTCTCTCTGGCGCGTCCGGACCCTTCCCTAGATGTGCCTCCTCAGATGTTCTGTGAATTTTACCTAACGCAGGATTCTTCAGTCAGATTGCAGCAAAATCGGGCAGCATCTCAGCGTAGCATCAGCATCTCAGCATCAAGTGTGTCTAACTCTCTATAACTTACCTCTGTTATACCAAATTCAAGTGTATGATCCACCCCCAAATGTTTCAATTCCATGTGGACTCGCTATTTGATGGGGCAAAGCAGTGGGGTGAGGACATCACCCCATACCAAGTGCAATATTTTTCTTGAGGCTATTGTCTAACTCCCCGCCCCTTAATTTTAATACCCACAAGCTTTATTCCCACAAGCATTTCATATTATGATCGATAAATTTATGGTACAACGTTTCTTTAATTTCCTCTCGTAGAGTTCAGAAAGTTGAGTTCCCATGTCCTTTCTAGGCTTAGGGTTTGGCAGTCGTCCAATGACTCCATGGACTTGACAGCAGAGATTTAAGACGTATGCGTGGTTGCCACAAAGGATGAGGGCATCAGTCACCCTCCAAGGCCCAAATGCGAACTATTAATAAAGTCAGAGAGAAACATGTTAGAATACAAAATTAAATGGATTCACTGTATACCACTTACTTCTACTTTAACCCCATTTACTTAGTAAATCTTTCGCATTAATAGTTTAGTAGTACGTGCATGGGTTAGTTTCAGCTCGGCATGTGCATTAGTATGTTATTTTAAAGCAGGCATATTAGAAGCTACTGCGCAGCTGCAAAGATTTCCCCCCAAGCGACAGAAGAACGTCACACCACGTGATGTGGTAGATGCATGCGCAGAGGAGTTTCCGCGTTTTTGCGGCCATTTTTAGGGCACTCAAGTTACTTATTAAGACAGCACAAAGAAAAGCTTCCCCTAGATATAATTATGTAAAAATTTGGTGCAATTTTAGTACTCACGGACAGGTTGGTTACAGTATTACATGTTTTTAGAGAGGATTGCATACGAGCAAGTTTCTTTTGATGTGAATCCTTGCTCCATCATGTGTATCTGCTAGCCTGAGAGGTGTGAAGTAATGTATTTTGAGATGGCTAGTTTGTAAGTGGTGTGAGTGCTGTTGTTAGAACAGACTGCTATTCTGATGGGTGTGTGTTGAAGGTAGTATGTGACTACGGGTCTGAGCAGTGTGAGTGTTTCTGGTACTGTGTGTTGGTACTTTGATGACTGTGAGAATGCTATCAGTAGTGCGAGACTCCCTATTTATTTAGTGGCGGATAAGGCTTAATCTTGAAACAATGCTGTAGCAATCTTTTCTCAGTGGATAAATCTTCCCCTGCTTGTAAGCTTTGACAGTCTGCTTTCCCTAAAGAGTCCACTTAAATATTAGAATATTGAAATGTTGGAAGCGCCATTGAAAACAATGGGGTGCTCAGGGCTTCTAATGGCTGGTAGAAGCCCGGAGCACATCTGTTGCTGTGAACAAAGGCCTCACGGAGCAGAGGGGATTTCAAACCCTCGGGCTCTGTGTAGTAATCAGGAGACCACACTAGAGTGATGATGTCAACGTAGGTTTATTTAGGTATCAGGTAAGCAGGTAAACAGGTAAACAAGTGCAGGTAAATGTCATGGTAAACCCCACCGGGAGCAGCCTGCTGCTCAGCCCCATCCATCAACTGTCATCTCACATTCAGTCACCCAAGCATTCCACTCATAGCCCACACACCAAACATTCCATTCAGAACACTCACACAGGCTGAGCAGCCAGGGACAGGGAAAAATGGGAGAGGCAATCAGGATACTACATACCTCTTCCCTAATGAACAGAAGATAGATGTAACGTAAACAAAGCATAAAAGATAAAAAAACAGCATATAACTATAAACATAAAAATTACAGCATCAGTACAAAAATAGAAAAAACTACATTGCAAGAGGAATATAGCTAAACAAGATGAATCTAGAGCCCAGACCCAGGGATAGCGAGAAACATGCATCACCAGAGGGAAAGGAACAAAAGACTATTGAGAAAGACGGATGAACAATAGAAAAACAATGATACCCATCTCCCTCTTCTTATGAAGAAAAAATGAGAAAACGTTCAAATGTAACCTCTCCATGTAAGGAGTACAGTAAATGTGGACAGAAGGGACTAGTACCCAATGTCCTGCCCCCACCCTAAGTAAGGGACAACGTGTGCGTAAATGAGGACTAGAGGGACTATAACCCAATGTCCTGCGCCAACAAATTACAAGGGACAACCAGCGAAAAGAACAAGAAAGCTCTCCAATGTGAGGAGTCAGGCAGGATGAAAACCCTGCAACAAAAACCCGTGCAGAGCAAGCGGACCAACCCTGCAACAAAACTCGGGCAGCGCAAGGCGTCTTATGCACACAGGGATCCACCCCTGCAACAACAACCTGAGTGGTGCAATGCGTCTTAAGCTCGCAGGGACCCACCCCTGCAACAAGTCAAAGATACCACCCTCACGTAAGGGTACAATGTAAATATAGCGTAAAACCAAACATGTGTGAAAGGGAAAAAACGAAACCCAATCATCAACCTCAAAGTGAGGTCACAGAACCCAAAAACGTACCCCCACGTAGGGCCAACCCGCATGTAAGGGAAACGTTTCCCCGTGACAGGGTCCCACCCCTGTGTAGGGGCCACGTGTAACACTTTATGGGAAAAGGACATGTATCTAAACCCATGACCATCGCTCATGTAAGGGAGATAGATGTGCAGCTAACCACTGTAAACAAGACTAAAATGTCCCCAACGTAAGGGAAACTAACGGTGAAATGTGGAAGCCGAAACACTGTAAACTGTAATATAAATAAGACGTTCGAAATTCTCATATTGATAGTAAACAGTGAGGCATTGAACATGGAGCTTACAGATACAGATTTGCCAACATTGAACTCCATGTACAAAAAACAGACAAGCAATACAAGCAGTTGGAATAAATTCCATTCAATTTTCCAGCTTGTCACTAGATGGCAGCGTAACACAGGGCAGTGAATACCTCTAAGTAGCACTTGTGTACTATCAATCGAGCTACAGAAGGACCTGTGCAGTTCTGTTATATTAACCCTCTCCATGCGTCAGACGGCCGTGAGCCGTCCGACGACAATGTGGGTGTGTGCATCAGACAGCTCCCGGCCGTCCTAGCACCCACCCACGGGGGAAGCACTGGCGCTCCCCCCGTGGGCCGCCCCTAAAGCTGTCCCCACCTGCAATCAATGGAGAAGCCCTTCCGCTTTCCCCCTCCGGCCCCCCACCACATCATGTAATGACGTCAGCGTGCCTCGCGCGCTGGCATCATTACATGAAACTCGACGCGCTGTAAGCCATTTGCTTCCAGTGCGTCCAGCGAACAAGTGGTGAGTTTGTCCTCGGGGAGGGTGGGGAGGGATTTTAAAAAGGCATCGGCGGAAAGGAAAGTGTCCTCCTTTCCTCCGATGTCTTTTTGAAGCATTCTTGCTGCACGATCGCGCATGGGGCGCGATCGTGCAGCAAGAATGCTTGTTTTTTTTGGTTTTTTTAAATATCCATCCGCTTCACTATGGATTTCCGGCCTGTACCAGCTGCGCAGTGGTAGAAGGCGCTGATTCTCAGTGTAGAGTTCTTGCTGCAAACGAGCAGCATTCATTTGTAATTGAGGATATGTTTTAATTCATGGCTAATTGTTTGTGTGGCTCAGAGAGCAGCCTTGAGTGCCCATTTTACAATTTCCCCTGAACCTTACCGCGTTGTGGTTCCAAAGGCCTTACAGCTGACCACTAATTAATGCAGCAGAGCTGGGAAGCACATCAAAGGGCCTTCTTGGAAAGTGTGTTAGATCGGAAGCATGCATTCTGTTGATTGGCAGGCAAAATTGCTCTCTGATTTATGATTCAGCGTGGAAAGTATTCGAATTGTGGCTGATGGCTGTGTTGCCGGGGCAGAGCTTTGGCTTCGTGCATAATGGGTGTAATAATTGCATTATCTTTATGGAAAGACACAGTGTACCTTCACTGAGCAGAACTGGTTACAGATTACATCTGGCCAGCTCAGATATTTCTCTAACACACTGCAGGTGCAGAGCAAAATGCTCCTGCCTGTGCAGGGGGTTAACATGCCTCCAACAAAGAAGGTGTACTTTTACATGACCAAACTGTACTTTATGTAGATAGCTCAGCGGGTTAATGCTTTTGCCACAGAGATCCTCTAGTTACTTGTGGTTCAGCCGCACCTGCTGTGCTAACTTATGGATGTAACAGCTCCTGCTGGAGACTTACTTGTCTAGTAGCAGTTTTGACTCACCAAAAAGTTGCGCAGAGGGTTACAATGCATTTTGCAAGGATCATTTGCACGACTTTCAAGATCTTAGAGTTGCTAGTTGCTCAAATGGGTGTAATTTCTAATATTTATATGTTTCCCTCTTCCTCATTGCGTGATTTTGCTTACGAGAAAGTGTCACTCATAGATGTTGAAATGTCACTCATGATTACATTGAAATTATGAAAATGTCACACATAGCAATATGAAACCTTGGCAGCTATGGAGAAGCATGTGTACTGTATAACCCTTTGGCGAGTTGGCTGGTTTTTCGATGCGTGGGCTCGGAAGTGAAGCAATCAGAGCGGGCAGGTCCTGTGCCCCTAGTGACCCTCTGAGCCAATTTAGAAAACTGATGTGATCCAGAGAAGAGGTTGAAGCCAGATGGAAAGCGTACTGCATCAAGTTTCAATTTGGTTTGGAAGAACAAGTAGAGCAATGGATTTGACGTGTGTTCACCAGGATGCCATGACGAAGACTAGTGGTTACCTCACTTCTCACAACAGCTTGCAGGTTTTAACGGTTTTAAAAGCAATGCAGAGCTTTCTTTCTAGTAACTACATAGACCCCTTCAGGCTGATTCACTTCAAAGGCATTCACACTTTATGTACGATTCCTTCCAGTATATTATCTCACAGATCAGAAGCATTAATATTGGAGAAGAATCATCTTTTGCAAAAGGGTGTAGCGGTAACAAAAGTATGAGGTGCCAAATGGCAATTTGCAGCCCTCAAGACACCACCTTTTCTATACCCTGGGTTTGCTTTGAAGCTGGACTCTGGTAATTTGTAGGAAAGTAATTAAGGTGCCCTCATCTGGGAAGGCAGGGGAAGCCCTTCCTCTGCCTCCCCCCGCCCCTCCCTCCACATCATCTAATCCTTTGGGGAGCATTAATTTGGCCGTTTATCCCCCCCTAGGCCACCAGGGATTTTGTTTTTGATGTTGGGGAGCGGTCCCTTGAACAAGGGTCGCTCCCCTTTATGGGAGGATGATTGTGGCCATTTCTGCCCTCTTTGGGTGGCAAATCAGCAGTATGTTTTTAGGCCCATCTGCTCCCAAGGGGGGCAGAAGCCACTAGACACCAGGGTTTTTTTAATTTTGGTTTTGGGGAGTGGTCTCTTGAGCAGGGGTTTCTCCCCTTTTACTGGGGTGAATATTTTATTTATACTCTTAGGCCCACCTACCCCTTAGCCTGGCTGGTGGATTGTGTATGGACTGGTGCATTATTTGCATATGTGATTGTAATGTTTTTTTTTCTCCTTTTTATTCTGGTGTAAAGCTTTTGATTCCTGTTTGCGGTTTCAGCAGTGGGTGTTCTGCAGTTTTGCGTATTTGCATTTTTTGGTAAGAAAAACATTTTTGTTGTATTTACTCCAAATGAGTATTATTGTCATGCATGAATGAATTATTTAGTTAGTGGTGTCATAATGGCAGCATATTTAGTTTGTGGTTTGCACATGAAATTCTTTGCGATGTGCTTTGCATTGTCTAATTTTCTTTTCCTTTTCTTTTTAGTAGGATATTCTTCATACTTACAGTGTCTGTGCAGAGTAGGTGCTGGTGAGTCTAGCTGCTTCTGGCAAGTGAGTGGTATAGTGTTGGAGTATATAGGTCTTTGTGATAAAGCTACATTTTGTTCATTTCTTTTTCTACAAAGGGTTTGTTGTTTTTGACTTGTTTGACAAGTTACCTTTATTAGTAAGCATTATGGCTAGCCGTAGAATGCCTGCTCAGCAGGTGGTTGGTATGCTTCTTGAATCTTCCTCTGAGCAGGATTATGAGACTGACAGTGCGTCTGAGGGAGAGGAGGGAGGGGACGATTCCGGCAGTGAATTTTCTCTCCACATGGAATCATCGGATGATGAAGATACTCTCAGTGCGGATGAAGCTACTCTCAGTGCAGATAAAGTGCCTGTTTTAGAGAACGACACTGCTGTGCCGATGGTGCAATAGGCTTCTGGAAGTGCTGGACTCTGGGTTGATCCAAACATGGTGCAGCCGGTGCTGCCTGCCTTTAGTGGTGATGCAGGGTGTAGAGTGGATTGTGAACATTTTTTGCCTATTCAGTTTTTTCAGTTGTTCATGGATGATGTTTTTTTGGGTGAGATTGTTGAGCAGACTAATTTGTATGCTGAACAGTTTTTGAGGGACAACAGTGCCAGACTTAGGGTCCGCTCTAGAGCTACCCGGTGGACTCCCACAAATCTGGATGAGATGAAGAAGTTTTTGGGTATGACTTCTTTGATGGGCTTGATAAGGAAGCCGTCCCTGGCTTCATATTGGTCTACCAGTCCCTTGATGGCAACGGCAATATTTCCTGCAATTATGAGTCGTGATCGGTATTTACTTTTGCTGCGGATGCTGCATTTTGTTGATAATGCTTTGCCGTTGCCACGAGATCACCCTGACTGTGACTGTCTTTTTAAGATTCGGCCTGTTCTGGATCACTTTGTAGATCGTTTTTTAGAGATCTATACTCCAGGCAAAGAAATATCTGTTGATGAGTCTTTGGTCCTGTTCAAGGGCCGTTTGGTTTTTAGGCAGTACATTCCTAGCAAGAGGGCACGTTTTGGAATTAAAATGTATATGTTGTCTGAGAGTAGGACAGGATATGTCTTTAATTTCTGAGTGTATACTGGTAGGGATTCCACTATTGAACCGCCTGGTTGTCCGTCCACTTTTGGAGTTTCAGAGAAAAGTGTGTGGGATCTTGCTAGAGGACTGTTTAACATAGGCCACCATTTGTACCTTGACAACTTCTACACTGCTGTGCAATTGTTTAAGGAATTGTTCAAAGTGGACACTTTTGCTTGTGGCACAATCCGCTCTAACCGTAAAGGTTACCCAAAAGAGCTTGTTTGCAAAAATCATCAGAAGGGACAGTGCGGTGCCTTGCGTAGTGAGGAACTGCTAGCTGTGAAATTTGTGGACAGGAGGGATGTGTAAATGCTGGCTATCATTCATGATGAGAGTTCTTCACCTGTGACTGTTTGGGGTCAGCTTGGTGAAGTGCGCAAACCTGTGTGCATTTTAGACTACAATAAGCACATGGGTGGTGTCGATAGAGTAGATCAGAGGTTGGAACCTTACACTGCTATTTGTAAGGCTTACATTTGGTATAAGAAGTTGGCCATCCATCTCTTCAATTTAGCAACTTTCAATGCTTTAGTTGTGTACAAGGAGTGTTGGCCTGCGTCAAAGATGACTTTTGTTCAGTTTCAGGAGTCTGTGATAGGCAGCCTTGTTGTTGTGGAACAGGCAAGTGTTCCTAGAGTAGGAGTGGTGGAGGATGTGGCTAGATTGAAAGAGCGCCACTTTCCTGATTTAATTCCTCCCGCGCCCAAAAAATACAATCCCTGTAAGAGATGTAGAGTCTGCTTGCGAAGAGGTGTGCGCAAGGAGATTCGTCTGCACTGTGCCGATTGTCCTTCTAATCCTGGGCTGTGTGTGCCCACATGTTTCAAAAGAGTTTTTGGGAGCAACCGTGAGTCTAATAGTGTACTGCCTGGTCTGTATGGTTTTATATAGTTGTTCAGTTTAACGTTTGGCAATAGAATGATGTCTTTAGTTACTGCTGTTGTTTTTGTAGATATAGTTTTGTATTTAGTTGCAATTGGTTTGTGTTTTCTTTCTTGTTTAAAATACATTTATGACGGTGTCCATGGACTGGTGCTTTGCTGGTGGTGTGCGTGGACTGGCACTTGGCTGGCAGTGTGCGTGGATTGGCGCTTGGCTGGCGGTGGGCGTGGACTGGCGCTTGGCTGGTGGTGTGTATGGACTGGCGCTTGGCTGGCGGTGTGCGTGGACTGGCGCTTGGCTGGCGGTGTGCGTGGACTGGTGCTTGGCTGGTGGTGTGCGTGGACTGGCGCTCGGCTGGTGGTGTGTGAGTAGTGACTTGCTGCTGGTCCTAAACACACACTGCTAGCTGAGCGCCACTCCACGCAATCCATCAGTTTGTGTAGTTGCTGTGTCAGGAATGTGGGTGTGTGAAAGTGATGGGCCCTTGAATGGCGCTGTCTGCTGATGTGAGTGTTGTAATGTGATGGGCCCGCGGCTGGCGGTGTGAATGTTTTGTATGTGTCACACGTATGAAAGGTGTATGAATGGCCTGTAAAGAGATTGGTGCCTTGTCGTGGCTTTACAGCTCTTGAGCTGTGAGTCAATGGTTCAGTTTCTGGTCCTTTCAATTATTAACAGTGCATTTCATTTTTGGTGAAATCACTTGTTAATACAATTGTATATACTGAACCATCACTTACACTCGTGCCAAATCCAACCAGTATGAGTGTGTGCTTGAGGAGTAGATGGCTGCGCAGTAATATTTGTCTTTTTTGTCTTTCTGAAGCAGGGTGTACCTTGTCCCTTTTTGTGAATGTTGTGATGTGTTGGTTTCGTGCCTGGTGGTGTGAATGGTCTTGTGTGTATCACGTATGAAAGGTGTGTGAATGGCCTGTAAAGCGGTTGTTGCCTTGCCGTGGCTTTACAGCTCACGAGCTGCGAGTCACTGGTTCGGTTTTTTGTCCATTTAATTATTGACAGTGCATTTCATTTTTGTGAAATCTCTTGTTAATAACATTTTATATACTGAACCATCACTCGCCCTCGTGCCATATCCACCCAGTATGTGTGTGTGTTTGAGGAATAGATGGCTGTGCAGGAATCTTTGTCTTTTTAGTCTCTCTGCCAAGGTGTGCATTCCATCTAAGAATAACCTACCAACTGTAGATATTGTCGTAAACCCATGGGAGTACATGGTGATGTCTCGCTTGTGAATTCCAACAAGTTATTTTATCCACAATGTCCTGCAAACCTCAAAATGTCTGTCACTTTTTCCTTGCAATATTGTGCCAAAATTCTCACGCTGCAGAAATAACCAACTAATTATGTCAAAACGATTTGGTTTTGCAAGGGGGGTCACCTGGGTTTTTGGTCCCGTGCTCGGCGGCCATCTAGGGAAACCTACCAAACTCCCACATTTCTGAAAAACAGACACCCGGGGGCTTCCAGGGAGGTATGGCTTGCGTGGATCCCCCAACATTTCCTTACCCAGAATCCCCTGCAAACCTCAATTTTAGCTGAAAAAAATCACTTTTTTCACACATTTTTGTGTGGGAAAGTGTGGCATCACCGGGCTCACACAAATTTCCTAACACCCAGCGTTCCCCCAGGTCTCCCGATAAAAATGGTGCCTCACTTGTGTGGGAGGCCCAAGTACCCGCAACAGGCAACGGCCCAAAACATAGTGAGGCGATATCAAAATTGCCTATCTCAAAACCATCTGGTTTTGCATGGGGGATCACCTGGGTTTTTGGCCCCGTGCTCGGCGGCCATCTAGGGAAACCTACCAAACCCACACGTTTCTGAAAACTAGACAACCGGGGGCTTCCAGGGAGGTATGGCTTGCGTGGATCCCCCAACATTTCCGTACCCAGAATCCCCTGCAAACCTCAATTTTAGCTGAAAAAAATCACTTTTTTCACACATTTTTGTGTGGGAAAGTTGTGGCATCACCGGGCTCTCACAAATTTCACACCACCCAGCGTTCCCCCAGGTCTCCCGATAAAAATGGTTCCTCACTTGTGTGGAAGGCCCAAGTACCCACGACAGGCAAGGGCCCAAAACGTAGTGAGGCGACATCAAAATTGCACATTCCAGAACTTTCCACCACAGAAATGTGGGGAAAATGTTTTTGTTTTGGACAATTTTTTAGGTTTACAAGGGATTCTGGGTAACAGAACCTGGTGGGAGGCAGTCAAGTCTCCCCATCCTGGATTCCCCTGGGTGTCAGTTTTCAAAACTGTATAGGTTTGCTGGTTTCCCTAGGTGCCGGCAGAGCTAGGGTTCAAAAACTACAGCTAGGCACTTTGCCAAAAAAGGATAATTTTTCACTGCGAAATTGAGGTGTGACCACGTTGCGTTTTGCGCCGTTTCCTTTCGCGGGCACTAGGCCGACCCCCACAAGTGAGGTACCATTTTACTCGTAAGACTTTGGGGAACGCGGGGTGGTTGGAAATTTGTTGATCCACGCAGATTCCTGAACTTTCCACCAAAGAAATGTGGGGAAACATTGTTTTTTTTTAACCATTTTTTAGGTGTGCAAGGGATTCTGGGTAAAACAACCTGAGGGGAGGCAGTCTAGTCACCCCATCCTGGATTCCCCTGGGTGTCTAGTTTTAAAAAATGTATAGGATTGCTGGTTTCCCTAGGTGCAGGCAGAGCTAGGGTTCAAAAACTACAGCTAGGCAGTTAGCCAAAAAAGGGTCATTTTTCACTGCGAAATTGAGGTGTGTCCACGTTGCGTTTTGCGCCATTTCCTGTCACGGGCACTAGGCCACCCACACACGTGAGGTACCATCTTTCTCGTAAGACTTTGGGGAACGCTGGGTGGGTGGAAATTTGTGGATCCACGCAGATTCCAGAACTTTCCACCACAGAAATGTAGAGAAAATGTGTTTTTTTGACAATTTTTTAGGTTTGCGAGGGATTCTGGGTAACAGAACCTGGCTGGAGGCAGTCAAGTCACCCCATCCTGGATTCCCCAGGGTGTCTAGTTTTCAAACATGTATAGGATTGCTAGGTTTCTCTAGGTGCCGGCAGAGCTAGGGTTAAAAAACTACAACTAGGCACTTTGCCAAAAAAGGGTCATTTTTCACTGCGAAATTGAGGTGTGACCACGTTGCGTTTTGCGTCGTTTCCCGTCCTGGGCACTAGGCCGACCCACACAAGTGAGGTACTATTTTTCTCGGAAGACTTTGGGGAACGTGGGGTGGGTGGAAAATTGTGGATCCACGCAGATTCCAGAACTTTCCACCACAGAAATGTGGGGAAAATGGGGTTTTCTGGACAAGTTTTTTAGGTTTGCAAGGGATTCTGGGTAACAGAACCAGGTGGGAGGCAGTCAAGACACCCCATCCTGGATTCCCCTGGGTGTCTAGTTTTCAAAAATGTATAGGATTGCTAGGTTTCCCTAGGTGCCGGCAGAGCTAGGGTTAAAAAATTACAGCTAGGCAGTTTGCCAAAAAAGGTCATTTTTCACTGCGAAATTGAGGTGTGACCACGTTGCATTTTGCGCCATTTCCTGTCGCGGGCACTAGGCCGACCCCCACAAGTGAGGTACCATTTTACTTGTAAGACTTTGTGGAACGCGGGGTGGGTGGAAATTTGTGGATCCACGCAGATTCCTGAACTTTCCATCAAACAAATGTGGGGAAAATTTGTTTTTTTTGCCATTTTTTAGGTTTGCAAGGGATTCTGGGTAACAGAACCAGGTGGGAAGCAGTCAAGTCTCCCCATGCTGGTTTCCCCTGGGTGTCTAGTTTAAAAAAATGTATAGGTTTGCTAGGTTTCCCTAGGTGCCGGCAGAGCTTGGGTTCAAAAACTACAGCTAGGCACTTTGCCAAAAAAGGGTCATTTTTCACTGAGAAATTGAGGTGTGACCACGTTGTGTTTTGCGCCGTTTCCTGTCGCGGGCGCTAGGCCAATCCACACATGTGAGGCACCATTTTTCTCGTAAGACTTTGGGGAACGCGGGGTGGGTGGAAATTTGTGGATCCACACAGGTTCTAGAACTTTCCACCACAGAAATGTGGGGAAAATTTGTTTTTTTTGACAATGTTTTAGGTTTGCAAGGGATTCTGGGTAACATAACCTGGTGGGAGGCAGCTAAGTCACCCCATCCTGGATTCCCCTGGGTGTCTAGTTTTCAAAAATGTATAGGTTTGCAGGGTTTCCCTAGGTGCCGGCACAGCTAGTGTTAAAAAACTACAGCTAGACACTGGTAAAGGGTAAATTTTCATTGTGAAAATGTGGTGTGTTCATATTGGGTTTTGAGCCATTTCCTGTCATGGGCACTATGCCTACCCACACAAGTGACGTACCATTTTTAACGGGAGACTTAGGGTAATTCAGGTTTGTAAAGCAACTGTTAATACCTATTGATTTCTGATGCATTTCTGCCTTCAAAATGAAAGACATTGTGTAAAAAAGTAGTCATTTTGAAAAATGACCGATAATTCTCACGCTAGTATGAGTATTCCCAATTTCGAAAATGTGCAAATATGTACTGTTTCTAAACTCTATAATTTGCTCTCATTTCAGAAATACATAGGTGTCTTTCATACCGATTTTTCAAGGAATACATTTTCCCACAATAATTGCTATATACTCGGTACATAATAAAAAACCATTGCAAATTTCTGCTCAGTTTTTGACTCTGGGTTCGTCGGGTTCTTGGTGAACCTACAAGTCCTATATATCCCCACAACCAGGAAGATCCAGCGGATGTAACGGTGTATTACTTTCAAAGAGTTGTCATAATTAGAAGAAGTTACAGGTGAAAACGTTGACACAAAAGGCTGTTTTTTACAACTAATTGTCAATTTTTCCTATATTTAACTGTTAGTTTCTATAAAGAAACCTTGATGGATCTACACAAATGACCCCTTGCTGAATTCAGAATTTTGTCTACTTTTCTTAAATGTATAGCTTTCCAGGATCCATTATTACTTTCACACCCATTTCTACCATTAACTGGAAGGAGGTTGAAAGCACAAAAAATAGCAAAAATAGGCTATGTCCCAGAAAAATGCCAAAACTTTGTAAAAAATGTTGGTTGGTTTTCTGACAAAAGTCTGTCATTCCCTTAAAGCTGGGAAAATTGTGATTTCAGCCCCACAAACCCTTTTTTGATAACATTTGCAGGGAAATACCCAGACGCTTTCATTGGCAGACCGTTTTTCCCATTTCCCCTCCCCCCAAAAAAAGTTTGCTGTATTTTGGCTAATTTTGGGGACCCCTCCAGGGGAATCCACAAACCCTGGGTATCTTTAGTATCCCCATGATGTTGGAAGAAAAGGACCCAAATTTGGCATGGATAACTTATGTGGTCAAAAAGTTAAAGGGGCCTAAGCGCGCACTACCCCAAATAGCCAAAAAAGGGTTTAGCACAGGGGGGGAAAGGCCTAGCAGTGAAGGGGTTAATATAACAGGTCCAGCACTTCAAAGGAGATCTTCTGCACCTTTATTGTAATTGTGTGCGCACTTAGTATCAGGGCGCTTTTAATTTGACAGTATCAGCACTTGGCTGGCAAATGGTAGTCTGAAAACGAGTAGCCTTATTGAATTCCATTAGTGAAACATCTTCACGTTACGTATTGTTTGTGTCCACGAGTGTAAAGAATGCCACGCACCACCAGTGTCCCGAAACAGTATCATGGCCTCTGAAAGATGATCCATCCGATTACAGGGATCAATGGTATGACACACTAACGCTGCATAAAACGGAGGTTAACTCTTTTCCCTTTTGAACAGATGAACACACACAGACTGCCTTGTAGAAACTAAACACAGACAACTAAAACAGTTTTCGCAGCAAAAAAATAAATTGAACAATACCCACAACGTCTTCTCCTCTTTAACTGAAGTACCTAATGATTGTCTGTGTACGGACGTTGATTCGAAATGAGCCTGGTTGGCAAAACAGCAAACCTTGCCAACATCAAAATGGCGGCACGTTGGATCACGCCATGCCAGGTGGCTCACGGCATGAGCATGCTATAAACTCACGAAGGCATCCCCTGGCAGAGGAGAAGAGTGCATCACAGGTAAGACTCTTACTCCAGGACTGAGGCAGGTGAGCGCATGCAAAGTAAATTCTTTTTAAATTTAATTTAAACCGCAGTTGGGGGCTGCAGACTTGAGTTCTCAGCCTAGCTCAACAATGTGAGACAAAAAATGTCCTACACACGCAAAACAGCATCGCTCAATGGGCAAAGTTCACTTTCAGACTTGTCCTCAGTCTACTCTGGAGTGTCATGTTGTGCAAACACCTTCTGTCACCTGTAATCACTCCACCAATAGCGCTTGTCAAGTCGTACTGTTAGTTGTGTTTTGTTGACACCACAGCTGTTTGACACCAAACACATCTTGTAACCTGACATTATTCTCCCTGCACACATTCTGCGCAGTATCAATGTAGTGAAGATATAGACTTACTGTTCTTAAAAGCTCACTCTGCGCAGTGTCCATGAAGTATCTTGTTGTACAGCACGCTTGTGTGGGGGCTGTCTGATGTGATGGACACCAGTGGGGCTGTACTGCGTGCTGTTGGTGTACCTGTTTCACATTTTGTCTTTGTAGCTTAATGTCTTTAGAGTGACACTGTTATGTGTCCATTTGTAACTCTTTTTTTTCCATCTTGTACCTGTTGCTTGCGTTAGTCGGCTTCTCCATGTAGTGGCTCCTTCCCAACTTGATGTAGGAAGCATCTTGAAGTATTTCTTTTTGTCTTGAACCACTGTAGAGCGTGGGAACGTCCTCAACTCGTCGCCAAAAATAAGTGTAGTAATCAGGAGACCACACTGGAGTGATGAAGTCAACGTAGGTTTATTCAGGTATCAGGTAAGCAGGTAAACAAGTGCAGGTATAAGTCATGGTAAACCCCACCGGGAGCAGCCTGCTAGCTACTCAGCCCCATCCATCAACTGTCATCTCACATTCAGTCACCCAAGCATTCCACTCATAGCCCACACACCTAAAATTCCATTCCGAACACTCACACAGGCTGAGCAGCCATGGACAGGGAAACATGGGAGAGTCAATCCATAACATCAGGATACTACACTCTGTGAGGCCTTTGTTTTACAAATTGAAACATTCTGCCCTCTATGGGCAAAATGTTCTAGTAGCCTTAAAGCCCTCAGCCTCAATCGACCATTAAAGGCCCCCTCCCTTGTTAAAGACCCTCGCCTTCGGCTCAAACGCTGGATCGAGCCTTTAATGGCTGGTAGAGAACGGTACGGCGGGCAGTAAGGCTATATTAGTGCTGGCATTATTGGGCAGACTGTCAGTGTATTAACTTTCAAGAACCTTTGCTCAGGGACAGAGGACATGAAACCTACACCGACTAATCCTGCTTCCCAGCACAGGCCACTGACCCCGCTCCCCCAAAACCACCTGAAATAATGTGACCAACTGGGTGAATATAATGACTTTCCCGGGTACTAGTTTCTCCAGTGAAGTGTCCCAGCCCCCTCGCCACTCCTCCCTTGATGCTTGCAGCCCTTGAATCTCGGCTCCAGGACGCTGCCTCTGTCATCACATGAACACTTCCACAGCCTTCCCACCAACCCCAGTGCAGTAACCTTGATCCTCCAATGCTCTCTTTCGTTCTCGCACATATAATGTGCATGTGTGACAAACTATCTAACACACACAGGGCGCATCTGTAGCTTAATAGGCTTGGCAGGAGCAGCTAGCTGGTTAGCACCATGCAAGATCACTTAAAAAACGTCTGTGCTGCCAGAAGAGCAAGTTTTCGGTTATGTATCAAAAAGTGCCATAGTCATGCAGTACATAAGCCAGTAAAGGTAGCATACTCGCAGCCTCAGTGTCATAGCTCACCTGGTTGGAGGGAAGTCAACTACAGGGGACATCTAGCTGCGGACATAATAATACATAACGCAGTCACTGTTGGGTGAGAGGCAGGGAGTGCACCGCAGGATCTCTGATATTCGTTTATAATACCATGCACCATCCATTGGTAGGCCCATATGCTGCTGCATCATTACATTTGAATGGTGCAGCTGCCTTATGAGTAGGGAGTCTACAGTTCATCATGCTGTGTTGCACCAGTGCTGCTGCTACGAAGCACGGTATGCAGTATGATGTGCTGTTTGGGCATAATTCTCCTCCATTGCAGTTCCAATTGGAATGTGGGAATTGATTTGGTGTCCCAGGGCAACCCGGTATTACTGGGAACATAGTGTGGCAGGTGGAGTCTTTCCCCTGTCATGCCCTGGTGTCATCTTACTCAGGGCTTTAAGTGGGATGAAAAAACTGGGGGGTATCTCAAAAGGGGCGTGGCCAATATAATTAAGGGCGTGGCTTAAAAACATGTAAGCTAAAAATCTGTGGTTAGCATAGTGTGCTGCCTGACTGGCATTCTGATACTTCTGTTATTGCATCCAGATATATAATACATTACACCTACAACAAACCAGGACTATTGGTTTTAGCAATGGTTGTTAGTTGCATAAGATAAATAAGCAGCAACTTTGGCTTGAATATAATATTGAAAATGCTTTCACTTAAAGCCCTGGTGACACCACGACAATGTTGCTGCTCCTGAGTTCCAAAAAGAGAAGCGAAATCCAGAGAGAAAATGACGCTCTTTAAGTGGCAGACAAAACTTGGGTCGACGACTCCAAACCTCTCGGAATCTATTCGTCTTGCTCATTCGGTTCTTCCAGCTGCAAATTTACGAGCTCAACGTTATAAAACTTATCTTACTTTATATTATACCCCAGAGAAAATCGCACATTGGGGAGCTGACAAAGGATATCTCAGTCCAAGATGTCAACTTTCTGGAGCAGATTCAATCCATATGTTTGCATACTGCCCCACTCTGGTTACAATTATTGATGAGATGTCGCATTTTTTAAGCAGGAAACTCAATTTGGAATATGTTTTATAACCTCAGTTGATTATGTTGGGGGTTCAGGAAGAAACGGTCTCTAAAAGTGCTTGGGCTTTCCTGTTTATCGCAGCCTCCGTGTTTCGTTTATGTATTGCGTCTGCCTGGTTAGAGTCTAAACCTCCAGTATTTGGTCAATGGTTGACACGGCTATTGACTATACATAATCTGGAAACAGCCTTGTATCAGAGGAAGGCCCAAAGGCTAGAGTAAGAGGCTTGAAGATCTGGGCCCCTCTGACAACATGGATACAGGGGCATTAATGCAATGAGCGTGACCTTAAAATGGGTTTGATATTTCGTGATAGTCGGGACTGATGATTGTGTTATCCCTCTGAGGAACTTTGATTTTCGATTGTGATCGTATCGACCCGCCATTTTGTGCTCCGCCGCCATCTTGTGTTGCCCTCACTCAGGCAGCACGACGGTCGAAGTCTTTTTCTGCTTTTTCTGCAAGCTTCGTGTCAAAATTAACCTTCTGCCTCTATTTGCAAAGCTGGTGTTGGGTTTGGCCGAGTACACTAATCCCTGTCTGGTTTTTCTAATCCCCGTCTCAACTATCTGTTGGTTCACACTATTCTCCTTTGACTTTATCTTATCGTTTGGCTTCGCTGTCCTCTGCTAGCATTCTCTCGTTTCACAACTGTCCTCCAATACACACAAACGTATCTCGCCACCTGCAAGTTAGTTGTGGATCCGTTAATAAATTAGTTTGAAGGAGGGGTGACAAACACAGTTGAAGGAAAGGCTTCTTCGAGTCATCTGATACTTTGTTTTTAAACTTTTCCTATTGGTTCTGTCCTGTTTTCCAACTTTCCTTATTGGCTCTTTCTTATGTACTATGGGTGTGTATTTGGTTAATGTATATTTTACATATATGCAATAAAAGGTTGTACGCCACGGAGTGAAGTGGCAGTCTCCTGAGAACCTACCTCGTGTACTTCTGGGACAACTGTACTAGCTGCAGCTAATAAATCTGATCTTTTACGCCGACAGAGTGTCCCCGTGTCTCTGTGTAGCTAAGCAGGAGAACCCAGGAGATTAAGGCGTACCCTGCGCCGCCATGTCCAAAAGGTTCTGGTTCTTCAACTGGCGCCCAACGTGGGGCGGCTTCAGTGGTACCGGTTCTGCCCGAAGGTCGTGAGGAACCCTGCAAGAAAATTCTGGAGGAATCGCGAGCCACATCAAGCGACCCCTGTATGTCAAAAGTGGTCCGAAGGTCTTTTGCAGTGCGGTTACTCCTTCCTGACGGCTACTAACGACTGCTGCCCTGACTGCCGCCCTGCCTTGGCCCTTCCTTTGATGATGTATGGTAAGGCGAGACGATAGACGGGCCTCTGTTGGTGTAAGAAGACGTCCTTAGTTAAGTATTTTCGTGGGTCGCGCCCACAATTTTTGTCCTTTGTTTCTTGATACCTCTGGTCCTTAGATTCGACTATTGCAATAGCCGAAGCCGAGGGTAAGTGCATTTGTGCTGCGTAAACTGAGTTTTACCCCCTTGAAGTTTGTGAACAGTCAGGTGAAATCACGAGATGCCTGGTCTGACTAAGTTTGGAAAACTTTGTTGCTTTGGTTGTAATAGGGATTCCCGACTTGAGGACTCTTTTCCGATTCCTTCGGTTGGAACTCCCACATATGAGCTCTATTCAAAACATGGTGTTGGCCCCATTGCCTTTACCGAGGCATGGACCCGATACACGAAGAAAGATGGTGTTTTAAAATGGCCAGAAAATGGTAGTTTAGACTCTGATGTGCTAGATAATTTGGAAGCAGTTCTATTCAAAAGAAAAGTCCGGCCGGCAATGTTTGACTCTTTCCACCTTTGGCGTAAGGAAGCCAAACAGAGAGAAATTAAGCAAGCAAAACGAGATAGGAAAGCACAGGGTATGACAATTATAAAGGCTGCCCAACAATTCAAAGATGATGAAATTAATAATGCGATGGATGTTTCAGAAAGACAGCATCATATGGCGATAGATAAAGGCTATCCGGTGTTGCCCGTTTCCCCTTCCGATAATAAGAAAGATTTAGAAGAAGATCCCCTAATGTCCCATTTATTGAGGTTGCCTCCGCCCTATGTACAAGGTACTAATGCACCCCAGTTGTTAGAGCCTGTTCAACTGCCAGTAGTACCTCCGCCTGTTCCGGCTCTTCCTCATTTGCCTCCTCCAATATTACCGCCTCTGCCAGTTTTGCCTTTAACTTCAACTTCTTTGCCCTCATCTTCCGATCTTCGATCTCCTTTGCCTTCTGCTCCTCCTGTAATTATCGGATCTCCTTCCACTAGTTCGCCTAATACCTTGTCCCCTATTCTGATGTCCAATTCTCCGTCTGTACGTAAGCGTCTCACAGACACCGTCACTGGTATTCTATCTCCTTACTTTGAAGCTTTAAATGTGTCTCCGGCTTTTGCTCGAAGACAATCTCGCAGTCAGTTCCCAGATTTTGAAGAACGAGAAAGGTTGGACTCTCTCGCACGTAAATGGATCAAGAAAGGTCCTCAGTATAGTGTACCTGACATTATGCCTACTTTCTCACAATGGAATGCGCCTACGCAAAGATATGTTTTTAATGCAATGTGCGATACTCTCATTAAAGAATGGGAAGATGTGAATTCGAGTCCGATCCCACAAGATCTGTTAGATGTTCAGGCTGATTTTGATAAAGGACTTGTTGTGGGATCTAAGGTTGAGAAAGCTGTAAGGACACTTATTTCTTATAGATCCTTATTGTCCTCTCAGGCTTTCCGTGATTCCGATCCGTCGGTTAGACTGACATTGAAAAATTATCCCATGAGAGAGGTTCCTCCAGTATGGAAGGAAGAGGTCGCAGCAGTAGGTGCTAATCCAGCTATTCCTGCTCACTTTCAACGTATATGGGTACATGTTCCATGGAAACGATCTGAAGTTTTGGCTCTTAAGCAGACTCTACCGGATCCTCGTAAGAACCCTGCAGGTTATTACAAAGAATTATCACAGACAGTTGATGCTTGCATCATGAATCTAGCTGATATTGACATGTTGATGGGAAATGTAGTTCCACAGACAATATGGGCTAGGATTCGTAAAGAGAATCACGCCCAGGAATTAGGTGCTAACTGGGATATTATAACTGCCACAGATAGAGACCAAGTGGGTGGTGCAAAGCCTGACGCTTTGATTTCGGAACTCCCTGGTAGGATTATTACATTAATGAAAACGATGATGCCTGCATTGAGAGTTAACTGGGATAAATTAGCAGCATGCAAACAGAAGAAAGACGAGAGTGTCTCTGATTTCTTCACTCGTTTCGAGGAGACATTTATTGATCACAGTGGTCAAGATATGGCTACAGAGGGTGGTCAGCGATTATTTGTGGATAAATTTGTATTTAATTTGCTTCCCGAGTTGTCGCACAAATTGAAAGATTATGAAAGTTCATGGGCTGTTTCTTCTTCTGCCCAGATATTGGCTACTGCACAATATTATGAAAACAGAGATAAAGAAGAAAAAGAAAAGCAAGAGAAAAAGACGAAAGAACTAAAAACAAAGGTTCTTTTGCTACAAGCTTATCCTCCTCGCTATGTTCAGCCTCAGTTTCAACAGCCTCCGCAGTTTCAGAGGTTGTATCAAAAACCTGAACCATATATTCCGCGACCTTTGTTAGGACCTAATCAATGTGCCTATTGTAGAGAAGAAGGTCATTTTAAGAGTAGTTGTCCGGTTTTATTGCAGCGCAATGGAGCATCATCTGCTCCACAAGGTCGTGCTGGCCTCCAGTCAGCAAACAGAGGTAGAGGTCGAGGCATGTCAACTCAAGAACAACGTTCCCTTCTTCCTCCCAATTCTGTGAACTATTTTGATCAGCAAAATGTTAGGTCTACGCAATATTATAATGAAGATTGTTATGTTGAAAGCGAGAATGAAAATCTTCACACTAACTAGGACAGCCATGGACAAAGTAAGGGAGTTGTGTCGATTCCAGTAGATCAGAATGGACCCTATGTTAATGTCACTACAATGGGTGTTTCAGAGCCATGACTCTTAGATACTGGTGCGATGAGAAGTTCTATCATTCATTCCAAATTCCCTGGGGCACCTTTGTCTGGCTTAACAAATGTATCTGTAGGATTTTCTGGCGCCCCAGTTCGTAACCCAGTTTCTTGCCCTTTGCCTATTTCAATTGGCCCTTATGATTTGGAAGCTCCACTTCTCTTGACGAATGGTTGCGGTGAGAATCTGTTGGGTCTGGACTTATTGAAAAGAATGCATGCTACGATATATTGTTCTCCTTCTGGTGTACATCTTACTCTAGGACAAAAACTGATCTCTCCAATGTATTTGTCCAAAGATCAGTTTCCACCTGAATTGCTTTCTCTTCAGGCAACGCTTTGGGCCACGGGTCCGAACGATGTGGGTTGTCTTGAGATTCCACCTTATGTTGTCACTCTTAAGCCTAATGTTGAATTGCCACGCATTCCGCAGTACAGAATTTCTACTGAAGGTGAAAAAGCGCTTTTGGAAATCATTCATGATTTGATTCAGAAGGGCGTGGTTGAGGAAACGAGAGGCAACATATGCAACAGTCCTATTCTTCCTGTTCTTAAACGCACTGATCCTTCTCAGCCTCCTGTATATCGTTTCGTAATTGATCTCCGGGAGGTAAACAAAATTGTTGTGCTGCAATTTCCTGTAGTACCAGATATCACTGCTTTGTTGACAATGATACCTTCTACAGTGACTTGGTTTTCTGTTATCGATCTAAAGAATGCCTTCTTTAGTATTCCCATTGCTGAAGAGAGTAGGGATATTTTTGGCTTCTCTCTTGGAGGCCGAAGCTTCCGGTTTAAGCGCGCACCCCAGGGTTATTGTGAAAGTCCCTCTATTTACAGTCAAGCTTTAAAATGTCATCTTGATGCTTTTCATTTGCCGTCTGGTGCTGCTCTTATCCAATATATGGATGACTTGTTGATTGCTGCCGATTCAGAAGATATTTGTAAAGATGTGACTGTTGCATTGTTACGCCATCTGTTTGATCTGAATCATAAGGTTTCACCTTCAAAATTACAATACGTTTGTAGAGAGGTTACCTATTTGGGTCATCTCCTATCAAAGGAGGGACGACGATTAACCCCAGAACGAATTCAGGCGATTGCGCAAATGTCTATGCCGTCCACACAAAGGGAGGTACGTGCCTTTCTGGGTATTACTTCTTATTTATTTATTTATTTATTTAGTAGTTTATAGAGCGCTCAGCTACCTCCAACGGAGGTGTCCCGGCGCTGAAGCCAATATCTCGAAAGGGTCAGAGGGATGTGGAAGGGAGTGGGTGGATTAGATAAGGGAAAAAAGCCAGGTCTTGAGTTTGTTTTTTCCGGAATAGAGGCTCGACGTCAGAAATCTTAGCTCTATAGGAAGCTGGTTCCACAGTTTGGATGTTGCCACTGCAAAGGCCCTTCCTCCCGTGCGTGCCAGGCGAAAACGGGGGCAGATCATAAGGCAGAGATGGTTGGATCTGAGGTTTCGTGGTGCTTGTGAGAACTTCATTCTGCGACGCAGGTAGGTAGGGCCTCGATCATTAAGAGCTCTAAAAGCCAGGGTTAAGGCTTTAAATTGAATGCGCAGTCTCACTGGGAGCCAATGAAGTTTGATCAGATGGGGTGAAATGGAGTGGCGGTAGGGGATGTTGCAAATCAGCCTGGCCGCTGCGTTCTGGACTCTCTGTAGTTGGTTTATGAGGTATGCCGGGGCACCTGCATACAGACTATTTGCGTAGTCCAGATGAGCGGTAATAAGGGCATGGACTATTGTCTTACGAGAGTCTAGTGGAAGGTAGGGGATGATTTTTTTTATCATGCGGAGCTTTCCAAAGCAAGACGAGGTGACTTTATTAATTTGAGTTTTACAGGAGAGGGTAGTGTCAAATTGGAAGCCTAGGTTACGGGCAGCTTGGACTGGTTCCGGGGGAGGGTTGAGTTCAGTCGGCCACCAGAGAATGGAAGGTGTGGGGGATTTCTGATTAAAAAACAGGACCTCAGTCTTATCTGTATTAAGTTTCAAGTTATTAGCAGACATCCAGGAGGCGATATTCATCATGCAGTGGCGAAAATTGTGGAATGATTTTTCGGAGTGGTCTTTGAAGGAGAACACTAGTTGGGTGTCGTCAGCGTAAAAGGTTACTTTGACACCCCAGGATTCCACCACTTTTGCCAGTGGTTTTAGGTACACATTGAATAAGAGCAGACTGAGGGCGGAACCCTGCGGAACGCCCCAAATCAATGGTTTCTTGGAGGAAAGAAAGGAGCCCAGCATCACCTGTTGGAATCTGTTTGTAAGGAAAGATTTAACCCAGGTGAGGGGAATTCCGCTGACACCTACCTCTTGCAGGCGAGCAAGTAGTTTGTCATGGGAGATGGTATCAAATGCTGCGGATAGGTCGAGGAGGACCAGCATGGCCTCCTCTCCCCTATCCATGCATTCTCGAATGGACTCGGATACCTCAAGCAGAGCCGACTCGGTACTGTAGTCCGGTCTGAATCCTGATTGGGAATCATGGAACAAAGAGTTTGATTCTAGGTAGTTGGACAATTGCTCTTGTACCGCTTTCTCGAGCACCTTAGCGGGCTTGGGTAGGAGTGAGATTGGTCGGTAATTGCTTAGGAAGGTAGGATCAATGCCAGCTTTTTTTTGGATTGGAATTAACATTGCGTGTTTCCAAGCGGAGGGGACAACACCTGAGAGTAAAGAGGAGTTCCATATTTCGAGTAGGGGGTTAATAACTAAAGGGGCAATTTCGTTCATGATTAAGGCCGGGCTGGGTCCAATGGAGAGCCTGATTTACATTTCAAGAATAAATTCAGGGCATGTTCCTTGGTAAGTGGTTGGAAAGCAGTAAATGCATGCTTGCAGATGATGGCAGGGTCTTCGGTAATGTCGGTACCGTTCTGAAGGATAGTTGCCGCAATGTTGGCTATTTTTTTTTCAAAGACATTTTCACTCAGTGCTTGGGAAGTGGGTACTGGGGCAGACAGAGCACTGGGATTAGTAAAATCTTTAACAATGTTAAAGAGGGCTTTGGTCGAGTTTTTTGCATTGGCAATAGTTCCTGCGAAATAGGTGCTCATGGAGTTGCGTTTGAGTTTGCGAAACTCTTTAAGGACTTGTCGGTAAAGAGCCTTGGCTTCTGGGTCATAGTTCTGCCTCCATTGTCGCTCCATCTTTTTACACCTGCTTCTGTGTTCCCTTAGTTCCTGAGTGAACCAGGGGGCTGAAGGTTTTTGTTTGCGGGAGGTGAGGGTTTGTAAGGGGGTTACTTTCTCAATAGCAGTCGTGAGATCATTATTAAGTATAAGAACCGCCTTGTTGAGATCGTCAGGAAGAGGGTTTAGACTGTTATGGTATTGTTGCTCTAGGGCAGTACAAGAGATCTTGTGCCATTTTCTGCCTTGTGTTCTAATGGCAGACTCCTTCTTGACAATTTGGGTTGAGAATACCTCGAAAGGGATTAAAAAATGGTCAGACCATGTCAGAGGTAAGGATGGGAGGGTTTTTAGCTTCTCGCAGTCTGAAAAGATAAGGTCCAGGGTGTGTCCTGCGGTATGAGTGGGGCCCTTTACCCTTTGTGTCAGATTTATATTTTGCATGGATTCCAGGAGATAAGTGGCGCGGTTGCAGCTACTTACATCAACGTGATGGTTGAAGTCTCCTAGTACCGTGAAGTGGGGGTGTTTAATAGAGAGATCTGCAGTGACTGCCAGTAGTTCTGAGATGGCAGGCTGAGGGGTGTTCGGGGGGTTGTAGACCAAGATCCCTGAAGAAATGGCTGTAGTGGAGTTGTAGGCAGTGGATCCCTAACTTCTCTCTGTTGGCCAAGCCTTTATTGGCACTCACTTTGAAAGATACGCCTCAGTCCCTTACATGGACTGACGAATGTCAGAGGAGTTTTACTGACTTACGTACTGCTCTATGTTCCACTCCTGTATTGGGTACTCCCGATTACAGTAAACCCTTCACGCTCTACGTTTATGAAAAAGAAGGTTGTGCGTTGTCAGTTTTAACGCAGCGATTTGGAGACAAACAGCGACCATGTGCATATTTTTCGGCTACGTTAGACCCAGTAGCTAAAGCATTGCCTAGTTGTCTCAAAGCAACAGCAGCAGCAGCGATTTCTATTTGACAGTCTGCTGGAATAGTGTTAGATAACACACTTATTGTTATGGTGCCGCATGCAGTTGATACCTTACTGAACCGAACAAAAACGCAGCATCTTACGAGTGCTCGTTTGTCTGGATATGAGTTGACCCTTTTGGCTAGTCACGTACACATCAAACGATGTAATACCTTAAATCCAGCTACTTTGTTGCCTCTTCCAGTGGACAAAGATGACCAAGAACAACATGATTGTTTCCTCCGCACCGAGGAAGAGACAAAAGGAAGAATTGATCTGAAAGATACGCGCTAGAGAATCCGGATGGAATTCTATGGGTGGATGGTTCTTGTTTCAAGCTTCCGAATGGAGATACAGTTTCAGCCTATGCTGTTACTACTTTACATACAGTTGTGGAAACCGCACGTATCAGACACAATTTGGCTCAAGCAGAAGAATTGATCGCTTTAACGAGAGCATGTGTGTTGTCAAAAGGAAAGAGAGTAAACTTGTATACCGACAGTCAGTATGCCTTTGGTGTAGCGTTTAATTTTGGGCGTCTTTGGAAAGAACGGGGTTTCTTTACTTCTCATGGCACTAAAATACAACATGCTCAATTAGTGACTGATCTTCTTGAGTCACTTTCTTTGCCTGCCCAAATAGCAATTGTGAAGTGTAGTGCGCACAAAAAGATTACAGATGATGTTGGTCGAGGAAATGCATTTGCAGATGAAGTAGCAAAAAAGACAGCGAGAGATGCAACAAGTCGAATGTATGTGGCGGGTCCTGCAAATTGGGTTAGAGAGAGAGGAATGTATGAGGATACAGTGGAAAGTGTAAGAGCGATTCAGAAGGAGGCTTCAGAGAAAGAGTTGAGCAAGTGGAAAGAAAGTATAGGAATGTTGGATGAGATGGGTTGTTGGGTGGAATTGTCTGAACACCAACGTTGGCTGTTACCAAATGTCTATGTACTTCCAGTAGTCACTATGGCGCATGGTCCAGCTCACCTAAGTGCAAAAGGTATATGCAAGCTTCTAGCTCCAGTGTGGCAAAATAAAGAAATCCCGAAGTGTGCAGACAATGTAGTGAAGCATTGTATTGTTTGTTTGATGTACAATCCGGGAAAGGAAACCCCAACTCCAGCAGGTCACTTTGCTCCTTCGACATATCCATTTGAGGTGTTGCAGATCGATTATATTCATATGGAGCGATGTAACAACCTCAAATATGTTCTGGTGGTAGTATGCGCCTTTTCAAGATGGATAGAAGCATACCCTCTAAAAGACAACACAGCCTTATCCACAGCTAAAGTTCTACTAAAAGAATTTTTCCCCAGGTTTGGTTTGCCGCGCATTGTCTGGAGTGACAATGGGAGCGAATTTGTGGGCCCAGTCATGCAAAAAGTTTGTGCAGGTCTTGGTATCAAGCAAAAGTTTCATGCAGCAAATCATCCACAGTCAGCGGGTTTAGTAGAATGCTACAACGGAACCTTAAAGTTAAAACTAGCAAAAGTTCAGGCTAGTACAGGACTCAATTGGCCCGATGCTTTGCCATTAGCTCTTCTGTCCACCAGAACTGCAGTACACTCTCGTTTGGGACTTAGCCCTTACGAAGTGGTTTTTGGATGCCCGGCTAATGTATGGGGAGTCCCTCGCCCTAAGAAATACTCAGACTTACCATATCCAATGTTAATTGACTACTTGCATGACCTTACGACTGCATTGCGTGTTCTCCATCAACAGGTTCAGAGTGCTTTGCCGGAGGTTTCCACAGACCCAGGTCATTCCATCCGACCAGGTGATTGGGTGATTGGGTCTGCACCAAGAATTTCCAAAGGACAAAAAATTTGGAGCCCAGGTGGAAGGAGCCTCGGTTGGTACTTTTAACCACGAGAACAGCAGTCAAAGTCGAAGGAAGGAAAAATTGGATTCACGGTGTGCATTGTAAGAAAGTGCCTTTGCCTCTACCCTTCGATCAGTGGGTTCGTAGGGGTGTTGGTGACTCAGAGAGTGAAAAATTCCCACGATTCGTACCATTCAGCGATGCACACCTGAATGGAACATTGTCTGAGAAAGAGGACGACGACATTCTTCAGGAAGCAATACCATCACATCGTCGCTTGAATAGGACCAATCCACGAACATTGTTCCAAGAACAAACTACACCTGATAAAGAACATTATAATTTGAGACCCAGACCAAAGAACTCTTAAGATTTCTCTCTCCTATGTAGTATTCTGTCCCGGTTGCAAGGTCACGGTAGGAGTCTTAGTTGCGACCTGAGTAGTGGCAATAGGCCTGCAGGACTTGCAGTGTCATAGGACGGCAGACAATCGTGATTAAGTGATTGAGGAAGATTGCCGTGAGCATCCACTTAGAAAGATGGAAACTACATTAGGCAAAAGAGAAAGTAAAGATAAAATGAATCAGTGTAAATCAATGTATAGTCGTTGTGGTATTGCTTTATGTATTATTATATTATTGTGTATTCTTTTGGCGTGTATAAATTGGATTGTTATTACCCTGCAGCAAAAAGTTGTCTCTCCTTCTACCTCTTCGTCTTCTTCTACTGTCTCTCCACATCTATTTCATACCCTTCCTCAACATGAACTCATTAGAAGAACTGAATATTACAACAATTCCTTCGTGCAGTTGTTACATCAACATCAATTAGTGATCAATACAACTAACTGTTGGGTGTGTGGACTCATGCCACCTACCGTAGAAAAAGGAATGCCGTATTTAGTCCTTCCGTTCTCCTATGAAGGTTCTGCTTGGGCTTATTTTGTTATCTTCTCCAATGCCTATCAAAGCAAATTCAGACGATCCGTTAGTTCATGTATTAGTGATCCGGATTTTAGTCATAGTTCATTAATAAAGGGAATGGTAGCTATGGCTAAAATCATGGAAAATAGTAAGATCTCCATTGACGAAAGAAAAGCATATACTAACTGGAACGTCACCCAATATGTCACTAGCCTAAGTGATAAAGTTAAAAAAGGAAAGTCCTCACCGATTTGGACTATACCACATCAAGGCAATTTCTGTTTACAGATAAATGGTCAGTCTGCTGACACTATACAAAGAAATAGCTGTTCCCACACATATGTCTACTCCTCTCAAAACTCGCCTCCTCTAGTGCCGTCTCAAGGCACATATTTCATTTGTTATAATAGGGCTTACACGTGGTTGCCAACGGGTTTCTCCGGTACTTGCTATATAGCTTTCCTTCTTCCCCCAACATATACCGCTTCTGCAAATCATCATCGAAATAGATACGGCAGAGGGATTATTAATTCCAAAGACACAGCAGGACAAGAGGGAAGAGATTTCCTCAAAGGATTCCTTCCTTTTTGGGGTCCAATGGCCAACAGCAGAAATATAAGGCAATTGGTTCGTGTCGTAGAAACCACCATAGACATCACTGTAGGAGCCTTAAGTAATATCACGGCAGAACTACAGGCAGATCGTCACATGACTTTACAAAACCGAGTTGCCTTAGACTTTGTTCTTGCAGACCGTGGTGGAGGATGCAAATTGATCGGGTCAAGTTGCTGTATTTTCATACCAAATGACGCTCCGACAGTATACCAAGCTATCTCTAAGTTACACATGATCTCTGAGTCGATCCATCAAGACGAAGGAGATTGGTCATTATTGGAGTGGTTTTGGGGACTACTGTCCAAATGGGGTTGGAAAATATTGACATTCCTTGGAGTAGTTTTAGCCATCATATTCTCTTGTTGCCTTTATATGCACTGCGGCCCCGCCATCTGCGACCTCTGTGCTACTATGTGCATCCCTAAAACCAAGCCACAAAGAACAGAGAATATCAGAATGATGCTACAGCAACAGCTCGATGACCTTATGGCCATCGACATTGACTCAGATTAATATGAGCCTGAGTATTTTGCCTGAGTTCTGGCAAAAGGAGGGTCTGAGGAACTTTGATTTTCGATTGTGATCGTATCGACCCGCCATTTTGTGCTCCGCCGCCATCTTGTGTTGCCCTCACTCAGGCAGCACGACGGTCGAAGTCTTTTTCTGCTTTTTCTGCAAGCTTCGTGTCAATATTAACCTTCTGCCTCTATTTGCAAAGCTGGTGTTAGGTTTGGCCGAGTACACTAATCCCTGTCTGGTTTTTCTAATCCCCGTCTCAACTATCTGTTGGTTCACACTATTCTCCTTTGACTTTATCTTATCGTCTGGCCTTCGCTGTCCTCTGCTAGCATTCTCTCGTTTCAAAACTGTCCTCCAATACACACAAACGTATCTCGCCACCTGCAAGTTAGTTGTGGATCCATTAATAAATTAGTTTGAAGGAGGGGTGACAAACACAGTTGAAGGAAAGGCTTCTTCGAGTCATCTGATACTTTGTTTTTAAACTTTTCCTATTGGTTCTGTCCTGTTTTCCAACTTTACTTATTGGCTCTTTCTTATGTACTCTGGGTGTGTATTTGGTTAATGTATATTTTACATATATGCTATAAAAGGTTGTACGCCACGGAGTGAAGTGGCAGTCTCCTGAGAACCTACCTCGTGTACTTCTGGGACAACTGTACTAGCTGCAGCTAATAAATCTGATCTTTTACGCCGACAGAGTGTCCCCGTGTCTCTGTGTAGCTAAGCAGGAGAACCCAGGAGATTAAGGCGTACCCTGCACCGCCAGGTCCAAAAGGTTCTGGTTCTTCACCTCGATCGTCTTTAGTTGCTGTAGAACATTGGTACTCACAAACATTGGCCCAGGGGCCACAAAGTACAGTCTGAAGTGTGACCGAGGGCCGCCCTGATGCCAACTGGGTGGCAGTAGGGGGCCTGGGTGGGTTAGGGATTGTGAAAGGAGGTCTAAAAACATGTTAAATAAACGGGCTAGTATTTATTTGCAGGTTAATAAATGCTTGCCCGTATATTTAACATTTGTTCCTAAATATTAGTGCTCAGCAATTGAACAGCAGCTCATGCTGGTGTTCACCGGGGGGGGGGCACAAGTAAAGGTCAAGAGGGCCACAAGCGGCCCCCGGGCCGTACTCTGAGTATCACTGCTGTAGAATAATCTTTATTTCTCTTTTTTTGTTGGTTTGCTTTCTCTGCATCTGAATGTATAACAGAAAAATCAAAAAACTGTCATCATATATGATTTTTTTTAAACTTTATTTTTCAATTTCCTCATAATCAAATAATACAACAATGGTGGTTCACTGTTATACAAATTCACATGTTGTCATGTCACATAACAAAGTAATGGTTTACTAATACACCTGTGATCTCCATTTAACTATAAAAAGCCGCTGTTGATTATCTTGGTTACACCTTTTAGACATGTCCCAAATATCTGCCCCATATTTATTCAGACCCTCCGTCCCTCGCCTGTCTTTTGTGTACATGTGGTATACCGTCTGTTTGCAATGATTGATGCATTCGAGATAAGCAGTTTCAATATCATGCAGTTTCAAGCTCATGCAGTTTCAAGCTCAATGTTTGAGTGTATCACCCACGCCCTCTGGGACCAAGCCACTTGCCACTTGTGAATTTGCGTCTAATTTTTGAGATTCCACATATGCCCGGTATGGGCCCCAAATGTCCTTGCGGCGTGACGAGCTTGGTATAACGCTGGTGTACACTTCGCTATTTATGTTACAGTATGCCAAGCTAAGAAGCCACCCCTGTAGTGTAGGAACCCTTTTGCTGCCCCATGCTAATGCTATTTCTCTTTTAGCCAATAAGAGACATAGGGACGCAAATCTTCTGACTTTCTTGGGGAAATTCACAGTGTAGCCTAACAACGCTATTTCTGGTGTGGCTAAGTCTGTAACCTAGGACAACACCATGTCAGGTGCGCGAAATCGGCATAAGGGGCATTGCATTTTAGACAGTGATGAGGTCTGGAGGGGTCAAGTCGGTGTATTTTGGCCGGCGTACAATAGATGAGGCGTAGGAACTTGAAGTGCAGCAGCTTGTGTCTGCTGTTTGGTGATACCTCCCGTGTTACCGCACAGCATTTGGCCCATTGGTCATCAGTTATGTCTCTACCCAGGTCCTCTTCCCGCTCCTTGCGCACCCTGTCATCATTCACCGGATGGGTGTTTGTGCATTCTTTGTATAGTTTTGAGATGAGGTGCGCCACAGTCTCTCTTTCAATGACTAATGTTAGTGTGGCAAAGGAGTCTGGTTCCACAGGGTAGGTGGGCAGAGCGGCCCGCAGGGCTGAACAAATTCGCCCTAATACAAAATTGTCCATGAAGGGGATGTTCTGGAATCAGGCGTCCTCTGTCACTGAGAATATATGTCCGTTTGGGTACAGGTCCCCCACCTTCGTAATGTCAAACTTGCTTAGGGTGAGTTGTACTAATTTTTCTCCTGTAATCTGCAACCAGGGGGGATTAGGGAGAGGAAGGGCGGATGAGCAAAAAGGAGGAGACACCAGTGAATCGCATTAGCTTATTCCACGCCCAGCTAGTGGTCGATACTGACTGTATGTCTTTTGGGTCCCTAGGGATCCCCTTTGGCAACACCGTGGACAGTCTCTCGGGTAGTACAAAATCTGCCTCTGGTCCCAGATATGGGATCCGCGCGTCCGGATGAAACCAGGCATATGCGTAGCAGCATTGGGCCACTAAATAATATAAGTGTATGTCTGGGATCCCAAACCCACCTCTCCCACATGGGAGGTGCATGACCTGCCAGCGAACCTGCGCCCGCTCCTCCCCACACCAATTTGATGAGGTGCATACTTAGTTAAAAGAACTGTTAGTGAGGGGGATAGGAATATTGTTGAAAAGGTACAGAAACTTGGACAGCACAACCATTTTCAGGAGCGCTACCCTGCCCGCCATGGAGAGAGGTAATCGCAGCCAGCGTTCCACCTGCACCTCCAAGGCTCCCACTGCACTTCCGTAGTTTAGGCGGATAATCTGGTCAGTGTCCTGATGTATGTGTATGCCCAGATACTTAACCGAGTCTCCGCACCATTCGAGGGGAAATTCGCAGTTCCATGGAATGCTACTGGTGGTCAAGGGAAAGATCACAGATTTGTGCCAGTTGATACCTAGCCCTGAAAAGCGGCCAAATCTAATTATCTCTCTGATTAATGGGTCTAAATGGTCCTGAGGTTTCCTAACATATAAGATGGTATCGTCTGCATAAAGTGACACCAGCAGGGGGCCAGTGTTGAACTGCAGACCTCTATGCAGATGTCTCTCCTGGAAATGGCGAATTAAAGGGTCCATGGCCAGTATGAACAATAGAGGGGAGAGCGGGCACCCCTGCCTGGTACCGCGTGACAGTGCGAACTGTTCAGAAAAGGCCATTCCAGCTAATCGAATGCCTTTTTGGCACCTAGCAGTATAACAGTGGCGGGGACCCCTGGATCTATTCTATATTAATACCGAGAAGAGAGTCCCTCAATTTAGTGAGGAGGAGCGGTGAGGGACGAAACCCGATTGTGCTGGGGAGATAATAAACTCCAATAGCTGTGACAGATGGTTAGCGATAATTTTTGCCAATATTTTATAGTCTAAGTTCAATAGGGAGAGGGGTCTGTATGAACTGCAGTGGGTTGGGTCTTGACCCGGTTTAGGAAGAAGAATAATGACCGCCTCTCGTAACGTAGGGGGCAAAATCTGTCTTTCCAGTGCCTCAGCATAAACCTCTATCAGCTGCGGCGCCAGCAAGTCTTTGTACGCCTTATAAAAGTCCCTGGTGAACCCATCTAGTCCAGGAGCAGACGAGCCGTGCAGGTAATCTATGTCCCCCAGGACATACGCTACTGATATGGGTTCTGCTAAAAAGTCCTGCATGCCCTTTTCTAAGTACACAAGTGCAATCTCTGACAGCTAATCCTCCTGAGCAGCTAGGTCATTCTCTGCTTTGGTGGTGTATAAGGACTTGTAGTAGTTCAAAAACTCATCTCGGATCGGGGTTGTGGAGGTAAGAATCTGATCCATGGAGGTGTGAATTACAGTAATATAAGCTTTACTATACGGGGGACGATGCATTTGTGCCAAAACCCGACCGGGGCGTTCTCCCTCACCGTATTGTCCAGCCATCTGGTATGTACCCATAAGCGAGACCTCCCGGTCCGCTGTCTCCCGGAATTCGACAAGCAGTACCAGACGTCTACTCTCCATTTCCTTGTCTGTTGTAAGGGCTGGTGAGATATCTAGGTCGGTGAGTTCGCATTCTATGCGCGCCAGTGTGTTTCGAAGATCCTTAAGTACTCCGGAGTGCTTTGAGATGCAGACACCCTGGATGTATGCCTTGAAGCCCTCCCAGAGGACTGTCTAAGTGTCTGTTGAACCAGTGTTAAGGGAGAAGTATTCTTCAATGGCCTCGCGAACGCGCGAGGCATTAAAAAGGTCGTCATGCAAGGCCCGGCTTGGGAAGCGCCCCTGCCTTTCTAAGCCCTCCTGGCGCGGGGCCTGTAGATGAAGTTGTATCGGGGAATGATCGGAATACGTTCTGGGCAGCGTCTCCATGGACTGGAACCAGCCAGCTATACCCGGGGAGACTAGCCACAAATCTATCCTTGTCCATGTGTTGTGTTGACCGGAGTAGTGCGTGTATTCCGTGTGGGTGGTGTTGCGTTGGCGCCAAATATCTAACAGGGTGCATTTTTCAGAGAGCTCTAGTAGTGCGCGGCACGCTCGCGGCTTAATGTCAGGGGTCTTGGCAGTGCTGTCCAGCCTAAGGTGTAAAAGCAAATTGAAATCCCCCCCTATCATAACCAGGCCTGGCTTCAATCTAGTTAGTTGTGCTTGCAATGTGTGGAAGAAGTCGGGCGAGTTGGTGTTCGGGCCATAGACACAGACCAATGTCGTGTGGTGTCCCATCAGTGATCCTGTAACTATAACATATCTACCCTCAGTCTCCTTTATCACTGATCGAAGGCTAAAAGGAACCCTCCTGTGAATAAGAATCACCACACCTTTGGCGTAATTGCTATAGTTGGCGAAGTACCTATTTGCTCCCCAGCTGGTAGCGAAACAAGCCGTGTCTGATTTAGGCAAATGAGTTTCTTGTAAATAAGCAATATCCACATTGTGTCTCATTAAGTAGTGAATAACTTGTCTCCGCTTGCGGTTGTCATTCAATCCCCTTACATTCCAAGACAATAAGGAAAGGCCGTAAGGGCCCGCAATGTTACCTAATTGGGCCATCAGTCATGGTTTCCCGACATAGCGCAGTGATGCAACAGAGTTCAGTAAAGCATCTTAACAGAGACCATTTATGCATAGGAACAATAACATTGAAAAAAAACAATAACCCCCACCCACCCCCACTATTCCAAAAGTGAGGCAGAACCATAACCAAAAGATGTTGAAGTATCAAATAGCTTTACAGTGTAATGATGAGCCCCAAGAAGTGTACCTCCGTAAATGCGGAAACAAACCCACTATGAGGGGTGGCAACGCCACGTAATTCGGCCAGCAAACTGAAATTGTGCAATGTAGTGACATACATTATCCCCAATTAGCGGTATACAAATGCAAGAAATAACATCAAAAAGCGTAATTCTGTTGCTGAATTAGAAAACAGCTCAGGACTGGCGTCCGACCCACTATGTGGTGGAGAGGGGCCCCCGCCAATGGGCCCAGACCAATTGTTATTTTGTTTGTACAGGTGGCAGAATTCTTGTGCCTCCGTGGGTGTGTCAAATATGCGAGGAATGCCCCCAACGTCAACCTTCAACCTGGCCGGATAAAGCATGCCATATTTTAAGCCCAAGTTCTTCAAAGTGGCCTTGACCCCATTATATTTCCTGCGAGCGTCCTGCACCATTACAGTGAAGTCAGGATATAGGGACAGTTTTAGAGCCTTGCCAGATGTTGTCGCCACGTTCCCTTGCTAGATGTAAAGATGTGTCTTGTCCCTGAAGTTCATGATTCGGGCAATGATGGGTCTGGGGGGGCAGCCATGGCTCGGCCGTGGACCCAGAGATCGGTGAGCATGCTCTACCACAAATCCCGGGGTGAAAGAGTCCCTCCCAAACAGGTCAGACAGCAGAGTTTCTACATAAATGTCCATACAGACTGTCGCAGTGGATTCAGGAACACCTAAAATGCGGATATTGTTGCCCCTTTTGGGCGCCTCGAGGTCTTCGTTCTTTATGGCTACATCTTTAAGGATGCGTTCGACCCGCTCCAGGAGTTTCTGCGTCTGGGCTGTGCTGTCTTCAATGTCTGAGATGCAGGCCTCCGCCACATCTAGACGCCGATCATGCACTTGGATTTTGGCCCCCATGTCTGCCAAGCCTTTGTCTAACGTATCAAACCATCCATTGAGGGCCCTGAAGCCAGCCCTGATCTTCTGGAGCATAGACGTCGCAAGAGCCGAGAGATCATCTTGGTATTCTGCACTTTGTGTGCCATCTGCCATGCTGGAGCCCTCCTCCACAGGTTTATCTGCGAGTTTTCCAAATTGCAGGGTCTTCTGCTTGGGGTCTTTGCGGCCCATTCCTCAGGGCCGCAGTGGTGGCGTAGTCGCAGGAAGTCAGGAGCCCCAGGGGACCACTAGGATGGCAATTGAAACCACCAGGGAGTCTGAGATCCACGTGTCGTGTAGCCGGATAGCCAAAGACAAGAACAGTGTAGCCCGCAGGCAGTTAGATAGGGACTGCACGATGTATAGAGAGCAGGTGTCTGTAGCAAGACTGGTCTTAGGGTCCGATGTCCAACAGGCCCCACTGCGAGCCCGGAGTAGGACCTCTGTAAGCCATGCTGTGCTACATTGGGTTTGAAAGTCGGCATCCCCTGTGCCAATATGAGGGACAAGATAGTACAACCAGGTCGCCGAGCCGGCAGTCCACAAACGTGTCAGGAGAGCAAGTGTATAATGCGAAGTACGAGCCCAGGTGGCGGAGTCAGCACCGACGTGCCCCCCTCAGCATCTGCCACTGCAGCCAGTGTCGAATAGCTGCAAGCAATCGCTGGGTGCGGCGAAATTGATGTGTGGGTGTGCCGCAGGGACCCTGCAACAGGGTGGCCGGTGCAACGATCTGAGGGCCAGCGTCGGCGTGCACCCCCCGCCTCGCTCGCCGCCCTGCCAGTGGAAGTAGGCCTGCTCGATCCGCAGCGGGCCCTGTACCCTCCGCAGGTGTGGTAAAATGGCGGGTGTGGGCTCCAGCGGGTGAGCGTGTCAGGCTCCAGCCACGCCCCACTCCGCTTCGTGGCATATACGGGGGGATGCTTCCGGCGCCGCAGCGCGGCCGGACTCACTCCAGACCTAGCGGGCACCCACTTACCCGCCCGGCTCCTCACCGCTCAGCTCCTCCGATGTGTGCTGGTCTCACCAGGCCTCTGAATGACGCACCCCCGATCCTCGGACACCAGTGCTGTGCCCTCGATATCTCAGCCATCCCGGGCCCGACAGCCCTCAGCAGCAGCTCGCAGGAGTCAGGGCGACCGTAGCAAGTCAGCGCCATAAATTATGGGGTTTTAAGTGTAGTTGTTGCCGGGGATAATGGAGGATGTGCCAGGCCGGATCACGGAGCTTCAACAGCAAGCGTCCATCTTGATCGCTTGCGTAGCCACGCCCCCATCATATATGATTGTTGAACCCAAATTGGTGAATTGAATTTTTAGGTTTACTTCTGTGTTGTAGGGGGAGTTTTTGGTTGTTTTGCCAAAAGCCAATAAACATGTAATAAGAAAAAAGAAAATTGCAAATGTACACAGTGAATACCAGGTCTCTCTAGCCCTTCCTGAATTGGAGATCTTTGTGAAGTCTCTCAATGTTATAGTGTGAAGACCCTTACTGTGATGGTTGTGACAGACTTAACTATGTAAAACCCCTACCTCTTGCATTTGTTACAGGGTTACACTGGGCAAAACCCTCTATTCGTCTATTTGGCACTAGGACTACACTAACAATGTCTCTATCAGTTATGAGCATCGGAATCAATCTATAAGTACGCTAGAACAACTTCACCAAATCACATGCCCATAAAAAAGATCAACAAAAGGGTGGAACCAAAGTTCTCAGACCAACCTACTACTCGACACAAAATGAATGCAAATTAGACCCCTTTAAGACTTGAGCATCGGGGTACTTACTTGGGGAGGAGCTTAGCCTAGAAACTCAGAACGCAACAACACATGCACTAACAATAAACTATTACTATTATTTTTTTTTTAAAGTACTTTAATTCCCACACAACTAAATATTAAAGATAAAATTACAACTGTACATCATGAAAACTAGTCCTTTCTCACCCTCTCTGGGGCTCCAAGATTTTTTAAACCTTGTCCCGACTAGCTTGTTTCTTCAAAGGTGTCCTGATTATGGAGACAGGTGGCTGGCTTTAGCACTATGTTTCATCTGAAACAGTAATAAAATGAGAATAGGCCCAATAAGTAGACAGGAGTTCTCAGTGGAGTTGCCGTGAACCATGGACTGACACCGGCGTGACTCTCCCAGCAGTGAGTAATTGGGACAACGGTGCTAGGGGAGACATCAGGAGAACTCCTAAGGACAGCAAGTAATTGTGAGATAATGGCGTCCCATAGCGCCGGCATCAGAAACCCATGCTCATAAGCTGCAGGTGCTATGTTCCAGGGTCTGCGGGGCAGCTCTCCTTGTTGAATGGCAAGGAGAGATGGGCGCTCTGAGGCTATCAGACACCTCCTGCTGCAACGACTGGACTCTGTGATGTTGGACCATGGCATGGTGATGGCTGGTGAGTGCTGTGAGAGGCCCAGCCACATGTGCCTGCTCTGCATTACTCTGCATTGACTGAAACAAGACATAAAGGATAAGTAGAACCAAGGGTCATAGCAGCTGGGACTGCAAGTTCACTGGATGGGTGTCTGTTGCTCCTGCTGTCAGGGCCTGGGCTGCTCCTACTCCCCTATGTAGCAATCGGGCAGCATGTGGGGTAGTGGGCCTGGAATTGCGGTATAGAGAGCTTGGGAGTTCTGTCCCCAATGAATGACAACTGAAGGTGCCACCGACAATTATGGCAAAGAAAATTGGGAAACCTGCTCTCATCCTCCATACTCCGCCACCATCTCTGGTTGCTGGAGTTGAGATCTGATAGCCCTAGGAGAATGGGCCAGAAGTAAAATCCAAAGCTTGAAAAGAACTTCTACATTGAGGCCCTACAGTAGAAATCAATGTAACTATGACCAAACAAGGAAGACCTGTGCCTATTGGTAAACATCGTTTACCCCGAAACCAGAACACCGCATGCCATTACAATGTGGTTGTTACAACGACCACATCGTTACAACGCATGCCATTACTCAGCAAGACGGAACAACGACTTGCTCTAGGGGTCAGAAGATGTTGGATTTAAAATCGAACACCTTCCCTACTGTTGTACAGACTGGAGTTGGAATAGTAAATTATACTATTCCAACATTCAGCGCCCCCCCTAGAGCAAGTCGTTGTTTCGACTTGCGAAGTAATGGCATGCGTTGTTACAACGCGGTCGTTGTAATGACCGTGTTCTAATGGCATGAGTAAAAAAAGCATGCGAGAAAATGAGGCATATTCGTGCCTAGTTGAAGCAGACCACCATGACAGCAGAACAGTAGCTGTCTAAAGAGAGGCAGCGGCCGAGAACCACTTCTTATATGCCACTTGCAGGGTGCAAATCCATGTAACATAAAAAAAACACACAGAAAGATGATGGACGGAATGCTGAACGTTGTGAAACATTCAACCCCTGTCAAAGATCTGGGTCAAATCCATTGTTTTTTTTGCTTGCTATGCCACCCCAGTTTGGACCTAGCTGGTTGCAAATCAATCTTTCATATAAAAGGAGGAACAAAGGGCTATTTTGAACAGCTCCAGCACACGGAGCCCAATCATAGATACAGGTATAGAGATGTATGCTGTTCCTAGAGGGTGTGAATAGAAAGAGGCCTACACTAATATATTAGTCAGTAAAGTCAGGAGGAATTACCTCCTTCAGGAAAAAGACCCTCACACATCCAGCCGGCTAGATGTCATTCTTCATCATCAGGTCTGCTCCAAATCGGGGCGGCGCTGCAATCCCCGATCGGCGCCCTTGGCGGGGCCTTTTGATGGAGATCTTTATTCCTTGAATGCCAGTTGGTGTAGTGCGGGTGAGGGCCCTAAGTGTAGTGTGCACTAGTGAGATTTTAAAACAAGTAGTAGGGGCCCAAAATAACACAAGTTTAATAAAGAAGGTTCCACTCTTGACTAAAACAAAACAAGTGCGCCTCCCTTTAGTAAAGTTGTCAGGTTTGCGCTGCAATGGTCAACATGTTTCTTGCACCGGTTAAATAAACCGCAATTCATCAGGACCAAAATTGAAGTTTACACACTTACTGGTAGTGATAGCAGCTGTTACAGCACTTACCACTATTACAGCACCCTAATAAGTGGTTACTTATAGTTGAAAAAATCCAATGCACCTGTAAAGAGAAGATAAAGAACAGGCGCCAGAATAAAAACCATAAATCCACCAGGTTAATAGTAGTCGGCCTCATGTACTGTAAACACATATTGTGGTGTCATGCAGCACTCGTGATACAATAAAGTTCAATGGTGATAAAGAAAAAACACAATGTTGTGAGGATTTGCGCATGCGCTTAATGGTGAGTAACAAGCGACGAACACAGCATACTGCAGAAACTACACTTCGGAAGTTGTTCTATTGTTAAAAACATAGGACATCATAAAAATAACACCTTGTTGTGTCACAAAGATTGGAAACATTCAATGGTCAGATTAACACAAATTATTAACCGACTCACCCCGTAGTGGTGCATCAGGGACTCCAACGAGTCAGGGCTGGATTATAACACTGAGTAGTGCAGTGTTCTGTTGTGGTATAGGAAGCATGGAAACAGCGTTGGTATTACAGCAAGAGTAAAAGTTGCAGATGGCATGATAAACGAAGAAGTATCGAGGGTCATGAGCTATGTAACGTCTATCCCCAGGTAGAAGGCTGACCCATGGTATCGTTATATCAAGATATTCCAAACACGGTTAAAAGGGCTGTAAATCGATGCTCCCACTGTTGGCGATTGTTCAGGACGTATATTGTTAAGGATGTCGAACCCCAAAGGCTTCTAAACCAATATTGTTAGATGACGCTAGATAACAAGTAGGTAATACCGGGAAACGCGTCTATAGTAAGGGTCGGGTACAAATAAAGGAAAAAAGGGGGGGGGGGAGGAGAGGGGTTTTTTTTTAACAAGCTCCCCGGTCAATGAAGGTAATAAGGTCCCATATGCCAAAAGATATCAAAACATTCATATACATTTACTGTGGGCCCAATCACTGACTTAATAAAAAGAGGGTAGAGTAACCGTATCGGTTCGACTTGATAGCGTGTGGGCACCCCGAGTTTAATAAAGCACTCACATGTTTCCTCGATACAGGACACGATAAATCCTACCCTTCTTCCCAGCCGACTCGGGAGACACGGCTAGGAGCAGGCAGGGATTATAAATACAGGCAAGCAACCAATCAGAGTGAGTGGCTGATCCTCTATTTGAAAGAGAAACTAGAGTGTGATCTTCACTACTGGATACGTCTCCGTGATGGAAGCGTAACGTGTCAAGTCATACTAAAGGGGGCGGACCAATAATACCAAGCCGACTACAGCATGGTGTCAGTGAAAAAGCTCTTGCAAAGAGCGGCTGAGCGTGGGAATATCAGGATGAAGTGTTAAGCCACCAACAGGCCCCTCGAGGGTTTATCAAGGTTAAACTCCTATAGATACGTTCCACTCGGGCGGTATGCAGATCTATCATGTAGATAAGGGGCATGATCATAGTCTGGAGGTTAAAGACTTAAAAGACTACTCCATGGGATTTCCTCATTCAACCCTTCCCTGTGTGTTGATAGCCTCATGACCCATCTTTGTTCCAACTTGAACAATTTGTTCTTGTTGATATTCTGAACAGACTGAAGGACTATCCATTGTAACGAGTCAGGGGAGTGTTGTCTTTCATTGAAGTGTGTCGTCATTTTAGTGTTTATTTTATTGCACCGGAAGTTGCTCCTGTGCTCGATAATCCTGGTCTTGACTGGTCTTGTTATCATCCCTACGTAATTGAGGATACATGGACAGGAGATCATATAAATACAGTTCGAGGTATTGTAGTTGGTGTGTGTCCTACACTCCCAGGTAACCCCATTGGGAAAACTTATACTCTTGGTAATCTTAGTCAGAGGGCACACTACACATGTTCCACAGGGATAGTGGCCCATTACCGGGGAAAGGTGCCACAGTATAGATTGTCGAGTGACCTTAGATCGTTTGGGTCTTGTATGTATGAGCCTATCCTTTAAATTTGTGGTGCGTTTGAAGGCAAAACGTGGTGTAGTTATTGTGAGATCCCCCGTCTGTAAGATCCCCCAATGTTTTTTAATGATTCTCTTTAACTGATGGGAATTAGGGGTAAAGGTTGTTACACATGTGATGGAGTTATCAGTATGGCGTTCACTTGATTCAAGTAGCCCCTCTTGGTTATTGTTGCGGGCACGTTTGTATGATTTACTCACATCCAGACTATGATAACCCCTCTGGAGAATATTCTTTGTAAGTATCATAGATTCCTTTTTTAAATCAGTCACAGAGCTACAGTTTCTCCTGATACGGAGGAACTGGCCAAACGGTAAGTTTTGTTTAAGGGCCCGAGGATGGTAACTCTGAAAATGTAAGAGGCTGTTCCTATCGGTAGGTTTACGGTAGAGCGTGGTGCTCATCATGTGATCATTTAATTGGATCAGGAGGTCCAAAAACGGAATTTGTTGATCAGAGATTGTGCTGGTGAACCTCAAGCAGGGGTTCAGAGTATTGATACAAAAGCAATACTCCTCGCAGAGAGTTCGGTCACCTTTCCAGAGTACCAGAATATCATCGATAAAACGCCTCCAGAGTAAGATGTTTGCTCTGTATGGATTAGTGTCACTCTGGATGGCTCTTTCCTCAAAGGCCGCCATGTACATACAGGCCACACTTGGGGCGAAGGTACTCCCCATCGAAGTGCCCTGTATTTGATGGTATAGCTGCCCCTCGAATTCAAAAAAGTTCTCTGTCAAAGCTAGAGATGCGCACTCAAGGATGAAAGGACGTGGGGTGATCGATTCCCAATCCAACCCACTTAAAACGTCCTCAATAACATCTAGAGTTGCCCTTTGTGGGATATTGGTATAGAGGGACTCAACGTCCAGGGTGATGAGAAAGTCAACTTCCCCCTGGTGCTGAGTACCCTCTATAAGCCTTAGGACATCGGTAGTATCCCTTAGAAAAGAGGGAGTCCCCTGTACTATTGGTTTGAGGAAATGATCCACAAATCTTGAGAGGGGTTCCAAAAGAGACCCGATCCCAGAGACAATAGGTCTCCCTGGAACCGGGGAAGTACCCTTATGTATTTTGGGGAGGCAATAGAAATAAGGAATTCTAGGTTCACAGGTAACTAGAAATGCTGCCTCTTTCATCGTAATCCATCCCTGGGTCTCAGCATGAAAAACCATGGTTGTAATCAGTGTACTTAATCGAGTAGTCGGGTCTTCCTTAATCGGAGTATAATATCTCCTATCACTGAGTTGTCGCTCGCATTCAATACGATAATCAGTGATGGACATAATCACAGTGGCGCCCCCCTTATCTGCTTGCTTAATAGTTAGTGAGGTCATTATTCAGTGACTGTATTGCTACCTCTTCCTCATTGGAGATATTTTGAAAAGCTGTGACAGGGCGTATCTGTTCCCAATCCTTCAGCACAGCCTGCTCGAAGGTCAAAACTTCATTGGGAACCATCCCACTGTGGGGTGTGAAGGTGGATGGTTTGTGGAGACCCGAGTCCTCACTCTGTTCCCCTGGTTCATCATGGAAGTAGGCCTTCAGGCAAATCAATCTTGACACTGCTGCCCATGGGAGCAGTCCAGCCCAAACTGCCAGGCCAGGTCTTCCCTGGATCAGAAAACAAGCATCCTGGGACCGGTTTCGGGGTGTCACCCCTCCTAGTCCATCATCTTTTTGTGTTGCTAAAGTCGTCCTGAGGGGAAATGGTATGCCCAGATGTGGTCCAGTGTTCGCTATGCCACTGGATTTAAGCTAGCCTGGCTAATGAGGGGTGATACCCCGAAACCAGTCCAAGGATGCGTCTTTTCCGGTCCACCCATTACTGTGTGCATGCTCTATTATAGAAAAGCAAGAACATTTGTCTTGGGGGGAGGGTGTTTTCAGCCTAGAGTACAGAAAGGTCACCATCTTCATTCCCGCAATCCATTTGGGGAACCCCACGAGTCACAGGTTGTTGCATAGTGAACAATTTTCTGCATCTTCCAGTCTCCAGACCACATCTTTGGTAGTGACCTGGGCCTCGGTCACTTCCCTTCAGAGCACCTGAACCGTATCCTCCAGATCCGAGATTCTTGTCTCCGTTGCTATCACCCTGTCCGCCGAATTGCGTAGGTCATATCGCAAAAGGGAGACCTTTGAGCGCACTTCTATTCTCACTTTCAGGGCTTCCCGGGAGGACTGGATGACCAAAAGCAGTGCTGCGTTTTTAGGCATAGTCTGCGTCTCCCTCTCTGCCAGTGGAGTGACCATTTTACTGTAGCAGTCCATTTTCCCCTGCCGGGGTGGTTTTGGGTCTTTATTCTTACCTATTGTACAAGACCAGATACCACAGCACGGGTATGGGACCCGGGCCCAACCCGAACAGGGGAAAAGACGGGGAGGCACTGGACAATCTCTTGACTACTCTGTGTCTTTTGGGTACACCTTGTCGGGGTTGGTCACTCCTCCCCTACCTTCACGTTGCAGGCCAAAGTCACCAGGCCACCCTAACTAAGCTGTCCCCTTTGTGGCCCACCTCAGTCCAGTCGGAGGGGGTCCAACTCCGATGCCGCTGTGTTCCAATTGGCCCTGCCTGTCCTCTCCTCTGGCCTTTCGCAGCATAGATGCCCCCGACTCACCCCCAGTGCCTAGAGTCTATATGGATGGATGTTGGGGGGAGGAAGGGTGGGTCACACTATCTGTCTCTGTCTGCTTGTTCTTGGCACCAGTCTTCTAGTGTCCGGGGTTCTGGAGGGGTGTGGCCACATGCTGCTGCCATCGTGGAGGCAGGTAGCAGCCTCTGTGACTAGCGAGTGTCTCTCGGTCTGCCCCCGAACCACTTTGCGGGCTAACGTGCCTGCTCTGACGCTGGCCATCCCGGGGGGGTGGGGGGGGTAAGGCCCCGCAATGGTGTCTCAGAGCAGGACCGCTCCCCCCACAATGCCTCGCTGCTCCTCAGGTCCATCAGGGCTCTCGGTGGGGATCCTGACCTTCCGCCCCCTTCTGACTGGTTTCCTCTATGTAGCCGCACCGGTCAGAGAGGATGGGGCCCAACTAGATGTTCACTGCCCAGACTTGAAGGCTGGCCTGGGACTCAGTCGTCTATTCCCCTGTCCTCTGGGGAGTTCAGCTACTCGCAGCCGCTATCTCCAGGGGGAGGTCGCGGCGGCTATGTCATGCGGGCGTATCCCAGTGCCCCTCTCCCCGCTGCTGTACAGCCTCACCTGCCTTAACCACCGCAGCCCTGGGAGAAGTGACCCATGATGGTGTTTCCCATCGGGCGGCTCAACTCCCAATGCCTCTCTCCACCCCTCCAGCTAACGGTCACACAAACGGGGAACCCAGCCTTCTGCTGCACTCTTCCCGGGAGGTGGGGTGGCTCCCCCAACTGGTGGAGATGGGGGGGAGAGGGAATGCACCGGTCCCTTTGGAAGTCTTCTCAGCGATCTCCGCACCTTCGACTCTGCTCTGCTTCAGGTTAGGTGGCGCTCAGCTGCCAGCGGCTGCCATTTTGGGGAAGGCCACGGCCACCGCACCAACAAAGCGAATCCTCACACGTCTCCCAGCTCATCAGGGGCCCACTACTTGCCCTTGGTTGCTGCTAGTGCATGTGCGTCTCTTACGCTCACTTTTGGTGAGGTGATGGCTTCTGAGATGGCAAGATATCACTAGGATTCAGATTGGACTGTCGGAGCCCACTGGATGTGCTGATTCTAGGCCATCATGCTGGCCACACCAGCTCCTAGAATGTCTTTTCGATCGAAATTGGCTTTTGAATGCTTATTTTTTCAGTGTAAGTACAAAGGTTGCAGGTCCTACTTTCAGAAACAGTTTTGTTGGAGATACTTATTTAAGTGCTTTACTTCAAGGGACATTATTTCATATTTATATATTTTACATTGTCAAAAAATTACTTTGGATGCTTTTAATTCGCTGACCCATCACCACCCCTAACCACCATCAATCCCTGCCCCCTAAAACTCTCACCACATCTAAAATGCATTTATGTCTGAAGCCTAAAAGCCTTTATAAAAATCCACAATCCTGAACCAAAACATCAATCACTACCCCTAACTCCAACGATTCCTGAACCTTAAAAACACCTTTTTATGCCTACACCCCATTCTTCCCATACCCCTTAAAACACCTCAGCACACCCAAACTGTGCCCATCCCTAAACCCTAAAAGAAACTCTCAACACCCTTAAACACCAGCCATCCATGACCCATAAGAACTCCTCATCACCCTAAACTACTCATCCCTGAACCCATAAGAACTCCTCATCACCATAAAGTACTCATCACTGAACCATAAAAACCCCTTTCTGCATCTGAACTCCAACCATCCCAGAATCCTTAAAACCCCTCACCACCCTAAACCCCACCCCATCCTAAACCCTAAAACCTCTTCGCCACCCCAGCCGCTACCCATAATTGAACCTTAAAAACCCTCACCAGCCCTATAATCTACCCATCCATGAACCCTAAACACCCTTACACTCCACCCATCCCTGAAACCTAAAAACACCTTACAAACCTAAACACCACTCATCCGTGATCCCTTAAAACCCTCACCACCCCTACACGCTACCCATCTCTGAACCCTAAAAAACCCTTTCTATGCCCAAACGCCAATTATTTCTGACCCCTAAAATCCCTCATCACCCTAAATAAAAACCCATTCCTAAACCCCAAAAACCCTCAGTAGTCCACCCAATTCAAAGAACTTTATTCGGTTATAAGGAAATAACCATAAAAGCACAGTTTATATATCACACTAAAGTTCCACAATTTAAAAAAGAAAGAAAGAATCAATAAATAAAGATAAAAACGTAATAATCATGTCACAATTGATTTACGAAATGTAAAAACATTTTTTTAAAACACAGTAACAGAGGCAATAGTGAACACATTGTCCAAATTCTGCAGCGCCAGGAATGCAGGGCGGCATTGTCTCAGTTCCAATCTTTTTAGCACAGGAATAATCCATCTTTTCCTAGGTTTGGAATAAAATGTGCAAAAGAACAATATATGTATAGATGACTGGACTGACACATCATCACATGGGCAGTTACAGAGTGTTCTTGACCAGTCGTTTACCTCAGGAAAACTCAGAGATCTATGCAGGATATCCAGTCTGAGGCGCGTTAGCAAAAACCTATCATAATCCCTAGTGGTCAGCAAAATATATGGTTGTATATTTACCGAGGTCAAAGTAAGATGGTGTGCTACCACTGAGGTCTTGGCTATTTCACTTGATATTCTAGATTCGCTCATGTATGACATGCATATATTTTTAAGGTCCTTTCTTGATACCCTGCACATAGTAGAGGGGTCATTATAATATTCAACATGGCCTATTTGAATCAAAAATGATTTAACGTATTTCAACCATCTTATGTGTTTTGCCGCGTCAATTCCCAGTGCGTCCTTTAGAACATGGCGATTAAAAGCAGATTCTTCAGTAGTCCACGCCCTATGCCACAGAAGAACAGGCTTTATCTTAATCACATCCCCAATGTATGGCAGGCCCAGTTCAGTATGACAGATGAATGTTGACGTACTCTCAGGTACTGCCAAAAGAAACCTGAGGAAGATGTTTTCTGCCAATTGGAGTGAGTTAACATTAGCGTATCCCCAGATACCTGCTCCATAGGTGGCAATCGCTACGCATGTTGCTCTATATATACGTAACAGTTCCCCTGGAGAGCGTCTACCCAATTTCCTACTAAAATTGGTTAGAGCCATCAGTGATTTACTAAATAACAGCCTTCTCACTTTGATAGCCCTGCTCCAAGAGCCTAACTGATCAAATAGGATCCCTAGAGATGAAAAAGTATTAATATTCTCTAAAGCCTTAGTATTAATATAAATAGTATTTTTCTATTTGTTTGCCCCAGTCCGACATTTCATGGAGAACGTTTTTGAGCAGTTAATTGTAAGGCCCAAATTTGTCATAAATTTTGTAAAAGAAGTTACTACCCTTTGGAGACCAATAGGCGTACGGGCCATCAGGACCGCATCATCTGCATAGAGGAGTGCAGGGATGGGGCGTGTAGCTACCAGTGTCAAATCCGTGCATTCCTTAATTAAAGTACCTTCAAGATCAATTACATATAATGAAAATAGGAATGGGGCAAGGACACAGCCTTGCCGTACTCCTCTCGAAACTCCAAAGTGCTTAGTGCAGACCCTCGCCTTTGCCCCCGAATATAGCTGCCTTAAGAAGGAAATTATAAAGTTGTCCACCCCCAACCCCTCCAAAATTGCCCAAAGCTTTTCATGGACTACACAACCAAATGCTGATGTTAAATCAACAAAAGTTAAAAACAGCCTTTTCCTTTTAGCTTTAGTATATTTATCTAAAAGAATATGTAAGTTTAGACCCTGGTCAATTGTCCCAAGACCCTTACGAAAGCCATATTGCAACTCACTTAGAATGGAGTGATCCTCCGCCCACAATTGCAGTCTATCCAAAACCACACACCCTATAATCTTGACTGTAGAATCTAATAATGAAATTGGGCGGTAACAACCTGGATTCGCCCTATCGCCCTTTTTAAAAATAGGAACTATAATGGATTCATACCAAGACGATAAAAAACCCCTCTAACAACAAGCATTAAAAAGTTGTGTTAAAATTGGTCCCCATAGTTCCATATTGTTTTTAAACAGGTCAACCGGAACACCATCCGGGCCCGGCGCCTTACCACCCAAACTGGCTGTTATAGCCACATTAACCTCACTCAAAGTAAGAACCAATCAACAATCCTGGAAAATGGGTGTACACTCCGGGGCAACCTCATATACCAAAGTTACCTGAGCATCCATTATTTGGTTAGTATAGAGCTTAGAGTAATGAGAAACCCACTCTGACTCAGGGATGGCAATCTCTATAGTGGCTTTACATTTATCGGCCAAAAGAGGCGCATTAACCGCCTTCCAAAATGCAGCAGAATCGCGGCCAATCGAAGCCTCATGCAAGGCATTCCAAGCTTCCTCTCTTAGCTGATTCTTCTTAGCTTAATGCCCTCTTGTAATTCGTTCTAGCTTCCCTAATAAGGTCCTGATCCTTCACTCTTGCCTTTAATGCATATTTAAGTTTAGTATAGGCCTTAGTGCAAATGGTGTCAAACCACCCTTCGCGATGGTTATCCTTCTTTTTAGCATTTACCCAGAGAATTTCTTTAATTTGGGTTGATATAATCAAAAAATTCTCTATAATGTCTGCGCAAGAGGAATTTTCATCAAGACAGGCATGGAACATATTTTTGCACCTCTTCAATAACTTGGTGATAAATTCCTCCGGGTTCACTTTCATCCACTTCAGTGCATATCCATTTTGCCTGCACAAAGTGATATTCGTCAAAAGCTGCGTTGATCTGCCTTTTGTATTAAAATCTTTATTGAACACCATAATGTCAATACTTAGTGGAAAATGGTCACTTAAAGCAATGTCATGGGTAGTAAAATTCTTAACACAGGGGGAATGTCTGCTAGATATCATAATATAATCTATTATTGAAAAGACACCTCGTCCATTAAAAGTTGGACTAAATGGGACCTCAGGTAGGCATAAGTTATTAGCAAACCCCATATCACAGGAGAATGCAATGTCATTCAAGAGGTCTCCATGTACTGTATGGGAGAAGTGCGAAAGACTAGTGTCTTTTCCATATGTTATCCCACAGGTGCCCTTATCACCATTTTGACATAGGAGACTATTAAAGTCCCCTCCCCAAATAACAAAAGCATCTTTAGTTGTCTGTGTTTGTAGGTTAATCACATCTCTACTCAAAGTTCTAAATACTTCCTTCCACGTCTCCGAGAAGGCGTTGTTATAAAAATTCAGTATTATCACGCAGGATGCCTGATCTACATCCATGCTAACAATTTGATAGTGTCTATTACTAACAACTAATTCAGCTTTCCTTATATTTAGATGGTTAGTAATATAAGTGCAAAGTCCCCCTTTTGCTCTACCATGACTAGACCCAATTGCTGGAGTATGAAACGTTTTAAAGCCACACATATGGATTGGCTCTTCCACCCAGGTTTCCTGTAAACTTAATATCTCGTAATTGTTTATATAATCCACCCATAATTTATTGGACACTTTTGATTTCAAACCAGCCACATTCCAAAACATAATCTGACAGTTAACGTTCCTCCCTTTGCTACCAATCTTTCCCCCAGTTCCCTCAACAAACGATGATGTAATTTTGTTATGGGGCATGGAGGTATATTTCAAGGCATCCACCTCCTCTATATTAATAGCATCAGCTGCTTCTATATATACCAATGTCACCTGGAGTAGTTGTACAACTTTTGTGACACTGGGACTCGTTATTAAAGAGCCCTTAATGCAACAATCCTCCAAGCCTCTGGTTATTGTGCCTTGAATAGAGTCCTCTAGACTCAGTCAATCAACTTCCTCAAGGTAGTTGAGTCTATCAAAACGGTTTTGGGTAGGGATATTAAACTGTCTCCTATAGAGCGGGGTAAGATTTCCCCAATTCGACCTAGGATTATTCCTGAGTGGCAATTGATAAAAATATCCTAAAGGAACAACACTAATGTGTGAGCTTCCCGTAAAGTTAGCTCCAATTCTACTCAATATCAATCTCACTAGCATTGGGGTTTTAAATGACAACACAACACAGTCCCCTTGAAGTTTTTTGGGCCCTCTTCCTAACCATCCCACTCTCCTTACCATCTTGAACTCATCAAATACCTTCTCAGTTAGACCTGTCCTAGTGCCAAGCCACTGTAGGGATTAATTCCTTAAATTCTCCCAAGATTCTACCGTCTCGTCTGATAATGTGGGTATGTTAACTAACACCACTACATACGCTGTAGCAGCTGGCGGTAAATCTAGGTATGTAATATGTTGTGTCCCCTGAGGCATGATCGCACAATTAGAGTTTGCTGAAGGTGGAATAAATGTAGACTTGATCACAGCTGGTGTAATAGCGGATAGGTGTACCTCGGTATTAGCAAAAGGGGTTTGTTGAATGGTTGCAGGGGGCACATAACCAGAGGCATTATGTGTAGCTATAGCAGAACCAGTATAATTTAACTTTGTACTGTTATTAAGGTTCTCGTCATTAACAACATGGCCAGGTAAACGCCTTATATAAGGTACTAATGGATGAAGAATATCCAAACATTTGACTAATTTTGCCTCCATAGTGTCTATTCCAGTTGTCAGATTACATAAACGTTCTCTAATCAATGTATCCAGAGCATCCAGCTTTACATTTAACTTCCCTACCTCACTCTGAGTACGCATATTTGAGCTAATTACAGATTTTTCCCAATTTTCTGCTTTAGTAGCTGGGGTGGATTTTACCCTTTTAGGGGCTCTTTTGCAGGTCTTGGGTGAGGGCCTTTCAATTGAAGGGCCCGAGAGCTCGATGATGCTAGAACAATTATCCGGATTCCTAGCGCGCTTATTCGGTGGTTGCTGCGATACATCGTGCTCCTGCTCACTACCTGACAGATGATCAACAATGTTCAGCACACAGCCATTTGTACCCAGAGTGCTTCTCTGAGCCTCGTTTGAATTAGAACTATCTATCACTGTGGTGCTATCCTCCGCTCCAGGTTTTAAAGCCTCCTCAACTGTGGTAATCTGGCGTTCTATGGCACCTACTGCTCCAATGAGATAATTAAGTAGAGACTGGCGGGAGTGCTCCCCTGATTTAGCTGACTTCTTATTCTGAGTGATCATTATTTTTCTCTTCCCCATGCTAGATGTATCACAAACAAGTCACTAATACCAGTAATAGAATATAATACCATTAAACAGTTACAAAAAGCGAAGATGGAAGATAGAAAAAGCTGTAACCAGTTCTTTTTAAAGTCACTTAGTGCCCTTTAAAAGCTCCCCTAAAAAATAATTGACAACGGAGCATGGATCTTGCTTACTTCACAGTCAATAAAAGATGACTACAATAGTCTTTTCCGAGTACCGTATTACTAACAGATATATCACCACGTCACAGTACCTTACTACAAAAATGATGATGACAGCGCTGTGGCCCGGCCTCTATCGGTCTCTGACGGGCGTAGACGGGCCCGGTCTTCACCCGTGCAGAGCCGCGCGCATCCCGCGTCGCGTGACTGCCGAGCTGCCTTTCAGGCCCCTCCAGGGGCTCTGGATAAAGTGCTGCCGTGCGTGAGGGCTGTGGGCTGGTCACCAAAGTGCAGGATTCAACAAACGCGGTCTCCCGCGTCGCGGGACCGCCGAGCTGCCTTTCAGGCCCCTCCAGGGGCTCTGGATAAAGTGCTGCCGTGCGTGAGGGCTGAGGGCTGGACACCAAAGTGCAGGATTCAACAAACGCGGTCTCCTGCGTCGCGGGACCGCCGAGCTGCCTTTCAGGCCCCTCCAGGGGCTCTGGATAAAGTGCTGCCGTGCGTGAGGGCTGAGGGCTGGACACCAAAGTGCAGGATTCAACAAACGTGGTCTCCCAAATTTAATGTAATTTTGGATTTTCCTTAAAATTATCTTTCCTATAAAATCTCTCCGTTCATGTATTATTTTTTTGTATTTCCTTAAAACTGGATTTCCATAATTTGGTTTCCTCCAATGTGATTTCATTTAACAGCTTTTGTTGTCCATTAAATCACATTCATCACCACAGAGCTATCCTGCCGTGCGTGAGGGCTGAGGGCTGGACACCAAAGTGCAGGATTCAACAAACGCGGTCTCCCAAATTTAATGTAATTTGGGATTTTCCTTAAAATTATCTTTCCTATAAAATGTCTCCGTTCATTTATTATTTTTTTGTATTTCCTTAAAACTGGATTTCCATAATTTGGTTTCCTCCAAAGTGATTTCATTTAACAGCTTTTGATGTCCATTAAATCACATTCATCACCACAGAGCTATCCTGCAAGCAATGCAGTCTTTACAAATGGCTCTGGAAGGAAAGATAGCCAAAGTAAATCTTGACATACGCTTACTTCAGCAGGGTATCATAGATAGGAGCTACACACCACCATTTCTAGTCTTAAGGTGACATCAAGAAGATTGTAATACTGAGTGGAGAATGCTGAAGGCACAGCCATATGAAACATTATGGGCCTGATTTAGACCTTGGTGGATGGGTTACTCCGTCACAAAGGTGACGGATATCTCGTCTGCCAAAATATAAATCCCATAAGATATAATGGGATTTATATTTCAGGGGATGGGCTATCCATCCATCACTGTTGTGACAGAGAAACCTGTCCGCCAAGATCTAAATCAGGCCCTATATGTCTCCTGAGGTTTCCAGAGGAGAGGGGCTTCACCCAGAGACCTTCCTTGAATGGGACTACGCAAATGTATTCAAGGAAAAAATGGACTCAATGCTTAATGGTAGGTATGGCACACGTTGCTCTTATGCAGAAGGTGCATGCCATGGTTTCCTTGTACCGGTCCGCCTCTACGGACCAGACTACATTTCCCAGCAGATGCGGGGTCACATGACCAGACGCCTCCAGCGCCCATGCGTCCCGTCACCTGAACGTATATGAGAGGCTGGGAAAAGTGGCTCGCCACTCTCGCCTGCCATCTCATTCAGGTACGTCTCCAGGATCACGAAGTAAGTGCAGATTCCCCCACCGTGGATATAGTTTCTAACTTGACACCTTAATATGAGTGTGCTCCGTCTCCCGCCTGCACAGACTTGCGGGGGCATGAGTACGCTCCATGTCGAGAGCGCCCCTCCTTTCTCCCTCCTTCAACCGTAAGCAGAGAATGAGCACTGACAGCGTGTCTCACCCCTTTCCAGTAAGGGCCACACAGGGAAGCTGGCTATAATCAGAGTGGGACCGCAGTCTAGGGTCCACAATGCTCGATGCGCATTGAGGGATACATTAACTTTGCATTTGGTTCCCATCCTGCATAGGGTTTATGCTTTTGTTCTCCTAGGTCCCCTAATGTGGGTGGGCCAAACAGGATGGTACTTTTCACCTGGTGGTAGCGAGGCACCACAGGTTCTGTGTGGACACAGAGTGCAACATAGTTGCCGCATGCACTCTCCTCCCGGGGGGCGTTTTTGACATGCGGCATCAGTACTTGGGATACAAACATTGGACCTTGGACCAGAGGGTGCTGAGGCACACCTACACACACCTCTCTCTGGCTGGGACGTGAGATTCTAAACGGTGAGCCCCCTAAGGGTTGATTGACATGTGGCACGTTCCTGGGACACGTTAGATCTAGTATGCCACACGGAGGACTAACAGATTGGGGCTTTGTAACGAGGGCTTCTAGAAAATACGCTATTGTATCTGCATAGCCATACTTAATCTCATGGCCGTGCTGAGTCTTCTTGATTGATCCCTGGATAAGGACTGCATTATTTGCCATGTCTGTTGTATACAAAGGTAGATCTATACCTAATTTTTACAAAGTTTATGTTGTGTGCACTTACAGCTGGGCACCACGAGATGGTCCAAGAGCATGGAGAGTGCACGTGACTTTTTTGCACAATAGGTAAGCACCAATACAAATGAATGTATGGAGCACATGTGTTTTATGGTCTGTCATAATGTGTGAAGAGGTCTGATTCCAATAACATGACCTTTTCTCACCAATTTCACGTTTCCCTCTGAAAAGAAGAGTGATGTTGAACATCGGGCCACACAGTTCCAGTGGTTGCTTGTATAATTTCACTTTTATCACCTTTTTTTGTAGGCAGAAACATGTTGACCTAATGTACTAGGGTATATCTGTTGAATCCCTACCCGTCTCGCGTTTTAACCATGATGTTGTGACCATTTAATACATTTTCCATAGCTAAGTGTGCTATTATCCTCGCAATGCGCTCAATCATACACATGATAGACCTGCTAAACATACATGCGAGGGCTTAGATCTGATGTCACTTCTTGCGATGCCACTCCCTGTAAACTCGTGGCTTGTGAAGCCACTTTGTATGATGTAAATTCCTGTGATGTCATTCGCCATGATGTCGCGCCCCGTGATGTCTAACTAGGTTGGTCCCCAACTTTAAATGTTATGACTTGTGCCCTGAAGGAGAATATATTTCTCCCACTGACTTCCATTGAGGCCTGAAACAGGTATATTCGCTGAAATAGGATCAGATATCAGAAATGCAAATAATGATTTTTTTCCAAATCTGTCAGGAACACGGAGTATGCGTAGTGGCAGGCTGAGAGCATGACACAAGTGTTATGCACTGCCCTGCAGGAGCAAGTTCCTGGCAGTGCATACTCCGAGACACAGAAGAACAGTCCCTGCCAGCAGAAGCCCACTGAGGAAACTGGATTTGGCATGCAGGATCGTGAGGCGGGAGACTAGCCTTAAAATTGGTAGTCTCCCTCCTGAAACGGGAGGGTTGACGTGTAGCTCTGCTGATAAAGCGAGGTTAGCGCTCTAGCTCTTCGTTCGAGCAGAGTCCAAGTTCGAATCGAACGCGCGTTGATGACATCATCGTTTTGCTAACAAAGCGTCTCTCCATATCCTAGCGACCGAGGTGGAAAGAGTGCCGCTCAGCGGTCTGTCACTAGACTGTTTGCTTCCCATCTTAAAGCTTTGATCGTAATGACATTACTTTAATTTAAACACGGTTCACATCATGGCTTTGAAAAAATCACGCGGCCCTTTACAGAACGTTCAGCGTGGAAACGACGAGCTGAAGAAGCAGGTACGTAGTAACCAGAAGCAACCACTGACTTGGACATGCTTGCACACACTCTCTGCTACTTGTTCTGACTTCCCTGCTGCATGCACCCTATCCAAAAACCCTTTGAATTGCGCGCTCCTACCACCCATTTCGCTACGGAAGGAATAGGCAAGTGTTCAACCCCGGGGGCGTCTGTAGATGTTTTGTTTAAATCCCAAGTCCTACACCAAGAGAAGACATGCACGCATGTTATTCCTTCCATGCACAGAGGTCATGCACAAATCTTGATTCTCTCTGCTTCTGCAGCAAGTGTGTATCAGCTTGTTATGACGGCCCACTAGTAACAGATGTCATGCAGCAGGCGCGCAACGCCCATTGGGCTCAAAGTGTCCCCCCCCCGCCAGCCCCAGCCCCTAACCCGACCCCCCCCCCCCCCTGTGAGACAGCTTCCCGGGTACTCACACAGCCGCACCCGAGTACTTCACAGGTCTTTATAAGACCATTTACTTGCTTACGAGGCATTGTTGTGTTTTCACCCCTTCCTAGAGCCCCTGTATCTCCACTCTGCATATTGCCGGAAGAATCATGACCACTTTCTGTACACCCATTTCTGTACACCGTTCGTTTGTTACAGGTTTAAACGCATGCCTTTTGGGTTGGCATCAGCCGCTGCAGTTTTTCAGAGGCTGATGTCGAAGTTGTTCTTTCACATTCCTGATGTGGTGTTTTTTCAATATGACATTTTGATAATGGGAAAGGACAGATTACATCATGATGCCATCCTTAGGGAAGTTTGAGTTATTCTTAGAGACAATGGCTTGGTTGCTGAGGGCAATAAATGCAAATTTGCAGAAAAATCTGTTACGTACTTAGGACATGAAATATGTTAAACAGGCATTAAACCCAAAAGCAATCTTGTGGAAGCCATCGTCCATGCCCCTTCACCTAAATCAAAGGATGAACTTGGATCTTTCCTTGGTTTGGCTGAATTTTCTTCGAAATTTGTCAACAACTTTTCCTAGAAAACTTACGAAATGGGTCTACTTATGAAAAACAAAGCTACCTTCTTATGGAACGACGCTTGTCAAATGTCTTTTGATAACATCAAATAATACCCTTCGGCTTCCTCCCCTCTCAACAGGATTCAAGCTACATAGCGCGGGGATGCCCTTGGGTCACCAGGCGCTTTAGAAATCGCTTAAATAAAAATAAAAAAAAATAAAAATAAAATCAAAAACATTGATTGTGCTCTTACATTACAAGGATTTAATCCTCTCGCAAACACTTTTGTCACCACTGATGCCAGTGGCAAGGGTTTGGGGAGTGTTTTGTCCAGTGCTTAATTTGTAAAATATGAAGTGCAGGTGCTGAAATGTCTGTTGGAGGCCACACCTACTTTTCTCTGGCTCCACCCACTGGCCCCACCCACTTACTCTATTAGCTCCACCCACATCTTCAATTGGCACTGCTAAAATTCAGATGTAATACCTGATCTGAATTTCAGAAAGGGAGCCTTTCTCATATGTAAGCATCTAAGGGAAGAACCTGTGGTGCTAGAAGGATCAGTGATGTTGGGTGATTTTATGTTGTGGTGAGGCAGGAAAACACCCAATCGGGGTTGCCTGGTTGTCTAACCATTGTGAATGTCTAACCTTAACCCCTTGCATGCCCGCCCCTTTCCCCGCCCAGTGCCGCGCCTTTCATTAGCGGGCGGAGTTCATGACGAGCTGGACTCGTCATGGGCACAGCGCCACCGCAGCCCATGACGAGTCCAGCTCGTCATGGGCATTGAAGGGGTTAAACCAGCCCAGCATTCCAAAGGTATTCTATGCACATCCAGGCTAATACCGGCAACCTGGCGCTCAATATTTCATCTGCCTCAAATCACACATGCAGTCTGGCTTAAAACATTATTGCCTAACTGAAGGCAGGTTAGACAAGCACAACGTTCTGATGATACAGCGCTCCGAATGGGATCTTACAGCCACAAGAAAGTCACTAAAAGAGATACCACAGAAGTACTCCTGAGTCATGAAGCGGCACCCATGTGATGTAAAAGGCACTGAGTGCATTGGGCTAAAAACAATATAATTAACTGTACATCATGAGAAACTACAGTTAAAAAATCCAAATGAAGTATTTGCACAATTCATTTTAACCTCAATATTAGTGATGGAAGCCACAACAGGCCGTATTGGAGTTGAAAAGAAGATTCTTGGGGTAGAAAATTCAGGGCCAGTCTGCATGTGAGCGCACAGGTTAACCTCGATGAGCCTAACCAGACTAGAGGGCGATGCCGCCTCTACTACCCCAAAACCGAATTTGGAGGAGACGACTTCATGTTGGTTTCAACCAATGAACTGGCAAATGGAATGGAGCACATTCTTATTAAAGTCGCTTATATTCTAGTCTTCCCAGGTAAATACGAAGCACTGTGTGCGCTGAACTGTGAATGCAGGTCTTTATTTAACAGTTCCTTCCTGTTCATCCATCCTCAATGTAGTAATATGAAGTCGTGAACTAACTACGCGCCTACCAATGTAGCATAATGATCCCTTGAGCGACTAACATTTAATAAGAGCATCACAGCACTAAAGAACGTTTTTCTTCACTGTAATGCATGGATTTGCAAAGTCCAAATCCACCATGTTTTTGCTTGAATTAATACATTCTTTACTACATTAACTCAAATATACAAGATTACAATACAAATTTGAGAAATAACATTCACCCTTTAAAGTAGGTTCGACACTTAAAAACATTTGTAGATAACCTGTAATCAAAACATCCTGAAAAACAAATGCCAGACGTTGCCTGAAAGAAACAAATACATTTTCTTGGACTTAAATTTCCTAGACTTGCTGTATTACAGAACTGTTACAATAGCAAACACCAGCAGATGAAGTCATAATTTTTTGCAGAAAATCAAACAAGCCTGCATTTTCTAAAGGCAGTGTTTCCGCTGGGTACCTTCAAAGTTTGTAACTTCACTAGACCTACGCACACACTCCTGCACAGACTCAATTAAAAACGCTAGCAAAAAGGTCAGAAAGACGAGAATCCACATACTATTATCAAACAGGCCTGAAAGGTTTTGGCCAACCTCCGTGTACAGGGTTCTCCGGTGCTTGAGGGGGTAAGGGTACCTGTTCTGCTTGGGTTTTCGGATCAGATAGAACCCGCTCAACAGAGCCTCTCTAACCCAGCCAGAACGTTACCCCCTCCTTAGGGCCTATTCACACCTAAGAAACCACATATATATATACCACCTAAGGACAGGGAATTCCTACTATATATATATATATCAAGACCTCTTATAATACAATTGGCGGCCTCGCGGTCCTAAATGGACCCAGGACTTCCTGCCCAGACGGCAGCCTTAGCCTCGCGGTCCCAAACGGACCCAGGACTTCCTGCCCAGACGGCAGCCTCAGCCTCGCGGTCCCAAACGGACCCAGGACTTCCTGCCCAGACGGCAGCCTCAGCCTCGCGGTCCCAAATCGGACCCAGGACTTCCTGCCCAGACGGCAGCCTTAGCCTCGCGGTCCCAAACGGACCCAGGACTTCCTACCCAGACGGCAGCCTTAGCCAGAGTTCATCCTATAATTACCACGACATACAACAAGGGAATCAGTGTTACTATGTATCAGATCACACAAGGACTGCCAGTTGAGCACAACCTGTTCCCCAGTTCGAGGGGCTCCTTTCTCCCTTATTCAGTTACCACTTACCTGATTAGGATAAACATCTGTTCATGTCAAGTCACAGCTGACTAGAAGAATAGGCTACCCTCTTATACAAGAACACGCAGCACATGTTGATTCACTACAACCTGGATACTTTATTTAATCATTACATACACGCTCACAGAACATAATACATATCACATATAACCTGCAAAGAAAAGTGAAAGATTAGGTTGTACACTCTAATAAAAAGGGGTTGACATCACCTTAGTCGTATGTAGCCTGCACTCAATGGTCATCTAGGTTCCCTTCTCGTCTGCGCCTCGGCTTCGCCTGGGAGTCACACCTCCGCAGTCACAGATCTACTCCCTTCTCTTTTCTCCGAGTCACTGGGACCTCTTCCTCATTGGCTACTCTCTTCTCTTTGGCTATTCTGTTAGAAGAATCTCTCGGTTTTTTCTCCACCTTCAAGTTTGTCATCTGTCTTCCCTGGAATAAGTAGTAGCTGTACTGCTAGCGGCCAGGTGCCGCCTACGGACTAAAAGCAAGTGCCAGTATCTGCCTCAGACTTTCACTAATATAGAGGTGCATTTTCTCATGGAAAATTCCAGCCCGTAACCTACCGCCCACCAAATTCTTGTACCTCCCCGTACCAAGGACACGTTCCCAGCCGGCCGGCCTGATGTAGTGTCTTCGGCATGAAGAAAAATACAATCCTTCGATAAGGGCCGGCCTGAACCGGTTCTCTCCAAGCGAATAACACCTCATAACTAAAACATCACCCTCGACCTAGAAGCTTCCCAAGCTGCCGGAGCGGAAAGAAAGATGGAGTCTCTCCTGTTTAAGGCCTACCAGGCCTGGATTCAGCACGGCTCCATGAAATACCCTCACTATAGAACAGATTACCCCTAATACTAACGAATCTATCCCCTAGGATATATGTGCAAACCCTGATCTATGGGGAAGAACACAGGATCATGTCGAAGTGCCTAATAAATAGGCTCTATACACTACTCTAACCCTTAGACTTGGATGGAAAGCGACTGAAGTCACATTAGTTCCCCTTTAACACAAGAAAGCCGGGAAAATCGAGCAGTACATTTCACCCTTGACTTCAGTCTATTATACATTCATTAAACGGAACTAACATCTGTAGAAGAATAATATGAAACAAAGCTAACTGATCTATGTCTAGTACCGAGTGTACAGAATTGAAGTAGTGAAGGAATGCACTGAATAAAGCAACAGATAGAAATCAAAACAGCAACAGCAATCAGAATACCACCTAATGTTTGACGTAGCATATGTACATCAGGCAACCAATTAAAGAGCCAGTCAAACCAGCCCTGGTCAACGTGTTTTCTAACTTCTTCCGTTAAGTCACGCAACTTGTCAATATGTGCACGAATAGATTGTGTATGATCAGACAAGTTAAAACAACAGAGACCTTCAAAATCAGAGCAGTCATGTCCATGTTTAAGCAAAAGATAATCAATGGCCGCTCTATTTTGCAAAATGGCCCTACGTTCACCCTGGGCATCTAGTAGCATGTCGGACAGGACTGTAGAAGTATGATTAATGGATTTCACCATCCAGCAGGCCATTTTCCCAATGGATTTGGCATTATAAACTGCCAAAGCAGGAACACCAATAATTGAAATAGCTAGGCTAAGGTATTCAGACTTGGAATATAAATGCAAAGATGAGTCACAATCCTCCTGTAACATCACAGTATCTCGAATCACACGAGAGTTGGCATTCGGATGCGACGAGAACATCAGTAAACTGAGTCTCGTAATGGCACAAGGGCCTCCGGAAATGTTTGCAGGGACATATGGCCAGGAAGTATTAACACATGAGAAAAGCCATCCGGCAGGTAGTAACATCGTGCGATAATGACTGGGGGTAACTACCAAACTATTGCAAGTCATATTGTTCTGAACTGAAACACATGTGGTCGGTGTCCTTTGAAAGCACAAAGTCCGTTCATGAGCTGTAAATGAAGTGGCACCTTTTAGTTTTAGGCGTAGACATTCAGAGATCGCACTAGGAGTACACGTAAGAAAGAAACATAAGTCACCTTGTGTGATATTATAAGTAACTATTTGGGACTGGATGGGGGGTTGCTCGTTCGGCATTTCAGTACATAAGGGGCAATACACATGGGTAGCAAAATCACCCAGGAGAACCGCTCTATTTTGCAAAATGGCCCTACGTTCACCCTGGGCATCTAGTAGCATGTCGGACAGGACTGTAGAAGTATGATTAATGGATTTCACCATCCAGCAGGCCATTTTCCCAATGGATTTGGCATTCAGAGATCGCACTAGGAGTACACGTAAGAAAGAAACATAAGTCACCTTGTGTGATATTATAAGTAACTATTTGGGACTGGATGGGGGGTTGCTCGTTCGGCATTTCAGTACATAAGGGGCAATACACATGGGTAGCAAAATCACCCAGGAGAACCTTGGGACGAGCCTTTGAAACATTGAAAATGTGAATCAGAGTTTCCAGTGAGGCAGGGACAGCAACCAGACAGGTCGCCAGGATATCATGTACAGATCTCATCGGTGTCAAACAGAAGTGAGGGGCATCAGTCACCCTCTTGGCTAACGATGTCCAAAAGTTCGACGATGAATCCCACGCAGCGAAGGAACGCAACACTCGGGTTCTCAGTTCATCCCGGGTTGACGGGATCCCTCCTCTCTCGTCGTACCATCCCAAAAGGAGTCCAGCGCCGACACATCCTGCAGCAACAGTCCAAAGAATGATCTGAAAGAGAATCAAATACAGGCATTAATCATTCTCGTAAATAACATTTATCAGCCGGGACCGCTTCCCAGCTATCTTTCCCTGGTCTCATAACCAAAATGGTATTGTCTTGACCGGTGGCAATGACCTCTGCTTGTTCAGGGGGATTCTTAGGCGACTGCACCCAAACCCTAGCCCCAGGGTTATCCGTAGAGCCAAAACCTTTCTGGCCTCGTATAGTTAGCAAAGTTGGGGCAGTGCCTTTCATTAATGAACCACTGAAAACAGGCATAATGAGTAATTGAGCCACTCGGTCAGTGCGATGTATCAGTAAGTCAACCTCACTGCTATTCAGCAGGAGCACCTTAATCTCTCCCTGATAATCACTGTCAATTATTCCTCCAAGCACCTGAATGCCTTTTACAGCCAGCCCGATCTAGGGGCGATTAATCCGAAATTCCCAGGTGGTATATAAATACCAACACCGGTAGCAATGATGACCCGATCCTTACTTTTTAAAACGGTGTCATCCATGGCATGCAAGTCTAAACCTGCCGACCCTGGGGTCGCTCTACATGGAGCCAAAGCTCCGGGAGTAATTTCCCAATACATCACAGTCTCTCTGATTTCATTAGGCATAGCCTCAACATTCGGAGGAAACAAACGCATAAGTGGAGATTCAGCATTTAAAAAAGGACGATTATTCAAAATCAATAGTGCTTGGGGCAAAAAGTCTCGCCAATTTTTATACTTGTCATCTGTTAACTTACGCAGCTGGTCCTTTAGCAGGCCATTCAATCTCTCCACAAGGCCCGAGGCCTGTGGATAGTAGGGTATATGGAATATCCATTCAATATTGTTTTCCGCACAGAATTCCTGTACCAATCTTCCACGAAAATGGGATGCATTATCAGATTGAATTTGGAATGGCACACCATAATACATCATAATCAATTCTAATGTTTTAATGGTATTCAATTGGGTAGCTTGCTTACAGGGAAGGGCTACCAGCAGGCCACTGTATGTATCAACAATAGTGCAAACATATTGACAATTCCTACTCATAGGAAGTGGACCAATGTAATCAATCTGCCAAATTTGAGCGGGCAGTTTTCCGCGATGTAAATGACCTTTAACAATATGGGGCACCTTACGCTGTCTGATATGCTGACAAACGGGACAATGTAAAATAACATTTTTAATTAAATCTAGGGGAATATAAATTCCTCGATCAGCAGCCCACCTGCTAGTGGCCTTCTCTCCAAAATGTCCTGCCTTCTGGTGTGCCCATTTCGCCAATCCCGCAATATCAGAATCTTGCCTGTCCACCACTGCCTCAGCAATTTTAGATTTCTCATCTGCAATGTTATGAAAAAATTTGTCAAGAGAATCTATCGGGGTGTGAGCATCCACATGGAAGATTGTAACAGTACTCTGTGGGAGCATCTCCCAAATCTCTTGCCATAACTCTTTTCCCCACAACTCTTTGGAATGCAACTTCCAATTATGGGAATGCCAAGTCGGCAACCAAACAGCCAGTCCATTGGCAGTAGACCAAGAATCGGTGAAAATATGACATGTACCAGGTAACTCTTGTTTCAAAACTTGATAAACAGCATAAAGCTCGGCAAATTGGCTGCTTTTACCTTCACCAGTTGTGCTCAGCAATTTCTGTGTGATCGGATTATAGGACACCGCCTTCCAGTGCCGTGTCGTCCCTATGAACCTCGCTGAACGATCCGTGAACCAAACATGGTTTCTGTCCGCTGCGGACAAATCATCAAAAGGCTTACCCCACTTGACAGGAGACTCCTGTGCTAAAGGTACGGAACATTCACTCTCAGTCTCAGTCGACGGCGCTCGCGCCACCTGCTCATGTAAAGAAGCAACTCCTTTCGGGCACACACGTGCCCTGTCTTGTATATACCATTTCCATTTAATCACACTCGCCTCTTGAGCATGTCCAATTCGGTGAGTTTTCGGCGAACTCAGAACCCACTGCATGATAGGAATTTCAGGACGCAAAACTATATCATGTCCCAAAGTCAATTGCTCGGTATCCACCAGAGCCCAATAACAAGCAAGTAACTGTTTCTCAAAGGGTGTATAACGCTCACCAGCATCAGGTAACTTTTTGGTCCAAAAACCTAACGGTACTTTACTCCTGCCTTGTTTCTGCCACAAACTCCAATTTGCATAAGGGCCCTGTACAGACACATTCAAATCCACGTCACCATCACGTACAGGCCATAAATCCAGAGCATGTTGAATTGCTTCTTTTGCCAGACTAAACGCATCTTGCTGTGGTTTATCCCATTCAAATGCATTCTTTTTACGCGTGACCCGTTACAAGGGGGCCAATATTTGACTCAAATGAGGAATATGCTGGCACCAAAAACCAAACAGACCAATGAAGCTCTGGGCTTCTTTCCTATTCCTCGGAACTGCAAAATCAAGAATCTTCTGTTTAACCTGAGGGATCACTTCACGGTGCCCTTCATGCCAATTAATACCCAAAAATTTTACAGCCTGGGACGGACCTTGCAATTTATCCGGGTTGATTTCCCAACCTTTCCCACGCAGGCACTCAATGATCCTGTCCAATTGGGTCTGAACTTCCTCCTGTGTTTCGCCTTGGATCAAAACATCATCAATATAATGACATATCTGAATTTGGGGATGAACCGGTACCTCAGCCAAATGCTCTGCCACCAGCCGGTGACATATCGTAGGACTATGCACATAGCCCTGGGGAAGACTCCTAAACGTCATCTGACGCCCGTTCCACGTAAAACTGAACTGTTCCTGACACTCAGGGGCAATTGGAATAGAAAAGAAAGCATTAGCAATATCAATGGACGCATACCATGTACCTGGATGCTTTTGGATTCTTTCAATTAGGGTAATAACATCCGGTACTGCAACAGTCAAAGAGGGCGTGTGTTTGTTCAATTCTCGATAATCAACAGTCATGCGCCAAGAATTATCACTCTTACGCACCGGCCAAACAGGATTATTCCAAGCAGAAGTAACTGGGGTTATAACTCCTGCATCCACCAACTCCTGAATAGTGGTACTAATCTCCTCATGGCCACCTGGAATACGATACTGCTTCTGACAAACCACTTTTGTCGCCTGGGGAACTTGTATGGGGGGCATTCTTAAACGACCAACCCGTATAGGCCTGGACGATATATAATGCGTGGTTCCAAATTGGTAACACCCATCATCTAGATGCAACGTCATTCCTTTCAAAATATCAATTCCAATTATGAATTCTAAGAGTGGCACCACTAGTACAGAATATTCTTTTCTAGGGATTCTACCTATTCTCATTTCAAGCAAAGTTTGAACTGCAGGAGTTTCTTTTCCACCTAATCCGGTAATAGTAAAAGGCTGACCTGTAAACTTCTTTGATTTTCCATGAATAAGAGTGGCCTCCGCTCCTGTATCTACCAATGCTCGGGCCCTTTGGATATTACGATGTCTCCAATAAATATCAATATCTACATAGGGTCTATTATCTCTGTGAGCCCATCTGTGTACCGGAGCTTGGCCTATTTCCTAGTCATTCTTACTGCATTCTGTGTACCAGGACAAATCAGGATAAAGACTCTCACGTTTCTTAGGTATCGGTACCTCCTGTTCATATCCATTCCCAGTACGGAACGGATTCGAGTCTTCAGCATTGTACTGCGGGTTACGATCGACCAAACTGTGACGATCCTCTCTCCTCCTCAACTCAGGGGATTGATCCCTATCATCTCTACGTCTGCTGTAAACATAATCATTTCTCCCCCTTTCTCTTTCCCCCTCTCTCTCCCTGTCTCTCTCTCGACGGGGGGACATATCACGTACATAACGTCGATCATCACGACGAACAGAGCGCCCACGGCGGTCGTCATCACCGCTACCGTCAGAACCACCACGATCACACTCAGTGGTCCGAACACGCCGGGCACCCTCCTTCCGATCCAAACCACGTTTGCGAAACAACTCCCACAAACGAGCGGTAGTCTCACCGTCAATGTCCTCCCTACGCACACCATCAGCCAGAAGACCAGAAAAGATATCACGTCTAGTAAGTTTATTTTCACCAGGAGTACGAGTGTCAGGCCGGGACTGACGTTCAGGTTTAAACCACTCACCCAACTCACCGAGCTGGCGTACCGACTCCAGTACCGTAGATAACACATTACCAGTCTGATTAATCAATAAAGTCATCATGACCTGCTTATAGGCAACAGGGGAAGAACGAATAATACGATTCCGAACAGAAGATGTCAACAAACCATCAAGCAACCTGTCAGCAGTACCCAGAAAAATTGCCATTTTCATCAACTCCTCTTTGAGACGTTGTGCAGCGTCGCGCAGAGTATACCACGGCTTGTCATTGACAGGCCAGTCAGATTCAGTAGGATATTTTAGATTACAACCCTCAGTCGCCAATTGGAGTAAAGAAATTTGACCACCACCATTATAGTTACGAAAATGATCCTGCACAGTAGAATCCAAACTCAAGGAACAGAACTTCAAACAATCGCCAGTATCCAACATAATACCAGCAGCGCCCAGTTCATAAAGGCGCACCATCCAAGTGAGCAAGGCCTCACCAGCTCGCTGCCGAAATCGCTGCAAAATATCACTAATTTCTTGTTGAGTAAAGTCTTCTAAACAGTCTAAAGAAACACCCTGCGGAGCATTGGGAGACTGCTGCAACTTCCGACGAAAAACTGGATGCGCAGAGACCGCGGGACGAGCATTACAAGGAGCCCGATCAGTACTCGTAGAGGGACAATCAGTGTAAGAAGTATCGTTCCCACTCGAAGAACGAGCGTAATCACGGGGTGCACCATCAGAGGTGCGAGAAGCAGACTTACAATCATGACGGGAACGAGAAGACTCGCGCTTGGCAGACTCCTCACCCGAGGAACAAGAATCACTCGAGTTCCAGATATTACCATCCCATTCATCAGGATTCCAATCCAGTCCGGCTTTCGCCACGACCAGACGCACCTTTCGCGTCGAAACCCGACCGCGCCTGTTCTTGTATTTATAACGAGCAATTCGCACAGCCGCCCTTTCGGCAATAGTTTGGTAAGTCTCCAGTTTATCAGCAAGCAACTTATTTTGACACCGCAACAAAGTATGAGAATTCTGAATCTCAACAAAGTGCGCTTCCACATCTTTAAGAGAGATCTGTAATTTCAACAATCTCTCATGTAGAATCCGATACGCAGACAGAACAATCCAACCTCTGCGCCCCAAAATGGGAATCTCCTCACCCTTCGATACGGGTGCCTTCTGCAAACAAGTAATCACATTAGCCGGCTCCGCCAGCTCCAAAGAAGAATTCCAATTCTCACTCAAACCAGTAGAATCAGCCCACTCACGGGCCAAGGCTTCATAAGGCGTTGAATCCCATCCGGGAATATCAACGGGCAACTTAAAAGTAGATTTAGATCTTCTAGAAAACATCGTGAAAAAGAAAAAGAAGAAAAAGAAGAAAAAGAAGAAAAAGAAAAGAAGGGAGAAAATAAAAACTATACACACAATTATACAAAAATAAAATGCAAACAAAACCACGCACGCGCCGAAAGCAAACACAAGACAACCACAACGCACACAGGTTTCGTAAACGGTTCGTGACGCCAAATGTTCTGCTTGGGTTTTCGGATCAGATAGAACCCGCTCAACAGAGCCTCTCTAACCCAGCCAGAACGTTACCCCCTCCCTAGGGCCTATTCACACCTAAGAAACCACATATATATATACCACCTAAGGACAGGGAATTCCTACTATATATATATATCAAGACCTCTTATAATACAATTGGCGGCCTCGCGGTCCTAAATGGACCCAGGACTTCCTGCCCAGATGGCAGCCTCAGCCTCGCGGCCCCAAACGGACCCAGGACTTCCTGCCCAGACGGCAGCCTTAGCCTCGCGGTCCCAAACGGACCCAGGACTTCCTGCCCAGACGGCAGCCTCAGCCTCGCGGTCCCAAACGGACCCAGGACTTCCTGCCCAGATGGCAGCCTCAGCCTCGCGGTCCCAAATCGGACCCAGGACTTCCTGCCCAGACGGCAGCCTTAGCCTCGCGGTCCCAAACGGACCCAGGACTTCCTACCCAGACGGCAGCCTTAGCCTCGCGGCCCCAAACGGACCCAGGACTTCCTGCCCAGACGGCAACCTTAGCCTCGCGGTCCCAAACGGACCCAGGACTTCCTACCCAGACGGCAGCCTCAGCCTCGCGGTCCCAAACGGACCCAGGACTTCCTGCCCAGACGGCAGCCTTAGCCTCGCGGTCCCAAACGGACCCAGGACTTCCTACCCAGATGGCAGCCTCAGCCTCGCGGTCCTAAACGGACCCAGGACTTCCTACCCAGACGGCAGCCTCAGCACGAGTTCATCCTATAATTACCACGACATACAACAAAGGAATCAGTGTTACTATGTATCAGATCACACAAGGACTGCCAGTTGAGCACAACCTGTTCCCCAGTTCGAGGGGCTCCTTTCTCCCTTATTCAGTTACCACTTACCTGATCAGGATAAACATCTGTTCATGTCAAGTCACAGCTGACTAGAAGAATAGGCTACCCTCTTATACAAGAACACGCAGCACATGTTGATTCACTACAACCTGGATACTTTATTTAATCATTACATACACGCTCACAGAACATAATACATACCACATATAACCTGCAAAGAAAAGTGAAAGATTAGGTTGTACACTCTAATAAAAAGGGGTCGACATCACCTTAGTCGTATGTAGCCTGCACTCAATGGTCATCTAGGTTCCCTTCTCGTCTGCGCCTCGGCTTCGCCTGGGAGTCACACCTCCGCAGTCACAGATCTACTCCCTTCTCTTTTCTCCGAGTCACTGGGACCTCTTCCTCATTGGCTACTCTCTTCTCTTTGGCTATTCTGTTAGAAGAATCTCTCGGTTTTTTCTCCACCTTCAAGTTTGTCATCTGTCTTCCCTGGAATAAGTAGTAGCTGTACTGCTAGCGGCCAGGTGCCGCCTACGGACTAAAAGCAAGTGCCAGTATCTGCCTCAGACTTTCACTAATATAGAGGTGCATTTTCTCATGGAAAATTCCAGCCCGTAACCTGCCGCCCACCAAATTCTTGTACCTCCCCGTACCAAGGACACGTTCCCAGCCGGCCGGCCTGATGTAGTGTCTTCGGCATGAAGAAAAATACAATCCTTCGATAAGGGCCGGCCTGAACCGGTTCTCTCCAAGCGAATAACACCTCATAACTAAAACATCACCCTCGACCTAGAAGCTTCCCAAGCTGCCGGAGCGGAAAGAAAGATGGAGTCTCTCCTGTTTAAGGCCTACCAGGCCTGGATTCAGCACGGCTCCATGAAATACCCTCACTATAGAACAGATTACCCCTAATACTAACGAATCTATCCCCTAGGATATATGTGCAAACCCTGATCTATGGGGAAGAACACAGGATCATGTCGAAGTGCCTAATAAATAGGCTCTATACACTACTCTAACCCTTAGACTTGGATGGAAAGAGACTGAAGTCACATTAGTTCCCCTTTAACACAAGAAAGCCGGGAAAATCGAGCAGTACAGTACCGTACCACCTATATATAAATATTGATGGCATGCCCATGTAGAAGTGGGCACACGAGTCTTACGCAGGCCTCTTTTAAATGCCGCCTCTCTCTCTTTCCAGCTGGGTGGAGAGGTGGGGGGGGGGCAACACTTCCTACTATAGAGGGGAGGCTTCTCTGAGCCCATTGAGACTCGGCCTTCAGTGCTCCGTGGGCCTTCTGCCTCCCTCCCTCTATACCCCTCCGAGTCTGTCAGCATGTATTCAGTGATGATCAGGTCAGAGGTCAGTTGGGGATCAGACACAGGTCTCGCTATTCCTGGCCTGGTGGGCAGAACACCTGGATGTGCCAAGGGAGGGTGGGGTGCTGCCTGCGGAGAGAGAGCTCTGGCGGGTGCATGGATGCAAGCGCTAGTGCAGTGAGGCGTGCTTGGCTTTATAAGGCGCTGGCTCTCCAGAGGGGTGAGTGCCGTACTGCTGCTGTGGGGCGAGATGCTGTGGTGGCCACTGGCACTTTCGTGGAGAGGGTGGTACAGGGGCTCTGTGTACGGGTGTCTGCAGTGTGTGCAGTGGGGCTTGTGTATGGACAAGACATGGCTCTATTGCATGCGGAATTGCAGATGCACTATAGGGGGAAAGGGTGGTGTATGAAGTGGGGCACCTCTATGGACAAGGCAGGGCTGGAGTACTTTATAGGGGACAGGGCGTGTATGGAGTGGAGGCGCACCTGTATACATGCACAAGACAGGGCTGTATTGCGCATGAGTGCTGTAAAAGGGGACAGGGCGGTGTATGGAGTGGAGCGCATCTGTATACACAAGGCAGGGCTATATTGCGTAGGAGCGCTATATAGGGGACAGGGAGGTGTATGGAGTGGACTGTGGAGCACTGCACACGGGTCTGCTATGAGGGCATGAACAAGGATACAGCTTCAGCACCCAATGTAAGACGCCCATCCTTACCTCATACATACGTACCCACTACCCGCCCTGTTGTTTGGTGGGCTGAGTCAGTGTCAGTCTCAGAAAGACACACGGGTAAAAGAAGCTTGGAGGTAGAAACTAAACATATTTTGGTTGTACAAAGAGCATGTTCGGTTTGTTAATAACAGTCAGCTCGTGAAATTTCTAGATGTGGGATGTAGAGATGTGGTCCGTCGGCTGTGCTGCCGACTTTGGTGCAGGAAACCAGGGTTCGAGCCTCGAGGTCGCGTCCACATCCTGTGATTCTGGGCAAATCACTTAATCTCCCCGTGCCTGAATATGTAATGTAAATACTGAATATGTAATGTAAATACGGTGCTCATGTACAGCGCTCCAATACCTTCGGATCGAGTTCGCGCTATATAAAAGATGCAACAAAAAAAACAAACTTACTGTACACTTTTTTCTTTGCTGGCGCCGCTGTACAGATTGTCAAACGCCTACTCTGGCGCAGAGGCGATGAATTTCGGCTCTGTTCTAACTGTACTACTAGTACTGGCTGATCCAATCGATGCCTGCACAGGCTGCTTGCCCTCAATGTCGTCGTCGGTCGGGTCGGGCAGCGGCTGACTTGAACGAAGATGATGACTCATCGTGGTTAGCTGCGGTGGTTATGCTTGGGCGTGGCGTGGCCCATGTGAAAAAAATCTGCGCATGCTGCAGCGCGCACAGTAACTCGCACAGCTCCTACCCCCCATCGGAACCAAAATCCAGCCCTCTGAAGCTGAGCCCGCCCAAATAAATGATTGTGTGTGTTCCGCGGCCGGAAACTAAAGTGTCAACACTAAAACTCTCTGTAACAGTCAACAGCACTGCACTGTGAAGTGAACTAAGGGCCACGGCCCGCGACTGCCTGCCATGATCACATTTATGAATCTTCTCTTGGATTTCGTCTCAGCCTCAGGGCATGCTAAGTGTTTAAGAAGTCTCACACAGCCGCAGCCAGTCACTGTTAACCACCGTGACTCACAGTGAACACGCTGTGGCTGCACAGCCTGCACCGAGTTCAGTACGGTACGTTTTAAAAAACATCAATGTGTGAGGTGCACAGCAGATGCGTAGACCCGGCCCTAATAATTAAGTGCCGGTGCTAAGCACCGGAAAGCCCCGGCACAAATTAAGCCCTGGTTAGGCGTGAACATTGTGAAACATTCTGAGGCCTTCTGGGGCTGCTTAGATAATTTGAACCTCGTTACCACCTGATTGGAACTGGTGATTATTTGCTAATGCAAAATTGTAAATTCAGGCTCATTTGCAAATTGCGAATCGATCATACATTTGATTGCAAATTCAAAATTACGAATTCTCTAATGCCGAAGTGCTAATTGTTATTCGCAAAATAGGGAATTGTAAAATTTGCAATTTGGCTAGTGGAAAAATTCAAATCAAATAAAAGAAAAGATTGAAGAACATAAGAATAAGGGAATGACTCGTAATTGTGTTTATATAACATTGCGTGTTTTAGGAGACTTGTGTTTATGTTTTTATTTCTGTGTTTCGGATGCAGGAATGACATCCTTTCTCTTTTAGCACTGCACCAATATTACACGTAACAGTGATTTTGTGTACTGTGTCTCGAGCGCCGAATTCTCCTAATCTCCCCCTAGTAGATATTTCGAATCACTGACACAATATCGAAAGACTAAAAATCGACCTACAAATATATCGATACAAAAAAATCGATCACATTATTATCGACATCATATACTTATTTAAAACATTACAAAAATATCGAACACACAATTTCGAACTACAGAAATATAGGTACACAAAATATCGCCAACACAAATATCGAAATCCTAAAATATCGGTGCTCAGTAATATACATATACTTCATAACAAAATATCGTAAACTAAAATATCGACCACTAAAATATCTCCATTTTACTAATATCGACTATATAACACTTAATTAAAACCTAAAATCAAACAACATAAACACCAAATAATGTCTTTTATCTCTACACAAAATTATTATAAAACAATTATATATTTACTACATTTAAAAATGGATTTAAATAATTAACTCTTTACTAAAACATTATTAACAACCTTCCTACATTAAACAACTATATTATTAAATTATACTTTATCAATTCATGCATCCAATACATAATATAATTTTAAGAAAAATACATATAGAATAATACACCACAAAACCACTAATTAGCGTTTTCCTTATTAGGAAACTAACTACCAGAAAAAAAAAAAAAAAATTCGAACTAACCAATAAAAACACTCCGAATTCAAACTAACCAATAAAACACATATTACAACATCCAAAGCACTATAAAAAGAAGTTCTACTTCATTCACAGTCCAAAACCAAAAAAAGGACATTGAATGAAGAGGAAAACCTACTGGATTGCAACTACAGATATAAGAAAATCAACATAGAGGAAATGTTTAAAACTATCAAAAGTAAGTTAACTATATTATTCTCATGAAGACTCAAATCGAATAAATTGTAATTACAATATACATACACTATAAATAAATTAATGTCTTCTTTCTATTTCATGTTTTCACTACAGGAAACTCCAAAAGAAACTAACAAAATACAGAACAGCACCAAAAAAGATACAACTAAAAAGTAAGTATTTCTCAACAAAAAATCAACTAATAGATTAAAATACCACCCTAATTAAATCCCAATTGCAAATCCCCTAACCATTCCCTATAAAAATATAGAAACAATTATTACAACACATTTCCTTTTCTTTTCCAGACAAAGAAAATACTAGAGGAAAATCCCACAAATAAAGAATCAAGAGCATTCTACTCAAACACATCAAAACCAACTTTGTAAGTATATAGTAACTAAATCTTGTTTTTTTCTACTGAAAATTAATATAACATCATATATAATAACTATAATATATATTTTTCATAGATAAAGCTACATCAAAATGACTGAAGGAGCTGAATTCATAACAAGCCAGAAGGGAAAAATGTTACTATGCTATATGGGATACACTTACACACAGGAAAAAGTGTATGGTTTAAAAGTTAACTGGAAATGCACTAAATACTACTCTAATAAGTGCTATGGGCGTGCTACAACACGACAAACAACAGTATTATACACTAGAGAACATAACCACCCACCAAACATTACTGAAATCGAAGTCAGATCTGCTTTAGAAACTATAAAGGAAGCTAGCACAAGTTCTCAAAAACCTACTAGTGTAATTTTAAAAGAGCAGCTTCCCAAAATTCCTAAAACTGCTACTACACAAATGCCATCTGTAACTTCACTCAAAAGAACTATAGCACGTACTAAAAAAACCACTACTACTTCAACCCCAATTCCTCACACATATAGTGAAGTTATTCTAAGTCCAGAACAAAGTATAACTTTAAACAAAGAACCATTTGTCATTTTTGATAATAAAAACAATGACAAAAGAATAATAATATTTGGAACAGCTAATAATCTCTGTAAACTACAAGAATCACATAACTGGATGATGGATGGGACTTTTACCATATGTCCCAAACCCTTTTTCCAACTATATACAATACATGTCCTATATCACAATTGCAATATACCATTAATTTACACATTATTACCAAACAAACATAACTCCACATACACTGAACTATTAAATATAATAAAACAAAAAACAAATGACTTTTCCCCACAAAAAATAATCCTAGATTTTGAACATGCAATGATTAATTCTATATTAACACACCCCCATACCTCCATACAAGGCTGTTACTATCATTTTAATCAATGCCTATGGAGACACATGCAAAAATCAGCCCTAAGCATTGAATATGCAACTAATTCATCTTTTGCATATCAAATAAAAAAACTCATAGCACTAGCTTATGTACCTGACACAGACGTAACAGAACATTACAACATTTTAATAGACAGCGCCTTCTACAAACAAAATGAAGAAAAACTAAGTTCACTATTGGACTATTTCGAAGATACATGGGTCGGCAGACTACATAGATCTGGCCACAGAAGAAACCCTAAATTCTTAATTCCCTGGTGGAACGTATACAGAAGCACCTTAAATGGAGAATCCAAAACTAATAACGCAGTTGAAGGATGGCATAACGCCTTCCTACAATCAACAGGCAGAACAAAACCAACACTAGAAAGATTTATATCATGCCTACAAAAAGAACAGAGTTATCAAGAGTTCCGAATGGAACAATCCATAACTCAGCTAACTCCAAAAACCTCAAAACAAACTAAACAAATGTATAAATATCTAGAGCAACAAGTAAAATTGTACCCTACTACCAAAGGCCTAGAATACCTAAACATCATAGCTAAAACACTTCTTTAAAGTACAAATACAAATAAATGACTAATTACCCATTTTCAATAATATCAAACACATAAAATATATTTATCTTATTACAAAAATAATTACTGTGTGTAACATATTTATACATATTGTCAAAAATATATTAACACACATTAATAATATTTGTAATAAAATAAAAATAAACAATAATATTAAACAATACCCACCCACAAGAAATAATAATAAATTAACTTACCAAGTTTATTCCAAAGTCTGAAAAATCAATTTCCTGCTTACACAATCCAAACATAAAAAAAAAGGTTCCCAAAAAAAAATGCAAAAATACAACTGGCGATTAAATCCATAAGCCATTCACCAAATATCCTTCGAAAAACCATGAAAAACCCGAAAATAGCTAAAAATATTAAAAAACGATCCATGAAAACCGAAACATTTAAAGAAGTGTAAAAAACATATTGTTCAATAAAACGAACACACACTTCTTTAAAAAAAAAAACGAGTCCATCCGAAACGAATAACCTAGAAAAGAAATTTTAAAAACAAAGCAACATACATTCCCACCCACATAAAACAACACATAAACACTTACTAACAATAATACTAGATTTAAAACAGTTCTAAATATACATTAAACACCTTAAACCTAACTTTCGAAACATGCCTACACATCGTTAAAAACACGTAAAAACACAACACGCAACTCTAACACATAACATTAGCAAATATAACTAATATATGTATAGCTACACTAAACATTATCTAACTAGGCTCAAAATAAAGTTTAAAACCATCTAAAACATATAAAACAAACCTAACCTTTCACGACGCGAAGTAACTCCCAACCGCGAGCTTCCCTTCAAACCAAATGACCCAAAACAACATTACCGGGTTACAAAATAGAGTGTCCAAAACATAATAAAACATTTAACTACACTAAAAACCCCTAAATAAATCAGGTAAAACAGTAAATTCACACACAAATATTTTATATTATTTAGCAAAAATAGACCTATTTTTTCCATTTACCTACAAATTGTCAACAAATGTTCCTAATGTGTAAAATTATATAAATAAATATTTTAAAATTTAAAATATTTATTATTATAATTTCTAAAAAGATAATACTACAGAACAATGTATGAAAAATTGTTAAAATATTTTTGCATTAATGCTAAAATTTTATTTATGTTAAAAATATGTTTTTTTTTAAAACATTGTAAAAATAATTAATATTAATATTTTACATATTAATATTAATAAAAAATGTATAACATGTTTGTACTACAAATATTAAAATGTTTATATATGAAAATATTTGTGAAAAGTTTTGTCTAAAGATTTACAAAACCTATTACTATGTTAAATTTAATTAAAAACACTACATTGTACAACATTATTAATAATATTTATAATTTACTAAAAAATGTTAGAAAATATACTTAATGTACATAAAATTTGTTCTGACCTATATTCAATATGTTTGAATGTAATTACAATGTAAATAATGCTATTTCTGAATGATCTTACTCAAATGAATAAACAATAAAAAAAATTAAAAAACTACAATAAAAACAATGTTTTTGTCTTATTAATTGTGTTTCTCTGATTATTAATATTAATCTTCTATTATGAATATTTAACATATAGAATATTTATTTTATAAAAAATTAAAAATCAATAAATATTATAAAATTACAGAATGCCATTACCCATTATTCCAATACAAAATATTCATATATTTTTCCTAATATTAATATTAAATATTCCAAACATATCACATTAAAACTTTACATGTATATATTATCCTAAACTATAAATATTGAATTAATTATTACAAATCCAATATATAATAATACAATACAAATAATATTCACTTAAATATATTTTTATTATTGCTATATCAATGTAATTTAATTTACTTAAATACCAGACAGATTAGAGTAGGTGCTGGACACTGACCATAAATAATTTACTATTCCCACTCCAGTCTATAATAAATTAAAGTAAGTGCTTGACAGTGACCATAAATAATTTACTATTCCCACTCCAGTCTATAAAAATTAGAGTAGGTGCTGGACAGTGACCATAAATAATTTACTATTCCCACTCCAGTCTATAATAAATTAGAGTAGGTGCTGGACACTGACCATAACTAATTTACTATTCCCACTCCAGTCTATAATAAATTAGAGTACGTGCTGGACACTGACCATAAATAATTTACTATTCCCACTCCAGTCTATAATAAATTAGAGTAGGTGCTGGACACTAACCATAAAAAATGTACTATTCCCACTCCAGTCTACAATAAATTAGAGTAGGTGCTGGACACTGACCATAAATAATTTACTATTCCCACTCCAGTCTATAAAAAATTAGAGTAAGTACTGGACAGTGACCATAAATAATTTACTATTACCACTCCAGTCTATAATAAATTAGAGTAGGTGCTGTACAGTGACCATAAATAATTTACTATTCCCACTCCAGTCTATAAAAAATTAGAGTAGGTGCTGGACAGTGACCATAAATAATTTACTATTCCCACTCCAGTCTATAATAAATTAAAGTAGGTGCTGGACACTAACCATAAATAATTTACTATTCCCACTCCAGTCTACAATAAATTAGAGTAGGTGCTGGACACTGACCATAAATAATTTACTATTCCCACTCCAGTCTATGAAAAATTAGAGTAAGTGCTGGACAGTGACCATAAATAATTTACTATTCCCACTCCAGTCCATAAAAAATTAGAGTAAGTGCTGGACAGTGACCATAAATAATTTACTATTCCCACTCCAGTCTATAAAAAATTAGAGTAGGTGCTGGACAGTGACCATAAATAATTTACTATTCCCACTCCAGTCTATAATAAATTAAAGTAGGTGCTGGACACTAACCATAAAGAATTTACTATTCCCACTCCAGTCTATGAAAAATTAGAGTAATTGCTGGACAGTGACCATAAATAATTTACTATTACCACTCCAGTCTATAATAAATTAGAGTAGGTGCTGGACAGTGACCATAAATAATTTACTATTCCCACTCCAGTCTATAAAAAATTAGAGTAGGTGCTGGACAGTGACCATAAATAATTTACTATTCCCACTCCAGTCTATAATAAATTAGAGTAGGTGCTGGACACTAACCATAAATAATTTACTATTCCCACTCCAGTCTACAATACATTAGAGTAGGTGCTGGACACTGACCATAAATAATTTACTATTCCCACTCCAGTCTATGAAAAATTAGAGTAAGTGCTGGACAGTGACCATAAATAATTTACTATTCCCACTCCAGTCTATAAAAAATTAGAGTAGGTGCTGGACAGTGACCATAAATAATTTACTATTCCCACTCCAGTCTATAATAAATTAAAGTAGGTGCTGGACACTAACCATAAATAATTTACTATTCCCACTCCAGTCTATAATAAATTAGAGTAGGTGCTGGACACTAACCATAAATAATTTACTATTCCCACTCCAGTCTACAATAAATTACAGTAGGTGCTGGACACTGACTGTAAATAATTTACTATTCCCACTCCAGTCTATGCAAAATTAGAGTAAGTGCTGGACAGTGACCATAAATATTTTACTATTCCCACTCCAGTCTATAAAAAATTAGAGTAGGTGCTGGACAGTGACCATAAATAATTTACTATTCCCACTCCAGTCTATAATAAATTAGAGTAGGTGCTGGACACTAACCATAAATAATTTACTATTCCCACTCCAATCTATATTGAATTAGGGTGACTATATATTTTAGATTTTTTCAAACAATTACTAATTTGTAAACACTACCCACCCTTATCCCCTATAAATCCTACATCACTCTTATTAAATGAATTATCTTCTTAAAATTGTTAAATGTTAATTCAAAGAACATTTCTAAATGTAAATAATTTTTTATTAATAATAAAATTTTTATATATTTCTAAAACACTCCCCACCCTTATCCCCTATAACCCCAAAATACCACTTGACATTTATTTTATTATTAAAAATTTAAAAATTTACTTTTATGAAGAAATTAGAAATTTCCATTATATTTTTCTAATATAAAATATTACATATATTTCGAAAGCACTCCCCACCCTTATCCCCTATAACCCCCAATTCCCACTTATTACATTTATTGTATTAGTAATTGTTTACATTTTATTTTTTAAACCCAAAAATGAAATTTCTATTTTTTTTTTATAAAATATTAAATATTTTTCGAAAACACTCCCCACCCTTATCCCCTATAACCCCAAAATCCCACTTATTAAATGTATTTTATTAGTAAAATGTTTAATTGTAAATTTTAATACAAAAATTTAAATTTAAATTTTTGGTAATTCAATATTAAATAATAAATATATATCTAAAAAACTTCCCACCCTTATCCCCTATAACCCCAAAATCCCACGTATTACATTTATCTTCTTATTTCAATTTTCACATTTAAATTTTTAAAAATAATTTGATTTTTTTTTATTTGTAAATATAATATTTCAAAAATTATATCATAAATTATTTAATTTTATTAGTAAAATTTTTAATTGTAAATTTTCATACCAAAATTGAATTTTTTTATTTTAATTCAATATTAAATATATATCTAAAACACTCCCCACCCTTATCCCCTATAACCCCAAAATCCCACTTATTACATTTATTTTATTATTACAATTTTCACATTTAAAATTTGAAAAAAAATTTGAATTTTTTTATTTATTTTTTTAAATATAATCTTTCAAATTTTATATCCTAAAATATTAAATTTAATATTTATTTCCAAAACACTCCCCACCCTTAACCCCTATATACACAACATCCCACTAACAATATTTTTTTTCATAATTAAAATTTAAATATTACAATTTTGTTCAAAATTTAAATTCAAATTCTACAAAAATGTATTACAATATTTAATTTCAAATATATATTTTTAAAACACTCCCCACCCTTATCCCCTATAAACCCAACATCCCGCTCCTAAAATTATATATCAAAATTTAAAAAATTATATTAATAATATTTCAATAATTATATCCTAAAATATTAAATTTAATATTTATTTCCAAAATACTCCCCACCCTTAACCCCTATATACACAACATCCCACTAAAATTTTTTTTTTTCATAATTAAATTTTAAATATTAGAATTTTGTTCAAAATTTAAATTTTAATTCTCTAAAAATGTATTAAAATATTTTATTTCAAATATATATTTTTAAAACACTCCCCACCCTTATCCCCTATAAACCCAACATCCCGCTCCTAAAATTATATATCAAAATTTAAAAAATTATATTAATAGAAACAAAATTTTTATTTTTAATACACTTAAATAAACATTTGCTGACACTTCTAAACAATAATTTTTAACAAATCACAAAGTGACTTAATACTATACTTTTTCGATATTTTTACTACACGATATTATGTCTTTCGATATACTATACCTCGATATTTTACTACACATCACAATCTCGACATTTTTTACATCTATATTATTGACAGAGATATATTGTTCCATCGATATTTTGACTTCGATATTTCTGTATATCGATATTACATTTCCGATATTTTGTCTACTCACCAGATATTTCTAAGTGACTTGTTTATGTTTACAACCAGCATGAGTGAGTGAGTGATTCAGTAACAAAAGAAGAGGATCTCATTCCACGGTTCCCTTGGGGATAACAGGCTCATGTTCGAGGTTGCTGAAACACCTGTTACTCTGGGGAAGTTAGGAGTTTAGGTGAGGCACTGTAAGCTATCTAGGATTTGGGCAGACAGATAGTGACATGGAGAGACTCAGTCTCTATATTCTAACGTCCTGTCGTCCTAGCATACACTTTTGCTTTAGCAGCAGAATCTTTGCAACAATGGATGACTCTGTGCATTACACATGCCTGGATACAATCTAATGGTTACTTTTGAAATGGTTCCAATTCCAAGGGTTGGTAGTAGAATCATTTCCTGCCCAGTCAAGTGTCTCTGCAAGACTTGACTCAGAAGGCCACAAAAATGTGGGTGATCATGGATCATTGACTGTAATTCGCTATCTGAAGTTCAAACAGGAAGTTAAGACCTGAAATGTTTACCTCAAGGTATTGTGAAGTGTTACACCCGTCCTGTCATCTCTCCCTTCAGGACTATGCTGGTATGGACAGTCATTACTTTGCACCTTGACAATGGGAATGCTGTTCACATTGTGTTGACAAGTTATTGTACATCCGTTTTAACTCACAGTGCACTGCGTGAAGTCCCTATGGTTTCTTTTTAAAGTAAAGATATTTTCAGTTTATTATAGCAACAATTAAACAAAGTATACATTTGTGATTCAGAAAGATTCTTTCATTTGATGACATTTGTCAGATAAGTTATGTACAAACCAAATATTTACATCACAAGAATGTCAGCAATACAAACATGATAGCCTTCAAATGTTTGAAACTATATACTCGAAACATTGTATATGTCATTCAATCGAAGCGGAACCAATGCATTTCGGGTTATAAGACCCTTCACCAGGGGAAAATAATTCAATACTTTCCAGTATGGACTGCGGCCTCCTGCCTGAACAGTACAGAAAAAACTAAAACAATGTTTCACTCTTCATGTATATATACAAAGACGTCAAACTGACTTCAGATATCTGTGTGTGCTGCCATTGTGACAGTGTATTCGTGACGGTCAAGCTTCCAAAGTGTACGGTGATTCTGAGAAAATGCACATTTGTCGTATCCCTGAAATCAAGTGGAGATACCCACATGCAAATTTAACTGTGACAAGTGGTCCCTTAAGCCCAAATGTGACTCATAGAGGCGCATTTTTCTACTTCTCACTTCCTCATTACTAAAAGAGTTGTGAGTGCATGAGTCACACATCTCCTTGTGGTAGACTACGTAACAAAAATACTCCATTAGCTTCAAATGTGAGGTGTCTTAAAACGGATATCCAAAATGAGCTTCCTGCCTCCGAAACAAACGCATCTAAAAATCAACATCAGAACGTAAGTACGAACACCATGTTACTCATTGAACTACCCTCAACATGCCGAAACCCAAAGAATCTTACCGATATAAATGGGCAAACCGATGGATCTACAATGATAATGCAAGATATCCATGTTAATCACCCTCGTACTGCTAACAGGTGAGATATGCTTACTAAATTTCTGCCATATCAAATTGCCCTTACCTGGCAAACTTGATTGTGAGAAACTCGTTAAATCCACTCCAAAATGTAAAGGTTTATAGTTAAATTTCTAGTTTGAGACGGAGATGCCCGAGTATACGCTATCAAACTATTCCGGTATTCAAACTCACCCGCGTCTGACGTACGTGTGTCGTAACTCGTCACGTGACTTCGTATTACGTAAGCCGTGACTCCGTGTGATTCTATATTTATAGCTGTTTTGTGCTGAGAGGTTTTCAAGGCGGCCAAGCTTTATTGACTACGGTATCTACAAAATACATCATGGCAGGTGAAAAACTCACTATTATGTGAGATAAGACTCAAAAGAATCCAACGTGGATGTACACAGATTGCCTGTATCCACAGGGCTACAGCACACATTGTTAAAGAAGATGTTATCACATTAAAAACCTTTGAATATAATTTTTAAATCAGGTGTGCAGGTTGGAACCCATTTCAAAACCAAGTTATTGTACATGCCAGCTTCCAATAATGCCTTACCATGGTTTCTGTATTGTTCCATGGGCTTAAATCTGGGCAACGTAAAGGATCTCCACATTGATTTTTACTCTATTTCTTTGACAACAGAACAAGAAATTCTGCTATTTTAGACACAAAAAGCAGATACAAAGGCCATAAAGAAGTGCACTTTTTTCAGGCCTCCAACCACCTTCACCTGTGGGTTAGTCAGTTGAGAATTCTGAGCAGTTCACAGGCTGCACACCAAGCCCTCTTGTAGAATGATCTAACCCATTCCATACGATAAATAGAAGACCATTGATGTTTCGACCTGTCACTTAAAAGAGCTGTAATGAAAAGCCCACCCAGAGAACTAGGGTCCTTTATGCCACATTGTCTCTCATGGGCCAATGAAGCTAACTTCGATGGAGGGAGCTGCAATTTGAAATTTCACTAAGTCATGACTGTTTGTGAATATACCTGCGAGAAGTGATTTAACTGATATTTTAAAATGCAAAGTTATTAAAAGAGGATTTTTTGAGAGGCATTGCAATTGGTTTCGTATTTTACATCTCCTCCTAAGATTTATTATATGTTTGCAGGTTGACGTTTTGCTCCAGGAAAGCCAAGAAACCACTTCTCTGGACCCTGCAAAGAGAAGCGTACTTTATCAAAGGTAATTTACACAATTTTCTACCATCACAATAAACCAAATAGAGAAAGTATGGTTTTTATAATTAAATCTTTAACAATAAGCTTAATGGAACTTGGGAAATATGATAACTTGATCACTCAATTGCTTAGTCCTTACATCAATATTGTTTAAAAAAAAACAATTAATGACATTTCACAGTAGTCCATTACTTTATTAAAATTGTCTACATTGCATCAAAATTCCATGGCATTTAGGCAGACATGAGAAAGGTTCTCAGGACATTGTTTCAGAATAAGATCACAGAAGCCTGAATTTATTAATCCATTACAGAAAGACAGTTTTATCAAGTGTGCCCATAGATAACCTTTCTCGTGGTACTGATGAGGTGGGAGAACGTCTGTCGAAAGTCCAAAAATGGTAGCAAGAAATTCTGTCACTAGGGCCAAATTACAAACCAAAGATTGTAGGCTGCACTCAAAGTTCTATTCACTGTATATGATGCTCAATAGCTTTTCTGCGTGCCACCTTGATGCGCGCTCCGTCCATGCATGTTTGAAAAGTATACAAAACAGAGAGCCTCGTCAGGCCCCCAAACAAGATGCACAGACATATCAATGAAAGAATCCAGTCATAAACCTGTTTATCATTTTTCATTTTTCCTTTTTTCAACTTTTTTAATCAAATTTTCTCCACAGTTTTCATGTGATTTATTTTTTCATTTTTGTTTAACATGGTCTATCCAGGCTTTCAAAGCAGCATAGGAGATTCAAAAGTTCCTCCATTTGTTATAGCGCGTAAAGTCTCCACCCAATGCATTTCAGGATTATTCCCTTCCTCAGGTGTAACTACAACACAAAATTTGTTCAAAAAGAACCCATCAGTTTTTGTGCACAGGACATGCATCATAATAAAAATATATCCTCGTTCTTAAACTCGTGCAATATGTCTAATCCTTACTTCATACTGCAAATGACAATATTCCGAACACCATGTTCATAACCCCAACAAAAACCACATTGCCCAAATAATCCATTGTAACGCTCCATGGAAACCCCATTAAATCAAACTTCAACTTTCAAATGAAACTCATGCTTATATCACATCAACATTAAAATCTCCTACTGAATGCACGAAAATCCCTCTGCCCTCCAAAAACAAAAGAAGAAAAACCACTTGTGTTGTCTCATGACTCCTCAAATGCTTACCGTGACTTCTACCACGATTTAACAACGAGCCCATATGGCAATCTCCCAGTTTAGTTTTCACAGCAAACAGTTTACATCGCCAAAGGCATTACTTCTACCTGATAGTGGATGCTCCTAATGATGTGATAATGTCAATCAAGTTTTGTGTTGCCTAGTTGTGTGGTTTCAGACAGGGGATCGCAGGCTCTATGCAGACCTTGGGAGCTCCTTTTCTGGCTTCCCCGAACAAATGGAAGCCAGCTGTTTAACAAGATCTTCACATTTCCAGTATAGCTTGTGCAACCTAATTTATGCCCAGAATCATGTCACGGTTCCATTCTATCTAGCGTACCCCACTATGTGGTAATTAGAAATAGAATGTTCCCAAGACAAGAGCATCATAAGCTTATTCGGGAACAATGGCTATGGGTGAGCCACTGTAACCATGGCCATTTGAATCACATCCCCCCCCAATTCAGTTATTGTTTTTATAATTGGGTTCATATTTTGATCCCAGATAAAATAAATAATAAATGATTCACAAAAGGCAGTTAATGCAAACCTACTGAACACTCAAATGGTTGGTTTAATAAGTATCTACTAATCAGGTGCATCTCCGATCAAGCAATAGCTGACATACCCCCTGCTACCCATGGCTGTTCAAGCTGTATTTCCCATAGAAATATTCATGACATCTATCTGTGAAACTCTCAGAAAGCATAGTACACTTTTTTTGGACCAGAGTCCTTGTCAAGCTCCATATATTCCAAGAAAACAGTTTGTAGTCTTAATTTATTAGTGATTTTTACATCTTTATTTGAAAATTCAGAAAACGTTGCCAGTCAACCCGTTTTGTTCCTCTTTATTGGGCACTTCTTCAGGACTGCAATTAACGATATGCACGACTTTACATCCCACAAAGACACTGAGATATGGGATGATTATAAGAAGAAATCCATCCCAACAGATCTCTCAACGTATCTCTTGCTCCAAACATGCTATCTCAACACCACAGCTATACATAAAATCTCAGCAGATTGAACAACCCAGTACAGTAACCAGCTAAGCAGACTATATCATATAAAATACCATAAAGGGACCTGCAGAGCTGTTCAAAGCTACCAGCATACTGAAAACAATAAAACTGTGCTTCAGTTTCACACACTTCATCATCAAACACATTGTTACGTGATGCATCCCATAACACAATAACCGCACCTTGGTGGGTGGTCATCACTCACGATTTGGAAACACTACCCACGTAGGATCAAAACAAAGACAGCATCCTTCCAGCCACACAACCTACACAATGTAGTGTGCTACTTTTGTAGGCAATCACTTCCGTGCCCCATATAGTGGTAGTAAGCACTTTATAAATGCTGCAATATAATATATATATATGATAGACCTGTCAGCCTTGGGGTGGTCTTCACAACATGTTTGCCCACTTCCTCTATTTGTTGCTGAACTTGGTTTTTTTTTAGCTTTAGGACTCTGTGCCCTTTACCACTGCTAACCAGTACTAAAGTGCGTGTCCTCTCTCCTTCAAACATGATGAAATTGGATTGCACCTAATCAGCACATTTAATTTACTTTTAAATCCCCAGTAAATTGGTACTACATGGCCTCTAAATCAAATGCTACTAGTGGGCCTGCAGCACTGATTGTGCCACCCACTTAAGTAGCCTTTAAGCATGTCTCAGGCCTGCCATTGTAGCCTAAATGTGCAGTTTTAAACTGCCATTTCGACGTGGCAAATTAAATCTTTTGCCAGGCCTAAAACTTCCTTTTCGATACAAGTAAGTTACGTTTAAGGTATGCCCTAAACAGCCCATAAAGCAGGGTGCATTGTATTTAAAATGTCGGAAATGTACTTTTAACTTTTACATCTCCTGGTAGTGAAAAACTCTTACATTTGTTTTTCACTACTGCATGGCCTGCCACTTCCATAGGATAAAATTGGATCAACTTATTACATGTAATACATTATAGCTTTAAATTGGGAGCAGGTGAGAATCTCAAGTTTAGTGTCTAAAGAATTGTACTTTAAAACTCGCTTTAAGGGTATTTTTAGGAGTGGAACAAGGGATAATTTACTCTGGTCCTGATGAAAAGCCTTAGAGTATAGGCTTGAAACATGTAGACCAGGAGACAGACACCCATCACAGTGTATGTCTCCGCTCTTTCCCCTTTTTAATAATATCAACTACAGGATTTAATAAAACGTAGTCTCCACGTAGCCGGGTATTTTTTAAAACGCACTTGTTTGACCCTCCCACTCTCGGATCACCAATCACCTAATAGTCAACACCCTACCAAGTGCTCCCATGTCTCCGTAGGTCATAGCACACCCCGTCCCGCAGCGGGCGGGAAGAACCCGATGATGAAGTATGCCACCATGGGACATTTTGGTGGGTGAGGGTTATTTTAGGAAAACTCATTGTTTTTGTTAAACCATTACTAAGGCCATTGGTAGAACTATTACTTAAAGTATGTGTGGACTCTTTTTGGTTACTTACGTAAGATAGGAGGCTGAGTCCACAGAGAACCTGACCTCTTTCTCCCCTCTTGTTTGATTCGCAATTTAGACAGTGCACAGCTTTGGGAGTAATCTATTTCTTAGTAAGGGGTAGCCCTCCCCTGAAATTTCTTTTCTTCCCTTTCACAATTCAAAACGAGATCACACACTCTACCACTATGACTGAGATCATGGGCCTCACCTTTTCGAATGAAGAAGTGAAAATAATTTTGGCCACGTTATCCCCCTTGTTAGACCTGGCACCGTTGGCGTGGGTCACCCTTCCATTTTTGTTTGTGCCTCAATGTATTTTTGTGCTGGTGTTAGCTGCTCAGGGCCCTGTGACACTGCCATCCAGTGCCACAGGGTAAGTGCTCCCTATGGTAAAATGTATTATGTGAATTGACTTCCACGATTGGTTTATTTGGTTTACTGTCAGCCCCTAGTAAAGCGAACCAGGAGTGCCAGGGCTTGTAAATACAAATGCCGCTAGTGGGCTGCAGCACTGGTTGTGCCACCCACAGGAGCGGCCTAGTAAAATGTGTCTAGGATCTGCCTCTGCAGAACCTGCGCGCAGTCAGGTACTGTCGCGCTGGCTGGGCAAGTGCACCCACTTGCCAGTCCCTAAACCTTCCCTTAACTGCATGTTAGTCACCCCTCTGGTAGGCCCAAGGGCAGGGTGCATTGTAGGCATAAGGTAGGACATGCCCTGGTGTGTGTGGCATGTCTTACTAGTGAATTACAGCCCTTGTCGTTTTTCACTAGTGAAGGCTACCTGCTCTCCATAGGCCAGAATGGGCTGCTGGGGTTGCTACACGCTGTGATCCCAGTGGACTCTTAGAGCATGGTAGAAAGTCATGTTTAGTATGCCTGAACTCAGAATAATAAAATACTTCTTTTAGTAAAGTTTATTTTAATATCCTGTGTTTGTAAATACTACTTTTAGAAAGTTAGTACTTACTGATCTGGCCATCCAGTCCGCCTCTGCGCTGTGTGTGTGTTCTGCCTAGTAACAAGAGGAGCAGGGCTGGGGAATTCCAGGAGCCAGGTTGGCTGCCAGGTGGTGGGTAGAAAGATTACACCAGGATGGGTGGGAGGAGTACACCTTGACTCTTGAATAGACCAGTGCTCTGCCACCACAAAGCCGGCTCCGCCCCCTGTGGAGCGGCTGATGTCTCTGCCCTACTGCTGAAAAGAAAGAGCAGAGTCACCACAACAAAGTGCTCCAAAACTGTACTGAGCCAGGCCCAGGCCCCCTGGCGACAAAGAACAAAGGATTTGCGCTTTAAAAGAAGGAGCCCAGAATAATAAAATACTTCATTTAGTAAAGTTTATTTTAATATCCTGTGTTTGTAAATACTACTTTTAGAAAGTTAGTATTTACTGATCTGGCCATCCAGTCCGCCTCTGCGCTGTGTGTGTGTTCTGCCTAGTAACACGAGGAGCAGGGCTGGGGAATTCCAGGAGCCAGGTTGGCTGCCAGGTGGTGGGTAGAAAGATTACACCAGGATGGGTGGGAGGAGTACACCTTGACTCTGCCACCACAAAGCCGGCTCCGCCCCCTGTGGAGCGGCTGATGTCTCTGCCCTACTGCTGAAAAGAAAGAGCAGAGTCACCACAACAAAGTGCTCCAAAACTGTACTGAGCCAGGCCCAGGCCCCCTGGCGACAAAGAACAAAGGATTTGCGCTTTAAAAGAAGGAGCCCTGCTCCTAAGAAATCAGATCCTGCTCGTGACCAAGAAGAACGCTCTGCCTGAGGAGGAGGAACCTGAAGCTGAAGGAGGAAACGCTGTTCCTAAAAGTCTGGAGGACTTGCCTACAGTGGTTGCCTCGCTGCCAAAGGAGAGAAGAAACCTGCCTAAGACTTGCTTTATTTATTGACCCAAAAACTTGTGCTCACAGCAATCTCCAAGGGCTTGATTGAGCTTGCCCCCTGAACTGAACCCCAGGACCAGTGGGTTCACCGTGCCTCCGCTCGTCTGTGAATCGAGCCGTGTGCTTTCTCCCGCTGGAGTGCTCTGCGCACCTGCACCCCCTCCAAGGGCCGTGACACCCAGAAGCCTGGCCGCCTCCACTCGCCGAGATCCCCGCTCTACCTGAGTCGCTCTTGACCCCTCGGGTCTGGCCGCCCCGCTTCCCTGTCACCCGCCTGCTGCTGGAGTGGGCTTGGTGCCCTCTCGCCGGATTTCTGCTCGGACCGCGAGTCCAAAGCCCCGGACGGCCGCCCGTACGTCGTAACGTATCCGGCCGCCCCGCTTCGCCTCCCCGCAATATTCAGACCGCGCCGCCCCCAGAGGTGACCTCCCGCACCGTCCGTGTTGGAGGCCCTGGGCCGCGCCTGTCGTCCGAAAGCCGCCCGCTGATTCCAGATCCGGAGTCCCTCGAGGTGCCGAAGCTGCACCCCCACTGAAGACGCATCCAACCCGCCGCACAAACCAAGGTACAGTGAACACTCTATCGGACTCGGGGTCCGCAACGTTCTGATTTCCCCATATCACTGTACCTTGGGCGCACGGCGTTTCACCGTGGCTGGACCGATCCAAGAGAGCGCTACAGAGCGCCCGTAACAAAGAACTTACCAACAAAAGAGACCCGTGCCGAATTATCATCTTGTGGCCCCCATTTCACGAACATTATTTATGGTCTTGTATTAAGTCTGCATAACAAAGAACCTTTGACATAAAGTATACGTATTTTTGATACAAACGCCTGGAGTCCATTTGTGGGGGATCTGGTGATTTATTGTGTGTGCTCATAAATGCTTAACTGACGTAACGCCCTGAGGTTTAGCCCTGACTGCTCGCGCCACACTACCTATAGGGTGAGCAGGGGTTGTTCTGAGGGAGTAATTCTCTTGCCCTGACTAGAAGAAGGGACCACTGCTTGTCACAAGTACCTACCTGTGCCAACCAGGGGTTCCCCATTCTAACACCCCTTTGAGGATTTTTATTAACTCAGAACCCAACACAGACAGTACTGATTGGGATGAACTAACTACACTGAGGAGAACCCAGATAAAAACAGCTCGACATGGACTAATGATGACGGAACACTTGAGAACCAATGCGGCACTACAAGGTCTCATAGTAAAAAATGAAGCATTCATCTTCCAAAATGACAACGTTTTAAAAAAAGACTGGTCACTATTATCCTGGCACTGCACACAGGACTGGCTGATTCTAATAATCAAAAAAGCCACTCTCATCTCTCAGGAACTGAAAACTGAAATACAAACAATAGAATTACGCCTGAAAAGCTACCAGGCAGCTCACTAAAGAAAAGACTAGAAGAAATTAACCAAACGATGAATGACTTTGAGGCAACGCTGAAACAGAGCAAATTCACCAAATTAAAGAAAGATACCAGCAGGTTCAGCCATGAGCAAGTGTATCCTTATATTCGAGAAGATTATGTCCCACCAGGCAGACAACAAGACTACAAAACCAACGGTGACCCATCAGACACTGGCTCAAACAGCTCTGTCTCTAGCAGAGACAGTAGAGCAAACTACCAAGGTAGAAAAAGCCAGGGAAGACGAATGCATTACCGAGGATGAAGGGGATGGGGTCTGAACCATTGTCCTCTGCTATACCCTTTACCGTTCTTATGGCCCCCCAACAACAGAAGGCTCCCTGGTACCATTCAATCATTGGTAAATGACACCCCAGGATTATCAGCACTACCCACAGAATCCTTTTTTAGGATCACGTCAGGGTATCAGGAGAGGGAGAACTCCGAAGAGAAATCAAGTACACTGGGCAACAGACGAAGTACAACCTGGAGTTGCAACCAGGAGTATGACCGGTGTACAGAACAACCAGGCCATGACCAGCATAGTCTAGTGGTAAACCTTACTGTCCATGCACAGGTACAAATCCTGGCAAAGGGTTTAGGCTTTGTCCCCACGGAGAAGATCGACAAATTTAAACAATGCACAGAGGTGAATACATTTATCAGAAAATGTAAACTAAGTGCATACTTCGCCAATAAGGAACCCAGCCCAGAAACACAAGATGATACAGGGCTTAGGTTGAAGTCTGCCTTCACCCCCTGAATGTGACATTACCAGTAGAAATATTGGCCTTTCGAGAAGGCAATGTTGAAAGAACTAAAAGAAATCAAACCAGAAAACTCTATAGAGTGTACCACAATTCCACAACGAAATAAAACAAGCAATAAGGGAACTGGATAACAACAGAGACTTGGTCATAAAACCAGCTGATAAAGGTGGAGCCATTGTGATCCAGACAGCAGAACCATATCATCAAGAGTACATGAGACTCTTACCTGATGACAAACTATGAGGCACTGACAGATGACCCGGCGGAGACCCTGCAAATGCACATCACAAGCATGGTAGAAGAAGTACTTGCCCATAACTGATCTCACAAAAGGAAGGTGATTTCCTCACAAATAAGTCCCACATTACTCCATACTTCTACACAATCCCAAAAATTCTTATGAACCCTACACATCCACCTGGACAACCAATTTTATCAGGTATAGGGTCCATACTGGAACCTCTGTAAAAGTTTGCGGATGCCTTTCTAAGACCGCTAATCCAAAAAACAGACACCTACCTGAAGGACACAAAGGATGTACTTAGACTTCTCCAAGGTAGAGCATTTGATCCTGAGACTGAGTTTCTGATGGGCTTGGATGTGGAAAACCTGTACACCAGTCTCCCACATGATGAAACACTAAACATCATTGAGGATGTTCTGTTCGAAGTTGAATGGGAATATCAAACTCCACAAAACTTCATGATGGAGTGCTATAAGTGGGCACTAACCCGGAATTTTGTTTCAGTTTGAAGACACCCTCTAGCTCCAAAAGCATGGTACCAGCATGGGAAGTACTTTTGCCCCAAGCATAGCGGGATTGTATGTACACCATTTGGCGAAACACGAGATCCTAAGTCCTGAAAACCTTTTCTTGTCCCACATAAAGGTGTGGAAATGCTATATTGATAATGTCCTGATCATATGGAACGACAATGAAGAGACCGCACACCAGTTCCTAATATGGCTAAACTACCAAAACGAATTTCTGAAGTTCACCAACACCATATCCAACAAGGAAGTAGTGTTCCTGGACCTTAACAACTTCTCCCAAGGGGAAGAACTAAAAATTATAACACACATAAAGACAACTGCAAATAATTGCCTGCTAGTTTACAATAGCTTCCACCCCAGACATCTACGGGACAATCTCCCATTTGGACAATTCTTGAGGCTTAGGAGAAACTGCTCAGAACTCAATGATTTCAAAGAACAAAATGAGGTCTTGCATCACAAATTGGTTAAAAGAAGTTAACCTACCTGAGTCATCGACAAGGCAATGAAACAAGCCAAAAATGACAATAGGGAGGCCCTCCTAGAAGAAAGACCACCGAAGGAAGGAGAGGAGAGACCGATCTGCATAACCACCTACAACAATGCTTTAAACCAAGTGAGTAAGATAATGAATAGACACCAGTGGTTTGTGAACGGCAGAAGCTTGCAATTCCCTGAACCTATGTTCTCTCACAAAAGAGGCAGAAGTTTAAGAAACATGATAGTCCACATGAGACCACGTCAAAACAGAGACAGGTAAATAGCACAAGGTTTTATCTCCCCTCTCACCGGTCACCTCCCATGCCGAAACTGTAGTGTTTGTCATCTGACTACCAAGAGCAAAAGAATCACATTTAGCAATAACACCAGTTGGGAACAACAGCGTTTCACTAATTGCAACTCGAAAAGTGTAATCTATATGATTACTTCCCCTGTTGGCTCCACTATATTGGCATGACCAAACGCATGGTCAGAACGCGTATGTGTGAACATCGTAGCAATTTGAAACGTCAACAGGCAACTACTAAAATGTCAGTTTGCTGTTTCGAGAAGAGACACACGACACAAGTACTGCAATGGATCATCCTAGAACAGGTCCCCTATGAATACCAACTGTTCGAGAAAGAACAGCGCTGGGTATTCCGTCTAGGGACACATACAAATGGGACTGAACAATGGCATACCGTGGAGTCAATATGCTTGAATCAATTTAACTGAATAGAAAGGATATTAAGATAAAATCCATATGAGACATGGGACGAACATTGCCCACCTAAACTACCTGACCTTTTAAAAACAACTACGAAGTAAAAACAGACACTAAATAGGAAGAGACCCTCCTAGTGTGTATGCGTTTGAGTGGGAGCCACCCATTAGCAAAACTCTACAAAACCACAGAATATTTTTCACAATCTGAATGAACTAATTTAATTTTTTCTTAATTTCTATTAATCTTTATTCTTTTGTACTTACAGTTTTATAAAACAACACAGTTTTGTAATACCACCCCGATAATCGGCCCCCGTTTGGAGCCATCAGGCTTTTTTGACATGCACTATCGGTTTCCTTGTGTTCGATTTGTTCAAAGGTTTTCCAGTATTTTTTCAATAATCTCTTCACAATTTTTCTTTTAAACGGTACATTTTAGCTGATATAATATACCTAAATACCATTTTTGGTGAAGGGCGGGCACTACCTGCCCGGTCCACCTCACGCAGATTTGTTTTCAAACCTACATCATAGACCACAAGTTCATTGCCTTTCTGCCTTTTAAAGAGTTCTTTCCACACCCCAAAATAAAATAAATGTGCTCCCTGCTGACACACAGACACGAACCAGCGCAAGGAACACGAAGTCTTTTTTCAGCATTGAAAATAAAATAAATATTTTATTTTTGACCGTTTTTCCTTTTCTAATGATGTTCCAATTTGTGGAATATTCAGATTAGATGATTGAGCTCCCGTCCGGACAGCAGGCAAGAACCGTCGTAGGGAGTAACAGGGGACCATAGGAAGTAGTGCCATTATCAGGCAGCCATTATGGGTAAACGGTCTAGTGATCGCTACCACGAGGACGCGAGCACGAGACCGACTGACCTTTGACAACAAGCATTTTCCATTAGGATCGCAATGCACGTTTCTCTGAAACTAAACTGTTTCTCGAACATTTTGAAACTTTTTCTTCTAGTGTGTGACTACAAGTGCCCCTTCCATCTCCTGCAGAGCTTATGGGGCCTTAATTAGTCAAAGAGCATGTACGTCGAATCAATATTTAAGGCTTTCTCCTCCAACGAATTCACCTTTTATTTAAAATGTTTTTTCCTCACTTTCAGCTAGAAATTAAACCTACCAATTCCATAAACTAAGGAGAAGCTACTACAGCCTCCCGCTCAAGATTTAGTAAATTACCACAAAATAGTGACTGATTCATGTTACTTGTTTTGTATTGTCTTGTTCGTTTTTCAAAGGGCAGCACAGCACAACCATTATTAGTTGAAAAGATTAGTTGTGCACAAGTGAAAAAAAGTATCACTTTTTTTCCACAAGTTTATGTGTTTTTATATAAAATGCATTATTATGTTAACAATGTGATGATGATGTCCTATCTTTCCAGATCTTATTTCAAGGAATATACCTATTAGCTATTGTATTTGAATAAAATAACATATTTTCATCATATATATCTTTTCTTCACCTTAATAATAATTAAGAAGACCAACAGGGTATTTTTAATAATACCAGCTCCAGGATTTAATAAAACTTAGGCTCCAAAAAGCCAAGTATTTTTTAAAACACACTTGTTTGACACTCCCATTCTCGTATCACCAATCACCTAATAGTCAACACCCTACAAAGTGCTCCCACGTCTCCATCGGTCATAGCATGCCCTGTCCCGCAGTGGACCGGGAAGAACCTGATGATGAAGCATGCCACCAAGGGACATTTTGGTGGGTGAGGGTTATTTCAAGAAAACTCATTGTTTTCCTTAAACCATAACTAAGACCATTGGTAGGACTGTTACTTAAAGTACAGATGGACTCTTTTTGGTTACTTACGCCAGAAAGGAGGCTGAGTCCACAGCGAACCTGACCTCTTTCTCCCCCTTTTACCAGATTCACACTCTTTAGTTGGTCATATATACAAAGCCCAGCCTAAGTTACTTAAGGCAACATCCTATATATCATCATACATATATTTCCCAGTTTTGTAAAGCTGCATATTTTGTAGAGGTTCTTTTAAACAATTTCAACATATATAGTTCAACAAGTATCTTTGCCAACTTGAGGTGTTTTATTATGAATTATGTTTCCAATTGACAATTATCCTTTTTTTAATAGGATAAGTGTTCAAACAGTTAGTTTGTGCCTCTTTATGAAGCATAAATGTCCCATACAAAAAAACTTTTCAGTCTTACCAATGTTGGGGGCTCTGATTGGAATGCTAAGTATCTTAATTAATCGATTATGGTCTCTACATGTACGTTTAGCTGCATGTGTAACATTTAGAGAGAAAGGAGATCAGACTATTGTGTGGTAGCATAATCCAGTCATTTAATCTTACCATATAATACTCTCTTTGTTCAAAAGATTTTTGACAAGACAATGGTTTTGAAAACTAGTACTACTATTCTGCTTTGACTCCTCCAAAGCACGCATCTAAAATACCTGGGTGTACACAGACAATAGTGTATTTAAGACAAAGTCAACATTTCTATCATGAAAATGTAATGCCTCATTGCATGGATTTGTTTTTTAAGCAAACCCCAACGTTGTGTAAATATCCATGTTCACTAATGCATGACTTACAAATCAACAGAAAAGTATCACCCATAACACATACCTCAAATGTGCACATGCAAATACAAGAACATATGTCAAAGATAACATCATCAGTTCTTGCTTTAGATGCACCTGCATGATTAGCCATACCACCATTAACTTCTGGGTGATTTTTATAAATGAACCATCATATCATCAATTCTATCTAATGGACTCTCAATCTCACTAAATACATAGCCTTTGAACACTAAGTAGAAACACATGCAGATATGTAGCAGTATGCCAAAACTGACATCACCATTTCTCACTTGAGCTTTCTTACTTGATCAAAATTTTCCCCAATATGTCCTATGTATTTTTCATAAACTATTGAAACACCACAGGTCAATCTAATGGCCTGTTAATCCCATAGAAACATAGTGTATAGACAATAAATAAATAGCCATGTTCATCTTTTAGGTATCAAGCTACACATATTTCATGATGCTTCAAATAAGTGACATTTTGAAACATCATTTTAATTTTTCTTCAATTTGTCACTACGTTCTGAGATTTTTATGCTACATAAATGGCTGCTGAATGAAATTAATCAAATCTTGGGATAAAGATAGAACTTCACTAAGAAAAGCTCATTTGTCTGTCTTGGTGTAATCCATTCCGTTTTGGATATTTGTTTTCACATTGTTGGACCTGGCATCTTTTGGCGTGCTTCCCCTGTATTTTTGTTTTCTGACCTCCTGGTTTTGAGGATGTGCTGGACTTTGTTTTTGCTGGTATAGTGTCTCTGCGCACTTTGCCATGGCTGTTCAGTGTTAAAGTGCATTTGCTCCTTCTTTAAAGTGTGTTATATTGGGATATTTCATTTACTAGTACGTCCCTAGTACAGTGAACTGTGTGTACCCAGGGCATGTAACTTAAATGCTTCAAGTGTGTTTGCAGCACTGGTTGTGCCACCCACACAAGTAGCGGTGTCCCAGACCTACCACTGCAGTATCTGCGTACAGTTTTCGCTGTCATGTTGACCTCAGGCCTACGCCTTCTCTTGTCTTGCATGTAAGACACGCCTCAGTTTGGCCCACGGTACGCCCAAGGCAGGGTGCAGTGTATGTGAAAGGTAGTAGATGTACTGGTGTATGTGACATGTTCTGAAATACCGCCATTTTCGTTTTCACTATTGAAAGGCTATCTGTCCCATAGGCTAACATGGGAGTTGCTTTGTGATATCTTAAAAAACGTAATTTTCCAAGATAGGGAAATGGAGTTTAGGCTTTATGAACTCAGAATTTAAAAATACATTTTTTAGTGAACATGATTTTTATGTGGTGTTTTTGAAAATGCCACTTTTAGAAAGTGGGCATTTTCTTGCTTAAGCATCCTGTGTGCCTCTGCCATTTTGTGTATTTACCGTTCAGGGGCAGAGTGACAGGAGAAGGGACCTGCATTCATACTAGACAGACACAAGGTGGGTTGAGGTGTGCCCTGCCTTTTCTGGGTGACTCATAGCCAGGCTGGATAGACTTGGCTGCATTTAGAGTAGTGGGAGGAGTTGTCACTGGCATCTGAATGGACTGTGGCTGCCTTGCACAAAGCTGCTCAACTTCCTAGAGTGAAGCTGGCTTGAGCCAGTTAGAACTGGTTATATATGTCAGTGGGACTTTGTTTGTGCCAACTTCAAAGGGAAATGTGGTATAAATATTGGGGCCCTGACCCCAGAACTTTAGAACTGGTATGGATCAAGGAACCTGCCAAGAAGAGCTGGAGAAGCTGGTAGTAGAGACTACCACTTTGCTGTGTGCTTTGCTATGTTGGCCTGCAGTAGCTGCGTCTGTATTGGGTAGAGAAAGGACTGGACTTTACTTTCTGCAACTTCTTCCTGAGTGTCTCCAAGGGCTTGAAGTAGAGCTTGCCCCTTTGTTAAAGCAGTCTCGGGAACAACAAAGACTTCAAGATTCTCTGGGTACCATCTTCTGGAACTGATTGTTTCAGTTGCCACAGAGACAAAATCAACACAATGCCGTCCCTGACGTCACTTGTGGCTCCATAACCTGAATGCACTGCAGAAGGCACTGCTGCACTATGCACCACAACACTAGTCTCACTGACGATGCTGTTCAACACCGCCACCGAGCCGCTGCTTGCACCGTGATCTGTAGGCACCGCGCTCCGCACTGCCACGCTTTACACCGCTTCCCTTGTATCCCCGACGACACCGCAAAACTGTAGCCGATGTTCCTGCCTGCACCGTGACCTGTGGACACCGCTCGTGGAGAACACGGAGCACCGCCCTGCTTGGCACCGCTGCCCTGGTCTCACTGATGATGCCGCTCCAAGCTGACCTCCACGCCACTGCCTGCAATGTGGTTGGGGGCACCGCTCGTAAGTTACAGGACGCCCCGTCCAGCCCCACAATGCAGCCTTGGCCCACCAACATCAGCGCCATCTACTCCAGTTCGTCAGCCAACAAAAGTGCTTCAATGACGACTATGGCGCTGTCTGCACCCTGACCTTCCAGTACAGTGACCAGTACCGTCCCACTTCGCACCGTAGCCCTGGTCTCACCGATGCTGCTGGATGCCATCATCAAGCCGCTGCCTGCACCATGACCTGAGGGCATAGCACGCCATACCGCTGCATTACACACCGGAGCCCCGACACCAGCCGGTGCTCCCACCTTCAGCCGCACAGAGGTCGAGCTGCAACGCGTGTGACTTCATGGGCCTGATGACCACTGCACCGACCTCCGGAACCGATGCCGGCTCTTCGGAGCTCATCGCGAGTTTCCTGATGTCCTACATGTTTAAAGGTACTGTTTGCGGGTCTTCCCCACATCATAGTTGGCCCGCGACTTCGCAAACCAAATCTATTAGACTTGTTTGTTTACGACGCCGTGATGGCCCCGGACGGAGCTGTCAACTTCAGGAAACTTTTGTTATAGTCTATTTTTGCTTTATTAGCATTTGGAATAACTGTATGTTGGAATTCTATCGTTTTAGTCTTGGTTTACACAGATAAGTACTGGCTATCTTTCTAAGGCTGGTGTAGTGTTCTTTTGTAGTGTTTTCACTGTATTACTGTTGGTCATGTACACATGCTTTGCACACTGCCTTTAAGATAAGCCTGGCTACTTGTGCCAAGCTACCAAGAGGGTGAGCAGGGGTTATTTCAGAAGTGTAGCTCTCTTATCCTGACTGGGAAGAAGGATCCTTACTTGGATAGGGTAACAACTTGCCAACTAAAGACCCCCATTTCCAAAACACATGCTTAGAAGCCCCTGAAGTATTTGCGACCTCTTTTGAAAATAGTTCTGGGGGGTGAGAAACTTTTGCCAAACGTTGTGTGTAGGAGTTGCTGGAACATACGGACTGAGCGCAGGTCATGTTCAAAGGGTATGCTCTGTATCCAGTACATACTTCACAGGAGAAAAGCCTGTGCATATGGAATTCTGGGGGCACAGGAGCAGCCTTCCCCCTCGTCTCCTTAACTCACTTGACCAGAGTAGGGGGAGAAACCCAGTCATAAACTTTCTTCAGCGAGATCAACTAATGCCTCTTCGCCTAAGACCACAAGTCTCTCGGCTGAATCAAGCCAGCTACCCTCATGCAATTATAGGTACTTTGAGAAAGAAAGGTAGACCACCGCCCTAAAATTAGTTTTGCTTCTCCTTGAAATGAAGAATATAATTCCTTCTAGGGCTGGTGTACTAGTATTTTTTTCATATTAAACAGAAATACCTGGTTAAGTCCTTTTATGACAAACTCATTATCCACGCAATCTTGAAACAACATATTATGATCTTGTCTTGTCTTCAATATCTTTGGCCTCACACCCAGTAGATTTCCTAAGCTTTAAAACAAAATTTCAACTTCTCCAGAAAAGAAAGATAACTGCTCAGAATGGGTAGGAGTGTTAAAAGTCAGAAAAAACATGTCTTTCTCATCTGCAGGCAGTATAGCAGACCCCAGCCCAATTCCCCAAAGTCACTGCACACACAAATATTGGTATGTTGCACTTTACAGTTATTTATTATTCACTAGTCATCTACACTTAATGTGAATGAGAATGATTGCAAATATTTTTAACGGCTCAGCAAGTACTGTACAAATTATGGAAAGTAATTAGATATGTCCCAGCATATTTCATGACACATTCCTAATCAGTTAGTCTAATCCCTACCTATGTTGTTGCCAGCTGTCTGACCACATGGTCATATTAATGTATCAATATGTCTGGGGTCATGTGGAGTTTGCCCCATGTACCTTATTGTGCCATCAGGCCTGAAGTCGTAATTTCATAATTCAGCCTTCTTCCAGCAACTGGTTAGCGTACCTACCACCATCCCAAACACTGGTGTTGTACATACCTTTCTTATGCGTGGTGGGCTATATAGCGAGGAGGGTTCAGCACACACTTGGCTCCTGCTTTGTTACACACAGCAGTGAACAATGCTCTTGTTCAGACAGCAGTGTTCATAAAAGCTCACTGCTACTATACCTCTTCTTCTTCCTACAGGGCGGATCTTGCAAGGTCATCTTTCCCCTTAGCCAAATTTCAGTTGCAGTGTTTATTAAAGAGCTTCACAGAATGGAATTTTCTCCTCCTCTCGCCGGTGAACGTGAGCCTCAGAAAACGTGACAATCAAGGACACATTTCATTAGTTGCACGAATTGAAAGGCTGTCGTTGAGAATAAGCAGACCTTTTTTGTATGCCTTATTGCTCTCTTCATTCACTCCAGTGCACGACTAGTGATCATAGTCATATGCAGCAAAGTCTGTTGTATGTTACATTATATTAGACATAAAGATGCCATGCCACATGTCTTAATATTTTTAGTACTCTTAACTGCTTACAAACCAAAGGGTTCCCTCTCTTTAGAGCCTGGGTACATAATCATGACCTCGCAATTGCTGATGTGCACTTCAAATTGTGCTCTTGATATATGATACTAAGTACTTTAGAAGTTAGATAATTCCTATATAGGTAATTAAGCTGTACCATATTAAATAGTTCTTTACCAGATATCTGTTTAACAGGCTAGTTTGAAGTCCAGTGACTGTGTGTTACCCTCATCCTATTAACCTCTAATTACCAGTATGTGGGAGCTTATACTCACTAAATGCTGCATATAGGTCTACCAGCCTTGCCAGTCTTCTGTATCCCGCAGGAATTATGTCTGCGTTTCCCTAACTACTGCAGCAACCCATGCATACTGAAGGAGTTGCCCTAATGCCACCCCAATCAGTGTCTTTGCCTCCTCAAAAAAGTGGAACATGCACTCGTAGAAATCTTTGTTTATTTGTACGACAGTGGCATTCCGCTCATTCAGCTACTGCTTTATATTCTTTCGTTTTCTAAACAGTGCGCTTCTCTCAAAGAGACATGGCTCGAGCTTACAACTCCTTTTTTTAAATAAATATTTTACTTGCCCGCTAACATACTTGCCCAACTAGCTTGAACAATTAGGGGCATTGGTCACCGCAGCATCCTAAATCAGCAAGAGATCCTTTAGAGTCTCTCTTCCCAGCATACCTGTCTTCATGAGCTCAGTAGCCTCAGCTTGAAAATAGTATCCATCCAATGAGGTTTGTCCAGTGTCCATACGTTGTAGCACTGCCATAATATATTGTCATTTGACTATATCAAATGCTTTTTTGATATCCAATGAAGCAATATCATACCCCACACTCTATTTTTAGTTGATGCAGCTTATGTGTGTTAGCCTTCTTTGGTTCATTAAGATATTCTATTAGGGATACTGAATACAGCAGAACTGCAACTTCTCCTAGGATTCAGCTCCTAGCTGCTTTTCTCAATATTTAGACATGAGTATTCCATGAATAGAGGTCTGTATGATAAGCAGTGCAATAGTTCTCTGCCCGTTTCCCTATACCATCAATTGCGGCTGTCTTTGGAGGCAGCACCGTCTTATTCTTGGCCTCAATGTAGATCTCAGGAGGACTGCTGACTGCCAGTCCTGAGAAAGCCTGGCAAGTTCATTGATAGATCAACGCTACACAGCATTTTGTCCTTGTTCATACCCTGTGTAACACTCAGCAGCTCTTCAGTCATCAACAGAGCTTCAGTCTCTTTCCTTTGTTCTGACTCCCTTTTACCCAAGTCTGCTGCTGTTAATAATTCCAAAAAGAACTATTGATGGACAGAATGCAGAACAATGTCATACATTCACCCCAGTACAGAGATCTGGGCCTAAATCCATCGGTTTTTTGCTCACCATGCCATTCCAGTTTGGACCCAGCCATATGCAAATCAGTCTTGACCCTGTGCCCGATGGGAACAGCCGTTAATAATTCAGCCAATGATGCAGTGCTTAAATGGGTTGACTAAGTATATAGCTGGTTAATGCAATTTTAAACTTGTTGAACCTCTCCGTAGTGTACTTAACATTAGCTTTATCAAGCATGTTTGTTTTCGGCTTCTCCATCTTGAGTTTACTTGCCGTCAGGCACCTTGAGTTATCCCCTTCCCTGTGTATTTATTTGTTTTTATTGTGTTGATAAATTTTTCAGATTTATCATTTTCAGATAGGGTATGCCTGATTGCTGTCCTTTCTGCCAAATTCTTGTTTTGTTTGCACGTCTCTGTTTGTTTTACAGATTTAGTCTCCACATTACCCAATTTTCTTTCCCAATTGTCATCTAACCTCATTGATCGTACTGAAGCACATCCCTCTCAAAACCAACTTAGTAGCTGTAGATGGGGTGGATGCTAGTTAACATTAACCCACACTTCTTCAGTCTGAATGTTTGCTGTAAAATTAAATCTTTGTACTGTTTCTTTATGTAACCTTCAAGTTGATATTGTTATACTGCATCTTTGCCAAGCTAACGATTTTCTAAATGTCTATTTATGTGGCCAGAACTTGCCTGGATGTTGTCAATCCTTCCATCCTTCCAATGTTGAGCTGAACAAAATGAGTAAAATCTTTTATTCCAGGGGCCACGTGACACATAAAGCGCACAATCATTGTTTGCTCCTGGCGCACCTTTAAAACCAGTGAAAATGCGCCCTATTACAATGAATGTGCTGCCCCCAGGGCAGCCGCAAACTTGTGCTGCCCTGGGAGCAGGGCATTCAAGTGAAAAATGGAGCAGCTGCTTTACAACCGCTCCGTGTTTTCACAGTGCAGGCTGCAACCCAACTGCACTTTTGAAGTGGATTAGAGATCCCTTTGCAGGCTGATGCAGTCAGTGACTGCGCACGCCTGCAAGTGAATGTCTGGGGGGTCCATGGGACCTCCTTTCCCCCGTCAGAGGGCCGCTATCAGAGGGCACACTGACAGTGCGCCCCCTGAGGGCTTTTTTGCCTCTGTGCCCATGTCGGTAATATGGCGCGGGCGCACAGGCAAAGGGATTCCCTTATTTTTCATGGGGCGCTCCCCAGGCAAATGAGGGAATCCCTTTGAAGATAGCGCTGGCGCTTTATGTGCGCCAGCACTATTGATATTAAAGGAGGGGCCCCACAAGCGTTTGTGGCCCATTCTGTAATACCAAAGTGCCCCGGGGTGTGCAATGCGGGAACTAACGCCTGTTGCTCCCCAGGGCACTTTATGTATTAATGCCTCATATATATTTGCATTTTTCCATATATCCCCAGCTCAACCCTTTTCATCGCTCCCCTCTGTTCTGTCTCTTTTTTAAGATTGTTGCATGTCTACAGCAAATCTCTGTCCCATTTTTCATTTAATATACAGTTCATGTTGCTCACGTGCATCCTCTCTGCACATCCTTGTAGGGAGTTGCCACCCTCATTAACTTCTCATAAAAGCCATATCCTCTATGTTGGGTGCATAAATATTCAGGAAGCATATTTCTTTGCCACCTAACAGCCCTCTCACTAGTATATACCTGCCTTCTTCTTCCCTCTGTCACACATTAACTTTAAGGGGCGCTGCTGGTACCAGCTGTGTGGGTCACCCTACTGAATATACCAAGTATGTAGCCATTAAGAGCCTTCATCTCCATTTCATAGCCACGCCAGGCATTCCTGTGGCAAGATAAGGTTTTCCCACGTGAACACCTCCTTAATCTGTTTTTGCACAACAAATATTTTCTCCTTTTAGAATGCCTATTAAGGCACTTGAACATTTTATGTAAGCAAATGCACATTGCTAGACATGTTAAATAGCATTACTAATATGCATAATCCAGGTTAATCTGTTCACTCCAGTCCTTGTTGCGGATCTTCCCTAACCCTTCCTCACACAAATCACCCTTGTAGTTTGTCAACCTGAGAAAACTTTAAACTTCTTCATCCCTTTTACCAGACATTTTTGCAGCAAATATGCACAGAGAAGTTAATGAACCCCCTCTTTTCAAAGTTGATAGTAAATGCTGCCCATCCTCAATTATCAGTTTGGCCACCCAAATCACAGTCCCTTGCATACTCAGAACCTCCTTCACCGCCTAATGAGACCGACTGGCCTTTATAACTTAGAAATCTTTAAATCAACCCTATAGACATGAATTTCCCTGATCCCCAATCTGCGGGTGTTATGTCCCTGTTGTCAAGTTGCTCAGTCCTGGGTGCAAAGAGGAACAACCACTATACTGGCTCATTCTGCAAGACTGCATCACCCATCTCTCGTAGGTAACAATAGTTGATCAGTGGTGGCCTACGTCTCTGCAGAGTAAACTGGGGGTAGGGTATCTTTACTCCAACCTCAAAAAGTAAGATACAAAAAATAGATAAAATAGGCTTTGTGTTCTCCAGGACTGATTTCTGATGAGATCCAGTTCCCAGTGATCATTTACAATGTTTATCGTCCTGCTGACCAGCCTGATCTTCATTTACACTGTCTGTGTGGATCCAGGTAAGGTACTCTTTCTGCACACCACTTTGTGAACCTTTTATTGTTCTGGGCCTCTGTTCCCCATATGAGCATTTCTTAGGGGGGGTGCGCCTTCATGTGGAAGTGCTCTGCTCCAAGTCAGTGGCTGGCCAGAGCAACGTGAGAATCTGTCCCCTCACTCCAGCCTGTCGCACACATTCTCCAGTTCCATCCACACCTTTTCTAGAAATAGTAGTGAGTACTTCAAGTGTTGTTCGTGTAACTTCTGTTCAGGCAATTCAAATGACTTGCACAACTTTTGCTCAAATTGAGTATAATGCCGGAGCACCATAATCTTTTTACCGTCAAAAACAGTTGACCCTGTACATCTTGCGGGCTCCAATCTACTGATCGTGCACATAAAACTCTTTGAACTCCTCATGTCCATGTGTGATCATCCTGCACTGCAATGATGGTTTTGGTTCCCTTCATTTTTAGGGGTTACAATAAGTGGTTTGCAAGTGAATAAACTGGGGAGGGGGTACCTGCCCAGCGAAAGGCTGGAACTGGTTGTTAGTGGACAGTTTAGCATAGACCCTACCACTCACAGGTTCGTGTTACCTACTTTGTCTCCAGCCTTCTTGTCTGAGGTAATCCAGATGAGGACATTTACACTTTGTTCAGTGAGAAACAAAGAACCCATCATGCAGTATCTCTCTCACACTTCCAGTACTATTAGATAGTTAAGAGGATTTGTTGTCACTAACAATGATTTTAGCATTAGAGATGATTACTTCTGAGGTATCTATGTCCTTTGTTTAGGCTGTAGGTTTTCAGTTGGAATATTCGATGCCTCCCGTTCATTGAAAGGAAAACAGTTGAAGCGTGCCCTCACCAGATCCAACACACGCAGGTCCATTAGCACATTATGGGTTCGTTGAGGACACCCTACTATCGGGCCTTGGGGTGAACTGATCAGAAAAGAATTCAGTCACACTTGACTCCACACTGAAAGACTTGGACCACCCTAGGGGCAGTGAGACAGCCATTAATGTTGGTGTCATGTGAGTCAGCCTGTCCTACCATTCAGTCTTGCTGTCAAAGTCTTGACATAGCAATTGATCCTTAAGCTTATGCCTGTCAAGGGTAAATTATGACCACTCCATGTAGACTAACTTGGCCTGAGGCAAGCACATGTAACCAGCTTGTCAGCTTTAGCAAGAAGTAGAGCTAGATGGTTGTACTGAACCTACCCAGAATAAACTTGCATTTTGATATAATAATATTACACTAGTACCTGTCATACACAGGGTTTTAGGTGTGTTTCCTTTTCTCTTTTTGTCACTATAACACTCTCAAGAAATATGAAGCATTATTTTACCAAGCTTTATTTGGAGCCTATCTAACGCATAGAATATGTAAAAATATTCATACTTGTAGCAATTATAAATCATCAATGAGTAAATATGAACACAGACAAAATAATACATAAAATGAATTCCCTATTTAGTAAGTCCTTGCTAATGATAATTCGCACTGAAAGAATCACTATTATGAAGGGTGCCCAGCACTAGTCCCATACCCGATTCTGCCTGCAAAGACAGTCTGTACTTTTGAGAAGCCATGATGTTCTCAATCTGCAGCCTTGATAAAAAATACTTCAAATTCTCCAGGAGTCTATATGTTCCTCTCTACCACAGAGTACTGGCAATGCTGCTTTTATATTGGATTTCAAAACCATTAAGAAAAAGATATAATTATCACATGTAATGTGAGAGTAAACCCATGAGCAGTATTGCCAATTTTACACATACGGTCTCTCCATGCTCATACAACTCCACTTAAAATACAAGTAAATGAATATGAAAATTAAAATCACAGTATCAAAACTCATGACGAATATAAAAAATATTGTCATACAAACATAATCATAATATAAATAAGCATGTTAGAAGCCTATGATGCCATAAGGCTCTAAAAGAAGGACGGGCAGGTGCACAATATGTTGGTCACCAATAGAAACAATGCAAAATACATGACAAAACTTATTGGAGGAAGCCCAACCCTTTCAAGTAGCCCCAGTCCCTCCCAGACGGAAATATTTCTTCCAGAATCATAGTACCTGGAAAGTTGTGGCAAATATCACTATGAAGAAAAAGTCACACATGCATAAATAAAACATTCTTGGTGCAGTCATTATGACAGACTGATTGTTAAAGTGGAATGTTCAGACTTGTAATTGTTGGACTGAGGTCATATGATAGAGAGGGAGTCTTCAGGCTTTTATTTGCTGGACCGGAAGTGTAGGATCACAGTCTACAGGAAGGAAGCTAGAGGACCTGTGGCTGTGACATTCTAAGACCTCCGCTAGATGAAGTGAAGAACTCAACTTCTCACAGTAGCAAAGTGGGAGTGTTGAGACACAAATAAAAACATACCTGCAGCACTCTGTATAGGTGCTAATACGCTTATTGTAGAAAACATCGGACAAGGTGTGGGAATCTGAAAGGCAGCAATCCTGGATTAGTTTTGTACCCATTTTGGGAAAAGGACTGATTGCCAAAATTGAATGGTGAAATGTCAATGCTTTGTTGGAAGAAAAACCTTTTCCTCAAGGAAACTACTGTCATGAGAAACTATGTGAGACTCACATTTACCCCAGTGGTGCCAGGGACCCTGACAGGATTTCATTAAATTAACCTGCTCATAAGGAAGTTCAGGATTATCAAAGACTTGAACTAGAGCTGCGGGAATGTGTGGCTAACTCGAGAACAAAAGTTTGGGCTGGAGAGGCTCCATGTAGGTAAAATAGTGCTCAGACCAGAGTTGCAGGTTTTCCGTGCAAAGGTATAAGTTCTCAAGAGTAAATGAAGTGTTTATAGTCCATGTCTGAGCTTAGAAACAATCACCAGAAGCAAGACCAGATTCTGGCATTCCCACTTTAGGCTGCAGTTTAGGGGGCTGTTTTCAGAAGAGGATTGGCTACCATGACCAAAATAAGCACCTACGACCCCATTCTTGTTCTCCTGCAGAGTGGGGTTGGGTTGAACATTTTTAACAGGGCTGACTGTGGCGTCCAGGCAGAAGGCAAATAAGTCCACGTCTCCAATTTAGACAGTAGTAAGGTTGAACTGTAAAATTAGTACAGGTGCACTATCAAACATGCACACACCTGCAGCCATCTTTGAATTCTTTATGGCAAAAATCATTCAAGGATGGCCACAGGAAGTGATGATGACCCAGCTTCCATAGTTGGATGTTAATGAGAAAAAATCCCATTAAATTTGCTTTATCATTGCAAATATTCAAGCATTGTCAATGTTAGTGGATGGGGTGGTATCAACCCATGGAGAATGGTAGTGAAAAAGTCTTTGGAAAGTGGTGAGAGGATTAGGGGGAAGAAAATGCGGGGTTCCAACAGAGATACGGAAAGATGAGGTATGAGAGAAAGTAGACCTCCATGCACTGATTTGCAAGGATTCCATACGAGAAAGGGCGCATGAAAAGCAGACTTATAGAATGATTTGCCAACCAATCTCCTGAGGATTGATCTAAGATGTGATAAAGAATGTATCAAGCCAAAGGCTAGAAGAGGAAGAACAAAAAAGCCTATGGTTTGAAGTAGGTTGACCCAAAGGCCATTCTAAGTATATATCTTTCAATGACCAACATCTAAAGCTGTCTGAGTGCAAAACTAAAGGCAATGCCATCTTAAGCCATCCAATATTAACTGAGAGAGAAGTAACATTTCAAAAACTCAAACTAATCTCCCATGTTACAGTGGGGATAGGGCCCTCAAAGTTATGTTTTTTGTGGGTATGCATCACAATGTTGCCTAGCAGTTTCCAAGCAAAGTAAAACCAGAGGATCAATTGGTTGAAGCAGCATCCATGACAAGTGGGGGTGGGATGTGCCAGTTACATGTGCTGGATGGGGTGTGGCTACTCCTGAAGCTTTAGAACCATCTGTGAATAGATGGAGGGCCCTGATTGCATCAGATCTTATCTGTCTATTGGAGGAAAGACATGTTTACTTCCCCATGAATGACAGGCTGCAAAATTGCCTAGAACATTGTTGGAGCACAGTCCTGTGCGTGTAGATGCACTGCTGAACCAGATACAGTAGATTTAGCAGGATAGCTTTGCTATGGAAAGTAAAATACACATAAAACTAAGAGATCCAAAGCTCTTCTTGATCCCATTGGCATGCTCAGATTGACCGATTTGAACACTTGCACCCTAGAAGAACATAGCAGATCTAGGACCAAACCACAAGTGGTCCAATAGAGAAGGCATGGTTGTACTTGTTGTGGTATTACAGGTACTGCACCATATTACCACACCTGTACCAGGCTATTACAAGAATCCACATCTGGAATCTGTTTCCCTTGTCGATTTTAGCATGTTATTTCATTGTTAAACTCATTGTCAACAGTATATTTATTAAGACTTCTGACCCGTATCGTTCAGTGAGACTTATAATATCGAGTCTACTGGTTACTTGTTACCAGCCAAATTGTGATCACCAACTGGCTCGTGATGAAGCCCTTAGAATAATGTGGCAAGGAGACTTTCTATTTATGACCTTGCCATCATGTTGGAGAGTAACTCATTGGATTCAATGTTTTGGGGCCATGGATTGCATTTGAAATATTGTATGAGCTGACTGCTGACAAACACATATTCACATCCTTTTCTCATTAAAATTCCTCCGGAGATGAAACTGAAACACTTGAAAATTCTTGTCTAATAATCTTGACTGGTTCCACATGAAAAAACATGCACTTTATCAGCAGCCTGTGCGGCACATTTTAGAAATTCCTCTTACCACTTCCGTTTATCAACTTCATCAGGAGTGTAATAAAAGTCAAACATCTCTTTATGGTTCTTGTGTTGGCATTTCGTGTTCAAAGGGACAAGATGGACAATAGAAGCCATTAGTTTAATAAAGCTGACTTTTCCTAAAGGTGACTGGGGAGCATGTCATTAGGCCTTGCCTAGCGATGCAGCGCCATGCGCTGCTCGGGTAGGCGAGATCTATTGTTGCCGACTTGCTTAGCAATGCGGGACAGGATAGGTGCACGCGCGTAAAAGACATCAGCTGTGAACGCGTACGGCGGCGTTAGCTGAAGTTGCAGGACAGGACATGTGCACGTGTATTATTGATGCCGCGTTAACACGCCTCCTGCTTGCTGCGCTGGCACAAAACCGACAGCTTATTTAAAATGTGCCTCGGCGTGCTCCTCTTGCCACCTCCCTCGGGCCAAGCCTTGTTATTCAGTGTGCGTGCTCGCACAATGCTGACAGCTTATTCTTTTTTGGGTCCATTTCACAGGGGAGCAAATAAACAGAAGGAATGTAAAATGTAAGGTTGTGTCCTACCTTCTCGGATTTAAACCTGTGACTGCAGGCTGCACATGTATTGCGGCTTCCGGTAAATTAACCTAAAGAGCTGTAGTTGTTTCTTCCATGCTTCAAAGCCAAGGCTGCTGAGATGCATGTGCCCGGAGATGTTCACGTGCGTAGGGCTAGGCTCGCTGGCTCGCTCCCTCTCTTCCTTCCTGTCTGCGCGCACGCAGGACAGGAGATATGCACGCGCGCACAACGCCGACAGCTTATTTAAAATGCGTCCTCGGCGTGCCCCTGTTGCCACCTCCCTTGGGCCAAGCCTCGTTATTCAGTGCGTGCCTGCGCACAATGCCGACAGCTTTTTCTTTTTTGGATCCATTTCACAGGGGAGCAAATAAACAGAAGGAGGAAAGTGAAGGTGTTGGAGATACCCACTCCCACTCCGCAGGGTGGTGGTGGACTTCCCGAACACACTGTGGTAGCTTGGCTCGAGTGGTCAGGAAACAGGCACAGTGCTAAGCATACAATATACCCATACAATAACCATGCGTGCATCCGTTCCAAAAACGACTCTACACCGTAAAAATTATGAAAATATCTTTCTTTATCTTTTTTTCTCTTAGTTGCTGATTGGGAAAATAAATAAGTCAATCACAATATACAAATTTTAAATAGTGCAGGTCAAATAAATATTGTCTGAAGATTCAATAAATAGGGGTGATCATAAATATAAGGGACATAAATAGAAGTGCAGGTAATACAGGCAATTAAATATTCTGAGGCAATAAATACTGTACCAATAAATATTGTACACCAGCAAGTCCTGTGGACCAATAAATATAGTGAAGCAATAAATAGGTAAAACTCACTAAATACAGTGCCCCCAATAAATAATTAAAAGTATACAGCAACACTCATGTAATCAGATGACTTTTCAATTCCTAAGGGCTGATTTGGCCCAGGCACAGCTTGTAGGGTTGTGGAAGGCTTGAGGGGGGCTACTCCCTGGCTGGGACAAGGCTGAGGCCTAAACTGAGGTAGATCAAGGGGGGAATACCAGTGCCCTGGCTTTCTCTCTCCACACAACCTCTCTAGGTTAGTCCCAGTTCACCCCAGGCACAGTCAGGTTGGTTTCAGCACCTCCCTAGCCCCTTAGAGCAGTCTCTCAGGTCTCCACAGGGCCTTAGGCGCCCTCTACTCCACTTACTGCCCTTTTTCTGATGTTCCGACGCCGCTGGAGTCGTGTCGATGCCGTGAGGCGGTTCCGGTTCGGTCTCGGCGGCCTCGGCACAATGTCAGTTCTTTGACGACGCCGGTAGGCGGTTCCGGTCCGATGTCGGCGGCCTCGGTTCGATCTCGACCTCCGATTCGACGGCGTCGGGCAGTCTCTACTCGATGTCGACTTCGGGCGGCTCCGGTCCGATGGCGCTCTCGGCTTCGATGACGTCAGCCGGCCTGGCCTCGATGTCGACTTCCGGCGACTCCGGGGTGCGATCCTCACCCCCGACCTCCGGTGCTCCTCTCCTCAGGTTCCGGCGACTCCGGAGTGCGATCCTCACTCCCGACCTCCGGTACACTTCACCTCGGTCTCCGACGACTCCGGAGGGCGGACTTCACTCCTCCGATGACGCCGCTCGCTCGACCTCGGTTCACTTCCTCCTCGACCTTTGGTATTCCTCACGACCTCCGTCGGCGCCCTCTCACGACCTCAGGCGGCTCCGGGTACGACGTCTGCTTCCTCAGTCAGCGCCGCTTCTCCACCTCGGGCTCCAGGTCTCAGGCTACTCGACGCCGGACTCCAGGGAAACCAGTTTCCAGGTCAGGATCTTGCTATCTTCTGTTTCTAAGGCCTGTTCCTGCTGTCCAGGTCCTTAGGATGAGTTTTTCTGGCTTCTTCCCACACAGGGCTACAGGCTGGGATCCATCAGTAGGGACTAGTATCAAGGGTGGGTTTATGGACCCCACTCCAGGCACAAGTTTCCACCCCTGCTGCTTCACTCCTTCCTTCCTCACTGTTGTGCTGCTCTCTCTTCACCAGTCAGGTGCCAACTGCCAGCTCCAACTGCCAACACTCTGTCTTAACCTCCCAACATTCTAAACCGCCTCCAACTGTCACAGAGTTCTGGAATGTTCTGGAAGGTGCTGGTAGGTTCCAGTGGATGCTGGTGATGTCACAGGTGGCCACCATTTTGTGCTTCAGGCCCTCAGACAGAAGTTTCAGGGGTAGCTAAAATGGCTCCCTGAATCTGTAGCAACACTAAAAAGTCTGGTGGTTCCCAAAAAGGAACAATTCAAACAGGGTTTGAGGCAAAAGTGGGACAAAATAAATAATGATGAGGAGGGACCACCCAAAGGGCTGACAGGTCTAACACGCGTCCCCCCCAGCTGAAAGTGGGGAGAGCTACCCAACCCCTTGGGAGTTCTCATCACTAAGGCGGAAATACCTTGAGAGACCGTCTGCATTGGCGTGGTCCACTCCAGGCCGATGTTCCACCTGAAAGTCCATTCCCTGTAGGGAAATAGACCACCTCAACAACTTGGGATTCTCCCCCTTCATCTGCATCAGCCAGCGAAGGGGTCTGTGGTCGGTCTGAACTAGGAAGTGCGATCCAAACAGGTATGGCCGCAACTTCTTCAGAGCCCATACCACTGCAAAGGCTTCACGCTCTATTGCACTCCACTTCTGTTCCCTGGGAAGTAGTCTCCGGGATAGGAAGACCACGGGTTGATCCAGACCCTCTTCGTTGAGTTGCGATAACACTGCCCCAATGCCATGTTCTGATGCATCTGTCTGGACAATGAACTTCTTGGAAAAGTCTGGGGCCCTTAAGACCGGGGCCTCGCACATGGCTTTCTTCAATCTCACAAAGGCCTGCTGACAGGCCTCCGTCCAGACTACCCGTCGAGGTTGTTTCTTGGACGTGAGCTCCGTGAGGGGGGCTACGATGGTACCGTACCCCTTCACGAAGCGGCGGTAGTATCCCGTGAGGCCCAAAAATGCTCGGACCTCAGTCTGTGTCTTGGGGGGTTCCCAGGCCATGATGGCCTCGATCTTCGCCTGGAGGGGTTGCACCGCTCCCCTACCCACCAAGTGTCCAAGGTACACTACCGACCCCTGCCCGATCTGGCACTTGCTGGCCTTGATCGTCAATCCAGCTTGTCTCAGGGCCCGGAGAACAGCTTGCAGGTGACGCAAGTGATCCTCCCAGCTGTTACTGAAGACGGCTATGTCATCCAGATAAGCAGCAGAGAAACTCTCCATTCCGGTGAGGATCTGGTTTACCAGGCGCTGAAACGTGGCAGGTGCGTTCTTGAGCCCAAAGGGCATCACACAGAACTGGTAGTGGCCATTGGGCGTGGAGAAGGCTGACCTTTCCCTTGCTCCATCAGTCAAAGAGATCTGCCAGTACCCAGAAGTAAGGTCAAAGGTACTTAGATATTGGGCAGCTCCCAGCCGGTCAATTAATTCATCCGCCCTAGGGATCGGATGAGCATCAGTTTTTGTCACTGAATTCAGTCCCCGGTAGTCCACACAGAACCTCAGTTCTGGTTGGGCACCCGGTGGTGCAGCTTTCGGTACTAACACCACCGGACTAGACCAGGGGCTGCTAGAAGGTTCAATCACTCCTAGCTCCAGCATCTTAGTGACTTCACTATGAATGCTAGCCTTCACCTTGTCTGACATCCGGTAGATCTTGGACTTCACAGGTGGGCTGTCTCCTGTGTCCACGTCATGGACGCACAGGTGAGTCCTACCCGGGACAAGGGAGAACAATGAAGAGTACTGCCCCAGGACCTGGCGACAGTCCTCCTGCTGTTCAGGAGTTAGAGATGGGGAGAGAATCACTCCCTCCACCGACCCATCCTTTTCTTGAGACGCAAACAGATCAGGGAGAGGCTCGCTTTCCACGTCCTCTCCTCCGTCAGTCACCATCATCAAGATGACTTCGGGCCTCTCGTGGTGGGGTTTGAGGCGGTTGGCATGCAGCACCCGCAGGGGCTGACGAGGGGTCTTCAGGTCCACCAAGTAGGTAGCCTTACCCTTCTTCTCCAACACCTCAAAGGGTCCTGACCAGCGATCCTGGAGGGCACTAAGCTCTCCTGGTTCGATCACCCACACCTTCTGGCCAGGCTCCAACTCCACCGGGTGAGCGTTGTGGTCATACCACGCCTTCATCACTGCTTGGCTGGCTTCCAAGTTGTCAGAAGCTTGCTTCCACAACTTAGCTATTTGGCTCCGGAAGGCCAGCATGTAGCTCACCACATCCTGGGGGAGCTTTCTGGGAGTTCTTTCCCATCCGTCTCTCACCAGGTTAAGAGGTCCACGTACAGGGTGCCCATACAGAAGCTCGAAGGGGCTGAAGCCCACTCCCTTCTGTGGCACTTCCCTGTAAGAAAAGAGTAAACAGGGTAGGAGGACGTCCCATTTCCTCCGCAGGCTTTCAGGCAGACTTCTGATCATGCCTTTTAAGGTTTTGTTAAACCTTTCCACCAGACCATTGGTCTGGGGGTGGTAAGGAGTTGTGAACCGGTAGGTCACTCCACACTCCTTCCACATTGCCCGCATATACGCTGACATGAAGTTGGTCCCCCTGTCGGACACAACTTCCTTGGGAAAACCCACTCGGGTAAAGATTCCCATCAGGGCCCTAGCCACAACAGGTGCTGTTATGGTCCTCAGAGGTATTGCCTCTGGGTACCGTGTGGCATGATCCACCAGAACCAGGATAAACCTGTGACCAGCTGTCGTCGGTGGATCTAATGGACCCACAATGTCGATGCCCACCCTTTCAAAGGGGGTGCTAACGACAGGAAGTGGTTCCAGGGGAGCTTTCAGCTTCACCCCTGTTTTCCCACTGGCTTGGCAAGACACACATGTCCGGCAGTAGGTATCGGACGACACTTTCATCTGAGGCCAATAAAAGTGTGGGACAAGACGGGCGAAGGTCTTGTCTTGCCCCAGGTGTCCTGCCAATGGTATCTCGTGAGCCAACTCTAGAAGGAAGGCTCGATAACGTTGAGGGACTACCAAGGCTCGTGACGATCCGTGTAGGGGTGCCTTGGGTTCACTGTAGAGGAGGCCATCCTCCCAGTAAACACTGTAGTTCCCTTCAACGTTCCCTGCTGCCTGGGCTTCGGCCTGTCGCCTCAGCCCCTCAAGGGTAGGGCACTCCCTCTGGCCCTGGCAGAATTCCTCCCTGGACGGGCCTCCCTCCACGTGCCACTCGGCCGGGATGGGTAGGTCCTCCAGGTTGGTAACGTCCCCCTCCGCAGACTCCTGGTCCACCACCTCCGGTGGCCTATCCGTCCTACGGGGTGGAGACGCCGAGGCAGGCTCCTCCTGTCCTCGGTTCTTCCCTTGACTGGCAGCTGGCTGGGCCTTTGTTCCAGGCTCCAGCCGAAATGAACTCCCTCTTCGGGTAGTCGCGGACCTTGTGCTAACACAGGCCCAGTCAGGTGTACCCAGCATCTCGGTGTGAGTCCGGTATTCCACCTCCTTCCAAGCGTTGTGCTCCATGTCATTCCCCAGCAGACAATCGACTGGCACGGCAGGGCTTACGGCAACTCGAAGTGAACCTGCAACCCCCCCCATTCAAAGGGAACCTCGGCCACGGGATAGTGGCCTGTTCTGCCGTCAGCCATCGCGGCTGGGTGGAGTACATCGGGAATTACCTGCTCTGGAGACACCAGTTGGCTACGCACCATAGTCATACTGGCTCCTGTGTCTCTCAGAGCCTCCCCTCTTTGGCCGTTGATGGTGACCCACTGCCCATACTTTGCGGTATTTGCGGGCACCTGGATCTTGGGAACCATCTCCCGTTCTCCCAGGGACACTAAAGTGACACCCGCCCACTCCCTTCCCTTAGTTAAGGGCATCTCCTCCCCGAGCACTACACTAGCTACTCCGGGGGTCTTTCCTCCAGTGGGAGGGGGTGGTCGTTTCTGACACTTCGGATCTCCTTTATAGTGTCCAACGCCACCGCACTCGTAGCAATGGACAACCCTTGGCTGCTGACTCTGGCCAGGATTAGGGTTTCTGGGTGGGTTAGCCCTAGGGGTGAATCCTGTTCCCTTTCCTTGGAAGTTATTTTGGGGGCCTTTGGAGAACTCCTTTTTCTTTTCCCCTCCCTCTTTCTTCTGGGCGGCGCCCTGTCCGGCCTTTTGAGTATCCCCTCCAGTCCCCCTTGTGGACACCCGGGTACTAGCCCAAATGTCCGCCTCCTCAGCAAGCTTCCGGGGACTGGTCAGCTTGCTATCCACCAGGTGTTGCCGCAGTTCAGGGAAACATTTCTCGAGCAGGTGTTCCTTCAGTACTAGGTCAAACAACTCCTCGTAGTTCCTCACTTCACTGCCCTGAATCCAACCTTCCAGTGCCTTCTTTGCATAGTCCAGGAAGTCCACCCAATTCTGTGTGCCCAGTTTGTGACTACCCCTGAACTTCTGTCTGTACTTTTCAGGTGTTAGTCCAAACTTTCTGATGAGCGCCAGTTTCATGGTGGGGTAGTGGGTCTGCTCATCCTCTTCGAGGGCCAATAAAGCATCCCTACCAGCTGGAGGCATGTACTTATACAATCCCCCTCCCCAGTACTTCTCTGGAACCCCATGGGCCCTTAACGAGACCTCATAGGCCGCTAGCCACTTGGCGATATCATCACCCAACCCATAGCTAGCTACTATGTCCTTTGGCAGGTAGGGTTTGGATTCCCTGGTGATTTCTTGGTCTTTGCTGCCACCATTAGGAACAGTTGGTGCCCCAATTCTTAGGATCTGAAGCTCTATCTCTTTCAGTCTTATCTCATGAGCCATCCTCTGTTTCTCCGTCTCATGAGCCATCCTCTGTTCCTCCTTCTCCTTCTCCAGCTTTGCTAAGTCCCATGTGAGCTGTCTTTTCTCCCTCCGATCTGCTAACTCCACTTCGGATAAGCCCCCACTAGAGACAGTGCTGCCCTTCCTAGAAAGTGTCCTGGGCCCTGCTGACAGGTTCCCCACCTCAGGTTGGTACATCTCAGCCCCCTCGGGGTCAGGCTCTCCATCCCTGTCTTCCTCCTCAGCCTTGCTTTCCCTGCGTGCCTCCCCCCAAGCCCTTAAGCTGGTTTGGAGTGCACCCTTCTTTGCTCCTGGGGGACAGTACACCCCCTCCCGCTGGCAAAACTCCCTGAGTTGGGCCACAGTGTACGTTTCTAGATTTTCTAGTACAAACTCCATCTCGCCCACTCAGGTTAGAGGACAGGTTTTGTGCAGTAACAATGCAGGGGGGTACCTTTAATAATACCTCCTCCCACCACCAGAGTAAATTTGGAAAAAACAAAAACCCACAATTAGGAAGGCCGCTTTGAGAAAACTCCCGGTGTAGGCCTATGGACTACCCACAGTTATTGTTGAGTATATGTAGGCACAGCTCTATCCCACCACTGAACACCAACTAATGTTGGAGATACCCACTCCCACTCCGCAGGGTGGTGGTGGACTTCCCGAACACACTGTGGTAGCTTGGCTCGAGTGGTCAGGAAACAGGCACAGTGCTAAGCATACAATATACCCATACAATAACCATGCGTGCATCCGTTCCAAAAACGACTCTACACCGTAAAAATTATGAAAATATCTTTCTTTATCTTTTTTTCTCTTAGTTGCTGATTGGGAAAATAAATAAGTCAATCACAATATACAAATTTTAAATAGTGCAGGTCAAATAAATATTGTCTGAAGATTCAATAAATAGGGGTGATCATAAATATAAGGGACATAAATAGAAGTGCAGGTAATACAGGCAATTAAATATTCTGAGGCAATAAATACTGTACCAATAAATATTGTACACCAGCAAGTCCTGTGGACCAATAAATATAGTGAAGCAATAAATAGGTAAAACTCACTAAATACAGTGCCCCCAATAAATAATTAAAAGTATACAGCAACACTCATGTAATCAGATGACTTTTCAATTCCTAAGGGCTGATTTGGCCCAGGCACAGCTTGTAGGGTTGTGGAAGGCTTGAGGGGGGCTACTCCCTGGCTGGGACAAGGCTGAGGCCTAAACTGAGGTAGATCAAGGGGGGAATACCAGTGCCCTGGCTTTCTCTCTCCACACAACCTCTCTAGGTTAGTCCCAGTTCACCCCAGGCACAGTCAGGTTGGTTTCAGCACCTCCCTAGCCCCTTAGAGCAGTCTCTCAGGTCTCCACAGGGCCTTAGGCGCCCTCTACTCCACTTACTGCCCTTTTTCTGATGTTCCGACGCCGCTGGAGTCGTGTCGATGCCGTGAGGCGGTTCCGGTTCGGTCTCGGCGGCCTCGGCACAATGTCAGTTCTTTGACGACGCCGGTAGGCGGTTCCGGTCCGATGTCGGCGGCCTCGGTTCGATCTCGACCTCCGATTCGACGGCGTCGGGCAGTCTCTACTCGATGTCGACTTCGGGCGGCTCCGGTCCGATGGCGCTCTCGGCTTCGATGACGTCAGCCGGCCTGGCCTCGATGTCGACTTCCGGCGACTCCGGGGTGCGATCCTCACCCCCGACCTCCGGTGCTCCTCTCCTCAGGTTCCGGCGACTCCGGAGTGCGATCCTCACTCCCCACCTCCGGTACACTTCACCTCGGTCTCCGACGACTCCGGAGGGCGGACTTCACTCCTCCGATGACGCCGCTCGCTCGACCTCGGTTCACTTCCTCCTCGACCTTTGGTATTCCTCACGACCTCCGTCGGCGCCCTCTCACGACCTCAGGCGGCTCCGGGTACGACGTCTGCTTCCTCAGTCAGCGCCGCTTCTCCACCTCGGGCTCCAGGTCTCAGGCTACTCGACGCCGGACTCCAGGGAAACCAGTTTCCAGGTCAGGATCTTGCTATCTTCTGTTTCTAAGGCCTGTTCCTGCTGTCCAGGTCCTTAGGATGAGTTTTTCTGGCTTCTTCCCACACAGGGCTACAGGCTGGGATCCATCAGTAGGGACTAGTATCAAGGGTGGGTTTATGGACCCCACTCCAGGCACAAGTTTCCACCCCTGCTGCTTCACTCCTTCCTTCCTCACTGTTGTGCTGCTCTCTCTTCACCAGTCAGGTGCCAACTGCCAGCTCCAACTGCCAACACTCTGTCTTAACCTCCCAACATTCTAAACCGCCTCCAACTGTCACAGAGTTCTGGAATGTTCTGGAAGGTGCTGGTAGGTTCCAGTGGATGCTGGTGATGTCACAGGTGGCCACCATTTTGTGCTTCAGGCCCTCAGACAGAAGTTTCAGGGGTAGCTAAAATGGCTCCCTGAATCTGTAGCAACACTAAAAAGTCTGGTGGTTCCCAAAAAGGAAAAATTCAAACAGGGTTTGAGGCAAAAGTGGGACAAAATAAATAATGATGAGGAGGGACCACCCAAAGGGCTGACAGGTCTAACAGAAGGTAATACCTGTTTACCGTAAACAGCATATGCAGTGCTTATGTCTTCCTGGTGAATATATTTCGGTAAGATTGGGAAGGCTCTGACATGTTATTACATTTGCTTTGGAAATGTGAATTTCAGGCGTGGCTTCAGTGATGTATTCTCGTTGTGCATTCACTAACAATTTCATTGATGTGAACAATATACACTTGTGCAAAGGTATGTCGCAGTGCAGCAATATCGATCCTTTTTCTGCCGGCATGGAGCAAGTGTGTAGTGGGCAAATTGAGCATCGTTGTTTCCGAAAGGCCACTGGAGTCTAATAATTTAGACTCTGTAAAATATCTTTTACTTTTTAAAGAGGGATGTGTGAGCTGTTTTTCAAGTTTCTGAATATGGGTGCAGGGCCGTATCCCGAGAACCCAGTTTATTTGCCGTAGGATAAATCGAGTGGGTATCTATTGGGGAGAGGATGGGGTCTGTCGGCTAGACTGCCGACTTTGGTGCTGGAACCCAGGGTTCGAGCCTCGGGGTCGGGTCCACATCCTGTGATTCTGGGCAAATCACTTAATCTCCCTGTGCCTGAATGTGTAACGTAACCGGTGCTCATGTAAAGCGCTCCAATACCATCGGGTCGAGTTCGCGCTATATAAATATGCCCCAAAAAAATCTGCTCATACTGTAGTGGGAATTGGTGTCTATCCTTCATACTTTTCCTCCAAAGTAGTCTGATGACCTATGCTCTCCTGCTTCGGTAACCTGCCCTCTTAGTGCGCTGCTTAGTAACAGTGCCAATAATGGAACATTTTACATTTTGTTTTTAAAAGTGTTGCACACAGCGCTTCATCTTTAACATGGTGGCCGTGCTTTTGTTGGCTTATGCGCAGCTCGCCCACATCAAATTTACTAACACTATTTTTTATTTAGATTTTTGAAAGCGTGCCCTGCTGCACTTTCACTTTTGTAGTAGCACCTAGGCCTTCATTTTCTGCACACCGCGTGCTTAATATGTAAGATGCCGGCTAAACTTTTCTTTTCTTATGCGCGGGTCACCAAAATCAACTTTGCTAACATTTATTTATTACTTTTTAACAGCGCGCCATGCCGCACCTTCACTTTCGTAGTAGCGGTCACACCTTCCTTTTCTACACACCGCGCTTCATATTTAAAATGGCAGCCACGCTTTTGTTTTCTTCTGTGTGGCTCACCACAAACAACTTTTCACACATACCACCCGGTCACAAACGCTATCTTACAGGAAGAACAGCGGTTGGCAATGGCGGCAAGGTAATTGGCACAGGATCCTCTGATAACATATTATAATATATTCACTTTGGTCTGTTTTCCTCATCTTACATTTGCTTAATAGTTAAATACCTTTCGACACCTTCTACGTTTAGTATTTACTTTTTATTTTACGCAAAAAAATGCTAAAGTTTGCACATGTTATTTTTAAAAACACGTAATAAAACCAAACCTGACATTTTATGGATAGGTAAAACACTTTGTTATTTACAACGCCAATAGCTCTAACTCTTGAAAATGCGAGACCTATTGCATTGCAAATGCTTGTTTTTCTATGGGTACGAATGTTAAACCTGGGGATTTTGAGTATTGATTGATAAGCTGGAGGTCAACGAATGGTTACAGTTGATGGAGTTCTTTACTGAAATGTAATGCATTGACTAATGAAACGCAGACTCTAGCTAAAATAGAAATGTTAGGCCTCATACTTCTTGTATGTGAAGTTTACTGCCAAGGAACCTTTATCATGTGGAAAAACTTGTATTTTCATGGCTCAGTAGAATAATGCTTTAATCTATTTTTCACAGGCAAGGCAACGACTCTCACAAGAAAAATAAAATTTTGCATTATTACAAGGCATGTGTTTGGAATATATCTGTGCTAAAAGGATCCGTGTGCCTGAATCAACAGCACTCTTTTCCTGGGTTTCTACCATGGTTTCCTCTCTAGAGTCAACTACAGCCTCTTCCCTTCCACCCAGCATCTAAAACTGGTTTGTAATAAACGTAGCAAGGACCTCTCTGTCCTTTCTCCTGAGAACTGTCCACTCTCTGTCCGAATATAAATCCTTTATCTGATCTCTGGACTTGGTTTTGAGATGAATTCCCCACCCTCTGTTTTCCATTGTCCATACATGCCCCCTTTGTGTTTAGAAGAAAAAAACTGTACGTATTGTACTACTGGTGCAAATTGGAAATGGCCAATGCCACCTAGCTGTCTTAGCAGAATCACACATAATGTAACAATATTTGTTCTGGTAAATGGGAGTGTCCACGAGAAGCTCCATGATGTACAATTATGAGAGATTTTCTCAATGTGTTTTCTTCCAACTGTTTCACTCTGCTTAGTTCCGATTGTTCTGTTTTGTGTGAACCATATACATCTGTAGTGAATGTATGAAAATACTTGTTTTTCATGCAGCCCTTTTTTTCTCATTTTGACTTAGCACTCACGAGTTGTGTTCTCTCTTTTTTACACGTTAGTTTGTATCCTACACATTTTAAGACATTTACTCGCTACGAAACAAGTGATTCGTTCCTTGTTATTGTCATACTGCCATCGACACCTGCATGAATGTTTGCAGCTCCACTAGCCATGTACCGAAGCTGGATAAACCTAGGCACGCCTCTTTCTCTTGTAGCTCATTTAAGTTATATGGATGTCTCTTGTTTCGTTGCTTGTGTGTCACAGTGCACGGGTTTGTGTGAACATCCTTAACCCCATTAATTAATCTCATATGCATTCCGTTTTACTTTTAGATGTGTCCAGTTAAAGATGTCGGTGGTTGAAAATAAGGAAGTTCTCCAAAAACTGAAGAAAGTAAGTTGTTAAATCTTGAGAGACTATTGTGTTTTAGAATGTGAGCGTCAAAGACAATAAAAGTTGTGAACTCCAGTTTCTTCCTTTTCTCATGTCACGACACACAAAAATTCAGTTAATCAGAATGTTGAATACGTATGTTACTTATACATCACAATGCCATAATATATCTTCCACTTTCTGTTTAAAATAACTATTCTCCCTCTTGGAACACGACATACGATATCCATAATTAGCCTCCATGGATGTATGTTCCTACATCGCACAAAATTGCAACGCGTGCTTTTAACATGCGTTCAATGCATCGCAAACACAGTTACACTGGCAATGTTCACAACGCACGGTGTTGCAACGCAGATACAGTGATTCCTATGGGCAAGTACATGACATCGCACACTGGAGAATCGCAAGTCAATACAACGCATAGTCTACCGTATTGTCTTGCATAAACTCATAGAAAGATGCGTTACGTAACTGGTCCTACAGGCAAGGTTTAGCAATGTAAATATCTGTATGCCAGAAGAATTCATAAATTTTAAACCGGTGAAGGTGTACATGAATTTTCCTTATACTTTTGTTTACATGTGCAGAGCAGAAGGCAGCACACTGTTGTGAAAATACCGCAGTGCTAATACCACAGTTTCTGTTTCTTTTTTTTTTTTGGGCAAATGCGTGATCCCGCCTCTAACCACCGGCCCCCACTGCCTCTAACCACCGGCCCCCACTGCCCCCCCCCACTTCCCACAACGCTAATTCTTCCAATGCAAGTGATGTAGAGAAGACCAGTAGTTGCTTAGTGCATTATGTCAGTATGGACTATAGCATTTTTTAGGTCTCGGCTCGAAGGCTGTGCTTGCGCAGTCTCGGTCCGAGATTTAATGACTTGGAGAAGAGGGGCTTGGACCCGCCCCTCTTCTCCCCTGTTCTCCATTGGCTGGCCTCTTGAATGCTGGCCAGCCATTGGAGAAGAGGTCCGTCACTCCGAACAGGCCCCGTCCTTTTCGGATTCGGGGGCGTGTTTTTTCCAACTTTTCTAATTATCTCCTCCAGCCAATGGCAAGAGGAGAGAAAAGGAAAACACGCCCCCCAATCCGAAAATGACGCGCTGTTTCTCCGAGCTACCTTTGCACCACGGGTCACCCACTCTTGCCCTCACTCACCGTCAGGGTGCAGGAACACGCCCTCACTCCAAACGTCACACCTCGTATAGACAGAATCTAGCGCGTGGCGCGATTGGCTGGTTCTTTGTTGTGATATCGACACAGGTCGGCTCTGAAAAGCGTGCGCTGCGCAGAAGGAAAGAAAGCGTGTAAAGTGTACGTGCTGCCTCACACACTGAAATGCACTTCAATGGGAGTTTGCTTATACTATTAGAATAGGTTATCCTTTCGGCTGCTGCATCTGAAAAGGTTGCATTTGACGACCTCATATCTCAGGAGATGGAGCTGCTCTTTGTTAAGGTAATGAAGCGGACAGTTAATTTGCTGCAGGTCAGTGACTTGTGAGTTGCAACGATTCCTCAGCAACTCGGTACAGAAAGTTAGGACAGATTTTCTGTTCGTGTGACAGGGAGGAAGGTTATCGGGTTATTCTTTTCTTATATTATGATTCTTTTCAGCTGTGGTAGTTCAATGGAAACGACTCGTGGTAACCAGGATTAGGACCAGGACTGCAACTCCCAGAATGCATTTGGTTGTTAAAAGAAAGCCAGTATCTGCGGGACAGCGTCCTTCGTGACTTGAAGCCAACTGGTTGCACTACTAGTTAGGAATGCAAATCTTTCTTTTCAGCCACAGAAAGAATAGTGCTGATGCTTTCTGGTAACTGTTAAAAACGAATAATTAGAAAACAAGTATTCTAAGCGCCCCTTTTATAGCCGAAGCAGCATTGCACCAATAGCATGCTCAACATGTGTCGACAAACTGAATGGAAACATGCCTTCGTGCATGGCTTGTGAAAAGCCAGGAACAGCGTCGATGTAAATGATGCATCCATTTCAGAGGTTTCCGTGCAACCTGAACCGTGATAAAAAATATTTAAATGAATTTGGGCAGCCATAAATCCCAAAACGCCCTGCTATTCCTATACCAAGATGCCACTCTATGGTTTGAAATAGTCCATTATATATGCAGAACGTTATGAATTAAGTTGACACCTTAAATGGCATGGACTTATGCTGCATTAAGTTGTGTAATGTTGTGTGGACACAAACTCGAGTGCTTCATGTGCCGACATATTGAGCAAACAAGGAAACCGAAGCACCAAGGCATAGAGCGATTTGTCCAAGTCTGCACAGCTTGGTTAAGTGGGGAATTTGGGATTCAACTCCAGGTCATCTGTTTGCAAAATTTGCAATTTAACCAGTGAAAAAGACACGTTCTTGCAGGAACTGAATGCTGTGCATGGAGCCTTGACTCTGTCCTCATAACGCTCTGATTCTATAAAATGGTGACGCCTGAATGTGGCTATTGAGAAAAATGTTTGGGGATGGGTCACTTTTGAGACAGGAAGTTTATTAGCGGATGATCTCATCCATGCAAGTGATGAGTTATTTCTCAAACTCTAGTCCCTGGGTGTTCTTCTGCAATCTGCTGCCCTCTACTGCCAGGGCCCTCTATAATATGATATAATTATGTGAACATTAAAAATAGGAGCAATTAGATGCGTGTTAGAACTGTTGCCCCTACATCTTGCTTAAGGCTACCAAACCACTTTATTTTTTGCCTTTGCACATGTGACATAAGTCCTCGAAAGCATGCCTGCCCCTTGAAAATAGTCTTGGCTTTCAAGACTCTTGCTCAGATCTGGCAAAAATAGTATTGCTGTCAAGTTTTTGTTTCGTTTTTAAAGGTGTGTCTATTTAAGATGTGCCTTCCTTGTAACGAACGGCGCAACAAACCTCCCTGTCTGATTTCAGTAGGTGAATGTAAAGAGTAAATCAGAGAACCAGTGAGGAGTAAGTCGTGCGCCCTCATCCATTGCTTCATCAGACTTCTGCATTGGAGATTTTCCATGGATTCCAGCACTCCTGCCCTCAGTGCGTAAACCTGTGGCGGTGTGCAGCCAGCACTATTGTGGAAGTTAGTTTTGCGTCTGCCCGTGTTGTCTTTTAGCTGCTTTCTTCTTTGGTTCTGTTTTGCAGAAGGGGGCATTGGAGGGTCATCCACTTCAGTCTGCTGATTCAACTATGTATTTGAGAGTGATTAAGCTATTGACAGTGTAAATAACAATACTGTTTCTTTAAATGTTTAAAAAAATAATAATAATAATGCTATGAGCAATGCCAATAGCTCTAACTTTACCAATGCCGAGACCATTGCATTGTAAATGCTTGTTTCTTTAAAGCAAATAATGACCTCCTGGGTTGGTGTCCGAATGAAGCACTCTGACAGTTTAGCACTGGAGCACGCGCGCGCTTGTTTTATTAGGCTGGGGAGTGATAACACCAATGTGTGCGGTGTTATATTATAACTGTGCTTCCTCTTTTATGTCCCACAAATATGAAATTCAGGAGCGCCACTGTCCCTTCACCTCAGTTGCTTATTACCAGCACGTTGGGATGCTAAACTTGGAATAAAGTGCATCACTTTAAACCAAGTACCGAACGTGAAATACAACATATGCTTTTTTTAACAAAATCATTCTGCGGGTAGACCTATGTATTCTCTGAGCAAGTTACCAAGCTATCGTGTTTATTGAATCAGATGTCTGCTAGTGTGCTGCAATTGCTTACGTCATTTGTTTACTTGTACAGGGTTTCAACTGGTTCAAATATCGAATTTGCCACGAATAATCCGTGATAATCCAGGCGGTGGGGTTCGCTGACCCTTTCATCTTTGTTAGGTGACTGGATCGAGCACTGATTGTTATGTGGTATTTCTGGTGCAGTGTTCACCAGTTTCTTGTCCTCTTGGCGCTTATGCAGAGCTTGGCCTGGTTGCCTTTAAAAAGGCTCATGGCTACAGTTCACGTCACCAACTTCCACTCGCCCACTTTGGCATCATTTTATGCATTCAGAAGCGTCTCTGCCTTATGCAAGTTCTTCTGATATGAATTGCTGAGCCTTCTCGATTCCCCACGTTTTTGAGGTGTCTGCCGGCTCCGCACCGCGCTGCCCCTCTGTGTTGGTGATGAGAAGCCGCCTTTATGATTTAGCCCGCCCAGCAGCCCCCGACCCCAACAGGGCCACCTATAGCACACCACCACGGTTGATACTGGCCTCTTCCTTCTGCTTCTAGCAAAATAAAAACCATGAAACATAGCACAGGAGCTGCAAAGGAGATTAGAACCAGCAGCTAATTACAGTTGTAGCTTGTGCTTTTATATACAACGCGTCCTCCACCGTCCCACTTCTAGGCAGAGACCCCAAGACAACATAAAAGCATCCTTCCCTCGCATCACTTACACACAACACCGAAACACGCCCAACAAAGGATTGCGACAAATACAGTTCTCTTTGCCAACCAAGCTACCCCACGGTGTGGTGATACCCGTCAAAGACTGTCAAAGACTGTGCCTTTGCATCCCACAATTTTTTTTGAACCATCTGTTTATTGGGAGTTGGTTGTCCCTTAGACTGGACTGCTGTGTCGGAATTCCATTTTGCGTCTCTTGCAGGCAGTAAACGTAGAAGGTGGTTGGTCTGAGACCTAGTGACTGCCAGTCCACATTCCTTGCACAGCACCGGAGAATTGGCACAGTCTTTTTATGGTCTGTCTCCACAGAGCAACTGTCCCAAGACAATTATGTGTGCATTACTACAGAAGGGCTTTGGCTTCGCCCACATGGTATTGTTTTGATTAGGAAGACGTTGTGTGCTTCCTCAAAAAGTGCTGTTCAGTGTTGTGCGTATATCCGTTAATAAAATTAATGCGTATCACAATAACACTGTTGTATCCATTAATAAAATAAATGCGCATCACAATAACACTACCCATCAACAAACCGCAATGTAACACCATGCGCAATGTAAAATCCCCGCGATGTGGAAACCCGCGATTTAAGAGCATGCGCGATGTTCTCTCATCGGTGTAATGGGTGTTCGCCGCCTCTATGTGCTGTGTGCCTTAATTGAAGTGTTGAAGTTTTTTTATTGATGAGGTTCCGGCTCAACCTCTTTCACTACTTATTGGCAGACCCCCACGGCTCTCACAGAGGTCAGTGCCTCGTGTCCTGTGGCTGTGACGGTGAGTCTTCTCAGGACATGATGCACTTTTTAATGTGTTGTACTTTTTATGCTGTTCTTAGAAGGTTATTTATTAACCCGAATCTTAAAAAATTGGGTTTAGGGCGTGTTCAAGATCGCACCGAGCAGTAAATCCACTGCGGAGCTCCGCTGCGCTGGATTTTTAAAACAGCGGTTCCCATGGGGTTGGCGACCCAAACTCACGCACTGGTAGGGGAAGATTTGCTGACCCCGCTGGTGGTGCCTGAAATTGATTGCAGTGTCCACAGTGGCGGATTCGGGCACCTAGAACCAGAGGACGTGAAGTCGGCAGTTCCACAAAATGGCGTCACGGTGAGTGCAGCTGAGCCGCACACCACTGGGGGACACCGCACCAGGTCAGCCGCTCAGAGGGAGTGCAGGATGAATGCTGTTCCACGGGAGGCTCATTGGGGGGCTGGTTGTGCCCACGGAGGCCGGGCCAAGCCCGCCGGATCCCGAGGAAATTAAGGACGCAAAGCGGTCCCGGAGCCCCCCCACCCCCTGTCTGGCAGGAGAAAGGAAACAGCGACCACGCGGGCCGTCTATTGAGCTGAGCATACGGCACCCAGTAGCTGTTGAAGAGGTGAGATGGGCTTACAGCACGACGGAAAAATGACAAAGCTGGAGCAGTGACTCTGTGCAGCAGCGAGGGGAGGATTGGACAGTGCCTGCGAGGTGATAGTGTGGCGTCCCCCTCTCTCATTGAGCAGTGCCTCCTCCTCCCAAACAAACTGACCTGTGTTTTGCGGGAGATCCGAGACTGTGCACTGTCTTCCACCCCTGGCGCCTCAAACATGGGCCAGCGGCTGGGGATGGGGCGCGATTAGGGAGGCCTCCAGCAGCCACAGGACAATGTCAAGCCGCAGCCACAACTCGGGCTGCACATCCAAAGTGGTGACACCTTCCAGAAGACACCTCGGCGGAGTCTGGTTCACTGCAGAGATTGCTGGCCCATGGCGCAGAAGCCATTGTGTTGGCAGGAGCCTAGCAACATGGTATTGGGCTGGAGGGCCGCTAGGCGTGCAAGGCCCACAATAGGCCATGATTCTGTTTTACTGCAGGCAGAAGGGGCCCCCACTATTCAGTCATAAAAGACCTCGGGCTCACCACGTTCGGCGTGTAAGGCTCTGCTTTCAGTGATAAACCTGGGGAGCATGAAGCCTGGTCGGGAACTGACAGGACACAACAGTGACCAGCGCCAGGTCCAAAAAGGAAACAACCACCATCAAGGATCTTCTAGCCAGGGGCTCGTCCAAGAAAACAAGAGCGACCCCAATCTCCCCCAGCACGGCGGTAACAGGCAACCCAGCCGCACTCGACGTGGGTGAGGAAGCCCCCATTACACGCGGCTTCATGGAGGCTCTCTTTGGCACTCTGAGAGACAATATTATGGCCCTCTGCACGGAGGTCACTGTGGAGGTCAAGGAACTATGCCACAATATGGGGGTACTGGAGCAGAGAGTGGACACTGTGGAACAAGCTGAGGATGCCAGTAAAGAGGAACTGGAAGCACACCGCCGTGAGCTCCTGGAACTCCGGGATCACAAGGCAGATCTCAACTTCCATCTCGAAGACCTAGAAAAAATTATCCCGCAGATCAAATATTCGCATTAAGGGAGAGCCATTACAGGCAGATGCGGGGCACCTGGAGGACTTCATGTTGCGTTTCTTTCGCCAGATAGTGCCGGATCTGGAAGGGAAGGAACTTTTACTGGATCATACTCGCTGGGCAGGACGTCCCTCAACGACTCCAGGAACCCCCCAGGATATTTTAACGTGCCTTCACAACTACAAACATAAGGAGATGATTATGGCAGCGGTGCAGGATCAGTCCCACATCCTCTTTGAAGGCAATAAAGTCAGACTTTATCAAGATTTATCGGATATCACACTTCAAAGACGACGAGAAGTGAAGCCAGTGACTGAATTCCTGAGGGAAAAAGGAGTGCGATATAAGTGGGGCCATCCATTCGCCTAATTTCTGCGTGGCAAGGCGAGACGAGAGCAGTGCGCACACCCATGGAAGCGGCGGACATTCTGAATATGGAGATCGACAGGGAGGCCTCGTCCTCTCCTTCCATGGCACAGGTGCCCCTCCAAACTCCGAAGCAGGGACGACGTATAAAAAAACGCACACAACAACAACCAAGCAGGCCAACAAAAACCAAGAGCATCAAGGAATGCTCAGCCCTACTGCAGCAAATAGACAAGCGGCAGCGATCCCCAGACAGAGAAACTGATTGACCGCACTCTGACCTGTCTTCGAAACTGCCAGCAAGGGGCTAGTTCCTCCCCACGAACCTCACACAGATTTCTATCATGGCTACCAGTAGCGGCGGGAGCAGTTGACTCCCTCACTACTCTGAGAATGCTGCTGCAGATGGCGACGGACATGGACCCTCCATACAGAACTGCAAGTCATGCACCCGTTGGTGCAGTTGTTTTCTTATTTGTTAAAGTTGATATGTTTTATACATGTTCCTATGCACAGCTTACTATCGAAATGTCACTCTTCATGTTTGGGTATAGGCGGGCAGTTGCGGGTGTACTGCGGGTGGGCGGGATCAATCAGCGGTACCACATTCACACAGACATGATATGCATAGTTAGCCTTAACGTTAGAGGTTCAACTCACCGTCTAAGAGAATAGCACTACTACGTCATTTGAAGGCGTGTGACATGTCTGTAATAGGAGACCCATCTCCTGAAAAAGGACTGGCCTAGAATGCGCTCTCAATGGTTTGACCGGCAGTACTGGTCCTCCGGTCCAGGGAAGAAGGCGGGTGTAGCAATCCTGGTAGCCACACACTTTCAAGGGAAAATCTGACATCCCCGGACGTCTACTGTCCTTAAGAGTCTCCTACGCCCAGCAGTCATTTACGATAGCTTCCACATATGCACCCAATGATCAACAAGAGCCATTCAAACTTCAGGCGCTGGGTAAAGTGCTAGCCTATCCAGACAAGCATCTAGTAATTGGGGACGACTTTAATTTAGTAATGGATGCTGTGTAAGATAGACACCACCCAAGTCCGGGGAACACAGGAATGTTTACTCCGCAGGGAACACAATGGTTATCGGAGGCTGGCTTGATCGACATTTGGCGGAAACTGCACCCGACATCACACTCCTACTCCTTCTTCTCCGCAGCACGCCAATCTTATGCCAGGCTTGACTTTTCCTCATCTCAGCTTCACTGGCCCCTAGAGTACCTCAGGCCACCATTGATATGGCATCCTTGTCAGACCAGGCTCCCATCCAGATAGACTTGCGCCTATTGACTTCACGTCGGAACGGTGAGTCATGGCGCCTAAACCCCAAAATGCTATCCTATGACGCCACAAATAAAGAAGTGGGGGAAGCCATTGGGAATTATCTCAATATTAACGATAAGCCACATACATCAATTGCAACACTGGGAGGCCCTAAAGGTCATCATTAGGGGCAAGTATGTAGCCATCGCCTCTCGACTTAAAAAGGAACGCGCGCGTACCCAATTAGAAGGCATGGTTAAAGAGCTAAAAGACGCCCATCGGTGTACAGGCTCCCACAAAGCACGGCGACAAATGACCATAGTGCGCAAACACCTTAAGGCGTTGGACATGGGTGCTGCAGAATATGCATTATTGAGAACACAACAGAAGTACTACGCAGGGGGCAACAAGGCAGGGAATCTACTGGCACACAGATTGCGCACCCTGGTAAACACCAGGCACGTGCAAAGCCTCAAAGAAGGCAACGATGAGCACGTCACAGGGGACGAGGACATAGCGGTGGAGTTTGGGTGCTTTATGCAGACCTGTATAGGGCTGAGGAGAAATCATTAAAGGACTGCACCCCCTATGTCACGCAGGCCCCAATAACAAGGTTGCTGACCGTTAGTGCCCCCCTTCTGGAGAAGGACATATCGGAGCGGGAGATGCGGGAGGCGATCGGAAGACTCCAACCTGATAAGGCGCCAGGACAGGACGGGTTCACACCAGCCTTTTACAAACAATTTGCCTCCTTATTGTCCCCAATACTAACCCGATTATATAACTCTTTCAGTGAGACTGGGGAACTACCCGAAACCATGCACATGGCGACGATAACGGTGCTGCCCAAACCAGGTAAAGATCCCCGGCGCTGCGCCTCATACCGTCCTATTTCCTTACTTAATGTGCATGCGAAGATTTTCACAGGGATACTGGCAGTTAGGCTGGATACATGCCGGGGCTGATTGAGCCAGACCAGTTTGGCTTCATACCAAGTCGCACCTGTGGGGACAACTCCAAAAGGCTTTTCCATCTTCTTAACAAGACGCGGCGCTCTCAAAAACCAACCCTATTTCTCACAATACACGCAGAGAAGGCCTTTGACTGCATTCATTGGCCATTCCTGAGAGCGGTACTGGAGGCAGTGGGTATCGTACTTCGATTCCAGCGATGGATCTGGGTGGGATATGCAGGACCTACCGCACAAGTCAGGGTGAACAACACACAGTCCCTGACCTTTGCTATCTCCAGGGGGACTTATCAGGGATGCCCCTTGTCAACGCTGCTGTTTGCGCTCTATATGGAGCCTCTGGCGGAACACATCTGTTACCACCCACAGATAGAGGGAGATAATTGGGAGGCCAATCACACAAAATAGCCTTAAATGTCGACGACGTGCTGCTGACCGTTACAAACCCACACCACTCACTGCTCCCTCTCCTGGAAGAACTTGCGCCATTCAAGGAGGTCTCGGGCTTCAAGATGAACACCTCTAAGACCAGGCGCTTAACATCTTTATCCCACAGGAAGAGCAACAATGCTTGATATCTGAGTTCCCTTTTCATTTGGCACAGCAAGGAATCCCTTATCTGAGTATTCAGATTTTCCCAACCATAGAGGATACAGTGACCCACAATTACTCAGAAATCCTCAAGTCGGTGCAGTCACTTATCCAATCTTGGCATGGGGGTTCAATTTCCTGGGTGGGCCGCATAGCTGCGGTCAAAATTACATTGCTGCCCAAAATCCTTTACCTTATGCAAGTTGTAGGAGAGTAGGGTCTGCAATCCTATGATCACCCAGATTTTTTGCTTTTGCTTCATTGGTTTACAACTTTCCCTGGCTGTGGGCCTGCCAATCAGACCCACAGCCTAGCTGTTCTCTCTCGAAATTAACACACATGTACATTAGGTGCATCCACTAATTGGAACTGGGCCGCCTTGTCAGTCCCTGTCTCAGCATACCACAGGTATCCAGGGCATCGGTGTACCCAGGGCCTACCAGGGGCTGCAGCATGTATTATGCCACCCCTGGATGGCCGCCCAAATCTGACACAACTGGCTGCACGACAGCTGGGGCAAAGTGGTGTAATCACCCGTTGCTGTAGGTGTAGTATTCCTGCACCTAACCCTAAAATGGACACATGGATTCCTATCAGTCACTCCTATGGCAGGCCTTATCAATCCTGAAGGCAGAGTGCAGGGAATCATGTGGGACGGTGCTCTGGCGCGAGCTGAGCCCGTCGACGGCTTGCGGAACCAAGTCCTAATAGCCGTTCCATGGTGACGCGGGCCAACTACTTTAAAACGCATTATAATCCTTGCGGTTATTTGCTAACTTTGGCATCGCATCACCTACACATGTCGAGTAAGGTGTCATACAAACTGGAATACGAACCCCTCGCCAGTCCCGGCGACGGGGTTAGCATTCCCCCCTTTTAGAGGGGCACGACATGGAAGTAACCTTGAACCCCGGTTAAAGTTGACTCAAGCCTCAGCATCACAAAATGGATGCTGCCACCAGACACAAGTCTGACCTCCTGCTGCTGGGAGACCTTCCAGCGAGGGGAGCTTGGACAAAGGGTTTCCTGTCGATGGCGGTGTTAGCACCATCCCAGACAGGGTTGTGTATCCCAGGTAGGCAGGGCTGAAAGGAAGGTGATTGCAAGTGGCACCCCGGTGCTCACTGTGCATAGCCCGGCTCAAACCAGTTTCGGGGGCACACCAGCCCCTGAGCTGGGGCGAAGCCGGACAAAGGATAGGGGTGTCACCACCCCCCTCCTGGCTCCACCCATAGGTAGGACCTGGTCACGGGCCAGCCCCTTTTCTTAGAATAAAGGTAGGAGCGAGTCCCCTTCTCAAATGGGATAATTCTGAATCTTGAACTACTTTCCACGAAAGGAACTCTTGACTATTTCTGAAGACTCTCCCTTGTGGCTAAGGAGTAGCCACCCTGCACCAGCAGGCACCACCTAAGCGCTTGCGGTTTGCTGTAAGTCTCTCCTACGGATCAAGACTGCCCAGCTCGACGAGACCCGAGTTCCCTGCCATCTCTGACCTTTTACCTACATCATCAGCCCAGCTGAGAGTCGTAGGTGTGACGAGACCTGCGGGACCGGCCATCTTCAGAACCTGCACGACGCTTATCTAGCACGCCCACCGAGGGACCCTCGAGTGAGTGCACCTAGGGTTTGAGAAGCCCTAACCCTGAGCAGCTCCAGCACCGAAGTCTGCCTCCCCAGCATCCACGAGATCTGCGTGGGGGCCCATCCGCTCCTTGCTGTTCACCGCGTTGTCCGACCACTTGCCGACCGGCTTGTGGCCCTCTTCACGACGCACCACGATTGTTTCATCACTAGTCTGGTTGCTCCAGACTGGCTCTTGCTCCCCTTCAACAGAGGAGTACCACGGACCCTCCTGGTCCACTCCAGACGCCATCTTGACTCCACCGCGTGGGCTTGCCACTGCCAAGATCCGCTGCCCCATTCCTGGGCCCAGCATCATCGACAGCAGACACCTTCGTGGGACAGCTCGCCCTCCATCCTGGTCGCCGCCGCGCCTCCTGGTCCGAGGAACAGCCGAGTCCGACGTCATCCACTCACCTGGTCGAGGTGACTTCAGCCGGTACCCTCCTGGTGCCCACACGATCGCTGGCTAGCGGTTGAGAACTGAGTCCCCTCTGCTTTCAGGTTTCCTTCATCCCCGATCCAGGCTTGGATCTCGCTGAACATCGTCACTGGTCGCCTGCCAGCAACTCTTCTTTCAGGCTCCTGAGACTACAACGAGGACTTCCGACATCTTGCCGAACCTCCCGCAGCCGCAGCCTCTGGGCTAGGTAACTCGAGCATTTCGGTGCTCCACCGCAGGTTCGCTTTACAAGTGTCCAGTTCCTTTTTCGTTTAGTCCCACTGATCGGGTCACTCCGGAATCAGTAACTTCATACTTTCTAACCTCTCCCCTTCCACTGGCAGTGTAATGGTTTCGTGCCCTCGGGCATTTGTGTAAATTGTGCAACCAGAAGTATTTTCCTAAGAGTTTTGTATTGTGCTTAGCTCCCTGACTCATAAAGAGCCAGGGTAGTCCTGTTATAAATAAATATCCTTTATTTTCATAACAACTTGTGTGGTGTCCTTTCACTCGGTGTTCAAGGGGTATATGTGATGGTAAACAGCTGGCTTAACACGCCCTCTAGAGTTTAGCCTAAGACTGCTCGTATCCACGCTACTAGGATAGCTGGTCTATAAGGTTGACCTACAACCAATCATCAATAAGGGTCGTTTGGAATGATACACAGTGATCACTAGAATAGTGAGCACTACATATCAGGCCAACTTCTCACATTGGTGAGCAGCGGTTGGGATTTGAGCTTGCTGTTGTTTTACCACACACGTATCCTAAGAATATCGAAGTGAAAGATCACATAAGTACCCAGGTACATATAACTTAACTTAGAATACTCCGAGTTCTACTGAACCGGCTGTTGTAGTGTAACAGGGCTTAGCACACGCTGACTACAACTCTTAGCAAGGGATCAGTAGGTAAACACATAGTGTAGGTAGGTGCATCACTTACACCTCACTAGAAAAGCATGTCGGTCCACGGAGAGTCTGCGGAGACTCCCTTAGTGGTCAGTGACCCTCCACAGGTCGTGTCACGATATGCAGCTCTTAGCTTCAAGGAGATGAGACAACTGTGTGCCTCCAGGAAGCTAAACCAGGGTTCTAACCCTACCATCGCAATTCTGATAGGTCTCTTAGAGGCGTACGATGCTAGGAGGTCCTCTAACACAGGTCCCCCCAGTGCTGATGGGAACATGCCTCCCTTAGAGGGAACCCTCGGTGACCCAGACCTCGACCTCCACACAGAGGAGGAGGACGAGGAGGAGTTATCAGAAGACGAGGCAGACAAAGGTCCAGTGGTAGTCAACAGGCTTACAAGGACCAACTTAAGCAGGCATGAGAATGGAACTGGGGGAGCCCCGGGCCCACGCTCAAGCAGGCCTAACCTGGAGAACGGACGAGCTAGGTCTCTCTCCAGAGGCTCTGGCAGATCGGTTCATACACATGTCTCTCAGGCATCTTCTCAGAGAGGAATGACGTCCCCTCAGAGAAGGGAGCATGAAGCGAAGATGAGGGAAGTCAATCTGAGGATCGAGCGGGAAGAACTTGCCCTCGCCAAAGAAAGACTTGCCCTGGCCCGAGAGCAGAAGTTAAGTGGGTTAGATCCCACTGCTGGCAGCATTCTCAATAGAGAGAAAGACAGGGGTATAGACACTAGACACCTGAGTAAAATAGTGCCCCCCTTTAAACAAGGGGACGACATCCACAAGTGGATAACTGCTTTGGAGAGGGCCTGCACTGTCCAGTGCGTCCCCCCAAGTCAGTGGGCAGCTATACTGTGGCTTTCCTTTGAAGGTAAAGGAAGGGACAAGCTCCTCACTACGAGAGCTGAGGATGCTAACAACTACCAAGTCCTGAAGAACACACTGATTGATGGGTTCGGCTTAACCACGGAGCAGTACCGGGTGCTGTTCCGGGACACCCAGAAAATTCAGTCTCAGGATTGGACTGACTTTGTCGATTGTGCCACTAAGGCTTTGGAAGGCTGGTTGCTGGGTAGCAAGGTTACTGATTACACAGGATTGTACAATCTTATCATGCGAGAACAGATTTTAAACAACTGTCAGAACCAATTGTTGCATCAGCACCTTGTCGACTCGGATCTGACCTCTCCCCAAGAATTGGGAAAGAAGGCAGACAGATGGGTCAGAACAAGGGTCAAGCAGAACCAGAACCAGAACCAGGGTGGTCAGAAGAAAGCAGACCAAAAGGGTAGTAACAAGAACAAACAAAATGACCAGAAGTCTTCGACAGGTCCCCAACAAACCAAAGAGGGTGGGGGTCAGGCTTCACAGAAGAAGAAGACTCAAGAAGGCCAGTCAAAAAGGTGGTGCCAATACTGTAAAAGTAAGACTCACTGGTTTAGTGAGTGCACCAAGAAAGGAGGGCAAACTCCTGCCACTGCAGCCCCTAAGGCACCTGCACCCCCTAGTACAGTCAGCAGTGGTAGTGAGCCTCCCAAGGCATTAGTTGGGTTAACCTTGGGAACCGAGGGGAGTGACGACTTAGTCAGCACGCTCACTCAGGCCGTCCTTGTCTGTACAGGGGATATGGATATATCCCCTGATGCCAGTCCCCATACTTTGGGCAAATACAGACAGACACCTTTGATCAATGGAAAAGTGGCTCAGGCCTACAGGGACACTTGTGCCAGTGTCACCATGGTGACGCCTAACTTTGTGGACCCTGGACAGATCATGCTAGGTACCAATTACCTAGTGACCAATGCCAGCAACGTCACTACCAATCACAGTATGGCAGTTGTTGATTTCTCCTGGGGAGGGGTAAGTGGCCCGAAAAAGGTTGTGGTTAGTTCAGACCTCCCCGTAGAATGTCTGTTGGGCAATGATTTGGAAACGTCACAATGGTCAGAAGTGGAGCAGAGGACTCACATGGAAATGTTAGGCTTGCCAGCACATGTCCTTGCTGTGACCAGGTCACAGGCCAAGAGATGCCCCACTGAACAGGTGCCGGATCCTGGAAGAACGGACCAGACACCTTCCAAGAAGAGGAGCAGTAAGGGTAAGGCTTCGCCTTCCCCCTTGCCCCAGGTCGTGGATCAGGTCTCGGAGGAGGCTGACCTTAAAGAACTGAGGGAAACTGAGCCGAAAGAGCTTGAACCTGGTCAGGTTGAGTTTCTGGGCTCAGGGGGACCCTCCAGGGAAGACCTGGGGAAGGCACAGTTAGACTGCCCCTCACTTGAACCCCTCAGACAGCAGGCTGCTGCTGAGGCTGCAGGGAACGCCACAGGTACCCACAAAGTGTACTGGGACGATGGACTCCTGTACTCCGAGGCAAGAGACCCCAAACCTGGTGCGACCAGGAGGCTGGTCATCCCCTTGTCTCTGAGAGGTTTCCTTCTGACCTTGGCCCACGAGATTCCCCTTGCAGGTCACTTAGGCCAGAATAAGACTTGGGACAGAATTGTTTCACACTTTCACTGGCCCCACATGTCCGAAGATACGAAGGAGTTTTGCCGCTCCTGTGTCACTTGCCAAGCCAGTGGTAAGTCAGGTGGCACGACAAAGGCCCCCCTCATACCACTACCGGTGGTGGGGGTACCCTTTGAACGAGTGGGGATCGACATTGTCGGACCAATGGAACCCCAGACAGCATCAGGGCACAAGTTTATACTGGTGGTGGTGGACCACGCCACTAGGTATCCTGAAGCTATTCCACTTAGGACCACTACAGCACCTGTGGTGGCACGGGCCCTACTTGGAGTGTTCTCCAGAGTGGGCTTCCCTAAGGAGGTGGTCTCAGACAGAGGTGCAAACTTCATGTCGGGATATCTGACTGCTATGTGGAAGGAGTGTGGTGTCAACTACAAGTTCACCACACCCTATCACCCACAATGCAATGGGCTTGTTGAAAGATTCAACAGGACCTTAAAAGGGATGATTCACGGACTACCTGAAAAGCTTCGGCGGAGATGGGATGTCCTGATACCCTGCCTCTTGTTCGCCTACAGAGAGGTCCCGCAGAAGGGGGTTGGCTACAGCCCTTTTGAGCTTCTGTTCGGACATCCTGTAAGGGGACTCCTTTGTTTGGTAAAGGAAGGATGGGAGAGACCTCTCAGAAAGCCGGCATCAAACATTGTGGACTATGTGCTCGGCCTCCGCTCGCGGATGGCTGAGTACATGGAAAAGGCATCCAAAAACCTTGAGGCGAGCCAAGAACTACAAAAAGCTTGGCACGACCAAAAGGCTGTCCTGACTGTGTACCAGCCTGGACAGAAGGTGTGGGTGCTGGAGCCAGTGGCCCCAGCAGCACTCAAAGACAAATGGTCTGGGCCCCACACGATCATTGAGCAAAAGGGAGAGGTCACCTACCTGGTAGACCTGGGAACTCCCCGGAGCCCCCACAGGGTGCTCCATGTAAACAGGCTCAAGGCATATGTCGACAGGGAGGGCATGGGCTTGCTCATGGCCACAGATGAGGGACAGGAGGAGGAGAGTGACCCTCTCCCGGACCTGCTCTCTCAGAACCCTTACGATGGGTCAGTAGATGGTGTTGTCTTTTGTGGCAGCCTCTCTGGACATCAACAAAAGGATTGTAAACAGGTTCTTCAATCCTTTCGACATATGTTCTCTCTGACGCCCAGTCAGACCAATTGGTGTACCCATGAGGTCGACACTGGGGACAGTCTGCCCGTAAAGAGTCAAATCTATCGGCAACCTGATCATGTCAGAGACTGCATCAAGACGGAGGTGCAGAAAATGTTGGAGCTGGGAGTCATTGAACCCTCGGACAGCCCCTGGGCTAGTCCCGTAGTTCTCGTGCCGAAACCTCACACCCAGGGCGGTAAGAAAGAGATGAGGTTTTGCGTGGACTACAGAGGTCTCAATGCAGTCACTAAGACTGACGCCCACCCGATACCAAGAGCAGACGAACTTATCGACCGGTTGGCTTCGGCCAGCTACTTAAGTACGTTTGACCTGACAGCTGGGTATTGGCAAATCAGGTTAGCTGAGGAGGCCAAGCCCAAAACAGCATTTTCTACCCCGGGTGGGCATTATCAGTTCGTGGTAATGCCCTTTGGTTTGAAAAATGCACCTGCCACCTTCCAAAGGCTGGTGAATCGAGTTCTCACTGGGTTGGACGACTTCTGTGCGGCGTATCTGGACGATATCGCTGTCTTTAGCTCCACCTGGGAGGATCACCTGGTCCACCTGAGGAAAGTGTTAGAGGCCCTGCAAAAGGCAGGCCTCACTATCAAGGCCACTAAGTGCCAGATAGGGCAGACACAGTTTGTATACCTGGGCCACCTTGTAGGTGGAGGCCAGGTTCAGCCATTGGAGAGCAAAATACAGGCCATCCAGGACTGGGCTCCTCCAACCACCCAGACTCAGGTTCGAGCTTTCTTGGGCCTGACTGGTTATTACCGGAAATTTGTCAGAAATTATGGATCCATTGTGACCCCGCTAAACGACCTGACAAGTAAGAAGATGCCAAAAAAAGTTCAGTGGACAGCAAGCTGTCAGAAGGCATTCGATGACCTAAAGCAGGCCATGTGCACAGCACCTATCCTAAAGAGTCCAGACTACTCCAAACCATTCATTGTCCAAACAGACGCTTCGGAGCTGGGTGTGGGAGCTGTTCTATCTCAACTGAATTTTGATGGTCATGACCAGCCCATAGCTTTTATTAGCAGGAGGCTGACCCCCAGAGAGAAGAATTGGTCAGCTATTGAGAGGGAGGCCTTTGCTGTGGTTTGGGCCCTGAAGAAGTTGAGGCCATACTTGTTTGGCACTCACTTCAAGATTCAGACCGACCATAAGCCCCTCTTGTGGCTAAATCAAATGAAGGGTGAAAACCCCAAACTACTTAGGTGGTCCATTTCCCTACAGGGGATGGACTTCACAGTGGAGCATAGACCTGGCACTGATCATGGCAATGCAGATGGGCTCTCTAGGTATTTCCACTTAGAGCAAGAAGACTCACCTGGTCAAGGTTAGCTTATTGTCCCAAAGTTTGGGGGGGGTCATGTAGGAGAGTAGGGTCTGCAATCCTATGATCACCCAGATTTTTTGCTTTTGCTTCATTGGTTTACGACTTTCCCTGGCTGTGGGCCTGCCAATCAGACCCACAGCCTAGCTGTTCTCTCTCGAAATTAACACACATGTACATTAGGTGCATCCACTAATTGGAACTGGGCCGCCTTGTCAGTCCCTGTCTCAGCATACCACAGGTATCCAGGGCATCGGTGTACCCAGGGCCTACCAGGGGCTGCAGCATGTGTTATGCCACCCCTGGATGGCCGCCCAAATCTGACACAACTGGCTGCACGACAGCTGGGGCAAAGTGGTGTAATCACCCGTTGCTATAGGTGTAGTATTCCTGCACCTAACCCTAAAATGAACACATGGATTCCTATCAGTCACTCCTATGGCAGGCCTTATCAATCCTGAAGGCAGAGTGCAGGGAATCATGTGGGACGGTGCTCTGGCGCGAGCTGAGCCCGTCGACGGCTTGCGGAACCAAGTCCTAATAGCCGTTCCATGGTGACGCGGGCCAACTACTTTAAAACGCATTATAATCCTTGCGGTTATTTGCTAACTTTGGCATCGCATCACCTACACATGTCGAGTAAGGTGTCATACAAACTGGAATACGAACCCCTTGCCAGTCCCGGCGACGGGGTTAGCATTCCCCCCTTTTAGAGGGGCACGACATGGAAGTAACCTTGAACCCCGGTTAAAGTTGACTCAAGCCTCAGCATCACAAAATGGATGCTGCCACCAGACAAAAGTCTGACCTCCTGCTGCTGGGAGACCTTCCAGCGAGGGGAGCTTGGACAAAGGGTTTCCTGTCGAGGGCGGTGTTAGCACCATCCCAGACAGGGTTGTGTATCCCAGGTAGGCAGGGCTGAAAGGAAGGTGATTGCAAGTGGCACCCCGGTGCTCACTGTGCATAGCCCGGCTCAAACCAGTTTCGGGGGCACACCAGCCCCTGAGCTGGGGCGAAGCCGGACAAAGGATAGGGGTGTCACCACCCCCCTCCTGGCTCCACCCATAGGTAGGACCTGGTCACGGGCCAGCCCCTTTTCTTAGAATAAAGGTAGGAGCGAGTCCCCTTCTCAAATGGGATAATTCTGAATCTTGAACTACTTTCCACGAAAGGAACTCTTGACTATTTCTGAAGACTCTCCCTTGTGGCTAAGGAGTAGCCACCCTGCACCAGCAGGCACCACCTAAGCGCTTGCGGTTTGCTGTAAGTCTCTCCTACGGATCAAGACTGCCCAGCTCGACGAGACCAGAGTTCCCTGCCATCTCTGACCTTTTACCTACATCATCAGCCCAGCTGAGAGTCGTAGGTGTGACGAGACCTGCGGGACCGGCCATCTTCAGAACCTGCACGACGCTTATCTAGCACGCCCACCGAGGGACCCTCGAGTGAGTGCACCTAGGGTTTGAGAAGCCCTAACCCTGAGCAGCTCCAGCACCGAAGTCTGCCTCCCCAGCATCCACGAGATCTGCTTGGGGGCCCTTCCGCTCCTTGCTGTTCACCGCGTTGTCCGACCACTTGCCGACCGGCTTGTGGCCCTCTTCACGACGCACCACGATTGTTTCATCACTAGTCTGGTTGCTCCAGACTGGCTCTTGCTCCCCTTCAACAGAGGAGTACCACGGACCCTCCTGGTCCACTCCAGACGCCATCTTGACTCCACCGCGTGGGCTTGCCACTGCCAAGATCCGCTGCCCCATTCCTGGGCCCAGCATCATCGACAGCAGACACCTTCGTGGGACAGCTCGCCCTCCATCCTGGTCGCCGCCGCGCCTCCTGGTCCGAGGAACAGCCGAGTCCGACGTCATCCACTCACCTGGTCGAGGTGACTTCAGCCGGTACCCTCCTGGTGCCCACACGATCGCTGGCTAGCGGTTGAGAACTGAGTCCCCTCTGCTTTCAGGTTTCCTTCATCCCCGATCCAGGCTTGGATCTCGCTGAACATCGTCACTGGTCGCCTGCCAGCAACTCTTCTTTCAGGCTCCTGAGACTACAACGAGGACTTCCGACATCTTGCCGAACCTCCCGCAGCCGCAGCCTCTGGGCTAGGTAACTCGAGCATTTCGGTGCTCCACCGCAGGTTCGCTTTACAAGTGTCCAGTTCCTTTTTCGTTTAGTCCCACTGATCGGGTCACTCCGGAATCAGTAACTTCAGACTTTCTAACCTCTCCCCTTCCACTGGCAGTGTAATGGTTTCGTGCCCTCGGGCATTTGTGTAAATTGTGCAACCAGAAGTATTTTCCTAAGAGTTTTGTATTGTGCTTAGCTCCCTGACTCATAAAGAGCCAGGGTAGTCCTGTTATAAATAAATATCCTTTATTTTCATAACAACCTGTGTGGTGTCCTTTCACTCGGTGTTCAAGGGGTATATGTGATGGTAAACAGCTGGCTTAACACGCCCTCTAGAGTTTAGCCTAAGACTGCTCGTATCCACGCTACTAGGATAGCTGGTCTATAAGGTTGACCTACAACCAATCATCAATAAGGGTCGTTTGGAATGATACACAGTGATCACTAGAATAGTGAGCACTACATATCAGGCCAACTTCTCACACAAGTGATGCCACTGGCGCCACCCACCACTGTTCTAAAAAAAACTGCAGATGACACTTGAATACTTAATATGGGCTGGTGGATGGGCCAGAATGGCGAGAGAGCGGGCCTATCTACCAATGGCCAAAGGTGGCTTGGATATTCCAAACCTGACAAAATACTACCAGGCTGCGCAATTGCCCTACATGGTTGAATGGCAGGGCCCAATGACCGAGAAGCATTGGTGTTTTCTGGATCAGGCAGTGGCGGATGTCCACATCTGGAAGATCCCTTGGCTCCCACGCAAACACCGTCCACCAGGGGTCTACATTTCACCAGTAGTTAGAGCCACAAAGGGGGTTTGGGATAGGTTGTTCTCCTCCAAGCAGCTTTCCACTCAGATCTCCCCGCTCACACCAATTATAGGGAACCCGGACTTCCCACAAGCCACACAAGAGAAGACATTCATACGCTGGCAGGAGGCAAACTGTAAACGAATTGGGGACCTATTTGATGTGACAGGCCAGTTAGATTTTAAAGCGGTGCAGCGGGACTTCGGGCTCCCGGACTCCAAATATTGGCACTATTTAGCGATTAGGCACTGCGTGACAAGCCCCAAAATGAGGTCTCATGCTAGCAGGCAACTGACACTATTCAAACGTTGGCTTCTATCTAGAAAAGACGACTCCCGCATACTATCCGATATAGACTCCTTCTTATTTACACAGACTACCCCTTTGCAAACTCCGGCTAGAAGAAGGTCGGCGCTAGAATGTGAGCGTTGTTTCACAGACGAAGAATGGACTGACATCTTACACCATGCGTGTACTTCCACCACTAGTGCCTCAGACTTGGAGACGTTGTTAAAGTTGGCACACTACTGGTACTACACCCCAGCCCGTTTGGCTCAGTGGCAAGTGGGTCGGGGGGACACATGTTGGAGACACTGTGCACAGTCAGGCACACTAGTTCAGCTGCTGTGGCACTGTCTCAAGTTGCATAGGTACTGGGAGGCAGTGCTGACCAGATGCTTGATACCGAAATACGGCGCTACCCTAGCTACGTCCTTTTGGGACTACCCAACGCGCTAACCATTCCACTGCACTCCAATAAGGGAAAGGCCATCACTTTGGCGTTATGTGCGGCAAAACAAGTTTTATTTTCAAAATGGGATACTGACATTGTCCCTACACACACTGACTGGCTCCATAAGCTTTGTGATTTGTTGGGGATGGAAAAGTTAATGGCAGTGGTCAATCACTCCTTGCCAAAGTTTGAAAAACAATGGCGATCCTGCATAAAACACCTCTCCGGAGTATACCAAGAGCTCACGTGCCCCATATATTTGTGTATACTACAGATAACACCCACCACCACTACTGCAGACCTCGGAGCAGAAAAAGAGTGACGACTCCTATAGATGGACATGTGCATGTAATGGTTCTTTCATTTATCTGTTTTGTCTCCTATTTCCCCCCACCCCCATTTTTCTGATCTTGCTACTTCGCCGGCCAGTGGATGTAGGCGAAGGATGTTGTATGGGAACTTAAAAAACAATAAAAAACGTTACAATCCTAAAAAAAGGGCTTTAGGAGGGTGAGACCAGCTTTTATGTTTTTTACAACTTCTCTCTTGTAAAACTATTTTGTACACTCTTAACTTCTTACGGGTCGCCGTCAGACTCAGGGCAAGCTGAGATTAATTTCTATATTGTAAATCATGTATTTTTATCCTGTGTTTAGCTTACCCGGAATTTACCATAATTGTCAATTTGTAACCTGAATGATGGTACATTGATGTTTGTATGACTTACATGGTTTTATTTTTAAAGCCGAATGATGTTTATTGATGATGATGATGATGGAAGTTGTTAAATCTTGAGAGACTATGGTGTTTATGAATGGGAGCGTCACAGGCAATAAAAGTGGTGAACTCCAGTTTCTTCCGTTTCTCATGTGATGGCACACAAAAATTCAGTTAATCAGAATGTTGAATACATATGTTACTTATGCATCACAATGCCATAAAATACCTTCCACCTTCTGTTTAAAATAACTATTCTCCCTCTTGGAACACAACATACGATCTCCATGGTTAGCCGCCTTGTGCCTTAATTGAAGTGTTGGGTTTTCCCCACAAAGCTCTAAATACAGAAAGTGAAAGCCCTATACAATATACACAGGCACAACACAGCCCGCTGCAGTGTGGCAACTTAAATAAAATAACAACAAATAGGAATTCACATTGATGTTCAAAGACGCAGGTATGATTGGCACGCAACTAAAATCATATTTCCTGTCAGGAGCTTCAAACAATTGTGTCTACTCACTGCATGCTTGTCTAAACGCTCTCTGCGCGGTTGCCATACTTTTTAAACCACCATCAACTTACCCTTATTCACTCTTGAACGGTAGTCTTGAAGTTATTTCCAGATCTTTTTATGGCATCACATTCCCAGATCTATTCATCAGTGTTTTATAATTATTGCTGCATACCTGACAGACGATCTTCTTCAAGACCAAACGATTTTTTTAACCAGAGTCCAAAATATCTCATGAAAAATGTTTTGCTAAATTACAGGAGGGGAAGGTGTGGTGCAGCGGCCAGAGCGGCTGACTCCGGAGCACGGGGCTTAACGGTTTGATCACCGGCGGCAGCTACGCTCAGCATCATGTGACTCTGGGCAATAGCTCACTTAATCTCCCCGACGGCCCCGCAGCACCTGGATACCCTTAGGGGTAATAAGTTTGTGCTTGACAGATGTGGAATTATTATTAATATAACATGTAGTGGCATTTCTTTAAGCCCATTACATTATTATGAGAGTTAGACTTCCATTTATTTCTCTCCAATAAGTTGTCGGATATAATTGCTATGCCTAAGTTTCATTTGAATATCATATGTAGGCAGAAATTGACTTTTAACCATTTATATGTCAATCAAGCCCAAGGTGCCAAGTGATAAAAAAAAACCTGACAACTTCTCAGATTCCATTACACCTATACTGCTACTCCAGTTCTACTTACCATGCACAAATAGTGAAAATGTAGGTACATTAACTTTTCTCGACAGTCTCACCGCCTATTATTATTTATCAGTATGGTGGTATGCAACTCCGTTTCTTTGGAACCATAAATGTGGAGCACACTACTTGGGTCTTTACAAACAAATCCCAGGGTCTTCATCTGCATCTCTTTCGTGTTTTGCTAAGGACCAGAGAATAACAGTAGGTGCTGAAACATGGACCCTTAAGGATCGGTCAGTGTGAGCTAGATGTCTTCCACAATAAGACTCATATTATGTTCCTTCCCACCACTTTTCACACTATCCCTTCTTACATGGACTGAAGGCTCAACTGCTAGTGCAAACAAGCCTTGACAAAGTCGATAGGTCTGGCGTTGGCTATCAGCCTTTTGACTTTGGCAATTCTTGTTTTGTTCTGTAATGGATTTTGCAAAACGTTTTTGTTGGGGAAGCTGCCAGGTCTTCATCAACCTTTAAAAAAAACTATTTTTGGTCTCAAAAGAGCATGCATTACCATAATCGTCCCTGCCACTGAATGGAACTACTTTGTGCGTGGAAAGGGCAGCCTGCAGTAAGTCACAGTGAAGTCAGGAAATGGCAGAAGTGGGCTGATCATTGTCTCATTATGCATGCTGAAGTGGATGGAATGCAAATATAAATAACACAACAATAAATTAATGGATGCTGTATTGCTGAAAATCCCTAACACCTATGTAGTGCACATATGTTTAGTAAACTCAAAAGGTATTTGCAAATACTAGACCTAAAAAAGCCTTCTGTTCTGGCATTGGCTGCTAGCCTTTTACTTTGCTAATGCTTTTTTTGTAATATTTTTGTAAATGTTTATTACAAACAGAGCGCCTTGCAAAGACAGATAAGTGGAAAGCGTTGCAAAGACATAAAAGAAAGCCGTACCACGACAGATAGCTATATATGTATAAAGTCTTTAGGAATTGGGACTGTGTGTTGGTTGTTTGTAGAAGATAAAAGGAGGGGGATCTTGTGGATGTTTTTGTTGTTTTCAAAACATCCTGCGAGCAACTTGTTTTCCTCCTTTGGAGACTTGTTAAACCAAGAGATGCTATTAACACCTCTCCGTAGGGAACTGTTTGTATTTGTGAAGGGCACACCATAAGCAGACTTGAACTCTTCTGAGAAATTCCTCCTGTAGTGTGGGATATGTGGTTTTACTGCTTAAATCTGACGTTGCTATACTTGAAACATGCTGGTTGAACATGAATACTGATTTATCGAATAGGTTGTCTGTTTTTCCCTTCTGCTTAAGCTTTTCATGGTTGTCTGAAGTTGTAATTCCCAGTGTTATGGGGCCTTTTCTATGGCATTCCTATGCAAAGAGATGGTATAAGTTTGAGGCTTATGGTAATTTTCTTGTTATTTGAAAGTTGCTGACCGAGGAGAAAAATTGGATATTGATGAGGGTGTAATCCAAGATAGAGGCTCTTTTTAAAGACTAGTGGCATGGGTTGGCAGGCAGGTCTTGTGGGAATCTACCATTTACACTTCTGAGATCCACTGATTGTAGAGTTTCTAGCAAGCTTTGAGACTGTTTGTCATTGTTTGATGTTGTGAAGATAGTTTCAGGGATCTTCCAGAGCTCGTATTGAGTGGTGACGTTGTCCTTGTGCTGTTGGCCTGGGATGATCTTCACTTTCCTATGCATAGTGCTTGAGTAAAATTGTTGTCAATTGGCAGGTCTGTCATTTTGAACTTCTTCTCCAGGTTTAGAAATAATAGCAAGCTTCTGCAGACAGTCGATCATTCAAAAACAGTGCTGCTCTTTGGGGTCAAACCAAGTTCAAAATACCCTCCTGGGCAGAAACCAATGACCAAAGAAGCATTGCACCAAAATACATCACACATTATTAACCTAAAAGGAAGGTAATAATTTTATGACACTAAACAAATCCAACCGAGCCCATAATTGTGCCTAAGCTCGGACATTGCGGATGTTCCCAAACCTCCTCATACTTTGGAAATGGAGGACCACGAGGACATAAGATTAAAGGACCCCTTTTCAAATACCCCCCCCTTCAAACAAAAGGTCAATTACTTAGAACCTGGAAACCTCTCTCACACACAGAGGTAATATTGTTTGAAGCTCAGTCTCCTCATTTAATCTCACTCAATCAAAATGTGACAATTTTGCCAAACTCAAAATACAGCCTTGAACTCTCGGAACATTCAAAACAACAAATCTAGTATCTAAACTAAAAGTGAAGAGGCCAATTTGACACCCTAAACTGATGGAACATACTAAGTCTCTGTAAAGCCCATTTGGATTTCAATCATGTTAAAACACCAAAATCGCATTTAAAGAATGTATCTCAACGGAAAAAAGTTGTGAAAATGAGCCCGCCAGGATCACCTGGGCTATAAATGATGACACAAAGTTTGTTCTCTCCAGAAAAGCAATTTTTAAGAATGTTTGTTTGAAATTAATAAACCAACTATTGAGCAATATTTACTTATCCTTCTGCCAACACAGAAATATAAACAAAAAATCTCTGAAGCATGGAAATAAAATCACACAGATTAAACTAGAAATAAAAAAGCTCACACCAAATCGATTTTGAAAAAGTATGTCTCAAACAACGAAGAAAAAACCTCAAAGCTAAAATTGGATATAAAATTTACCAATGACTACCTGGAAAAAACTAAAGCCTCCCTCCACCTGTCAGGAACCAGGGGAAAATTGGGCCTGGCTTTCTCTTACCGTAAACACCCAGAAAAATACCTGACCTATTTCCTCCCTACATAGCTAAAAGTACAAAACATATTTGCTTCTGGAGCACTGGGGGGCTCAAATGTGTAATAGAAGTTGACTAAATGTTGGCCTACCTCTCCAAGTTCGCCTACCTATGCTTACCAGAAACATAGTGTGAAACAGGTGTATTCTTGTCGGGCTTACAAGCTTTTTCAGGCAAATAGCATCTAGAATATGTCCATGCTTTCTAGCAGGAGGTTGCAGTATAATGGGTAAATCCCAAATGTCCTGCAGTGTCCAGTAGATAAGGTGAGGATTTAGGAATAGGGTAGATTAACATCCTTATTGATTTAAACTGTGATGAACCTTCTAATTTGTTTTTTCACAAGCAGCAAAAGTGACTGGCTTTAAAATCCCCATCTGCTTCAAGTGATTTTGTGCCAAGAGATTTAAGAAGCGAGAGATATATTTCAACGAAAGAAAACCTCTGTCAGGGCCAGATCAACAAGGCACCTAATAATGCTATAGACCCTCTGAAAACACAAATAAATTTATCCATCGCCTATTCCTCATGAGCCTTTGAAGCTAACAGGAATTAATTTGGCTTGCACCATATGCATACTTTGTCAGCAGTGGTCTGACAGCCCACATTTATTGACCGTTTAGGTGACAAGAAAGGAAAATCTTTTCAGTGTCATTGTCCAAGAGCAGCATGTTTGGCTAATTTGCTGATCTGGTTCTGAACATGCGGAGCCTCACTTTTGTTGTGCCTCGGGTGACTCCGAAACGGCATTTCATGTTGTGCAGCTGCTTGGGCGGCTGGAAATTGCAGCCTTCGCTGCCTCTAGTTTTTAGGTCTCGCCTAGCGCTGCAGAGCGAAAGCGCTGCCATCGCTTTGCGAAAGATACACAATTGATGGACGGAATGCAGAACAAATCAAAACATTCACCCCCACTCAAGAGATCTGGGTTAAATCCATCATTCTTTTGCTCACCATGCCACCCAGTTTAGACCTGGCCATATGCAAATCAGTCTTGACCCTGTGCCTCATGGGAACAGTCCAGCCCGAACTGCCAAGCCAGGTCCTCTCTGGACCGGAAAAAAGCCTCCTAGGACCGGTTTCGGGGTTTCACCCCTCTTCAGCCAGGATAGCTTGATTCCAGTGGCACAGTGAGCCCAGTACCCACGTCTGGGCATACCTGGCGCACTTAGTGTGAGAAAGCAAAAGATACACAATTGATGGACGGAATACAGAACAAATCAAAACATTCACCCCCAGTCAAGAGATCTGGATTAAATCCATCATTCTTTTGCTCACCATGCCAACCCAGTTTAGATCTACCCATATGCAAATCAGTCTTGACCCTGTGCCTCATGGGAACAGTCCAGCCCAAACTGCCAAGCCTGGTCCTCCATGGACCGGAAACAAGCATCCTAGGACCGGTTTCGGGGTTTCACCCCTCTTCAGCCAGGATAGCTTGATTCCAGTGGCACAGTGAGCCCAGGACCCACGTCTGGGCATACCTGGCGCACTTGGGGCAAGAAAGCAAAAGATACACAATTGATGGACGGAATGCAGAACAAATCAAAACATTCACCCCCAGTCAAGAGATCTGGGTTAAATCCATCATTCTTTTGCTCACCATGCCACCCCAGTTTAGACCTGGCCATATGCAAATCAGTCTTGACCCTGTGCCTCATGGGAACAGTCCAGCCCGAACTGCCAAGCCAGGTCCTCCCTGGACCGGAAACAAGCATCCTAGGACCAGTTTCGGGGTTTCACCCCTCTTCAGCCAGGATAGCTTGATTCCAGTGGCACAGTGAGCCCAGGACCCATGTCTGGGCATACCTGCCGCACTTAGGGCGAGAAAGCAAAAGCTACACAATTGATGGACGGAATGCAGAACAAATCAAAACATTCACCCCCAGTCAAGAGATCTGGATTAAATCCATCATTCTTTTGCTCACCATGCCACCCCAGTTTAGATCTAGCCATATGCAAATCAGTCTTGACCCTGTGCCTCATGGGAACAGTCCAGCCCAAACTGCCAAGCCTGGTCCTCCCTGGACCGGAAACAAGCATCCTAGGACCAGTTTCGGGGTTTCACCCCTCTTCAGCCAGGATAGCTTGATTCCAGTGGCACAGTGAGCCCAGGACCCACGTCTGGGCATACCTGGCGCACTTGGGGCAAGAAAGCAAAAGATACACAATTGATGGACGGAATGCATAACAAATCAAAACATTCACCCCCAGTCAAGAGATCTGGGTTAAATCCATCATTCTTTTGCTCACCATGCCACCCCAGTTTAGACCTGGCCATATGCAAATCAGTCTTGACCCTGTGCCTCATGGGAACAGTCCAGCCCGAACTGCCAAGCCAGGTCCTCCCTGGACCGGAAACAAGCATCCTAGGACCAGTTTCGGGGTTTCACCCCTCTTCAGCCAGGATAGCTTGATTCCAGTGGCACAGTGAGCCCAGGACCCATGTCTGGGCATACCTGCCGCACTTAGGGCGAGAAAGCAAAAGCTACACAATTGATGGACGGAATGCAGAACAAATCAAAGTATTCACCCCCAGTCAAGAGATCTGGGTTAAATCCATCATTCTTTTGCTCACCATGCCACCGCAGTTTAGACCTGGCATGCAGTATACACTAAAGTATACACTAAAGTGGGGGAAGCTCCGTTTAAGCTCCACCCACTCTTTGCCCCTCTTTTGGATTGGCTTAGATCGTAAATGCTGCCTTCTGATTGGTTTTTAGCTTGTTAGTCCCTCCTCCTGTCTGCCATGTTCTGATTTGTATGCTTCCATGTCTATCAGCCCCTTTACTTTAAAAACAATTTTGTTGCGGTGGCTCACCCACTTCACTTTCGCAGTCCATGACTGCTGGGGACACCCCCACCCACCCCTGCACTCCCGTTCATGCCTTTTTGCCTGCCTGGACTCCCGTTTTAAATGCAATAGGACTTGCGTAAATGCGAGTTCTATTGTATTGCAAATGCTTGTTTTTAAAGTAGTCCTCCAAATGTCAGCAGCAGTTGCCTGCTTGTGGGCAGCAGTGCGTGTCACTTCCGCCTCGCTCGAGCCTCCCTGGAGCCCACACCTTTGTTTTACAGCAGCTGCCCGCAGCATTGACAGCGAAAGCGCGCACAGCGTGCTCAATATAAACACAGCACGTTGTCCTGCCCGAAGTAGGACAACACTTCCTGTTTGTCCAGACTTTTGGCGTGCATGCGTATGCATATAAAATGTCAATAACTGTTTATATTGAGCACGCTGTGCACGCTTTCGCTTTCAATGCTGCCGGGACACTCAACGGGCTTGTTAATCGCCATCCTGGGCCGGCGACGCCACAGGCTGCGGGGACACAGGCGCTGGTTGCTCCTCATTGCAGTGCTGGGGCTCGGGTGGGTGCTACTGGTGCTTATACAAGGGGCGGTGGCAGGGACTCAATCTCTGATGCACCCGGTGAGGTGGGAGGACGTGGGCGGCTTACGGAAACCGACCGGTGTACGAGAAGCACCGCTTAATGAGGCTGCTTTGGGGGAGCTAGGCCGGGCAATAAAGTTGAACTTGCAGAGTGAGGAGCGCACCAAGGAAGAAGCGAGAATTAGGCAGCACCACATCAACACCTACCTCAGCCAGCGCATCTCCCTTTACCGGCGCCTACCCGAACGCTGAAACCCTCTGAGTGTTGGGGTAGCGAGGGCCGGGTAGCCGCTAACCAAAGGGGGAGAAAACAAAAAGGCTGTTGTGCAATGGAAGAGACAAATGAGCACCTGCACTTTAGTGTGCCTGGCCCAACCTGCCCGCCCCCCCCCAAGCCCACTTAACTTTTGTTGGCACGCAGTAGACCTGTCTTTCGTAGACCTTTTATGGGTAATCCTTCAGTTTCCCATCACTTTGAGCTTTGTTACCACTATCATTGGCCTTGATTTATATTTATTTTTCATGTGTAGGACAGTACCTTATACACTCTCGGTGCTTCCGCTCTCTATCTCTTTGGTGCTCACCGACGTGTGTTGTTACTATGTCCTCTTGTTTCTCTCTCCTTTCTGTAGCATTTACCCATCCTTCCTTTCATTCCCCGACGTTTTCATTATGTAGTAACCCCTTTCACCCTATCCTTGCCTTTTATAACTCTTCTCTTACGTTTCTTCCCCCACTGTTCTGCCTTTAGCTCCGGCTTCTGCGTCAGCTCTTGCATGCTCTTTCTTACCACTCCCCGCGTTTCTCTTCACCTGCAGCTTCACCCTCTCACATTGCATCTCCTTCACTGCTGGTTTATCTCGTACTATACTGTTGCTCTCCTCCGCTATTACCTCACTGCATCAGTCACTCTTGTTTTTCTCTCTGTCCTTTCCATTGCTCTCCCCAGCTGTTTCTGCCCCTCCCATTTGCCTCTTCTTTTGCTCCCCCTACTGCTGTTTCTGTCTTTCCCTCTAGTCCGCACCCGTATTTTTTTTGCCGGTTTTATATAGTGCAAAGTCAACCCGAAGGTATTGGAGCGCTTTACATAAGCACCAGTTCCAAAAGCAGCCTCTCTGCCATTACACCACATCTTCGCTCACCTTCTCTCTATTTTTTCCTCCCAACTCTCTGTCTGTTGTTTCCCTATCCTCTGAAAATTCTGTGACCTCGCCTTCCCTGCTGTTCCTATATCTTCCCTGCTACTGTAGTTTCCCTCCCATCCCTCCGCGCCGTCTAGCTCTGCTGTTTCTTGCATCCTCCCTTAGCTGCTTCATGACCCATCCTCTCTGTTAATTCGCCCCCTCTACTGCTGTTGCTCTTCCGTTGGCGCCCGTCATCTGCTCTCTGTCTCCTTTGCTGGTACCCTTTATCGTTCAACATATATGTCACTCTTCTTCCTCCATCTGCTCCCCCCACACTTTTCTCTTTCCCTTCTGTTTATATCTCTCTGCCCTAATGACTCTCCCTATTATTTATCGCTCCTATTATTGTTTCCGTCTCTTTCCTCACCCAGTTCTCGGACTGTTTTTGTCTTCAATTACCTGTTGTTGTTTCTCATCCCCCTCCTTAGTTTCTCTTTTTCATGCTGCTGTTATGTTCGCCGGGATGCCCTTTATCTTTTTTTCGTCATTCCTCCTTATACCCTGCAGTTATCTCACCCTCTACCGCTTATTTGTCTCTTCAACAGTATTTTCTGTCCTTGCGTGCTGCTCACAATCCACAATTTCACCAGAGCTACAGTTATCTGCCTTTCTTCTACGTTTATTGGGGACCGGGGTTGTGGGGAGGAGAGGGTAGGGGGTTTGTTCTTAACCCCTCCTTTCAGTGACCTTCCTCACTCCTCTTTGCATACTAATTGCTGCTGTCTCTTGCCCCTAGCCTGCCTCTGGCCCACTCTCTTTGCTTATCTCCCCATGGTCCCGGATGTCATTCCCTCGATCCATGACTAGTGGTTTATCTCACCTTTAATCTCGAAAGCCACATCAACTCTACCCCCCTCACCCCCAACCCCCTCTACTGTTCACCTACCTGCACTGTCAACCCATCACACTCTATGTTTCCCCTCCTCTGCTCGGCATATCCACCTCTCTATTCCTATTTTCGACCTGTCCCCCTGTACAGCTAGCCCACCCATTGCTAAAGTCCATCTACCTCTCCCTACTTTCCACACATCCCTCTTTGCTTTGCCCAGATTTCACTTCCATCTACCCATCTCTCTATGCTGTCCACCTACTCTTCTCTGTTGTCCACCTACCCCCGTACAGTCAGCTCATCCTTTCCTACTGTCCACCTATCCTACCCTGTAGTCCATTCATCTCTCTACTGTCCATCCTTTTCTCTCTGCTGTCTTCAAACCTCTCTACTTTCCACCCATATCTTTAAAACATCCACCAATTCCTCTCTGGCATCCACCCATTCCACTCTACTGCTCTAAACCTCTCTTCAAGTCTACCCATCTCTCTATGCTGTCCACCTATTCCTCTCTGGCGGCCACCCATACCATTTTGCTGCCCCAAACCTCTCTTCTGTTTGGAGGTTGAACTAGGGCACAGAGGGACAGACTTCAAATAATAGTTTATGGAGAGATATAAAAGCATGCAGACGAAAACGTCGAATGCAAATAACAATAACTTGAAAACGCACTGTGCTGACCGTTTGGTTAGCTTGTGGGTACTTCATTTGTTTTCTTTTATTGCTGGTGGATATAGACCTTCTCGGCACCATAATGTATTCGATCATCGTGATACTAAAAAAATAATAAAGTGCCATATTTTGCCTTGGAAAATAGTTCAGTTTCCCAGTACTTGCAGTGTAACAAACTTCAGAGAATGAGGAGTGCTCAGCCGACAGTACAGTAATGGGTGATTTAGCAGATGGCTTTAGTATGTAGGGGAAAAAACAGATGTCTTTATGGCAAAGTAGAGCAATCTACAAGAATGCATCTCCAACTTTCTTTAACTGGAGGATGAATGGGGGAGCTGTGTGGTGTTAGGCTATTGCAGAGTTTGAACACACACCATAGACTTATTTGTGAATGTTTATCGTGCATAACTTCTGTTAATGTCTATTAATACTGTCCACTGCCCAGCACTGAAAGAGGCTAGAAATACATATCTGCTTCCTTTAATATAAATATTTACGTTTGACTCTCCTCAGGATTTGATGGACTTGCTGCAAAACCCACCAAATAAATTTGTGTGTTTTGTAGTGTGCATATTTAAAAAAATGTTTTTCACCTGTTTATTGAATGGATGTAATAATATTTGGACTTATGAATGATGAGAAACATTTTATGTATTTTGATTACCAATCTTTTTAATATGCTGATTGTAGACCGCGGGGTATGTCAAAATCAATTAACAAATAAACTTGAAACTTCATTGTGACAAGCATAGGAAACCTGAGATTGATTAGTGTGAGTGGAGGACCTCTGCTAGTTGAAAGTTTCCTTATGTGAAAAGAAAGGGCACTACAGGGACAGGGATGCTGGCCTTCGGTGAGCTTGAGGAACAAGAAGAGAGCAGCAAGTGGGAACTTGTGGGTCCTCCTAAGTGTGCCATTTGATTGGTAGGAAAAGGCTTGAGGGACTTATCAGGTGGCGTATTATGTTTTCTTTACGTTGGTGTAGGCGTTTAGTTGAGGAGGAGTGGCAAGGGAAGTGCTACTGGCTGTGTGTGTACTTGGGCTAGTAGTTGGGCTACTGTGATGCTTGTTTGTGTGATGCTCTGTGTAAGGCTCAACCGAGTCCGTGTACGAGCAGGTGGTGGAGAAAGATTTGGAACTCCATGCAAATCACGCAGTTTGGTGCTTATTTTCCCTCCATGTTAAAGAACAGTAGACGTTTCAGCACACAGGCTAATGTGCTGCATAGCTAAATGCATATAAGGTCCCAAAGGCGAGACTGATTGCATTGCAAATGCGTGTTAATGTTTCAACTACTTACCAGTAATTTGATTTTAATTATCTTTCTATTCCTTGTGTCCTGATGTGCGTCCACACTCTGGAGACAACCATTCTGCTGCCCACTTAAAAGAAAAAAGTTTAAACTTCTACGCACCCCACCCCCTCCTCCCCCGTCGTGCCTAAAAAGGATCACCTTAACTGAGAATCCTTCTGAGTCAACTTTCAAAGCAGCCCCATTGACCAATAGCAAAGATTGAAATCTGGTAAAGAGGGTCCCTGTGTTGTGAGGTCTTTAACGAGTATTACTAGTCAGGGTAATGACATTAGTGGTAAGTAACCAAAGCATTATCTCCTTATCACTTTTTTTTTGCAGCCCTTACATCATTTGGATCTACCTAAGCAGATATGACCAGCATCAACTGCCCACAATGGTATCTAACTATAAAGGTTAAAGTTCGGACACCAAGAAGGATACACATAACCAAGAAAGCAAGCCCTGCCCCAGGTGCCAACACAAGATTGGGTCAACAAGCAACAAAAAACAATAGGTAGCAGTACAATAATGCACCCAGAGAAGCAGGCCACTGCTCCTGAAGGTGCTGTTTTGTACTGCTACCTGCCTTGTCTGCAAGAAACAACCACCATAAGGCACCCGGGGACACAAGGAAACTAAATGCTCTCTACAGAGGAGAAGCACATCCTGCAACACCCTTGATGCATGTAAAATATACCAGAAAGCAGTATAAGGAAGACTAGGAACCGAAGCTACCAGTGGCCCCTTCCTCCCTTGCAGAGCAGTCACCCCAAGGCCTAAGCAAAAAAAGTACGCAGGTGAGACACTAACACAAGAAGGTCAGGAACAGAAACCCCAGATGGGAAACCCAAGAGCAGCTCGAACATGAGAGCAAGACCCCAAAAGAAACTAAAATCCAAGCACCCTGGAGGATGCAGAAAGAGTGCCAAAGAAAGCTTCACCACCAGACCCAAAACAGAGTAACAAAAGCACATTACCCCAACCTAGGTACCAACGGTAAACCAAAAAGGAAAACACTGTAAGCAGGGATCACACTTACCCCTCAAGGCAGCAGAATGGTGCCAAGACCACTTGTAGAGAAGTCCTGGCTCAGGTTGTCAGGCATTTCAGGGGGGAAAAAACCCAAGAAGGTTCAATTGGAAAGTACCATGAAGTAGCTACTGAAGCGAGCATAAACGAGGGCAGGCAGCTGGGGCAGCAGAGTAGGAAGGCCAGGACTGCCACAGAAGGCACTAACACCACAACTCATCACACTGCAGGAGCAATCAGGGCTCGAAAAATCATTAAAAATGCACTAGACCTGCAGGTCTAGTAACCTACAAAATCTCCTCGACCCAACTGAAATGCACTTGACCTCTAATCTGAAAGCTGAGCAAATGTGACATGTTAACAAGATTTAAAAGCATTTTTATTGCTCATTTACTTTGTGAGCAATAAATATGCCTTTAAATCTTGCTATCTTGTCACATTTCCCGTTTTTTCAGAGGCAGAGGTCAAGTGTCAGTTTGTATTCCTACTCGCCAGCAAGGGCGATTAGGACCTAAAAATAGCTCGTCCTGATTCAATTTAACTCGCAAATTCGAGCGGTCGAGTGAATTTGTCGAGCCCTGGCAATGGAAGACCCATATAGGTCATTATGCCGGAGTCAATGAGCCCAAACACACCAAATGTCTGAGGAGGCTGGAGGGGCATGAAGAAAGTCATCCAGGCCAACCCACAGCATGACCAAACACCCAGAGGCAAACAGTAATCAAAGAAGTAGAGGGCAGAGTTAGGGGGAGAAGCAAAAAGGGCTACCAAGCACAAAGCACACAGCACAGTCCCAGATAGTTCCCAGCAAGCGATATTAGGCCACACAAAAAGACCTCAAAACCCTCTATAGGACCAGTTGCTGGAAACATCATAGAGCAAAAAGCAACTAAGGGGTACACAGAGCCAGCATGTTCACTAGGGTTGCAGAGACACTCACAAAAAAGTGCTAACACCTCCAAAGAAGTCCCATTAGCAATTTGTATGCAGCACATGGGCAGCCCACTATAGGCCATCAGGCTTAAACAAATAAGATGGTTAGGAAGAACCATTTAAACACCTGCTACCTTACCAAAAGAGCAAAATGACAAACTCGGAAAATACCTGTTAGACCTGCCAGCCCTTTGGCTGTCCCCTCCTCCTTTTTCTTCCTTTACCCTCTAATTTTTCTGTCCACTAGTTTTTTTTTGGTGTTGACTTAGAGGCTCTGGGTGCCCCATTATCACTAATTGATGGTGTGGCGCAAGGTGCTTCCCTAAAATGGAGGGAGAGTGAGAGCTCCTCTACAAAATGGTGGCCTAAACTATCACCTCAGAGACTGGGCCATAGGCTGACATGAGGAGTTCCAGAACCTTCTGGGCCACTCTGGACAGTCAGGGCCCAGGCTATATATAGAGCTGAGGTGCGTCGGCCATTTTGTGTGAAGTGAGGTAGTCAGGAGTAAGGCACCTGAGTGGGGAGGTAGGTGCGCTGGAGGGGAAACTGCCGTCAGCCTCTGACCCTGGGATCACGTTAACCTTTCTGTGCTCCCCGCCTAGCCAGGACCCCTGAAGAGAACCGGGGAAAGGAGTTAACACCTACGACCTTATCTTCTACTTCCCTGACTGGGCCTGGGCCCCCCCTATCTTGATCTGCCTCTGGCGTGTGGACTGCCACCTCCCAACCCACCTGCCCTGAGCCACGGCATCGCTGTGAGGAAGAAGGGAGCACTAGGCGCTGAGAACATCGCCACCCCTTAATTTGTTTGAGGAAGAAGGGAGCGCTAGGCGCTGAGAACATCGCCACTCCTTATTTTGTGTGAGGAACAAGGGAGCGCTAGGCGCTGAGAACATCGCCACCCCTTAATTTGTGCCACCCCCGTCGGGGCTGCCCCAGAGGGTAACTTACCGCCGTGGCCCTGGGCTGTGTCGCCCGTTCCTGCCACACTTGGGCCCGCGGGGAGGTCCGGGGCCCCGCCGCTGCCGTCGCAGCCTCATCGACGCGGCTCTCTGTGAGGAGAGGGCCGCCGGAGTTCAAAGAAGGCCGCGTAGGCCTGAAGCCGTGATCCACCATCACGTGACGCGGGCGGACTGCGCGACGCCGCCCCCGCCGCTGCAGGATTCAATCTGTGAGCCGCGCCCCCGCAGGCCGCACTGCCATTGGCGGCTGCAGGCGCACCTCTGCCGGATCCCTCCCCGATGCGGAGCTGACGGGGAGATCTGCCGGAGTCCCCGCAACGCGGGACTCCCAGCCGACATCTGTGGGCCCGGGCCTGAAGCCTCAGAGACCGGCGCAAGGGCCTGAAAAAGGCCGAAGACACAGGTAATCTCCGGGGAGGAGGGTGGGAGGCCCACAAGGCCCGGAGCACGCCCCTCCCCCGGGGAGATCCAACGTGAGGCCCCCTTTTGACTCCAGAGCGTGACTGAACTGGACCACGGTCCCCCTTCACGAGGTGCCCCACGGGGAGAAGGGTCCAGCAGGTGCCTCAAAGACTTGCCATGTGTTAAAGCGCTATTGATTTCTGGATCACTACGTTATGCTGGAGGGCCACAGCTGACGTGTTATTGATTCCATAATTGAAGTGCGAATGTTCTGCCAGATGCAGCGCTATGTGCGGCACTAAGTTTAATAACTCTATTTGAGGTGCTATGAAATCGCTATGTGCAGCACTAAGTCTAATAACTCTATTTAAGGTGCTATGAAATCGCTATGTGCAGCGCTAAGTCTAATAACTCTATTTAAGGTGCTATGAAATCACTATGTGCAGCGCTATGTTTAATAACTCTATTTAAAGCGCTATGAAATTTGCTGTGCTGTGTTTGACCACCAGATGGTGCGCTTGATTTCATACCAGGTCTAAGATATTTATGCAGTGCCAATCTAGTCACAATGAAATGTTTTGACCCTAACGTGATGTAGATAAAAACTGATTGGTTTCATTTGAAGGAAAAGAAAAACATGATAGAAGGAGAGATAAAGCTCTTCTAATTTTTCTAAATTCTCTGGTGTAGTGTCGTTTTTAGTGGTGGTACGCTGGAGTGCTGAGGTGAGTGGGATGCAAGCACGACATGTTACTCTGGAATGAGGCCTTTCCACTTGAGCCAAGCTACCCTAGGACTTTAGGTCCAACAAGTTGGTGTTCAGCGGTGGGATTCTGAGCTTGTGCTTGCGTCTACTCATCAGCAATTCAGTGTGCGCCACGCACCCTACACCTGATTTTTGTTTTTATTGGAGTTTTCTCCAGGTTGTCTCCCTGATTGGATTCTTTTGGATTTTCCGAAATTATCCCTGTCCTGTGGTGTGGCTTTCTTTTGAGAGAAGGTTCCTCTTACCTTGAGAGTTCTTTTCCGCATTGTTAGGGCCCCACCTGGCAGGATGGAGTTTGAGCTGGGTAGTCTAGAAGAGTACACTATAACTCAGCTAAAGGAATTCTGCCTGGACAGGGGGGTATTTTTCAAGCGGGGAGCAAAAAGAGAGGAGCTCCAGACTAGCTTGAGAGCCTGGGTGATGGCCCACCCTAACGGGGAACGGGAGGAGGAGGGTCCGGGACTGGACACCACGGAAGGGGCAGAGTCACTTCTTCCCACTGAGAGCAGCTATAGGGTTGCAGGACCCAGGGCGCCTTCAAGCGCCAGTAGTAGCGCTTCAGGGAGAAGCCTTTCTTCGGCTGACTTAGCTGACAGGAGGGAGGAGAGGCAGTTCAGGATGGAATTAGCCCGTTTGGAGAAGGAGAGGGAAGAGCGGAGGTTCCTTCATGAGCTCCATTTAAAAGAATTGGATCTCAAGGCCCTTCAGTTAGGGACCCCCAGTAGTCCTGTTGGTGGCAGCGTACAGAAAGAAGTTCCCAGGGAGCCTAGACCCCACTTACCAAAGGACGTAGTTGCCAGCTATGGTGTTGAGGACGACATCGCCAAGTGGTTGGCTGCCTATGAGGTCTCCTTACGAGCCCATGGGATCCCGGAAGCTCAGTGGGGGGTGGTCTGTACAGGTACATGCCTCCGGTGGGGAGGGATGCCCTTTTAGCCCTAGAACAACGGGAGTAGACCAATTACCCCATCATGAGGGTCGCCTTGATTAGGAAATTTGGGCTGACCCCTGAGAAGTACAGGCAGAGATTCCGGGGTAGCCAAAAGCTGGCCGCCCAGAATTGGGTGGACTTCCTGGACTACGCCAAAAAGGCTTTGGAGGGCTGGGTGCAGGGCAGTGAGGTGAAAGACTACGAGGGGTTGTATAACCTGTTTTTGAGGGAGCACCTCCTCGAGAAAAGTTTTCCGGAGCTGCGTTAACACCTGGTGGACAGCAAGCTGACTAATCCTAGGAAGCTTGCAGAGGAGGCGGACATCTGGGCTAGTACCCGGGTGTCTTCAAAAGGAACAGGGGGGGATTCCCAAAGGACCGGACAAGGCGCTCCCCAGAAGAAAGAGGGGGGAGACAAAAAGAAGGAGTTCCCTAAAGGCCCCCAAAAGAGTTCGCAGGGAAAGGGATCAGGTTTCCCTCCTAAGGTTGGCCCCCACAAACCCCCTTATCCTGACCATGGGCAGCAGCCTAGGGATGTCCGTTGCTATGAGTGTGGCGAGATTGGGCACTACAAGGGGGATGCCAAGTGTCCCAAGAGACCACACCCTCCCACTGGAGGAAAGACCCCATGGGTGGCGAGTGTAGTGCTCGGGGAGGAGTTGCCCCTAGATAAGGGAGGTGAGTGGGCAGGGCTAACATTAGTGTCCCTGGTAGACTGCGAGATGGTTCCTAAGACCCATGTGCCCTCGAATAGTAGCAAGTACAGGCAATGGGTCACCATCAATGCCCAGAGGGTGGAGGCTCTGAGGGACACAGGAGCCAGCATGACTATGGTAAGGAGTCAGCTGGTGTCCCCAGAGCAGGTGGTTCCCAACGTAGTCCACCCGGTTGTGATGGCTGACAACCGAGAGGGTCACTATCCAGTGGCCCAGATTCCCTTTGAGTGGGGAGGGGTTGCGGGTCCTCTTCGAGTTGGGGTAAGCCCTGCCATGCCGGTCGACTGTCTGTTGGGAAATGACCTTGAACATACGGCCTGGAAGGAGGTCGAGTTCAAGGCTCATATGGAGATGTTGGGGTCGCCTGAGTGGACTTGTGCCAACACGCGGTCCGTGACTGCCCGGAGGGGGAGTTCACAGAGGTTGGAGCCTGGGACAAAGGCCCAACCAGCTGCCAAAAAGGGTAGACGGGGACGGGGACAGGGGAAGCCTGCCCCGGCATCTGCACCTCGTAAGATGGATGGGGCAACTGAGGTGGTCCCGGAGTCCACAGAGGGGGATGTGACTTCCCTGGAGGGCTTACCTACCCCTGCAGAATGGCAGGTGGAGGGAGGACCTACCAGGGAGGAGTTTTGTCGGGTCCAGAAGGAGTGCACCACCCTTGAGGGCTTACGGCGACAGGCCGAAGCCCAGGCAGCGGGTAACGATCCGGGGAACTTCCACATATATTGGGAAGATGGTCTCCTCTATAGCGAACCCAAGGCTCCGGTGCATGGATCATCCCAGGCCTTGGTGGTTCCCCAGCGTTACCGAGCCTTCCTTTTGGAATTGGCTCACGAGATACCCTTGGCAGGACACTTGGGACAGGACAAGACCTTTGCTCAGCTTGTCCTTCACTTCTACTGGCCTCAGATGAGGATTACGTCCAACACTTTTTGTAGGACATGTGTCACCTGCCAAGCTAGTGGGAAAACAGGGATGAAGCTGAAAGCTCCCCTGGAACCACTGCCTGTCGTTGGCACCCCCTTTGAGAGGGTGGGCATCGACATTGTTGGGCCATTGGATCCACCAGCGTCTGCCGGTCACAGGTTTATCCTGGTTCTGGTGGATCATGCCACCCGGTACCCAGAGGCTATTCCTCTGAGGACCATTACCGCACCTGCGGTGGCACGGGCCCTGATGGGGATTTTCACCCGGATGGGCTTCCCCAAGGAAGTTGTGTCTGACAGAAGTACCAACTTCTTGTCAGCATACATACGGGCTATGTGGAAGGAGTGTGGAGTTACCTACCGGTTCTCCACCCCTTATCACCCTCAGACCAATGGTCTGGTGGAGAGGTTTAATAAAACCTTGAAGGGCATGATCAGGAGTCTGCCCGAGAGCCTGAGGAGAAAATGGGACGTCCTCCTGCCTTGTTTACTGTTCTCCTACAGGGAGGTACCGCAGAAGGGAGTGGGCTTCAGCCCCTTCGAGCTGTTGTACGGGCACCCTGTACGAGGACCCCTCAGCCTGGTGAAGGATGGATGGGAGAAGACTCCCAGAAGACTCCCAGAAAACTTCCCCCGGATGTGGTGAGCTACATGCTGGCCTTTCGTAGCCAAATGGCTAGGTTGTGGAAGCAAGCTTCCGAAAACCTAGAAGCCAGCCAGACGGTCATGAAGGAGTGGTATGACCAAAATGCTTACCCGGTGAAGCTGGAGCCTGGCCAGAAGGTGTGGGTCATGGAGCCTGGAAAGCTTAGCTCCCTCCAGGATCGCTGGTTAGGCCCCTTTGAGGTGATTGAGAAGAAGGGCAAGGTCTTAAGACCCCCAGGCAGCCCCATCGGGTGCTTCATGTCAACCGCCTCAAGCCCCACCAAGAGAGATCAGAGGTCATTTTGATGATGGTGACTGATGGGTCAGAGGAAGAGGAAAGTGAACCTCTCCCTGATCTTTTCGCGTCCCAAGAGAAGTATGGGTCGGTAGAGGGAGTGATCCTCTCACCATCTCTAACTCCTGAACAGCGGAGAGACTGCCGCCAGGTTCTGGAGCAGTACGCTTCACTGTTCTCACTTATCCCGGGAAGGACTCATCTGTGTACCCATGATGTGGACACAGGGGACAGCCCACTTGTGAAGTCCAAGTCCTACCACTTGTCGGATAAGGTGAAGGCTAGCATCCATGGTGAAGTCACTAAGATGCTGGAGCTGGGAGTAATTGAACCTTCAAGCAGTCCCTGGTCCAGTCCGGTGGTACTGGTACCCAAAGCTGCCCCGCCGGGCACTACCCCAGAACTCAGGTTCTGTGTGGATTACAGGGGACTGAACTCTGTGACAAAGACCGATGCTCATCCTATCCCGAGGGCGGATGAGCTCATTGACCGGTTGGGAGCTGCCCAATATCTTTGACCTTACATCCGGGTACTGGCAGATCTCCCTGACAGATGGAGCAAAGGAAAGGTCAGCCTTCTCCACACCTGAGGGTCACTACCAGTTCTGCGTGATGCCCTTTGGGCTCAAGAACGCCCCCGCCACTTTTCAGCGGCTGGTGAACCAGGTCCTCTCCGGGATGGAGGCTTTCTCGGTTGCTTACCTGGATGACATCGCCGTCTTCAGCAGCAGCTGGGAGGACCATTTGGGTCACCTTCAGGCTGTCCTTCAGGCCCTGCAGCAGGCAGGCCTGACGATCAAGGCCAGCAAGTGCCAGATCGGGCAGGGGTCGGTAGTGTACCTCGGTCACTTGGTGGGTCGGGGCAGGGTGCAACCCCTCCAGGCCAAGATTGAAACCATCATGGCCTGGGAACCCCCCAAGACTCAGACGGAGGTCCGAGCCTTTCTGGGCCTCACCGGTTACTACCGACGCTTCGTCAAGGGGTATGGTACTATCGTGGCTCCCTTGACTGAGCTTACATCAAAGAAGCACCCTCGACGGGTAATCTGGACCGAGGTGTGTCAACGAGCCTTTGACACCTTGAAACAAGCAATGTGTGCGGCGCCTGTCCACAGGGCCCCTGACTTCTCCCAAGTAGTTCATCGTCCAAACGGATGCGTCGGAGCATGGCATCGGGGCATTGCTGTCGCAGCTCAAGGAAGAGGTCTGGACCAACCTGTGGTTTTCCTATCCAGGAGACCACTCCCCCGGGAACAGAGGTGGAGTGCGATCGAACGGGAGGGTTTTGCGGTGGTGTGGGCTCTGAAGGAGTTGCGGCCATACCTGTTTGGCTTGCACTTCTTGGTTGAGACCGACAACAGGCCCCTCAGGTGGCTGATGCAAATGAGGGGCGAGAATCCTAAGTTGTTGAGGTGGTCCATCTCCCTACAGGGAATGGACTTTAGGGTGGAACATCGCCCAGGAGTGGACCACGCCAATGCTGACGGTCTCTCCAGGTATTTACGCCTTAGTGATGAGAACTCCCAAGGGATTGGGTAGCTCTCCCCACTTTCAGCTGGGGGGACGTGTGTTAGACCTGCCAGCCTTTTGACTGTCCCCTCCTCATTTTTCTTCCTTTACCCTCTAATCTTTCTGTCCACTAGTTTTTTTTGGTGTTGACTTAGAGGCTCTGGGTGCCCCATTATCACTAATTGATGGTGTGGCGCAAGGTGCTTCCCTAAAATGGAGGGAGAGTGAGAGCTCCTCTGCAAAATGGTGGCCTAAACTATCACCTCAGAGACTGGGCCATAGGCTGACATGAGGAGTTCCAGAACCTTCTGGGCCACTCTGGACAGTCAGGGCCCAGGCTATATATAGAGGTGAGGTGCGTTGGCCATTTTGTGTGAAGTGAGGTAGTCAGGAGTAAGGCACCTGAGTGGGGAGGTAGGTGCGCTGGAGGGGGAAACTGACTGTTCTTAGGGCCTGCTTTCTTCCCCCCTCGGTTTACACTGCCCCCTACCTCGTGACCTAGCCCTGCCGTCAGCCTCTGACCCTGGGATCACGTTAACCTGTGCTCCCCGCCTAGCCAGGACCCCTGAAGAGAACCGGGGAAAGGAGTTAACACCTACGACCTTTTCTTCTACTTCCCTGACTGGGCCTGGGCCCCCCCTATCTTGATCTGCCTCTGGCGTGTGGACTGCCACCTCCCAACCCACCTGCCCTGAGCCAGGGCATCGCTGTGAGGAAGAAGGGAGCGCTAGGAGCTGAGAACATCGCCACCCCTTAATTTGTGTGAGGAAGAAGGGAGCGCTAGGCGCTGAGAACATCGCCACCCCTTAATTTGTTCCACCCCCGTTGGGGCTGCCCCAGAGGGTAACTTACCGCCATGGCCCTGGGCTGTGTCGCCTGTTCCTTGGGCCCGCGGGGAGGTCCGGGGCCCCGCCGCTGCCGTCGCAGCCTCATCGGCGCGGCTCTCTGTGAGGAGAGGGCCGCCGGAGTTCAAAGAAGGCCGCGTAGGCCTGAAGCCGTGATCCACCGTCACGTGACGGGGGCGGACTGCGCGACGCCGCCCCCGCCGCTGCAGGATTCAATCTGTGAGCCGCGCCCCCGCAGGCCGCACTGCCATTGGCGGCTGTGGGCGCGCCTCTGCCGGATCCCTCCCCGATGCGGAGCTGACGGGGAGATCTGCCGGAGTCCCCGCAACGCGGGACTCCCAGCCGACATCTGTGGGCCCGGGCCCGAAGCCTCAGAGACCGGCGCAAGGGCCTGAAAAAGGCAGAAGACACAGGTAATCTCCGGGGAGGAGGGCGGGAGGCCCACAAGGCCCGGAGCACGCCCCTCCCCCGGGGAGATCCAACGTGAGGCCCCCTTCGACCCCAGAGCGTGACTGAACTGGACCACGGTCCCCCTTCACGAGGTGCCCCACAGGGAGAAGGGTCCAGCACTTGCCATGTGTTAAAGCGCTATTGATTCCACATCTGATGTGTTATTGATTCCATAATTGAAGTGCGAATGTTCTGCCATATGCAGCGCTATGTGCGGCACTAAGTCTAATAACTCTATTTGAGGTGCTATGAAATCGCTATGTGCAGCACTAAGTCTAATAACTCTATTTAAGGTGCTATGAAATCGCTATGTGCAGCGCTAAGTCTAATAACTCTATTTAAGGTGCTATGAAATCGCTATGTGCAGCGCTAAGTTTAATAACTCTATTTAATGTGCTATGAAATCGCTATGTGCAGCGCTATGTTTAATAACTCTATTTAAGGTGCTATGAAATCGCTCTGTGCAGCGCTAAGTTTAATAACTTTATTTAAGATGCTATGAAATCGCTATGAGTAGCGCTATGTTTAATAACTCTATTTAAAGCGCTATGGAATTTGCTGTGCTTTGTTTGACCACCAGATGGTGCGCTTGATTTCATACCAGGTCTAAGATATTTATGCAATGCCAATCTAGTCACGATGAAATGTTTTGACCCTAACGTGATATAGATAAAAACTGATTGGTTTCATTTGAAGGAAAAGAAAAACATGATAGAAGGAAAGATAAAGCTCTTCTAATTTTTCTAAATTCTCTGGTGTAGTGTCGTTTTTAGTGGTGGTACGCTGGAGTGCTGAGGTGAGTGTGATACAAGCATGGCATGTTACTCTGGAATGAGGCCTTTCCACTTGAGCCAAGCTACCCTAGGACTTTAGGTCCAACAATACCACAACCCCTAACTCCAGGGGACTCAGGAAAGTACACAAAATACAGGAGAAGCTTGAAGAGGCACCTATTAACATAGGGTACCAATCTCAAGCCCAGAGTCCCAGAGGGAGGAAAGCACACACAAAGGATGTCGACGAGTCCTGATAAAATACAGACAAAAAAGGCCAGATTTGTCCTCCAAGAAACAAATTTGCAGGAGCAAGAAGGAAATACCTAAACGTCCACAAAAGGGAAGATGGAATTACTACGAAAGACAAGAAGCACTTGCCAATTTTCTCCCAAATGAGTCTGACAAAACCAGAGGATTATGGGTAGAGGTGGTCCTTTAAAGATACACCAGTTGGGGGGATGGTAAACATTTGTGTATTTCGATGGCAACGGCATACCTGTCTCCAAGGTGTGGACACACTCATGATGAAAGGACTGGCACAAAGAAGACCTGAGGAGATAAATTCACCGCAAGAAGGTTGCTTCAAACACTCACTCTAGGCCTGGGGTAATAGTCAATCGCTGTTGAGCATGTGAGCAATGAACCATGTAGTGTACGGATACACGAAGAGGGGGGGTGCTACGGGCTAAATGTTAAAGGTTAAATGTTTACACTGTGCACTCTTCCTTTTTATTTCTTTTACCCCTTTTCCTTTTCGCATGCAAAGTTCCTAGTTTCTATCGTTAACAATCAATCTGTTACTGGCACTCATTTGCAGCTGAGCACCAGTGCTTCTACTGGTTTCATGGGACAGTACCTGCACGTATGTGCGGCAACGGACATTCGCAAACATTTGTGCCCTAGAAGGCACCCAATACGTGGACAATGATGTGATCATACTGCCTTCCTTTTCTCCTTCTTTTCGGGTTTCTCACCCCTCACCGGTCTCCTAGCACGGGCTGCAAATACATCTGTCAATCACATGACTGACCGCTTCGTGCATAACTCTGAATGTGAGCTGTAACAATGCAATACAATACCACTGTGCCCTGCATGTTGACTGTGGTGCCCAGCACGGCTCGCTATTTCGTATGATCTAAGATCTAAGTTGTACCAATGTCAAAATTCAATAACAGATTTGCCCAAAAAAAAAAAAGAAGGTTGCTTCAAAATCAATTCAGTCGATAAATAAATACCGAATCAGATTTACAACACACACCTCCTAAAATGAATGTCACTGAGTGGAAAATACATACGGACCCAGGGTCAGATCAAAAACATTTGTAACTGTGCTATTTCATGTCCAGGTGATAGGTAAATCACATTTTACACTATGGGCCCGATTACGTTGGAAGTGAGACCGCCACTGACAGCCCGTCGGTGGTGGTCCCACTGCCATCAGTGACTGAATCACTGCCTGCCACATTATGATGTAGGGCGGTGTGTAGGTGGTTGGAATGACCGACCACCACGCATCTGCCGGGCACCTTGAGCCCGCCGGTGCGGGGTAGGGGCTCGTAGTCCCTGCAATGGTGGCAGAGCCTACCAGGCACTGCTGTAGGGATTCCGATGTCCCTTTCCACCCGCCTGTTCATGACGGTTAACCCGCCATGAACAGGCAGGTGGAAAGGGGCTTTGCGGACCCGTAGCCGGCTCCCCTCCCCCTGTCCCTAAGCTGTGGCCACCGCATGGTGCCTGCCATGTAGTGCAGGTATATGAAAAGTGTCACGTTTTTGCATTGCGGCGGGTGCTGTAGCCAGCAGCACCTGCCGCAATGCAAAAAATAGGCATTGTGAACGCCGTGGTGGTGGTGGCATCGTTATTGCCTAGTGCGGGACTGCCGACAGCCTGTCGGGCGGTCCGTCTACGATAAGGTAGCGGGCGGACGGAAGTCTACATGCCATCCTTATTGGGCCCTAAATTATGATATTTCTGGAGGTGATAGTGTTTGACAAGAATGCTTGTGTACATTTGTTTTATGGCATTTTATTGTGGTGATGTATTATTTTTATGCTGTTGCTTTTGTGTGCTGTATCATTGTAATGTGATGTGTTATACTGTAGTTGTTGTGTTGCATTCTATTTTTACTGTTTTGTTATGTTGTGCTCTGTTATGTTTTTTAACCCCTTCGGTGCCACGCCCTTTCCCCCTCCTGTGCCGGGCGTTTCCCACGCGGGTGGGTTTCATGACGAGATATGGGCACAGCGCGACCGTGCTCCATGACGAGACTATCTCGTCATGGGCACAGAAGAGGTTAATTGGGTTTTTTGTTACTTGCTGTCTGATATTGCGTTATATTCTGTTGTTAGTGGTGTCAGCAAATGCTGCTACATTTCCAGCCAAAAGCAGCAGTTTTCCTTACAATTCCTGTAAAAAGCAACCATTTACGACGGTCTAAGGTGGCAAAATAGCATTGCTCTTGCTCTTCAAGTATTTTAAGAAACCTGGCAGTCCAGAACTGGGGCAGACATCATGCAAAAACGTAGCACTTGGAGCGCTCACTTCATGTGACAGAATGCTTTGTGTTCTAAGTATTATCAGAAATATGGGAAAGGCATGCTCAGAAAGAGTGGCTTCCGACAACGTATGGTTTATTAGACAATTGAGTTTTTCAACTGCTGATATGGTAGAAGCCATGTAGCCACCAAAAGTACTTGAAAGATTTCTATTTGTTTGAGCGTCACAGAGCACTAGTGAAGGCTGATAAAAGAGAGCCTCTCAATATTGCTTCCCCACCCCAACGAAGGGATGTCAGGTTCAGGACAATAAGCTTACATTGTATGGTATCAGGTGGACCATTTAATGAAAATGCAAGTCAAATGTTTCAGAAACTTCAAAATGGAAAATATGATGCAAATTATTATTATTTTCTTTCAGAGCGATGAACCTGCACCAGTAGGAAATTATGATCAAAGAAAACAAGATGAAGAGAAACGATTATCAAAACTGTCCACTGAGCTCCAGAACCTTGCAGTGGCACTAGGAGAGATGAATATGGGCACGTAAGTAGGGAGAAGGATGACTAGGTTGTGTGTGCTATAATGCAGTGGGCTAGTGCAAGTCTCCTCCTTTTAGGTGCGTCATTATAAGACATTCGTCATGCAAGTGTGTATGAGCTAGCCGAGTCTGGTGCCTTAATAGACTAATACATTTACTGCAGGAGTTGTGTTTGACCTCCTCGTCACAGTTTCGAGCCCCAGTGGGTCCACTCAGACGTTTATGCTTCCATAGTCAATAAAAAGAGAGCCATTGAGTTGGGTAATGTGGCAACCTAAGAATGTTAGAACTCATGTGGAACAGTTAGTAGGAACATAGAATGTTGTGATTCAGTCTATGACTTGAGGTTTGCACAGTAGATAATTTCTTTTGATGGGGCCTGTTGGACGTAACCTTTAATAAAAGCTTTGGATCATCATACATTCATACCTTCCTGAGAACTTACTCTGGCAAGGAGCGGAAAAAGAAGTAACTCTTCACCAGGACCGAGTAACTCAACATTTTTTTCTCTCATTTCATCTCATCCATCAGCCAAATGTCACTACGTCCGATTTTCGTAATAAAGACATTGTTTCTCGCTTCAACCAAGCATTTTCATGCTTCAACCATCTAATATTCAAGTATCAGGTCAGCGTCTTCATTTCATTTCTCAAAATGTAATATTTAAAACGTCGTGGTGGATAAGTTGGGCATTCATGTGCACCTCTGTGTGCTCTTATTGCATGCGTTATCTGCCGGCTGCGGGGGGCACTACTCGAGCCATTGCAGTTCGCAAAGCTTTGGTGTTGCGTTTAGCTTTGTGATGGCCTGCACTCGAGCAAGCGTGGCTCGAGAACCCGCTTGCGATCTCTGCTTGTGGACCTTGCAATTCTTACATTAAGCGTTGACTTGGCACTTTGAGCTTTGTGTCGTACATCATGTGATCGTGCCCCGGTAGCCATTTTGGATCAGGCAAAGAAATCAAGTTACAGATTTGCTCATTGTTATTCTGTGGTTCACAGAAACCTTGATGCAACTGAATTTTGGTGCAATTCTTGAGTTACATTTATGAATTCCTGCATTCTCAATTTTGATATTCAACATTTAAGAATGTTCACCTCCTACATACTTCGTTAATTAAAACGATTAAGGAAGTGACAGTTTTAGAATACATTTTGGTAATAATTTATTCCAGGTACTAAAGGTTATAGGGTATCTCTCTGGATACCGGATTTCTTTCTAGGAGAGGAAGCCTCAGTTATTATTATTGAATACTTGTGTTTGTTCTCTTGTTTTTTTAAAAGTATTGGTAACTTGATTGTCTTATGTTTGTCTTATCCAGATTTTACAGCACCTCTGTTTTTTTTGTCTATGTCTGTTTCTCCTGCAATACAAAGGCAGAAATGGAAAACAAGTTTTTAATCTCTTTACAAGAGTCTGCGGTTCTTCTCTTAGTGTTGAACTGAAAGTGTCTTTATTAACGCATTGCGTAGGCCCTGAATGTCAAGATGTATTTGAACATCTTCCTGATATTTCTCCGCATGTAGCATCTAATCTCAATGAGTACAAGATTTGTTTGAAGAAGTTAGATTTGCACTTTCCAAACTAAGCACTGTATTTGAATGATATCACTTTGGTAGAAGATTGCCAAGATCTGGGGAGTCTGTTGAACAATATATTACATATTTAGGAACATTTAGCCTCCACATGTAATTTTGGGACATCTACTGAAAATAGCTTATGAGATCCATTTGTTGGTGAGTGCCTTAGAAAACGTGAGAGAATCTACGTAGCAAAAAGATGACCCTTTGTTGAAGGAAGTTCTTACCTTATCAAAAACGTACGAACATTCCAAAGCACGTATGGATGTTATTTGCAAAGACAGTACTCATTATGACAGAGGGGATAGCAAAAAGGTACAGGCTGTTAAAAGCAAAACTATTGTGAACCAACAATCAAAAAAATCTGTCTAGGATGCAGAGCACTCTAATATTCGTGAAAGCAAAGGTCACATCACTAAATGTTGTAGGTCTGTTTGTGATAAGTAAAAGTTGAGAGCGGTAGATAATCCATCTGATGATAATAAGCGTGAATAGGTAATTTTACAAGGAAAAGAGAGTGGTAATGAAGGGCCATTTGAGTTTGTACGAGTCAATGGCCTTGATGGTACAATGTTACTTGACTGGGGTGAAAAGATACCTTTAATTCCCAAACTTTATTTGAAGATAGTTTTTGAAAGATTGTGAAGTTGTACAAACCAGACATTAATTTGAAGGGTTATTGTGGTGAATCAATCAAAATGTTAGGTTACTTTTGGGGAACAATGGAATTTGCATGTAGAATAGTCCCTGTAAAAATGTATATTTCTATTAAAGGCAATTGAATAATAAGTTGATGTCACCAGAGAGACTTATCTGTATTTCTTGAACCTCAATGAAGTACTCTGTATCACACTGAAAGAAAGAGTTGATGATGCTCAAGTTCAAGTTAAAACTTGTATTATAAAGAATAATTCCTAGAGGTTTTTAAGAAACAACTAGGTTGCTTTAAGAACTTTCGTCATTTGATGCAACTTAAACCAGGCTCACAAACCCAAAGTGGGAAATATAAGAAATGTTCCAACTATGGTGAAAGAGGCCATGAGGTGGGAGGTACATTCGCTGAAAGAATGTGGAATTATACTGGAAGTGGAAGCAAGTGAACAATTTCATCCAATTGAGGAAATATGAATTTTATGATCAGTTATGTCCCCTATCTTAGACCCCAACGGCTCCCTGTATATGCTACAAGTACATGTATGTTCCCTCCAGTTCCAGTTATGAAGACGCAAACACATGTGCGTCCACCGTTAACATGTCCTCTTTCAGATCCGCCATGAATGGGTCAGATATTCCGTTCCTAAGTATGAAAGGCCACCGACTTTATGTGGTTCACTTTCATCATTTTGCAGTTCAGGCGAGTAGGCCCTGAATTCTGCCATCAAGCCTTTTCCTGCCTTCTACCTTTGACAGCTCCAGTCTGAGCTTGCATCTGTATCCATGAACTTTGTCCTACTCCCTGCGCGGCTAACGGTGCCTGACTCGGCCTGTTGCCTGCCAAAAACTGTATTTCACCTTCAAGATTATCTGCTCCGCTCCTCATCCAATGCATTCCTGTCTAGTAGTTTAGGTAAACATTCTTCCAGCTACCGAGCGAAGGTCTTCGCCCGGCTTCACTGTCCTCATGCAAGTAATTCATAGCTCCTGTTACCATGGAAGATTCCTGCCCCCTCGCATCTCATATAGACACTTAGACGCTTGTACACGCACTAACAGTCAGTATAGAATAGATTCCGTCCGAGAGACCTTTCCTTTTGGATAACACAGTTCTTTAAACATAAGATATTAGATATGATTTGGGATTTAGGTTGACTTGACCCCCCAGACTTCTGTCTCCACATGTAGAGCTAAATGTCAAGTCCCCTTCACCCTCTAGTTGCACGTCAATCACACGTCATGCGGCTGCGCGCGCATCTCTGCCAAGTATTTCTGCTGACATTGCAGGATTCTCTTATGGATCCACCCACTTGTGACATCATGTATAATGACGTTTCTAGTTTACGCCTATATGTACGCCTTTTTCTATTACGTATGTGTATTCTTATCTGCCTTATCAACTTTTACGCCTCCTGCATCTGTCTTACTGCAATTTATTCCGTATATATATGATTACCTGTCAATAATGTATTGCCTTCCCTTCCTGAACCCTCGTGGTGATGGAATATGATGCCTATGATTCGAATCATAATTCCTTTGTAGAGGAATAAAGCCTTTCAGAACCTCTAATACCACGGATTCTGCCTCTTATTTTACTGAGTTATTCTTACTAGATTTTACCGCATCAAAAATAGTACAGGTAATTAAATATTTACCACATAAATTGGCGCCCGAACAGGGACACTTTCTCATCTCACGCGCCGGAGGTGCGTTGCAGGCCCGGTCTCCTGCCACAGCTGGACGGACAACAACGCGTACCCGCAGGATTTCCTGTATCTCCCTCCGGCCAAGCGGGGGTGACTGAGGCTGCGATCAACACCCAGACGAGGCGGTGAGAAGTGCGAAGTATCCCGACCAGAGCCTAGCTGAGAGAGCAAGATCCGAGGTATACAGAGGCCCACCAGGTTCCGAAGTTCCGCGTCGAGTCGAGTCCAGTCCGGTCCAGTCCAGTTCAGTTCCGAGGCCTTCCGTTCCGTGCTACCCGGTGAGTACCGTTGCCGGGGAGGCATTTAGACGTGCACATAGTTTGTGCCGGTCAAGACGGGTTTGGGTACACAAATCCGGTCTGCACTGTTTCAGCAGTGTATCTGTACTGTTTAGCAGTATATCTAGTATGTCTTGTATATAAAATTAAGTATCATCCAGTGTTAGTATTATGCCAGTAACTAGTTTCCTATTAGTTATCATTGTTCGTTAAATGTTAAATGTTAAATGTTTAATACGTTCTACATATTGTGGTGTGAATGACTGTTCATTATTGTGGTTTATTGTATTAAGTGTGTTCAAGATTAAGTAACCAGATTTAAAAATGCCGCTCTTTTCGAAATTAAGACAGATCAAAACTAGAAAAGGGGTACTCGAAGAAGCTGTTCCCATTCCACCTAGGGACACTCCAGGGTACTTTATGTATCATAAGCATGGCCTAGACGCCGTATTATTTCTTGATTTATTGGTGGACTACACCAAGGAGTTACCAGAAAGTCAGAGGTGGCCCGCAGCTGGGACCTGGGATGCAGATTGCATCATGAGAGTAGAAGAAGAATTATGGAAAAAGAAAGCCAGACAGTCACAGAAAGATGCCATTGAATTATGGCGTAAAGAATCATATAGACGTACAGAAAAAGCGCTCAGACAGGAAGAGAAAAGTAAGGAGAATTCAAATAAAGCCCGAGAAAATATATTAATTGAGGAAGGTACCAGAGTAAAAGCAGAACAAGTAGACAGACAAAGAAATACCCTTATGAATGGTATGTATCCTCTTCTGGCCGAAGGGTTACCTAAGGCTACCCCGGAAATACCGAAAGACTTGCCACCTCCATTGCTCCCGATAAAAGCACATCCCAAAACACATCCCAAAACCGCAAAAGATGTTTTCCTTTCCTCCTATTTAGACGACGTAGCTCCCGAATATGCTAATACCACACCACACACACCGCTTACCGATGGTGTTCAACGCCAAGATCATCCGTCTGTATCCCCGCAACAACAAACTCCTACGCACATTCCCACAGGTCCGTCCGTTTCTACCGTTTTTCCCGCATCTACAATTTCGATCTTACATCCAACAAATCCTTTCTTGCCCAGCACCTCAGACGGTGCTACAGGAGGTACGACAGACATTTTTGCCACGCCGCCGCGAGGAAATAAATTGACCCTTAGAGATTTAGCACTCCAACGTACACCCCAACTAGCAACTTCCGACATGTTTAAAGACCATCTTGTGGATTGTAGATATGATCCAGTGCCTGGTAAACAGGACAGACTGCTACTGTCATCATTACGTATACGACGAGCTACAATGTATTTAACGACGATACCAGGAATGGTTGAGCATCTAGACAATATATATCACTTTGTCCAATCAGGGCGAGGCCCTGAAAGTATTAACGAAGCCATGGAATACCAGAAAGTGGATGTACAGAGACAACTGTTACGCTTTTTCATAAACTGCGTGATCAGGAACCAAGACAGGCCTGAGGTAGATCATGATACCATGCAGAAACTAGCTAAATGGGGTCAGAATATATCAGAAGGGAAACATGATAGACAGGCGTGTATAGTCGCCATGTATCGAAAGATCCGCAAAGAAGTAGAACAAATACATAAAGAAAGATTAGAGGCAGACAGAACTGAATCAGAGGGAGAGGTGGAGCAAGAATCAGAGATGGCCGCAGGACAATTAGAAACGATGGCTTATGTAGGTAGAGGACGACCCCGTAATAATACTAGAGGCTTTAATGATCCAATACGTCCGATACGCCCAGAATGTAACAAAAATTTCCAAACCCCTATATTGAATATAAGGTCTCCTGAACACTTATTCCAGGCTGCTGATAAATTACTCCGAGAACGAAGGGGGTATCATATGCTCGATTCCATGGATGAACAAGAATTAGCCAGGTCAGCAGTCCTATGGGCTGATAGTCCCGGAAAATACAGTGATAATGTACTAGCACACACGTTTTTGAACCTTACCCCAGACGAACAGCGTTTAGCTGGTATATACATGATTCAACAACTCCTTATATTATATAAAAGCCAACACTCCGATCCTGGTCCCCTACCTGACATATTGACAGAATTACTCACGAATAGATGGAGAGGTTCAGGTACTGATTTAATTAAAGAAATTCTAGAATTTCGAAACCAGTATATTGTTTTCGTATGCCCAGAACATGTCTCAGTTCCCATCAAGGAAAGAACAACGTATTATATGGACAGACAGAATCCCTTACGCGAAGTACACCCTATCAGAGTTGATGACGATAATTTCCAACGAGTGTTTGTGTACACACCTATAACTAAAATTGAATTATTAGAAATGAAGAAAGTAGTACCTAGCCATGATAAAGATCCAGCGGGTTTCCACCGTGAGATAAAAGACATGTTACTCATGGGAGAGTATACCTACCCTGACATTATGAAAATATTAAAAGTACTAATGCCTGCTGGTGTTTACGAAAAACTCAAAGAAAAGGATTGGGAGGTGGGAGACCAAAAGATAGATTGGACAGCATTAGAAACCGAAGAAAAGGCCCGAGCTCCAGGTTCAGGGCTTGGGGAAAAGACTACAGCGTTACCAGGATTACTAGTACAGGTACTGCCACGTTTATTAAGTACGAAAAAGGAAGACTGGGGTGCAATCTCAGCCTGTAAACAAAAGCAAGATGAAGACACTAGTGATTTCTACTCCCGATTTGAAATTTTTTTTGGTATAAATAGTGGCATAAAGGCAAGTAGTGAGTCATATCCACATCTGTTTGTGACAAAATTAGTTGAAAATTCCCTGCCCCAAGTTAAGAATAGAGTATTGAAATTCGAGAGTACCTGGCAAGGTAACACCCCGTCACAGATGTTACAAATGTTACAATATCACCACAATAGAATTAGAGAGGAACAAGAACATGAACACAGACGTATGAAAGACACGAAAATGAAAATGCTTGTGGCTCAGTCAGTTCCAGCTGACGGTCATAAAAAGGGTGATTCCGCAGGTCCTGTAAGAGGGACATGCAACTATTGTAAACAGTCAGGTCATTATATACACGATTGTGCAGTTCTGAAACATAATATCGCCACAGGTAAAACCCAGGAGAGACCACGTCCACCTAGACAGGATCAGAACCAACAACAAATCCCTCAGCATGCACAATCTAGACCAGCTCCGCAACAGGCAGCCCCACAACAGATCGTAGTCACATCACAGCAGCAGCCTATTGCTGCCACACAAGCAACAACGCAACAGATGTATCAGTATGCACAAGCAGATTATCCCGATTATCAGCGATACACATGAAATAGCCTAGAGAGGGAAGTTGGCTTACCCCTTATCGAGGTTCCTGTAGATCAAGAGGGACCTTATGTACATAGTGAACTATTAGGCCAAGACAGAAAGTTTTTACTTGATACAGGGGCAAGCAGAACAACTATACGACGAAGTGAAGTTCCAGGGGCACCCCTCTCAGGCTCACAGAATATTTCCCTTGGATTCTCAGGAAAGCCTATCATTAATGAAGTATCGCAACCCCTTCCACTCACGGTTGGTCCATTGACACGAACTACAGATCTATTGCTTACTAAATCATGTCCAGAAAACCTGTTGGGTATAAAAACTTTGAAGGCTCTAGGACCTATAATATGTTGTTCTCCGGAAGGAGTAAGATTATTTTTACGTGACTTCAAAGGTCACTACGTGTCCAGAGACATGGATCACCGGCTGCAGAATTTACCTACACATTTATGGGCACAAGGCCCCACTGATGTTGGTTGTATGAACATTACACCATATCGAGTCACACTAAAAACAGGAGTGGTACTACCACGAATGCGACAATACAAGTTACCACCAGATGCTGTAGTGGCTTTACTGCAAATCATTGACGAGCTCATTGCACAAGGAGTGGTTGTGGAAACCGACTCAAATGTATGTAATTCCCCGATAATTCCGATTCTCAAAAGAACGGATCCAAAAGCTCCGCCAGTATATCGATTAGTTATTGATCTGCGCGAATTAAATAAATGCATTGTACCACAATACCCCGTGGTCCCAGATATCTCTTCATTACTAACAGCTATTGATTCAGGAGCAACGTTCTTTACTGTAATCGACCTCAAGAATGCCTTCTTTAGTGTCCCAATAGATCCGGAAAGTCAATACTTGTTCGGGTTCAGTTTAAATGGACGAAGTTTTAAATTCACACGCGCACCTCAAGGATTCACAGAAAGCCCCAGCATCTATAGCCAAGCACTAAAACGAGAACTTGACAGTATCCACATGCCAGTTAACACTGCCTTGCTTCAATATGTCGATGATCTGCTGATCACCGCTCGAAGCGAACCTGAATGTGAAAAAGCATCACTGACGGTTTTACAATTTCTAGCCGAAAAGGGGCACAAGGTGTCCCCTTCTAAGCTGCAATTCTGTGTCCAGCAAGTTGTTTATCTTGGGCACTTGCTGTCCAAGGAGGGAAGACAGCTTACACCCGACCGCATCCAGTTAATTGCTAACATGCCACCACCCAAGACACAAAAGGAGGTGCGGGCTTTCATAGGCCTCACTTTGTACTGTAGGCAGTGGATCCCTCAATACGCATTTCTAGCAAAACCACTCATTCAGTTGACAACACAGGAGGCAGCCATATCAACTGTCCTCCCTTGGACTCAAGAACATACATATGCCTTTGAAAGCTTAAAGAAAGCTTTATGTCAAGCACCTGTTTTAGCAACACCATGTTACAATAAACATTTTACACTCTTTGTTACAGAACGCGAAGGTACTGCCTTGTCAGTACTCACTCAGGAACAAGCAGGATCACACAAACCATGTGCTTATTTCTCTAGTACATTAGATCCCGTAGCTCAAGCTCTTCCTGCGTGCCTGAAATCAGTGGCAGCAACAGCTTTAGCAATCAGACAAAGCGATGCCATAGTATTAGGACATCAATTGACAGTACAAGTACCACATGCAGTAGAGGTTCTTCTGAACCGAACGCAAACACAACACTTGACTATAGCAAGACTTACTGGTTACGAATTGACATTGTTTCAGCCACACATAGAAATCAGACGTTGTAGTACATTAAATCCTGCCACACTTTTGCCAGTAAACGGAACAGACCCATTAGCACATGATTGTATTGAAGTCATTACTATCACGACAAAACCCAGACAAGACTTGACAGATATCCCATTGTCAGATCCAGACCTGACGTTGTATGTAGATGGTTCATGCATGAGAACAAGTATAGGAGAGTTGGTGGCCGCGTATGCAGTCACAACAGACACTGAAGTCATCGAAACAAATTGTATTAACACTTTGTCAGCTCAAGCAGCAGAGCTCATCGCTCTGACACAAGCCTGTATCCAAGCCACAAATAAGAAAGTCAACATATACACAGATTCACGTTATGCATTCGGAGTCGTCCATGACTTCGGCGTGCTGTGGCGAGAGAGAGGTTATTTAACTTCTCACGGTGCCCACATCCAACACGGACCCCTCATTCAAGCTTTATTAGATGCAATTCATCTACCCACTGCAATATCGATTATGAAATGCAAAGCTCATAAGAAAGTTACCGATATCATTTCTCAGGGTAACGACCTAGCTGACAGAACAGCTAAACAGACTGCTCAAACTCACACAACTGACATGACAAAGACAATAGTTCCGACACCAACACATTGCATGACAGTTAAGGATCCCGCTCTTGATGTAATTGACATACAGACACATGCTACACCAGAAGAAATAAAGAAATGGACTGAATTAGGAGGGATCCAAACGGATCAAGGATGGATGACGAAGGAAAAATCTATATGGTTTCTTCCCGACTCTATGGTTCAAGTCATCATTAACACAATACATAGTCCAGCACACCTAGGAGAGAAAGCTATGCTAGACAGCATTCAACACATTTGGTTCAACAAACATTTACGAGCAGCAGCTAAACAAAAAGTTCGTACCTGTATGATATGTTGTCAGTTTAACCCAGGTAAAAGCATTCCCGTAGAACAGGGTGGATTTCAACCTCCTGATCACCCTTTTGAAGTCCTCCAGATGGATTATATCCAGATGGAACGATGTCGAGGATTCAAATATGTTCTCGTAGTTGTCTGTGCTCTTTCCCGTTGGACAGAAGCCTACCCGGTTTCAGATTACACTGCCCCGACTACTGCCAAACAGTTAGTTCGAGAATTCTTCCCACGGTACGGTTTACCAAGTGTTGTATACTCAGATAACGGCCAGCCATTCTCATCCGAACTGATGAAACACGTTTCACTTTTATTAGGTTACCAATGGAAATTCCACTGTGTCCGACATCCCGAGGCAGCAGGTCTCGTGGAACGTCATAATCAAACTCTGAAAATTAGATTGTCCAAAGTATGTAGAGAAAAAGGTGTCGATTGGGTAGTAGCCTTACCAGTTGCACTCTTTTACATGAGAATGGTAGCACATTCTCGAACAGGGCTATCCCCGTATGAGGTGATCTTCGGTAGACCACCAAATATGTGGGGGACGCCTATACCTCGCAAAATAACTGATGTTGACTGTAATATGCTGACAGATTACCTGGCTTCCTTGATGTCTGCACTACAATCTTGTCGTTCACAGGTAGCTGCAGCTTTTCCCGATAACACTGAGGTGAAACCCCATGACGTGGTTCCAGGTGACCTGGTTCTTGTGAGGAATTTCGACCGGAAGACCCAGCTGGAGCCTAGGTGGCAGTCGCCCAAACTCGTCTTGCTAACAACAAGGACAGCCGTGAAGATCGAGGGACGTAAAGGGTGGTTGCACTCGAGTCATATCAAGAAATTTTATGGACTACCGTCCGATGTGAACACTCAGCCTTGCATTCCCTCACAGATTGATTCAAAGCTCCCCTTGGTTGAACCGACGGAAAACGAACTCTATAAACTGAAACTAAGGTCTAGCAAGTCAGACAATTTGATTGTTTAAGTCCTCTCCAAGGTGAATCGGTTGAATTTGTCTCTGACATGTATCCTCTAGACCGAAATAGAGAGAGAAATCGACAGATACAGCTTAAAAAGCATGCGTATTGTAAATCACTTCGTAGTCACTGCACAGTAACATTATTAGTTTTGTTTTTTCTAAGTCTTATGATCATCGTCACCAGTGTATTGCTACATATGTATTACCCTATTTCTAAGCGTGTCTACAATGCTACTGCTGAACATTCTTTTAGTGAATTACCCCCGCATGAGTTGTCTTATAGATTTGCGCTGCGCAACAACACTTTCATTAGTATGTTACATCATTCCCATCAGACCAGCAATGCTACCAATTGTTGGATATGTGGCCGACTCCCTCCCTATCAGAACTATAAGGGAGTTCTGCCTCTCTTTCCGTATCCGTTCACACACAATGGCTCCTGTGGAGCATGGTTTAGTTTGATTAATTCCCTAGATTCAAATTCAGTAGTTTATCAAGACAACTGGGTATGGGGAAACCTGAACCTAGTTTTACTTAAAGTCTGCTACCCTAACAAGGAGGGATTTCCCAAAAGAACAGGAACTGATCTAGAAAATGAAGTATATGGATTAGGTAATTTTACACTTAACCTCATGATTCTGAATGTTGAATCCAAAGCTACACCAATCTTGCCCGCTATGTCAGTATTTCCAGTTAAAGGTGAATTATGTGTAAGAAAGAATGGTTCAATACATATGGGCCATAGTAAATGTACCACTGTAATAGAATTCAGTGATCAAGGCAAGTCTACATTTAGAGCTTCTCGTCATTCCTACTTCATATGTGGCCAGACTGCATATATACGTTTACCTCTAGATTGGGATGGTACCTGTTACATCGCATTCCTTCTGCCACCTGTTTTTCTAGCCCCTCCTGATTATCACAGAAATACCCATTTAGTACACAATAGACAACAGAGAGATCTCCCGATTGTCGATTACACTGAAACGGCATGGGAACAATATACAGATTTCAATAAAGGTTTCTTTCCCTATATAGGTACAGTCACTAATAGTAAGCTGATACGTAGATTAACTAGAACCCTTGAAGCAGTAGTAAATGAAACTACTTCCGCCTTAGGCAACTTAACAGAGGAGCAGTCTGCGATGCGGATTGTTGTTCTTCAAAATCGTCTTGTCCTTGACGTCATCCTGGCCGATAGGGGCGGAGCTTGTAGGGTCATCGGATCAAGTTGCTGTGTTTTCATACCAGAAAACTCGCCGTCCGTATATAAAGCCATAACTCGCCTTCATAAGATTGTAAGCCAGATACACCAGAGTCCAGGCACCTGGACTTGGTCCGGTTGGTTCTGGAGCGTGTTGTCAGCCTGGGGATGGAGGATCCTATCCTTCCTAGGTATTGGCTTTCTCATACTATTCAGTTGCTGCTTATGTCTACAATGTGGGCCAGCGATTTGTGGTCTGTGTGCCGCATCGTGTTTTCCACATCCAAGTTTTCGCTCAAAATCCCGGAAGAAGAAAGAAGAACAAATGATGCTATATGAACAGATTGATGGATTGATGAAGATCGATATCTCCTGAGGGTCCGTAGGGGACAAGGAGGGAATGAGGAAATATGAATTTTATGATCAGTTATGTCCCCTATCTTAGACCCCAACGGCTCCATGTATATGCTACAAGTACATGTATGTTCCCTCCAGTTCCAGTTATGAAGACGCAAACACATGTGCGTCCACCGTTAACATGTCCTCTTTCAGATCCGCCATGAATGGGTCAGATATTCCGTTCCTAAGTATGAAAGGCCACCGACTTTATGTGGTTCACTTTCATCATTTTGCAGTTCAGGCGAGTAGGCCCTGAATTCTGCCATCAAGCCTTTTCCTGCCTTCTACCTTTGACAGCTCCAGTCTGAGCTTGCATCTGTATCCATGAACTTTGTCCTACTCCCTGCGCGGCTAACGGTGCCTGACTCGGCCTGTTGCCTGCCAAAAACTGTATTTCACCTTCAAGATTATCTGCTCCGCTCCTCATCCAATGCATTCCTGTCTAGTAGTTTAGGTAAACATTCTTCCAGCTACCGAGCGAAGGGCCCGGCTTCACTGTCCTCATGCAAGTAATTCATAGCTCCTGTTACCATGGAAGATTCCTGCCCCCTCGCATCTCATGTAGACACTTAGACGCTTGTACACGCACTAACAGTCAGTATAGAATAGATTCCGTCCGAGAGACCTTTCCTTTTGGATAACACAGTTCTTTAAACATAAGATATTAGATATGATTTGGGATTTAGGTTGACTTGACCCCCCAGACTTCTGTCTCCACATGTAGAGCTAAATGTCAAGTCCCCTTCACCCTCTAGTTGCACGTCAATCACACGTCATGCGGCTGCGCGCGCATCTCTGCCAAGTATTTCTGCTGACATTGCAGGATTCTCTTATGGATCCACCCACTTGTGACATCATGTATAATGACGTTTCTAGTTTACGCCTATATGTACGCCTTTTTCTATTACGTATGTGTATTCTTATCTGCCTTATCAACTGTTACGCCTCCTGCATCTGTCTTACTGCAATTTATTCCGTATATATATGATTACCTGTCAATAATGTATTGCCTTCCCTTCCTGAACCCTCGTGGTGATGGAATATGATGCCTATGATTCGAATCATAATTCCTTTGTAGAGGAATAAAGCCTTTCAGAACCTCTAATACCACGGATTCTGCCTCTTATTTTACTGAGTTATTCTTACTAGATTTTACCGCATCAAAAATAGTACAGGTAATTAAATATTTACCACACAATAGTAATGCACACATGGCCGGTGGTTGCGGTGAGATTGTGCAGAGAGCTTGCTGCGTGTGTAGTGGTAGCTCATTATCCCCTGACTAACATTACGGAAATGCTGTGTTCATTTGGTGGAGGTAAACTTTTTTCATTTGACATCTGTGTACCACCAGATTAAGCTGCATCCTCAGCCTCAGGTTTTAACATTTGTTTATAACACCATTTGGAACTTACAGATTTCTTAGGATTCCATTTAGTTTTGCTCAGTGCCTAGAGCTGAAGCTAACATACTAGAACTTGAATTTAAGTGTTCTGAAAGTAGGAAGACCTATAGAGCTTTGCGCATGGCTGGGGTGTAGATGCGGCAAAGTTTGGAGCTGGAGGCAGGTTTAGCCAGGGATATGGCCTGCAATCTCTTGGTGGCAAAGCATTTGTTCTATGAACAGGGGTATAAAGCTGATAGGCTACTTGCACACAAGCTGCGCATCCAAAGTTCACAGAACCATATAGCCTGGATCATGGATGGAGAGGGGCGGAGTTACACAAAAAAGCAGGCCATTTTACAGGTCTTTACAGACTATTACGCTGTGTTATACAGAGCAAAGGCTCGAGATACTTGTCTGCAGGATGCATACCCTACAGAGGTGCTCTTCCCAGATATAGAAACCTCCCTATCTATGTGAAGACCTTGATAGACCTATAACAGAGGTGGAGGTTCTGCAAGCAATAAACCTGCTTCCCAGCAATAAGGCACCAAGGGATGGTTTGCCAAACACATTTTACATGCCCTTTTCAACACTCCTGGCCCCATATCTTACGAAGATTTTCAGCCACCCCTTCTATGATGGATTCAACATTGACTTCCTTCCATTGATTTAATCGCAAAACCCAATAAAGATCCACAGGATTGTGGCTGTTACCGCCCCCATCACTCTCCTTAATAGTTACGTCAAAATCTGCACTAAATTTCTGTCCCAGAGTATGAAGTGCGTTTAATGGGAATTGATCTTGCCTTTTGAAATGGGCTTCATTTACGGCCACCAGATGTGGAATGATACACTCTTGCTGATGTTGCATCACTAATCCAGACATATTTTTGAAAAAAATTGCCAGTGAGCATGCCACATCAAATAATTTCATATTTAACAAAAGTGCAAGTGCATCATTGCGACAATTAATGGCATATCTGTTAATAAGCGTTTTTAAAAAAAATCAAACGACGAGGTCTGTTAAAATGACGGCAATCAATTAATACATGTACGGTAAAATTTTGGAAACGCAATCCACATGTGTAATTATTCTCTGAATCTAAGCAAACTTCAATTTTTAAGCTCTTATATATCACACATCTAAAGCTACATGAAATTTGAATAGTGCTAAACGTAACAGGGTGTCAGGAAGTGCTGATTAATACTGAAAAGCATTCCTATTTTCCCAATAATTTACCATATACTTTGCAGAGGGTATGTTCCTTACATACTCCATGTCAGCCAACCTAGACTTTTTTTTTTACAGACCATTTTTCATTCTGCTTTAGAAAGGTGTGAGGTCTGAATTATTTTTAATCAGCCGCGGTCTGTGCAGGTAACAGCGGTGGGGCAGCGTGGGAGGGGGGGATTTCGAGGGACGATGTAGAGGGAAAATTATTTGTTTAATTTTCCCTCTGCATCGTACCTCGAAATCCCTCCCACGCGGCCCCACCGCAGTTACCTGCACAGACTGCTGCTGTTTTTAATTTCATTTTTAAGGTTCCTGTGATGGCTTCTAGCCTTTTCCTGAGCTCCTTTGCCCACTTTAGTGATATCTTCTATACCTTTGAGACCCAGAGTTTATCCCAAAATCGCATGGTTGCTTTATAAGCTAAAAAGTTCCAAGCCTGCAAATTTCCTTCCAATCTTATTGCCTGGGTCATTACACCTTTAGAGAGAGCCAAAAATGTTTTAAAGCACTTACTTTCACATCTCTCCCAGCTTACCTCCATTCTTGATGCAGAGAAGGCCTTTGGTCGGATCGATTGGTCCTTTTTTATTTAAACCTTTATATAAAACAAACTTGGGCTCCCGGATGAAAACTTATGTCTTAGCTAACTACGTGAGACTAACCACTAAGATTCGGATACATTCCAGGCTCCCGAGTACAATTAATTGACCAGAGGGACACGTCAGGGTTGCGGCCTTTCACCCATGGTTTTCAGGCAGATGCTGGAACCTTTGTTCCAACGTATCCGGGACAATTCTAACATTACGGGCCTGCCCACAAAAACGGGCAAATTAAGATGGCCTTGTTCGCGGATGACAGCTTGTGTTCTTTTCACTGGTCGAGGAATTAGAATGTTTCCACCAAATCTCTGGCTTTAAAGTTATCCACCACAAATCTACAGCAATGAGTGTGGCGCAAAACTAAGATTAAAGTGAAGCAGTTGCACAGAAATACCATCTGAAGGTCTCTCAGACTTTAATCCAATATCTAGGGTTGGTTATCTTTATAGGTGGTGCAATGTGCAACCCTCCCTATACTTTGTTCAAGGATTTTTATAGATGGGGTAGTTTAGAACTCTCCTAGAGGGGATGGATCAACGGTGTCAAGATGAATTACGTGCCATGTTTATTGTATTACTGTCTTTACCTTCCTTTGGAGATGTCCTGTCCATAATGCGCACAGTATGGTCAAATATTTGGGCTTTTATCTGGTAATATAGCCAGAACTCTTGTGATACAAGGTCCACTTGAGGGGGGATTGGCAGTCCCTGACTTGAAGCGCTGCGTCCTGGTGGCGCAACTTACACCGCCTTTTGCTTGGTGGGTCCAGAAGGCAGACAAACCCTGGTGCCTGGTGCAGGACCGTTCCCATCTTCCCCTGCATCACTTGTTATGGCTACCGCCTCTGACTCGCCGCACCTTGGTACCCAGAGCCTGGGCAATGGAAGTGACACAGCACCATTGGAATAAGGCAGTTAGATCACGCAGGGTTACTACGTATCCCTCCCCTCAGACACCGGTACTGGGGAATCCCGACTTTCCCCGATGGTGATGATTGATGCTGGTTTTCCGATCTGGGAAGGGAGTGACACACTATGTCTTGGCCAATTATGCACACATGGGGCCCCTAAGATGAAAGACCAATGCACCAATGATTTTGAGCTTTGGTCCACAGACCTCTATGGCCTCACACAGCTGCTACACTAAGCCTGTAGTCCTAGGGTGTGAGAGAAGGGGGGATGAGGGAGACAACAAGTATTGAGGTTATTATGACAGACAGGGACACATGTTTGGGCCCTCTCCCGGCTGTACCGATCCTCGAATAAGCCTGTTGATCTAACAGATATGTCTTATGTGGGACATTGATCCCAAGACTGTTCCCTCACGTTGACAGAGTTGGATTGGATATTGATCTGGGAGAGGACAGCAAAGTCCTCCCTCTATCTGCAATATAAGGTCAACGTCTTTACTCACATGTTAAAGTGGTATCTAACCCCAGTCCGTCTAAAAGAGATGTATGGAACATTTTATGAATGTTGGAGGGGATGTAATGCAAAGTGGACATATATGCACATGTGGTGGGAGTGCCCACAGATAGTCTTTTTAGGAACAGGTGATCTGAAAGAGACACGTTAGTGATAGATTCCTTACCTTAGAATATCCCCAGGCGTCAGACTGGATCCGGAAAGTATTTTCGTTAGCAGCACCCCTGCGCGTCAGTAGATGGCGTCGTGCGGCTTCGCGTCCGTCGCTGGCGTCGTATGCGTCGAGATGACGTCACAGAGACTACTTAGGTGCCACCCATGTGTGCTGACGTCAGTTCTTCCTTTTCTCGCATAATTAAGCGCAGATCCGGTTAGAGCACGTACCTTAGTCGCTTTTTGACTATCTTTTTGAGACTTTTTGTCTCCTGTAAGTTCGAGTTGGTGTCATAGGGATGCCTGGTTTTAAGTCACTGAGGTGCTCCAGAAGGCGTCCACTTCGTCGGAGCCCCTGTTGCCATTTAACGATGCCCTCACTGACGTCTTGCTGGGCACTTGGTTGCGGCCAGCCACAGGGGCCCTGGTGGATAAGAATGTCTTCAGGCTTCATCGCCTGGCACCGGGTGACCCTGCCTTTCTGACGCCCGAGAGCTTGGTCATCCAAGCTTCGACGTCCCAGAGTGCCTTTCCGCCGGCTCCGCCGGATAAGGACTCTAAGAAGCTGGAGCAGTTCAGCAAGCGGTTGTTCTCTTCGGCCAGCTTAGGGCTGCAGTCAGTGAACACCGCATGCCTCTTGGGCCGCTATTCCCACGTGGTGTGGGATGCCGTTGCACAGGTGTTGCCGCAGTGTCCTGAAGAGGCCCAAGCTGTGCTGTCTCAAGCTGTTGCCGAGGGTAAGGATGCGGCTAGGTTCGCCATTCGGTGTGGTTTGGACACCGCAGACTCACTATGTAGAGCCATTTCTACGACTGTGGCGCTTAGTCGCCATGCCTGGTTGAGATCTACCGGGTTCTCGCAAGCTCACTCATGGACATGCTGGTTGATGGCGCCTGCCTGTTTGGCGATAAGGCCGACCGTGAGCTGGAGTGTTTTAAGGACTCATGGGCTACGGCTAAGTCCTTAGGTCTTTCCACGAAAAGCCCAGCCACTCCTGGTTTTCGTTCCTTTCATGGCAACGGCAGGGGCGCCCAGGCGCGTTCCTTCAGAAAGCCTGTGCATACCCAGCCGCAGCGCGGCCGCAGGCTCTGCAGGGGCGGGTCTGGGAATCAGCGTAAGGGTCAGTCCACGTCTGCCCCCGCTGCTTCTGCCTCCAAACCTTCCTAATCGAAGCTTTGTGGAGCACCCCACGCAGTGAGTGGCAGGATCCGCTATCACCTCCCCCACTACCACGCTATCACATTGGACACGTGGGTGCTGCAGATCATCCCCAAGGGTTACTCCTTTCCCTTTCAGTCCACCCCTCCAGCCATGCCACCTCAGTTTCACTGCATGTCGGGGGATCACTTGGCGACTCTCCAGCAGGAAGTTACGACCCTTCGGGCCAAGGGGGCCATTGAGTGCCTTCCGCAGCCGGAAGTAGGGAGTGGTTGTTATTCCCACTACTTTCTGGTCCCCAAGAAGGACAAATGGGGTCTACGTCCAATCTTGGACCTCCGGAACGTCAACCGCTTCCTCCGGAAGGAAAAGTTCAAAATGCTGACTCTGGCTCAGGTCTTGGCTGCCCTCGACCCTGGAGACTGGATGGTAGCGTTGGACTTGCAGGACGCATATTTTCACATCCCTGTCCTGCCGGCCCACCGGCGTTACCTGCGGTTCACGGTAGGCCACGACCATTTTCAATTTGCCGTGCTCCCCTTCGGCCTTACCAGCACCCTTCGGGTGTTCACGAAAGTGATGGCGGTGGACGCAGCTCATCTGCGCAGGTCAGGGGTGTCAGTCTTTCCCTACCTCGACGACTGGTTGTTGAAGGTGGGCTCTCCCCAGACAGTCATCTCCCACCTTCAGACTACGGCCGATCTCCTGCATTTGGTGGGGTTCTCCATCAACGTGCCAAAGTCACACCTGAGTTCCTCTCATCAGCTTCCCTTCATAGGAGTGGTTCTGGATTCGACGCAGTTTCGGGTTTATCCTCCCGAGCAGCGAGTCCTGGATATTTAGGCTATGATTCCGATCTTTCAGCCTCTGTCCGGGTTTCAGTCAGGATGAACCTCCGGCTCCTGGGCCTGCTGGCCTCCTGCATCCTGCTGGTGCAACGTAACGTGCCAGTTGGCATATGCGGGCTCTGCAGTGAGACCTGAAGTTCCAGTGGATGCAGCATCAGGGCAACCTGTCCGATCATGTCCAGATCTCGGAGGACACTGCACAACAATTGCAGTGGTGGCTCACAAATCGCGATTGGGTCAATGGCAGATCTCTCTCCCTTCCCCAACCGGAGCACACAGTGGTGACGGATGTGTCCCTCCTGGGATGGGGAAACCACTTGGGAGAGGCGGAGATCAGAGGACTCTGGTCTCCGGCGGAGTCCCGGCTCCATATCAACCTTTTGGAGCTGCGGACGATCCCACTTGCACTGAAGGCATTCCTTCCCTCTGTCCAGGGAAGTGTGGTGCAGGTGTTCACGGACAACACCAACGCCATGTGGTATTGCAACAAACAGGGCAGGGTGGGGTCGTGGACCCTATGTCAGGAGGCTCTGCGCCTCTGGACATGGCTGGAACATCAGGGCATTACCTTGGTGGTTCAACACCTGGCAGGTTCTCTGAACGCCAGGGCGGACGAACTCAGCCGCCGGTGCTTGATGGATCACGAATGGCGTCTGCACTTGGACGTGGCGCAAGGTCTCTTTCTACAGTGGGGAGAGCCTTGGTTAGATCTATTCGCCACCGAAGAGAACGCGCAATGTCATCAGTTCTGCGCTTTGGAATTTCCAAGGCGGCACTCGCTCGGTGACGCTTTTCGTCACGAGTGGAGTTGCGGTCTGTTGTATGCCTTTCCGCCTATACCACTTCTGCCCAGAGTGCTGAAGAAGATTCGGCGCGACCGGGCCCAAGTCGTCCTTGTTGCTCCGGATTGGGCACGAAGATACTGGTATCCTGAGCTACTCAGCATGGCGATCGATCCCCCGATCTGTCTGCCTCTTCGGGAGGATCTTCTGTCGCAGCAGCAGGGGACGGTCCTCCACCCGAACCTGTCCAGCCTCCACCTCCATGCGTGGAGATTGAGCGGCGACACTCACTCTCACTCTCAAGACTGCTTTCCTGGTAGCTATTACCTCTCCAAGAAGCGTGAGTGAGCTCCAGGCTCTTTCTTCCAAACCTCCTTTCCTTTTTGTTCATCCTGACAAGGTAGTTTAAAGGACCCATCCTTCTTTTTTGCCAAAGGTTGTCACGCCCTTCCACATCGGGCAGATCATCACCTTGCCCACCTTCTTTCCGCCTCCGCATCCCTCGAAAGAGGAAGAGAGGCTCCACCGTCTGGACCCAAAACGTGCGCTCCCGTTCTATCTGAAGCGCACACAGCAGTTCAGAGTGGATGACCAGCTCTTTGTTGGCTACGTGGGCGTTAATAAAGGTCGGGCTGTGCACAAACGGACTATCTCTCGGTGGGTCGTTCTGTGCATCAAAGCATGTTACTCGTTGGCTAAGAAGGAGCCTCCTGTGGGGCTGCGTGCCCATTCTACCAGGGCGACGGCAGCCACTACTGCCTTGGGACGCGGCGTTCCCTTGCAGGATATTTGTCAGGCAGCTAGGTGGGCCTCGCTGCACACTTTTACCAAGCATTACTGCCTTGACAGTCAAGTCCGGAGAGACGGCTTCTTTGGCCGTGCTGTTCTCCGTGACTTTCTGGTGTAGTCTCTTCGCAGACCCACCACCGGGGTTCGTATTGCTGGGGTATCTATTCTAAGGTAAGAAATCTATCACTAACGTGTCTCTTTCAGATGTACAAGTTACTACTTGTGTAACGATATATCTGTAAGAGATATTAGTTAGTGATAGATTCCTTACCGCCCCACCCATCCTCCCCGTTCTGCGAATTGATTCTAAGGTTAAGGTCATCCCTTTCAGGGACCTAGTTTCATGGCACCAGTGGTCGGTTTCTTGCATGGCTCTGCGTTCCTGGCGTGGAAAGCTATTTTGAGAGACTGTATATAAGTTTGAAAAGATATGGATACCATTCCTAACATATGTTAAATGGTCCAGAGACTTGATTTAGCCACCTCTTTTGATTCGGCCGGCTGGGGATGAGGCGATCGGTGGCGGGCCGTTCAGGAAACAGATGTCTGTACGAATTGATGTTAATTTGGAATTATGCCTTGATGTAACACTTGATCCAGTGGGACTGCTTATGAATACATTGAATACACTCTTTGATCATCTCCTGTGGCCATGTCTTGGCGTTAAATGTATAAAGTTGTTAAAAAGGATTTTGTTTGGTTTGATTTCAGCTTCATTGATCTTTCATGAGAATGTTTGTAAAGATATTAATAGGGTTAAGATTTGCCAGGGTGATGTTTTAATTTATGGGAAGAGCCTGGAGGGAACATGATACAAGATTGAATGAAGTACTGGAAAGGTTGAGGACGAGTCGCCTTATTCTTAAATTAAAAAAGCGTAGATTTATGTTCCTGAAATAGAGTATCTGAGACAAGTGATTACAGAGAAAGGTATACAACCTAGAGAGTAACTTGTGAAGACTATTAAGAGCATACCGAGCACTAAAAATAATGATGAGTTGGTGAAGTTTTTAGGCATGACATCATAGCAAATTCGCTCTGGGATGTTCTTAAAGAGGCAAGAGCATGAGGGATTTGTTAAAGAATGGCAACTAATTTATCTCGTGTCAGAAGTGCAGTGGAGAATTTAAAAACATTAAGGAGTAATTAGCTAGCGCCTCTAGTTTAAGCAGTTTTGAACCAGGCAGTGATACCAACCTTATGACTGATGCTAGTGCAAAGGAACTAGGGGGTCTATTAGTATGTCGGGCGGACCGCCACCGCCTCCATGGCGGTGGCGACCCGCCTGACATTATCCCCCGCCAGCCTCCCATTTCCCCCCCGCCATATTATGATGGTGGGGGTACCGCGGCGGATGGGAAAACCGTCCGCCTCTTTTCCGCCCGGTCGATGAGTCGACCGGGCGGAAAAGGGTTGCCTATGGTGGCGGTGTCTGCTAGACACCGCCATCCATATTACAATGGCAGCGGGCAGCAGCCTTTCCGTGGCTGCAATGGAAAGGCATGCGGTCTTCTTAGTTGGGGGCCCGTTGCGGGCCGACAGGGTGTTGGGGGGGTGGGGGATGCACATGGGGGTACCTATGGTACCCCCCTGCATTTGCATGCACAAGGTGGCAGGCACCGCAGGGTGCCTGCCACGTTGTGCATGCAAATGCACGACATGCATATATTGCATTGTAGCGGGTGCTGCTTCCAGCATGGCCCGCCACAATGCAATGTATGCGGGATGCCACCGCCACCGTAGCTGTGGCATCCTAATTGCCGATGCGGGACCACCGCACCACTGGTGGCCGGTCCAAGCACCGCTAGGGTGGCGTTTCGTCCGCCCGCCATCCTAATAGGCCCCTAGGTGTGGTTCTTCTGCACAAAGCAGGAGGACAAGAGAAAACCATTCCATTTATTTCTTGTGATATGAGAGGGCAGAAGTTAATGACGCCGTCATAGAGACTGAAGCCTTGGCGATCTATTGGGCTGTGAGAAAATGTAGAACATTTTTATAGGGTAATAATTTTGAAATTAAGAGTGATCACAAACCTCTAAAAGAGGTATTCATCAAGAAAGTATTGATTTCATATCAAGTAGTATTGGTAAATGGGTGGCACTTCAAGAATTTGATTTTGTTTTGTCAAATATCCCAGGGGCAAGTAAATCTGTGGCAAATTGCTTTTCTAGGTTGTGTAATGTTCAATCAAAAGCTGAACACTGGATCAGGGAATTTTTAGATGGGGATGCCTGTGAAAAACAGGTGTATGTATGCATGGTCACTTGTGGGATCAGTGAGAAGGAGGCATGGAGATTTGAACTTGAGAATGACTAAACCTTGCAGAAGGTAATTGGAAGGTTAATAGGGTATTGGAAAACCAAAGACTGCTGTGATGAAGAGATGAAGAGTTATTAAAATGTGAAGGATGAAATTTCCCTTATAGATGGGTTAGTCATGAGAGGGAGTAGATAGATAGGTAATCTCTTTATGCGGTTAAATAAATAACCTTAAAAGATAAAAGACACATAACAACACATAAATCATACAAATCCATTCACATATAGTTAAAATACATTATGCACAGTACTTGAAGCATAAATAGTAAAGCAAGTACAATTGCTACTTGTACAGTTAAGAAATGGATCCAATGTACATATAATGTAGGGGCAACCAATAAAATACAGAGGATTAAGGCCAGGCCCCTCGGATCTTGATGACACTGTTTAAAAAATGGCCAATATTACACAGGTACGAATTTCCCATAACATGGAGAGGAACAACATCGATGGCCTTAATTGTTGAAACTGAGTCTCTCTCAGAATGGGAACCAAAAATCCTTTCCTGGGAAGAGTGTATAAACTACAGAACATCACTACATGTGTGATAGACTGAGCTGACGTTTTATCACCCTCACATGGGCCTAAAGAACCGTCTGCAATCCAATCTTTGCGAAAACTGATTAGTGGGAGGAAAGAATTCAACCTAAACTTTGATCTTAGCTGGTGATGGTAAACGTTATTGACCCAGGTCAGGTATGGTTCAGTATAATTAACTATTTTTGTCAGACTGTAAACCCAAACAGCTGATTTACACATTTCATGGCCCCCCCTGGGAACAGAAATATGAGATAAAAAATCTGTTTGACCCACAAATAATCAGTCTTAACAATTTCTTTAGGATTCGTAAAAAGGATGGGACGGCGCAAAGCTGTCAATGCAGACTTAATATAACTCAGCCAGGGAATTGCTTTAGAGTTGGCCAAAGAAAGATAATCCCTAATTATGAACCTATTAAGGATTAGCTCACTCTTATGCCATATCGAGAGCCAACATAGTAAAGGCCTGAGTTTAACAGTACCTGAGATGTATCTGAGGTCAAGTTTTTCATGCCCTGCAAATCTTGATGAACTTTGAGGGACCCTGTGGTCAGTATCCTTCCTTAGCCGCCCCACCTCTCTTTCTAGACAAGCAAATCAGTCCTCAGGCGAAGGTAGGAAATTCTTCTTTTATTCCCAATTTTCTTTCTTGTTTAGAATAATATGTATGTATGTGAATAACAAATGATATTAACAGAAAAATCTGGCTGCCTTGGAAGAGTGTCTAGGTTTCTTAAAACAAAGCAACCTTTTCAGGCTTTCTCCTGTGTTCCTGGGTTTTCACGTTATCGCTGAGATACCCCTTGAAAAAAAGGTAGAAAAGTACATCTGGTCAGGCTTGTTTTATCTAAAGGGCAAGGCTTTTGCTCCCTTCACCACACCTGTGCTGTGCATGCGTGACATTCATTAGTGAAGGGTGTGAGCAGTGTTTATGCTTATTTGAGTGCAGTGCGCATTCCTGCCCACCAACTTTTAAAAGAAAAGAACTGCCCGTTCAGCACTTGCCTGAAGCCATGACCTTCCTGTGGTGTGGTATGGAGAGTTCCAGCGTCCAGTTTCCTGGTTGGACCACTGGACTCACTCACATTGCTCCTAGAGCTGTCCTCCCATCCTGTAGGCTTTGTCGGAGTTTGGGATGGCGCAGGGGATCCAGTCTTCTCCTCCGGTCTTTCTCCCCCTCTCATAGTCCTTCCTTCTTTGGTCGGATCGTCAGTTTCCTCTCCCTGTCCATTTCGACTCTCTCCTATGGCCTCCTTGTTTCCAGCTGGAATCTCCATCATTGACGTTGTGCCGTCATCCTGGACTCCACCCCTTAATTTCCAGCTGTAGTATTCCGGAGTTCCTAGGATCTACTAGAACAGGATATGAACATCCTGTGTGGAAAGATGTGGCGCCATATTGGAGGTACCGGGATCTGCCTCTGGCTGATTACAGACCCCCAACAACCTCCTTAAAAATATATTTTCCTCTAACTGAAGGGGGCCACAGATATCACTGCCGTAATAGGTAGCGGAAACACACTTAGCTTTATAGAGATAAATCAATGCTTTTACGCGTTTCCTGCCCACCCTTAAACTAACATCCAGAACCGCTCCACACAGTCTGGCTAAGGTAAGCCTTTCAATCGTAAAGAGTTACCCAAGAAGACTTGTTGTCGAACAGAATACCCAGATAATTAAAGTTGTCGACTTGAGTGATCTTAGCCTTAAGGCAGAAATGACTCTAGGTTTTAGTAGACTTAACTCCTGCAGCCATCACAAAAGATTTCGATGTTTTCATGGAGAGGTCCAACCCCTCCATAAACTCAACATAAGAATCTAAGAGCCGTTGAAGGCCTAAATCTGTCCTTGTCATAAGGACAGCATTGTCTGCATATAAGAGGAATAGTAACACCCGAGTACCCACATGAGGGGTCCTTGTGCTTAGAACAATGCAGCCTCTAGACCATTGATATAGATGGTGAATAGAAAGGGGGATAAAATGCACCCCTGCCTCACACCTCTTGTGATGGGGAATCTTTTAGTGCAGGTGGTATTCTCCCGAATCTAACAGAGACAGACATGTCCATGTGGATGTCTGTCAGGAAAGAGACCAAGACTTACTCCACCCCTAAGGACAGCAACATTGACCACAGCTGTGAGTGGTTCACACGATCAAACGTTGAAGAGAGATCCCTGTTTATTGGACAGCATTTCATGGCTATTTTTAGGCCACCATGAGCTTTAGAGTATACCTCATTAAATCACAGAGGTCTAGTAGAAGCAGAGAGGCCTAAACCAGGTACAGTAAGGGCGAGCCTTACCCCGGCACTAAGTGCAAAAAAGGTGGTAAGAATGTCCTTAGGATAAGGTCAGGATTAAGACAGCGTTCTACCTCTCGACTTAACTGCCTGAAAAGGGTGACATAGTTGCCCTGGAATAATTTTAGTCCACCTCAGGCATCTACCCTGACCCGTGGGATTCAAATGCTGCAGGCTAGAGGTCGATTGGGAGGGCGCTGACTCTGATATTTTAGAACTTGCGTAAGAGGGTTATGGTCACTCCACCCTTTCCATTTAAACTGGTAAGTGTCAATTAGTATTTAATTTATTGTATTTTTTTTGTATCTTTATATTTTTTTAGATTAATGTTTTTAGTAAGCAATATTTTACATTTGTATATTTAGTTGTATTAATAAATATAAATAATTATTTTTAAAAATTTACCAGCGTGATATTCGTTTTTTAGGGATAAGGGTGGAGAGATTTTTTAAATATGTATATTGTAAAATAATAATATAATTAATAATTGGGAAAATATGGAAATGTATAAATTAAAGTTTTTTAAATTGTTCTTATTTTAATATTTAGCAAACTTATTTTCATTAAGATATATTTTATGTTATAAGAAAATATTTGAGAAAGTTTAAAAATAATACACAATGTTTCATAAAAATAATATTTAGAAACATTTTTTAATTACAAACTTATACTTTTATAATTTGTTTACTTTTTTCAACATTGTACAATTTTTTAAATATTGTTTTGAAGTTGTCATTTTGTTTTTAAAAATATGAAATTATTTTTGATTTCAGGATGATTTTGAAATCATAGTATACTTGTTACTTTGTTTTTTTAGTTTTGAAAAGGTTGAAAAAGAATTTTATAAATATTTTAGTTAATATTAATAAAATGATTTTTTTCAATTTTATTAATTTAGTTTGTATATATTGGTTTGTAGTTTAGGTTAGTTTGTTTTCTGAAAAAATGATATTTGTTATGTTATTGGTCACTTATTAAGCGAACGTACACCAATAAGGTCTCTTGGTGCTGAGGTAGAGAGAGGCTGCTGCTGCCAGAATTATTCATATGCATGTTTAAACAGCCAAGTTTTCAGTTTTTGGCCCATTTGCGATCGGTAGAAAGCCATTTCCGATGCATCAAACCTAAATGCATTCGCAAAATAGGTAATCGCAATTTTTGCGATTACCTATTTTGCGAATGTATTTAGGGAATTGCAACATGCGATTCCCTAAATGCAATGCATGAAGCATTTTCAAAATGCAACTTTGCATTATGGAATCGTGAATCACCATCAACTTCAAGTTGATGGTCATTTGCAAATCCTTAGTAAAATGCACAAAATTGCATTTTTCAAAGTGCCATGTGGCACATACACATGCCCTTAGGGCATGTGTGTGCGCCACATATGCACACTTACCTTTTTGGGGGGTTCATCAGGAGAGCCTTAGGCCCCCTAGCACCCTTGCAATTGCATTCGCAATTTGCGATTACCTATTTGGTAATCGCAAATTGCGAATGCTTTCCCATCATTCCTATGTGCCTCTAGGCCCATAGTAATGAAGGAAATGCATTCCCTAATAGCGAATCGCAATTTGCGATTCACTATTAGGGAATGTGTAGGAATCGCTATTCATTTTGCGATTCCTATGTGCATAAGGAATTGCTACTCCTAAATAGCGATTCCTTAAAAATCGCTATTAAGGAATCGCAATTCCTTATCTTGATGCATGTGCCCCATGGTGCTGAATTGTGGAAGATAGGGATGCAGGGCTTTTGCCATGGAGAGATTTAAAGATTAGCCAGCCTATTTTAAAAATGGGCTTCTCAGCTACCAGAAGCCAATGCAGTTTTTTCCTCGGGGTTTGATGTGGCAATATCTGAGCTGCTGAAAGGCCAGCCTGGCTGCCTGACTTTGTATTATCTGCAATCTGTGAGCAAGGCCAGAAGAGAGTCCCATATAAAGAGCAGTGGCATAATCGGTGCAGGGCATTTTTAAAGCGATTATAATTTGAATAAATGTTCGAAGGTGAAGTACCTTCTTATTTTCCAGAGGTGCTGGAAAAAGGATGTGGTCACTGCGCCTATCTGAGGTTTCATAGATAAATCTTCATCTAGGGGTAGCCTAGACTTTTCACCACTTTTTGGGAGCATTTTTCTAAGGAATCTTAGCAGGCCAAAGAAAGTACCGTCACCTTCTTAGCCGTTATTTAATCAAATAGCAGATTTTCTCATGATATTTATGTGGCTGAAATATTGTGAATAAATATCAAACAGGATTCACTCAGGCTTTCTTTGAGATACTGCTCAGGTGTTGGCCCCCATGAATACAAAGCTATCTCCTTCTCAGCATGAGAGGTTATCTAGCATAGTGAATATTCATATCCTATACACGTATTAGACAACCTTTAATGGTACGGACATTTTGAACAAATTGTGTTTGTGCCAAAAAGGAAAGTATTAGGTAAGCAACATATTGGTTTTCATTCTCAATGTCAAATTTCAAAAGTAGAAATCCAAGATCTTGATAAAACTGTATCATGAAATGTGATAAAAAACATCTGTAAAAGGCTTTTTTCTTTACACATACACCAGATCAAAACATCCAATTCATTGATAATGTGATAGTCTCCTCCTTGTTTCTTTAACAAGAGACGCTGTAGGCACAGAGTTGTTATTTACAGTTATAGAAAGAATGGTTAGGGAGCCTGTCTTCTTCAAATTCAGTGTATCAACATCAAGAGTCTACAGTCGGGTTCGATGGTTATCACAGCATTGACTCCTGTAGCGGGCATTCACCAGGCATGCCCTTTCACACTGGCGGTCTTCTTTGCAGCTATAAGCTTCATAGTACACAGCCTGCGACATAGCAAGAGCAACAGGAGGCATGGTTGCATCTAAAACTGGAGAAAGTCTTCTGGTACATTTGAGAATTTATACTTCATTCTAAAGGACCTCTTCGTTTTCATGAATATAGAACCAGCTATTGTAAACAAATGTCTAGCAATAAACATTTGCATACACTTCCTGTTTTCTTGATGGAAAAGTAACTCTTTCACTTCCATTGCTCTTACCAAATTATCTCATTGCAGTGATGCTTTATTTCATTTTTGTTTTAAATTAAAAACTTAATTAGATGCTTCTTCATGTAAATCTGCCTCCACTAGGCTTTCCTCTCCATATCCTTTGCAATTCAGTCTTCACTAAGAGTAGGGTTACCGGATCCATCAAAAGTCTAGTTGCTCTCCCAAATGCACTTGGTAAGTTTGAGACTACCTGCATATAGCAATCCCTTATATTGAATGAAAGTTCATAAAATTGTAATTAGAGCCTGATCTTGTTCAAAACATTCAAAATGCCTGGGTCATCAAAGTTAAATAAAGGGCTGCCCTATTATCTTGAGCCTTTTGCTTTGCTCAACACAACTTGACATCTCTCCCGAAAGCACAAAACCTTACTTTCACATATCCTACAACATTCATTTGGACTTCCTTCCAGTGACAAAACTATCCTTCTTTCCTCAGGAAACCATTAAACCTCCCCTTTTAAGAAACCTCGATTAAATAAGCATGCCTTTTCTGATCTAACCATTTCTTGATATTTTACGTTTTCAGTGCATCTCATGTGTATTTACCGATTATATGGTTTTGAAGGTTTTCTTTTTTTTAAAGTGCTGTTTTACTTATGTGGCATAGAAGTGCTATATAAAACAGTTACAATTAATAATTCATGGGAATAGCAGGAATCTCTTTATGGTTTAAGTATGTTTATTAATATTTCACAGGCTACAAGCAAGGTTATATGAATAACAGTCATCCAACACCGTAATGAAATACCGTAGCGAAAGTCCAGTAACAGTGTTGTCCGAACCGCAGGTGCAAGGTGATTAGAAACTTCCACCCCACTGAAAACCCCAAACCCTAAAACCAAAAGGAAACCCCCTCCCCCTCGTCCTTCCCTCCGCCATCCCAAGCCCCTACTGCTCCCATCAGCCGCCCTCCCCCGGGACCTTTGTGATGCGTAGCAGCCGGAGATGTCGGGGTCAGGTGACCTCTACAAACTCAGTAGCCAAAAGTGATAAAAAGGGCTGCTACAATTCTCCATATCGGTCCCCTTCCCCAGCTAGTATCAGTGCCAATTTCTCCATACCCAACACGTACCACAACCGATTTAGCCAGCCGGTGAAGTCGGGGGTCTGGGTGGTGCGCCAATGTATGAGAATGTTTTGTATCGCCGACCCTAGGGCAATGGCCATCAATCTGCCCCTGCGAGAACGCAGTGGGTAGGTCAGAGGGTTCGGGAGACCCAGCAGTACATAGGCTGGAAAACGCGGAATCTCGGTCTCGAAGTGTTTATCCACTTCGTCCAGCACCTGGGTCCAGTAGGCTTGGATATGTGTACAGTCCCATAGTAAATGGACCAAGGTTCCCACTTGGCCACAGCCCCTCCAACACGTCACCTCACAAGAGTGGTCCATCGCGTGCAGGCGCTCAGGGGTATAGTACCAGTATGTTACAATCTTTGTAAGTGTCTCCGTTAACCCCATATGATATGCAGAATGTCTGGCCCTCCCATTCCTCATGACTCAGGGTTCTGCCCAATTCCCTCTCCCACCGTTCTCTGCCAGGATTGTGTGAGTGCTTATGTTTGAGCTGCAGTAGCTTATAGAGATCAGAGATGAGATTCTTGTCCGAGGTGCGCGTAATGAGCCACCGTTCATACGCGGAGAAGCGTCTATTGGCCCCAGAGCGAACCTGCGGCTGCAGCGCCCAGTGCCTTACCTGCAGATATCGTAGCCTCTCCGCCTCCGGCAGCCCAAATTCGCTCCGCATCTGGGGAAACAAGTGTACCCCCTCCGCCCCATAGATATGATACAAAAATCGACAGCCCGCCGCCCTCCAGCTCGCGAAGGCAGTGTCATCCATCCCCGGAGTAAATTCAGGGTTTCCAGTCAGCGGCGTGAGAGGTGACGGGAAAGTCGTGAGCTCATGGGTAAGATTAGTGGCATCCCACACTTCCAGGGGGACACCTGTGATATAGGAGGCATACAGATTCGGGGGCCTGTGGGCCCTACGCAGGAAGGGGATCTCTTGCAGGTGCCTCGCCGCCACCGCCTGGTCTTGAAACAGCCAGTGTTTCTCGGATTCCCATTTGCTCCATTCCACCAGGTATCTCAACTGAGCAGCCTGAAAATAAAGTCCAAGATCGGGAAACCCGAGGCCTCCAGACTCCGGCGCCAATGAAACCAATGCGCGACGCATTCGTGGCTTCCGACCATTCCAGATAAACCGGGCCAGGTCGGCTTGCATTTTCGGAATCCACCCGACAGGTGGTCGGAGGGGCAGAGTGCGGAAAAGGTAGAGGATTTGCGGGAGAATGGTCATCTTGACCGCCGCAACCCTGCCCAACCAGGAGAGGGGATAGTGCCGCCACCGATCGAGCTCTCGCCGGACTTTGTCGCGGAGTGATGAATAATTAGCGTGAATCACCTGAGGAAGTGAGGGGGCCAGCTGAATCCCCAGATACGGTATGGTATCTGACGCCCAACGAATGGGGATCAGGGTCTGCAAAGACTCCCGGGTGGGACACGACAACGAGAGGTCCAGGGCCAGGGATTTCTCAGCATTCACCTTGAATCCGGCCGCTCGCGTGAAAGCCCTCAAATCCGCCCAACAGTGAAGACGCCGGTTCCGCCAGCGAGATTAGCACATCATCTGCGTATAAGCTAATCGTGTGTACAAAGCCCCCAAACTTTATTCCCGTAATCCCCGGGTTCGCAGGAATCTCTTTAATGGATGACCTGCGTTTGCCCACCTTGCTCTGTTCTCTTTGAAACTTTGAGGCACAAAGTATTAAACACTGGCAATATGTCTTCAAAAACATGCACCTCAAATGAACTCTGTCATTCATATTTCAGACCCTTCTCTATCTAAATATGTTAAAGTATTTATGAATTCTAGCTCAATAATGTTGTAATATGGGCATAAAAGCACAAAAGATGGACTAACGAGGGCATGGGAGACAAGAGCTAGAATCACAAATCCAGTTAGCGCCCTAAAAATACATGGGTGAAATTGGGTATTCATAAATCTCACCTTTATTAAAGAATTTCTCAAAAAGTAAAGAATTAGCGATGGGTACGGTAGTAGTGGTGGGTACTTTCCCTAATGTAAAGTAAACTAAGAACTTTATTAATCTGTCGAAACCAAGAGTGTGAAAAGTCAAATTGAACAACAATGATTTGTAACTATGAATATATCTGATATATATTTCTAGCTGCAGGTTCCTTACCTTAGAATATTTCCTAGGTGTCAAACTGGATCTGGAAACGTTTTGAGCAGCACTTCTATGCACCAGTAGGTGGCACCGTTCAACTCTGCGCCAAAAGTTATGTGCGCGGTGTCTATATAGGTGCCTCACCAGCTTGCTGATATCAGTTCTTTTCTTTCCGTGGCAGTCAGCGCAGATCCAGAGAGAGCTACCTCCAGTCATTTTTCAACTTACTATGTCTCCCAGTGTGCTAGGGATCTCCTTCAAGAAGGTTTAAGCCACAGACATGTCTGGTGCTTGGAGCCAAACCACAACTCCAAGACCTGTGATGATTCCAGCGCCATGAATCCGAAGGCGTTGAGGAAGCGCTCACTGATTCTCCTTCTTGCCTGATGCCAGTCACCTCCATGAACCTCCAGGTCCCGGTCACGGGCCTGTTCACGGAGTCTGTCCAGGCTCTCATAATCTTAGGGTAAGTCCTACAAAAAAAAATCTACAATGTTGAAGCGTTCTTCGCTATGCCGATGCAAGTCATCGCATGAGATGCTTGAATGTCTAGGCACCGCTCGCACACGGAGCCTGCTCCACTCCGCACCTCCCTGAGTTTTGTGGAGCCTTAGCGACCCCCATCCAACTGTGTACATGTTATGAGGCCATTCACCTCATTTTGTGGCGGGCCTTCGGGCCCCTGTGTTCGGCGTGTGCACCCACTGAATTTTCGCTGGCTCCAGGGTTGTATCGAGAATGGCTCTGCCCTCGATACCTTGACCTTCCCTGGAGCTGGTTCCAGCTGGTTCCTGGCACCACCGACCCCATTATCATAAACAACTTTGAAACGGAGTCGGACCGGCGTCGAGCAATGGGGTTTCCGGCGCCGGCCCTTACCGTACCTTCTGAATCGGAGCCCATGCCTCATTTTTTTGAGAGGCCTGGGGAGAAGTATGATTGATGTGGATCTGAGGGTCCCTGTGGCTAAAACCCCCTGGTGGACTCCGACAACAGCTGGTCTGAGGAACGGGAGGATGTCAGTAGTCTGGAAACCTCAAAAGACACTGACTTGGTCTCTTCTTCTAGTGGGGCTTGGGAGGAAGGGACCTCCTGCACTATAGTGGTGCGAAGGGCGGCTGAGGTTGTGGTCCTTCAGCTGCCCTCGGTGGCAGTCAGAATGAATGTTTTGACAGAGGTGCTTCAACTGGGAGTCACTCTCTCAGAACCCCTTCACCCCTTTAATGAAGCCCTTACTGTTATCCTGCTCTGGACTGGGGCTAAACCCTGCACATGGGCGCCTATGCCCAAGACCATTGCCCACCACCATTATCCCGCTCCAGGGTACCCAGCTTGCCACACTCAGCACCTTACCCTGGATAGCATGGTTATCAAGGCATCCACCTTCAAGGTTATCCCTGGCGCTTTCACTAGCACACCACTAGCTAGGGAATCCAAGAGGATGGACACCTTTGGAAAGAGGATGGTCTTTTCCGCCAGCCTAGCACTGCGGTCAGTGAACACCTTGTGCCTCTTGGGCGGATACACATGGTTTGGGATTCGCCTGCACAAGTGCTGCATTTGGTCTTTGAGGTGGCCTCAGCCATGCTGTCACAGAGATGCAGCAAAGTTCACTATTCACTGAGGACTGGACACTACCGACTTACTAGACAGAGCGATTGCGTCCTCATGAGCACTTAGACACCCTGCCCGGCTGAGATCCACTGGCTTTTCAGGGAATGTCTAGGCTTCCCTCATGGACATGCCCTTCAATGGCACCCGCCTGTTTGGCAATAAGGCAGATTCAACGCTAGAGCGCTTTAAGGACAGCCAGGCTACTGCCAGGTCCTTGTGCCTCTCCAAGGCCCCCTGCCAACCCCACTCTACCTTCTACCCCTTTCATGACTACGGTAGGGGCTACCAGCTGTGTACATTCCCGTCCAGCCACCAAGTCCAACAGGCTCCCCAGTCCTTTTTTGGGCGTGGTTCCCACAAACCCTGTGGGACAACCAGCCAAAGGTCGACCCAATCCGTTACCCCCCTGGCAGCCACAGCTTCAAAGCCCTTTTAATTTGTCGTTATAACATCACGGCAATCCGGTTGGTATCAGGATTTGCCATCACCTGCCCCACTGGCAGTCCTTAACATTGGAAAAGTGGGTACATTAGATCGTTCAGCGGGGTTCTCCATCCCCTTTCTGGAGCCTCCGCCACCCAGGGCACAATCTTCCTACCAGCTGATGAAAGACCACCTCTCCCTGCTGTGTCAGGATGTACAGGCTCTTTTGGCCAAAAGAACCATTGAGAGGGTGCCTGCATCTGAAGAAGGTTGTAGATGCTATTCCTGCTACTTCTTTTTTGCTCCCCAAAAAGGACTACCATATTTTAGACCTGCACCCTCTAAAATTCCTCCTGAAGAAGGAGAAGTTCAAGATGCTCATGTTGGCTCAGGTTCTGCCTACAGTCGCCCCCGAGACTGGATGGTAGCCCTGAATTTCAGGATGCCTACTCCACATCCCCATCCTGCCTGTCCACAGGTGTTTCATGAAATACTGTAACAATAAATATTACAAATTGGTGGAGAGTCCCCCCCAAAAAATGCAATAACACTTTGATTTTTTTCTTGAACATAATACAATATTAATTTCATTAGTTCTTGATTTTTATTTTGCAAGTTCATATCTTTACATGCGCAACATTACTTCCAAAATTCAGTGTTGCTTATTTAAATGTGATTGATGTAGTACAGCCAAAAATCTTCAAATTTCAATACAGTCGTTTTTCATTCATTTCAAGTGTAATGACTGGGTTCTTTGATGTAGTATATCCTTTATGCATTTTGTGGCTCGAAAGTGAGCTGCCGCTTCTTCAGGGCTAAGAATTAATATTTGCAAAATAATTAGAAGCACACTTTAACTGATAAAATCAAAAAAAAAGCAAAATTTCAAAAATATTTCAATATTCTCAAATTTATGTACATTTATTTACTTACTATTTAAATGAAACAGATCAGAAAAGCAAAGAAGATTGAACAACAAAGGCGTCATTTCAAATAACCAGTGACTTAATTACCATTTAGCTAAGGGACTCCTCTATTTTGTCTTTAATTTACAAAGTGTTATTATGTTTTTCTGCCTCGCCCTTCCAAAGAAGAGGAGATACTCCACGGCCCGGACTCAAAGAGAGCATTATCGTTCTACATTGGTCGTTCCAGAGACTTCCTGGTGAACTATCAACTTTTCATAGGGTACTCCGGGGTGCAAAAATGAAAGGCCATTCAGAAATGGACCATCTCACAATGGATTGTGCTCTGTATTAAAAGGTGCTGCACGTTGGTCAAGAAGCAACCCCCTTATGGCTTGTGTACTCATTCTACCAGAGCCATGGCTGCCTCCACAGTGCTGGCTCGTGGAGTTCTCGTCCTAGACTTCTGTCAGGCTGCAACATGGGTATCTCTGCACATGTTTACTTGGCACATTTGCCTGGACAGGTAGGTCCATCGTGATGGACACTTTGCCCGCTTGGTCCTGCAGAACTTCTTGGTCTAGTCTGTTTGCAGACCCACCTCTAGGGAGATATTGCTTTGGTATCTGTTCTAAGGTAAGGAACGTGCAGCAAGACATTTCTATCAGATAAACAAGTTACTTACCTTTGGTAACACCTTATCTGGTAGAGACTTTATCTAGCTGCAGAATCCTTTAGGCCCTCCAAACCTCCACACTCTGCGAATGAATTTCTCTACGCTCTACGCTTCTGGTATAAAAAGGTTGTGAAAAATAATTGTGCTCTGGGTGCACCTATATAGGCGCTGTGTGCGTCACTTCTGACGCGGACAGTGCCGCTGATGCAGAGCAAAACTATGCCATCTACCCTACTTGCACTAGCAGAGGTACTGCTTGACAAGTTTCTGGATCCAGTCTCATGCCTGGGGAGTATTCTAAGGTAAGGAATCTGCAGATAGATTGTCTACCAGATGAGGCGTTACAAAGGTAGGCAATTTGTTCTTCCTTCCATATTAACACAGACAACTAAAATCATAGTACTTCATGCGTTTCACATTCATAAATAGTGGCCGCACCTTCTGTGAATTAAATTCTTGCTTTACATTTGTTATTTTTATTTATGTGGAGTAAAGTATATAAGACTTATGGCTTCTTTGATGTGTAATTGAATATCTTTGATAGTATTCTTTTTACAATATTATATATTTGTTGAATTGTTTCAAAACATGCAACTTTGTGATCGGCTTGCGTTTCTGGATAGAGATAAAAAATCTAATGCAGCAAAGGAAGAAGGAGAAAGGGAGGAGGATGATGAGGAGGAGGGAGTGACAGAAGAGGAAGAGGATGAAGAGGAGGAAGATGAGACTGAAAATGAGGAGGAGGAAGAAGATGAAGTGGATGATGAAGATGATGATGATGAAGATGATGATGAGGCAGAGGATGAAGAGCAAGCCAATGTGAAAGAGTACACTGCTGTAGGTGATTTTCATGCCCAACAAGAAGAGGATCTCACAGTTAAGGTAAGTGTACAACTTAAATTGTTCTTACTCTGTAAAAGGAACATTTTCTTCCATTTAATGCCTTTAACAGACTTACAAGCAATTTTTTGTATTCATATTTGAGAAGCTTTGAATCATCTGCATTTTGTATGTAGCCGTACGGCTCTGTAGCCCTCTAGTCTTTGAAGCTTTGTTGTTTACTTCATGTACTAGGTGACAACTTTATGTCCTGCCCTTGGATGTCATATCAGATTCTTTCTGTATATGATTGCCATGAGAATTGTGTGTCAGCGAATTCAGCCCTTTTGATTTTGAAAACAGCATTCTTCAGAAGAAGAGAACCCTTTTCTCAGAAAATGTTCTAACTTTGCTATCATGGAAACATTCAAGAAAGGGCTTCAATATAACTGACAAAACTGCAAGTTTTTCAGCCCTGATGCTTTCAGTCCAATTAAAAACTTGAATCCAATACTCTTGTTCAGTCTGCAGGATTCTGATTTTAGTGAAGTTAACATCTGAAAGAAACACGTTAGTTAGATTCCTCACCTTAGAATATCCCCAGGCGTCAGACTGGATCCAGAAAGATTTTTTTTAGCAATACCCCTTGCACGTCTCTAGGCGTCGTCTGCGGCTCCACGTCTGCCGTTGGCATCGTGCGCCGGAATGACGTCGTCGGAGTACTTAGACGCCGCCCTCGCGCGCTGACGTCAGTTCTTCTTTTTTCCGCGCCAGTAAGCGCCGATCCGGTAAGAGCTTACCCCTAGTCATTTTTGGACTAACTTTTTGACTCTTTTTGGTCTATCGACTCGACTCTGGTGCCGGTAGGATGCCTGGTTTTAAGGCCTGTGGCGCCTGTCATCGCCTGATGTCGGTGATGGATCACCACCTCCGGTGCCTTTACTGCCTGGGGGCCGACCATGACGTGGAGTCGTGCCCCGACTGTCAGGCCTTGACATCGAAAGCTAGGCGGGAGCGGTCCCGTAAGCTTCTCGAGCTTCGGCGCTCTCTGTCCCAGTCCAGGAGGAGGTCCAAGGACCGATCGCGGAGCCACAGCCATCGCTCGTCGAAGCTCTCCAAGAAGTCCAAGAGATGACATTGCTCTTTGGACTCCCCTCGCCAGTCGCGCGACTCGGCCGAGGGTCAGGGTAGTCCCACTCCCGCGGCTCCGTTGGAGCTGCGTCCGTCCCCATACCCGCCGGTCCCTGGGACTGACGCGACTCCGGTGGAGGTCAGTGCCTTCCTCTCGGCCATGAGGGGCCTGGCTCCGCCGTCGACGCCTGCCGGCGCGCCTTCGGGCCCCGCGGACTCAACTGGGCGACCTCGAGTGCCGGCGGCTCCGGCCCCGGCGCCGTCGACGGCTCCGGCCCGACGCCGCAGGTCCCCGAGGGATCCAGGCCTGGATCTCGGTCGGCGCCGGTCGACCTCACGACGCCTCCTCCGCCAGCGCCGACACCGGTTCCACCTCCCCGGTTTAGCCCCGGTCCGGGCCCGATGCCGGCACCGACTGGTGAGCCCTTCATCTACTGCCCGGCTCCGATCGTTCCTCCTGTTTACCGGTAATCTGATGACGAGGGCGACTGGGAGGGGTATGATGACCCTATGGCCGCTCAGTCCCAACTTTCTCAGGACTGGGCAGAGGAATTGGGGGATGTCAGCGGTCTGGATACCTCCCCGGATGCTGGTTTCATCTCTCCTCCGACTGTGGCCTCGGAGGAGGGTGCAGCCTTCTCAGTGGTGCTGCGCAAGGCGGCCGAAGCCCTAGGGCTGGAGTTGCCTGCTGTGGCCGTGAGGACTAACGTCCTCACTGAGGTCCTTCAACCGACAGCAAGCTCCACTGAGCCTCTGCTGCAGTTTAATGATGCCCTCATTGACGTTCTGCAGGGCACTTGGTCTAAGCCCTCCACAGTCCCTCCTGTGGACCGGAACGTTGCCCGGCGCCACCGCCACCGCCCTGCTCCGGGCGACCCCAGTTTCCTCTCCCAACACCCCACCCCCGAGAGTCTGGTTATCCAGGCCTCAACCTCCCAATCCTCCTTCCCGTCCGCTCCTCCGGATCGGGAATCCGAGAGGTTGGAGCAGTTTGGCAAGAAACTGTTCTCGTCCCTGAGTTTGGGACTGCGGTCTTTAAATACCGCTTGCCTGTTGGACCGTTATTCCCACTCTCTGTGGGATGCGGTGGAGGACGTGCTGCCCTTGTGTCCGGTGGAGGCCCGGACACGACTCGCTCAAGCTCTTGCTGACGGTCGAGATGCAGCGCGGCATGCCATACGGTGTGGACTTGACACCACGGACTCGCTGGGTCGGGCGATTTCCACCACGGTGGCGCTTCGGCGTCACGCCTGGCTGAGGTCCACGTCATTTTCGGGGGATGTCCAGAGTTCCCTCATGGACATGCCTTTTGATGGCACTCGCCTTTTTGGTGAGAAGGCGGACAGTGCGCTGCCTCGATTCAAGGACTCCCGGGCCACGGCCAAGTCCTTGGATCTTTCGGCCCCGCGGCTGCAAACTTCCGCCTTTCGTGGCCAAGGAAGGGGCGCCTCCTCACGTCCGCCCAGCCACCGGCCGCAGAACCAACCTGCACGCGGTCGTGGACGTGGATTCCGCCGAGGCGGTACTGGAGGTCAACGTGCCGGTCAGTCCACATCCACCCCGGCAGCATCCGCCCCTAGCCCTCCTAGTCCGAGCTTTCAGGCCCATTCCACGCCGCCATCACCTGCTCCACTGGCGCTCCATCACTTCGGACAGGTGGGTGCTGCAAATCGTCCGAAGGGGCTACTCCCTCCCCTTCGAGACGACCCCTCCAGCCATGCCACCGCTGAACCACCGTATGTCGGGGGATCATTTGCATCTTCTACGAGAGGAAGTTTCGGCCCTCTTGGCCAAAGAGACTGTCGAGCGCGTTCCTGGTCCAGAAGTAGGTCGTGGTTGTTATTCCCACTACTTTCTGGTTCCCAAGAAGGGCAAAGGGGGCCTACGCCCGATCTTGAACCTCAGGAGCGTCAACACCTTCCTCCGGAAGGACCGGTTCAAGATGCTCACTTTAGCTCAGGTTCTGGCTGCCCTAGACCCTAGAGACTGGAGGTAGCGTTGGACTTGCAGGACGCTTATTTCCACATCCCCGTCCTGCCGGCCCACCGGCGTTACCTGTGGTTCACGGTGGGTCAGGAGCACTTTCAGTTCACCGTGCTCCCCTTCGGCCTCACCAGTGCCCCTCGGGTGTTCACGAAAGTGATGGCGGTGGTCGCAGCTCATCTGCGCCGATCAGGGGTTCCAGTCTTCCCCTATCTCGACAACTGGCTGTTGGAAGGCGGGCCCAGCAAGTCGTCTCCCACCTCCAGACTACGGCCGACCTGCTGCACTCGCTGGGGTTCTCCATCAATGTGCCGAAGTCGCACCTGAGTCCCTCCCAGAAGCTTCTTTTCATCGGAGCGGTTCTCGTTTCGGCGCAGTTCCGGGTCTATCCGCCAGAACAGCGGGTCCGGGACATTCAGGCCCTGATTTCCATCTTCCGGCCTTTGTCCTGAGTTTCAGTCAGGTTGGTGCTTCGGCTTCTGGGGCTGATGGCCTCCTGCATCCTGTTGGTACCTCACGCCAGGTGGTGGATGCGGGCTCTGCAGTGGGACCTGAAGTTTCAGTGGGCCCAGCATCGCGGCAACCTGTCCGCCCATGTCCTGATCTCGGAGGGCACTGCGAACCAGCTGCAGTGGTGGCTCACGAATCGTGATTGGGTCAGCGGCAGATCCCTCTCCCTACCCCAACTGGAGCATGTCGTAGTGACGGATGCGTCCCTCCTGGGATGGGGGGGCCATATGGGAGAGGCGGAGATCAGAGGACTCTGGTCTCCGGCGGAAACTCGGCTCCATATCAACCTATTGGAGCTGAGGGCGATCCGACTTGCACTGAAAGCCTTCCTTCCCTCTGTCCGGGGAAGTGTCGTGCAGGTGTTCACGGACAACACCACCGCCATGTGGTATTGCAACAAACAAGGCGGGGTGGGGTCGTGGACCCTTTGTCAGGAGGCTCTGCGCCTCTGGACGTGGCTGGAACATCAGGGCATCACCCTGGTGGTTCAACATCTGGCGGGCTCTCTGAACGCCAGAGCAGACGAACTCAGCCGCCGGTGCATGATGGATCACGAATGGCGTCTGAACTCGGACGTGGCGCAAGGTCTCTTTCTGCAGTGGGGAGAGCCTTGGTTAGATCTATTCGCCACCGAAGAGAACGCGCAATGTCAGATGTTCTGCGCGTTGGAATTTCCAAGGCGGCACTCGCTCGGAGACGCTTTTCGTCGTGAGTGGAGTTGCGGTCTGTTGTACGCCTTTCCGCCTATACCACTTCTGCCTAGAGTGCTGAAGAAGATCAGGCGTGACCGGGCCCAAGTCATCTTGGTGGCTCCGGATTGGGCACGAAGGTACTGGTATCCCGAGCTACTCAGTATGTCCATCGATCCTCCGATACGACTGCCTCTTCAGGAGGACCTTCTGTCGCAGCAACAGTGGACGGTCCTCCACCCGAACCTGTCCAGACTCCACCTCCATGCGTGGAGATTGAGCGGCGACAGTTGATGCCATTTGACTTGCCTCCTGAAGTCTGTGATGTCATTCTGGCAGCCAGGCGTCCCTCCACAAAGACGGTATACGCCTGCCGGTGGAACAAATTTGTGACATGGTGCACAGCAAAGGCTGTGGATCCCCTTTCTGCCACTCTTTTTGAGGTTCTCCTCTTTCTTCTTTTTTTGGCCCAGCAGGGCTCTGCTGTGGGCACCTTGAAGGGTTATCTTGCTGCAATCTCTGCTTTCTTGAGGCTTCCTGATCAGCCTTCTCTTTTCAAGTCCCCTGTTGTCTCCCGTTTTCTCAAGGGCATTACTCATATGTTCCCTCCTGTTCCCTTCGTAATGCCTCAGTGGGACTTGAACCTTGTTCTTACTTTTTTGATATGCGCTCCCTTTGTGCCCCTTCACAACTGTCCACTTCGTCTCCTGACTCTGAAAACTGCCTTCCTGGTGGCTATCACCTCCGCTAGGCGGGTGAGTGAGCTCCTGGCTCTGTCAGCTAAGCCTCCCTTCCTTTCGGTTCATCCGGATAAGGTTGTCCTACGGACCCGTCCTTCTTTCCTTCCTAAAGTCGTGACTCCCTTTCACATCGGGCAATCTGTCACGCTGTCCACCTTCTTTCCGCCTCCGCATCCTTCAAAAGATGAAGAGAGGCTCCACCGTCTGGGCCCAAAACGTGCGCTGTCATTTTATTTGGCCCGCACAAGCCAGTTCCGGGTGGACGACCAACTTTTTGTTGGATATGTAGGTGCGAAGAAGGGTAAAGCTGTGCACAAGCGGACCATCTCGCGGTGGGTCGTGTTGTGTATTAAACTCTTCTATTCTTTGGCGAAAAAGGTCCCTCCTGTTGGGCTGCGAGCCCATTCCACCCGGGCCACAGCGGCGACGACTGCCCTGGGACGGGGAGTCCCCTTGCAGGACATCTGTCAGGCGGCGACGTGGGCTTCACTGCACACGTTCGCCAGGCACTATTGCCTGGACAGCCAAGTCCGGAGAGATGGCCACTTTGGCTGTTCTGTTCTCCAGGACTTTCTGGTGTGATCTTGGTTCGCAGACCCACCACCGGGGTTGGTATTGCTGGGGTATCTATTCTAAGGTGAGGAATCTAACTAACGTGTTTCTTTCAGATGAACAAGTTACTTACCTTCGGTAACGATGTATCTGTAAGAAACATAGTTAGTTAGATTCCTCACCGACCCACCCAGCCTCCCCGTTCTGCGAACCGACATCTAGGGTTAAGGTTCTCCCTTTCAGGGCCCTAGATTTTTTGGCACCAGTGTCGGTCTCTTGCATGGCTCAGCGTCCCTGGCGCGGAATGCTATGTACAAGAACTGACATCAGCGCGCGAGGGCGGCGTCTAAGTACTCCGACGACGTCATTCCGGCGCACGACGCCAACGACGGACGCGGAGCCGCAGATGACGCCTAGCGACGCGCAATAGGTATTGCTACAAAAATCTTTACGGATCCAGTCTGACGCTTGGGGATATTCTAAGGTGAGGAATCTAACTAACTAATGTTTCTTACAGATACATCGTTACCAAAGGTAAGTAACTTGTTCATTTAATAGACAGTCACGTATAATGCTGTTTTAGAGATATTGTACACAAATTAATCAAAGGAATATAACCTTGAAATACCCTCATACATAAGGCATTTAGGGCCTGATTACGATGTTGATCGGAGTTGCCTCCGACCGATACTGTGGTGGATTGGGAACCGATGGACCGGAGGTCAGCTGTTTTGACCGCCTAATTTGGATGCTTCCGCACACACCATGCAGTCGGAAACATCCATTATTCAATGGGCGCTTGTGCGGCGGGCGGAAACCGTCCACAGCACAAGCTCCCATTGAAAAGTGGAAGTTTCTAAACATCCCTGCACTGTGTGACAGGCACTGTGAGGTGCAGGGGGGTTGAGGGGGGCACCTATGGTTCACAACCGTAGGCCTCGGAGGTATGCAGGCCCTGCTAGGGGCCTCCAAAGTCGTTTTCTGCCAGCCTTTTCATTTCAGAAAGGCCGACATGGAAAGCCTGTTGGAAACCAACATCATAATCCCGACGTCAGAAACGAGGTCTGTAAGGGATTATGAGGCCTTTCTGACCGACCAACTGGCTCCTTGAGCCAGTTGTAAGCATGTCAGGTTGACTGGCGAGTTTACAGTCTCACCGCCGACATTGTAATTCAACGGTCGGAATATAAACCTACCATGTCAGTCGGTAAGTCTCCGACAAGTGATCGGAAGCTTACCAACCGACATGGCAATCTAGTCAGAAATCATTCTTTATCTTGTAAAAAAACATTAGAGCTAAACATGTTCTTTATTTCATGCAATAATGTGCTTTATTCATCTCTAAGCAGAGAGATCAGATCCATGGGAAGATTTCTAAGCCCGCTAGTCAGATATGAGTAGAGAGCACATTTAAAGACCTTAGCAGAGAGGAAAATAAAGGAGTTCCACAATAATTCCTCTGCCCAGACGTTCTGCCTCCAAACTTTAATCTGACCTTCAACACACATGACTTTGTTGGCTAGGGTGAATGAAATTATGCCCTCTTTATCCATTTTTCCCGATTAATTTGGTCTCTGAGTCGAGGTTGTTGATTATCCATACTTGGTTGGGGTTCGTTGGTCCAGTTACAGTGATTACCCCATCATTGACATTCTCCCTTTCATTGTTGAGAAAGTTGCCATCATAAAAGAACACCACTTGCATCAAGGTAACAACCAGAAATCACAAGAACCCCAGCAACTAGCAGGTGACTAAAAAGTATAGAAATGTATAGAAACAAGTCTTTTTTCATCTCTACCTCAGATGATACCTGTACGGTCCCCTTGTGTAGAATAATTCAGGTGAGATATTTGTGTGGGCACAAAGTCACACACAATTTCTGTAAATTACACATTATGCGATTATGATTGAGTATTCTTTTTCTGTCGAGTATGCACTTAGGCAAATAAAGTGCCATGAGCTACCAGCAAATGGCATTTTGCTACAAAACGTAACTTTGTGAAGTGCTGACTTTTATATTTGTCATCAAATAAACAGTGCATATTAACAGTGATTTGCCACAATTTTGTGATCAGCAAAGTATATTACATAATTGATTATGCAGACTAAATTCCCTCGTAAAGTCCACACATATTTGGTGTTCTGGACTCCAGACATTTAGGGCAGCATTTCCATTGTTATTTTTCCCGGATGTTTGTGTGGGTGTTCAAAGAGACCAAATAGGTACATGTGTTTAAACAATGTATTTTTGGGGAAAAAACTATAACACAGTGGTGCGCAGACAGCATGGCAGTGAAAGAACTAATGCAGAAGAAAGATGTGAAACTGAAACAATACTTCAATGGTACAATGATTTTGAAATCTGACCTTCGCAATAGGGTTGCGGGGATTGTATCGATCAGAACCCTGCTTTTAATAGAATTAACTTGTGAGGTTCTTTTACTTGGACACTATTAGATAGCATGGCGATCCTAAGACTAGCCGGAGTTTCCTAGACAAGAGTCACTATGAGAAGAAACTGGAATGCTTCACTGTGTGGTGCTGACAAACCATTTACAATTGTATCCATTGCTATCCATTTCAAACATCGGGCCTGATATAGATCTTGGCAGATGGGTTATTCACAACAGTGACGTATATCCCGTCCGCCGAAATATAAATCACATTATATCCTGTGGGATTTATATTTTGGCAGTTGGGATATCTGTCACCATTGTGACGGAGTAACCCGTCCACCAAGATTTAAATCAGGCCCTTAGCCTTACTTGCTATCTTCTGCTAACATGGATCGTTCAAATTATTTGATTCAAAGTACACCTGGCAGATAAAACCAGCTAAAAATACAATGTGGACTTGGGTATTCATTAACAGAGAGATGAAACAAGAATTTTATTAATGTACTTCTAGAAGCCATTGGTACTTAGCCAATCGTCGATATAGCCAACTCTTTCCTGGGATATCCTAGGAACTGAATGTTTTCCACACAGAGCTGATGGGTTCATTATTCAATCTAGCCCATGTGTCATTGTGGCCAAAGGTTTTTCTCATATGAAGAGACATTCCTGGTGTTGATGATAATCTATTCTTGTTTGCAGCACTAACAGATTGATATGCTATCTGGATTTGTAATCCAGTATGGCACACTTATCTGTACGCCTATACAATTAAAGCACCTGCGATTATTCCTCTTTTTAAATATGCTCACTTGCTTATGCATTTTTTTTAAATATATTTTTTTATTAAGTTTTGGTACAGAGCAATCTCAGTGCACAGTGTGACATCATAACCAAGCATGTATCTCGTATTAACGACAATTAGGTGGAAACAATAAACAAAACACATACATATCCGCAACATATAAATAAGTCTTGATGATGGTATACTCGCGTAACAAACTGAATCTGTATACTCATTCCCTCCAGGCAGCACTAGAGAGTTAAATTGTTACCTAAAACACACCAGCCGAAAAAGGATAACAAAGGTTAAGTCAGTTAACAAGAGTAGGGTCGGTGTTATCTAGCTGAGAGACACTAGAACCATTCACGTCAGTTTCTTTAGTAGAAAGATACGTTGTGTAGAGCCCCCAAAAGTTCTTTGAGCGATTCCGGGGGGGAAGCAGTTCGCTAAAGTTTTCGGTTTGCGTACTGCAGTACTGCATATCGTGCGACCACTGTGCAATGGTAGGTGTAGGGCCTCTAGACCAACTAATCGCTACCCTACGCTTTGCCATGAGTAAACCCATGTCGACCAGTCTCCGTATTGCCTTGGGCATGTGTTTAGAATATCCCAAAAGGCCCAGTGCAGGGTCCAGAGGCAGTGTTGAGTCCGTTATTTTCCCCAATTCACTGAAAACCAATTCCCAAAATTGTTGTACCCCCGGGCAAGACCAAGCTCGATGCAAGAAGTGAGCGGGCTGTGCCCTGCACCTTTCACAAGCCAGGCTGTCCCTCGACCCATACCTATGTAACCTCTGGCGTGTAGTAGACTCTATTTAAATACTTAAAATAAATCAGCCTATGTCTGCCGTTTAGGGAAATACGTTGAGTGCTAGCACAACAGTAACCCCACATGGGGTCGTCTATGTTTCGCGGTAAATCCTGCTGCCAGGCCAGGCTGGCTTCAGTAAAGTGATTAGCCCTATATGACATTGACAACTTATATATGTTCGAGATTATCTTGCGGGCAGACTTAGCCTTGATAGTGTAGGACAATTCCAACATCTCAGGGGGTTCTTTTAGGTCTTCTCCCAATATGTCACGCAATGCATGCCGCGTTCTATGGAACTGAAACCGCTGTAGCAGGGTATTAGTGGCAAGCAAGTCTAATTCCTCCCATACTTTAACCACACCATTATGAAATAAATCCCGAGCTGTCTGGATTTTCAATTAGCTCAGCGCACTCCTCGGTCTCTGCATGGGGGCAGCCAACGAGTCCATTCGATCGGCATGGCCGGGGAGTACAGAAGAGCCCCTGCCTTTAATTGCAATAAATGATGCCAGGCGTGGCAGGTCGCATTAATGGAATCAAGTATCCCTTTTCTACGATCAGCAGGTTCAAATATCATGGCCGGCAGTGGGAGCGGGTCAGCAATAATCATTTCTATGCGGAGATGCGGGACTTCTGGTGAGCCATGCATCCAATAATAAGTCTGAGCACTTGGCGCCACCCTATAATATAAATTTAAATCTGGTGCGCCCAACCCTCCCAAGTGATATGGTAAAGTGAGTATCTGCCATTTAACCCTCGCCTGCTTACCCGCCCAGGCCAATTTTATCAACAATGTGGTGATTCTAGGAACGAGGCAAAACTATGGGGATATTTGTGAAAAGAAACAAAGAGCGGGGTAGCACCACCATTTTCATGATAGAAATCCTGCCTAGCAAAGATATGGGCAACCTTATCCAGGTTTCAATGTCATCTTCAAGTCTGCTGACAGCAGTGCCATACTTTTCCCTAAATACCGTCTCCAAGTCAGTATGTATCTGAGTACCCAAATAACGTATTGCATCCGTTGACCATTGTAACGGATATTCCGGCTCAAAGGGTGTCATGTTCGGTGTGAGTGGGAAAACAATGGACTTAGGCCAGTTGACCTGCAGCCCCGACAGTGCCCCGATGTGCACCACCTCCCGTAGGACTGAGGAGAGATTATTTTCCGGGTCACGGACATATAATAACCTGTTGTCCGCATAGGTGGACACTATGAGTTCATATTTCGGGAATCGAAGACCTTTGTGGGAGTGATACCCTCTCAGCGCACACGCCAGGGGTTCAGCAACCAAAGCAACCAAAGCATATAATACAGGAGACAGCGGGCAACCCTGTCTCGTCCCTCTGGTACTGGTAATAGGGTACATCGCCAAATTGCCTATTTTAATTCTAGCGGAGGGCGCGTTGTATAGCACACCTATCAATTGGAGGAAGACTGGGCCCACTCCCATTCTAGTCAACACATGGCGCAGGAAGGGCCATTCGACGGGGTCAAAGGCCTTCTCCATGTCGAGGAAGACCGCGACCGCATTAGAGCTCTGTTTGATATGTTGTGTGGCCCCAAAAACCATGCGTAGATTGTAGGTGAGGTTCCTATCAGGGATAAAACCAGCCTGCTTAGGGGCAGCTAATATCGGGGCAGGGGAATTAATCGGTTAGTGAGGATTTTAGCAAATAATTTGGTGTCAACGTTGAGAAGAGAGAGGGGGCGATAAGACCCACACTCTTCCAACGGCTTTCCCGGTTCGGGTTGCTTATGCATTTTTAATGGCTCATTTGAGGAGTAGAGATTTTCTGAGTCTCCATATACGTGCAAGATAGTTTCAGCAGCTTTGTCTCCGCCTTATCACTCTGCATCAGTTTTCTCCATGTCAGTTCTGAGGCTCAAGTTATTTGCCTGAATAAACTATCTGTCTTTTCTGTAGTGCCAGGGGTTGTTTTTGGGTCTCCAATTCAGTGCACTTTTTAGGCTGTATGAAATAATGAGAGGAGATGATTGTATAATTGTACCAGATAATTGTTGGGGGCTTAATAAGGATGATAGACAAAGCAACAGCGAGATCTCAGAAATGTGGTGGACAGCTTTACTGGTGGTGGCTTTTATGAGACTTCGGAGGCTAACATAGCACCACCAGGAGGACTTGTCGGGTATACACCCGGCTTATCCAATGCAGTCTTCCTGGATTCAACCTTTGGGTAGTTGTGATTGTGTGATGTAGGTTCATCACTGCAAATCTATCTCCCAACTATAACCAAGGCCCAGAAAATGTAAATATATATTAATCAGCCCTCTTATCTAGTCAGTTGGGTTGTAGACCTCTCCTTTTCTCGTTGGTGTCCTGTTGGCCAAGTTGAAGATGAGGTTATTTATTTTTGCAACATGTTTGCAAACTGTGACATTTCTATTCTGCCACCTTCCGCCAAGTTCATTTCATTGTGTTTGCAGGCATCCTATGAGGACAGATATAATAACAGGTGTCTTCAAATGGGTTATGGCCACTGAGTGACTTATTCCCACATGCTACATATGATGTGTCCCAGCTGGTACTGAAAATATTGAGGGATTTATGTATATGACTTCAGATAGTGACTAAGAGTACATTCTATGCATTCAGCTGAAACTATAAGTTGTACACCAGTATTTATGTCTTTACTCCACTATAAGCTTACGTTTTTCAAATAAGCGTCTTCTGTTGCTGTTAGTAGGACATTAAATGTGCTGCCTTTCAAGACCAAAAAGTGGTGATGGCGATACTCGGATGCTGTTACATCTTCCCAGACTGCAACATCGTACCTTAATTTGTGCTTCCTCAATAGTTATGAATTCACTGTGTTGCTAATCAGCAATATCTGAGACTTCTTGGTTTTAATTGAAGAGCCTCATCTCTCCCGCTGCATAATCACCATCATTTGACCCACAGATACTTTTATGATCACCGTCCTTGCCTTGCTTCCCATTTGAAAACGTTTTTCTCCAATGCTGGTTTGTGACGGAGAGTGTTGTTATCCAAACCCAACCCAACCAATAATGAAGGGTCCTGCCGCTGGTATTAAGCATAGACCACTTTGGCACTGAATGTAATTACCTTAAAATGAAAGACAATCCCACAGTCTCCAACACATCTGTTCCCTAGACCTATGAAGCATGCAGTTTTAAAAAGGTCTACCATCTTGATCTACCTATACTACCACCTCTTCATATTCTTTTTTTGACTTCGAAGACATGCACTGAGAACCCCTAGCTTCACTGTCAAAGTGGAAAGTCCCAGATCTGTAAACTCACTGCAGACACCTAACTTTAGAATTCAAGTCTATATATTCAGTCCTGTTTTGCCTGGTGGATATAATTGTCGGAGCTAATTTACACTGACGTGTATTTCCTAGAAACAATGTCAGTTGCAAAGCGCACTATATAAATGTATTCATTTATTTATTCATGGCCTCTACAAAGTCTGCAGTCAGATTTTGTTTTTGTGCATGGAAAACAGGACCCCATATGTCATCTCAGAACCCCTAAAATGTAAATGATGCTGTACATAAATCAAGACCCCTGCACTCCACAGTAGGCTACATCCTGGTATGTTTGTTAATGAAGCCTGGACTTAACTTCTTCACCCACAGTATTGAGGAGCACTTGAGCCCATCAAGGTCCCAGTTCAACTCTGCCTTCCTATTGAAGTCATTACTCTTGCCAAATACCTCTTTTAAGGTTCGCGTCATCCCACCCGTTAGTAGAAGTACCACACTTTTCAAATATCCGGAATCGTCTCATTATGAGTTCCCCCGATATAGATGTGGGGATACCCGATGGGTGGAATCGCTGATTCTGGATGGTATTCTCACACCTCTACCTGGGGATTAAGATCTTTCTCCCCTGGAATGGGAAATAACAATAGGACCTGGTAATACTTGGTCGAATTTTATTTGTTTTGCCCCTTCAGTGGAAATAACAGGCCTATGTCCACACACTTTTACCACCTGTTTGGAGCAGGTGTTAAAATATTGGGATACCTTTTTGTCTCTGTGGTGGTTTTGGGGCAATATTGGTGGGAGAAAATAACTGTCCCCATACTGCAATTTGCACATGGCTATATGGGGGGCTGATGCAGCAGCTTCCTGTAGCTCTGCTAGCAAGTTTGGGCCTGTAATTTATGGACTAAATACTTCCAGGCCTGGAGACACCAGACAACTTGTAGTTGCCTGAACCGGTATTTAACCTGCCAATAACGTACCCAATCATCAAATGTGTCCGCATTTGAGGCAACAAACACATGTCCATAGATGGGAAAGGATTTTTAAACAACACCCTGCCAAGACATTTCAGCATCTCCCACAGAAAGGAAACCTGTAAGTAATTTTAAGTTTGTAGTATGTGTTGCTGTAGATCAATATGCTCTGCATACTCCTGCTGTCTAGTGTTGGACTTGCATGTTTGCAGTTTGTTTTTCTTCTAATAATTCTCTAGAGTCACAAGGTATGTGGTAACTCCTCCTTATGCCTGCATTAAGCCTGGGCACCGACTCCATTTTCGATTTTTTTTTCCGTCGTCTGGTTTGGACGTGACGACTGGAGTTCCAGGCTTAAGGTGCCCTTCAACAGTTTCTCCACCATTCCTGGTCTTCTTTCTACACTGATTAGAGCAGAAAATGACATATTACTGCAGACTCACTACTAAGACCTTCATGACACCGATTATTGACAGATTCTCCACCATGGAGCCGCAGGCCCGGCTAAGGTCCTAAAGACCCTGATGCTCCTACTTCATTTCTGTTGGAAGTGATTGAATGGACCCTGTTTCAGCACTGTCCCTGCTGTAATGCAAAATCTCCCTAGACTGACCACCACCAGGTGTGTAATTTGTGTTTATTGCTTCAACACAACAACACCAAGTGTGAGGCTTGCTTGGCGTTCAGGTCGAAAAAGACTCCTCGTCACTGAAGGAATAGACGTAGGGCACATCATAAAATGTACAGACACTCCACTGAAGACACCTCGGAAATATTGGGGTAAGAAACCTATGGCACTGAGGACATCAAGGAAGCTGGCCCCTCGGACATTCCTACCTACCAACCGACGTCAGAGGTGGGTTTCTCCTCTTGTTCTGAGGAAGAACAATCCCACCTCAGTGTTGAGGGAACTTGACCACGCAGAGGAGCGAGGCAGAGCACCACCATCAAAGGGGTCGGGCCATTAGCCCCTTGAAGTTGGTACAGCCCTCCAGGGCACTGCATGGCTCTGGAACAGGTTGAATTCACGATAATCCAATGGAGCTGGCACCTCCCTCATTCACAGGAAGATGTCAGCCTCTTAGTCACCAAAGCCCATGCCAGCGTTGAAAATACCAAAACACTACCTTTGGCACGAAGCAGCGGGACCAGAGACCTACTTGGACGCCGATGCTGCCAACTCCAAAGGTGTCGCTTCCTAGGGCCACACCTTTGACGTCGCAAACCATCTGCTAAGAAAGCCCTGACAGGTCAAAGCAACGAATCCTTCAACGTCTCCAAGTGAAGCTTTATGCCACGGAAAATAGACTGTATTCATCCAGAGACGGTATGGTTTACTACTAAAACAGCCCCCATAGTGGTTGATATCCGGCCTTCCACCTAAGCAGAAGCTAAATTTTGAGGAGGACTTAGCTTTGGTGCCTGAACCGGCTCCCAAGCACAAAAGATGTGCAAGGACAAGGGCACAAGACCCATTTGATTTGCTCCTTCCACTCCTCCTTCATCACCGCTGCTTTCTATCCCTTCTCTGCTACCTCCAGACCCTCTACTGAAGGCATATATACACCTCTGGGATCACCACAATACTCAGATGGATCACATTGCCCATACCTCAAGGATGGAGAACTATGTGAAAAGGGAGACCCCTGGGATAATTATTCTGCATGCCGTCCTGGGTACCCTGACCCAGCTCTGTATCCCTACAAACTATACACCCCCTCCCAGATAATACAACCTCATACCACGAGATAATCCAACGGGCAGCTCAGTACCTTGAAGTAGACCTCCAGAGGAGGATGTGTTTTTAGTCGAGACCCTCTCTAAGGCAGAACATACTATCCAGGTCCTACTCATGTTGAAGGGCATGCTAATACAAGCTCCAGAGCCCTTAATGACCAAGTCAGACCCAGGATATTAACCCCTAAAGTGGAATGTAAGTACAAGGCCTCACCTTCTGACCTGCCATACATCAGGGGACATGCAGAACTGGACTCCTTAGTCGTCCACTCTGCACGCAAGTGTGCAAACTGTCGAGACTGTGGATGCGACAGTGGACGCCCAACCACCCGACAAGGAGAATAAGAAGTAAGATGCAGCTGGCAACACAGTGGCCACTGCGACAGCTAACCACTGGTGCATTGCCAGTTGTGTTAGCCTACTAGCACAATATGATAGGGCCCATTGGAACCAAATGCAGGAATTGCTTCAACATCTGCCGTCCAAATACAAACAAAGGAAAGAGGAACTAGTCAGAGAGGGCAAAACCATCCCTATTGCAATGATACTTTACGCCCTTGATGCGGCATGAGAGGTTATTACAAGGATCATCATTCGCTGCCATCTATGGCTCTGTATCTCGGGTTTTAAAGGCGAGGTGCAACGACACCTACTTAATCTCCCCTTTGATGGAGAACATGTATTCGGGCCACACGTCAACCAAATGTTAGAAAAATGTAAAATAGCATACTTGTACGGCTAAGGCCAGGGGGCTCTCCAGACCACTACCCAAAGGGTGTCCTTTCGGAGGTAGCAATACCGTGCAGGTTCTAAGACCACCTCTCCAGATGGGAGCTCTTACAAGAGGCAACAGCAGTAGAAACACTATAATCTGTACGCCTCTAGAAGTTACACGAGAGGAGGGTATAGTGTTAACAATAACACAGGAAGAGCTAAAGGAGGTTCCTGCCAGGGAGCCTCCACCACTACAAACACTGACTCCCTACAGCTTCCACCCAACCCTATAACAACTGTTTGGAAAGGAATCAAAGATTTCTTGCCAAGATAGCAAGAATCACCTCAGACAAATGGGTTCTAGCTATAGAACAAGGTTACTACCTAGAGTTTCACTCATGCCCCCCAACATACCACCTTGTGCCTCACATCTCAGCAAAGACAACCTATACCTTCTAGAGGAAGAAGTACAAGTCCTCCTACAAAAAGGGGCCATTGAACCAGTCCCCTCACAACACCACAAAAGGGGGTTTACTCTCTGTTTTTTATCCCCAAGAAGGATGGATCCCCGAGACCAATCATTGATCTCAGACCTCTCAACCCATACATATTGTCAGAACACTTCCACTTGGTAATCCTTCGGGCCGTCATATCACTGCTGCAGCAAGCCGACTCCATGACAGCATGGGACCCAAAGGGTGCGTATTTCCACATTGCCATTAACCCAGCCCACAGACGCTACTTGTGCTTCGTGGTAAGTAGCCAACATTACCAGTTCATGCTCTTACAGTTTAGCATAACCACCACGCCAAGTGTCTTTACCAAATGCCTAATGGCAGTCGCAGCGCATTTAAGACGAAAGGGCATTCACTTTTTTCCCTATTTGGACGATTGGCTGGTCAAGAGCTCAATCGAAAGACAGGGTCTCACCCATACACCTACTATTATATCACTGCCTCAAGCCTTAGGCTTTACCATCAAAAACACTAAGTCACATCTGGCCACTGTCCAGATGCAACCCCTTCTGGGGTCCACTCTAAATTCGGTAAAAGGCAATGTCTACCCCAGCCAACAAAGTGTCATGGCTTTCCAACAACTTGCCTCTCTTTTTCAACCAAATAATCACCTAACAATCTGAACAGTTATACAACTTTTTGGCATGCTGGCCTCCTGTATCACCATAGTACCCTATGCTAGAATTCCCCAGGTGTCCCCTTCAAAAGTGCCTTTCAGCACAATGGTGCCAAGCAGAGGGTCAGATGGTCGATCTATTGTTTGTAAAGGCCAGTGTTAATTGCTTTTTGCGGTGGAGGCGCAGCAACAATCTGTTGCAGAGCTAGCCTTTTCAAGACCCTTTACTGTTGATCATCATCACCACAAACGCATCACAAGCAGGATGGGCGGCATATCTCAATTTCATAGCAGTACAAATGTAGTGGACACCACAACAGTAGTGCTACCACAGCAGCTACCTCAAACTCCTATGAATCCAGCTAGCCCTCAAACCCTCCCTCCCTCCCTCCCTCAGATACAAAGGGCCTCATGTAGGTAAATAAATTTTACCGGTTCTTAAATACCGAGCCGTACCGAATCGGTAAATTAGAATCGGTAAGTTATATGTAGGTAAAAATTCGGTAACAGTTACCGATTCGGTAACATTCGGTAATCACGAATCGGAATTCACCGAATCGGTAAATACCGAGGTGGTATTTACCGAATCGGAAAATACCGAGGTGGTATTTACCGAATCGGAAAATACCGAGGTGGTATTTACCGAATCGGAAAATACCGAATCGGTATGTACGGATTCGGTAAATCAAATCACATGACTTGACGAAACAGCTAATCCTGTGCAACGACAGCCCACCCAACCAGGAAGTGCCCACACCCAGGCAGGTGTACATAATTAGCCGAAGTGGCCACACCCAGGCAGGTGTACATAATTAGGCGACCCTGGAGAGGCTTGGAGTGCAGAGGAGAGGCAGGGAGCAGTTGCATGTGCGAGCGGGTAAACGAACAGCATGTCCAGCCAGAGAACACAGAAAGACGGAGGGGAAAGGAGGAGGAAGCTGAAATTTAGCCCCAAGGAACTCCAGGTGCTGGTGGAGGAGGTGGTGAAGCAGCACCAGAAGCTGTTTGGAAGGCAATCCCTGCAAGTGCCTGAGGCTGAAAAGCGCAACATATGGCTGGCCATCCAGGCGCAGGTCAATGCTGTGGGAGTGACCCACAGGGACATTGAGGTCCTCAAAAAGCGCTGGTATGACCTGAGGATTGTAACCAAGAGGAAGATGGGCGACATCCAGAAGGAGGCCAGCCAGACCGGAGGTGGAACCAACAGGGCACCTGCCCTCACTGAACTGGAGGAGCTGGTGGCGGCCACAATCGAGCAAGAGAGCGTCGTGGGTCTTGGGGACGCCGACAGCTCTGCCAGAGCCGCAACACACCAAGGTAAGACGAAAGCACAGCAATGTAGCCCCCCCTACCCCTATCCCACATCCCCCATTGTGAAACGAGAATCACACTGCAGTCCACACGTGTCAGTGCAGACAGGCAATGCATTCCGGGAGATGTAGTCAGGGCAACACTAACCATGACGTAAATGTTACAGGGCAACAAGGCATGTCACGCACTCGAGGCACAAGGAGACAGAGGACATATTGGAATGTGAAATGATTTATTGTGACGCTTGCAATGCAGCCCTTCGGGGACACTGAGCCAATGTTGTATTTCTGTCCACAGATGTGACATCATGCAGGACAGGGCATGCTGCAGGAGAGACGGCACACCGGCCACAAATATCACCTCTAGCCAGCACAAGTTCAGACCAGGGAGCAGGCCCACTGGCAGCCGCACCACCAACACAGCCAGCCTCGCCGCACCCAGAGCCAGCATCACCTCACCGAGAGCCAGCATCACCACAACCAGAGCCAGCATCGCCACTCATGTTCGAATCACCGGCCACATCTCCGCTTGCAGGTGTGAGAATGAGGAGGCGTCCAGCAGCCAGGCTACGAGCCTTAGACACCTCGTCAGACGACAGCATGGGCCCAGAAGACCGCACCGGGCCCCAGGAAGGGAGCCATGCCACTGTGCCCCACACCTCACAGGCAGCACAGACGGGAGCAAGAGGGCGCCGCAGGTCGCGTGTCCAGAGTCCACCAGCACCCACTGACGGCCATGGTGTCTTCTTGGGGCTCGAGGGCCAAATGTTGAAACAACAGCGCCTGCAATCAAAGGCAGTCATGTCAGTCCAGAGGCACATGCGGGTGATGAAGACAACATTAGTCAACATGGACAATAACATTAGCGGCATGGCTGCGGGCATTCGGGACATGTCCCAGTCAATCCAGCAGTTGTGCAGCAAATTAGATGCTGACATCGAAGCACGGCGCCGGGAACGCCAGAGAAGGGACACTACCAGCAGGGCACTCAACCGTCTGGCAACTGCGACTTCTCTACTGTGCCGGCGCTCTGTGACGATGCAGGAGGGCCTAACACAGTGCTGCAGCGACCTGTCTCGGGGGATGGTGCAGGTGACAAGTGCACTAGGGGTGCTATTGACTAGTCAGGCGTCGACAACTGCTGCAGGGGATGCTGCGGAGAGCATCGACACCAGCAGCAGCATCACACCCCCCGTCCCAGAAGCACGCAGGAGCAGCAGGCGGCTTGGGGTTGGCTCTAGTGAGGATGCACAGGCCGTGCAATCCACCACTGCAGCGCGTATGCGCAAACATTGATGTAGCCCTGCTTAGCCACTTCCCATTGGGTGACGTAACCCTGGACATACTCCTTGTATAGATGGTATATTGCCAGATTGGCCTGTTCATGTGTTCATGGCGTGGTGCCACATTAAAACTACGTCAGGACTTCTCACAACTCGCTGTGTCCCCTCACTTACTCAGAAATAGTTGCATGTGATCACTGCCCGTCTCTCTCTCCCATCGATTGCAGTTGGCACTCTAGCTGCGTTGCCCTCTGGCTGGCCTGACTCATCCTCGTTGTCCTCAAAATATGTTAGTTCCACATCTGTACCTTTTTTCGTGGCAAGGTTGTGCAGCATTGCACAAGTGGCAATAATCTTGCAGCAGGTGATGGGTTTGTACTGGCGTGCGCCTCCGCTCTTGTGCAGGCAGCGGAACCTGCTCTTCAGTAGTCCAAACGTGCGCTCCACCACATTGCGTGTTGTTTTATGTGCCACGTTGTATCGTCTCTCACTCTGGGTTGCTGGGTGTAGGTAGGGAGTGAGGATGAATGACCGGCATGCATATGCACTGTCGCCTGGATGAGTAAAAGGGAACCATCAGTAACATGCCTCTATACACTATGATTTGCAGGTTTCAAGGGGCGTCACTGTTACTTACCTAGCAGGTATCCCTCTCCGAATTCTCCGGCACTCAGTCCTGTGTAGATCCCACTATTCTGGAAGATGTAAGAGTCGTGGGTGCTCCCAGGAAACTTTGCAACAATATCTGTGATGATGTTCCCTGCATCACAGATCACCTGCACATTGATGGAGTGGGTGGACTTCCTGTTCCTGTAGATGTGCTCTGTATCAGCTGGTGGACAGATTGGGATGTGTGTACCATCAATACAGCCGATGACATGGGGGAACTGTGCCATGTGATAAAAGTCAGTTTTTGTTTTCTGCAGTGCAGCCTGTGTGTTTGGGAAGCTTATGTAGTGGTGCATTCTCTGCATCATGGCATCCAGGAACTTCCTGAAGAAACGTGACAGGCAACTCTGGGATACCCCACCCACCGCAGCTATCACCACCTGATAACTGCCGGATGCCAACAGATGTAGGCTGCAGAGCACCTGCACATGTGGGGGTATGGCGTGCGCCCTTCTTATTGGATGGTCCAGGAGTGGGTGTAGGTCCCTGATTAAGTCCATGATGGTTTCGGGGTGTAGCCTGTACCTCTCATGTATCTCTGCATCAGTCAGCTGGAATAGTGTGATGCGCTGTCTGTAGATTTGTTCCTCCCGTCGCCACACCCTCAGTCCTGCTGCCTGTAGACGTAGGCGCCTTGCAATGACGTACATAGCGGCCATGTTGTCCACGCTGTTGCATTTTGGGATTGCTTATATGCATTGTTGATGGTTACCACCTGCTTTCAATCCGTGTTAATTACCGACTCTTATTTACCGATTTTCCTGGATTTCTTAATTACCGAGTGCTCCTACATGTCATTTTAATTTTTACCACTTCATATTTACCACTTCATGTTTACCGAATCGTTAATTATGTATTCGGTAAATCTGATTCGGTATTTTGGAATTCGGTAAATATGAATCGGTATTTACCGCCTCATATTTACCGAAAAGTGGTTTTTGGACTCCTACATCTCACTTGTCTGAATACCGGTCGGTAACGGCATATTTACCGAAAATCGGCCGTTACCGACCGGTATTTGGCTACCTACATGAGGCCCAAAATGAGGTACTAGTAGTCTGAACAGGCAACATGATAGCGATGTACCACCTACAGGCTTAAGGAGGCACCGACTCTGTCCGTCTTTCCCTTCTAGCTCAAATGATGTAGATTTGGGCCCTTTGTCACTGCATCAATTTGATAGCGGAGTACATTTCAGGAGTGGACAATGACCTAGCAGATTTATTCAGCAGGTCACACCAAGAAGTCCATGAATGGGAACTCATTCCCCAAGTATTAAACAGCTACTACAAATGCTGTGGCACTCCACAGATAGACCTGTTCGCACCCCAGAGAAAGCAAAATACCCAAACTTCGCCTCCAGAATCACACACCCACAGTCCAACGGCAATGTACTGTGGACAAACTGGTAAGGAATATTTGCTTACGCTTCTCCACCTCTCCTTCCTCTAGTGGTGTGGAAGATGCAGCAAATGTTCCAGAGACTCATCATTGTAGCTCCCATCTCTACCAGAAAGTCCTTATACGAAATGTCCATCTGTCCACACGAGAAACTTCCCAACAGGCCAGACATTCTAACCAGGAACAGAGCAGAAGACATATAGACTCAAAACAACTGAACCTAGTGATCTGACACCTAAGATCCTACAGTTTAGCAACCTACGCCTCCCACACGAGTGCATGTACATCCTCAAAGAAGCACGCAGACCAACTACTTGAGCTTGCTGGGCAGTAAAATGGAAAAGGTGAGGCCGGTACTCTACTCCAAAGCATATAGATCCACTGAACCCCGTGGTTCTGGACATCATATGCTACCTCCTTCATCTACAATACTCAGGGTTAACATACACTTCCATTAAACTTCATTTAGCTGCCATAACTGGGTACATGTAGAACAGGCAACACTCTTCCTTGTTCCATATACTAGTCATCAAGGCGTTCATGAAGGGCCTCAAAAGAGCAATTCCCCACATGGAGCCACCAGCCCCTCATTGCATTCTGAACATAGTCCTCACCAGACAAATGGGTTCTCCTTTTGCTCCAATGCATTTTTGCACCCTGCAGTTCCTCTGATGGAAGGTTGCATCCTTACTGGCTATAACTTCACTCAGATGCATTAGTGAGCTGCAAGCTGTCAGATTACAGGAACAATGCATCCTGATCCTCGACGATAGAGTAGTATTATGGACCAATCTGAAGTTTCTGCCCAAGGCTGTTTCTCCCTCACACATCGGTCGGGCCATAGAACTCCAGGTATTCCTTCCACAACCAGTCAGTGGCAGAGGGAGTCCCCCACACTTTAGATGTCAAGAGGGTTCTCATGTGCTACATTGATAGGACCAAGTCCTTTGTAAGGCAGACAAGCTGTTTGTAGCTTTTTGCTACCCCCAAAAGGTCAGCTTATATCAAAAGCAGGAATTGCTAGATGGATAGTCAGGTGTATCCAAATCTGCTACCTTAAAGCCAAGCGATTTCTCCCTGTATCCACCAGGGCACACTCTGCACGAAAATAGGCTGCTTTCATGGCTTTCCTTGAAAATAGCCCATTAGCTGAGATTTGCAAAGCAGCTACTTGGTCAGCACCAAATAAATTTGCCTAACACCTCTGTGTTGATGTTCTTGCTAGACAGCAACCGATAGTCGGCCAGACGGTCCTAAGGACCCGCTTTCAGACATCTGCTCAATTCAACACGCTAGCCAACGCATTACTGGAGGGACTACTTTACAGACCATGCAGAGTATGCGTTTCTACATCTCTGTGCTTATCCCGTAGGCCTCTGTTCATAGAATGTAGTTTCACATGTGACACACTCATCCCTGGATGAATGCAGCTTTGGCTGCAGCTCGTCTCTTACTTTCTCTTCTATACTTACTAATTTAGCAATGCGGATGTGCACCACTTTCTTTAACCACTCCATACAACTATCACCCGCTGGACTAAAAACAATCTCAAATTGAATCTATGCCTATGCACAATAGGGGGAGTCACCATTTGCCTCGTGACTCGACAGAATTCTTTGAAGAAATATAAAATGCAAATATCTGAGCTCAACACTAAATGGCAGGAGTATGCAGCGTATGTGAAGCTACAGCACTATGCGCTACGAACAGGTGCTTAAAGGGTAAGTAAAAAAAATTCCTTTCTCAGAACCTTCCTGCCTCGAAAATAGTTCAAATTTCTAGCATTCTTGTTTGTTTTTTGCATTATATCTCGAAAATAGATTTTAAGGCAAGATGGCGGCCGCTTGCTCGGCTGAGTAAGCTGGATATTTGCACTCTCCTGGAATAACCCCCCGCCGCACTCTTCAACCTCAGTAGTGAAGGATATACTGGATAATGTGAATTCTGATATGCTGTGGCAGTATTGGTCTTGGCGGCTGACTCTTTTGCAACCTTCTAAATGCGCTTTTACAGGTTTTTTGTGTTGGCGGCGTACGGCCCTGTCTCTCCGCTAACCAGCTATGATGCCTCCGAAAAGCATAGCTAAGGGCACTAAGACCCAGGTGCCTCCAGCAGGCACAGCCCCTCCTGCAGGGAATCTGACAAAGGTCAGTCACGGAAGAGCCGGAGACGGCGAAACACGCCGACATATAAACGGCTCCTCTCCAGCTTCTGCGGTGAAAGACAGCATCTCTATCCGGAGCCGTCACACGGTTCCAGGTCTGTTTGAAAAACAACTTGTTAAAGGCAAGAGCCCGGTGGAAGTAGTAACAATATTACGAAATGCCCTGGAAACAATGTTGCCGCGGCACTGACACTTCTGACAGCACAAGGTATTGATTCCACTTCAGGGGTAGCTTCGGATGAGATGAATGGTGGCAGGGGGCAGCCCAGGGCTGTTCGGAGGATTTGAGAGGTGATGTGCAGAGCATTGGGATTATTACGGAAGGAACCAATCAAGTGGTTATTTTTTCACCGGAGGGTGAGCTGGGTTCGGCAGGAATTGAGACCTCAAGAGATGTAGTATTTGCAAATGATCCCAAGATATCTGTGTCTGTAGCAACGCCATTTGCTAATTCTTTGGTGACTGGTAAGGCATTGGAGTTCAGAAACCATAATAACAAATAATTTCGACAGTAGCCGTCTGGAAAGGGGGGAAGAAGGAATTCAGGGCTTGCAGAATCTGGACCAATTGGCTATAGTCAGTGCCATAGAAGTAGATTTGGGCGACAAGTTCTATTCTATGTCAGATCCCTCTAACTCTTCCGGGGATGAGAGCCCTGGGAAAGATTGGGCAGAAGATAGAAGCGATATGAGCAGTCTACGGCTGGATGAAGAAGAGATGAGCGAGGAGGTCTCTGTAAATGATGGTACTGTTCGAAAACAAAGGGAGCTGCGTGACTCTTTGGTAAACGGAGCTCTAGGTCCAGCAGGCTCTTTAGTCTGGGACTATTCGTTTTCTCCACAAATTGCTGATGAAGTGGGGCAAGGAGAAACCTCTAAAGATGTCGCCGGATTAGCCATAGTATCGCAAGGGGAAATTACCCTCTCTACCATCTATCAAAGTATAATGGCACATTGAGAGGAGACCAGGGTGGAAGGGCTTCGGGCACAGGGGGAGGTGCGCAAATTGCAGACTGCTGTGCGCAGAGTAGCAAAGACTTGTTTGGAGTTTGCAACTAGAATTGGGGAAGCCGAAACCAGAATCTCAGTATTGGAAGATGAACTGGCACAGCAGAAGGTCATTACTGAATCCTTGAAGTCTCAGAAAGGTGATAGAGTCTGGAAAATGACTGAATTGGAAAATCGTTCCAGAATGAACAATTTACGGATTTTGGGAGTACCCGAAGGATTGGAGGGCAAAGATGTTCGGCAGTTCGTAGTTGAACTCTTTTCAGAAGCCTTTCCAGAGCTTAAGCAATGGGACTGTAAAGTTGAACTACAGAGAGCTCATCGGTTCCCATTCAATCAACCGAAAAAAGTGGGGGGATCAATTGAAAGGCCAAGAGCAATATGTCTTAATAATTTTCTGCTACGAGAAGCAATTTATGATTTGGCACGACCAGTTAGGAAGAGAGCGGGCAAGGGATGTGAATGGTTTTTTCCGCCCTGATTTTATCTGAAATTCTAGCGAAGGATTTTTTTAGTACAATTTGAGGTGCATAAGGTGTTGTATTCGTATGACTGTTTGACGTCTGTGCTGCCCTTCCCTGCGGGCTTCCTTTCTTACATTTTCTTTTCTTCTCTCTGCACCCTTTCATTGTTAATACTGGAGGGAGGGGTCCGGGGGGTGGTCAACTATCCGCTTCCCATCTCAGAGGACCAAGGTCCTTATTCCTCATTCGGGAGGGGGGGGAGGGCTAGGTATGGGTGGGCATGGGGTGGGGTGGGTGTGTGGCAGGTGGCACTGTTGGTGTTTGATGTGTTTTGCTTATTATGGTTACGGTACTTGTCCTTATGTGAGAGATAATAATCTTTTTTTGTTGTCAAGAAACTTAGCACTGGGTATGGGCTGGTCTGACTTGAGCTGATATTTTTTAGATCCAATGATGACTGGTAGATTATGTATCTGTTCATGGAATATATGCAGTCTGAATGATAGGAGGAAAAGAGGGGTGACTGCTCAAATCTTGCAGGTTACGCATATTGATTTGCTCTGTTTACAAGAAAAACATATCCCTTGGAGTAATCGTGGGTGGTTGAGGGATCTGAGTTTGGAGGTGCTTGCCTGTACTAGACAAAGTACAACGACTAAAGGGGTAGCTATTCTGGCTAAGCATAGTCTAGGAGTTTGTAAGCAGATAAAAGAGGATAATCTGGGGCGGTGGGCCATAGTTGAAATTCTGGTCAATGTTTCATTATTGGCAGTTTGCTCTATTTACGGATCCAACCTAGATGACCCGGAAGTGATGCATTACCTGAGGGTTGAACTAGCATTATGGTCTCATCCCTTAATCCTTTGTGGAGACTTTAACTTACATTTAGATAGTTGTTTTGACATAACCAGTAATCTCCCATACAGGGGTAAAAAAGCAAAAGTCTTTAAAGCTACTCAAGGGTTAGTTAAGGAGCTTGGGCTGGTGGATGTGTGGTATAGGCACAAAAGAGATGATCCTGGAGTTACTTTTTAGTCAGCCCCACATAAAAAATTTGTGTCTGGATTATTTTTTTGTCTCTGTGGAAAAAGCTGAGAATGCTAAGATCGAGATCACACCCAGGGTTATCTCAGATCATAACCCGGTAATTTTAGAATTAGAAGTTAGCTCTAAGGTTCAACAAAAGTCCTGGACTTTTGTAAGAAAACTGCTGCTCGATTAGGTATATTGTGCGCACATTGGAAATTGTATTGAAGAGTTTTTTCAAATTAATAGGGACACAGCTTCTGATCCTATTGTATTGGATGCCTTTAAGGCCGGGGTACGGGGGAGACACTTAGCTATTCTTTATCTAATCAGCGGAAAATTCTCGGACATTAGGTTGGATTGAACAGCTAAGACCATTAGAAATAGAACTCAATGGGAAAATAACAAGGCATCTAAATAGTGAGGAAACTCACAAGGCTATTGCTATTTTAAAAATGAAAATTCATCAGCACTTTGCCGAGAAGTTAGCTGCCAAATTTGCCCTTTATAGGGATTAAGTATTTGAAATTGGGGAAAATACTGGTAGAATATTAGCAAAGAGATTGCAGCAAAGGGAAGTAGCTAATGGGATCTAGAGAATTAAGGATCATCTCAATCGGATTCAGGATTCCCCGGAAGAAGTTTTAGGCGTGTTTAGTAGGTATTATCATCATTTATATACAGAGGGAGAGATCATTGGTGGAAATGATATAATGCAGGAATTTAGTTTAGAAGTAGAGACAAACAAGGTCACACATGATCAGAACGAGAAATTGGCTTCACATATTACTTGGGAAGAAGTGGAGGGAGCCATAATGTCTTTAGCTACCGGAAAAACGGTAGGTCCAGACGGTATCCCCCTTGAATTTTTTAAGACCTTTCGGCAGGTGCTTCGACCAGAACTTATGCTATTATTCCAATCTGCCCAACGGGGTTCTGTTCCGGACTCCATGCGAAAAACCACTATTGTTTTTTTTTAAAAAGACAAACCTTAGCTGTACCCTTCTTCATACTGGCCTATTTCACTTATCAATTCGGATAGCAAAATCTTTTCAAATATTATGGCCTGTCGGTTAGGAAAGGTTATTACTCCTTTAGTTTCAGATTATCAGCATGGGTTTATTATGGGAAGGGATACAGCCGATCATGTGAGACGCGTAATAGCTCTTTTAGACTGGGCTCAGGCAACGGAGTCTCCGTTGGGGGTGATCCTGTTGGACGCCGAGAAGGCGTTCAACAGGGTCTCCTAGCGGTTCCTGTGGGATGTTATGCATTGAAAGGGGTTCTGCTCGGAATTTATCCAAGCAGTGAAGGCTTTATACATATGTCCAGAGGCAGTCATACGTATCTCTGGACAGGAGTCAAGACCATTCAGTATTAGCAGAGGTACCAGGCAGGGGTGCCCATGCTCCCCCCTGCTATTCGCACTTTATATTGATTTATTTCTTAATAAACTTAATTTGAGCACTGATATCAAACCGGTTAGAGTTCACAATACCGAGTATAGAGCATTGGCGTATGGCGATGATATTGTGGTTCTTACCAGTGACACTTCTTCAGCACTTCCTGTAATAAGGATTTTGGCTGAACAGTTTGGTAGATTTTCCGGTTATAAATTAAATATAGATAAAACTCAGATGCTTCATTCACGTACCAAGTTTCCGGCAAATCTACCAATTGTTACTATAGCAACATATTTGGGAATTATAATTACACCAGAAGTGGATCAGATCCCGGATTTGAATATTACACCGGTGATGTATAAAGTTAATAAAACCTTAGAAAGATTAGATCACTTACATCTCTCTCTCCATGGGCGTTGTAATGTTGTACAAATGCTGGTTCTTCCCAAATTTCTTTATATATTTAGAACAATCCCCCTTGAGTTTTCTGTTTCTTGTTTTACTATGTTAGAGCGGATTTGCTCCAGATTTCTTTGGAGTTTATAGGAGACCGAGAAGGGCATTTAAAAGGATGATCTTACCAAGAGACCGGGAAGGATGGGGTATCCCACATTTTTTGGTGTATTATTGGACATCTATGCTACAGCATATGGGCCCCCTCTTAGTCGGGGTTAAGGCGGAGATCCTGTTTTTTTAACAGACCATCGATTTATGATTTGGGGCTGGGGGACGAAGCCAATTGCTGTTTGGTTAGGATACTGGAGCCCAGTTACTACAAAAAGACCAAGTTCAAGACACTCAAGGCTGCGTATCTAGTTTGGAAACAGATTAGGCGAAAACTGAATGTCCCAAACCTTAATGTCTATACCCCTTTTACCGCTTCAGGCTTGCTCCCTACAATCTTTCGGGATCAAGTCATATTTAGATGGGGCTTGAAGGAACTTAGCTGTTTGAGTGATCTGTTTGATGGGGGTCAATTTCTGTCCTTTTCAAATTTGCAAGAGAAGTTCGGCCTAGCTAAACAAGACTTTTTTAAATATCTCCAAGTTCATAGCTTTCTGGGTCGGCTGGGGTCAGGGGCAGAGCTACAGCTGGCTGAAATTCCCCTGATCGAAAAAGTAAGGAAAAAAACTTCATTTGGACAGGTGCATCAACAGATATTGGAAATATTCCCGGATGATATTGATATATGGAATGTAAAATGGGAGAATAAGCTGGGGATCGTCTGTATAAATATAGAAGAATCTTTGGATTTGACGAACCAGATTTTAATGACTGGTAGACTAAGGAGCCAGCATTTTATGTTTCTTTTTGATTTGTACTATACCCCAGGGAAGATTGCTAAATGGGGGGCTTTGAAGGGGGGGTAAATGCAACAGGTGCGGACTACAAGCTGCAGACTCGGTCCATATGTTCTCCTCTTGTCCTAGACTAGGGTCTTTTATGCAAGAGATTGAGAATTTTTGGGGTACCATACTTGGAACATCAATAAGAATCACTGGGGAATCTGTAATTTTGGGCGTGGGATTTGATAGGGAGGGTAATTTAAGGTCAAAATCTATGATGGCTATTTTGTTCATTGCTATGGCGTTGGTTCGCTCATGTATAACCAACAAATGGATTAGTCCTGACCCACCTATCTTTATTTATTGGCGGTCAAGGTTACTAGCTATTTATAATTTAGAATCCTCAATTTGTAAGACCAAAGGGAGAAGAAAAAGGGCCTAGGGCTGCAAAATCTGGGCTCCTGTCACGGACTGGATACAGCAAATTTAGGGTAGGCTGTACAATAATCTGTTAAGTAGTACTAGTTGTCCGTATTCACTTATTATTACTGATGTCTATTTAATTGAGGGGCTTAGATATTTATGTTATAAGACTATTGGCTGTGTTTGAGAGACATTGTAATTTACTAATGAATTATTCAGTATTGTGCTGTGGACAGCCAGTACATACCGGGCAGTGTATCTTTTTTTGTTTGTTCCTGTTTATTATCGTCTTGAATGTACCGTAACCTTGTTTCTTTGGTATGTGCCACGTATAAAAAGGGAGAAAATTTAATAAAAACATTTAAAAAATACATATATTGTAGATAGTTCAAATTTCTAGCATTCTTGTTTTTTGCATTATATTACCCTGTTGTCAAGGTGTTTGCAGCCTGATATTGTTCTACTATTCCAGGCAGCGTCTCTAGGAACCAGTTTTTAGGAAATGAGAAAAGGTTAAGACTTACTTCTTAGAGGGGCCCTGAATCCCAAACGATGTTTCTGTCAACCAATTATAGAGAAAACGACTTCAGCATCCCAGCTTCTTGGTGTTGCAGTTTCCAGACACCCTCTTCCTGTCCTGTTATCCTACAATCAACACCTATATATCTTCCAAATCCAAATAGTCCAGCAGTGGGGGCTTCTGCATCCATGCCTGATGACCCAGTGTTTTTGGTTCAACACACACACCAGTGCTAAAAGCTGCTTGTAGGTCCTCCTCGAGTGCTTCACTCTCCTGACAAAGACGAGGAAAAGCCATTGCTTAGAATAACATTTCATTCAGAGATGGAGAGAAATGAATGATAACTAGAAATCTACTTTAAGGCTACTTTCCATGCCTTCTGTGAGCATTGTGTTGGATACTAGTTTCAAGGCTGGTTCCCAGTTTGGTGAAGCCATGATGATAAACATATTTGCCTAGTAGTTTACAGTGGTCGACCTTCTTTCGTAACTCATGCTTAGAAAATGCCCTATTTGTTGCACTGAAGGAGTTGGGACATAATTAAAAGTTACTCGCCGTAGCTACTCTTGTATACATAGTTCTACACATCTTTCATTCATGTCAATCACCTTCCTTACAGGTTGTAACTCTGAGCGAAATTCTGGCAGAGAAATAAGACTTGTATTAGAGAAGCTCCATGGGTGAGACGGGCTTGGATCTAGGGTGGATGTTTTCACCCACTCTGTCTGTTAGCATCATAGGTTTATAGGACTGTCCTATAGCAGAATGTCCTATACAGATGCGTAGGAGTGTGGAAGTTACTACAGGTAGTAACGTTTATGGAATGTGTTATTACAGTGGTCGAAGTGGGCGGGATCGGCAGGGCACGGCGTGCCCTTACTTCTTCAATTCCAGGGATTGCGTTCCCCTACTTTTTTATTTTGAAAATGCGTCCCAGGACGCAAGAAATTACCATCACTTACAAATAAAGCTCGGCGTTCCTGGAGTGTTCCTGGCGTTCGAGGGCGGGCGCAGAGAAGTAACAAGACTGCCTTTTCCTTCTCGCCCAGAGAAGAAAATAGTGTCCACTTCTGCTCTGCCGCTTCAGCTGCCCCCCGCCCCACTCTTTCCTTCTTCCCTCTCTTTCTGTCTAGCAGTTCTTATCTTACTGAAAACCGATACTTCAAGACCGGGTTTTCACACTTTCCTCTCCTTTCTTTTATTTGCTCCCCTGTGAAATGGATCCAAACAAGAAAAATTTTTTTGCTGGAAATGTCGCATTTTAATTCCAAAGTGCAGCATCTGGAATAAAAGGTTAAAAATACGAAAAATAACTAAATAAATTAAGACGGAGTGGTAGCAAACTGGCCAGATTGATTTTATTTACACCCAAACACATTAGCGCCCCTTTTACAGAGTTTGCCAATGAAGCGCTATTTTTGTTTAAAAACAACTAGTCACAACGATGAAGGTTTCCTGCTCTGTGTGCACCCAATGGGTATATAAAATACAAGCAATCTCAATTAATCAAATCGTCACTTTTAAATCCACTGTGAATTGCTTTTTCGTATTCACTTCCGCAGTCCCTGGGACTGAGGAAGTGTTCTAAGTATGGGTGTCTGTATGTGAAGACTCCTATGAATAAGAAAAAGCAATTCACAGTGGATTTAAAAGGGACGATTTGAACAAATAAGAGCCCTGATGATGTCCCTATAGGGACGAAACGCGTTGGCTGGGGTTACGTAAAATATGGTCACGGTTGCCTAGATTTTATAATCAACATATTGGATATGCACGAATTATGAATGTATACAAGAAAAAATCTCTTCAGAAATTTGTTGTAAGAAGAAAGATTCTGAATTTTGCAATATACTCGCTGGATATATAATAACCACGACAATGATGTTGGAGTAATCCATTTGAAAAATATTCAAGTACTTTAATTAAGGAATCGTATTGGAAGAAGATCGTTTGGACTACATCCTTTGATTGCAATATTTAATTGCTGGGATAGTTATTATTGTTGTTCCGCTCCTTCTGACATTCGCTATTTTTGTTTTCTTGTCTTTGTTTTCCCTGGGCTTGCAACTAGTGCAGCAATCCTGGAGGTACTGCAAAGTGTGGATTGGAAAACAAAATGTGTACTGCGGCTCTGCATCCAGGGATGTAGTCTTTTTACCATTCTGCTTGTTTTGTAAGGATATAAGCAATGGACATTGAAATGGGTCCATTTAGGGCCCTGTAGTCATGTCCTTAACTTTTCAGGCAAAAGCACTCACTGATTTCTGAACAGTGAGTGTAAACGCGTTAAGGTAACCATGTTGTTTCTGCTTACATTTCACATGGTTTGCTAAATTTTGCATTCCCTATGAGGGTTTGCTTTTTCCAGGATGTTACTTTTTTTTTTTAGGCCGCATATTGCTCTTGTCTAGTGCGTCATTTAAATTGAGCCGCATCCAGGTGTTTACAGCCGGCAGCAATAGGGTTGTAGTTTTAGAGTTTTTCTCATTGAGGCAGTATGGTGTTCAGTGGGGGAGAGGATGTGGCACTATGGCCAGAGCTACAGAATTTGGAACTGGGGAACCAGGTTCAGCCTTAATAACCAGTCCACCTGACCACTCTCCTGAGGGAGCACATTCCTATGCTAGACCTTAGAAGGCTGCGCAAGAGCTTAGAAGCCCTGGTGCCTTAGCACCAGCAGGTGGACCCTTGCAGTGGCAAGTGTTGGTTAAGTTTCAAGGTTTGTCCACCACAATCGATACTGAAGTTCGCCTCCAGTCTTTCAGACGGGACTATGAAGAAGCATACCCTAGAGCGACAGTGACTCTGTCACTGAGGTCACAGGACACTTGAGAAGGGCCAGCTCTAGGGCAGTGCAACCGCTGTGACCGCACCAGGTGCTGACTTTGGGTTGAGGCATTATGTTTGCAAGTATATTAAGGTTTTAAAAGCGCTTGCTGCCTCCTTCCTGGCCTCCAGCAATTTTCGGCAACAATAAAAATGTCATGATGACTCTGGTGTTAATGTTCTTCCTAGAGAAAGATCATTTTGTCTAGTGGAAGTTTTGATTCATGGAAAGGTAGCTCAGAGGGTTAATGTGCCCTCTGCAAAGAACATGTACCATGCAGATTGTAAGAAGTTGGCCTGGTATATGCTGTCCACTAGTTATAGTGGGCACCTTGTACCAGTCCAAACCACCCTTTTTGATGATAGGTTTAAAGACAACCTTTATTGAAAGCTATCCGAGTGGTAGCTATGGAGAGCAGCCTTCAGGCTAAGTCTTGAAGGAGTGTAAAGCAGCTTGGTTTACCAGATTATAACCTCTTGAATTACTAAATGAAAGGAGATCCACACAAGGTATATATAAAATATATGTATTTATTTCTAAACACTCACTACTAATCTCTTTATGAGATTAGAGTCCAAGATACACAATAATACAGTTCTAAAACGACAGTAAATAGCACAATATACTTGGGTCCCGGGGCGGACCAAACCATATATTAAGAAAGTGGTATAAGAACCACGCCTTGACTAGACACAGTGCCTAGAGCACGTAGAATTGCTGGGATCCCAAGGAACCACGAAAGGTAGTGACACAGGAGACCCAAAGAGGACGTGTGCAGTGTGAGAACACAGGCGTGAGCCCCGTACTATTCTATGGGAAAGTCGCTGTTGGAATTTTAGAAGTTAAGGACACTTAGGAGAGGACTTTGAGCAAACCCCTTTAGATTTAGGCCAGCACCCACGGGCGCACCGGAGTACTGGAGTTACCTCACCCAGGGAAGCTGGGTGCATAGTTGTCAAATGGTGTCGGGAATCGTTGTTGATTTCAATAGCGATCTGCTGCAAAGTGCTGCTGCTGGGAAGGAGAAAAGTGTCCGGTGTGATCCAAGCCTGGATCGAAGATCAGAAGAACCTGAAAGCAGAGGGGACAGAGTCTGGGTCACTTGCCAGTGACCAGGGGCACGATAGACGAATGCCCAACGATGTCGGGTGATTCAGGTGCAAAAAGGCGAAGCTTGACTCTGCAGCCCCGAGGACCAGGAGGTGTCGACGACAACCAGGAGCTGGATTCGAGCTGTCCCACGAAAGATGCTGCGGTGTCGGTGCTCGGATTGAACACAACAAGCCTTGGCAACAGCAACCCACGCAGGAAGAGAAAAGATGCTTCGGTGCTGACCAGCAAGGTTCTGGGGACTCCCCAAGCAATGGAGAGTCAGGGCACGTCTGGAGCAACCAGGTAAGCCCAATTAGAATTAAAGTTGCCTTCACAGGGACCCACCAGTCGACGGACTAGGGATCGCGAAGGGACCTCGAGAGAAAACACAAAGTGCCAGCTCAAAGAACACTCGTGGAGTGTAGGCGAGCAATCTTCAGTGCAAATGCTGCTCGGGGTCAGGGCTACAAGTAACTCAAAGCTCAGCTGCAGGAGTCGTTGGAAAGCTGATGCTTCTGCAAAGTGGCGCGGTGGCCAGGGGTTCGGGTTGCACGGTCCCCACGAGGGATATGGGTCTCAGACTTGCTGTGGGCACTGATCAACCTCTATGACCACGGAAACCCACCTCCTGTGTTGCAAAATTCTTCGGAGTCCGGTGGGAGCTTTGGAGATGCAAACCGGTCAGGTGTCTTTGGTGCCTGCCTTGCAGGGGAGTAACTCCTTTACTCCAAAGGAGATTCTTCACTCATTTAGTTCAATGTAGATCGTCGAAGTTCCTGGATTCAGTATCAGAGTTTCGTCCAGGTGTAATCTAAAGTCCTGTAGCCAGGGGTTCCTTTCTTATACCCAAGGAAGGGGTGGGACAAACTCTAGGCATCCACCTATTGGAGGGTCAGGAAAGAGGGGTGGCTGCACCCATTTCCTTTGTCCAGTTCCGCGCCAGAGCAGGGGCTGGTAACCCCTGCAACCGGTTTGAGCTGGACTATGCACAGGGACACTAACTGTGCCCCCAGTGCTGAACTTCAAAGCACTCTTGGAGTGCACCCACCCAGCCCCAATACATTAAAGCCTGTGTGGGAGGTGGTGACCCCTCCCTGTGACAGGAAACCTATTGTCCAGGCCTCCCCTGCCGGAGTTTCGTCCAGCAGCAGGAGGGCAGACTCGTGTCTGTGGCTGGCAGCATCCATTTTGTGATGCCAGGGCTCCGTTAGCTGGTACCGGGTATACAGGTGCTGTCATGTCTCTCCCTCTAGAAGGGTGGGATCATACTCCCACACCAGTTACTAGTGTGGGGGTATGATTCCAAAGTGTTTGACACCAAACACGACATGTTTCCGTGCAGCCATCCCAAAGTTAGCATTTACCGTTTGGATATAATGCACTTAAGAGTGTATGGTTTGGCTGCATCACAAACAACCCCAGAATAAAGGTTCAGAAGGCTGCAGAGGGGCTCTGCTCAGGCATGGGCACCCTCTCACATAAAACACAGCATTCTGCTTTCAGGATTGGTAAGGCCTGCCATGGGGGTGACTGATAGGTTTATATGTGCAGTGATATGGAGAAATATAGTGAACCTATATCACAGTAAGGGGTGCATGCACCACCTGACCCAGGCTGCAGTAGCAGGCCTGTGGTGTAATTTTGGAAGGCTTCCCAGGGGTGGCACAATACATGCTGCAGCCCCTGGTAGGCCTCTGGGGTACCTATGCCCTTGGTACATAGTATACCATATACTAGGGACTTATACCCCAGAATCCAATCTGGAGGGTACCTATGGTACTTGTAATCAATTTAAGGGAGAAAGCAGATAGGTTGGGGTCCAGAATAGCAGGATCCCAGCCAGACTAAGTCAAAAACCAGCAAAACACCAGGAAAAAAGAGGGGGCAACCATGCAGTCAGATTCCACCTTCCTACACAGATCACAAAGTGCACATAATGTAAATAGGTCAGTGGGCTACTGCTTTTGTCAGAGAGATCCTTTTGTTACTTGCAGTTTATAAGTAAAAATCCTAACATACAACAGTGAGCTATTAACTTTCATCTAAGAGCTGCATACAAACTGCAAGGTATAAATTAGAGCGTTGTGTTTCCCCCCCCCCCCCCAGTCTTTGATTATCCTAATGTTGCAAAAAGTGTTCTTTTGGACAGAAATCAATTCTGATTATTAAAGAGAACCCCCAACCATGGTATTACGTTTTAAATTCTGAGTTTATATTTCTCCAGACCAATCACTATTTAACTATACGACCTACTAGTATGGTTGTCATGTGGCTCCTACACCTTGGAGTTCTTAGTCTTATGTAACATTTTCTATACAGTGATTTACACACATATTGATTGTCTCTGAGTAATGTGTGTGATGTAAAGTGCTCTGACACCCTACACTGGTATGAGTGGCGCTGTAAATCAAATTAAATGCATCTGAGAGAGAGTGTGGTTATGGAGACTTGAAGGGCACTGTTAAAGGCTGGTAGTGAGGGAATCCATGGCAGAGGTGTTCATTAGGGAGTAATAACAAACATTAATACACAGATCACCACCAGTGCAAAGGCCGGCCCAGCCCTTGAGACCAGTCTGCCTCACCCATAGTTAGCTCCATTGGCCTTGTTTCAGAAGTAGTAGCTGCAGCTCACCAGGGATTTGCAATGCAGACTTTGCACGCACACCAAACTAAGTCCGCAAACTTCAGTCTCTCTGCTTCATTCACAAGCACTCTTACCATGTGCTGCTTGCTGTGGGGCCACTGGAATTAAATATGCAGCAAAGGAGGATAAAATTATGCCGCAGTGTTGACTAAATTATGCATTAAAAAAAGGCTGCAGCGTAATGCAGTATATGTGCTGATATTTTTTCATTTTGACATGTGTACACATGCTAACAGTCTCTGGAAAGATTTTGCCTTATTAGTACCAGTGTAACATACAAATGCAACAGTGAGAAAGGTGATCAGTCAACCTTTGCAATAAGCCATCCACTCACAGGAAAACAATTCACATTTTTTATTAACTTTTGATACGTTTGAGCTATAAACAATTTATTAGTTTAAATGGTCAGATTATGCAGCGGATCTGGCATTAGGAGGCAAATATGGCAGAGCCATAATGATATAGAAAAGATTTGCAAACTAGGATATTTTGCCATTCATGTTTGAACTGCTGTTTTGGAAAAAGGGAGAAGTGCTGATGACAAACTCCATGGCTCAGCAACAAATGGCTTGCGCTTCCACATTTTATCGTATTTGGGACATTCTGTGATTAGAAGCATATCCCACTTTGTGAATGTGTTTTAATGTCAATAACTCATTATAATCTTATATAATCATGTGTATCCATTGGTTGATTAAACTGGGCAGTGAAATGCCAAACAAATACTACAAATTGGGATGTTTGTGCATTCTGGCCACACCTCTGGCTCCGCCCACTGAGCCAATCCTTGGGTTATTCCCGCCCTCTCATTCTCCGCCCACAGTTCCCCTACTTTTTTTCCCCCACTTCGACCGCTGAATGTGTATCATGTTTCGGCTTCAGTGCAAAATGAAAATGCAGTTGATTAATTTATTAAGACCATAAAGCTATCTCATGTTTGACTTTTGTTTTTCTTTTACATTGAAGAAAGGTGAATTGTTGCACATACTCGATAAGAGACCGGATGGCTGGTGGGTTGCTGAAAATAACAAAGGAAAGAAAGGCCTTGTTCCCAAAACGTACCTTCAGGTGAGTACACGGTGGTCGTTCAGCTTTTCGTGACTAGCTCATATTTTCATTTAATCCTAAATTTGTTTTTGTTCACTCGCCGGCACCAACAAGCGCTGTGGGTGTATGCATACTGTATAAGCCACACATAACTTCAACTAGCCCTCGTGGTATCATGCAGCGTTACTGGAAATGCACATCACGTATGGTCATGCTCACCGGACTTCAGCCCCCCCCCCCCCCCCACCCCGTCATGTGTGTCAGCCCGGCTGAGACAGCCTCGCGGGCTGGCGTCCGTCTAATTGCAGCAGGACCCGAGTACTTCACAGGTCTTTAAAAGACCATTTACTCGTTATGAGGCTATTGTTGTGTTTACACCCCTTCTTACAGTCACTCTGCCTATGGCTGGAAGACTTAGCACCCCCCCCCCCCCAAATCTTTTTCAGATCCCCCCCCCCCCCCCCCCCCCCCCCCCGAAATTTGGCTCTAGTTGCCCGCCTGCGTAGGATCAAACAAATATAATGCCTGGGCAACTCGGAGCACGTGCCTTTCGTGTACTTCCTTCCCCGGCCTGCGCTCCTTAACCCCACTCCCTTTCGGACAATAATAGTACGATAACCTTTCCCTCTGTCTTCTTTTGGATTACCTAATTTTCACATCTCATGCCCTCAATCATTTGTTTGCAGTGTGCACATTTAGTCGTCTTTCCCATATAATCATGAAATAGCAAAACATATTAACATTTTCCTTTAAAGACGCGCAAACATCTGATTCTCGGTCGTGAGCTGTCTGTTTCTGTACCTATTCCTGATGCACTTTTTCAAGAGAAATGTATTTGACAAATTAATTTTCGCCAAATGCATTGTTTTCTTTAAATCCAGTTAGAATGTAAGGAGGCGTTGATTGATATGCAGTTAGTTTCTGTCCCACTACATACGTGTCTTTAGTATAGTGCGCTGAAGTGTCCACAGGGTGGTGGTATTGTACTACCCTTTGACTCAACATTTGTGACGCAAAATGATGTACGGAGACAGTAGAGATTCACGGAGAGGCAACATTTCTGAATATATTTTAAAATGTCTATGGGGAAACCGAGGTGAAAAATAATTTCAATATTTTTAGACCGATGCGGAAAATGTTGAAAAAAGAACATCCAACGGAACTTATGAGTCTAGCCAGACTCATAAGAACGTTCGGGATGGAGGTAGTCTCTTATGCAGATGACACCCAAATACTCGTCTCTCTCCCCCTTTCAGATGTGCAAACCGCCTCCAAGTTTAGATCTTGTATGGAGGCGGTCGGTCATTGGATGATCCAGAACTCCCTTAAACTGAATGGGGAGAAGACTGAGGTGATGGTGTTTGGAGGGAAAGAAAACATCTGGTCAGCCAATTGGTGGCCTGACTCGCTGGGAATCTGTCCTTCCCCCACTACATCTGCTAAGAATCTCGGGGTGCTGATAGACCCTGCTCTTGATTTGAACAAACAGGTGAGTAGGACCATCTCCACCTGTTGGGGTCTGATCCACACTCTTCGCAGGATCAGGAAATACCTTTCCTTGCAGGCCAGAAAGCAAATTGCTGTCGCACTTATTGGTTCACGTTTGGACTACTGTAATGCGTTGTATGCGGGGCTAAATAGGAGCCTCCTACAACGCTTACAGGTAGTTCAAAATGCTACAGCCAGATTTGTTCTGGATATCCCCAGACGCTCTTCGGCCATGGAGGCTAGGAAAACGCTGCACTGGCTACCGGTGGAACTTCGTATACGGTTTAAGATCCTATGTATGACATACAGAGCATTTGCCAAGAATAACTGTAGGAAGGTGGATATCTGACTATGGTTACCCCCAACTTTTTGCCTAGTGTCTAGCTGGTTTTTCGACTTAGTTGGCCTGAGATCCTGCCATTCAGGGTCCCAGGCTGTCTGCTCTCTCTGTAAAATGGATTCCATGTACCCTAGGTACATTCCCAATTGGTAAGGATCACCTTATTGGACCCTGTACAGTGTACCCTAGGTACCCAGGGCATAGGTGTACCCTAGGCCTCCCAGGGGCTGCAGCATGTATTATGCCACCCCTGGTCTGGCCTTCCAATCAGACACAACTGGCTGATCACTCAGCTGGGGCAAGGTCGTGTAATCACCCCTTGCTTAGGTGTAGTATTCCTATACCTACCCTATATATAGACACATGTGTACCTATCAGTCACTCCTATGGCAGGCCTTGACAATCCTGGAGGCAGAGTGCTTGGTAACATGTGAGATGGTGCTCTAGCATGAGCTGAGCCTGTCTGCAGCTTTCGGAACCATGTCCTTATAGCTGTTCTATGATATAGCCTACCATATACTCTTAAAGTGCCTTATAATCTTAGACGGTTATGGTAACTATGGTTTGGCTTTATCAAAACATGTCGTGTAAGGTGTCTAACACTCGGGAATAATACCCCCATGCCATTTCTGGCGATGAGGATATTATTCCTCCCTTCTAGAGGGAGAGACATGTTAAAATCCTATTTTGCTGTGCAACCTCTGACCAAAGCCTCAGCATCACAAAATGGATGCTGCTGCCACGACACAAGTCTGACCTCCTGCAGCTGGGAGTGATCCCAGCCAGGGAGGCCTGGACAATAGGTTTCCTGCTTGGGGAGGTGCTAGCACCTCCCCAGACAGCCTTTAGTGTATTGGGGCAGGGTGGGCTGAAAGGAATGAGACATGCCTGGGGCACACAAGGTGTTCCTTGCATAGTCCAGTTCAAACCGGTGCTGGGGCACTCCAGCCCCAGCTCTGGCGCGAAACTGGACAAAGGGAAGTGGGTGTAACCACCCCCTCCCAGGTCCCACCCATAAGGCGTGACCTAGCAGGTAGCCCCAGCCCCCCAGATTAGTATAAGAGTGGGAGTTGGGCCTCAAGACTTTAGATTATCCTGAACCTGCAAAACTGAACAGAAACTCTGGACCTTCGACATTCGACGAAAGAAGAAGACTGAAGAATCTCCCTTGTGGCCAAGGAGTGGCTACCCTGTGCAAACAGGCACCATCAAGTGACTACCCTTTGCTTTGCGAGACGTTCGACGAGGAACCGACTGCAGAGCCCGACCAGAGCCTTGATTTCCAGACTTCTCCGACCCTCATCCACATCTGCAGCAGAGCTGAGATCCGTGGAGGCGACGAGCGACGTGGGACCGGCTACCTGGGAAAAGTGGCTAGTAACTTACAGCGCAGCTTCTGAGGCACCCTCGAAGTTGTGCACCGGGGATTGAGAAGCCCCACCCCCAAGCACCATCTGCACCGAAGATCAGCCCCCCACACTCCACGAGTCCTGCGTGGGGCCCTTCAGCATTTTCCTGCTTGCCGCGTTGTCCGGTTGCTTGCCCGCTGGCTAGTGGCCTTTGTGACGACGCTCCCTGAAATCTTCTGCGCTGGTTTGGCTCCTCCAGACTGGCTCCCGCTTCTCTGCAAAGAAGAAGCACCCCAGACCCTCCTGGTCTGCACCAGAAGCAAGTCCTTTGTTCTTCGTGGGTTCCGCTTGCCAAGGCTTGGTGAGTCCTAGTCCAACTTCGACGCCGCCGACAGCAAGAGCCTTCGTGGGACAGCTCGCCTCCTGGTCCTGGTCGCCCTCGACGCTTCCTGGTCCTCCTGGCTGCAGCGACAAGCTTCACCTTCACCTGCAACTCTTCACGACATCGCCTGGTTCCTTCCTGGTTCCACGTGGTCACTGGCTAGTGACCTTGACTCTGTCCCCTCTGCTTGCAGGTTTCTTCTCTTCTTGATCCCAGGCTTGGGATCCACCGGACACTCTTCACTGACTGCCTGTCAGCATCTTTTCTTCAGGCATCCATAGGAGTCGACGACGAAACCCGACGCAACTTCACCCCTATGCACCCGCAGCCTGTGGGCTAGGTAACTTGGGTACTCCGGTGCTCATCAGGATAGTGACTATCCTAGTGTCTAAGTTTCAAGTCTCAACTTCCTAGCTACTCCGGAAGTGTCCTAAATCTGTCTATTTCTAAACTGTACTATTGCTAGTGACTTTTACGCATTACGCGTGAGTGTTTCCACTCTGCACACGAATCCCGTGGGCCTCCCACTTCCTATCCTGTGGTAGTCTAGTGTAGCCCCAGCGATTCCCTAGGCCTAGGCCTACTCTATTTCCGTGACAGTGGTTCTTATACCACTTACTTAGTATATGGTTTGCGTGGCCCCTAGGGCCTAACTGTATTACTTACCTGTGTGACTTACTGTATGCATTAATAAGACTGTGTTGTACTTACCTCTAATCTCATAAAGAGTGCTGAGGGTTTTCTTAGAATAAATACACTTTATTTTATATATATATCTGTTGTGGTGTCCTTTCATTTGGTATTCAAGGGATTATATATGGTATCACAGCTGGCTTCACATGCCATTCAGAGTTTAGCCTAAGACTGCTCTTGTCCATGCTACCACTAGGATAGCTGGTCTATAAGGTTGACTTTACAACCAATCACCATAAGGGTATTTGGACTGATATAGGGTGTACACTAGAACTAGTGACATCATACATCAGGCCAACTTCTCACATTGGTGAGCAGCGGTTGGGATCTGAGCTTGCTGTTGTAATACCATTATAATCTTGAGATACTAAATTGGAAGATCACACAGATATTGTCTAGGTACATATAACATAGTCTAGTATACTTAAGTCCTACTGGACTTAGTGGTTGTAGGTTGAAGGAAGTAACACACCCTGACTACAACTACTAGAGAGGTTTAGTAGAAACAACTAGTGTAGGTAGGTGCACACACCACACCCTCACTAGAGTCATGCCCCTGAATGGAGATCACACTGATGCTCCCTCAGGAGAGGAGAATCCTAGACAGGTTCCCTCTAGGTATGATACATTCACATTCCAGGAGATGAGACACTTGTGTACCTCCAGAGGAATAAAACAGGGTGCAAACCCTACCCTTAGACAGCTAGTGGAGCTTCTGGAGGCCTATGATGCTGAAAGAGCTGCCAGGGATGGTGCCATAGCTGTAGATAGGGGTCTACCCACCACAGAGGAGTCAGATGGGCCTTCAGATGGGGAGGTAGACAGCCAGGGCCAAGTAAGGAGACTTAGCCAGGCTAACCTAAGCTTACATGGGAGTTTGCATGGGGTCCCCCCATACAGACCCCCAAGTAGGCTTTCACAGAGAAACAGGAGGGACAGATCCCCTTCAGTGGAATCCATCCACTCCCATGTTTCTAGCATCTCTAGTGCTTCCTCTCACAGGGGAATGAGTTCACCTGAGAGAAAGGAGCATAAAGCCAGAATGAGGGAAGCTAATCTGAGGATTCAGAGGGAAGAAATTGCCCTTGCCAAGGAGAAGCTTGCTCTGGCTAGAGAGCAAAAATTGTGTGGGTCAGAACCCACTGGTGGCAGCAACATTCCTAGAGATAGGGATAGGTCTTATGACCATAGAAACCTAAGCAAGATAGTCCCCCCATATCAGAATGGGGATGACATCCACAAATGGATGACTGCTTTGGAGAGGGCCTGCAAAGTACAGCAGGTACCCCAAAGTCAGTGGGCAGCTATCTTGTGGCTCTCCTTTTCTGATAAAGGTAGAGACAAGCTCCTCACAGTCAGTGATGAGGATGCAAACAATTACAAAGTCCTGAAGAGTGCTCTGATAGATGGGTTTGGCTTAACCACTGAGCAATATAGGTTGTTGTTCAGAGACACCCAGAAGACACAGACACAGGACTGGTCTGATTTTGTGGATTGTGCCACTAAGGCTTTGGAAGGTTGGTTAACTGGCAGCAAGGTGCAGGACTATACAGGATTGTACAACTTGATTATGAGGGAGCAGATCCTTAGTAATTGTCAAAACCAGCTTCTCCATCAACACCTGGTAGACTCAGATTTGACCTCTCCCCAAGAATTGGGAAAGAGGGCAGATAAATGGGTCAGGACCAGGATTAGGCCTAAAAATCAGGGTGGTGACCAAAAGAAAGATACCACCAAGCCTCAAGAGAAGGGTGGGGATAAAGCAAAAGAGAAATCTTCCTCAGGGCCCCAAAACTCCACACAGGGTGGTGGGTCCCAAGCTCCCTCCTCTTCCACAGTTAAAAAGCCTTACTGCCATGTGTGTAAAACACCTGGGCATTGGAAAACTGACAGCAGTTGTCCACAGGCTAAAAACAAAACTGTTCCTCCAACTACTCCTGTCACACCACCTATTACTGTCAGCAGTAATCCCCCAGGTGGTGGGAGTGCCCCCAAAAATTTGGTTGGGTTTTCTTGGGGAACACAGGGGGATCCTGGCTTAGCCAATTCCCCTGCAGCAGCTACTCTTGTCTGTGATGGTGGCATGGGGTTTGCCAACTTCACTGCCTGTCCCAACACTTTGGGTAGGTACAGACAGGAACCCTACATCAATGGTAGAAAAGCTGAGGCCTACAGAGACACTGGAGCTAGCATCACTATGGTGGCCCATAGGCTAGTTCCCTCTGAGCAGCTTTTGCCTGGTTTCTCATACCAGGTAACTAACATTGATGGCAAACAAAATAGGCATCCCATGGCAGAAGTATGTCTCAGCTGGGGAGGGGTCACTGGCCCTAAAAGGGTGGCAGTGTCTCCAACCTTGCCTGTGGACTGCTTGCTGGGGAATGACTTGGAACTCTCAGCTTGGGCTGGAGTTGAACAAGACACCCATTCCAAAATGGTAGGCCTTTCCAAAAAGGGTAGTGGGGTTGTGCCAGTCACAACCCCTGTCCAAGTAGCTTTCCTCCCTGAAAAGGTTGGAAGGGCAGTGGTAGCCACAGCCCAGGCACAGACAGACTTCCCTGTAGGGACTGACAGAGCTGTGACAGTCACAGCTCAAACACAAACTGAGTGCCTTCCTGAAAAGGTTGGCAAGGCTGTAATGGTCTCAGCCCACACTCAGACTGATATAGGTGTAGTGAAGCCTGAAACAATGGATCACTCCACACAGACAGAGAGTAGTGGGGAGGAAGAAAAGTCTCCCTCCCCCCAGACATTAGGAAAAGGTCAGCCTCCTCAGGGATCTGACCTCACCCCTTGTGAAGGAACTGCCCCAGAGGTAGCCAGGCCTGGCCTGGCAGAGCCTCTGATGTCAGTGGCCCCTTCCAAGGTGGGACCCAGTCTGGTGCAGGTAGCCTGCCTCTCTCTACCCTGCCTCAGTCAGCCCAGGGCTGCAGAGGTCAGGGAGGCCAGTGGACCCCAAGAGGGCCCCTGTCCACAAGAACCCCCCCTTCAAAAGAATGAGGATTGCCTGGTTAGTTGCCCTAGCCAGGTGATGGGTAAAAACATTCCTGAGGGATCCCCTTCACAGGTAGTTAGGGACCTCCCCCAGAGGGATTCTGTTGGGCACAGGCAAACCTGGGACCTTAGGGCCCCAAACCTGACCTGTCCCTCCAGTCAGCCCACAAAAGGGACCCAGCCTCCAGCTTTAGGTAGCCAGAGGCTGACCCTGAGAGCACAGTGCAACTCAGTTAGAGAAAGAAAGGCATCCATGGTGGAGGATGATTGGAGGAAGCTGAGGCCTCACTTTGAGGACACTCACTTCAGTACTCCATCTCAACACCAGCCTTTTTCTTTGCAAAGACACACCAAAGGTAGAGATTCCCTATGGTGGAGACCCTATGATATCTTTAGGATGAGGGATTGCTTAGTGGACCATGAGACAGGGGGTAACCATGCCAGTGCTGGTTCTTCCTTATATGGCCACTCAGGCAATAGAGGCTTACCTTGTAAAGGCCAGCCTTATCTCCTTTCGTTTGGGGGGGGTTGTGTAGGAAGGTGGATATCTGACTATGGTTACCCCCAACTTTTTGCCTAGTGTCTAGCTGGTTTTTCGACTTAGTTGGCCTGAGATCCTGCCATTCAGGGTCCCAGGCTGTCTGCTCTCTCTGTAAAATGGATTCCATGTACCCTAGGTACATTCCCAATTGGTAAGGATCACCTTATTGGACCCTGTACAGTGTACCCTAGGTACCCAGGGCATAGGTGTACCCTAGGCCTCCCAGGGGCTGCAGCATGTATTATGCCACCCCTGGTCTGGCCTTCCAATCAGACACAACTGGCTGATCACTCAGCTGGGGCAAGGTCGTGTAATCACCCCTTGCTTAGGTGTAGTATTCCTATACCTACCCTATATATAGACACATGTGTACCTATCAGTCACTCCTATGGCAGGCCTTGACAATCCTGGAGGCAGAGTGCTTGGTAACATGTGAGATGGTGCTCTAGCATGAGCTGAGCCTGTCTGCAGCTTTCGGAACCATGTCCTTATAGCTGTTCTATGATATAGCCTACCATATACTCTTAAAGTGCCTTATAATCTTAGACGGTTATGGTAACTATGGTTTGGCTTTATCAAAACATGTCGTGTAAGGTGTCTAACACTCGGGAATAATACCCCCATGCCATTTCTGGCGATGAGGATATTATTCCTCCCTTCTAGAGGGAGAGACATGTTAAAATCCTATTTTGCTGTGCAACCTCTGACCAAAGCCTCAGCATCACAAAATGGATGCTGCTGCCACGACACAAGTCTGACCTCCTGCAGCTGGGAGTGATCCCAGCCAGGGAGGCCTGGACAATAGGTTTCCTGCTTGGGGAGGTGCTAGCACCTCCCCAGACAGCCTTTAGTGTATTGGGGCAGGGTGGGCTGAAAGGAATGAGACATGCCTGGGGCACACAAGGTGTTCCTTGCATAGTCCAGTTCAAACCGGTGCTGGGGCACTCCAGCCCCAGCTCTGGCGCGAAACTGGACAAAGGGAAGTGGGTGTAACCACCCCCTCCCAGGTCCCACCCATAAGGCGTGACCTAGCAGGTAGCCCCAGCCCCCCAGATTAGTATAAGAGTGGGAGTTGGGCCTCAAGACTTTAGATTATCCTGAACCTGCAAAACTGAACAGAAACTCTGGACCTTCGACATTCGACGAAAGAAGAAGACTGAAGAATCTCCCTTGTGGCCAAGGAGTGGCTACCCTGTGCAAACAGGCACCATCAAGTGACTACCCTTTGCTTTGCGAGACGTTCGACGAGGAACCGACTGCAGAGCCCGACCAGAGCCTTGATTTCCAGACTTCTCCGACCCTCATCCACATCTGCAGCAGAGCTGAGATCCGTGGAGGCGACGAGCGACGTGGGACCGGCTACCTGGGAAAAGTGGCTAGTAACTTACAGCGCAGCTTCTGAGGCACCCTCGAAGTTGTGCACCGGGGATTGAGAAGCCCCACCCCCAAGCACCATCTGCACCGAAGATCAGCCCCCCACACTCCACGAGTCCTGCGTGGGGCCCTTCAGCATTTTCCTGCTTGCCGCGTTGTCCGGTTGCTTGCCCGCTGGCTAGTGGCCTTTGTGACGACGCTCCCTGAAATCTTCTGCGCTGGTTTGGCTCCTCCAGACTGGCTCCCGCTTCTCTGCAAAGAAGAAGCACCCCAGACCCTCCTGGTCTGCACCAGAAGCAAGTCCTTTGTTCTTCGTGGGTTCCGCTTGCCAAGGCTTGGTGAGTCCTAGTCCAACTTCGACGCCGCCGACAGCAAGAGCCTTCGTGGGACAGCTCGCCTCCTGGTCCTGGTCGCCCTCGACGCTTCCTGGTCCTCCTGGCTGCAGCGACAAGCTTCACCTTCACCTGCAACTCTTCACGACATCGCCTGGTTCCTTCCTGGTTCCACGTGGTCACTGGCTAGTGACCTTGACTCTGTCCCCTCTGCTTGCAGGTTTCTTCTCTTCTTGATCCCAGGCTTGGGATCCACCGGACACTCTTCACTGACTGCCTGTCAGCATCTTTTCTTCAGGCATCCATAGGAGTCGACGACGAAACCCGACGCAACTTCACCCCTATGCACCCGCAGCCTGTGGGCTAGGTAACTTGGGTACTCCGGTGCTCATCAGGATAGTGACTATCCTAGTGTCTAAGTTTCAAGTCTCAACTTCCTAGCTACTCCGGAAGTGTCCTAAATCTGTCTATTTCTAAACTGTACTATTGCTAGTGACTTTTACGCATTACGCGTGAGTGTTTCCACTCTGCACACGAATCCCGTGGGCCTCCCACTTCCTATCCTGTGGTAGTCTAGTGTAGCCCCAGCGATTCCCTAGGCCTAGGCCTACTCTATTTCCGTGACAGTGGTTCTTATACCACTTACTTAGTATATGGTTTGCGTGGCCCCTAGGGCCTAACTGTATTACTTACCTGTGTGACTTACTGTATGCATTAATAAGACTGTGTTGTACTTACCTCTAATCTCATAAAGAGTGCTGAGGGTTTTCTTAGAATAAATACACTTTATTTTATATATATATCTGTTGTGGTGTCCTTTCATTTGGTATTCAAGGGATTATATATGGTATCACAGCTGGCTTCACATGCCATTCAGAGTTTAGCCTAAGACTGCTCTTGTCCATGCTACCACTAGGATAGCTGGTCTATAAGGTTGACTTTACAACCAATCACCATAAGGGTATTTGGACTGATATAGGGTGTACACTAGAACTAGTGACATCATACATCAGGCCAACTTCTCACAATAACGATTCAGGAGTCGGATCTATCATCTCCCATTACATTCCTGGAAGGAACTTGCGTTCCGCCGGGAAATTGCTTCTGATAGCTCCCCGTATTCGAAGAGCTAAATGGGGTGGCAGGGCCTTTTCCACTCTGGCCCCCAAATGGTGGAATGATCTTCCTCTTGACCTCAGATCTTTGCCCTCCCTGCAGAAATTCCGTAGCGCGCTTAAAACTTACCTCTTTCGGCAGGCCTATATGTAAGGATGTTTGTTTCAATTACTGATCGTATTCTTAGGCGCCTTGATACCTTCGGGTCATTGTTTTGCGCGTTATAAATTGCTATCATATCATATCATATCCTACACATTCCTTTATGGCTTTGTGTGTCGTTTTGATCAGGTTCCTGTCCCCTCACATACACACATTTCACCAGGTGGCTCTCCGCTTCTTATTTATACTTTTAGGTGCGCAAACTGCTGGTTGCATTCCATTACTGGGAGTCACTCGGTGACTGACTGACATGCTGACTAGTTAACCACGCTGTCCACTGCCCTGCCTAGCCCTAAACTAAACTGAGCTCTTATTAATGTGTACCTTAGTCATTGCCAGCAGGGTTGCTAGACTATGCTAATATCTGCCACTGCTGCTACGCCTCCTTTGCCCATCAGTCGCCCTACCTTGTTGAGGTTTATACACAAAGAAAAGCGGCAGGTATATTCCAACCCTAAGGAGCACTCCTCTCCCCAGCTCCTTTTTTCTCGTTCTCCCCTCACTCCGTTACTCTCTACCTAATCCCCAGTGACACATCCCCCAAAGCACTGTCTCGCTTGGGCCTTCTGGCAGCCCCTTTCCCTAGTGACCACACCGTCATCCGCTTCAGTCAACACGCATACACAGACGTCACCCAATGATTACACCGACACTTTCTTTGTGGGTGAAGAACTGCTGCAGGTTTATTTCATACAACATAGTATGATAATAAAATTGGGTTATCTTACGGGCGATCCAGGGCAAGCAGCCCCTAGCTGCTTCGCCCGCCTGGTGAGCCAGCACACACTGTGGGTCGATGCCCGGCAGTGTGGCACATAATTATTTTCAGATCATCCACTGGGTCACGTGATCGGTCTCCTACTCCCGCCCCTTCCGACAGGGGCGGAGCGTGTTGTGGCACACCCCCGGTTGGTCAGGCGCCCCAACCGCCCGAAGGACTAACGGGGCGCCGTCGCGGTCTTCCCAGAAGCCCCTTCGGCTCGTGGACCTTGGCTCGGGCACCCTTACTGTGCCGGACAGGGATACCCTTACTGTACCGCCTGTCGCAGAGGTACCCTTACTGTACCCGTCTGCCTCCAGATCGCCCTGTAACTCCGCCACAGCTCTGGGGAGGCTACCGTCGCTGCCAGAGCCCCCCCTTCCTCCCTTTGCTGTTAAACGTGCCCTGCCCCTGCGAGCCAGCTTATAACGGGCTAAATTAGGGGTCCTGTTCTGTAACCCGTAAAAGACGGCATTAATTTGCCACATTACTCAGAAGCCCAGGGCAGACGAACAAAGGATGTCTGTTGGCCCCACTGCCGTAAGCTTAGACGTGACTGGTGTTCCTAACCCTCTAAGCGATGCCACAGCAGATCATCCTAACGTAATTATGGGAAGAGCTAGCACCTGCATGTGGAGCCAGAAATGAACCCTAGCTGAATTCTACAATCCCTCGCTTCCCTTCATATCCTAGCACAAAGGTTTTAATTTCCACTCTATCTACAAAGGTGATGTGTGGATAGCGTCATGGTTCCTGAGTTGCTGCGGCTGCTGCGAGGATTGCATGATTAAAAGGGGGAAGGCTCCGACGGGCGGCCACTAGAGGGCTGCCCTGCTGATGTCCCACTGCTTCGGACGCGGGCAGCGGCATTCTCTGTTTCCCCAGTGCACGCCGTACCCCACTGCCTACTTATATAGCACATCTGCGCTATGCATCTTACACCGAGCGGCCTTTTGTTTTCTGCACTGTGTATTCATGGCGCAACTTCGATTAGGGGTGAGAATGTCTCTCTCGTAATTCATCCTTCTTGCCTATTGAAATACGTGAATGATGTAGCCGAGGTATAGTAATTAAGTAGGTTTATTGATGAAGATCAGGTCAGAATCACAGAGCCCCACCAGGAGCAGCTCCCCTGCTGCTCAGCCAATTCTCCCAACTGAAAGGACATTTTTAAAGGAAATTGTAACGAAATACGATTAAATGTGTCTTGGGTTTTAATTCCTATTACGCTCCACATTTTCGCATTAATGTGACCAGTTCTCAGATTTAACATATCCACCCACTCTGCTGATTCTCTGACTTTGCTAACAAAATAACCGTGTATTAGAGAAGTAACAAAACGTGAGGGTGCCTGCAAGCGATGATGAAAGGGCCCCCACACTCACATTAGTAGGCGCTGAGGTGGGGGGGGGGGCTTCCTCCAGTATAGGTAAGCCTGGTGCCCCCTCTTCCCCACCGCTGGGGCCTTAGTTACGCCCCTGCGTTGTAGCACGCTCAGTCAGTGCGTATTAGTTCATAAATCGGTCACGTAGCAGTGCTTGTGACGTGTTTGCGTAGTTTGTGACGTGTTCTGAGTAGTCTCGGGGCTCCGGTTCAGACCGAGGTGTAACTTCAGTGCTGAGGACAGGTTCCGGGTGTCGGAGGGTTCTTCGTCTGCAGATCTCGACCCAGCAGCATGTGGTCAGCACGCGTAGTTTGGTTTGACTGTTGTGTGTCTGTGTTGTGTTTGGACGGGCATTGGTAAATCTGGGGAGTCTGTTTCTTAAAGAAAACTAGCCCAATCCGTAGTATGAAAAGCACGCGCCCCATACCTCTTTCTGCAGTGCCACTGTAAGTGAAGCACAAGGTGGATAGGGGCATGCTGTTGTCCTTTGAACAGGAGGGCAGTAGTCCTTTTCATACTATTCTCAGCGCAGATCTGTATGGAAATGTAGCATAATATGTTAGGGCGATGTTGATACAGATATGGAAATAGTTCTTGATATAATTGGGGACTTAAGAAGCAGGCATGGACGTGATGCTTTACATACTGATGGGTGGTGCGGACAGTGGAATGGCAGTAATGGCCTTAGATTTTGGGGTAATATCACTGATGTGTAAACAGTTCTTTACCTACTTTGGAGTAATTGTGAAAAGTAGCAGAGTGGCTGACATAGCAATGCGGTATTCTACACGGGGATAATGTTGATACCGGTATTATGGCAGGATTGTAATCAGTCTGGCTGATCAGTCCTTACAAGGGTGAAACTGGTCCTGGATTGCTTGTGTTCTGTTTCATGAAGGATCTAGCCTGGCAGTTCAGGCTGGACTGTTACCATTGGAGGAGAACAAAGACTGATTTGCATATTGCTAGGTCCAAATTGAGATGGCACGGTGGGCAAAATAACGATGGACTGGGATGTGGCCCCAATTAAATACCAGTGGCTGAGATTAATTCAAGCACTCTATCACTTTTTTTGTATAGTTTAGTTTGTCCCCTAAGTGGTACAGGTATGCCCAGATGTGGGTCCTGTGCACACTGTGCCACTGGAACTAAGCTATACCTGGCTATTTAGGTGTGACTGGGGTGAAACCGGTCCTGGATTGCGTGTGTTGCAGTTTAGAGAGAATTTGCCCTGGCAGGTCGCGCCAAACTGTTCACATCGGAGCAGGGTCAAGGCTGATTTCCCTACTGCCTGATTAATTATTTACTAGTGCTTTAAATAAATCTTCTTCCCAAACTTTAACCCTTTACTGTGTATTCTTACATCCCAAAAATTTATTCCTGGTGCACCTCTGATTACCGTAAATTGCATTTAAAAACGGAAATATTGTACCCTATCAGTATGATCAGCTTAGATTTTATTCTTTGGTTTTTAGTGTTTCTCCCAATTGTAAATGAAGATATTCTCATATTGGGTAAGTGTGTGTGTGTGTGTGGGGGGGGGGGGGGGTTAGGGGTCACATTTGGTGCCTTCATACATGACCCTACAAGGAGGGAATGTAAAGTATTACTTACTAAATGGAGGAACCGTAAAATTCTACCTACTAAATGGAAACCAACAAAACGTTTTGAAGGCAAATTGTTCACCTTCTCCTGCACTACAACTACTTTAGATTTTATGACAAATTTTATTTTAGGTTGTCATGTACTATAATTGGTTCACATGGAGCACGCTTGTATGTTGACAATTTGTTCTCTCAGAACGTTTGACAATAAAGTAAAAGGCTAAACTTGGACTGCAAAAAAGACATGTCTGGGCTTTAGAAGCCGTCTGCGCTCTGAATCCACCATGTGTTAAAGAGACTTATTTTTGATTTCTAAGGACCCCTACTAAATCACTTATGGAAGCTAGGAACCACCATGACTTTTTCTTCCCCATATCCTTCTGAAATGCTCCATTTTCAAGCATCACTTTCTTCTACTACACCCAGTGCTTTAAATGGGCCGGTACTCACCGGTACTGAGTACTGGCACTTTTTCATTTTCTCCCCTTGAGTACCGGCACTTTTTCTAGAACGAAGAGAGTACCGGTACTCATGGGGACCTGACTTTAACAGAGGCAGCGCTCCCTTCACCCCTCAACTAATACCACAGCAGCACCTTTATCAAGCACTGCCTGGAATCAATCACAGGAGCTCGTCACCAGGACACAACGTGAGCTGCTTTGTAAGTCATCAGAGCAGGGGTGTGTCTGCAGTCATTAGCTTATCCATTGATCTTTCACAGTGGGACTGAGAGGGGGCTGTAAAACCTAATGGGTGGCAGTGGGAGGCACTGTTCAGGACATAACAAAATAATGTTTTCCAATTCTTTTACTGTTGCCACGCATCTTAATTGCCTTCTTGCAGGTGTAAATAATTAGGGATCTTGTTACCAAACTCGGTGATTCCTATTTTATCGACCTTGGACAGACTGTAAGTCCAATGAAAAATGTGGAGATTGGCACCTGGTTCCTCAGTACAGACGTTGTCAGCTCTGGCCCTAACTCAGGTCTGCAAATGTTCCAGGAGAGACTCGTGTACTAGACAGATGGCTCAGTGTGCTGTAGGCCACCGGTTCGATTTAAGGCAGGCTGAAGCAGCATGTCATCCTTAGGCGGTTGATAAAATGAATGCGTTTTAGTTATATTATCGATAAATCCGTTATGCAATGGCCTCATTAGTATTCAGACCTTGAGGTTTGATACATAAACTGTCCTCATTTCTTTGGAAAGCTTCACATTACAAACTTTATTTCAAACCGTTTGCAAGCGTGAGTGGTTCAGTTTAAAAAGTACTACTTTTATGTACAGATACAAAATCGAAGCAAATGGGAAATATTTGCTGAAGTGAACTTTGTGGATGCTGTATTCCGAAAGGAAGGTTTACTGAAAGTCATAGTAAGTGACAGTGGAGGCAATTTAAAGCTGAAACCTTCTAACAGTACATGAGGAGGAGTGGGTAAATCTGTCTACCACCCTGAAGGAAATTGGAGTGTGCAACAGTTTAACAGCAAAGATAAAAGGGTTATTGAGTTGGCAAAAAACACAAATAAACTGAATTGGGAGAAAAAAGACAAGCATTGGCAAAGCCAATAGGTCTTGTAATGGGACAGTTAAAAAGAAGCTTTATGAAGCGGCCAGAAGAAACATGGAAGGAATGGCAGAGGGAGGGGGTAGAAGAAACAGGATGGGGAGAGGTGGAGGGGAGAAGAAACATGATGGAGGAGGGCGGGGGAAGGTTAAAAAAGCGCCATGAAGTGTCCAACGTTCACGGCATCATATCGTAAAAAAAAAAAAAAAATAGCACTTGAATCATAGCACGAGCAGCGGATGAACACTATTTAAAGTTCATCTGCGTTTGCTTCATCTGTTACTGAAAGCAAAGTGAAGTGACGCATGGCAAACGTTCCCCATTTAGAAGGCAACAAAGAAGAGTGACAAGGCTGACAAACTAATGGAAAGCAACGGGTGGTTTCCGAGCCCATTATTAAGCACAAGGGTCTCGCAAGCGAGAGTGCGAGCGCGTGCTCGTGCAGACGAGGCGTACAAAGGATTAGGGCCTATTGGATCACACCGTATGAAAGTACAGAACGGACCCCATTAACCTTGATGAGAAGTAGGATGCCTCTTAGTAAAGACAATTTGGGATGGATGTCCAAGGCAAGAATGGTTGAGGGGTTGAAACCATGAGGAATAACTTTTAATCTAGCTAAAGCAGTGCTTTAAATGGGCCAGTACTCATCGGTACTGAGTACCGGCAATTTTTCATTTCCTCCCCTTGAGTAACAGCACTTTTTTGAGAACGAAGAGAGTACCAATATCGCTATTGTCTGTGTGTCCACATTTCTCATCCAGTGGCAGAGAGAGAGAGAGAGAATATTATGCTCACTAAAGTTATACAAACTATGTCTCTTCGAAAGCAACTCTGGTTTCCAGGTTAGACAGAAACACCCACTAGTGGCGTGAATGAAAAGACTGCCTGATGAATTCCTCGCTTTTTGCAGTTGCGTCTTCACCAATCATGAGAACCAGAAAGCATAATTAAGTGAGCTTGGGGCATCATAAGTAACCATAAAGTGGATAACTCTGGAGGTTAATGCTTTTGCTTAAAAGATCTGTTTACATTCTAATCAAAGGTTCAACCCACCATAATATGCATAGAGGATACATGTGTCTGCTGGAAAGCACAGCATGCAACATGTAAATCACAGATCAGTTGTTTTATGTAGATAGCTTAGTCGATTACTGTTTTTGTTGCATAGAGCCTTGTGTTACCTGTAGGTCAAAAGTTAACACCCCTGTATTATAGCTTAGTGAGTTATGAACCTGCAGCAAGGACATGACTGCAAACAAGAAGGCATATATTTAGAACTTGCTGTTTTTTCCTCAATATTTCTTATTTTAAAGTTGTTAAAAAATAGAAAAGTTTCTTTGGATAGTAATAAACACTTATTAGTAAGTGCCAGATATATAGTTATTTGTGAGATAAATAATGGACCGATACATCCCACATTCAAACAATGCATGCAGATTTCGTGCATACAACCTTGGCACGGTCAAAAAGCTAACCCCGCCCCTTGTTCCGCCTTAGCACCGTCCTTGTGCTCGTCCTAAACTCCACCCACTACTCCTTTTGGTGGGTATCTGCACTTATTTTTTTCCATTTAAAGCATTGACTACACCCTCTTTTCACTCTCTCCTTCTGAACCTACTTCCTTGCATCTCACACACACACACACACACGCCCACACACACACACACACACACACACACACCCCCCCCCCCAATTCAACAGTAAAGGCTTTGAACCTGTCAATATTGCAGCAGCTTTGAACCTCCTTAACCTGCTTCACATGTAATCGCAATTAAAATTGACACTTACCACCGTTGCTCAGTGCACTTAGCAGAGAGCGCAAGGATTGGAGGTTCAAGTAGTCTGAACACCTTAAAGACATACTGATGGGCACTGTGAGAACCTGGCATTGCCTTTAGTCTCAACTCCAAACCTCTCGATTATGGTCAGTTAAATCCATCCACCCACAACCTGAGCTCACAGATACACCTACAAGTGACCCAGGCCACAGAACACAGAATACAAGCTTAATATGCAGTATGAAAACGACAGGAAAACAATGTGCTGGAAAAAACAAATATTCTTAGGGAAGTAAATTAAGTAAAACGTGAGAAGTGTAAACTTCTGTAGTAGGGGATCTCTGTGTATAGTCATAATCTATAATCTATGAATAATCCCCGCCCACGTGCGGGGACCCCGGAGCAATCAAAAATATCTCTTAAGCTGTACCGCATTTGCAAACCTGCAAAGACACTTAAGAGACAGACAAAATAATACAGCCTAATCACAACAAGGCTGCACTGGCCAGCACTTCCTCTGAAGTGAACACAAAAGCCACAATAAAGTTGAAATGTCATTTTTATTCACATTTGACATGTTCCTTTATTATCACACACTCCCTTCACCAAAATCCCTTTAAACAATAGAGAGGAAGGGGTGGACAGACAAGCCCTATAGGCTGTCATTATGTGTCTGCTAAAGGGATACCGTGCCTTTAAGAAACTCTCCAGAGACCCCCGGTATCCCAGGATGCACAGCCAACACAAGTTACTTTCAGTTCTTTTTTCCGGCTCCTGCTAGCAGGACCCTGGAGCTTGAGCTCTACCCTTTTGGGTAGTTTAATTGATAAAATTGTTTTTTTTGGATTAATAGTGTTTTCATTCGACGTCTAAAGCCTTTGTCTACTACTGCCTGCAATCTGGAGCAGTTTTGGCCCACTCTCAGCATGGCTCTGTTCGATAACTGTCCTGAGTGTGGGAGGAAGAAGGCTAAGACGGACCCACATGATGTGTGTATCCTCTGCTTGTCGCCCTCACATGTCCCAGCTGCATGTGCCATCTGCAGCACCTTTTCTAAGAGGACCCTGAGGGGCAGGGAGAAGACTCGCCTTCAGGGACAGGAGCAGCAGAGGACCGGTGGGACTTCGGGGCATGGAGGGTCCCATTCCCCCTCCTCCGCCCATGCTTCAGCCCCTGGAGGGACCTCCGGGCAGAGCAGGGAGCAGAAGCGCCACCTACCGGCTGTTAGGTCGCGTTCGACGTCGAAGGCGACGACGTCGACGGCGAGAGAGAAGGCACCGGTATGTTCGCCGTCGATCCAGGGCTCTGGGTCGCGGCAGCCTCGGCGTTCGACGTCGAGGGAGGGGCTGGCGAGACCCGGGACCGGGTCGCCGTCGCAGGTGTCACGGTCGACGTCCACAACACATCGACGTCGTACCGAGCCCCATGGACTTCACTCGTCGCCGTCTACCCACGGCTCGACGCTGACGGAGTCGACGCCGAGATCCCGGCGCCCGCCGTCCAGGCGGAGACGGTCGCCGTCGAGGCACAGGTCGCCGTCGAGGCACAGGTCGCCGTCGAGGCACAGGTCGCCGTCGAGGCACAGGTCGCCGTCGAGGCACTGGTCGCCGTCGAGGCACAGGTCGCCGTCGAGGCACAGGTCGCCGTCGAGGCACCAGCGTTCGACATCGAGGCACCAGCGTTCGACGTCGAGGCACCAGCGTTCGACGTCGAGGCGGAAGTCGAAGGCGAGGCAGAAGTCGACACCGAGGCGACGGAGATCGAGGCGTGGTTCGACGCCGCGGAAGCATGGGTCGACGTCGAGGAGGCATGGTTCGACGTCGAGAGGACGATCGACTGCGAGACGGCGCTCGTCGTCGAGGACGAAGAGACGCCGGACGAGGTCGACGTACAGTTCGACGTCCCAGACATCGGGGAATACGTCCTCTGTGATTACGATCTCCAGTCGGGGATCGGGGAGACGCGGACGTTCCCCGTCGGTGGCTTCCACGCGGGACAGGCCCGCCAAGAAGAGGAGAGTGGCCGCGAGCCCGGACAATGCTGGTGGGGGCTCTCCAGCTAGGAGTGGTGGGGCTTCGGAACATCTGTCCCCGCTGCGTACCCAGCGGCCGCCTTTGCCTCCTGTGCCCGGCCTTCCACCGGCGCCTCCACCGGTGCCTGCCCTTCCTCCTCCCTCTCTCCCTCCGCCTCCTCCTCCGCTGCCTCTCCCCGTGCCTCAGCTGCCTGCATCGCCACCGCAGCCACCGCCTCCTCCCCCGAGAGCTCCTCACCGGCAGAGATCTCGCTCTCGCCCTCGCAGGCGCTCACGGAGTCGGCGCAGATCGTCCACTCGCTCTGGACATGGACGACGGAGGTATCGGTCTCGTTCCAGAGGGTCGAGGGGCACGTACTCTTCTGGGGCTGGCCGGTTCTCGCCCTCGCTGTCGGAGACGCCTCCTACCCGCGTCTCTCCAGTGGATGACATTGCCACGTTCCAGGAGGTGTTGATGAGAGGGGCTGCGAAGTTGGGGATATCAGTGACTACCCCTATTCCCACTACTTCTGTGATCTTTGAGACTTTGCATAAGGCACATCTGTCGCGCCCCCTCCTCCCGCTGGTTCCGGGGTTGGAGGAACCTGCTATGGAGGTGTTCTTGACGCCGGCCGTGGTGAAACCGGCTCCCTCGAGACTGTTAAAGAAGTACAGGGCTCCTGACTCGGATCCGGCGTTCCTCAGAGTGGATCCCCCACCGGATTCTGTTATCGTGGCGGCGGCTCGTAAGCAACACTCTACGACGCCTTCATCCACGGCGCCTCCGGATAAGGAGAGTCGCAAAATGGACTCCTTGGGGAGGAGGATGTGCTCCACGTCGGCCACTACGATGAAGGCCGCTAGCGCCTCCGCTCTGTTGGGGCGCTATGACAGGTCTCTTTGGGACTCCCTGCAACAGTTCGCTGCCTCCCTACCTAGAGACGAGAGGGAGGACTTTCAAGAGGTGCTGAACGAGGGCATGATGGTCTCTAATCAGATCATCAGTGCGGCGGGGGACGTGTCGCTGCTGGCGGCCCATGGGTACTGCCACGGCATACATATGAGGAGGCATTCCTGGCTGCGGCTGACTCCGCTCAAGCCGGAAGCACAGCAGAAGATCGCCAATTTACCATTCTCTGGCACAACGCTATTCGGGTCACATGCGGACGACGAGATGGCCCGCATGAAGGCTGAGGCGGAAACTCTGAAGGCGGTGGGGCTGGAGCGGCCCAAGGAGCAGAGGAGGTCCTTCCGTTCCTCGGGCAGGCGCTACACCAAGCAGAGGGGCCAAGGGCGTCAGTCGGGCCCCCAGCAACAGCCCCAGCAACAGCAGCAGTACCAGAGGCAGTCCTTTCAGAAGCGCCAGAGGGGCAGAGGCCAGCATCAGTCCTCGGCGGGGAACAAAGGCCCGGCCGGGTCGAAGCCCTGAAAAGTTACTTCCCCCTCATCCGTTACCCGCTCCGGTGGGGGGAAGTATTCAACACTACCTGGCAGAGTGGAGGACAATAACGCAGGACAAGTGGGTGCTGAATATTGTTTGCAGTGGTTACTGTCTTCGTTTCACCAGTTCGCCTCCACAGATTCCACCAGTGCGCTCCCTCTACATGGTGCGGGAGCTCCAGCGGGAGGCGGACGTTCTGTTAAAAAAGAGGGCGATAGAAGCGGTTCCTTTGAAGCAAAAAGGAAAAGGTCTCTACTCACGGTTCTTTCTCGTAAGAAAGAAAGACAAGAACGAGTTCAGGCCTATTCTGGATCTGCGTCAAGCAAACAAGTGGATCCGCCGAGAAAAGTTCTGTATGCTGTCCCTGCATCAGATTTACCCTCAGTTGCATCGAGGAGACTGGCTGTGCGCCATAGATCTGCAGGACGCTTACTTTCATGTGCCGATCGCACCGAAGCATCGCAAGTTCCTGAGGTTTCTGGTAGGCAACAACCATTACCAGTATTCAGTACTCCCGTTTGGCCTGAAGTCTGCACCACGGACGTTCTCCAAGTGCATGGCAGTGGTCGCGGCACACCTGCGGAAGACCAAGGTGTTTGTGTACCCATACCTGGACGATTGGTTGATCAAAGCGTCCACTTACCAGGAAGCCCAGTGCCATTTCAACAGGACGGCGGCTTTGCTTCATCGTCTGGGGCTGCACATCAACATGACGAAGTCAGTGCCGGTCCCTGTGCAGTGTCTCCAGTACTTGGGGGCTTCAGTCAATACTTTGACCGCAAGCGTGTGTCCTTCGGAGGAGAGACGCTTATCGATCCGTGGGAAGGCTCTGCATCTCATCTCAGCCCGCTCTCCTACGGTGAGGACGGTGTCTTCCTTACTGGGGTCGATGGCCTCTTGCATTTTTCTCACCCCCAATGCACGTCTGCATATGAGGCCCCTACAGGAATGTCTGGAGGATCAATGGGACCAGAGGCGGGGGCGTTGGGAGGACATGATCCAGTTGTCTCAACACGCTCGGCAGTCTCTGAAATGGTGGTGTACCCCAGAGAATGTTTGCAAGGGGACTCCTTTTCACAAGGATATTTCGGTCCAGACCATAGTGACCGATGCGTCTCTCCAGGGCTGGGGAGCGCATTCGGGCCCTCTTCAGATTCAGGGGATATGGTCGCAGATGGAGACGACTTACCATATCAACTTTTTGGAACTCAGAGCGGTACACTTGGCCTTGAAGGCGTTCCATCCCTCCTTCAGGACGTCCTCCCTGCTGGTTCAGACGGACAATACTACGACCATGTATTACCTCAACAAGCAGGGGGGCTCCCATTCACGCACCCTGTCTCGGGAGGCACAGGCGATCTGGAACTGGCTGGTGGCCAGGAATCTGACGATCACAGCGACCCACCTGCCGGGGGTGCAGAATGCCCAAGCAGACGCGCTCAGCAGGCTCGTTCAAGAGAACCACGAGTGGGTGCTAAATGACGACGTGCTAAGAGACGTCTTCGCAGAATGGGGCACTCCGGATATAGATCTGTTCGCTACGGCAGAAAACAGCAAATGCCGCGACTTCGCGTCCAGGTACTACCAACCAGGGACGCTGGGGAATGCCCTATGGATCAGCTGGTCCAACAGCTTTCTCTACGCCTTTCCACCCATTCCCCTGATTCCGGCGGTGCTGATCAAGCTGTCGCAATCCAGAGCCAGAATGATCCTGATTGCTCCGGAGTGGCCGAGGCAATGGTGGTTCACCGACCTTCTTCACCGGTCTGTTCTGCCGCACCGACGCCTGCCGTGTCGGCCGGACCTTCTCACGAAGTTCGGAGGGCAGATGGTTCACCCCAATCTCTCGTCCTTGAGTTTGGCAGCATGGCTCCTGAGCTAGTGCAGTATGGACACTTGAACCTGCCTCAGGACTGTATGGAGATCTTGAAAGAGGCTAAGAGACCGTCTACGAGGACTTCCTACGCCTATAAGTGGAAGAGATTCTGCTTATGGTGCAAGGCAAAGGACTTTGACCCTACATCCTGTAAAGAAGATGTTATTTTGCCTTATCTGCTGCAGTTAGCTCAGTCTGGGCTTAATTTTCAATCTATTAAGGTTCATCTCGCAGCTCTGACTGCGTATAGGAAGGGCCCTTCTCAAACCTCATTTTTTCAAATCCCTGTGATTAAGGATTTTTTGGAGGGTTTGCGTAAGGTGTTTCCCCCTGTTAGAAGACCTTCTCCACCTTGGGAATTGAATGTGGTGTTATCTAGATTGATGAGGGAGCCTTTTGAACCTATCCATAAGGCTTTGTTGCAGCATTTGTCTTGGAAGGCTGCCTTCCTTGTGGCCATTACATCGGCCAGGAGGGTGAGTGAGATTCAGGCTCTGTGTTGCCAAGAGCCGTATACTGTTTTCCATGCTTCTAAAGTAGTGATGCGTACCCATCCTAAATTTTTGCCTAAGGTAATATCGGATTTCCATGTGAATCAGATGATAACTTTGCCTACGTTTTTTCAGCATCCTTCCTCTCCGGCGGAGAGGTCTCTGCATTCACTTGATGTGCGTAGGGTGTTGAAATTCTACCTGGATAAGACAAAAGATATCCGCAGGTCGGATCAAATGTTTGTTAATTATGGTTCGGTAAGAACCGGTTTAGCTACCTCAAAGCAGTCCATTTCCAGATGGATTGTTTCCTGTATTCAGCTTTGTTACCAAAAAGCTAATAAAACATTAGGGGGTAAGCCTACGGCACATTCGACTAGAGGCAAGGCGGCTACTACCGCTTTGCTTAGGAATGTTCCCATTGCTGACATTTGTAAGGCTGCCACCTGGAAGTCAGTCCATACGTTTACAAACCATTACTGCCTGGATTCTGATGCTAGGGCAGATGCGCAGGTTGGACAGGCTTCGCTGAGGAATTTGTTTGCACAGTGATTTGTTGGTGGTTGGTCTTACTCAACCGCTTCTTGTTGGTTGGGATGGGCTTGCCATTCTATTCATAGATTATGACTATACACAGAGATCCCCTACTACAGAAGGGGAGTAGTTTCTTACCTGTAACTCCAGTTCTGTAGTAGGGGTATCTCTGTTATAGTCATAAGCGACCCTCCCTCCTCCCCGGTGGAGTAACCTGACAGTATCAGGCCTGTTGTTATACACCTTCAAAAAGAACTGAAAGTAACTTGTGTTGGCTGTGCATCCTGGGATACCGGGGGTCTCTGGAGAGTTTCTTAAAGGCACGGTATCTCTTTAGCAGACACATAATGACAGCCTATAGGGCTTGTCTGTCCACCCCTTCCTCTCTATTGTTTAAAGGGATTTTGGTGAAGGGAGTGTGTGATAATAAAGGAACATGTCAAATGTGAATAAAAATGACATTTCAACTTTATTGTGGCTTTTGTGTTCACTTCAGAGGAAGTGCTGGCCAGTGCAGCCTTGTTGTGATTAGGCTGTATTATTTTGTCTGTCTCTTAAGTGTCTTTGCAGGTTTGCAAATGCGGGACAGCTTAAGAGATATTTTTGATTGCTCCGGGGTCCCCGCACGTGGGCGGGGATTATTCATAGATTATAGATTATGACTATAACAGAGATACCCCTACTACAGAACTGGAGTTACAGGTAAGAAACTACTCCATATGCTTCCATGCGGACATGGATTAGCTCATTTTGATTAAATATTACTGCTGACCTTTGGCCCCAGTTCTCTCAGACAGTTTGGGCTAATGACATTCTGGACTGAGGAAACCCCAGAGAATGTGTTGCGGATCCCTGGGGCTCCGTGGCCCGCAATTTAAGAAACGCGGATGTAAGGCTTTTATCCCGCCAACACTAACCACCAAGAAACACTCTTGCATGGATCTTACAAGGCAATCTTAAAAAAGGAGTTTTTTCAAAGACCTTCAAAAGGAGGACATTTTTCATATTATGCCTTGCAGTAACTTGCATTTTTATATTCCAACTATGTGAAATATAAATATATTCACATACAACTTTTGATTAATTCCCTTGCAGGAAAAATACCTAAGGAAGACACAAGTGTAGATAGAATATGTGGGAACTGTCAAAAAACAAAAACGCATTTTTTGTGCTCCAAAAACCCCTTCACAAATAATGAGTAAGGCGTTTGACACATATCATTTCCTTCGCCTGGGGACAAGAACTCATAGAGGTGCCCAGGCAAAATGAATGTATGGCGATAATGTGCTGCTGGTGGGGGTGGAAATTAAATTTATGGACTTTGTAACAAAGCGCTTGATAAACACTACATAATTAATTAGTATTTGAAATGAAGTGTTAGTGGAGATACTGTATACATTTTGTTTAAGGCCTGTTGTGGTAAATATTGTTTGTTAGTTTATGCTACAAGGGACATTTGGGCTTTTTTGACAACATATGATATTATCTGTTTTAATGAATGATATGGGTTTCTGGATGTTGTTTACTCTTTTGGGGATGTTTACTGTACTTTGTATGATTTTTATTAATTACACAGTAACAGGATTTCAAGAGAGAATATCTCGGCACTTAGAAAGCATTTCCATTTTTCTGTCTCACCTTAGACATCACATGCACTGTCACTTGCAATAATCTATTGTTTTAAAAAATACTCTGAAAGGAGGACTTTAACCCGCTCATTACTTACCGTTGGTTGGCTTCATTGTTACTCTTATTTTTTTCTCTTCATTGGTGAGCCCATGTCCGCTTCACTTTGTGTCCGTATGTTTTTTTTCTTCCCTGGCGCATGGTACCCTACATAGGCGCAGGTAACATTGCAACCTTTCACCTATATCCTTCCCTACATTACATACATAACGGTTCATAGGTACTGACCTTTTACCTAGATACGACACTGCATTCAGAACGCTGGTTTTTCCCTAGTTCGAATCTCATACATTATGCATGAGGCTTCTTGGAAGTACAGCAGGACTAACTGCAGGACAAACATCTCCTGTATAATATCGCTGTATAAAGTTCAGGCCCAACGTCATCCTTTAGGCCGACAGTAACACAGCAAGGTGGGACCCCTGGGGAGTCCTATGGGTATATATACATCATGTCTTGCTTGGAAAAACAGAGGACACCGAGACTTCCCGGCTGACACACTGACCAGAGGCGCTGAGGTTCCTGTATGCAGACGCTCCATCTCGAAGTGGTCTAACATCCCTCGCGTGGTGTCCAACTCGAGACCAGGACGGTGTCCCATATTCTCTCTTTCTCAGGTAATGGAGTTGACTAGATCCTAGAGGGATTCTTGGCATAACACCTACACAGATGCTAGGTATATCTAGTTAGGGAGGCATCGTAGGAGTACACACTTTTTATCATGTGTTCTATATACTTGTATGTATTCATGAATATTGCAAAATGGTAGAACTATACCATCCATTTACTTTCTTAGTGCTTCTAATCCTATATCTCTGCTACTGTCTAATGTTTGTTGCAGCTCATCTATTCTACACTAGAATAACAACTGATCAATACATCTTTATTGACAAAACACACAGTGTGTTTATTCTGTGCATCTCTGAGGCAAATTAAGTGAGGACGAGTGACTGCGCGAAAGGTAGTATATTGTTTCCACGATCTTGAGGGATCAGGGTTGTCATGTTCTGAGGTTGCCAGAATCTTTTCTCTCCTTGGTAAGAGGAGATTATAGTGGCACTGTGAGCTAACTGATACAGACAGGCTAACGTATCCGGTGGGGGTGCACAGAATCAGTCTGCCACCAATCCCACGGTTTATGTTATCCAAACTCGCAGATCCTGTATAGGTAATATAGCAACTACACGACATGGCGCCGCCGATGTTGGTTGGGTACCTATTTAACAGTAGAACCTGAGTAGTTCAGTCGTGGTATTCTCAGGTACCCCTACTCACAAAACACCAGAGACGTCTGGAGTGTGTGGGCACAAACTCTGCCACAGCTGAGTAGGCGAAAAATCCTATTTATTGGCTGTTGGTTAATCAAGGGGTGGTTTAGTAGTCTTCTCGATTGAGGCGCACGAATCAGACTCAACAGAGGTATTTTATCCATTCCGTTTGAAGACATAGAGGTTCCGCTCATGTACCAGGAACACTTAAACTGGTTTAAAGGTGCCCTACCCCACATTAGAAGAAGAGTGAGACTTGGCCCACTCGGAAGAGAAGGGGCAATATGGCCAATATTAGCGGCCTACACACCACATCCTGACATTGAAACCACGCCAGCAGGAGGCTTACACATACAACATAAAGATTTAATTTAAATCTATAGAAACGTGACACAATTCGCCATGAGGACACTTACAGTCCAACCAGCAATAGTTGCAACAAATGGAACTCTCAACCTCAGGGTACAGCAACTAAAATCACACCACAAACATTACATGCGGTGATAGGTAAAATGCCCTCTAAACGTGAACAAATGCCATTCTGGGTTGGTCAGAAAATAAAAACACCGAATGCTAACAATCTGCTTGCCCATGGGGATAACACCACAAGTAGAGGATTGTACCGCTTGGGGTACAGTCTTTGCTGCCATTTATACCAGGACTCATGGTATCCCGTCATTAGCAGTAGTACCAGATGTATTAAGACAAAACGAGTACAGAGCAGAGCCGGCCCTGAACTTTGGGATGAAGTTACTTGGTAACTATGCCCAGGTATCAGCCATAATACTAGCTAATATTAAAGGGGAAGCCGCTTCAGTGGCAATTCGCCAATGCCTAAGGGAGTTCAGTCCTTTAGAACAGGAACATGAACTACCAAAAATAATTGAAACTGCATATGCAGAATTAGGCAGAGACAGTTTGGGTGGGAAAGATTTAAAACCACAACTGATATGCAGTCCTGAAAAGGACACTTCCAAGCAGATACCTGCTTCAACTAAGAAGAAGTGGGACAATAAAAAACAACAAAACTTTAAAGAAAGTAGATCTCAATCCTGAGGTAGATCTCCTCCATAGGAGCCCTCCGAAAAGAGGTATAACCTTAGGAATAGGGATAATATTAGGAAACCTGACCGGTATCAGGATACTGATACATGTTCCTCTCATTTCTTTCATGGTTCATTAAAAAACTCAGAGAGGGAAGGATGGTCAGACAGACAAGAAGAGCGTACAAAGTCCAGAGACAAACAGCACGCTCAGGATTACACTTCTAAAAAAGAAGAGAAACCAAAACAAAAGCCACAGTTCAAAAAGAAGAAGGTTGCAGGTCTTAAGATCAGACATGCCCAGAATTCTGAGGACTCGAGTACTGAACGGGGCAGGGGCTCTGACGATGGTAGACAGTGCGGCTAAAGTAACAATAGCTCACCAGAACCTGATGGAATTTCTGGTGACCGCGGACCGGACTTGATTGATTATATCACGGGAGAAACACCCGATACTAGGGTAAGCGTCCCACATAAAGTATATGAAATAATGCTCCAAATGGAGGGGGACAAATGTAGAACAGTGAGGGGTCTCTTTTGGGAGAACCTGATGTTTGGCTATGACATTTTCTTAGCTGACCAAGATTGCCCGCCAGCATTCATCATGGATTGCCCTAAAGGAGAATCAGTAATTTTACCGGCATTCTCAGACCATATTCCCAGGCACTTACAACACACATATGGCCAGGAGTGGACGGTAGCCCAGGCTCCGGCATTATACAAGAACCATGTTGGATTGGATGAGGATTCAACCTACTACATAATTCCTTTAAAAAATACTCTAACTGCAAAAAGGCAGTATCCAATAAAGCAAGAAGCTAAAAAACAGGTCAGGGAGATCTTAGATCAACTTGAATAGCAAGGGGTGATCGAAAATTGCACCTCACCGATGAATAGTCCTTTGTTTCCGGTCATAAAACCTGACAATTAATATTGTTTAGTTTTAGATTACAGACATTTAAACACTTGCACTAAGACATTTGGAGTCCAAAATGCACACAGTGCAGCATTAATGACTAACATTGTGCGTAAAAAATATAAAATGACACTAGATATCTCAAATGAATTTTTCTGCCAGAATATAGAGCCTTAAAGCAGGTATCTAACAGCATTCTCAGCGCTAGGGTCTCAGCTTCAATTTTGTCGACTCACCCAGGGGTATAAGAACAGCCCAGGTTTGCTTTCGGTCAGGGTAACTGAGTTGCTTCAAAATTTGGATGAAGAGGCATTGTTCTATGTGGATGATATTTATCTAACTGACGATGATCTAGAGTAGCACTTGAACAGAGTAAATAGCATAATTTTGGGATTTGCATCTCGGGGCTACAAATTCAACTTTACAAAAATCAAAAATCGCCACCTCAATGTCCTGTTTTTAAGATATGAGCTTTCAAGTGAAGGAAAAAGCCTGGCAGCCTATTTATTTGAGAAATGCGCGCTGCTCCAATCTCCAAAATCATTAAACAATTTACAATCAATTCTCGGATTCCTAAATTTTGGTAGAACATATATTTTAAACTGAGCAGAAAGACTAAAACCTTTCTAAGATGTAATAAAACCTGACTTTTCAGTTAGACAATGGACACAGGGACACACAGATAAACTACGTTCCTTACAAGCTGACATGATAGCTTCCAAATACTTACAGACACAAATAAACGTACGCAACCTGGTGATCTTTATAGTTGCGGGTGAATCTGGGTACACCTATGTAACATATAATGAAGGTAAAACAGTACCAATTGCATACAAATCACATTTGTACACAAATGCTTAGATGCGCTTCGCATCTACTGAAAAGATTCTGATGGCGTTACAAACTGTTGTAGTAAGAGAAAGAGCACTGGCACAGGGGAAACGAATAATAGTGGGGACTCCAGTTCCAGCCGTAGAGGCTGCGACGAAGGCAAGCGTTCCTAACGCTAAAGCCTTACATCCGGGATGGATACAATGGGCTAACTCTCTCACTGGGGTGGCATGGTGAGCAAAAGAATGATGGATTTAACCCAGATCTCTTGACTGGGGGTGAATGTTTTGATTTGTTCTGCATTCCGTCCATCAATTGTGTGTCTTTTGCTTTCTCGCCCTAAGTGCGCCGGGTATGCTCAGACGTGAGTCCTGGGCTCACTGTGCCACTGGAATCAAGCTATCCTGGCTGAAGAGGGGTGAAACCCCGAAACCGGTCCTAGGATGCTTGTTTCCGGTCCAGGGAGGACCTGGCTTGGCAGTTCGGGCTGGACTGTTCCCATGAGGCACAGGGTCAAGACTGATTTGCATATAGCCAGGTCTAAACTGGGGTGGCATGGTGAGCAAAAGAATGATGGATTTAACCCAGATCTCTTGACTGGGGGTGAATGTTTTGATTTGTTCTGCATTCCGTCCATCAATTGTGTGTGTTTTGCTAACTCTCTCACTGCAACAGAAGTAGAATACAAGTACCATCCAAGCCTAAAGACACAAGCATTTCTGCAATATGAACAAGAATATCCTCTACCAAATGAAATAATGCCTCTAGATCAGTATGAATATATTATTTATAAATTATGGATCTGCTCAACCGGCCATAGGAAGTAAGCAGCAATGTAGCGTGGCATGTGCAATCGTTAAAGGTCAGATGCGGGATGGAAAGTTCCATCCAAGATGCACGAAAACGCAATCCCTAGGAGACTGCATGGCACAACTGGCAGAGTTAAAAGCCTTGATACTGGCAGTGGTAAATACGGATCGACAATTCCCCACACTAACTGTGTGCGATTCATTTTACTGTGTACAGTCATATAATTAATATTTGCAGCAGTGGGTTCAAAACGGCTTTAAAGCTGCAAAATGTGGCACAATTAAGTATAAAATGCTATGGGATCAGGTAGTGGAGTTGAAATCTGGACTACCGAGGGCTCACGTGATACATAAACTGACTCATCAGCGTGATGGCGTTCACGTTGAAGGGAATTCATTGGCTGATGAAGCTGCAAAGGGGGCTGTACGCACGGCTTCCGTAGCTGCAATCAATCATTCTAAAATAAGAATAGATGGTGAGATTATGGTGGCTGTCATTGCTTCACGCAAAAATAGCAAAGTACTACCAAAAAAGTTTCCACTCAAGTACTCCTACAAGTTAGATGCCATTAACATTCCATTTTCTCAGATTCCTGGAGTGGGGAATAGAGTAATTCCAAACACGGATCGTAGGTTAGGTTTAATTCTAGCAGCACACGAAGGGATAGGTTCTGCACATGCTGGAGTTACAGCAACTGTTTCTTTATTGAAACAACGCTATTGGTGGCCTGGATTAACAAAACAGAATAAAGACTATGTCTTGTAATGCGACATCTGCCAGCAGATGAAAGGTCCCACACAACACGTCCAGCACAGACACCATTGGTAATATCTGACAAACCACTAGTGTGTGTTTATTTGGACCCATGCAGCCCCTACTAGAGATGGGGCTTACAGGTATATCATGGTTGCAGTGGATTCCTGCTCAAGATTCCTATGCGTGTGGCCCGAATGCTCAGCTGACGCTCGAACTGTTATAAAAGATTTGCAACTCTTTCTAGGGACATACGCAATTGGCACATTGCATTCTGACCAGGGCCCTGCATTTAGCTCTCGGGCTTACAAAGAGGACATGTGAGGATTGGGTGTAAAATTGGGGTACTCCTCTCTGTACCATCCCGAGGGAAATTCAGTTGTGGAGTGGAAAAAACGACTTAGAGCAGTCTTTAACAGCTAGAGTATTATGCACGGGTCAAAGTTGGGTAAATCATCTGTACGGAGTGCAGAGAGCTTTGAACAACATGCCAAGAAATTCTCTAGGTGGGGTCACTCCATATGAGGTCCTATTTGGGACAAGAATGTGGGTATCTGATCTTGATTGTGAAGGCGCAGTGGCGGATGAAAAGCCTTTTGCCATCCATAATCGTTTGGCTGTTTTACAGGAACTAAATCAATCCAGGACACAACAAAGTAATGTCCACCTGAAGCAAACGGCCACTGGGGAAGTCAAATCAGTCATGGCAAGACCTTTCTGGACCCCAAAAGTCGGGGATCTGGTCAGAGAGAAAATAGCGGACAATAAAGAATTTGGGCCATCCTAAAGAATGCCTGTACAGGTCCTAGCAGCCGAAGGAACAAGAACTGTACTTCTATCGCCTCTTGCCTGGGAAAAAGGAGAAAAGATTTGTCTCAATCGACCTAATCAAACCACACTATGTGGCCGAGTCCACTGAGTTGTAGGCCATGTGGACTCCACAGTAGCAGTCGCCCTCCTCTCACTGCTATTCAAGAAGTTCCAACGTAAAGACTCATCACGTTCGAAGAGTCCACTGTATGGAATGATGGACTATGCAACAATGCAATGGAACTCATTCTCCTTGAACCTGAAGTTCAACTTCAAAATGAAAGACAAATTGCTGTTAGACCAAATACAGATGTCTGCGTCAACATGGCTCGACAAGAGCAAAGTCTGATTTCAACAAATCCTGTTGCAATTCCAACAATTGATTGAACTGCTTCTGGCTACTTCATAAACTTTGATAAGTTTTCTTTGGATCCAGGTGAACCTGAAATGAAGCCAGCCCAAAAATCACGCAAGCAGCAAGTGAATGACTTTCTGAACTTTCTTAAACTTAACTGGTGTCACCTTATTTATTTTATTTATTTATTAAAACTTGTAAGGCGCAACAGCTACCCAAAAAGGGTTTCCCGGCGCCGGGATACAGCAGGAAAACACTGTCAGGAGCGAAAGCAAGCTACTCGAGTTATTGGTTTCTTCGGAACCTGTCATAATTGTCCTCCTTTCGGATGAAAGGAGGGAGCGCGTTCCAGAGGGATGGACCAAGGGAGGCAAATGATCTGCCACCCATTCTTGCCAGTTTAAATCTAGGGATACAGAAATTGGAAAGTGATTGTGAGCGAAGACTGCGCTTGGGAATGTAGGGCTGGGCTAAAGATAAGATAGTTTGGTGCAGTGCCAGCCTTGATTCTAAACATATAGGTCAGAGCTTTAAAGCGGATTCTGTTTTCAACCTTGAGCCAGTGGAGTTCCCTGCGATGGTTTGAGACCCCAGAATTTTTCGGGATTTTACAAAGTAGACGGACTGCAGCGCTCTGAACAAGTTGCAGTCGACTAATTACCGCTTTATTTGACCCGAGATACAGAATGTTACCGTAGTCTAGCCGAGAAGTAATCAAAGCATTGACTACAGTCTTCTGGGTAGAAAGGGGCAGCATCCATATGATTTTCCTCAACCATTTAATAATGGTGAGACAAAGACCCACTACTTTGTTGGCTTGTTTACTCATAGAAAGAGTACTGTCTAAAATAAAGCCCAGGTTACGAACATGTGTCACTGGGGTAGGGAGAGTGGCCAACTGGTCAGGCCAGTGGGAGGAATTCCACAGATCCTGCTGTTTTCCTAAAAGAAGAACCTCCATCTTGTCACCATTTAGCTTTAGCTAGTTGCTAGTCATCCAATTCAGGATGTTTTGCAATCCCAACTTAAGGGGAGAAGAGGAAGAAGGACTAGGCTCAGAAAGGAAGAAAATAATATTGGGAGTCATCGGCGTAAGTCATCAGGGAGAGTCCGGATTTTTCAGCTATGTCAGCTAAAGGTCTGAGATAGATATTGAAAAACAGCGGACTCAGAATGGAACCCTGAGGCACGCCGTGAGAAATTTAAAAAAAGTCAGAGCAGGCTGTGGAAGAAGTTATTTGAAACGTCCTGTCACTCAGAAAGGAACGGATCCAATCAAGTGCTTTACCTTGGACTCCGTTCCTAAACAGTGCCTTGATAAGAATTTCATGTGATATAGTATCAAAGGCCACGCTCAGATCAAGAAGTACGAGCGCGACCGTCTGACTTTTATCAAGTAGGTTTCTAATGTGTTCTGTGACTCCGAGGAGAGTGGTTTCAGTAGAGAAACCAACACGGAAACCAGATTGTGAGGGGTGCAAGAGTGAGTTATTTTCGACAAAGGTGGTTAAGGTCGAATGAACATGTCTCTCCAAACATTTAGAAAAGGCAGGGAGCAAGTAAATAGGTCTGTAATTTGCCAAACATTCAGGCTCAGCTGAGGGCTTTTTTAGCAATGGCGTAACCATGGCGTGTTTCCAAAGAGTCGGGACAGATGAACACTCTAATGACGCATTTAGCGTGTCAACGATGACCCCCAAGGATTGGTCATCAAGTAGTTTAAAGATTTTAATCGGGATAGGATCCCTAGGCGAGCCAGACTTAGTATTTTTAAGTATGGATTTCATTGTGTCTACCGTGATGGAGGGCCATGCTACCAAGGTGTTATCACCAAAGGAGACGTGATCACAGTCGGTGGAAAGGGGTGACACAGTATTGTAAATGGTTATATCCCTGATAATTTTCCCAATTTTCTCCGAGAAGAAACAGCCAAGATCTTGACACTGTTGCGAATCCAGTGGGGAAGGTAAAGCTGAAGTATGAGCTCCAGCAAGGTCCTTAACTAGATTAAACAGTGTTTTCGATTTGTTAGTAGCTTCCATAATAGAAAGAGAAACAAAAGAAGCGCACGTTTTAACACAGGCAGAATGGTATAAATTTCTAGCCTTGTGATAAACGCTTTTAGCATCAGGGGCGTAGTCTTTACGCCATTTGCGCTCCAGAACCTTACATCTTGATTTTTCAGTTTTTAACAGGTCATTAAACCATGGGGCAGGATGGCGGTGTCTGTTTCCTTTTTTAGAGATGGTGAGTAAACAATGATCGGCAGCATCGCGAAGCCATTTATCGGTGGCTTCCGCCAGGCGGTTTATATCGTGGACCTTCCTAGGAGGATTTAAATGAAGTGTTTTGTTTAGTTCAGCCATGTCCAGTAACTTCCAATTTTTCATCAACGTGGCAGAGGCATTTATTTTAGTGTGAGCACTAGGCGGAGGTTTGATACTTAATTTTGTTAGATAGTGATCTGACCTGATCTACCCATAGTTCTACCTTGGATAGAACTATGGGTAATCACCGGAATACTTTTCTTTCTTTTCTGGTTAGGCTTAGTAATGGTTTTTAGCAAGCGTGTTAATGGAAAATACCTTTGATAAAGCTCTTCAGCCCAAAAGGTGAATTTACTTTTTAAAGCAAACCAATCATCTCATCGAGAACAAAGAGACTTGTCATCAGTGAACATTACAGCAGTTCCTATATCTGATGGTATAGTTTGGGACAAGGTTGATTTCGATATATTTGGCCCGACCGGACTTTTTAAAATTCCACATTTATTTAAAATATCGTTGAGTGATATCATTACCTCAAGTACATTTTCCGATGATTGGGACTTTGAAACTGTAAATAACATGTTGTCTGATTTGGAGAAATCTGCTGCGTTTTCTAATAGTGAAACATCAGATTTCGAACCGATGTATTGTTATCAACATTTTCGTCATCATTTTCTGCATAAATCTGCTAATCCTAGAAATGTGTTCACATACCACCAATGGGAACATTGCCCAACACTGCCGAAAAGCAGTTCAAAAGTATTTACACAAAAGTTTCCATTTTTTTCAGGGTTTAATATGTCTGACCCAGCCTCATATTATTATAAGGTTGCACTAACAACAGCACAGAAAAATATGTTAACAAACACAAACAGATTTACTTTGCATCCTTTATTGCCCAGTTGTCCGAACAAGGTTTCGAATTATGGAAAGACACCATAGACTTAAAATCAGTCTGGGGTACTAGAGAATGGCAAGTTCAGGGAACGGAAGCTTTATTTAGAGCATGCCTTATTCCTCAACAGACCATGTTTTTGAATGAGACAGTACAACAAACGTCTTGCCTTGGACTAGCCAAGAATATCAGACCACAGGAGGTAGCCGGTAAACCCCAGCGAGACTGGGGCAGTACATTATATCAAACGACAATGTCTCAATGTGGGTTTCATTTGAGGAACAAATATAGTAAGCAAAATTGAATTGCTAAGGATTAAATCGGCGTTGGGAGAATGACAGGGAGACGTATACATCTAGGGTAATATGTATTTAGAGTCACTTAAAACATGTTAGACATATTGAACAGCATATGTACAATCACATGGGAAGAAAAAAAAATGGGAAGAAAAAGCACTGCGTTACATTAATAGAAATGTAACCGATAGGATACTGTGCACAAGTGCTCGTGAAAATTGTGACGGCGCAAGTGGCATGTGAAGTGGTATATACAGCGGTGGTGTAGGGCGCAACGAGGAACAAAGTGGTACAACAAGTATTACATATTTAAGACATCCAGGCAGTCAATGATAAACAAATTACTAAAGACAATGGATAGGATGTCCGTAACATGGGGGCGCCAGAAGTTACGCTGTTGAAGTCGATGTCGTTTCGGCCTGCTGAAGTCTAGGCCATCATCAGGACTGGTTACATACAAATTAAAGGCAGTGTGCGGTAAAAATCGGCAGCGGAGTCAGACCCGGGGATCCGGGATTGCAAGGTAAGAACGGCAGCGGAATTAATCCGGGGGCCGTGAGGACAACTGAATGTGTGGTCAAGCGGGGTCCGGAAGCCAGTGAATGGGTAATGATTAGTTAGGGTGCAAGAGTAAATCACGACACGAAGGATCAGAACGTACAAGGTGCCGGTGTTTGTCCGGCGAGAGCTGCAATTACGGGCCGGGGGGGGGGTAAACGTAGCTGGGTAGTGGGGAAGAAAATTACTGCAATCAGACAGACAGGAAGCCAGTAAATGGGTAATGATTAAGTAGGATGCAGGAGTGAATCACCAGACGAAGGATCAGAGCGTCCAAGGTGCCGGCGTGTTTCTCCCTACGCCGATTTAATCCTTAGCAATTCAATTTTGCTTACTATATTTGTTCCTCAAATGAAACCCACATGGACTAGCCAAGAACAAAGACTTGAACCCACCTCGGCTGCCAAATCCATCACACACTGAGGGTAATGAAACATCACAGAAACGGATTACAATAGATGACATTATACAATATAATAGATCAGATCCCGATTGTATGAAATGGTTGATTTGTCCAAAAGATGTCAGGCGAGATTCATGGGTAAAACCGAAGGGTTCAGTATCCATAGGCCAGATCCACGATATGTGCAGAGAGAATATCCAGGGCTAGTGACATCCTATAGTGTTGGGAAGTTGTGCCTTGATTGGCTAAAAACCTCAACACTCACACAGGTGAGACAACACTTATCCTTACTGTCACAGGAAGTGGATATTAGGGATTTTTTACTAGGTCGCAGGAAGAGATGTCAGAAACGCTTCATCTATGCTGGCACTTATGCTGCCTACAATGAAATATGGAAGATATCACAGCAAGAGGCCACAGAGAGATTACTTGAGATAGACCGTATAAGTCTAGAAAAATCTCAAGCAGTGGTAGACAATGGGTTAACTACATTGACCTCCAGGATATATTCCTTAGGCAACATTGTATCTTCTGCGATAGACATACTGGAACAAGATTTAGCCATATTATAACACGGGCAATCTCAACTACGTTCTATTATATTGTTAAGCTGGACGCTGCAACCTTTGCGTGCAGGTTATGTGCCTTGGTGTTCTATCAACAGCACGTCTCTGTTTTCAGAATACAATCTGACAGATAAACAGATAGAAATGGCACAAAGGGGAGCAAAATATACAATACTACGTATCGAAAAACTGGATAGATTACCATTTACAGTGGCAGAATCACCGTACACAGGATGGCTAATCCATGGCCACATAACACTACCGGTCACTGCCTTTCAGTTTCAGTATTGCCTTGAACAAAAGCAGGCAGGCAGATATGAAAAAATGGGCAAGGAATACATTAAGCAATCTTGGGAATTACCATACAGATTTCGATGCCGTAGTGGGGATCGAGAAGTGTTTCTAAGCGGTACAAACTGTGAGAGTGCTTTAAGTGGTTCACTCATATGTCAGGATATAATGCTACATGGGACATGTAATGGTTCTGTAGCGAACTTGTCCTGTCATTTGTGGGGTGCCCCAGCTGCAGTGATTACTCTAGCATTTGGGCTACTTTCTAATTGGAGTTACTTGATGCTGAACTGTCAAGGCTGCTGTGGATTGCTCTCGGGCGTCGTATATCTGGTAACCGTGAGCTCCAGAGTTACTTGTTGTATGAAAGTATTGCTTCCACCGACACATACAGTCAGGGAGGTGCCGTTATGGCCTTCACTGAATGTTTCTTTAATACGGTTTGATACTCTAAGCGGAATGAAAGCCATTCTTTTACAGAAGTCTGTGCCCTTAACCTCCACTCGAGAGACTTTTGATCGCCAGATGGCAAGGACTTCGGCAGAGATACAGGTGCTTATCCATACAAACTGCCCTTTCCATTCCGTAGACATGGTAAATCGTCTCTTTAACATGTCTGATACGACAGGCATAGTCCACCTATTTAAGACCGTAGGTTCTGGACCTCTAGGTACGTTTCAGACGGTACTTGGAGTTATACCAAACTTCATTCATTGCGTATTCGGAAGCATCTTTGGAGGACTTCCTCTGATCCTGTTTCTAATAGCAGGTATCCTGATTGTTTTCCACCTGCTACGCAATGGACATCCCAGTCACTAAGGAGATGGAAAAAGCACTCCTGGAGCGTAAATACTATGACTGCATGGTACAAGATCTAGGCACGCCTCATCTAAGAGAACTAAGCGCATCTTGGTTCTTGTCATTTCGACCAGTCTGGATGGACTGCATCTTACCTGTCCTCCGATGCCTGTTTTGTGGAGAAGAAAGCATGTTAGACCTTTCTCTGACACTCCCATCATGTTGCCAACCGGACGTGAATGCTCTACTGGACCCGATAATGGCCCATGTTCTGCAGTGTTCTCAGTGTATTCCAATGTTGATGGTGGCATTCCTTGAGCCACCGCAGGTAATTACTGCACTTGTTGGTATGGACATCGGCTCCTCCACTGACACCCAGGCTTTGGACGGCGCACAGACTGCCCCAGCTCCAGCTGCGGACAGTGTGCAACATCATCTGTGCTCAATTGATGTACTCTGAGAGGTGCTACAGGGGCCGTCTACTACGGAAGCAAGCAACGAAAATGTTGCGTCTACCAGCCAGGACACCTAAACATTTGACTCATTTTGACTTGTCGTGTGCTGGGAGAAATCTACCCTTTTTTAAAACAAACTTGATTTGGAACTCAAAAACAAAATTTACATTCCTTTCATTATTTGGCATACATGGCTTTCAAACGTATATAGTGGTTCGGACTATAGCTACGGACGTTTTAAACATTTTAGCAAAATAAATGTTTTTAAACTTTGTCCGTACCAATAACTAGTTGTATGGTAGTACAGTAATAGGTTACATATGTCATCCAGTCGGTAGAGCAGTGGGTGTTATATTCCATATAGGTACTCTATAAAGGCGCAGGTAACATTGCAACCTTTCACCTATATTCTTCCCTACATTACATACATAACGGTTCATAGGGACTGACCTTTTACCTAGATACAACACTGCATTCAGAACGCAAGTTTTTCCCTAGTTCGAATCTCACACATTATGCATGAGGCGTCTTGGAAGCACATCAGGACTAACAGCAGGACGAACATCTCCTGTATAATATCTCTGTATAAAGTTCAGGCCTGACGTCATCCTTTAGGCCGACACAGTAACACAGCAAGGTAGGACCCTTGGGGAGACCTATGGTTATATATACATCATGTCCTGCTTAGAAAAACAGAGGAGACTGAGACTTCCTGTCTGACACACTGACCAGAGACGCAGAGGTTCCTGCCTGCAGACGCTCCAGCTCGCAGTGGTCTAACGTACCTCGCGGGGTGTCGAACTTGAGACCAGGACGGGGTCCCATATTCTCTCATTCTCAGGTAATGGGGTTGACTAGATCCTACAGGGATTCTTGGCATAACACCTACACAGATGCTAGGTACATTTAGGCACATCTAGTTAGGGAGGCATCGTAAGAGTACCTACTTTTTTATCATGTGTTCAATATACTTGTATGTATTTATGATTATTGCAAAATGGTAGAACTATACCATCCATTTACTTTCTTAGTGCTTCTAATCATATATCTCTACTACTGTCTAATGGTTGTTGCAGCTCATCTATTCTACACTAGAATAACCACTGTTCAATAAATCTTTATTGAAAAAATGCCCAGTATGTTTATGTTGTGTATCTCTGAGGCAAACTAAGTGAGCACGAGTGACTGAGCGAAAGGTAGTATATAGTTTCCATGATTCTGAGGGATCAGGGTTGTCATGTTCTGAGGTTGCCAGAATCTTTTCTCTTCTTGGTAAGAGGAGATTATATTGGCACTGTGAGCTAGCTGATACAGACAGGCTAACGTATCCGGTGGGGGTGCACAGAATCAGTCTGCCACCAATCCCACAGTTTATGTTATCCAAACGTGCAGATCCTGTATAGGTAATATAGGAACTACACAACAGTTGGCTTCATTATTACTCTTATTTTCTTCCTCTTCATTGGTGAGCCCATGTCCGCCTCACTTCATGTCTGTATGTTTGTTTTCTTCCCTGGAACATGGACAAAATACTGATTGATTTCTTGATTAATGTTCTTCCGCGCTACTTGCCACCGAGTGGTACTTATTTTAGTTTTTGCTTGCAAGACACCTTGAAGCCTTCATCATTGAAGCTCGTGCTTCCCAGTATTTACAAGAGCTGAATGCAAACAACCAGTGATAACAAAACTTTCTTGCATGTGACCAATTTCCGAAAGGCATTTCAGTCGCCTGACTCCTTTATTGATGATGAAACTGTAAACGTACTCCATTCGCTTAAAACTGTTGCCAGACAGTATGTGTTTTTCAGAATTAATGTATGCAGCTGTGTTGCATTTGCTTATTTGTTGTTTATCTCTTTCGCAATTTACATAGTGTTGTATTCATGATTAAACAGGTAGTGATTTTCCAAGGTTTATGTTTCACATTAACCTCTACCCACCCCTAACCTCTAAAATCACTATTATCTCCCTTTACCTCTACCCTCCCCAAAACCTAAAATCACCCTTACCTCCCTTTATCTCGATCCACCCCTGAGCTCTCAATTTAAACTCACCTCCCTTTACCACTACTCACCCCTTAATCCTCAAGCCACCCTCACCAGTCACCTACACCTCCCTTTACATCTGCCCACTCCTGAACACTTGTCACCCTCACCTCTTTTTACCTCTATCCACCCCTGAACCCTCAAGTCACTCTTATCTCCCTTTATCTCTACCCACCGGAACCTTCAAGTCAACCTCACCTCCATTTACCTCTACCCTCCTTTGAACTTTCAAGTCACTGTCACCTCCCTTTACCGCTACCCACCCCTGAGCAATAAGTTCACCCTATCTTCCTTTTACTTCTACCCACCCCTGAATCCTCAAGTAACCTTCACCAGTCACCCTCTCCTCCCTTTACATCTGCCCTCTCCGGTACACTTGTCACCCTCACTTCCCTTTACCTCTATCCAACCCTTAACCCTCAAGTCTCCCTCACTTTCCCTTTATCTCTACTGCCCGAACCTTCGTCATCATCACCTCCCTCTACCTCTACCCACCCCATAGCCCTAAATTCACCCTCACCTCTCTTTACCTCTACCTACCCTGATGCCTCAAGTCACCCTGATCTCCCTTTACCTCTACCCATCCCGAGCCCTCAAGACACCCTCACCTCCATTTACTTTACTCTCCCCTGAGTCCTGAAGTCACTCTCTCCTCCCTTTACCTCTATCCACCCCTGAGCTTTGAAGCCACCCTTACCTTCTCTTACCTCTACCACCCCTGGTCCCTGAAGACACCCTTGCTGCCCTTTACTGACCCCTTAACCCTAAAGTCACCCTAACCTGCCTTTACCTCTACCCACCTCTGAATCCTTATGTCACCTTCACCTCCGTTTACCTCTACCCATCCCTGAACCACTGAGTCACCCTTACTTTCCTTTACCCATCCCTGAGCCCTGAAATCACCCTCACCGCCATTTAGCTCTTATGACCCTAAGCCCTCAAGTCACCTTCACCTCCCTTTGCTTCTAACCACCACTGAACCCTTAAGTCCCCCTCACCTACCATTACCTCTACCCACCACTGAGTCCTCAAGTCACTCTCTAACCCCCCTTTACCTCAACCCTCCCTGAGCCCTCGTGTCACCTTCCTTTAGCTCTACCCAGCCCAGAGCTCTCAAGTCACCCTCATTTCGCTTTGCCTTTACCCACCCAAGCCCTCAAATCACCTTCACCTCCCTTTATCTCAACCCTCCATTGAGCCCTTAAGTCACCCTCACCTCCCTATACCTCAGTCCACCCTGAGTGCTGTAGTCACCCTCACCTCCTAACCACAGAGCCCTCAAGTAGCCCTCACTTCCTTTTACCCCACCTACCCCTGAATCCTCATGTCACCCTCACCTCCCTTTACCTCTACCCACCCCATAGCCCTGAACTCACCTTCATCTTTCTTTACCTCTACCCACCCCATAGCCCTCAAGCCAGCCTCCCCTAACCTTCCTTTACCTCTACCCACCTGAGAGCCCTCACGTCACCCTCACCTCCCTCTGTTTCTACCCACCCCTGAGCCCTATAATCACCCATACCTCCCTTTATCTCTATTCACTCCATACCTTCAAGTCACCCTCACCTGCCTTTACCTCTACCACCCCTGAACCCTTAAGTTAACCTCACCAGTCACTCACACCTCCCTTTACATCTGCAACTCCTGAACACTTGTCACCCACACTTCCCTTTACCTCTATCCACCCCTGAACTCTCATGCCACCCTGACCTCCCTCCTGAAAATTTGCCCAAGGACTACTTCCCTTGCCCAGTGTCTTTCCACTACTTACCGCTTTTAGAGATACTTTTCGTCTTTTACTTGCATACTCGTTCTTCTTCCCCCCTCCTGCATTGTTGCTTGCCCTCCACCCTCTACCTGCGTTGTTGCTTGTCTAGTCTGCCCTGTCCCATCCTACGTTGTTACTTTTCCCGTGCGCCCCCACATCCTCCCCATCCATTGCTTGCCCTCTTCTGTCACTACAGAAAAAAGAAGACCAAAGTTACATCAACGAGTTTCAAGATACTACAAAGATGCAGTCGACGCTGCACTCCGTGCTCTGCGTGGCCTTTTCAGTGCTGCCAATACGGCCAACGTCTGCTTGGGCATACAATAATTAAACTTTTTTTGTGTGAAGGCAGACAATAATCCCGTACTAAGAAAACAGATCACTGCCCCTCGCAATCAGCACTGGCACATTGCTTATTTTGTTTTTTCTAAATTTCAGCCATGCTGCACAGCAGACGTGCTGTGCAAAAGGAACATTCAATTCCCAATGTAAAATGCAGGATTCCAACTATTTGATGGTATAAAGGCAAGTTGGTAAGAGGCTTGAAATTTGACTGCACCATCAGGTCCATCCAATTATTTTTTCACCAAAAGATGGACAACAATTCTCCTTTTAAAGTGCTTTGGACATGTCCTGTCCTTTCTTAATAGAGTTATTGGATGAGAGGAGCAAACAAAATCTAGAAGTACCAACTCTTATTTTATATATATCTTTTTATTGGCATTTTACATAACAAGTACAACTTGTAACTGTGCACTGTCGCGCAGTTCAATTTCTCAGCAATTGGCAACCACCATCTTCCCCCTTCCTCCCTGCTCCTTCCTGCTGACATTGGCTGCTGACGCGGCATTTCCTGGTAAGGTCTCCTCATCACTGGGGTGGGTACGTTTGCTACATATACTGCCCCTATAGGCGTTCTAAGTGTTCCAAATTTTACCCCTTTTTTGGGGGCACCCCCTGCCCTCAAAGACCGCCTTCTCTGACAGCACGCACCAGTCCATATCTTGCTTCCAGTCCTCAATCTGCAGATATGGATCGACTCCCCATAGTTTCGCTATATCCCTTTTGGCCACCGCCAGGCCCAGAGTCATCCAAGCTTGTTGAATGCGGCCTATATCTGTTTCACCCCAGATGTTTAGTAGACAGCACTTTTTGGAGCCCTTCATATTACCTACGCCCACCGTGCCCATACATTCGACTATCGCGGTCCAAAACCCCTGAATCTCTGGGCATTCCAATAGAATGTGGAAAAATGTTCCAGTCTGTCCACACCTCCACAGACAATGTTCATCTGCCGCCCTACCTATCTTTACCATCGCCGTTCGTGCATAGAACGAGTGAAGGAGGATCTTTAGTTGGACAAGGCGGAAGCCTGTCCATGTAGCCACCTCCCTGGGGGACAATAGGGACCCCATCTATTCATCATCCTCCAGTCCCTATAGTTTCTGGGCCCACTGCTCCCGCAGGTGGTGCAGGGCATCAGGTGTATTGTTCAGCAACTTATGCAAGTGATGTGCCCTTCCATGGCATATACTTGTCTAGGAGTCTGTCTTCCAGGGGTGAAGGCTCATTGAGTTCTGATCATCTTGGCACTACTGCTCTAAGAGCACGGAGTAACTGTATGTAGCAGTAGGTTGCAGTTGGTGCTAGCTGGTAGTCACGCTGCAGATCAGGTAAGGGGATAACGTCACCATGGGTCCACACATCCCCTACCCAGGAACGGTCTGTAAGGTCCCACTTATTAAATCCTTGTTATTTCCTAGTGTACCTAGCATTTCAGTGGAGCGCTTATGTGATCCTGTCATTCCAGCCCAGGGCCTGTGTTGCTGTGTGCCAGAGGTCCACCACCATCCTCGTAGGGTCAGGTAAGTTGGTGCTATTAGATTCTCCATAGAGTGCCCTAAGGTTCTTCCCAGGGTGCAGAACCAGTCTGTCCATCCGTAATGCAGGCTCCTCTTAAGGGAGGAAGACTCATCTGTTAATGGTGCTCACTTGCGCTGCCCAGTAATTTTTATACATCGGATAGGTCCAGCTCTCCAGTGTACCATCCCTTTTTGAGCTTGTGTAGCGCTAGGCGTGCTGGGCCCCCTTTCCAGAGCTGTGTTCTGACTTCCCCTTAATAGACTTAAAGTATGATTTGTATATGGCTTAAGGTGTGTTTTGTAGGGTGTATAGGAAGCGTAGTAGGGAGCTCACTCCTCCAGTGATGCACATCTCTATTCAGCCTCTCTAGCAACGGTGCTAAGTTACTGCGGAAGAACAGGTCTGGGTCTGCTGTGATATACATCCCTAATATACGGAACCCTTAGTAGTAACCGCTGCAGCCAGTCATGCGGCAGCCGTGGTACCTGTCCCTGTAGTGAGTATATCAAGGATTTGCGCCAATTGATGGTAAAGCCTGAATAATGGCAGAAGTTGGTGATAATCTACATTAGTCTGTGTAGCGTGTGTTCCGGATCCGTTACATATAGCAGCAAATTGTCCGCTCATAGAGAAACTTTGTTTTTCCATCGGAAAACAGGGTCTTGTCTGAGTCAGGCCGCTAGGTGTCCAATGCCAAGTGTGAAAATTAGCATTGATAAAGGGCAGCCCTGCCTGGTACCTCCTTGAAGACAGAATTCTTGGGACATTCCCCTATTGACTTTAACCTGTGCCAGGGAACCTGAGTAAAGGAGCCGCACCCACTTATTAAAGTGGGGGCCAAAACCCATGTCAGCCATCACTTCGAACATATAATCCCATTCCACTGTGTCGAACACCATCCTGGCGCCTACTGACAGCACCATTACCCATTCTCATAGGTTGATCGTTTGGCCTAATACCCCATGCAGGCACCTTATGTTTAGGGTGGTGCTCCAGTAGGGCATGAAACCCGACTGGTCTGTGTCAGGATCACTTTAACCAGGTGTGTGGCCAACACCGTGTTCAATAACTTCACCTCTGCATTCAGACTCGAGATAGGTCTGTATGAGGCACACTTCTCGCGAGGTTTCCCATCTTTATAGATAACCATGCAGGCCTCAAACTCAGAAAAAGTTTACGAGACCTGCAAGCCTAGTGACTTGAATAATCTATGCGACCTAATTATATTGCTTATGAGCCATAAACCGGTTTCAAATGATGTGATCCTGGGCAAATATTTTAATTCACTGAGCTGCTATTTTCTTAATTATCACATACAAGAGCATCTTCAAATATGCTAGTTCAGCATGTCTGCTGTACAAAAAACTCCTTTTGTTTCATTTAATAGAGTAAACGTTTGCTCCATATATAATACAAACCTAGCCACATATAAGATTCACATGACCCCCCCGAATTGCCTCTTAGGTCATTAACAACATTGTCATCAGGGTTGGGGCAGACATGTTTCTAGAATCATGTTTAAAATCTATCACTTTTAATAAATACATAACTAAAGCATGAAGTGGTAGCACATTGTCATTTGAAATCAGCAGATTTGAGTGAAAATGCCCACAAAATGTCCCACTGAAATGCAGTTTTACTGACAAAACTATATTGTGTTCAAACAATAATTTTTGGAAATCGAGTTTGTGTAAATATTTGCTGTTTGCACATCCCATAGTAAAGTGTTCTGAATTGTTTTGCTCCAATTTAAATCTTTGTTTGCATCACACTTCCGCAATTACAAAACCATGTGCTTTCGTAATTCCTGATATATTTTGAAATATTTGTACAGGTAGTTTACAAACTATTTAAATGTTATGCGTTATAAAAAAAACTAACATCTTACAGCCTTTTGTTTCACAATGCTTGTCAAACAGCTGACTTGGCAAAAACCTCTAACTGTAGTAAGAGAAAGAAAAATAAACGTTATTTCCCAAGCAGCTATCAGTAAAAAACACAAACTAACATTTTACCTCTTTCCTTGAACAGACAGCATGTTTGTCAAGATAAAAACAAGATTTAAAGGCATCTTTTTTGCTCATTCACTGTCCTAATCAACAGAACAACTGTTCCTTTTCAGATTATGTTCACTTATGGACCAGTGGGTGCTAAAAACAGTTCGACCTGATCAAATCTGACTCCTCATTGAGAGTGGGCGAGTAGATTTATCGAGTCCTGCCATGATGGTGGCTAGTCTCTGATCCTGTGGCAGCGACCCTCACTTTTTACTTTCTTAAAACATTGTCAGAGGATTAGGGGTCAGCTTGGAAGCCATTAATTTTGTAAAGTTCAATTGGCACTCCATTGGGGCCACCGGCCTTGCCGGAGTGTATCTCTCGTTTTGCCCTAACTAATACTTCTTCAAAAATATCTGCATCTAGGAGATCTCGATCTGAACCTGCGAGACTCAGCATGCGGATGGCGGAGAAAAATTCTCGGGCATCTTCAGCTGTGGTGAGCACAACTGGGGAGAAGACTTGGGTGTAGTATTTGGCAAAGACATTTGCCACGCTGTCTATCCCTCACCATTGTCCCCTCCTGCGTCAGCACTTCTAACATTCAGCATCTGAACTGTTCCCTGTTATCTAACCAGGCTAGAAGCTTGCCCGTTTTGTTGCTCACTTAGCATAAGCGATGTTGAGTGGCCCTTTAAATTGCAAGTCGTGTCTATCGCCACATCCCTATATTCTTTCTGCTTTAGAGCTAGGAAATACATTGGCTTCTGTTCTCTCCACTGTGATGAGTCTCTGTTGTTGTGTCTGAATCTCTTGTTCGAGTTCCTCCAGCTTGACCCTTTTATCTTTCTTGTGCCCTTTAATAAGTAAGAGGACTTGACCTTGAATTACAGTTTTGTATGCTTCCCACAGAGTCTGAGAGAACTCCACCAAGGACGCGTTGTTGTTGAAGTAATGTTCCATTGCTTCCCTCAGGCCCCCTCTGATGTGGGGTAGTTTGAGATACTGGGGATTAATTGATGTCGCTCTTCTCCTGAGACCCTTACCCAGACCGAACAAAGCCCACGTTGGGGAGTGGTCCATTATGCCTTGCGCCAGGTTGTGGACCTCTGAGTAATGATGGATCTGTTGGATAAGTGTGAGGAGGTAATCTATATGTGAGAGGCTACTGTGTGCCCTTCAGTGGAAAGTGCATTTCTGTTCTCTGGGATTATGCGCTCACGTTATGTCTATCAGTGCAAGGGGTGTTAGGAAGTCTGAGAGTGGGGGAGCGTTGACCCTGTCGGTCTGGGAGGGCCAACGGTCTCACTCTTCACTGTGCACCAGATTCAAGTTCCCTCCTGTAAGTAAGTTTCCGTCCTGCAACTGGAGCAACCGGGCGCTCAGGTCAGGGAATGTTATGTCATGGAGACACAGCAGGACATAAACTGAGCAGAAATTAAGGGTCATCCCTTCCCAGCTCCCCGACAGGCCCACGTACTTCCCTTGAGTGCCAGGCCATACATGGTGGATAGTAAGTGGGAGTGATTTCATCCCCAGAATCCCAACCTCTCTTGAGCCTGTTGAGTATCCAGGCTGAGCCACCATTTTGTATCTCCACCGATCTAGAGCTCAGTAGTTATCGCCCATCATGTGGGTCTCCTGTAGGAGGACCACATCTGGCGTTTGATATATGGCAATATTACACCCCTATAGATATTGTCACACAGTCCATTGACATTCTAGGACAACAATTTCATGGGAGCCATGTTGTCTATTTCTCCTGCTGTTGCATTAGGGAGAAGAGCTCCCTCTGCCTATCTGTACTGTCCTTCAACCCTGGGATGTGGGCATATCAGTAGAGATGGGTGTACTTCTCAAGTTGTAGTGACAGCGCCTCCTGATAAACAAAAAATCCTTTAGCAACCAAATAAGAGTATTTTATCCCTTGTGTACCCCCTTGCTTCTATGCAACTGTAAACTGCCCACACTCCAAGATTGCAGAGTGCCTCTTGTCCAAATCAGAACTCAAACAGTAAGAACAGTGGTTTCATCAGGAACTCCCCCTCCTGCCCCCCACCCTATTCCACATGTTTTACCACAAGCCACCTGTCTTTGCATTTGTCGTCTCATACTTTGTCTGACTACCTCATTGCGGCGCATCACTTGTGGTGCTGTTTTTTCTATTCAACCTCATCCTATGCCATCAAACCAGTTACTTTGGCCCCCTGGCACGTGGCGTCCTGTGAGGCCTGTTTTTGCTTTGGTTGCTGGTCTTATTGCGCAGCTTCTGTCACTGCTTCTACGATCTGGATCAGCTTGCTCGCATTGCTGTTGGTGGAATCGATTCCTGGTTTGTGCTCTTTTTGCTGGCCTCCATCCAGTTCTATGTCTCCTTTGGAATTGCGAGGTGCCAGGTTTGACCATTTGCCACCACTCTTAACAAGAAACAGCATAGTGTATGTCAGTTCTCGCTCTCTCATTACTCTTTTCACTTCATGAGAGATACTGTGTAGCCGGTGGACTCGGAGTGTGAAATCTGGGGGAAAGGCTGATAATTGCGTTCTCATACTTGCTTGGCCGGACATGGCAAACGGACTGAAGGATTATGTTGTGATCTCTGTAGTTGAAATGTAGGCAATTGTGCAACATGGCAGTGCTCCTGGGTTGGGTGGGGGGTCCGGCACCCTGTGGTCTTGCTCGATGGAAAATAATTTAGACAATCCTTGTGGCTGGTGGGCCTTGAGTATGAGTTCCTCCAGGAAGAAGTCAACCTCTGGTCCCCCCACTCTCTCAGGGACCCCGACCATTCACATATTATTTGTCCTCGATGCCCTCAAAGTTGTGCAATTTTACCCTAAAACATCAACGGTTGTACGTAGATCATTGACCTGTTTTCTCAGGTCGTGGCCTTGAGGGCAGCAATTGAGCCTTCCGCCTTTTTTACCTTTGCACTCATGTTGCAGAGGTCCACTCTGATCAGTATGACCTCTGTGGGGACATTGTTGATTTTTGTCTCCAGGACTCCCCAGGCCCCCTGAATTGCCCCCATAATGGATTTTACCTTGACTGCCTCTCTCTATCTTGCGGAGGTTGCCCCACTGATGTCTGTACCTCATCCATTGTTGTTTTCTTGGTCGTGTCCCAGGGAAGAGCAAATTTGTTCAGCTTTGTGTGGTGCGAGGCTCGGTCACCCATGCCCAGGTCATCTCCGATGGTCACTCGCTATGCTGCCACTAGTGGGGGTTACCATGGTTGTCGCTGCCTGCCAAGAGTCCCCCACTGCGGCCTGTCAGTTTTCCTACTGTAAACTGTACAGCTGTTTCAGGTCCCCCCCCCCCCCCCCCCCCCCCCCCAAAGTCTGGTGCGGCATTCTCCTTTTACGGGGCCCAGGCTCAGCAGCCTCCCAGCAAATGGGAGCGGGATGGCCTCAATCTCTGGATCTAGGCCATTATATACTTGTCCTGCACTGCTGCCAGACTCCCCTGCAGCCAGTGTCACAGCGGCTTAGTCTTCAGGGACTTGATATATCTCAGTCTCCGCAATGCCTCCCCAGCAGATCTGCAGAGGTGATACTATATCTGGAGCGCCGCAGGTCTCGGCTGCTGGCCTCCGTTGGCAGTCAGGCAGAGCCCCCGCTTATGTGCTTGGTTTGCATTGTGGTGCTCCCAGCTCATCGTCTTCTCCCTAGGCTGAGGGGGGGATCCGGGGGCCTCTTCTCAGTCAGGGGTGGGGAACTATTTCTGACTATTGGTACCAGAGTTAAGCCACGCAGCACCACTTGCCTCTTTCCGGCCCTGTCCAAGCGCTGCAGTCATTTGGTCTCTCGGTCTGGGGCCATTGGCAGCGGCAGGTCCCCAGGTCGGTCAGATGTCCACTGTGTGCTGCACTGCTGCGCCGCGTTTTTCCTGTCCACTTAGTGTTTGGGGATGGCCACAGGATGTATTTACCCGGTCCGAGTGCCGTCCAGCCGACAAAAGGCAGTCTCCTTTTTTGTGCCTATGCCTCTCTCTCATAGCAGCTCTGCCTACCAAGGCTGCTGCACTTCGCATGGCTCGGCCCACTCCCAGTTCACCGCTGGACCCAGGAATATCAGGTCCGCAGTGGTCTCGCCTCTCTCCGCTGTAGTTGCTGGTCTGGGGGACCCCTATTATCTGAAGGTCCTCTGGAGGGCTTATCACCTCCACACCCGTCTCCACTCCTGGCGCGGCGCTGCTATGGAAGTCCGCAGCACTCCATGCAGCATTAGGCCACTCTGCACTTCTTTCCTATGCAGACCCTGCCGGAGGCTCCTCAACGGCTCCGAGGCTTCCCCTCAGGCCCCAGGGCTCAGATCTGCGCCTCTGGAGCTGCGGGGAACGGATTATATTACGGATGGTGGGGGATTAGATAGTATGTGGGTGAGAGCGACTTCAGCAAGTGGCCATCTTGTGCGGCAGTTGGCCACACCCCCCAAAAGTAGCCATTCTTGATCTTGGTTCACTGAATAATGGGTAAGTTCAAGCAACCTCAGGATACATAGAAGGGCTGTCATGGGAGATGGTCATTGGTAGTCGCAACCACTCCTTGTCCTTTTTTAAAATTCTTTTTCTACATGGAACAGATTAAGGTATTCAGAAATGTGCTTAATGGATCACACCAGAATAACAATGCCAGGGGGTTTGAACAAATTGCTGCTGTGGTGCCCATCACTCAGGTCCTGAGGCCGGAAGCAGTGAGACTATCAGCTGCTAGTCTTTGCACAGTCTGATACTCTGATCTCAGCAGTGTCGCTATTCTGAAATGAGAAATATTATCCTTTCCAAACTGCCTGTTGTGCTAAGATTGACTTATTAAATGGTTTTCCCGAAGTGTGCGGATAAATCTTTTCCAAACCATTCTTCCTGTCCTGTGGATTTCCCCAAGGGTTGTCCCTAAATCCCTCACTGTACAACCTTTACATCACTCCTCTTGCCAGATTGAATCAGTCCTTTGGTCTCCGTGTGATGTCCTATGCTGGTGACACAAAAATTATTGTTACTATTACAGATGACATCCATGCGGTGGCCCTTAACTTTAAAAACTGTTTGCGGGAATTTTGTGGCTGGATGAAGAACTGCTGCCCTAATTTAAATGCTGGCAAGAAGGAGGTCTTGCTTTCGACAGTCAGCACTCTATCTGTCAACTCACTGGTGGCCTGAGGTTCTTTGCACACCTCCACACCAGTTTGGTCAGCGAAAAATCAGATTGTAATTTTAGATAACCAGCTCACTTTTGACACTCAAGTTGCTTGCGATGTTTCAGCTTGTTTCATTACTATCCGATTCTTAAAGAAAGTCTTATATATTATTATTGCCTCAGTCAAAGCGGTATTACTTGACCTGGTGTCCTATCTGTTAGATTACTGTAATTCACTCTACCTCAATATTCATCAAATTTCTCTCTATAAAAGCTTCTGGGGCGCATAATGCAGTCAGGTGGCTGACCCTCAGTATCGCCAGATATTAGCCGATCTCTCAAGAGCTTAATAAATTGCATTGGCCTCCTGTAAGGACGAGAATTGTGTTTTAGGTCCTGTATTTGGAGCACAAGGCATTACACAACCTTGACCCTAATCTCTTTAGAGCTAAATTTCAATTGTATGTATCATGGAGGGATCTGCACTTGCCAGGAGTAAATCTGTGGTTGTGCCCAGAATTAGACTAAACTTGATGGGGTGGCAGATATTTCTCATATGGCACAGCTGAACTCTAGAGCACTCTGCCATGTCACATTACTTTGGTACAAAATCACTGTTATTCCAGGGACGCCTTAAAATTCGGCTTTCCACTCTAAGGTGCCACTCTGTTTACGCAGGTCTTTTGTTCTACTTTCCATGTTTGGACAGGGGTGTGAAATTTAATAAATATCTACTTGTCCATGGGGAAGGTTGCTCCATAAATCTATTTGTCCTCTAACAAAATCCACTTGTCCTTTTTGTGCCATGTAACGCAGCAACAAATTATGGCAGCAATCTCATTATATAAGAGCTCCAATATAACCTCTCTGATGCCAGGGTCTCGTACCAGAGTAGGGTTTGAATACTAGCAATTCCCTTATGCTGCCACATTTCCGCAGATCTACATACTGGGGCTGAAGGTAGTAGCAAGCAATATTTCCAGAGTTGGAATGCCCTTTTGAGTCTATGCAAACCTACTAAAGTGTATGTCTTAAGTGTTTTCACCGACCCTTCTCTAATCTTTTCCCATGCAGAGAAAGGTTGAAAATTTACTCCTGACAATGGCAGACTTAAAACTTCTTCCAGGGTTGGGAAAAAAGTGGTTGGAGGGAAAATTAACTTGCAAACACTTTCGCATGAGCAGATCTACAATGCATATTTGTTAATGTTAAAATGCAGTCCACAAATATTTTCTAGGAGTACTATTTCTTGGCCTACGTATGTAGGTTCTTGTAAATTCACAAAAGCCGGGTATCTGCACTTAATGCACAGACATATACAATGGGTGAAATTTTGAGACTTTAGTAATTGGGCCCCTAATTAGGTTTGGCATTGACCCAGATTTTTTGTGTTTATTAAAATTCTGTCTCTTTCTCTGTGTATCGGCCGGCTTCACTGTGAGTGACCGCATTCTGCTCTTTCCAAAGGAGCATATCTGTACGCAAAGTAGTTTTGTTCAGTGCCAGAAAATACTTTGGTAATGTGAGCTTTTTGAGACCAAAAGCAATTTTTGCTTTTGCCAATGTTTGTTATAATGGTTAGGGCTTGGCAGCTCCCACGCCAATAAAGTTTTACAAAAACCAATTCCAGACCTACTGGCTTTGCTGAGGCTTGTTTATTTTTGTTTCCCATAATCTTATTGAAACTGGTTACACTGATTTTCCTTTATGAATATTCTTGGGAAATACTAGCATAACATCAACACATTTTAGTAAATTAGCCTGCAAATAAATTGTACCTAAAAGCTTACAGTAGTTTAGTGAATTGTTTTCCCTACTTGGAATTTTTTTGTCAACATTTTATTTTGAAAGGAAAGAATCATTAATCTTGCTTTCAAGCCTCTGCAAATATTTGCATCTAATCAGAAAGCAGTCTGGGAGCATTATACAAAGCCTCATATTGCTAAACTTTGAAAACGTGTGTACACAATGTTATCCTTGAACCACTGTCAGTAGTGCAGTCCGAGGTTACAACTTTTACTTAGAGCACTCGCCCTAATAATAAAGGCTTTGCATTAATGAACCATAAATACAGGTTTGAACTGCATTAATACTTGGGCACAAACATTACCTTAACTGCAGACAATGTGATATTGTAAACTGGCAGCCAAAGGTTTTTGGGGGTTGGGCCTGCTTGTTCCAAGGACAAAATGCACATGAGAACTTGATGCCCTTGACCCCTGACAATATGTCCTAGGCGTCGGGCTATAGGAATTCCGCATACCTGTTGGGTCTTGAGTATTAAGTGCCTGTTCTTATTTGAATAAATAATGTCTATACCCATTCTCGAAGTCTACTCCAGACCCGCACCTGTCTATTAATGGCAAGTCAGTGCACTGGCAATTGTCCATGTTCTGATATTTCGTAATACCTATATATAGAGACCCAGCGGACCTGCTCCAGGGAAACCTGGTGCGTGCCATCACTGGGGTGCGAGCTCAAATGTCCTTCTGGGGCACATTACCATTTACGGTCATGGGATGAATTGCACTATTAAAGATGGTGGTACTCCTGTGCCTCTTATACCATTTCGTGAATTTACTGTCCTATCTTAAGCCGGCGCTGTTTAAAGGCCTATAACTGGACATGTGGAAATTCATTTGGAACGGGTCGCGCAGCAGAGTGACCTTGGCCAAGATGTACCCCTCGACAACTAATGGAGGGATTTTCGCTGCAGAATATGGAGCAATATTACCTAGCAGCCCAGCTCCAGTGGGTGGCATGATGGATAAGTGCACACCACCTAGGAGACTTTGCGTCTCAGACACCGGGACTCACGCATCCACAGGTGGTGGAATTATTCCACCCCAGAAGGAAAGGTAGACTGCCGGTCCAACTGTTGTTAGAGGTAGCGCACTACTGCTGCTGCCACATCCTGTGAATCACACGCTGTGTGATCCCATATGTGCCGTCCCTCCCCATAGTGGGCACGCCCAGAAGGCACCGAGCTATCGCTAGTGCAGGGCTACTGCAGTGGGAAGAGGCAGGCATCCTAACACTAGGGGACCTGTACAGTGATGGGCATCTCCTACCTTTCGAAAAATTCGGACCTACCACAAGTCCAGTTCCTGCTGCATGCATTGGTAATCCGCACATTGCAGATGGCATGGGGCAACATTGCGCTGGAGCCGGCCACACATTTAACCATACCTGCACAAATTAGGGACAGGCCGCCACCTCGTCAAATGGTTTGCGGAGTCATTTTAGGGTAAACACAGCACTGCAACTGAGTTCCCTACGGGCTCATTGGGTTGCGTACCTTCAGCGTCCCAGCACTGAACGTGAATGGGTAGCCATCCTTAAATGCCCCACTCGTGTCCCCCGTAACGTAGGATTCCGGCTCATCCAGTATTACATAGCGCACAATGCCTACCTGAGACCAGCCAAAATAAATGAATATTTAAATCGCGCCGACATCAGCTGCCCAAGTTGCGGAGAAGTGGGATGCGACCTGCTTCATATACTTTGGTCCTGCTCGACCATACAATCATACTGGGGAGTGGTTACCACGACCTTAGCACAGTGCACAGAGCGCGCACTAAATTGGTCATGGGAGGTATGCATACTGGAGTTATACCAGAGGTCCTACAAATATAAGTAACATCCCGGTACAAAGATCCAGGGCTCATAGTGGCCAAACCTCTGATCACGTGATGCTGGAAATCTCCTGAGCCTCCTGTAGAGAGGGCCTGGTTCCAGTGGCAGCTCTTCTGGGTGCAGGCGGAGAGTATAGCGCTGCGTCGAGAGGATGCAATAGGAATTCGTAAACAGCCACTTGCGGCGAACTGGACTCGATCCTGACAGATTTATGCACAATCTGGCAGAACCAGGCAGAGACACTAAACAACATACCTGGGTGAGGCACGGACCACACTCTGGCAGGTCAACTGGAGCACAAGGGTCAAGCCAGATCAGTCATGGCGCGCTCAGCAACACACAGAGGGCGACGAGTGTAATGTTCCTTACTGACACTTACCGAAGCCAACCAACACAGCAAGCACTAATTGTGGAATAGGAGCCTAGAGGGTGGCATACCATTTGGTCAACATGCAACTAAGTGCTGCGTGTAAGCAAACCGATACGTCTCATGGAAGGGTGATAAATGATGTATGATGTCTGCATTTTTTAGAGCAGGAGTCAACGTGTTATTTCCCTTGTTATATCAATGTTATGTTGCAAATTGCCTTTTCATATATTCACTAGGTCAACGTAGCCATTCTAGCAATGTTGAGTAAGATTCTGATGCCTTAATTTGAGACATGCTGCTTTGCAAACCTGCTCAAATAAACTTATTGAATCAAAACGATATTGTGATACAAATGTGTGACCTGATGTGAATTGCAATTCTGAAAATCAATAAACAAATTTAAACCAAAAAAACAAAAAATTAAGTGCCTGTTCTTTCCATTATTGAAGCATGCATTGCTGCTGCCCACGTGGTACCTTCTCTGTGTGTCTTATTGAAGTTTAAGAAAATATCATTGGCCCAGTGCCAAAACTATTGGTTTGTTTTTGTCTCTGTGAGATTCAAAGACTAAGTTTACACTCAGTTGGGTGAATAACTGAATGTGTAAGCTTCAAAGAAAGTTTGTATTATCTAGCAAGTGGGGGAGATGTCGAACTAGTAGAATATTCTTTGGCTTGCCATTCTGATGTCTCTTGGAACTCTGTTCCATTGGATATTAAGTTTGAAGCATTATTTGATGGTCACTTGCTCTTGTGGTATGTTCTTCAAAAAATGTACCTTCACAACTCCCCCAAGCGTCTGAAGATGACACCTTTCTTTAACAACGTGCTCATATTAGTTATTTGTTGAATTACGATATATTTTGTGTACTGATAATTGTGAGATCTTTATTTAAATTTGCAAAGTACTTTCCCATTGTGCATGTTGGGGGAGAGAAACAATGGATCATTTCCCATTAGGGCTAAGCTGAGAATGAGTTGAGAGGTCCTAGTGAGAACTTAATTCATCTTAGACTGAAATTTGGCGAGTGGCCATTTTGGCTTTTAAACTGTTTCTCGTGTACATCATTACATAACTATTTATTTCACTATCTATAGGTTTTCAGAGAACAAGGATTCAACAGAGAGTCAAGTGAAGGGGAAGGTGAAGAAGATGAGGGTGAAGCTGATGAACCCACTGATGGGGCAAATCAAAATCAGAGGTACAGTGGAAAGGCTAAAAGAGATGCACAAATCCTTGTAAGACTGGGAGTAGGGCAAATGGGAGGTTGGGCCGGATAAAATATAAACAAACACACACACAAAAGATACTACTGACCAGTCTATATAGAACAACATTTCTAAAAGAATTATTTGAGACCGGTACAGTTGCGCTGTACATTCCAAATAGATTCTGCTAAGTAAAACCATGCATTATAAACATTATATCGACCTATGCTTCAAAGAGCAAGGCAAGCAATATTTGGTTAAAAAAGAGTATAATACGTTTTTAAAGTACTTTGAAATGAATGCATTATTTGGCATCATTGGTTAAAAAATAGGCCATGGTGAACAATTGCGATGGTCGGCCGCCACAGGCAATAGATGTAAAAAACAGTTGTGGGTGAAACGTATGGTGTGATTTAGGCTTTGGCAAATGGTACACAGTCTGTCAGAGTGTCTCAGGGCATTACCTCTGCTACCCAGACCGATTACTGTCCGCCAGATTTAGAGATTACCTCTGTTCCAGTGGTCAGCTTTGTACCTTGAAGGGAACCGCCTTGGAAAGAACTGCCATCACAGTGGTTCTTTTTAAGGTACAAAAAGTTTGGAGGATGACTGCTGATAGTTTTGATGGTTGTTCACCAAACTTTTTAACTTTTTTGGTTTTTCAGAAACAAACTTCCAAAGTATGAGTTTGTTTCTGAAAAACGGAAAACAAATGACTCCCACACCTTAGGAGTTTCCTCCCATGACACGGAGGTATGTATTAGTGTTTTTTTCTCTCTCCCTCATCACCAGTTTTTACTTGGCCCTGTTTGACAGAAAAAAAGGTAATTACACCATCCTTCCCAAATATGGCGGGCAGTGTAATGCCAGACGGCGGTTTATCATTAATCGTATTGAAAATGCAAGCAATTCCCCGAAAACACTGTTTGGCATAGTACGGGACTTTGTTTCCCCTAAAGTCTGCAGACAGATGCCATTGGAATCGCAGGAGTTGTGTAATTCTTTGGCAACCTATTTTCGTGAGAAAATATTAAACATTTACGCAAATTTCCCTTCACTTACCACCCTTGAATTGGCATCTTTGTTCAAACTTGAGGAGCAGAATAAGATAGTAGCTAGCTCCCTAAATAGTTTTGAACAAGCTACAATGGAGGAGGTCACAAAAGGCCTTGTTGGGGCTAAATCCGGGTCACCATTAGATATTTATGCAAGATTTAAAAGTAGGGTTGGTCGTAATTTGCGGAATTCTGTGTTGTGTAATTACACAGAATTTACTGGAGAATACATGGTGTTAAGACAGATCTGTCGTGTCATGTGTGGCACGTCCGAAAAATAACGCCGGTGATGCTTTTACTGCTCGAAAGCATTGCAAATGGCACGTCCCGGTGCACAAGCACGCGGCCATTTTGTTTACTTCAGCCTGCTCCTGCCTAGCCATCTCATTGTGTTTCGTGCTCCCTACGTCCCACGAAACCCAATCCACTCCATTCTGCTCCACTCATTACCTTTTTCAAACTATATTTTCACTTTATTAGATTCCTTCTCGTCCTTGTTTATTTCATATTTTTGTCCATGGTCTTGTCTATTTTTACAACTTTTTTTTAACTACTTTTTTGTACCAATTGCACCCAACCGAGTTATGGCAGAGGTAGGCAGCACCACTGCGGTGTCCTGCACTCCCTGTGAATGACAGTGGCACTAGGCGGTAAAGACCTGCTACGTTTGTTTGAGGCAGAGGTTGCCGCTAATTGTTTAAGTGCAAAACCACCCCACCTTCTGCTAGCAGCAGGAGAGAAGCCTAGGAAGGGCTACAGCGTGGTGGAGCGATGATTTCAGTATGGAAGAATGCTGCCCCCATGCGCTGCCACACCAGAGGCTCTCACACTCAGGAGCAAGAGACGCAGTACTAGGCCGACATTATTCGTTTTAATACTTTGTGTATTACTTTTCAAGCAGCATTGCTTCATCTGTAACATTAGGTGATGTGTATTCCACACACACATATATCTATATACACATATTATATAGAGAGAGATGGATATAAATATTTTATACATTATTATCTACTTGCGGTCGCCAGTAGATAGTTATAGTTAGGACCTATTTTCCATAGGAAATCCGAAACATTCTATTGGGAATATCTTTGGCGCCGATTGACAAAACTTCGAAAAAATTTGCAAACTTTTGGCCAGCTCCGCTCCGCTCCTACCCTGAAAGTTCCGCGGTGATTCGTCAAGCGGGGGCCGAGAAAAAAGGGGGGTCCCAAAACGCGTTTTCCCCATGCAATTTCCCATAGGATCTGTTGTCGCAGCTACAGCCCGAACCGCTGAATGGAATGACACCAAATTTGGCAAAGAGGTAGTCCTCAGTTCGGACTCGTGCCTTTTGCATATATGGTGTGAATCTGTTCAGTAGTTCCTGAGAAAATGAGGATAAAAATGTTAGTGATATCTATGGCCGCGGAGGATCCGCGGACCATACCCGCACCGTAAACGCACCTTCCCCGAACCGAGCGCGCACCCTCCCGATCGCGCGCTGAATGCTAATTGGCTGTCGAGTGTCTCTCTACTTTCGAAACCAGGAACTGTTGGCGGCCATTTTCTGCCTCGGTAGAAGCGAGGCTGATTAAGTAAGGGGAATAAGTGTGTAAAACATATAAAGGGGGCAGAGTGGAAATACTCTGACCCTCTAGAGGTGCTTAGGGGGTCCCCCTTATTTTAAAACTGGCAAAATGTGCGCACGGTGCGCGCATCCTATTGCGTTGGATGCTCGGATCCTCTTGCGGTAGGTTCGCGGATCTAAGGGAAAAAAAGTGAAATTGTTGGGAGATAAAGATTAAGCTTAAGTGTTTTGTTCTTGAGTGGCTCTAAAAAGAGCCGTTGTGTTCATTGAGAGTTTTTGGTACTTATAGAGTTTAAAGTTGTTGAGGAAGACTCTGTTTCCTTCATCAGTAAAGTGTACTCCATCTCTCCTATACATCTCTTGCATATGAAAGCGCAGATTGTTATTGTAAATGGACCCCTTTCTGTAGTCTCGGAGAAAAGCAGAAACAAATTTATTCACATGTTTCCTAGCTTTCTCAATCTGTGGACAAAAATGATCGGACCAGTTCCATTTCTGCCTTTGGCATATGTTAGAGCACACAAAGGCAGTTTTAGGGAAAAGTGAAATCAGTTGTGCAAAGGTGTCCTTCATAAGCATTTCCAGACCTACCCCAGTCAAAGTGCCTAGGTCATTGCCACCACAGTGCACTATTATGAGGTCAGGGTGTTGGATTTGCATGAAGGATTTCACCAATGGCATCAATTGGTGCCACTTTAACCCTCTCTGTCCAATCCATTTAATGTCTACATTTGGCAAACCTAGGTCTTTGTGAATGCCATTGTTTTCTACATACCTTTGTCTCCAGGAAATGTAGCTGTGTCCCACAATCCACACTGTAAGCATCTTGTAAGGAGGTCTGGATGCACTCAGATGGTCTCTCAAAATGAAATGGCAGTTTGGAAATTAAGATGTTTCTAAAATGGTGGCTAAGATGCAATTTTGAAAAAAGACAAGAAATCATTGGTTGTTTGACAACCTTCTACACTGAAAGGTAGGGTGCATATTTCTGTTTTTAAACGCATGATTCTTATTGGTTAACAAAAACCGATTGTAAGGAACATTATATATGATAAGCTGATATGTTGAGAAGTCAAGCACACTTGCTGTTTTGATTAGCAACATTGTGTGCTCAACTTGTGACCTGTGTGCTCAGTACAGTGTTCCATGACCTGTTTCTATGGTAACGGGCAGAAGGCAGATTGGGGGAAGGGTTGAAGTTTGTCATTTGGAAAGGGTTGAAATGTTTAACCAATAGAAATTTGTGTTTGCTTTTGAATTTATGTGGGAAGGAATGTGATTTGTTGTTTACATGTATATGTGTGGAAAATGAGAGGGAAACTTTGCCATTCTTTGGTTCTGCTGACAGGTGCACAGTGCAGAGATTCTGTATAAGAAAATCTGGTGTGTGTGACTGATATACTTCTTAATCTACAAAACAACTTGAAAGGTGAGTTATTTAATTGTGAGAGGATGTATGTAGACTATTTTTATTTTAATCAGACTAATGTATTTCTTCTGCTAAAGTGTTGGGAGATCTTTTTTTTCTCTACAATGTTATTGACAGTGTGTGTGCATGTAGAAACCATTTTGTGATAAGGATTTGTTTTTGTCTTGTGTTTGTAGACAGATAACTATGCAGTTTTTATATTTTGGTAGAATTAGAAACCAGTCATTGTTTATGAATTTGTGAAATGAGTTATGTTTCTGCAGTAAAATGTAGTACTCCTTGTAGATGAAGAAATGTGTTTTGGTATAGTGCAAGGGATAGTGTTGTTTGTCTAGAATCACACTGTGAGTCTGTGTGCATTTGGGAACCACTGTGAGAGAAGCATTTGGTAACATCGTGTATTTGCTGACAGATAATTCTTTTAAAACCTGTCAGGTTGTCAAGTTTTAGTAGCATTAGAAGCCAGTCTTTGCTTATGCGTTGATTAAATGAGTCAGGCATTGACACTAAAGTGCACTTTTGAAATATGCACATTGTGTGCAGTTCTCTTACCACTTCCAGTGTAGTGAATGAGTTTTGGTAAACTCCTAGGGATAATGGTGCTTGTCTAGAATCACAATGTGAGTCTGTGTACATTTGGGAACCACTGTGAGAGAAGCGTTCGGTAACATCGTGTATTTGCTGACAGATAACTGTTTTAAAACATGTCATGTTCTCAAGTTTTAGTAGCATTAGAAGCCAGTCTTTGCTTGTACGTTGATTAAATGAGTCAGGCATTGACACTAAAGTGCAGTCGTTAAATATGTAGATTGTGTGCAGTTCCCTTATCTCTTCCACTGTAGTGAATGAGTTTTGGTAAACTCTTAGGGATAGTGGTGCTTGTCTAGAATCACACTGTGAGTCTGTGTACATTTGGGAACCACTGTGAGAGAAGCGTTTGGTAACATCGTGTATTTGCTGACAGATAACTGTTTTAAAACATGTCATGTTCTCAAGTTTTAGTAGCATTAGAAGACAGTTATGGGTTATGCTTCCATTAAATGAGTTAGGTATTGACAGTAAAGTGTAGTCGTGAAATATGTAGATTGTGTGCAGTTCCCTTACCACTTCCAGTGTAGTGAATGAGTTTTGGTAAACTCCTAGGGATAATGGTGCTTGTCTAGAATCACACTGTGAGTCTGTGTACATTTGGGAACCACTGTGAGAGAAGCGTTCGGTAACATCGTGTATTTGTTGACAGATAACTGTTTTAAAACATGTCATGTTCTCAAGTTTTAGTAGCATTAGAAGCTAGTCTTTGCTTATGCATTGATAAAATGAGTCAGGGTTTGACACTAAGGTGCTGTACCATGTACTATTCTGTTCACTGTGGCAGAACTGAAAATGTAAAAGTTTTACCTAAGCACTGTCCTAGAAGTAGTCTGATTATTTAGTCAGTTTCTAAGTACCAAATAGATTGCTTCAAATGTCTATGCAGTATGCATGTAGTGTTCTAACATACTATACACTTGTCTTTTACACCTTCAATTCCCTAGTCAGTATCCATACACTTCCAGGAAACATCCTGTCACTTCCTTTGCAGTTCTCTAGAGACCCATTCAACAGCATGTACTAATTCATTCACTGTGCTAAAAGCCAAACACTTATAAATTCACCAAGACACTCTCTTTCCAGTACTCTAATGATTCAGTCACTGCCTAAGTATTCATGCACTGAGCCAGGTCTTAGCACATGGACTTCTTCAAACCCCTATCCACTATGCATGCAGTCCTCTAACCATCTACACAATTGTCTCTCACTCCTTCAATTCCCCAGTCAGTATCCGTTCACTTCCAGCAAACACCCTGTAACTCCCCTTGCACTCCTCTAGTGACCCATTCAGCATCATGTACTAATCCATTCACTGCGCCAAACCCTAATATATTCACCAGGCACTCTCCTTGCAGTACTCTAATCATTCAGTCAGTACCCAAGTACTCATCCAGTGACCCAGGCCTTAGTATATGGACTGCTTCAAACCCTTATCCACTATGCATGCAGTCCTCTAACCACCTACACAATTGTCTTTCTCACCTTCAATTCCCTAGTCAGTATCCATACACTTCCACGAAATACCCTGTCACTCCGTTTGCAGTCCTCTAGTGACCCATTCAGCACCATGTACTAATCCATTCACTGTGCTAAAACCCAAACACTTATAAATTCACCAAGATACTATCTTTGCAGTACTCTAATCATTCAGTCAGTGTCTAAGTATTCATACACTGAGCCAGGCCTTAGCACATGGACTGTTTCAAACCCCTACGCACTATGCATGCAGTCTTCTAACCTCCTAGACACTTGTCTTTCACACTTTCAATTTCCTAGTCAGTATCCATACAGTCCAGCACTTGTGACTGCCTTTGCACTCCACTAGTGACCCATTCAGTACCAAGTACTAATCCATTCCCTGTGCGAAAAGCTTAGCACTTATAAATCACCTAGGCACTCTCCTTGCTGTACTCTAATCATTCAGTCAGTACTCAAGTAGTCATGCAGTGAGCCAGGCCTTAGCACATGGACTGCTTTAAATGCCTATGCAGTATGGATGCAGTCCTCTAATCACCTACACAGTTGTGTTTCACACCTTCAATTCCCTAGTTAGTATTCATACTCTTCTAGCAAACACCCTGTCACTCACCCAGTGTGTCTCCTTATAGTACTGTAATCATTTAGTTAGTTAGCATGTGGAGTTTTAGTGAGGTAGGTTTTAGGGCATGAACTGCTTCAAAGTAGTATGCACTATGCAAGTAGTGTTTTAATGATCGTCACACTTGTGGTTCAGGGCTATATTTTCTTAGTCTGTTTTTATATAAAATGTGTTTGTAAAGTAATGGAATAGTGTAAATTTGAAAGTTATTAATATACATTTATTTGTGATTCTTTTTTACAAATACAGAACAGGAGTGTTTCTCATCTGTTTGCACTCTTCTCGTGCAAGATTGTTTGGATGAAGGGTCCTTAGGTGTTTCTTCATACTTGCTGTGCCGCACGAGTATTTTTTGTTAGGATCCCCTCGTAACAGAACTCTTTGGCAAATCTTGCGAATAAAGAAGGTGGCATTGATCTTTGTTTGCCCCTTGGAAAAAGTGAAAAATTTCTTCACCACTGATGAAAAACGTTGTGGGCGTGGTGCCTTCTGCAAAGAATTTTCCTCAGATTCGGTAAATATTTTAAAGCGGCAACATTTACAGTTTTTGGAAGTTAAACTTATAAAATGTTGTTAGCTGTATACATTTTATTTATCTGTGATTTGTTTCTTGTGGTATTTTGTTGAGAATACCATGTTGGTTTTTTTTTAACAATCTTTCTGATTTTTCAGGTCTGTCGTCGACATCCGTGGTTCCCACAGGAGTGTTCCGCCTTGTTGTTTTGTATTATTGTTGTTACATTTTATTTATTAGTTTATTGTTTATATTTAGGTTAATAAAAATATAAAGTTTGAAAATAGTTTATCGTTTATATATTTATTATTATAAAAAATAAAGTTTGAAAAAAAAAATAATAATGTTTTTGGTTCTCTTAACTGCTGTGTGACTCTTTGTTGTTCTTATTACTGTTATTTGATGGAGTCCACCATGGTGTTAAATTTTGGGGCACTTATCGCTGGAATACTGGTGATATCTTCAGTTTGCACCAACTTCTGAATAGTGTTTTAGATTTATCTCAACTTTACTTCCGTTAAAGTGCTGATAATGAAATGGAGACTAGCCGTTCCCGTGCAAAAAGACACGAGGTGCACCTTTCCGATTTATTCTAAATACTAAAATCCTGTATTGAATTGCACTGAGGTATTGGCTGCCCTTCCAGTGTACACACAAAATCTATTAAGAAATCTCATTGTATTTATATTGATTGGGAATAGTGCGTCAGGTGCTGGATCTTGACGAGATACACTGCTCAGTTCGTATTTTGTTCTGCACACGAAAAAAATCACATCATAACTCTCACACCAATTGCAATGCGAAACAAATTCCGGCGATAAGACACGTTAGCACCAGGGATTTTACACCTGCTTTCTGCTGGTGTTAAGCAGGACAACTACCTGCACCATGAAAGGGAACACAGCCAAGAGCCACACCAGAACACCCACAGGTGCCATAGAGTCAATGAGCATGATACAGGGATACCCATGAGGGCCAGAAGACTTATCTCAACAACTCCAGGACCGCCAATGCCCCCCAAACCCACATCTTAGTAAGTGTGTCCCTGTGGTCGTTTTCTTAGCATGATAGGCAAGAGCCTTGCAACATCACAGTGTGCTGTCACCTCAGCGTTGGCAGTGAGCCTGGATGTGTAGCTACGCACGCATCCTCCTGCATGCACAACTGGCGTGTCCTGGTCTGGGGTTCACAGGTCAGTGGAGGGGTGTGCCTATCCGGCAAGGGGAACGGTGTGTCCCGGACATGTCAGTGTACAGGAAGTGCGGTAAGTGTGTCTCTGTGTTCTGTGGTGGCCTGTTTCAAGAGCCGCAGCAGTCGATGTTGTAAAGTGGTATGCGCCACCTCCAAACGGCACTGTGATGTTGTAGTTGGAATGTAGCAGGACATGCGCAAATAGGCATTACAATGGTGTGCCATACGAGTGCACGAGATACAACAGCGCACTGTACAAAAGTGTGGGAGCTCGTGGGAGGGAGAAGCAGCCGTTTATAACACACAGTGAACTCCACCATGTGCCACATGCTGGGCGTCTGATCCATGATGACCACGGTCGCAGACATCCCACAACACCAACAACTGGCCTTTGTACACATCCTGTATGAATACAGCGTGGTTTTCACTTCTATGCTCGTTCAGTGGTGTGATGTTGGCGGGTTGTGTGACTTGTGCACCTTGTTAGTGTGTTTCATTTTGGCCATTGTTTGTCTATACTTGTGCTGTACTTAATTTTGCATGTGTGACATTCTGCCCATGTCCCCCCGACCCCCCACTCCCTGCTGCTTCCTCTTCCTAGTGCTGTTGTGTCTATAATTTTGTTGCTGCGCACATATATACATGTAAAGAATAAATTAGAATAGTTCCTTGATTCTTTTAGGTTTCAAAACTTCTCTATTGATTTCTTTTTAATTTTCCATATGAACCATTTTTTTAAATATTCAACAACACATAGAAGTCAGAAGTGCAACGTATTCTATCAACACACTTTCTAGAACATTCTACAATACGTACAGGTTAAAAGTTCATCAATTTTTTTAAACTTTACGATATTTTTTTGTAACATTTTCTTGAACATTTAACGACACGTACAGGTTAAAAGTTGACAATTGTTTTAAGTTCGAACAGTGCCTTCCAAATGAAAGTAGCAGTGTAGTTGAGCTGAGCAAATTTTATCCTATGATATGTACTCCACGTTGAAACTGCTTTTTCTTAACCAATCACAAAGATGCTTTTCCACAAAACTAATGTGCACCCTACTTTTAAAAAAGAATGCTTTTCATGATATCTTTAGAGATAAGTTATAGATAGGAATTAGCATTTAAAAAACCTTTGAAATTCACTGTAAAAACCATGGGTTTCATGCACGTTATAGTTAAGAATTGGCATTTAAAAAACCTTTGAAATTCACTGAAAAAACCAAAGGTTTCAGGGGCGTTATAGTTAGGAATCCGCATTTAAAAAACCTTAGAAATTCACTGAAAAAACCATAGGTTTCAGGAGCGTTTTAGTTAGCTGGACATTTCCCTCGTACAAAACCCTAGAAATTCCCCTGTTATAGTTAGTTCAGCTAACTATAACTCGTGCCCCCGCAATGCACTACTGATGACGTCACATATTACATCACTCATGACATGGTCAGTGACATCACTTATGACATCTCTGATGACATCTGAAATGACATCACTGATGACGTAATCCATGTGATAAATTAGTGCATCTTCTCGCACCCTAATATAAGCTTTGATACACCGACTCAAAATTTCAGACGGCCATTCTCAAAACCATAGATACTCCAATACCAATAACTACATACCTACTCATTGACTCTTAGGTCTACATACACCTCCACTCACTCACCTGTACAGTCACTCATACTTACAGTCACTCTGTACAGGACTATCATATGCATTTATACACCTATATAGACACTCACACACCGCCAATCATCCATTGAGGTACTGACACACCTAGTCAGTTGTGCAAACAATTAAACACAGTCCAATTTACTCACCTATACAGCTAAACACACTCAAATTCACTTACTCATAAAAATACTAACAAATTCTGACACTCCTATACAATTACTAATACAAGCACACACTCCTCCATACAGGCAGTCTCACAATCACACACTCACATATACCCACTTATATACTCTTACACACATATATACTGCCTTTCACATATGTAGTTACTGACACATGTACAACTGAGATATACATTCAATCACTAACACACTCATACATACACTCACCCAACCATACAGTCCATCACAGTTGCACTCTTAAAACCATGCACCATAGAATCACCCACTCACATATCTATGCACAGAGTCACACACACCCTACTCACACAAACACTCAGGCACCCGTACAGATACTCAGACAACCAATCAATAACCCATATAGACACTCATATAGCTATTCACAAAACCATGTAGCCACTTATACACCAACACACAGACACATACAGACATTCATACAATTTAATCACTAGTCTGCAGTAAGATACATTTAATGACTCACTTATAGAGTCAGTTACGCACCTAGAAAATCACCCATTCACACACTTATACACCCACTCATTCTTCCATAGGCCTTTCACTATAAATATATAAAACATATTTAAACTTTTAAGAAAAACACACATTCACTGGATGATGTCATCAGTGATGTCATTTCAGATGTCATCAGTGATGTCATCAGTGATGTCACTGACCATGTCATGAGTGATGTAATATGTGACGTCATCAGCAGTGCATTGCGGGGGTGCGAGTTATAATTAGCTGAACTAACTATAACAGGGGAATTTCTAGGGTTTTGTACGAGGAAAATGTCCAGCTAACTAAAACGCTCCTGAAACCTATGGTTTTTTCAGTGAATTTCTAAGGTTTTTTAAATGCTGATTCCTAACTATAACGCCCCTGAAACCTTTGGTTTTTTCAGTGAATATAAATATAATTGTTACTTTTACAATGCATTTAAGTACATTTTATATATAATAAACATGCACATTTACAATATATATTATATATGCAATCTGTTTTATAAATAAAATGAATGATTATTATATGGATATATTAATAAGTGTGTGTGTGTTTTTATCTTTATATTAATAAGTGTGGTCCGTGTCTGTGATCTCTTGGTGTGAGGCTTCAACGATTCAGCCACACCTAGTGAGCATTACCTGTTGGATATATATATATATATATATATATATATATATATATATATATATATATATATATATATATATATATATATATATATATACCCACTTGGGCACGACATCTCTTTTGACCGTTTGGGGTTTTCTATTTTCCCATTACAATGAGCACTGCGTAAGGGATAGCGTTAATATTTAACGTTGCGGAGTATGCAACACTATTGCCCACTATGGCAATGATTTTTGTATTAAGAAGCAGGTTTGCTTTTTTTTTTTCCATCTAGTAACTTTATTTATGTAAGCGCGTACTCCTTTACTTTGAAATACTCCCTAACTTTATTGTTCAATGAGAACGATCTAACACGCAGGTCTTGGGAAGGATAGTCCCCGGTCTGCGAAAGCGAGCGTATATCGCGGTGCAGTTAATGTGGTTTGTGCAACATTGATTTTTTATTTGACATTAACTCATGATGTTTCCCCGATGTGAATGATTTTTCTCTGACAGAAGCGGCGGGAATAATTGTTTTATTCTGTTGAATTTGCAGAAATGTATACTTGTGTTTGAAATCTGTCTTCACTATTTTTTGTTTTTGTTAAGTCACATGTTTATTTATTAAAGAAACTCGATTTCACTAACGGCACTTGTGATCAAGGGACAGGGTCCCGAAACGCGTCGAGATGCCAAATTCTTGCCAATAAATCACTGCTTAAGAAGCCAGGTTGGAGTCCGTGGTTGCTGTTGTTCTCCTTGGAATACTACAGTGAGTTTTGTGTTGTTTGGAGGCTCGCCCCCTCACCACGGACCGCTGCCGTAAGTGGCAAGGTCATGGCGATTTCAGTGCAGAAGCACTGAGTCTGTTTGTTCTTATATATATATATATATATATATATATATATATATATATATATATATATATATATATATATATATATATATATATATATATATATATATATATATATATATATATATATATATATATATGCATAAAAGCTATCACACATAAACGCATATATTGTTTATGCACACATTGATATATAGATAAAAAATGTTTCATTGTATATCTATATATTTTAATTAATTGTTTCTCAATAAATCAGTGTGTGCATTTATATGTATTTATTATGCAACAAAACATAGATTGCACAAATTATATACATATATATGTATGTATGTATGTATGTTTGGCCACTCCTTTGCAGCAAAGATTGTGGACGCAAGTGCCTTCAGGTGTAAAAAAGATATTTATGTACCTGGTACCATATTTGCAGTTAAGAGGCCAAAGGTTTTTTAATGTTAATGTGTGCCACACACATAAATGAAAAAACTTTTTGCATTAGACAGTGCCTGCGTTCACTGTCTTTGTTTCGAATGAACAGACGTATTATACGTTATGGTTTCTGTATACACCTGGGGAGTGCATTTGATGCACGAGTATTTGGGTATGTTGGCAGTCGAACAAGGAGGATGTAGGACTGGAGGATTGAGAGTGGATGACAAGTGAATTATACTGCCTGGATTCTGTTTAAGGATGAGCCAGGTGCATGCGTGGGCTGATTTAAAGAATGTCACTAGGCTAGTCTGATATCGGGAATGTTTGCGGTCTTCCGTGACTTTTCGTCGTTAATACAGTCTCCATCTCCATGAAGTGCAATATGTGAAGGGAGACTGGCTTTGCCCAACAGAAAAACATATGAATTGATGTCAGTAGTACTATCATTTCTAGGAGCAAACAATTGGTAGGAAAGAGAACTAATTTTAGAGTGGAGGCTGAAGAGAGGAAGAGGATTGGTCAGTCAGACATTATTTACAATGTAATACCTGTAAAAGAAGCCACTTTGTAAAGAGTAGTACTAAATTAATAAGGGTTACATTTATTTTATCTTCATTTCTGAGGAAAGGTAGAGAACCAAGGAGCAAAGAAGGGGAATGCCACCAGCACTACTAGCAGCAGTAGTAGCAGCTTGGCTGGGGCCCAGGGCGATGGTGCTGCAGGAGAAGCCCCATACTCTGAAGCTGTTCTAGTCCTTTCATTCCCTTCCACCCCTTCATTGTTTTAGGTCGAAGCTAGATAAGGATAACTGAACATTAATGAGAGATTGGTTTTGTAACTTGTGCAAATGGTTACTAGTAACTAAATATGTGTCTTATGTTTTTGTCTGATCCAGGAGTATTCATGCTCCTGAGGAGGAGGATACCACCATCCTGTTGCGAGGAGAGAGTGACATTTGGGACAAGTGGTAAACCACTTTCCTTTCGCAATGACAACTACTGCATTTGTTCCATCCAAGCCCAGTTAGCAATCCTTTTATAAATTATCCAGCCCGCTAAGATCATGTCTAATCCTCTCTTGAATTGGTACCTAGTGCCCACTCACCTATCACTTCCTCTATTCTCTCTGTCCCAGCCAGCAGCCCGAAAACTACAATGCCAACTCAGTATGTGCCATCATTTCCCATAGTTCTCTTCCCAAGTGACTACTTTTCATGGCTTCCATTACTGTTTCATCTTCCTTCCATTAATAATGCAACTAAGCTTACTAGTACATGATGAGTCTGGCACCCAACCAACCTATAGCTCAACCTTTACCTAGCCCAAGCCCCGTAATCTTTATAAAATACCTTACACTTCCTTGCCACATGAGAAGGAAAAATATTTTTGCAGAAGATTATTTGGGGTGGAGGGTGCAGCATAGGACTTAGTGTGGAACTCAGGAAAGAATAGGATAAGAGCTGGGCCATTGGAATTTATGTTGAAAGCTGTCCAAAAAAAAACATTCTGCCCCGCATGGATGGCTCTGTTTATGTTGCACATGTAGTCAAGTAAATTGTGCAGCATACATTTAATGTGCCATAACAACGTAATATATATTTATATTTGCCAGCTGATTTATTTATTGACAGTAACCTACATTAATTGTGTTGCAAGTGTCACCTCTTGAAATCACTTCAACTTTCAATCATTTTGATATAAACCACTAATTTATGTTTGATTATGGTGATGGCCATAGATTCATCCATATCACAGATTGCTACTGCAATACCTGAAGTATGTAAGGGAAGAATCTGAGCCTGTAACCAAGAATCACATTAAAAAATTCCCAATGGCCCTCGGTGCCCAGCAATTTTCTGCTACTGTACAACTATATGTAGAAACAAGTGTTTTCTTCTTTCTTTGTATTATCTAGCTACTCCTGCTGAAGGACCTGCCCTGAAGCACACTCCTGGTGGACCTGCCCCAGAGGCCCTCTTTCAGCAGAGACAGGCGGGCACCACCAGGAAATGAAGGCAACTGTGGCAGAGTACCGCCGGCTGGTGATCCTCAAGGAGGAGGAAAAGGCAGCAGCCACCATTGCCTCGTCGGGCCACCAGCCAGAGAGACCCTGACAGTGTCTTTGCATCAGGCAGCTGAGGTTCCGAAACACCCTTGTGTACCAAAACCAACACCATCTACTTCTGCCCTCCTCCATAAAATCGCTCAGGACCTGGAGGAACTGAAGAAGGATCAGAAGGATCTTTCTAAGAGGATATAGGCTTTGGAGACCCATTTCGTATAGAAATAGAGAGGAGATAGTACTTTTCTGAGCGGAGTGGGTGGAAACAGTTGTGGACAGGGTAGTTTAATTGGACCTTTAGGATTTAAGGTGTTATTGTCAAGGGTGTGGGGTGGGCCTGTTGTGGGGGGGAGAGGGCGGTAATGACAGTTGAGAAATGATGACAGGGTAATATGATTTTGTGTTTTTCTGGTTTGCTGGGTGAGGGGGTGATCCAGATGTGAAAAGAGAGGGAGGGAGTTAATTGTATTTTTTCTTAATAAATTAGTTACTTGAATATGTCCTTGTATTACTCGTTAGTGTAACATCACTGTTAATTAAAAAGGAAGCACTACCAACATATTGAAGAGACTGTCGTCCGTACCTGTTCCATCGTAAAGCAATTGTCACATACATTCCTAGCCATAACACAAAAATGACTATGACCACACACGCTTCTGATTCGTTTTGCTTTGACCAGTCTGCCAAAACCTCACACACTGTAACTAATGACTGCTAGTGTCAATATACACCAAAACAACAAACCCTCCTTCCTGAGGACTTCTTTCTTACCTGCATACATAAAGCTAGGTCTGCTACCTCTCCCACATGGCCCATACCTCACTTCAGGGTTTTCCAAACGGTCTTCTTTATGCTGATGTTTTTTTACTTTTATTTTTTAAATGTTTGTATTGGCATTTCGCAAACAAAATATTTGCAGTACATCAGCAGTAGCGTAAATAAAAGCATTAGCTTCATTTCAACCATTATGTAACTGCTTCAATCATGCTTTACATCAGTATTGCGGACAGAGCTGCATACAGTGTTGCATATAGCAATACCACATTTCGTGCCTAAATACAAAACCAATGCCTTTTATCGCAACATAACTCCCTCAACACCACCCCCACCAATATGGACGTCACTTGTAGAATTTATTGAACATCCTATTGTCATGTATATAAATTCCTATGTTTGTGTAGTATATGACTTCTGTGAGTCAACTGACACGGTCTGTGAGTTCATGTTAGGCCCAGTCTGTAGGTCGTGTATCATCGAGGACCATGCTAGGAGGTCGTCCGCCAGTCTCTCATTCTTTCTAGCTAGTTTTATTATGACTTGTTCAGCAGTGGCCCATGCACCCATATCTTTTACCCACCTGTCTAACTTTGGGAGTGTGGGACGTTGCCATTCAATCACAATGCGTCTTTCGCTAAAGTTATACCCAGAGGCACAAATTTCCCGCTGAGCTTCTTATTTTTAGGTGTAGGGAGCAGACCCTGTATCACTGTACGTGTCTTTCGCGGGATCTCCCATCCCGTTGCCGTTTTTAGGTCGAGCCTAGCAGCACGCATGCGCTGCTCAGCGAGGCTTCTTGTTATTACTCTTTGTGGGTCTGACTCCTCCCACACATTGGATTGGCGTCTGCATGTGTCTTTCAAGAATGAAAGCACACAAATGTCTAAAGGTAGGTGCATGTCCCACCTCTTTTGAAATGTTCACTCCCACTGCGTTTAGCCTTGGGAGTGAGCAGCTGGGCGCAGGTCGGCAGCTTCAGTGCTCATGGATCAGGTTACTATGTAAACTATGCGCCGTGCTTTTGCTTTCGCTTGCAATCTGGGGGCCCATCTTATGTTACACCATGCTGTTCTTATATCGCATTATGTTTTGTTCTGCTGTGTTATGCTCTCCTGGTATGCTTGTTCTGTTGATTGTTACTTTATGCCATGCTTGGTTATGCTCGGTTAGGTTTACTATAGTGTTTTGTTATGTTGTGTCATACTCTGCGAGTCTCTTAGCTGTCTCACATTTATATTCACTTCATAATAATTGCATCGAACGCGAGGCGTGTGTGCATGACACTTCAGTATCATTTGGTAAGAAGACACCCAACACCACGGTTTCGAATCAACTTTGTGACAGTGGCTGTGTCACAAACCCCACCCTCTTGGGCTGGTCCCCAGCCTATCAGCAAGCGAGGGCATGCTTAAACCTAAACACTGAAGAATCAAAACTGAAATTCCGAAGTTACCATTTAATATTTTGCTTTGAGGAAGCAGGCAGCTTTGTTGCTGTTTTTAGTTGCAACCCTGCTTCGTTTAAGACAGGGATGCGGGGCAAAGTGCTGTCCTTCTGAAAGAGGCAAGCATACTGGAGCCGTTAGGACGCTGGGTCCCAGGGAGACAGACAGGGTGGGCTTTAAACAGCAGGTACAAGCAATGTGGGAGCTGCAGGCGCTTCCTAAACAGGCACGGGTATTCTTTCACTGTGTTGGCGTCCAGCTTTTTATACAGCATTTAATACCAATAATCGCCCCGCTTCTCATCAGTTTTTGTGGATATGTGGACTTCGGCACTGTGCATCCTCCTCCCTCCACCCCGGGGTCTCCCTGCTGTGCCATGGCACGAATCGGCCGGCACTTTGTAAGTATGCATTTCTGCATGCTTGTGTTTTTTGTGTGCCTTTTGAGTCTCTTGCTTATTGGTTTCCGTGTGTGAGAGAGATTGTATGTGCGAGCGCATGTGTTTGTGGTGAGTCTCACTTTCCTTTCCTGTTAAGTTAGTTAACTTTAAGGGACAGTCAGCTTTTTTGTGACTTGACATCTCAACGCAGACTGCTAAGAGGGTATTTAAAGCAGTAAACCCAGCAGAGAATGCACCCTTCCCACTCAGAATGTCAAGGATGAGTAAACACAAGGGCAGTAGCTTCCTTTGACTTAGCTTATTAAAATTAAAAGTACTGCCATCGTTTGCAGATCAAGAGTAAAACAGGATTAACAAGCACATGTAGTGTGTGCTGGTTTGCTTTAAACATTAACATGCAAAATCTGGAGCTATTTTGTGGATATCGTTTTATGTCTCTGCCATCCTCCTGTTGCGTCTGTATCTCGCTGCCTTTCCCTGTGTTGCTTCTGTGTTCCATTGCCCTCCCCATGTTGCTTATGATTCCCCCTGTTGCTTCACCCCTTGCTCTCCCTGTTCCTACACCCCTGATTGATTTAAAAACGCTTTTGCACATTTGATTTTTGATTACCTTATTTGAATCAGTAACTAAAAAACGAAAGTGTCCATGTATGCATGGTGCCTACACAATTAGGCTGGCGGCCACGGAGGCTCGTGTGAATAAGAGCATTGCCTGCTGTCATTTTCCCACCCTAGGGGACCCCAACTTCCTCACGCAACACCCTACCCCAGATAGCTTGGTAGTGCAAGCCTCCACTTACCACGTAAATCCTTGTGCATTCCAAACCGCACCGGATCGGGAATCTAAGAGGCTGGACAACTTAAACAAGAAATTGTTTTCTTCCACCAGCCTGCACTGTGGTCCGTGAACACTGCATGCCTTTTGGGCCGCTATTTCCATGCACTGTGGGATATGGTTGTGCAGGTGCAGCCAACAATGCTGGAAGTGGCCCCGGCTGTACTCATCCAGACGGTTGCTGACGGGAGAGCCACAACGAAGTTCATGATCAGATGTAAATTAGACATCACTGATTCACTGGGCAGAGCGTTTTTGTTCGACAGTGTTATTAGCGGCATTCGGGTGACATTATGTGGAATCACTAGATCTATCCGCTCTAGGGTCCAAGACCACATTGAAGTCACCCCCCCACAGAAGTGCCCCAGGTCCAAGTTTGCCCACCATTCAGATCTCTGTAGAAAAATTGGGGGTCATCTACATTTGGACCATATATGGAGAGGAGCTTAAACGGGTGGCCCTGCAATGTACCATACAATAAAACATATCTCCCCTAGTGGTCACAGAGCACTTTGCAGATTAAAATGTCTACTCCAAGGGCACAGTTAGAATAGTATGCAACCTGCTGCACGCCAATCCATCCTGCTTACAAGCTCGCTTGCGTTTACTCCATTTGATGAAGTTCCTGCAGCATGCACATGTCTATGCTGTCTGCAGATATGCGAAGACGTTCTGTAGAAGTGAGCCTTTTCAGGGGCCCACCAGTGCAAGGGTTCGCCCTTCTTTGTCCTTTAGTCTTCAGACCAACAAAATAGTGATTGGCACGGAAGCTGTAATATCAAAACAATAGTTTATTATCACTCATGAGTGGGACTACATCGATACAGAACCATCAGGCAATGTATGAGGCAGTACATGGAATACAGAAACCAGGGTGCTCTAATACACCTTTTGTTGCAGTGTAAGCATGGAGACTCAAAAAGAGGCGGTACAAGTATACACAAGAATAGCTATTCACATACATGGACATACAGAAATCACTTAGTCAACAGAGTGGGAGGGGAAACTAAGCTGCTTACATCAGTTGGAATAGCCTGACAGTTACACTCTAAACAGGTGCATTTCTAGCAGCTACCTGCCTTTCTGAGCATGCGCAGTGCTCTGGCTCAGTACTGAAGGAGTTAACTATAGTTGATGACTCAGGCAGAATAGCAAAGCAGGCGACAGTGAAGACGGGAGCAGCACATGACAAGCACATGGCTAACTAAAATGGATGCCAAAACAAAATGGCTTTAGCTCATGCTAACAGCGATTTCTGCCGATTTCCACACACAACACTTTTAGCATTAGCTGAAGACATCTCTTGATTTTCAAGTAACAAAGAAAACATCTTGCACATCAATTTTCATCATATCGCTAACTTCTTGGTCTAACACATATTGGGTGTTCACATTCTTGACGTGTTTGGTGGGTCTACAAGCAGAAATACAAAGGGAGCAAAGCATCGGGCCACATTGTATGCATAAGCAGCATCACAGTAGGATCGAAAATAATACACATAGAATTGTCAACAGTTTCCAGCCCCAGGTGACAATGTCCATAACCAGCCAGTTAAAGTCCATGTTTCTGAATAAGGATGAATTTCAGCAGCTATCTTATGTAATTTAGAGATTGCAACAAAAACTGAAGGGGCATGATCAGGGATATAGACACAACAACTCCTCCCGATGATGCGACATGCACCACAACGATCAGCCAACACGACCTCGAGGACCATTATATTTTGGCGCACCACAATCCTCGCAATTTGCAGCTCTTCTGTGATGTTTCCAAGTGCCATAGCTGTTTGGTTGGTTACAGCCTCTACAACACGGGTCAAGCGTCTAATTTTCCGGCTGTTTAAGGCAGCACCAACAAAGAGGAACAATCCCAAATTAAAGTCAACATATTGCTGCAGTGCAGTGTCAGTCTGATCTACCTCATCATGATTTATTGTACTCTTAAATCTGTTTTTGGAAAAGTCATTAAACAGTTTATAGTTTTTATGATAGGATACAGGAGCCAAAAACACAGATGGTAGCAAAAAGGACACATAGCAAGTTCATGACCAACCAATGGGCAAATGGTAGTATCCTTTATTCCCACATATGAAGTAGGTATTGTGCGATGACGTAAAACTGCTGTTATTTACTCCAGTAATATTAAACACTAGAGTACAGTCGCTTTTCCCCACGGGAATACTACAACATTGTTCACACACAGGTCTGCTTGAGCTCTAGTAACAGCTATAACAAAAGGTCCATTAACCTTGGCAGTTCGAGTGTTTGGGAAATCATAATGTGTGGAGGAATTTCCTCGGCGATACTCCTCAATTTCCCATACAGTTCCTTTGGCATGTGGATCTCCTTCCTCATCAGGATAACAGACTCTGTTTAGCTGAAAGTTCAGTCTTCCTACACCATAGTCAGTGATGTTAGCAACATGAGTAGCCCTTAGCAGCGCAAACCATGCTCTGCAGGAGCCGTTGTGTGAAAATGGCAGAGGAATAAAAGGCGTTACTCCCTTCTTCTGATGAGCTGGCATCATTCCACACACCCAACAGTTGGTAATGTTCGTAGCATAATGTGTATGGTACAACATTTGAATGAACGTGTTGTTGAGATAAGACTGTCTATGCTTCTGCTCATGATAAGGGAGGGTGAAGTAGTAGTGCTCATGGGGACAGGAGTAGTAGCAGTCAGCAGATTTAGAGCAGGAGCTACTCCCTCTACAATCCATGTTATTGTAGCAGTGATGATAACAATGGCAGTAAGCCCAATTATAAACACAATTTTTCGATCACAAACTTTTGCAGCAGTCGATGTCTTCTCCATAGGCATATTTATCTCGATGTTGAACAACAAAGCAGATGGAACCCTAAAGTCCTGGGCAGCCATTGGTTTCTTCATTGAGTTTGAGACGAGTGTCCCAACCGAAGTCCCCCCCTTTGTAGCTCAGGCTTCACTAACCCAGGACGGTGGCTCAATCAGTCTCTTTCGGCAACAAACTTTCTCTTTTCCGGGGTTGTAACTGATATCGAGATGCACCAGGGATCGTGTGGTTTGGGAAGACTTCCTCAGGTTCTTCAGGTGACGTAGCTTGGCCTCTCTCTGTGTCCAGGATGTCCCGATAGTCCTTCAGCGCAGCAGGTTCTGCCAAGGTGGACGGTACTTTCTTGCAGTGGGTGGAATGGGCCCAGTTCTTCCGATTGGTGACTCTGACTGCAGTTCTGGTCGCCAAGAGCACCTGCTCACCTCGGGGCTAGGGAATTGGCTCTCTGGAAGAACTTCGTCACAACAAAATCACCTGACCGCAGACCATGACCCTCACCCTTCGACCTGTCAGGAAGAGCTTCTCGAACCTGTTGATAAATAGAAGACAAGCTGTCAGTTAACTGAGACAGGTAGTCACTCATCAATACACAAGGTACATCACGTATAGGGCGTGGTTTAGGAATCCCCCAAATATTCATTGGCCTTCCGAAAACCACCTCATACGGTGTGAGGCCAGATCGTGTATGTGGCAACGATCTAATGGATAGCAAAGCCAAGGGCAGTGCATCAGGCCATTTCAAAGATGTGGAAGCCTGTATTTTAGCCAACTTAAGCTTGAGGGTAGAATTGTATTGTTCCACTAGCCCTACTGATTGTGGGTGAAAAGAAGCATGCAACTTAATTCCCAATCCTTTCATAAGGTACTCAACAACTTGCCCTAAGAAATGGGGTCCATTGTCACGCCACGAAACTCGACAAACGGCGAATCTGGGGAAAAACTCCTTTAGAAGCACCTTTGCTGTAGTAAGAGCTGTATTATCTTTCGTGGCGTATGCCTCTATCCATTTACTAAAGGCACAGACCACTACTAGAACGTACTTTAAGTTATTACAGCGTTCCAGCTGGATATAATCCATTTGCAGAACCTCAAAAGGTGCAGTTGGTATTGCAAACCCTCCTGTTGAAGTTCATGTTCCCTTTCCAGGATTATACTGGAGATAAATCAGACAAGACTGGACTATCTTTTTAGCCATGCTGGCAATCTCTGGATGATCCCAAACTTGCGTAAGTAACTTCACTATGGAGGATGCTCCAACATGTGCCGGCCCATGTGCCATATGAATCATAGGGTGTAAATAGGCTGTGGGTAGTCTCCACCTGGTCATGTCTTTATTTCTCCAGATCGCTGCATATCCAGCACTTCTTCCCTGGCATCATGCCAACGTTCAGCCTGTGACTTAACCACATACATGGATGTAGTACTTCACTGCATTGCAGTCTCATGGGCTGTGTGATCCACGAAGGCCTTGCCCTGTCCTATTTTATCAGTCACTTTCTTGTGCGCGCTACACTTAACAATCCCTACTTTCTTAGGATATGTCAAAGCAGTAAGGAGATTATTTACTAATTCCCCATGCACTATTTGTGTCCCGTGTGATGTAAGGAAGCCTCTTTCCTTCCAGAGTAGCCCAAAATCGTGAGCCACTCCAAAGGCATATCTGCTATTGGTGTAGAAGTTAACAGACAGGTCTGTGCTAAGCTCACATGCTCTTGTCAGTGCTATCAACTCAGCTGCCTGAGCTGACTTCTGTGGGATGCGAGCTGTCTCAACAACTGTCTGAAGTGTCGTAATTGCATAAGCAGCTGATGTCGTGCCATCGGGCAACTTCAAGCAAGACTCGTCAACCCACAATTCCCCATCAACTTCAAAAAGAGGCATATCTTGTAGGTCAACCCGACCCTTTGTTTGTTCTTCAGTAAGAAATATACAATCATGAGACTCTTGTGACTGAGACTGAATAGCTGGAAATGGTAATAGTGTAGCGGGATTTAAAGTCGAACATTTTTTCAGTGTGATATGAGGGGCCAAGAGTGTCAATTCATATCCTGTCAAGCGAGAACTAGTTAAATGCTGCATTTTCGTCTGGTTTAAAAGGGCATCGACTGAATGAGGCACTAACACAAGCAATCTGTGTGATAAGACTATTCCCTCACTTTGACGTATGGGCACAGCTGTTGCCGCCACCACTCGAAAACACCCAGGCAAAGCACGGGCCACTCGATCAAGGACAGCTGAGAAATATACACAAGGACGCTGCTTATCACCTTGTGCCTGTACTAAAACTGAGAGAGCACAACCGTCCCTCTTGTGTACATAAAATGTGAAGGACTTAGTGTAGTCTGGAGTTTCTAATACTGGTACAGAACAAAGAGCTTGACGTAACTTCTGGAAAGCATCCTGACATTCAGTAGTCCATGGGAGGGGCATCGGAGTGTCTTTATTCAAAAGGGCCAACAAGGGTTTAACAATGTAAGAAAAACTAGGACTCCACTGCCTACAAAAGGAAGTAAGACCAATCAGTACATGAACATCCATCTGAGTATGGGGCACAGGTGTGTCTAAAATGGCTTGAATGCGGTCTGATGTGATTGCACGTCCCTCCTTAGACAGGAGGTGACCTAAATAGGTAACCTGCTGTCTACAATATTGCAATTTCTTCTGAGAGACTTTATGATAATGAGATGCAAGGAATGATAGCAATGACCAAGTCCCTTCTTCACACCGTTCAGGGGTATCAGCAGCCAAGATGTCATCAACATATTGAATAAGAGCCACCCCTTTCGGTACAGGAAAATAATCAAGCTGTCTTTTCAATGCCTGGCTATAGATGCTAGGACTCTCTGTATACCCCTGTGGAGATCTACAAAATCTGAATGAGTATTATTCAAAGTGAAGCCGAACAGATAACGGCTGCCAGGATGAATAGGTATCGAGAAGAAAGCATTCTTCAAGTCGATTACACTGAATGTAGTTGCAGTCGGAGGAACCATAGTAAGAAGTGTCGTGATGTCAGAGACTACAAGTTATTGGGGCACTAAAATCTTATTAACCTCTCGTAAGTCAATGATAAACCTGTATATTTTAGTATCAGCGTCTTTTTTTCAGAATGGGAAGGATAGGACTATTACAAATATTGTAAGAGACTTCTTCCACAACCCCTACTCTAATCAGATCTTGAACAATACGTATTAGTGCCACTTCACCTTCTTGAGATATTTTTTATTGAGGCAGTTGAGGCAATGAAGCTCCCTCCTTTACTTGAATATGGACTGGTGGGATAACCATTTGTCCCACGTCGGTATCTGATGTAGCCCATAAGGTACTAGGTAGTGATGCCAAAGCAATATCTTTTCTAATGAGACAACACTTCTCAACCATAGGATAGTTATCATTCAAAATAACTTGCACACCTTCTAGGGAACAACGTGTCGTAGCATGAAAATGTTTGAGCATATCGAGACCCACAATGTTGTCCGGCTTGTTAGGGGAAGCAGAAAAGGACATGCGGCAGTGAATTTATCAACATGAAATGCAAATGGCTGTGACAGTGGGCTAAGGGAAGGTGTCCCATCGAATCCTATTGATGTTATTGTCAAGCCAGACAGGGGAGCCCTAGGAACCAATTGTTTAGACAGGGCGCTATGAGTAGCTCCTGAATCAACCAGAAATCAATCAGTAGAACCCAAGACGTTTGCATCGACATAGGGACCCTTCTGATCTACTGGGACTTCAACTGGTTCCTTACCCCAGCCTAGGCATTCCTATGCATAATTAGAGTCCTTCAAATCCTCAGTCGTATAATCGGACATTTTATATTGATTTCGCCTGTCAAAAGTGTTAGAGGAATTTTGAAAATGCTCAACTGCCTAAAACCTAGTACGATCATCCATACCTCCCCTATTTCATAAGTTCCCTGGGCGGCTTCTCTTATGTCCTCTACCACGCTGATACTGCTGTCCTTGCAAAAGGAGGAACTCAAAACGCCAATGTCCAATCTCCTTACAATAAGCACACTGATCAGAAGACAAAGTTGTTCAAGGGAAAGGGGGTGCACCAGGATGATACATCACACGTCTGCCTCTACCACCACCTCTATAAGATGGACCATAAACCTGAGCTAACATAACCTTCGTCTTTAAGTCCTTAGCCTTTTTATCCTCATTGCCCATTGCTTCCAATTCCTACCGTTCATAATACTGAGCCATAGTCAAAAGAGAGACTGGGGAAGACGTAGTCCATAAACTCTCGCTGGTCTTTAGGCGACTAGCTATTCCTGGCAACATGTTCGAGACAAATTTGTCAACGAACAGATGCTTGCCCGTGTCATCTGTCAATGACTGCCCACTAAAGTCATGGAATGTCTCCTCAAAACGTGTAAAGAAATCAGAAACCGATTTGTCCACTTTCTGTTTACAAGATGCCAACATAGTCCAATCTATCTTTTTAGGAGGTATAAGAGTTTTCAACTTAGTTATTATGGCCTTTGGGAGGACTAATATCTCTTGTTGCGGTTTCTGAGCAGGTTCTCGTGCTGTGTCTAATCTCTCTATTTCTATCCAATTATCTCCGAAAGGTGTACGATCGTCTATTTTCCGAATCGATCTCCACATATCAGGGGGTAAGATAAGCCTGAAAAACATGTCAGTATCAGGCAAAGTCATAGTGCAAGAACTAGTAGTTCCTTCAACTTCCTCATAAAAAGCAGCCGGATTTTTCCGTGGGTCAGGCAAAGCAGCTTTAAGAGCCATGACATCCGCTCTACTCCAAGAAGTATAAACCCAATTATAAACAAAATATCCCTTCACATCATTTGAATCTTTATTGTCACTTGTACCCGCACCCCTAGGAGGAACATATAAAGGCGCAGCTTCACGCATTGGTTTCCTATGAACTACAGAAATACTGGTTTCCTTATCTGCCCCTGGATCTTCATCATGTGACACGGGGGTCTGATCTGTTTGTTCAATTGGAACTGTACCAGCTGTCTTTTTCTCCTCTCGCAAACGGAATTCATCAGTTCGTAGTTTAACCATTCGTCTAATTAAGTCGGCCACCTGAGAAGGGAGAAAAAGACCATCATTCAATTGTTTATGATCAGCAGGTTCTAATTCATCGGAATGTTTCCTAAAATTAAGTAAACGACTCTGCAAAATATATCTGCTCTGATTCTGGCCATTGCAGAACCATCGCTATAAGGTCTGGAGGAGAGGTGGGACCGCGAGCTGCTTTATGAGCAGCAGATCTAAGAGCGGCCGCATGCTCAGCAGGCCGCAGAGCGCGAGTCGGCCGTCCACCTTCTGCATCTGTCCCTTTCTGACCTGAGAAAGATGTACCGATATCTAAATCGTCCTCAGGGGCAGAGGAAAAAGTATATGGGGGCGGAGATCGATCTAACAAAATTGAATCATCCTGAGGTTTATGAAGTACAGGATAAAGGGGGCGCCGGACAGGGTACTGACCATTTACCTCTAGATAGCGCTCCCAATCCTCTTTCATTTCTTTCATCTCTTTATATTTCAGTTCCAGCGCTTTCATATAGATATTTTTGCGCTGTTCTTTATCTGCTATAGCTTGCTCTTTTCTCACTCTCTCATGCGCTTCTTTCTCCCACATTCGTACACAATCAAACAAACCTTGTCTGCTTTTATGCTTGAACACACATTGTTCCACATACTGGATCTTTCTAAGATCAAATGGCCCATTTAGTGGCCATCGTAAATCAGGATCCTTTTTTGTGTATTTTTTCCACAATGCACTATACATTATGGAAGAAATACCGTGTTTAACGTACATGTACCTATTCGGTGTCCCTTCAGGGGGAGCCAGCTTACTTCATTCTAAATCCATTTAGGTACCTCCAAGAAAGCAACACATCTTACGAAGTGTGCTAGAAACAGGCATGCCAAAACTATTATAGTAAATATAATATTATAGCAAAAGGGTACTAATCACAAATACAGTACCGTTCCAAATATTAAAAAGTTAGAGAAAAATCTCCTCTTTGCCTGCCTATGTATGTTGCAAGGTACATATTAACCAAACCAAACCAGAATTTTGGCCAAACAAACCAGAAATCAAGAGTGCCGCTATAGCGACCTTACCAAACAAAAGTCTCCAACCTCCAACTGCCAAGTTCTGAATTCGACCTAATGGTCACTGTAAGACGAACGCCAAAGGGATCTCAGTCGGGACCGGTCTTCACCTGGAGGGTCAAATCGGGAAAGTCGGAAAAGCACTTTGGTCTGCAATGACAAGGGTCTCCTCGTGCAGCGTACGTCCTCAGCAAAATTCCAAACCTCCGTCAAGACCACTCTGTCGGGCGGCCGCGTCTCCGATGAGCCCCACATGGCGGGTGCCAATTTGTAGAAGTGAGCCTTTTCAGGGGCCCACCAGTGCAAGGGTTTGCCCTTCTTTGTCCTTATGTCCTCAGACCAACAAAATAGAGATTGGCATGAAAGCTGTAATATCAAAACAATAGTTTATTATCACTCATGAGTGGGACTACATCGATACAGAACCCTCAGGCAATGTATGAGGCAGTACATGGAATACAGAAACCAGGGTGCTTTTATACACCTTTTGTTGCAGTGTAAGCATGGAGACTCAAAAAGATGCGAGCCTGACAGTTACACTCTAAACAGGTGCATTCTAGCAGCTACAGGCCTTTCTGAGCATGCACAGTGCTCTAGCTCAGTACTGAAGGAGTTAACTATAGTTGATGACTCAGCCAGAATAGCAAAGCAGGCGACAGTGAAGATGGAAGGAGCACATGACAAGCACATGGCTAACTAAAATGGATGCCAAAACAAAATGGCTTCAGCTCATGCTAATAGCGATTTCTGTCGATTTCCGCAATTCCTCACCTTATGCCTATCGTTGAGACCCCGTACATTCCAGGTTACATATACAAGTGTTTGCATTCAAACGTATGTGTGAGTATGCTATTGCCGGTCGCATGCGCGGGAGCCGTCATGCATGAGAACTTACATCAGCACACTGAGTGTCAAGAAAGGGAAAGATGCAACTTAATAATTTGTAAACAAGACGCTGCCAGCATCAACAAAACCTCAACCTCAAGCGCGGCTCAGAAGGCGTACGGGCTTGCAGTTTATTTCAGATAGCGCCTTGGAGGAGAATCCAGATAGTGCCTCCACCCACCGCGGCGCTCTTGTAGGGATCTGCAGTTCATCCCCGGGCCCCCAGTTGGCAGAACAAAGAGCAATGCAATCACGCGGGCCACCAGCCAAATGTCAGCCAGCCTCCGTATGCCTCACTCCCCAGGACTCAGTCCCTGCAGCTCAGGGCAGCTTTCATCATTTTAGGCAGTAGCCACGCTGCAATCGCAGCATTAGGGGATAATGGCCATGTCTTACATAATCTCCTCCGCATACTTGGGCTGCCGCAAATCTACACACCGCTGCCGATGGCCCATGCTCCCCCGGCCTACTTTCTGTGAGCCAAGCATGGGTCGGACGACCATCCCCACTCCGGCAGCCACTCGGCAGGGCCTTGACCGTCCTCGCTAGCCCCTCTTCCCAAGTGGCCAAGCCCTGTTCTGAGAATTTATGAATTCTGTCCTGGGGGCTGCTGATGCTCTCCCAGACTCGGGAGCCACGCAACATGTCCTTGCAGGTTCACCAAGTCCATCATAAGGCTTGGCCAGACTAGCGCCAGAGTGTCCACTCCCCACTGTCTTTCAGTCCTCAAAAACAGGTGTATCAAATGCGATAGTGCAGGGGGTGTGCGGGCGCCTCCATACAGGTCCAGATGTCCCTTTTATCACAGGATAAATGAAGGATAAGCTCTGAGGCCAGCAGAGATTCTCTAAGTGGTGGCCATCTTGTGACCCAGTTCTCTAGCACCCCCCACGTAAGATCTTTTGTTGACTGCAGCACCTGTTGTCGACTTTCCTGCAATGATTTGATCTGTGGCTGAGAACATTCCATTTCAGTTTCACTGCTCTGTACTACTGCAGTCACTGCAGCACCTGAGAGACATGGATATAGGTTTTGGTGGTGGTGGTGCCATTTATGTAGGAGTGATCCCCCAAGCCTCTTTCTTCCCAGAGGAGGATTCAACAGGTACATCACTTTCCCTAAAAAAGAACGAGGGCTTGATACCAGTGTTGTCAACAGGGTTATTCTCCTCCCCACCTGCTGCATTTGACACTTAGCACTGCGAGCAGAAGCACTTAGTAGAGGAGGACTCAGGTGTCATTATCTGTATCAGTACAGTGTGTGATGTCTTGTGCACCTATGAGCAACACATAAGTCTGTGAAACGTGGGCAATCAGAATCTAGTCAATGTAACACAAGTGAAGTCATCATCATCATCTCAAATGCTTTGCAATAGTGTACCCAAACCATGCATAAACTATTTTACTCACAACATCATTTCACATGGAAATTTTAGTTTGTGTCCCTCCAGAGCTGTAGTACCCCTATGGAAGTTATATGGTGCAGGGAAAAATTGAATAAATTATTTAATTAATTGCTGACTCCTATGAGAGGCAGGAGGTGTACAGAAACAATAAATAAACAATTTAATTAATTGCCGGTGTCCGTCCAGGGGGATGATACCCTTTGGTAGGCAGTCAAAAATCGAAAACAATGCTGGTGCCCTTCTGGGTCCCAGGGGACTCTATGGGGGGCCAGTAGAGGAAGGAAACATTGAAAAAGATCATTAAATAATTGCTAGTTCCCCTTCAGGGCCCATGAGGACTGTATGGAAGGCAGACAGATATTGAAAGAATTAAATTAAATAATTACTGGTGCCCCTCCATAGCCATTGGACACAATTCTAATTAGTCACAAGCACAAATAAATGTATCAGGAAAAAAGAAAAATGAATACAAATGTCATAGGCCTCTTCTATCAATGCTCCTAGAAAATGGCTTGTAAAAGTGAAAGAAATGGATTGACACACACACTGACTGCACACACTGGCGGTAGGTAGTTCATGTAGGCATTGATCACAAATACTAAATGGACACCAAAACACCCCACCCTAACTTCACAGGATGATACTCGCTGCATGTACAGCAAGCAGATAAAATGGTGGCCTACGAAAACACAGTACACATTGGCTACACAACATGGCCACCTCCATATTGCCAGCAAAGGAGGAGGCATAGAGGACAAAAACAAAATGGTGGCTTATGACAAACATAGGTCAAACTGGCCAAACGAAATGGCCACCAACACATGGCCAGCAAAGTAGAAGGCATGTAGAACAAAGAAGACAATTGTCCTGCCCTGCCCTGCCTGGAGCACCTTCCCCCACAAAAACATCTTGTAGCATCTCAGGGAAATGATTGTGAAAATATTATTTACCCAATGTGTCAAGCCCACGCATTCACCACCCTTTACCCACCACCATTAAGGGCCTGATTACGAGTTTGGTGGTCCGACTGCCCAAACACCGTGGTTGCGTCCTCTAGAAGACTGCAGTGCCGGCAGTGTTCCTACCACCGTATTACTAGTTGACTGCGGTATCCGCGCTGTGGCTGCGGAGTTCTTCCGGCAGTGGTGAATGGTTTTCCATAAATATCGATGCCTAAATTAGCATTTTGACTGCATATGCGTTGAATACACACATACGCATGATACATGTGGAAAAATACCCCAACCTATTACCGGAGTCCGACCCATATGTGGACAGTCCAGACAATATGTATATGGTACAAAATGCACGTACCTGTGTACTGTGCAATCTGTATATGGTACAAATAGCACGTACCTTTGTATCGCCACAGACAGGGTCCTAATCGTCGCGTTAAAGATGTTGCTGTGATGGGGGGACCTGGAGACTGGGATCCACGTCAAATTCTGATAGGAAGAACAGGAAAGGGGTGAGTATAAACCCCAAATCCTTAGTTTCCGCCAATTTTAAGATGGCAGTCCCACCGCCACGTTCGAATTGTCGGAAAGCAAACTCGTAATACGGACACCGGTGAGACTCCTGTAATCAATCAATCATTGTACTTGTAGAGCGCACTACCTACCTGTGAGGGTCTCAAGGCGCTGAGGGAGGGGGTGCTGCTATTGCTCGAAGAGCCAGGTCTTGAGGAGTCTTCTAAGGTGAGCAGGTCTTGGGTCTGTCGAAGGTGGGTAGGGAGGGTGTTCCACATGGAGAGGGAGGAGTCGAGGATGATTCCTAGGTTGTGTGCGTGGTTGGTGGGTGTTGGTGCTGTTCCCAGCATGGTCGGCCACCAGGAGTCGTCCCAGGCTGAGGGGGGTGGGTCCGAGGAACGACCTTCGTCTTGTCCGAGTTCAGTTTTAGTCGGCTGCTCCTCATCCATTCGGCGACGGTCTTCATTCCCTCGTGGAGGTTGGTTTTGGCGGTGTGCGGGTCCTTGGTGAGAGAGAGGATGAGCTGGGTGTCGTCGGCGTAGGAGATGATGTTGAGGTTGTGCTGGCGGGTGACGTGTGCGAGGGGGGCCATGTAGACGTTGAACAGCGTCGGGCTGAGGGATGATCCTTGGGGTACGCCGCAGATGATGTCGGTGGCTTGGGATCGGAAGGGTGGGAGGCGGACGCTCTGGGTTCTTCCGGAGAGGAAGGACGTGGTCCAGTCCAGGGCCTTCTCTTGGATTCCGGCTTCTTGGAGGCGTGTCTTTAGCGTGCGGTGGCAGACCGCGTCGAAGGCGGCTGACAGGTCCAGGAGGATGGGGGCTGATGTTTTGCCGTTGTCTAGTTGGAGCCTGATGTCGTCTGTGGCAGCGATGAGGGCCGTCTCGGTGCTGTGGTTTCTTCTGAATCCGGACTGGGATGGGTCTAGGATGTTGTTGTCCTCGAGGTAGCTGGACAGTTGCGTGTTGACGATTTTCTCGATGACCTTTGCCGGGAACGGGAGTACGGAGATGGGCCGGAAGTCCTGGAGGTCCTCGGGGTCCGCCTTGTGCTTCTTGAGAAGGGCGTTGATTTCGGCGTGCTTCCAGCTTTCCGGGAATGTAGCTGTCTCGAAGGAGGTGTTGATAACCTTCCGTAGTTGGGGTGCGATGGTTGCGTCTGCTTTGTTGAATATGTGGTGTGGGCAGGGGTCTGACGGTGATCCTGAGTGGATGGAGTTCATGATCTTGTGTGTCTCGTCGTCATTGAGGTTGGTCCAGGAGGTCAGGCCGTTGATGCGGGTGGTGTTCGAAGGGCTGGTGGGCTTTGGCGTTGTCGGGGCGGTCGTGGTGTTGAAGCTTTCGTGGATGTCAGCGATCTTGCGGTGAAAGAAGGCGGCCAGCGAGTCGCACAGTTCTTGTGAGGGCGGGATGTCGTTGGCGCTGGGGTTGGAGAGTTCCTTCTCGATGCTGAAGAGCTCTTTGCTGTTGTGTGCGTTGTTGTCCAGGCGGGCTTTGAAGGATGATCTCTTGGCTAATCTGATGAGGTGGTGATGTCTGCGGGTGGCGTCCTTGTGGGCTGCGTGGCTGTCCGGTGTCTGTTTGTGGAGCCATTTCTTCTCCAGTTTCCGGCAGGCTCGTTTGGAGGTCTGGAGCTCTTCGGTGAACCAGGTGGCTTTCTTGCTGGTGCGGCTGTTGGAGGGTTTCTTGAGCGGGGCGAGGGTGTTGGCGCAGTCGTTGAGCCATTGTCTGAGGTTGCGGGCATCGGCGTCTGGGTCGGTGGCGTCCGTGGGTGGGTTCTGGGCGAGGGTGGTGGTCAGCTGGTCCTCGGTGACTTTGGTCCAGCAGCGGCAGGGCAGCTGTTGGGTGCGGTGGTGCGTGGTGGGTTTCTTGTAGGTGAAGTGGATGCAGCGGTGGTTGGTCCAGTGGAGTGGTGTTCGCGAAGGAGACGTGGGCGCAGGTGGAGAAGATGGGGTCGAGCGTGTGTCTGGCGGCGTTGGTGGGAGCGGTGACGAGTTGTTTGAGGCCGAGGTTGTCAAACAGGGTGGCGGAGTTGGTGGCGTTGTTGTTCTCGAGGTGGAAGTTCAGGTCCCCGTGGAGGATGTAGTCCGTGGAGGCGATGGCGTGCGTGCTGGCGAGGTCAGCGATGGAGTCGCTGAACTGTGCCCGGGGTCCGGGGGATCTGTAGACGAGGGTCCCTCGGAGGGTGGTGTTGGGGTCGGTGAGGATCCGGAAGTGCAGGTGTTCGGCGGTGCTGAGGGTGTCGTCTGAGTGGGTGGAGATCTTGAGGGTGAACGATGGCTATTCCTCCTCCGATTCCATTGGTGCGGTCCCTGCGTGTGATCTTGTATCCGTCCGGGATGGCTATGGCGATGTTGGGGGTCGAGGATTCGTTCCACCAGTTCTCGGTCAGGGTGGCAACGTCCTATGGCTGCTGAATTTCCACAACCGCAGTGGTCTGCGGATAGCTGGAGGTGTCGGCGGTTCAACCGCAGTCTTAGAAAAGGAACCTCGATAATCTGGTAATACAGCAGTTGGACTTTCTAGCTCGCAACAGTCAGACTGCGGCCACGGCGGTTCCTGGACCCCCAAACTCATAATCTGGCCCTAAATCAGCTGTGCAAAGGATGAAAATGTAATTAAGTTTAAAAATAAAATTCCATGATCACAATGTGTCAAGCATGTCCCACATACACATAGGGAAGAAGACGGTAGATGAGAATAAAGGAAGATTTATGCCTAAATGGACCTGGACTCCCAGGAGCCAGCCAAACCCTATCCACCTGAAGGCACATGCAGACAAAAATATTATACATTTTGCGTTTAACCCAAGGCCATCCGCGACAATCTCCTAAAGGTTTTTAAAAAGAATATGGCACAGCCGCAGTGAGAATTGAAAAAATAGAGCATAAATACACCCAAGGCCTACTGCAGGGCAGACTAGGACCCAAACAACAAAACATCATCACAGTAAAATAATAAACAAATCGGTGCAAAATTGACAAAAGCCATACAGGAAAATTGAAAAAAAGTATATTTCACCCCTGGCTTCCAATCATCAAAAAAAGAGTGGCAACATTTTCCCTTAAAAAAAAAGTTAATCCCACATGATCCCCTACTCCAAACCAGACTTCAGGCCACCCTCTCACAAAGATACAAAATACTAAAAAAACTAAAAAGAATAAAGAAAATAACAATACATTTTTTCGAAAGTGCTGCATTAAACTTATCTTATTTTATTTTTCTTAAAAAGTTAAGATTCCTTGGGTCTTGATGCAGCAGAGATTGCAGACAAAGAGAGCGATTTCCCTCCAAAAGCTTAATCCAAAGTGACCATGGGCTGTGCAAAACAGAAGGAGGAGTCTTCGGGACAGGAAGAGGAAGTTGCTACTGTATGTACTGTAGCCTCCCAGTCTCTATGGCACGTCTGTCCTGTAAACAAAAACATTTTAAAGTGTTTTTTTTGCGCAAAAGAAAATAATCAAATAGGGTAAAGCATTTGCCCTAACACGCATGCGGTTGCTCGAGTAAAAAAATCTACCCAAAATGCTGACCGGCTGCTGCAGCTTTAAAGAACTACTGCTCGCATTCGAAAAACCAGCTGGAAATTCTGATCGCATTTGCAGGATTGCTATCGGCTAAAAGACGACTAATCCAAACATTCATGCTGTCACGATGTATTGGGATGCAGCCCGAGTGATTGCCAGTGGCTGAGTTTATGTCAAGCATTCCATCCATCACCTTGTTGTTTTTGCATTCGACGTCCTAAGTGTGCTGGGTATGCCCAGACGTGGGTCCCGAGCTCACTGTGCCACTGGAACCCAGCTTTACCTGGCTGAACAGCCCTAACTAGGATGAAATGGGTTGTAGGTTGTTTGTGTTCAGTTTAGAGAGGACATGGCCTGGCGGGTCAGATTGGACTGTTCCCATCAGGAGCAGGGTGAAGGGTGATTCGCATAAGACTGGGTCCAAACTGAGGTGGCATTGTGGGCGATTAATGATGGATTGGGATGCGGTCCTGAGCGAGTGCCAGTGTCTGAGATTAATTCAAGCATTCCAGCCATCATCTTTGTTGTTTTTTGCATTTATCGCGTTGTTTGAGTGCATCTCATAGTAAGATTTTCCCCAAAAGAGAGAATTGGTTATTCAACCTGGTGTCATGGTATCAAAATTGGAAATTACACAGAACTAATGTACCACCACATTACAGAATTAATCCAATTACAACTAAGCCAATATATAAGTACAGACATACAACTGTTGTCCCTAGTGACAATCAATAGTGTTTCATTTTTGGAAAAGTTAAGATGAAAAACAAATTTAATCTTAAAACTGCATTGTGCTGACTTCAGCGTCTTTTTTCACTTTAGTGCCAAAAGAAGTTCTGAGTCTGAGTTTAATCCGGCAACAAAACCAGTGGCAGAGGCAAGTTTTACAAGTATCATTTATCAACTCTACTGTGGTACCCTGGTTAGTGTATGGAAATGTATTTGATTAACCTGTATTCTTAGATGATCTGTGGATGTACTAATGAAACATGATTGTATCCATCAAATTCTTCATTGGCAAAATTTGTTTATGTAAACAAATGGCCTGCAACAAACATTAAAACTGTACACCTTGTTTTTTTTTTTGCATAACTGTAACTTGATTTTGTGGCAAACTGATGCGTTGTCTTTATTCTTGATTATTTGTGTTCAAACAATGGTGATAGAGGCATCTCCATTGTTGTATGATAAATTATTATTTTTGTAGCTCTTTTATTAATTTTAAATAAAGACAGGTTTACAAAGTACATGGTGTGGTATGTGACATAGTACTCAGGTGGGTATCTCTGCAGAGCAAATCCGGGCATCATAAACATTATTTTGCTGCAATAATTTCTTCATGGTCTTTGTCGAGCACCAAAGACATATACATACCTACCCCTATAATTCCTCCATGGGCCCCAAACCTTCTCAAATGTACTCCGGCAGCCTCTCCCTTCATAAACAAACCAATCGGCGGCATGCACAAGTCCATATCTTTACTTCATTACTCCAACTGTGGCATTGGAGGCAACCCCCACAGATGCACAATATTGGGTTGTGCTACAGTCCTACCTAAATTGTAAAATAAACATTAGTATCTGGTGCCTGTTTTGTTCCCCCATATACCCAAGATAAAGAGTTTCTGACTCGAGAGCAGTGCATGTCCTGCAGCTTTCGCTAGTACCCCCATGATCCCCCAACCAGTACGGCTGAATTTCAGGGCTTTCCCACAGGAATGTGCCCCTCTACCCATATCCCCGGAAATAATAAACTAGGCCTGCTCTTCCAGTCTTCCTCATTAACACCCTATGGCAATAAATATCTGATAGAGACTTCTAGTTATCGATTCCTTACCTTAGGATGATCCCCAGGTGTCAGACTAGATCTGGAAATTTTTCTTGAGCAGGTCCCCTGTACGCCAGTTGGTGGCTTTGTTCGGGTCCATGTTGCGCTGTCCGCACTGGACGTGACGTGTAGTGCCTAAATAGGCGCAGCGCTAACGTGCTGACGTCAGTTCTTCTTTTCTTTCTGTGCCAGTCAGCTCCGATCCGTAAAATAGCTACCCCCAGTCATTTTTGACTGACCTTTTTTAAACTTTTTGTTGAGATTTGTTAGTGCGTCAGGATGTCAACTAGGAAAACTGGCTTCAATCCCTGTGGTGCCTGTCACATGGGACAGGTAGCCAGAAATCGAGCCATTCCCCCCCGCCCACAGCAGCTACAGCCTCCAAACCTTTTTAGTATGCCCTCTGACCATCATAGACATCCAGTGGGGGGGAGGGGCAGGATACACCATCACCTGCACCACTGGAGGTCAATAAGTTCAGACTTTTGGTTTTTGAAGCTAATGCAAAGTGGCTACTCCCTCCCCTTAGTGACCACCCCACCGCCCATGCCTTGTACTTGTGACTACCTCTCCCTACTGGATCCCTGTTGGTGGATTACCGCAGGATCATGAGCCCCAAGTAGGAATTCACCCACAAGATACGAAGGAATGGCGGAGAGGCCACTCTGGCATGGACAAGTGTTCCTGCAGTTATATAGAAAAAAGGAACAGTCTTTCTGTTTTTTTGAAGGGGGCTATCGAGGGTTTACTCTAATCTGCCTTAAGCCCACTAGAAGTCAGGAGATATGAATAAAAAATATAGACAGGGTGGATAGATGCATGGGTGTGAAAATAGCTGTGTTTTTGGTGTTTTGCTGTCCCCAGAAGCACTGTAAATTTTGGACTTTGCTGGGCAACGTACCGTGGGATTGAGGTTCCCCCCTTACCACCAGTGGACCCTTGAATGGCATACCTCAGTAGGTACATGTACATGGTTCCCCTTGATTCCACGCTGGTCTTCGCTATCTCCCTGATGTATCTCCTGTTTTTTTTTTGTATAGCTGACTCTGGATCTGTCTGCATATTGTTGCTGTTGATTGTCCTGCATTTTCGCAGGTATTATATGAAACGTGAAAAGATGGTGTCTTCAAGTTAATGCTTTCTTACAAATATATGTAGGGCTCACGCCCAAATGCTATCGGAATTACCAAATAAAATCTGTTTTGAAAAATAAATATAGACGGGAGCGGGCTGGCCCGCCCAAAATGGAACCAACAGTCCCTTTGCCACCTCCCACCCATGGGCAAAGTTAGAGAATTTACCCCAATCAGCCACTCCGTGGGGTGTCAGGGCAGAAACTCACTACACTCTAGGGGCCTGGGGCAGTTCATTAGTGAAAAACAGACCAGCTGATTGAAGCAGCCAGTCCACCTTTCACAGGAAAGACAGCACCCGGCCTTACCTACAGTTGAGTACAGACTATGAGGGGGTTATCAGGGAGGTTATATGGGATCCCCTTCCTCCCTCCAGAGGGGCACCCTCAGGCACACTCTAACTGTGCGCCATCTCCTTCTGATGCACTGTCAGTGCGCCCCTTGCCTCTTTTCCTGAATCCATAATACATCAATAACACAGAGGCAAATTATTTACATAATTTGTACCAGTTATATCTGTATTACAGAAGGGGCTGCACAAGCGTCTGCTGCCCCTTCTGTAATACCAAAGTACCATGGGTACTTATCATAAGGGCTGTTATTGTTATTCAGGGATGTTATTATTTTCTTTTTTTTTTTAATAATGGTGTCGGCGGCCCCCCCACTTCCATGGCAAACCTATCAGTCTTTCTGTCTCTCTGCACCCCATGGGGTGCAGAGTAGGGAATTTACTCCATCCCATATAATCCCATTCAAGAAAGAACTGAAAAAATGTATTCAAACTTTAGGGATTGTTGGACCATGTATTATTAGATGATCTGTGGATGTACTAATGAAATAGGATTGTATCCATCAAGTCCTTCATTGGCAAAATGTGTTTAGGTAAACAAATGGCCTGAAGCAAACATTAAAACTGTACACATCTTGTTTTTTTTGCATAACTAACTTGAAACAATAGAATAGAGAGGGCCTCAGAGCAATTCCAGTCCGTGTTGAGAGCAATTCCAGTCTGTGTTTTTCACACGACCGCGTTGACGGCGAAGCGGTGTGAGATCGGAGAAGAAGCCGTTCACGCTGCTCCCGCCTTTGTTCGCCTTTGTTCCCGCCGCCGCCGCTGGCACTACTCCGGGGGTTGTTTTAGCCTCGGCCTCGGTTTCGGCCCCCTCCCATTAGCGGTTGGGGAGCCCGACAGGGGCCGGTTGGCAGGTACGGCTGTGTGCGGCTGTGGCGACTTGTGGCGATTTGCGGTGAGTTGAGAGGCGGAGCGGTGCATGTTTGCACTTTGAGTGGAGGGGAGCGGGTGTCCGGCACCTGACCTAGTGCATCGAGGTTTGCTGGGGGGCTCATGAGAGGCCGTGAGTGCCCCCCCCCCTGCAGCGGGAAAGACAAAGAGCAGCAGGAAGAGCACCAGGAAGAGCAGCGGAAGCAGAAGCCTATCCAGCAGTGGCAGGAGCCTTTCCCTGAAAGAGGTTGCCGGAACCGTGAGTGAGCGCCTTTCTGTAGAGGCAGGCCCTGTAAAAGTCTTTGCCCATGTAGATAGGAGCTGTGATTCAGTTACAGCACCGGCAGGGGCAGGGGCCACCAAACCATCCTAAAGTGACAGAAGCCACAAGAGCTTTTCTGTAGCGGCAGGTAACCGCAAAGAAAAGGAAAAAAAAGAAAAAAAAACTTTTTGCAATAGCGGAACTCTTTTTTTTTTTTTTTAAATCATAGTCAAATCGTAAGAAGATCCTGGAAAACTGTGAGTGCTATTTCGCCGCGACAGGAACCAAAAAGTATAAGAAAAATAAAAAAAATTCAGCAACGGTTGGAGTCGCAAATCAGTCCCGGCAGCGGCAGGAGCAGCCAAGACTCTTATTTAATGCAGTAGAAGCCGGGAGTCAACTTTAGCAGCAGGAGAGCCCGTTATAATTTCCTCAGCGCCTGCAGGAGCGGGTCCATTCCCCTGCGAGTTTCCTCGAGTGCTTCAAGAATATTTTTACCATAGCAGAGTTTTGCTGCAGGCACTACAAGGGTCGGGTTGGCCTATAAAATCACAGCTAGAGCGGCTGTTATTAATTTCATGATATAATTACAATATACAAACTTTTATTAAGGTATAATTAACCACAAATATAAAAAATAAACAAGGTAAAATTCTTGGAATGCGCTCAGGAAAGGAAAGATTACTGGGCCCTCCCAATAGATGAGCCCGTAAAATGCAACCACCGAATGTGTTAACAAAAACTAAAGCACAGTTAAAAGGAACAAGTCAAACTCTAATATCACCGATAGCACGGATGTTTGAAAAATCTATAAAAATACCACAGAAATTTGATTTTATGAAAGATCCAACAGGAGCACTTATGTCAATGGAACTAAATTTAGAAATAAAACAATTACAGACACCAATTAAACCAATTAACATCTTGGTAAGAAATAAATCACCAATCGAAATAGAATGTGATATAGAATGTGAGCATGATTATGTCAGCAGTTAAAAAAAAAAGGAATTAGAGGATCAAACAAACGAACAAAAAACGGCCTTGGACAACCAAGTTTTGCTTTTCCAAACAGTAGAGAGGGACTCGGATATAGAAGGGATGAAAACGTGGATAAAAGATCTACCACAGCTTGATAAACCTGTTAACCTTATGAGTTCTGGGGCCCCTTTGCCACTAGAAATTAAAGTCGAAATAGGGGAAAAAAACGAACCAGACAATGCCAATACACAATATGATATCACACTTAAAGACGACGAAGTCAACCAAGTCACCCAAGTAAAGCAATCCCCAATTACGGAGAGTATAAATATGGCATTTGTGTCGAGTATGCCATTAGGAAAGAGTGAAGGCCTAAACGGGGAATTGACTTATGAAAAACAAGAGTACGATATTTTCAATCAATCGAAAAAAGTGACTAATAAATCCAGAGGAGGGAACGTGCAAATGGAAAAAGTTGAATGCATTGATAAACATTGGGCCAAAGAAAAAAGTCAAACAGAAAATCATGAAAATTCCCAGGATGATATAAACGCTCATATGAAAAAAAACGAGGTACTTAATAAAGCAGGTCTAAAAAACACAGGCAATCAAGATCTAGGATCGGTATGGGATATATTTTATCATACATCAATACTAACTCTGGAAGCATTGACATATCAATCAAATAAAATGGATACCCAAATTGAAATACTAGGAGTTATGGCTAATGCAGTCACCGGAATTGATCATAAATTAGCTGAGTTAAATAACTTAATAAATAAAGCTCAAAAAGAAGCAGCTTCAAATTACTTCGACTGCACATGTGCACCTATAATAAATAAACTGGTTACTATTCCAGATGTAATAAACAGCATATTAGAAGACGTTAAAAGCACTGTGGGAAAAAAACTAGAAAATCAAAAAGCTGAGATAGGTTGCATTGGAAAAAACATTTTTTTACCATCTGCAATTGATGAAAAAGAAAAAATCAAACAAATTGGCGATATAAAAAATTCTAATATTGTGAACAAACCAACTATGGAAGCAATGCAGAAGAAACAAGATGAAATAAATAGTTTCAATAACACGGTACAGTGGAATGACATAGGACAGGATAATGAAGATCTTATGGCCTCTGAATTAATAAAGAGACAAAGGAAAAAATTACGTAAAACAAGAAAAAAGGAAAAAAAGCAAAAAGCTCTAAAAACATATCTCATACCAGAAATACCAGATGACTTGATAACACAAGAAGGAAAAAAAGAAACTGGAAAGAAAGATGGCGATGCTTTAAACAGTCAGTTTACAAAAAGATTGGCAAGAAACGAAAAATATTATGATATATTTACAAAGTCTAGGAAACATATTGCAGACTTAAAATCAATTCCTTCAAATACATATACAAGCTTACCTACGGAAAATACGGTTCAAAAAGAGGGGAGGAAAGTTCAGGGAATTTTTTTTTTACCAATTGGATTAAAAGAAAACGGATGTGTACTAACACACGACCTTAAGTGGGAAATCGAAAATGATCCGATTGAAAAAACAGGGTCTTTATCTACCTTAATCAGAGATAACGAAGAACAATGGCAGCCTATCCATATACAAAATAATTCACCTAATACATTAAATACATGTTGGAATTTGATACAAAAAAAAGTTAGAAAAAAAACAACGGATGGAGGAAACAGAATAACTTTACGAAATCAAAAGAACTGACTGAAGAGAACACCCATAAATCTATAAGGGACGACATAATAATTATAACAAATTGTCAAGGTAAACAAATTATATGTAAAGAAAATGAACCTTACGACGAAAATAAGAAAGGAACGTTGAACTCAAACAGACCTTCCCAAATTACTTTTACACCATTATTTGACTCACATGGTAAGCATGACACCCTGAATAGAGGAAATGTTCTTCGCCTTTTTAAATCTATACCATCATTGGAAAAATTGACAACAGAAGATATTGACTGTGTAAGCTTTTTACAAAATTCCAAAGGCAAACAACCAATAACAGTGTTAACTGTAAACACTGCCTCTATAGCAGATCAAATCATGCAAGAATACGAAGTTTTTCACAGCTGGGGGATATTAATTAGCCAACCAGCCCCAAAGGTATACCCAACTCCTTTTATCAAAGAAGAAAGTCTAATAAAAAGACCGAGCAAGATGGAAGACAATCTAGTCTATTCTATATTAAAAAATCCCCTGGGAAAAACAAACTGCGGTAGTGGAAAGTCCATATACCAAGGAAAAGACAAAGAAAAGACAAAAGAAAATAAAGGAGTAAATGAGAAATGGATCCTGACGGCTTTACATGGCAGTAACAACCAATGACAGAACAAAACACAAGATGTAACAGATGAAACAAACACAATAGTGGTTTGTTCATGGAATATAAATGGTTTATGTAAAAAGATAAAAAACGCCCAAATAGAATCATTAACAAACTGTTATCAAATTATATTGTTGCAGGAAACTTGGGAATTGTACCCTTTTATGTTACAAGGATATAAAGGATATTTTGTTCCCGCAATAAGACATTATAAATTTGGACGGCCGTGTGGGGGCCTGGCAATATTTTTACTGATTGACCTAAAAGTAGAACATAGGCAGCTAGATACAAATAATTATAATTTCCAAGCTGTGAAGTTGAATTACCTAATAAGAAAGGAAAATAAACCAAAAAATCTAATATTAATTAATATATATATTCCACCTAAACAGATACCGAAGAAGGAGACGTGTGCTGCTCTTACTACCTTTTTGTTGGACCAAATAATGGAAGATCCGTCTATAGATTTCTTAGTTACAGGAGATTTTAATATAAATCTACTAGTACAATTTATACGGGATGATTTTATCCAGTCCCAAAATCATCAATGGTTAATCCCAGAGCAAGTACTTGATCACTCAAAAAATGTTAAACAAAAGACTATTCGGAAGAATTTCATAATGGACATGGAAGCTTTGGGTCTTAGAATGTTGAATGATAGATTTGAGTCAGAAACACCCTCAGCGTGGTCTTTTCAGTCTCACCAGTATAAATCTAGAATGGACTATACTACGGTTTCTGTAAATATCTTTGACAAAATTACTTCATATCACTTAAAAAAAGGTATTTGAAAGTGACCATAGTCAACAAATAGTACAAGTGAAATTGCTAGGATCAAAACATCAAAATTACTTAACCATGCACGGTCAGATTTGTACTATTAATTATAGAAAACTTACATGGGAAACAAATAACATGGACACCACGATAAAAAAGGCACGAGAACTAATTAAAAAATGTTTTAAAGATAGCACCGTATCGTCTGTAATTGATCAATGGGAAAATTTCACACAAAAAATAGTTGCACCATACGATACTTCTCCTCATGTTATAAAAAAATACAACGTCCAAAGGAAAAAAAATGATGACACCTTTATCAATTTCCCATATACAGTAAAAAAGGTCAGACGGACCCTTAATAGACTTAGGAAACAGCTAAATAAGTACCCAAATGATGAAGATATACAAGTAAAATTAAAAAATGCCAACAACGAATTGAGAAAATTAATTTGGAACGAAAAAAATAAAATTAATCCGGGATTGTGGGCAAAAATCTTCTATGCCGGTAATCAAGCGAACTCAAGGGAGTTCTGGAAAGTGATTAACGGATTAACCAGGCCAAATAAATCTGTAGTCACATCCTCCTTAACTGAAGAGGAATGGTCCATATATCTTATAAAAATCCTAAATCCTAATATGGAAGTGAATATTGAGGAACTCAAATCAATTACTAAAGGAAACAAACACTTAATGACAGATAAGATCGATGTAGAATGTGACGCAGAAATCCCTATTACAGAAACCCAAGTCGCAAAACTAATAAAGAACCAAAAAAATGTAGCACCGGGACCCAATGGCATTCCGTTTTCTCTTTACAAAGAAGAACCAGATTACTGGGCTATATATTTGACAAAGGTATTTAATGATGTCATACGAACAGGGATGGTCCCAAAATCATGGAGAGGTTCATTGATATCTCCAATTTTTAAAAAAGGAAATTGGCAGCAACCGGAGAATTATCGCCTGATTACCCTTCAAGACACTGATGTAAAATTGTTCGCAGGGCTTTTATTATCCAGTTTGACTGACTGGGTAAAGGATAAAAGGATACTGCCACCGAACCAAACTGGATTTATCAAAGGTTTAGGAACCTCAACAAATATATGGATTTTATCTGTATTAATGGATAAGGCACTCTTAGCTAAACAACCTTTGTATTTTTGTTTTGTCGACTTCAAATCGGCCTTTGATTGTGTGAACAGGCACCATCTGTGGAAAAAACTTGAAGAGCAAGGAATTCCAAAATTATTATTGAGAATGATACAATTACTGTACACTGACACCTGGTTTAGAGTAAGAATTGGTGACGGGCAAACATTAACCAACAAGATACTTACTACAGGAGGTCTAAAACAAGGGTGTGTCCTTGCACTTCTGCTATTCAATCTTTTTTTAGCGGATCTTTCAACTACATTGAATAAGGTAAATGCACATCTGCCTAGATTAGCAGATAAACAAATATCTAATCTCCTTTACGCGGACGATGTTGTACTTATAAGTCACACCAAAGTTGGGTTGCAAAGGCTTATGGATTGTCTATCAGTGTATGCAAAACAAAATGATATGGTGATAAATGAAACAAAGACCAAAGTAATGGTAGTTACGTAAAATATAAAGCTTAAAAATAAATATAATTGGAACCTGGAGGGAACGAAATTAGAACAAGTTGATTCCTACCGCTAATATATATTCAACGATAGTGGAAATTTTCTCCCGCAAAAAAGAGAAATTACAAGAAAAGCTAATACTATGACTGCAGCTTTTAGGATAATTCAGAATTCAATATCTGACTTGTCCTTTACTAAAGATCATCTCAGCAAAGCTATTACCTACACTAACATACAGTTCTGAGGTATTAAATGGGGAAAACGCAGAGATTATTAATAATGCAATTTCAAAAACGTACAAAATCTTATTTTCCCCGACAAAAACTGCTTCGCAAGCTCAGGTGAGGCCCGAATTCGGGATAAATAACCAGCTTCTAGCAAGAAAAGGACAAGCTCTTCAAGTTTGAAATCGAGTAAAAAATGACCAAGAAAATCAAATGTCCCAGCTATTATGGCTAGTAGTCAAACATAATAAGAAGCTGCAGGCCTGGTCCTACCTAAATAAAGCAAAAGAAGAATTTGGTGTAATATCGATCTGGGAGAATACGATTACCCAAGAAAATTTTAAAAAAACAATGAACAAACTTACCAATCATTTTTCTCTGCTAAAAGATAAGGATATATTTGCGAAAAGAAAACAAGCAGGGCCAATCGTAAATGGATATATCAAAAAACATGTCCAAGAATATTTAGAAATACCATGGTCATTGAAAAACAAGAAAATCTTTATCAGAGCACGCTTTGGGTTACTGCCGGGTTTATGTCATGTACCCATATGGAAAAAAACAGCAGTTAATACGGATTGTAGATTATGTAAATGTGGTAACGAGAATATTATACATCTATTATGTCTTTGCCCTGGATTAGAAAAGGAAAGGAAAGCCATTTTAAAGAGACTATTTAATGAACACGGACTAAGGTCATGCAGACAAGCAGTGATGGCAAGTTTAAACTCTAAAGATATATTCAAGATTTCTGCATTAGTAAAATTCTTGAGCACTGTGGACAAAAAATTAGGGGAATAAAAATGTATTATATTTTTTTATATATTGTGTATTGTATTAAAGGCATGATAGCAATTGTGATTATAACGTTTTAATTCTTTTATATTTGATGATATTTTAATCATTTTTTGTAAGATTTTAATTAATCACACAAATAAACTTAAACTTGAAACTTAATTTTATGGCAAACTGATGCGTTATCTTTATTCTTGATTATTTGTGTTCAAACAATGGTGATAGAGGCAACTTCATTGCTGTATGATAATTTTTTTTTTTTTTACTTTTTTAATTTGAAATAAAGACAGGTTTACAAAGTACATGGTGTGGTATGTGACATAGTACACAGGTGGGTATATCTGCAGAGCAAATACGGCCATCATAAACATTACTTTTTCGAATAGTAAACATTCCATACATGCAACGACTGCTGCAATAATTTCTTCATGGTCTTTGTCGAGCACCAAAGACATATACATACCTACCCCTATTATTCCTCCATGGGCCCCAAACCTTCTCAAATATCCTCCGGCAGCCTCTCCCTTCATAAAGAAACCACTCAGCCCCATGCACAACTCCATATCTTTACTTCATTAATCCAACTATGGCATTCCAGGCAACCCCCAAAGATGCACAATATTGGGTTGTGCTACAGTCCTACCTAAATTGCAAAATAAACATTAGTATCTGGTGCCTGTTATGTTCCCCCATTTACCCAAGATAAAAAGTTTCTGACTTGAGAGCAGTGCATGTCCCGCAGCTTTCGCTAGTACCCCCATGATCCCCCAACCAGTATGTCTGAATTTCAGGGCTTTCCCACAGGAATGTGCCCCTCTACCCACATCCCCGGAGATAATAAACTAGGCCAGCTCTTCCATTCTTCCTTATCAATACCCTATGGCAATAAACATCTGATAGAGACTTTTAGTTATCGTTTCCTTACCTTAGGATAATCCCCAGGTGGCAGACTAGATCTGGAAATTTTTCGTGAGTAGTACCCCTACGTGCCAGTTGGTGGCTTTGTTCCGGTCTGTGTTGCGCTGTCCGCACCGGACATGACATGTGTAGTGCCTAAATAGGCGCCACGCTAACGTGCTGATGTCAGTTCTTCTTCTCTTTCTGTGCCAGTCTGTGCCGATCCGTAGAAGAGCTTCCCCCAGTCATTTTTGACTGACCTTTTTTGAAAACTTTTTGTTGAGATTTGTTAGTGTGTCAGGATGTCAACTAGGAAAACTGGCTTCAAACCCTGTGGTGCCTGTCACATGGGACAGGTAGCCAGAAATCAAGCTATCCCCCCACCCCCTCCCCCCACACAGCAGCCACAGCCTCCAAACCTTTTTAGTATGCCCTCTGACCATCATAGGTATCCAGTTGGGGGGGAAGCAGGATACACCATCACCTGCACCACTGGAGGTCAATAAGTTCGGACTTTTGGGTTTTGCAGCTGATCCAAAATTGCTACTCCCTCCCCTTAGTGACCTCCCAATGCCTTGTACTTGTGACTACCTCTCCATACTGGATCCCTGTTGGTAGATCACCGCAGTATCATGAACCCCAAGTAGGAATTCACCCAAAACATACAAAGGAATGCTGGAGTGGCTACTCAGTCATGGACAAGTGTGTCGCTGCAGTTATAGAGAAAAAAGGAACAGTCTTTCTGTTGCCTTGAGGGGGCTATCGAGGGTTTACCCTAATCTGCCTTAAGCCCACTAGAAGTCAGGAGATATAAATTAAAAATATAGAGGAGAGCAGGCGACCTGCCCAAAATGGCACCAACAGTCCTTTGCCACCTCCCCCCATGGGCAAAGTTAGAGAATTTACCCCAATCTGACACTCCTTGGGGTGTCAGGGCAGAAACTCACTACACTCTAGGGGCCTGGGGCAGTGCATTAGTGAAGAATAGACCGGCTGATTGAAGCAGCCAGTCCACCTTTCACAGGAAAGGCAGAACCCGGCCTGCACCTACAGATGAGTACAGTCAATGAGGGGGTTGTCGGGGAGGTTAGCTGGCATCCCCTTCCTCCCTCCCGAGGGGCACCCACAGGGGCGCTCTAACTGTGCACCACCTCCTTCTGATGCACTGTCAGTGCGCCTACTGACAATCACCTTACCTCTTTTCCTGAATCCATAATACAGCAATAACACAGAGGCAAAGTATTTACATCATTTGCACACGTTCTATCTGTATTACAGAAGGGGCTGCACAAGCGTCTGCTGCCCCTTCTGTAACACCAAAGTGCCCCATGGGCATTTGTCATAAGGGCTGTTCTTGTTATTCAGGGCTGTTATTTATTTATTTTAAATGATGGTGTCGCCGCCCCCCCCCCCCTCACTTACATAGCAATCCTATCAGTCCTTCTGTCTCTCTGCACCCCCTGGGGTGCAGAGTAGGGAATTTATTCCATCCCATATAATCCCTTTCAAGAAAGAACTGAAGAAAATGTATTCAAACTTTAGGGATTGTTGGACTCTCTCCCAGGCGGGGGGGGGGGGCAGAAAGCCCACTACACATCAGGGAAAAATGGTTACAAAATAAAGTTGCAGGTGGAGCCAACCTGCCATTGAGGAGTACATAGCATTTTTCGCATTGCTTCCAAGGGATCCCATCTTCTGTAACACCTTTAGTGAATCCTTGATTTTTATCAACTACACTTTGAATGCTAGGAATTGGAAGTACATGCTTTTTATAGTACATAGTGAACTGTTAATCCCAGAGTACAAAGTGCTGACAATTAAACAACCAGGTATGACTTTAGGTGTCACAAATGCTGTAAAGCGACTTGAGGGTTCCTTTAATGATGGTCAAACTGTTTTCAACTAGGAATATCTGTAGATAGATTGTGTCTTGCATGAAAGTTTGTTACCTCTTGGTAAATTGATTGTTTCTGGCTCACCACTGAGCTGACTGTACAGGAGCCAAGGTATGAAAGGCAGCCATGTTGCGAAATCCCCTCCCTTGCTAATGAAGCTATGTAGGGTTGCCATGCCAAAGTTAATCCACATGTCACATAAGTATTACTACTCTTATTGTAAAGCTCATGCCAATCGTAGATGGAAAAGCATTTCTTAAAAATTGTGTTCAGGTGAGTAGTTGCTTTGTTGTTGTATCACCTTCTATTTTGTTCACTGCTTTGTAGTCTTCTCTAGGATATTGGGTCTTGATTCGAGACTAGAGAAAGACAAACCACTGACCAGGAGTAGTTCTATTTATTGAGTGTAGGTATTCACAACCAACCAGCTCTTTCTCTGTTGTATGTGTTGTGTATTTGTTGCATATGTGACCAAAAGATTTTGCTGGACAGTATGCTGAACTCTCATTTTGTTTGCAATATAAAAGTATACAATGAATAAGAATTAAAATCACCACCAATATAACTTCGGCATCCCCGTCAGGTATCGTGTTCAGGAAAGTGTCACAATCTTGACAGTCACTAAGCATTGTGTAGGGCCGACTCACCCAATACATCTGTCTAGCCCGTCCCTCCCATCCAAGTGTGCAACCGTGCAGTGTCTCAGTTAGTCCCCTTCCTACCTCGCATCCATCCATGGGCCCCATATTTTGTCAAACTTCCTCAGGCCACCCAAAACAGATAACCTGTCCATTCTGCTAGCATACACCAGTCCATGTTCTGCACCCTAGCTTGTTGTTCTGGGAGGCTACTCTGTTCCCCAACCTGTATAATGTCCCTCCTGGCCTCCATCAATGCAGTATTAAAGAAGGAGGGACTACTGTGGCAGCGGCTGCTCCCCCTAGATGCCCATATACACCGTCCGTGCTGACCGCTCGACCGGATCTCCCACTGCCTCTTGTTGGTTTCTACATATGGTCTGCCAGTAGGCCTCTCGTCTCGGGCACTCCCACAGGGTATGCACCAGGGTCCCCCTCTGATTGAAGCCCCTCAAACACCTGTTTGGCATGGAGCCTTGTCCTCGTGTGATATGCTCTGTGCAGTATCCTGAGTTGTATGGGGTGAAAGCCATCCCTGATTGCCACCTTCCATTGATATCTGCATGCCTCTGCCCTGTCCGCATCCTCCAGTATGCCCAAATCACACTCCCAACTATGTTTCAGCTTGTCAAAAGCCCTTACGCAGTTCGGGACTAAGGTGACATAGGTCCCTCATGGCTTTGAAGTGAGGCTGCCAAGAGTCTAATTTCCAAAGGAGTTTCTTCCTCAATTCGCTCTAAATGACCAATGTGACTATTAAGGCATGTCTAACCTGCAGGTGGTGAAATCTCTCGGATTTCACCAACTCATACTGCTCTTGGAGGTGCTCAAAAGATACCATCCCATTTCCCTTCTATAGTTCCCTAATCTTGGAGATCACAAAGAAATCTCATTGTTGGTAACCCTCCAGTCGTTTTAGCCCAAGTGCGTCCGTGTCCCACATCACCGTTTCAAAGGTGATTTCCCACTTCCACCTTGTGCCTTGGTACCTCTGCCATGTCTGGAGCTGTGGAGGCCCTATCCCCTGTACTGTGGCCCGACTGTAGCGTGCCCTCTGATAGCGCCACCGAAGCAGAGCTCTCCTGTCTGCCTTAAAGGCCGGATCTGCCGGTTCGCGAATGCCCAGTCATGGACCACCTGCAGTTGAGCCATCCAGTAGTAAAGTTTCAAATAGGACAAAACAATGCCCCCCCCTCATATGGGTCTCGCATAAGGGTGTCCAGTGCTATCCTGGCACAAGCCCCGTTCCACAGCAGTGTTTGTAGTAGTCGTCTGTGCTGTCTGAAAAAATCCTCAGGTATTTTGTACATTTTATTTTGTAAGACATAGAGGAATTTAGAAAGATAGATCATTTTGTGGAGCGCTGCACTACCCATCAGAGATAACGGCAGCTTCCTCCATCTGGCCACGTCCAGCAGCTGTTCTAGATTCAGAGTATTGAAATCTATGTAGCCTTTGTAATAAAGATGCCCAAAATTCTGGAATCCAGACCTGGGCTACTGCAGGAGGCAGTCCAAATCCTACAGCAGAGGCCAACCCGTTGGCGAGTATGCCACTGACGTATGCCAATTTATCTTGATCCCAGAGTATCTCTTAAAGACATTGAGGATTTGTTGCACCCGGGGAATGGACTGTAGTGGGTCTGGCCAATACAAAAACAGGCCATCAGCGTAAAGGGAGATCACATCCTCCCAATCGGGGTCCCAATGCAAACCCCTCAGCAGGACTTCCCTCCTGACCCATTCTGCTAGTGGCTCGATGGCCAAGGCAAACAGCAGGGGTGATAGCGAGCAACTCTGCCTGGTTAACCCCTCCCCAGCTGCAACTCCCTCGATAGGGTCCCATTAACATGCAACCTAGCCACAGGCGCTGTGTAAAGCAGGCAGACACAAGCCGGAAATGTTGCTCCCCACCCCATATTCTCCAATACCATCAGTAGGTGCGGCCATTCGAGCAAATCTAACGGCGTTTCGGCACCCAGGGAAAAAATCACCTCAGGTTCCCCAATAATACTCGCTCTTTTGAGAACACCATAGAGGTGTCTCAGATTGTGTCCTGCAGCACGAAGTGGCATGTACCCAGATTGGTCCCTGTGAATCAGTTTATGGCTCACCTCATATAGGTGGGTTGCAAGCCCACTTGCCAATAATTTTGCCTCTATATTTAATAGGGAGATGGGCCTTTATGAGGCACAGGCGTCCGGCTTCTTCCCGCCTTATGTATTAGGGAAATGTGGGCCATTCGAATGGCTGGCAGTAAGCTCCTTGCGGTCAAAGCATCATGGTACATTCGAAGGAGAGGAATCAGCAGATGTTTCCCCAGACATTTGAAAAATTCCGCCAGCAAGCCATTGGGGCCTGGATTTTTTCCCCCTTTAGAATGGCATATGACATCTGCAATCTCTGTCAACTTGCGATTCCTGTCTAAAGTAGCCTTATTCTCTAGAGTCAGGAATGGGGTGGGGATATCTCCTATAAAGCTCAGTAGTTCCTCAGTCGTGCCGTGCCGCCTGGGAGAGTAGAGGGCCTCCAAGTAGTCCGCAAACCTCTTCACAATTTCTGGGGTCCTGTCTACGGTGCACCCAGTTGTCCGTACCACCTCCCACAACCATCTTTGACTCTCCTTGTGGTGTGCCAATCAAGCCACGAGCTTCCCAGCCTTGTTACCGTTCTCGTATACTTTATGATGCGTGTCCCTAAGGTTTTTCCATGCCTCCTCTTCCTCCTTTATCTGCCTGTATTCCTCTTGCAGGAGCGCCAGGCGATGCCCCAGTGCAGGAGTTGGAGTGGCCAGGTAATACTTTTTCTACATCAATAAGTGCTGCTCCATGTCCCCCAGTTGTTATGGCACCTTCTTATTTATCCTAGATATAAAAAAAACCCTTATCACTGGTTTATATGCCTCCCACACCCTTGCCTCACACTCCTCGGTACTTCTGTTGTCGGTGAAGTAGTTCTCTGTAGCCCTTCTCAGGCTCTCCCTAGTGAACCATTGCTTGATATGACAGGGATCCAGGCACCACGGGGGTCAGCAGACCCTACTCTGCTTTGTCAGTCTGGTATAGAGCAGTCCGTGTTCGGAAACCCCCCTCGGAAAAAAGGTGGTGTCACAATATCTATGTGCTTGAATCTGGCGACCAGAAAATAATCTAATCTTGAGCCTGCCTGGGAGGTGGAAGATGTGTAGGAAAATTGCCTCCTGTCATGATACCTAGCCCTCCACAGATCTTGTAACCCCTGTGCTCAGGTAAAGCCCCTTAATCTATGATCGTCGCCCCCCCCCACCCCATGGCACCTGTGGCAGTCTGTCTATCAAGGTCTATGTGCATACTCAGATTAAGGTCTCCCCCTATAATCAGTAATGCATTTGGAGTTTGAATGATACACTTTTCCATCTGCTACAGAGCCTGTGGCATCAAGGATTACCACCAAGACGGTTGCCCATTCCACTTTCCCAGTAGTGTCGCATAACAGCCCTCCCATTTTAGCCCACAGCTGTGTGTCCGCTAGAATGAGAGATCTACAGACCAGGATAACCACTCCCCTGGCATCAGATGTAAACCCAGAGAGTGCCACAGTCCTATACCCATAATGACCCAAAAAGGCGCACCCTCCTATCTTTCTCTTCATTTGAGGAGTAGTCTTTAGCGCCCACCTTAAGGGCATTGGTCTGGGTCTCTCCAGAATCTGACTGCATCAGCCAGTCCTCAGTGGCCAGAGCCGGGGCTGGGTGTGGCTGCCATTACTCGTCTGGGCATTTCTGTTCCCCACCAGCCCTGGACCATGACCCTCCAGCCAATCACACACCTCACTCGGGGTTTGAAAGAATCCGGATTTCCCTTCCACCAGGACTTTTAGCTTTGCAGGAAAGAGCATCATGTATGGTAGACTCCTTTTCTCGAGTTATGCTTTGGCCTTGTCAAATGTTTTGCGCTGTGCTTGTACCTCCTCCATAAAATCTGGAAAGATGATGACTACATTGTTCTCAATCCAGAGCTGCCCATGCATTCTGGGAGTTTTCAACACATCCTCCCGGTCCCCCGTAATTCAACAGATTTGCTTTTATTGGCTGAGGCTGTGCTCCTGGCCTAGGCGGCACCCCCAGAACTCAGTGGGCCACCTCAATTGCAAAGTGGTCTGAAAGGTGCTGTGGCTGGAAAAAGGACTGGAGCACGTTTTTCAGAAATTATTCTATGTTCCTGCCCTTCATCTTCTCAGGCAGACTCACCAGCTGCCCATTATTCCTCTTCGATCTCTCCTCTGCATCCTCAGCCCTTGTGTGCAGGCAGCAAGTGGTCTCTCAGAAGTCCTGGACTACCGCCAGCAGTGGCATAATAACTCCTCTGTGCTGCTTCACTGTAGCCTCCTCTATCCCACCTTCACCGACATCTTCTGCAAGTCTGCCCTTACAAGAGTGAGATCTATAGCAACCATGTCTATCTTCTGTTCCAGCATTATTTTGGTATTACGCACTGTTTTCAGGAGGCCCCACAAGAAGAGCTCTGGGGAGATATCCTCTGCTGCCAACCACGGGGGCCTTGTGCACCTGCTCATCCCCCATCTCCTGGGTGCGGAACATGTATTTCTCCATATGCGATGTGGTTGCTTTCTGGCCCTTATCGTGCACCATTGTTGCTCACCCGGCCTCTGCAGCAGATGCACAATATCAGGCAGCAGTACCTCGGAACACGCTGTTCCTTACTTGGATCAGCATCTAGAGCTCCTTTGAAACAGCCCTGGAAGGTCCACGGCCCTTATTCCAGCCAGATGTCCCCTTCTGAAAGATAACGCCAGCCAGGTCAACAAGGTCCAGCAGTTGTCACCACCTCTGGTGTTGCAGGTCTATGGTCCGCTAGTATGCGGGGTAGGATCACCCGATGTGTCTGGGACACACCAAGTCACTCCAGTATCCAGCCCCTCCCGCTGACCACGTTCCAAGCCGAGGTCGGGTCCAGCCAGCTGCCCCAACACTTGTCTTGGCCCTCTTGCTGAGTCTGCAAGCTGCTGCACCGCCCATGCTCGAAGCTCTCTCCTCCTCCACACCGCGGCCAATGGGACCAGAGTTCTTCGCCACTTCATACTGTCTCTATTGCTTTATTTTAAACTATGGGAGCGATCAAAAATAAGAACTTGAATTCTAATAAAATATAACCAATCAGCCCAAATTATGTACACACCTGGACTCTCAAGTTCCAACAGGTCCCAATCCCCAATTACAAAACCATAAATAATAATTTGTCAAGTCACTCGAAGTAGCACCAACGCATCTCTTAGACACAACACTGGAAGCACCTAATACACAAGAAGACAGAAGAAACAAAGAGAAAGAGTAGAAAAAGATAAACGGATGGTCAAAAAACTTTCTGTGTTAATATATTCTGTCTCGCTCTGCTCCGATCAGCAATACCTTAGGGTTCACTTACTCACATTAATCTCGATGAAAAAAAAAGTTCACTGATCAGAATGTTTCTGTTTAGCTCCCTTTCACCACCTTTTATTATGATTAACCTTGTCTTGACTTAGCTTGAGCCTGTTTCCCTGAATTCACCACCAGCTGTTTATTTACAGAGCATCCATCACACTTAAAATTGAGTCAGACACAAGCACTTTACAGAAATAAAACTACACTGTCACAGAGTGTAAAGTTCATACTCAAGCACTTAACCAGCTTCCGCTCAGTCATATACATTCTTTCTAAGTTGCACATAGTAAAATTGTTATAAGGCACACAAGTTTAGAAATCATTAATTTATGAGTCTGTCTCTCTAAGCCAAATGTCTCACGTCGCCCAAATTACACACATGGGTACATAACCAATTAATATAATCATCTGATTCCCATTTGTTATACACAAGGCAGCCATTTATTCTATAGATGTATTTAATACAGACACTGTCCACGATTAAAGCCTTAGTGTGAAATAGTATCTGAAATATGTACAGTCAAAACCCAAGTTGTTCTCCACAGTAAACATTTTCTCACAATCATAAAAGTGCAGGATTGTCGCAGATTAATACAAGGTTTTAAATAATTAGGTCAATTTCTCATATCAGATCTCATCACGTCACCCAAACAAGCAGCACAAGGGCAGGACATACTCAGAGATACGCTCCCATATCCCAGTTTGCTCACCTCAGTCTTTTCAACATTGCATCTCTCTCTTTTGAACAAAAACCGAGCCACCAAAATCCTCAGTTTATGTATGTTCATTAATATTACTAATGTCAAGGTAGTTGACTAGGAGTTTCAGTGAGTTGTGTTGGCATTTTTATCAAGATATGATCTAAAATAGAAATTCTTTGGACTTTCAGATGAGTTCAATCGATGCTTTGGCAACCATGGGAGTCATACCTTCAGGATTTCGAATATCAACTCTCGCCCAAATTCTTGATAAAGGTAAGTCTTCAAATTATATAATTTGTCACATCTCAACAGACATCTTTGCTGTTATACATATTAACCATTAGCAGGTTACCTGAGTCCCTAGGATCAAATACCAAGCTTGTTTGTGATTGACGTATAAATAATGTGGACTAATTGTATTTATGGTCTCAGCACTCTTATTTTAGTGATTTTAACATGCTGTACATATATCATAACACATTAAATCAAATACCATACATATATCTATACATAAATATACATTTATTGAAAAATATGTTTAAAGTGTAGTTATGGTTAGTGTTAGGTATAACACCTTAAATAATATTTAACAAGCATTGGCATAGCCAATAGGTCTCGCTTTCGGAACCTTATAAGTATTTAGTTATGCAGCACAAAATCCTTGGTGCAACAACATCAACTGTTGCATGGCTAAACACTTATAAGGTCCCAAAAGCGAGACCTATTGGCTATGCCAATGCTTGTTTTCAGTTGTCTCAACATGACTTTGCAACACGTGTAAAGATAAAAAGGCCTCGCTTACTTTTCTTTAATGATTGCAGCTCTTATCCAAAAGCAGACGTCAGATGTTGTAAATCTCTATCTATCTCTCTCTCTCTCTCTCTCTCTCTGTCTCTTGGTGTCACATAATAGATACAGGGACGACTGCACAATGCAAGGTGCAGCCATTCTTCACACAGTAGATTCTTAATGATCCTGCCTACAGCGCGTCTCTAGTGGCAGCAGGATATTTTTAGCTCATGCAGCACAAGGGAAATTCGAAGACAAGAATAATGGATACGTTTTCCTCAAATAGGTACAGAATGCAACCTATTAGCTGAGTGCTCCCACTATAACCTTGCTTGGCACTGGTGCCTTCCTTGGTTTTGCACAACTGTTGATTTACCTCGTCACGTGAGACAAAGAGGGCCACTGTTAAATGCATGCAATAAAATGTATTTGTTTTTAAATGTACAATTCGCAGTCTAAAGTTAAGGAAACGTTCAGTCTGCGGCAACACGAGCCTTCCTTTTAATGTGCATCTGGTGCTGGAGCGTGGACAGAGAGCTGTTAATGAGCACGCTAAATAGGGTTTGGTGGCATATTTAGACGGCGCGCATTTCTAGTTGACTTTGACTGGACGAGATGGAGTAACTGTTGTGCCAGGCAAGTCTTAATTGCCCAGACCAGGACACGTTTACGGTTTACCTGATTAAATAGAAAGTGGAAGCAGAGTGGATGCTTGAGATTCTGTTTAGCGTCTTCGCTCTTATGTAAGACTGGAAGGTTCTGAGTTGGCGGGAGGAGACTGGGAGGTATTAAGAGCACATTAGGGCAGATTCCGTGGAGCTCACGATGATATAAAATTCAGCACCGTAACAAGGGGGCAATGTATCATAAAGTAGGTAAGGGAAATAAGCTCAACTGCCCTTCGACTATATTTTGTAGAAAGACGTCCATAATTGAGGCGCACAGGGCCCCCACTCACCGAGACCTCCGTTCAGCTGCACCTGGGATTTAAGTGGGCCGGGTCCTGCCGGTGCGGAGCACCTGCAGTTCTAAAAATATGGTGCTGAGACGGGTCCATATCGGGCTCTCCATTTTTGCCCTCACTCTCGGTGAAAAAAATAAATCTTAACTCTGCAGCAGTGCCACCCTTCATTGCCTTTGATGTCACTTCAAAGAGGCTCGTTAAGTTCTTTCACAGTCTCACCATGTCAGAACCGAAGCATTCTCAATATGCTATACAGAAGCCATATTTGTTGCTTATTTATCTTACGCAACTAACAACCATTGACAAAGCCAATGGTCCTGGCTAAGTGTTAAGTTACTTACGTAAAATATATACATGGATGCAATGACAGAAGCAGCCAAATACCAATCAGACGGCACACGATGCTAAGCACAGATTTTCAGTTTACGTGTTTTAAGCCACGCCCTTATTACATCGACCACGCCCCTACAGTTTTCCATCACACTTAAAGCCCTGCCTGCTACACTAACTTATAAGTAGGTTCCTGAGAGGGATTGGCATTTGAGCTGGCCCTTACGGTACATGTGAAGAGCCGCGCCTGCGCAGATTTTTGAAACTTGGGTGTTGTCACTGAAGCGAGCAGCAATATTTTCAGGGAAAGGAGTTAAACCAGGAATATTTAAAATAAAATAGCCCTCGAATTGGTCTACTTTGAGTCAAGTACCGTTGCTGCGGTCATTGTTGACAGGGGTGTTGTAGTGGATATTTCCCCACTGGGCGACAGGGTACAGAGCTGCACTCAGAGCTGGGTGAGCTGCCGGACATGTAAGCAATCCCCCTTTGCCCGGTTTTAGGCGTGGCCTCCTCCAGCGTGAAGCTGCTTTGAACGTTTTTGGCTGATTTTGCTTGGCGTTCGTTGCTTGATCTATCAAAAAAAGCTTCAACAGTACAGAACAGACGTAGGAAGATTGTAACTAAAATGTGAAGCGACAGAGAAAAATCATCGTAACAAATACAGAGCTCGATGCTTAAAGGAGATCTTTCCTGAGTGCAATATGCTGGGCATTTCTCTCCCTCCACCCAGCCATCCACCACAAACACTCTCAGCATCAGCTATGCAATAACCTAACAACTGATGCCCTTGCTCCTCCTCATCACCTCCCTTAGAGTCATTATTCTTGGATCTCTGTAAGGCCAATCGCCAAGTCCCAGTCATTAGTGCTGAGATGGATCCCACCACAACAGAGGGAAACAAGCATTCGGCCGCGCGGCCGAAAACGAAAGTAATAGCGATCGCGATCAAAGCAAGTGATCGCGATCGCTTGGACGGGAGCGCTGTGTGGCAAGCACGCGAGTGGTGCGCGCGCAGCAGTGATTGGCGGCTGCGCGCGTGCACGTTCACGTGCACTGTAGCTTTAGGCCACGGCAGCACTTTGAAAATGCCCAGTTATAAAATGTCTCTTCGAGCCTTTGGCTCACGAGACCTAAAAACAAACTTAAACATGGAGAGAGGGGGCGCTAGAGGGCGGGCTTGCATGATAGCTGCACACTCATGAGGCTCCTGCAGTCAGAGAGGTTCAAAACAACAATATCCTGCACTAAGAGCCTTTGTCAGACGCCCAAAAGCCACAAAACTAGGAGGGGACATTGCCGTGACTCCTGCTTCTCGTTAAGATCCTGCTGAAGCAGGCGTCATTGCAATGTGCGCACTGGCCAGAGGACAGGGCCTACGGGTGAGGCAAGGAGAACGACAGAGATCCGCTGCGAGTGAGAGGATTAACCCGTGCAGAAAGCAAGTTGAATAAAACGGCTGCCTTCCAAACGTGAAGAAAGAACACACTGAAGGCAAGGCCGGACGGCACGACAAATACTGGAGCGGAGAACATATTGGAAGAAGACTGACTCAACAGCAATGTGAAAGTAAGGAGGCGGGGGCAGCGAGCGTGGCGGGAAAGGCTGCTGAGGCATTGGCGGAGGCTGGAGCCTTCGCTTCTGATACATGGGACTGAAACCCTCTCTACCGGATGCCATAAGAGTAAACGGTGGCGGTGAGAGATAGGTCCGAGCAGAACGGAAATACGATTGGCCCCTGGAGTGAGTGAAAGCCTGCCGTCTTTGGTTAGGAGACTTTGAAGCTCTCTTGGGTATGAGCACACCACAACAGGAGGCCACGGCATGCGGGGCAGGGAGCAAGATAGCCTCTGGTCCACGTAGACAAACAGTGCATGTCAACGTGACCAAGAGACCACAGCATAAATTGATTTAGCAATAAGACAGGTTGAAGGGGGGCCCTGTCCTCCGAGATAGACGGTGGAGCTAAACACAAGCAGACAACAGTGAAACACAAATTGAGCAGATAAATAAAAGATGTACACTGTGGACCCTACCGCTCGGAGCTAGGCTCAGACCAGATGCCTGAAAGCCTGCACAAAACACTGAGGTGACACACTGCGACTGTAAAGAAATAACAGACACCAACATGGGCAAAACTGAAGGCAGGCAACCGAAACTGACATTTGAATTTCCGTAAATTTGTCTGAGGCTAGAGCCATGAACAAGACCCAAGGGGGACAGAGAGGGCAGAAACTAATCAACTATCGGGAGAGAAAAATATGAAATCGCTTTTGGTGACAGTGAAATGCTGCCTAACAAAATGGACTCCATGTGCACACGCATGGACTTTATCACACAAAAATTTAGAAGCAAGATGGAAGGATAGGGGAAGCAGAGCAAAGAATCGTGGAACTTGAAGCATTGAACAAACAAAAGAAATGGATCGCCTTCTGAAAATAATAGCAGCCAAGAATGAAGACGTGGAGGCCTGTTCTAGGAGGAACAACATAAGAATCCTTTTAATATCCGAATCCGCCAATACAGGGAAGATGGAGGAGTTTGTAGAGCACATGCTGGTCACTAGCTTCGGGAAGGACGCCTTCTCCCTGCTGTTTGTGGTGGAGCGGGCACACTGCACACAGGCCGCTAGGACCCCTCCTAGGGCCCCCGCAGACCCATAGTGGCTAGGCTACTCAATTACCGACACCACGACACGGCGCTACGCAAAGCAGGGGAGCAACAATCACTGATGTTTGAGAGACATAGCATTGCCCTATATCCAGACTTCATGATCGCGGTCCAGGAAGCCAGGAAGAAATTTCAGCTGGCAAAGAAAAAACTACTACAGGCCAACATCACATATGCGATGCTATACCTGGCGCGATTGCAGAGCACTCCTGCACGACACCACAGCATGTGATGGAGTTCATAAAAAAACTGCCTAATAGTCCTCGCCGGACTGAAAACTCGCCATCCAGGAGTAGGTTGGTCTCACTAACATTTGAGCTTGAGTGAAGGGTATAAAAGTGCAGAGGATAGACACTCAAAGCCCAGACAGGGCATGAAAATGCGTTGGACATCAAAGACAACTCTGTATTGATACTAATCTGCACCGCTCACAAATAACTAACTACAGATCCAAGCCAGAATACCCCTCTTGTGGAAATAAATTGAGAAGATACTTGGGAGTGCAAAAAACTGAGAGGCTAACAAGTATACAATTGCTAAAGTCCAGGACAACTCCCACATTTACTCCTGCACTACCTGGGGGAGTAACTGCCTCGCCCACCAGACGATATCCCCAGCAGGAATTCCCTCCTCTTAATTATGGGACCAGTAAGTGTTTTGATTATTTATAATCTTTCTTTCTTTCTTTCTTTCTTTCTTTCTTTCTTTCTTTCTTTCTTTCTTTCTTTCTTTCTTTCTTTCTTTCTTTCTTTCTTTCTTTCTCCTCAAATACTGATGCCCTGCTCCACTGCAGGGCACTCTTCTTTTCTGTTCTAAACCTAAGCCCCCCAAAACTGCATATATTCAATGTTCCAGGACAGTGATGTAATCTTTCTGATGTTAAACTTGAATGTTTGTTAGTACTGTGGACAGTTGAGATTTCTAGGGGATAGGGGAGGGAGGAGGGGATTGTACACAGCAGGTTGGGGAAGACGATGTGATAGGGAGGGGGGATCAGATGGCAGAACACATGCGGAGGAAACAAGCGAACGGATTACTGTGCACAACTCGACAACTCAGAAAGAATGTTTTCCCATCAGACCAAACAGGCTAGGAGCACATGGCACGTAATAAGCAACTGGGTTTAAATCTCCTACAGTGGAATATCCGGGGACTGGGAGATCCCCGTAAAAGGCGGCGTATCCTTGTCCATCTAGACAGGCACGATATACAAATAGCCATGCTACAGGAAACACACACAGTGACAACCTTAACCCCTACCTTTGCAGCGCGGAGGATATCACATTGATATTTCTTTTCATACTCTTCCTATTCAAGAGGAACCTCTATCCTTATAAGGAAAACACCCCTTATGTTTCAGAAGCTTCCTAAATGGTCCGCACAGAAGGTATAGTGTGGCATGGAGGAGACTAGCATTCCACTCATTTATGCTGGTAAGCTGCTATGGCCCCAACACCAATGATGAAGGGTTTTACACCCCATTATGGGGTTAATCATAAATGTTGTGTCCACACACGTCATTTTGGGCGGAGACTTTAATCTTACAGTCCGACAAGCCCTTGACCGTTTCCACCCTCCGCCACATCATACTACGAAGGCCCAACGCCAACTGTAACAGATTATGGAAGAACATCAGCTGATTGATGCATGGCGAGCTGCACACCTAACAGATAAGGAGGGGACATATCACTCCACTGTGCATTCCAGCTTGTCTCATTTGGATCACTGGCTGGTGACTAGAGGACTCAGAACCTGGATAACACAAACACAACACCTAGCACGTACTTACTACAACCATTACCCGGTGCTCATGCAGATGTCTCCACCAGGGAGCCTCCCGCTATATGTCCTGGTGACTTCTTATGCAGTCACTGCTGTACCAAGCCTTTAGGACGGAACTGGAGCAGGATTTGGAGGAGTTTTCCAAACGCAATATAGACTCCGTCCCTACACTGGCGACGGTACGGGAGGCATTGAAAGTAACCATTATTAATGGAGCGCACTCCCCTGCTTTTTGCATTAATCGAGGAACCAGGTAGGGCTGCCCCCTTTCACCCCTTCTCTTCCCTCTGGCAATAGAACACCATCTGGAATATGCGCTTAGATACCCCACCAGACATGTGATGGTGTCGCTATATGCAGATGACATTACGTTATATATCAGGTACCTCCACATCAGTCTGAATACAATATTGCGGGAGTTTATCAAGTTTAGAGAACTCTCAGGCATAAACATCAATTTGGAAAAATCCCAGATGTCCCTGTTCACTCCTAACACCTCCCCTTCGTCTCTGAATACCCACTGAGATGGTGTGGGTCAGAACTCAAATGTCTGGGTATAGTAATCACCAGAGATAGGGAGGAACTGCTGAGAGAAAATTATGGTAAAGCATTGACCTCCATCTCAAAATACATCACCCGATGGATTGCTATGCCCCTATCGCTTGCAGGGCGCATAACGCTTATGGAAATGGTAATGGCTACCTTGGCTGCTATACCTATTCCTAAACATTCCTTACATACCGGGACGTACATTCTTCCAAAGCATGAGAACTCAGCTTATTTGACTTGCTTGAGGAAGGAAACAACCCAGAATCCACTGCGACACTCTTACACTACCTTTCGCAAGGGGGGGGGGGGGGTGTTCGAAGCACCAGATCTGGAACTTTAATATTTAAGCGCTCAGGCACACTACATGGTGTATTGGTATCACCCCCCTCCACCATTCATGCCACACATCACAGTGGGGCAGTGATACATGAGACCCATACCACTGATGGGTTTCCTCGGCATTGACAGAGAGACAGTAGGAGCGGGAGACTCTACGGTATTGTGTGCAAATGCGGCCTGGAAAAACATTGCAAAGCAGCCACATGATGATGGCTACCCCTGGCCTATCATCCAGATGTTCCAGTGACTCATGAAAGAATCTGTCGCAATATGCTCCATCGCTATAATATCCACACCTGGGGGAATTTTTATACGAAGGGAAGCTTCCGCATCAAGGAAGAGCTCTCTAGCCAACACCCCTCCTCACCTGTAGAATTATTCCTGTACATTAGACTAAGACATGATTTCAAAGCTGCCACCCCAGAGTTCCCCATGGAACCGGCTTAACTACCACCACTAGACAATATGCTCTAAGCAAGCAAATCATTGCATTCAGTGGCGAGACTGTATCGAGACACTCCTGTCGTGAGGAGAGACCCCATGCAGCTTAAGAGGGATATAAAAAAAGGTGCCCTAGTGGAGGACACACAGTGGCATACGTTTGCCAGGAGACTAAGAAAAAAACAGCCAGCAGTAGACTACAAATTATTTACTTTAAGTTTTTGCATAGAATGTACTATACCCCGGCAAGACTACACATTACAATTTGAGAAACACTGACAAATGCAACAGATGTGGGGAGGAGGAGGCAGATTTCCTACACCTGGCCTGGTTGTGCAAAATAATTTTTAGATACTGGGGACAGGTGGAGGAAGCCCTGTCCCAGATAGTGCATGCACATATAAGCCTTACTCCACTTGTTTCACTACTTGGGTACACTGAACATGTAGAAGCACCGGTGAGGCGCTTGGTAGCCCTTGGATTGCTGTTAGCCAAATGCAAGGTTGGAAGTAGATGGAGACGAGGAAGATCTCCTAAATTCAAGCAATAGCTACAGGATCTACTTAACTGTCAGGAACAAATGCCCATATATGCGGAAGTCCTGCCTGTGTCATCCAGACCCAAAGAATATGAGATCCCCTTAAGGCTTACTTATTGCGTGCCCCGCATAATGCAAACCAGAGTTAAGCGCTATGTCTTATAATAGCATGAGAACACTGCATGGCAACTCTCACATAAGACACCTACCTTGAGAATACCAAATGCCAACAAGGGGAGGATGGGATAACTGGACATGAAATACCTGAAAATGTAACTGTGCTAGAAGTGCAACTGGAACAATAAAACTTATGTAACATTGAACATGTAGAAATGTGACTTGTTGAAAATCTGTAAGTGTTGTGCAATCAAACAAGAGGTTGATTATGAAAACAACAATAAAAAGAAGTAAAAAAAACAAAATGTAAACAAGTATTTAAAAGGCCACAGTTAGGTGTATTTATTGTTATGGATGAAACCTAAAAACCACAGACATTTTGCAAGTTTTGATTTGGACTGCAATCCTTAACTTACACAGCATCCATGCAAGCCATAACTTGCACACCAAGCGCAAAGCTTATATATGACCTTTCCATTGATGCAACAAATGCAACTGCAAATATCATAAATAACTTTAAAGATGAGATTATATTTCATATAACCTTTAAAATCCTGGAGAGAAATGACTATGAATCTAATAATTAATTAATTAAATAATTAATTGGCCTGTATATATATTGTTATTTAATCACACTGCATTCCTAGGTGTTGTTACATATTGCTTTTAATAATGTGAGGTTATGAGCATTGAACCATTTTATCATGGGATGTGCCAAAAATAGTAGTTTATTTGCAAGGGGCTGTGAACCCCAAGACAGGGTCTGACAAGTTTTAAAAACCAAAAGTCTGGCCATAGCCAAAATACATTTAACAAAGCTCCTTTTTGATTTTACAGAAAATACCTTTGCATGCAATATTGTGGTCATTTTTGCACCCTTCAGTGTGTAAAAGATAAACAATGATAGATGAAATATGGAACAAATCAAACTTTCACCCCTAGTCCAGAGATCTATATTCAATCCATCGTTCTTGTGCTCACCATGCCACTCCAGTTTAGACCCAGCCATATGCAAATCAGTCTCTACTATGCTCCTTGTGGGAACAGTCCAGCCCGAACTGCCAAGCCAGGTCCTCCCTGGACCAGAAACAAGCATCCTGGGACTGGTTGCGGGGTATCACCTTTCATCAGCCAGGCTAGCTTGAATTCAGTGGATCAGTGAGCCTGCGAGCCACATCTGGGCATACCCGGTGCACTTAGGGTGAGAAAGCAAAAGACACACAATGATGGACGGAATCTGGAACAAATCAAATATTCACCCCCCCCCCAGTCAAGGGATCTGAGTTTTAAATCCCTTTTTCTTTTGCTCACCATGCCACCCCAGTTTAGACTCCGCCATATGCAACTCACTCGACTATGCCCCTCATGGTAGCAGCCAGCCCGAACTGCCAAGCCAGGTCCTCCCTGTACCAGGAGAAAGCATCCTGGGACTGGTTTCAAGGTCTCCCCCTTCATCAGCCAGGCTAGCTTGAAATCAGTCTAACAGTGAGCCCGGGACCCCTATCTGGGCATAATAGCCGACACACTTAGGGCGAGAAAGCAAAAGACATGCAATGATGGACGGAATGTGGAACAAATCAAATGTTCAACCCCAGTCAAGAGATCTGGGTTAAATCCATTGTTCTTTTGCTCGCCATGCAACCCCAGTTAGGACCCAGCCATATGCAAATTTGTCTTGACTATGCTCCTCATGGGAACAGTCCAACCCGAACTGCCAAGCCAGGTCCTGGGGGTGAATGTTTGACATTGTTTCAGCATTCCGTCCATCAATTATTCTTTTTGCATTTATAGCCATAAGGGGGAAAGGTATGCCCACACTTAGGTCCTGTGCTCACCATGCCACAGAAGTCCAGGTAGCCTGGCTGATGAGGGTTGATACCCTGAAACTGGTGCCCAGCATGCTTGTTCTGGTCCAGGGAGGACCTGGCCTGGCAGTTCGGACAGGACTGTTCCCATGGAGAGCAGGGTCAAGACTGAGTTGCATATGGCTAGGTCTAAACTGGAATCGCACGGTGTACAAATAAAAGATGGATTTAGACCCAGATCTTTGCACAGGGAGTGAATATTTGACATTGTTTCAGCATTCTGTCCATCAATTGTTCTTTTTGCATTTGTCGCCCTAAGTGGAAAGGGTATGCCCAGACGTGAGTTCCTTGCTCACCATGCCACTGGAGTCAAGCTAGCCCGGCTGAAGAGGGGTGATAACCTGAAACTGGTTCAAGGATGCTTGTTTCTGATCCGGGGAGGACCTGGCCTGGCAGTTCGGGCTGGACTGTGTATAATAAATTTATATCCTGTACCATCTGCCTCTAGCCCAAGTGAGGTGGAGTGAGCTTGGTGGGTTGGGAACCCATAAATATTAGCACTAAAGCCGTGACTCTGGGTAAGTATGCACCCCAAACAGCGATCCTTAGATGCAGTATCTTTTCTTGCTTGGTAGGTCAGAGAAACCAAACCAACCCTTTTCGACTTCACAACCGAGTCTTGTTCACTGTAAATCTCATGATAGTCGTAGAAAGACTATAAAAACAAGGTGTCATTGAAAGTGAAAATGGACAAATCATAAAAACTGAACACATACTTCAAAAACAACCGAGTTAATATCCTCCTTTGCTGCAATCATATTTAGTTAGGGACACATTCAAGTATGTTTGCAGGTAACTTTTATCAACCAGTGTCAATAATTTTAGGAAATCTTGGCAATATATAGTATAATAACAAATGTAAAATACCCAAGTGGACACTTATCTATAGTATGACCCGCGTAACGTTAAATGGCAATATTTGACTTTATGGGTCATACTATACTATAGCAATTTAAATTTGTCATCATGTTATTATCTTTTGAGTTCAAATTATGCCCACTAGGGTGATGTACTTTGAGGTGGAGCAAAGTTATAGCACAATATCCAAGGGGCTCTCTTTGGAGTGTAACTTTCTGATTACCAGAAGATCCTAAGGAGGTTACTCTGGATTGCAATATTACTTGAAGACTTGGGTCTTGAGCTCTTTTCTTTAGTCTGGTGGGTTTCTATTGTTATGGTTTTCTCTAGTCACTGATCCCAGTTGGAGAAGGCCTTGAATCTTGGCTTTTCTTTCTTGCACTTCCTGAATTCCAGAACGGTCATAAAGGTATTGCTATGTTGTAAAGTCATCCAGATATATTCATCGGGGTCACAGGGGTGTGGTGAATTGCCATATAGATGATGGTGAAGATCTTTAAGATTTTGTCGGTGAGAGGAGGCAGTCAGTGGAGTTCGCAGTCAAACTGATGTTGCTTACTGGTAACTTTAATGAAGACAAACTCCATCTTGACCAGGTTCATTTCCTGATGGACTTTGAATATATAATGGTTGAAAGGTAGATCTTTAGTCAGCTAGTGTTGTGGGCAAATGAAACCCTTGGGTAAAGTTAAGCATCATGTGCATACGGGTGAATGCCAATGCTTTTGTCTGCCAATAAGACTCTGAGTGGAACTACATAGAAATTGAAAATTATAGGTGAGAGAACAGAGATGTGGCAGAGATCTGCAAGTTTGTCAAGCTTTTATTCCAAACTCCCAGGATCGGTGCGTTACTCAAATGGGTCCACCTCTCAATCGCTCCACCCTCTGATGCTATAACAGCGCAGAGGGTAAGAATGATTAAGCGAGGGAAGGAAAGGATGGGGACAGCGGGGAGGGAGACCTACAAGATAAGATAAAACGCAATTACCAACCTATTCTACATCCAGTAATCCTTAACCAATAACCCAAAGCATTATACTGAGCAATAACTACCTGTAAAGGAAAATACAACGTGCGTTCTTGTAACCAAGCTCTTGCTGAGGATATCGCATATATGCAGGCTCCTTTACATGCAACATAAAGGAGAAAAATGCTCAAGGTAAGTATCAAGATAATACAACGGTAACACACACACACACACCTGCTCATACACACACTGTACCCACCACAAGGACTGTTGTTACTTGCATCACAGAGGGGGTTGAACCTATCTCACACCAATCCCCTGCTAGAAGAGAGAGAGAGAGCACAAGAGCATATACGGTAGTATTAGGGGTACTCATCAACATAAATGAAATATGCGGAAAATGGCATTATTCTCATGCCAAGCGTTTCCTCTGTTCCATTAGAGCAGTTTGATTAACACATATCACGATGCCAAGCACTCCTCTGCTGTTTCATCACAGCATAAGTGTTTCATCTTTTCATACCAGTAAGGCGTGTATTGATTAAATGCTCAACACAACGATACACTGCCCACGTTGGAGGTATCGTGTCCCACCTCCACACTTAGAACCAATGTTGTGCGCTTGCACCCAGCATTTGATACACTTCCACACTTAGCACCAATGTTGTGCGCTTGCACCAAGCGTCTGTTACACCTCCGTGCGAGGTGTCGGAAAGTTATGCCCCCCAAAGTGGTGACAACGTCATCCTTACCGCCCTTCAAAGAAGCGTCCGGAGGCATCAGGATCCCAAGGCGCGGGTCTTCCCCGCAGCACGTTTCCTCGATGGTCCGAATTCGCAGCACCGATCGCTGCCTCCGCCCAACCTAAATGGATTCTGGGTAGGCGCGTCATCGGCCTGCGCGCGCGCCTACCCGGAAGCAAAGTCTGGGATATGTAGTTTTGCGGGCAATATTGCCCGTGCGCTCGCCGCGCGCCCTGCGGTCATCCCCAACTCCGAACATGACAGTACATCCCCCTCCCTACAGGGGCCGACGAAGACGCGGTTTATTAGGAAACCGCATATGAAAGGCGTGCACCAATCGGGGAGCATGAACACTTCTCGCTGGTTCCCAGGAATTTTCCTCCATGCTGTATCCTTTCCAAGAAATCAAATACCATAAGGAGGAACCCCTCATTTTGGAGTCCCAAGATCCTGGAAACCTCATATTCAGGTTCCCCGTCCACAAGCACAGGAGGGGGGTGATTTCTTCACCGGTGTGTATGAGGGTTTCAGCAAGGATACATGGAACACCGGATGAATTCTCATGGATTTTGGCAGAGCTAAACGGACTGAGACAGGATTGACGCATTTTACCACCTTGTAGGGCCCTAAGTAGCGTGGGTTAAAGACGCTATATCTGCGGAATCTAATGTTCCTCATGGACAACCAGACCACGTCGCCTGGCTTGTAAAGTGGACTTTCCCTAAGGCGTACATCTGCATGTCTTTTATATCTTGTTTTTGCTTTCTGAAGATTCAACTGTGTCCTTTTTATAGTGTGTTGTATATGTTTCACTCTGTTCTGTACTTCAGGTAAGTGATGTTCCATCCCAGGGTGAACCAAGGACAGGAACCTAGGATGAAACCCGCAGTTGCTATAGTAAGGGGTGGGATCGGTGGGTTGATGGGTCGCGCTGTTGTAAGCTGTTTCTGCCACCCACAACAGATCCACCCACTCATCCGTGTTTTCCCTTACATAGCACCGCAGGTACTGTTTTAGGGTTTGGTTTAGACGCTCGGTCTGCCCATCCGTTTGCAGATGGAAACTTGTGGATTCGATGTCCAAGGCTTTACACCACTCTTTCCAGAAGTGCGCCATGAATTGAGACCCTATATCGGTTACAATAGTAGAGGGCACTCCATGTAATCGCACAATTTGACTTAAAAGGATTTTAACCAACTGCCCAGAAGTTGGTAGCGTCTTGCAGGCTATGAAATGCCCCATTTTTGTGAGACTGTTTACCACCACCAAAATTACCGTGTGCCCTTGTTCTTTAGGCAGTCCTACTATTAAATCTATGGAGATGGTATTCCATGGAATCGAGGGAGTAGGTAACGGCTGCAACAACCCTTGTGTTTTCCTGTGATAGGTTTTCGCTTTAGCACAGGTTTCACATTTCTGTACAAAAAGTGCCACGTCGATCTTAACCGACGGCCACCAAAAATACCTCAGAATCCTATCCAGCGTTTTGTTGATGCCATTGTGACCCGCACTGGGAACCACATGACACCACTGGAGCACTCTTTCTTGTAAAACTTTTAAGGGGATTAACATTTGTCGGTTTCTGATCGGCACCCCTTGTCGCATTTTCCATTGAGGATGTTCTTTGACCCATTTCCTCCATGAGGGAGTTGTGCTGGCACGAGCCACAGAACGTAAAAAACTGTTCAGAATGCACCACGCCTATGACTTGCTCAGGGGCCAATATGGAAAAGGTTTGTTTATTCTCCTGACCATTCCCTATTTCCTGTCTGAGAGCATCCGCTTTCCCATTTTCTGCACCTGGTCTGTAGGTGACGATATAATCGAATTCAGAAAAAAACAGCATCCAGCGCATTTACCGAGGGGTCAATAAACAGGCTGACCTCATAAACTGTAGATTTTGATGGTCCGTGTATACGGTGACTACATGCTTGGCCCCCATCAGATGATGTCTCCATGTAGAGAAGGCATCCTTAATTGCCAGTAGCTCCTTTTCCGTGATGGTTTATCTAGTTTTCGCCTCATTGAGTTTGCGAGACATGTAGGCTACCGGATGTAGCTGTCCTGTCTGTGCATCCCTTTGTGACAGTATTGCACCCACTGCCATGTCTGAAGCGTCTGCTTCTACCACAAACGGTTTCTCAGGATCTGGGTGAGCCAAAACCGTAGCTGAAGTAAAGGCTTCTTTCAGCTGAGAAAAGGAGGATTCGGTTTCTGCAGTCCATTCAAACGGAAAGTTTTTCTTAACTGTTTCGTTATCGGTGTAACCACCTTCGAGAACTGTGGTATAAACCTACGATAAATGTTAGCGAAGCCCAAAAAGCATTGGACTTCCTTTAAATTGCTTGGTTGTGGCCAGTCTTTTACTGCTCGTATTGTACGATCAGACATTTCCAATCCATGAGGTGAAATGATTACTCCTAAAAACTCCACCTTCTGAACATGAAATTCGCATTTACTCAGCTTGCAGAATAATGTTTTGTTAAGCAGAGCTTGCAGGACCAAACACACGTGCTGGTAATGCTGATCCACTGAATCAGAATAAATCAAAATATCGTCAATATAGACTACTGTGAAAAAGTCCGGATACTCCCTCAACACCTCATTCAAGAAGAACTGAAATGCAGCGGGGGCATTACACAGCCAAAAGGGCATCACCGTATATTCAAACAACCCAAAACGAGTGCGAAACGCGGTTTTCCACTCATCCCCTTTCCTTACCCTGACTAGGTGATAAGCGCCTCTTAAATCCAGTCGTGTGTATATTTGAGATGTTTTCACCTGATCCAATAGAACAGGGATGAGGGGTAGGGGATGCCGGTTCTTGATGGTAACGTGGTTTAGGGCTCTAAAATCGATGCACGCGCGTTTTCCCCCATTTGCTTTCAGTATGAAAAACAATGGAGAGGCTGCAGGAGATTTAGAAGGTCTTATAAAACCATTCGCTAAGTACTTGTTCAAATATGTTTTAAGATGCTTGTTTTCCGTGTCCGTGAGAGCGTATATCCTGCTACACGGCACCACCGCACCTGGCACTAAGTCGATTTGACAGTCATATGTCCTATGAGGGGGTAACACGTTGGTTTGTTCATTGAACACGTCCCTGTACTGTTCATATTGCACTGGTAAAGTAATATCCTGCTCTGCTGTGGTAGCAACGTGCAGAAGGGTGGCTAAAGCTGTTACAGGAAAATCACGAGGTTCTTGACTGTCATGCTCCTTGCATTCCGAACTATTAAAAAGTGTAGTCCTGGCAACCCAATCTATGGAAGGATTGTGCGTGACCAACCAAGGCAATCCTAAAATGATGCCATACTGCGGTGCTCGTATGATGTTGAAGGTCAGGGACTCTACATGTGAAGGCGCACAGCGCACGGATAAGGCGCTTGTGGAGAAACGAATGGGTCCCGTGCTCAATTCCCTCCCATCTATGGCCAGAACAGTTTCAGGTACCTCATTCTTAACTAAAGACAGCTGTAAGGTTTCTGCCAAGGTCTCATCCATAAACAACCCAGTGGCCCCTGAGTCAATCATGGCTTCCAGGTCTCTCGACCCATTAGTCACCTGGATACTGATCGGGATCCTAAAATGTTTTGACGTACTTGCCTGCAGATCCTGAGTGGAAGGGATCACTAAACTGCTGAAAAAGCCCCCCTCTAATACCTTTGAGCGTTCTAGTTTTCCAACTTGGAGGACACTGGTACACTCATGCTACTAAACCCGGGTTTGTTCTTTGGTTTAACTAGACAATCCCTTACGAAGTGGCCCTTTTTGCCACAATACAGACATAGTCCATTCTTGCGTCTTTGGTCTCATTCCTCCTGCGACAAGAGCCCTTACCGTCCCTATTCCCATAGGTTCAGGCCCTCCGACCGTGCTGGGTTTGGAGAACCTGGGTCTTTCGTATCGAGTAAAACCCCTATCAGGTCTTTTCCTATCAAGCTTATGATCATTCATCCTGCTATCTAACCTCAAGGCCAAATTAATCATATCAGTGCACGTGTCTGGTTGAGGATCTACCTGAGCTATCACGTCCTTGAGCTCCTCGCGTAACCCTTGGTGAAATAAGGCTGCTCTCTTCTCCGGCCGACCGGTCTCTGAAATCAATCTCTGAAAGGTGTTCAAATACACAACTAGATCTTTATTGCCTTGCCTCAGTTCCATCTACTCCCTGTCAGCTAAAAAACTATGGGCATGTCTATCAAAGATCTTCTCAAACTCTTTTCGAAAGCCGTCCCAATCGTACAACAAAGGATCATCAGTACGAACCAACGGGACAGCCCGATGGCATCTCCAGCCAGATGTGAAATAAGGAAAGCCACCTTTGCCTGATTAGTAGGGAATGCCCTAGGTTTACAGGCAAAGTGCAACAACACCTGTGTCATAAAAACCTGTACCTTATTCTCATCCCCTGTAAACCTTTCTGGAGCCGCTAAAGGTATAGGTGTGGGAAATTCCACCGAAAGCGGTGGTGCTACTCCTGCAAAGGAACCTGAAGCCCACGTGGCACCACCACCTTTACTCGCGCTTACATCTAACGGGTTCCTTTGTAATTTATCAACTCGTTCATGTAACGCAGCGGTTTCCGCCCTAGAAGCAGCTAACTCCTGCTGAACCATTACTAAGGCCGCCATAACATCCTCTAAAGTGGCCATCATCAACCAATCACCGATTAGGAGAGAATACATTCTTGGGCTGCAAATTCTTTCAAGGTTTTATTCCAAACTCACAGGATCGGTGTGTTGCTCAAATGGGTCCACCTCTCAATTGCTCCACCCTCTGATGCTATAACATCGCAGAGGGTAAGAATGATTAAGCGAGGGAAGGAAAGGATGGGGACAGCGGGGAGGGAGACCTACAAGATAAGATAAAACACAATTAGCAACCTATTCTACATACAGTAATCCTTAACCAGTAACCCAAAGCATTATACTGAGCAATAACTACCTGTAAAGGAAAATACAACGTGCGTTCTTGTAACCAAGCTCTTACTGAGGATATTGCATATATGCAGGCTCCTTTACATGCAACATAAAGGAGAAAAATGCTCAAGGTAAGTATCGAAATAATAAAACATTAACACACACACACACACACACACACACACACACACACCTGCTCATACACACACTGTACCCACCACAAGGACTGTTGTTACTTGCATCACAGAGGGGGTTGAACCTATCTCACACCAAGCCCCTGCTAGAAGAGAGAGAGAGAGCACAAGAGCATATACGGTAGTATTAGGGGTACTCATCAACATAAATGAAATATGCGGAAAATGGCATTATCCTCATGCCAAGCGTTTCCTCTGTTCCTTTAGCGCAGTTTGATTAACACATATCACAATGCCAAGCACCCCTCTGCTGTTTCATCACAGCGTAAGTGTTTCATCTTTTCTTACCAGTAAGGCGTGTATTGATTAAATGCTCAACACAACGATACACTGCCCACGTTGGAGGTATCGCGTCCCACCTCTATCATTAGGACCAATGTTGTGCGCTTGCACCCAGCATCTGATAAACTTCCACACTTAGCACCAATGTTGTGCGCTGGCACCAAACGTCTGTTATACCTCCACACTTGGAACCAATGTTTTGCGCTTGCACCAAGCGTCTGTTACACCTCTGTGCGAGGTGTCTGAAAGTTATGCCCCCCAAAGTCGTGACAACGTCACCCTTACCGCCCTTCAAAGAAGCGTCCGGATCCCAAGGCGCGGGTCTCCCCCCCCCAGCGCGTTTCCTCGATGGTCCGAATTCGCAGCACCGATCGCTGCCTCCGCCCAACCTAAATGGATTCTGGGTAGGCGCGTCATCGGCCTGCGCGCGCGCCTACCCGGAAGCAAAGTCTGGGATATGTAGTTTTGCGGGCAATTTTACCCGTGCGCTCGCCACGCGCCCTGCGGTCATCCCCAGCTCCGAAGAGCATGACAAAGTTACAGGGATGGTCCAGACTTGGAGGGATCCATTTTAATCAACTGGGATCTTTTTTCCAGGTATGACCTAACCAACTGTAGGACAATGCAATTTAAGCCTATTTAATGTGCTAGATTGTAAAGCATGCTGCTGGGAGGTCAAGTAAGATAAGAAGGCTTTTGTGACCATTGTCTATAATCTGAAGAGTGCCCTTATCTACTTAGTTGGTCTCTAACTCCGTGTTTCCTTTAATCTCATTGCATCTTAATCTTTCCAGGATTTAAAAAGACCCAGGAAGATACTGTGTTGGGATTCATTGATGATTCTTGTTCCAGCATCCTTGCTTCTCTGGATAGCTGCTTTATAACTGATGTCTGGATGATATTCACCTTCTGAGACGTGGCCCTAAATGTCTCTAGTAGACTCACCAAGATTTTTACCGTAGGGTTTGTCGATGGTAGACCATTTGGTGCTTCTGAATAGAACTGTTGGGGCATCACTGGACTTGGTGTGCTATCAGTGTGTTGGCAGCTCTTGACTATCTTGTCCTTGAAGAATGTTTTGATGGTTGATGTTAGACCTGTAATCCTTGGTGTGGTCTTCCCGGAAACGTTTTGCCGTCACTCCTGTTTTCTGAAATTCATTTGTGTTAGCATTAGAACATTGTGCACTTTGCCACTGCTAATCACAACTAAAGTGAGTGGTTATGATAGAGCAAGGTTTCGCATAAAAAGAAACTTGCTCGTATGCAATCCTCTCGAATAACCTGTAATACTATAATCAATCTGTCCGTGAGTACTAACAGTGAACCACATTCAACATATTGTATTTAGGGGACGCTTTCCTATGTGTCTTACTAATGAATAACCCGTGGGTTCTAAAATGGTCTCCGGAAACGCAGGAAATCTTCTGCGCATGCGTCTACTAAATCTACGTAGTATGACATTTTCTGTCGCTTGGGGGGAAAATTTTGCAGCTGCGCAATAGGTTCTATAATGGCTGCCCTAAAATAACGCAATAACGCACATGATTAGCTGAAACTGACCTATGCAAGTTCTAATAAGCTATTAATGCAAAAGATTTATTAAGTAAATGGGGTTAGAGTAGAAGTAAGTGGTATACAGTGAATTCATTTAAGTTTGCATTCTAACGTATTTTTCTTTGACTTTATTAATAGTTCACATTCGGGCCTTGGAGTGTGACTGCGTCTCTGTTTCCTTGTGGCTTCTAAGCATGCGCAAACGTCTGCTTATTCTGAACAAGTGAAGTAAATTGACTGGCTGCCTAACCCTAAGTCCAGCAAGGACATGGGAAACCAACTTTTGACCCTACGAGAGGAAGGAGAAGCAACACTGTAAAATAGACTTATCGATCCACATATGAAATGCTTGTGGGAATAAAGCTTGTAGGTATTAAAATTAAGGGGCGGGAGAACTAGACGATAGACTAAAGAAAAATATTGCACTTAGTATGGTGTGATGTCCTCACCCCACTGTTTGGGCCAATCAAATTGCTGGTGAACATGGAATTGAAACATTTGGGGTGTATCATACATTTCAATTGATATAACAGAGGTAAGTTCTTGATAGTTAGACACACTTGATACTGATGCTATGCTGAGATGCTGCCCGATTTTGCTTCAATCTGACTGAAGAATCCAACACTAGGGAAATTTTGCGGAACAACCTAGGAGGCACATCTAGGAAGGGGTCAGGACGAGCCCGAGAGAGTAGCACCAGAGAGGGGTGTAACGCTGGCGTTACACTAGAAGAGGACACCTTTCCCTGTCCCGAACCTGTCCTGAATCTTTGACTCTCTGATATCGGGGTCCTCACACCATTCTAGGTAAATATATCTGTAGGGGTAAATGCTCCGTACTTGCTCTCTGTCCTTTCTCTCCTCAGGTGCTGTCATTGCAAGAATTTATTAATGCAAACTGATTATAAGCTAACTGTATTATTTTTCCTGATGGAGACTTCTGGTATATTCATGTGTATCTTGATTTGACTCACAAAATTATTAATTCAGATAAACTTTTAAAACTCCCTCTCAGTCTGTGGTTCTTTAAATAAAGTTAAATGCATGATCGTATTTCCTCCCTATTCTAATCTACTACTAGATTTTATCGTTTTGTTCATTTACTCCGGAGACTGGAGTGGTAAGAATACTGGTGTAAAGGTTTCCTAGGGTAAAATAAAATTGATGACCAGTGGATATTTAATAGCTCATTGAGTGTGTGAATGTATATGGGCCCAAATGAGTGTTGTGTGTATGGATGTGTAGAGCTGGTAAACTCCGCTGCATCAATTGTGCTCTCTCCCTTATTATACATGGTGAAATTGGCCAACACCTGATTGGCACATTTAATTTACTTGTAAGTCACCCACTAAAGTAGCACTTTAAAACATATCTCATGCCTGCCATTGTAGCCTGTAAGGCAGTTTTACATTGCCATTTCAACCCGGCAAAGTAAACCTTTTGCCAGGCTTAAACCTTCATTTTTAATACATATATGCCATCCCTAAGGTAGGCCCTAAACAACCCACATGGCAGGGTACAGTGTATTTAGAACATGTGCTATTATGATTTACTTGTCTTGTTAGTAAAAAAACTCCTACATTTTTTTCACAACTGTAAGGCCTATCTCTCCCATTGAATAACATTGGGTTACCTTATTACCTTTAATACATGCTTTGATTTGGAACAGATAGAAACATCAAGTTTGAACTTAAATGAGGTGTTAATTTAAACCCTCTTTAATGGTAAAGTCAGATTTAAAGTCACAATACTGAAAATGGCACATTTAGAAAGTTGGCATTTTCATGTCCCAATCATTTGATGCCTGCAGCTTGTGCCCTGGATCACATGCCTGTAAATAGCCTGACAGTTGGCCTTTGTGTATTCTTCTTTGGCAGTGAGATATAGGGGGCCGAGCTGTTGGCAGGATGGGCCATTCTGCCAGGATCGTGGGGTGGGGAGGAGCTATTCCCTGCCTCATTTAGATTTCAAGGGGTGGCCTCCAGCATACTCATAAAGGGACCTGACACCAGTCTTTGGTCACCACAGACTACACGGGACCTTGGCAGGGGAAGGGAAGAACTTTACAAAACCAGAAGTGGGGGGTAGCCAGGACGTCACCCTCACTTTAAAGGCTGGCACCAGGTATAAATATGAAACCCCTTGATCCACCTCTTCAGTACACTCTTTGGCCTGTAGACATCACAGAGGAAGGACTACATTCTTCCCCAGAGGACTATCCTGCAGCTTGAGGTATGCCTTACTCCCCAGAGGACTGTTCTGCTGATTGAGGCCCTTTTTACCTTTTTTTCCAGAGGACTTCCCTGCTGCTACAGGCTTGTCTGGACCCCCAGAGGACTGCCCCGCTACTACCAGCGGATTGCTCGGCTATTAGAGGCCTGCCTGCACCCCCCAGAGGACTGTCCGGCTGCTTGAGGCCTGCCTTGCTGAACGTGTTCCCGGGTAGACCTGAGTGACGCCATGGGACAGTTTGGTGATTTCTTGTTCTGACTTACAGGGACACAGCAAGCTCCAGAGGCCTCCCTGCAACTGCCCGGCTGACCTGCTGCAACTGGACTTGCCTGAGGCCTGCTAACCTCTGCTAGAGTAAGCTCCTAATCCCCCAGAGGTGCCTCCCCGGGTCCTGGACACTTGGCTGGCATCAGAGGGCACAACTCCTAAAGCAAGGGAGAAATACTAAAGTTTTGGGATGTTCACGCCCGAACACGGGCTAATTCGTGCCGAGACTCTGCCTCCAGTGACGACCATCAATGTGAAGCTCTGATGAACCCGACTCTTGGCACTACAATGCAAGCAAATTGAGAGCTACCCTTCACGCTCCAACAATGATCATCCATGACACCCAACCGGATCATCGTGCTACAGCCGTTCCGTTCATTACCCCAGGCCTGCTCTCCGTGCTACAGCGATGACCATCGGCGACACTCCCTCTGCTCCTCGCGTCCTCCTCCACCGCTAACTGTATTCTTCATGCCGGACTTTGAGACGGTAACTTTTTCAGTGGACTTTTCTGGCCCCTGTATCTGGCCTGTGCTCCATTGCGCTTGGCCTGAACTTGTGACTTCTCCCCAGTCTAGCACGACCAGATGATCGCAAGTGGCACTTTGTGGTTTTAGGCGCTATATCCACCGAAAACTTTCAAATTTCATATCTTTGATTCTAGTGATGGATTTTTGTTGTTTTGTTCTTAACTGATTTATTAAAATGTTCTCTATTTTTCTAAATTGGTTTGAGATTTTTCTTTTTTAGGTCTTCACTTTATTAAGTGTGTGCGCTGCATGAATACTTTACATAATGCCTCTAAGTAAAGCCTGACTGCTTTTGTGCTAAGCTAAAAGAGGGTTAAGCATAGGTTAACTTAGTGACTTTTGTTATTCACCCTCATAAGGATTGTGATTGTTGCTTGAGTTGGGTTTAACCCCTTCAACCAATAACCCAGTTTCTTACAGCACAGCATTATTGATGACGGCATTTCCACATCGCTTGATGGCCTTGAAAAGGGCCTTTTCCAAAAGCAAGGCAGTGCTGATGAGATTCTTTTAGTAGGTAGGCTTGGCCTCTTCGATAAAGTGTCTGTGAATGATGTGAAGTGTTTTTCCGTCTGGTCGGACACCCTACTAACTGTGTGTGCATTTGTTTCTAATCCTGTTATCTAATAGCTTGTTTGTTATCAATTAAATTATGGATGAATCAAGATGTGGAGGGTTTGGTTGTCATGGACTAAGATATCAGTGATGCGGATGTCTGCTCTAATCTGGAGAGTGGTGTTGCGGTCCAGGAGAAAGGTCTCATTGTCTAGAGTTTGCCTGGATTGCCCTGTCATTATGGAGAGCTCCTTGTGGGACATTGGTGAAGGATCTGCTCAGCGTCTTTATTGGCTTTGATTCCATATTTATTGGCTTCAGTTCATCTAATCAAAAACCCAGGTAAGCCAGAATTAGTCCTGGGATGGAACAAACACGAGGGAAAGGAGAACTGAAATCAAATTTTTAGTAACAACCTTTTCTCAAAGTGAAATCCATTCCACTACCTGGTGGGATAAACCTTGCTCCAATTAGCCACAGTTGAAATCCCACTAACATAATTTTGGTTTCTTCTATTGAAAACAGACTTAATAACTTTCAAGTGTATTTTGTTATTCTTTAATAGTCATTTCTCACCCTTTTTTTAGCCTCCCATAGCGTTGGGAACATCTTAATGTATCTTTCAAACTCCTTAAATATCTGCGGCCATGGCTTCAGTGGACTGTTATTGTCCTTCTCTAAACTTGGAGAATCAATAATGTCGGAATGCCATACTCAACCTGTGCATTCCTTGATGTGTGATAGCTATTTTCATGTTTAACTTAGCTTTGAAAAACAAGGCCATTTTAAGGAGGTGTTAATCATTACCTTTGAAAGAACCTCTATTGTTTCAACTTGTAAATATTCTACATCAGGCTTCTTCAACGAGTAGCTTGTGAGCCACTGGTAGCTCTCCAGCTACCTGTATGTAGCTCTCAAGATGTGCAAACATCCTACTAAATTGGAACCTTTTGCTTGCTTGAATATTATGTATGCTGAAATTGTGTATTCAAGACAAAAATGTGTATATCTACAGAACTCATAGGCTGATGTGTGGAGAAAGAAGGCTGTATTTCAAAAATATAGTTAAAGCTGATTTTTGAAACACAAATAATATGCGGAGATCTATTACTACCATTACTTTCATGCCAGGACCTTAGCAGCTTTATTATGATATTACAATTATATTATAGATTACCCATGTAGAGGCATTTCAAATTGCAAAAGCCTTTTCTACATTACTGCTGTAACCCTGTCTGATGCACTGAGGGGATCACTTTACGTAATCTTGCATATGATGGCACTAACGTAAACCTCTGATGTGGTCACTATGACAGCACTGATAATATTAGTGGCTCACAATCATTTTCATTGAACATAAGTAGCTCTTTTTACACAAAAGGTTGGAGACCCCTGTTCTAGATTCTTTAGCAAGGGTTCTGCCTCAGATTCTCAAGCTTTAATAATTCTGTCTCATCCTCTGAGGAACCTAACCATTCTGTAGTTCTTAAGCATGGGCACTTTAGGATATTTCTGCTCCAGGATGTATCAGTAACTGCCTGTATTAAGTTTAGACATGACAGTGCATCCAGATTTGCACGCATTTTTTAAATGCAATACTCTCTATGGCACATTCTTGAAAGCAAAGGATGAGGCTGGAACATTTTCCACAGCAATAGCCAAAGATATTGGTTGCACCTTAGTGCATATGCAACCCAACCTATACTTCTTTTCCTTTTCTGACACTGCCACATACCTTGGGACAGAGGGTCCCTTTCCTCTAACTAATTATTGACATCTGTCCACCGCAAATACCAGAAGCATTGGAGTGCATACTTTCTCAGTAATTTCAGTTGGTATTGATCCCCATTCACTCTCTGCTCCTTAGTTCACATTCCTTGACTTCTTTCTATGCTGTTGAAAGCAGTCTCCATAGAGGGCCTTTGAAACAAACTGATAACCCTCTAGCTAAACCATGTAAACCCTGCCTTTAGTGCTTGCCTTTATGGCACCCCTTTTGACAGTTGCAGCAATTACCATACCACTTTCTTTAGTGCCCTGAAGTGCTGGTTTGGCCACTTGATGGACAATATCAGAGCTTGCAGTATTTGGGAATTTCAGGATTTAGTCATGAATAAGCACAAGATAAATACGTTGATTTTTTCATAGTCTCCACATAAGGTAGAAACGTTCTTGTCAGACAGACCAACAGTTGGACTGGAGAAATCTCTTGAAGTCAAAGGGCACCAATTTCAGTGCTCACTCACCTGGGGGAAGCATATATGGAGAGCAGTGGAAACCCAAATATACAATCAGGGGCCATAACAGGTGGGACAGCGCTCTGCAGAAGACTTGTCCTTTCACTAAACCTACCAAGTAGATCCATAAAGAAGAAATTTGGCCCACAGCAATTTGATATTTGTGAAACGACATTAAAACATAGGGAAAAACCTAATGTTTTCTTCAGTTTGATGACTGTGAAAGTTGACCATAAAGCCAGCGCTGTTGCCTGATGGGATAAGATCTTTATGCATATCCCTACACATTTGTGCATTTTTTACTGGTATAGCTGCAACAGGATGGCAGTCTTTGAATGGTATAAATATAATCAAGAATTCCAACCAAATAGAATTTCAAAATGGCTGATCGATGCTATTGGCTTTGCCAATGCTTGTGCTGTAATTGTATTAAGATTGGCATAGCTGATACTGGCCTTGAATGGCCATCTTTGTTGTAGTCGGTCTCCAACAAGAAGGCGCACGAGTGTGTGGCTGGGCAAAGAAAAGGAGGAGGGAGAAACAGCAGGGGAGAAAGGTATGGGGGACAGAGTGAGCGAAGGCAGAAGAAGCAGCAAACTGGATGTCCTATGCACTCCTATTGAGTGCCAAAACTTAAATGCCATGGAAACATCCAAAAGGAAAAAGAGTTTATTGGCGTCAGCAGTGGAAGGATGCAGTTCATCTAATCAAAAACCCAGGTAGGCCAGAATTAGTCCTGGGATGGAACAAACACGAGGGAAAGGAGAACTGAGATCAAATTAATAGGAATTGGAATGGACAAAAAAGCCAACCCATCATAAGCAAGGGGAAGATCGAATGGTCACTCTAAGCATATGTTAAAGAATTGATTACATTGCTGTCTGCGATAGACATGAGATCTGTCGTGAGATCACAAAAAACATTTTCAAAAAACAACCCATTCAAAATAAAAGAAACCCAAAAATAAATTATTTGTTGGAAGAGCAAGAAGAATAAAGGCAAGGTTTGGGGTTTTTCTGGTTGTAGATGTTGTTTTTACTTATTTTTTGCTGTAGAAGCAATAGAAATAAATGGTTCCTATATTATGAATTACAGAGTAAACTACTAGCAGTCAGAATACTGAAAGTGTTGATGTAATTATTACATAATTTCAGAGTGACTTAATCCCATCCCAATTTATGATGGCTCTTCCACATGATGGTGTAATTGCCAACTTGGCAATGGTCGGCTGTGTTGCCTTCAATAGATATAGTAGAAGCCCTTGGCATGCTGGGATGGGGTTTTCCTATATGTGATTCTCTGTGCCATGAATTGTTTATCACGTAATGAACTGAATAAAACTGCTTAATAGTGATCCCATAGTAACTGGGTCTCTTGTTCTAATGGGTGGACTGTCCAGAGAGATGTCCTCTTTCACCTTTTGCGTTCTGCATTAATTATGCAACTACTGCCTGGCAACGTAAAGTGAACAGACTTAGAGGGATGCTGATGTTTGGCGTGACCCATGTTTTCTCATTCTATGGTGTAGATGCACTTTCATATCAAAGGGATGCATTGCACAACCTCTCACCAACATTACAACTGTTTAACGGCGCCAGTGAATTCTTAGAACGTAAGATGAAATGGGTAAATTGTGCTTGTATATTCACTGTCTGGAAGAATAGGTGACTTTATAACGCATGCTTTTACATCGCATGCCATTGCAACGCAAACGATTACTCTGACTTTCTGTCGGGGGGCGCTGAAAGTTGGATTAGATACATTTTCTATTCCAACTCCACTGCTGCACACCTTTTGCGTTGCAACGACATGCAATGTAATAGCATGCGCTGTAATAGTTTCGTTGTAAAGGCTATCTCCCGTCTGGAAATGTGCTGAGCAGCCTATTATCTATAGGTCAATTGAAATGGGCACTAAATACTTTCAAATACCAGTGAGTTATAATATACCGCTATATAAAATATATATTTATGTGTCACCTGCTGAGGCCAATATCAGCACTCTGGGGTTTTTTCCCTTTTGGCATCACCTACCTCATTTGATTCTTAAGCGCGTGGCTTTGATTAACATGATTAGACTATCTTGCCTTCTCTTCTACTTTAGGAATATACCAGTGGGCCTTCCAAAGAATTTGTTGTATCAAATTGTATACACTGTTAGTAAATTTTGTGTGGAATAGTGATAGAAGCTGAGGAAAGTAATGTTACCAATAACTGAGGGTAGTCTAGGGGCACCTGTATTTTAGCGATACTACATGGCAGCCTTACTGCAGTCATTGTCTGGGTTGTTTGCTCAAGACCAAAGTAATGAGGTGCAGTATATATAATGTGCATGCCAGAACCCCTTTCATAGGACCACAGGGCACTCAGGGTTTACTGGGCCCACCTATAGTGGTTGAGGCCTTTTACTGTTGATGTTCAGGTGCACCGACCTAATATGGATCTTGAGCCGCTGGGCCAAGTACCCCTTCTGCACTTGACTCTCAGTGGTAGCTGTGGTTGAGTAGCCCTAGACTCCCTCGAAGCGAAGTGTGGATACAGGTTAGTGAACATGGCTCATAACTCAAAAAGCACACAGTAATCACACTAAATCAATGTCCAGTCAAATACTTATTCTAATAGTAAAAATAAGTATTTTATTTCTAATTCTACGCATTCAAAGTAGTATTAACAACATTCATAAGCAATAACACAATCAACTTGAGTTTGGGTTTCTAGTGTTTCTCTGGCATGTCCCTGTCCCAACTGCCCTTTGTAACGTGTTCATGGTTATTCCCCATTCACTTGTGTGGCCGCATCCAGGGAATGCTCACTGGTAGGCCTTACTCAAGAGTCCATTCTGACTCATAGGAAGTACTCTGCAGCGCCAATAGCATTGACCCCCCCCCCCCCCGGGGCCCTGTAGGCACGATTCCAGTCTTACCTGGACATTCAGTGTCCTAACCCCTGGCACTCAATTTGCTCCAGTCCTGCTCCGTCAAGTTGGGCTGCACACAGGAGGTACAACAGCATCCAGCAGGCGCGGGCTCTCCATGAGCTTGCGCAGCTGGCTCTAGCAGTGATTGGAGGTGTTCCGGCTATTCCTCCTCCAAGGTTAAGTTCAGTGCTCGCCACCGAGAGAGGGGAGGAGTGACTGTGGCACTCCTGATCTGGTCCCAGTGAGGACGATGTACTCACAGCGTCCTCCTCTGTCCTCTGGGTAGTTTGGGGGCAATATTCTCGATGCTTGATCTGGACCCACAGGTTGCACGTCAGTTCACGGGTAGTGGCCTGGACTCTGAAATGTAATTAGTACCAGCAGCCCTTCCTGTGTACCTCACACAAGGCGTTGGCCCATACTGCAAACAGACCACACCATGTCAGCCCCTCCTAGCATACGGTATTGCCACTAGGCCCGACAACGGCCTTAACACTTTTAGTCAGTGTTCACTTCTGTAAATGTGATTATTTACAATTTTGTACCACCCTCCTTTCCCATGTAAGAAACCATCATTAGGTCACTGTAATTCTTGCACATTTTGCACATTATTTTAAAGGACAGGAATTTGCAATGGCCCTTATTAAATACATTTTGTTTCTTACAGAACAAAAATGTATAGTAACATGATGCAAACGCCAGATACTTAAAAAGTAGCTCCTGTGCATGATTATGGGGAGAAATTCATGCAGTCACATGTAAGCGCAGTGACGCGTATATGAGACAAAGGAGGAGGCTGGTATTCGTGCCCTACCTCGTTGGGGTGGTAAGTTTATCAAGAGGCCGACAACAATTGAGGCCAAAAATACAGTCGGCAGGGGCACTGTATACGTTAGTTACTGTATGGCACTTTTGATAACATAAGTGACATTGAGGATTGGTTCTGCGCAGGAACCATTTTGGTCTACATATATCTACATAAAACAGGTATATTGCTTTATGGAATACTGTTTGGTAAAATAAGACAAAGAACTATAATAACTAACTTACCAGTTGTATTAGGACAATCAGTGCTGAAACCTATACTTCTTTATGTCTTTGGTAAAACAGATTTCCACACATTGAACTCAATGCCTACAAAACAAAACGTGCAGAAGGTAAAGTGGACATTGTATAACACAGAGAGGAGAAATAAAATAATCGAAGTGTGAGAAAGAGGACTCATACTGAAAAACTATACTACTGGTAGGAGATGTGCCAAATGATCTACTCTTTCTGCACACCTTAACCTGAGCAGTAAAAAGGTCACTAAGAAGCAATAGCCCAACAAACCACTACTAATACGTAGCCATTACAAACTAAGAATGTCTGCCCCTTCAACAAAAATGTACTCTTTCACAAGAAGTAGAGAGAAGGTTAGAAATTTAACGTCCTCAAATATCAGCTTCAAACACTTCCCTTTATTGGGAAAAAGACGGGCAAACTGACACAGAAATGATATGCTCAATATATTGTGGAAAAACTATTTGTTGTCAAAACTCTTTATTTTCATATTGAATCGCACGAAAGCCTGGACCATATAATTTCAACCTATAAAATACAACAAAAACAACATAACTAACAAAACTAAACTTCTGCAACATTTTCCAAGGGAATGTAGACATACTTCAAGCACTGAACTGTACTTTCATGAAGAGAGTGACCATCAACAGACGTGCTGTGAACTTTCAGTCACACATGAAGACCAGTTTTATGAAGTCTTACATGGCACTATAGTAGGGAAAGGAAAAAAAGAAAAGAGAAAAATATAATCTACTGGCGATTTACAGGAGGATAAACAACCAAATCCTGTATATGAATGGAATTGCACTTATATTTGTAATGTTAGAGATGCATCCATTCTAAAGCTAAGGACATTTCTATTAACATATAAAAGGGTCCTCACTACTTAAAAAAAAAAACTACTACAAACCATCAACGTCTGACCATTTTGAACCATTACTAACCTACAGACATTCTTCAGCTTGTCTCACAAATCACATGTGACACCGCATTCCAGCATACCAAAATGCTCCCCACATATTATTCAATAACATGAAAACTTGTGCGGACATTATATTTAGTCAGAACACCATTATTGTAGTTAGAACAACTCAATTAAGCTCTACTTCACTCTAGTCCAGCACAAGTCAACAGTATTACAGACTGCATCCAATCCAAATACTTTCATGCACTCTCTGAGAACAATAATTGTCCAGAGGTTGTCTTTACTAGAATGAATCAGAAAATCCATTAACGGAGTTGGGCACTTACAAAATAGATATTCTTGAGTTCTAAGACGCAATTTCGTAAATACCTAATCAAATTTGCATTTGTTGCCGAAGAACACATTATAAGAAGCAAGTTACAATGATTAATCTCCTTGTCAAAACAGAAAATTAAGAAAAATTGGCATGGAGAAATCATACTCTATTTGCTGAAGAAATATATGATATCTGTGAATATTGTGTAAACTGCAATTATTGTCTTTGATAACTTGATGCTTTCACGTGGAATTCATAACAATTTGGAAATGTATCCAATACCGTCAGGACTACCGAAACTGAATTTATATGTATGGATTTTAATCCTAACAGTCCATCATTTTCAAACCATTGTTAGAATGGAAAATTTCAGCCACATGCATTAAAAGGTAAAGTTGTTTTCCTACCATTAGATTTCACCAAAAACATAGAATAGAGTAGAACTTGGAATAGAACTTAAAATTGAGGAACCTTTGCTGGTTTTAGTCAATTGAGTTCCTACAAAAGACAAAAAGGTTTGGCAACAATTAATACGCATAGGCAAAGTTTAGAGAGCAATACATTACCTTCCTAGAAATAGCATCTACTATAGAACTTTGTACATTGCTAACTTTATCTTGTCTACATACATACTCTTCATTTGAAAAAGAAAATCCAACCTGACAATTTGAAAAGATTAATGAGGAGCAAGCTGAACAAATATATGGACATTACAGTATACACCCACTACACTCCAGAGACTTGATGGATCATGCTTTAAAACATTATCAGATGAAGGAAGCTAGATGAGAGCCTATTAGTATTTGGGGAAAAACATTAGAAGCAAGATGTTATCCACATTTATTCCCCATTGGAAAAGGAGGATACTAGGATGATTGTCCAGTCCAAATATTTTCATCTGTGTACCGAGCAACAAGATTATATTAAGAGGATCCACACTTCCGTCAACATATTCCTTATATTTTCACACTACTTTATGAAAGTGAACTTTCAGTCTCTTCTAATGCATATAGCACATTAAGTGAAATAGAACTTGCTTTACTAATATTACAGCACAGAATTTGTTGAAAAGGTGCTCAACAAAGATAGGAATTTAGACTATAACTTGGTCAACATTATGGCATGTCATTGAGGGACAAATTAATATTGGTTTCAGAGACATGGAAAATTGAAATGTATGCTGAGAAATTCAGGACCACCTACTTGGTTCATTATTATAAGCTGTGCTGCGTACGGATGGGATGATATGTATCAATTTCTTCTTGAAACAAATGATCATATTAAAGACAACTTCAAAACACCCACTGAATTATGTTCTTTGGATCTTGCCAATGTTTGCAGATATTTCAACTGCAAATTCTAAACTATGATTCACAATTTAACAAACAAAAAGAAAAATCCTGTTTGAGAAGTTATTGATTTATTTTGGTGAAAAGAGTATCAAGCATGAGGTGCAGCTCAATGATGCACCTAAGTTTGGATATGACTTGGATGAATCTGTTGTGCATCTTATTGAATGTTATGTGACTTGTGAAATCCGCCCAAAAAAGAGAAAAAACGTTATTTGAATTATTTTTACACATTCAATCATATAAATGGGGTAAATACTGCTTAAGAAAATATCAGAACAAATCAAAATATTACTCAAAATGTAGCTTTGGATTTCCAAGATCAGTTCTACGTAAAGGAAGAGCAAACAATTCAATGTCATCTGTAAGACATGCAGTTACTGGCAAATCACAATTAGGAGACCACAAGCATCACAACTGATCAACAACTACAACCCTTTAATTCTACATATGTGAGATGATAACATGGATATACAATTTGCTGCCGCTAACTCTACACGGGTTGCCCACTATTTTACTCTCTACATTCTCTCGACAGAAAAATGGATATGAAGGAAGTATAGGAAGAAATGTCCTGCTGAGAAATCCGTAAGCAAATAATTATTCAGATTTAGCCTTCTGATGCTACCTCACTGTAAGGTTAGTAGCTATGAAGCAAGTGTCCGCTTGAGTTCCTCAAGCTTATATGGTATATCAAGGGCAATAATGTGGCTTTCTTTAGGTTTGTCATCGCCACGACGGGGAGTTCTGAAAATCCTACCTGAAATTGAATACCTTTGCACACTTTGATCCCATAAAGACATTTTGAAAACTAGTATGTTGGACACATTTTACTCAAAGAGAAGCCCACTGTTAGAAGAACTATCACTATGAAGTTGCTCAGTTCTACATATATTGAATAATACGGCAGAAGATATTAACGCAGGAAAATTTTGAGTTCAAGGGAACAATGACTGTTTTATACATCATTATTAACTTACTCTTATTAATCATTGGAAACTGTGTTGTGAGACAAGGGAAAAAAAGGATTCTAACATTTAGCACTTCAACTATTCAAACCATGGCTCAAAGAGGAGAGAGAATAAAGGACTATAAACCTATGAAGATGCATTTAATGTTTGTAAAAATTACTTTGCATTGCCTCAGTTTCACAGAGAATAATATTAATGTAGAAATTAAACGAAATACTGGATCAACTAATAATAATACTTCCACTTCCAGGACTGGTGAACCACTTGGACAACCAAGTATTGATAATGAAGATGTGGTTGCCATGGGCAAGGTTGAAAATGAAATCGACCAAGTGAAAAAGGATTTAGACAATTTGGATTATGTTGCATCTCGATTAAATTGGGAACAACTCGAAATATACAAACACAAAAAATGGACTATGTGATTGTAGTAGTTTTGAATCTACATTACAATGTGTGAGTTGCCAAGCAAGAACTGGGAAAAGCTTTCTTATTAAAGTAATTACTACATATTTGCATAAAGTCACTATGTCAAATTTATCTTGTGTAGTTACTGCTCCTACTGGCTTAGCAGCATTTAACATCAAAGAAATTGGAAAACCTAAGATTAAATACATGCGACGAACTTAGGAGAGTCCTTAAAAAATTAAAAGGTTTGATCATAGACAAAGTGAGCATGGTTGCAAACTTGATAATGACATTTGTTCATTTGTGGATGCAAGTAGTACTCAGAACACCTTTTGAAGTACTCTTTGGAGGGGAACATGGCATTGTTTTTGTAGACTTATTACAGCTAACACCTGTAAAAAGCTGACCAATTTTCAAAAAATATTTACAAGAGCAAACTTGGAATTGTTTAGGAAGTATAGGGAATGTCAACTTTTGGTTGCATTTCACATACAGAGAACTAACACAAAATATGAGACAAGCAAACAATAAAGAATATGCCAAGATATTGAAAGACATTCACCTTGGTATTGTAACAAAAGAAGCAAGGATTATTGTAAAGGAACCAAACACAAGTACGTTATTTCCTAACCTTCATTTACCTGCTGAAGTTATGCATTATCTTCTTTCACAATCACAATTTTTGATTTATTGACAACTCTTGAAGAATGTTGGCAATTAAATAATGAAATGCTTCATCTGAAAAAATAAGAAATTATACATCTTCCTTGTAATGATACAGTTGAGAATCATTTAAAAGTATGTATCACTGTAGTACAGGATTATAAACTTGCTATGTGCTATATAGACAAGATAAGAGCCATGTATGAGTTACCTTACAACTATCTTTTATCAGTGTGTGAAATTCCAAATTATTTTTATAATCCCTGAAAATAACTTGCTTCCAGTTCATTGTTTGAAATATTTAGGTAGTTCTTTTTTTCTTTTTACTGCATGTTTTGTAATTTTTTTGACAGGTCAATGTGACCAACAAAACAAAAACAACAGGGAAAGTACAGAGGAGGACAAGCAAGGGGAGGGCAAAAGCAAAAACTAGGATTGTTGTGGAGGACACTGGTGAGCAATTGCAAGCTGTGTAACATAGTTAGCAGTACAAGGCCATATTTGCGCACTGCTCGACAATAACTTAGTCCTGCTTTAATAGGTAGACCGTCACTGGCATACCAGTTGCAGGTACTGAGGGAAGAACAGAAAGAGTGGGTGGTGGTGGCGATCCAGCTGATACTCTTGATGTGGAAGGAGTTGCAGTGTCCACAGCTCTGGGCACTAAAGATGTTGATGCCGTGGCCTCTTGTAAATCCTTTTCCTACCTCCTTTCTGCCTGCACCAACCTTCTGGATTAAATGGCTTTTAGGTGCTTGCACATCTGTGTTGTTCTGAAGGAGTATCCATGATATTTTCTTCTGATGCAGTTTGCAGGCGTCCAGCTTTGCATTAACTTTCTTCTCCCCTGGTGGCAAGGATAAAAATTGCCACACCTCTGACTCCTTAAGCTTTTTGCGTTGCTGCACCTTCTGTTTTCCTGCAGCATGAGCTACTCATCCTAATCCTCCTCATGATGCACGGCCGGAACTTGCTGCTCATCCATTTTCCCATGATGACAAACTGGAAATGTCACTGCTAATAACACTATTTTTCAAGTCAGACAGCACCAACTTCCAGTTACAGGATAACAGCCTATTTTGGTTTACATGTATTTGTATTGTCCAACCCAAACTATCAATAATGAAACCCTTTTTTATGTGGGCTATAAACATAGCCCAATACTAATACAACCATATGAATTATGCCGGCAGTAGAAAAAGAGTATTTGCTTTGTTTCTCCTTTACAAAAATGATTTGCAAATATATTTTATTAACTCATTACATACATGTATATATATTCATACGTTTAACTGTTTAATTTCTATGTTGTATAGTTTTAATATTTTTTAATGCAATTGTGGGTTTTATTTCTGTTAGGTTACAAATCCATATTTAAACATTTTAAATAAACCATAGTAATTTCAATGAAAAAAACAAAGGTTAAAGTATAGTTATAGTAAGCAATGCGTTACTTAATATTACAATACACAAACTAACTTAAACTTCATAAACCTTTCAAATTTCAAAGTTATAGTGATAACTTCCATTTATATCTTCAGCCCAGTCACAGAAATACTATAAATCACACAGCTCCAAACATACTATAATGAAATCGGTAGCCACACAGCATTAACTATAGCTCTCACATTCTGTATGAACTATTCACACCCTTTAATATAACATAACTTGTACGATGTTCGCTTCTAGCATTCCTAACAACACTTGTAACAGCTATAATAAAATCATTTTTCAGAACACTGTACATGGTACAATGGCGATTTATAGTTAATATTGTGTGGCTACTGATCTCATAACAGTGTGTTTGGAGCTGTGAGATTTATAGTATTTCTGTGACTGGGCTGAAGATATAAAAGGAAGTTATCACTATAACTTTGAAATTTGAAACGTTTATGTAGTTTACGTTAAGTTGTGTATTGTAATATTAAGTAATGTATTCCTAACTATAATTACGCTTTAACTTTTGGGTTCTTGTCATTGAATATATATAGCTCAATAGATAGACCGACAGACGGATAGATAGATAGATAGATAGATAGATAGATAGATAGATAGATAGAGAGTTAAACATAGGTATGGAAATGCTTCTGTGAGAGATCCTTTTAGGATGAGTTGTCAGGTGGTGGGACAAAGCATTAGTTGCGTTATGGTGTATGGTGTTATATTCATAAATATCAGTGATATGGAATTTGTCTGGTGAGTGGAGCGGCACACCTACTCATTGTAGTAGGTAGCGGTTTAAGAATTTATACCAATAGGTTTATTCCAAAGAATATCATCATTCAGTCCAGTAGTGTTCATTTTGAAGCGTTATACCCATCATTGATCTCGCTCTCTCTTTCGCTCTCTGGGGGCAGTGCTGCTATAAGAAATTAGTTTATTGATTGAGGAGCGTGGAAGTCCCACTCAGGGAAGCACCACAATCCTTGTCAGAGTGAACCACAGTCACTAAATGAACCTGTGCTTAACCTTCCAGAAGCTTGGTACAAAGCATTCAGGGTTAACTTGGAGGTAATGTGTAAAGTATTTTTACAGCATGCAACCAGCAATAAAGTCAAAATACAATACAAGAAAAATCTCAAACCAATTTAGAAAAATAGAGTACATTTGGAAAAATAGAGTACATTTTGGTTAGTAAAATGGCACCAAAACAAATTTCAGTAGAACTGGAGTGATACATTTCTAAAGCTTTTAGTATTAATTCTACTCCAAATTGCCGAACATATAAGCATCCTAGACTGGGTGCGAACATGTGGCCCATAGATGTTCTATGCTATTGAAAGAGTATTTTACCTTCAAATTCAAAGTAGTTCCTGGGGAGTTCCAGTTCAACTAAGCTCATGATAAAATGTATAGTTTTATGTGTCCAAATGGATTTTCAGTGACTCTTATGCTCTCTTCATGTGGGATACAGGTGTAAAGGGATTACACATTGAGGCCTAGCATTAGTTCTGATTCTGGGCTGCAGGGTAGGTCTTTTAATAGGTTCAACATGTGTTTTCTGTCTTGTATGTAAGATGGCATATGTTTAACTAAGGGGGATAGGAACCAGTCAACAAAGATGGATAAAAGATCCCAAGCTGATCCTACACTGTACACAATAGGACAACCCAGAGACGGGCGTTTTGCCTGTGGAGATGTTTTGGGATTATCTGTGATAAGAAAATCTGCTTCGGGCTATTTATCCTATTGTGGATAGTTACCTCCTAGGTGTGTTATATAAATCATTTGTTTAAATTTTTTTTTTTTTGTAGAATTAGTACTTAACATTTTATAGTTACGGCTGTCAGATAATATTCTGACTCGTTGTGAATGATATGCTTTTTTTGTCTGTAATACAATTGTTCCCCTTTTATCTAGTGGCTTTATGACCAGATCTTTGTTGGATTGCTGACCTGCTATTCAGATCATGACATTTACCACATTAGTCTCAATGTCTGTTTTCAATATCTTATATCACCTGCAGAGGTATTGTTGTTACATGAGGGTTGAAGAAAGTTTTTTCCCATCTCTGTGTTACTAGGTTCCAGGGAAATATATGATGTGTTCATAAAGTAAGCTTCAACAAAAATCTTCCTAAAGAATTCAGCAAGTTCACACCTTAATTTGAATCTGTTTGCCACTGTTGTGAGAACATTTCCTAGACCCTTGTTTAAGGCTTTCTATTGGTCAGAAGCCAATTCGCATGTGGTTATGTTGACCGCTACATCAGTGTGCTGGTCATCCCTTGTTGATTTTCCATTGTCTTCCTACTTGTGATCATACTGCTGCTGTCTTCCTGCTGCACCTTCGGTTCCCCTGACTTTCCACGCCAACCACCTCTTCCTGAAAACAGGACAGTTTGGATGGAGAGGGCCAGGTAGAGGTAGTGGCCCATACAAGGTAGGTCAAGAGTATATTGGTGGTGGATAAAGTTAGAATCCTGGTCCATTGAGCTGATTCTTAAGTTAGAGGACCAGTTTCTCCTTTGCTGTCTTCTGGTGTTAGGGGTTAGAGACTTGTTAATCAATTTTTCAACAAATTCATTCTGAGTGTATGAATACACAGTTTTGTGTCTGAATTAGTAAATGTCCTCCCTGGAGTTTGTGGATATTACTTAGTCACAAATTCCATACAATTCGAGATGTCTTTGTTTACGTTTTCTAGACACCTAGGGGTCTATTAGTATGTCGGGCGCATCGCCACCGTCCGCATGGCGGTGGTGACCCGCCTGACATAATCCCCCGCCCGCCTCCCATTACCGCGGCGGATGGGAAGACTGTCTGCTGCTTTTCCGCCCGTTCGATGAGTCGACCGGGCAGAAATGGGTTTAATATGGTGGCGGTGTCTGCTAGACACCGCCATCCATATCAAGATGCAGGCAGAAGGCAGCCTTTCAACGCCGCCACGGATTGGGTTGCGGATTTTGAAGTTGGGGGCCCGTTGCGGGTCCCCAGGATGTTGGTGGGGGTGGGGGGCACATGGGGGGTACCTATGGTACTCTCCTGCATTTGCATGCACAACATGGCAGGCCACGCACGGTGCCTGCCACTTTGTGCATGCAAATGCACAACATGCATTTTTGGCATTACGGTGGGTGATGCTGAAAGCACCGTCCGCCGCAATGTTAAAAATGCAGGATGCGCCCGCCAGTGTTGCGGACGCATCCTAATCACCCCCACGGGACCACCGCACTTATAGCAGGCGGTCCCTTTTTTCGTCAGGATGGCTGGCGGACAAAGTCTGCCCGCCATCCTAATGATGCCCCTAGTGTCTTATGCTGAAAAATGTATGCACTGGAATGGGTAAACTAAATGTAACCCCTAGCTTGAGATATGATCCTGATTGACATGTCTGATAACAATGATAGACTACTGTAGATTATCCCCCTCTGCAGCCTAATAATTAGCTAATGATAAAGAGTCACAATAGGGTCAAGATACATCTGCCTCCCTTTTCCCCATGCTGCAGTGAATATTTGAAATTAATTTAGGTTTATATTATACATTATATTAAATGTTAAAATAAACCATTATTTTGACATTTGAATTATATATTTAGATATGTGTGTGTATGTATACACACACACACATACATACATGTATACACTTACAGGTATGTATTTTAATGTTAAATTATATACAATCAATACATAATTTGCTTATTACTAGGAGAGTTAATGCATAAAATTTTAAAAACAATTAAACTGTACGTTTAACTTTTATAAAAAATGTGAAAAATGTTAACATTAGTTCCAATGAGGTGTTTTTTTATTTATTTATTATATTTCCCTGCCTTCTTTGTTTTCTATGGGAGTGTATGAGAACGTTTACCTGTGAGTAGCCTTGTGTGATGCTTGACTTACTCTAAGGTGCAGCTAGAGTATATTTGCACCTGTTTTGTCACCTTCAAAACTGTAATTGCTTCAGAAGTTTAGTTTGTGAATAGCATTGGTCTTACTCTTTTGTGACTGTGTTTGTGTTAGCATGTTCAGTCTTAAACCCCTCCGCAAATTTTCTTAAACCCCTCCCATGTAGCAGTAAGTAGTCCCTATTTTCCAGCCACTCTCTCTTGTCCCCCACATATATCCTACTAAATGCTTACCTATATGTGGCGAAATTGACACTGATTATGACTGAGATCTTTGCACAGAAAAGAGATGGGAGAATCAAAGGTCTTTGTCTGAAGGTCTGGGAATAGCATCTTCATAGTATAGAGTAATACTACTGTAGTACTGCTTTATGTACTACAAAGTGCATTTTGTGAATAGGCCTTCTATTTGTAAAATGTGAGGTGGTTTTATAAATATGTCATATAGGCCTTTGTTTTGAAAATTCTAATACAATATTATAAAATAAGTAGCTTTAATTAGTATTTTTTATGGGTTACTCATGTCTTGGCCCTGTTTAAACCAAGGAATTCCTGGGTTGCGTCATACTACCATGTCCTATATATAACAACTTTCACAAATCAAGAGAACTAAAACACCCCTTGTTGGGAAAGAGTCTGTCATCGTGAGAAGGATAAACTATCTATTTGCTAGGTGGCCATGATAAGATATTACAGAAATAGTGACAGTATACATCTGAAATGTTTAGAGGTAAAAATTACCCGTCCAGCTGAACACCAAACAGTAACCCAAATATTTTAATGACCATATGCAGTAGCAGTAATCTTAAAGGCAATGTGATCAACTGTATACTGCTGTAAAGGGAATATTGGGCTTATTCCGAAACAAACGATTCTCAGTTGTTTCTTACCACATGAGATACAATGCACACAGTTAAGATCACTGTATTCCCTATCCTCTAATGCATGGGTACTCGCAAACATTGGTTTGTGATTTGACCAAACAAGACCGCCCTCCTCGCTGCCACAGACGACATCTGTGCCCTCCTCCACTGAGGCAAAACTGCAGCCCACATCCTCCTGGACCTCTCAACCACCTTTGATACTGTCTCTCACCACACCCTATGCACAAGACTTCCCAACACCAGCATCCACAAAGAGTCAGACTACCTCCGTTCCTCTCTGAAACCCACAGAGATCAGCTGCGGAGTACCTCAAGGCTCCTCCCTGATTCCCCCCATGCTTTTCAACATCTACAAGGCCCTGCTTGCAGCCATTGTCAGAAACCATGGACTCAACATAGTCTTCTATACCAACGACACCCAGCTGATTCTCTCCCTCACCAATGAACCCTCAGTCTCCACGAACAACTTTCACGACTAGATGAAGGCAGTCGCCGCTGGATGATGAACAGCTGCCTCAAGCTCAACTCAGAAAATACCGAAGTCCTCATCATGGGCTCCAACTCATCCACCTAGGATGACTCCTGGTGGTCCGGAGCACTTGGAACCTTCCCCATTTCCACAGACCAAGTTCAGAACCTCTGCATCATCCTGGACGACTCGCTCTCCATGAACTGCAAGATCAATGCCGTCTCATCATCCTTCTTCCACACACTACGCCTGCTCTGAAAGATCTTCAAATGGACCCCACTGAGTCCAGAAAGACAGTCACCCATGCACTAGTCAGGAGCAGAATTGACTAAGGTAATGCACTCTATGCCGGCATCACCCAGAAACTCCTCATGAAACTGCAGAACACCCAGAAAGCCTCACCCAGACTCATCCACAACATCGCCCGCTGCAGCCACATCACCAGCCACCTCAGAGATCTCCACTGGCTCCAAGTCAACAAAAGAATCACCACACACATGCCTACAAAGCCCTTCACAATGCGGGATCTGCGTACCTCAACCACCGCCTCACCTTCCACTTACCCAATAGAGACCTCGGCTCTGCCCAAATGGCCCTTCTACCATCTCAGGTATCGCAAGACCACAGCCGTATGAAGATCTTTCCCCTACCTCCCAGCAAAGACCTAGAACACCCTACCATCCCACCTGAGGCAATCACCGTCACTGCCTCAATTCAGGCAGGACCTCAAGAACTGGCTCTTCGACTGAACCAAAGCACCTTCAACAGAACAGCAGCTCTCATCCCCCTTCCTCATCCTCCCACAGTGCCTTGAGACTCTCAGGGGTGAGTAGTCAGACTTCACAAGTCATTGATTGATTGATTGACCAAGGGTCGCATTGATGCTAGCACGGTGGCGGCGATGATGGTGGTGTTTGGAGGGGGGCGTTGTGGCAGTATGGTGGGTGTAGGGGAAGTGACACATATGCATCTAGTTGCTGAATTGCACAATGTGAAACCAGAAACCCTGGGATTAAATCCACGCTTCCCCACTTTATCAAATTGTGTGATCCTAGGCAATTGTTTAATTTCTCTTTCCTTCCTTTTTCTTCACTATCACATATAAGAGAACCTCAAAATGTATGACTTCAAGATCTGCACTGTACAAAACCTTCTCCTCTGTTTGATTTAATAAACTATAATTAGGGTTTCCTGTTTTCAGTTTCTATTTTTGGTAAATTCTGGTGGGGTTTTTTCAGTGTTTTCAAGTGATTTCAATACCTTAAAAACAGTGGTTATCAGTGGTTACACATTTTCATGCCATTAAAAACAACAGAAACAGTGTTTTTCCGGTGTTTATCGAACTTTTGCTTTTATTATTGCTGGCTTTCTGCACTGATAGTCATTGGTATATAGACAGTGTAAGTACAGTGTATATGAGGTCCAAAATACATTTTTACAAATCAAACTTATTGTAGTACACAATAAAATACTTCTTCAGTGAGTCTTTGGTCATGTGCTCTCACATTATCCTTCCCATGTAAACTTTTTTTCTGTGAAAAGACCCTCTCAACTTGGTACTTGAGATGGGCAACACCAAAACAGCCAGTACACAATTTGCAAACTCTGGCCACTGACATAGCTTTTCTTGCCAATAGTGGTGCACTTGAAGATTGTGATTCTCTGAGCAGGTTCAGTAACATTTGTGTTGAACTGGGTGCTTATGCCCTCTGAGTTATTGAAGCGGTCAAAAATGAAGCAACTCTTTTGAAACTACAGAGAAAACTCCCCACGGTGAGGTTTCATTGACTTCAAATGCCATGGTTGGTGAAGGTACACTTCTATGGATCATTGCAAGCCATTTCACATACATTGTAAAATGAAAGTTCCTGAATTGCTTGTCAGCATTGCTTTGCTTACCAAGTGGCAAGCACTCTAACATAGAACATGTTGCAGTGCCAAAGTCACTAATGATGTCCCCCAGCCAACTCTCAAGGAGATGTTTCACATCTACACCAATTATGCTGAACACTTGACAGACAAGTGTGTTTTCAGACTCTAGTTGTATTATTAGATCCACTAAAGCAGTTATGTTTTCCTGTAAAAATCGAAGAATGCAGTGGAGTGTACTTTTTTTCACATCACTATCAATATGCGACCATAGATCCTCACATTTCTTGCCTTTGGCATCATCAATTCTGTAAACGGTTGCCACATGGATATTATAGCATTCTAAACCCCTTGGACTGAGAACCATCAGATAAGTGACACAGCTGGCATGACTCTGTCTTTGATGTCACACAAAGCGAGAAATATTTGCATTTTAGTTCCCAAGCATAACAAAACAGTGCAATAGAATGGACTAAAAAGTCAAAAGCATTCTTCATTAACTCTTAAGATTGTAAAGATGCTTTCAGCGTATCATCTAACAAGTGGCAAGGATCTCTTACAGGGAAGCACTTCAGCTCAGGTATCGATTTTGACAGGTCATCACACAACTTTTTCATATACTTTGCTCAATCACTGCAAATACAAACAATATCAATCTTTGTTGAATTTGTAAATACCTGTTTGCAGCAGCATTCCAAATGACATTGCGTTCCATGTTTTCCAAAAGTTTGGTGTCATGTTTTCACCACTATCCCAGATGCTTGGTGATAGCACTCTTTTCACATATATTTGTCACTATACCCTGCATTAAATATTTAAAACCTGAGGTGTTGGCAGTACTCCTACTATCAATACTGACTCACTAGAAACTGGGGTCTGATGTATCAAGGGTTTTTATCCATTCTCTGTAGGTACATGTGATGGTATATATTGGGAAAGGTTCTTATGAAACCAGCCATTTCACCTATCACTTAAAGAATCAAACGCAGCCAAAATGTCACATATGGTTTTGATGTTTCCTGATACTCTACAGTTTATAAAATCATTAAATAAGACATAAAACATGCTTCTAACCCCTGCATCTTTAGACCAAAGACTATAAAACTTAAAAAAGCAAAAGGAAGAAGAAATAGTATTTTAGTGACATCCCTGAACAACAAAACTCAAGCAGAATAATGTTAGCCCAGTCTTTCTTGCTGCTATCTTGTATAACAAAGTTACATTGTATTGGTCCCTTCAGTAAGAAAAAAATTGACTCTTTCACTCTCCTTTTCCATTCTTTGAAAGGCATTTAGTTTGTGGTTCTGCGGATGTTTTTTCAGTGTTGATATGTTTACACTGGTGAGGGCTAATTCCCTTTCGGTGGGGTTTTATCAGTTATTATAGGTTTACACCTAAAACCGGACAGCCTAACTATAATATTGTTCATGTATAATAGGTACCAAGGCCACCCATAGAGCGCATATTACAACCGAATTGCCTCTTAGTTCACTAATGGCATTATTTTCAGGGTGGGGGAAAATTGAATGTTTCTGAATTTATGTTTGAAAATGATCACTTAAAAAGAAAATACTTCTCAATGCACTGATAGAATCTGATGTACTAAAGTGAAACAGTTCTCAATGTTAATGAAATACACTTTTTGAATCTTGAAGAGACCTTATCATATTTTTACACATTTGCTGCAAGATGTCTTTAAAAATGAAGGTGTTCCTAAAGTTAAGCAGTGCAGGACAACCTAGTTGCTTCCTTTTTTAACTTCAATTAACGATTAAATAAACACTTGCCTGTTTAATATAACTTCTTTTTAATCATATTGCTGAGTCAAGTAAACAGTAGCCCAGTGTTGCTGTTGACCAGGGGGCAGGTAGAGGTCAGGAGAGCCGCAGGCTGTACTTTGAGTATCACTGATCTAGAGCAATTGCTGACATAACTGCTTATTTTTTATTTGAATTTCAGTTCAATTAAATGTTTTGTTCACTCAGATTTTAGCCTTTATTTTACATTAATGCCAGAATCATACAGTATAATGAATGGAACAAAGGAAGTTCCTTTTGATAAGTCATTAAATTGATAACAATTTGAATTCTAATCTACTGCAAAATACTCTAATATCAAGGTCTTCAATAATCTTTGAAGATATTTCACTACAATGTTAAAAGTGTATGGTAATTTATATAATATAACGTAAGATGAATGGAACAAAGATGATCCCTTTTGATGAGCCATTCACTTGTTAAATATTTTCAATTCTAATTTACTGTAATGTAGTCTAATTTCAAGTTTTTCAATAATCTCTAAATTTGTGTAAGGTAACAAATAAACACATTTGTAGAATTAAAATACATGCTGAAAAAACAATTAAAATTCATATATTTGCAGAAAAACACCTGCGAGCAAGTCACTGTATCCAACCTGCGCTCACTCCTTCTCAGCTTACCTTTAAAGATCTTGTATGGGATGCCGAAACAAATGCGGTAAGTACAGTGCAATGGATATAGTTTCTCAGATGCTTTGACATGCTTTATTTTTTTTATGTATTTTAAATTCCAAATCTATTCATGGGGGGGCACTGAACACGGAACACACACAGTACTTTTTGAAAGGAGATAATTGAGATGGCGTTTTTGAGTTCTGCAAGTTGGGTATCGACTTTTGAATCAGCTGCAATCTGGGGGATGTTATCCATGTATGGGGAAAGGCAAACCCATTGTATGTTCCTTGAGGTGAATCTTAAAAAGTAGAAACATAATTCACAGTTTAATCCTTATCTTGAACCCACTTAGTTTGCTATATACGAAGTGACTGTTGAAAGGTCAGTGGCAATGTGAACAGGGATGGGTTGTAGCTACATCAATGAAGCACAGCCTTCTATGAGCCTGTAACTATCTGAAAATCGAAACTATGAAGCTACACAACTACAATACCATATTGCCAATCAAAATAGGAGCCCCGGTCCAGGATGTTCAAGGAGATCCGTTGAAGAGCCAGGTCTTACGGTCCTTCGTGAGCTTTGAGAATGTCGCCATTTGTCTGAGGTGGAGCTTGAGGGTGTTCCATTCCTTGGCCACGAGGTGGGACTAGGAACGACATCCTGTTCTGGTCTTCTTGATGCGAGGCACCGTAGCAAGGTAGAGCTGGGCTGAGAGGAGGGATCTTTGGGGTGCGTAGAATGTGAGGCGGTAGTTCAAGTATGCAGGTCCGGTGTTGTGGAGGTCTTCGTGGGCATGCGTGAGCAGCTTGAAGGTGATTCTCTACTCGATGGGGAGTCAGTGCAGTGTACGCAGGTGTTGGGTGATATGGCAGTGACGTGGTACATTGAGGACTAGTCTGGCGGATGCATTCTGGAGTTTACGGGTGAGGTTCTTGTTGATTCTAGCATAGAGACAGTTCCTGTAGTTGAGTCTGCTGCTGATGAGGGCGTGGGTGACGGTCTTTCTGTGTTCAAGGCGGGTCCATTTGAAGGTCTTTCATAGGAGTCTGAGGGCGTGGAAACCAGAGGATAAGTAAGCGTTGATTTGGCGGTCCATTTTGAGTTCGAAGTACAGGATGATTGTGAGGTTGCGTGCGTGGTCTGTGATGGTAGGCACATTCCAGAGGGTGGGGCCCCATCAGATGTCGTTCCAGGCGTCGGGGTGTGGGCCCATGCTGAGTACCTCTGTTTTGCCGGTGTTGAGTTGTAGGCAGCTGCTCTTCATCTATTTGGCGACTGCTTCCATTCCTTCTTGAAAGTTATATTTGGATATGTTGGGTTCGTTAGCTAGGGAGAGGGTGAGTTGGGTGTCGTCTGCGTAGGATACAATGTTGAGTCAGTGGGCTCTGACGATGGGGGCGAGCAGGGTCATATAGATGTTAAACAGGATGGAGCTGATGGAGGATCCTTGGGGAACTTCACAGTTGATCGGTGTGGGAACCAAGAGAAAGGGTGGGAGTCTGACCTGCTGCGTTCTCCAGGAGACGAATGAGCGGATTATGTAAAGGGCTTTGTCCCGGATCCCTGCGTCATGGAGTCTGCATGTTAGGGTGCGATGGGAGGATGTGTTGAAGGCTGCGGAGAGGTCCAGGAATATGAGGGCCACAGTCTCCCCTCTGCCGAGGAGAGAGTGGATGTCGTCTGTTGCGGCAAGGAGGGTAGTTTCAGTGCTGTGTTTTTTTCTGAAGCCGGATTGAGTTGTGTTGAGGATGTTCTTTTCTTCAATGAAGGAGGCAAGCTGGCTGTTGACGGCTTTTTTGATGACTTTCGCCGGAAACGGAGTAAATAGATGGGTCAGAAGTTTCTGATCTTGGGGTCCATCAAGAGTTTCTTCAGGAGAGGGTTGATCTCGGTGTGTTCCCAGTCATCAGAAAAGGAGGCCGGCTCGAGGGAGCGGTGGATGGTTCGTTGAAGCTCAGGGGCGATGGTGTCGGCGGCTCTGTGGTAGATGTGGTACTGGCAGGGGTCCTTGGGGACCCCTGAGTGGATGGACTTCATAGTCTTCAGGTTGTCTTCAGTGGTGAGAGCTGTTCAGCTGTTATGTGTTGGCTATGTGGTATCGGGAGTGGGAGGTATAGGTTCGCGTGTTGGTTTTCATTGTCAAAGTTTTCGTAGATGGTCTTGATTTTGTTGCAGAGGTCCTGGGAGGGGAGGATGTCTGTAGTCTCACTGTTGGGTAGGGCAAACTCTTTGATGATGCTGAAAAGTTCCTTCCTGTTGTGTTTGTGGGTGGAGATTCTGTCCTGGAGTGCTATCTTCCTTGTGTTTCTGATGAGCAGGTGGTGGGCCGTGGTAGCTGCTTTGAAGTAGTCATGGGCTACTGTTGTTTTGGAGTTTCTCCAGATCTTTTCGAGGCGTCTGCAGGTTCGTCTGGATTCTCGAAGTTTGGTGAAGAACCAGCTAGCTCTCTTGGCGTGTGTGTTTGTGGTTTTCTTGAGGGGGCGATGGTGTTGGCGCAGGTGATGATCCATTTGTGCAGGGTTCGAGCTGTGGGGTTTGGGTCGTCGTCCGTTGTGGTTGGAGTGGAGCTGTTGAAGGAGGCAGTGAGCTGGTCGTCGGAGATCTTGTTCTGCGTGGAAGCTGGTGTGGAGGTTTGCAGGTGATGGTTGTTTTGGAGGTGAAGTCGATGCAACAATGGTCTGTCCATGGGAGTTCGGATGTCTGGCTGAAGGTGATGGAGTTTCCCGCTGTGAAGATGGGTTCGAGGATATGTCCTACTGAGTGCATGGGTTCTGGTACAATCACACTATTTCAAAGGTCTCTGCTTTAGGATCATCAGATTCCTATGATTTATCAGGAACTCTCAAGGAACTTGCAACAACACAGCATTCAAACTTCCCATGAGAGATCTACTATTTATATTGCATATGGAAATGAAACCCATCTCATCCACCTGAAGAGCTCAGAAAATTGACACCTCCCACAATGATGAACCATGCTAGGAGCATCACTTTTGTGACCTCGTTATCTTGAGTCGCCAAAGATGCAAGTGCCCATCAACCTCCTCAGTAATCTGTTAGCCATGTTGATAAACTAGGCAAGGGTCTAGCTGATTCCACAGGCTCCGCCTGCTCAACGATACCTCCATGACAGCTTTAGCAACCAACTCTGTAGTCCCCTACAGCAGCAGAAAATGTCATCAACAAAAGGTTTGCTGTGCGAAGAGCACCCTCTTCACGGCTTTCGTGACCAGTCGTAAAAAAATATGTTTTTATTTACCAAGGTTTTTTTAATTTTTCTAAATGGTAGTTTATTTTTCCTTTTTTTAAAGTTTCTACTTCCTTACTGTTTACTGATGGAACAAGTGTGAAAACAGTGGGTCAACCAAAAAGACTAAAAGTTGAAAAAATTTGGAATTCAGCTGGTGAACATTTCTGAAGGTCGTTTATGGTTTTCCCAAAGAAAATAATTGTTCCAATCAAAAGATAATGAAAGTAGGACAAAATTGAAATAGGTGATGTTTTCATCACTACATTTTTTGCCACAATGGCCGATTTATAAAAGTAATATACCAATAGTCTGTCAGATTCTTCTTTTCACTGTGAAAAATATAATGTTTGTAGGCTGTCCAAAAACATGCAATACTCCCAGCCACCAAGTGAACAGCAGTTTATCATGATTTTTCATTGTGTACTGACCATGCATCAGTTCTTTTTGCAATGAATAAAAAATACTGATGTTAGAAATAGTGGTTATTTGTACAACTCTGAAATTTGGGTTATCCGGACTATTATGATTCAGAGGGCACTTTGCCACGTGTGTTCTTTTTTGTATGCTGAATTACGTTTGGAAGTAAAAAATGAAGATAAACTCAGTTGATAATAAAATGTTTCTGCTATTCTGTGTTCCCACACTTATTTAGATAAATATAGTACCACATTTGCGTTGCTGGGCCTATAGCCTGCGACAGGAAAGGCCCCAAAACACAACATGGCAACATCAAGATTTCTGGCGATGTGAGTAGCTGCAGTATGTGGGCCTAGGCTCAGCAGTCACCCAAAGAAATCTACCAAACCCAGACATTTCTGAAAACTAAACACTCACGGTATTCCAGGGTGGTGTGACTTGTGTCAATCTTTCTGTTTTTCTACCTAGAATGCCATACAAACATCAAACATTTTCCTCATTTCTGTGAGGGAAAGCTTTGGAATGTGTGGAGTATCACAAAATTCCTACCACCCATCGTTCCCATACTTCCTGTGAGACATAAAGGTATCCCACTTGTGTGGCTGGGACTATTACCTGAAACAAGAATGGACCAAACCCAGTGACCTTGCGAAAAACACATTGATGCTGCATTGACTTATTATGGTCAACTTTTTTGCCCTTTCCAGGGGGGCTGAAAGAGTCTTTCTACCCTGCTGGGGCGGGGACATATTGGGACTAAATCATCCAGTCGCCCTCTCCATAGGCTGCCTATGTGCACCAACTGATTTGATTCCTGAATGTTTGAGTTAATATCTAGTGGCATAACTATCATACAAGGTAGTTTTTTAAGAAGATTAGATGAGCAACCTCAGCTCAATGACACACCTCATGCCAGTAATACTTCACTTCTCATCTGGTAGGTACACACATAGTCATTCCTACATCCCCAAGAAGCTAAATATGTCTGCTAATTATGTACTCAGAAATAAACTAAAATTATGGATGGAGTGGAGTTGGAGTATCGGTGTCAGGAAGGCCAAACGGAAACTCTCCACGGAGGCAGAATGAAGATAGTTCCCAATGCCCTCCTCCCGGAGCTCACTGCGTTAATTCAGCTGCTCCAGGCAGGGGGAAAGGGGAGTTGGACAGAGAAAGAGACACTCGAGCTGGCCTGGCTCCCTCCTCAGTCTTCAGCGGGATTTCAGGGAGACCTAATGCACAGAGGGAGACAGAATGCCTTTCAATACCTTCTCTACCTACTTAACATTTCAAGTTCATCGCTCTCTCTCTTTCTAAGCCTTTCTCATACCAGATCTTTTGCTTGAGTATTGCCTCTCTTTATATTGTTCGATGTTGTGCTGTTCACGGCTTTCTATTGACCTGTATATAGCACAGAAATACACTAGGTTACTCTTCACTTACTTCCTTCAGAGTTCCACCTTATCATTACTCTTCTACTCTTTCTTACCAGACTATGGTCTTAGCCGATTGGACAGTTTGCAATGCTGTTTGGATAACCTGTGATTCTTTCTTCCGCTACCAGTCTTAGCTGCTTGAAGGATGGTTGCAGTGAAGTCTTGAGGCTCCCTTGCTCTTTAGGAAACGCGCAAAAAGGGACAGGGAAGGATTGACAGGAAAAGGGAAAGTTCAAGGAAAAGCGCTGAGGACGGGAAAGGGAGACAGAGCTTGAGGGGAAGCAGGTGAAGCAAAGTTCTGCTAAGTGGCAAATGAACTGGACAACTGTCTCTCCGATTCTGCTACTCGAGATACTGAATGAACACTCTCACCGTGACTGCTGCCTGTCTCCAGGTGACCCCTTGCTCAACGGTAAGCCTACCGGAGGATGAAGTACCCTGGAAATACGGAAGCTACTCTGGAACTCTGGAACTCTGGTATCTCTTCTTCTCTCTTCCGCAACTCTGGTTCAGTTCTCCTACTGACTAAGATTGTTTCTCTCACTCAGGCTTTGAGTCTACAATCCTCTCGAAGATGTGTCTCCAAACACTGACTAATGTCCTGTGGAGACAACTGTCTTTCCAAGTATCAAAAGTTCTTTTGTGAGGAGCGTGAGTTAAAGCTCCCTCACACGACTATGGTCAAATTGAAGTGCGCAGCAAGACGCGCTTCGTGAGGAGACGAAATCTCGTGATCCCGCGAGACTTCAAATGTAATGGGCTAGTCAGGTAAACTCGGCGGCCATCTTTGAACGAGGTCCCAAGCTCTAAATACTTGTCCATAAATTGCAGAGGGAGGGCTTAACCCAAACTCGATGCAGTCCTAACGAACTGCGCGGCGTGATTGTAGCATTTAGCCCCATCCTGACAGTACCCCCTCTCAAAGACCGATCCATCGGTCTTGGTTTCAGGGGATGTTGTGCATGAAATCGTCTAATTAGTTTAGGAGCATGTACATTCTTTGCAGGTTCCCATGACCTTTCCTCAGGACCAAACCCCTTCCAATCTACTAAATAATGTAGGGTTCCTTTGCTCCTCTTGGCATCTAGCACTCCCTTTACCTCATATTCTAAATGTTTGTCAACCCTCACTGGGGGGGGAGGCCTGTTTAGTCTGAGGTTAGGAGCTGTCTTCTTTAGAAGGGATACGTGAAACACTGGATGAATTCCTAACTGAGCAGGTAATTTCAATTTGACAGTGACCGGACCCTGAATTTGTTCGATGATAAAGGGACCTATGAAGCGAGGTTGGAACTTCCTATTTCCCTTTAACCTAAGATGCCTTGAAGACAACCATACTGACTCTCCAACTTGATACTGTGGTGTCTTCCTTCTGTGTTTGTCTGCCTGTTTCTTGTAGCCTGCCTTAGCCTGGTGTAAGTTGGATTCTGCAGATTTACGAGCCCTACTCAGATTTGTGAATAAATCACTGACTGCTGGAACTCCAAAATCTCCCTGGTTACTAAAGGGATTAGGATGTAACCCAGAGTTTAGATAGAAGGGAGAATAACCTGTGGAAGCATGTTTGGCATTGTTATGCGCAAACTCAGCCATCCATAGTAAATCTGGCCAGTCACCTCCCTGATCTAAGAGAAACAGACGCAAATACTGTTCAAGCTCTTGGTTCACTCGCTCAGTCTGACCATCGGTCTCAGGGTGATAGCTAGTAGATAGTCTGACCTCCACTCCCATTCCCTTCATGAACGCCTTCCAAAAGTGTGACACAAATTGGGGTCCCCGATCTGAAATCACTAACTTGGGAACTCCATGGACCCTTACGATGTTTTCCCTGAAAAGACGAGCTAATTCAGAAGCTGAAGGGATCCCTTTGACTGGAATGAAGTGACTCATCTTGGTGAAAGTGTCTACTATTACTAAGATGGTGTTGTAACCCTTACTCAGTGGGAGATCTACTATTAAGTCTAATGTGACGGTGTGCCAAGGATGCGGTGGTGTGGGCAAAGGCTGTAATAACCCCTGTGGTGCCTGCCTACTAGCCTTTCCCCGGGCACAGATCTCACAAGACTCTACATATTTCTTTATTTGTGAATTCATATTCGGCCACCAAAAGTATCTCTGGACCAAATCAATGGTCTTCATAGCTCCCTTGTGGCCAGCCAACGGCTGATCATGGCAGTCTTTCAAAACTTGTTCTTGGATCTCCTTGGTAGGAAGGTATAAAGCCCCGTCTTGATAAGGCAAGGAATTAATGACTTGCCGACCCTCTTCTTGACTGGCCCACTCGGCCATCTCAGCTTCAGACATTAGCTCCCGGATTGCTTCTTGATAATGGGCTTCAGAAATGGAACACACAATCTTGGATTCAGGAATGATGGGTTGCGGAGTCACAGAATGTTCGGTGTCTTCGGTTTGAATCCGGGACAAGGCATCCGCCTTCCCATTCTTGTTCCCTGGTCGATAAGTTATCACAAAATCAAAATCTGCGAAGTATAGGGACCATCGTAGTTGACGGGGAGTTAACGTTCTTGCAGATCTTAGAAATTGAAGGTTTTTGTGGTCTGTAAACACTGTAACGGTGTGTCTGGCACCTAACAAATGATGTCTCCATTCGACAAAGGCGTCTTTCACAGCCAGCAGCTCCTTTTCAGCGATGGTGTAGTTTACTTCAGCTGAATTCAGTTTCCGAGAATGATAGGCCACTGGATGTAGTTGCCCAGTTGACTTATGTCGTTGAGACAAAATTCCACCAATTGCTTGATCAGAAGCATCAGCTTCCACAAAGAAAGGTTCTGTAGGGTCTGCATGAAGCAGGATGGGAGCAGTGGTGAAACTCGTATTGAGAAACTCAAAAGCTTGTTCAGCCTCCTCTGTCCAGTGGAACTTCACCCCTTTCTTCAGCAATCTGGTAATTGGAATGATCTTCTGCGAGAATCCCTGGATGAATCGCCGATAGAAATTAGCGAATCCTAAGAATCTCTGAATCTCTTTCACATCCTTTGGTGACGGCCAGTCAACCACCGCTTGCACCTTCTTTGCTTCCATGGTGATTCCTCCTGGAGATAATACAAAACCTAGGAATTCCACAGTTTGCACATTGAAGGCGCATTTCTCCAGTTTTACAAAAAGTTGATGCTTGCGCAATCTCTCCAAGACTGCCTTTACATGATTTGAATGTTCTCTTGGGTCAGTGGAGTATATCAAGATGTCATCCAAATAAATCACTGCGATCCGATCCACCAAATCTCCCATAATATCGTTGATGAAATGCTGGAAGGCTGCTGGTGCGTTGCACAAGCCAAAAGGCATGACTTGATACTCAAATAGTCCGTACTTCGTCCTAAAAGCAGTCTTCCATTCATGGCCTTCTTTCATTCGGATGAGATGATAGGCCCCACGAAGATCCAATTTCGTGAATATCTTAGCGTCCTTTATCTGATCTAGGAGGACTGAAATTAGAGGCAAAGGGTAGCGGTTCTTGACCGTTACCCGATTGATTGCACGATAATCGATGCAGGTTCTCAGAGACCCCTCTTTCTTCGGAATAAAAAATAGCGGCGAAGACACTGGGGACTGCGATGGTCGAATGAATCCGTTGGCCAGGTAACGATCTAGGTATTCTTTCAGATAGCAGTTCTCCGCTTCAGTTAACGCATAAACCCTACTGCAAGGTAATGCTGCCCCAGGTTCCAGATCGATGGTGCAGTCGTAGGAACGATGTGGAGGGAGTTTCTCGGCCTCCTGTTCACTGAAGACTTCTTGGAATTCTTGATACTCCGCTGGAATTTTCATGGTGTTGATTACTCCAATAGACTCTCCACTAAAAGACAGCAAGGTGGCCAAAGATGGTTCGGGAGGCTCGCTCTCAGAGGAAAAGCAATGGTCAGCACAATAGACGGAATCCATCTCGATGGTTCGATCTTCCCAATCGATGGTAGGATTATGCAGGGTCAGCCAAGGAAGTCCCAAAATTATCTGAAATTGCGGGGCATCAATCAGGTTGAACTGTAAGGTCTCGCTATGTCCATTGGACGGAATCAATTCCACCATTTCGGTGTGATGGGTGATCGGACCAGATGAGAGGTTAGTACCATCAACAGCCCGAACTGATTCCTTACGCTCCTTACGCATAGCCTGGATTCCCATCTTCTTGGCAAATTTGATATCGCAAAAATTGCCAGTGGCACCTGAATCGATCATAATTGTCACTCCTTGCCGCTCTTGCCTCCCAAATCTTAATTTCATCTGTAAGGTTAAATGTGGCGCCCGAGTCTGAAAAGTGTTCGAAATTTGGTGATCACTTGGAGTCTGATTTTCCTCCTTCGCCATCTGAGCGACTCCGCCTACAGATGGTTTTGGAAGTTTCCCGGATTTGGGGTCTTCGGCCTCTTCGGACACTCTCTCACAAAATGCCCAGATCCTCCACAATACATGCATAGTTTCTTCAGTCTTCTTTGATCCTTCTCTTCCTTACTCAAAGGGCCACGAACAGACCCAATCTGCATTGGTTCACTTTCTACCGTTCCACCAGTTGACTTATTGGGTTCTGTCTTCATTCGGTCAAAGCGGGGATAATTCCAGCGAAAGTCCTTCGTCTTCCTTTCGCCCCTTCTCTCTGCGCTGCGAAAATCGATTTCAAGAACTAAATCCACCAGCTCTGAGAATTCGACAGGTCGCTTTGGAATCTGTGCTAAGGTATCTTTGATGTCATCACGTAGGCCTCGATAAAACAAAGCTGATCTCTTCTCCTCAGGCCAATTGGTCTCCACCAATAGTTTATTGAACTGAGTTAAGTAAGAGATAAGATCCTTATTACCTTGGCGCAGTTCTAAAAGTTCATTATCTGTAGCTTGGGATACTCGACGTCTGTCAAAGATTCTGAGGAATTCTGTCTTGAACTGTTCTAAATTATATAAAAAAGGATCGTCCCGAGATACTAATGGCATGGCCCAATTTGCAGCATCCCCTCCCAAATAGGACAAAATAAAAGCCACTCGTGATTGAGCATTTGGGAATAAATTGGCCCGACACATAAAATGTAAGGAACATTGGGTGAGGAACAGCTGCGCCTTCTGAGGGTCTCCACAATATCTTTCGGGGGGGGCCAAAGGAATGATTGGGGACACGGAGTGTACAACCTGTGCTACAGTGCGTGGATCTTGTTTTGTTTGTGCATCACTAGGAAAGGTTTGAGCGGAGGTTCCCCCTGAGGATATCTCACTAACTCTCTGGGACAATAACAGTGTCTCCTGTCTAGAAGCCATAACCTCCTGCCTTAAACTCTTATTTTCATCACTTAGGGTGCCTAATTCCCTCTGAATCCCCTCCAACATATCCCCTAAGGCCTTTAAACTGAACCCCTCCGCCATTCTGCCCAGGTGAAGGAAACTCGTGGGCACTTCAATCTGTCAGGAAGGCCAAACGGAAACTCTCCACAGAGGCAGAATGAAGATAGTTCCCAATGCCCTCCTCCCGGAGCTCACTGCGTTAATTCAGCTGCTCCAGGCAGGGGGAAAGGGGAGTTGGACAGAGAAAGAGACACTCGAGCTGGCCTGGCTCCCTCCTCAGTCTTCAGCGGGATTTCAGGGAGACCTAATGCACAGAGGGAGACAGAATGCCTTTCAATACCTTCTCTACCTACTTAACATTTCAAGTTCATCGCTCTCTCTCTTTCTAAGCCTTTCTCATACCAGATCTTTTGCTTGAGTATTGCCTCTCTTTATATTGTTCGATGTTGTGCTGTTCACGGCTTTCTATTGACCTGTATATAGCACAGAAATACACTAGGTTACTCTTCACTTACTTCCTTCAGAGTTCCACCTTATCATTACTCTTCTACTCTTTCTTACCAGACTATGGTCTTAGCCGATTGGACAGTTTGCAATGCTGTTTGGATAACCTGTGATTCTTTCTTCCGCTACCAGTCTTAGCTGCTTGAAGGATGGTTGCAGTGAAGTCTTGAGGCTCCCTTGCTCTTTAGGAAACGCGCAAAAAGGGACAGGGAAGGATTGACAGGAAAAGGGAAAGTTCAAGGAAAAGCGCTGAGGACGGGAAAGGGAGACAGAGCTTGAGGGGAAGCAGGTGAAGCAAAGTTCTGCTAAGTGGCAAATGAACTGGACAACTGTCTCTCCGATTCTGCTACTCGAGATACTGAATGAACACTCTCACCGTGACTGCTGCCTGTCTCCAGGTGACCCCTTGCTCAACGGTAAGCCTACCGGAGGATGAAGTACCCTGGAAATACGGAAGCTACTCTGGAACTCTGGAACTCTGGTATCTCTTCTTCTCTCTTCCGCAACTCTGGTTCAGTTCTCCTACTGACTAAGATTGTTTCTCTCACTCAGGCTTTGAGTCTACAATCCTCTCGAAGATGTGTCTCCAAACACTGACTAATGTCCTGTGGAGACAACTGTCTTTCCAAGTATCAAAAGTTCTTTTGTGAGGAGCGTGAGTTAAAGCTCCCTCACACGACTATGGTCAAATTGAAGTGCGCAGCAAGACACGCTTCGTGAGGAGACGAAATCTCGTGATCCCGCGAGACTTCAAATGTAATGGGCTAGTCAGGTAAACTCGGCGGCCATCTTTGAACGAGGTCCCAAGCTCTAAATACTTGTCCATAAATTGCAGAGGGAGGGCTTAACCCAAACTCGATGCAGTCCTAACGAACTGCGCGGCGTGATTGTAGCATTTAGCCCCATCCTGACAATCGGCTGGACAGAGTGTTGGTGAATTAAATGACTATTGGGCATAGTAAATAAGTCTAATTTGGGTTTATAAAGGTAAAATAAAAAATCAATATATTTTACAGAAGATTCCCTCGCTAATGTTTCAACAATTTTAGGCATGTTCTTTATGCAAGGAAATACCTTTAAGCACCAAGAATATTTCTGTATACTTCTGCATAAATGGGGAACCCCTCTAGAAGGTTTCATTTCAGGCCAGGGAGAAGAGGGAAAGAAACCAAAATACACTGAGAATGCTCCCTCGAGGCCTATCTTTCTATTATCCTGAGGACTGAATCACTCCTGGGCTCAAAGATCAGTTAAATCAGTTCAGTGACACTTGACAATACAATTTGGTTCTCATTTTTTTTTTTCCATTTCTTTATGTCATTTATAAAATGTCATTTTTTTTCTTCTTTTTTCATTTTTAAAACTTTCTCTTAAGGTGTATACATCACAATAAAAAAAGCCAATCCTGTTCTTACATTAAATACAAAAAAAAGACACATATATTACTTACCAAAGAAACCCCTGGAAAAAAGAGCATATAAATACATTAATTTCGCAAAACTCATTCAAACACATTCAAACTCATACAACCAGCATACAAACTGCATCTGAACAAGGGGGAGATTATAGATAGCAAAAATCTCCAAGACCAGATTGAGTAAATATGTTCAAAAAAGGGTCTGAACATAGGGTCGACGCGCGTTTTGGCGGTGTATGAAGAGTAGTCAAACCACCTTCATCAGGACCTTTCCAGACACCCACACAGATCTCACAACACCCAGGGGACAAAAATGAATGGCCTACAAAAAAACACTCCACTTGTGGAATCAGCCAGTGGAGTATTTTTTTTAGAGAGACGGTGTTCAGTCTAAAAAAACAGTTCTTGTTGTGCCGGACTCATTTAGGCAGCCATATTTTTCGCAAGAATAACATCCCGTCAGGGATACAATATCCGAGTAAGGCGTCGATATAATCTGTGAAGAATCCTTTATTCTCCTTTCCTCAATACATTAGTAGTCCAAATCTTAGTTTTTCATTATTTATAACTGTTTTAGTGTGCAGAGCGACCTCCTCATGATAATGGGCACTCAATATAGTTCTTCAGAGGAGCCCCCTCAGTAATTAAAATCTAAACAATTCTACTTGGGAAAATTGAGTTCACAGGAGAGAAAACACATAAAGCATCATTGTGTAGCTCATACATTAATTGTTTGAAAGAATGATAACCTCTTGGTGCCTATCTCAGAGTCCTTCCTACACCTTCCTAATTATCATTGAAGGTCAGATATTCAGCTTTAGCATCAAGCCTCTGTCCACAACCCTTTATTGCTTCATCAACAGCTTGTCAACAGGAAAGTCTCTTTCATCTAACGCCTCAGTAAACTCATTGGTTGTATCAGTGCGCACCTCATAGTATAGATTGGATATAGCAGCCTTCTTGGTAATGGAGCACTGATGACAATGGATACCTTTGACCTGAAAGTATTGGCTGCCAAGGTAGGAAAAGATACAACGAATACCACGGAGGAGGCTCCGAAATAAGTCAAATGCAAAAATATCCAAGGGCTTTATTATAGTTCACATATAAATTGTTCATGTGTACACTATTTCTTTTGTTTGGTTCCCTGAGAAAGGATTTTCCTAATTTCTTTGGAATATTTGATCAGAAGTTCACATTTATTTGAACATATTGGGCTCTGTTCACAAAGGTAATTTTAGATGTGTAGATCTCACGTGTAGATCTACACCTAGGCTTAAGTGTAAATCTCCTTATAGATGAAATTCACCATTTTCATGTGTGATGTTCACCTAAATGTACGCTTATGAGTCTCCACCCCCTCAAACGAGGGAGTGTAAACTCCTACTACTGCATTTATGACCAAATAGTTACTATTAGTAACTTGCCATTTATTTGTGGAGATCACCCTATAGAACATAATAGGGAACTTTAAAGATATTAATTTTAAACTAAAATCCCTAATACCTATTCAAATATGACTTCCACACTCACAGATTGCAACACACCTGCACTAACACTTAAACATATTGTTAAATTGTAACTGTCAGAGCCCTAGTCAAATGGCAACAGAGCATGCAGGGGTTACTGGGCCCCACCGTGGTGGTTGAGGGCTTTTAGTCCTGGTGTCCCGGGGCCCGACCAACTAAAGATCCTGAGCAACTTGGATAAGTACCCCTTCTGCAATTGGCTCTTAGTGGTAGCTGTGGACCATCAGTCAAAGGCGCCCTCTGGAGAAGGGGGAATTGTAGATGCAGATAAGTGACCACAACTCTTAGTGCAATCAATAAATCAGTGTCCAGTCAGATACTTGCTTATATAAGAAAAATAAGTATTTTTTCTAACTACACATTCGAAGGAATAACGATATGTGCAAGCAATAACACAGTTTTCTTGAGCTCGGGGCTCTAGTACTCAGGCAAATCCCTATTCCACCATCTTCCTTGTAAGGTGCCTGGGTTATTCCCCATTCACTGAAGGATGCCATCAGGAAATGCTCACTTATAGGCCGTACTCAAGAGTTCCCCTTTGACTCTTCAGGAATTAGTGTCTGTGGAGCCGTAGCTCATTAGCAGCAAGTTACCCAGGACCCAACAGACCCAGTTCACATCTTACTCACTTCTGCAGCACGGGAACATTCAGCATTGCAGCAGGTGTCCCCAGTGCAGGCACTCGCAAGTTCTGATCCTGCTCAGAGTAGTCGGGCTGCACACGGCCAACGTGGTAGCACCCAGTAATGCAGGCTGTCCTTCTTGAGCGGCATTTCCGTCTTCTCCAGTTATCAGAGCAGCTTTCAGCTTGTGAAGATGCAGTAAGCTTGACTTCAGCAGCAAGAGGAGTCAGGGGAATCCTTTCTTCAGCTCCTGACTGGAGGCCAGCAAGGCTGCGACCTAGTCCGTGGTATTCTCTGCAGTCCTTGGGGGGTAGGGGGGTGCGTCATAGCTGCGTTTGGTGGCTTGGTGGCTTAGCGGACTAATGCGTCCACTGTAGGGGCCTGTGTTCGACTTCATGGTGAACGGTTCGAATTCCGGTTGGTCCACTCCACCTTTCATCCTTCTGAGGTCGATAAAATAAGTACCATTTAGTTGGGTAATAATAAACCTCTGTTATTCAGCGCCAAGATACTCTCGGGTGAACGTGCACTTTACAGATATGCATGGTACATATTTAATTCTTTTTTCAAAGAGTTGTTTTCAAACTGAGTGTCAGATAACTCTCTTTTCAGTTCACTACATTCTTTTTCCAATTGTCCACATTTTTGATACATGCTAAGCAATGCATTCAAAATGACACTACTAGTTTTGTCTGCAATACCAAGTTGGTTTCCCTCTTTAAAAGAGGCAATCTCCCTCTCAAATAATTTGACATCTGGGACTCTGCCTTCGTTTTTCTGGAAAACATTTTTCTTTCCCCTTTTAATTTTCTTTTTGTATCCTGTTTGTGACGCCAAAAATGCAGGAGACATAACACAAAACAAACACCTTAAGAAAAGGGTTTTATTTTACAAAATGCAAAGACTCTCTTTTTAGAATAAGGCTTGGGATTTTATTTTACACAATGCTCTCTAACAGAAAGGCTTTCCCAGATGCCAAATGCACAACATTCAAATACACATAGAGAGATATATTTATATGCATGCATTAATAACACACTTGCTAAATGCAACAGTTAAATGCATGAATAATACCATGATTAAATAAGCAGCAAATAATATGAGATAAGACTCAAGCAAATATAATATGCTGGACGTATTGCAAGAGATGAGAAAGATAAATATACAAGTTATTACTTTGGATGTGCACCTCACTCAGTCACACATCACAAAGAAAACACCTCAAATGATCAAAGCCACTGGCCACACATCACAATGGCAATAATCAAACCTCAAACACCTCAAATAATCAAAGCCACTGGCCAGACATCACAATGGCAATAATCAAAACTCAAACCCCTCAAATGATCAAAGCCACTGGCCACACATCACAATGGCACTAGTCAGAAACAAATCACCTCACCTGATCGTTTGCTCAACATACTTGCCAATTCTTGCTGGGGGGCCTGTTCACAGCTGGCTTAAACTCTCGACCGGGACTCAAGTTCCGTTTGTCTTACAGCAGTATGTCTACTCTGTAAGTCAGCACCCAACCCAATTGTCAACAAACACCAGCTTTATAGTCTCAAAACTCTCACTAGAAGGTCTGAGAAACCTTCCCGCCCCCCACGCCAGAGGAATCTTACCAGGACTGGCCAGCTTCCAAGCAAGCATTCCATGGCAGAAAGGAGTTCCCACATACCCTCTTCAATCTCGCATGTTCCAGCCTTTATCTTGACCAAGCTCACGAAAGCCTTCCAGGGTACATTTAACAATCTCTCACAAAACAATCCTTGAACGTGATTAACCCAAACAACTTACATGCATGGCTGTGCGCGCAGATAAAGCTCATGCGAGGCAGAGGCAGAATTCAGGATGACATGAGGCCATGTCAAAGCCAATAGTAAGAACTTCATAATACTTATAAATGTACAACACAATGCACATTTGTGCACCACTGCTTATAGATTCACATACTTCATCTCTCAACGTACAACACAGGGCACATTTGTGCCCCACTGCTCACAACACTGCACTTTGAGACCAAAAAGTACATTCCACACCTCTCTCTCCCTCATGCTTTCAAAATGCACATCCCAAACGTTCTGTTCTTAGCAAGGCTGTCCTACTCCGTGACAGCTCCCACTGAAAAGACTGCAAGATTACAAGAAATAAACCATCAAGAGAAGCAAGGCATATGCAGGACCGTCGTACATTCAGGTTAGGGTAAAATAACACACCAAAGTCAATTAAAATAATGGTAGTCCAAGGTCATCACAGGGTGTCAGACCACAAGAGTGCCTCTAGCACTATATTTATATTTCAAAACAATAATTTATCATGTACAATATATTTTATTATAATGTTATGTATAGTAAAACAAACCATATAAATTGTGTTAGTTTAAATGCATATTTAATTATAAATGTAAACCTATTTTAAGTAAAATTTTATTTAAAACCTCATTTCAATTATTTTATTTGATTTATTTCCTTATGTGTTATTGTTTCCTGCCTCCACTGATTACTGTGGGAGTGTGTTTCAGTATTAGTGCCTGGCCATGTTTGATGCTTGAATTAGTCCAAGGCTGGGCTGGAGTACACTCGAGCCTTTTTATTTGAATAGTATTACAGAAGTAAATTTATATTTTGTGAATTGCAGTCCCTCTCTAAACCCCTCCTCCAATTTCTTTCAACCCCACACATTTTTTTATAATTATCCTCCCTTTCCACCCATTCCTTATTGTTCCTCTCACAAATTTCCAACTAAATCATATACCTGTGTGCAGAGATAGCCACAGACAAGGAAATCTTGGTACAGAAAAGATAGAAGCGGTGGAATGAGGAGATCTCTAGCTGGAAGTTTGTGAATTGCATTTTGCAGTACATAAAGTAGCATTACTCTAAAACATCTTTTTGTAACAAGGCCCCTCTATCCTTTAAGATTAACTACATTCTGCTTTGATTATATATAATCGCATTCAATAAAAAACGTGGTGGTATATGGCATCTCAAGCTCCTGCTTGATGAAGGAACTTTGATAGTCACAGAAAAAGGTAGGAGATATGTACACCACTTGGACTGATACGTGGATGATCAGCAGTTTTCATTCTGCCCTGATAACAATGCCTTAACCATATCCCTTTTCAAAGAAATGTCAATTTTGATAACAGTACAAAGATTCAACCTAATTTAAAACATGTTTTTCCAGATTCAATCCAGACAGAGTCGTGTGTCTCTTGTTTTAACTTTATGGAGTTGTAAAATGATGCCGTTACCAGGAACGAGCATACAAGTGCTCAGCAGACATGTTCGCCTTTGTCTATTTGATGGTAGCAGGGTGAGTACATTTTAAAATACTTTCTACATTGATTTTTATTTTCACTTTTAATGTTGCGCTCATGCCAGTTTTTCTAAGGAACATTTGAAAAGGAAAGTCTGCTAATGAACTTACAGGTTTTGTAATAGGCAAGATCTGCAAAGATTCTTCACTTGCAGTTTAGTTATTGCACCAATAGCAAACTACTTGTCTCTTTGTTGCATTATGTCAAAGGAATCTCTGTCCTTGAAGTGTTAGAAAAGCCATCTCTACAAAACAAATATATTATTTGCTTGGACAAACGTGACGTGTATTTCTGTTTATCAACTGCGGATAAAGAAGTGATCAAAAGTTTCCCTCTTAAATAACAGCAAAAAGGGAAAACATATGAGAATTCAATAAAACAGGCATTGGCAACACAAATAATGTACTAGCAATGCATGAACCACAAGTATGCACCAGTGTAAACTTGTACATCCATGTGTTTGTATGTGATAAGATATTAAAGCCAAATCCTCTTGCTTTACAAATTATTGCTGTATATAGTAGAAGACAAACTGACTGCCACATTGATTTTAAACTTGGCTTGTAAGGATGGCTGCTAACTTTGGGGCATATGCATCAACCAAACTAATACCGATTCCTTAATAGCGAAAAATAAGGAATCGCCATTAAGGAATCGGTAATTGGCATGCATCAACAGATTCGGTGAAATTTAGCGATTCCTTAAAAATCGCTAAATTTACCGATTCCTTAATAGCGGGGCACGCAAACGGCCTCACTAGCAAATAGCGAGTTCGGTAATACCGATTTGGCTAATAGCGAGTTCGGTAATACCGAATTAGCTATTACCGAATCGGTAATAGCGAAATCGCAAATTGCCGCGTCGCTCCGGGAACAGGCTGATGACATCACCAACCAGGAAATACTGCTGCCCCACCCACATAGCCTCGACAGAGGAGCAGACAGGAGCTGGAAAGAAGGACAGGCTGTGCAGAGTGAGGCCACACAGATTCTGCCATTCACATCACACATCCATCATGTCGCAGGAAGTGCCATCCAGCGCAGAATCTGCACGCAAGCGCAAGAAGAAGTTTTCGGACAGGGAGCTGGAGTACCTCATCGAGGGAGTGTCCAGCAAACACGACCGCCTCTTTGGCAAGCTGTTCCTCAAGGTGCCTGAGACCGAGAAGCGGCGCATCTGGCAGCGCATCCGTGAGAGGGTCAATGCGGTTGGCGTCACTAGCCGCAGCATCGACGACCTTAAAAAACGGTGGTATGACCTGCGGAAGCGCGCAAAAGAGAGGATTGCTGAGAGGCTCCGGGAGGCAAGAAGGACTGGAGGCGGAACAACCACTGCACCATCCAACACAGCCCTGGAGGACCTTGTGGAAGGGACGATAGAGCGGGAAGCCGTCGTGGGGGTGATCCAGATGGACACGTCCGGCGCAGCCACAAGTGCCCAAGGTAAGATGCATGCCTGTGCCACACCCAGCATAGCGTAAATCCATACCCATGCCCCCAGCCCAATCTCACTGTGTCTGCAGCTCTGGCACAGACAGCTCCACACATGACACTACTGCATCTTGGGAGTTGTAGTCTAGTCAGCCCAGAGTGCAGGTACAGGCGTAAATCCTCTGAGCACACACCACATATTTTGTACATGGCTGTAGACTGTTCATTTGTTGGACCACAGAGGGACATTGATGGGTACAACACTATGTAGGTGTAATCATCCCACTAATCATGCACTGTTTCACACACAGATGCATCACCTGGGGACTCTGACGACAGCGACCAGCTGATCATTTCTGAGACACCCGTGGAGTCAGACCAGGAGACTGCGCAGGATGCGCACGCACCGCCAACACCTGCCACCCCACCAGCACCACCTCCACCAGCGCCACAATCAACGGCACCAGCACCAGTGCCACAAGCCAAGGCACCTGCGCCACAAGCCAAGGCACCAGCACCTGCGCCACAAGCAACGGCACCAGCAAGACAGCCTGCAGCTAGTACAGCCACAATACCGCAGAGGCACAGGCACCAAGTTGCGCCCTTGCAGGAGATGGCAACCCCCCCCCCGCAATTGGCACCCACGCAGCGCACATCCACACCACCTGCTGCACCACCTGGAGGCTCAAGACACGCACGGTGTCACAGGGCCCGTCGCAGTTCCGTCTCCTCAGCAGACCAGGATGTCCCAACAACCTCTGCAATTGAGGAAAGGATGCTGCGTACACAGAACCTGCAGGGAAGACATGTGGCTAGCATCAGCTGCAACATCGTGCGCCTAGCGAGGGAGATGCGCGCCATGACTGCAGCAGTCACCGACATGGGCTCCGCGGTCAGGGACATGGGCACGGCGGTCAGGGACCAGACCACTGCGGTTGCTGATGGCAATGCTCAGCTCAGGGAGGAGGTACGTGAGCTCACCCGTGCCATCAGGGAGGGCCATGAGTCCCAGAGGAGGAGTAACCGGCAGCTAATGTTGCGTTCTGCCGCCGCTACCAAGGCCATACAACGGCACAGCAACTGCACCGCTGTGTTGGCACGCCGCACAGTCTACCTGCAGGTCGACCTTGGGCACTTCTGCGGTGATGTGGCCAAGTCACTGGGACACATCACCACTGCTGTGGAACAACTTCAGAGCAGCACATGCAGTGCTGCAGCATTGGGAGGGGATGACACCAGTGAGGCTGCCTCCAGTGTCAGCAGCGTGTCACTGGCAGAGGCCAGCACCAGGCGCCGAAGTTCGCGTGCCTCCACGGGGACAGGCCGTGGTGAGGCTTTGGATGCACCTGAGCGGAGGCTTGGTGTACGTGGCAAGCGCCACTAGAAATTTGGACATGCTGCAGGTCCATGGTGGAGCAACCATGGCCATCCAATTATTGTGTTTGCACAGGCCTGACTTTAAGGAACCTTTTATTTACATTTATGCAATCGGAGCATGATTCACAATGCTAGTTCTGTTGCACAATCCTCAGTGCTACTGTGCATTAAACAGTTGCACCCAACACCAACTTGTAATGTCTCATTTTACCCAGGGTCAAAAATGATTTTGCATTATGTCTGTCTGCCTCCTATGGCCCTCTGCTGTGTTTGGGATGTGTGCCGGTCGTCGTTGGGCGGGTGGTTGGTCAGCCTGTGGGTCGTCATCCCTGTCCACCTCCATGGGTATCCCCCTTCTGGTGGCAATGTTGTGCAGCATTGCACATACAGCAATTATTCGACAGCATGTGTCTGGTTGGTATAGCATGGCGCCGCCAGTCTTGTGGAGGATACGGAAGCGGCTCTTGAGAATCCCAAAAGTCCGCTCTATCACATTCCTCGTGCTGATGTGTGCAGCGTTGTAGCGATGTTCCTGCGGGGTTGCTGGATTTAGGTATGGGGTTAGTATGTATTCCCGCAGGGCGTAAGCACTGTCACCTAGAAGATAGAAGCATAGACTTAGCATTGGTGATGTACATACATGTGTGGTGTTGGTGTGGGGAAGCGTAGTTCTACTTACCTAACAGGAGTCCCTCTCCAAATTCTCCATTGAGTAGTCGCCTGTGCATTCCACTGTTGCGGAAGATGTATGAGTCGTGTGTGCTCCCTGGGAATTGTGCCACTAGGTCCGTTATGATGTTGTTGGCATCGCACACAACCTGCACGTTGATCGAGTGGTATGACTTGCGGTTCCTGAAAAGGTACTCATTTGCTGACGGAGGACATATGGGGATATGCGTGCAGTCGATGCATCCAATCACATGTGGAAATTGTGCCACCTGGTAGAATGCCTGTTTGGTGCGGTCCAACTGCTGTGGGGTTGTGGGGAAGCTGATGTGTGTGTGGAGCATTGTCAGCATGGCATCTAGGAATTTTTTGAAGAAGCGTGACAGTGCGCTTTGCGAAACACCTCCGGCAACCGCAATTACCCCCTGGAAACTCCCTGAGGCCAGTAGGTGCAGGCTGCATAGGACCTGAACGTGCGCAGGGATTGCATTGGTCCGGTGTGTCTGGTGCTGCAGTAATAGTTCCAGGTCTGCAATCAGGCGCATGATCATAGCGCGATTGAGGCGATACTTCTGGTACACCTCGTCCTCATTCTGGCCGAGCAGGGTTATGCGCAGTCTGAACACTCGCTCCTGGACCCTTCTCCTGCGCTGTCCTGCTGCATTGATCCGCATCCTCCTTGCAAGCACGTAGAGGGCAGCCATTTTGTGGGAGCCAACAGGGTCTCCTGGGCCACATTTAAGGGTTTAGTGATTGCCTCAATCATTTGCACATGTAGGAAGATTTTTTTTTTTTTTTTTTTTTTTTTGTGACTTTACCTCCAGGTTTTGATTCCCCTTATTTAGCTCTGGCAAAATAGCGATTTTTGGGATTTTCGTTATTAGCGAGTTTTGTTGCATTGGGGTGCGATTCGTTATTTGCTATTGGCAATTTCCGGGAGCTAATAGTGATTTCGGTAATTGCGAATTCGGTATTTAGCGATTCGGTAAATTAGCATTTTGGGTATTAGCGATTCGGTATGTTCGAGGTTATTTATTTAGCGATTCGTTATTTGCTCGGGTTTTGGGTTGATGCATTGGGATTGGGTATTTTTCACACAATACCGGGAGCTATTACCGAATCAGTATTTTACCGACTGGATTTTGGCTTGATGCATAAGGGTGTTTGATTCTTAAGCTGGTGGCCATCCTAGCACAGCATTGTTCATAGTGTATCTTTGTCTTTCTGGTGTGAGGTGGCCACTCCATTGATTTTAATTGTTGCAACTATGTTGGAGCAGTAAAACCATGAAAGAGTAGCTGCAGTTTCATTTTAGGTTAGCCACCACATTCAATTTAAACATGGTGCCTATCTTGGAAATTGCACTGTACATAAGGTTTCAACATGGCTGCTGTAATGATTCTAAAATTAACAGCAACAACTAAATGAAAAAATAATAGTAAAATATGAATAATACTGTTGAAAGATAGCTGTCAGATTTTGAATCAGTTCGCACTCGCTTCGGGAAGCGGCACTATTGATCACTCATGAAAGCATCTGAGAAATAGATGCTGTAGTCCTTCATGCATCCCAGTGGAGGTGGAAAGAAAATATCAACCACCAGTAGAAAAAGGGTCCAAGGCTGCTCCAAGATATGAATGACAATGCCTCAAGCCAGTGGCTGAAGGAGCCTGAGCTACAAAAGCCAATGGCTGAAGAAGGCTGACCCAGAGCTCAAGATATATACATAATTGGAAAGACATTTCTGTTCATTTCTGTTGTATGCTGACTATTTAGTGCTACTAAACAGAACTAGAATTGGGTTACAGGGCCAGCTTGATTTATTATTGCAGTATTGCATAAGGAATAAGCTAGTAATTAATGTCCAAACAAACAAACTCTTATGTTTGGAGGAACCTATAGCCTTTTAATTGCTTTTTGAATGGGAAAAGGATACATTCAGTCCAAATACACAAGAGTTTGGGAGTTAGGTATCCACCTGCTTTGTTGTGGAAGATGCAAAATGTATTTGATTGTGAGAAATGCTCAAATGTCTGTCAGAGATCTCATAATAATTTAACATGAAATGTGGGATGGTTGCATTGATGCCTTTATGGAGGGGCTATAAAGCTAAAATAATACCAACAGTATTGTATGCTCATCAAACTACTATTCTCAGATTCTCGTTTAATTATGATAACATTGAATTATTGAAGAGAGCATTTGGTCTTCAATTGTGTGCAGTTACCCAGGCACTTTATAGAGAAATAAGCCCCCAATTAATCAACGCAACGACCAAAGGGCGTTATTTATTATTTTTTGGACCTTACTTAAGGACCCAGCAAAGACAGTTGGAGGGGTGTGTGTTTTGAAACTTTTCAAGGGAAATCTGTCATTCTGGGATTTCATATACTTATTGCTGGATTTAGCAAATAAAAGCCAGATACACTTAACTGCCACCTGTTCAGCGTAATTTGATATTGATATGGATCAGGTGATAGAATATATAGACACTGGAAGTCAAGCATACACGTTCTGAAATATTCTGTAATGAGAACATTAAAGGATCATGGCTTGATTACTGCCTGTGCCTTCTTTTATTACTTATGCAGTTACAGAGGATTCATTCTTGAAATTACACTGGCCTGTTCACGTTACAGTTTAGGAGGGGTGCCAGTAATGTACCAAAAATAATTATAAAAAAAAAAACATGCTTCCCGCACTTTTCAGAACCACGACCCACCTATTAGAATGACAAATATTTGCGACCACCTAGCTTTAATGGACAGCGGTGGGTCATTTTTTAATTTAACTAAAGCATCAGTTTGGTAGCGCACAGTCATTTAAAGACAACATATTTCCCTTGAAATGGGCGCTAAATTTCCACAGACATACAGTTTTACTGATAAAGCTATATTGCACACAAATGATAATGTGTGAAAGTCGGATTTCAGTGACTATCATTTATGCATCACCAAGTAAAATGTCTTGCTTTTCATGATCCTGTTAACATCTTTATTTCCATCACACTCCAGAATTGCAAAAATATTTGCTTCATTTTTGCTTTTCTAATTGCTGAATGTGTACAGTTCATTTGCAAGTGTTTTGAGATTTCTTTTGTGTGTCACAAAAAAAGGACGGCCTTTCCCTTCATAGTGTCGGTACCCCAGCAAGATTGTCACATAATTAACTTTACTTTTCTTTCTCGGACTGCAAAGTGAGAGGAGTTTGTAAACACCAATCCCCATGTTAAAAAAATTAGCAGCGCTTTGCCACAATACATACCATGACATTTGACTCCTCTGCCTTTGAAGCGCTGCAAATGTGACACGATAAGTATGAAATTTAAAAGGCCTCTTTATTTACGGTTTGGACTTTCAAGACTCACTAAAAATCAGTTTGCGGCCCACAGTTGGGAAACACTGATGTAAAATGTGAGAAGTTGGCCTGGTATATGCTGTCCACCTGTTATAGTGGACACCTTGCACCAGTCCAAACAACCTCTTATTGATAGGTTAAAGACTTCCTTTATTAAAAGCTATCCTAGTGGTAGCTATGGAGAGCAGCCTTCAGGCTAAGTCTTGGAGGAATGTAAAGCAGCTTGTTTTACCAGTCTATAATCTCTTGAATGACCAAAGGAAAGGAGAACCACACCAGGTATATATATAAAATATATGTATTTATTACTAAACTCACCCTGCTAGTCTCTTTATGAGGCTAGAGGTCAAAGCACATATGTTACAATTAAAATATCACAGTAAATTAGCACAATATACGATAGGCCCTAAGGGCGAACCAAACCATATATTAAGAAAGTGGTATAAGAACCACGACTTGACTAGACACAAGGCCTAGAGCGTGTAGAATCGCTGGGACCCCAAGGAACCACCCAAGTTAGTGACATAGGGGACCCATGGGGGATGTGTGTAGTTTGAGAACACAGCCGCGAGCTCCGTTAGCCTCTACAGGGAAAGTCGCGGTTGGAATTTTAAAGTTTAAGGACACTTAGAGGTGGACTAGCCCTTTTGGACTTAGATGGTTCTAGGGCCAACACCCACGGGAGCACCGGAGTACTCGTGTTACCTCACCCAGGGAAGCCGGGTGCATAGGTTTCAAATGGTGTCAGGCGTCTTTGTCGATTTCAATGGCAAGATGCTGAAAAGTGCTGCTGCCGGGAAGAGGCAAAGTGTCCGAAGAGATCCAAGCCTGGATCGAAGATGTGAAGAACCTGAAAGCAGAGGGGACAGAGTCTGGGTCACTAGCCAGTGACCAGAGGCACAATAGACGAATGCCCACCGATGTCGGGTGCTTCAGGTGCAAAGAGGGGAAGCTTGACTCTTCAGCCACGAGGACCAGGAGGCGTCGACTATGACCAGGAGCTGTATTCGAGCTGTCCCACGAAGGATGTCGAGTGCTGCAGCGTCGGTGCCCGGATTGGACACAACAAACCTTGGCAACAGCAACCCACGCAGGAAGAGGAAAGATGCTTCGGTGTGGACCAGCAAGGTCCTGGGGACTCCCCAAGCGATGGAGAGTCAGGGCACGTCTGGAGCAACAAGGGAAGCCCAATTAAAATTAAAGTTGCCTTCACAGGGACCAACCAGTCAACGGACCAGGGATCGCGAAGGGACCTCGAGAGAAAACACAAAGGGCCAGCTCATGGAACACTCGTGGAGTGTAGGCAGACAATCTTCGGTGCAAATGCTGCTCGGGGTCAGGGCTACAAGTAACCCAAAGGTCAGCTGCAGAGGTCGCCTCAAAGCTGATGCTTCTGCAAATCGTCGCGGTGTCCAGGGGTTCGGGTTGCACGGTCTCCACGAGGGATACAGGCCTCAGAGATGCTGAGCGCACAGATCAACCTCAGAGACCACAGGAACCCACCTCCTGTGTTGCAAAATTATTTGAGTCCTCAGGAGCTTTGGAGATGCAAACTGGACTGTTGCGTCTTTGGTGCCTGCCAAGCAGGGGAGTAACTCCTTTACTCCAAGGGAGATTCTTCAGTCATCTAGCGTCGTGTAGCTCGTCGAAGTTCCAGGATACAGTTTCAGAGTTTCGTCCAGGGATATCTAAAGTTCTGTAGTCAGGGGTTCCTTCTTTATACCCAAGGAAGGGGTTGGACTAACTCAGGGGACCCACCTATGGAAGGGTTTGGAAAGAGGGGTGGCTACACCCATTTCCTTTGTCCAGTGTCACGCCAGAGCAGGGGCTGGTAGCCCCTGCAACCGGTTTGAGCTGGACTATGCACAGGGACACCAAATGTGCCCCCAGTGCAGACTCCAAAGCGCTCTTGGAGTGCACCCACTCAGCCGCACTCCACTAAAGGCTGTCTGGGTGGTGATAACGCCTCCCTGTGACAGGAAACCTATTGTCTAGGCCTCCCCTGCTGGAGTTTCGGTCCGCAGCAGGAGGCCGGACTTGTGTCTGTGGCTGGCAGCATTCATTTTGTGATGCCAGGGCTCTGTTAGCTGGTACCGAGTATACCGGTGCTGTCATGTCTCTCCCTCTAGAAGGGTGGGATCATACTCCCATACCAGTTACTGGTGTGGGGGTATGATTCCAAGGGGTTTGACACCAAACACGACATGTTTCCGTGCAGCCATCCCAAAGTTAGCATTTACCGCGAGATTATAATGCACTTAAGAGTATATGGTCAGGCTGCATCACTGAAAACCCCGGAGAATAGATTCCAAAGGCTGCAGAGGGGCTCTGCTCATGCATGGGCACCCTCTTACATAAAACCAAGCACCCTGCCTTCAGGATTGATAAGGCCTTCCATAGGGGTGACTGATAGGTTTATATGTGCAGTGATTGGGTGAGATATAGTGAACCTATATCTCAGTAAGGGGTGCATGCACCACCTCACTCAGGTGCAGTAGCAGTCCTGTGGTGTCATTTTGGAAGGCTTTCCAGGGGTGGCATAAAACATGCTGCAGCCCCTGTTAGGACTCTGGGGTACCTATTCCCTGGGTACATAGTATACCATATACTAGGGACTTATAAGGGTACCCCAGAATCCAATCTGGAGTGTACCTAAAGTACTGATCATCAATTTAAAGGGAAAAAGCAGATAGGCTGGGGTCCTGAATAGCAGGATCCCAGCCAAACTAAGTCGAAAACCAGCGAAACACCAGGAAAAAAGTGGGGGCAACCATGTAGTCCGATTCCACCTTCCTACATAAAACATATCAAACATTACAATTTAAAATATTAACCAAGTAGAAATAAGTTGATATACAACTTAAAAACAGCAATACCCACTCCGACCCCATACACAACACAGTCACTAAAAAGCATAAAACATATTTCACAAAAACATATATTCAAACATTTCTATAAATTACAAATAATTACACATATTGATAAACCAATTTAAAAATTAACAAATAAGCATAATTAATACATTAATGAATTATCAGGTATGATAATAAATATATATTTGACTTCCCATCCAATCCCACAACCCAAAATTACAGTTAATTGAATAATTTAAAAAGGTATTTAGCATGTAAACAAATACATCAACTACTACTTCTCATCAGAGGAAAAAACACTACCTCTCCAAACACTGAGTAAACCCAACAATCCCAAATTAAATGAACAATTTAAAAATGTGTCAACTTGTAACCAAAAAGCAAAAATTAAAAATTAATCAATAAAAATGTATATATGACAAAAATAACCTGCCCACTTAAATCCCCAATAAACTCAGAAATCCAAATAAAAAAATATAGATTACTTTATTATTTAACTATAATTACAATTAAATTTCACCATAATAAAAATTATGACAAATGCATATTAAAACACAGTTAAAAAAAGGTTATGGCAAACTATATTTTATACTTCAATAGTATTATAAAAAGCTAAAATATGTATTTAAAATTTAAACAAATCCTTATTTTGTAGGCACAATCTTTCCCTGATTAATCCATACATTCACCTTCCTTCTTGTGCAACTATCCTTTGGCGTGCATGTGTGCCAGTATGTTTGTAGTCTGTGACTGTGTTGCAGTTTCACTATAAATATTGCATGCAAATACACGCTTCAAAGTCAATCACTCCTGCAATACATCCCACTATAATTACCAAAGCAAACTGCAAAATGCTGTATTTCCTACCAATGTAGCAACTACTAGCGAGGCCTTATTCACAGAGGATTCATTTTGCGATATCATAGCAAGACAAATATGTTGAGGAGATGATGTGAGTCTGTGCAACTAAGAGAGCACTGAGAGCTTAAAAGAAAGGGTGTCCTGCAGTCATACAGTTAAGTGGAGTTGTGCAGTTACTGTCCCACAACCAAAGCCCATTCATCAACTATCCCACCACCAACATTTGTTCATTTATTCACTTATCCATCTACCTTATATCCATTAAATGATCCACCCAATCATATCGGTGCATTCACTTTTCATCCCTTAATCCCCCAACATTCATCCATCTGATCACATGCATTGTTTCATTCATCCATCTCTAGGCAATGATCCCTCCATCAATCTCACTTCTAGACTTTCTCTAGCTATATGCCTATCCACTTAATGACATCCATCCGCTAACTCCTTTCTGAACATTTGTCCACACACCCCTCATTTCTAGGAATTCATCTTTTAATCTATGCACCCACCAACGTCTCTGCATTTCTCCTTTAACTTATATCCCTTCACCTGTCCATGTCCTTAGTATCCACCTCCTTCGAAAGTGTTCACCAACTATTCGTGCATGCATTTCTTCATTTATGCATATATCAATCCAGCCAGCACTGCACTCTCACACCAGTCTACAGAAACATCTATCTACCCACCATTTCATAATCGTATCTCTTCAGCTCTCCATGCTCACACATGGATTCATTCATTTATCCACCTAACCCATATATTAATCTGTCCAATTATAGCCATGCACTCCTTTTTTCTTCTATTCATTCCCACATGTTCATCCATCCAATCACACCCATAGTCTCATCCCTCCTTGCCCACAATCTTTTATATCCATACATTTAGTTATTGGCACTTATCCTACCATTCATCATTTTCAAGACTTTTTCCCATTCATATGACCATTCAGTTTTTGACATGCCACCCACATTCTTGTTTTGGACAATTATCCTTCCATCCCTCATTTCTAAGCATTCATCCTTTAACCTGTCCAGAAATCAACTTCAAAGTATTTCTCCATGCTTTAACTTGTAAACATTCGCTCAACTACTACATCCTTTCCAGGTGTTGATCTATCCAACCCCCACTTCCCCGACTTCTGGGCATTTATCTGTCCGTCAATGCAGGTATTCATTCATGCATATATCCAGCTTTGCACCTTCAAATCAATCGTTTCAACTGTATATCTGTCCATCGAGTCACACTCTGATGCCTCCATTAATCCACCATCCGCCTACAGTGTTAATATCTGTCCTTGCGTTCATTCATTTTTCCATCCATGCTCATGCAACCATGCAGCTACATGTGGACATGGGTATGACTACTCCACAGAAACTTAACATCATATGCCAGTGACAATTGGTCATATATGTTTAATGATGACCAATGTTAACTGCAGTGTAAAGAATCCAACATCATGCTAAGCGTGTTCTGTCACGTCACATGGTTGAATCATTTTAAACACTTTTGTGATATAGTGTGTCCCCATATCATAATTTTTTGCCTTCCTCTTGAGGTTATAGAGAAGCTGAAAGGTAAGGGACCTGGAAAACTCTCCTAATGGAAACTCCAGAGAAGGCCAAGGATCCGGATCACATTTATTATATAGAACATTTAAGAGGCAGGTCATCTCTGCACTTTTTTCTTTGTATGCTTTAGACACTATTTGGGAAGGTTTTGCTAAGCCAATTCGTTTGACATTTTCAGATTCATGCAAACCCACATGTGTGGAGTTTGCCTGTTGAGTTGGAATGTTTTCTATTTAATTCAAATGCTTACATTAGTACGTTGAAAGCAACCACATCTGAGACCAGGTGACTTCATTTGGGCATGCCATACATCTACATCACAAGCCTGATGCATCTCATCGTCCACTGGATAACTACTTGTGAGTATCTTTACTGTGGTATGTGCCATGAAGGAAATGCCAAAGGAGAGGCAAAAGAACTACCAAAATGCCCATTTCCTAATGCAGCAGATAAGCATCTCACAGGTCCAGCTTCATGAGCTCATCTCATTTGAAAAGAACAGACCTAAAAGAAAGATGGCTCATCTTGAAATCAGGGATTCAAGACTGTACCCCTGAATATATTATAAGACTAGTGGGTATCGGTGAACTTTGTTGATGGGGAAAATAATTTGGCCTCCCTCTTGTTGATTCTGACGTATAGTATTCTGGAGGAACAGGACTCCTCTGAACTTGCTACGCTGTGCACCTTTGCGGCAGCCACCACTATGTCACCTTTGTAGCTCCAGAAGTACTTGATAAACTCTTATTGGACTCTCTGGAGGAAACCATGCAGTACAGTGTTGTGGAAAACATGTTGGAATTCTAAAGTGTGACGACGCACTGAGTCTGCCTTATCCAATTCACTGAAAGACATCAAGTTTCTTGGATACTGAAGCAAAAAAAGGAGACCCAAAGAAACTGTTGGTGGAGGCTCTCTAGAAGCCATCCATATAGTTTTTAGGTGGATACACAGTTTGACACATTTGCACCATTCTGCTGTCAAATCTGTGTTTATGTTCTCCAAGAAATGTAGGGCATGTTTCATTCACTAACTAACTTTATCTGGTTTTTAAGACAAGCTAGTCTCAGATACCTTGTTGGTAAAGAGGTCAACAGAATGCAGTAATTTTTCTTGACCTGTATGAAGTCAGTATTTAAGATTTTTTGTGGTGTCCTTGCTTAACTTTGGCTGAATGAATGAACTGCAGATCTAACACAGATATCTTGAGTTTGGATGTCAGTTCATAGCAAGGAGGGTGCACCTTCTTAAACTGCCGGAGGCAAAGCTCTATACCTTTCCTAAGATGTGCATTTAATATGGTATTTTCAAGGGATGTTTCGAGACGCGTCCTACATTTTGTAGGTCTTCTCAGGATAGATTTTCTTTTCAGGAGAGGAGGTGTCCGGCTTGCTGCTCTAATTGTCTACATACTATAACCTTCCTCATTGTCTAACAATTATCTTTGTCTTTATTTATGCTTCTACCAAACCTATATGTCTCATATTTTATGTAAACCTATTTTCTTATTTTTCATGCTCATTTTGATGTAAAGCGATCTGATTCCTTCAGGTGTAGCTTAGCGCTATATAAAATCTATATAAACTTTAAACATTTTTTCTAAAGTCTGCAGCGAATAAGCCTTTTTTCAGGAGATGAGTTGATCAATCCTAGGATCAGAGCGCTAAAAGACATAGATGAAAAGAGTGGAGTTAGGCACGAAAGGTGATGTGAGAGAAGGAAGGCGCAAGATGGATTAGAGGCAATTTGAAGCTCAAGCCAGACAGGCATGTTGGGTTTGCCTAATCCCAGGAGATCCATGGGCATAAACTTACATCTCAGCGTAACCAAAATGACGTTTTCCTCTCTATTGGAGGCCAAATAGAAATTTTTGCTTTGCATAAAATCCAAGCAAACGAAAATAGGAGCTGTTCTTATACAATGGCAACCTGTAGCTATTCTGCCTGTTACCCACTCATGAATTTCTGTGGGTATGTGGATTTTGACAATATATTGCTTTGGCGTGTTCCCCAATGGACCAGGGGTGATATCTGTTCCCAAAGTGCAAGCACACTAAGTCAACATTTCACCTTTTGTTGCATCTCATATTGCCCACTTCTTCATTCCAGTTTGTCTTCTGTGGGCACCCTCTTACAAGTTCAAAACAAATTGGAGCTTGTCTCTCCCTTTGCCTTTTTGGGCATGAGCTTTGCATCAGAATTTTGGCAGCCGCAGCAGAGAAAAAGCAAGCCAAACCCCATTTGAATAGCAGGTGATGTCACCCAATTTTATAGCCATTTTGAGAGTCATTCAATTTCAAGTAACTTGTGTGTTACCAGCATAAGTCTGCCTCTGTTGCTTTCTATGTAGCTGAATTAAGGGACTTTGTGAGAAATCACTGTTAAAAATAAGTTTTTGCAAAGTACTGTTCCAGTTGGCGAAATGCTGCTTGCTATGATGTTGTTGTGTGTTGACAGATGGCCTCGACCCACGTGATTTAGCTCAGACTGTTGGCCAAGCCCCTTGCTGAAATTTATAAAGGGCATTTAGACTCCAGTTTTTCGGTTGATACAACTAGTGCTCTCCCATGGTTCAAGTCAGGTGAGTATCATATACGAGACTCGGCCAGATGTGGATCTCTGAAAAATATATAGTCAGCAGACACAAGAGCATACGGAAATCCACATACTAGTGTATACAATGATTCATGTTACACAAGCAAGCCTTCACCAGTGGGTTAGGATGCTGAGGAGAAAGAGAAGAAAGAGAATATCTGGACGCAATGACCCTTCTATCTGCAAAGCGACTATTTCACAACTTTAGATTTGGGATCTTGCCTCTCACATCAAGTGCACAATGGAGTAACTCAACCAATCCATACATAGACTCTCCCAGGAGAGGCATATACATTTTTTGTAAGTAGATCATTAGACGAGCCAATGAAGCATTATCTATTTTTGAGAGATGCATAAAGGGCATGTAGTGCATGTGTTGTGGTGACATTCCTTGGGAATGCTTTGGAAGTCTGAGGCTTTTGGTGCCTGCAATACATTATCTGATAGAGATGTCTTGCTGAAGACTCCTTACCTTTGAATTTCCCAGGCGTCAGAATGGATCACAAAACCTTTGCGTGAACAGTACCCCTGCAGGCTGTCGGGTGGCTCCATTCGGTTCCACGTGGCATCATTGTTGGTGCCGGATGTGATGTTGCGGTCACCTATGTAGATGCCACCCAGGCGTGCGGATGTCAGTTTTTTTCTTTCCACGCCAGTTAGCTCTAATTCGGGGAAGAGCTACCTCTCTGGTTTTTTTTTTACAGAAAGGTAGGGTTTAAGCTGTTTGGCGCCTGTCACCTCGCCATATCCGTTACCAACCCACACTATGTGTGCTTATGATGTCTTGAGCGCAACCACGACTCGAGGTTGTGCTCGGACTGCCGGGCCAAGGCTTTGAGGAAGCGGTCCTTAAAGCTGCTTGCAGTCAACGTCTTCTAGAGTGACTCCTAGGAGGTCTCGGTCCCGATCGAGGAAAAGAAGGTCGCGGGACACCACCAGGAGCCCCAAGTCTTCTTCATTGTACTAGAGGTCCTTGTGACACTTGAGGAAGAAGCACAAGAAGAAGTCTAGACTGACTTTGACTTCACCTCATCCTCTGAGGATTGATGAGACGAGTGAGGAACATCGATGTTTGAGGCACGGTTCTGCAGAGCCATTGCCAGGTTTAACTCCTCCCCTCTCCCATTTCCGTTAGCCGGAGCGACCTGTGCTCAGATAAGAGTTTTACAAGGCCATGATCCAAGTATTTAGGGGGGGTCGACTCCTGTGGTGTGCCTCCGGGCCACGCAGGGTTGGAAGAAGCCCCATCAGGTTCCGTGCCGATGGCTCAGACCTTGACTCCGGTGGGGTCTCGTGGATCCATTCCCTGATCTGGATCAGCACCGGTCATGTCAACGCAACCTTCCTCGGTGTAGGTCCCGAAGTCGATGCTCCCAGTGCCGCTGGCGCCAATCAACGACGCCAGCCTCCTTCTGGTGCCATACGACTCTTACTCGGAACGGGCATGGTTGATGCCAATTCTGGCACCGATGGAGCCCAGGAGCTCTCGGTCATTGCCTTAACATTTTGAGGAAGTTACAGGCATGGGAGAAGAGTGGGAGGGGTCATTGGACCCTATAGAGCGCTAGTTAGATACTCCTGGTGAGGAATTGGACTGGTATGAGGAGCTTGTGGTAGCCAGTGGACTGGACACCTCTCCAGATACTGGTATGCTCTGTCCACCTACTGTGGCTACAGAGGAGGGAGCATCTTATGCTATAGTGGTGAAGAGGGCAGCAGAGGTCTTTCATCTGGAACTGCCCTCGATGCAGGTCAAGATTAACATCTTGACCGAGGTGCTTGACCCTGAGGCGTCCTCATCCAAATCCCTTTTGCCCTTCAATGAAGCACTGACGGATGTACTTCGAGGCACTTGGTCAAAGCCTAGAACAGGCGCTCTTGTGGACAGGACAATAACACGCCGTCATTGCACTGCCCTGGGTAATCCAAGTTTCCTCAGCTATCAACCTACCACTGAGAGCTTTGTAGTTTAAGCCTCAAGATCCAATGGCACATTCGCTTCCACTCCCCTGGACAGGGAAACCAAGAGGCTGGACGCACTTGCGAAGAAGATGTTTTCTTCTGCCAGCCTGGCATTGCGGATGATGAACACTGCATTCCTTTTGGGACGTTTCTTCCATTACTTACGGGAAACGGTTGTGCAAGTGGTGCCACAGGTGCCAGAGGAGGCCCAGGCTGTGCTCTCCCAAGCAGTGAGAGGTGGGAGGGGTGCAGCAAAGTTCACCATTCAGTGTGGTCTGGATACAACTGACTCGCTGGCTAGAGCGATTTCGTTGACTGTGGCTTTGCGACGCCATGTCTGACTGAGAACATCGGGCTTTTCTAGAGATGTCTAGGCCAACCTCATGGACATGACCTTTGATGAGACTCGTCTCTTCGGAGAGAAGGCAGACTCGGCACCGGAGCGCTTCAAGGACTCGCGGACTATGGCCAGATCCTTGGGCATCTCGGTGACACCTCACCCCCAGTCTGCCTTTCACCTCTTTCTTGGCAATGGAAAGTGTTTTCAACCACGTCAGCCATACCCCAGCCACCGACCTGTACAGGTTTCCCAAGTTGTGCGAGGACGTGGTCACGGTGCATTCCAACCTGGTGGAAATGAAAGCCAGAAGTGGTCCGCCACCCACCCCCCAGCAGCTGCCGGCCCCAAGTCCTCCTAGTTTGGTTCTGCAAGACCATAGGTGTCCAGTTGAAGGGGGAATTTAACATCATCTCCTCCACTGGCAGTCCATAACATCGGACAAATGGGTCTTCCAGATCATTCGGAGGGGTTACTCCCTTCCTTTCCACCCCCTCCTCCCTTTACCACCATCACAAGAACGGCTGGTGAAGGATCATCTTATCTAACTCCGAGGAAGTTACAGCTCACCTGGCCAAGAGGGCTATAGAAAGGGTCCTGATATCAGAACTAGGCAGTGGTTGTTATTCCAGCTACTTTCTGATACCCAAAAAGAACAAGGGTCTTCGTCCTATTCTAGACCTTCTAATTGTCAATTTCTTGCTCAAAAAGGAGAAATTGAAGATGCTCACATTGGCTCAGGGCTTGTCTGCCTTAGACCAAGGAGACTGGCTGGCGGCGTTGGTCTTGAAGGATGCGTATTTTCCTATCCCCGTCCTCCCTGCTCACAGATGGTACCAGCAGTTCAAGGTAGGCCACAAGAACTTTCAGTTTACTGTGCTACCCTTTGGCCTTACCAGTGCCCCTTGGGTGTTCACCGTGGTGATGGCAGTGAATGCCGCTCATCTGCGCAGATTAGGGGTTTCAGTCTTCCCCTTTTTTGTCAACTGGCTGTTGAAGGCGTCCTTGCCCCAGACTGTCGTTTCCCTCCTCCAGACTATGGCGGACCTCCTGCATTTACTGGGGTTCACTATAAACGAGCCAAAATCACACCTGACTCCTCAGATGCTCCCTTTCATCGGAGCTGTTCTGGACACAGTGCAGTTTCGTGGTAATCCTCCCGAGCAGCAATTCCAGGATATTCAGGTTATGATACCGATATTTCAGCCTCTATCATGGATTTTGGTGAGAACGACTCAGAGGCTGCTGGGCCTCATGGCCTTCGGCATCCTATTGGTAAATCATGCCAGGTGGTGTATGCGGGCTCTGCAATGGGACCTGAAGTTCCAGTGGGTGCAGCATCAGGGGATCTCTCCAGTGTGTTCCAGCTCTCAGAAGGGAATGCAAAGGGCCTGCAATGGTGTCTTACACACTGCAATTGTTTCAGAGGCAGACCCTCTCTCTCTCTCTTCCACAACCAGATCTCACAGAGGTGACAGATGCACCACTCCTGGGATGGGGCTGCCATTTGGGAGAGGTGGAGATCAGAGGACTCTGATCTCCTGCAGGTTCTCTGAATGCAGGGGCAGATGAACTCAGCCGTCGATGCCTAGCAGATCATGAATGGTGTCTCCAGCCAGAGAAGGTGCAAGGTCTCTTTCAGCAGTGAGGAGAGCCTTGGCGAGATAACTTGCAATGTCAACAGTAGTGTGTGCTGGAGTTACCAAGGTGGCTATTGCTCGGCAATGATTTTCATCGCAAGTGGAGCTCAGGCCTTCTGCACGTCTTCCTGCCCATACGACTCCTGCCCAGAGTTCTCAAGAAGATCAGGAACGACCAGTCCCAAGTCATTCTTGTGGCTCAGGACTAGGCATGGAGAGTTTGGTATTCCGAGCTTCTGAAAATATCCTCCGATCAGGCTGCCCCTTTTGGAGGATCTTCTTTTTCGACAGCAGGGGAGAGTTCTCCACCCAAACCTGTCAACTGTCCGTCTCCTTGGTGGAGATTGAGCGGCGGCAGTTGATAGCTGTTGACCTTCCTCCTGAAGTTTGTATAGTAGAGGTGGCCCTCTACCAAAATGGTATATGCCTGCCATTGGAAAACATTTGTAAAATATTGTACAGAGAAGTCTTTCGCCCCTCTTTCTGATATTCTTCTCTTTAATCATACCCTTGCCCGGTAGGGCTGGGCACTCTTAAGAGCTATCTTTCTGCTCTGTCCACTTTCCTGCAGCTGCCTCACCATCCCTCTTTATTCAAGTCTCCTATTGTTAATAGGTTCCTAAAAGGGCTTGTGCGTATGATTCCCCTATGCCTCAGTGGGGTCTGAACCTAGTTTTCATTTACCTCATGTATACTCCCTTTGAGTCGCTACATAATTTTCCCCTCCAGCTGCTTACCATCAAGACAGTATTTTTAGTGGCAATATTATCTGCCCAGAGAGTGAGTGAGCTGCAGGCTTAATAATCCAAGCCTCCCTATCTATGGTATTCCTGGACAAGGTGGTTCTTCACACCCAGGCCTAGTCTGGACAAGGTGGTTCTTCGCACCCAGGCCTAGTTCCTACCTAAAGTGGTGTCCCCCATTCCATTTGGGCCAATCAGTCACACTGCCCACCTTTTATGCTCCTCCACATCCCTCTAAGGAAGAGGAGCGACTCCATCGTCTGAACCAAAAAGAGCATTGTCGTTCTACCTTGACTGCACAAAAGAGTTCCTGGTGGATGGCCAACTGTTTGTGGCTGTGTGGGAGCTAAAAATGTTTTGGCAATACAGAAGTAATCCATTTCACGCTGGGTCATTTTCAGTATAAAGGTCTGCTATGCCTTGTCCAAAAAGCAGCCTACTGAGGGCTTAGGAGCACATTCCATAAGAAGGAAGGCTGCGACCATGGCGTTAGCTCATGGGGTGTCAGTCCTGGACATCTGTCAGGCAGCAACTTGGGCATCCCTGCAAACGTTTGCTAAACACACTGCCTGGGCAGGCAGGTCCGTAGGGATGGGTTTGACGCCCGTTCAGTCCTGCAGGACATTTTAGTCTAGTAATTTGTCCTCAGTCCACCACCAGAATGGTATAGCGTGGGTATCTATTCAAACGTAAGTAATCTGCAGCTAGAGGCCTCTATCAGATGAACATGTTACCTACCTTCGGTAACGCATTATCTAGTAGCAACAATATCCTGCTCCTGATTCCTTATAATCCCACCCATGCCTCCCCGCTCTGCACACATATTTATAGGGCTAGGGTTTCTCCCTTTTCAGGACCCTAGTTTGGACACACACTAGTCGGTTCGCTTCATGGCTCTGCGCTTCTGGCGTGGAAAGTCGTGAAAAGTAACTGACTTCTGCACGTCTGGGTGGCGCCTAAATAGGTAATCGCAAAGTCACATCTGGCACCGACTATGCCACGCGGAACCGAACTCAGCCACCCGATGACGCACACGGGTACTACTCACGCAAAAGTTTCCGGATCCAGTTTGACGCCTGAGAAATTCAAAGATAAGGAATCTGCAGCAAGATATTGTCTCTACCAGCGAATGCATTACCGAATGTAAGTAACTTGCTCTTTACTGCAGCCACTTAACAAGTTTGAATTTTATGTAGCTTTGTGAAAAAGGTTGCAATCTTTCTGTGGGGAAATGTGTACAGCTTTCTCAGATCCTTGTTTGCTGCTACAATGTATTTATAGCTGTTTTAACTTCAGTGGATTATCATTTAAAAAAAAATGTACACATTTTTATTGAGAATGCAGAGATGTATTTAATATTTTGTTAAAACTTGCAGAAAATCTGAAAAATGCACTTTTCTGTGAGGTCTCCCACAAGCCAAATCAGGGGAAGGGAGGTCTACAGGTCCCTGATTTATGCCTTATGATGTTTAGATGTTGAAAATATGTAGTTTCCCTGTTGTATTATGGTTCATATCTGTGACCAAAGTAAAAATGCCCCAAACATGCCTACTTACATTGTATTTGAATTAACCTGTCTGTGCTTGGGCATGCCAAACATCGGTGGATAACATTATTTTTTCATTCTGCAAATCTATCGGATTTCACTTGTTTGCTTCCGCCTGCCACGGAAGCGAAAAAACTGTCAATCTGCAGATTTTCATCCTCCCATGTACTCTGCCGTTTGTGGGAGTTCAAATTGTTCACCGTGTTCCCCATTTTGCTATTGAGAAGCACACAAACTTCTTAAACAGAAAGAAACACCTGAAATCCTCCTGTTTCTCATAGTCCAGTTAAGATCCGTCTGTGAATCAAAAAGCGAGCAGATTTAGCCTGTTTGCAGTTCCCAAACTTAATTTGTCCACTCCTAAAGTTACATGCAACATGTGCATAACTGGTGTCTCCATTCCAAATACCTAGTTTAACTCATTAGGGATAGCTTGTGTAAGGGATGTGGTCTAGCTAGAAAGAAATATCATTATCTATACAAATCTTTTTTTTTTTTTTAATGAAATCTTTCATTTTATGTGCATCCTTCGGGCCCAACAATCAGGGTCACCCACCTATAGACTCCTTATGGTGTGCAGATATTGAAAATGTATTGTTATAATTTGATGGATAAGTTGATTTCTTCAAACAAACAGGTTCTCAAAGCCTACATTTCGGCTGCAGTTGCTACTTAAATTGCCACATGTAGTACAGTTGTGTGGCGATAGGAATCACACCCACTGTGAATACATAACACCTGGTATCTCTACACTCATGACGCCCATGTTTATAAACAGATATGTACACGTTTCCCACTGTTATTTTTTCCTTTGCGGGGGCTAGAAGAGAAGTGACAAATTTTTATGATCACATGAAAGAAAAGGACTTACCTGGCTAAACTTCCAATCCAATTTTGTATAAAAAAATGTCTTCACCTTGCCGTTGGATGTTTAAGCAATAAATAATGTTATTAGTAGCCAATCGGACACATTAAAAACAAGGTGGAGGACGAAACGCTGAATAAATTGTTCAGCAGAGTCCACGTTAAGAGGTGGTCAACATGTTTCTGCCTATGTGTTTGTAATTTAAACAGGCATTCTTCAGGACCAAAAAGTGTAGACCCCAGCGGTATGGGCGCGCTAAGGCCCACCCTGACCTGAGGTACTTAGTGTGAAAAAGAGATTAAAAAGGGTCTATATACACGTGTTATCTGGTATCCCTCGTGTGTGGGAGGAACAGAGTTTATTCTGGTTTGGACATAACAAACACAGACACACATAAAGAAGAAGACAAACATAGTCGTTAGCCGTAATCCAATCCACAAATTTACAGCTGAAATAACAAATATTGATGCTCTACGCAGTGCACATAAGCAGTTACACTTAGCAATACGTGCTGCTTATCAGGAATAATGTGCATTACTGGTGGTTAACCAAAATCAATTCAGTGGAAGAAAACTCGCAGAAAGAGTCAAGAAATATGCCCATCGTGAGTAGTTTTGATAAGCAAAAACTTATGTGAGAAACACTAAGCGTAAAGCTTCGTAGGTATAGCGCATTTGGGCACTAAGTATTAATAAAAATAAGGAAGAAGAAAATATCTTACATAAGATGCAGTCACTAACTACATCATGGGTCTCCGGAGGGGGGTGGTAGCAACAATGGCACACCCTAAAGGTTTGAAAAGAAAGAGAGAGAGAAGAAAGGAGCGCGGTTATTAAAGGAACCAAAATGTTGCGTTACTTATCTAGTCAGGCGGAGGAGGAGGACTCACGCCTTCAGTGCTTGACACCCGCTTAGTGCCTGCAAGTACCCTCTTGAACCGGACCCCGATGCCGGGGTAACGGGGAAAGCGGCTGCTGTTTTAAGCTGAGTTACCGGAGGCTGCCAGGTGGGTGGAGTCAAGTCAAAAGTGACGTGGTCACGTGGGTGCCAATGGGTATATTAGGCAATCCCGAATCGGGTTGCTCGTACCGTCATCTCTGACCAATCGGAGGGCTTGTAGCAAAAGGGTGGTTTCCCTGGAAACAACGCGCTCGATGTAAGCGCCGTCCTGACACAATACATTGGAACAGAGTACAACTTTATTCAGTCATTACGGAGAGACAAAGGAGCAAGTGTATACTGTTGAGTATCTTGCAGATCATGCTAAAAGGCATACTAAAAAACAGACTAAAAAACGGACTAAAAAACGAGCAGAGTCCCGAGTGGGTAGACCACAGTAAGTGGGATCACAGTAAGGTGAACCGGTTTGTCAGAAAAGGATGCGTTTGACATCAAAACCGGATACACCTTTATTCAATCATTACAGGGGGGACAAACGAGCAGGTGTAAAATGTTTAGTAACTTTTTGAATGATACTACAAAACAAATGGGGGCCCCAATGGAGCCAGCATTTATGGCAAACTTGAAGTGGGTAGACCCCAAACAAATAAGATAAAATAAAAGGGGGGAACAAAGTGTATGTCAAGAAAAATATTTGTTTTAATTAAGCGCTGATATATCCGCGCCTAAAAAAGGGGGGAGAGAGAAAGCAACCTCGCTGTGCATGTGTGTGTTGGTAGACAAGGTTAAATGTTAGTATAAGAACCTTCAACACTGGAATGCACCATAACATCAAAAGGAATAAAAGGTGGGTCCCATGCCTCAGTGATTGTTATATCTCTTGTAGGGTTTTTATTGGGAAGTATATGAAATAGGATGTTAGTAGGCGGTATCCTTTTTAGAAGGAGATTTATCCCCACTCCGATTGTAACTGGTTTGGATACCCCGCTTTAATAAGGCTCAGAGTCTGTGGTGTGACTAATGTTTTAGAACTGACGCCCAGGGAATGTTATCATTTAACCCTTTGTTGTGAGTGCCCAGCCAGTACATCCACCTTTGTTCTTTTTCTAAAAGTATTTTCTGGGAGTTACATTCTGTTTGCGCGTGTTTGATAACTGTCCATCTGAGGTCATTGGCACTGTGATTACACTGTATCAAATGTTCACTTTATTTGTTGGTGATTCTACCAATCTGAGTGCACTAGAATACAAGGCACTTGACAGTTTAAAAGCTAATTCAGCAATCACAATAAAACCGGCCGATAAAGGCGGTGGTATCGTGATACAAGACACAGCTGATTATGACAACAAGTGCATACGTCTGTTGAGTGACAGGACCAACTACCAACTTGGTCTCTCAAAATCCTGTTCTGGAGCTGGGGCCGTTCGCCGCCTCCATTGGCTTCCTATTTCTAAAAGGGTTGATTTCAAGTCCCTATGTCTCTCCTTTAAGATTCTAAAGCTCTCCACACCTGAGATCTTGTCGGGCCTGATCACCCCTTATATCCCCAGCCGCATGTTGAGCTCTTCTGAATTGATCTTGGCCTCTGTCCCCAGAGTTAAGAGATCCAGAGCTGGGGGCAAATCTTTCCGTCTCCTTGCGGCCAAGCTGTGGAACTCTCTCCCTTTCAAGATCCGTAGTCTAAAATGTCTGCCTTCTTTCCGTAAAGCTATCAAAACTTTTCTATTTCCTATGGCCTAACCGTATCTCCTCTGGAAACTGCTATTAGCGCCGGGACGCCCCTTCGTTGGGGCAGCTGCGCTCTTTATAAATGGTCTTAACATAACATAACATAACTCACGACCAACCCTTCTGCAGAACTCAAGGCTCTTATCATTAACCTTGTGAGAGAGGCAGAGGATAATGGTCACATTACTAAACACGAGGCAGATTTTCTGACTGCAGGGGATAGTGTAGTGCCTTATTTCTATACCCTGCCAAAAATACATAAAAACAAATTGCCTCCCCCAGGTCGCCCCATTGTCTCGGGCATCGGCTCTCTTCTTGAGCCGCTGTCCCGCTTCTGCGACTATTTTCTCAAACCTCTCATTCAAAAAACTCCGACTTACCTTAAGGACACCAAGAGCCTCCTTAACTTACTTGAAGACCTACCAATTGACACAGAAACCACCACACTAGTGACCCTAGACATCGAAAGCCTGTACACAAGCATTCCCCAGGACGAAAACATCAGAGTCCTGGGTGAGGCACTTGATGGTACTAATTGGGACTACCAAACACCTAAGGAATTTATTTTGGAATGTGCCACATTAGCCCTAAAACCAAACTTTTTTGAATACAAGGGAGACATCTATTTGCAGTCAACCGGGACTTCAATGGGCAGTACTTTTGCCCCTAGTGTAGCGGGTCTCTACGTTCATGATTTTGAACATGGATATATTCAAAGTGCTACCAATCCGTACTCCTCTTCCATGATATTTTGGAAGAGATACATAGATGATATCCTCCTTGTCTGGAAAGGTTCAGAGAGTGACCTTTTGACTTTCCTACAATGGTTAAATACCTTGGATCCTAATTTAAGATTCACTTACACCTGCAGCTCACAATCAGTCGTGTTCCTGGACGTTGTGATCTCTAAATCGAATGGGTGCGTAACAACTAAAACCCATTACAAACCTACAGCCAAGAACAAACTCCTTGATTTCTCCAGTTTCCATCCTAGACCCTTACGAGAGAACCTACCCTATGGCCAATATCTCAGGATCAGGAGGAATTGCAGCAACTTGGAAGACTTCAGAAAACGGTCCACTGACCTCACCACCGAGTTGAAACATAGGGGTTACCCAGACAAAAGTCTTAACAAAGGCCTTAAAGGAGAGCGGAACCAACCAAGAGAGACGCTTCTAGAAGATAGCCCAAAGGAAAACAAAGAAGTGCCTTTGACATGCGTAACTACCTACAGTAGTGCATCTAACTGTGTCAAAAAAGCTGTCCATAAACATTGGGGTGTCCTCACCAGTAATAATCGAAATTGGGATAAATTGCTTTTCTCCTTTAAGAAAGGACGTAGCCTAAAAGACACCCTAGTTCATACACGCCCCAGGGAAAACCCTATAAGAGATCTAACAATCACTGAGGCATGGGGCCTACCCAAAATCATGAGCCACTTCCCATGCACCAACTGCAGTATCTGTCATTTGACTAAGCACACCAAGGTGCTAAATTTAGAACATGGCAAAATATGGACGCAACGGGCCCACACTAACTGTAACTTCACCAACGTGGTTTATCTGATAACATGCCCATGTGAGTTACGTTATGTGGGCATGACGACAAGAAAAGTGAAATTACGCAACATCGCAGCAACATCCGTTGTGGTAGAATCACCACCAAATTAAGTGAACATTTCATACAGTGTAATCACAATGCCAATGACCTCAGATGGACAGTTATCGAACACGTGCAAACAGAACGTAACTCCCAGAAAATACTTTTCAAAAAAGAACATAGGTGGGTGTACCGGCTGGGCACTCACAACAAAGGGTTAAATGATAACATTCCCTGGGCGTCAGTTCTAAAACATTAGTCACACCACAGACTCTGAGCCTTATTAAAGTGGGGAATCCAAACCAGTTACAATCGGAGTGGGGATATATTTCCTTCTAAAAAGGATACAGACTACTAACATCCTGTTTCATATACTTCCCAATAAAAACCCTACAAGAGATATAACAATCACTGAGGCATGGGACCCACCTTTTATTCCTTTTGATGTTATGGTGCATTCCAGTGTTGAAGGTTCTTGTACTAACATTTAACCTTGTCTACCAACACGCAGATGCACAGCGAGGTTGCTTTCTCTCCCCCCCTCTTTTTTAAGCACGTATATATCAGCGCTTAATTAAAACAATTAGTTTTCTTGATATACACTTTGTTCCCCCCTTTTATTTTATCTTATTTGTTTGGGGTCTACCCACTTCAAGTTTGCCATAAATGCTAGCTCCATTGGGGCCCTCATTTGTTTTGTAGTATCATCCAAAAAGTTACTAAACATTTTACACCTGCTCGTTTGTCCCCCCTGTAATGATTGAATAAAGGTGTATCCGGTTTTGATGTCAAACGCATCCTTGTTTGACAAACCAGTTCACCTTACTGTGATCCCACTTACTCTGGTCTACCCACTCTAAAATTGCCTTAACTGCTGGCCCCCCTGGGGACTCTGCTCGCTTTGTAGTCCGTTTTTTATTCTATTTTTTAGTATGCCTTTTAGCATGATCTGCAAGATATTCAACAGTGTACACTTGCTCCTTTGTCCCTCCGTAATGACTGAATAAAGTTGTACTCTGTTCCAATGTCAATCTACTCTTCTTTCACATGTATTGTGTCAGGACGGCGCTTACATCGGACGCGTTGTTTCTCTGGCAACCACCCTTTTGCTACAAGCCCTCCGATTGGTCCAGAGATGACGGTACGAGCAACCCGATTCGGGATTGGCTTATATACCCATTGGCACCCACGTGACCACGTCACTTGTGACTTTACTCCGCCCACCTGGCAGCCTCCGGTAACTCAGCTTAAAACAGCAGCCGCTTTCCCCGTTACCCCGTCATCGGGGTCCGGTTCAAGAGGGTACTTGCAGGCACTAAGCGGGTGTCAAGCACTGAAGGCGTGAGTCCTCCTCCGCCTGACCAGATAAGTAACATGGCATTTTGTTTCCTTTAATAACCGCGCTCCTTTCTTCTCTCTCTCTCTTTCTTTTCAAACCATTAGGGTGTGCCATTGTTGCTACCACCCCCCTCCCAAGACCCATGATGTAGTTAGTGACTGCATCTTATGTGCGATATTTTCTTCTTCCTTATTTTTATTAATACTTAGTGCCCAAATGCGCTATACCTACGAAGCTTTTGCTTATCGATACTACTGACGATGGGCATATTTCTCGACTCTTTCTGCGAGTTTTCTTCCACTGAATTGATTTTGGTTGACCACCAGTAGTGCACATTATTCCTGATAAGCAGCACGTATTGCTAAGTGTTACTGCTTATGTGCACTGCGTAGAGCATCAATATTTGTTATTTCAGCTGTAAATTTGCGGATTGGATTACGGCTAACGACTATGTTTGTCTTCTTCTTTATGTGTGTCTGTGTTTGTTACGTCCAAACCAGAATAAACTCTGTTCCTCCCACACACGAGGGATACTAGATGACACGTGTATATAGACACTTTTTTATCTCTTTTTCACACTAAGTACCTCAGGTCAGGGTGGGCCTTAGCGCGCCTATACCACCGGGGTCTACACATTTTGGTCCTCAAGAATGCCCGTTTAAATTACAAACACATAGGCAGAAACATGTTGACCACCTCTTAAAGTGGACTCTGCTGAACAATCTATTCAGCGTTTCGTCCTCCACCTTGTTTTTAATGTGTCCGATTGGCTCCTAATAAATTTGTATTTTTTACACAATCGTGATACTTTTAATATTCACTCCTTCACTATTCACCACACACGAATAACCAGCTCCGCAGTAATTCTGGCGTCGTAGCACACCAGAGTGGCATTCGGCCTCTCCTGGTGTGGCCCAATGATGAAGCATGTCACCAACCAGGTTGGTGAGTGAGGGCTTTATTAAGATCCAACTCGGATTCTTCTGTCATGCTCTACATTTACTGTTTGCAAGGCATACTCTTCTGTTGATATGATTAGATTTACCTTGGGGGACTGAGAGTGTTCCTAATTTTTCTCCCTCCCTCTCCTGTTGATTTCAACAAAACTAAGCAATACATAACCCTGGATTGTGTCTAAGATCATGGTTTGTCAGATGCACAACACTAAACATCAACATTTTGAATCGTGCTGTCTCTCACAGATAGGTTGACAAACACACCGGCAGTGAAGTAGCCAAGGTGCTCTAGGTACATTTTAATAGTTCTACTTGAAAACTGCAAGGGTTAGAGCGCAAGGTGCATTTTGTCATTCAAATCTGGATATCACTGAGACGCTGTCCATATTTATTGGTCAAGTGTGAAGTCAATGAATTGTGAGTGAGCCTTATGCCCAAAGGACAGGACTAATGTATTTATTAATGATAGAATGGTTTGCAATGTGGAACCAAATAGATCACATGTTACTGAGAACTGGAAATATAATATTATGTTAACTGGTTTTGTATTTCATTGTAGGTGCTGAGTAACATCCATACTGTCCGAGCGACATGGCAACCCAAAAATGCAAAAACATGGACCTTTTCGCCACGGGTATGCACAAACATAGCAAATTGATGTTTTTATAGGACTGTTTGGCTTGTTTTTCCTGAAATTGTGTGCTTACTGCTTAGTGTTGGTCTTCCATAACCAAACCTCTAATTTCTTTCAACTTTGCTAACCCAACTATGACCGTGAGGCATGCATTCATATCTGTCTTTTGCAAGTAGAGGGTTCAAGCAAAAGTGGGCAAGATTATTCTGACTTGCTTTTCCAAGCGTTACTGTTCTCTGTGTAATTGTGAACACACATTAGAACAAACATTGGTAAAGCTAATAGGCCTGGATTTAATTGTAATTGTGTTTATTTAGCGCTTACTACCCCTGACGAGGTGTTAAAGCGCTTTATGCCGGGCACCGCGCTGCCCCACAACCCAAAAGTTAGTGGTTAGTTCTGTGTTATTGGTTATTGTTGGTCATTGGGATTACTCTTGAATTCTATGCATTAATTCCCGTTTCTTGTAGTAGAATAAAATAATATAAATTAGATGTGATCATTAGTAGGGAAAGGGGGATACGTGAGTCCATCCAGATGTTTGGCAGGGTCAATAGGTGAGTTAGAGGAGATTAGCTAGTGTTAGAATGCTGGAGTATCACTTTCCAAAAAGGAAAGCTTGTGATCTTTAAAACAAATTCTATGCCAGGAATATGTTTTAGGCTGTCTGTCGGTCTTATTCACCAGTGTGTTTATGACCTTGTAGAGCATAGCTTTCCAAACTTTTCATGTTGGTGATACTCTTTTTATACATTCCTGCTTTAGTGACACGGTAAAGCGAGCGAGCGAGCTCGAACCACCTAAGGGGGTTCAGGAATGTTCTCCCTCCGAAACAATGTTGAAAAAATAGTGGGCAAATGGTGCATTTTCAAGCAAATTTGAGAAAGGAGGAAGGTTAATAAAGCAATTGTGAATCTGTTCTAACAAAGACAGCACCCCCCAAACCTGCAGATCATCTTCCACTTTATCATCATGTCTACATTTTACGGAGGCGTACTTCCTCCGCCACTGTCTACCTACCTACTCACACACATTCCACTCCCAAACGTCGAGACTAGGCCCACCCTGGCCCATCCAGGTAAATGCAACTCTCCTCTTTGCCAACAATAGCAAATGCAAACATTTTAATTTTATCTTTCTGCCTTTGTTATGCATTGCAAGCTACTGAAGAACCCACCAACAGCAAATGTAGGTGGTGTGGAAAATGTTCATGACCTTGAAGGCAATGTTGTGCAAAAATAGAAGAATTCAAAAATGAAAAATATGGCAGATTGGAAAGAAAAAGAGAATTTACGCCGTTTCTAAGTGCTGTAAAATGCAGGCAATATACTTACCAATGTTTTGGAAGTATGGAAGGGTGAGTCAAACTTGCTGTAATTCTGACTGATGTTTTCAGTCACAGAAACACACTGCACCAAGAATGTCCTGAAAACTTGACTTCACCCCAAGTTCCTAATAGTGAGATTTCTCAGTGAAGCATGATAAAGTGCTATGAATTTTCCTGATTAACCATGGACCATTGTCTCGTGGGAAACCTGTAACAATGTCCAGTGAGTGACAGAGTAACACGACTAAACAGCCTTCTGTACAGTTGAATACCACATTCTTCACAAGTCATAGCGCTTCTTTCCAATGAAAAGTCTTATTCTGTGATGTAATTTTCTCTTTGGGCATGTAATGTAATCCAGGCACATTACATCCCTCTTTTTCTCAAATATAAGGAAGCAAAGAGGTCTCCTGCAGCCTCAATTCAAAGAAACGTGTGGAAACTTGTATTAAGCATAGCTGACTACATGAGCACCAGTTGCGTGCAGTGGAACAAAGCGGTCTGATACCTTCAGGTCTAGTTTGCGCTATATAAAACTCCACCCCAAACAAATATGGAGCAATCGATGAGTCTGGGTCAAAAAGATCACAAAGGTTTGTGTATCAACTTCCTAAATCCTAACAGTAAATGTCTGAAACGGAAAACAAGTTAGAATAGTGACATTTTCTGAATGTCTGCATTGGAAGAAGGGATATAGTTGGGGCAAGACCACTATGAATTTGAAGAAAGACCTCCTCTTAAAAATAACAAATCTTGGATTGGGTTTTATTCCACGTTAAGATCAAGAGAGACGGCGAATGTAGCAGACATCATGCAGAATTGAAGTGGCAAAACGCAACCTGCCTGGCTGTGAAAATTGATTACCAAATAATAAAATAGCCAGAGGTACCACATATTTGTATCAGAAACTCAAATTGTGCATCAACTTCTGCCTCCTTTTATATACGACAATGGTAAACTTCACAAGTAAAAATAAAATATATGAAAAAATAAAGCATGAACATTGACTTCTATGGCACAACCTAAAAGGCAAGCGTAGGCGTACTTCCTCCGCCACTGTCTACCTACCTACTCACACACATTCCTTTCCCAAACGTCGAGACTAGGCCCACCCTGGCCCATCCAGGTAAATGCGACTCTCCTCTTTGCCAACAATAACAAATGCAAACATTTTAATTTTATCTTTCTGCCTTTGTTATGCATTGCAAGCTACTGAAGAACCCACCAACAGCAAATGTAGGTGGTGTGGAAAATGTTCATGACCTTGAAGGCAATGTTGTGCAAAAATAGAAGAATTCAAAAATGAAAAATAGGGCAGATTGGAAAGAAAAAGAGAATTTACGCCTTAAACATAGCGCTACATTTTGCATGTGGCTGTTTCTAAGTGCTGTAAAATACAGGCAATATACTTACCAATGTTTTGGAAGTATGGAAGGGTGAGTCAAACTTGCTGTAATTCTGACTGATGTTTTCAGTCACAGAAACACACTGCACCAAGAATGTCCTGAAAACTTGACTTCACCCCAAGTTCCTAGTAGTGAGATTTCTCAGTGAAGCAGGATAAAGTGCTATGAATTTTCCTGATCAACCATGGACCATTGTATCGTGGGAATCCTGTAACAATGTCCAGTGAGTGACAGAGTAACACGACTAAACAGCATTATGTACAGTTGAATACCACATTCTTCATAAGTCAAAGCGCTTCTTTCCAATAAAAAGTCTTATTCTGTGATGTAATTTTCTCTTTGGGCATGTAATGTAATCCAGGCATTACATCCCTCTTGTTCCCAAATATAAGGAAGCAAAGAGGTCTCCTGCAGCCTCAATTCAAAGAAACGTCTGGAAACTTGTATTAAGCATAGCTGACTACATGAGCACCAGTTTCGTGCAGTGGAACAAAGCGGTCTGATACCTTCAGGTCTAGTTTGCGCTATATAAAACTCCACCCCAAAAAAATATGGCGAATGTAGCAGACATCATGCAGAATTGAAGTGGCAAAGCGCAACCTGCCTGGCCATGAAAATTGATTACCAAACAATAAAATAGCCAGAGGTACCACATATCTGTTTCAGAAACTCAAATTGTGCATCAACTTCTGCCTTCTTTTATATATGACAATGGTAAACTTCAGAAGTAAAAATAAAATATATGAAAAAATAAAGCATGAACATCGACTTCTATGGCACAACCTAAAAGGCAAGCGTAGGCGCAAGGCATAAACCACAGTTTTGTGAACTTCATTTAGGTGGCTACCCCCAAAAAGAGTGCTGCCTGGGACGGACCGCCTCCCCCACCCCCCTAGATGCACCACTGTAAAGGTAACTTCAATGTACATTTTTTTTCAATGTAACAATGTTCAATTTTGAAGACAAATCTATAGAAATATGTGACAAGTGCTGTTTCACAAGTGCTCTAGCAAAATCCTTTGAGGTGCTTTCACACGAGGTTAAACTAATGTTTTGTTGTTGCCAGATTAATTGGAGACCAAACTCTCACGTCCTGCCCTCTAAATTTAGTGTTGTTTTTCTGCGCCCATGTGTTGTGACATCGACGCTCAGTCATGAACAACAATACATGGGCAGCTTGCCAAGCCAGAAAACAGAGCATTGCTGAGGATGACAACAAACTGGCCCAACGCATGAAAGAGTCCTGCTGCCAGCCAGGGCCTTTCAAAGCTTTGGGGATTGCATCTTTTAATGTGAAAAAAGATGACAAGAAGGAGAATTGCTTTTGTGACGGAAACCCTTTTTCTTTTTTCACTGCTCCTTTTATATAGAACTTTGCACCGTTCTAAAAATTGACACAATAGTTTTTAGCTCTTCGCTGATCGGACGTTGACAGCTAATTGTTTTTACTTAGAAGATTTTGCACTCTATTTTTTTTTTTTTGAAACCGTTTATTACAAAACTCAAAAAATATACAAAGATGGGCCTACAACCTTCCGGCCGGCCGCTAGCAGACGAAAGGAGCATATGATACACATTGTAGAGCGTGTGTTGCGGCTGAGGAAGATGCACAGGAGTTAGCAGCGTTGATAGCCACACCATCCGGACCCCACTGTACGGTTTCATTTTGAACTGAAAGAACAACCAGAAAAACAAACCCACAAGGCAATCCACAATCAGAAATAGCAGCATGTGCTCCCCTGAGAGGGGGACCCTACCAGTCCATAGGAGTATCAAGAAGGGGAAGAGATCAGGACTAGGGCTGGGTAAACTCAATGCCCGGAACAAGGAAGATGGGTCGGCTAAGGGGATGGGGCAGGCTTTCACCCATGTCCCAGGCTTACCTCTCGCCACATACACCACCTTTTCCCGAAACATGCACCAATCCATATGTTCCTTCCAGGCCGAGACAGTCGGGGACCTCTGGGATCCCCACAGTTGAGCAATATCACGCTTGGCCACCATATATCCCAGAGTCACCCACCACGTCTGTGGCGCCGAGTAGTCGGTAGGTTCCCACACATTCAACAGGCATCTCCTCGCTTCGGGTAGCAGCACCACATGCGTAACCACACGCAGGACCTCATGCACACCACGCCAGAATCGCTCCACCTCCGGGCATTCCCACAATATGTGCAGAAAGGTCCCCAAAGCGCCACACCCGCGCTTACACAACCCGTCCACAGCATAGCCCATACGCAGGAGCCTTGGCCCCGTCATGTAGACTCTGTGGAGTATCTTGAGCTGGACGAAGCAAAGGCGGGCCGGTATGGCCACCTCTTTCGGGGAGGCCACCGCAGAGGTCCAGTCCTCGTCGTCCAGCTCCAGTCCATCGGCAACCCAAGCCTCACGAAGGGCAGTCAGCAATCCCGAGCGGTCATTGATCAGTTTTTTGTAGATCAGTGAGATCGTGCTGTCTGGAACGTGTCCATCCAGCACTCTATCCTCCAGGGGGGAATACTCCGGGATGGATGCAACGTCCGGGAAGACGGAGCCCAGTGCATGACGGATCTGCAAATACCGAAAGTACTCCCTGTCATGCAACTGGAATTCCGTCTGCAGCATCTCGAACGTTTTAAATCCTCCCCTCGTCCAGAGATCCCCCACTTTGCTGATGCCTATCATGTCCCACTTCTCGAAGCCCTTCGAGGTCCACAGGGAGCCCAACTGCTCGGACACGTATAGTGGTGATGCCCGGGTCAGACGGTCCTTCCACCCCATCGCCACATTAGCCGCGTGCCACACTCGCACCATGACACGCGTGGGGCCGGTCAGCCGAGCGTCGGGCGTGCTGGAGTAGAGCGCTCGATTATAGTCCCCACCCGGGAGTAGCATCTTATCCATTTCGAATGCCGGGTTTAAGGCGGGCCCGTACAGGCCGTGATTAATCGCAGCCAGCTGGGAGGCCCAATAGTACCGTTTGATATCCGGGAGGGCAATCCCTCCGTCATACCATGGGAGCGTCAGCTTCGCCAGGGCGATACGCGGCCTCCCGTCCCAGAACAGGCGGCGCTGCAAACTCTCCACCTCACGGAAGTAGCGCGCTGGGACGAGGTCCATAGTATTCTGCAAAGCGTACAGGAAACGCGGCAGAGACATCATCTTAAACAATGCCGCCCGGCCGAGCGGCGAAAGCGGCAAGCGCCGCCAGCGCGTGACATCTTCCTTCAGGCGCTGGAGGGGGGGAAGCAAGTTCCGATCATACCGGGCCTCCGGGTCCAGAGTAATGAAGACACCCAGGTACCGAAATCCCTGCGGGGCGATCTGGATCGGACAGCCCCGCGGGAGAATAGGAGCCTCCCCAGAGAGAACATACACGCACGATTTGGCCCAGTTGATGACAAGGCCGGAGTTACGACCAAATGAATGCAAAACATCAACCAGTACTATCAGTGATTTACGTGGGGAAGCTAGGTACAAGAGGATGTCATCAGCGTATAGGGAGACGCGGTCCTCATACTCGGGGGTCCAACGGAGACCACGGATGGAAGGCTCCCACCGCAGCCACTCCGCCAGGGGCTCCAAGGCAAGCGCAAAAAGGAGCGGCGATAAGGGGCAGCCCTGCAGCGTGCCCCGGCCCAGCTCGAACGGAGCCGATACTCTACCGTTCACCACCACCTGCGCCAAGGGGCCCGAATACAGCAATTTGACCCAACTGATGAACCCTGCGCCAAAGCCAAACTTCGCAAGCATCGCCCAGATGTATGGCCATTCAAGCGTGTCAAACGCCATGGTGGCGTCCAAGGACGCCAAAATGGCCGGCTCCCGTATGTACTGAACACGTGCGAGTACCCCATGCAAACGCCGCAAGTTAAGGGCCGTGTTACGATGGGGAATAAAGCCGGACTGATCCTGGTGAACCAGGTCGCCCACCACGCCGACCAGCCGATTGGCCAGGACCTTGGCGAGAATTTTGGGCTCCGCGTTCAGTAGCGAAATGGGCCGATAGGATGTAACCCGGTCCCGAGGTCTCCCCTCCTTGTGGATAACCACGATTGTAGCCAGACGCTGGTCCAGCGGGAGGGAGCCCACCGAGTGGGCCTCCAGGAACATCGATCGGAGATGTGGTGCCAGCGTATCCGGTCGCAACTTGTACAACTCGATGGGGAGACCATTAGGACCCATGGCCTTGCCGGAAGCGACCGAACGTATGGCGAGGGCGATTTCGTCGGAGGTTGGAGCGGCGTCCAACGACACTCTGTCCTCCTCCGAAAGGGAAGGCAGCGCGATATCCCTGAGCAGGGCACGGGAATCCTCTTCAGAGCGGGAAGACACCGGGGAATACACCCCACGGAAATAATCCGCGAAGCAGGAGACAATTTCTTCCGGCTCAGTAACACACACACCGTCCGTTTTCTCAATCAGCGGGACTACACGACTCGCTCTCTCCTTTTTGTCCAGCCACGCAATCAATTTACCAGCCTTATCACCCACATCATACAGTCTCCCCTGTTGCTCTCTACTGAGGCCCCTGGCCGCCTCCATGACGAGGGCCCTATAGGCCGCTTGCTTGAGTTGGAGAACATGTAATACGGCATCCGTCACCCCACATTCTAGATTACCCTCCAACTCGGCTATCTCAGCTTCCACCCGGGTCACCTCCTCCCGCTCACGCCTCCGGGTGTGGGAAATAAGGGACAGGGCCTCTCCTCGTAGTACTGTCATGAATGCCTCCCACAGTGAGACAGCCGAAGGCACGGACCCCACATTCTCGTCAAAATAGCGCTGGAGGGATTTAATCAATTCAGCGCGAATGGTGGGGTCGCGCAGGTACCAGGGATTGATCGGGACCACCCTACCCTCACCCCTCGGAAAAAGATCCAGGTGTAACAGGAGCGGGGAATGGTCCGAGATACCCCGTGCCAAATGGCGCACCTCTCCCACCCTCCCAACATAGGCCGCCGGGACCAGGACATAATCCAGTCGTGAGAGACTGCCATGGGCCCCCGAATGGAAGGTATACTGTAGCTGCGTGGGATGTTTTAAACGCCAGCAATCCACCAATCCCAAAGTGTCCAATAGGCCAGACAGCCACGCTTGGGCCCGGGGGAGGTCCCTAGGGGGGTGACGATCCACAGTCCCGGAAACCACCGCATTGAAATCCCCCCCCACCACCAGAATCCCCCCCGGAAGGCCAAGGAGGAGGCGCCCCAGGTCCGCAAAGGTAGTCGACTGCAGCCCCGGCGGGACGTATACTGACACAAAAACGACCACTTTGCCCTCCATCCTTCCCACCAAGACCGTGTAACGTCCCCTGTCGTCATGGAGCACCTCATCAATCTCCAACGGGAGCGAGTTCTTAACCATGATGCCCACACCCCTTGAGCCAGACGTGAAGCCCGAATGGGCCACCAGGCGATAGCCACGCCGATTCATGGCGCAGAAGGAGTTGCCAATGAGGTGTGTCTCCTGCAGAAAAACTACATCGGGCGAGATGCGCTTCAAGAACTGCAGGACCACACCACGTTTAATCCTGTCCCCCAGTCCATTCACGTTCCAGGACAACAGAGTTAGTTCCCTACCCCCCATCATAGACAGAAGCCACCATTTGTCCCCCCGAGAGCACTATAGAGCTAACACAATGATACTTTTGCCTTGTGGTAAAAACGAACAACACCCCCCCATCCCTGCCCACCCGCCCCAACAAAACTCCCCCCACCCTGCACCCCTGCATGAGCCCGAACAGCCCCCCCAACGTGCAGTGTGCCTGTCGCCCCATATATATGGTAAAAACTAGCTAAACCCCCTAGAGGAGGAAGGAGAACCCCCAGTAGACCCCACACAACCTCCATAGGAGGGGAAATTATACAGACAGACGCTTAATCGAGAGTGGCATCATTTTTGTCCAGAGTGAAGCCCAATATTACCCCCTCAGTCCCGATCCAGTGTGCCGTCTTCCCCCGCCGCCCCCCCCGCCCCCTCGATCACGATCCCCAGACAGAGTGTCCAGCCAGTCTCCGGCCGCTTCGGGACGATCAAAAAAGTGCGTGCGACCCTCTACCTCCACTCGCAGCTTGGCTGGGAAGAGCATAGCGTATTTAAGGTTCAGGTCCCGAAGACGGCGCTTGACGCCTAGGAAGCTCAGTCTCTGCTTCTGGACCGCTGGGGTGAAATCAGGGTAAAAGTTCACCTCCATATTGTCAAGCTTGACCGGCCCATGCAGTCTGGAGGCTTGCAGGATAGCGTCTCTGTCCCGAAAGTTGAAAATCCGGGCAATGAGAGGTTGCGGAGGGGCTCCGACCTTCGGCCTTCCCCCGGGAACCCTGTGGGCCCGCTCCACCGCGAAGAATTTACTCAGCCCCCGTGGCTGGAGATGGGTAGCGATCAGGTCCTCCACAAATAGGTCCGCCGCCGCTTCCTCCCGTCCCTCGGGCACCCCGATGATGCGAATGTTGTTCCTCCGGGCCCGACTCTCGGATTCCTCCAGGCGCCGATCCATAAGCGCGCTCGCCTGACCAAGCCGGCGCACCTCTGCTTGTAGTGCCGCCACCTCAGTAGTAAGGCCCGATGCGGTGTGGGCCAAAGAATCAACTCGGTCGTTGGTCTTGGAAAGATCGGCCCTCACCAGGCCAACATCCACGAGGACCGAGTCGATCTTCTGTGCCAGTGTGTCGAACCGCTGGCCCACCGAGGCCTTCATCTCGGCAATGGCGCCCATGACATCCCGCAGAGTCAGATCCGTGGGCAGGTCCGGGGCATCAGGAGGGCCCTCAGGGGATTTGTGCGGTCCGCCGGGAGATCCCTTCTGGAGGGTATAGCGGTCCATACTGTTGGCCTGATGGGTGGTGCCACGCCGGGTCGGCTTGGTCTTTGCCCGGTCTCCATCTTGTTTCGTGGCCATGGCCACCAGTCCCCCGGTCGCACCAGCCACGTCGTGAAGGGCAGGCAATCAGGGCCACAAGCTCCGGGGGGGACCACCCCAGATCGGCGGGGTGGGTCACAGCCGGCGGGCAGGCCGAGTTTCCCAGCGAGATCACACCAACACAAAGAGCCCCGCGACCCAACCCTGCAGAGACGGCAAGGGGGTGCGAAAGCGAAAGTGCGGGGTACGCGACTCGCCAGGCCCGGCACGCCGCTGTTGTTCACTTTGTCACTGGGTCACCCCTCAGCGCAAATCCGGGGTCTGGCGAGGAGAAGGCCGCAGACTTCAATCGGTGCTCACTCCGGTGTCCGAGGTCCGATTTGACAACGGGAAACGGGTGCCACCTCAGCTCAGGCTCACCAACACATTCCCCTCATCCGAGACAGGATAAATTCAGGATAGTCGTAGGAGGTTGCGGAGGTCCTCGGGAGCCTCGCACCTACGCGGCCATCTTGGTTGCGCGCTAGGCTCCTCCTCCTGCACTCTATTTTAAAACCATGTCGTACTGTATCATGCAGGTGTGTGTTTGTTGTGTGCTTGTTTTTATTAATCCATTGCACTTTCTAAAGCAGATACACTGAAAGCAAAATTCCTTCGAGTTAATGACCAGTACTGCTCCAAATCAATAGATGCTCATTTTTGGAATTTAGAGGCGTCGTAACTTCTCCTGTCACCAAACTTTCTGAGGAACACCTCAAATGACAGCTGAGGAAAACACAGCACAGCTGGGAAACCATAGCTGCCAAGGTTTCAGATTGCCACGTGTGACATTTTCATAATTTCAGTGCGATTATGAGTGGCATTTGATCGAGTATGAGTAACAAGCAAAATGAAGGAATGAAGAGAAGGGAAACATATAAATATCCCAAATTACAACCATTTGCACAATGAGAAACTTTTTTTAAGCAGTTTAATGTGTGATACGTTGCGTCACTTCTTTATGAACTCCAGCAAATAAAACAAGTAAACATAGCCATATGTCTTTATCAACTACAGTTTACTTACTGACATTGTGGAAATTAGGAATAATTGTTTCTCGGTGAGCTGAAAAGTAAATTATAGGCACGTTATTGCAGTGCTTTCTTGTCCAACTCAATGGCGCTAACAGTAATATTAGCTGCTGAGAAGGATGAAACGGACAGCCAGCCCTGCTGGATCGCACCGAAGGCAGCTAAACGTGGTTGGCAAAATGATGTGAAAACATTATGATCTTTGAAGTGCACAGTGATGCCCCGAGTGACTGACAACTCGCTGTGTGTGTCGCCCACCCCAACTCTGTAGCCCACTTCATGTCGGGCATTCCCTTCATGGGGTCTGTGTGGGCTGACGGGTTAAAGTTCCCCAAACGGCCTTAGCGAGATCACACGCTCTGACACAACATTAAAAAATGTAATTTGATCGACATTAGCATTTATTTTGTGTTATATATAATGGAAATAGTAGAAGTTATGACAAGTACTTGAAGTGAAGTGGCAGGCGTTGGGTAGATCATCGTCAGTGATAGCCAGCTGCAGCATCATGGTCTGGCCCGTTGGTGACTTTTCACGAGTCGGCACTGGCAGCTCTGCTAAGTCAAGCAGCTGGCTGCCAGTGACCCCAGCGGCAATTATCCGCCTTGGTCGGTTCAGCTGAGGCTGGGGCCAGCTGTGGTATCTGAAACACAGATCAGAAAGGCGTGCAGTATGCCCTACCTCAGAAACTTGAACACCCGTACTTGTGAGAAGGTCAAGAATGTCAAGGCCTTCTTACGCCGCGGCCACCGGATTGTTCTCTGGGCCCGCCGTTTCCTCCTCGTCCCGAAACTGCGTATGTGCCGCACGCACATGCTCACCTAAGGGTCTCCTCCTTTCTCCACATACGTCCGGCGTACGAACATTGCAGTACCGGCGACATCCCGCGACACACCCACCATTAGCAGGCGACACAGTACCATGTCGCGACACAGAGTTTGGAAAGCTCTGTTGTAGAGGGTGTTGCATTTGTCGAGAGTTGTTGACAGTGGGGTGTTTGGTGATTCAAAGTCTAGTTCTGGGGAGAATCTGTTTAGCCTGAACGCTGGGAACAGGCTGTACAACCTTTTAGGATTATCGCAGTGCAAGCAATAGACTTTATTGTTTGGTTAAAGCCATTACAAATTAAAACTTGTTTGGTTCATCATCAAAAGGACCACTGAATGTTTCTATTCACAAGAGCATTGTAGACAGATGATGGTCAACTTGAAAACATGATAGATTCATTTAAAAAAAAGAAACCGCTAGTTTAAAAATAAAATGCAGAACTTATAAATTAGTTAAAATCTTCAGGTGCATTGTGGGCAGATAATGTTCACCTGGGAGATCAGGACCAGTTGAGCTAATATTAGCAGACTATGGTTCTGTTGTTGATCCAGCAGGCTGGCTGCCGCCCTACTGATGAAAAAGGGGATTTAACGGCGCTAATATCTTCCAGCAGTTTTGACGCTTTGTTGACAGATTTGGTGAGCCAAATGTTCAGCTTAATGTTTCCAGGGTTTAGGGCTGCTATTATGGCCTGGCAGCATGATCGAACTCCTAGCCTGATCCATTCACCCCACAATAGTAGCCGTCTGTCTGTGAGCATAGCGGGGCATGCACAAACTATGTGTTCCATTGCTTCGGAGTGATAGCCATACATCCTGCATTCGATGTTGTTACCTGAACGACGCCATTCAGGCAGGTTCTTTAAAAATGGCCAGTTACCCATACTTAGAGCTAAAAACTTTTGTTTCCAGTAAAGTGCAAATGTGCTTGATAAGTGTGGCAAATCAACACCTGGTTTAAAATCGGAAAATACTGCCCAGGCATGTTTCCTTTTTGACAGAGTTGCCCTGTCTGAATGAAAAGACCACAATCGGATGCTCTTCTTAATGGCAGCCTTTAGCACCGGCTGGGAGGGGTTTGTTGCTCAGAGTTCTTTGACTCCTAGTAATTGTAGGCTGTGGTCCAGGTGTTGCCGGTACTTCTGGCTGGTCTGGTATTTCGCTATTTCTCGCCAAAGTCTGGCCTCCAGGGAGCCCTCCCTTAAATGGCGCAGTCAATTGCAGAACTTTATAAACGTGCCAGCCTCAACGCCGTTATGATACAGTAGGCCCAGTTCGAGTCGGACCTGGGCTGGTGAAGCAGTTAGTTAGCCAAGGGTGGAGTTGGCACCTTTGTAACTGAATCGTAATAGTTATATCATTCCCTATCGTCAGTCGCTGTATCATCTTGCACTTTACCTTCTTTCTCTTCTTACTCGTTATCCTCTCTGGTGTCTATTTCTACTTGGCAGGAAGGAGGACCTGGTGGAAAAGACACAGACTGCTGAAACAGAGGCACACGTAGTTGATGCTAAGGCAGAGCAGGGGTAATGACATGGTTGTTAATGCGCTTGTGGTTGGCTAGGAAATGTAATGTTAAAGTCTGACATCATCAGTAGGGTTATCCCTAATCACATCTTCTGGGACCTGAAACATTGGTGTATTCAGTTAATGTTTAGCATTACAGCACAGACCATAATCCCAATCACAGTCTGTGTTTCCATAATGTCCTCAATTGTCATAATGATGGTCACAAGCTTGATGAGTGCCATCTTCCACCAGTTAGGTATTGTGACTGTCATGATTTTCTTTTGAATTTATTTTTAGTCCTCATATATGACAAAGGCAGAGGCCACGATCTAGTTGGAGGTCTGAAGGAACTGGGCGCCACGAAGCTTCCAAGATCTCTGCATCCAAAACCAGCCTTCTTCAACTAACAGTTGAGGAGAAATCTAATGGTAGCCACCACTAGTCTCGCCAACTCGTTGAGATTTGTCTTAAATCTTGGACTATGATGATATTGGAAACCAGAAGCTCTATAGTTCCAGAACCTCTCAAGGGGGTACTAACCGCCGTACCCTCAGGAACCAAAGGAAAGAAAGGGAACCCACATTTTTCTTTCTTGGTTGAGCCCATCTGGCAATCCAGTCTAGCTATGTGCCTTGAGAAACTTAACCAACCCGCACAAGTAGGAGGAAGCCCAGAGACCCATTTTAAACAGATTTCCTTGCGTGAAATAGTTAATATGAAAAGTAGAGATGCCATATCTTTCCCCAGAACTATCTTATCTTCCTTCCAGTACTCCAAATATAACCTAAGGTAGGCTGACCTCAAGGTCGAAACCCAGGATTTTTTTCAATACTTCACCTACTTGTCGCCAGAAGGACTGAATAGCTGGACGCTGCCTAAATAGGTGTTCATCACCCGAATTTTCCAATTGACATTTCGGACAGTATCTTCTTTTACTTCCTCCTATCTCAGCAAATTTCTTGGGCAGACCAATAAGCACTGTATGTAGTAAACAAATGGTTCCTCCTAAGTGGTGCCGAAATCACTGAAGACCACAGTGTAGCAGCAGATACTTGCCATGGGTATTGGACATCGCAGCCTGACATGTCCAGCTTCCAGATTTCTTCTGGAGGAGTCAAAAGGCCGTTGTCTCTTCGAGCCACTGCCCAGTACTACCTTGAGACCTCCTTTCTGTAATTCTGAGTATTTAATAATTCCTTCTCGATTTCTGTCGCCGTCCCTAGGTTTAATTGAGTTCGCAACCAGCTAACCAACTGATAATATTTAAATCTAGATTGATTATAATTAGTACTTTGGATAAAGCAGACCATGGTATTAGGACGCCTTGCTTAGTAGATGACCCCTTCTTAGCAGACCGCGTTTAGCAGCGGCAATGCCAAGCTGTCCTTCAGGCAAATGAGAGTTCCTGGGGGATTTCCTGATTGGTGCCCTACAGCTATGGTATGGTATCTCTAAAATTCTTCTGACCTGAGTCCATACTTTACATGCTGCAGTTAGTCTTAAATTGGATTTTTTAAAAAGAATTTAGAGTGGCCAAATTTAAATAAGGAACCTTTGCTTTCTTCTCCTAAGTTGCTTATTAGAGCTCTATATCTCATTGGTACGTCCTGGGAATCCATCAACAGTCTGGCATTTTTTTTAAAAAAAGGCCCAATAGTACAATTGAAAATCAGGGAGCGCAATTCCACCCTCCAGATTTTTCTTTCTAAGTTTTTTCCAGGAACTTCTCACACTCTTGTGTCTCCATATAAAACTGCTAAGTTGACCACAAAGTTTTTTAAACCAGGCTTGTTTGAAGAATAAAGGCAGAGAGTGGAAAATAAACATACATTTAGGGAGTATTATTATTTTGACTAAGTTAGCCCTTTCTAAAATGGAGATTGGAAGGGAGTCCCAGTTATGCAGAAGTTTTTTAGTCTCCTGCATAAGTCTGCCGAAGTTAATATGCGCCATTTTTTTCCAGATCCTTTGTCACTTTTACTCCTAGATATCTAATCTCTGTTTTATTCAGGTGCTTAAGGTCAGAAGGGATGGGGTTGTTCCATGACATAGTGTCAGTCTTAGTCTCATTGACCAGATATCCCAAAATCGTTCCACAATTGACCTCTAATTCCATTATTACCGGTAGCGATGTCTCCAGATTACTTGTGTAGACTATTAAGTCATCTGCATATAGAGCCTCCTTTTTATACCAATCCCAGTATTGAAATGGAGGGATTCTTTGCTCTGCTTTTATTTTCCTTGCAAGGGGCTCTATATAGATTAAACAATAGCGGCGAGAGCGGACAACCTAGACGGGTTCCTCTATTTATCCGGAAGCTAGTAGTTAGAGAACCATTAATCAGTATCTTTGCTGTAGGAGCAGAGTATATATTTTGAATAACATGAAGAAAATTACCACCCAGACCATTTTGTTCTATCACTTCATACAGATAGGGCCAACTAACTCTCAAATGCTTTGGCGGCGTCTACGATTATACCAGATAAGGGGGCATCCACCACAGTAGCCACGTCAATTGCGCACACCAGCTCCTGAGTCAAACCAGAAAGCTGCCTTCCCTTCATAAAACCAATCTGATTTATATCTATTATCTCTCCTAGCATCTTGTCCAATCTTTTGTCCAAAATATGTGAGTACATTTTATAGTCTGCATTAAGCAGAGAGATTGGCCTGTAAGATTCACATTTTTTCGAATCGTTATCAGGTTTCAGTATTAAGGTGACCACTGCTTCATTCCATGTGGGCGGAAGGGGTGCTTGCTGTGAATATATGCAATTAAGTAAGCTAGCTAAGAAGGGGGTGATTTCCTCTTTCAAACTGTTAGATACGTCATTAGGTAGGCTATCAGGGCCAGGTGCTTTCCTATTTTTTAAGTTATTGATAATACTATCATTTTCTGCCATAGAGATCTCCTTATTAGGAGCTGTCTGCTGAATAATATCTAAACAGGGGACTTTGTCCTGATTTAACCATTCTCTTATTTCTAATTGTGTCACTTGCACTTCATCAGTGTATAATTCCTGAAAGAACCCCATAAAAGCTTCCCCAATTGCTTGATCTTCAGTACACTTAAATTTTGTTTTGTTGTTTATTACTTCCTTTACCTAATTTCTAACAAAGTCTTGTTTCACCTTCCACGCTAGCATCTTCCCACATCCTTTCCCATATTCGTGGTTTGCCAACCTGCTGACCTCCCATCTCTGTTTCACTAACCCTTACAAATAATCTGATAAGATCCCCTTTGCTTCTCTCAGATTATTTTGAAGCTCCTCTTTTATAAAATCTTGCCTAGACTCACTATGTGCTAATTGTCTTGTATTTCTTCAGTGGAACGTTCATTTTCCCTTACTTTGTTCTTTCCTGCCCTGTACTTGTCTGCTGCCATACTAACTAATTCCCCATGAAGATACACTTAGTAAGCATCCCAAACAATTTGTGGTGGAGCGGAGTGTTCATTTTGTTTAAAGGAATAAACTGTATTGTCTTTCAATGCTTTTATTATTTCTGGATCCCCTAACAGGGTTATGTCCAGGGTCCACCTTGTCTTAACTACCAACATCTCTAACTTAACTGCCGCATGATCAGATAAATGTAACGGTTGATGTATGTACCACACTGAGAATGCTGTTGTTCAATTTCCGATCAATCAGAAAATAATCGATTCTGGAAGAGGGAGACAATTTTTTATTCTGAAAAGTATACCCTCTCTCCTATCCTGCTTTCATTCTCCAGATATCCACCGGGGCTAAGTTTTTTATCAGGTAGTGAACGTAATCCCTCATTTTAGGCGAGTCTAAGTGTGGCTTTATCTAAGACTGAGTCCAGCAATGTATTGCAGTCTCGCCCATAATGATGTGGTATTTTGTCTCAAGAAGCTGTTGGTATAGCTTCTTAAGTGGTGAAGGGTGATCACTATTTGGGCCGTAAATGGCCACAAAAGCATAACCTATGTTATGAATTTTTGCGTATTTCATTCACCATCTGTCCCTTGAGTCGGATGCAAAGCCCTCCACCCTGGCTTGGGCAGACTTCTTGTACAAAACTGCCACCTCTTCACGTTACAGGACTGATTTGTACACACAAGGTGGGAAATCCATCTGTTCCTCTCTAACACTCCCTCCCATTCTTTCCGTCGTAAATGTGACTCTTATAATAAAATAACCTCACTATTGGAGAGTCTGAGAAATTCCCAAATCTTCCTTCATTTAGAATTTACCCTTAGGCCATTGACATTCCAATAGAGTATTTTTATGTTGCCGACCATTCTTTTTACTGTGACTGTGATAGTCTTCAGACCTCCCTCTCCATGCTAGTAATCTTTAACCTTTATACCAATGAGAACCGATTTTCTTTTTTCCCCTGAATGCTCCACACCCTGTGCTCAATAAAACTAAATCACATGAAAATTTCTGTGTCCCATCCCTCCCTCCCACCCTAGGTCTAGACTGGGTATTCCAGCATACCCTTTTAGAGCTTCGTACTTCCACCCTATAGAGTAAGCTTTAAGATTATTTTGAGTCTTTGTGGGACTTAATCCGAGCAATTAGATTTTCTACCTCGGATACCTCTCTTAAGTTAAACATTTTGTTATTCCACATTATTCTGAGGATTGCCAGAAATTTTAACTGTGCTGTTGCCCCTAGAGCCTTGAAGTCCTGAATGTGCCTTCCTAATTCCCATTAGCGGGTTTGAGTAGCTTTAGAGATGTCTGATCTTATCGTGAAGTACCAATCCTATTTTTTAATGTGCTGTGAGAATTAATTTTTTTGATTGTGTAAGTACGGAAATGTATCAACATTTTCTTGGCTTTCCCTTTTCCGGAGATCTTTTAAAAGGGTCACGGTGCACCCTCTGAATGTCGTTTTCCAGATCTAATTCTGCCGTTCCGGAAAAAAATCTTTAAGTAAATCCACTACAAAGTCCTTTAAATTTCCACCTTCGATGCCTTCCGGAAGGTTGTATGTCATTACAACGCATTCCGTTGCAACGCATGCCTTTACTACGCATGCGTTACAACGCGAATGCGTTACCACGAATAACATTTACCACGAAAATGCATTTACCACGCATATCGGTAAAGGCATTTTCGTGGTAAATTTTCATTTTTTTTTTTTTAATAATACACCTGTGCGACCCCCCGTCCCTTTATCTTCTAATAAATTCCCCTCCCCTCAACACTAAAAATGTTTCCCTTTGCGATTCCCCCTCACCCACAAACTCTTAAATTTACCCCTTCGCTACAAGTCCCCCTAATTAATTCCTTTAACTAAATTCCCCCTTACCTCGCTGGGTCCTCTCCTCTGAAAGCTCTTCCGATCTGCGTCGTACGTCGTAAAGAGGAAGCGGAAGTGTCTTTCCGTTTCCTCTTACGATGGTACGACGCCGATTGCCTCCAATCAGGTATGTTTTTTTGTGGGGGGAGACCCCCAAACACCCCCTTTTAAAATATTACCTTTACCACACATGCCTTTACTACGTATCTCGTAGTAAAGGTATGCGTGGTAAATGCAACCGTCGTAACCACGCATGCGTTGTAATGCATGCATGGTTACTGTTATGCGTGGAAACAGCCGCGTTGTAGTGGCCATTTCCCCTTCAGGAATACTCAGGATCCTTAAATTATTTCTTCTCAAATTGTTTTCCAACACTTCACGTTTGTCTCTCAACTCCTTTTCTCCTGCCTTCAATGCTACTATCTTCTTCTGATTGGACTTAACTTCCTCTTGCAAAGATCCCAGGGAGCCTTCCGTAGTAAGAAGTCTCTTTGTGATATCGAGTAGCTTCTCCTCTAAGCCCTCACATGCTTCTTGAATTTTAGCTTGATTCTGCTCTGAAATAGCGAATTTCCCTTTGATATCATTGGAAAGGGAGAGGAGAATCTGAGTAATGTCCATATTTAAAGTATCTTTTCCCCTTCCTATCGAACTTGTGCCCTCTGAACTCTGGTCCCTCCCTCTGTTCTACCCTGTATTAGCAAGGTTAGTTGGAGCGCATCCTACTCCTATCTTAGGGGTTACTGCCGGGCAGTCCACGGAGGGGTTATAGAGAAGCTCGTCATTCACAAGGGGCGAAAAGCTGTTGTTAGTGTGTAAGACCTGTGGTTCCACTGCAGTAGGGAGTTTGGGGGGCACCATTGTGTAGGTACCGGTCTGATTAGACAGAGGCCCATTAGTGTTTTTAATCTTAAAATATGACCTCAGTGAAGGGGTGATTTTAACTCCTTCTCCAGAACTGCTGCTAGCAGGTTCCATGGGTTTGACACGCTTTGTGAAGTCTTGTGTATAACTACTTGTGAAGGTTGTTGGATCTGGGCCACTTCCAGACTAACCCCTGGAGAAATGGTTGTACTGCAGGGGTTCTGATTAGCTCTGCTATTCTGTTGCTCCCTCCCCCCCCAAACTTAGCATTCCTTAAGGTGTATCGATTTTTGCCTGTTCGCTGGGTGGAGGAAGCGGTGCAGAAGTCAGCAGGACACCCTTCTAGAGCAGCTATTGTCTCCTCTTTCTTAAATGTGCAAGCTGCCAGATCAAATAGCTTATTAGAGGAGGGTGACTTTGTTTCCCTGGAGGAACAAGGTTTAAAATCTTTCTGGGGGTCATAGATGTAAGAAGCTACCTTCCTTTCGCCACTACTACCTTAGAGTTTTCAGAGAATGCATTTACCGCTGGAAAACAGGTGCTGAAAACAGGTGCGGACTCTTCCCCCCCATGCCCTGGAAGCTAATCCAAGTTGCCCCACGGTGGTTCCGTCAGAGCTCAGAGGCGGCGTGAAGGCACTGAGAGCCCGTGTTGCAGCTGCTCATTCCTCCTGCCCAGAGCTGCCGGAAGAGGTTCTGATGAGAGTACCTTGCAGCGAAGGGAGATGCGGACGGTGTCTTATGAAAAACTGTGAAAAACTGCACTGAAGGACTGCACAGAACACCATGGAACAAGACTTAGGAAGACGTGGTGGACAGAGGTACAAAGCTCATGGCCGGCGCGTTAGCAAGCCGCCATGTTCCCCTCCGCCGCCTTCCCCCATATCTCACTATCATGATTTTCTTGCTCTGTTTCATGACCCGCATCCTGCTCTTCACCCTAGTCCTAAACTTTCATTTTAAGCTAGACTAAACTGTAAGTGGGTTCATAATATGCCTCATCCTCTTCCACAACATCAGAAAATCTTGGGCAGAGGTTATGGAGAGGCTGTACTAAGTACATATGCTCTGGATGTATAGAGGTGGTGTTCTGCTCAGAAGTGAGTGTAATGGGACCATTGGCTGACTTAGGTGTCCTGTGGATCTACTGTAGGTGTTGGTGCTGCTGGTGGCCTGTTTCACCACCTCACAGTAATAATGCCCACGATGATGCTATTTCCCATTTCCAGTTGTTTTACATGGAAGGCCTATCAGCGCCTTAAGGTAAGCCTTTACTTGATTATAGAAAGCTTCCCCAGAGGAAAGCCACCTCCGGAGGAACCATCTCCAGTGCTGTTCTAATTCTACAAATCGCAGAATTCCTGGGCAGCAGCCATCTTGGATACGGTCTGTCATAAATAGGATCCACACCCAACAGCATGGGCTTAGTCTTGAGAAGATTCCGACTTGAGTGGTGCAGATTTCACCTCTGCAGTTCTAGATTCAGTGACTCAGCACTGGGAGCCTCCCTCTTTGTGAGATCCTGGAAGTAAGGGACAACCTGGTGCAGGAAGAACGACCCAGACCCAATCCTGATCAGGTCAGTCCTTCATTGTTTTTCTAGCAAGGAACGTTCCTTGAGACTTTTCCTTTGCCAGTCATTCATATTGGTCTACATCAGAAACAATCAGGCTTAAGCATTTCAATTACAGGAGAAAGCAGACTTGATCAAGTAAATAACAGAACTCACATTAAAAATTGTAAAAGGCAAAAACAACAACAACAACACTTATCCTCAGTGATCAGAACTTTGTGGCTTCAACAAGGATTGGATAACATTGTTTGTCAGAAAGAGACTCTAATAAACCAGAGACGACCTTATGTTGCAATAAGACACCTGCATGATATGTTAACCTTATACTCCTTGATTGATACAGTAATTGTGAGATTGTATGTGAGATTGTAAGAACATAATTGTTGCCATGTGTTATGCTTATCCTTTGTTTATATTGTATCTTCTCTAGAGACCCTTCATCCTTGAGAGGCTAAGTTAGCTCCTACAGGAATAAAACCGCAATATAATCAACAGCCTCACTAATGAATGCAATGCATTTCTTGTATATTATGGGAGTAGCTCAGTACTAGTTTACTGAATGCCTTCAACTTCAAGTACAGAAAGGCATTTCATTGTGGCTTGTGTCCTATGGAGAGACCAAGCAGTCTGCTTAGTATAGGTTAGGTTTATTTATCTGAAATGCAGATCTTTTGATTAAAAGGTTAGTAGTTCTTGCAATGGTGTTTTTTGTTTGAGTGCCTCTTCAGTTTATTGCTGGGGTGCATGAACCAACGTACTGACCCACCATAAATTATAGTGACCAAAGCCATCACTGCTGCAGAAGTAGATTAGGGTGAGGAAGTAAATATGTAGGAGAAATCATGGGAGAGGACAGAACAATGAAAGAAAGCATACAAGAAAGAAAAGGAATCAGAGGAAGGATAGTAGGATTGCGGAGAGAGAGAGAAACTGTGGATCAAAAGATAGAAGTGAAAGTAAGAAGGTGAATTCATAAAAAGAAGAAATAGAGTGGACAAAGACCATAAGGAAAAGTGGACAGAAAGAGTAGGGGGAACTAGATCAGCTGCAGTGCACCCAGCTGATTCTGGTAAGCAAGTGTGCCAATCTCAGTGTGGAATTTATTTCCATTATTTCAAGTTGCTCTCAGTAAAGCACTGCTCCTTTACCCAGTACCTAGGTTTGAAGCATCACCTTGCACTGCTAGTGGGCAAGATCAGCACATACTTAGTGATTGTGCTGGCCTGAAAGAGAACAGCACTGTCTGTCTTTTGCCTTCTGTACATTACATCCCTCTCATTTTGTCACCATATTGCGTACATTATTTTGAAATTTTCAAAGGGCAGGGGACACAAAACCATTCTGTTTATGCTTCAGAACCCCTTTTTTTAAAAATCCAGGCTCATCTTATTGGAAGAAGGAAGTAAGCTAGTGCCCTTAAATGAGCAATTGAAAGATGTTGATCTCTGTTATTGGTATTTCTAGACTATTACATTGCACAAAAAGGAGTCATTTCTGTAATTTAGCTCAATGCGGGTTAGATAACACCTTTGTTCTTCTTGCAATAAAGTCTCACTTATAGTGTCTCACATATGGCATTGGAATGTCACTCTTAAGGACACTGAAAACTTATGTCACTCAAGAGACAGTGGGAAACTTATCGGCTATGGCTGAGAGCTCTACATTGCAGCAATCACACTGTCAATTTCAAAAGGTATCCTAGGCAACTGTTCAATCACAAAAACAGAACTGAAAGCACGTTCAAACATGGAAGAACAAGCATAAACCCTGATACAAAGAGTAGAAATGTTTATTATTCAAAGTTATTTTATTTACACTGTATTGTTTTTAAATATAGAATTATAAATAATACCATCAATTAATACATAAAAACAAGTCATCCACCATATCAAACTCTACTCACATATTCTCATACATAGACACCCATCATGCACTCAGCAGACAAAGATGCATAGATAAATAATTCTACTTTGATATAAAATGGTATCCTATTATATTAAATGAAACATGTTGTTTTTCGATACAACAGTTATGATGTAAATATTGTTTGTTGAGGGATTGAGCGTTTGCTCCTCTTTGCGTAGTGTAGATGTTTTAAGCAGCAATGAAACAATTGTTTCTTTGATTCAACGTTATCTGAAGAAGACAGCTATCCGGTGTTTGCCTTAAATAAAATCTTTATTGATTACATGGTATGGTCTTCATATGTAATTTTTCTTTTGGTGCTCTGGAGGTGAGACAGCCAAACAGCCGACACGTGTTTCGCACTCTGGTCAGTACGACCTGGGCTTTCTCAAGGCTTTCATAGTTGTACTTAGAGTCAATGCAAGTCTTGTATGATGCAGCATAAAATTTTTCAAAGCATTAAGGCAGATAAATATCGTTTTTCAGGCAGCGAAAAAGTCCCGGGTCAATCCCTCACTAAGAAATGTTCAAGTGTGAAAATGTCATCGTGACACTGTACTCTATAAGTAATATCCACAGACCACACATCTGTCTTGGCATTGTTCTCACAAGAGTAGACTATATTTGTGGCTTTCATACATCATATATTATTCCCATTGTGTTCTGAACCCTCATAGAGCTGCACTCTTTACATAGATGTTGGAATTTTTTTTTTATATATGGTCAAAAAAGTATTCAAACAACGGTAACGCAGTTCACCTGATACACAGTGTGATCTCTGCCGCAAAACAAATGCTTCCAGCTGTAGAGTGCAATTTACTGGCTAATGAATTTCAAATGAAACATAGAGTATTTCTCTTGTTTGTTCTTGGGAAGCAAAATGACCACTTTAAAAAGTGTTTAGCAACTGGGCAAATAATCAAATAGTTCATTATAGCAGTGTGTCTGTTTGCTTAGAAAGTCATTAGGTCAATCTAAAAAGGGTAATGCATGTATTTCGCAGACCTCTTGGAGGACCATAATGCCATCTTTTCATTGATTGGATCCAGTAAAATCGTAATTGGAGACCAAGGGCCTGGTTTAGATCTTGGCGGATGTGCTAGATATTCTATACAAGTGCCATGGGATATACTGCACTTGTAATACGGCGGACGGGATATCCGTTATGTGTGTGACGTAGTATCCCATCCTCCAAGATCTGAATTAGGCCCTAAGTGATTAACGCAGTACTGAGTACACATTGCAAAATTGCCATCCATATGTCTGCATGCATGCACATAAATCATGAAGGATATGTTTTATGCGGTTAATAAATCATTGGCAAAGCCAGTTGCCCGATTTTGTGTTAGACCCAAGACCGATTGAATTTGCGAGTTCTTGGTTTAATATGCCCCACTTCATCACACACCACACCCTGCTGCGCAGCTCTCATAATCGCATCAGCTTAGGGTATTTCTTTTGACTCTGAATTGCACCACAGTGCCACTCTTGCACCCTATGTCCGGACTAGTTTCCAGTTTCCTACCTACATTTTACCGTTGCTAGTCTGTTTGCCTCTGTGCATCACTTTTATGCTCTCCTCTGTCCTGTTCTACTCAACCATTAGATTTTAAACATGTAGTTGTGTTTTTTTTTCTAACAGGATTCCAACCTGTATCAATTTTACTTTGCACACATCTTCTGAAATGTGACACCTGCCCTTCACACAGCAGGTGATCCTACTGCGCTGCTGATGACTCCCTTTTAACGTCAACAAGGGGTGGCAGTGCTGCTTTTTTGGAATTCTCCCAGATTGAACTGGCTCTGCCAAAAAAGCCAACATACAGTGAATATAAACGTTTTTATTACTAAACTCTGTGTTTGTTGATTATTTATTTTAGTGATTTTCTGCTAATCTAGAAAAAAAGTGTTTACATGACAGTAACAGCTTTCATATCTATATATATCTTTTTAGGTCTCTGGCATCCTGCCCAGCTTGCTTGATGGTGACTGTTTTGTCAGATGCAGTTCCCCATCCACAGACATTGGATTATTATTTGAACTTGGAATTACTTATTTGCGCAGTGTAAGTGTTTGCAAGTGACTCTATTTTTCAAGCTATGAAAAGCTAATTTGTTATTGCCACTATGATGACTTTTCTCCCTAAATATGTTTTTCTGCTGTCTCCCTTCAGGGTCATGTATGTATTATGCTAAATTGGTGGTCTGGGTAGATTCTTCTGCCTTGTTGATGTAAATAAAACTGTGATAAGATAAATATTATTAAGAGCTGTTCACTATCACTGCAGGCCTGTCAGTTGTAGCATTGTGAACCATTGCTGAAAAGGTCAATGAAATCATAGGAGCAGAAATTATCTTCTAAGAACAGTCCAAACTTTAGACCTCTCTCTCCTGGGTGGAGGCAAGTCTACCCAATGGTCTGCTAGACACTACATTTTCCCATCTGAAAGTCATCCTTCACATTACAGCATATGACATCAGAGACCTGAAAAAGGTAAACCACATCACTCCAACACTGAAGAACCTACATTGCCACTCTCTCCTACCCTCCATGATCAGCTGTTTTACTTACAAGGCCATCAGAAAGGGCACCGTTGTGGCTCAGAAAATAACCAGTGGTGTAGCACGGGTACCATGGACCCTAATAAAAGTAAGGTAAATTGAGGTATAGTTAAGGTGGCATAGACGTCTCAAATTCCTTTGCCAACCTGTGCCAACAGTGCTTGAATTGTTCCCTGGCATCAGGGTAGGAACCCTCTGTAGTCAAAGTCAACAAAGTAGTCCCACTACACTCAACAGCACTGAAAACACATTGAAAACAACCGTAGACTACCGGGATTTTTTCATATATTACTTTCTGATATTCCTAGGCTGGTAGACCAATCCAGTGTAAAGGGGGGAGCTCACTAGACAAGAAGTGTGACAACGACAGTGGCACTCTTCGCAGGAGTGCCAATCTTACAGAACTGCAACATGTGCTTTGGATGACACCTTTATGAATCTCTACTGCGTTGATATTCAGTCTAAATAAAAAGAAGCAGTGAGACAGCAGTACTATGCGACCATTTTCACCAAGGAACTATTCTTATTCTGTGCAGTGCTTTGGTAATCTTAATTCAAGCATTTGAATATTTGAAAGATCCAGTGCTAAAGAAGAAAGATGTTACTTACCTGGTACTACAGTTCTTCAACACTAGTATTTTCATACATTGACATGCACCCACCTCCTCCTTATGCATGAGGCTACCAATGTGTAAGAGATGAGGAATTAAAGTCTGATTGTTGGTGCCTCTGAGGAGGGATAGAGCAGTAAATACATTTACTTGATTGGCTGCACTTAAGGTAATATAATGAGGTGGCTTGTCATCTGATAGTCTATACAGCTCATTTCAATTTGCCCGTCCCATTATTTATAGAAGCTTGGGTTGCCTGTTCTGCACCTACCGTATAGAGAAGCTCTATTTTCTTGTCTAGCATCTGCAGTTTAGAGAAGATTGTTCTACATATCTTGTATTTATTATGGTTCAAAGAAGCTTCCTCTGACCCGCACCTATCGCTACAGGAAACTGTCTACCTCTAATGCATCTGTGGTTCAGTGATGGTTGTTCTGTTTGCCCTTCATGAGTGGTTTTAGGAAACCTGTTCTGCCTTTCTTCCATGTATGAGAACGTACACCTCTTATGCTGCTCTTGGCCTCCCCCAAGATTCAGCATACTAAATCTGAAGTTGTTAGATATGGCGCTATAAGCTACACGACAGGGATGAGCCATTAAGGCCACATACAAGAGAAGTGGTGTAAAGGTTGCTGCCAAGTGCCATAGTACACTCAGAATCACATTAAAGCCAATTTTCAATTAGAGGTTTTATTGTTGTATTATGCAAAGGAGCAAACCCAGAGTTCACAAACCCAAACAGTTCTCACAAAATGACCTCAAACAGTTTCACAGTAACATGCGAAAGTGTAGAAAAGGTGGTGGCTACAGCCTATTATATGATTGGGAACCGTTTTTAACTGGTGGACAGGCTTTGCAATGCTAAGTGCACACACTTGGAAGAAGTACTGACACTGCCCTGGCCGCAATTAGCACATTTTCTTCTTTTTTTTATTTGATAGGAATTTTATTGAAATTTTACATAATCCAAACATAAGATAATATAAAGAAAGTATAATTTGTATAAGTTTGCACGAGCAGACAGGTAAAAACTAGTACGAAAGTTAAAAGCAAATCATACATGTGGGGATACACAAGTCGCCGGATAGAATCGGTGAGGAAGGATTGTGATGAAGCATATACATTGGGAATAACAACGTGATGACATGGCGCAGAATTAAAGCACCATCTGTGAAAAACGGAAGCAATATTTATAGCTTAGCATGAGATCGATGTACATTTACATGAGAAAATATTTAGCAGTAATAAAGGAAGACAATGGCTCAATGGTATTGGAGTATTGAGGGATTTTAGAAGCAAAAATGGGTATGTGCTCACTGTGAGAAAGGAACCGTAAGTGGCTGATTTCCACATATGTGACTGATGAGCGGTGGAGGCAGTAGAGTGTTTCTCATGAATACATCTAGTTGTGGATTCCTCACCTTTTAAATATCACCCTTGTGCAGCATTCCATTGAAACTTTTTTTCTATAGCTCTCCCACGTCGATGAGGTCGTCACAATATCATGGCTCCGCACATGACGTCATGTTTAGCCATAAGAAGACCTCATCAGTGTGCAGTTTCCTTTTTTCCACGCCGACTACACATAACGGTTTTTCCTAGGCTCTCCATATTGAGTGAGATTTTTTCCTTTTCTGTAGGTGCAACGTTGTTGCAAGTTAATATGTCTCCTATGCAAAAGTCAGAATTCAAGCCCTGCAGGGACTGCGGCAGTCAAATGTCCAACACTGACCGGCATGATGTTTGCCTTTGGTGCCTATTGTCTGATCGTGATGTTGAAGCCTGTTAGTCGTGGCTTCAGATGAATCCAAAGGCTTTAAAAGAAAGGGAGCTGCAGCAACAAATGATGAGCGGAATGCTGAATGAATCAAACATTCCCCCCCAGTCAAGAGATCTGGGTTAAATCTATTGTTCTTTTGCTCACTACTCCACCCCAGTTTGGACCCAGCCATATTCAAATCAGTCTTGATCCTGTTCCTCATGAGAACTGTCTTGCCCTAACTGCCAAGCCGAGTCTTCCCTGGACCGGAAACAAGCATCCTGGGATTGGTTTCGGGGTAACACCCCATATCAGCCAGGCTAGCTTGAATCCAGTGGCACAGCAAGCAAGGGACATACACCTTTGCATATCCATCCCATTTAGGGCGAAAAGTGCTGCAGCAACAAATGATGGACAGAATGCTGAATGAATCAAAAGTTCACCCCCAGTCAAGATCTGGGTTAAATCAATCATTCTTTTGCTCACTAGTCCACCACAGTTTGGACCCAGCCAAATGCAAATCAGTCTTGACCCTTTTCCTCATGGGAACAGTCCAGCCCGAACTGCCAAGCTGAGTCCTCCATGGACCGGAAACAAGCATCCTGTGACCGGTTTCATGGTAACACCCCTTCATCAGCCAGGCTAGGTTGAATCCAGTGGCCCAGCAAGCACGGGGCCCACATCTAAAAAGAAAGGGAGGCAAAGCTTTTTATGGCTAGTGCTAAAAAGTGGTGGAGAGGTCGCTGATGGACCCAGCCTTGATTGGAGTCGCTTTCTCCCCATACTTCGAGGTCGTTCAAACGGAAGCACAAGAAGAAGCAGCGTCAGAGTTCTCAACGTCGCAATTCCAGGGATGATTTGCCGCGGTCAGTGTCCCCCGGGTATGAAGACTCGTAAGAGAAGAGAGGAGATCTATCCGACTCCATTTCCAGGGGTGCCTCCGGTGTCGGCTTTGGCTCCGAGGCTGGCGACTCCAACTGAACAGCCTCTGACAGAGCCAGATTCAGATCCAGTGGCCCCTCTGCTGCATTCAGCACCACTGCCGCCCATCCGGGAGCAGGAGTATCTGGCGTTCCTGACTCTTAGATTGGATCGGTTGACCTTCTTAAATGCTATGTTTAGCATTTTTGCGAGGGCCACAACTCCATCTGATGCACTAGCTGGCCCCATTGGTCCACTTTCATACATTTAGGAGACTTTCCAGCACATTTCCGAAAGGCGCCCTTTATGTCTTTCATGCAGATGACTCTGGCATCCTGGCCTCCTCCAGTGCAAGACAAGCAGCACCATTGCAAGAAGTATGAGAGTCTTTGACGCTGATTGATCCTTTATCTGCACTGTCTGGATCTGAACCAGCGCTGTGTCACCCAGAACCAATTTCACCTCCATCCGATCTACCACCGGCGTCTTGCTGAAGTCACTGACACCGCCTCTGGTGCTGTCGAAACCGGAGATAAGGTCTCAAAGAGAGGCTCAGAGGCTTTTGGAGGAAGAGCAGTATTTTTATGAAAATCAGTTTGTTGAAAAGGGCGAAATTGTGGTTTTGGATCCAGATTTTGATGGACTGGAAGTCGCAAGTGGTCTGGATACCTCTCCGGACTGGGAGTTTCTATGCCAAAAGGGTATTGCACATTTTATCACATTGTGATCAGAAAGGATGCAGAGGCTTCAGAGTAGCTTAGGCTGTAGAGTTGCCTCTACCTTCTGCGAAGTTTGTCAAACTTGTTGACTCAGGTGCTTCATGCATCCATTTTATCATCTGAACCAATGTTGCCGTTTAATGAGGCTCTTACTGAACCTACCTTGAAATATGGCAAAAGCCTAGGTCTTCGGCAGCGGTGTCCAGGTCCATTGCCAGGAGGTACAAGCTGGCTCCCGGGGATCCAGTTTGTCGTCACATCCCACGCCTGAAAGCTTGGTGGTACAGGCTTATTGTTCTGCCAAATTGTCACTTGGCAACTTACTGGCAGCTCCGGCTGACAGCGAGTCTAAAATCAACACATGCTAGATGTTTATTAGGGTGCTAGGTTTATGCTTTAAAGGACTTGACAGGTCGCTCCGAAGTTGCCTGGGGATCTCCAGGGTCATTTTTCTGGGCTCCCGAATGATACTCAAGCAGTGGCTCACCAAGTGATACAGTCAGGTCTGGACACAGCTGACTCAGTGGCAAGGGCTATGGGTTCCTCTGTGTCCACAAGAAGACATGCCTGGTAGAGGGTGTGGGTTTTCGTGCACATATTACTACAGGTGGGTTTTCGGGCACATATTAGCACCATAGACCAGGTCTTTCGTTTTATCCTAATATACTGGTGGACCGTAATCCTTGGCAAGGGCAGTATGTATGTTGCCTTTGTTGATCTTAAGTCAGCTTTTGACCTGGTCTCTCGTAATAAACTCTGGGTGGTGTTACAGGAGATGGGGATGCCCATGGACCTGCTCTCCCTTATCGCTCACCTTCATGAGAAAATCTTTGCTCAAATACGTTGGTGCACACAGGTGAATGTTACTAATCCTTTTCCCGTAGAGAAGGGAGTGCGCCAAGGATGTGTTATGGCGCCCACATTATTTTCTCTTTTTATCAATGGAATTACCAATTTTTTATCAACTGTCCCCACTGATGCTATGGTTTTAGCAGGCAGAAAGATTCCAATTGTAATGTTTGCAGACAACAAGCTCATTATCTCAAAAACCCCTAATGGCTTACAGCATGCATTGATACTTTTTGAAGACTTTTGTACCTTACGAGGTTCAAAAATTAACATAGTAAAGACTAAGTTCATGACTTTTAAACAGCATAGAACATTTAGGGGTGGTATAACTCTGGATGGGACACGATTAGAATAGGTAGACACATTTACCTGCCTAGGAATCATCATACAGAAGAAAATGAAATGGAGTCATCACATTGACACTATGACATTTAAACACCATCAACTTGCTGGGGCTCTATATAATGAATTAAAAACTTCACTGACAAAGCCAGTCAATTCGGTGCTACAGATTTACAATACGAAAGTAGTGAGCTGGGTCTTGTATAGGGCAGAACTTTGTTTTTTTTTTTAGAAACGTACCCATTTAGCCATTGCAGAAAACAGATTCCTCAGAATGATTACCAGCCTACCATGAAGCACTCAGGTGCTACCTTTGTTGAACAACTTAGGCAGAAAAGCTCTGGCAGACGTAACTTGGTTAGGCCCCATCTTATATTGGCATAGAATCTGGTCCACCCAGGAACTGGCAGCTTATGCAGATGGTCTTAGAGATATTATCAAGGTGGATCATTTTCACAAAATTATTTGGCTACGAGGCGTTAGAGATTCCCTGACCAACTTGGGTTTGCCAAATTTGTAGGAAACCCCATCTAGTACTCCATTTCCATCAAAAGATGTAATAAAGGAAAGATACTGGGCTCTGGTTGCTCAAAATAATCTCAGGAAAAGTGATAGCACACCGTTGACGGGGGCTTTCTAACATTAAACCCTGGCCAAGTCATGAGCACTATTGGGATGTAATATCAAAACCCTTTGATCGTAAACTATACTTTCAGTTCAGAGTGGGTTCCTTGCTATTGATGTCTTTCACTGTAAAATGGACTACATCAGGTCAAAGCAAATGTCCCAATTGCTCTGATGAAGAAGAAACCTACTCCCACATACTGTTTGTCTGCCCTGCCTATGCTACCCCGAAAAGCATGGCTCGCGCAGACTTGCAGGAATTTTGGTACCGGACATAGTAGCTTGGCCTTGAGAATCTTGTGCACTGATCCATCACCCTGTTATGCAATTCCGGTAGTCAAGTTCCTAACCTGGATGTGGAACATCAGATCACATATATTGTCTGCGAACTTATGAACCTGGCTTTATGTTTAACTGGGTTTGTAATGCTGGCACCTTATTCCTGAGCTATGGCCATTTCTTTTTAAAGTTTTGGGCTCTTTTGTTTTAATCGCTTGTATTCCCCCTGTTGCTGTTTTTTAACTCATGATCTTTGTTTATGACCTTTAAAAAAATACATTGTCTTATCCTTTCTAATTGTATCTTTTGTAACAATGCTTTTATGACATGTATTGTCGAATAAAGCCTATTTTGACTAAAAACAAAAAAGAGGGGGTGGGGCTTCTCAACAGATGTGCAGGCAATATTGATGGATTTGCCCTTCAGTGGATCATGGCTGTTTGGTGCCAAGGCAGATTCTGCTCTGCAAAGGTTTAAAAACCGGCGAATTAGAGGTTTTTGGGTCATCAGTCGCAACCTAAGGATTACAGACAGTTCCGTAGGGTTTGAGGTTTTGGTTGGAACGTGTCATTTTTGAGGAAGAAGTTGGCAGCAACAGCAGGCCTATAATCCCCTTTATAGAAGCTACAGAGGAAGGGGCAGAGGTCGTCAGCGTGGATCTGCCCATCAGCCAGCCTCTTTCTCCTCTTCTTTCTCCCTGGCCAATGTTGCAGGAAAGCAGCTCCAGCTTCACCATCTTAGATCATGCTTGCCCAATGGGAGGACGGGTGGCCTATTTTCTGCCTCACTGGAGGTCTGTCACTACAGACCTCTGGCATTGTAGAGAATGGGTATGCCCTATCCTTGTTTGTAAGTGCATCTTCTGCTCCTCCAACAGAATGTGCAAACTCTGCTTCAGAAGGGCGCAATATAATTGGTTCCAGAGCAGGAACAGGGTCAGAGATGCTATTCCCAATACTTTCTGACTCCCAAAAAGTATGGTAATTTACGGCCGAACCTCGACCTCAGGAATTTGAACCTGGTACTCAAGCAGGAAAAGTTCAAAATGCTGACCCTGGCACATGTGCTTCTTGCACTGGAGAATGCGTATTTACACATCCCCATTCTGAAATCGCATCAGACGTATCTCTATTTTACAGTTGGGTCTCAGCATTATCAGTTTGTGGTCCTTTCGTTTGGTCTTTCTTCCGCGCCTTTGATCTTCACAAAGATGATGGCAGTGATAGTGGTACATCCCAGAAGGTCAGGGATTCCAGTATTCCCGTATCTGGACGATTGGCTGATCAAAGCCAAGTCGCCAGAGATGGTGTTGCACCATTTGCTTTTGACAGCACAACTGTTGTTCAGCCTTGGTTTTCCAATAAATATACCCAAGTCTCATTAGGAGCCCTTTCAGTGCAACCTGTTCATAGGGGCAGTACTGGACATCACAGTGAGTTGTGCTTTCCTGCTGCCTCGGGGGGTTCAGGACATTCAGGCTATGATTCCGCTGTATCATAAAAGAGCTTTGGTTCCAGTCCTGAAGGTCTTGCTCCTGCTTGGTCTGTTGGCTTACTGCATTTTGTTGGTCAACCGTGCTTCAGTGGTGCCTCTGCAGACAGTAGTTTCCGCATAACAGAGCTCTCAAGGAGTTGATCAAGATCTCCATAGACACAGCAGCGGATCTTCATTGGTGGGGTATGTCCAGCAATTTGTCTCAAAAGAAGCTGTTTCTCCCTCCACCTTCGGGTGGCAACAGTAATAACAGATGCTTCTTTCCTAGGGTGGTGAGCTCATATGGGGGATCTGGAGACCAAAGGTCTTTGGTCTCCAGATGGAAGATTGTTGCATATTAGTCTTCTGGAATTTTTGGCAATACTTCTGGCTCTCAAGGCCTAGCTCCCTTCCCTTCCCTTCCCTTCACAGTCAATCAGTTCAAGTTTTATGGACAATACTACTGCAATGTGGTATATAAACAAACAGGGAGGAGGAGGGTCGTATCTTTTTTGCAGAGAAGCTCTGCGACTATGGTCCTGGGCTCAGACCATCAGACTTAACTCTTAGCAAATCACTTGGCCTGAGTTCTGAATGTACAGTCCCAGTCAGCATTATTCAGCTGATCATGAGTGACGTATCCATCCGGAAGTGGTTTAGCAAATTTTTGGGAAGTGAGGGGATTCCTCAGTTTGACCTTTTTGCCACTCACGAGAACGTGCACTGCCCTTTGTTTTGTGGCCTCCAGTATCGGATGCAGAGAGCATTGGGGGGCGCGTTTCAATTGGACTGACCTTTCCCCATACCCTTGATTCCTTGGGTTCTGAGAAAGATTCGCCAAGACCAGGCCCAAGTCATATAAAAAGCCCCGGATTGGCCGCAAAGGGTGTGGTACACAGGCCGTCTTTAACTCTCATTGTGCCCTCTGTTTCGTCTTCATCTCAGGGCAGACTTGTCGGGGCAGGTTCTACTCTCCACCTCCATAGCCTGCACCTTCATGTCTGTAGATTGAATGGGGCAACGTGAGTTGTTTCCCTCTCCCATCAGATGTGGTGGATGTTATTTTATCAGCCAGAAGACACTCCACCAAAACAGTCTATGCTGGCAGATGGGCGAAATTTGTGAAATGGTGTGGAAAGAAGTCAGTTGGACCTTTGAAGGCCCAATTTTCAGACGTTTTTAGTTTTGCGCTATCCCTGGCACAGCAAGGTTGCATGGTTGTAAAGATTAAGGGGTATTTCTCTGCCCTATTGGCATTCCTTTGTTTGACAATCGACCTTCCTTTTTTAAGTCCCCTATAGTTTTAGGGTTCATTAAGGGGCTTACTAATATGTTTCCTCCCACTTCATTTATTATGCATCAATGGAATCTTAATCTAGTGCTTACATATCTAATGTGTTCTTCTTTTGAATCCTTACACTGTTGCCCGTTGTGGCTTCTTTCTTTTAAAACTATATGTTTAGTAGCGATAACCTCTACTAGAAGGGCGAGTAACCTACAGGCTCTTATTACTAAGCGCCTCTTTCATGACCTTTCATGTGGCTTAGTTGGTGCTTAGAACCAGAGCTACTTTCCTGCCAAAGGTAGGCATTCCGTTCCACTTGCCACAGTCTATTGATTTGCCTACCTTTTACCCTCCCCTGCATTTATCGAAGGAGGAGAGACTACATCATTTGGACCCTAAGAGGGCGGTGAGTTTCTATATAGACAGAACTTTTGAGTTCAGATTGGATGACCAGCTATTTGTTGGATATGTGGGCAAAATGAGAGGGAAAGCAGTACACAAGAGGACTTTGTTCAGATGGATAATCCTGTGTACCAAGATATGCTATGTCATGGCTAAGAAGGAGCCATCTGCAGGTATTAGAGCTCACTCTACTAAGGCTAGGTCTTCAACTTCTGCTTTGGCTAAAAGGGGTCCCTGTGGTTGACATTTGCAAAGCAGTAATATGGGCCTCCCTCCACACTTTGCCAAGGCATTATTTCTTGGATTCGAACGTGAGTAGGCACAGCCATTTTGTTCATTCTGCTTTACGGGATTTCTTTGGTGTAGGCAGGCAGGCACCCACCTTTGAGTGCGGGACTGCTTGGGGATTCTGTTCAAAAGGTTAGGAATCCACAGGTAGATATATCCATCAGAAGAAGAAGTTACTTACCAAAAGTAACGCTTTTTCTGGTTTTACAGTATCTCCTCACTGACCCACCCGCCTCCCTATTGTCTGTCGGCTTCTACTGAAAATGAGTTTGATTGTATTTGATGTATGGCATTTCCAATAGGAATGCTATGAAGTTCATGGATAAGCTATTGTACATACATTTTAAATGCATTTTAGTTGTATTTATAAACGTACGAGATTGCGTTGGTCTTTGCCTTATAGCATCGGTGTTGTTAGGTCACCCGATCACCTAGTCGGCACTGATAAAATGGGTGGAAAATGATATCAGTACACCGACGAGGCCTTCTTATGGCTCTAATAACGTCACGTGGAGCTGCGTGCGGAGCCGTGGCATTGTGATGTCCTCATCGACATGGGGGAGCTAAAGAGAAAGGTTTCTGTTAAATGCTGTGCATGGGAGATATTCAAAAGGTAAGGAATCCACAGGTAGATACTGTATACACCAGCTAAAGTGTTACAGAAGGTAAGTAACTTGTTCATATTAGTGGTGAGGCCTTATGGGGTTTACAGTTAGTGAAATAGGTGGCTCTAGGAGAATGGCTAGAAGTAGTGCATCATTGGATGAACTCAGTTGAAGGTCTAAAAACCCAATAATGATGGATTGAAACTCATGTTTAATCTGAAATATGAATAGTGTCGAGAGGAAGATGTAATACTCTGTCCCAAAAAGTATTGACAGCGTAGCACTAGAAGTTCAGATGTGGTAGATCACCTGTTTCTTTTCTACGGTTACAGCAAATTGGGTCATCTAAGAAGCCAACTTTGTTGAGACGTGATGGAGTCCAAAAAAAGTCTATGTGGGAGCCTGAATTTGGTCTAGGAAAGAGCGGGTTTAATTTTGTGACAAACGACCGATTTCCAAATAAAGTTCCAGTTCTCTTGGGATATAGAGCTATGTTGGTCCCATTTTTCCTGTATACCTAGGTTTAGTCGTGTGGAGATTGGTTGTAGGAGTTTGTTGTATCTTGAGCCCTTGTGTCCTGATCTATTGGCTACGGCGATCAGCTTTGGAAAGGAGGGGTCTCTGAAAGATGGTTTGGCTTTAGATAGATAGGAGTTAATTTTAGGAAATCGTAAAAATCCCGATGTTCTTAATTTAAAGTGGTCTGGAGCTCTTTGAAAGTAAGTGGATAATTTTCTGGGCCTAATTGTAACAAAAAGTGGATCCCTTTTAGAGGATCAGGATTTCCAATGGAGTGGGGCACCATTGATCTTAAGTGACGTGTTATTCCATAGAGATATCATGATAGGGTACATTACCGGGATATCTAGGTGTTTGCCTAATTTTCTCAAGGCCTGTTTAGTATTTTGAAAGATTTGTTTGGCTCGGAGGGATGATTTAATTTTGATGGATGGTAGCATGAGGGGGTGAAAGTCTTCCAGGATTGCTCATTTGAGTAGGAGCCAGGCTGGAATGTAGTCTATTGGTGGGGAGAACCACATAAAGCCTTGTTTTCCCAGGAAACGGGTTTGGTAGTTTTTGAAGTTTGTAAACGTTTACCCCACCTAGGATTACAGGGAGACAAAGTTTCTTAACTGATATCCTGGATCATTTATTTTGCAGGATAAAATTATATAAAAGTTTTGTCAAGTTTGTGGTGCAAGTCATCTGAGAGGGTAAGTGGGAGCATGCGTATGAGGTAGTTTGCTACAGGTGTGATCACCATTTTCATTGTCTTGATGTGTCCCACCAGGTAATAAAGTTGGGGTTCCAGCTGTCTAGAAGATTTTGTACTTTCTAGAGGGTATTTGTTTGTTACGTTTAAATGTATCCACTAGGTCTGATCTGAATTCTGTCCCTAGGTATTTTAGGTAACCAGTTTACCATGCCCGTCCTGAGTCTTCCAGGAGGTCTCTGGAGCAGAGGTTATTTAGACCTTTGACTTTGAATTTGTCTCTATTGAGACTGTAACCTGCAACCAGAGCATATCTATCACTAGTACTAATAAGTGCTTTATTGTAGGGGCAGACGTTATCTGTCACAATCAGGATATCATCAGCAAACGCCTCTACTGTTATTAGGACATCGTTATAATCAATGCCGGTGATTACATTGTTAATTTGGACATTGTAGAGAAGCGTCTCTAGGGCAAGGATGAACTGGGAGGGGAAGAGAGGACGCCCCTGTCTAGTACCCTTCTCTAATTTAAAAGATGGGGAGGCAAGGCCACCTACTCTTATTTTAGCACTGTGGTTGCTGTAGAGGGGCATAATCATGTTGATTAAGTCTTTGCCAAGACTGAACTTTGACTGGGTTTCCTTCAGAAAAATTGATGACACTTTATCAAATGCCTTATTGTCGTCTAGTGGGATAGTCACAGTTTCTGAGGATGCAGTTTCTGCTCTTTAGTAATCGAGTATTACCGTTGGTGAACTTTTATGAACCATACTTGAGATCCACTAATTAGTTTGGGCAGAAGTGGTTCTTATCGGGTCTTTACCATCTTGGGGAATAACTATTATGGTGGCTTTAGTTGTCGGTCTGGTAAATGACCAAGATTATGCAAAGTGATGAAATAAGTCTACTATTGTAGGGATTAATGAGGGTGCAAATGTTTTGTAAACATTTACGGTGAAGACAACCAGCCCTGGGGCTTTGTGTGACTTGAGGTTTAATTGGTAACTGTATTTCTTCTGCGCTACGTTTTTGTCTCTCGGGATAGCTGTGGAAGGTTTAGTTTATGTAGGCTTTGCAGGACTTGGGCGAGGGCTGGCAGTCATCCTGGTATGACTCATAGAACTCTTTGAACACTTTTAGGATCTTTTGGGGATTTGTTTGTATATTGTTCTTTGTCTTTGATGGAATTAATATTTTTTGGGTTTTGCTTGTGTGTCAGATAGGTCCCAAGCATTTTCCTTGCTCTGTTTGCGTCACAGAGTTTCAGGCCTTTGAATTTGTTGATCCAGACCCCTGCCTTCTACCTTAGTAGTTTATTGTATTCATATTTTTTGTTTAATAAAAGTGTGAGGGTGATGGATTCTAGATTCTAGATGTGGAGAGTTTTGAGATGTTTAATATCCGTTTCTCAAGCACCTATCTTATTATGTTCTTTGTTTAATTTTGCCCTTGATTGTTGCTTTTAATGCAGCCCAAAGGTGGGTATCGATTTGTCATTAAAACGCCATGTGTTAATGTTTTGGTTTAGTATTAGTCCTTGCTATTGTCAAGGATATGAATGAACGGTCAGATAATAGTCGAGGTAGCAGATTCATTTGGACAATGAGGTGAGTAAAAGCACCTGATATAGCAAATATTAAATTCTTGCGTTTGAGGAGTGTGGAAATTAGAACAAGGTGTAAGCTATTGTCACAGGGTGTTGTAATCTCCAAAAATCCATCAGATTGAATCTAGTGCAGATGTTTAGCAAGGCCTTGTGAGATTTTGATGAATGGAGAGAGGATTTCGATTGTCTGTCTAGAGTTAAATCAAGAGGAAGATTAACATCTCTGCCCATTATTGTTAGTTCGTCTCCAGGGATATTTTTTAGGGTCTCACCCCTGGATTCTCAAAAGGGTACATCAGTTTCTGATGGATACATCTGCCAGTGGATTCCTCACCTTGCGAATATCCCCTGCGCCAGCAACATTCGGAAACTTTTGTAGCAGTCCACGCCGATGAGGTCGAAGTCGACGTCACCGAGACACGGCTCCGCTCGCGACTCCGCTGACGTCACCGGTTCCATAAGAAGACCTCGTTGGCGTGATGACGTCAGTTCCCTTTTTTCCGCACCGTCGACGCCAACGGATTTCGGGAATCGCTGTTGGTAGCTTCATTGTTACTTTCTGTTTCTCTGGGTTTTCTCAGTTTCTCTTTCAAGAAAGATGTCGACAAGGAAGTCGGGCTTCAAGCCTTGTAGTGAGTGCGGCAAACACATGATCACGGATCCACATGACGACTGTGTGTGGTGCTTGTCATCTGACCACAATGTGGATGGTTGTTCTTGCTGTCGCAAGATGAGCTCACTCAGTATCAAATGCCTGTTCCTGAGTTGTATTGGCGAAGCATTCTATACAATAGATACAACTCCGGGATAGGCATTCGATACTGAATGAGTAACATAACCGATATTATGCTTTACAAGTATAACATCACTTCGATAACTAGGACAAATGGCACTAAGGGATTCATCACAATAGAACATATGCTGTTTAGGTAATCCCAACATGACACGTGGTGGCCCAATCTAAACACCTCCCCACGCGCTAACCAATGAAATCACACCATATATTTTCCGATTACACATGGCATGTCTGGGGTCACCTGACCCAGGTTATGAGTTCTATATCTATTGTAAATACTCCTCCTAAATTGGACTATAACGTTTTTGTAGATGTTAAGCCCTGATGAAGGCATATCCCTGTACGAGATGTCGGGTGCTAGCTTCATTGCTCCCCTGTCTTTAGGCCTATGCACCTCCTACGTGGAGAATTTGATTACATAGATGCCTCCTAGCAACATCGGCCACGGTCATATAATTTCTAGATCACTGTTTTCACTAGAATGGGTGCAGAGCTCAGTACCCACCTTACTTGAGAGCGTAATTTGCAAAAACGATCACAGCAACTATCTTCTTGCGCTCATGCTGGAAGCTGTGAAACCAGTGAAGCATGAAACTTCAATAAGGCCCTCGGCCCAGATGGGTTACCGATAGATTTAATTAAATGGAACCCGGATTTCTGGGCCCCGCTCCTTTTGAATGTTTTTAACAATTTAATGCACGCCCCGCTACCTAGCACTTGGGCAAAGAGCATTATTGTCCCAATATTTAAAAAGGGAGATTGGTCTCAGCCTGGCAATTATAGGCCGATCTCATTGATTGATAATACCCTTAACATTTTGGGCAGAGTTTTATACAAAAAGATCCTTGAATGGTCAGAGGAGTGTAGTATTCTAGAGCCTTGCCAGTTAGGTTTCCGTAGCAAGGTTGGTACTAATGAACAATGCCTTAATCTCAACTTGTAATTGGGAAGTATACTATCGCTCGAAACTCCCCGGTCTATTTGGCCTTTATGGATTTGTCCTCAGCATTTGACCTTGTGAATAGGTCAAGGCTGTGGGCTATTCTACTGGCCTATGGGCTGGATGAGCCACTGGTTCATTTTCTGGCATATATCCATAAAGACCTCGAGGCACAGGTGAGGATAGGTAGTGGGGGAGAGGTCTCAGGAGTCATTAAGGTCAGAAGGGGGGTCAGGCAGGGATGTGTCCTAGCCCCCCTCCTTTTTATTATTTATATTAATAATCTAAATAAGTCTTTGGTACCTATGACCCAACATGTCCCCATGATTCTCGGGAGACCTCTTCCTGTACTACTTTACGCAGATGATGCGGTTCTTATAGGCAGCACTCCTAATTCTTTACGTATCCTAGTACAGTCCTTTGTTAAATTCATGGATAGTTTGGACTTGTGCGTTAATTTAAAAAAATCATTTTTAATGTCCTGTGGCCCTAGAAAACGCCAGCTTAGTTCTATTGTTGCCGGCAATCAAAAATTGACAAGTACCTGTACATTTCCTTATCTTGGAGTAGTCTTTGCTGCGAACGGCTCCTGGACTGAGCATCTTACTCACTCCAGGAGCAAGTTCTCAAAGACTATTAATTCTATTTTTGGTTTTCCCCGCCCAAAGAACACAGATGCTATTTTAGCTATTTTAATTTTTTTTAAATTACAATGTGTCCCTGTGGCCACGTACGGAGCTGAGATTTGGGGCACCACAGATAGTTCCTACATTCAGCAGGAAGAAAACCGGTTTTGTAGAAAGCTGTTGAGTATCCCAATCTCGACCCCACAATACATTTGCCAGAAGGAATTGAATTTAAATTATATATCTGATTTTATACGCGCTCGCCCAGCTCTCTTCTGGCTATCAGTCTGGAAGAATCAGGCAGCTACCTTAACTAAAAACATCATAACAGACTGTTTGAAGTGTGAGAAGGGGATGGATATTCCTTGGCTATCTCGAGTGTATCAAAGCTTATGCAGCGTCAATAAGGGCTGCATTTTCTTAAATCCTAGTAAAGCAGAAACTGTAAATAAAAGAGAACTTAGAAGCGCTCTTTATTCATTATATAACACCGTAAGAACTGTGTCGGACTCAAATAAACCTACTGTTTCCAGTTATATGGCCTGCGAACGGCACTGCTACCCTCTACCAAATTATCTCACCTTACCTATGAGTCGGTGGGAAAGGAGCCTCTTATTCCGCCTGAGGGCTGGGACAGTTAAATTTGCTTTGTGTTTCCCATTGGGTTATCATCCGAAACTCGATTCACTACCCTCCCATGTGACGGGGTGAGTGGCCAATCAATTCAACACTTTCTGTTTTTCTGCAAATATTACATGAAATATATCAAGTGGCTTCTTTTCCCATTTTTTAATAAGAGCAGGCCTATTAGTTTGGTTTCTGCTTATTCATGTATGCTTGCCTTGGCTGATGAAGACCTGGTTTTTCGTCTAAGCACATTTTTGAGAATTGCCACCAGGGCGCGTAAGACAGTGTCTAATCACTGAGTTTTATTCACGTACGGATAGTTCTTAGCCATCGATTGGATTAGTTTTATATATTAGTGATTTATTTATTATTGAGGACTCTTGTTTTATTCTGTCATCCGAATTTTATGATATTCTGTTTATACAACTGTAATTCTAACTATTATGTATTGTTACTTTTTTCCCTGTCATTTTTAACCATTGTCGTACTTTTATGGATACTATGTTTATCCGAATAAAGTTTTGTGAACTGAACTGAACTGAACTGAAACTTCAATACAAATAAGTACTAACACAAGTACTTTGACTGTCTCCCCAACTAGACCTGTAGGAGTCCTCAACCCCACAACTCCCTCTGCTAATATCTGGAGAAATTCCAGAACCAAGGGCACAAACATCCCAGTGGGAGGTCTAGGAGGCAGGGTCTGAGCCCACTGATGAAGGACAATCCAATGAGGTGTACTCTATCCCCGGCTTTTGCTGCGCAGTTATCTTAAACTGCGGCAATCATTGAATTATCAAACTATCGAATTACAAGCCACTGGAAAACACAGATATCTACTTCACGGACACTAAACCCAAATCAGGCACCCAGGCAGTAATTGAACCACCAACCGAAGAGGAGAAGAGTAATAATCCTGTAAGCCAGATGCTAGAGTCCATCACACACAAAGTCTTAATCAGCAAGCCAGCACATTACCCAAAAGTGGCAGGCAAAAAGGAGGGCAAAAATAGTAGCCTGATTGAAAGGAAAGTTTAAGGAAAGGAGGGGGAAATCACAAACAAAACACATAACAATGGATGAGGAGGAGTATTACAACTCTAGTGACCTTTTCACAGAGCCAGCAGAAGGACACAAGGAGAATCCGCTGTACCCAATATTTAGAAAGTCAACCACACATACCTACAAGCCCCCCCCACAATGGCAGATATAGAGGCGGAGAACACAACGAAACTGAAAGCGTCCCATAGGAAGAAAAAGCAAGTAAAAATAATTCCCTCAAGGTGTGAAACAAAAGGTAAAAGAGGTTGCTAAATCACCTGTCCTGACCTCATCAATGCCGCAGAAGTATAAATAATAAATCTTTCAGGGGGAAAATTGCTGAAATATTTAGAGAAGGCCCATTATCTCCGGGCAATCATATTCCAGCACAGACCTGGGTAAATTACTACAAAAGTGTGTACTCCACTGGTGACTGCATACCAGCCCTGGCAGAACGCAATGTCCCGTCGCAAAGGGGGTGCTTAATCATCTTGTGCCAAGAAGTAGAAATTGCAGTCCTGGAACAGAAGACTAACAAAGAACATGGTCCAACTCTGTACCAGTCGATATGTTTCGCATCAACTACAAGGCCTGCTCCATAGCCCTGGCTAAGATATTTAACGTGGTCCTGGGACTAAACAACGTCCCTTGTTTCTGGTGATTCCCCATCAAAGTCCTATTCCAAAAATGGAAATAAGCTGCTAACAAGTAACTATAGGCCAATATCGCTTCTGGACAGTTCCGTGAAATACTTTGGGCGTGTCCTAAACAGGTTGCATGTCTGGACCGACAAAAACACTGTCTTTATAGACGCACAGGCAGGGTTTCGTAAGGCTATCAATACTATCCATCAAGCCGTACAACTATACATGGTGTGTGTCAAATACACGTAAATGCTCAAGTGTCCCCTTTATCCTTAATTGATCTTACATCAGACTTTGCCTTCGTAAATAGATCAAAATTGTGGAAAACGCTTAACGAACAGTGTGTTGAATATCTTTTACAAGCCATCAAAATTCTACACAATGACTCGCATGCCTGTATTCATTATGGAAGTAGAGGAGAATGCACCCCTTATTTCAACATCTATTTAGGGTGTCAGAAGTGTATCCTTCCCCAATTCCTATTCTCCGTCTTTCTGAGCAATTCTGAAAAATTCTTATTTAAAAGTCACACAGGTGGGAGGAGCCTAGCGCGCATCCAAGATGGTCGCGTGAGCACAGGGCTCCCCGGACCCTTGCTGCTCCTCGGAATTTATCCTGAGAATATCCTGATGTGGTTTATGGAATCTGACAGATGAAGACCGGCTGAGCACGTATCTCTTTTCAGAACTCGAATCGGACCTGGGAATCCTGAGTTGTCGTTGTTCGAACTTTTGGGACCCACCAGACGGAGGTGCCCGGGGCGAAGGTGAACCGTGGAGCCGTGTCGTAATTGAACAACAGCGGCTGCAGTGCGGTGCCAGTGGCCGCTCTACCACTTTCGGTTTCACTTTCGGACTTCAGGGGGCTGGCCTGCGAATGCACTTGTTGTGGCGGGGTGTTTCCTTGGCCTCTGCGCGAGGCCTTGTCTCCGCCTGCCACTAGTGTGCCCATCGCCTTGGGTCCCCCCGCACCGCTATATTGTGGTCTCTGGTGAGGCGCTGGTCTGCGGTGCCGGTGCCCCTACGACTCTTGATCGGCGGTCCCCTTCGGTGTCCGTGACCACATGGGGGGCAAGGGGGGCCCCGAGGGGCGTAAGACTAAGGCCTCCCTCCGCGGGGGACCGGTCCAGGCCAACAACATGGACCGCTACACTCAGGGCAGAGGGTCCCCTGGAGCGACCGGCCCCCCCCCCCCCGGATGCCGTCGGTGGTGGCACGACCGTCTCTCCGGAGCTTTCCCTGCAGGACATCATGGGCGCCATTGATGGCATCAGGGAAACCATCGCCACGCAATACGAGGCCCTGGCCCGTAAAATCGACACGGTGGCAATCGATGTCAACTTAATTCGGGCAGATCTCTCCAAAACTAACGAGAGGGTTCAGGCTCTCGATGTGCGGACCTCCACCCTTGGTACGGATGTGTCGGACCTGCAGGCCGCGCTTGGTGACATTAAGGCGGTCAACGATCAGATGGCCCGGCGGCTGGAGGACTTCGAGGGACGGGCCCGACGCAACAACATCCGTGTCATAGGCGTACCGGAGTCCACTGACAGCCGCCCGGTTGACCTCCTGGTCGAGGAACTCATCCTCCAACAGTTGGCCCCTGCAGGCCTAAGTAAGTTCTTTGCCGTGGAGCGGGCCCATCGAGTTCCGGGCGGTCGGCCACGGCCGGGGGCCCCCCCGAGGCCTATCGTGGCCAAACTGTTCCACTATAGAGACCGAGATGCGATTCTGCAGGCCTCACGGGTCCACGGCCCGGTTCGTCATGAGAACTCATCCATTATCTTTTATCCGGACTTTACCCAACTTGTCCAGAAACAGCGGATGGGATTCCAGGGGGTGAAGCGTCGTCTCCGTGAACTGGGCCTAAAGTACTCTATGCTCTACCCTGCAAAACTCAGAGTGGAACATGAGGATCGGACTGCCTTTTTTGACTCTCCTGTGGCCGTGAGTGACTGGCTGGACTCGCTGCCGGACAGAGGTGACCGTCCCGGGCCCTCTGCAGGCGCCGAAGGTGACGGGTCCCCTTTGGAGTGACTTTCGGTCCTTGATTTTGCCATTTTGCATTGTTCAGCTTTTACTTCTTTTGTTCATTTTGTCTCACTAGGACCTGTGTGGGGGGCGGGCGGGGACGGGTCCCTTTCCTCCTCCGGGGTCTTTTCGTAGAATGGGGTTAGTAGGGCGACAGGCACACTGCAAGTTGGGGGGGTTTTCTGGCCCGCAGGGGTGCAGGGTGGGGGGAGTTGGATTTGGGGGGGGGTTGGGGGGAGGGAGGGGTTGTTTTGCTGTGTGTTTTTTGTTCGCAGGGCGAGGTATTGATTTTTGTCCAGATTCGGGAACTGTGCTACTGACTGGGGGGCCTTTGATCTATTGGAGGGGATGGGGGGGGACGGGTTGAGACTGATGTCATGGAACTTCAATGGGTTGGGGGATCGTATCAAACGGGGTGTAGTACTGCAGTATTTGCGTCGTCTGACTCCTGATGTGGTGTTTATCCAGGAGACGCATCTGGTTGGCAATGTTTGTCATGCAATGAACAGGGGGGGATACCGCCTCGTGGCCCATTCTGGTTTCACAACTGGTTCCAGGGGGGCGGGCATTCTCCTGCGATCCTCACTTCCGTTGGATATCACTAGGGTAATCTCGGATGACAGAGGGCGCTATGTGTGTCTGACTGGGAGGTGGGAGGGGCAGCCCCTTTCCCTGGTCTCAGTTTACGTCCCCCCGGGCCTCCAGAACTCCACCTTCGCGGACTTGGGTCGAATGCTGCTTGAACTTCCGGATGGTCTTTTGCTTATGGGCGGGGACTTTAATTCGGTGGTTTCGGGTGACCTGGATCGTCACCCACCCAGGGCCCTCCCCGCTGCCCAGGCATGGCTTGGTGGCCTGCTGGAGACCTTCGGCCTGGTGAATAGTTGGAGATTAATGCATCCGACCCAATGTCAGTACACCTTTCACTCTGGGGCGCATGGGAGTCTTTCTAGGTTAGACTATTTCCTTATGCCCGCGGCACAGACTGGTCGGATTCGAGAGGTTAGGCACCTGGCGCGGGGTATTTCCGATCATTCCCCGCTGTGGCTGCTCTTTGACACCGAGTCGCGGTCTGCAGGGCGGATTGCTCCCATTAACCCGTGGTACCTGCGAGACCCTATGACTCGCGACAGCCTGGTTAAGGCTATGGACCAATACTTCCTTGAAAACGAGGGGTCGGTGTCGTCCGCAATGTCCCTGTGGGAAGCCTTTAAAACCGTAATCCGCGGACACGCCCTCTCCCAGATAGTGGTGGCTAAGAAGCTCAAGAGTGAGGCAGTGGTGAAGCTGGAGGCTGACATCTCGGGGCTGGAGTCGGCCTTGGAGACGGGTGTCACTCCGGACGGGCTCCATGCCCTCAGCCTGAAACAGTTTGAATACAGGTCTCTTGTCACTGACGCTGCCAAAACGATGTATAGGGAGCAGCAGGGTCGATTGTATGATGCCGGGGACAAGGCGGGAAAGTTGATTGCGTGGCTGGATAAGAAGGAGAGAGTGAATCGTGTGGTCCCGGAGCTGTGTGTCTCGGATGGAGTGTGTGTTACTGAACCTGGTGAGATTGTGGAATGTTTCGCTGACCACCTCCGGGCCGTGTACTCCCCGGTGACTGATAGGGATGAAGAAGACTCTTGCCTTCTGCTGAGGGATATTGCTTTGCCCGGCCTGTCCGTCGAAGACCGAGAGCAGCTGGACGCCCCCTTGTCTGTAGATGAAATTGCAACTGCGATTCGGTCCCTTCGTTCGGGCAAGGCGATGGGTCCCAACGGGCTGCCTATTGAATTATATAAGTTGCGCCCGGATAAACTCGCGCCCTTCCTCCGTCGTATGTTTCAGGAGTCCCTTGAGGCAGGCTCCCTTTCTGACGACCAGCGTCTGGCTACGATAGTCGTGATCCCCAAGGACGGTAAGCCACGAGATCGCTGTGCCTCCTACAGGCCTATTTCACTGCTAAATGCAGAGCCTAAAATCCTGGCTAAAGTCCTTGCCAATCGTTTGTTGAGCGTCATCTGCGATTTGATTCATCCTGATCAATGCGGCTTCATCCCTCACCGTAACACCGCTCTTAACTTGCGGCGTCTTCACGGCGCCCTCGCTAGGGCGGAATACCTCTCCGAACCAGCCGTGCTGGTTTCTTTAGACGCCACGATGGCCTTTGACACCATCGAGTGGCCATTCCTCTGGGCTGTCTTGACCAAATTCGGCTTTGGGGAGGGATTTCTTGGCTGGGTGAAGCTTCTTTACACGAGACCCATGGCTCAGGTGGTAGTTAATGGGCGGGTCTCTCGGCCCTTCGCTCTCGGTAGGGGTACGAGGCAGGGGTGCCCGTTGTCCCCTCTGCTCTTTGCTCTTGCCTTGGAGCCGCTCGCTGCTTGGCTCCGCTGGGAGCCCTCGATCAGAGGGATCCGGTGGGCCCCGGGCTTCGAGGATCGGGTCTCGTTGTATGCGGACGATATTCTCCTGTATCTCACCTCGCCGCGGCAGTCGCTTAATGTTCTCTTTGATGTTCTGACTTCCTTTGGGAGAAATTCGGGTCTAACGATCAACTGGTCTAAATCCTGTGTCTATCCTATCTCCGGTGACCCTCCTCTCTTGCCGCCTCGGCTTCCGATCCAATTATCTCTGTCCGGCTTTAAATACTTGGGAATATACGTCTCGATGGACCCGGTGGCTCGCTATGAGCAGAATCTCCTGCTTCCACTTCGGCGTTTGAGGGAGGACACGGCTCGGTGGTGTAAGCTGCCCTTGTCCCCGCTGGGTCGGGCAGCACTGTTTAAAATGATGTCCCTTCCCAGATTTCTCTATGCACTTCAGAACTCCTTCGATGTTATTCCTGTGTCCTACTTTCGGGAGGTGGAGAGCCTGCAGAGGAGACTGGTGTGGGACGGACGGGCGCGTATCGCTCTGGCAAAGCTTACTCTCCCCTGGTACGACGGGGGCATCGCGCTTCCCGACATTCGCAGGTATTATTGGGCCTCACAGCTATCGGCCATTAACCATGCCACGTATGCGCCTGGCTTGAATTCGGCGTATGAGATGGATAAATTCCTGCTTCCCGGCGGAAACTATAACAGGGCACTTTACTCCAGCTCGGCTGGACGGACCCTTACGGGCCCTACTAAGATTGCGGTACGGATCTGGAAGGCGGCCAATGTAGCCCTGGGCTGGAGTGAGCGATTAACATGTGCTACTCCTCTGTTTGCCTCCGACCGCCTGGGAAGCCTCTGGACAACGAAGGGGTTTGAACGTTGGGACACGATTGGTATTAGTAGAGTGGGAGACTTATGGATTAAGGGTGCGGTTAAAACATTCGCGGCGCTCCAGAGCGAATACGAACTTACGGAAAGGGAGTTCTTCCGCTACGCCCAGATTCGGCATGCCCTGCTCTCTGTTTTTGGGGAGGGGACCAAGATCCCGGCTTCTTCGCCCCTCGAGGACCGCATACTCGATGGTCATGTCCCCGACAGTACTATCTCATTAATTTATAAAAAACTTATCAATAATCGGGCTGACCTCTTGGTGCGCCTCCGGGAGGCGTGGACGGGGGATGGGGTGGAACTGGACGACGAGGACTGGCAGTCCGCTCTGTCGTCCCCCAAGGAAGTGGCCATTCCAGCCCGTCTCCGCCTGGTCCAACTTAAGATTCTCCACCGGGTGTATGTGACGGGTCCCCGTTTGGTCTCGATGGGATTTTCTGAAGACGGGCTCTGTAAGCGGGGATGTGGACTCAGAGCCACCTTTCTCCATATCCTTTGGGAGTGTCGCGAGGTGGCGGAATACTGGCGCCGGGTTCATGTGGTCATGGGACAAGTCACCGGGGTTGTGCTGCTGCCGGAGGTGCGTCGCTGTGTCCTGAATGTGTGGGAGCCCAATGATTATAACGCGGCTCAGACTCGGTGGGCGGCCCTGGGGAACATGATTGCCAAGAGAGATATAGCGCAGCTTTGGGGTTCCCAGCGGCCTCCCACCGTGTCCGTATGGAAGGAGAACATGGACTGGTGCATGTTCAGGGAGAAGACTGTGTATGTGGCTCGTGGTAAACCGGGGGCATGGGGTAGAATCTGGGGGCAATGGAACGCGTATCGTGGGGGTATCTGTATTCCCCCCCTAGTGGACACTGATATTGCTTTGTCCCCCTGACCCTTGATGGTTCCTTGCGACTTTTGTAATAACCGAATATAGACGTTCCTCTCCCGAGACCCCCCCCCCGACCTATCAGTACTCCTTCCGCTTGATAGCTATTTGAAGGTCTGAAGTAGAGTCCCCCGGATGTAGCCTGACCCACATTTTTTGCCCTTACGCCTCGCCTTTTGTTTTTTATTTGTTATTTATGTTAAACCTATGTATCCTGCTTCCCTAGGACTATCCGGAGCCATGTACGGGGCTGGGCCCCGGGAGTCGACAACTGCCTTAACATCTGTATGATCCTTTCTGAATCTAGCGCCGGCCCTGGTGGTTGTAGGCCCATGCTTGTAATTGATTTATTGTTCAATAAAATTTTCAAAAAAAAAAAAAAAAAAAAAAAGTCACACAGGTGTACCAAAGCTAGGTAAGGAACATTGTATACAACTGCAACACTAGCACACTCAGTAGTTATTGTAACAACATCTGTAATGGATATTCATTGATGAGAACCCAGTTTTTCATACAATTAACGGTCCTATTAGAGAATCAATGAATTTTCACTATTGGTTTATTTCGTTCTAAAACACTTCCAGCATGAGAGCTGCCAACACATGTTTCGTCTTTAAAGACTTTTGCAATATTGAAAATACAGATATAGTGCATAATGTTGATGTCCTTATACAAATTTCAACTGTTGTACAGAATTTCTTTTTTTTACTACAATATACAAGAAAAACTCTTAACAGTGTAATGCAAAGGGAGAAAATCTAATGAGTAGCAGATGAAAATATATATAAAGAAGATGAGATAAAAGAGGGAAAGATCACAAACGTCCAATGTAAAAATGGTGCTATTACACTCTTCCAAAACCTCTGAAATAACAAAAAATGAGTGGGTAAATATGAGATATCCCCTACTCAAGTCCGAGATAAACTTGACATTTTATGTGATAGTGCTACTTATATCTCTACACTTGGGTGGGTGTGTAAACACAGTATCACATCCATCACTTTTATGTGGGGTTATTTTGGATCAATACTTTTGGTGAAGGGCATGACTTTGGAATCACGTTTCATCCAAGCACATTTTTATACTTAAAAAACATCTTTCCCTCTTTATTTCATCTTCTTTATGTATATTTTCATCAACTACTTCTTAGATTTTCTCCCTTTGCATTACACTGTTAAAAGAGCTTGTCTTGTATTAAAAAAATAATAATTCTGTACAACAGTTGCAATTTTTATACGGACATCAACATTATGTACTATATCTGTATTTCCAGCCTTGAAAAAGTCTTTGAAAGACAAGATACGTGTTGGCAGATCTCATGCTGGAAGTGTTTAAGAACAGAATAAAACAGTGAAAATTCATTGGATCTTATTAGTGGCGTCCGTGGGAAAAGTATCAGCTTGATTCTCTAATAGGACAGTTAATTGTATGAAATACTGTATTCTCATCAATGAATATCCATTACAGAGGTGGTTACAATAAGTACTGAGTGTGCTAGTGTTGCAGTTCTATAAAATGTTCATTTGGTGTACATAAGGTTTCTAATGTATAAGGGCCGCCTTTGGTAATATGGGTAAGAACTGCGTAAGCACCTCCTCAGACATATGATTTGAATGTATGTTTTTCTCACTAACAATTTAAGATATTACATTTCTGTATGAGGGGCGGACATTTTCCCATAGGAGTCTACTCTGACCACGTTTAATTTTGTTCAAAGCTAGGTAATAGTTATCCTCCTGTTTGCAGTTGATGCAGTAACACTATCCTGCACACAAAATTAACCGCTCAGGAGGCTAGGTAGTTTTGAAAGTTACTGCTGTGTTAAAGACCTCCTTATCAGCATGCAAAAGACTAAAATAAAGCGAATGAGATCAGCTACACTTCTGATAAAATCTCCAAGAATCGCTAGCCAGGTACCCGAAATTATCAAGAAATATGACTACCTGGGGATCTCCTTTAATAACAAGCTGTCTTGGGGAGTTCACGTTTGGCAAGGCAGCTAGCACTTTACAGCGGTCTGTCATCACCATTTTGAGGCTCAAACACAAGAATAGCTGCCATTCATTGAGTGCTGCAAAAAGTATTGGCAGCAGCAATTTGCGGTGCAGAATTAAGGGGCTATACTAACAGCAAACAACTCTTAAAAATGAAAAATTCTTTAGTAAAATCACTATTGCACCTGAACCCTGGCCCACAGTTTCTGCCTTTATAACTGAAATTGGACATGATCCCTATTTCTGAGCTCATAGCCTTAGCCCCAGTTCTGTATTGGCTGCGCTTAAATCATAATCGCCACGGAGAATCATATGTGGGAGCAATGCTCGAATTGTCTGCCATATGAAGAATTCATCTTAATCCCTGGGCAAACTATGTAAGAAAATGCCTAAATAGTCTTGGCGTTGAGCTTCTCTGTTTATAACCAGCCCACATCACCAGTGCAGGAACTACTATGCTGGAAGAGGTGTGGCGCAGCGGCCAGGGTGCCTGACTCCGGACCACTGTTGTTCACGGTTTGATCCCCGGCACCGGCGGCAGTTCAGCCCAGCACCATGTGACTCTGAGCAATAGCTCGCTTAATCTTCCCGAGGGCCCCCAGCTCCGGGAAACCACTTCGGAGGTAGCTGGTCGCTTTACAAATTCAAGGTTAATATGCTGAAAGAAGCATTTTGGCATGCTTTGGCTGTGCACACATGCCAATTTTTGGCCATTCCGCGTTTTCCGCAGAACGCCAAATTATCCAACTCCGCGAGCTGAACGGAATTTACCGCCCAGACCTACTCATGAGTACTACTCCAGGATACTGATAAGAGCCAGGTGGAGAGTCTTCAAGCTTTTTTGTGCTTATGTTTTGGGTACTCCGGTTGGGACCAACACTGTCACCATTTGCTGTGAGAGCCATTAACTTTGACAAAAACTGTGTCTGCTCTGCAGAAGGACGAGTAAATTCTGAAAAAGAACCCTCCAAAATGGTTGTCCAAAATGGTTGTTGGGCATTGACCGTAAGATCTAAACCATGACACTTGGTTCCAGTTCCAGATTTTTTATTACCAGGCGAGAAAGTGCTAAGCGGAATCTTTGAAATAATGATGAGTTTCAGGGCTAGAATTTTTTTTTTTTCAATAATTTCATTATTTACCATTCTCAAGAACCATCAAGAACAGATTAAGCAACATTTTGCCTACCATGCTCCGTTTACATAAACAGATCAAATCAACAATGCAATCTTGTTTCCATATGTGCAGTTATCAATGCCTTACAGCCGAGTATTGCCCTCCCAACAGTATATATCCTGCATGACTGATCTGGGGTTGACAGCAGGTATTCAGTCAGGGGTCCCAAATGTCTTTTGGCCTTTAGGGTCTCAGTAGCTCCTCCACATAGAGTTCCAGTTGGGTTCTACAGTAGGCCAGATCCGACAACCATTGTTTTTCTTGTTGGTTTTTCTCATTTACCCCAGTGTAGTGTGACTCTCCTCTTTGCCTGTAGGAGTGCCACTGCTACAAACTTGTGATTAACCGGCTACAGGCCCTTGACCAATTCCAACAGGCACACACCAAGATCTTAGCTCACTGGCTCTAGCACAATGCCTGTTGTGTTCATGGAGAGGTCGTCTCTGGAGATTCTCCCCCTCTAGTTGAATTTTAAACTACATCCTGTACCACGCACTTCATGACAGTCACATTGTTAGGGACTGTTTCAGTTTTAACTATTGCTACTTCTCTCATTACTTGCATCCAACTCAATTTGCAAACTGCATTTTTACAGCAGGAAACCCACAATTGTAGGAAACCACGCACAAACAGTGCAAGAATGAGAACCGGCAGTAATGACGAACACAAACCACTGGGTAAGCCAGGCAAATCAGCCTTCATACCATTCCCGCTCCAGGGCACCTCCCTCCTTACGCATGTCCGTTTGTAGTCGATGCAGTGTTTGGATGGCAAGAGTGAGCATCCCGTTATCCATGTTGTTGCCTGGGATGAACATGCAACAGGACACACCGATCTTGGCGCACAATCCTCCCTCCATTGCAGTCATCAAGTCCAATACATCTCAATGTTGCATCACCATGAGGCGAATGGCTCTTAGTTTTTCCTTGATCTCTTTAAGACTGAGTTCAGAAATGTTCATCATTTTCAGCATCTGCTATCTGGTTATTTGTAACCTGCGGGCGTTTGCTTTCATCTGCACGATGAAAAGGGATACAGACCCTCATGCATTTACTTGTGTGTCAGTAAACAGTCTGAATGCTTCCAGAATGTCCTTGAGCTGAGCCCAACCAAAATAATCAGCAGTTCTTTTCTCTCAAGCCTGATGCAATAGAGTTGTCCTCTTCCGCATCGGATTTTGGAACAACCCTGACCGATCTTCTCCAGGGATGACCAGGTGTGTATGGTGACGAGGGAGCAAAGTCCATGCCATCTGTGGACAAGCTGACCGTTTGCAAATGCCCCATTCCATGTCCAATATGTGCAGTATTGCGCCGCAGTTTTCATTCTTGCCGAGTGGAATCGTTCCTTTACCTCTGAAAAATACAAGAAGTACAGTGTGCCTTTCTGTACAATTAGGCGTTGTCCCTACCCCTCTAACCGCTTGTACCAATCTATCTCAGTGTCCCATATTTCCTGGCAGGGGTTATCTATGCTGGTATTTATCCCTCCTCTGCGTGACTCATTTCCCTTTGTGTCGTTAATGTGGATTGCCTTACAATGGAACTCCATGTCTGCCGTCCATTTGAGACCTCACCAGACACAGTAAGGGCCACACTGGGACAACAGATGGAAGCGGATATGTTTGTGCACCGATGCGGTGGCTTTGCTGCCTCCAAGAATCTCTTTTCAGAAAAGTCTTGGGGCCAAACAGTATCTTCCCCTATGTTTCCCCATCTGCGCATCTTATCTAGCTCTGTTTAAATCTTGTTAGACTCAATGAAAAGGTACACATGCTGTGGGATTGGTCTCGTAGCAAGTTACGTTTACTACTACTCTATGGGGTTCAACTCAGTTGGCCCTAATCCTACATAGGTACGGGTGGAGGATACATTTTGCTTTTTCTGGGGCACCTATTGCGTGTGGCATCAGTGAACATACATAACATGACATGGCTGATGTCTGGGCACCCATGGCAATCATGTGCTGATACCATGTGTTTTGTAAGAGCGCGCTGTGTAGTGCATTTGGAATACTAGTTTTGGGTTCAGTATAATTGCAAATGGTGTGGAAGAGGTCCTTACTCAAGAGCTGTAGAAATGTCAGGATAGGCTCCATTTGACTTGGCAGATTTCTGGCTATGGATGGATGATCACACCCATACTAAACAGAGGGTATATAATGGTACAATAATACATAATCTTTGAAACGTGGAGGCCTTGGGATGATTTCCAGAGGAGATATCTGCAGTCCTCTGGCTATCAGGGTTTTTCTTTTTCTTTGGTGAAAGGGTGAAAGAGGTTGTTTGCAAATGTCATTAAAAAAACCAGAGTCTGTGGTGTTTGACCTGCACACTTGGGCCATATTGGGGTTCTGAAAGTAGTCTCTGAAGAGGTGATGGGCCGCTGTAAGGGAGGTGCACTGGGAACTTGACTGCAGACCCACTGGATAAGAGCTATCATTTGTAGGTTAGTTTAGAAAAACATGCATACTTATGTATCATCATAAATCAACCTTGGGGGCTCCTATGTCATTCCTTTTAGTGATGTGGTCTTTTTCGTGTGCACAATTTTAATGGGGCACCAGATGTGGCGTCAACTGGGGTAGCTATTTTTAAATAAAACTGTGAGTGGTTATTCATGGGTCACCTGGGTTATTTCCTCATGGGTCATTGTCTCTCATCCCTCACCAGAGCGGGAAAGGACGCTTTAGTATGCGGGTAACCCCATATGCTTAGCTGCTGTTTATGGGCATTGTCAGTCTTCTAGTCACCTACTTTCGCCAAGGTGTGTGGAGGTAATTTATCCATGCTGCTTGTGTCTTTTGATCTATGCATGCGTGGGGCAATGTAGCAGAGAGTGTGTGTCACAATTGGGTGTTTAACAATCTCACCGTACTCTGAGGTCACATGTTTGCCCCTCTAGCTCAGGCATGCTGGTTGTAGTGTGATTCTCCCTAGTGGCACCAGGTGTTCTGGCCACTCCTTTTTTGTAGAGACTTCTTTTGGGCTTATTTTTGCAGGTCTTTGGGTGCGTCCTTAGGTCTAAATATGATTTGCTGTCTCTACTGTTGTGTACCGGCGGAGGGGCCGGAGAACTGTCCGTGGCCCCTGATTTTTTTGTGCTAATGTCGGAGATCAAGCCTATGGGTCATTCCAGGACTGTGTGTGTTAGGCTTTGTGAGGTGGCTAATCACTAGGCGATGGACCATTATTTTCGGATCTCTTGCACTAAGCTTTGATGGACATTTGTGAACTCCCTCCCTCCCGGCACCCCGTCTCCCACGGATCCAGGAAATTTGGCCTGCTGCTCCCAGCTGTGGCCAGTGATGTCTAGCCAGCAATACATTACCCTCGTTGTTTGGAAGGACATGACACAGCAAGCAGGCTTTGGATGCTTGGAAAATGTTGAGGAGAGGAGGAGGTAACCTTTCGCTGAGGTAAGGGTCCGGCGCAAGGCCAGAATTTCATCAAAAGTCGCCCGATGTGGGTAAAGGACTGAGAGGGCTGTTGGTTATGGTGAACCTCCACACCATCATCCCAAGTGTGCAGGACATGTGGCTCCTGATACTGTAACATTAGTTTGTTTGGGAACCCAAAGGGAGCCTCCATTGGGCTAGAGGCAGTCGACAGCGGTTGGGACAACATGCCATGAGGGAATTTTGGTCTCGGGCCCGAAGCTCGAAAATGGGGTCCCTTTGATCTTATGATAGGAACCTGTCCCAATTGGACTTGGTTGAGGGGATGTGGGTGCCTGTTTTTATGCGCTGGTCAAGGGAGCCACTCTGCCCCCTCATCAAACTGTCCCCCCACCAGGGTGTGGCCAGCGAGCTTCACCCCGGGACATCGGCAGCAGAGCGGAGCCTAGACCCCCACAGGCACCTGAATATCAGACTCTAGCAAGGATTCCCGAATGATAATGCGTACAGCAGCCCTGAATGTTTCTTGAATGCAAATAAAGGTTTGAGTTTTCTCCTATTGTTGTGTCACTAATCTTTATTGTTGAAATGAGTTCTGAAGTGCGCATGAAATTGGGGTTTCATGTTGGGGTTTGCGCTTGGTGCCAATTTGGGTTTTGCTTAGCATGAGGGTATTGCCTCCCCAGACAGTCAACCCTCCCTGTCGTGATTGTGGCCCCAGTCCTTGTTGGGCTGGTTTCCCTGTCTGCTGTTGTTGCCATGTGTTCGGCCAACCACCCGGTACTTGTTGCGGGGGTGTGCTTGCTGACTGATTTTCCGGCGTCTCAATGTAAGGTGCATTCAGGTTGGTCTGGGCTTGATTTTGTGGATGGGGATTTTGTGGGGACTGCCCTAGATTTATCGATCTTTGCTCATGATACACGTTTAACCAGCATCAGTCGGCCATGTGGCCCATTCTGTGGCAATAGAAACATTCTCCGCGGTCTGGCTGCCGCCAGCCTCCATGACCTCTGCCGTTAGGACTGGGTGGAAACCCTCTGGGGTTCTGAGGCGGAGCTCCCTTTAAGACTTGTGTCATGTGCACGCTTGCGGTCAACGCCGCAGTTTTGATGGTGGTCTTTTTCAATTTGTTGGACCCGCTTAACGATGTCACGTTTGGCTTGCTCCTGTTTTATCCTGTCCTTTTCCTGTTTCTTTCTGTAGTATGTAATGTGTAGGGCCTGTATTTCTCACCTGATTTTGGTGTCTAATCCTACTACGCTGCCAGTCCACTGTATTTCGGTGGGCAGCCTTTTTTTGAGGATGTTATAGAAGAATGCCTCCTGGGGGCCTGTGTCAGTCCATGGCTGTCCCATCTCTTGTCCCCATCGTTCCCTCATTCTGTCTAGAAAGTTGGTTACAGTCTCCTCTGGTTTCATGCTTCCTGCCATCAATCCTCCTACATCTGGGCTGTCAGGGACTATTTCAGTCAGGACCATCCATATCTGGTGCCTAAATGAATTGAATGTGACCCGTCATGCTCGATGTTGGTCAACATGACTGCTGGGATTCCGGCTCATGTGAACTCTGTGTTGGTCTGCTCTCCGATGAGGCTGCTGAGCAGACTCTTGACATCGCCTATTGCTAGGTTTATTCCAGCCGCGGCTGCTGCAGGTAAGAGCAGTGGGGCCGGCTGGGGGGGATTTCAAGAGACGACCACAAGGGAAACATAAATAAATAATTAATTTGCCCTCCTGGTCATCTCTCGAAATCCCCCCCCAGCGGGCCCCACTGCTCTTACCTGCAGCGGCCGCGGCTGGTTTATTCCCACAATGTTTTTCTCAAAACATGAGATCCATTTTCCTGCCCTGTAGTGCCCCCACCTTCTCAGGCAATCCTGTAAGTAAGGGAAGTTTCACTTAGAATCTCTCCCTCCATGCCGGATGCACTCTTTTGCGACGGCCATGTCTTCTGCTTCGAAGGATCCCTCCTCACATACTGACCCTTCCTTTCAGTCCAATGGGCTAGCTAGCCGGTGACAGAATGGGCTCGCAAAGAGCTCGCCTTCTTCTCTAGTCACTATCTCTCTGGGAGTCAGTTTGTCTACCGGCACATTGGGAGGAGCAGCAGACGTCTTCATCGCTGCTCTCCTCGTTCATGCGTAAAGCGACCATGTTACTTGTCTTACATCCTAATTGGGTTTGAACTACGCTACCTTGATCTCTTATTTCCAGGTCGGCCCCTCTCTTACACTGATGATCTGGTGAGGTTCGGGTTCGGAGCCTCCTCTCTGGTTCTTCTTTGAACTCCTCTCTGTGTGGAGCCCTGCGCTTGCCCTGCTTTTTCCCAGGGCTCTGTTCTCTCTTGACGCTTCCACGGCAAGAGCTCTCTCTCTTTACATCCTTAACATGTGCCTCTCCTCTAACTCACGCCTGGGCTGCCTCCTTCATTCGGTGCTGTGTGTGGAACTCCTTGGTAGGAATTTGCCCTCAGATTCACTTTGTGTCGTCTCTTCCACTGCTTGGGCATACACTGGGGGAGTATACCCTGTTGCTCCCCCTTCAAGGTCGGACCCAGCAGACTGGGACCTGTTTCCTCTCCCCCCACTAGTGGTGTCACTGTCCAGAACTGCTATGAACCTCCCAGTCATCTGAGAGTGTTCTGCTGGACAGGTTGGATTGCAGGCTCAACGCGCCGCTGGGGCTTGATAACGATTGATGGGGAGTAAACTTCAGGGAACTCTAGCACAGAGCTGGGGTGAGGCTGAAATCGTCTGGCTTGCCAGTCTGGTAACCTCCCAGTCCTAGCTCTAGTGGCTCGCTGTCTGGTGGGGGGTCCTCTGGCTCCCACAACAGGCAGAATGGTGTATCCTGTAGCAGGAGCGGCTGGGATGGGAGGCATCAGGGAGAGCACCTCCATTCCTGTATACAGTGATGGAGGTGCATACACCCGGCTTGCGTGTTCTGGAACGGGATTGTCAGTCTAGGCCACCTCGAAGATTGCCTGCAGTGCCTCTCTTCTGTACTTCTTTTGCCCTACACATTTGGTCCCAATGTATGTTCTTGTGTATTCTATAATGATGGTGTCGAAGGTTCCCCCATCTGGCCCGGGGAACGTGTGTGCCTTCGTGCGTGCTTGCCATTCAAGGCAAAACTTACCTAGTTTTTAGACTGCGTGGGGAATCTAGTTTGCATGTGGTTTAAAGACGACTCCAAGATTTAGTTGGAAACTTTTCAAGGAACCAGTATTTTCTAACTTCTCTGGTAAAATAATCCTGAATTCTACTCTGATCGTGGGGAAATATGTACACAGGGTTATGCTTGCAATAACTACTTCAATAGGAGCTCAGCCTTGGACATAGATGCATTGAAAATAGACTTTTCACAATACATAAATCAACAATGCATATGGAGGCTCACAACCTGAAAAAAAAGTGCAATGGTTAAATTGAAAACATTGTGAATTTGTAGCAGCTGAATAGCAGATATGGAACAACGGTTTGTGGGATTGACCACTTCTTAATACAGACAAAACATTCAACATAAAATGCAGTTGCAATAATTTGCCAGCATCACAACATCAAGAATGTAACATCTGAACGCCAAAATTACGAGAAACGGACACAGAGACAGAAAGAGACAGAGAGAAGAAAGAAAGAGCAAAAAACACTGACAGAAAAATAATGACTTTGTCAAAAATACCTTAGCCTTCTCCTAGCACATGCTGCCTGATGCATGGTACACGGGACTAAGTGAGCCTGATAGTCTGTCAATATCGGTTCTGGGACAAAGATATCAACAATAAATGCGGAGAAGAAGAAACCACTTGACAACCACAGGTCATCCTTTGCCAGGCACAAGCTACACCGAATCTACAAGATCCAAATGTTCCCTGAGGTCTGAATTACACCCTATGTCACACCAGTGGTCGATGCAAATAACACCTCTCACTTCTATCAGATACTACCAGTGTTAAGAAACCGACAGCACTGAGAAAACCCTTTTAGACTAAAAAAAAAGATCCAGGTGTTGGCCCTAAATCACACACCTATGCGTACCATCTGTGTCATGCCCAGTGGTCCAAGCAGTGAGGCCTCAACCCTGTACCACACCCAGGTGACAAGCGTACCATTTATGTCATGACAAGCGGTCCAATAGACTATACAACCTTCACCTTTCCTAGCGTGCTGACTGTCAAAAAAAAGGTGACCTCTTCAGGATCACCTGAAAGGCTGCCTTGCGACTACTTAGTTCGGACACGTAAAATAGCCAATATGTCAGATTTCTGTTAGTGGCAGGGCACTCAGGTTAAATTGATGCGCTTCTTCCTAGTTTGTCTTATGCCAAATGCCGGGACTAAGGATCAGATATAGCCTCTTACTTACTGACGGCGGCTTCAGGATGGACCTCCGTCCCGCGCAGATGTGAATCCATTCAGGTTGGGTCCTTTTCATTCGGCTACAGTTGGGTTTGAAGAACCAATCTCTCCAATCTGGTTCACCAAAATGTTGCTGGAATGTGAATTTACCTTGAAAAAACAAAAGACAAGTGGCATTTGGCAAAACCGGAACAGTTGGTTTCATTAAATGCAGCAGCCGGGAAACAGTTAAAGAAGCGGGTCTAAGGACTGTCTCAACATACAATTGTTCTGAGTGGCATGTCACAGTATACAGTCTTTGGAGCACCATAAAACAAGTTAGATCTTATTTTAGAAAAAGGAATGTGGGCTTAGCCATGGAGCTGTAAATCAGGCCACCTGATAGAATGCAGGTGGGTCTCGACTTTGCGTGGACCTGATGAGGGTTAGTGGATGAAGTGTCCAGATGTCCGGCACAAGGAGCACGTGATCGCTGCGTGTACTGTGTGTGCGGTGTTCTGATTGGCTGAGTGTTCCTAACTTTGTGTGGCATCTAACTTTATGGTGTTTTGGAAATGCACGCACCCCTCCAGCCATATGTGCTTTCTTGGGGCCAATTTCCTGGGACCATTGAGGTGTTTCTGCCTGGGACTAATTTGAGTTTTTCCTCTTTGTGCGATTGTCCAGCTGGTTACGTGCTACCCCATCTGTGATCTGTCAATCAGTAGCCTCAGGCCTAGGTAGCAGGGCTTGCTTGACCACTTATTTCTTACTCAGGGTTAATGGAGAGGTCATCTCGGGAGATTTCAACAACTGTGATTCGATCTTGTTTTTGAACATACACATATCGTTTTGTTCAACATCAATGTTAACAAGACCTTCGTCTCTGTATTCCATTTCCAAATGGTAATTTTTTTTTTTTAAAGCAGCCCCCTTCCCATTAAATAGACCAGTGCTGCTTTTAACCAAAAAGTGTTTCTTTTCGTAAGACAGTGGGAGAGCAGGCAGTGGTCTGCTGGATCCTCTCGTGATTTGAGAGGACAAAGACGGAAATCCATTAGTTAGAGACAGTACCTGATTCTTTAATGTAGATATGAGCCATTGGGCTTATGGAGACTGCATCTCCCACGATGCAACAGCTCATGATGCAATTGTGTCACATCTCATCTGTGTGTGTGTGTATGTGTATGTATATATATATTCACGAAAAAAACATAGGTTTCAGGGGTGTTATAGTTAGCTGGCCATTTCACTCGTACAAAACCATAGAAATTCCTCCATTATAGTTTGTTCTGCTAACTATAACTCGCGCACCCGCAATGCACTGCTGATGATGTCACATATTGCATCATTCATGACCTGGTCAGTGACATCACTGATGACATCACTTTATTTTATTTTTATTTTTTTATTGAAGTCTGTAATAATTGCACTACATTAAATACATTAAGATCAGAAATGTCCATTAAATAAAAGAGAGTTACAATCGGGCATATCATTAAATTTCCAAAAATGTATAAATTTCATAAAGCTTACCTAAAGCACTTAAATATCAGGGAAAAATACATTCAAAACAAGCCAATAACCTCTCCGAAACTTAATCAAAATATGTGCCCCAGATTTTTTCAAACTTCCTAAGGCCCCCTACCCGAAGTGCATAAATACGTTCACTTCTTCTAACCGCTTGCATTTTATGGACCCACTCCAGGGCAGAGGGAATCAAATCAGTACGCCACCTTTGCAATAGCAATGATCTAGCTACCGCCATTGAAATGTATAAAAATTTTACCAATTGATCGCAGATAGAAAGGTCTGGGTTAAAACCAAAAATGATTAACAAATCATTCATTGCTAATTGGATACAACATTCAGTTTCCAAATAACAAAAAATGTCCTCCCAAAACTTCTGAATCTTAGAACATTGCAGGATAATATGCGACTAATTGGCTGAGGGATGGATATTACAGCAGATTCAATTTGCTGAATGATTGGGATACATTTTTGAAAGGGAAAGAGGGGTTCGGTAGAGTTGCCATTTACTAAAAAACAACATCCTTCGCCAATTCGCCCCTCTTAGTGTGCCGAAATTCAATTTATTAACGGCCGACCATAAATTAACAGAGATCTCAAAATCTTCATGGTCCTTCCATTTTTTAATTGCCTTTTGTTCAAGATACAATCCCCTAGTTGAGGCTAGACGTTTTTTCCATATCCCGGGATTCCTACCAGAAGTATCCTCTAGGAGTTCAGTAACCAATTGATGTTGTTTGCCAATTTGAGAGGCATCTAGCTCAACACGAAATTTAAGGAGGACATTATAAGAATAAAATCATTAGTAATTACTTGCGACATTTCAGTCAAAGTCAGCCATCCTCCATTCCTCAGAAAGTCTGAGACCTTACAGAAACCTACCGAAGCCCATTTTGCAGAAAGTTCTGACGATTGCGTAATTCCTGCTAATGGTAGAATGCTGGATAATAAGGAGGCTGAATTCATTACACGAATGAAGTATCTTTATAAAGTGCTTGTCGTTTCTTAAAAAACCAATGGAGACACTTATAGCTAACCAATTTGGGAGATTTGAAAATTGAGAGAGGGGAGTGGATCTGACTTTCCTTACACATAAGATCCACAAAACTATTGATAAAAAAGTTTGACTGGAATTCAGGTTTAAATCTTGATGAATATTGTACAAAATACGCATAATAATAATCCCTGCAATACGAGATGACTTTTTAGCCCAAAGGAAAGCTGTAAACATTGATTCTACTTGGGCGAAAAATGAACCTGATAAAATGCATGGGATAGTTGAGAATAGAAAATTAAACAGAGGGAGAACAGACATTTTAATCAAGGCCACGCGACCCAGAATGGATAAAGGGAGAGAGTGCCAACGTAAAAACAAGGCCTGAATTTTTCGAGAAGCGGTGTGAAATTTAGATGGTATAAATCACAAATTTTTTCAGAGAAATATACCCCCAGATATCTTTTAGGTTTGGTGTTAACACAGGGAAGAATATCAGGGTGCAGATCCCAACTCGCTCCGCCACATTGTAAAATTTCAGTTTTTCTTTTATTAACCCCTTCCATGCTCAGGACGGCTCCTGGCCGTCATGAGTCACGGTAGTCGTGTGCTCATGACGGCCGGGAGCCGTCCGACCGTTGCCGCTCCGCCCACGCGCGGCAAATTCCCCGCCTGTGCGGGCGAATTAATCAGTGGGCGGAGTTCGTACGGCTCCCGGCCGTCATGAGCTCATGCCCACCGTGATTTATGACGGCCGGGAGCCGTCCTGAGCGCCACGCCCAGCCCTGCCCCCCCTCGCACCGCGGCGGAATTTGCCCCGCATGGAAGGGGTTAATACGGTACCCACCTAAAGCCTTGTACTCTTCAAAAAGCTGAAAAGCTATAGCCTGAACCTCTGTCTCTGGCTTAATAATAATCATTATGTCGTCAGCATATAATTTCAGCTTCGCCATAGATGGAAATGGGGGGAAGATATCAGCACAGTTCCTTATTGCTATCGCCAACGGTTCGATAAAAAAAAGCAAATAAAACAGGCGATAAAGGGCACCCCTGTCTTGTGCCCCGTTTTACTGTGACCCGCCCAATCACCGACGTATTAATAATGACATTAGCTTCAGCATTATTATATAGATTATGAATCAAGGTCGTGATCTTGGGAGGAATACCAAAGTAATCTAAAATCCTAAACAGTGTCTCCCACACAACGAGGTCAAAAGCCTTCTCTGCGTCTAATAAAAGGACTAATGCGGGAAATCCTCTGTATATCAAAATAGTCGAGAGCCTCAGTTAAATAGTGTGTATTAGTAGCCAACTGTCGACCAGCAATAAAACCATTCTGATCCGAATGGATCAGTTGCGCCGCATATTGATTAAACCAAAGTGATAACAATTTGGTGACTATGTTATAATCTGAATTTAATAGCGTTATCGGGTGATAAGAGTTTGGATCCTCGCTGTTCTTGTCTTTTTTTTAAAAACTAACTATATTACCCTGTCTAAAAGACTCTGGTATTCCCCCCCCCCCCCCACCCCCCACAAATAAAGAATTTATTAATTGAAGAAAAAATTCTGCAAATGAGCTAAAAAAAAGTTTTTAAAAATTCAGGTGGATACCCATCCGGGCCACAGGCCTTGCCGCTTGGCAGATTCTTAATGACTCCCTCCAACTCTTCCATAGTAAAGGGGTGTGGTAAATATTTCATTACCGGTACTATTTTTTATGCGGTAAAGTCTATCAAGAATAACTCAGTAAATATAAGAGGCAGAATCCGTGGTATTAGAGGTTTTAAAAGGCTTTATTCCTATACAAAGGAATACAATTCGAATTGTAGGCATTCTATTCCATCACCACGAAAGTTCAGGAAGGAAGGGCATATATTATTGACAGATAAGCAGTTTTATAGAAAATACATTACAATGAAACAGATGCAGGAGGCGTAACAGCTGATAAAAGGTGCATACGTAGCTAATAGAGGGCGTAATTTAATAAACGTCATCATACATGATGTCACAAGTGGGTGGATCCATAAAAGAATCCTGCAATGTCAGCAGAAATAGTTGGCAGAGATGCGCGCGCAGCCGCATGACGTGTGATTGACGTGCAACTAGAGGGTGAAGGGGACTTGACATTTAGCTCTTCATGTGGAGACAGAAGTCTGGGGTTATGTCAACCTAATCCCAAATCATATCTAATATCCTATGTTTAAAGAACAGTGTTATCCAAAAAGAGAGGTCTCTTAGGATAGAATCTTATTCTATACTGACTATACTGACTGTTAGTGCGTGTACAAGCGTCTAAGTGTCTACACTAGATGCGAGGGGGTAGGAATATTCCATGGTAACGGGGCTATGAATTACTTGCATGAGGGCAGCGAGGCCTGGCCCTGTGCACGTTAGCTGGAGGAATGTTTACCTAAACTACTAGACAGGAATGCATCGGATGAGGAGCGAAGGAGATAATCTTGAAGGTGAAATACAGTTTTTGGCAGGCGACGGGCTGGATCAGGCACCGTTAGCCGCGCAGGGAGTAAGACAAAGTTCATGGTCACAGATGCAGGCTCAGACTGGAGCTTTCAGAGACAGAAGGCAGAAAAGGCTTGATGACAGAATTCGGGCCTACTCGCCTGAATCTGTAAAATGTGGAAAGTGAACCACATAAAGTCGGTGGCCTTTCATACTTAGAAAAGGAATATCTGACCCATTCATGGTGGATCTGAAAGAGGACATGTTGGCGGTGGACGCACATATATTTGCGTCTTCAGAACTGGAGCAGGAGGGAACATACATGTACTTATAGCATGTACATGGAGCCGTTGGGGTCTACGATAGGGGACATAACTGATCACAAAATTCATATTTCCTCATTCCCTCCTTGTCCCCTTCGGACCCTCAGGAGATATCGATCTTCATCAATCCATCAATCTGTTCATATAGCATCATTTGTTCTTCTTTCTTCTTCCGGGATCTCGAACGAAAACTTGGATGTGGGATACACGAGGTGGCACACAGGCCACAAATCGCTGGCCCACATTGTAGACATAAGCAGCAACTGAATAGTATGAGAAAGCCAATACCTAGGAAGGAGAGCATTCTCCATCCCCAGGCTGACAACACGCCCCAGAACCAACTGGACCAAGTCCAGGTGCCTGGACTCTGGTGTATCTGGCTTACAATCTTATGAAGGCGGGTTATGGCTTTATATACTGACGGCGAATTTTCTGGTATGAAAATGCAGCAACTTGATCCGATGACCCTACAAGCTCCGCCCCTATCGGCCAGGATGACGTCAAGGACAAGACGATTTTGAAGCACAACAATCCGCATAGCAGACTGCTCTTCTGTTAAATTGCCTAAGGCGGAAATAGTTTCGTTCACTACTGCTTCAAGGGTTCTGGTTAATCTACGTATCAGCTTACTATTAGTGACTGTACCTATATAGGGAAAGAAACCTTTATTGAAATCTGTGTATTTTTCCCATGCTGTTTCAGTGTAATCGACAATTGGGAGATCTCTCTGCTGTCTATTGTGTACTAAATGGGTATTTCTATGATAATCAGGAGGAGCTAGGAAAACAGGTGGCAGAAGGAATGCTATGTAACAGGTACCATCCCAATCTAGAGGTAGACGTATATATGCGGTCTGGCCACATATAAAGTAGGAATGACGGGAAGCTCTAAATGTAGACTTGCCTTGATCACTGAATTTTATTACAGTGGTGCATTTACTATGGCCCATGTGTATGGAGCCATTCTTTCTTATACATAATTCCCCCTTTACTGGGAATACTGACATGGCGGGCAAGATTGGTGTAGCTTCAGATTCAACGTTCAGGATCATGAGGTTAAGTGTAAAATTACCTAATCCATATACTTCATTTTCTAGATCAGTTCCTGTTCTTTTGGGAAGTCCCTCCTTGTTAGGGTAGCAGACTTTAAGCAAAACTAAGTTCAGGTTTCCCCATACCCAGTTGTCTTGATAAACTGCGGAATTCGAATCTAGGGAATTAATCAAACTAAACCATGCTCCACAGGAGCCATTGTGTGTGAACGGATAGGGAAAGAGGGGCAAAACTCCCTTATAGTTCTGATAGGGAGGGAGTCGGCCACATATCCAACAATTTGTGGCATTGCTGGTTTGATGGGAATGATGTAACATACTAATGAATGTGTTGTTGCGCAGCGCAAATCTATAGGACAATTCATGTGGAGGTAATTCACTAAAAGAATGTTCTGCAGTTATATTATAAGCACGCTTAGGAATAGGGTAATACATGTGCAATAGGATGCTGACAATGATGATCAGAAGACTTAGAAAAAACAAAATTAATAATGTTACTGTGCAGTGACTACGAAATGATTTACAATACGCATGCTTCTTGAGCAGCATCTGATGATTTCTTTCTCTATTCCGGTCTAGAGGATACATGTCAGAGACAAATTCAACCGATTCACCTTGGAGAGGACTTAAACAATCAAATTGTCTGACTTACTAGACCTCAATTTTAGTTTATAAATTTCTGAGTTCGATTGCTCAACCAAGGGGAGCTTTGAGTCTGTCTGTGAGGGAATACAGGGTTGAGTATCTATGCTGGATGGTAGTCCATAAAATTTCTTGATATGACTCGAGTGCAACCACCCTTTCCTTCCCTCGATTTTCACAGCTGTCCTTGTGGTGAGTAGAACCAACTTCGGTGACTTCCACCTAGGATCCAGTTGGGTCTTCCGGTCAAAATTCCTGACCAACACCAAGTCCCCAGGAACCACGTCATGGGGTTTCACCTCAGTGTTGTCGGGAAAAGCTGCGGATACCTGTGAACGACAAGATTGTAGTGCAGACATCAAGGAAGCCAGGTAATCTGTCAGCATATTACAGTCAACATCAGTGATTTTACGAGGCATAGGCGTCCCCCACATATTTGGTGGTCTACCGAAGATCACCTCATACGGGGATAGCCCTGTTCGAGAATGTGCTACCATTCTCATGTAAAAGAGCGCAACTGGTAAGGCTACTATCCAATCAACTCCTTTTTCTCTACATATTTTAGACAATCTAATTTTCAGAGTTTGATTATGACGTTCCACGAGACCTGCCGCCTCAGGATGTCGGACACAATGGAATTTCCATTGGTAGCCTAATAGAAGGGAAACGTGTTTCATTAGTTCGGATGAGAACGGCTGGCCGTTATCTGAGTAGACAACACGTGGTAAACCGTACCGTGGGAAGAATTCTCGAACTAACTGTTTGGCAGTAGTCGGGGCAGTGTAATCTGAAACCGGGTATGCTTCTGTCCAACGGGAAAGAGCACAGACAACTACGAGAACATATTTGAATCCTCGACATCGTTCCATCTGGATATAATCCATCTGGAGGACTTCAAAAGCATGATCGGGAGTTTGGAATCCACCCTGTTCTACGGGGATGCTTTTACCTGGATTAAACTGACAACATATCATACAGGTACGAACTTTTTGTTTAGCTGCGGCTCGTAAATGTTTGTTGAACCAAATGTGTTGAATGCTGTCTAGCATAGCTTTTTCTCCTAGGTGCGCTGGACTATGTATAGTGTTAATGATGACTTGGACCATTGAGTCGAGAAGAAACCATATAGATTTTTCCTTCGTCATCCATCCTTGATCTGTTTGGATCCCTCCTAATTCAGTCCATTTCTTTATTTCTTCTGGTGTAGCATGTGTCTGTATGTCAATTACATCAAGGGCGGGATCCTTAACTGTCATGCAATGTGTTGGTGTCAGGACTATTGTCTTTGTCATGTCAGTTGTGTGAGTCTGATTCTGAGCAGTCTGTTTAGCTGTTCTGTCAGCTAGGTCATTACCCTGAGAGATGATATCGGTAACTTTTGTGTGGGCTTTGCATTTCATAATCGATATGGCAGTAGGTAGATGAATCGCGTCTAATAGGGCTTGAATGAGGGGTCCGTGTTGGATGTGTGCACCATGAGAAGTTAAATAACCTCTCTCTCGCCACAGTACGCCGAAGTCATGGACGACTCCGAATGCATAACGTGAATCTGTGTATATGTTGACTTTTTTATTTGTGGCTTGAATACAGGCTTGTGTCAGAGCGGTGAGCTCTGCTGCTTGAGCTGACAAAGTGTTAATACAATTTGTTTCAATGACTTCAGTGTCTGTTGTGACTGCGTAAGCGGCCACTAACTCTCCTGTACTTGTTCTCATACATGACCCATCTACATACAATGTCAAGTCTGGATCTGACAAAGGGATATCTGTCAAGTCTTGTCTGGGTTTCGTCGTGATAGTAATGACTTCGACACAATCATGTGCCAATGGATCTGTTCCGCCTACTGGTAACAGTGTGGCAGGATTTAACGTATTACAACGTCTGATTTCTATATGTGGCTGAAACAATGTTAATTCGTAACCGGTGAGTCTTGCTATAGTCAAGTGTTGTGTTTGTGTGCGGTTCAAGAGAACCTCTACTGCGTGTGGTACTTGTACTGTCAATTGATGTCCTAACACTATGGCATCGCTTTGTCTGATTGCTAAAGCTGTTGCTGCCACTGATTTCAGGCACGCTGGAAGTGCCTGAGCTACTGGATCTAATGTACTAGAGAAATAAGCACATGGTTTGTGTGATCCTGCTTGTTCCTGAGTGAGTACTGACAAAGCAGTACCTTCGCGTTCTGTAACGAAGAGTGTAAACTGTTTACTGTAACATGGTGTTGCTAGGACAGGTGCTTGACATAAAGCTTTCTTTAAGCTTTCAAAGGCATGTGTATGTTCTGGAGTCCAAGGGAGGACAGTCGATGTGGCTGCCTCCTGTGTTGTCAACTGGATGAGTGGTTTTGCTAGAAATGCATATTGAGGGATCCACTGCCTACAGTATGAAGTGAGGCCTATAAAAGCCCGCACCTCCTTTTGTGTCTTGGGTGGTGGCATGTTAGCAATTAACTGGATGCGATCGGGTGTAAGCTGCCTTCCCTCCTTGGACAGCGAGTGCCCAAGATAAACAACTCGCTGGACACAGAATTGCAGCTTGGAAGGGGACACCTTGTGCCCCTTGTCAGCCAGAAATTTCAAAACCGTCAGTGACGCTGTTTCACATTCAGGTTCGCTTCGGGCGGTGATCAGCAGATCATCGACATATTGAAGCAAGGCAGTGTTAACTGGCATATGGATACTGTCAAGTTCTCGTTTCAGTGCTTGGCTATAGATGCTGGGGCTTTCTGTAAATCCTTGAGGTGCGCGTGTGAATTTAAAACTTCGTCCATTTAAACTAAAACCGAACAAATATTGACTTTCCGGATCTATTGGGACACTAAAGAAAGCATTCTTGAGATCAATTACAGTGAAGAACGTTGCTTCTGAGTCAATAGCTGTGAGTAATGAAGAGATATCTGGGACCACAGGGTATTGTGGTACAATACATTTATTTAATTCGCGCAGATCAATAACTAATCGATATACTGGTGGTGCTTTTGGATCCGTTCTTTTAAGGATCAGAATTATCGGGGAATTACATACATTGGAGTCAGTTTCCACAACCACTCCTTGGGCAATAAGCTCGTCAATGATTTGCAGTAAAGCCACTACAGCATCTGGTGGTAACTTGTATTGTCGCATTCGTGGTAGTACCACTCCTGTCTTTAGTGTGACTCGATATGGTGTAATGTTCATGCAACCAACATCAGTGGGGCCTTGTGCCCATAAATGTGTAGGTAAATTCTGCAGTCGGTGATCCATGTCTCTAGATACGTAGTGACCTTTAAAGTCACGTAAAAATAGTCGTACTCCTTCCGGAGAACAACATATTATGGCTCCTAGAGCTTTCAATGTTTTTATGCCTAACAAGTTTTCTGGACATGATTTAGTAAGCAATAAATCTGTAGTACGTGTCAATGGACCGACTGTAAGTGGAAGAGGTTGTGTTACGTCATTTATTATCGGTTTTCCTGAGAATCCAAGGGAAATATTTTGTGAGCCTGAGAGGGGTGGTGCCCCTGGAACTTCACTGCTTCTTATAGTTGTTCTGCTTGCCCCTGTATCAAGTAAAAACTTTCTGTCTTCCCCTAATAGTTCACTATGTACATAAGGTCCCTCTTGGTCTACAGGAACCTCTATAAGGGGTAAGCCAACTTCCCTCTCTAGGCTATCTCATGAGTATCGCTGATAATCGGGATAATCTGTTTGTGCATACTGATACATTTGTTGTGTTGTTGCTTGAGTTGCAGCAGTAGGCTGCGCTTGTGGTGGTACTACGATCTGTTGTGGAGCTGCCTGTTGCGGAGCTAATTGTTGCTTAGCTAACCTAGGTTGTGCCTGCTGAGGCGTTTGTTGTTGATTCTGATCCTGTCTGGGTGGACGTGGTCTCTCATGTGTTCTACCTGTGGCTATATTATGTTTCAGGACTGGACAATCGTGTATATAATGACCTGGTTGTTTACAATAGTTGCATGTCCCTTTTGCAGGACCTGTGGAATCACCCTTTTGATGACTATCGGCTGGAACTGACTGTGCAACAAGCATTTTCATTTTTGTATCTTTCATACGTCTTTGTTCGTGTTCTTGTTCTTCTCTAATTCTATTGTGATGATATTGTAACATCTGTAGCATCTGTGATGGGGTATTACCTTGCCAGGTACTTTCGAATTTCAATACTCTATTCTTGACTTGTAGCAGAGAATTTTCAACTAATTTTGTCACAAACAGATGTGGATATGACTCACTACTGGCTTTTATGCCACTATTTATACTAAAACATTTTTCAAATCGGGAATAGAAATCACTAGTGTCTTCATCTGGTTTTTGTTTACAGGCTGAGATTGCACCCCAGTCTTCCTTTTTCGTAGTTAATAAACGTGGCAGTACCTGTATTAGTAATCCTGCTAGTGCTGTAGTCTTTTCCCCAAGCCCTGCTCCTGCAGCTCGGGCCTTTTCTTCGTTTTCTAATGCTGTCCAATCTATCTTTTGGTCTCCCACCTCCCATTCTTTTTCTTTGAGTTTCTCATAAACACCGGCGGGTAACAGGACTTTTAGTATTTTCATAATATCGGGGTAGGTATACTCTCCCATGAGTAACATGTCTTTTATCTCACGGTGGAAACCTGCTGGGTCCTTGTCATGGCTGGGTACTACCTTCTTCATTTCTAATAATTCCAGTTTAGTTATAGGCGTGTACACAAACACGCGTGTAAAGTTATCACCGGCACCTCTAATTGGGTGTACTTCGCGTAACGGGTTCTGTCTATCTATGTGATACATTTTTCTTCCCATGATGGGAACTGGAACGTGTTCTGGGCATACGAAATTTAAATATTGGTTTCGGGATTCTAGAATTTCCTTAATCAAATCAGTACCTGACCCTCTCCATATATTCGTGAGTAGTTCTGTCAATATGTCAGGTAAGGGTCCTGGATCGGAGTGTTGGCTTTTATATAATATAAGGAGGTGTTGAATCATGTATATACTAGCTAACCGCTGTTCATATGGGTCTAGATTCAGAAACGTGTGTGCAAGTACATCGTCATTGTATTCGCCGGGACTGTCAGCCCATTGTACTGCTGACCTGGCTAATTCTTGTTCGTCCATGGAATCGAGCACGTGGTACCCCCTTCGATCTCGGAGTAATTTATCAGCGGCTTGGAATAAGTGTTCAGGGGATTTTGTATTTAGCATAGGGTTTGGAAAATGTCTATTATATTCCGGACGTATTGGACGTATTGGGTCGTTAAAACCTCTGGTATTATTATGGGATCTTCCTTTACCTACATAAGCTATCGTGTCTACTTGCTCTGATTCTTGCTCCTCCTCCTCTCTGTTTAGGTCAGCGGCGTCTACCTCTAATCTTTCTTCGTGTATTCGTTCTACTTCTTTGCGGATCTTTCGGTACATAGCTACTATACATAACTGTTTATCATGTCTCCCTTCTGATATATTCTGGCCCCAAATGACAAGTTTTTGCATTTCTTCCGTATTTACCCCAGGCCGGTCTTGATTTCTGATTACACAGTTTATGAGGAAACGTAACAGTTGTCCCTGTACCTCCGCTTTCTGGTATTCCATGGCTCTGCTAATACTTTCAGGACCTCGTCCTGACTGGACAAAGTGATATATATTTTCTAAATGTTATTGGAAACAATGGGGGTGGCAAGTCTTTTGGTATTTCCGGAGTAGCCTTAGGTAACCCTTCGGCCAGAAGTGGATACATACCATTCATAAGGGCGTTTCTTTGTCTATCTATTTGTTCTGATTTTACTCGGGTACCTTCCTCAATTAACAGATTTTCTCGGACTTTATTTGAATTCTCCTTACCCTTATCTTCCTGTCTAAGTGCTTTTTCCGTACGTCTATACGATTCTTTACGCCATAATTCAATGGCATCTTTCTGTGACTGTCTGGCTTTCTTTTTCCATAATTCTTCTTCTACTCGCATGATGCAATCTGCATCCCAGGTCCCCGCTGCGGGCCATCTCTGACTCTCTGGTAATTCTTTGGTGTAGTCCACCCATAAATCAAGAAATAATACGGCATCTAGGCCATGCTTATGATACATAAAGTACCCTGGAGTGTCCCTCGGTGGGATGGGAACAGCTTCTTCGAGTACACCTTTTCTAGTTTTGATCTGTCTTAGTTTTGAAAAGAGCGGCATTTTTAGACCTTATTACTAGAACACACTTTATACAAAAAAAACACAATAATGAACAGTCATTCACACCACAGTATATAGAACGTAGTTTAAAACATTTAACACTTAACAGTTTTACGAACAATGATAACTAATAGAAAACTAGTTACTGACATAATACTGACACTAGATAATACTTATTTATATTTATTTATATGCAAAACATACTATATATACTGCTAAACAGTACAGATACACTGCTAAAACAGTGCAGACCGGATTTGTGTACCCAAACCCGTCTTGACCGGCACAGACTATGTGCACGTAAAATGCCTCCCCGGTAATGGTACTCACCGGGTAGCTCGGAACGGAAGGCCTCGGAACGGAACTGAAACTGGACCGGACTGGACTCGACTCGACTGGACTCGGAACTTCGGAACCTGGCGGGTCTCTGTATACCTCGGATCTTGCTCTCTCAGCTAGGCTCTGGTCGGGATACTTCGCACTTCTCACCGCCTCGTCTGGGTGTTGATCGCAGCCTCAGTCGTCCCCGCTTGGCCGGAGGGAGATACAGGAAATCCTGCGGGTACGCGTTTTTGTCCGTTCAGCTGTGGCAGGAGACCGGGCCTGCAACGCACCGCCGGCGCGTGAGATGAGAAAGTGTCCCTGTTCGGGCGCCAATTTATGTGGTAAATATTTCATTACCGGTACTATTTTTTATGCGCTAAAGTCTATCAAGAATAACTCAGTAAATATAAGAGGCAGAATCCGTGGTATTAGAGGTTTTAAAAGGCTTTATTCCTATACAAAGGAATACAATTCGAATTGTAGGCATTCTATTCCATCACCACGAAAGTTCAGGAAGGAAGGGCATATATTATTGACAGATAAGCAGTTTTATAGAAAAATACATTACAATGAAACAGATGCAGGAGGCGTAACAGCTGATAAAAGGTGCATACGTAGCTAATAGAGGGCGTAATTTAATAAACGTCATCATACATGATGTCACAAGTGGGTGGATCCATAAAAGAATCCTGCAATGTCAGCAGAAATAGTTGGCAGAGATGCGCGCGCAGCCGCATGACGTGTGATTGACGTGCAACTAGAGGGTGAAGGGGACTTGACATTTAGCTCTTCATGTGGAGACAGAAGTCTGGGGTTATGTCAACCTAATCCCAAATCATATCTAATATCCTATGTTTAAAGAACAGTGTTATCCAAAAAGAGAGGTCTCTTAGGATAGAATCTTATTCTATACTGACTATACTGACTGTTAGTGCGTGTACAAGCGTCTAAGTGTCTACACTAGATGCGAGGGGGTAGGAATATTCCATGGTAACGGGGCTATGAATTACTTGCATGAGGGCAGCGAGGCCTGGCCCTGTGCACGTTAGCTGGAGGAATGTTTACCTAAACTACTAGACAGGAATGCATCGGATGAGGAGCGAAGGAGATAATCTTGAAGGTGAAATACAGTTTTTGGCAGGCGACGGGCTGGATCAGGCACCGTTAGCCGCGCAGGGAGTAAGACAAAGTTCATGGTCACAGATGCAGGCTCAGACTGGAGCTTTCAGAGACAGAAGGCAGAAAAGGCTTGATGACAGAATTCGGGCCTACTCGCCTGAATCTGTAAAATGTGGAAAGTGAACCACATAAAGTCGGTGGCCTTTCATACTTAGAAAAGGAATATCTGACCCATTCATGGTGGATCTGAAAGAGGACATGTTGGCGGTGGACGCACATATATTTGCGTCTTCAGAACTGGAGCAGGAGGGAACATACATGTACTTATAGCATGTACATGGAGCCGTTGGGGTCTACGATAGGGGACATAACTGATCACAAAATTCATATTTCCTCAGGGGCTTGCCATCGATAATTTTTCTAAACCTGAAAGCGAGGGTAATTCGTTTTTCTGTAAGAAGCTTTCTAATAATGTCATATCCACCGTCTGTTGTTGGCCGTAAATAGACACATAATGCCGTAGCATTATTTCCCCAATTTTGGCTGGGTCATCTGTACGCAGGGTAGTTGCAGGGCATTTCAGTGCATTAATTTGATTTATAGCAGCTTGCTCCCTGGCTTGCCAAGCTAAAAATCTACCGGTAAAATTGCTTTCCACATAGATTTTTGGACGCAGTTGTTGAAAGGAACCTTCACTCTGAGCGTGGTAGTTAGCACTAAGTTCCCGCTTGGCATGATCGAACTGGCGCTGATTAAGCGCAGAGGGGCTCTTAAGAAATGCGGCGTAGGAGGTTTGGATTTTCTGTTCCAAAATTCTCTTATCTTCCCTCATTTTTTTTACAATTTCGGCATCTTTACCAATAATTAGCCCCCGAATAAAGGCCTTAAGTGCATCCCATACCACGCTCACAGGTGCGGTTTCACTATTTCGTAGTAAAAATTCCTTAATCTCCGTCCCAATAAAACCCACCCACGCCTCTTCATTAAAATATTGTCTATTCAACGACTAGCGTTTAGGTGAACTAACACAGTCTCAAGCACCTCAAGCACCAACATTGCATGATCAGAGAAACCATTATGTAGGAATCTCTGCTGGTTGAAGCACAGCCTCCGGGAGACCAGAAAAAAATTGATCCGTGAAGAGGTACGGAATCTACCTGACCAGCATGTATATGCTATTTTGACAGGAAAGGCGGCGTGCCAGGGATCCTGTAAATCTAGGGTTCTATCATAATGTTGTAGGGTTTTAAAAGATTTAGGTTTCAACTGCCGTTTGGCCTGCACAGATGAGTCTATTTTGGGATTCATTAAGAGATTAAAATCGCCCCCCACGATCAGATCACCAGAAACCTGCATTAAGGACTGAAACAAATCCTCATAAATCTTAGGGTTGTCCTCAACTGGGGCATATATACTAACAAAAGTAATTGGTCTCTGGCTTTGTCTAAGCATACAGGTAACCCAGCACCAGCGGCCCTGTTGATCTTTCTCAAAATTAAGAACCTCCGCCTGAAGATTTTTATTTAAGAATTTTGCTGTCCCCCTATGGGAAGCAGAAGATGAAGAGAATCCCCTATAAGCTGCCCAAGACCTAAACATAAAAAAATCTGGCAATTTTGCAGTTGGTATATGGGTCTCTTGTAGAAATATCACCGCTGGGTTTTCTGTTTTAATCCATGATTCAATTGCCCGCATTTTTTTTTGATTGTTTAGACTATTCACATTAAAAGAAACCACCCTTAGCAATTGTTTACTAGCCATAGATAAAACCTAACCAGAACCAACGCCCAATTCATATCCTGCCCAAAGTCAAACTCAAATATATTATAGGACATAAATGCATTTGCAATAAACGGACTTCATTTTTTTCCATGCTTACATCCCAGCCCGAATATCCCCCTCCCCAAAAATGTGGAAACCCCCCCACCAACCACGCTGACCCCATTTCACCCCCCCACCAATATGGGTGTCATGTAATTACACCCGAGTGATCAACCCACTATCCCCCCCCCCAGCAATTCTCAATTTTATCAAATACATTGAAACATATTGAGGCATGACCGCACTATATGAATCAAGTGAAAAAAAAACCCGATTAAGATCAATTATAGTTAAGAGGACACCTTAACCCCTTGACTTCCGAAAGAACAGTGGCAGAAAAAGAGGAAGAACACAACTTTAGGTGGCCCCACAAATTATAACAATCTATCAAGATAAGAATAACTAATATTTTACTTCATGTCCCAGAACCCTAAATAATCTCTATTAGTGGTTTCTGGGGCTCATCCCGATCAAAGCACCCAAAATGGCCTTAAAAGAGACCAACAATAAATGAAGCCATAGAGAACTGTGGCTTAGCCCCCGGAAACCCCACAGTGCCCTGACCCAAAATGATTGTAATACTAAGCAGAATCTTTCCCTAGATCCCAGAGACCTGCGAAATATCTTTTAGTAATTTCTGGGCTTCATCCAAATCAGAAAACATAAAAAATTTGCCCTTAACCAGAACCTTCAATTTAGACTGCTGAGCGACGGATGCTTGCTCCCCCTTTGCTTTAAATAAATTGAGGATATTTACAAATTCTTTCCTTCTACACGCTGCCACAGCAGACATATCTGAAAAAATTCGACATTTTGCAGTTTCATTCACTGGGAATTGTCTCTGCTGGACTGCTTTAGACAATATCCTCTCTTTAATGCGATAGTCTGCAAAATTTAATAAAATTGTCCGTGGTACCGTAGAATTCGGGAATGGGCGGGCAGGAACATGATGAGCCCTAGTGATGGTAAGGTCACCTTCAAACTCTGGGATGACCTTTTGTTTAATAAATGAGTCTACCCACTGCAGGGTTTGAGAGCCCTCAATTCCTTCCGAAATTCCCACTATTCGGAGATTAGCCCTCCGGGAGTAATTTTCTATCTCCTTTAGTTTATGCTCAAGGGTATGGTTAAATTTAGCCGCCGCTTTGGCTTCTTCCCTTACGATGGTCAACTGGTCCTCTAAGGCGGAGATCCTGGCCTCTGCCTCCTGCAATTTAACTGGAAGGATTGACATTGTGCCTTTGATATTCTCTAGGCGTTGATGAAGAGAGGCAAGTTCAGTTTTCTGAGTTCTTTTCAGCTCACGGACCTCCTCCAGAATTAAGTTCAGCATATTCTTAACACTCATCTGAAAATCCCCAGCTGGCTCCAAATTGGAGCTAAAGATAATCTGGGGAGGGTCCACAGCAGAAGCAATGCTCCCTTCAAAAATCCTCTCAGAAGAGATCGTACCTGCTAAGACTGCAGGCTCTTGTAAAGGGGCCTGGGCCTGGACCTGGATTGATGACTCAACTTGGGAAGTAAGTATTTTACTGAAGGTATTAGATATAGTAGTAATCGATTCTGAATCTGATACATCAGTATTCTCCGAAATTCCCATGATTCCTAGATGCCCCACTTGTCGGCCTGTCTGAGCAATCGGGAGAGTTATGGATGTTGACTCATTTGGATTTGATATTTGCTCTGGAAAAGTTTCTGTGATTGCAATGGGGCCAATGGAGCCAGCTATCAATGCTGCTGCTGCTGGTGTTGCTAACGCTGAAGGAGAAATAGCAGCCGAGGATTCCTTAGAGAGCTTGGGGCCAGAGCCAGAGCTAAAGCTCGGAGACGGAGACTGCAGAGTTGCTTTTTTTTTAAATAAAGAAAATTGTTTGGCTTCTTTTGTTACTCTCACTTTTTTAGGAGCTTCAGACCCTGAAATGTCTTGTGGAGTGAATCCAGGCATAACTGTAGCTGTATTTTCATCAGCCACATCCGTTAGACCATTCTGATCCAGAGGTAGAGCAGAGGATGGAACCTCTTCCTCAGAACTCTCAAAGGTCAAGTCGGGTTCAAGCAAATTTGGAGCAGTTTCCTTTATCTCCTTGGCCTGAGCATGGCGAGTTTTCACCTTAAGGCGGGCATTAAGCAATTTCCCCATTCTAGCTGCAATTCCAGCCATGGGCACTGCCTTGCCACTCCTTGTAGCCCTTAAGATAGTAATATGGCGCTATAAGGAATAAAGTTCAAAGTTCAAAAAGGGGTATCCACAGCAACTTTTCCCTTTATATAGCGTAAGGTCAGGTCGAAAGATGAGGCAGATGGAGCAAAAAAAAAAAAAAAAAGTTAGAGTGTTACCAGCTAGAAACAGGGCATAGAAAGGCGCGGAGATTCACGGAGAGGCAGTAAAAAAAAACCTGTGGAGCCAACTCTGTATTAACTAAAGCATAAAATACAGCATGCCAAAACGTTGTTATTTAGTGGGAAAAAAAAATGTCCAAGTTCAATATTGTTTTGCTGTGGCTGCAAAAATACTATTTGCATGCATGAATACGGGCGTCCACCACTGCCACAAACGTATTGCCTGCCTTTCCTTACCTCCAGCTGGCTCTCATGCACACCTGGAAGCCTCCATTCGGGCAGAGTTCAGATGAAAAAAGGGTCTAGAAAAGCTCAGTTGTTGTTAACAGCTCCGTTATAAGCATAAAACAAACGGAGAAAGAACATGACAAATCTCTGCCCCCGAACTGCCTGCTTCAATCCAATTTCGACCCGCACTCTCCAAACAGCAAAAGGAGCAGGAGCGCCGACGTCCTGCACCCGATCTCAGTCCGATTCAATCTGCCATTGCCGGGGGGGGGGGGGGAGCGGGGCTTTGATCACCTACGGCTGCGCGGCGTGGTGCTCCGCGGCCGTCATCCCCGACACATTGCTGATGACATCTCAAATGACATCACTGATTACATCACTGATGACACCATACAGTGAACATGGTTTAGTTTGAAATTTAAATATGTATTCTATATATACCAATCTGTATTGAAGATTGAATGGATATATAACTGTCTGGATGGAGGATTTAGTAGCTGTCTGACTGTCTGTTTAAGTGAGTTATTAAAAGTGTCTCACTTAATACATGGATTAGTAACTAAACTATGTGAATGTGTGCAGCACTGACTCTGTTGTTGTATAACATGCTGCATCAGTTGGTCACTAACTACATGAGTGTGTTTATTAGTTACTGATTAGTTGGGTGAGTATTTGTATGGGACACTGAGTTTGTCTGTGGTTGGATGGGATGTGTGTAACTCTATGCATAGATGTGTGAATGGTTGATTGACTAGGTGTATAGGTTTAAGAGTGCATGTGGAAAGAGTTGTTTGGGTGACTGAGTGTATTTATTTGTGTGTTGGTGAGCGAATATATGTTTTAGATGTACATCTTCAACAAAGTAAAAAAATAAAAGGCATTGTATGTGAGAGTTGGTGGATATAAATAAGTATATATAAGGGTCAGTGATTGTGAGAGTAACTATATGAATGAGTGTATAATTGTAATGGTGATTTTTTAACATATTAACTATGAGTTACTATGTGTTTGAATAAATGAGGTGTTGTATAATTGTGTAAGTGAGTAAATGTAAGTGTGATTAATTTTTTTCATGAGTGAGTAGGATGACTGCATAACCGACTAAGATGACTGCTGATGTGTCAATGTCTATATATGTGTATAAGTGCATTTGATAGTGTTCTATTAATTGGCTGCATGTATAAATGATTCTGTTGTTGAATGTGTAGTTGTGTGTGTAGACTTAGGAATCAGTGAGTGGGTATGTAGTAACAGGTATTGGTGTGTCAATGGTTTCAAATATGGTACTCTGTATTTTACAGTGAGTGATGAAAGATTATACTTGTGTATGATGAGGTGTATCAGATTGACACATGGATGATGTCATCAGTGATGTCATTTGAGATGTCATCAGTGATGTAATCAGTGATGTCACTGACCATTTCATAAATTATGCAATATGTGACTTCATCAGCAGTGCATTGCGGGAGCGCGAGTTATAGTTAGCAGAACTAACTATAACGGAGGAATTTCTATGGTTTTGTACGAGTGAAATGGTCAGCTAACTATAACACCCCTGAAACCTATGTTTTTTTTCTGTGAATTTCTAAGGTTTTTGAAATGCTAATTTCTAACTATAACGTCTCTGAAACCTATGTTTTTTTTCAGTGAATTTCAAAGGTTTTTTTAATGCAAATTTTTAAGTGTGATAGTAGTTTTACCTATTTTTTTGTACTGATTTTCTACAGTTTTTTAACTGTTTATTTATAAATATTTTATTCATTAAATAACATAATATATTTTTCTGAAAATTGGAGAAAAAAAAATCAAACTGAAATATTAATTTTCTTGTTTTCATTTTTTATTTTAATACATTTATATTATTTTCTCTAAACAAAAAAATTCCAATTTTTTTCGGAGTCGCACACTCAAAGCGTACACATCACGGTGGGTGCGCGCATGCTAGCCGCCATTTTAAAAAAGTCGGTGTGCGACGGCTGCGTGTTTTTCAGTTACATCATAAACATTTAATATTACGTGATGTGCACGATTGGTATGCGACCTGTTCGCGACTCCTGCTCACACGCATTCACGGCACATGTGCATTACGGTATGAGATGCTTGCACGGTTGCGGGTCCCGCGTGACGTCATATACGTGCTGGGGGACACTGGGTGCGCGACGCCCGCAAAAAAAATGTATGTTCCAAAATGATATGTATGTGTCTTTAATATACATATTAGGGCAAGAGATTATCTAAGATATTCATAAAAATAATATATTTGTACCTATAATAAACTTATATTATTTTTAAATATATTTTCGCGAGGTCGGGTGCGTGCATCGTGAGTGCAGAGAACCAGGTCAGCAGAGCTGCTGTAGAGCCAGAGAAACCAGGACAGCAGAGACTTTGTAGAGCCAGAGAACCAGGTCAGCAGAGCTGCTTTAGAGCCAGAGAACCAGGTCAGCAGAGCTGCTCTAGAACCAGAGAAACCAGGTCAGCAGAGCTGCTTTAGAGGGAGAGAACCAGGTCAGCAGAGCTGCTTTAGAGCCAGAGAACCAGGTCAGCAGAGCTGCTCTAGAGCCAGAGAACTAGCTCAGCAGAGCTGCTTTAGAGCCATAGAACCTGGTCAGCAGAGCTGCTCTAGAGGCAGAGAACCAGGTCAGCAGAGCTGCTCTAGAGCCAGAAAACTAGCTCAGCAGAGCTGGTTTAGAGCCATAGAACCTGGTCAGCAGAGCTGCTCTAGAGGCAGAGAACCAGGTCAGTAGAGCTGATTTAAAGGGAGAGAACCAGGTCAGCAGAGCTGCTTTAGAGGGAGAGAACCAGGTCAGCAGAGCTGCTTTAGACCCAGAGAACCAGGTCAGCAGAGCTGCTCTAGAGCCAGAGAACTAGCTCAGCAGAGCTGCTTTAGAGCCATAGAACCTGGTCAGCAGAGCTGCTCTAGAGGCAGAGAACCAGGTCAGTAGAGCTGATTTAGAGGGAGAGAACCAGGTCAGCAGAGCTGCTTTAGAGCCAGAGAACAAGGTCAGCAGAGCTGCTTTAGAGGGAGAGAAACAGGTCAGCAGAGCTGCTTTAGAGCCAGAGAACCAGGTCAGCAGAGCTGCTCTGGAGCCAGAGAACCAGGTCAGCAGAGCTGCTTTAGAGCCATAGAACCTGGTCAGCAGAGCTGCTCCAGAGGCAGAGAACCAGGTCAGTAGAGCTGATTTAGAGGGAGAGAACCAGGTCAGCAGAGCTGCTTTAGAGCCAGAGAAACCAGGTCAGCAGAGCTGCTTTAGAGGGAGAGAACCAGGTCAGCAGAGCTGCTTTAGAGCCAGAGAACCAGGTCAGCAGAGCTGCTCTAGAGCCAGAGAACTAGCTCAGCAGAGCTGCTTTGGAGCCATAGAACCTGGTCAGCAGAGCTGCTCTAGAGGCAGAGAACCAGGTCAGCAGAGCTGCTCTAGAGCCAGAGAACTAGCTCAGCAGAGCTGCTTTAGAGCCATATAACCTGGTCAGCAGAGCTGCTCTAGAGGGAGAGAACCAGGTCAGCAGAGCTGCTTTAGAGGGAGAGAACCAGGTCAGCAGAGCTGCTTTAGAGCCAGAGAACCAGGTCAGCAGAGCTGCTCTAGAGCCAGAGAACCAGGTCAGCAGAGCTGCTTTAGAGGGAGAGAAACTGGTCAGCAGAGCTGCTTTAGAGCCAGAGAACCAGGTCAGCAGAGCTGCTTTAGAGCCATAGAACCTGGTCAGCAGAGCTGCTCTAGAGCCAGAGAACCAGGTCAGCAGAGCTGCTTTAGAGGGAGAGAAACAGGTCAGCAGAGCTGCTTTAGAGCCAGAGAACCAGGTCAGCAGTGCTGCTTTAGAGCCATAGAACCTGGTCAGTAGAGCTGCTCTAGAGGCAGAGAACCAGGTCAGTAGAGCTGCTCTAGAGGCAGAGAACCAGGTCAGTAGAGCTGATTTAGAGGGAGAGAACCAGGTCAGCAGAGCTGCTTTAGAGGGAGAGAACCAGGTCAGCAGAGCTGCTCTAGAGCCAGAGAACTAGCTCAGCAGAGCTGCTTTAGAGCCATAGAACCTGGTCAGCAGAGCTGCTCTAGAGGCAGAGAACCAGGTCAGTAGAGCTGATTTAGAGGGAGAGAACCAGGTCAGCAGAGCTGCTTTAGAGCCAGAGAACCAGGTCAGCAGAGCTGCTCTAGAGCCAGAGAACCAGGTCAGCAGAGCTGCTTTAGAGGGAGAGAAACAGGTCAGCAGAGCTGCTTTAGAGCCAGAGAACCAGGTCAGCAGAGCTGCTTTAGAGCCATAGAACCTGGTCAGCAGAGCTGCTCTAGAGGCAGAGAACCAGGTCAGCAGAGCTGCTTTAGAGGGAGAGAAACAGGTCAGCAGAGCTGCTCTAGAGCCAGAGAACCAGGCCAGCAGAGCTGCTTTAGAGCCATAGAACCTGGTCAGCAGAGCTGCTCTAGAGGCAGAGAACCAGGTCAGTAGAGCTGATTTAGAGGGAGAGAACCAGGTCAGCAGAGCTGCTTTAGAGCCAGAGAACCAGGTCAGCAGAGCTGCTTTAGAGCCAGAGAACCAGGTCAGCAGAGCTGCTCTACAGCCAGAGAACCAGGTCAGCAGAGCTGCTTTAGAGCCATAGAACCTGGTCAGCAGAGCTGCTCTAGAGGCAGAGAACCAGTCAGTAGAGCTTATTTAGAGGGAGCGAACCAGGTCAGCAGAGCTGCTTTAGAGCCAGAGAACCAGGTCAGCAGAGCTGCTCTAGAGCCATAGAACCAGGTCAGCAGAGCTGCTTTAGAGCCATAGAACCAGGTCAGCAGAGCTGCTTTACAGCCAGAGAACCAGGTCACCAGAGCTGCTCTAGAGCCTAAGAACCGGGTCAGCAGAGTTGCTCTAGAGCCAGAGAACCAGGTCAGCAGAGCTGCTGTAGAGCCAGAGAAACCAGGTCAGTAGAGCTGCTTTAGAGCGAGTGAACCAGGTCAGCAGAGCTCCTTTATAGCCAGAGAACCAGGTCAGCAGAGCTGCTCTAGAACCAGAGAAACCAGGTCAGCAGAGCTGCTTTAGAGGGAGAGAACCAGGTCAGCAGAGCTGCTTTAGAGCCATAGAACAAGGTCAGCAGAGCTGCTCTAGAGCCAGAGAACTAGCTCAGCAGAGCTGCTTTAGAGCCATAGAACCTGGTCAGCAGAGCTGGTTTAGAGGGAGAGAAACAGGTCAGCAGAACTGCTTTAGAGCCAGAGAACCAGGTCAGCAGAGCTGCTCTAGAGCCAGAGAACCAGGTCAGCAGAGCTGCTTTAGAGGGAGAGAAACTGGTCAGCAGAGCTGCTTTAGAGCCAGAGAACCAGGTCAGCAGAGCTGCTTTAGAGCCATAGAACCTGGTCAGCAGAGCTGCTCTAGAGCCAGAGAACCAGGTCAGCAGAGCTGCTTTAGAGGGAGAGAAACAGGTCAGCAGAGCTGCTTTAGAGCCAGAGAACCAGGTCAGCAGTGCTGCTTTAGAGCCATAGAACCTGGTCAGTAGAGCTGCTCTAGAGGCAGAGAACCAGGTCAGTAGAGCTGCTCTAGAGGCAGAGAACCAGGTCAGTAGAGCTGATTTAGAGGGAGAGAACCAGGTCAGCAGAGCTGCTTTAGAGGGAGAGAACCAGGTCAGCAGAGCTGCTCTAGAGCCAGAGAACTAGCTCAGCAGAGCTGCTTTAGAGCCATAGAACCTGGTCAGCAGAGCTGCTCTAGAGGCAGAGAACCAGGTCAGTAGAGCTGATTTAGAGGGAGAGAACCAGGTCAGCAGAGCTGCTTTAGAGCCAGAGAACCAGGTCAGCAGAGCTGCTCTAGAGCCAGAGAACCAGGTCAGCAGAGCTGCTTTAGAGGGAGAGAAACAGGTCAGCAGAGCTGCTTTAGAGCCAGAGAACCAGGTCAGCAGAGCTGCTTTAGAGCCATAGAACCTGGTCAGCAGAGCTGCTCTAGAGGCAGAGAACCAGGTCAGCAGAGCTGCTTTAGAGGGAGAGAAACAGGTCAGCAGAGCTGCTCTAGAGCCAGAGAACCAGGCCAGCAGAGCTGCTTTAGAGCCATAGAACCTGGTCAGCAGAGCTGCTCTAGAGGCAGAGAACCAGGTCAGTAGAGCTGATTTAGAGGGAGAGAACCAGGTCAGCAGAGCTGCTTTAGAGCCAGAGAACCAGGTCAGCAGAGCTGCTTTAGAGCCAGAGAACCAGGTCAGCAGAGCTGCTCTACAGCCAGAGAACCAGGTCAGCAGAGCTGCTTTAGAGCCATAGAACCTGGTCAGCAGAGCTGCTCTAGAGGCAGAGAACCAGTCAGTAGAGCTTATTTAGAGGGAGCGAACCAGGTCAGCAGAGCTGCTTTAGAGCCAGAGAACCAGGTCAGCAGAGCTGCTCTAGAGCCATAGAACCAGGTCAGCAGAGCTGCTTTAGAGCCATAGAACCAGGTCAGCAGAGCTGCTTTACAGCCAGAGAACCAGGTCACCAGAGCTGCTCTAGAGCCTAAGAACCGGGTCAGCAGAGTTGCTCTAGAGCCAGAGAACCAGGTCAGCAGAGCTGCTGTAGAGCCAGAGAAACCAGGTCAGTAGAGCTGCTTTAGAGCGAGTGAACCAGGTCAGCAGAGCTCCTTTATAGCCAGAGAACCAGGTCAGCAGAGCTGCTCTAGAACCAGAGAAACCAGGTCAGCAGAGCTGCTTTAGAGGGAGAGAACCAGGTCAGCAGAGCTGCTTTAGAGCCATAGAACAAGGTCAGCAGAGCTGCTCTAGAGCCAGAGAACTAGCTCAGCAGAGCTGCTTTAGAGCCATAGAACCTGGTCAGCAGAGCTGGTTTAGAGGGAGAGAAACAGGTCAGCAGAACTGCTTTAGAGCCAGAGAACCAGGTCAGCAGAGCTGCTCTAGAGCCAGAGAACCAGGTCAGCAGAGCTGCTTTAGAGCCATAGAACCTGGTCAGCAGAGCTGCTCTAGAGGCAGAGAACCAGGTCAGCAGAGCTGCTTTAGAGCCAGAGAACCAAGTCAGCAGAGCTGCTCTACAGCCAGAGAACCAGGTCAGCAGAGCTGCTTTAGAGCCATAGAACCTGGTCAGCAGAGCTGCTCTAGAGGCAGAGAACCAGGTCAGTAGAGCTGATTTAAAGGGAGCAAACCAGGTCAGCAGAGCTGCTCTAGAGCCATAGAACCAGGTCAGCAGAGCTGCTCTAGAGCCATAGAACCAGGTCAGCAGAGCTGCTTTAGGGCGAGGGAACCAGGTCACCAGAGCTGCTCTAGAGCCTAAGAACCGGGTCAGCAGAGTTGCTCTAGAGCCAGAGAACCAGGTCAGCAGAGCTGCTGTAGAGCCAGAGAAACCAGGTCAGCAGAGCTGCTTTAGGGCCAGGGAACCAGGTCACCAGAGCTGCTCTAGAGCCTAAGAACCGGGTCAGCAGAGTTGCTCTAGAGCCAGAGAACCAGGTCAGCAGAGCTGCTGTAGAGCCAGAGAAACCAGGTCAGTAGAGCTGCTTTAGAGCGAGAGAACCAGGTCAGCAGAGCTGCTTTAGAGGGAGAGAACCAGGTCAGCAGAGCTGCTTTAGAGCCAAGGGACCAAGTCAGCAGAGCTACTTTAGAGCGAGATGAACCAGGTCAGTAGAGCTGATTTAGAGGGAGCAAACCAGGTCAGCAGAGCTGCTCTAGAGCCTAAGAACCGGGTCAGCAGAGTTGCTCTAGAGCCAGAGAACCAGGTCAGCAGAGCTGCTGTAGAGCCAGAGAAACCAGGTCAGTAGAGCTGCTTTAGAGCGAGAGAACCAGGTCAGCAGAGCTGCTTTAGAGGGAGAGAACCAGGTCAGCAGAGCTGCTTTAGAGCCAAGGGACCAAGTCAGCAGAGCTACTTTAGAGCGAGATGAACCAGGTCAGTAGAGCTGATTTAGAGGGAGCGAACCAGGTCAGCAGAGCTGCTCTAGAGCCATAGAACCAGGTAAGCAGAACTGCTTTAGAGCCATAGAACCGGGTCAGCAGAGCTGCTTTAGAGCCAGAGAACCAGGTCAGCAGAGCTGTTGTTGAGCCAGAGAACCAGGTCAGCAGAGCTGCTCTACAGCCTAAGAACTAGGTCAGCAGAGCTGCTCTAGAGCCAGAGAAGCAGGTCAGCAGAGCTGCTGTAGAGCCAGAGAAACCAGGTCAACAGAGCTGCTTTAGAGGGAGAAAACCAGGTCAGCAGAGCTGCTTTAGAGCCAGAGAACCAGGCCAGCAGAGCTGCATTAGAGCCAGATAACCAGGTCAGCAGAGCTGCTCTAGAGTCAGAGAACCAGGTCAGCAGAGCTGCTGTAGAGCCAGAGAAACCAGGTCAGTAGAGCTGCTGTAGAGCCAGAGAAACCAGGTCAGCAGAGCTGCTTTAGAGGGAGAGAACCAGGTCAGCAGACCTGCTGTAGACCCAGAGAAACCAGGTCAGCAGAGCTGCTTTAGAGGGAGAGAACCAGGTCAGCAGAGCTGCTCTAGCTGACACTGACTGACTGACACTGACTGATTGACACTGACTGACACTGACTGACTGACACTGACTGACTCACTACTCTCTACTACTCCCTCTTTACTACTCTCTCTCTACTACTCACTCTCTACTACTCTCTACTACTCACTCTCTACTACTCACTCTCTACTACTACTCTACTATTCACTCTCTACTACTCACTCTACTACTCTCTACTACTCTATACCACTCACTCTCTACTACTCCACAACTCACTCTCTACTACTCACTCTCTACTACTCTCTTCTACTACTCTCTACTACTACTCTCTACTATTCACTCTCTACTACTCACTCTCTTACTACTCACTCTACTACTCTCTCGCTACTACTCACTCTCTACTACTCACTCTACTACTCTCTACTACTCACTCTCTACTATTCACTCTCTACTACTCGCTCTACTACTCACTCTCTACTACTCTACTACTCACTCTCTACTGTGCTCTACTACTCACTCTACTACTCTCTACCACTCACTCTCTACTACTCTACTACTCACTCTCTACTACTCTCTCTCTACTACTCACTCTACTACTCTCTCTACTACTCACTCTCTACTACTCTCTCTCTACTACTCTCTCTACTACTCTCTCTACTACTCACTCTCTACTACTCTCTACTACTCTGTACTGCTCACTCTCCACTACTCACTCTCTACTACTCTCTCTCTACTACTTGCTCTCAACTACTCTACTACTCACTCTCTACTACTCTCTCTTACTCTCTCTACTTCTCAATCTCTTCTTCGCTCTCTGCTACTCACTCTCTACTACATACTCTCTACTACTTGCTCTCTACTACTCTCTAGTACTCACTCTACTATTCACTCTCTACTACTATCTACTACTCACTCTACTACTCACTCTCTACTACTCTCTACTTCTCAATCTCTACTACTCACTCTGTACTACTCTCTACTACTCTCTCTACTACTCACTCTCTACTACTCTCTCTACTACTCTCTCTACTACTCACTCTACTACTCACTCTACTACTCTCTCTACTACTCTCTCTACTACACTCTACTACTGTCTACTATTCACTACTACTCACTCTCTACTAATGTCTACTACTCTCGCTTTGCTACTCACTCTACTACTCACTCTCTACTACTCTCTCTGCTACTCATTCTCTACTACTCTTTACTACTCACTCTCTACTACTCACTCTCTACTATTCACTCTCTACTACTCTCTCTCTACTACTCACTCTCTACTACTCACTCTACTACTCTCTACTACTCACTCTCTACTATTCACTCTCTACTACTCACTCTCTACTACTCTCTACTACTCACTCTTCACTACTCGCTCTCTACTACTCTCTACTAGTCACTCTCTACTACTCACTCTCTACTACTCTACTACTCTCTCTACTTCTCACTCTCTACTACTCTCTACTACTCTCTCTACTACTCACTCTCTACTACTCACTCTCTACTACTCACTCTCTACTACTCTCTCTACTACTCACTCTCTACTACTCACTCTCTACTACTCTACTGCTCACTCTCCACTTCTCACTCTCTACTACTCTCTACTACTTGCTCTCAACTACTCTACTACTCACTCTCTACTACTCTCTCTTACTCTCTCTACTTCTCAATCTCCTTCGCTCTCTGCTACTCACTCTCTACTACTCACTCTCTACTACTCACTCTCTACTACATACTCTCTACTACTTGCTCTCTACTACTCTCTAGTACTCACTCTACTACTCACTCTCTACTACTATCTACTACTCACTCTACTACTCACTCTCTACTACTCTCTACTTCTCAATCTCTACTACTCACTCTCTACTACTCTACTACTCCCTACTACTCTCTCTACTACTCACTCTCTACTACTCTCTACTACTCTCTCTCTACTACTCTCTCTCTACTACTCACTCTCTACTACTCACTCTCTACTACTCTCTACTACTCACTCTCTACTACTCTCTCTACTACACTCTACTACTGTGTCCTACTCACTACTACTCACTCTCTACTAATGTCTACTACTCTCGCTCTGCTACTCACTCTACTACTCACTCTCTACTACTCTCTCTGCTACTCATGCTCTACTACTCTCTACTACTCACTCTTTACTACTCACTCTCTACTACTCTCTACTACTCACTCTCTACTACTCACTCTACTACTCACTCTCCACTACTCTCTACTACTCACTCTCGACTACTCACTCTCGACTACTCACTCTCTACTACTCACCCTACTACTCTCCACTACTCACTCTCTGCAACTCTATCTACTACTCGCTAGTACTCTCTACTAGTCACTCTCTACTCTCTATTACTCACTCTCCACTCTCTACCTCGCTCTCTACTACTCTCTACCTCTACACCTCTCTCTACAAGCACACATATGCACATATATATATGCTTATATATGTATGTGTGTATATATATACATACATATATAAACATATATATAATCTGCATATCTTTTTTTTTTTTTTTTTTTTTTTTTGGGAGAAAAGCAATTTTATTGACAATCCAATCTTTTTTTTTTTAAAAAACAATTTTTATTGAAACCACGAACAAAAGTACACCTTTCGTCATTACATGGTAGATCTGTGCGGTACAATGTGCTGTCATATCATTCAATTTCTGACATTGATTGCTATTGTCATACAGGTACATCCAAGCCCAGTTTTCCGCCACCCGCCACCTCCCTCCTCCTCCCTGACCCTCCCACCAGTCAAGTCCCACTCGACAATACTGCCCTGAGTTTAGTCGCTTAGCTTGGACTCCGAGTTCGGTACAGGGGGTTCGCATAAGTTGCCTCTGTATGTGTTCCATTTTCCCCATATTCTCTGCCACCTACAGGGGCAACCTCTGTTGACACACACCACCCTCTCCGCCATCATGGCACTATCTAGGTCACGGCACCATCTCACATGGGAGGGGGCAGACTGCGCCCCCCAGTATTGCGCAAGTGTCCTCTTTGCTAACGCTAGTCCGAGAGCCACCCAGGTTTGGTCAGCTGTGTTAAGGTCAGTGTCGTCCCAGACATTCAGTAAACACATCCGGGGTTCCGGCGAGACATCTCGACCGGTAACCCGTGAGATCGTGGCCATGACCTCCCCCCAGTACAAGGTAATGTCAGGGCATTCCCATAACGTGTGAAAGAATGTGCCTAGTTGTCCACATCCCCGCAGACAGATCGGGGTAGGTGCCCTCCCCATTTTATGGAGCATGTCTCTAGTGTAGTATATCCGGTGCAGTATTTTAAGCTGCACCAGCTTTACTTTGGAGGGGATAGCCACCTCCCGGGGAGACGCCAGCGCTTCAAACCATTCGAGTTCGTCCATGGGCCCCACTGCCGCCTCCCATTTCTTTTTAAGGATCTCCGTGGGGTCTTTTTGATGATTCACTAGTTTACGGTAGGTCAATGTAATGGCTTTCTTGGTGAGGTGGTCTGCGAGCAGCCTATCCTCTAGCGGGGAGGACTCGGGTAGGACGGTCCCCTTGGGTGTAGCTAGCTGTAGGGCATGCCGTATTTGTAAAAATGTAAAGTGCTCAGTCTGGTTCAGCTGATACTCCAATTGGAGCTTCGCAAACGGCACCACCCCCCCTTTTATCCAGAGCTCACCGAACTTGGAGATGCCTATCAGGTCCCACCCCTCAAATTCTTTACGTAGGTGTCCCATACCTATCTTCGGGGAGAGCCAAAGCGGCGTTTGCTGCGTAATCACCCCTTCCCATCCCAACCTGCGCTGTGCTGTACGCCACACCTGTACCGTGTGCGCTGTGGGGCCTTGTAGCTTCTTCGCCCCTGATGTGACATATAAGGCGTGGAGTACTCCGTGTAGTCCCAGCAGCGCCCTGTCCATGCGGAAAGCTGGTTCATCTTGCTCCGCTTGTAGCCATTGGTTGACTGTTATAAGTTGGGACGCCCAATAATAGAGACGTATGTTGGGCAACGCAATTCCCCCATCATACCAACTCCGCATAAGTTTGCAGAGAGCTATTCTATGCGGTTTACCCTCCCACAGCAGCGAGCCCACCTCTGCGTTGATCAATTTAAAATAAGAGTCCGGGACTGGGGCGGGCGCATTCTGCAGCGCATAAAGGAAACGAGGGAGGGCCATCATTTTGAATAGCGCCGCTCTCCCCAGCAGCGTCAACGGCAGGGAGTGCCAATGTTTGACATCACTTTTTAGCCGTTTAAGGGGCGGCAGCAAATTGTGTTCTAGGAATAGTTCTGGATCAGGCGTGATGTGTATACCCAGATATTTGAAACCATCCACCGCCATCGGGATTATCACTCCTTTGGGGAGTTGTGGCGGAGGTCCCTGAAGGACGTATAGCACAGACTTCGTCCAATTGATCGAATAGCCAGAGAATCTACCATAGGAGTCACAAATATCCAGTAATGCCGCTATGGAACGTTTCGGTTGTGTCAAATTGACCAAAATATCGTCCGCATAGAGGGAGATACGATCATCCCAGCTCTCTGTCCATTTGAGTCCTGATATGGCTGGAGCCTGCCTTATCCATGCCGCCAATGGTTCCAAAACCAGGGCGAACAGCAGAGGGGAGAGAGGACATCCTTGTCTAGTGCCTCGTCCCAGTGCAAAGTCTCTCGATAGTCGGCCATTCACCGCCACTTGCGCCAGAGGCGCTGTATAGAGCAGCCTTACCTAGGCACAGAACTTTGGCCCAAAACCAAAACACCGGAGCACCGCAAATAGAAAGGGCCACTCCACTCGGTCGAAAGCCATAATCGCGTCCAGCGAGAGTATGACAGCATCCTCCTGGATGTGGGGCCCACTGGCCAGTATGCCGTGCAGCCGTCTAATATTCATTGCAGTGTTTCGCGCTGGCATAAAGCCTGACTGATCCGGATGGATAAGTGTCTGCAAATGAGGTTGTATACGGGCCGCTAACAATTTCGCCAATATCTTGGCTTCCGCATTCAGGAGGGAGATGGGCCTATAGGAGGTGCACTCAGTGGGGGGCTTCCCGGGTTTCAAGATTGCGACCAGAGTCGCGACTCTGATGTCTCGCGGGAGTATACCTTCCTCCAGACTGGTCTCATACATTTGCAGCAGATGCGGCACTATCGTGTTCGCCTCTCTCTTGAACAACTCCACCGGAATCCCATTCGGTCCCAGCGCTTTACCTGACTGTAGGCCATAAATAGCTCGGGTGACCTAGTCTGCTGAAAAGCTCTTGTCCAGCACAAGTGCGTCATCTGGAGCCAAATGCGGCAGTCGTATGTCTGTGAGGAATTTTAAATTATCCTCTGTGGTGGTCGTCACCGCAGATGTGTATACCTGTTCAAAGTGAGTAGCAAAGGTCTCCGCCATGTCGTCCGGGTTTGTCACCTCCTCCCCGGAGGTCAGTCGCAAGCGCGCCACCCACCGGTTGGCCTTCTCTTTTTTGTCGAGCCATGCTAGAAGGCGGCCTGCCTTATCCCCAAGCTCGTATATCGTATGTTGCGTTTTCGCTAGGCGCATGCGGGCCGCCTCCCAGAGATGGTCCCTATATGTCTGCTTCGCAAGGTTAAGTGTATGGGTGGTCGCGTCAGTGGGGTCTCTGGCATGCTCCCTCTCTGCCGTGGTCACTGCTTCCTCCAGTGTCGCCACCTGTTGTGACGTTTCTCGCTTATGTGCTGTAATGACTGCGATGGCCTGCCCGCGCAGCACTGTTTTGTAGGCTTCCCAGAGGACACTAGGCGAGGAGACAGAGTGTACATTCTCGGGAAAATATTGTTTTGTAGTTTTATGCAACGTCTTCCTCACTCCTGGGACCTTCAGGTAACCGGGATGGATCGGGAAAGTGCGCCTCCTACCAGAGAGGCCTGAGGAATATGTGAGCAGTAGCGGCGAGTGATCTGAAATGCCCCTGGGGAGATGCGTGACCTCTTGTATGCGACCAATACATGTAGGGGAGGTGAGGAGGTAGTCAATGCGCGAAAGACTATTATGCGCGCTAGTGTGATGAGTATATTGACGTTCTGTGGGGTGTCGCATGCGCCAACCATCAAGGAGTCCCATGGCATTCAGGAAGCCTCGTAGGGGTGTGGGGGTCGTGTTCGGCCCTCTCGGGGGGTGCCTATCCCAGTCCGGGTCCACTATGGCGTTAAAGTCGCCCCCTATGATTAGCTCTCCCTGGGGTAGGCCCAGGAGGAACTTTCCCAGGGCCGGAAAAGCTAGTGAGTGCAGTGCAGGGGGGATGTATACCGAGACAATATTAAAGCTGCACCCCTCCCATTGTACCGATATCGCATCAAACCGCCCCATGTCATCTGTCCATTTACCGGTCACCACCAAGGGGCAGCATTTCCGAAGAAGGATCCCCACTCCCCTGGATCCGGAAGTGAACTCGGAGTGCACTACCATTGTGAACCCCCATCTATCTAGTGCCTTCGTGGCCGTGCCAGTCAGATGGGTCTCTTGTAGGAGAGCCACCGACGGAGTGTGTTTCTTAATATGTTGCCCCCTCCAGCCCCCTCTTAATTTTGTTGCCCAGGCCGTTCACGTTCCAGGGCATCACTGTCAGCGGGGCGCCCGGGCCTGGACAATCACTCTTTGTTGCATTGGCCATTATGTCGATACAGGTGGCGCTTTGTGTGTGCGGTGGCGTGTGGCGTGGCAAGCCTCTGTGACGAGCTCTGGGTCCCTAATACATTTTTGTCACTCAGACAGTTCCCGCTTGGGTGGACCCACAATTCGAGCTCCAGGTGTAGAAGAAAGAACAACCAATTAAGGAGCAAACACGAAGCCCCCATAACCATGAACAATAACCAACCCCTAATCACCCCCCCCCCCCCTCCCTGCCTCCCTGCCAGACGGGTCCCCAACTACCCGCCACCCCAACTTAGCAGAGTGCTTTGATCCCAAAAACAGTACTTGCGTGGCGGGGTCTTGAAGTCTGAGAGTCAACCCTGTAGTTCCCCAGCCATCAAGACAGCCGCTCAGCCGGCCTCCGACGTTCTTCCATCCCTAGTGGGCCTGTAGTCCCAACCCGTCGCCAACAGCCCTGGGAAGTGCGGGTCGTCCTGTTCACAGTGTTTGCACTTAGTCAAGCCACCATGGGCGAGAGGTTCGATTCTCCACCACGCCGTCAGTTCAGCTGCCACTGGTGTTCGTGTCATTCTCCAGTGTCTGCATTCGCGGAAGGCGATGCCTGTCGCTCCTGTGCGGAGTCCGTAGTGGCCTCCCTGTCTGTTTTATCTTGTCGTCGACGCCGCCTTGAGCGCTTACCACCGTCGGCTCGCTGCCATCCCTCAAGCCAGTCGTGGGCCTCCTCCGGCGTTTCAAAGAAGTATGTCTTTCCTTCCGCCACCACCCTTAGTTTTGCCGGAAAGAGCATTGCGTATGGAAGCTCTCTGCTGCGAAGGTCTTTCTTTACCTCCATAAAACTTCTTCGGCGTTGAGCAACCGCCGCCGTGTAGTCGGGAAAGAAGGAGACCTGGGAGTTCTGGATTCGCGCCGGTGGCGCCACCCTCGCCGCCTGCAGGATAGCGTCTCGATCCCGAAAGTTAAAGATGCGTGCCAGGATAGGTCGCGGGGGCGCTCCGGGTTTAGGCCTACCGCCAGGCACTCTGTGCGCCCTCTCCACTGCGAAGAGGGCTGAGAGCCCTCGAGGTTGAAGCCCCGACTGAGTCAGATCTTCCACATAGAGGTCCATGGCATGCGTCCCTTCGCCTTCCGGGACCCCCGTAATTCTCACGTTGTTGCGTCGAGAGCGCCCCTCCTGATCATCCAGCTTGGCAGCCATGAATTTATTGTCTTTCTCCAACTGACCAACTCTGTGGAGCAGCGAAGCGGCGTCTTTAGTAAGGGGTTGTGTCACCTGTTCCACTTCCGTCACTCTGGCGTTCATTTTTTGAAAATCCGCTCTGAGGAAGGAGACATCCGCAGAGATCGCACCCACCGTTGTCTGCACGCCTGCAAGAGCCGCCATAATATCTTCCAGCATCACCTTTGCGTCTCCCCCGGAGCCAGGGGCCCCATCTGAAGGCCCCGCACGCGCCGGCGGGCTTTTGGAGTCCTTGGCGAAGGCATATTTGTCGAATTTGGCCTGTGCGGTCACTCGCTGGCCCTTTCCCCCCATCTTCACCTGGTCTGTCCCTTTCCGACAGGTAGTCCCCGCCGCCTGCCGCTAGTCTCGCTCACCAGCGCGGCCTGTCGGTTTTCCCTGTCCCAGGGGTTATGAGTAGGCTTCGGGGTTCGGGGTTCCTCCAGTCACCAGCACGGCTCAGCTAATGGTCCACTCGTTTGGGCCGCGATCGTCACCTGGGTGTCTCAGCGCCGCCACTGGCTCCGTGCGTTTCGGACCTGAGAACGGCTCCGCTCCGGACCTGAATGGACGCGGGGCGCAGAGGAGGCCCCCTCCGCTCCCTCCTTCGGATGTTGCCAGCCGCTGCGTCTACACACTGTTCTAGGCCGGCCCCTAGCCGGTGGCAAGTTCCAGCGGGGGCAGGGCCCTCTCCCCCTTTTACGCCCAAGGTCCTCTGAAAATCTAGGTCCCGGCTTCTGGTTCGTGACAGGCCGCAGGGGCTTTCGCGCCCTTCACCAACGCTCAGATGTCCCCTTTACCTTGTCTTTGTCGGGCCACTGGGCTGACCGGGACCCCGTGTGGACTGGCTGCTCCGGGGGTCAGCTGCTCGCGCCTTTCCTCCGCCTTGCTGTCTCCACTGGACGGAGCACACTGCGAGGTCACATCGCGCCGTTGTTACCCTCCGTCTGCAGAGGTCGCTGGGACTGTCCCTGTCGTTGTGCCCCCTTCAGGCGCTCGTCACCAATGGCGCCGCTCTCCGCCTTCCACCGGGGCCGCGTACACCTCCTCGCCGGCCCTCTCGTCACTGTGCCGGGCCGCTGGCCGAGATCGGCAAATTTACCCCCAGGCTGCAGGCGCCGAGCAGGGCCGCCGCTTACCGGGCGTCCTCCGCTGTTCCCTGGATCCTTAACGCGAACCACGGCCAGCGCGATCGATGCCGCCCGTCTTCCGACAGAGATGGCTGTCTTGAGGGCAGGATTTGTTTGCGGATAGAGTGCCGGATTTTAGGGGAAACTACTTCGCCCTCGGAGCCTCGCTAGTGCGCGGCCATCGCTGTTGGCTGCAGGCCACACCCCCTAATCTGCATATCTATATAAATACAAATATAAATGCATGCATGCATATACATATATGCAAACATATGCATGATATGTACATGACATTTTCAATGCTTGTTTACTTTGGTTCCATCAAGAAGGCATTCAGATGTGTCACACCTTTGCCATAAATTCTGAATGGTAGCACTCTAGTTGCTCATTAGATCAATGTAGTAAAGCTACTGCTCACCAGGGAAGTCTGCTGCTGGTATTCAAAGTGCATGTTTCAGTCTGCATGTCAGAATTTTTTAATGAAAGAAAAGACGATTTGAGATCTAAATGTGCCCTGCAGCACTGATCATAATTTCTATGGCAAAATGAAGCCCCTCATTGTGTTCCTTTGCAAATTAAATGTTGTAAGTGTTACCACTTTATTCCAATCAAGATGGCTTCAGGTGTGCCGTACTTTTGTCATAAGTAAGACTGTTAGCTCTCTAGTTGTTCTTTAGAACACTCTGGGACATTCTGTCATTGTGCTACACTTGGGCTACATCTGGGTGATATTTGTGCTACATGTGGGCTCTTTTGTCCCTGGTGGCCATCTTGGGAGACTTATTTGTTATGAAGTTTCCTAATTTCCTCATTTACTACAGTCTTCTCAGTAGGAAATACTTTCAGGTTTTTTACTTTGATTCCATCAAGAAGGCATTCAGATGTGTCACACATTTGCCATAAATTCGGAATGTTAGCACTCTAGTTGTTCATTAGATCACTGTAGCAAAGCTACTGCTCACCAGGGAAGTCTGCTGCTGGTATTGAAAGTGCATGTTTCAGTCTGCATGTCAGAAGTTTTTTAATGAAATAGAAGAGGATTTGAGAAGTCACTTAAAATGTGCCCTAATTTTTCTTTTTTCAGCACTAATCATAATTTCTATGGCAAAATGAACCCCCTCATGGTGTTCTTTTTAAATTAAACTACTCACTCTCTACTACAAACTCGCTACTACTCTCTACTACTCACTCTGTACTACTCACTCTGTACTACTCTCTACTACTACTCTCTACTACTACTCTCTACTACTACTCTCTACTACTCACTCTACTACTCACTCTCTACTACTCACTCCTACTACTCACTCTCTACTACTCACTCCTACTACTCACTCCTACTCACTCTACTTCTCTCTACCACTCACTCTCTACTACTCTCTCTACTACTCACTCTCTACTACTCTCTCTATTACTCACCCTACTACTCTTCACTACTCACTCTCTGCTACTCACTCTCCACTCTCTACCTCTCTACCTCGTTCTCTACTACTCTACCTCTCTACCTCTACCTATCTACCTCTACCTCTCTACCTCTCTACCTCTACACCTCTCTCTACCTCTCTCTACAAGTACACATATGCACATATATATATGCATATATATGCATATGCATATATATGTGTGTATATATATATATATACATACATATATAAACATATATACAATCTGCAAATCTATATAAATGCAAACATATGCATATTATGTACATGAAAGTTTGAAAAACACTAATACAAGCAAAGCTAAAAAGCCACCTAATTACAAACAGAATTGCTTTAACTTAAACGAAGGCGAGGCCTATTGCATTTTCAATGCTTGTTTACTTTGGTTCCATCAAGAAGGCATTCAGATGTGTCACACATTTTCCATAAATTCTGAATGGTAGCACTCTAGTTGCTCATTAGATCACTGTAGTAAAGCTACTGTTCACCAGGGAAGTCTGCTGCTGGTATTCAAAGTGCATGTTTCAGTCTGCATGTCAGAATTTTTTTATGAAATAGAAGAGGATTTGAGAAGTCAAAATGTGCCCTAATTTTTCTTTCTGCAGCACTGATCATAATTTCTATGGCAAAATGAACCCCTCATTGTGTTCCTTTGCAAATTAAATGTTGTAAGTGTTACCACCTTATTCCAATCAAGATGGCTTCAGGTGTGCCGTACTTTTGTCATAAGTAAGACTGTTAGCTCTCTAGTTGTTCTTTAGAACACTCTGGGACATTCTGTCATTGGGCTATACTTGGGCTACATCTGGGTGATATTTGTGCTACATGTGGGCTCTTTTGTCTCTGGTGGCCATCTTGGGAGATTTATTTGTTATGAAGTTTCCTAATTTCCTCATTTACTACAGTCTTCTCAGTAGGAAATACTTTCAGGTTTTTTACTTTGATTCCATCAAGAAGGCATTCAGATGTGTCACACATTTTCCATAAATTCTGAATGGTAGCACTCTAGTTGCTCATTAGATCACTGTAGTAAAGCTACTGTTCACCAGGGAAGTCTGCTGCTGGTATTCAAAGTGCATGTTTCAGTCTGCATGTCAGAATTTTTTTATGAAATAGAAGAGGATTTGAGAAGTCAAAATGTGCCCTAATTTTTCTTTCTGCAGCACTGATCATAATTTCTATGGCAAAATGAACCCCTCATTGTGTTCCTTTGCAAATTAAATGTTGTAAGTGTTACCACCTTATTCCAATCAAGATGGCTTCAGGTGTGCCGTACTTTTGTCATAAGTAAGACTGTTAGCTCTCTAGTTGTTCTTTAGAACACTCTGGGACATTCTGTCATTGGGCTATACTTGGGCTACATCTGGGTGATATTTGTGCTACATGTGGGCTCTTTTGTCTCTGGTGGCCATCTTGGGAGATTTATTTGTTATGAAGTTTCCTAATTTCCTCATTTACTACAGTCTTCTCAGTAGGAAATACTTTCAGGTTTTTTACTTTGATTCCATCAAGAAGGCATTCAGATGTGTCACACATTTGCCATAAATTCAGAATGTTAGCACTCTAGTTGCTCATTAGATCACTGTAGTAAAGCTACTGCTCACCAGGGAAGTCTGCTTCTGGTATTGAAAGTGCATGTTTCAGTCTGCATGTCAGAATTTGTTAATGAAATAGTAGAGGATTTGAGAAGTCAATTAAAATGTGCCCTAATGTTTCTTTTTTCAGCACTAATCATAATTTCTATGGCAAAATGAACCCCCTCATGGTGTTCTTTTTAAATTAAACTACTCACTCTCTACTACAAACTCGCTACTACTCTCTACTACTCACTCAGTACTACTCACTCTGTACTACTCTCTACTACTCACTATCTACTACTCATTCCTACTCACTCTACTACTCTCTACCACTCACTCTCTACTACTCTACTACTCACTCTCTTCTACTCTCTCTCTACTACTCACTCTCTACTACTCACTCTCTACTACTCTCCACTACTCACTCTCTACTACTCTCTACTACTCTCTCTACTACTCACTCTACTACTCACTCTCGACTACTCTCTACTACTCACTCTACTACTCTCTACCACTCACTCTACTACTCTACTACTCACTCTCTACTGCTCTCCACTACTCTCTCTACTGCTCACTCTCTACTACTCACTCTACTATTCTCTACTACTCACTCTCTACAACTCTCTACTACTCATGTTCCACTACATACTCTCTACTACTCTCTCTACTACTCACTCTCTACTACACACTCTCTACTACTTGATGTCTACTACTCTCTACTACTCACTTTACTACTCACTCTCTACTACTCACTAGTACTCACTCTCTACTACTCCCTACTACTCTCTCTCTACTACTCACTCTCCACTACTCACTCTCTACTACTCTCTACTATTCACTCTCTACTACTCACTCTCTACTACTCTCTCTCTACTACTCTTTCTACTACTCACTCTACTACTCTCTACTACTCACACTCTACTACTCACTACTACTCACTACTACTCTCTCTACTACTCACTCTCTATTACTCACTCTACTACTCTCTACTACTCACTTTCCTACTCACTCTCTACTACTCACTCTCTACTACTCTCTCTACTACTCTCTACTACTCTCTACTACTCTCTACTACTCAATCTACTACTCACTCTACTACTCTCTCTCTGCTACTCACTCTCTGCTACTCACTCTCTACTACTCACTCTCTACTACTCACTCTCTACTACTCTACTACTCACTCTCTACTACTCACTCTCTACTAATCTCTACTACTCACTCTCTACTACTCACTCTCTATTACCCACTCTACTACTCACTCTCTACTACTCACTCTCTATTACCCACTCTACTACTCTCTACTACTCACTCTCTGCTACTCTCTACGCTACTCTCTCTACTACTCTCTACTACTCTCTACTCTCTATTACTCATCCTCTACTCTCTACCTCTCTACGTCTCTCCCTACTACTCTCTACTTCTACCTCTCTACCTCTCTCTACCTCTCTCTACACACACACATATGCACATATATATGCATATACATTTATATATATGTATGCATATATATATACATACATATAAAAACATATATATAATCTGCATATCTATATAAATACAAATATAAATGCATGCATGCATATACATATATATATATGCATGCATATGCATGTTATGTACATGAAAGTTTGAAAAACACTAATAAAAGCAAAGCTAAAAAGCCACCTAATTACAAACAGAATTGATTTAACTTAAAAGAGGGCGAAACCTATTGCATTTTCAATGCTTGTTTACTTTGGTTCCATCAAGAAGGCATTCCGATGTGTCACACATTTGCCATAAATTGTGAATGGTAGCACTCTAGTTGCTTATCAGATCACTGTAGTAAAGCTACTGCTCACCAGGGAAGTCTGCTGCTGGTATTGAAAGCGCATGTTTCAGTCTGCATGTCAGAATTTTTTAATGAAATAGAAGATGATTTGAGAAGTCAAAATGTGCCCTAGTTTTTCTTTCTTCAGCACTAATCATAATTTCTATGGCAAAATGAGCCCCCTCATTTTGTTCCTTTGCAAATTAAATGTTTTAAGTGTTACCACTTTATTCCAATCAAGATGGCTTCAGGTGTGCCATACCTTTGTCATAAGTAAGACTGTTAGCGCTCTAGTTGTGCTTTAGAACACTCTGGGACATTCTGTCATTGGGCTATACTTGGGTTACATCTGTGTGGTATTTGTGCTACATTTGGACTCTTTTGTCTCTGGTGGCCATCTTGGGAGACTTATTTGTTATGAAGTTTCCTAATTTCCTCATTTACTACAGTCTTATCAGTAGGAAATACTTTCAGTTTTTTACTTTGATTCTGTCAAGAAGGCATTCAGATTTGTCACACATTTGCCATAAATTCAGAATGTTAGCACTCTAGTTGCTTATTAGATCACTGTAGTAAAGCTACTGCTCACCAGGGAAGTCTGCTGCTGGTATTGAAAGTGCATGTTTCAGTCTGCATGTCAGAATGTTTTAATTAAATAGAAGAGGATTTGAGAAGTCACTCAAAATGTGCCCTAATTTTTCTTTCTACAGCACTAATCATACTTTCTATGGCAAAATGAACCCCCTCATTTTGTTCCTTTTTAAATTAAATGTTTTAAAAGTTACCACTTTATTCCAATCAAGATGGCTTCAGGTGTGCCATACGTTTGTCATAAATAGGACTGTTAGCGCTCTAGTTGTTCTTTGGAACACTCTGGGAAGCTGCCGTAGAACACAAAGGAATCAACTGACAGTCTCTGCCCTTGTTAGATGTACATGTTTTACAGAGAATGTCAGACTTCATTCTCACATGACTGAGAAAGATAATGTGAATTTACAGAAAATATGCTCTCAGGTTAGCTTATAGATCACCTTCCAAACCTCTGTGGGAAAAGCATGAGAAAATATTTTTCACTCAAACATGATTCATGATATCCCAGCAGAAGGCTTTTTCACATGGTAAAATCACCTTAGAACACACCAGAATTCCTAAAATGAGTATGATACCATCAACAAATGATTTATAATGTAACTAAAGTCTTAAAACCTTCTATTAACTGCAATGCTTTTTAATGAGGTGCTATCATGTATATTGGTCCCAAGATGGCTGCCAACACTTCTTGGATGAAGTGCTGACAGCCAATCAGATCTCACGATGAGATATGTGGTTAGGCTCCGCCCAGATATGTATGTGATTTTGATTTTGATTTTCTCAGGAACTACTGAACAGATTGACACCATTTAAGCAAAAGGCACGAGTCTGAACTGAGGACTACCTCTTTGCCAAATTTGGTGTAATTCCGTTCAGCAGTTCGGGCTGTAGCTGCGGCTGAAGGTCCTATGGGAAATTGCATGGGGAAAACACGTTTAGGGACCCCCTTTTTTTCTCGACCCCTGCTACACAAATCATCCCAAGACTTTCAGGATAGGAGCGGACCGGAGCTGGCCAACATTTTTGAAAATTTCACGAAGATTCGTCAATCGGCACCAAAGTTATTGGGAATAGAATGTTGCGGATTTCCTATGGAAAATAGGTCCTAACTATAACTACCTACTGGCGACCGCCAGTAGGTAATATATATATATTTCAAGGCTCCAAGGTTCCCACCTATGGAGACGCACTCTGACATCCACTGCAGCAACCTTGTTTCACGCCTGACGCGTTTCGTGCTCATTGCACTCTTCAGAGGCTCGACAGTCATTTTGGCATAGAGGCCACACCTCCCACTTTGAAATATGATCCCTCCAATGGGCGACTCGAATGAGTCTGTGTTGGTTTGTGGGTTTAGTGGTGTGTGCCTCAGTTATGTGCTGCTGTCTGAGACATTTCAAGCCCACCAATGGGCCTCCACGTGGACATCCGGCTTGTCAATCTTCCATGGATGCCTCCACATTGAGACTCCGTGATACAGAGCTCCGTGGCCCCAAATTTTCGGGTGGTGCATCTCCCGCGGCTGGGAGGCCGCGTGTACATCAAAGCTCCAAGGTTCCCACCTGTGGAGACGCACTCTGACATCCACTGCAGCAACCTACATGAGGTAAAAGTCGGATCGGCGATCGGATCCAGTTTCCAGCATGCCTGTCGATTCACGCCTGACGCGTTTTGTGCTCATTGCACGTCGAGACTGACATCGCCATCAAGATCGGCATCGATGGGCAGGTGACGGTCATTACTGTCGAAGTCTCATGACTCGACCTCATCATCGACGCTGACGTCTGAGGCATCTATCTTCGTCGAAGTCGGCGCCTGTGGGAAAATCCCACACAACTTCTAAGGAGAAGCATTCATTGATGTCGAGAGACAAACAAACATTTTTCCATGCTGTGGAAGGCCTCAATCGACATCAACAGAGGTGCATAGTGTCTCAGTGAACTTGATGGCATCTAGGCCTCTATCTCCTGTTAGATCCAAGTTACAGCCTACCGTTAGTGTCTCCCCTAGGTGGTTGGAAAGCCTGCGAAAAAGACCTGTGCCTCTGATTTCTGACTCAGAGTATCCACAGACACTCTCCTTCCAGAGTCACACCACATACGCTATCTCCGAAAAGAACGCCTTCTTCAAGGTTCTCTTCTATCACACCATCGGTACCTCCTACAGTTCCTCCAAGAATCACACCACATAGGAGTCTGCAGCCATCACCTCATAGGTCAAGAACTCCTATCTGTCATCATTCTAGATCTAGAACAACATCTAGAACCAGATAAAGGTCCAGAAGCTCTCATAGTGCATCATCCAGGCATGGCAGGAGATCACCTTTTTTGTCTATAACTTCTTTTTTTTTGGCACAAGATTAGTCTCTGACGCTCTCAGTTTAATCTCCAGCAAGAGATTCACCAGTGGACGATCTCTTGATTTTCAGTGATGTCCTGATAAGATGTGCGACAAAATTGACTTTGGACATTCCAACCACTAGGACGATGTCATCTGTGATGTTCGAAACATTGCATCACAGAACAGCCTCAAGACAAATCTTGCCACTGGTGCCCGGACTCCTAGGGCCGGCATTGCAGCTATTTTTAACTCCAGTATGGCTGACATCTGCCCCATCTTGAATATTTAAGAAATACAAGGCGCATGATGAGGACGTCCTTTTCTTGAGATCGGATCCTCCTCCAGCTTCTGTGATAGTGGCAGCTGCACAGAAATGACACTCTGCAGCTTATTCCTCTTCTTTGGTCCACTTGACAAATAGAGTAAACAGATCAATGCCCTCGGTAAAAATATGTGCGGAACATCAGCATCCTATATGAAGGTGGCAAGTTGTTCGGCTTTCCTTGGAAGATATGCCAGGTTTACAGAGAAAGTGCTTAGGGGGACTTAGGCCAGATTCTCAGAAGATACTCCATGAGGTTGGCCTGGTTTTGAATCCAGTTATTAGCGCAGCTGAGGATGCATCGTTATGCATACAGCATATGTGCAAGAAGATCACCTTGGCTGCATCTTATTGGGTTGAAGCCTGAGGCACAACATAGAATTATGAACCTACCTTTCTCGGATAACACGCTTTTTAGTACCCATACAGACGAGGTGATGTCAGGAATGAAGACAGAATTGGACAGTCAAGGTTGTTAGCCAAGAAAAAAAAAGAAATTTCGCAGAAGGTAGAGGCTTTATGACAAACGGTATTACCAGCAGAGAGTTCAAACCCCTCAATGGCAGCTACATTAGCAGCAGGAAAGCTCCCACTCTTATCCTCACAGACCATCTAGAGGAAGAGTTTCACGTCAACAGCAGCCGCAGGTAAGCCTCCTGCAAAACAACTAATTGTCACTTCCCCCTTCGCTGCATCATTCCGGTAAGGGGAAGTATCATCAATCACTTGGAAGATTTGCAGTAAATCACACAAGACAGATGGGTGTACGGAATGGCTATTCTCTCCGCATCAGGTCTCCACCTCTTACTGTTCCTTCCACACACATATTCCGATTCCGCTAGACCTCTTGCAGTCAGAAGTCAACACACTAATGCAAAAAGAGGTCCTAGACAAGGTTCCATATCATTAAAGGGAATCAGGAAAGTATTCCTGTTATTTTCATGGAAAAGAAAGGACCAAAATAAGAGGTCAGACCTATCTTAGACCCGAGAGTGCTCAACAAATACATACAACGCAAAAGGTTCTGAATGCTTGCCCTTTACCTAATTTACCCACAACTGCATAAAAGTTGATTGGATGTGTGCATATGCCCACATTAAGCATATTTCCACATCCACATCCACTGATCAAGAGCCCCTCACCATCACAGACAAAGGAGCATTTTCATATCTGTGTCGAGACACTCACAAATCTGGGTCTCCATATCAATTTCCAAAAGTCGACAGCATGCCCAGTACAAAAATTGAAATTGCACTACCTTGTGGCTACACTGGACAAACAGTCCACTAAAGTGTACCCTTCGGAGGAGAGACTACCATCAATCACTCTGAAATATTGCAATCATCTACAGGTTCACCATCCATCTACGAGGCAGATGGCGACTCTACTGGGGTCGATAACTTGCATATTCATAGTACTGCATGCAAGCTTGCACATGAGACTTCTGCAGCAATGCCTGGAAGATCAGTGAAAACAACACTCCAACTGCTGGGAAGACAAGCTGGCTTTGTCACATGCTGTAAACATGTCTATCCCATGGTGGTCTCAACTGAATATTCTGATGGTGGGGACCCACTAAGTCAGACTTTAATCAAAGATGCCTCCTTCGAGGGATGGGGAACTCACAACGGTTCCATTCAGACTCTTTCTTTCAAGTGTGCTCAAACAATTGCGTCCTTGTCCAGACTGACAACATGACAACTGTGCATTATGTGAGCTAACAGGGAGGAACCCACTCTCGCCCTCTGTCTTTCAAGGCTCAAACCATTTGAAAATGGCTACTAGCCAGAAACTTGATGATAGCAGCAATTTATCTGCCAGCCGTTCAAAACATGCAAGCAGATTGCCTAGTAAACATTTTCAAGACAATGACGACTGGGATTCTCAACAACGAGGTGTTACAGGACATTTTTCATGAATGGGAATATCCTCAAATTGACCTGTTTGCAGACGCAAACAACTGAAAATGCCACGAACAGATTCCACTAACTCCTCTGATTCCACCAGTGATTCTCAAACTGTATCAATCCCAGACCAGAATTATACTAATAGCACCAGAGTGTCCTCGCCAGTGGTGGTTCACGGACCTTCTACATCTGCCAGAGAGGCCTCAGATGAGGTTGCCATGCAGACAAGATCTCCTGTTGAAGTTTGGAGAACAGATACTGCATCCCAACCTCCCATCCCTGAACTTGACAGCATGGCTTTTGAATTCCTCCAATATGGACATTTAGGTATTTCTAAATAATGTATGGCCATCCTTAGGGAGGCTGAGAGACCTTCCACTTGAAGATCATATGCTTTCAAATGGAAAGGTTTTATTTATGGTGTACACAGAATAATCACAATCCAATTTCTTGCCAGGGAGCTATAGTCATCCTGTATCTTCTACATTTGGCTAAATCCGGGCTGCAGTTTTCCTCAATTAAGGTACACTTTGCAGCCATTACAGCTTATAGGAAATCTCCTTCACAAAAATCTTTCTTCAGAATTCCAGTGGTGAAATATTTTTTTAGAAGGGCTTAGAAATGTGTTCCCTGCAGTTAGGGCTCCCTTTCCTCCATTGGAACTTAATATTGTCCTTTCCAAAATTGATAGGCCCTCCATTTGAATCAATACTGAAAGCTTCTTTGCAGCATCTCACATGGAAAGCGGCTTTTCTTGTTGCCATCACTTCAGCCATTAGGGTAAGTGGAATTCAAGCACTATGTTCTGAGGTATCGCACACAGTGTTTCACTCCAATAGAAGGGTGATGGGAACTCCTCCCAGTTTTCTCCCAAAAGTAGTCACAGATTTACACATTACCCAAAAAATTTCTCTCCCTACTTTCTTTCCTAACCCCTCCAATCCAGCTGAAAGGTTGCTACATTCTCTGAATATTGAGAGAGTGCTAAAGTTCTTATTGGACAAAACCACAGGTATCAGGAAATCGGATCAGCTTTTTGTTAACTATGATCTGGTGAGAAAAGGTTTAGCATCCTCTAAATAAACTATTTCTAGATAGATTGTTTTCCTTGGTTCTCCTTTCCTATCAGCTAGCTAAAGCATCTTTACCTGCTAGACCTAGGGCACACTCTAGAAAGGGGAAAGCTGCTACTGCAGCTCTATGAAGAAATTTACATATTTCTGATAAGATAGGATACATTCTTTATCGTGCGATTAATTGAAATCAATACAATGGAGCTCCCAGATGCCTGGCAAGCAAAGTATGGAATTGACTGCAAGCGCATAAAATGCTGAAAGGGCACACATAAAAAATAGTAATTAAAAACAACAATTTAAAAAGGTGGGAACCTTTTCCAACTGCTGTCTAGAATGCTGCCTTTACCCCCAATCTACATTTCGGTGCTGAACCAAGTAAAAGGGCATTAAATTACAGCGCTTTCAAAGGCCTAAAGTGCTAATTTTATCAACAGTATGCGTTCCAGGGCTGGGTCGATGACAAGTCAAAGTATTTAAGGGATGATCCCATTACCCCCAATCTACATTTCAGTGCTAAGCCAAGATAAAGTGCATTATAATAAGGTGGTCTCAAAGGCATAAAGTGCTAATTTTATTACAAATGTGCATTCCACGGATTAACCCACAACAATTCTAGGTTTTTAAGGAATGCAATGTTTTGGCTGGCTTATTGGGCTTGGGGCCTGCCAAATAAAATGAGGTTTCCTGCTCCCCTTAGGCAGAGACGCTCTGGAGGTATATATACAGTACGGTGCATTCATGTTTTTAGTAGCGTATTAAAGATTCATAGTCTACTGCAATGAGAGGTAGTACTTTCACAATTTTCATGAATTTCTGAAACAGGGCTGCTAGCTACGACGAGTCGCTTCTCAAGCAGACTTCCACTGTGCCTCTGCAAGTTCCTGACATTTAAGGTATGCCATATTGGTTGCAGCCAGTATTTTCTGCGCAGGAGTAACGCTTTGCAGACGCAGAAAATATGTGTCAGTATTTCCTCTTCTTTTGCACAAAAAGGGAGTTGTCTATCGGAGTTGTCAAGCTTCCTCGGGCCATACCAATAGGTTATCAGAGAGATTTGTCCAAATCGAGGCTCATCAGCTGTTGTTTCATGACCGTGCTAAAAAGCAATGAAAGGTAAGTGGGCAGAATCCCTGAGTCATACAGTATTGAGGCACAGCTGCCATGTGCCAATTTCTTCAGGGCTTGTGCATCTTGTTCCCTCAATATTAGTTGTGCCTGCTAGTCAGCAGTTTGGAGGCTAGGTACACTGGGAGCACTGGAAGACCACTTGACCAGATCTCTCGTGCCTCCAATGCATCCAGGGCGAGGTTTAGGTACTTGTACCAGCTTGTTCGGGGGTTGTTTATTACTTATTATGTTAACCATGAAGGCACTGTTCCTAAAGAAAGGAGAAGTTGAGGAAAGAGGGAAATAGAAGGACGATATCCAGGAATGATGGCTTAATGAGCATGGAAGGGAATCCTACAGATTATTTCTGGTTGCCCTTTCTCAACCCTAGGGATGTCATGCTTCATCATTGAGCATTGCCCCTCAGCGGGCCGGAGCTGCAATACCCTACAGGCCCCACAAAAGGTCACTTTGGCAGAGATCTTTTTTTTGATCTTGCCTTATGATGAAAAGGTGTATGTGTGATGGTGTAATTGGCATGTAGGTGATCAAAGGTGAGAAAGGAATGAAGAATAAAACTGTAGGTCGGGGTTCACCAGTGATTTCCTCAACCTGCAGAAGGCCCACTCCAGGGAGTTTGCTGCCACCTGTTGAGCTTGGATGTGCAGTGCCATACAGTCCCAATGGTCCAACCATATCCACAAGTATTTGTATCAACAACTTTGATTGTACTCCCCTCAATGAGCCATGCCCCCTTTTTCAGTTTGTGTGAGATTATTATAACCTTAATTTTTGCCACATTTATCTTCAGATTGTTATCTCTACAATAGGTGGCGAGTGCATTGATGAGTCTCTGAAGGCCAATCGGTGTCAAATCGAAAACTATTGTGTCATCAGCGTACTGTAGCAATTGCACTCAAATGCTGGCGAGTTTTGGTGGAAATGCTCGCTGTGGCCGTCCTTCCACCATTGTTAGGCATCTGTCCATTGGCACAGCTGATTTTCAGTAATGGTTTGTGTGCATTGATTGTGAAACCTTAGAAATGCATGCTTTTGTTTCCTGAGTTAAGGTATCAGTTTATTCCTAAGTACAGATCATTGCTGATAATAAATGTGGTATAGATACACTTAGTCTGGTTTTCATGGTAGCTAAGCAAAATTGTTGAAATGTATGTATATGCTAAGTAGAAACATATGTATATTATTTTCTGAAAAAAGTGAAGCCCATTAAAGACATTTAATTTTTATCAATCTGTGTTGTGTACCTTCTGATAATCAAATCATTACACCTTTTAATCTCGAATAAGGATCATTCTTGAAACTTTCTTGTCACTTTTTGCCTAGACAACTGGAGAAAGGGGAGAGTTAAGCTGTGGCTGGACATTTCTAAAACTTTTTGACTCCGGAGGAATTCCTGCCACTCCCAAGTAAGATACTCATGTTACATTTACAAGCATCATACAATTTGGGGTTTTGGCCTAATGCGTTAGTATTTATTTTTATAAACTGTTCTATATATAAAATAAACTTATTTTCTTCAGATGAATTGTATAATTTGTAAGTAATTTGAAACCACTTTTGAATTAATTAAATGCAGATTTAACATGCACAAACAATATAGTCTCAGGGCATATGTGACTGATGAAAAACTCCTAACTCACTAATGTATGTGTCCCAGATAATTGACCACTGTCAACTATCCCCTTCTTGGGGCACCACCAGGAAGAAAAATACATTCTAAAAACCCTGACACGACATTACGGGTTACTCCTTGCACAGAGCAGGTATGTTATGTGAATTTGTCTTGCGTGGCTAATCACCCGTGAGAGTATCCTGGTACTGGAGCACTCTTGAGTTTGAAGATGTTGGGAGTCTGCCTATGTGAGTTAGTCGAAGAGCCAGGTCTTCAGCTTTTCACTGAATTTAAGAAGTGAAGAGGTGGCTCTGATGTGTTTCGAGAGGTCTTTCTAGGTCTGGGTGCGATGTAGGAGAATGCAAGTGGGAGAGAGAGAGACTGAGGGAATGTGTTTAGGTATCTGGTGGGTTTGTGGAAGTGAAGGAGGTTGTTCAGGTATCTTGGTCCAATGTTGTGCAGTGGCTTATATGTGTGCGTGAGTAGTTTGAACTGGCGGCATTTGTGTATGGGGAGCCAGTTCAGCTTTTTGAGGTGTGGTACGAAGTGGCTACATTGTGTGGAGGAGATGGCTAGAGATTCCAATGTAGAGTGCATAGCCGTAGTCTAGTCTGTCTGTGATGAGTGAATAATAGTTGAGCGGCTCCTGTTGGTCATTTATTATTCCTTTTAATATATATATTTTTTGGGGTGTCCCAGTTCCACCAAGGACACCCAAAGTTTATATTAAGTTTGAGGCCGTGGGAGAGACACATGTCCCCCGCCGACTCCCCTGCCATTATCCATAGTTGGTGTTGGCAGAAGCTAGCGATTATTTGAAAGTGTGTGCCGACCCGGGGCACCCACAACATGGGAAAACAGTGCAACAGGAGGATCCCCAGGACCTCTGCTGGCTACTCAACCAGCACCCATAGTGGGTGCCGGCAGGAGCCGGCTATTATTTAAAGTTGGTTCCCTGGTGCCCAACCGGGGCTCCTACAATAAGGGAAATCATTGGTGGCCGCAAAGGGAGCCCCACTGCCCCTGCTGCCCCCCTAGCCAACACCCATAGTGGTTGCCTATTGGAGCCAGCTATTATTTGAAAGTGGGTGCCCCTTTTTTCACCTCGGGCACCCACAAGAAGATAAATCATTGGGGGCCACTAGGCATGTCTATGGCTTCCCAATGTGGGTGCTGGCAGGAACCAGATCAATTATTCAGCTTATTTCTGTGTTCCCACAGGGAGAGAGCAAAGTTGTGATGCCTGCCCAGGAGAGTGCAGGCAGAGAATAAAGTTTACATTCCTTGCCCCCACACTCCAGGGTAGAGAACACAGCAGTGTTCCAGTGGATGTGGTCCCTTGAACACTGCTTTGATCGGGTTGAGGGATGGGGTACATGCTGGGCTACACCTCCCCCTCCCCACAATAAAAAAATGACCCCTGGAAATAAACTCTATAAGACTAAATGCCCCCTCCCCCTAACTATTTGATCTTCCCGGGCGTATCGGGTTCCTAGGGCCTTTAAGAGGCTCAGGAAAAGGGGCTACAGGCCCCCTCCACATAAATAGATCACCCTGGGGGAAGGGATCTTGGGGACTTCTGAAAAGTTGCCGACCCCCTGGACCTGGCCTACTCCAAGGGGCTTATTTATAAAAAGGGAAAGAGGCCGCATTTTTTGTTTTTAACTAGCACTGTGGATCCACTGACGATACTGTTAAAAAAAAAATACTCAACAAAACATTTTGGGCCCCAATATTTCCCACCAGGCGTGAAGGAGAAGAGTACCCCGACCCTGCTCGCCCGCATGTTTTTTGTACACTTTTATTCAGGACACTGGAACTGAGCCCACAAGTCCTAAAATGGCTCCCTATACATCTTTGTCGTTGTAGTGGCAGCCAATCAGATGTTATTTTTAGATCTGTCAGCTCTGCAGATCCTCTGTGGCTTGATATACACATACATTTTGAATGTTAATTTCTCCAAAAGTACCTAAGGGGTTTACACCAAATGACAAAAAGCACACTTTCTAGACTAAGCTTCAGCTTGCTGCAAAATTTGGTGTAATTCCGATCAGCCATTTTTTTCCATATCGCTATTCAATTTTCCCATGGAAAATTTAATGGGGAAAATGCTTTTTGAGATTCCACCCTTTTTCTCGGCCCTTGCTTGACTAGTCACCCGGAAACTTTCTAAGAAGGAGCCAAGGTGGATGAGAATATTATTTTGTTTTGTTAAGGTTCATCAAACTGTACCAAAGTTATAAGCAAACCAAAAAAATCAATTTCCCATGGAAACGTGGTCCTAACTATAACTATCCACTGGGTAAATACACGCACACATATACATACAAAAAGATAATATTTTTTGTTTATGTATTTATTTTTTATTTTTATTTAAAGTATATTGTAATATTTTTAGGGGTACCTTCATTATAATCAAATGTACATAACTGTGACGTGTTTTCATAAAAAGAACCATAAAGCCATACACACACATTCTTATGTTATGTAAAGAACATGAATTTATTATGTACTATGGCATACATATATAAATATACATATATCTATATATATATATATATATATATAGTGAAATAGATACATTTATAGATATATGTATACATTAATCTTAAGAGGCATTTGGTATTTGTAAGGTTTCTTTTTCATTTTTTGTTATAACTAACATAAAATACATATTACATGTATGCAAACATATCCATACATCTAGATCTAACTAGGGTCATACTAATTCATGTAACATGCACACATCTAAGCTTTATACTTGTTATTATTGATGTGCAGACATACCCATATATGTTGTGTGTATACATACACTGTACTAATAGAGTATGTATGTATGTATGTAGGAAATTTATAAAGCGCAGGAACAGCCCTGAAGGGGTATCTCCGCGCTTACATAGAAGAAACGGGTCAGACAGGCACAGAATACCATAGCTCAAGGCTTGAATAATTCCGTCTTCAAAAGTTTTTTTAAACGAACAAGACTCTGGCATTTCCGTAAATCCTCTGGCAGAGAATTCCAATATTTTGGAGCAAGATAGGCAATGGTTTTGCCCCCTGATCATGTTTTCTTAAAGCGAGGGACCACCAGCAACCCTTTGCCTTCTGATCTTAGACACCGGTTCGAGCAGTACACTTTGAACTTATCCGCCATATAGCTCGGGCAAGAGCCATGAACAGCTCTGTGAGCGAAGCAACAGAGCTTAAACTTTATTCTCTGGTGGATAGGCAGCCAATGAAGAGATTTCAGTAATGGCCCAGGGGAGGTGCGGGGTGGTTTATTGAGAGCTAGGTGAGCGGCCACATTGTGGACGATCTGTATTCTGCTAAGAGAAGACTCATTTGCGGATGCCAATAAAGCATTACAATAGTCCAGGCGACCAATAATCAACACCTGAATTAGGGTTCTACGTACCGAGAGGGGCAGCCACGTAAACACTCTGCGCAAAAGGCTCAAGGTATGATGGCAGGTCCCGGTAGTGGTCATGATTTCATCCTTCATCGATAACCGTACATCCAGTCGGACCCCGAGATTTTTGCCACCGCGGTTGGAGAGGGAGCAGGTCCTAACAGTGTCGGCCACCAGTCCGAGGACCAGGAAGTTAGTGCAGCACCAAACAGCAAGATTTCTGTTTTGGCTGCATTTAGCTGCAAAAAGTGTTCTGTCATCCAATTCGCTATGGCGGACATGCCTTTTGCAAAACACTGGTCGACTAGCTCCATATCCTTATCAAAGGATAAGAGTAATTGTGTGTCGTCAGCGTAGGAGAACGGCGTAAAGCCATACTCCCGGATGACTTTAGCAAGGGGGGCCACATAGATGTTAAACAAGGTCGGGCTCAGACAGGAGCCCTGTGGCACCCCCTTGCTAACCTTCACAGTGTGAGATCGAAAGGGGCCCAGATTGACGGTTTGCGTACGCTGATCTAAAAAGCTAACAAGCCAGTCAAGAGCCAACCCCTGCAGACCGGCCTCTCTCAGTCGAAATATCAGTTTCTGATGCAAGACCGTGTCAAAAGCTGCTGTTAGATCCAACAAGATCAACATCTCTCCTTTGTTATCTTCCAAGGCCATTTTAATGTAATCCGTTACCCCAATGAGCGTTGTCTCAGTGGAATAATTGGATCTAAACCCAGACTGTGAAGGATCAAGGATTCCATTGGTCTCAAGATAGTCCACTAATTGCGTGTTAACATGGCTCTCTGCCAGTTTTCCCATAAGCAGAAGGAGCGAAATGGGATGGTAGTTGGAGAGCACTTCGGCAGGCACCTGGTCTTGATAGGTAGCACTTAGGCGACCTTCAAATCTACAGGCACACTGCCTTCACTTAACGATGTGTTCCAGATTTCAGCAATGGATGCGGCCAGTAGAGGGGCAAGGAGAGCAAATTTGTAGACTGGCATTTTTGGACCTAGAGACCTACAGTAGCTTGGCTCAGGTGGAAAGGCCTCGTTCCAGAGTAACATGTCGTGCTTGCGTCACACTCACCTCAGCACTCCAGCGGACCACCACTAAAAATGACACTACACCAAGAAATTAGAAAAGTTAGAAAAGCTTTATCTTTCCTTTTATCATGTTTTTCTTTTCTTTCCAATGAAATCAATCAGTTTTGATCTAAATCACATTAGGGTCAAGGCATTTCTTTCCTTTCAAATGAAATCAATCAGTTTTTATCTATATCACATTAGGGTCAAGACATTTCTTTTCTTTCAAATGAAATCAATCAGTTTTTATCTATATCACATTAGGGTCAAAACATTTCTTTGTGACTAGATTGGCAGTACATGAATACCTTAGACATGGTATGGAATCAAGTGCGCCACCTGGTGGTCAAACACGGCACAGCAAATTCAATAGCACTTTAAAACAGGTCAATTAGCATAGCGCTGCACTTAGCCACTTAAAAGCGCTTTAAATATGACAGTACTCCGAAGCCTGAAACATGGCCATTCATGACCCTGTGTAACCTGGTACTTCTATGAAGCGCTACGCAGCCTATACCACTGGAGCGCTAAACATTAGGGTTTCTGTTGCGCTTGGGGCCAAAGCGCTGCGTCCCTACCTGGAGGGAGGCGATATTTCAGAGCCTCGAATTAGGGCCCTAGATTTCAGCCGTGGTGTTAGGTAGTCTCAGGCAGGGGTAAACAGTCCCCCCTATCTCCCCCAATAGGCCTCGATCATTCTGGCCGCCGTCTGCCAGTGTCAGGCCCTGTTCGTCGGGCCAGGGGGCCAAATGCTTGTCAGGGGATTTCCCCCCACCCCCCTAGGGGAGGGGTGTGCTCCGGGCTCCACGGGGGCCTCCCGCCCTCCTCCCCTGGGGGGGTTACCTGGTTCTTCGGCCTCAGCGAGGCCCTTGCGAAGCTCGGCCCAAGTTCTTCAGCGGGAGGGGATCCCTCTTCCTCACGAGCCTCCCGGCGATGTCCGGGTCGAGGGCCTCCCCCACAGTGATGGTCCAGCGAGGCGGTTGGGGATTAACGCGCGGGGCTCCCGGCCGGACCAGACGTGGCCGGGGAGCTCCGCGGGGATCAGCGACGACTCCGGAGGGACTTCCTTCACGCTTCTCAGACCCGCACCTTCTCCACCAATAGCGCAGCGGCGGGGGCGGCGTTTGGCAGTCCGCCCCCGTCAGGTGACTCAGGTTACTGGCTTCAGGCCTACGCGGCCTTCCTTGAACTCCGGCGGCCCTCTCCTCACGGAGGGCCGCGTTGCTGAGGCTGCGACGCCAGCGGCGGGGCCCCGGTCTTCCCCGCGGGCCCCAAGGATGACAGGGAACAGGCGACACGGCCCAGGGCCACAACGGTGAGTTATTCTTTGGGGCAACCCCACAAGGGGTGGCTAAATTGAGGGGTGGCCTGCAGCTCGGGGGTGGCGATGTGCTCGGCGCCTAGTGCCCCCTTTTTCCTCACAGCGATGCCCTGGCTCAGGGCAGGTAGGTTGGAAGGTAGCAGGCCACACGCCAGTGGCAGAACCAGATAGGGAGGACCCAGGCAAAGTCAGAGAAGTAGAGGATAAGGTCGGAGATGATTACTCTTTTCCCCGGTTCTCTTCAGGGGTCCTGGCTTAGGCAGGGAGTACAAAAGGTTGACGTGACCCCAGGGTCAGAGGCTGAAGGCAGGGCTAGGTCACGAGGTAGGGGGCAGTGTCAACCAAGGGGGGGGGAGAAAGCAGGCCCTAAGAACAGTCAGTTCCCCCCTCTAGCGCACCTACCTCCCCACTCAGGTGCCTTACTCCTGACTACCTCACTTCACACAAAATGGCCGTCGCACCTCACCTCTATATATAGCCTGGGCTTTGACTGTCTAGAGTGGCCCAGAAGGTTCTGGAACCACTCATGCCAGCCTATGGCCCAGGATCTGAGGTGACAGTTTAGGCCACCATCTTGTGGAGGAGCTCTTTCTCTCCCTCCATTTTAGGGAAGCACCTTGCGCCACACTATCAATTAGTGATAATGGGGCGCCCTAAGCCTCTAAGTCAACACCAAAAAAAAACTAGTGGACAGAAAAATTAGAGGGTAAAGGAAGAAAAATGAGGAGGGGACAGCCAAAGGGCTGGCAGGTCTAACAGGCATAAAATCCAAAGGAGATCAGGATTTCGTCTTTTTTAGCATGGCTTCTATTTGCGAGACCTCAATATCCTTAAACTGTTTCAGACCTTTGCTAGAGTCTACTAACGGTACTGATTCAGATTTAGTAGGTGGCACCTGTCAAGCGTTTTGTGCAAATTGTTTATAAATCAGGTTGATTTTATCGTCAACGTGAGCGGCTATTTTATCGCACAGACCCTGAGAGGGGGTGACCAGCTGTGTGCATGCTGTGGGATTGGTAAAGGAGTTAAGGATTTTATAGAGATCCTTTGACAAATTACTTGCCTGAATAAGTTTAGATATGGTCTTTGGGTGCCTTTTTAAAATTCTTATATTAGGTAGTGAGGGCCAGTTTGAATTTAAATTTATGTGTTTCTAACTGGGATTTACGCCAGGATTTTCTAGGTGTTTGCATCTAGATTTTTCACTTCGTAGGTCATCAGTGTACCATTCTTCACTTTTTTTTCCTAGAGTTGCTGGGTTGATGTGTCATGGGAGCCAGCCTGTCGATCACATCACTAATGGTGTCATTAAAAGCCCTCATTTTCATGGTGACGTTCATATGCTCATTAAAAAGAGGGGTAACATATATTTTACTGAAAGATTCGGTTGAGACTCTGTGCCAATGCCTTTGAAGAACATTCAAAGGGCGACCAGCTATTAGGGGTTTAATACTGCTGTTGATCCTAAAAGGAATCATAAAATGATCTGACCACATCAATTGCTAGGCAGAATCAACAACAATATGTGATGATGTGGAAAGTGTAATATCCAACGTATGTTTGGCAGAGTGTGTGGTCCCAGAATTGATCTTATTTAAGCCTAGAGTGGCCATGTCAGCTAGAAAGCTTGCCGCCTCTGCATTCTCCTATAATAGTTTTTTATCCAAATATATTGTTAAAAACGTGTATTTTTCTCCAATCATATTTGCATACTTCATTTAAATGACATTGTGGTCATTGCCCAAAACATAAAACCCTACTGAAATTCTCCAGTTATGAAACTCCACACAAGCTTATATCACTCTTTCCCAGATACAGTGTGTATGACCGCGTATGTATCACAGATGACATGACAAAAGAAAGCATCAGTAGGGGAGTGAGCACATTCCCTAACCTTCGACTTGCCTGAGGGGTGGAGTTGGCAGAGGTGGGCACACCTCCTGAGCTTGCTAAAGTTTCCTTTCCGTCTTCCCATTGAACAGGGGGTGAGACAGGAAGAGGGCCTGCTCCTGATAGCAGGAGAGGCTGGGGGTTGTGTTGCAAAGGCGGCGAGGCCTTTGAAGCTCCCCTGCCATAGATGGCTCTTCCTGACCTGGGGGAGGTGTGAACATCTCGGCCCAGTAAAGACTTTGTTTCTGGGTGCTGCGAGCAAAGGCTCCCACCCCAGGGGTCCAGAAACCTGTCTCGTGGTGGTAGGTTGGTGTTTACCAGTCAGGAACCCACCAGTGGTTGGTTTGGTTCAGAGGTCTCCTCTAGAAGGGACCCCTGAGTGCATGGCATGGCTTTCCTGGCCACTTATAATATCTAAGAATGACCTTAAATATTATAGGGAACTGTCTGCTCATGCAGATAGGTCCTCACATTAGGTATAGGGCACCGTGCCTTAAGGGTGACTTACCTAAGCCTCATGCAGTGCTGGGCGGGCATAGCTCACAGGGATGTGTGCCATGTCGATTCTTCACTTTTAGCTGCACCACAACACACAGGCTGCAATGACAGTGGTGAATGTTTGTTGTGAGAGGTCCCTGAGGGTGGCATTATACATGCTGCAGTAATTAGACGCCTTTCCCTGGCTACTATGCCCTTGGTAACATAGAAATGAAATACCAGTATTTGTAAAGCGCACAGCTACCTCCGAATTGCTGTCCCGGCACTGGGGGCCCTCGGGAAGATTAAGCGAGCTTTTGCCCAGAGACACATAGTGCTGGGCTAACCTGGCGCCGGGGATCGAACCGTGAACCCCGTAGTCAGGAGTCAGGCACCCTGGCCGCTGCGCCACACCCTTCCATAGGTACTGCTTACAAGAGTCTTACAGGTAGGCCACAGTTGTGCCGATTGCGGAAACAATGGTATAGGTTATGGAAAGAACACAGGCCCTGGGAACCTGATTGGCAGGGACCCAGGGCACACTCAAAGTGCATCCGGTATCTGGCAAAAAGTAAGGGGGCAACTATGCAGAAAGGGCACTTTCCTACATTGCTCATTTACTACGAAGTATGTGGGAGTTTTACCATGAAAAGTAACATAAAAGAATGACATATAAAAATGTACCACTATAGGAGACAAGTTCAGCCATCATCATAAACAACTTTATTTGTTTTTTAGAAATAAAACCATAAAAGTCAAACAGGCACGGATAATAAACTCCATCAGAAAAAACAATACTGTGTGTCCATCATGAGCCCATAACTACAAATTTGAATGGCTAACACTATATCGGAAAAAAAAACGGTCAAAAAATATAAAAAGACGTCATTATGCCCCATAGAGTACAAAGTAAAATATAAAAAACTATATTAAAAGCAATAACCCCGTGTAATATGACCCCAAAAGGGCAATGCTGTTAACATAGACCATGTTAAAAACAATTCCATATTACCACAGTGTCCGGATTGCGTCGATAAAAAATTAATCGCAGCTGGATCTGAGCCTTATTGCAGCCCTTAAGAACCGAAGTACTTGTAAGACTGAGTTACTTGAAAGCAGTTGTAAAAAAATAAAAGTAGGTCTAACCTGCCTAAAACCTGCTTTTTAAGAATAGGGCAAACAAAAGACTTTCTTGGTACCGCATAAAAGCTACGGAACAATAAAAAGTGCATTATGTCCTGTCGAGACTTTCCATTGCAGCCACAGGGTAGGAGGCACTGCCCTCTGTGTGCACCACGGGGGTGGGCCAAAAGATAGTGAAAGAGGTCCAATCGAAATCTGGTCAGTAAAAAATGATTGTGGTTAGTTTTGGACAATAAAAGATAGGGCTCCTCAACTCCACTTCTTCTCTGGCCCAGGTACGCCTTTTAAAAAAAATACTCCTTCATCCAATACATGTCTCTTCTGCAGATTTCCTCCGGGTTCTCAAAAAGATCTGGCCTTCCCATGCTGGTAAAACTTTCACTGATGTGCTTAAGCCAGCAAATACGATTGGAATGGTCAAGGGAAAGACAGTCCCTTAAGATGTCCTTGTTTAGGGTAGTTCCCTTCTTAGTTCAGAATTTCATCCACAACGATAAAGGGCTATAAGCCAGCACATTTGAAAGGAAGGCCATCCCTAATTCTTCATGGGTCACAAAGGATGGAATGCACTGCAGTAAGCAGAGTATCCATCTCAGGAAAGTGTTTTCAACTGTTTGCAATGCGTCATGCTTAATATAACCCCAAATCTTACTCCCATAAGTAGCCTTAGCGATACATTTAACTTTGCAAATTTGTAAACGTGCTGTAATCCATCTACTTCCCAGTCTAGAAGCAAAGTTAAAAACAGCGGCAAGGGCCCGAACAAGGTCCCCTTTATTTTGGCTTGTCAAAGGGCGTCAATTCAAGGCCGCATCAAACACAACCCTTAGATAGGAAAAAACATCAGTACTCGGGACCGGCGTAACCCCTACCATGAATGACTAGAACTTGCTGGACAAAGGCCCACCTGCATTACAAACTATTTGCTATTATTGACAAGTCCAAGTCCTCCAAAAACTGTACAAAGGAGTTCAACAAGGATTGTAAACCCCTTCTGTCCTCGCCATGAGGACAGCATCATCTGCATACAGGAGGACCGGCAGACTTCGCTTGCCCACCTTGGGGCAGTCAGATTTTAGTTTCAAGTGGACCTGCTCCAAAATATTAAAATACACGTTAAAAAGAAAAGGGGCCAGAATACACCCTTGACGAACCCCTCTCTGGATTTAAAACTCACGTGTCACTTTAAGATCTTTAGAGTAGCAGACTACAGCTTTAGTGTCTCTATGAAGATCCCTTAAAAACAGGACAATGTCTTTATCACTGCTGATATTGAGGATCATCTGCCAGAGCTTGGATCTGTTAACCCGTTCAAATGCAGAAGACAGATTAATAAAAGCTAAGTAGATGGTGCCAGTATGGGTGACTGTATACTTATTCAAAACCATATATAGATTTAAACTCTGATCCACCGTTAGGCAACCAGGGGGAAAACCATATTGGACCTCAGCCAAAATGTTATCATCATCTACCCAGCTTGCAAGCCGATCTAGTACCATACGACCCACCACCTTTACTACAGAGTCCAAAAGGGAGATGGGCCTATAGCAATGAGTGTGATCCCAATCTCCCTTTTAAAAAACGGGGACAATAGTAGATAATGCCCATGAGTCTGGGCGGCCAATCATGACAGCGGCATTGATAATTGAGGTGAGTGCAGGTACCCAAAAGTCCAAGTTTGAGTTATATAGGTCTGGGGGGATCCCATCAGGACCTGGGGCCTTGATTTCTGACAATCCCCTTATACCTGCTCTTACTTCCTGAGCTGTAAATGTGACCTCTGGTTTACCCTCAACGATTTCCTGAGCTTCACCTGAGGTGGGATCAGGCTGAAACATATCCTCAAAGTAACTTACTCAGTCACCCTCAGTAATATGGGCATCCAGTAAGTTGATGCTCTCTACTGCCAGCAGGGGGCTGTTGATAATGCTCCAAAACTTGGAGCTGTTACTCAGGATACAAGCCTTTAACAAATCTGACCAGGCCTCCTCTTTCAGAACGGACTTACGCTTGGCTGAGATGGCCTTGTATTGTCTACAATATCGTCTGACAGCCAGAGGGTCTCGTGGTGTAATGCTCAAAACTTCCTTCAGACTCCTGGGAGCATGGGAACACTCTGAGCGGGACCATCTTGGGCCAGTATGAGAGGATCGCCCACCTGGGGACTAAAAGAGATTAGCTATAATTCCTGACATGCTTCCAAAAGCTTCCAAGATAGCTGTAGGTTTTGCCGTCCTGTCTAGGCAGGTGGCAAACTCCGTGTAACACAGGGTAAGCAAAGACTCAAACTGGTCCGGGATGATCTGTGCTCACTTGAGTCTCCTTCCCCTTCCACAGCTATCAATGACCCACTTGCTCCTTTCTCAATTAATTTTACTACCCGGGCCATCCAGTCAGGAGACACACCAGAATATGGTCACTATACAATATCTTTAATGGTGAAATCCGCGATGTAAGAAAAAAGATGTGGAAGCAAATACAAAATCGATAAAAGACTCACATCCTCACCCTGTAAAGGTGGGGGGCAAACTCTTTCATATCCCGGTACAGCTTATTCATAGCAGACAATGAATCAAACTCATTCAAGATGGCGTTAAGTATAGAGCCTTTTCTGATGGATACTTCTGCCTGTGGATTCCTCACCTTTTGAATTACCCCTTGCGCAGCATTCCACCGAAACTTTTTTCATAGCTCTCTCACGTCGACTAGGACGTCACAATGAAACAGCTCTACATGCGACTCCGCGTACATCATCAGAGCCATAAGAACACCTCGTCGGCGTGCTGACGTCAGTTCCTTTTTTTCCTCACCGTTGACGCGAACTGTTTTTCTGGACTCTCCATTTCGTGGTAGTTTAACATTGTTGCAGTTGTCTGTAATTGTAGCAGTGTGAATGGCTGCTCAGAAGAAGTCTGGGTTTAAACCTTTTACAGAATGCGGGGTCATATGTCCATCACGAACCCCCATGATGATTATCTTTGGTGCCTGTTGTTGGACCACGATGTCAAAAGATGTTCTTCATGTCGCTGGATGAATCTGAAGGCCCTCAAGGGGAGGGAAGTGAAACTGTTCATGGCTAGGGCAAAGAAGCAGAAGAGGGGGCCGTAGGAGAACAAGATCGAAGTCAAAGCGACGGCATGGCTCCAGAAGTCACTCTTCTAAGGATAAAGTCGCCAAAGTCAGGGGTCCCCAGCCATACGGCATCACAGGAAGGATGAAGTCTCGCCTTCCCCTTCACCTCAGGTGACTCCTGTTCATTCTCCAACTATGAGGGGTTCTCTAACGCCCAGGGAAGCAACTCCTTCACCTCCGACCACTTCTCACCCGGCTCCGATGTTTCCAGTGCCGCAGCCAGACCCAGCCTTATGACCTCAGGCTGTTCATTAGCAGCCTGTACCAGATCGGTACCCACCTTTTTGGCACCAGGTACGGATCCTTCGCATTTCTTAAATGCAATGTATGGCATGTTTGCCAGGGCAGTTAACTCTTCCGGTGCGCCTGTTGGCCCTGTGGGACCGCTGTCATTCAACATAGGTTTACCACCTCATTATGCCCAGGCACTTTTTATGCCATTTATGCTGATGACCCCAAACTGGCCTTCTCCGATGCCGATACCATCCCATGAGGGAAGGATGGATTATTCTCCGGTGCCGCTGGGTTCAGGTCCGGTGCCATCTTGACTTCATGCGGCACCTCCGGCCGTCCCTGGAGGGCCTTCATCAACACCAGTTTCGAAGTCAATAGCGCTGTGTCTGGCGCCGCTGATGCCGATACCCAAGATAAGGTCAAGAAGGGAGGCACAGAGGCTTCTGGAGGAGGAAGAGTTCCAGGAGCAGCAGGAAGAGGCTGGGGAAGGGGAAATAGTGGATCCCATGCATAAGTTTGAAGAGCTTCAGGAAGCTACTAGGCTGGAAAAGTGGGATCTTTCTTCTCCTAAGCGTCTTCCTTCAGAGGAGGTCTCTTCCTACCACTTCCTACCCGATCTTCTGGACTTCCAGTTGCCCACTGCTGAGATTAAATTAAACATCTTGACAGAGGTTCTTCACTCTCCTTCATCGGTGATAGAGCCTCCTCTACCTTTCAATGAAGCTTTGATGGAGCCTATTCTAGAAGTTGGCAAAAGCCTATGTCTGTCCGAGCTGTGTCCAGGTCCGTGGGAAGGCAGCTTTTTTATCTATGCACACTTCTCCTGAGAGCTTGGTGGGTCAGGCGTCATGCTCCTCGGAACAATCTTCTGGCTCTTTTCCATCCACTCCTTGAGAGAAGGATTATAAAAAGATGGAACAGTCAGCGAAAAAGGTATTTTCATCAGCCAGCATGGTTTTAAAGTCGACAAATGGAACGTGCCTACTGGGTCGCTACATCCATGTGTTGATGGATTCGGCTAAAGAGGTGATCCCTAAATTCCCAGAGTTTTGCAGAGGTACTGTTGGACACTCAAGCTGGGGCCCATCAGGTTATTTAATCTGGGCTTGACACGGCTGACTCTGTGGCTGGAGTGTGGGTTCCTCAGTGGCTACTAGGAGGCACGCCTGGCTGAGGGAGTCTGGTTTCTCTCTGGATGTTCAGGCCACCCTTTTGGATTTACCTTTTGATGGCTCTAGACTTTTTGGATCCAAGGCGGACTCTGCGCTACAGTGCTTTACAGACAGAGCCACCACTAGATCTCTAGGCCTGCTGTCTAAGGGCTTTGGTTGCCATAGATCTCGGGCTTTGGAAAGGCTACCCCATGTTGGGCACGGCAGCAGAAGCAGCAGCAGCAACAACAGCAGGTGAACCCGCTGTATAGAACATACAGAGGCAAAGGTAGAGGTCGCCTGCGTGGCTTAGCACACCAACATGTCTCCTCCTCCTCCTCTCCTGTTCCCCCAACAGGTTTTGCAGGGAAGCAGCTCTAGATATCCCAACTTTAAGCATGTTGTACCCGTGGGAGGGCGGGTGTTCCATTTTCTACAAAATTTGAAATCTGTTACATCAGATCTCTGGGTTGTGGATCTCGTAGAAAATGGATACACTCTTCCTTTCCAGGAGTTTCCCCCCTCATGAGAGTTGGTATTTGGATGACCATCTGTTGCTCCTGCAGTAGGAGGTTTTATCTTTACAATAGAAACAACAAGAGAGAGAGGGTTGAGCTACACTCTTAGTCCCCCAGAATCAATGAAAAACAACGAAAGAGTGTGAAAATGGAGAGAAAATCAACCAAACGGTGATTCTCCTAATTGACAGAATCAGTGCCAGAGAGACCAAATCAACCTGACTTTAAAGTAAAACCCTCACTCACCAACATAGTTGGTGACATGCTTCATCATGGGGTTTAGCCAGGGGTGCCTTATGCACCTCTGGTGTGCTTTGACGCTTGTCTTAAGGCGGAGCAACAAACTTCCGACTAAAGGAGTGAAGTGATTTGGTGAGTGAAAATCAAAAAAAAGGGGGGTTTAAAAGTCATGTGTCGTCTACCAGAACATTTTAATAGTGGCGAGACATGGACGAATTAAAAAGTGAAAAATGATAATGACTCCTGACGTTTAATTGGTCAGGTTTATCCTATAGATAATCAAGTGGTCGACATGTTTCAGCTTGTCAATGTATTTCACTAAGCTTTCATCAGGACCTAATTATGAAAAGGCACCTGGGCGGTATAAGCACGCTAAGGCTTACCCTAACCTCAGGTGCAAGGAACCGATACACTCACGGTTTACAGTAGAGGTCTTCCACTGATTCGAAGGAAACCTCGTGTATGTATATGAAGGTAAAGAAATGCTCCTTGGGCAAGGAAGCGGTTTGCGGGACTACAGAACAAGTCGTCCAAGTCCTCAGCCAGGTGGTTCCGGAGCAGGAAAGGGGTCAGGGATGCTACTCCCGGTATGTCCTTATCCACAAGAAGGACGGGCAATTAAGACCGATCCTCAGGATCTTGAATTTTTACTTCAAACAGGAGTAATTCAAGATGTTGACCCTAGCTTCCTAGGTTCTTCTGGGGCTGCAACAGGTGGACTGGATGGTTTCGATCGATTTACATGGTGCATATTTTCACATTCCCATCCTAAAGTTGCATGAGAAGTATCTCTGTTTTACGGTGGGATACCAACATTACTAGTTTGCGGTCCTTCTGTTCTGTCTTGCATCCGCACCATGGGTTTTTCCAAAGGTGATGGCAGTGGTAGCAGCACATCTCAGGAGGATTCCTGTTTTCCACTATCTGGACGACTGGGTTTCTCAAAGTAAAGTCGCCAGAGATGGTGCTGCATCATCTGCAAGTGATAACGCGGCTGTTGTTCGACCTGGGTTTTTCGATAAATGTACCCAAATCTCACCTGGTGCCCTCTCAGTGCAATCTGTTCATAGGAGCAGTACTGGATACTACTGTGAGTCGTACTTTCCCGCCTCCTCAGAGGATTCTAGATATCCAGGCTATGATTCCAATGTTTCAAGATGGAGCAGCTGTTCGAGTCCTGAAGGTTTTGCGCCTGCTCAGTCTATTTGCTTCCTGCATACTGTTGGTCAACCATGCACACTGGCACATGAGGGCATTTCAATGATGCCTCCGCAGGCAGTGGTTTCAACACAACGGAGATCTCAGGGAGGTGTTCAGATCTCCAGAGACGCTGCAGCGGAGCTGTCATGGGGGAATGTTCCGGGCAACCTGTCTCAAGTGAAGCCTTTTCGTCCTCCTTCTCCGGTGGCCACAGTGATAACGGATGCCTCCACTTTGGGGTGGGGAGCTCATCTGGGGGATCTGGAGATCAAGGGCCTTTGGTCTCCAGTAGACAGATTGTTTCAAATCAATCTTCTAGAATTGCGGGCGATTCATTTGGCTCTCAAGGCCTTTCTTCCCTCCCTTCGCGGTCAGTCAATTCTTGTTCTGACAGACAACACGACTGTGATGTGGTACATAAACAAACACGGAGGAGAGAGGTTCTGCGACTCTGGTCCTGGGCTTAGGACCATCAGATTTGTGTAGTTGCAAATCATCTGGTTAGGAGTGCTGAATGTGCATGCAGACAGTCTCAGTCGGCAATACTCGATTGATCACGAGTGGCGTCTTCATCAGGAGTTGGGCGCCCACTGTCGTTCTACAGTCTTCAGTATCTGATGCGGGGAGCGTTTGGGGGTGTGTTTCAGTTAGATAAGCTTCTTTACGCGTTCCCTCCCATACCCTTGATTCCTCTGGTTCTGAGGCAGATTCGCCAAGACCGGGCCCAAGTCATATTGATTGCCCTGGATTGGCCAAGACGGGTGTGGTACACAGACCTTCTTCCCCTCTCATTGCACCCTCTGCTCCATTTCCCTTTCAGGGCAGACCTCCTCTCTCAGTCACAGTGGCAGGTTCTACACCCCCACCTCCAGAGCCTGCAGCTTTATGCCTGGAGATTGAACTGGGCAACCTGAATTTGTTCTCTCTCCCTCCGGATGCGGTGGATGTTATATTATCGGCTAGGAGACACTCCACCAAATCTGTTTATTCTGGTAGGTGGTCCCGGTTCATTTAATGGTGTGGAGAGAGATCAATTGACCATTTGCAGGCCAATTTGTCTGATATTCTGTGTTTCGCTCTTTCCTTGGCTCAACAGGGTTGTGCAGTAGTAACTGTTAAAGGCTACTTGTTTGCCTTGTCAGCATTTCTTTGCTTACCTGACCAACCCTCTTTGTGTAAGGCTCAGACAGTCATGAGGTTCATTAAGGGTCTCACTAACAGGTTTCCTCCCACTTCATTGATCATGCCTCAGTGGGATTTAAATTTGGTTCTTACTTTCCTGATGGGGTCACCCTTTGAGCCAATGCATAGTTGTCTGTTGAGACATCTATCATTAAAGACAATTTTTCTGATTGCTATTACTTCTACCAGGAGAGTTAGTGAGCTACAGGCTCTTGTTCTAAGCCTCCCTTTACCTCTATTCATGCATATAAGATGGTTCTCAGGACCAGAGCTGCTTTCCCGCCTAAGGTGGTCGCTCCCTTCCACCTAGGACAATCTATTACTTTACCCACTTTCTATCCCACCCCACCCTTCTAAAGAGGAGGAGAGACTTCATCCCCTGGACCCTAAGCGTGCGGCCAGTTACTACCGGGACAGGTCTAAAGACTTCAGGCTGGACGACCAACTCTTCAATGGTTACATGGGGAAAATGAAGGGCAAGGCTGTCCACAAGCGAAAGCTGTCTAGGTGGATAATCCTCTGCATCAACATATGCTACGCCTTGGCCAAGAAGGAGCCTCCTGAAGGTATTCGAGCTCATTCCACCAGAGCTAAGTCTTCCGATTCAGCTTTGGCTAGAGCTGTCCCAGTTGTAGACATCTGTAAGGCGGCAACTCGGGCCTTCCTCCACACTTTTGGGAATAATTAATGCTTAGACTCAGAGGTGAGGAGGAACGGCCACTTTGCACGTTCTGTGCTGCAGGATATTTTGGTATAGATAGGCGGGCACCATCCTCCGGGAGCGGGATTACTTGGGGATTTGATTCAATAGGTGAGGAATCCACAGGCAGATGTATCCATCAGAAGAACAAGTTACTTACCTTCGGTAATGCTTTTTCTGGTGGATACAGTATCTGCCTGTAGATACCACACTGATACCACCCGCCTCCCCGTTGCCTACCAACTTATACCGAAAAGATTTTTGGGCATGACATACTTGTATTTCATTGTTATTCAAAATATTAGGATGCTTGTCACTAGAAATTGTCTATATTTTAGAATTTCCAGTTTTATTTTCTTCTTTGAATCGTATACTGTGTATACTTGTGCAAATGTTGTATACTGGATATACTTGTGAAATGTTGGCAGTTCTCCCGTTTGCCTCGAAGGCACGGAAAACCGAGACGGCAACTTCGAACTTTATCATCTCCGGCGATTTTAATATGTTCCTCACAGGGAGTGGCGACCTAGACAGGCCGGGAGAAGATCAACAAATAGTATGGTGGATCCCTCCACAGGACAAGTGTAAGTGGGGCAAGCCAACAAAAATCTCCAAAGAATTGTTGAAGGATCTAGAAAGCTTGTCCTTGGTAGCACTAAACGGTCGATTTATGGGGGACCGTCCCCAAGCTGCAACTTTCCACAATGCGCTTGCCGACACCACCATAGACTATACTTTTTCGTCTTTAGCACTTTATCATCTGATAAAAGACTTTAGGATCGGAATACAAGCCCATAGCGATCATCAACCTCAAGAGTTTACACTGGCCACACAAGGAACAGCGCTTACTTACCCAACTGCTGATTCATGTACAAACGCTACATATAGCCATAGGAGAATAAAATGTAGGACACGTGATCCGGTAAAACTCTTGGCAGAGTCAAAAAAACGGTGGGAGGATAACAAAATACAATATGACAACATCCTAACAGCCTAGGAACACTTCACTGAAAGTTTTGGCCCATTGAACCATAAAGCAATCCTGACAAAACGAGAGCAAAAAACCAAACCAGCACCATTGCGCAGGCCAGCAAACAAACAAAGAATTTATTTATTGGGAACCCAACACGCCGAGCTTAGACAAATAAGGGGCGAAATAAAGCAATGCGCAACCTCTGTCAAAGTCACTCCGCGTATATTACACGGCTGGAATTAAGGAAACTCAGGGCCCGGAAAAATAAAATAATTTGGCTAGCGAAAAAAGAAACCACAGAAACAACATGGGTAAAACTGCTACATGATGCAAAATCAAAGAACAGCGCCAGATTTTTGCAGACAGTCAAGAGCATAGAGAACCCAAGGGCACCAGTAATTAATTCACATATAGCGGAGAACGCCTGGGTAAAATACCTACTGGGGCACTTTAACTCGGAAGACGGCGAAAATACACAAGATAAAGTGTCAGAGCGAGTGGCAACCCCTAAAGCAACCCGGCCCACAGCCTACACCCTCCTCCTCACTTAAAATGATTATGGACAGAATCACAAAAAGCCGAAACGATGGAGCGCCTGGCCCTAACGGGCTCCCCCCAATAGTATATAAGCAGGACACAGCCTACTGGGCCGGAGCAATACTAGCAGTTTTCAACATCATTTTGGAAACCAGAAAAATACCAGATTCCTGGAGAGGATCGATCATCTCACCTATCCACAAAAAAGGTAGCAAGAATGAACCAAAGAACTATAGACTCATTGCGCTAATTGACATTGAGGCCAAATATTATGCCGGCCTACTACTTGCAGAATTAACTGAGTGGGCAGGGGAAAACGATCTAATCCCAATCAATCAAACAGGCTTTCAGAAAAACTCGTGAACAACTACAAACATTCTTGCTCTCTCACTTTTAATTGACCCAACGAAAGCAATTACCAAACCTTTATTCATATGTTTTATTGATTACAAAGCTGCTTTTGATTGCGTCAACCGAAGGAAATTGTAGACTAAGCTATCTGGGTGGAAAATAACTCCAACCCTTTTGAACCAGCTAATCCTGCTCCACTCCAAGACATGGGTTCAAATCAAGCTGGGGTCTGGCGACGGTCTGTCAAGTAGGGTTCCGACCACTAAGGGGCCGACCTGTTTAGCCTTTTCGTGTCAGACCTCTCGAGGGAACTGGATACCTGTCATCACCATGACCCAAGCTTGGGTGGCCTGTCACTTTCAAACTTACTATACGCCAACGACTTGATACTGATCAGCCAAACCCCAGTTGGTCTACAGCATTTGGTAAATGTTACAGGCATCTTTGCCGTAAAGAATGGATTAAGCATAAATCATGAGGAATCCAAAGTAATGATCTTTAACCAACGAAGCACCAAGAACCAACTCAGATGGTGGTTGGGGAGCAGGCAACTAGAGATGGTGAAAAGTTACGTATATTTGGGAATTATCTTTGATAGCATGGGAACGTACCACCAACAAAAAGTGGCTATTCAAGGAAGAGGAACCATTCTGGCTGTCATGCTAAAAAACATCAAGCACAAAATAACTGGCCCCAATCTTATCCCTCTACTGGAAGTACTCCGGGCAAGGCTTCTACCAACAATTACGTATGGCAGCGAATCAATGAGAGGGAAAGATGAAACAACTCTGGAGAAGGTGATCTCCAAAGCTGTTAGAATAATATTCAGTCTCCCACAATACACTTCTCCAGCACAAATAAGACTGGAGCTCCGGCCTACAAAAGCAGCAAATAGCAAGGAAGTGCGCTTACTCCAAATGCTGGTATAAAATAAAGAGCGCAAAGCCTGGTTCCTTAAACTCATACTTGTGGAAAGAGATGACCAGAAAAACTGACTGCCCCGCTATGGCTTATCTTCAGTCAGGATTAAGGCTTCTCACTTTACAGGACTTGTGGAAATCCGGTCTTCCTTACAACAGTTTTAAAGCCTTGGTGAACAAATCGGTGAAGATCATTTCCCTAGAAAAAGGTAAAACAGACATAAATAAGAGGGCACACATCTGTTATGTTATGTTATGTTATGTTACATACATTTGTAATGCGCACTGCTGCCCCAGCTAAGGGGCGTCCAGGCGCATGGCAGGTAAAAATGCAACACCACAGGAAACACAACAGAAAGGAGGAATCTGGTTTGTGATTCAGAGCTACTCAAGAAGCGTTGCGCAGCCATATTTAAGCACAAGCTTCTCGAAGTATGAAGGGAAGCCTTCTGGCAATGAGGCTGGGGATCCTACCGGCAAAACCACATTGACCGCCATGAAAATGCACTCATCCAGCCCTCCAACTGCAGACTATGCGATAACCCCGAAGAGGACGTTATACATCTATTGTGCCTCTGTAAGAGCTTAGATCTTGAACGAAGACAGCTTCTAAAGCCGCGCCTGAACGAAAACCGAATACGGTCATGCAGACAGGCGGTGAAGGCCTGCTTCAAGGGGGGCGACGTTTGGCTAGCCTGTAGTTTTGTACGCTTTATGAAAATTGTAAAAAACAAAACTAAACCTGACAACCCCCAACTAACTGGCTTGTATCCTAGGTTGCTGCTATCTTATCTGGCATCTGTTCACTGGGAAGGACCATTTTTAGACTACCCTTTACCTGGCAAGGACTTTATACTTAATCACAAAGATACTTGAACCTAGGTTATCTAAACAGAAGACTGTCCCATAGCAGCCATTGTGTGCTTAAACATGACACACATATTAACCTACATTTTTAGTGCTGTATGCAAATTTTATATTTTTGTATTTTATGAAATCACGACAATTTTAACAGACTTAGCACTGTTTTACGTTATATGTGTTTTTATATGCAGTTTGCTAAGATTTTTATTAATCAAGCAAAAAAGATTACTTTACTTACTTAAATAAACATATGCTACGCCTTGGCCAAGAAGGAGCCTCCTGAAGGTATTCAAGCTCATTCCACCAGAGCTAAGTCTTCTTATTCGGCTTTGGCTAGAGGTGTCGCAGTTGTAGACATCTGTAAGGCGGCAACTTGGGCCTCCCTCCACACGTTTGTGAAGCATTACTGCTTAGACTCAGAGGTGAGGAGAGACACCACTTTGTACGTTCTGTGCTGCAGGATATTTTGTTATAGATAGGCGGGCACCATCCTCCGGGAGCGGGACTACTTGGGGATTTGATTCAAAAGGTGAGGAATCTACAGGCAGATGTATCCATCAGAAGAACACGTTACTTACTTTCGGTAATGCTTTTTCTGGTGGATACAGTATCTGCCTGTAGATACCTCACTGATACCACCCGCCTCCCCGTTGCCTACCAACTTATACCGAAAAGATTTTTGGGCATGATATACTTGTATTTAATTGTTATTCAAAATATTAGGAGGCTTGTCACTAGGAAATGTCTATATTTTAGAATTTCCAGTTTTATTTTCTTCTTTGAATCGTATACTGTGTATACTTGTGCAAATGTTGTATACTGGATATACTTGTGAAATGTTGGCAGTTCACACGTTTGCCTCGAAGGCACGGAAAAACTGGGTGGAACTGACATCATCACACCAACGAGATCTTCTTATGGCTCCGATGACGTCACACAGAGTCGCGAGCTGAGCTGTTCCATTGTGACGTCCTCGTCAACGTGGGAGAGCTATGAAAAAACATTTCAATGGAATGCTGCACAAAGGGTAATTCAAAATGGGACAGGCAGACACTGTATCCACCAGAAAAAGCGTTACCGAAGATAAGTAACTTGTTCGTTGGGTATGTTCCATGTTCAGGCCATTGGGGCTTGCACACCCTGTGTCATTAACCCCCGCAATTTAGGGTCTCCACACAAATGGACATTAAAATCTGCTGCAATAAGAATGATATAGCAATTCTGCTTGCTCTGGGGCATATTTCTCAACAAAGAGCCCCGGTAATGCGAGGAAATGCCTGGCCAGAGTCCGGAATCCTCCTGAGTCCTGCAGGTGTTTGTTAATCCTAATGTTGTGGAATCCAAAAGGACTTCTTCTCCTGACTCCTGATTCAAATGAGCCAGAGAACCAAGAGGGAGGGGCCAGCCTCATCCGGTCTCTGACATGCGCAGACAGGCCTGTCCTTGGCATGGGCTTTGTCCGGGCTTGGCCCGGGCACATCCCGCGCTGCGGGAGAAGTACTGCACTTTAATAGTGCGCAATGCGGTAACAAAAGCCCCTCCTTCAAATGTCCAAGGTCTCCTGGGACCGCGAGTCCCGACACTCCAGGCAGAAACATAGTAAATAGGTATTGTAAGAATACCTAAGAAGAATGGAGAGAGGATGTGGCCTAACGGCTAGGGCAGTCGACCTCAAATCTGGGGAACCAGGTTCAAGTCTTGGCAACGACGCTCAACATCCTGTGATTCTGGGCAAATCACTTAATCTCCTCGTACCTAACAAACAAAACAAAAAAATGAATGTGTCCTTGTGTAACACAACTGGTGCTCTTATAAAGTGCCTGATACCTTCAAGTCAAGTTTGCGCTGTATAAAACTCCGAAGAAAAATAAACTGGGTTATTGGTTGAGGAGGGTGGAAGCCTCACTCATACAACAACCACCATCCTCGACAGGATGCACCACAAAAGTCACCAAAGTAACTTGTCCTTAACCCTCTGGTGACTTGGCATAAAGGAGTCAGGCTTAGCTCAAAGGCAATGTGTAAAGTATTTATGCAGCACACAAACCGTTATAAAATGAAAACACAACACAAGAAAAATCTGAAATCGTTTAGAACAATAGAGACATTTTTATTAAATAACATTATACTAGAACCACAAAAATACAATCAGTAGAAACAGTTTTAGGTAGCTATAACACCTAAAAGCACTCTCCGTGACCTGACTTAGGAAAATCGCAAGATCAGGCCGACAGCGCTGGAGTGTGGGCCGGATAAAAGTACCAGGTTATTCCCATTAAAAAAGTTAATTTCTCAAAGTCAGGCATGAAGAGTTACATTCGTGGTGGAGAAGGCTGCAAGGAGCAGGGAGAGAGTAGCGGATGGTCGCTGTTTTAGCGTGATGAATCGTGAGGCGTCATGGATGGTCGTTGCTGTAGCTTCATGTTGGCCGTCACTGCAGGCTGTCGTTTTGCAGTGAGAAGTACTGATCTTGCGTTGTAGTTTGACTCTGTGGCACGAGGGGCCAGTGTTCACCAGAGCTTCATGGCGGTTGTTGTGGGTGACAGAGGCTCGGTGTGAAGGGACCTGTTCGCCATCACTAAGAGCCCAAACTTCAGGATTTCACCTTTTCGTCTTTGGAGGACCTTAGACTGGTTTCAGCCATTGATCCAAGACCTGGGTAGGCACCTCTTGGGTTTCAGGAACTCACTCCAGCAGAGGCAAGCAGTTCCAGGTAGATCCAGTGCAGCAGGTCAAGGCAGTTGCAGGGGGCCATTTGGAGCTTGTTGTGTTCTGTAGCTCAGGCTGGAGGTCAGCCAACTGACCTTTGAAGTCACTCAGGTTAGCTTGATATGAAGGGAGCAATTCCAGTCTTCCTTCGCAGAGAACCGGGCAGTCCTCAACCAGAGGGGCAACACACTGGGAGTCAAGGCAGTCGTCAATCTCAGAGCAGTGCTCTGGTTGCAGCAGGGCAGTCCTCTGGGGAGCAAGGCAGTCCTTCTGTCCACAGGTCCAGGAGTGTACAGATGAATGGCTCTGTAGGGCCAATATTTATATGTGATGCCATCCTTTGTGTGTTGGGAACACCCTGTCCTACCTCCACATCAGATTCTGGAAATTCTTCCCTTCCCCTGCCAAGGCTTCAAGAAATCTAGGGTGATGGAAGGCAAGTATCAGATCCATTTGTGTGTGCTGGAGGCAAGCATTTTGAAGTTTAAGTAGGGCAGGACACAGCTCCGCCCCAACCATCCTGGCAGGATGGCTTATCTTACCCACACCTAGAGGAGGAATACAAAGATCTCAACAGCAGAGACATTAACAGTTATGTGACCCAGGAGATGTGCAGAATGCATAAATGGTAAGGCCAAGAAAATGTGAACATGAAAAGTGGCATTTTCTGCATTGTGACTTAAAATCAAACATTACCATTAAAGTGGATTTTAAAGTACAGTTTTTTTAAGCATAAACATGACATCTTTAGCTGCCCCCAATCCAAGGTTAGTAATTATTAAATGTAATGTGGTAACCCAGAGTTAGTCAATGGGAGTGATAGGCCTTACAGTAGTGAAAACGATTTTGGAAGTGTATCTCTACCAAGACATGTAAAACATGTAATACTTAAACCCCCATGTCCTACCTTTTAAATACAATGCACATTGCACCATGAGCCTTTAGGGCGAACTTCAGGCGTGAATTATATGTATTAATGAGGAAGGTTTAGGCTTGGCAAAAGGTTTGTTTTGCCAAGTCAAGATGGCTGTTCAAAACTGCAGTTGCAGGTCTGAGATAGATTTTAAAAGGCTACTTTAATGAGTGGCTCGATGAGTGCTGCAGGCCCACTAGTAACATTTAATTATCAGACCCTGGGTACATGTAGTACCACTTACTAGGGACTTAAAAGTAAATTAAATGTGCAAATTAGGTGTGGGCCAGCTTTATCATGTTTGAAGGACAGAGCACAAGCACTTTACCACTGGTTAGCAGCAAAAAAGTACACATTGCCCTAATTCCAACAGAAACGGGTTTAGCAACAGAAGGCAAACATCTCAGGGAGAAATTTCTCATCCAAATGAAGATCACCATAGACCTGGAGTTTTTTTACTCAAAAAACAGAACAGTCACTAGATGCAGTCATACTGACTGTGGATTGCTGTTTTTATTTTAACCATCACGCATGCTCACCTGTATCGACTTCAGCCTATTCTGTGTCACTAACCTACACTTTAGTGTTGCCTCAGCCCAAGTGATGTGACCTTTTCACACAGAAGCCTTCCGATTTGTTCTTTTGATTCATTCAAAGCTGTTTGCAAAATCACTGAGGGGAGCAAATTATTTGTGATTAATAAACTTTATTTAAATAATACTTTTACGATGAAGAAGTAAGCTTGTAGGACATTTCTGAATAATTTGTTAAAAAAAATATTAATGCCGTCCTCTTCACTTAAATGATCTACTTGGCCAGAGCTGCATTCAAAATTAGCAAATTTGTTGCAGCAAATACTTTTTTTGTGTCTAATAAAGATATCATAAGATACTGCGTAGCGCACTTTTTTTTACTATTGTGAAAGTTGACAAAAAGGCCTGTCCTTCTATTTTTTAGGACCTACGAACTTCCTTTGAATGGCGGTACACCATATGAGAGTGGTGTTGAAGTGGATCCAACAATCTCAAGACGAGGTAATTATTTTTTTCTTAGTGTGATTTAAATGTGAACTCTAAAGCAGTTCAAGAAATTTAGGATACTTGGTAAGCCAGGCTGTTAAATGTCTGTCTTTATTCTGCGTGAGTAGTCCTGCCAGGTACCAAGTATCAGGCGTTAGACTATCGCATTTCAGTGTGGTGCTCCGCATCACCGCACTGAAATGCATTTTCACACATAGTGCCTCAGTTGTTACTTAGGCCAGTGCTGCCTAAAACTAAACTGGAGTAAAGCTGGAAGCGCACTAAGGCTGTATGTGCTGTGGTGAGTTTGAGAGTAAAAATTGCCATACAGCGCTAGAAATTTGGGAGAGATTAACAGCGCATATCAAGATGTGTGTTACGTAATCTATAAGACATTCTAGTTGTGCTTTATATAGTATCACTGCACACTTTGGGCGTGCTATTATTGGCTAATTGCCATTACAGATCAGAAAGTATGATAAAATCCTTTATTACATGCCAAGCAGAATTTTGACAGCCTCTAAGAATCCCAGAGAATAACCTGTTTACATGTTTTGGTTTTGAATCAAAATGTGGTTTCGATCCAAAGAACTTCTCTCATAGTAAACCAAACAACCTTATACCATTGGTTCAAGACTAGTGAGGCATCTGCTATAACAAATAGCTTTCTGGCATTTTCAGTTATGAACTTGTTTGACCCATAATGTTGCCTGATTTATTTTTTCCATCCAATTTAATACAGGGTTAGGCTGAGAGGGTGTTGAGTCACAACGCCTGTTCAAGACCAGACAAACTGGTGAACATTATGTCACTAGAGACAAGCTTAATGCAGTAAACCATGTGCTGCATTAATTACCGGTTTACAACACTTGCAGTTTCCAGATTTTGTAATGGGCCTAATGCCACGGTGGTAAATTTGACACCAAGTCAGTTTTTTCATTATTATGCCCAAATTTTTCTTTAGATGGCTCTACAGCAATAAGAATGCTGAATACTCAGAGTTTAATATCCATTAACTTTTCTAAAAATGCACACGTGCTTCGTCATTCTTGGGCAAAGCCATATTTTAGAAGGATTTCACTGGTAGTTTATTTTTGATGACGTCACTGCCATGGGTGACCTTAATTAAATGAATAGTAGCACAATGTGTAAAACAGACCATTGAGAACGAAAATAATTGTTTTCATGAATACTGTCCGTTAAGCATTTATCATGTTCTCCTTCCTTGCCAGCTGCTGCATAGCTGACCGCCCAGAACCTGTGTTTTTAATGGAGCAGTTTTTAATATTAAAGGTTCAGACTAGGGGAGTTGAATCCAGGGCCCGGACTGGAAACAGCAATCAGCCCTGGCAGATTGCTGCTTGGCCGGCCCTGGGAGCGGATGGGGGGGGACTGGGGGTTAAAGTAAGAAGCACCGCTCCCGCTTTTGTTACAGGGGGGCGATATTGCATATTGCAGCACTGCTGCAAAACCGTCCCACACAGGCACAAAAACGGCCCGTGGGGAAATGCCCAGTACCCACTACGGCCAGTCCGGCCCTGGTCGAATCTATTGGGTCACACACCGGTATGGCAAAATACCACAAAAAAATAAGAGATGTCTGAACTCCATAATCAGAGCAAGGAAAACATCTTTCAAAAGCCTCAGTTTCGTGCTCACTGTCCCGGGTCATCAATCTATTGCGGGCATTTTGGTTTATAGACCACCAGGTCAGCGTGGCAAGTTTATTGAGTCACTCACTCAAGCCATTTCCCCCATTTCCGTTAAATATAAGCACTGCCTTTTGTTAGGAGATTTTAATATCCATATGGATGATCCCTCTGACTCCGACGTGATTCGGCAGTTGGAATCTTTAGCGATCTTCGGACTGTCCCCTTATATTCATCTTCCCACCCATGAAAAGGGCCACACAATTATTTTCCAGCGTTAGTATGGAAACCGATGCTCCTCAACCATTGGTATGGTCGGATCACTTTCTCCTGAGTTTTAAAATCCCTAGGTCCTTATCCCATGCTGAACCAAGGGATAAGCTCCGCTCTGGCACCTTCAGACCCTTTAATCAGGTTACGCCTTATAGCCTGGAGATAGTTCTGGGTAAGCACCGGATTCCCTTCGGTGGAAACCCAGAAACTGATGCCCCAAGTCTAGAGAAATGGCTTGAAGAACAGGTCGCGGTGTTGGCGCCCTCCTCAATGCGTAAAGCCACAATTGGTCGCACCTCTGAGCCATGGTTTACAGAGACTCTCAGGAAATGCAGGAGTGCCTGCAAACTATTAGAGAGAGTCTGGCGAACCAAGTTCGACTCTAAAGATAAAGCCATCTATAAGCAAGCCTTGAAAGCTTATTTTAACAATGTGCGCGCTAAAAAGAAACATTTCTTTACCTTAAAAATAAAACGGGCTGCTAATAAAAGCAAAGAAATATTTGAAATTGTTAAGGACTGTTAAGGATTTCTCATCTCCCTGTGCTGTAAGCAAGGCATTCACGCCCACCTCCAGTTGGGTGCATCAGATGGCCGGTTTCTTCCATGACAAAATCTATCTGATTCAACAGTCATTTGCCCCTACAGGCACTGCCGAAATTGATGAGACACTGAGTGCCCTGCCCTTGGGGGTTAGTTATGAACTTACTTATTTTCCCCCTATTTCCCTAGAAAAATCCTTGGACATCATGGTAACTCTGAAGTCGAGCTCTCCTTCTGACCCCTGTCCAACAAAAATCCTGAAGAAGATTACAGAACCTTTAAATTCTGCAGTCAATTCAGTTCTCAACTCGTCACTTGGACATGGAACGGTACCTAGTTGCTGGAAAAGGGCAAAAATCATCCCCCTCCTGAAAAAACCTACAGCGGACCCTGCGGTCGCATCCAACTATAGACCCATTTCCCTGCTGCCCTTCTTCTCAAAGGTCCTGGAGAAGTATGTTAACTCTGTTCACAGACTACATAGAAGGAAACCATGTGCTTCATGACAGCCAGTCGGGCTTTAGAACCACTCTAAGGACAGAAAGAGCCCTATTGGAGTTTTCAGAAACCATTAAAGCTCAGATGAACAAAGGGGGCAGTGCTGTGTTAATACTGCTGGATTATCCGCAGCCTTTGACACCGTGCTCCATGACCGGCTCTTGCAGAGGTTAGCAGAGTGTGGTGTTGGGGGCACGGTGTACAATTGGTTTGCTTCCTTCCTTACGGAGCGGCAGCAGGAAATTTGGTCTCCGCCGTTTACAGCTGCCATCCCTCCAATGCAAGTGGGGGTCCCACTGGGCTCTATTTTGAGCCCCACACTTTTAATTATTTATATGGCCCCTCTCGCTCGTCTGGCAGAACTGCACGGAGCAAAGACTATCTCCTACGCCGACGATACTCAACTCCTGTTCACTTGTGACAAAGGTGCGAGTTTTCATGGAAGGGAGATAAATACATGTTTAACGGAGGTCTTTTCTTGGATGCGACTTAACCAACTCAAGTGTAATCCTAAATCATCTTTTTTGGCTGCCCCCCTTGCACTGACTGGAATTCATGGTGGCCGGGCGACATATCCCCTCCTTCGGCCCCAGTCAGCACGGTAAAATACTTGGGAGTCAAGTTAGACACTAGTCTAGCGATGAAGGCCCAAATTCAAGCTGTCGCTGGTACTTGCTTCAGCTTGATAAGAATGGTGAAAAACTTTCTTCCCCCCCTCCCGGTGGAATCTCGTAAGATCGTAGTGGAAGCCTTAATTACATCTAGGTTGGACTACGTAAATATTTTGTATCTAGGGTTGCCAGAGTATTTGCTCAATCGGCTGCAGGTTGTACAGAACTCTGCAGCCAGAGCTATTCTTATGGTAAACCCCAGAACGCGCATGTCGCCCCACCTGAAGGCGCTTCACTGGCTCCCGGTGAGAAAGAGGGTCCAGTTTAAGGCCCTAGTGCTCGCTTATCGTGCCTTCCATGATACAGGTGCGGTTTACCTGAGAAATAGGATCCAACGTTATTAGCCTCATCTGAAAGAGACACGTTAGTGATAGATTCCTTACCTTAGAATATCTCCAGGCGTCAGACTGGATCCGGAAAGTTTTGCTTAGCAGTACCCCTGCCCGTCAGTAGGTGGTGTCGTGCGGCTCCGCGTACGTCACTGGCGTCGTAAGCGCCGAGATGACGCCACGGAGAGTACTTAGGAGCCACCCATGCGCGCTGACATCAGTTTCTTTTTCCGCACCAGCAAGCGCATATCCGGATTGAGCACGTACCTTAGTCACTTTTTGACTACTATTTTGAGACTTCTTGTCTCCTCTCTTTTCTCCTGGAGCACGTAGGGATGCCTATCTGTGGGGCCTGTCGCCGGAATATGTCGGTGGCGGACCCCCACGATGTTTGCCTCTACTGCCTGGAGACTGCTTACGACTCCCGGGACTGCCGGGATTGTCGAACCATGGCCCCCAAGGCCTTGTGGGAGCGGCGTAGGAAGTTGCTGGAGGTGCGGCATTCGTCACACTGCCGCTCCGGGTCCATGGGCTGTTCCTGGGACCGCTCGCGGAACCGGAACCATCGCTCCTCAGGCTCCAAGTCTTCGCCTTTGGATTCCGGGAAGCGACACCATAAAAAGAAGTCAAAGAAGCATGTTCGCTCTCCGACGTCCCCCCGTCGCTCCCCGGAGGCAGACGAGGGGGACAGGAGCTTTGCCCCGGCGACTCCCCTGGAGCCTGGGAGTCCCGCGGCCTACCAACCTTACCCGGGTCCGTCGGCGACTCCCGAACAGGTGCAAGAATTCCTTGCTACCATGGACTGCCTTTTTAGGCCTCGGGCTCCTGCCGGCGCGCCTTCAGGCCCCGCGGTCCCGTGTCCAGATCCTGTTGGCCCGGCGGCTCCGCCACCGGCGCCATAGGATCCTGCGCCAGCGGCTCCGACCCCTGCACCACGAGGTGCGGCGTTGCCGGTTCCGGCGCCGCCCTCGGCTCGACCCTCGGCGCCACACTGGGTGCCGTTTATTCCTCCCTTGCCCCGGTTCCAGGACCATTTTGTTCCGGCCTGGGATACACATTGGGAGCCGGCCCCGGTCCGACCCCAGCCGGCGCCATTCCCGACGCCGTTTGTCCCTTCTCTGGCTCCGGCCCCCTTTACGCCAGAGGCGGACGAAGACTGGGAAGGGTCCAAGGACCCTCTTGCCCGGCAATGTGACTTCGAGCAGGATTGGGTGGACAACTTGGAGGAGGCAGGCGACCTCGATGTCTCCTCTGACCCGGGGTTCGCTTCCCCCCTCCTACGATGGAGGAAGGTGCCTCTTACACAATGGTCCTCCGTCGGGCGGCTGAGGCCCTTAATCTTGACCTCCCCACAGTGGCCCTCAAGACCAACCTCCTCACCGAGGTGCTCCAGACGGCGTCTACTTTGCCGGAGCCGTTGCTTCCCTTCAATGACGCCCTTACTGATGTTCTTTTGTGCACTTGGTCGAGGCCAGCCACGGGGGCCCTGGTGGATAAAAACGTGACTGGGCGCCACCGGCCGGCGCCCGGTGACCCCACCTTTTTGACTGCTCACCCTATGCCAGAGAGCCTGGTCATTCAGGCCTCGACGTCACAGAGTGCTTTTCTTATGGCCCCGCCAGATAAGGACTCTAAACGGATGGACCAGTTCGGGAAGTGGTTGTTCTCTTTGGCCAGCTTAGGGCTGCGGTCGGTGAACACCACCTGCTGGTTGGGCCGCTACTCCCACGCGGTGTGGGATGCCGTTGCTCAGGTGTTGCCTCAGTATCCTGAGGAGGTGCAGGCTGTCCTTTCTCAGGCAATTGCTGAGGGTAAGGATGCGGCTAAGTTCGCCATTCGGTGTGGGTTGGACACCGCTGACTCATTGGGCAGGGCGATTTCTACAACTGTGGCGTTGCGACGTCACGCCTGGTTGCGTTCGACTGGGTTTTCGCCCGATGTCCAAAGCTCGCTCATGGACATGCCCTTTGATGGCACCCGCCTGTTTGGCGACAAGGCTGACAGTGCCCTGGAGCTCCGCATACGTCACTGGCGTCGTAAGCGCCGAGATGACGCCACGGAGAGTACTTAGGAGCCACCCATGCGCGCTGACATCAGTTTCTTTTTCCGCACCAGCAAGCGCATATCCGGATTGAGCACGTACCTTAGTCACTTTTTGACTACTATTTTGAGACTTCTTGTCTCCTCTCTTTTCTCCTGGAGCACGTAGGGATGCCTATCTGTGGGGCCTGTCGCCGAAATATGTCGGTGGCGGACCCCCACGATGTTTGCCTCTACTGCCTTGAGACTGCTTACGACTCCCCGGACTGCCGGGATTGTCGAACCATGGCCCCCAAGGCCTTGCGGGAGCGGCGTAGGAAGTTGCTGGAGGTGCGGCATTCGTCACACTGCCGCTCCGGGTCCATGGGCTGTTCCTGGGACCGCTCGCGGGACCGGAACCATCGCTCCTCAGGCTCCAAGTCTTCGCCTTTGGATTCCGGGAAGCGACACCATAAAAAGAAGTCAAAGAAGCATGTTCGCTCTCCGACGTCCCCCCGTCGCTCCCCGGAGGCAGACGAGGGGGACGGGGCTTTGCCCCGGCGACTCCCCTGGAGCCTGGGAGTCCCGCGGCCTAGGCACCTTACCCGGGTCCGTCGGCGACTCCCGAACAGATGCAAGAATTCCTTGCTACCATGGACTGCCTTTTTAGGCCTCGGGCTCCTGCCGGCGCGCCTTCAGGCCCCGCGGTCCCGTGTCCAGATCCTGTTGGCCCGGCGGCTCCGCCACTGGCGCCATAGGATCCTGCGCCAGCGGCTCCGACCCCTGCACCACGAGGTGCAGCGTTGCCGGTTCCGGCGCCGCCCTCGGCTCGACCCTCGGCGCCACACTGGGTGCCGTTTATTCCTCCCTTGCCCCGGTTCCAGGACCATTTTGTTCCGGCCTGGGATACACATTGGGAGCCGGCCCCGGTCCGACCCCAGCCGGCGCCATTCCCGACGCCGTTTGTCCCTTCTCTGGCTCCGGACCCCTTTACGCCAGAGGCGGACGAAGACTGGGAAGGGTCCAAGGACCCTCTTGCCCGGCAATGTGACTCCGAGCAGGATTGGGTGGACAACTTGGAGGAGGCAGGCGACCTCGATGTCTCCTCTGACCCGGGGTTCGCTTCCCCCCTCCTACGATGGAGGAAGGTGCCTCTTACACAATGGTCCTCCGTCGGGCGGCTGAGGTCCTTAATCTTGACCTCCCCACAGTGGCCCTCAAGACCAACCTCCTCACCGAGGTGCTCCAGACGGCGTCTACTTTGCCGGAGCCGTTGCTTCCCTTCAATGACGCCCTTACCGATGTTCTTTTGTGCACTTGGTCGAGGCCAGCCACGGGGGCCCTGGTGGATAAAAACGTGACTGGGCGCCACCGACAGGCGCCCGGTGACCCCACCTTTTTGACTGCTCACCCTATGCCAGAGAGCCTGGTCATTCAGGCCTCGACGTCACAGAGTGCTTTTCTTATGGCCCCGCCAGATAAGGACTCTAAACGGATGGACCAGTTCGGGAAGTGGTTGTTCTCTTTGGCCAGCTTAGGGCTGCGGTCGGTGAACACCACCTGCTGGTTGGGCCGCTACTCCCACGCGGTGTGGGATGCCGTTGCTCAGGTGTTGCCTCAGTATCCTGAGGAGGTGCAGGCTGTCCTTTCTCAGGCAATTGCTGAGGGTAAGGATGCGGCTAAGTTCGCCATTCGGTGTGGGTTGGACACCGCTGACTCATTGGGCAGGGCGATTTCTACAACTGTGGCATTGCGACGTCACGCCTGGTTGCGTTCGACTGGGTTTTCGCCCGATGTCCAAAGCTCGCTCATGGACATGCCCTTTGATGGCACCCGCCTGTTTGGCGACAAGGCTGACAGTGCCCTGGAGCTCTTTAAGGATTTGCGAGCTATGGCCAAGTCCTTTGGCCTTTCAACTAAGAGGTCGGCCTCTCCTGGTTTTCGTTTCTTTCGTGGCCAAGGTAGAGGCAGTCAGGCGCGCCCATTCCCTAAGCCTGTGCAGAACCAGCCCCAGCACGGCCGGCGTCGTGGTTTCCGCAGGGGCGGAGCGGGGAACCAGCGTGCGGTCCGTCCACCCCCGCTGTTTCTGCCTCCACACCTTCCTAATCTCAGCTTCGGGGAGCACCCCACGCTGTTGGGTGGCAGGATCCGCCACCACCTCCCTCACTGGCGCGAGATTACATCAGACAAATGGGTGCTGCAGATAATCTGCCATGGTTACTCCCTTCCCTTTCAGTCCTTCCCTCCTGCCATGCCACCTCAGTGCCACCGCATGTCGGGGGATCACTTGGCTCTTCTACGACAGGAAGTCACGGCCCTCTTGGCCAAGGGGGCCATTGAGTGCGTTCCTGGACCGGAGGTAGGGAGTGGTTGTTATTCCTACTACTTTCTGGTCCCCAAGAAGGACAAAGCAGGTCTGCATCCTATCTTGGACCTCCGGGATGTCCGTCGCTTCCTCCAGAAGGAGAAGTTCAAGATGCTGACTCTGGATCAGGTCTTAGCTGCCCTCGACCCTGGAGACTGGATGGTAGCATTGGACTTGCAGGACGCATAATTTCACATTCCCGTCCTGCCGACCCACCGGCGTTACCTGCGGTTCACGGTAGGCCAGGAGCATTTTCAGTTTACCGTGCACCCCTTCGGCCTTACCAGCGCCCCTCGGGTGTTCACGAAAGTGATGGCGGTGGTTGCAGCTTATCTGCGCAGGTCGGGGGTGTCAGTCTTCCCCTACCTCGAAGACTGGTTGTTGAAGGCGGGCTCGCCCCAGGCAGTCGTCAACCACCTTCAGACTACGGCCGACCTCCTGCATTTGCATGGGTTCTCCATCAACGTGCCAAAGTCGCACCTGAGTCCCTCTCAGAAGCTCCCCTTCATCGGGGCGGTTCTGGATTCGACGCTGTTTCGGGTTTATCCTCCCGAGCAGCGAGTCCGGAATATTCAGGCTAGGATTCCAACCTTTCAGCCTCTGTCCCGGGTTTCAGTCAGGGTGACCCTCCGGCTCCTGGGCCTGATGGCCTCCTGCTAGTGCCACATGCCAGATGGCATATGCGGGCTCTGCAGTGGGACCTGATGTTCCAGTGGGCGCAGCATCAGGGCAACCTGTCCGATCATGTCCAGATCTCGGAGGGCACTGCACGACAATTGCAGTGGTGGCTCATGAATCGCGATTGGGTCAATGGCAGATCCCTCTCCCTTTCCCAACCGGAGCACACAGTGGTGACGGATGCGTCCCTCCTGGGATGGGGAGACAACTTGGGAGAGGCGGAGATCAGAGGACTCTGGTCTCCGGCGGTGTCCCGGCTCCATATCAATCTGTTGGTGCTTCGGGCGATCAGACTGGCACTGAAGGCATTCCTTCCCTCTGTCCGGGGAAGTGTGGTGCAGGTGTTCATGGACAACACCACTGCCATGTGGTATTGTAACAAACAGGGTGGGGTGGGGTCCTGGACCCTAAGTCAGGAGTCTCTGTGCCTCCGGACATGGCTGGACCATCAAGGCATTACCTTGGTGGTTCAACACATGGCAGGCTCTTTGAACGCCAGGGCGGACGAACTCAGCCGCTGGTGCTTGATGGATCACGAATGGCGTCTGCACTCAGACGTGGCGCAAGGTCTCTTTCAGCAGTGAGGAGAGCCTTGGTTAGATCTATTCGCCACCGAAGAAAACGCGCAATGTCATCAGTTTTGCGCGTTGGAATTTCCAAGGCGGCGCTCGGCGACACTCGGCGACGCTTTTCAGCGCGAGTGGAGTTGCGGTCTGTTGTACGTATTTCCGCCTATACCACTTCTGCCCAGAGTGCTGAAGAAGATCTGGCGCGACCGGGCCCAAGTCATTCTTGTGGCTCCGGATTGGGCACGAAGATACTGGTATCCCGAGCTACTCAGCATGGCGATCGATCCCCCGATCTATCTGCCTCTTCGGGAGGATCTTCTGTCACACCAGCAGGGGACGGTCCTCCACCCGAACCTGTCCATCCTCCACCTCCATGCGTGGAGATTGAGCGGCGACAGTTGACAGCTTTTGATCTTCTTCCCGAAGTCTATGATGTCATCTTGGCAGCCAGGTGTCCCTCCACTAAAACGGTATACGCCTGTCGGTGGAACAAATTTGTGGCATGGCTGTGGATCCCCTTTCTGACCCTCTTTCGGAAGTTCTTTTGTTCCTGCTTTCCTTGGCCCAGCAGGGCTCTGCTCTGGGCACTCTCAAAGGTTATCTTTCTGCCAACTCCGCCTTTCTCCGGCTTCCTGATAGGCCTTCTCTTTTTAAGTCTCCGGTTGTTAACCGTTTCCTTAAAGGCGTTACGCACACGTTTCCTCCCGTGCAGTTCATCATGGCACAATGGGAGTTGAATCTCGTTTTGACCTATCTGATGTGCGCTCCTTTCGAGCCCCTTTATACCTGTCCTTTGCGTCTTCTCACTCTCAAGACTACTTTCCTGGTAGCTATCACCTCTGCCAGAAGAGTGAGTGAGCTCCAGGCTCTTTCTTCCAAACCTCCTTTCCTTTCTGTTCATCCGGACAAGGTGGTTTTAAGGACCCGTCCTTCTTTCTTGCCAAAGGTTGTCACGCCCTACCACATCGGGCAGACCATCACTTTGCCCACCTTCTTTCCGCCTCCGCATCCTTCAAGGGAGAAGGAGAGGCTCCATCATCTGGACCCAAAACGTGCGCTTGCGTTCTATATGCAGCGTACACAGCAGTTCCGGGTGGATGAACCGCTCTTTGTTGGCTACGTGGGCACCAAAAAAGGTCTGGCCGTGCACAAACGAACCATCTCGTGGTGGGTCGTTCTGTGCATCAAAGCATGTTACTCCTTGGCTAAGAAGGATCCTCCTGTGGGGCTGCGTGCCCATTCTACCAGGGCAACTGCAGCCACTACTGCCTTGGGACTCTGTGCTCCCTTGCAGGACATTTGTCAGGCAGTTGCGTGGCCCTCCCTGCACACGTTTACCAAGCAGTACTGCCTTGACAGTCAAGTCCGGAGAGACGGCTTCTTTGGCCGATCTGTTCTCTGTGACTTTCTGTTGTAATTTGTTCGCAGACCCACCACCGGGGTTGGTATTGCTGGGGTATCTATTCTAAGGTAAGGAATCTATCACTAACGTGTCTCTTTCAGATGCGCAAGTTACTACTTGTGTAACAATATATCTGTAAGAGTCATTAGTTAGTGAAGATTCCTTACCGCCCCACCCATCCTCCCCGTTCTGCGAACTGGTTACTAGGGTTAAGGTCATCCCTCTTAGGGCCCTAGTTTTCTGCACCAATGGTCAGTATCTTGCATGGCTCTGCGTTCCTGGCGTGGAAAGTCCTGTACAGAACTGACGTCCGCGCGCATGGGTGGCGCCTAAGTACTCTCCATGGCGTCATCTCGGCGCTTACGACGCCAGTGATCTATGTGGAGCCGCACAACGCCACTTACTGACGAACAGGGGTAATGCTAAGCGAAACTTTCCAGATCCAGTCTGGCGCCTGGGGATATTCTAAGGTAAGGAATCTATCACTAACTAATGTCTCTTACAGATATATCGTTACACAAGTAGTAACTTGTGGAACGGGCCCTTAGATCCTCTAAACAATACCTCATGGGGATTCCCAAGACCACGAGATCTCGAATAGGAGGACGGTCATTTCAGGCACAAGCTGATCGTCTGTGGAATGAATTGTCCCCTTACCTTAGCCTGACACATGAGTTGCTGTCTTTTAGGAAACAACTTAAAATGTGGCTGTTCCAACAATAGCACTATGGTGTTGGGGCGGGCCTTTTTCTGCTTCAGTTTTTTTAGATTAGCGCCGGGACACTCACTGTGAGTATCCGCATGCTTTATAAATACACAAAATGAAATAAAATGAAATTAAATTTGGTATCTGCCCTTGTTTCAGATGAGGATAGACCTTTGGAGAGACTTTAGCCTTCGGGGGGGTGGGGAGGGGGGGGGTTTGAACTTGCCGCCAGGATGTATTGCAGTTCTGAACTCAGTGGAGACTGTGCTAAACGTTAAAATGTCATGTTTTTCCAAGCTTTAGCAGCTAAACTAGACACCCCTTAAAAGGGAATTGACCCTAGCCCAAGGGGCCACTCCCCAGCACAAACAGTTTTTAAAAAACTGGCGTCTAGTGGCCTCTGCCCCCCCTTGGGGACAGATGTGACTGAAAACATATGTGCAGAACGGCCACAATACTCACCCCATAAATGGGAGTGATCGTTGCCCAAGAGGCCGCTCCACAACAACATTTAAAAAAAGCCTGGTGTTTAGTAGTTTCTGCCCCCCCCCCCATGGGCCTAAAAACAAATGGCCAATCTGCCCCAAAGGGGACAGAAACAGCCACAATAATCACCCCATAACGGAGAGCGACCCTTGCCCAATGGGCCGCTCTCCAACAGCACAAAAAAAATCCCTTTGTCTAATGGCTTCTGCCCCCCTTGGTGGCAGATGGGCCTAAAAACATAAGGCCGATCTGCACCCAAGGGGGGCAGACACGGGCAAAATATTCACCCCCATAAATGGGAGCGACCCTTGCCCAAGGGGCCATTCCCCAACATAAAAAGAAAACAGAAATCCCTGACCTCCCCTAAGGAGAGCGACCCTTGCCTAAGGGGCCGCTCGTCAAAAACATATATAAAAAAAATCCCTGGTGACCTAGTGGGCACACAATAAAAATATTTAATGAATTGGGTCGATCTGCCCCCCCAGGGGGACAGAAATGGGCAAACAAATTGCTCCCCAAAGGGCAGCGACCGTTGCCTAAGGGGCTGCTCCCCACAAACATATACAAAACAAAAACAAATCCCTGGTGGCCTAGTGGGCACACAATAAAAATATTTAATGAATTGGACCCTTTCCTCCGATGCCTCTTTTTTAAATCTCCCCCACCCTCCCCAGGGAGAAACTCACCTCCTCCTCCTTGGACGCACTAGAAGCAAATGGCTTTCAGCGTGTCCTGTATCACCTAATGAAGTGGACGGCGAGGCGGGGGGGGGCGGCAGCAGAAGGGCTTCCGGTGCAACATGAAGGGTGGCCCACGGTGGGGGGGGTGCCAGCACTTCCCCCGTGGGTGGGTGCAAATAGGGCCAGGAACCGTCGGATGCACACGCCCACCATGACGTCGGTTGGCTCCCTACCGTCTGACGCACGGAAGGGGTTAAGCACTTCATTTACTGATTAGAGGTGGATGATCTTAAAGTGCAAGAATACATTATGGTGATAATTGCGGCATCTAACTTGGTCTGAGGTAACTACATTTGTTCCTGCCAAAATAAGGTATTCCACTGCACTTTGCACTTTCCCCCTAGTATTTTAATCAACATACTTATTTAGCAGGGCTTGATGTTCTGAACTTTTTTATTATGTTTGTAAATTGTTGGCCATCTTTCTTCAAATATTATGTTTAAACTATAATATTTTGTACAGCTTAGACTGGCTGCGTTCTTGTTAAGCTTTTAATTACCTGAACAATAAGCGATTCATTCATTCATATTCAATTGTACATGGGCATTGTCTTGTATCGCATGGCCTTTTCCTATTGCAATGTCACTTTTAAGCGAGCGCTTTTTTGCCTAGTGGTTAGGATTGTTTTTAGTTATTTTGTTACATGTGGCTACAGATATTTTTAGCTGTCTGGCAGACCTTTCTGACGTGTACTTCTAACTGGAGATTCCTCACCTTAAGAATAATCTCATACTCCAAACTGGATCTGGATTTTCAAAAAAACTCTCCCACACGCCATTGGGTTTTGCAATTGAACTCCCTGTCAGCTTTGCATCGCCTTGGAAGTGAGGCTGAGGGATTTGTGGACATCTCACTGTTGGACAAGCACCAGCACATACTGGATGCTGGTGTTTGCCTGTGGTGATCGCCGTTTTCATTTATTTTTCCGGGGTACCCCACCTCGTTTCTTTGCTGCCCTCCCCACTGTGCCCACAGGCATTTTGCCACTTACAACTGCAGTGCTGTTTAACCCCTTGGGTGCCAGGCCTTTTCCCCCTCCTGTGCCTGGCGCTTCCCTAGCGGGTGGGTTTCATGACGAGATAGTCTCGTCATGGGCACAGCGCGACTGTGCTCCATGACGAGACTATCTCGTCATGGGCACAGAAGAGGTTAAGTAAGCGCTGCAGGGCAGGTGGCTAAATGTAATTCGGCATATTAAATGTACTCCAAAGTCCACATATCATGGTGAGGCAACACATATTGGCACAAACCTCTGCATTGATTTTAGTTTCTTTCTGCACCATTTGATGTGGATCAGGAGAACCTTGTGGGTTCACCCGGTGCCAGAAAGACCAAAGACAGTGTGCAGGGGAACACGTCAACCTATTCTGCCATTACGTGTATGCCCTTTAAGAGATGGCCAATGAGATCAATCCGGCTCTTCTGGGAGAATCCAGGGAAACATTTGCCTAAACAATTCAGGACGCACAAGATGCTGCCAAATATGTACTAAGTGCTAGCCTTAACACAAAGTCTATGTGGGCCAAGCCACGGGCACAAGTGTTGTGCTCGGGATTATGCCAGTTTGGCTGCTGGATTTTCAGGCTATGTCAAGGCATGTCTAATGTACCTGCCCTTTGATGGATCCAAGCTCTGTGGGGAGAAGGCTGATTCTGTTCTGGAACACTTAAATGACAGCTGCATTACAGTCCGGTCCCTAGGTTTGCTCACGTGTCCGCAGGGCCGGACTGGCCATAGTGGGCACTGGGCATTTCCCCGGTGGGCCGCTAGGGTGGGGGCCGGTTTTGGGCCCCTGGGGGGACGTTTTTGTTACAGGGCCATATTTACAGCATAGCTGCAATATCGTCCCCTGTAACAAAATCGGCCGAAACCGGCCCTGACAAAGAGCTTGGTCGTACCCCCAACCCCCCGGGGGGGGCAGCAGAGCACTTTGCCAGGGCCGGTTTTGGTTCACAGTCCGGCCCTGCCTGTCTGTCAGTTTCACAAGCATTACCGAAAGTTACAAGGCTAATTGTGGGATGTGGCCTATCAATAAAAGTAGCCCTTGTAATCAGTTCAGCAGACAGCTCAGGCTTTTGAGGCTCTAAAGGACTTGCTGGTGTCTGAGGCTACAGGTGATTCGAAGGGCAGCATTTTTCCATAACTCCTCACCAGCTTCCAAGCAGCTATTTCCCCCTTGCAGGACCATACACATGTGTTAGGAAGCAGGATTTGATTTTCCCTATCTGGTTGGAAATCCATCGCTTCAGATCAGTGGATGCTGCAAATTGTTAAAAACGGTTATGCTCTGCCATACATTACATCCGCTCGTATATCCAACCCATTATTACTCTGGTTTCGGCAGTTCTTGCTGCAACGCGTCTGCATGAGCTCAAGTTGCTCCTGGCCATAGATGCCATTGAGAGGGTAACAGACTTTGTGATTAAAAAGAGGTGTTACACCCTCTACATCCTGGTGCCTAAGAAGGATGGTGGGCTTAGGCCAATTTTGGATGTTTGCCCTCTGAATGCCTACTTATTGTCGCGGTCCATTTTTGCCAGTCAGGGTACATGTATTCCTGTACCTTGACAACTGGCTCCTCAAGGTGGGCTTGTCACAGTCTGTCATGGATCACCTTTGGACAATGGTCACCCTTCTGTCATTCCATTCCTGTGGTTTTCTACCAGCATTCCGAAGTCTCAACTGACACCTGTGCAGAGGATTCCCTTCATAGGATCAATCCTGGACACAGTGCAGTTCAAGGCCTTTACACTCCTGCAGTGAGTTTGAGACATTAAAGATATGATCCTGATGTTTTGAGCTCATTCTGTGGTCTTCATAAGGAACATTCTGAGGCTTCTTGGGTTTCTGTTGTCATGCATCCTCCTAGTTCTTTGTGTCCTATGGCACACGCAGTGGGACTCCCGTCTCCAATGGGCACAGCACTATGGCTGTCTGTTGGATGACAACTGCATCTCGAAGGAGACATTCCTAGATCTTTGTTGGTTGCAGGTGAACATCAACTTGTCCTGCAGCAAACCACTCTCTATACAACTCCAAGAGCTCACAGTAATGAAGAGTGCATTGTCTCAGAGTTACTAAGGTCACCTGGGGGAGATAATCAAAGTTCTGTGTCCTCCAGTGGAGCCCTACAGCCATCTCTTGAAATTTCTCATCATCTACTTGGCTCTGAAAGCTTTTGGCATGTCCATCAAGGGAAAAAGGATGCAGATCCTGATGGAAAACACATCCACCATGTGGTACTGGAACAAGCAGGGTCTTGAAACTTGTACCTGGAGGCAATGCACCTTTGGTAGTAGCTGGATCAGCAGGGGATTTCTTTGGGAGCCAATCACCTGAATAGGTCTTTAAATGCCGAAGTAGATGAGCTCGGCAGGCATTGGTGGAAGACCATGAATGGCTTTTACAACTAGGGATAAACATCTTCAACAAGAGCTTGTGCCATGGTTGGATCTTATTACCACCGGCTAGAATGCAGTGTTGAGATTACTGTTCAATGGATTTTTCCACAAAGATGGTTCCTTCAGAACACATTCCACCTGCAGTGGAGGACAGCCATTCTGTATTCTTTCCCACCATTATCTCTCCTAAATCGAGCTCTGAAAAAGGACAGTAGAGAGTGGTCTTAGTCATTGTGATAGCCTTGGACTGTCTGATTCTTTAGAGGGCTTAAAATCTCAGCACAGAACAGAGTCTTGCACCCTAATCTTCACAATCTACATCTCCATGCATGGCGTTTGAACGGATACAACTGGGAAGATTTGGTTTGCTGAATGAGGAAGTGAATGTGATTCTTCCAGCCAGGCACCGCTCGACTAATCCATCTATGTGGGTACTGGGACTGGTGTGACCTATGAGAACCGTCACCCTGACCGCGAACAGGCTAGTTGATCAGGTACTTTATTTTTGTCTAATCTTTTGACCAGCAAGGCTTTTGGGTTTCTAGGTTTTTTAACGTCTGACCAACCAACCTTCCTCCTTCAAGTCATCTGAAGTGATAAGGGTCTTAATAGGGTTAGCACACAATGCCGCCTTAGTGCTTCATCTTGCCTTAATGTGACCAGATTTGTTCTAATTTATGCTGGGCAAGCCATTTGAGCTCATGTACAGCTGCTTTCTGTGGCTCCTCACCAGCAGTGTGCTTTTTCTGATTGTAGCTACTTATGTGTGTTGTGTTAGGGAGCTGCAGGCACTGTTTGTGCAACCGCTTGTACACCACTTTCTGTCCTCACAAATGGGTGCTGAGAACCAGTACTTGCTTTCTGCTAAAGGTTTTCTTGCCCTTCCACATTGGTCAGTCCACCACCATTCCTGGCTTTTTCTGTCCGCCACATCCCTCAATCAGTTCAGTTCAAAGAGAGTATACATTGTGTGCATGAACATTACTGTGTAGGCGTACAGCTCTTCATGGGGTTTTTAGGTGCTACAACAGGGAAGGCACCGCAAAAACAGACCCTTTTCAGGTGGATTGTCCTATGCATGGCCATACTCTGGTCAAGAAGGAACCTCATCTGGACCTACCTGCTCATTCATCCTGAGCCAAGCCTGCCTCAAGAGTACGATGAAGGGTGTTCCTATCCTGGACATCTGCCAGGCTGCTACACAGGCAACCATGCATGCATGCATTCACCAAGCACTATTGCCTCAACAGTCAAGCCTGCAGAGAGAGAAACTTTGCCTGCTCGGTTCTGCAAGATGTTTTAGAATGCACCCAAATCTCAGGCCCTCCTCCTGTTTGAGGTAGTGCTTGGGAATCTAGTCTAAACGTGAGGAATCCGTGGTTAGCAGTATCCATCGAAAGAACAAGTTACTTACCTGCAGTATTGCTCTTTTTGGTGGATAATCTATCGAACCGCAGATTTCTCACTGCCCATCCTCATCCCCATTCTGTGGAGTGGACCCTGTATGAGGGTCCCAAATTAGTTTTGGCACACCTTCTCCTCCAATTTGTCATCTTTGATCAGCATTTTAGTGCACAGAAGAGTGAAAAGACTAATTAGACATCAGCTTAGAGGGGTGGTGTCTTTATGTGGCGCTGCACTGTCATTTCGGGTGTGGCTTGAGGCTATCACGGAGTCTGACAGTATCACCTGCCGTTGTGCAGGAGCAATTGCTTTGATTCATTCTGGCGCCTTAAGAGTATTCTAATGGTGAGGAATCTGTAGTTAGAGTAACTACCAGAAACAGTGTTTCCAAATGTGTAAGCTACTTGTTCTTTGTTATTAGCTCTTTAAAATATACATAGAGGGCTTTGCCACAGAGGAGGATTTCTGTCTCACAACATGATCTTGCCCGTTTGTGTACCCTTCTGCTTCCTATGAAATGCTTGCGTTACAGTGCATGTGAGCCTACTTCATATCCAAAAAATACTCTCATCACACATTCAAATCTTTTTCATGCATGCATTCTATGTATATAGCTATTTGTTTTTGGTATTTTGTTTTCTTAATAGCAGCCTATTTTTAATTTTTTTGTCACAACTAGTTTGCAAGCCTGACCATTAGCTGGCTGCCCTCTTATAGAATCTCCTTACAGATTAGAAGAGCCTGATAAATGTGCTACCAGATCTCAAAAAACTTGGGCCAGCCATCTTGGGGTCAGGCCATCCTGTCTCTCACCTATTCATTTTTTGTGACTTCAACATACACCGTCAAGTGACACTAATGGTGTATAGAATGCTGAGTAGCGCTTCCACTGCTGCCACCACAAGTTGCTTACTTATTCAGTTCACCTTGCGGCTCTCTATCTTCTAGGCACTGCTGCTGATATTCAATGCACCGAGTTGCTCTTTTTCATTCAGACACTGGGCCCCTACCATTTTTTTCAGCTTTTCTGCGGCTCAACATCGCATCATTATTAGAGTTCAGTATGGCCAGCTCCTCCTTGTCATCCAGTCGATGGGCTGCTGCTCCCTTTCAGCACACCTTCTGTTGCCTTTCAGCATCCAGCGACTCCTTTTCATACTGCCATCCGGTCGCTGTTAGCTTTCATCATTACCAGCGGGTTCTCCTCATCCTGCAGCTGGGTCACTGCTCCCTTTTTGCACATCTGATGCCATATCTTGAAAGGGCAAGACAGACCTTCTGGTGTTGCCAATGACTGTTTAAAATCGCTGCCCTTTACTGTCAATCTGTGCATGTCTTTTGTGACCAGAGCAGATTCAAATCTTGCATCGGTTGCACAAGCCAATCTTCAGCCACTTGTCAACATAGTATTTGCCACTTACCTTAAGAATTTGCTTATGTGTGGGGATAATATGAAGGCTCATTTAAGTAAGATAATTCACTGCAAACCAAAAGACAAGCTGCTGTCTCATGAGTTGACAGGTGACTTCATCTCATAAATGCAATACTGACATTAGCAAGTGAGACATGCCCAAGGCCAGTAGTTATATCATCTTGCTACTCTGTCACAACCCCTGATTTAGGATGTGGAAATACCTGTTGAGGGAACATGGCTTCCTGGTCAGGCAAGCATCAGTTCATCGAGCAAGCAAAGCATTCAGCAAAAAGGCTGCTGAATACATGTGGTTTCCAAAGGAAAAATAATTGTAAGAAGTGCTTCTTTTGTACCCTAAGATGCAGCAAATTATCAATTTATTAATTTGTCAACTGGTTCTTCTTTGAATACACTCATAGAAAAGTTAACTTACAAGTGGTGTCTCACTTTCTAAGAATCCTACAGATTACTTTATTGCTTCATTACCTGCTCAACCTCCTGAGCTTTCAGTTCCTTGTACTTTAACCCCGCCCACCTCACCCCCAAATACCTTTTCCTTTTAACATACCAAGGGAGGATGAAGCAGGTGAAGGTTGGAGATTCCAAAGAATACTCTTCTTTGTCACAGCTAGGCATTGAGTATTTGGCTCTGGAATATACCCTCAAGCCATGGAAACGTATTGTGATCCTGTGAATTCTAGCATACCTGATCTCAAAGGCTACTATTGACGGGGATGAAACCATAATAGTGAATGGGGAGTGATCTATACTTGTCTTAATTGGTATCTGCTGCAGTGGTCGAAGGTTGGATACCCAGTATTGTCAATACTTAACACTACTTCTTTATGGAGGCTTTTGGCGAGTGGGGGGAATATTTATCAAAATGCAGGGTTGGCTGATACGAAAGTGAATTATTCCAGGGTGATAACATGTTATATAGTAACATTATCTGTGTTAAATAAAGATGTAATAAAAAGTGGCGTGCAGATACTTTCCCTCTGGGTCTCATGCAGAATTACTGATTCAAGCTCAGTGAAAGCAGAAAGACTGCCAAAAGGCTCCCTTTATTGAGTTACGGATGAGCCTGCACCATGATCATGGGCCCAAGGTTATCTTCAGTATGGGATATTCATATTTCCAGCTCTACCCTGCCATTCCACACCTTCACCACAAGGTTTTCATGAAGCTAGTGTGTAATTACTGAGATGTTGCCATAAGCTCAACCATAGCTCCTAAGTTGCCATTCAGGGTTTTTGCTTCCTACTTTTACTACCTACATAACATGATACAATGATGGAGCTGTTTAGGAACAATTTAGCCCTAAAAATCAAAAGTCTTCTGGTCCTGTGCCATCAACCCTGCAAGTGGCGTTACCTCAACTAGATTTATTAGTATTTTGTACTGTTATTCTGTCTGGTTCCTACCATCCCCTCCTCTTCCGTGTCAGTCCAGACATGAATGCAGAAAGCAGTTTGGAGGAAACACATATAGGAGTCCCTTTTTCACACACACTTTTCAAGTTTCACCCGTTTCACACTCCCTTTTCACACTTTCTCACATGCTTGTGAATGATATATTAGGGATTCTTGTAGAGTATGGTGAGATGGTTGCCACATCCACTCTAGTGATGGAAAGATTACCTTTACCAGGCCAGCTGCAGCAAACTAACCATGAATATGGTTTCCCACAAGGTCTGTGTTTTATTCCCACCAAAGTAACTCCAGCAAAGTAGTCTCTTCATTGATAACAAACTTTGTTTACCAGTCTCTCATGCCACAGTGGTATGGTGCAGCATTTGATCATTGTACATTTGTTTCCAAGACTCAGTCCCAAAGCAGGTGGTCTGTCCTCGTAAAATATAAAATGAAAGCCCCTGGTGAGCTGAGAGTTGTCTCCCAGCAGGTGTTGAACATTACAGCAATTTTCCTGTCCGGGATTTTGGTGTGCATTGTGGAACAGAGTTCGTTCACGTCCTCAGGTGTCAATTCATCAGCCTCCGCTCTTCTTTCGGCTGTCACAGCAACCTCATCCTCCACATCTGCTTGGTGGTGAAAAGGTTTTCGGATCCTATAGACTGCTTCAATTTAGTGTTATTCTTCTCTGTCTAGTGTTTGCCAAAAGTCTCTTCCTTTATCACTTGAGCAGGAAGGGCCAATTCAATAGTTTCCTCATTGTGCAATAGATGTTCATCACTATCTTGTTGGGTAACTAGATTATCGGTTATTGCCAGCTCTAAGCTGCAACTCTTGCAGCACTGGGTGAGGAGAATTCTGGGTTCCAGAATGTTTCACAAAATTTGCATGCAAGGTACTACTTCCCCAAACAATGTCCTTGCAGCCATCAGCGTCCTTCATTGGCCACGAAGAAGCCTTTAGTCATTGGTTAGAATATCATCCAAGTTTTGGTTGTCTTTCTCCCTGGCCATCTGTGTTCCTTTAATGTCTCCATTCACATGGCCATTCCACACTCTGCAGATCCAAACATGATGCCAGATATAACACGCAGGGAGTATCCACTAGTTGCTCTTAAAGCAATTCCTGAACTGCTAAATTAATATCTTGACATTCACTTACATTTTATTTGTTGTATGGAGTGCTTTTACAGTCACCTTTGGTTCTGTGAGGATAAAACACTACGTTGTCTGACAAATCACATGCTCACTATTATTGTGTCAGAGAAATGAAAGATGTGAAATAGCCTCAATTATATGGCACACACAAGATGGTGGATGGAAGCCATCTTGCCTCATGCTTATTAGCTGTTGACAGCTAGACTGCTCATCTAACTCACAGCAGGGGCTTTACCTAAGTTCACAGTAGGGGAATCATTTTTGTTAAACTTTACCAGAGACTTTCATTGGTAAGAAAAGAGCAGTGCTACCTCAGGTAACTGGCTGTAGACGTTAACAAGTTACAATAAAGCTCACCCATCGGCCGTTTTAGGATAGCCTTGGTCCAAAGTAAAATGCAATAGCACCTCTGACTGAACCTGATCTCAGCTAAACCATCCTTAGCTTTGTCATGACAATTTGAAACAGAACACATTCTGTTTCCTACTCGTGATATGACAACTGGTGCCATAATGTAGATACCTCCATAGCACTCTACCTCACAAGTATTAAGCATACATTGCTAATGACGTACATCTGATACATTCAGGTAAGCAGTATTGGTTTCTTCAACAATGTGCAATTTGCAACAGGTGTTTTTACCTCAATCATGCAATGGTTCCATGATGCAGATATTACTGCATTTGCTTGCTGAATTTAACCACATCTCAGCCGTACTTCCATCCATGCAGCAATCTTCTTTTTTTATTTAAATTAATGTTGCACCAACACAAGTTGCTATCTTTAAAGACAACCACCTTCCACTTAATGGGATTGAAACCTAGTAAAATAAATGGGACAGGCTGGTCACACTCCCTTACAACACAGAGAAGGTTCTTTCGATCTGAATCTGATTAGGCATTTCAGCAATGCTCAAGTATACAAATGTTCCCCATACAATTCTACAGAATTGATCTAATAGTATAACGCTATGTAGAACTTCTATCCACTCTCCTTTCTAAGTGATTTAGTAAACAACCTGGGCTGGACCAGGAACCAAAAGCAACACTGGTAAAAATGTTGAAACCAAACCTGCTGGCTCCCACCCCCCCCCCCCCCCCTCTTTCTCTTTCCATCCATTCTTTGTGCGTCACTCTCCTCTACTTCTCTTATCCCCCTCTCCCTATCTTTCAACTCTCTTTCTATCTTTGCATCTCCATCCATCTGCTTATACCCCTCTGTTTCTGCTCCATATTTCTTATGGAGCTGGAGAGAGTAGCAGAGCCTCCATAACCCTTCAAAATTATCCTTCAGTGGCTTCAACCCCCTTTGGTAATGCCCAGTGAAATAGTTGCCAGTCTGCCTGTGGCCAAACTCTGTTGATTTGAATGCCTGACGGGCAGAGACATAACACTATGCCTCATGTAAATTGTCCACTTTCCGAAACTCTGTCCACTTCAGTCATCTTGATGTAACACGTTCTCTATTTATTGATCTGTTAAAACATATGCAGATAGGCGCATGGTAGTCAAATATGAACAATCCTGTGGCTTTCGGCTTGTAATAGCAAATCCTTAAGGAATGTCATATCTCAAAAGGACAAATTGATGAAAAAATATATTCATACACTTGCGGAGGTGCAAACTTATAAAGACATTTATGTCCATAGGAAAACATCCAACTCTACAAATTGGGTTGTAATCGTGCTTTAATACAGTGTTAATCTCTAAGACACCTAGGAGCCTACAAATAATACTAACCTGGCTTTGAAGGAATAATATCTGAATGTGAGATCACTTCTGTGCAGTGTTTATATTTAGAGATTACAGAAGAAGGCATCTCTGCTAACTGTTTCACCTGAGGAGCCACAAACGCTTGGTGGTTCTATAACATACATCTGTTCCATACAGCTATTGAGCACATATTTCATAAACTGGCTACGTTTCTAAGACTGAGAAATCCACTCCACAAAATTATCTTGCTTTGACCAGATATTGTATAACAAACAACAGTCTCTCAAGCAACAGTATTATTTTAAGGTCAAGTACATGTGGCGCAATTAGTCATGTTGGATTAAATCCAAAAGGGGAGAAAACCAGGCAGACATTTTCATGCACAGGTAAATTGTATTTCAATTGATTAGCATGTTGGACATATTAAACTTCATATGTACAAGCACATGGGTTGGTAGCACTGCGTTACTTTAAATGACATGTAACCTACAAAATACTGTGCACAAGTGCTCATGAAGTTCGGTGATGACGCAAGTGACACCTGCCGTGGTATATATAGCGATGGTGATGGGCGCGACAAGAGACATGCGGGATTTAAAATTCTTTACATATTTGGGATACCCAGACAGTTAATGATACATTAATACAAAAATAAGTGGGGTATCCGTAAAGAGGGGCGCCAGGAGTTCCACTGTGGAAGTCGACGGCCTGCAGAAATGTTAAGCCATCATCAGGACTAGGTTACGGTTTAGTTAAGGTTGCAGTGTTGAATTCAAGAGCGGGTTAGATCCAGCAAGATTCTGGAATGCACCTGTTGAGACTAGGTGAAAGCTGGAATGGTGGGAACGAATCCACAAAGCCAGCCAGATTCTGGCTAAGTCGCTGGGGCTCAATCCATGAAGCCGGCGGGAGTCAGGCTGACTTGTGCCGTCACCAAACTTCACGAGCACTTGTGCACAGTATTTTGTAGGTTACATATCATTTAATGTAACGCAGTGCTACCATGTACTTGACCTTAAAATAATACACTTGCTTGAGACACTGTTGTTTGTTATAGATTATTGCCCTAGTCTCCTTGGGGTATATGGGCTACCTCCTGCAGTCTGATACTGACCAGATATTGATCGGGTTGTACCTATAAAGCGATTCGGAATGTAGAGCCCTTAATCGCGTGGCCTTATTTCCCTCCCCCTGAATTTCCATTATGCAGCGGGGGAAACAACAGAGATTTCAAGTTTTGGGAAATGCGGAAATTGGGATTCCTACACTAATTTGTTCATGTTTTCCTCATATACGTCATTGGCAGCTTCATCTGCTTGCAGCAGGAGAAACATCATGCACCTGCACTATTCCTGCAAACCTTATTCCGCTGAAGCCAGTAACTTTTGTTACCGAACCAATTCTAAATATTGGGTCACTCATAATGAGAACCTAAAACAATGGTTTGTTACTTTGTAAGTTCACAATTAGCAGGAATAACAGCAAAGAGCAATTATATTTGGAAACACTGGTTGTTTAAGAGAAATACTTTTGCTTTTATATGAATAAGTGTAGTTATGGGTGAATAAGTCGCACACACTAGAATAAAACTCACTTAGATTGAATTGTTTTGACTGAACACAGAAAGTTAAAAAAATGGAACTCTTCATAACTAATGCTTTGGTGAAACATCAGAGTAAAGATTGCTCTTTGAATAATGAAGTGTACTTTGGTTTTAAATTCCTATTATGTTATTTACATCCCTGTCCCTTTGCTTTCTGTCCTCGAGACATGCTGTATCCACTCTGTGGGAATAGACTCCACCCACAGCTTTTGATTGGCTTAGGCTAGTGTCCTTTAACAACGTTGTTTCTTTGTGGTTAATGTTTCAAGTTTGTCCCACCTTTTTTGCAGTTGTTAACTCCCATGGAGTATCGCCGCAGGACTTGTCCTCTTCCACTTCTGTCTTTGTATTGTGTGTCTTGGGAACTTATCTGTTTTTTTTCCGAACAAGCACATTTTATACATGATCGTGTTTTGTTTGTCTGTCTAAGCGCTATGCCTATTTCATTTATGCTGTGCTATTTATTTCCCAAAAACAAACATGTTGGTTTGTGAGAGGATTTATTTTTAAATGTGATACCCACGCTCCATTTACATTCTGTTACAGAGGGACATGGAGAAATGGAGTGATTTACTGGGAAACACTTACCCTGCACTATTTATTTCCAAAAACTAAAGTTTGGTTTGTGAGAGGACTTATTTTTAAATCCATTACTCGTGCTCCATTTCCGTTCCATTAAGTGATTTACCAAGAAACAGGATGTTGAGCTTCCTCCCAAATGCGAAACCTGTTCCCCAGCTTCAAGGTCGGCCGCTTTAGCCCTTAAGCCACATCCTCTCCCCTCGAGATCATGTAAGGTGGCTGGAACTCCTTTTGAATGCACACTTATAAGTCAGTTCCATTATGCATTCCAAAGCATCGCCGACCATCTTGTTTTCTACTGCTTGCGCTCACGTTTCCACTTTTTACCTCTGATTCGCTTTTTTTCCTACTATTTCTCTTTTTCTCTCTATTATCTCTTTTGCTTTTTCGATCTTCCTTTTTTGTAAGCGTTATATTATTTCGTTCTACAAGTTTTACATCAGGGGATGCTTCATGTAATGTTACATACATGGTATGTTTTAGGTCTTTCTGATTATATCTTATAGTGTGAATTGCTATGCTGTGATACGCTTTATTGCCCTACAGCTTGATTCATGTTACTTCACTTTCTTGCTGAATGCTGAGTGCTACATTCCCGCCTCTAAGCGCTATCCTTCCGATCCGATCCCAAGGAGCAGGGAGCAATCAGTGAATGAATAGATGCACATTTTCCTCTAAGATGAGGAAGTTCAAGTTCATGTGGCCAGTCGCAGGGTATGCAAAAGAGCAGCAGGACAGTCCTTTCAAGGGGCATCGAATCCCATCCGGGCTAGTGACCTGTGGCTAACGCAAAAACAACAATTGATGGACAGAATGCAGAACAATGTCATACATTCACCCCATTACAGAGATCTGGGCCTAAATCCATCGTTTTTTTGCTCACCATGCCATTCCAGTTTGAACCCAGCCATATGCAAATCAGTCTTGACCCTGTGCCTCATGGGAACAGTCCAGCCCGAACTGCCAAGCCAGGTCCTCCCTGGACTGGAAACAAGCATCCTAGGACCGGTTTCGGGGTTTCACCCCTCTTCAGCCAGGATAGCTTGATTCCTGTGGCATGGAGAGCACGGGACTCACGTCTGAGCATACCCGTCCCACTCGGGGTGACAAATGCAAAAACAACAATTGATGGACAGAATGCAGAACAATGTCATACATTCACCCCAGTACCGAGATCTGGGCCTAAATCCATCGTTTTTTTGCTCACCATGCCATTCCAGTTTGAACCCAGCCATATGCAAATCAGGATTGACCCTGTGCCTCATGGGAACAGTCCAGCCCGAACTGCCAAGCCAGGTCCTCCCTGGACTGGAAACAAGCATCCTAGGACCGGTTTCGGGGTTTCACCCCTCTTCAGCCAGGATAGCTTGATTCCAGTGGCATGGAGAGCACGGGACTCACGTCTGAGCATACCCGTCCCACTCGGGGTGACAAATGCAAAAACAACAATTGATGGACAGAATGCAGAACAATGTCATACATTCACCCCAGTACAGAGATCTGGGCCTAAATCCATCGTTTTTTTGCTCACCATGCCATTCCAGTTTGAACCCAGCCATATGCAAATCAGTCTTGACCCTGTGCCTCATGGGAACAGTCCAGCCCGAACTGCCAAGCCAGGTCCTCCCTGGACTGGAAACAAGCATCCTAGGACCGGTTTCGGGGTTTCACCCCTCTTCAGCCAGGATAACTTGATTCCAGTGGCATGGAGAGCACGGGACTCACGTCTGAGCATACCTGTGGCTGGCAGGATGAGTGGCAGGTGCGCAGTGCCAGGACTAGACTCAGCATGCCAACAAGCTGTGAAATGATGGAGCCATGCCCTGTAAGACTAGGTTACAACCCAAATAACCAATTTTTCTATGGTGCTATATAGCGCATGTTAGCAGATTTTCGATTCCGTGGAGCTATAAATTAACCCAGGTACTTCCCACCCTTGGATTAGGTTGGACATCTTGTCTGCATTTAACAATCTTATCACTGCTGCAAGCTAATATCCCGCAAAGCTATTATGTCACCCTTTGCATATGTGACCTTCTAGTTGCGTATGGCTCTCAGCAACGAGTGCTTAATACACTGAGTTATCTTCCAATGGCCATCCTCTCAGGGTTCATGCCAATCCTTTGTCTCTTTCCCTGATTTATTTTTGCCTCTTTATCTTTCACTGGTTCATTTCTCTCTCAAACTGTTATCTCAAATCTTCTAATCCCCATCCGTCCATTTCTTCCAGCCTTTCTTTCCTTAAGTCAAAGACTCATTCTCCCAGCTTGACCATTAAAGCAGCGTTTCCTTCTTCTCCTGCATTGATATCATGACCACTGAGCCCAGGGGTAGCAACAAGTGTTAGACGCCCTAAGGGTGAAGAAGTGGTAGCAATGGTTGCCACTGGCTGTTTAATTGCTGCTTTAAAAAAAAAAAAGTGCAGGTTCTCACCAAACTGAGTGGGGTGGAGTAAATGGGTGAGTTAAAGCGTGGCTAAAAGCCGGGTGTTGGAAACCCACTCCCACACTAGAAGGGGTGGTGGTGGTCTTCCGAACACACTGTGGTAGCTTGGCTCGAGTGGTCAGGAATCAGGCTCCGTGCTAAGCATACAACATACCCAAACAATAACCATGCGTGCATCCGTTCCAAAAACGACTCTACACCGTAAAAATTATGAAAATAACTTTCTTTATCTGCTTTTTCTCTTAGTTGCTGATTGGAGAAAATAAATAACAATCACAATATACAAACTTTTTAGAAAGTGCAGGACAAATAAATACTGGCTTAATGATTCAATAAATAGGGGTGATCATAAATACTGAAGGCATAAATAAAAGTGCAATACAGACAGGCAATTAAATATTCTGAGGCAATAAATACTGTAACCAATAAATATTGTGCATCAATAAATACTGTGGACCAATAAATACAGTGGAACAATAAATAGGTTAAATACAATAAATACAGTGCCCCTAATAAATACTTAAAAGCTGACAGTGACACTCATGGATTCAGATCACTTTTGAATTCCTAAGGGCTGATTTGGCCCAGGCACAGCTTGTGGGGATGTGGAAGGCTTGAGGGTGTCTACTCCCTGACTTGGACAAGGCTGAGGCCTAAACTGAGGTAGATAAAGGGGGAAAATACCAGAGACCTGGCTCTCTCTCTCCACACAACTTCTCTAGATTAGTCCCAGTTCACCCCTGGCACAGTCAGGTTGGTTCCAGCACCTCCCTAGCCCCTTAGAGCAGTCTCTCAGGTCTCCACAGGGCCTTAGGCGCCCTCTACTCCACTTACTGCCCTTTTTCTGATGCTCCGACGCCGCTGGAGTCGTGTCGATGCCGTGAGGCGGTTCCAGTTCGATGTCGGCGGCCTCGGCACAATGTCAGTTCTTTGACGACGCCGGCAGGCGGTTCCGGTCTCGATGTCAGCGGCCTCGGTTCGATCTCGACCTCCGATTCGATGGCGTCGGGCAGTCTTTACTCGATGTCGACTTCGGGCGGCTCCGGTCCGATGGCGACCTCGGATTCGATGACGTCGGCCGGCCTTGCCTCGATGTCGACTTCCGGCGGCTCCGGAGTGCGATCCTCACTCCCGACCTCCGGTACTCCTCACAGGTTTCCGGCGACTCCGGAGTGCGACCTCCACTCCCGACCTCCGGCACGATTCTCACAGGTTCCGGCGACTCCGGAGTGCGATCCTCACTCCCGACCTCCGTTACCCTTCACCTCGGTCTCCGACGACTCCGGAGGGCGGACTTCACTCCTCCGATGACGCCGCTCACTCGACCTCGGGTGACTTCCTCCTCGACCTCTGGTATTCCTCACGACCTCTGACGGCGCCCTCTCTCGACCTCTGGCGGCTCCGGGTACGACGTCTGCTTTTTCAGTCAGCGCCGCTTCTCCACCTCGGGCTCCAGGTCTTAGGCTACTCGACGTCGGACTTCAGGGAAACCAGCTTCCAGGTCAGGATCTTGCTGTTCTCTTGTTTCTAAGGCCTGTTCCTGCTGTCCAGGTCCTCAGGATGGTTTTTCTGACTTCTTCCCACACAGGGCTCTAGGCTGGGCTCCGTCAGTAGGGACTAGTATCAAGGGTGGGTTTATGGACCCCACTCCAGGCACAAGTTTCCACCCCTGCTGCTTCACTCCTTCCTCCTTCAAGTTTCTGCTGCTCACTCTTCACCAGTCAGGTGCCAACTGCCAGCTCCAACTGCCAACTCTCTGTCTTAGCTTCCCAACATTCTAAACCGCCTCCAACTGTCACAGGGTTCTGGAATGTTCTGGAAGGTGCTAGCAGGTTCCAGTGGATGCTGGTGATGTCACAGGTGGCCACCATTTTGTGCTCCAGGCCCTCAGACAGAAGTTTCAGGGGTAGGTAAAATGGCTCCCTGAATCTGCAGCAACACTAAAAAGTCTGGTGGTTCCCAAAAAGGAAAAATTCAAACAGGGTTTGAGGCAAAAGTGGGACAAAATAAATAATGATGAGGAGGGACCACCCAAAGGGCTGACAGGTCTAACACGCGTCCCCCCCAGCTGAAAGTGGGGAGAGCTACCCAACCCCTTGGGAGTTCTCATCACTAAGGCGGAAATACCTTGAGAGACCGTCTGCATTGGCGTGGTCCACTCCAGGCCGATGTTCCACCTGAAAGTCCATCCCCTGTAGGGAAATAGACCACCTCAACAACTTGGGATTCTCCCCCTTCATTTGCATCAGCCAACGAAGGGGTCTGTGGTCGGTCTGAACTAGGAAGTGCGAGCCAAACAGGTATGGCCGCAACTTCTTCAGAGCCCATACCACTGCAAAGGCTTCACGCTCTATTGCACTCCACTTCTGTTCCCTGGGAAGTAGTCTCCGGGATAGGAAGACCACGGGTTGATCCAGACCCTCTTCGTTGAGTTGCGATAACACTGCCCCAATGCCATGTTCTGATGCATCTGTCTGGACAATGAACTCCTTGGAAAAGTCTGGGGCCCTTAAGACCGGGGCCTCGCACATGGCTTTCTTCAATCTCTCAAAGGCTTGCTGACAAGCCTCCGTCCAGACTACCCGTCGAGGTTGTTTCTTGGACGTGAGCTCCGTGAGGGGGGCTACGATGGTACCGTACCCCTTCACGAAGCGGCGGTAGTATCCCGTGAGGCCCAAAAATGCTCGGACCTCAGTCTGTGTCTTGGGGGGTTCCCAGGCCATGATGGCCTCGATCTTCGCCTGGAGGGGTTGCACCGCTCCCCTACCCACCAAGTGTCCAAGGTACACTACCGACCCCTGCCCGATCTGGCACTTGCTGGCCTTGATCGTCAATCCAGCTTGTCTCAGGGCCTGGAGAACAGCTTGCAGGTGACGCAAGTGATCCTCCCAGCTGTTACTGAAGACGGCTATGTCATCCAGATAAGCAGCAGAGAAACTCTCCATTCCGGTGAGGATCTGGTTTACCAGGCGCTGAAACGTGGCAGGTGCGTTCTTGAGCCCAAAGGGCATCACACAGAACTGGTAGTGGCCATTGGGCGTGGAGAAGGCTGACCTTTCCCTTGCTCCATCAGTCAAAGAGATCTGCCAGTACCCTGAAGTAAGGTCAAAGGTACTTAGATATTGGGCAGCTCCCAGCCGGTCAATCAATTCATCCGCCCTAGGGATCGGATGAGCATCAGTTTTGGTCACTGAATTCAGTCCCCGATAGTCCACACAGAACCTCAGTTCTGGTTGGGCACCCGGTGGTGCAGCTTTTGGTACTAACACCACCGGACTGGACCAGGGGCTGCTAGAAGGTTCGATCACTCCTAGCTCCAGCATCTTAGTGACTTCACTATGAATGCTGGCCTTCACCTTGTCTGACATCCGGTAGATCTTGGACTTCACAGGTGGGCTGTCTCCTGTGTCCACGTCATGGACGCACAGGTGAGTCCTACCCGGGACAAGGGAGAACAACGAAGAGTACTGCCCCAGGACCTGGCGACAGTCCTCCTGCTGTTCAGGAGTTAGAGATGGGGAGAGAATCACTCCCTCCACCGACCCATCCTTCTCTTGAGACGCAAACAGATCAGGGAGAGGCTCGCTTTCCACGTCCTCTCCTCCGTCAGTCACCATCATCAAGATGACTTCGGGCCTCTCGTGGTGGGGTTTGAGGCGGTTGGCATGCAGCACCCGCAGGGGCTGACGAGGGGTCTTCAGGTCCACCAAGTAGGTAGCCTTACCCTTCTTCTCCAACACCTCAAAGGGTCCTGACCAGCGATCCTGGAGGGCACTAAGCTCTCCGGGTTCGCTCACCCACACCTTCTGGCCAGGCTCCAACTCCACCGGGTGAGCATTGTGGTCATACCACGCCTTCATCACTGCTTGGCTGGCTTCCAAGTTGTCAGAAGCTTGCTTCCACAACTTAGCCATTTGGCTCCGGAAGGCCAGCATGTAGCTCACCACATCCTGGGGAAGCTTTCTGGGAGTTCTTTCCCATCCGTCTCTCACCAGGTTGAGAGGTCCACGTACAGGGTGCCCATACAGAAGCTCGAAGGGGCTGAAGCCCACTCCCTTCTGTGGCACTTCCCTGTAGGAAAAAAGTAAACAGGGTAGGAGGACGTCCCATTTCCTCCGCAGGCTTTCAGGCAGACTTCTGATCATGCCCTTCAAGGTTTTGTTAAACCTCTCCACCAGACCATTGGTCTGGGGGTGGTAAGGAGTGGTGAACCGGTATGTCACTCCACACTCCTTCCACATCGCCCGCATATACGCTGACATGAAGTTGGTCCCCCTGTCGGACACAACTTCCTTGGGAAAACCCACTCGGGTAAAGATTCCCATCAGGGCCCTAGCCACAACAGGTGCTGTTATGGTCCTCAGAGGTATTGCCTCTGGGTACCGTGTGGCATGATCCACCAGAACCAGGATAAACCTGTGACCAGCTGTAGTCGGTGGATCTAACGGACCCACAATGTCGATGCCCACCCTTTCAAAGGGGGTGCTAACGACAGGAAGTGGTTCCAGGGGAGCTTTCAGCTTCACCCCTGTTTTCCCACTGGCTTGGCAAGACACACATGTCCGGCAGTAGGTATCGGACGACACTTTCATCTGAGGCCAATAAAAGTGTGGGACAAGACGGGCGAAGGTCTTGTCTTGCCCCAGGTGTCCTGCCAATGGTATCTCGTGAGCCAACTCCAGAAGGAAGGCTCGATAACGTTGAGGGACTACCAAGGCTCGTGACGATCCGTGTAGGGGTGCCTTGGGTTCACTGTAGAGGAGGCCATCCTCCCAGTAAACGCTGTAGTTCCCTTCAACGTTCCCTGCTGCCTGGGCTTCAGCCTGTCGCCTCAGCCCCTCAAGGGTAGGGCACTCCCTCTGGCCCTGGCAGAATTCCTCCCTGGACGGGCCTCCCTCCACGTGCCACTCGGCCGGGATGGGTAGGTCCTCCAGTTTGGTAACATCCCCCACCGCAGACTCCTGGTCCACCACCTCCGGTGGCCTATCCGTCCTACGGGGTGTGGACGCCGAGGCAGGCTCCTCCTGTCCTCGGTTCTTCCCTTGACTGGCAGCTGGCTGGGCCTTTGTTCCAGGCTCCAGCCGAAACGAACTCCCTCTCCGGGTAGTCGCGGACCCTGTGCTCACACAGGCCCAGTCAGGTGTACCCAGCATCTCAGTGTGAGTCCGGTATTCCACCTCCTTCCAAGCGTTGTGCTCCATGTCATTCCCCAGTAGACAATCGACTGGCACGGCAGGGCTTACGGCAACTCGAAGTGAACCTGCAACCCCCCCCCATTCAAAGGGAACCTCGGCCACTGGATAGTGGCCTGTTCTGCCGTCAGCCATCGCGGCTGGGTGGAGTACATCGGGAATTACCTGCTCTGGAGACACCAGTTGACTACGTACCATAGTCATACTGGCCCCTGTGTCTCTCAGAGCCTCCCCTCTTTGGCCGTTGATGGTGACCCACTGCCCATACTTTACGGTATTTGCGGGCACCTGGATCTTAGGAACCATCTCCCGTTCTCCCAGGGACACTAAAGTGACACCCGCCCACTCCCTTCCCTTAGTTAAGGGCATCTCCTCCCCGAGCACTGCACTAGCTACTCCGGGGGTCTTTCCTCCAGTGGGAGGGGGTGGTCGTTTCAAGCACTTCGGATCTCCTTTATAGTGTCCAACGCCACCGCACTCATAGCAATGGACAACCCTTGGCTGCTGACTCTGGCCAGGATTAGGGTTTCTGGGCGGGTTAGCCTTAGGGGTGAATCCTGTTCCCTTCCCTTGGAAGTTATTTTGGGGGCCTTTGGAGAACTCCTTTTTCTTTTCCCCTCCCTCTTTCTTCTGGGGGGCGCCCTGTCCGGCCTTTTGAGTATCCCCTCCAGTCCCCCTTGTGGACACCCGGGTACTAGCCCAAATGTCCGCCTCCTCAGCAAGCTTCCGGGGACTGGTCAGCTTGCTATCCACCAGGTGTTGCCGCAGTTCAGGGAAACATTTCTCGAGCAGGTGTTCCTTCAGTACCAGGTCAAACAACCCCTCGTAGTTCCTCACTTCACTGCCCTGAATCCAACCTTCCAGTGCCTTCTTTGCATAGTCCAGGAAGTCCACCCAATTCTGCGTGCCCAGTTTGTGACTACCCCTGAACTTCTGTCTGTACTTTTCAGGTGTTAGTCCAAACTTTCTGATGAGCGCCAGTTTCATGGTGGGGTAGTGGGTCTGCTCATCCTCCTCGAGGGCCAATAAAGCATCCCTACCAGCTGGAGGCATGTACTTGTACAATCCCCCTCCCCAGAACTTCTCTGGAACCCCATGGGCCCTCAACGAGACCTCATAGGCCGCTAGCCACTTGGCGATATCGTCGCCCACTCCATAGCTAGCTACTATGTCCTTTGGCAGGTATGGTTTAGGTTCCCTGGTGATCTCTTGTGTTTGGCTGCCACCATTAGGAACAGGTTGTGCCCCGATTCTCAAGATCTGAAGATCTATTTCTTTCAGTCGTAATTCATGGGCCATCCTCTGCTCCTCCTTCTCCTTCTCCAGCCTTGCTAAGTCCCATGTGAGCTGTCTTTTCTCCCTCCGGTCTGTTAACTCCACCTCAGACAAGCCACCGCTAGAGGCACTGCTGCCCTTCCTAGAAATGGTTCTGGGCCCTGCTGACAGGTTCCCCACCTCAGGTTGGTACATCTCAGCCCCCTCGGGGTCAGGCTCTCCATCCCTGTCTTCCTCCTCAGCCTTGCTTTCTCGGCGTGCCTCCCCCCAAGCCCTTAAGCTGGTTTGGAGTGCACCCTTCTTTGCTCCTGGGGGACAGTACACCCCCTCCCGCTGGCAAAACTCCCTGAGTTGGGCCACAGTGTACGTTTCTAGATTTTCTAGTACAAACTCCATCTTGCCCACTCAGGTTAGAGGACAGGTTTTTGTGCAGTAACTATGCAGGGGGGTACCTTTAATAATACCTCCTCCCACCACCAGAGTAAATTTGGAAAAAACAAAAACCCACAATTAGGAAGGCCGCTCTTGAGAAAACTCCCGGTGTAGGCCTATGGACTACCCACAGTTATTGCTGAGTATGCGTAGGCACAGCTCTATCCCACCGCTGAACACCAATTTATGTTGGAAACCCACTCCCACACTAGAAGGGGTGGTGGTGGTCTTCCGAACACACTGTGGTAGCTTGGCTCGAGTGGTCAGGAATCAGGCACCGTGCTAAGCATACAACATACCCAAACAATAACCATGCGTGCATCCGTTCCAAAAACGACTCTACACCGTAAAAATTATGAAAATAACTTTCTTTATCTGCTTTTTCTCTTAGTTGCTGATTGGAGAAAATAAATAACAATCACAATATACAAACTTTTTAGAAAGTGCAGGACAAATAAATACTGGCTTAATGATTCAATAAATAGGGGTGATCATAAATACTGAAGGCATAAATAAAAGTGCAATACAGACAGGCAATTAAATATTCTGAGGCAATAAATACTGTAACCAATAAATATTGTGCATCAATAAATACTGTGGACCAATAAATACAGTGGAACAATAAATAGGTTAAATACAATAAATACAGTGCCCCTAATAAATACTTAAAAGCTGACAGTGACACTCATGGATTCAGATCACTTTTGAATTCCTAAGGGCTGATTTGGCCCAGGCACAGCTTGTGGGGATGTGGAAGGCTTGAGGGTGTCTACTCCCTGACTTGGACAAGGCTGAGGCCTAAACTGAGGTAGATAAAGGGGGAAAATACCAGAGACCTGGCTCTCTCTCTCCACACAACTTCTCTAGATTAGTCCCAGTTCACCCCTGTCAGGTTGGTTCCAGCACCTCCCTAGCCCCTTAGAGCAGTCTCTCAGGTCTCCACAGGGCCTTAGGCGCCCTCTACTCCACTTACTGCCCTTTTTCTGATGCTCCGACGCCGCTGGAGTCGTGTCGATGCCGTGAGGCGGTTCCAGTTCGATGTCGGCGGCCTCGGCACAATGTCAGTTCTTTGACGACGCCGGCAGGCGGTTCCGGTCTCGATGTCAGCGGCCTCGGTTCGATCTCGACCTCCGATTCGATGGCGTCGGGCAGTCTTTACTCGATGTCGACTTCGGGCGGCTCCGGTCCGATGGCGACCTCGGATTCGATGACGTCGGCCGGCCTTGCCTCGATGTCGACTTCCGGCGGCTCCGGAGTGCGATCCTCACTCCCGACCTCCGGTACTCCTCACAGGTTTCCGGCGACTCCGGAGTGCGACCTCCACTCCCGACCTCCGGCACGATTCTCACAGGTTCCGGCGACTCCGGAGTGCGATCCTCACTCCCGACCTCCGTTACCTTTCACCTCGGTCTCCGACGACTCCGGAGGGCGGACTTCACTCCTCCGATGACGCCGCTCACTCGACCTCGGGTGACTTCCTCCTCGACCTCTGGTATTCCTCACGACCTCTGACGGCGCCCTCTCTCGACCTCTGGCGGCTCCGGGTACGACGTCTGCTTTTTCAGTCAGCGCCGCTTCTCCACCTCGGGCTCCAGGTCTTAGGCTACTCGACGTCGGACTTCAGGGAAACCAGCTTCCAGGTCAGGATCTTGCTGTTCTCTTGTTTCTAAGGCCTGTTCCTGCTGTCCAGGTCCTCAGGATGGTTTTTCTGACTTCTTCCCACACAGGGCTCTAGGCTGGGCTCCGTCAGTAGGGACTAGTATCAAGGGTGGGTTTATGGACCCCACTCCAGGCACAAGTTTCCACCCCTGCTGCTTCACTCCTTCCTCCTTCAAGTTTCTGCTGCTCACTCTTCACCAGTCAGGTGCCAACTGCCAGCTCCAACTGCCAACTCTCTGTCTTAGCTTCCCAACATTCTAAACCGCCTCCAACTGTCACAGGGTTCTGGAATGTTCTGGAAGGTGCTAGCAGGTTCCAGTGGATGCTGGTGATGTCACAGGTGGCCACCATTTTGTGCTCCAGGCCCTCAGACAGAAGTTTCAGGGGTAGGTAAAATGGCTCCCTGAATCTGCAGCAACACTAAAAAGTCTGGTGGTTCCCAAAAAGGAAAAATTCAAACAGGGTTTGAGGCAAAAGTGGGACAAAATAAATAATGATGAGGAGGGACCACCCAAAGGGCTGACAGGTCTAACACCGGGCATTTAAGAGAATCTAACAAGAGATTCAAAGTGATCTTCGAAAGTAGCGGACGCACAACCAATTCTTGTAACTGCAGGAGCCATCTTGAATAGGATGCTGCAATTCCGACTCTAAACCTGAAGTTTTCTAAGAAAATGTATTTTAAATGGTCACACATCCTGTGAGAAGCAAAGGGCTATCTACAGGGTTATATACAGTTTCATACATTTACTGTAACAGTTTTCCAAATTGTTCATAAATAAATAGTTTATAAAGGTTCATTTTGAAACCTAAACATTTCCCCTTAATAATCCAAACACGGTGTCTCTTCGAGATTTGAAGTGAAATGAGAAGAACTGGTTGAGAATGAAGGCCTCCTTTTGACAAAAGAAAGTACGGCTAGAGGAGTGAGCAGTTATGCTATATGGTTTTGAGAAAAAAAGTCACAGGACGAATAGAGGAGCTATTGTAATTGTAAATGTATTTATTTACCACTTGCAATCTCAATCGAGGCATTGAAGCGCTTTTTCGGCGAGTAGGACGCTACTCCAGAACCCAAGATTAGTAGTTAATAGGTTAGTACATTACTTTTGGTTTTTCTTGATCATTAGTTGTGTTCGGTGTGTGCGTGAGGTAGATAAGGTAAATTAAATACTTTAGTGTAAAATAATCGTGACTGGATAATGGCTTAAAGTAGAATTGCACTTTAAATGGGGTAGGTGATAGTTTCCAGGGAAAGGTCTGCTCATACCACATACATTGTAATTGTCCTGCACATCGACAACACAACCAGGTGAGAAATGATTGGCTGGGATTTACTCAAGTAAGGGTTTTGCCAGCTGGAAAAAGTTTAAGTCATGCACATTTCAATTGCAGCGAGCATTGACCACATATCAGTGAGACTTTCAGGCTTCAGAAATGTACTCATTCCATTAAGTTTGCTGTGCATGTTGTCCATAAGAAGAGTGAGCCCCTAATGTCCTGGAACCTTGACATATACTCAAACTACCTTCCCCTCTCTGTGTTCCTGTCCATCCAATTCCATACCACTCAATTCCACAATTAATAATTCCAATCCAACCCGCATAATTCCACTCCACACCACATACATCCACTCCACTCCAAACCAAACGCATGGGTAAAAGACATTGTCATGTACAAAGCCAATAGCTCTAAGTCTCGCAAATGCAAGACCTTTTTGCTTCACAAATGCTTGTTAATTCTTCCGAATAGCAGCACCAGAAAGATAATAAAAATGCACCCTCAACATTTTTTGTTGAAAAGATGTTATCGGTTCTCATTTAATGTTCATTTTTCCCACTGGAATTACTTTTCTACACTTGCACCTCTTCTTCTACCCTTACTTTGACACTGGAACTTGGCCTTCACTGGACTCTGTCATCCCTTTGACCTTTCCAATTTAATATTTTAACTCCAGTAGCAACTAATTTGGTATTAATGCCAATTCGTGCTACAGTCTATCAAAGCGCTAGCTAGGTTCACATAATAATAGTTAAAGTAAGAGCTTCAAATTGCATTTAGCTGTATTCTAATTTACATAGAAAAATCCTTTCCCTGAATATAACTTAGGCATTCTTTTGGAAATTGATTGAAAGACTCTGAACCTGCTGTACCATACACAATATGATGAAAGAAAAGAGGCAATGTGTCTCTATTTGTAGGCACCTAACCTTTGTGGTTTATTAGGACTACCATAATCCCTGCATTCTCAGTTTACCCTTTTTCATTTTTAGCCCCCATGTGACAAATATTGAGGGCAAATGGACCATTGGAGGTGCGACTGGAATTTACTGATTGTAGTTCAGAAGGGACATACTCTTTTGCATAGATTGTCTTGCCTACCATTGGCAAGAACACCTCACTGTGGGACTCCAAAAGGTGGCTGTCTAAGTCTCCTATCTAATCCCAGCACTCTTGCCAGGTACCTTGGAATCATCATTGCCAGCAACCTGAACATGTCCTCACAAGTCAATGCTGTTACTGCCTCCTACTTCCACACCCTAAAGATGCTGAGAAAAATCTTCAAATAGATCCCAAGCATCACAGGGAAGAATGACGCTCAGTCCCCAGTCACCAGCAAGTTGGATCACGAGAACAACCTCTGTCGGTATCACCAAGGAACTCAGCAAAGGACTATAAACTATCCAGAACACGTCAGCAAGACTCCTGCCTAACCTCTCACGTTGAACTCGCATCACACTGCAGCTCAAGGAGCTCTACTGGCTCCCAATACACAAATGCTCTCAGTTCAGATTCCTCCATCACATGTACAAGGCACGCCACAAATTAGGCCCCATCTACTTGAACAATTACCTCTCTTTCCACAAACCACTCAAGCACTTCCTATTCACACAAAATCCATGCATACGTAGAACCAGATCTAGAGGACAGGTCTTCCTTTACATTGCTCCTAAAGCATGGGACGACCTACAGCTTCACATCAGAGCCTCCTACTCTCGTCTTGAGTTCTGCAACAAGCTGAAGACCCAAAATAGTTTCCCAGCCTAGGCAAGGCTAAGTGCACACACCTCCTCAGAGCCAGGATACTATCACAGTTATGCACTAAATGCATATAGCATTGCCCTCTCCTCCATTGGTAAGGAATTCACAGAATTGTAGCCTACGTAAAATGGTAGGTGCATATTTTAACTAATTTCTTAGTCTTATAAATATCTTTAAACAAAACACTCCAGTCAAATAATTTGTTTTTATTGTACTCTAGGCGTAGATCGTCAGGCCTGTGACTCATGCTATTACAGCTCTTACTACACTTTTTATTGTTATTATGAATTGTAATTATTCTAAACTCAAAAATATTAGGCTTTTATCAGTGCTTTATTTGTAAAATAATAAGTGCCAGTGCTTAAAGTCCTGCTCAGACACCAGCGGGCGACACTATAAAATGTCAGTGTGCCGAAAACCAATGGTGTGTAGTCCTGAAACCACCTCTGGCCTCTTTAATCGCTGCCAGGCACTCCCTACCTTGTTATCTCACTCTTACAGGTTTCTGCTTTGTCCCTTAATGATTAATTTTCTCTCTTTCTCTTCCTCTATCTTTCTGTTTTGTGTGGTTTCCCTCTCTTGCCCTCTGGAAATGTCTGATGAGAAGAAATGAGTACTGATCCCCAAAAATAAGTGCTGGTGCCCCTCACCGGTAACCTCGGATTCAAATCAAGCACTGGCTTTTATATAGAACCCCAGAATAAAAATTATACAGCCGCCCTTAAACATAACATGGTCTTCTTGTTATAAATCTAGAAGTCAAGAAAACCAGAAGCAAGTTGAACAGGGTTTAATGAATACAAACATGTACTTAGGGAGCTGAGCACTGTGTGATTGTATGCAACTGCATGCTTCTAATACATTTTCTTTCAATTATCTAATCACCTAATCCCTATTGATGTGTGAAAAACATATATTTTCCATTTCAGCAAATAGCGGTGTTTTCCAGCAGATGATAGCTCTAAGAAAGCAGCCACGACTCCTGGTAAAACTAAGAACTTTGCGTTCTAGAAGAAGAGAGATGATGAAGTAAGTTCATCTGCGCCTATGAAAGTACTGTAAACTGGGAATGCACTTGTGATCAGACTAGCTCATGGATATATTTAAGTGATTTTGGTTTTGCTTTCAATTCTTCAACCATACAATGCACTATATGAATCAGTCGGGTGCTCTCCAAATCAGAACAATATTTTATTACACTGCTTATGCAGTAAATTATGCATTAACAATAAATTGCACCATTACTGCTTTAAGACTGGAGTAACTACTTCTAGGTATCAGCTTACCACTCAGACTGAAAGATAAAGTAATTACTGTGGCACACTAAAGTTTCCCCCTAAAGCTGTGGAATTAGCAGCACATTTTGTGACAAGTTTACAGCCTGATGACAAAAGCTTACCACTCTGACAGAAGTGTGAAGACGTTGGCCTTGTTTCATTTCATTGTAGTTAGAGTCCTGGGTAATTTGTGTCTAGCTCATGTCGCTTTTCTCAATTAGTTAATTCTTGGTCAAACAAATAAATGCCTCTTATCTCTGTAGGTTGAAATTCTTCCCGTAATGGATCTGAAAAATTCTGCCAGTTTTTTCAACCTTCTAGCAATTGCACTAGTAATATACTACCATCTGCTTATTCCTTTAGTTGTTCAACTCCTCTACTTTATGGTATATATCCTTCTTTCAGTATCCTACACAGGTCCCCGAAAGAGTGGAGAACCTCAGAGGGAAGGGCTTAAGGGGCAGAGAGAGACAGTGAGAGAGATACGACATTGTGCGCAGTCTGACACACTCACAAAGCCAGATTCATACAAGGATTCAGTTATTGTGTTAATAAAAATAGGCTGACCGAACAGTTTCTCCAGATTAAACCGAACTATGGGAGGGAGTTATTCCTGGATTTGATTTTCCCTCCTCTAGCCAGGAAATTATATGTTCAATTTAGAATGGGTACCTTACCACTCAGGTCTTTCACTTCTAGATGGGACATTAAGAATAGTATTTCATGCCCTGCATGTGGCTACAAACTGGAGGATGAAATTCATGTGTTCTTTGTTTGTCCTGCGTACCTTACCCATAGGAAACGTTGGGTAAAATCGATTTGTAGGAACCTTGGTTTTAGAGATTGTGTTAATGCCCTGCGAGTTTTAAAATACGACACCCATCCCCCAATTGTGTTCGCAGTTTCACTCTTTCTTAATGCTGTATGGTTTCAGCGTAGGAAACTTTCCACCAATTTTTAATAATGTGAAAATTTTAATTTGATTATTTTATTCTGTTTTGGTGGTTAAAATGTGATCTGCTCTTGCTTTCGACATATAAATTGTTGTATTGTATTCTGCTTTTATGGCCCTTGTGGCCGAAATAAAGTTTTTTTGACTGACTGGTTAATAAAAATAAACAAACAAAGAGAGAACAAATTAAGGAAGACCTGGGAAGAATACAGTAAAGTAAGAGAATACAATTGGAAAGGGGTAAAGTGAAAAAAATTAAGTTAAAGAACTCACGGGACCTTGACAGCAAAGCTTGGCTAATCTTGTAGGTTCGTACAATAGTGCTACTACTCCGTTACAGAGAACCCACAGGATCATACAGCAGACCGGTTACACCAGCATTAAATGATCAAACAGGAGTCAAACTGATATCATTAAATGCTTTTTTAATATGGATGATAACGTCCATGCAAGCCGTACTATAAAGTGTCCTCTGGTATCAAGAAACCAGATTCAACCAAACAAGAATTATCAATTACTCACCTCAAATACCAACTTTAAATATATTTATATAATGCAGTCAAATCAAATAAAACTTTATTCGGTTTATACCATTATAGACCACAAAAGCATCACATCATACTATGAAACTTTAATATATTTATGGCTCACATTACACCACCTAAAAATAAAATTTCATATAATTTAGTATATAATAACCATACGTATCTGCTAATAAGTATGAAGCAAAATATGCAAAGTAAGAACGTATATAAAATATTTGTTAACATAATTAAAACTAAATTTCCGATGATCTCTTTAACCCAATAATGCCCAATCTCCTCTATGATGTGAAAGTGTATAAGATTGAGCTAATCAGCTTAATTTTTCACGTGGGTTTCCTCATATGTAGCACATTGATAAAAAAACGTTACTACATGATGACATACTGTAGTATCCCTTAAATCTAGTGAATGCTGAAATACCTCATTGTAGTTATACAGGACTTCTTTTACAAACAATGGTTTTAAATATTGCTTCCTATGCACAGTATAACATCTACAAAAAAAGTACAAAGTTCTGAGTTGATTGATCAGACATGTTATCACAGGAACATCTACAGGGCCCCAACATCCATTCTTCACGAATGCGACAAGATGATGCATTATGAGATAATGGAATAAGTTAAAAGATATCTATGGTAGGCATTAGGAACTAAAATAATGTACAATTGTAGCCCAAAGTGTTTGTTAAGTGGCATAGATCTCATTACAATGGATTTGGTTTGATCAAGCAGATTCCTTTTCTGTGCACATACTCTAATTATGTGATCCTTCAGATGCCTTTTGGAGTATCCTAGTATATTCTTAGGGTGTAACCAGAGATCCCTGTGTGTTTGATCAAACCCCTTTATGGCATTTTTAATATGCATTATCCAAGGATTTTTATGGGCCTGGTCCAGCTCTAAGCAATCTTTTAGGATTGTTTGGTGAATTGTGTCTCGGTTTTTGCCCAGACTGAATGCCATTAGGGAAGTGGCTTTGATTCCAATATATTACGATAAAAAAACAGATTCCCAAATTCTCTATGTATAATGGTTTCCAGCATTGAGAGAGGTACTGCCAGGTGTCTTTTTAGAAACGTAGTCTCTTGCTTTTGCAGTGTTCCTCCAAACCCCAAAAACTGTTTTAGCATTCAATAGAGCCAACATCTCTTTGATCAACTTAGTGCATAAATTGGAGGAAAATCTGAAGATACCCTCATTGTTTCTTGACATATTATAAGTACTCATTTCTCTATAATGGTTCCAACCCCCATCAGTAGAAAACTGTGCCCCTAAATAGCTAAAGAATTTTTTACCTTAAATTGTGTTTCCCGTTATGAATAATGGACAAGACATCCCCCTGCTTTTACCACAACTCATGGTAAATGTTTTTCTTTCATTAATTCATAGGTGTTTTTCTTCCATGTAGTCTAAAGGTGTACATCAGATTCTGCAGACTTTTTGGAGTTAAGGCCAGTAACACTGCATCATCAGTGCACTGAAGTATTGGTATAGTGTGCTTGCCAACTCTGGGGAAGTCTGCACCAAGAGATTGTAATTTATCATCAACACCATTTATATATAAAGAAAAGCGAAAAGGCGCCAGGACACATTCCTGACGAACCCCCCCTCCCAATCTTGAATGGTTGTGTTAATTCCCCCTGTGGCCAAAATCATACTTTTGATGTTAGATTACTATACAAAAATGAAATTAGCAAAATTAAATCTATTGGGGCCCTAAGCGAATCCATACACTTTCATAATTTGTATTGGACAACCAAATCAAATGCATAACTGAGGTCCACAAAGCACATATATGGACTAACTTATTTGGCCTTAGTATATTTCCCTTTCAGAAGTTTCAAATTTAAACACTGCTCAACCATTCTCAAACCTTTCCTAAAGCCTTATTGGGCATTTGTTAAAATATTATTTTCTTCATCCCATACTTCCAAGTGTTTCTAAAAATGACCCTTCCCAATAACTTGGCTGAGGAGTCAAGCAAATATATGGTTTAATACCATTTCAGCTAATTCCTGGAAACTTTCTTAAAAATAGGCACTATTAGTAATTTGACCAGGATGGAGGGATAAATCCAGCCCCCGCAGAATTTAAGACCTTAGTTAGGAGGGGAGCCTGTTAAGGAAGGGAGGGACTTGTAGGTGTCCATCGGAACTTCGTCTACACCCCGAGCCTTTCGCATTGGAGTTTTGTCCAGTGCCCTCATAACCTCTTCCAACATAAAGAACACAGCTGTTGGAAGGAATGCCAAGGGAGTCCTAGTCTCTATTCCTAGTACTTTAGGTGTAGAGAAAATTGAAGCAAAATGGTCCACCCAGCCTGCCGCTGTTAGTTGAAGATGCAAGGTTGAGCCCTGTTGTATTGTTGAACAATGGAGCATTTATTGTCTTCCAGAAAAGTATACTATCCTTGGTCTCTGCTGTCTGTGTTAATTTTGCCCATTTCTCATCTTGAAGCTCTTTTTCCGATTGTTTAGTGCCTTTTTATATCTAAACTTGGCAACCTGGATAGCAGATATGTCCCTAGAATTCAAGTATAAAAATGTAATAAGATTATTGCGGGCCTGGGTGCAAGTCCGATTAAACCAACCTTTTTTCTCCGTCCCTTTACTCTTAGTCTTTCTAGTCAAAAACTGGCTTGTAGAATTAAAGCTATATTAACTTCCATTGACTTCTCGTGATTATCCTCCAGAGCCAGGCCTTTTAGAAAAGGATCCATATTCTTAGTTACTACGTCTGTTATAGATTTAGAAGGGTTCACACTTGTCCCTTTCATTTTAGTACCATTCTGCCAAACGGGTATAATGTTTAGTATTCTGCCTGTCAGTTACTGGCTGTAACCGGATTCAAATTATTGAAATCACTTGGTTGTGATCACTAATACAGTTTTCCCACCTGGTAATTATATAGTTTTATACTTTCACAACTGAGATGAGAATGCCATCTATTTTGTTATTACATCCTCAACAAATATGGGTTGGGGTTGAGTTTCATTGTTGGCATACTAACTGTCTGCCATATTTAAATTATATTTAAACATCAAGTGGCTTATTACAATGTCGGGCAGACGCACACCGTCGCAGATGCGAGTCCGACAGACCACTGGTCGACCAATACCGACCGCCTAATTACGATACGACCGCACATGGTGCATTCGAACACTCCAATTTCTCTATGGAAGAATGTGCCACGGCTGTAAACCAGACGTAGCACAAGCTCCCATAGGGAAATGGGAAGTTGTGTTCATCCCTGCACCACGTGGCAGCCACCTCAGGGTGCCTACCACACTGTGCAGGGATCAACAAGTGGGGGCAACATAGGGGCTCCACAGCCCCCAACCAGAGGCCACAAACAGAGGGTGGCCCTTCTAGGGGACCACATACTCGCCTTCCAACAGGTTATCCATGTCGAAAAGCCCGGCGAGCCTTCCGGAAACCGAGCATCGTAATCTGGACGTCATAAAACACTGATTATGTGGATTATGGGTCGGTCTCTGACTGAAGCCCATCGGAATCCAGCTGGAATGACCATCTAGTTTCACTTCCGACCATCTAAATTGTAGTTAGGCGGTTGGAAGTGAAACCAACGATCTTTGTCAGAAAACCTCTGACTTAAGATCGGAGGCTTTCCGACCGAGATCGTAATCAGCCCCCAAATTGTTTAAGGCTGTTCCATATGGGCAATGTTTGAAATTTCCAGTATCATTACCCTTAAAGTCAGTAAAACCACACGCTTGCTTGGAAGAAAAAGAACATTTAGTGAGGTTAAAATCACCGGCATAAATTATATGGACATCCTTTGAGAAATGACAGATGAAATGATCTAATTCTTTCTCCGACACTTAAGCCACATAAGCCCTTGAAGAATATCAGAGTTGCCAACCGAAGTTCATAACACAAATTGATAGTAGGGCAACAGTAGAAATGTTTTGGTTTCTCTTAATGATATTCTGGTGGAGACCAAAATAGGATGGCTTCCTTTGGCCCTGCCCTTTTGAATACGGTGGCTGCAGTGCAGTAGGATTAAACCCATCAAAAGTTAGTGAGCCAGGGTTCTTGAATACATATTATTTGAGCCTCAATCACATACTTTACCCAGCCATCAAGATTTTGTTTGTTAGCCACTCCAGCTATATTACATGAGATGATAAATATTTCTGATAACGCAAGTCCATTGTTGATGGGTATATCATGACCCAAAACTTCCTGAACACTATTTACCGGTTGTGCTCTGTAAACTGGTAATCCTCCCTCAAAAAGTACAGTCTGCTTTATATTATAATGCGAGCCAGTCAACTTTGTCCATGCCTTCTAAGGGTTCAAAGCGATTGCTGGTTGAAAGAGGGTGACTCTGGGCTGGCATTCTCTTGGATCCACTGATTGATTTATGTTTTTATATACATGAAGTAAAGAGTCAGGTCTGTAAAAATATCCCAAAGGAACATCTTTTATGTCACTCCTAATGCGAGCACCCTGAAAATACAAGTTTTGAAACACGACCAGGTACGGATCTATTAAATTCACAATTGTGCAGTCCCCTTCTGGTGTTTTGTTTTGAACTGCCTATCCAACCAACTCTTCCCAGCTTCAAAATTTCCTGAAACATCAAGTTCGCTTTGGGTACCTTTTGTGCCATCCAATGAATAACTTAATTTTTCAGATCCCGCCGGGATTCCCAAAATATAATGCAGTCAATTTGTCAGAGGTATCAGATTTCCTGTTTGTGCAAACATGTTTCATTATTTGTATGTTTTCCGCACAAATACACAGAGATTCTTGACGATGCAAAATCGCATAACAAATAGAGACCAGTGATAAAAACGTAGCAGATGAGAGACGGACTCGATATTAAAGAACCTGGCTTTTAGTAGTTTCTATCAACTATCATATTATAAGGTATGGAGTTCCACACCTTTGTGGTGACTATCGGGAATGATCTACCTCATTATAGTCTTCTTGTTTTAGGAATTGCCAGCAAAAGATGGTTAGAAATTTGCTATGAACGAATAAGGCGATTGGAAGGCGGTTACCACCTGGGCTGCTGCATTTTGGATAGGTTGTGGAAGGCAAAAATGTTTTTCCACAGCAGCCAGATAAATCAGGTTTACACTAATCTTGATTAAATGAGGGCATTCACAGCAGGAATGTGTAGGCTCCCGTTATGAGTGAATGTTTTTGAGGATCTGCAGTTCGGCAAAGCAGTTATTGGCTACTCTTACAACCTGCGAAACCAGGATCAATTTGTAGGGAATAAGGGCACCAACATTGTGATCACCTTTTACAGGAGCAGGTGGAACCAACTGTATGCAACCAGAAAGCATGTTCCCAAGGAGGTGACAAGGTGAAAAGGATCTCTGTCGTGGCAAGATTTAATTTGAGGAAGTTAGTAGACATCTACCAGTTAATTGTAGGCATTTTTTCATCATGCATGGGCTCCGGTGAAGCGATCTGGTGATGGGACTATGGGAGAGCTCATAGATGATCTGGGTGTCGTCCACATGCATTTAGAAGCGGACCTCAGTTTAGAGTAGAGCTAAAAGGAGCATATAAAGAATAATAAAGGAAAAAGAATAGATCTCTGCAGAACACCACAGCTCAAAATTCTGTCTTTGGTTGTGAAGAGGGATAATGCCACAACATAATTTTTACTAGACAAAAAGGATTTTACCCATTAAAGATATTCTGGAAAAGCCAAGAAAAAAGCAAAGGTTTTCGATGGTTTCTAGTAGGATGTCATGGTCGATTTAGAACCCCGAAACCTCTGTCATCTACAAGCCTTCTGAGATCATCAACAACTAATAGCTTTGTGCTACACCCTGTTTGAGAATCTACCTAAAGTTTCAAAAAGGGTGTTTTCTTCAGAATTTTTTTTGACAAAAGCCAGCTTATCCAATAGCTTAAGGGCAATCTGGGATGAAACGGAAATTGTTTAACCTTCAGGATTTAAGGAATCCTTCTTTGGAAGATCAGGAGGAGCATATTTATGAATCACCCTGGGAATGGATACTTGGGGTAGCCGTCAGCTAGAAGACTAATGTAGCTCATCAGATATGGGCTGGAAAATTGAAAGGTAAAGATCAATAGTACTGGACGGAGGATTACTAATAAGATCTTCTGGCATAGCGTTGTTTTTAAGTGCAAAAGCAGCTTGTAGTCTGGCGATTGTATCTTCAAAGGGAGCTAAAATATCTTTTCAGAGTTGTCGGAAACTCTGAGCCTAATCTGGATTGCTTGGAATGATTTCAATTCAGAAACTATATTGAAGAGTTCCATTGCAACAATGCATTTGGTGAAGTATGCAGTTTTTAAAATTAATTCTATGCTTACATGACAAGGCGAAGGTTGTAAAATTAGATCTGAGATTGGTAGCATAGGTTCTTATCCATGTCCTTTTTACTCTGTGTGCTATAAATTGAAACCTTTTAGCTTGGCAGAGAACCAAGTATCCCTTTTAGTTTTACACCCTGTGAGAGCTTTCTGCTTTGGGAGCTGGAGTGACATATAAACCCATCAATAGAGAACTAATGAATAAAGGAAGCAGCACATCTGGTTTCATGTCAGTGCTGATACTTGAGGCCTTGTGGAGGACCGTCGTTTTGAATGTAGAGACCACCAGTTCAAGATTGAAGTGTTTCCATTTGTGAGATGGAGGATGAGTAAGATCTTCAGCTGCTGTAACTTCCCTGAGACTTTTTTTTAAAAGCGAAGCCAGTCGTGATCAGTCCATTAAATGAAACTGTATTCCCACCTTAGCTGAGTCACTGGTACAGAAAATAGCATCTAATAATAATAAAATAGCATCTGTCAAGTGTACAGGAGAGCCAGTAGGTTCCATATTCAGGAGTGACAGACAGAACAGCTGGCGCAATTGAAATCACCTAGTAGGATTGAGTTGTCTTTTACAATGGAGTGCATCACTAGGACAATGACAAATCAGAACGCAATTGTTGTCTGTGGTCTCAGTTTTAAGTGTCACAGACAGCATTTTGACTTCCTGGAGCACTTGAACCTCCCCTCATTTTGTCACAAGATATTGCTGTACCGCCTCTATTTTAATCATAAAGGATTGATGAGTAATAACAGTGAGCTCCAACCCTATACCTGTTAACTCTATTCTATCTGTAGATGCTATGGTTGGAAGGCCCCGGATCATTCAAAAGAGGAGCCCAGTCGTCAGATAGCCATGTTTCTCTCGAGGGCAAGCAATTCAGGACCATATCGAAGCGAATGAATATGAAAATCTGTGCTGTGCCGTGGACCTGATTTTACAGGGTTTCACTTGGATGTGGGTATCTCCTTTTAGCTTCATATTGGTGAAAGAAGAAACATTTTGCGAATCGTTTGTGGGATACAAATGTTTTACCCTCAAAGCCTGATGGTATGTTCTTGGAGTGCCTCAGTAGAAGGGAAGAGATACAGTATATTTCAGGGGTATAAGACTTGAATGCGTGCTCATCTGGGATTAAACCAGGCTTGGCCAATACATCTGGTGGTGTGTAGTACGCCTGTTGTGCTTGTCTGCTGCGTTGTGCTTCTGAGATTGCTTAGTCCTTGCAGCCCAGTCCATCAACCTAGTTACAAAGACTAGATTGCATACAAGTAAAGCTGGCGAGTGCTAAGGGGCAACATGGGACTCACAACTAATATAGCACCTGTGGCAAGTACAAGCATAAACACAGATCAAATAACAGAGAAAAGCATGGTGATAAGAAAATGGAGAAATAGACTTTTTAGCATGAAATACTTTTTTTATTTACATTCCATAAAACAGCTCAATGCCCCCAAACAGAAGCTTATAATTATCATGAAAATAAAACTGATATTTGTGTCCTGGAACTCCATATTTCAATTTTTAATAAAAAAACTTTCAGTCCTTTTTACCAAGCATTCTTATTTTCACATGGCCCATCTGCACATGAAGTGACAACACTCGTTTCCTACCAAACCCATACTTTAAAGAAGAGGGCAGGCAAGGTGACTTTATTTCCCATCACCTATCTGCATGCAAGTGACCACTGCACTCTCCATCATACATCTGCGAAGGAAGTCATATCACTGTCTCCCTTTTCCTTACTTTAGTCAACTTCTCAGGGTGTCCCATAATCCTGTTAACCCCATCAGCAGGCAGACACAGATAAGGGTATTGCAACTTTGAACTTGCTAAAGCCAGGAAGACGTTTGGGCCAGAACCCATGTGCGGCTGAAACCTACAAGGTAAGATAAAATCATGTGTCCCTCCTAGCATCCGATACCACCAATGCCCAGACCAAGACAACACATGGACACAACTGCTTAAATATCCATTTTTCTGTCGGATACTACTAACTGCAGATGCTTCGCCTTGAGAATATTTCCTAGGCATAAGTCTGAATCTGGAAAGTATAGAGCAGTACTTCTGCGTGCTGGTAAGTGCCATTGGTCTGCTCCGGAAGTGACGAATAGAGCCCATATAAGCACCAACCATACATGTTGAACTCAGGTCTTTGTTTCCATTCTGTAACAAGGCTGAAGCCTTATACGGAATGCCACAAACAGACGTCTGTGACAGAACTTCACAAAGTATGTCTATGGTGAATGTATTCAGAGCATGATTCCAGGGCATGTGACAACTGCACCCAGAGGAATCCAAAGAAGACCTTATGAGACTGCGAGGCAAAGCTGTCTGTCTCAAGCATCAGATGATTCCATGCATAGACCGGTTGATATCAAAAGGAAGGTCCAGTTCCCGCTCCCAAAGTCTTTCCTGTAGCAGATCGATGTTGCAGTCAAAGTATACGCATAAGTCCAAGAAGAAACATAAGAAATTGAAGTGGGAATCAACCTCTTCCCACCATTCTTGAACTCCAGAGGCCATCAACATGCCACACGGTCTCGTTTCCAATCTCCATCAGAGCTGATCCTGAGCCTAGTCCTGCTGCATCCAAATTTTCAGGTCTTTTAGCGATGGCGCAGCAAGTGGAGGCCTTTAGGGAGTCCATGCTGTGCATTTTGAACATTTTACCATTTACCTCTGGTGCGCCCTCAGGCCTGAATGCAAAGCAGAGGCTTGTAGTCAGACTTGCGATGCCGCTCCATCATTGGCACCTCCTGTGCCTCTCCATCCCGTTTTGGGTTTAGCACCGGCTCCGATGCTGACTTTGGCTCCGGCACCACCCACTGTACCGGTTTCCTTTGTATCAATGCAGATGCCAACACCAGAGGAGAATTCACATCCCATTGCAGCCATTTGAGCTGATGCACAGTAGCTAATTACATCTTCTGACCTTCAAAACGATATACATCATCATTAAGTTAGCTCAACTTTTGAGCGAACTTCAGGCTCTTTATGTCCAACCACATTATACCACGCTCTTTCCTGATAAGCTGGTGTTGAGTACACGAGCATCTTTTCTACTGCAAGTGGTAACAGTGTTTCTCATCCGACTAACCACTGCACATAACATTGAACCCTTCCTCCGATATGACAATCACAATAAGAAGAGAAAAATAATCATGCTGCAACTGAGAACAACCTCCTAAGGCTAAGTCAATGTGAAACTAACCTTTAAAATGTGCCCCCCACCATTTATAAAGATATACACCATACATGTTGAATATCGTAACACTAACATACCCCTTATTTATGCACCGCTGCCAAAGTGCAACTTACTATGAACTTTCAAACCACATCAACAAAATAACTAACAACTAATCTTCACACAGTGTTATAATAGGCTTTGAACTGGCAATGATACAAACAATACTTTATATTGCGGTACACTCACACAAGGCTGCTATTACCATTTCAACCAAAGCATTTGGAAACACCTGCAAAACTCTGCACTAAGTGTAGAATATACAACAAACAGCCAGTTTGCTTGGGAAACAGCCTTTACTACGAAGGCATTTCTACGCGTTACGTTTACAACGGTACACTTACCACGTAAACGTCTTTACAACGCGTATTGCTTCCACGACCGTCTTTACCACGCAAGCAACGTCCTCACGGAACGTCTTCTTCCTCATCCGATTCAGTCCTTTTTTTAGTGTAGGCGAAGAAGTGAGAAAAAGGCAAAAAAAAGAAAAAAGAGGGCTTAGGGGGGTCTCCTCCCCCCCACCCCTTAAAAAAAAAAGTGAGAAAAAAGGGGCTGGGGGGGGGGGGGGGGTCTCCCCGCCCAAATAAAAAAAAACAAGAAGTAACGTCAGGTCGGGGAGGAAATCGATGTCGTTTTAGGTGTAAGGGAATGACGCTTCAACATTAAGACGTAAAACGTCAACAAGGAAGAACGAGGAGACGACATGAAGAGGTAAGGGGAATATAAATTTAAAAAATAAATATAAGGATTAAGGGTAACGGGCAGGGGTAATAATGGTAATAATAATAAGTATTGGGGGCTGGGGGGTCAGGTAAGGGTACAGGGGAGGGCTATTACCTTTACCGAGAGTATGCCATTACCATGCATAAATTTACAACAAAAATCGTTGTAAAACTATGCGTGGTAAAGGAATAATCGTGGTAAAGGTTATGCGTAGAAAAATCATTCCGTTGTAACGCATGCGTGGTAAAGGCATGCGTTGCAACGGAATGCGTAGTAACGACATATATTCGTTTGCTTTTGAAATTAAAAATGTTAATTTCCCTGGCATGTATACCTGTATCATACATAGCTAACAACTATAACATGCTAATAGAATTAAGATTTTACTAAACAAATTAACAAAAACTAAGTCCACTAATGGGGTACTTCGAAGACACTTGGATTGTCAGATTGCATTGATCTGGACACCAACACCAACCACATACCAATTTCCATGGTGCAATGTCTGTGATAGCACTACACGAACAACACACTGTAAGGATGGCAAAATGCCTTCCAAGCCAAACTAGCAACAACCCAGAGCACTTTACAAATTCATAGAAGCACTCTAAAAAGAATAAAGCTGCCAACAACTAAGGATAGAGCGGTCAGTAAACCAAATGAAACCTAAAATAACTAAATAACCCAGGGAAATGTAAAAAAAACGCTACAATTCAAAATCAGACTGTTTGTAAATAACAAAGGAGGAGACAGACAACATAAAAACCATAGCTTAATCCCTCTTCTAAACCAAATACCTAAAAATATGCTCACAACTAAAATACAATAAAAACCGACACCACTATAATATAAACAATTTTAATTAAATGCTAAAGAATTAGGGCCTGATTACAACTTTGGCGGCCTCACAGTGGGCCGCCATACCAGTGCCCCACTGCGAGATTGCCGAAGCTGTTTGTAGACCGCCTGCCAGATTAGGAATTTTCTCCTGGACTGGGGCGGTGCTTTGGTGGTCGGACTGCAGTGCTATGCTGTGCTAAGGCTCATATATGAATTAGCAAGGCATTGTTGTGGGACCGCCAAAGCGCATTCCTGCACGGCATGGAATGTTAGGTCCATGCCGTGCATTAACTGTGTATGCATGTATACCTGCCCCCTGCATGCATCCCATGGCCCTGAGGTACCAAGGGGCACTGTAGACCCCCCATCATTTCCTCACCACCACACTTTTCATGGCTGGCTCACCGCCATGAAAACTATGGCAGTGAGGAAACTCATAATATGCTTGGTGGTGCAGCAGCAGAACAGCCAGCATGTTGCGGCCTCAGACTACTGTGCCATAGCAGATGGATCACTGATGGTTGAGGCGGTCCAATGGCGGTCCGACTGTGGGGGCACTCTAGGCCCCCCTTCATTTCCTCACCACCACACTTTTCATGGTGGGCTCACCGCCATGAAAACTATGGCAGTGAGTAAACTCATAATATGCTTGGCGGTAAAGCAGCAGCACAGACAGCATGTAGTGGCCTCAGACTACTGTGCTACCGCAGAGGGATCACAGATCACTGATGGTTGAGGCGGTCCAATGGCTGTCCGATAGCTCGAAATTGGGTCCGTAGTCTAAACAAATTATATTAAGTTCAGACTAAGACTGATCAAGACTGATCAATAAAAATAATTTTATTATTTAATTATAAATACACTAAGGAAGACCAAAAATTTGCGATATAAAAAATATACTAAGCAGCTCAGGAATGAAACAATTTACATATCAAATGAAGTTTGTCAATTGATGCAAAACCAAAATACATATAAATATATATATTTTTTAAACATTTCCCACCCAAAAATAAATATAAATATTGGACATGCTGGTATGTACCCAGTGTTCTTGATCCACCTTCACATCCAAAATTCCAATCCACAAAAAAGTAAAACAAAAAAAATTGAGTACCCCAAAAAAATGAAATCCACCGAAGTGATCCTCAGCCATTAGAAATCATAAAAACCCCAAACATTCAAAGTAAAAACCACTACAGGAAATCAAAAAAATCGAAGGAAATTAAAAAACAATGTTGATTTAAATCAAAGCAAATTAATTTCCTTTTTTTAAAAAATACATGAAAAATGTCTCCAGATATTGCATTCTGACTTCCTAACATTTAAAAAAGAAAAGACATTACACACCCACCCTCGTAATATATACATCCCAAAAATAATACAAGCATAATATTACAACTCTATAAACATGGCACAAAACATGACTATATCTACAATGCCATGCTACTACTAACAAAGTATAGTGAGGTTTACTGCACTACACCACATAACAAAGAAACACAAACTACCACTAAGCAAACTTACCAAATAAAACACCATAGCCGCTACGAACTACAGCAAACCACACCCCTACCCCAAAAACCCTAAAATATAACGTTAAAATTCTCTTACCGTGTCTGTCGAACAGCAACAGGAACCCTGACCGACACCAACAAAAACCACCTCACATTGACACTAATAGAGTACAAAATAGAGGTATTCTTATAAAATGGCCTCTAAATTAAAACGAAAAAGACACATTTTCTGTACAAATTAATAGAAATATGTATTTTTTTAAATTAACTTTTAAAACACATGCAAAGATGTGTTCAAGTTTTTACAAAATGTTAAACAATATATCGAACTAATAAAAATGTATATGTAAATTATAAATTAAATAGTTCTATAATGATTAAAATATTACTGATTGATATATACTAAAATGCATTTGAAGCTGTAAAAATGCATTATACTACATGGAAAAATTACATGAATTAAATAATTATTATGTACTCTTTGGGGCTAATTACGATACCGGGCGGAAGGCCTTCTGACAGCTCGTCGTGGTGGTCCGCCCAACATCTGAGGCATTCGTCCAACCGCCGTATTATGATACAGGCAGTCTGACCAATGCCTGCCTGTGGAATCCGCTTCGCGTCCGACAGGCTCAGTGAGCTCGTCGGAGTGGCGGATGGATTGTAATCCCCACAATGGAGGCAGTACCTGGCAAGGCACTGCTGTGGGGATTATGATGCACCTTTCAAACAGCCTTTTCATATTGGTTCTGCCACCATAAAAAGGCTGGCGGAAAGGGCCTTTTGGGCACCTAGCAGGGCCCCTGTCCACCGTGGCCCTCTGCTATGGGCCCTGGGGTGCACCTGTGGTGCCCTTTAAACATCGCACAGTGTGGAAACTGCTTCACGACGCTTTCAGGTTTCAAAAGTGTTTTTTTCCTAATGCCACAATAGGAAAAAAACACTTTTTGACTACCTTGAAGACGGTCACATCCTAATATTGGTAGCGGGACTACTGACTCCTTGTCAGGCAGTCCCGTTTCCGCTACGATGCTTGTTGGATGCTCGTCCGACCGGCATTGTAACAAGGCCCATTGTGTACAAATGTTTAAATACATGCATATATGTCTTAAAAGTACGTTAAAAATACAATACATATGATTCCATACAAAAAACGTATATAAAAATGTTGCACCACTATAACATGAAAAATTACTTTAATTTATTTGGAAAGAATTTATACATCTAAACTAAAAATGTACAATATGTATTAAATAAAACAACTAAATGCTCAGAAATAAAAACATATTTGAAAATGTATATATATAGGTTATTATTCTGAATAACACAATACATAAGTACAAACTACAAACCATTTTGGGGAAGGTGTTGAACACTAAAGGGGTCATATTTATTGTTCACATTCGAATCTAAACCATTTTGAAGAAGGTGCTGGCCATTACAGGGGTCAGATTTACTATTCCCACTCCAAATAAACAATTTTGAGGAAAATATTGGACACAAACGCTGTCAAATTCCTTAATCCCACTAACGTCTAATCCATTTTGAGGGAAGGTGTTGGACACTAAAGTGGTATGATTTACTATTTCCTCTCAAATCTTAATCATTGACAGAAACTAGCTTTTATACCATCTAACATCATCATCATCAAATACTTGGGATGTCCATGTTGTGGTAAGTATTTCTTCACCATTGTTCCAGGAATAGCCAGAATAATGTCAGGAATAAGCAAGGAGCTGGCCATTGTTCCAGGGCGACCATTAGGCAGCAGATAGCGACTAATATGTTGAGTGCTACTTTATGTTAAGGAGGGGACATTGTTGTGCCTGAGGTAACCACAACTTTGTCAAAAACTGCAACACTTTCTTAGGTGTGCACCTCTATTATGCCTGACATAATCAGAATATTTTAAGAAATGCCCATAGTAAATTCAGGACAAGTCTTTATTGTGACAAGATAGCTAGAATGTTGCCAACAATGTCCAAAGCATGTCAAGAATTGACCGGACACCACTATGCTAGAGTTAGGTAGAATATCATGTAAATGATGTAAAGAACTGGTACAATAAGGCTACCGTGAACCCTTGATCATACCTCAGAACATACCACTGGCTCCATGATCCCTTCACAAAATCCTTACACCACAAACATGCATAAAAAAGCACTTGCATCCATTCACATGAGCATACATTCGCAAACACACATACAAACACACATTAGCATACATACCAAAGCTGTCAGACCCCGTTCGGGGGACCCTAACAGAGGCTAACGGGATGACAGGGTCTACTAGACCACAATCGTGGTGGTTGAGGTACTTTGCCACTGTTGTCCTGGGGTCCTTGTTAGGGTCCATCCAACTATGGATGTTTGAACGGGACCTATTAACATCCCCTTTTGCACTTGACTCCCAGTGTAGGGAGGGTAAACAATCGCACATTTCTCACGGTGATAGTGTGTGGTACACACGCTCATAACTCAACAATAAACCAACAGACACATTTACTTCAATGTCCAGCTCTATGATTATTTTTCACATTAGAAAGTACTTTTAATCACCGAGCAGTTCTAAATACTATACTTTTCAAATGAAAGCACAAGTCACTGACCCTAGTAATGTTTACCCTTGTAGCGCTACACCTGCCAAGCCGCCACTGTACTGAACCCACCTTGCATGATTTCCCAGTTGTTGATTCCCCCAGTAGTGCATGCAGAAGCATGAGTAAGGCACACTTGCAGTCTCTAGTGTCCCCCACAGGTCAAGTGCGCACACTGCTCACCTCCGTTCAGCTTTCTTATTTCAGGTGGTCTAGTGGGTATTCAGCAGTTCGTAATGTCCCCTTCACAGAGTTTCTAGCATCCTCATATTCATCGCCCAGCAGATGCAGTCCTGATCAACCTAATGTCAACTCACAGCAGATGCAGTCAGATTGGTCTGATGTCATTGCATGGCAAATGCAGCCACGATGGGGCCAAACAGGTTGTTGCAGCCCTGTCTGGACCAGTGTTATCACGCAGCATTTTCAGCATGTATTATTTTTAATGTACTTTTTTAAAAACGTAAGCGTAATAAATAAGTATGAGCAAATCAACGACTACAGAAAAAGTGTGTGGTCCTAATTCATAATGAAATGCATTATTTAATGTTTTGCCCCACATGGTTTTAGTTTTTTTTTGCATTTCAGGGATTCACAAATCATACTCAGGTTATGTCTGGAATGCTGAGTTATCTGATAGAGGCCTCTTGCTGCAGGTGCCTTAACTTTGAATTCTCTCCAGGCGTCAGACTGGATCTGGAAATTTTTAAGCAGTACTTCTGCGCACCGGGGGATGCGTTGTATGGCTCTGTGATGACATTGACTCCGGTTATGACTTCAGTGGAGCCATATAAGTGCCCCCCAGTGTGTGGATACCAGTTTCTTCTTTTCCTCTCTGCAATGCAGATCCGAAGAAGCAGTTCCTTGGGCTGATTTTGTCCTACTTCAACAGTTTATATGTCGGTGGAACAGTATGCCCTTTTTTCCCATGTCTTCAAGTTTTAAACCCTGTGGGTCTTGTTGTCGGTTATGGACCCACATATGGTTTGTTGGTGTTGTTTGGATGAACACCAAAACGCAGAGGAATGCGGCTCCTGACAGAAGTTGAAACAGAAGGCACTTAAGGAGCGCTGTTTGAAATTGATGGCGGTACGTTTGTCTCGATTTTCGGATTCTTCCCTGCCTAGGTCTTCATTGTCTCAGGAAGAGCATTTGCAGGGTCCGTCTAGAAGTCAGAGCCGGTCCAGAGGACTTTGTTGTCCAGGAAAATCTAAAGGTAAGAGGCGGTTGAAATCGAAGCATTCCCTAGCTCCACTGCGTGGAGACTTCGTCTGCCACGGTTCCTCATATTCGATGGTTGAGAAGTCCATTCTCGACTCCGCACCGTGTCTCTCCATTTTTCCGGGAGCCGTGGTGTCGCTGGCCCAGATGAGGGAGTATTATAATTCCTTGCACCCCATCTTTCTGACTCAATCTTCCTCTGGAGCACTTCGAGGCCCCAAGGAGTTGGGTGGGGCTCTGTTGGAGGGTCCACCCTCGGTGACAGTGGGGCATTGGAGCTGAAGGGTCGGCGCAGGTTGTTAGTCATTCAGGATTTCCATCTACGGTGCCTATCTTTGATCAGTCTGCTCTGACACTGACTTTGGGCCACTGGTTGAAGCCGTATCTCCTCAGATCAACGGTGAGGCATCGTCTTGTCAGGGTTGTACGACGTCTGTTGCAGAGTCAACCGTGCAGACCGAGTAGAATGTGCTGTTCTTGGTTCATTCTCAGAAGACTTCTGAAAGCCACCTTGTGTCGACTGAGATAGGGCTTTTTCAGCCCATTTCTGACATTAATGTGTATTAAGTGGAGGAGAGTTTATTGTCTGCTCTTGGAGAAGCTAGTGGGCTGGAATTTATGCCAGTTTCGGGGTTATTTTCTACCCCTAGTCTCGCTATGGAGGCGAGTTCCTCCTTTACAGATATGCTGAGGAGAGTGGCTACAGTTTTAGACTTGTCATTGCCTACGGTGCAGAGGTCTACAGACCCTTTGATTGGGGTCCTTTTCCAGGTACAGTCGGGGAAAGAGCCTGTTCTTCCATATAGTGAGCTCCTGTTTGTTATTTTATTAGGGAAGTTGGGCCAAGCCTGAATGAGGGGTCTCAGTGGATCGTGATATCGCTTGCAGATACCTGCCTGCACCTGGGGACCCAGTTTGCCTCCATAGACATCTTTTCACTCGAAGCCTGGTGACTCAGGTTGCAACGTCTTCACAGGATGTAAATTCTACACGTAAGACTCCTGTGGGTAAGAACTCTAGGAATCACGATACATGTGGTAAACACATCTTTGCTAGTGCCAGATCCACCAAAATGTCTTGTGTGCTAGAGCATTTTTCCCATGCTTTATGGATTTCTTTGCAGCTTATGTTGCCATCTCTTCTGGATAACCTCCATTCTGAGGTTGGTAACTTGATTAGAGACGGTCAACAGGCAGCTAGGCTTGCAATAAGGTGTGGCATGGACACTACAGATTCTGTAGGTCCTGCCATGGCATCTGCAGTGGCACACCGGCATCATGCTTGGTTCGGGAATTCAGGTTTCTCGGAGACTGTCCAGTTGGCTTTGCTTGACATGCCATTTGATTATGCCAATCTTTTTGGGAGTCAACCAATAAGTCGTTTAGATGCTTCCGTGATAGAGTCGTAATTCCTCATTTTCTGTTTATGTGCTTTTTAGTTTGTCCCTATGCTTGGATTGTATGGGTAAGTTCTTTCTTTATCAAGGGGTAAGCCGTTAGGGCATTGTCATGTCCACTTTTGGTTGTACCACATAGTGTTCTTGTGAGCAGCAGATGTTATTGTTTCAATGCCATTTTTTATTGGTGTTGGTTTAGATGGAGTGCATGTTCATTGTGGGTGCTTCATTTTGTTGAAGCGTTGCACTGGCAAACTCAGAGTTTATATTCTTTAGAATACATGCATTTGTAATTTCCTCCTTTTCGGATGCTTTAAGTAATTCCTATGTTCAGTTTTGGGAAATGACGGTCATGTGAACTCAGTATCGTAAGCTGTCTGAGATCAGGTATCTGAATGTTTTCAGTCATGCATTGCATGGTTTTTAGTCTTTATTGAAAGCTCTTTTTATTTATTTTCCTATAATGTTTTTACCATACGTTATTCTGTCTGAAGGTTAGTTATTACATGCCTCCTTGAGGCATGCATCTATTATTCTCTGCAAAAAGAACAATTGATGGACAGAATGCAGAACAATGTCATACATTCACCCCAGTGCAGAGATCTGGACCTAAATCCATCGTTTTTTTGCTCACCATGCCATTCCAGTTTGGACCCAGCCATACGCAAATCAGCCTTGACCCTGCGCCCAGTGGGAACAGTCCAGCTCAGGCCAAGTCCTCCCTCGACTGGAAACAAGAATCCTAGGACCGGTTTCGGGCTTTCAGCCCTCATCAGCCAGGATAGCTTGACTCCAGTGGCATGGAGAGCACGGGACCCATGTCTGGGCATACCCGTCCCACTCGGGGTGACAAATGCGAAAAGAAAAATTGATGGACAGAATGCAGAACAATGCCATACATTCACCCCACTACAAAGATCTGGGCCTAAATCCATCGTTGTTTTGCTCGCCATGCCATTGCAGTTTGGACCCAGCTATATGCAAATCAGTCTTGACCCTGCGCCCACTGGGAACAGTCCAGCCCGAACTGCCAGGACAAGTCCTCCCTGGACTGGATACAAGCATCCTAGGACCGGTTTTGGGCTCTCAGCCCTCATCAGCCAGGATAGCTTGACTCCAGTGGCATGGAGAGCACGGGACCCACGTCTGGGCATACCGAACTATGGGTTTAACTGAGATCTCTTGACTGGGGGTAAATGTATGATTTATTTCAGCATTCCGTCCATTTGTTTGCTTAGCTCTATTATTCTCTGTACATTACAGTCCTTGAGAGTTCATGGCTGTAGTTTTTTTAAGTAGTATATATGATATATGTATATATTTATATATAGATGTCCTTGTCTAACTTACTATCTCATAGGGCAGGGTCTTAATTAGATTGTCTGTGGTCGTTACCAGGGTATTTTATTAAGAGCAAGACTTCTTCTTCTATTCCTAATTATAATTGGTTGGTTGTTAGCTCCGACCGTCTGGTTCTCTTTGATACCTTTTATAGGATTAGTTCTCAGACCCTTCTCAGGGTGGGTATCGCTATAGTATTTAATTCAAAGTTAAGGAATCTGCAGCCAGATGTCTCTATCAGATGAACAAGTTACTTACCTTTGGTAACATATTATCTGGTAGAGACACAGTCAAGCCTCAGATTCCTTTACACCCTGCCCATTCTCCCCTCTCTGCGAACGATCTATGAGGTAAGGGTTATACCCTCTTTTCAGTACTGGTTGTGAACACCGGTGATCACCGACTCATGTAATGGTGTGACTCAATAGAAAACTTGGTGTTGCTTTATAGGTCTTATCTTGGTATTACCATACCATTCATTCTGTTGGGGAGTGATCTATAGTGTGAGGAGTGTTTTTCCTTTGCAAAAATGGTTATGCAATGGGTTGTAGGGTTTCACGGTTTCACGTAGCCTGTGCTACGTAGATTAATGGGGATTTTTTCTTAAAGTCCTTGGCTGGTATTAACATACCATTTTATGTTGCTTTCTGGTTGTTGTTTCAAAACGTTTTGGTTTTTTTTGGCACACAGTATCCACAGCCAGTTTCTATGCTGGCTCCGTGGTTTGGCGCGGACATTTTCATAGAAAAAACTGATGTCTGTAGGGCAGAGGGAGCTTATATGGCTCTACTGATGTCATAACTGGAATTGACGTTGTCCCGGAGCTGTGCGACGCCATCCCTCAGAGCGCAGAGGTACGTCTCAAAATTTTCCGGATCCAGTCTGACCCCCGGGTAGAATTCAAATTTAAAGAATCTGGGTCTAGACTGTATCTCTACCAGATAATGTGTTACCAAAGGTAAGTAACTTGTTCTTCTGGGCGTAATCCTGGGGAACATGTGACTGCCTTTTTTTGTTTTGCTTTGGCATTCCACTAATGTAGAATTGTGCAAATGATGCAATTCTGCAGTGTGGTAAGCTAGCACCTTTGGTCATTGGCATTTTTGGGCCACATGCATCAACGAGAAAACTGGTCGCAAACGGGCAGATTAGCAGAATCTGCCCCTTTGCAACCGGTATTTTTGCATTTGGGATGCATCATCCCAAATGCAAAAATCGCAATTTAAGGAATCTCTAAATAGCGATTCCTTAAATTGCGATTGCATTTAAGGAATCCCAAATTGAGATTCCTTAAATGCAATGCATTAAAGTTAAAATATTAGCGATTTCGCCAATAGGGGGAGCAAATTACCATGAAGTTGAACTTCATGGTAATTTGCAAAAACTTTGAAAAATGCACTTTTGTGCATTTTTCAAAGATTCATGTTGCACACACATGCCCTTAGAGCATGTGTGTGTGCAACATATGTGCACAGATCAATTTCAGGGGTGCAATAGGGTGTCATTTTGACACCCTTGCACCCTTGAAATTGCATGAGCAATTTGCGAGTACCTACTGGTACTGGCAATTTGCTCATGCAATCTCTAAATCATTCCTATGGGCCTGGAGGCCCATAGGAATGATTGGGACGGCATTCCTTAATTGCGACTCGCAATTTGCGAGTCGCAATTAAGGAATTTGTAGGAATCGCTATTTTTATAGCGATTCCTACATGCATAGGCTTTTGCAATTCCGTAATTGCGATTCCTTAAAAATCGCAATTAAGGAATCGCAAAAGTCTTTGTTGATGCATGTGCCAGCTAGTCCTTTTTTTCCACAGACAAGACATCTTTGTTCATGGAGAAATCCCTTCCCTCCTACATGCTCAAAAACTTTTCAGTGTTCCATTACCCCATTCACCCCCAGAAAATTATTTACTCTTGCTCCTGAAAGAAGTAAATCCCTGACCACTTCCGGATGGGTAAGATTCAGAGAGGACTTTTGTAAATTACCACAAACTCACTCAATTTTGGACATTCATAAGCATTCTAAACTAACTTTGCCTTGAAATTCCCATGCCCTGCTTCTTTCTGCGATTTATTCCAGTGAGATATTACACAAGGGGTAACATTATGATGGCGTAATGGATTTATGATCTTTTGGGAGTTCAAGTTGTAGGAAACCACTGCGTATTTTTTGCCTTTTGCTGGACCCTATATTTTTGCTGTCTTTAATATTCTGTGCACTTTACTCCTGCTGACCAGTAGTAAAGCACCTGTGCTTTGTCTCTGAACATGGTAGAATTGGTATAGTTCTATTGGTATATTTACCTTGCCTGAAAGTCCTTAGTACATACTACAAAATGTGCCCAAGTCCTGGACGTTAAATGCCATTAGTGGGCTGCAGCACCTATTGTGCCATCCACTGCAGTGGCAGTGCAAACACAGTCTTATGCCTACCAATGTATCTGACTGTAGCAGTGTAAAACACCAATTTGACATGCCAAATAAGCCATTTTTGACAGGCAAAAGTTCCTTTTCAATATTGATAAGTAGACATTGTAACCCAAGAGGCAGGGTGCATGATATTTTAAAGTAGAAATGTGATGTTAACATATCCTTACATTGACTAGCTCCCAAAAGCTATTTTCACTGTGGTTGGCCTAGTTGTCCTATGTAAAAACCCAGAGTCCAGATTGCAATACTAATAATGTATCTCAGGAAAATGTCAGCTGGGGAAAAAACGAAACAACTGGTTTAAATAGTTACTAAAACTCCAATTCCATGGCGAATTCTGATTTTGAATAAGTAATACGGAAAAGTAAATTTTAGAAAGTTACTTTTTCCCTGCATGGAGTTCATAGAGACTAATTTGCATTAATTCTCCAGCTTCTCCTAGCCTGTATTAGGCCTGAGTAAAGTGTGAAATAGATGTGAAATTCTTCTCAGGAACTACTCAATGGGTCAGGTTGACTGGTCATCTTAAATGGGCAGGGAGGTCTCCTTTTAGCTCAGCAGAAGGGTTGGGGCTGCACCCCTCTTGTTGACACCCCATGGTCCAATCCTGCTTGATGGGTCTGTTGTCTCATAGAATACTTGTGGCACACTTGAAAGGAGAGAGAACAGAATGCCAAGACAGTTTTTGTGGATTCACTGTCTGGTTGCTGAAGGACTCTACTAGACTTAGGTCTCTTGGTTTTGCTGTGGGTACAGTACCTGCTTAAAACTGGATTTTAGTGTTAAAGATGTGGGAGGGCAATAGGGTTACTATAGTACACTCCCGACACATTCACCCAGTACACACGTTTAGTGTGGCCAAAGACTTACACCATGTTGAAAATTCCCAAAGTGGGTTGGAATTGCCCCAGAAAGTTTTACCCCATTGGTTAGCACATTCCCAGGAGTCATTCCCAACTACAAGCTTCAAGAGGCCTCTTCCAGCAGACTAGTGGAAACTGGACCTGGACTGGACCCTGCTGTTGACCTCTGCCTGACACCCTTTGAGTCTCGGAGGGGCTTTAGAAGTGTAGTCCTGTAGTGGATTGGGATTTAAAGGACTATGGGCCTGGTTTATATTTTGTCAGAGAGAGCTCTGTCACAACAGCATTGGTGTTCCCTCCCTGCCAACATTATATTCCGTCCTCCTGATTTAGAGTCGTGCGGACCATAGGTTTGACAATGGCGGAGACTACTCCATCTCCTTAGTGGTCGAACCCATCAGGGCCGTCAAAGGTTTGAATATATATGTCCGCTCACCTAAATTAGATGAGGGGACATGCAGTAAGGGGCATTGAAAAGTGCTCAATGCCCCCCACCCCATGAGAGTAAACTCTCATGGCAAGGGGGGCATTTTCTTTTTATTCTTTTCATGTTGACAGAGCCATCCTTTACACTTGCAATGCATTACTGTGAGAAGTTGGCCTGGCATATGCTGGTCACTAGTTATAGTGGCCACCTTGCACCAGTCCAATTCGACTCTTATGGTAGATAGGTTTAAGACAACCTTTTAAAGAGAGCTATCCTAGTGGTAGCTGTGGAGAGCAGCCTTCAGGCTAAGTCTCAGAGGAATGTAAAGCAGCTTGTTTTAACTTATGATCTCTTGAATTACCAAATGAAAGGACACCACACAGGTATATATATCAAATATATATGTATTTATTTCTAGACACACTCTACTAATCTCTTTATGAGATTAGAAGTCAGGAACATATGCAAATATCAACGTTTCACAATAAGTTAAGCACTAATATGGCTGGGGCCCTAGGGGCGTACTAGACCATATATTAAAAAAGAGGTTTAGGAAACTCGACTTGCAAGGGGACAAGGCATAGGGCCTATAGAATCGCTGGGGCTTCACTAATCCACCCAAGGCAGGTAAGTAAAAGACCCACGGGAGACGCGTGCAGTGTGAGAACACAGCCGCGGGTTCCCTATTGATTTCAATGGAGCAAGTCACGGTTGGATTTTTAAAGTTTAAGGCTACTTCTAGGAAGTCTACAAGAAAGTCACTTACAAGGTAAGCAGTTCGAGGGCCAACACCCACAGGAGCACCAGAGTGCACGAGTTACCTCACCCAGGGAAGCTGGGTGCATAGGTATCTTTTGGTGTCGGGTCGCGTCATCGTTTTCTATGGAAGCCGAAGAAGTTTTGCTGCTTGTAAAGACTGAAGAAGTGTCCGGTGGACTCCAAGGCTGGATTCAAGATGAAGAAGACCTGAAAGCAGAAGGGACAGTGTTCACAGTCACTTGCCAGTGACGCGAGGCCAGGAAGATGGATGCCCACGGAAGTCGGGTGATTTCAGGTGAACAAGGGTGTTTTGACTCTTCAGCCACGAGGTCCAGGAGGCGTCGAGGACGATCAGGAGCTGGATTCGGAGTGTCCCACGAAGTCTGAAGCTTACTGAGGTGTCAAGACTTATGTATCAATGGGGTAACCCGATAGGCCACTGGACTTGGGTATATAATGTTACCAAAAAGGTAGTCACAGTGGAAATTATTTACATTGTATTGACAACCAACATATGGAGAAATACGAGAGAATATGACCAAAACATATATCATACAATAAAGGTTACTGATTTAATCAATTCGAAAGACATTTGTCAACAGATCAAGGATTCAATGCAAACATTGTATTTAGACAATTCAAAAATTTAAGAAAATATAGGTGCAAATAAGGTGGGGTGCCAAGTGGTGAGGAATAGGATAAGTGCAAGTGATTGTGCAGTGGAAAGGTGGTGTATGTATAAACATCAACATACAATGATCAGAACCTATCCAGCCAGATTTCTGGCACAAACAGTCAATGTATGCTGGAAATTAATAGTACGTGGGCCTGTGCGGCTCCTATGGGATATGGGAGACAGAAACGGAAAAGAAACGCTAACGTCTAGAAAACCAATGGTCGATGAGAAAATTACAATCTGTTAAGATTCAAGTACTCGCAAGAGGTAAAAAACCTTTGGTCCAAAGATCTCTAAAAGGCACTGTGACGTCAATGCGTTGGCACTAGGTCCATGAATGACCTGTGCTGAGAAACATGGAGGAGAAGGGAAATAGAGCCTTAATTAAAACAAAATAAAGAAATAACGAGGCGCATGAATTCATAAACCATTGGTTTTCTAGACGTTAGCGTTTCTTTTCCACTTAGGGGTCGAAACGTCGACTTGTTCCCTCTGATCATCTCAAACTTGATGACAGTGAATCATTAACTGCATCTTTCTGTTTATGATTTTACATTGACTGTTTGTGCCAGAAATCTGTCTGGATAGGTTCTTATCATTGTATGTTGATGTTTATACATACACCACCTTTCCAGTGCACAATCACTTGCCCTTATCCTATTCCTCACCACTTGTCACCCCACCTTATTTGCACCTATATTTTCTTAAATTTTTGAATTGTCTAAATAAGTTTGCATTGAATCCTTGATCTGTTGACAAATGTCTTTTGAATTGATTAAATCAGTAACCTTTATTGTATGATATATGTTTTGGTGTTGTCATATCCTCTCGTATTTCTCCATATGTTGGCTTACTGAGGTGTCGGCAACTGCATTGGAGCCAACAAGCCTTGGCAACAGCAAGTCTCTTGGAAATTGAAGAAAGTCAGCGGTGCAGACCAGCAAGGTCTGAGGGACTCAGCCAGCAAGGGTAAGTGAGGGCAGGCCTGGAGCAACCAGGGGAGCCCTTTGGTTCGATGAGAAAGCCTTCAGGGGACCCACAAGCCAACGGGCAAGGGATCGCGAAGACGCCTCGTGAGGATTCACTTCACAGGAGCCCACGGTCACTCGGGATGAGGTAGGCCTCTGATTTTCGAGGGAAATCCTGCTGGAGGCTTGGACCACACGTGGTCCAATGCACAAGTTCGTAGAACGTCGTGAAGGGGTTGCACTCGACAATAGTGCACGGTACCCGGGTATTGCTATTCCTCGTCACTCGTGGGGTCCACTCGCCTCCGCTCTGCTGGGGACTCACAATGGCCGTCGGGAAGTCAGGAAATCCACTTCCGGGGCTGCAGGGACTTCGGACTCCAGCGGGAGCGGGAAAGTTTGCAACCGTTGATTCAAGTTTTTGGTGCCTGCCAAGCAGGGTAGTCACTCCTTGACTCCAAGGGAGATTCTTCCGTCTTCCAAAGGTAGTGGAACGTCGAAGGACCAGGATTCTTCTTGTAAAGCGTCGTCCAGGGATATCTAACTTGCAATGGCAAGGGTTCCATATCTTATACTAAAAGAAAGAGAGGGACTAGCTCTATGACCACTCCTCTGGGAGGGTCAGGTTGGGGGGGTTACACCCACTTCCCTTTGTCCAGTTTCGCGCCAGAGCAGGGACAGGTAGCCCCTGAACCGGTTTGAGCTGGCATATGCACAGAGGAGCCTACTGCTCCCCCAGTGCAGGACTTCAAAGTACTCTAGGAGTGCACCCACCCAGCCCCAATACACTAAATCCTGTCTGGAAGGTGGTGACACCTCCCTGTGACAGGATGCCTGTTGTTGGGCCTCCTCCACTGTGAGTTTCAGTCAGCAGCAGGAGGGCAGCCCAGTGTCTGTGCTGGTGGCATCCATTTTGTGATGCCAGGGCTCTTTCAGATTTCTACCGTGTTTCCACAGTGAGTACATGTCGTCCCCTCTAGAAGGGTGGGATCATACTTGTGTGGGGGTATGATTCCAAGTTGTTTGACATCAAACACAACATGTTTTGATGCAGTCATTCCAAAGTTAGCATTTACCGGGAGGTTATAATGCACTTAAGAGTATATGGTTTAACCGCATCCACAAACAGCCATAGAGAATAGACTCTGCCAGCTGCAGAGGGGTCCTGCTCATGCAGAGGCACCCCCTCACATTGTAAACCAAGCACCCTGCCCTCAGGATTGATAGGGCCTGCCTTAGGGGTGACTGATAGGTTAATTTGTGTGTGTATGGTGAGATATAGGAACCTATACCTCAGTGAGGAGTGCTAACACTACCTCACCCAGGCTGCTGTAGCAGGCCTGTGGTGTCAGATTTAGTCTGCTTCCCAGGGGTGGCATAATAAATGCTTCAGCCCCTGGTAGGCCTGTGAAGTACCTATGCCCTTGGTACCTAAGGTACCATATACTAGGGGCTCATAAGGTACCACAGTATCCAATCACTATTGCATCTAATATGCACTCCAAGTTGTTTAGATAGAACAGAGAGACTGGTGCCCTGATTAGCAGGGACCCAGCCAGACTATAGCCAGAAATCAGTGTTAACATCAGAAAAAAAACGTGGGGGCAACATAAGTGCAGATCCTACTCTCCTACAATTACTAGGACCCATCATGACGGGCGTTCATGAAAATGCAAGAGATCTCCGCTAGGACAGGGAATATCCCTAAATACGGTAGGCAGAGCACATTTGCCTTGGTGGAAGTAAAGAACTCTACCAATGGCGATCACTGGGAAAATGAAACATGATGGGGGAACCTTGCAAGGTACGTGGAGGGGCCCCCTTCTGACTCAATCGGGAGCTCTCCGGACAGAGTACTGTGCTGAGGGGGCCTGCTGGAACTTAGAGGGCCCCCGGCCCACTGGGGCTGCAGGGGTCCGTATTACACCACTGATGGCGATGGTAATGACTCCATCCTCCGATATATAATAAATCAGAAGGTTAAATCTTTAACCAGGGTGAAACTGGATGGTGTGTCTGACAAGCGATCCATTGCGGTTAGCCTCAAATTGGGCTTGGATACTGGTATACCACGACCATCGACTATCATTGGCACTTTGTGCCACTTTTTCTTCTTAAAACTCCAATTCACCAATTTGGATACTTGTCATTTAGACCTCATTTTGTGTATTTAATTTTACTCTATTTTTCTAATATAGTTTGGGATTTTTATTGTTTTGACCTTATATCTGTTTTAATGCTGTGTAAAAACTTTACACATTTCCCTCAGTAAAGCCTGTATGCTGTGTGCCATAGCTACCGAGGGCTGAGCTCAGGTTAATTTAGTGACTTTGAAACTTCTCCTTGATAAGGGTTGTGATTATTTCTTGGGGTGGGTAGTCACCACCCCAAATAAATATCCAGTTTATACAGCATGTATTATTAAACTTGGTCTGCAACAGTAAATAGAAATATGAAACTGCTACTGTTTCCTGCACATTTACATATACTTGGAGTTCACAAATAATTTAGGCAGTATTTTCACCATTTGGAGGATTACTTTTGGGAATAACATCAAATAACTTTTTTGTGCAATCACAGATGTCTCCATGGAAATCTGTCAAAGATGCAGATATCCCATGCGGATGTCAAACAGATGTGTTTTCCTTGAGCATTAGGTGCACCTGTTTTTGAGGTGCAAACGTATTGTAATTTTTCTTTTTTTTCCTCTGGAGGAAAAATATATTTTTCATAGAGAAACTTTTTTCCCAAATCTCATTTTTCACGTCCATTTTGCTCCCTAAGAAACATACAGACCAAATAAGGTTTGTGACTACCCACCACCTCGCAAGTGGCCACTCATCTCCATTAGTTTGAACTTTCTGCCTGGAAAAACAGACTTAAGTATATTGTCCTCAGTGAGAAATTGATTTTTCAGCAAAAAAATCCAAAACCATGATTCGCCAATTTTACTTTCTCTGCACATGACTTCAATTTAGGTGTTCATAACATTTTTGAATGAGACCTCTTAAGCAGAGTCAAGGTCAGATCAACTTATTTTCTGCTGAATTAAAACAGTTTTGAACTCACGGTTTATTTTGTTTACTTACGCCAGATATTATGACCGATTTTCTTGTCCAATTTTTTGTCTACTTTTCTTTTTTCCCATTCAAGTCTGTCTTTTTTTTAGTCTAGCTAGGACAGTTCCAGTGTGAGATGGCTCAATGGATTTGGGAATGACATCTAATTTTTTTGTAGATGTACTTAATAGTTGAGCATTGACATACATTATTTTTTTCTATTTTTCCATTTCACAGATACTGGCATTGTTTTTCCTGATTTGAATTACAACTGTCTATTAACTTTTACAATTTTAATTATTTGTATACATTTTTCAACTGGCTACAATAAAGAGCACCACAGCAAAACTGTCTCAAGCCCACTCAATCTAATTAAAGTTCCCACAGTTGGAAGGCTTTGATATAAATACAAAAGCCAAGAATAATATCAACTTGTAATTAATACCCCTTCTCCCAAAATAGAACCAATTTAAGGGTAAAAAAGGGAAAAGAGTTGTGGTTGTTGGGTTTATTTAATGATCACAATCAGTGCATAGAGTGGGGGGTCATTTTGTCCATAACTAGAAACTCAGTGACAGATAAGATCTGCAGCATGACAGAGGGTGTGATGTTTCCTGTTGTTCTATTGGGGTGCCATTACTTGTTGTTCTCATAATGGAGGTGGTAATGTAAAAGTTTAAATGCTCTTTATTGAGGGGGGACAGATGTATTCAAATTTTGAGGCATAATCCTCTAGTGATTGTCAATGTAGTGAATTTGTGATGAGTGTGTGTGAGCTGTTCCATGGTAATGCCTGCCACATTCTGCTGAACCAAAGTGCTATGGGGGTAGGTCTTCTCTTTTCCCCAAAAAGTGAAATCAGCTGTCTAGCCGCCATGTGTGTATGGCCTAATTTATGTGAGGTTGTATACTCTAGCTCATCTGGCATTGTCGCAAACAGCAGGAGTTCTGGGGTTTCTGGAACTAGGTATCCAAGAATACCCTTAATGTGACACAGGACCTCCTTCCAGTATATTTGTATTACCGTACCTGACCACCAATTGTGCAAGAAAGTCCCTCTTTCCTCCTCCTCGCAGTCAGGTTTTGTTGACAGTGGCATGGAGTATGAGGTTTATGCGTACTAGGGTCAGGTACCACTATTACATGTGTTTATGCACTACTTCCCTTTTTCAGACTATCCAGCCACAGCCACTCCCATTTATTGTTTGCCAGTCTCTTCCCAGATCCGTCCCAGTTCCAATTCACAACAGTATGTATTTTCTTGCCTGTCTGCTATTTTGTAATGTATGTTATGAGTTGGAAATCAAGCCTCTGGTTCGCAAGAAATTGTTTATCAGCTTTTCAAAGGTTGTCAGGGTGGGTTTGCAGAAGCTATGTTTGTAGAGTGCAGCACCTAGTGGTTTAGTTTGACAACGCTATGGTTGCTTTGCTTCAGAAGTCTTATATTCCTACATCAGAGCAATTTTCAGAGGACAACCTGGTGGTCTTACTAAAGGAAGTGCAGGCTCTCTTGTCCAAAGGGGCCTTACAGAGGGTACCGGGCGTAGAAATATAAAGACTGGTTGGTATTCCTGTTATTTCTTGGTACCGAAAAAGGATGGAGACCTTCGTCCTGTTTTAAAACCTACATCCTCTTAATGCCTTCCTGGGGAAGGACAAATTTAAGATGCTCACATTGGTCCAGATTCTGTCTGCAATGAATTGGGGTGAATAAATGGTCGCCCTGGACCTGCAGGAGGCATTTTTTATTTTCTCATCCTTATGTCCAACAAAGGTACCGGTGGTTTATGATAGGCTGGGAACATTTCCAATTTGCCTTGCTCCAATTCAACCTTACCAGTACCCCTTAGGTGTTCACAAAAGTGATGGTGGTGATTGCGGTACATCTTCCTGGGTCTAGGATAGCGGTTTTCACCTACCTCAATGACTTGCTGCTGAAGGGAGACTCACATCAGTCAGTTGTAGACCACTGCCAGATGACAGCAAACTTCTTTCATCTTGAAGGGTTCACAATCAGCGTGCCAAAGTCACACCTCACTCCTTCGCAGAGACTTCCTTCTATAGGAGCCATTCTGGATGTAGTGCTGTTCAGGGCCTTCAAGCCATTTCAATGTGTCCAAGACATTCGGGCTATGATCCTGATGTTTCAGCTTTGGTCTGGGATCTCAGTGGGAGTGACTCTGAAGCCTCCTAGCCAATTTGCCTCCTTCATACTGCTTGCCAACTGTGCTAGGTGGCAGCTACGGTTTGTGCAGTAGGTTCTGAAGTTTCATTGGCTCATCAGCAGGGGAACCTTTCAGATTCTATCCAGGTTTCGGAGAAGATTGCAAAAGATCTGCAGTGGTTGCTTTTGGGCCATATCTCCCTTTCCTACCTAAAGTTGACGGTGATGCATTGCTGGCTTGGAGAGGTCATCTGGGAGAAATGGAGATTAGAAGATGTTGGCCTCACATGAAACCCTGACTCCACATCAGTATGTTGAAGTTGTGGACCATCTGCATGGTGTTGGAGGCCGTCCTGCCATCCACCAAGGGGAGACTGGAGCAGGTTCTCACGAACAAATCTTCCGCCATGTGGTACTGCAATAAGTATGATGGGTTGGGCCCCTGTGTCCTGTACCTAGAGTGTCTTCAGCTCTGCAACTGGCTGAACTGTCAGGGCATATCATTTGGTGTGATCTTTGAATGCTTGTGGGGGACGTGCCAGCTGATGGCACCTGACAGATCACATATGGTGACTTTGTCCCGAGAAAATGCCGGGCATTGTCCAATAATGGAGAGAACCCTGGCTAGATCTTTTCACCACTGCCAAGAACTAGGATTGTCATAGCTTTTTCACTCTGAACCTCCCAAAAAGACTCTCTTTGGGAGACTCATTCAGGCTAGAGCACAGCACATGCTTCTCCTTCCCGAGTTCTGAAGAAGATCAACAACGACCTAGCCCAAATCATCCTAGTAACTCCAGATTGGGCAAGGAGAGTGTGGTATCCGGAACTTTGGGGCATGAGCATCTGTCTCTGATCAGGCTTCCTCTTCAGGACAATGTTGAATCAGCAAGACTGGGTTCAATCTTCATCTCCATGCTTGGAGATTGAGTAGTGGCTGTTGGCTGCATTTAACCTGCCTCACGAGGTTGTTGAGGTACAGCAGCACCCAGCTATGGCTCTAAGCATGAAGTAACAATTTACTCTGACCATACGAAACTACGTGTCTTGCGTTCAGCAAAATCATTGTCCATAAGGAAGCTATGCATGACAATGTTCTTTAACTAACATGAATTTGATAGGATGTTCTAACCTGAAGGAAAGAATTTCAAAGCAGATGTACTGTTTCATCCTAGGCAATTTGGCCAGAGCTATGACAAACCGCAAAAATTGTTATTTATCATTACAGAGGGGTCTTTTATTGACTTGGTGATAGGTGGTGACTTTCATCTTCAAGAATGGAAGAAAACGAGAATCTGGATAGAATTGATGGTCATGGGCCACTTCTTGCATTGATCAAGAAGGTATTTTCCAAAGGGGAAAATGAGTGAACTAACCCACTCGTTTTTTGCAAGAAATTGCATTGTTATGACCTTAGTCCAACACATTGCATGCCTTCATGATTTACCACCAATCATTATCAGTGCTAGAGGCTTAGAGTTTGTATTATGGTTTTAAATATGGTTGTGCATGTCTGTTGATATGGACAACTGTTTCTTGTCTGCCTTTGGTCCCCAAGTTGATGGGCACACAGAAAATTTAAACCTGTGAATGGAACCGTATTTACATTTTCTCATGGCAACTGTCCTTAAAGATTATTGCCGCTCTTGATCTTGCTGAATATTTTGATAATAGCATGCCGCAGAAATCTACCGAGTTATTCCACTTTTATTGCTTCACTGGGCAAAATCCTAAAATTATACAACTTGAACTGTCCTGGAAACCCAGCACCCCGGTACTTACCCACCATGAACAACTGAAAGGCAATTAGGAAGCTGTTCAACAAAATCTAGAACAAGCCAAAAACCAATCCAAGTGGCAAGTTGACAGCCATCGCTAGTCTGGCCATTGCCAGAAGGAGATCAAGTGTGACTTTCCATGAAACACTTAGGTTTGAAAGACCATTAAAGTTTCATCCTGTTTTTTTTTACCTTACAAAGTACTCTGTAATCCTGTGACAGCTGAATTAGATTTTACTGCTGCTGCATCCGTTCACTCAGGTTTTCATGCGTTACTCTTGAAATTATATAGCAACAACACTTCAGGTGCTGTATCCCGCGTCTACTAGAGGCGGATGGATACATGGTGTATGAATTATGGGTTGTACTCCATTCTAAACGAGTTGCTGGTTGAATGTTTTATCTCCATTGGGAAGGTTACCGCACAGAAGGTTGTTCAGATGCAAAAGGGCCAACAGTACCAAGGTGAGTATCAGTTGGCTCATTCCCTTTTGCCCTGTAGAATTTTACCGGGCAAGGAAGGGTGGAGCAGCTTTTAGGGGTTTTCTTCCACAATTGCCCATTGTTCACCACCAAAAATTGTTGCTTGTCTCAGTGCTCTGTTTGGAATTGCGATAAAGAACGAGGGTCAACTGTCTGGTTCCCCACATCATTTTCCATAGAGAGCCTGGGCATCTGAAATCATTGCAAAGAAACTTCCTGGACACCCAGCAAGGCCAAAAGAGGAGAAAAAGAGCAAAGAAACAATTTACTCCCCAAACTTCAGCAAGGCAGGGCAATTTGATTGGGGGCATTTTGGGGCAGAATGTAATTTTCTGGCCTTTAGGCAAGACTGGAAATATAAAATTCAATCATAAACACATTACCACTTAGAAGTGTGAAAGAATAAAGCAAGATAAATCCATCAACTCCCCTGCCCTTGTGAAGGTCAAGAATGGAGTCTAAAAGCACCCTTGCAGTCGTTGGACACGGATGAAAGGGGCTGTGGACACCTTGGAAGCACTAAACCACCCCAGTGTAAAAATGATAAAAGTGTAAGTGACCTCTCCCACACTTAAGCAGTGGGGGAAGTTGCTGTTAGATTGAGAGTGGGGGGTTGAAACATTCCTGAAATAGTAAGAAATTAGTCCTTTGTGAGGTTTAAGACAGCAGCCAGTGACAATGCTGCTGATATAATCAAGCATTGAATGAGAATTGTTGGTTCTCATTTCAAAATAGTAACATACAGACATGCTGACAAATGAGCCATGCTCAATAGACAGCTTTTTTTTTTACATGTGTTTCTAAAACGGATGAATGGAAATATATCAAACCAACAAAATGTGTCAAATATCAAATACACGCACTATGTAGCTCTTAAGTATGGTGCACTTTCATTCATCCTTTTTTGTTTTTCATGGCTAAGGTTAGTTCCTCTTTAAAACTGAAAAACTGTTGTTTTTTGCAAATCCTGTGTAACATTGTTTACATTTTTGTATTGTGTTTTAACAAACTTTAGTATATATCACTGAATAGGGGACAAAGTGATTAATGATGCAAAATGGGGTTTGCTTTGATTATTGCGTCCACCTAAATTATTGAAGCTCAAATGCTTCCACTGCAACATGTATAATGCTCATAAGCCTATTATTGCACAAACTACAAAACATTCTATGATTCCTAATTAAGTCACAGTTAGCCTGTCTATGGAAAGCAAGTCATATGCCATTTGTAAATTCTGAACAAGATTGCCCATTTTTTAATGGTGAGTACCGTAACTGTATAGTTTGTTCTTTGTATTCTCATATAGCCTCCTTCCAGAAACAATGATTGGCAGTGTCTGTTGCATCACTCCATTGGTATATTACCGACAAATTCTTGGTGATGTGCTGCTGAAGGACAGAACATGTATGCAAAATACAGGTAAAGTAGCAACAGGTATTGTAATATATAATCCCCAAATTTTCTCTGAACCTGTTTGGAAACCAAATATTGGTGTAGTCATCATTCTAGAGAGGGTTTTGATGTTTTGTGTTGCAATGCTTTGCGGGTTGAAATTGGTATTTAACATTGAAAGGATGAGCAGGTATCTGGAATAAAAGAATGTTAGGTTTACCAAACAGAGTCCTGTCATCTATAAGAAGCCATTGCAGCAGGCGTTTCAATTGGCAATGAGGATTAAAAGAACTTTCAAGTTTGATAAGAATTGGGAAGCCCTTGATAGAGACTTCTAACTACAGACTCCTCACCTTGAGAATGTTCCCCAAACGCCAGGCGGGATCTGGAAATTTTTGATAGCAATTCCCTTGTGCATCGGTTGGTGGCATTATGGGACCCTGTTACTGATTTCTCCCATTCCGACGTGACGTCAGGGACTTTATTTCTGCACCACCTCCGCATGCAGACATCAGTTATTTTCTTCCCACGCCTTACAACACAGGTTCGGAGCTCATTGAATCCTCTCTACACTGCCAAAGATTTCTTTTCCTCAAAGAGTTTTTCCATTGTTCATTACATCCTCTCCTAAAAAGATTGGCTTTAAGCCATATAGTGATTGCAACAGCTAGATTATGGTGACAAACACCCGCAATGTCTTTCTCTTTTGCCGCGGCTCCAGGCACAACTCTGAACTGTGCAACTGCTGCACCACAATGAACAAAAAGGTAATCTCCGACCGCAAAGCCAAACATGCTATTGCTGAACTTAGGAGAAAGTCAAAGAAGACTTGGTCTTGGTTGAAGTCGAATGCGCACTCTTGTTCCTGAGGTTGATCTTGCAACCAATCATTGTTGAAGATGCGCACTTGAGGTAAGTCTAAGAAATGAAAAAACGCAAGAGGTTTAAACACCCCTTCATCCTGACACTCCCACTGCTGAGTCGCGTGACGCCCTGGGCACCACTAGGCCACAGAACCGGTCCTCTGTTTCAAACCTGATTGTGATGCTTGTCCCGATGTGCCAAGACTTCCCTGGGCCATTGGAAAAGCCTCAACAGCTCCATGAGCTCAAGCAGACCGTAGACAACAACTTTGGTGCTCCACCAGATCCCTCTGGAGAGCCTTTGGGTTCTAAGGATATGTGGTGATCTCCCGTCAGGTTACCACCAGTGGATCTGTCCCGACCCCCAATTGCGCCACTTGCCTTGCTTCAAGGCTGGCCCCTTCTCCGAGCCCAGTTCCACTAAATTCAGATCCAGCACCATGCCTGATACTGCATTCTGCGCCGCGGCAGACACCGCAACCCCAGGTCTCAACTTCGGCTCTGATGTCACTGATGCAGGAGTTAATAGTTTTGTCAGACTCTGAGGGTCATAATCCTTGCCCCACAAGGTCACAGCCTTATCACCTATTCTCCTTCACAGACCATGAAACATTGCATCACTGATTGATGATGATGATAACAGTGGCACCCCGATGATGATGAGAACATTTAACTGGATTTGCTGGATGTCAGTAGGCTGAACACCTCACCATACATTGGTTTATCGTCCCCAAAGCCAGGTATGGCGTCGGAGGAGTCTGCCGCCTTTGTAAAGGCCATATGGTGAGTGGCAGAAGTGTTGGACCTCAACCTGTCTACCACAGAGGTGAAAACAAGTGTCTTGATAGATGTGCTTAACCTTGAGCAAACAAATCAGGAACCTCTTCTGACTTTTAATGAAGCCCTCATGGATGTCCAGGTGAGCACATTGACAAAGCCAGAATCTTGTCTGCCAATTAATAGGCAAGTAGCAAGGAGATCCAGGCTTTCTTCTCCATCATCCTACTTCTGAGTGCTTGGTGGTGCAGGTGTATGCGAGTCGCCTTAACTGAAATGCCTTCCCAACAATGCCATCTGATAGGGAATTGAAGTGAATGGAGACATTCACCAAACTGATGTTTTGTTCTGCCAGTGCTGCACCTAGGTCTGTCAATGTATCTTGCCAACGAGGCAGATACTCGCATGCATTGTGGGACAGAGTAGCATATATCTTGCTGTCCCAGATGACATCCTTCCAACTCTACAGTCTCATCATGGATGGTCGGGTTGCGGCAAAGCATTCCATTAATTCAGGCTTGAACACAAAAGACTATCTGGGTAGGACATTTGGAACAAGTGTGGTGCTTTGGCGACACGCCTGAATTCGCTCCACGGTTTTCGCTAAAGATGTTCATCAGTCCTTGATGGACATGATCTTTGACGACTCTAGGCTGTTTGAAGCAAAGGCAGATTCGGCCTCAGAAAAATTCAAAGAGAACAAAGCCACTGCTCGCTCCCTAGCTCTAACCCTGCCAGTTCGGCAAATGTCCCAACAACTTTGCTCCTTTCAAACCTTCTGAAGGGGATCCCAACAGTGGCAGTGCTAGAACGAGCCTCAGCAACAACTGACCTCTCAGTCCTTTTGGGTAGAGGTCAGGGATCAAGCCAACAGCCTTCAGGCGACATTCCAGCCCTAGCCCTAGCCCCCTCCACCCTTTGCTGCTGTAAAACCACTTTAATTAGCACTTGGCAGCTCACGATCACCTCCCCGTGTGAAGGAGTATCCAAGCCCACCAATAGGTGCTTCAAAGTGTAGATCATGGTTGCATCCTACCAATCCTGTCATTTCCCCAGGGCATACCTCCAACACCACAACACCTCGGAGGTGACCACATGTCTATACTCCACAGAGAAGTTCATGTCTCTTGGCCAAAGGAGCAATAGGGAGGGTGCTGCATCACAGATTGTGACTGACTGTTATTCCCTGGTACCAAAAAAGGATGAAGGCCTTCACCCCATCCTCAATCTTTGCCCTCTTCCTCTGAACTTCGTCCTCTAGAAGGACAAGTTAAAAATGCTCATTCTGGCCCAAGTCCTACCTACCCTGGACCCAGGAGACTGGATGGTCGCATTTGAATTACAGGACGCCTATTTTCACATGTCCATCCTGCAATCCTACAGACATTACTAGTGGTTTCAGGAAGAGTGATTTGAAGTCTCCGTACTCCCCTCTGGCCTTACGAGTGCACCTCAGATGTTCTCTGAGGTGATAGTGCTGGTGGCAGCACATCTATGGAGGTTGGTAATATCAGTCTTCTCAAACCTCATCGACTGGGTACTGAAGGTAGGTTTGCCTCAAGCAGTCATAAGCTTCTTCTAGAAAATGGTCGACCTGTTGATATTGTTGGGTTTCGCCGTCAAACCTGAAGTCAAACCTGAACTCCTTCACAACTCTTCCCCTTCATCGGGGCCATCCTGGTTACTGTGCTCTTCCGGGCCCTCCCTCTGCCTCGAGCTAAGGATAGTGAGAGCGGTTCTGAGGCTCCTGGACCCTTGGCCTCCTTCTTGTGGACCACGCCAACTGGCACATGCAGCTCTGCAGTGGGATCTGAAATCTCAGTGGGCTCAGCACAAAGGAGACTTGTCAGAATCTCTCCAGGTGTCGAAGGAGACTCTCTCCCTATTCCGACCCCTCCCAGAGCTAACATTTGTCTCAAATGCATCATTGCTGGGTTGGGGAGGTCTTCTGGTAAAGGTAGAGACCAAAAGAGTCTGGTCTCCTGCGGAGAATCACCCCCATATCAACTTGCTAGAATTGTGAGCAATTTACTTGGCGCTGAAGGCGTTCCATCAGACCATCAAGGAGATGGTTACAGGTCCTCACAGACAACACAACTGCCATATGGTACTGCAACAAACAGGGCAGCGTGGGTCGTGGTTCTTATGTTAGAAGGCTCTTCCTCTCTGCAAATGGCTAAACACTCAGAGCATCTTCCTGGTTGCACAACACACGGCGGGACAGTACAACAGTACATAGTGGATCACAAATGGCAGCTGCACTTGGAAGGGATATAAGGCATCTTCCAACAGTGGGGAAAACCCTGGCTCGAGCTGTTCCCCACTGCAGAGAATGCACAGTGTCCAAACGTTTGCATGTTAGGGTTCTTAAGATTGTTCTGTCTTGGAGATGCCTTTTGCCTGAACTGGGGACCTCTCCTGCTAAGAGCACTGAAAAAGAAGAAAAACTGGCCCAAATCATACAAGTGGCACTACACTGGATGAGGAGAGTCGGGTACCCGGAACTTCTGATGGATACATCTGCCTGTGGATTCCTCACCTTTTGAATATACCCCATGAGCAGCATTCCCCATACACTTTTCTTCATAGCTCTCCCACGCCGACGAGGACGTCACAATACCATGGCTTCATACGTGCCATAAGAAGGCCTCATAGGTGGGCTGACGTCAGATCCCCATTTTCCACGCCGTCTACGCGTAATGGTTTTTCCAGGCTCTCCTTTTTAGGGGAGATTTATTCTGCTCCGTGGGTGCAACTTTGTGGCGGGTGAAGATGTCTCTGCCGAGAAACTCTAGTTTTAATCACTGCGGGGAATGCGGCGGTCTGATGTCCATCCCTGACCTGCATAAAGACTGTCTGTGGTGTTTGTCTTCTGACCATGATGTGGGAGCCCGCTCATCATGTCGCCAGATGAATCTGAAGGCCTTGACAGAAAGGAAGGCGTAGCTGTTCATGGCGAAGTCAAAGAGGCAGACAAGAGGTGATCAGAGGTTAAGAAAACTTAAGAAGAAGCAGTGTCATGGTCTCGACTTTGTTCTTCAGATCCAAAACCTCAGGCAGAAAGAGAACCAACTCCATCTCCGAGGATGTCTCTGGCTTCATCCTTGGCTCCAAGGTCGATGACTCCGACGGAAGGGCGTTTACTGGAGCCGGATTTGGATCCAGAGGACCATCCACCACCTCTGACGCCAGTGCCATCGAACCAAGAGCAGGAGTATATAACGTTAACGACTCTTGGATGCGATCCTTTCTGAATGCTATGTTTAGCATTTTTACAAGGGCTGTGACTCAATCCGGTGTGCCTGTGGGCCCCATGGTTCCACTTTCATATTCTCTCAGAGGATTTCTTGTCCATTGCTTTCGCAGGCACCTTTTATGCCTTTTGTGCCCATGACTCCATGGGCCTTGGCCTCTACAGGTGCCAAGACAGCCGACATGTTGCCACTACAGGAAGGGTGAGAGTCTTTTAACGCCACATGAACCCTGATTGGCGCCATCTGGATCCAAACTGACGCTGCGTCATTTGGATCTGAACTGGTGCTGCGTCATTTGGATCTGAACTGACGCTGCGTTGTCCGGATCCGACTTCTCTGCTCCGACCATCTTCTGATCAGCCTATGGCGGAAGTGCCAAAGCCATCGCCTCCTCAAACAAGAAAAGTACAAAATGCTGACCCTAGCACAGGTTCTTCTTGCACTGGTCTTGGAAGACTAGATGGTGCCGATCAATTTACAGAATGCGTATTTTCACATTCCCATTCTGAAATTGCATCAGAGTACCTTCGCTTTATGGTGGGGTCTCAGCATTATCAGTTTACAGTCCTTCTGTTCGGCACCGTGGGTCTTCACAAAAGTGGTGGAGGAACATCTCAAAAGATCGAGGATACCTGTAGTCCTGTATCTAGGAGATTGTCTGCTCAAAGCGAAGTCGCCAAAGATGGTGTTGCACCATGTGCAGCTGACAACGCCACTGTTGTTCAGCTTGGAATTTTCAGTAAATGTACCCAAATCTCACCTGAAGCCTTCTCAGCACAACCTGTTCATAGGGGCAGTACTGGACTCTACAGTGAGATGTGCTTTCCCACCTCTTCCGAGGATTCAGGACATTTAGGCTATGATTTTGCTGTTTCAGAATGGAGCTTTTGTTCCAGGCCTGAAGGTCTTTTGCCTGCTCGGTCAATTAGCTTTCTTCATTGTGTTGGTCAACCATCCACGCTGGCATATGAGGGCTCTTCCGTGGTGCCTCTGCAGGCAGTGGTTTCAACACAACGGAGATCTCGAGAAATTGGTCAAGATCTCCGGTGACACTAGGGCGAATCCGCAATATTGGGATGTGTCCGGCAACCCGCCTCAAAGGAAGCCACTTCACTCTCCTCCTCCAGTGGCCATAGTGATAACGTATACCTCCACTCTAGGTTGGGGAGCTCATCTGGGGGATTTGGAGGTCAAAGGTCTTTGTCTCCTGAGGAAAGACTGTTGCACATCAATCTTTTGGAATTGTGGGCGATACGTCTGGCTCTCAAGGCCTTCCTACCTTCCCTTTCATGGTCAATCAGTTCAGTTCTTAACGGACAATACTACCGCAATGTGGTATATCAACAAACAGAGAGGAGTAGGGTTGTATCTACTCTGCAGAGCAGCTCTGCCACTTTGATTCTAGACTCAGGCCCATCAGATTTGAATCTTTGCAAATCACTTGGCCGTTCTGAACAGTCTCAGACAGCAGTATTCGGCCCATCACGACTGGCGTCACCATCCTAAAGTGATACAGCACATTTTCAGGATGTGGGGGATTCCTCGGTTTGACCTGTTTGCATCTCACGAGAACGCACACTACCCGTCGTTCTGCAGACTCCAGTATCCAAAGCAGGGAGCGTTGGGGACAGATTTCAGTTAGATTAGAGCTTCCGTCTTCTTTACATGTTTTCCCCCATACCTATGATTTATCGGGTTTTGAGGAAGAATTGCCAAGTCATATTAATAGCCCCGGATTGGCCGCAAAGGGTGTAGTACACGGACCTTCTTTATCTCTCATTCTGCCCTCCGCTCCGTTTCCCTCTCAGGGCAGACCTCCTCTAGCAATCGCAGGGGCAGGTTCTACACTCTCACTTCCAGAGCCTGCACCTTCATGCCTGGAGAATGAACTGGGCAACCTGAGTTCTTTCTCTCTCCCACCTGGTGTGGCGGTCTATGCTGGCAGGTGTGCGAAATTCGTTAAATGGTGTGGACAGAAATCAATTGATCCTCTGAAAACCCATTTATCAGATGTTTTAAGTTTTTCGCTATCCCTGGCTCAGCAAGGTTGCTTTGTTGCAACTGTTAAAGGTTATCTATCTGCCTTATTGGCATTTCTTTGATTGCCAGATCAGCCTTCACTTTTAAAGACCCCTATAGTTATGAGATTTATGAAGGGGCTCATTAATAAGTTTCTTCCCACTCCGTTTATAATGCCCCAGTGGGATCTTAATCTTGTGCTTACGTTTCTTATGGGTTCTCCTTTTGAACCTTCACATATTTGCCCATTAATGCTTCTTACCTTTAAAACTATATTTTGAGTTGCTATTACATCTGCTAGAAGGGTGATTGAGTTGCAGGCCCTTAGTTCTAAGCCTCCCTTCACATCCTTCCATACGGATAAGATGGTGCTGAGGACCAGAGTTGCTTTCCTGCCTAAGGTGGTCAGACTTCCTGGTTTCGACCGATTCGAATGTTTACCGACATCTAACAACCAATCAAAATTGCACTCGCGCACGGTGTGCGAATCGCACCGTGCGCGCACGGTTAAGAACCTGAAAAAACCATAAAAAATAAATACATAACTTAGCATTTAAAAAACCGTACAAATTCACTGAAAAAACCATAGGTTTCACACACGTTATAGTTACGAATTAGCATTTAAAAAACCTTGCAAATTCACTTAAAAAACCATAGGTTTCACACATGTTATAGTTAGCTGGACATTTCACTCTTAAAAAACCAATGAAATTCCCCCGTTACAGTTTGTGCAGGCAACTATAACTCACGCGACCGCAATCCTCTACTGATGACGTCAGATATTACATCACTGATGACATATGTGTCTTTATGAAAAATAAATATTTGTAATATATGTATAGCTAAAGATTAATGGGTAAATAAGTGTCTAAATACAGTGATGTAATATCTGGCGTCATCAGCAGAGGATTGCAGAGGATTGCTGAACGTAGCCAGCACTAGCACTTTAAATATGTGGCTCTGTGAGCACAACGCTGTCATGTGAACAAGGCTCTAGGAGAGCCGAAACGTTATGGCCGTCGCTCTGGGCAAATAAATGAAAAATTGCACCTTAAACTGGTTCGTTTACTAACTTTGCAAGCGTCAGCAGGATTATCGAAGCTGGTGGAGGTGGTTATTTTGATATATGCGATCGTTGTTGGTTTCACGCGATCCACACACGGAACCCTCTCTGACTTCTGGTCGGCGTCAGGAAAGTGAAACTGTTTCCAGGTTTACCCGGATGTGCATGCTCCCGGAAGGAAGAATTGGCGTCTGACCCCCCGCAATACCGTCATCGGCAGGACTGTGGATACGGACTGCAAAGAAACGTGACGGAGGAGGCCCTATCTAGCTGTGGTCGGACGATACGGCAGGAAAAGGACCGGAGACTCCATCCAATCTATTATTGAGGTATCGGGGGAGTTGAGAGTTTTGGTGCGGCGGTGGGCGGTTGCGGTTGTGTATTTAAGCAATCTAATTTGAACCCCCACACGCCAAATAAGGGAGCCCTTAATTGAGCATGACGGCGGACAGCGTGCGTGAACGGGAGGCTGCAGCACTATCAATGTTTTCTGATAACCTCCCTTTACCTGCAGCGATTCGAAACGGACACACCACGGATGTGGTCACTCAGGACACTTCTCTAAAAGATAAATTTAGGATACTAGAAAAGAAACTACGAAGCGAACAAAGTAAGTGGTGGGAGTCAAAGTCCCTTCAACGGTACATTGATGTGAATCGGATCCCTCGAGGGCTACGTATTTTGACGGCCCCTAGCTATGAAAACCCAAACCCTGAATTAATGCGTGAATGGGCAGAAACGAACTTGGAGTCCTCACGCAAGCTGGTGTTGATTCTAATCAAGTACGCTGATATCGACAGGGCCCAGTTGCTCAAAGAGATTGATGAAATAAATGAGGATCTCGATAAAATTGACAATATTGAAGAAAAAACGAGATTGAGGAATGATATGACTGCCAGGCTCAAGAAGGAAGAGGCAAAAATTATGGAAAGAAAGACATTTAAATTCCAACGTGATCGTAACGACTACCAGTTGGGACAGATCTTTACATTTGCAAGGAAATATGACTCTCTGCGTATTCCTAAACCGAAGGCAAATCTTCCCAACAGGGGCACAAACAAAGTTACCTACACAAACGACACTACTCAATCAGACCTTAGATCCTTGGGCGGCAGTGACTCTGAATCAGAACTGCGTGGCAATCTGGCAGCAGGTTCGATTCCCAAACCGACTCCAGCTGAAGAAATGAATTTTTTATGCGTGGAGAGGGGGTAGACACTACGCCCGAGGCCAGCAACTACGGATCACGACGCAAACGAGCATATTACAAATCCAGGCAGAGGCAGAGGGCGAGGAAGAGGAGCCCCAAATCTAAACAGGAGGAGAGGAAGAGGATTTTGGGCAAAGAACCAGTAATACCTGAGGACACCAATACCATTATCAACCTGACGCCCTTGGAGTTATCGGAAGGTGACAAAAGGATTCTCTCCTTAGGCCTATCGTATGCACCTCAGAACGATTTTGATTATGCCGCCACGCGCCTTGATCTATATAAAGCAGTACGGAAGATGAAGCTCAAAAAATCATTTGCACTTCAAAATAAACGACGTAATATCATTGACAACACACATGAAACATCTCTACAGGATGCCATGCAGGACCTTTGGGACACTGAGGGATCAGGCGGAAGCAGTGAGGTTAATCACCAGACTGGTATTAATCTACTGGGGCTAGTTACCCCGTTCAGACCCAAATCGACATATAACCCTATTATGCCAAGAGATGCCCTGGATATATTCAATGAAAACATAATTGCAGGAATCAAGGTGCTGCATATGCAAACTCAAAATAAACGACACCGATACAATCGGCAAACACAGCAATATCATCAACTTATCTCCAAACTCAAAGGCAATAAAACGATTGTTGTCCGTCAAAGTGATAAAGGGGGCAATATTGTCTTGTTAACAAAGGAGTACTATGATCAGGATGCCTTCGACCAACTCAATGACAGAGACTGCTACACCCGCACAACCGCGGCAGCCATTCAGGCATCCAATAATGAATTTAGGGGCAAGTTGGCGAGCTGGAGGAGACACAAGCTCATATCTGAAACGGAGTACAATTTCTTGAGGAATGATAATCCAGTCATCCCCACCCTGTACTTTATTCCAAAAGTGCACAAAGATTCAAGCAGACCCCCGGGCAGACCCATCATTTCAGCCCGGGAGGGTATGTATGAAAAAAAATCACAATATATAGACTTTTTCTTACAGGATTTTGTAAAATCTTTGGATTCTTATGTGCAAGATACAGGGGACTTTCTGCGCAACATCGATAAGATTGAATGGAAAGATGAATACTGGATGCTAGCACTTGATGTGACCTCACTTTATACGAGTATTGGTCATAATGATGGCATTCATGCCATCAAACACTTTTTATCACGGAAACCAGCTCTATTTAGAACTCACAACGAGATGCTGATTGTGATGCTTGAATTTTGCCTGCTAAACAATAACTTTATGTTTAATAGCCTACTGTATCGTCAACTGAGGGGCGTAGCGATGGGGGCTAGTTTTTCCCCTAGCTATGCCTGCCTACACATGGGATACTGGGAGGAAACGATACTACAGAGGGATCATGCCGAATGCCTTAAAGACAAAGTGGTAGTTTGGTTGCGCTTTATAGACGACCTCTTTGTTGTATGGAATGGCTCTTTGGGAGAGGCACATGGTTTTATTGAGAAACTGAATGTTAATAATCTTAACCTCCATTTCACGGCAACGTGTAGTCAATCCAGTGTTACATTTCTTGATACTGAAGTGTACATACAGGCAGGCAAACTTGAAACTAGAGTGTTCCGCAAACTGACTGCAGGCAACTCCACCCTTCACGCATCCAGTGCTCACCCGCCCCACCTTATTAGAAGTATACCTTATGGTGAAATGCTGCGTCTTAAACGAATATGCAGCAATAAAAAGGATCTTGAAGCAGCTCAGTTACTAAGTAGGCAAAGGTTTAGGGAGAGAGGCTACTCGACTAGCGTTATTGATAGTGCCATTGCTAGATCTAATGCCCTTAACCGCGATGATCTACTAACATCCGCTATTAGTGTTACTGGTATTGCCACAGCTCAGACTAATCAGGGAAGGAAGGACAGTAGTTCACCTGATGCCTTTAGATTTATTATGGGTTATAGCAAGCAGCAAATTGAAATACAGAAAATCATAAACAGAAATTGGCCCACCGCACGGAGTGATCCAATTATTGGCCCTTTGCTCCCACAACGAGCTTTGATTACCTACAGTAGGGCCCCTACTATGAGAGAAGCATTGGTCAATACGAATCCTGAAACTATCAATAAAACTTCCTGGCTGCAACTCAATAGTGGGTTTTACAAGTGTAAGACCTGTAAAGCATGTGCCCATGGCATCAACACAAAAGCATTTACGGATCCATTCAGCAATAGACAATACAAGATCAATAAGTTGCTAACTTGTAAAACTGAGTATGCGATCTATGTCCTTACCTGCCCATGCAATATCAGCTATGTGGGGAGCACGAAACTAGCGGTTCACAAACGTGTGCTGCAACATTTACGTGCGATCTCCAACCAAGACAATACCTACCCCGTAGCTAGGCATTTCAAAGAAACCCACAAAAGTGACATCAAGGGACTCAGTTACTTTGTTATTGATTGCATTGAACCTAGCAGAAGGGGTGGGGATCGAGAGACTAATCTGCGCAGATTGGAAACACGCTATATCCTGCAACTCAATACTAAGACCCCATCGGGTTTAAATATGACTGAGGATCTGCACACATGCTTGGGCTAAATTGACCTGTATAACTGAGTATATACAATTTATCGATTTTCCAGTTGCAATTCATACGAGCAAAGGTTTCCACTTGGTCATGATGATACATCTCTGTTAACCTTGTTGGATTTTACCCGGTGTCTTATATGTGTATTTATATGGAATTTGAATCAGATATTTATTAGGCAATTTTTAACTCTTTTAGTCATTTGTCTTAATCTATTTAATTGTTTTAACTATACAATTATTTATTTAGTATTTTACTATTTATTTAGTTTTGACAATTTGTACTGTGTTGCTAATCTTTGCGTATTTGCACATCTGTAATCGTCAATCATTCCTTCATAATACTATTTTGGAGACACTGCACAAGCACCTCATGCTGTTGAACCTTCCTAACCCATATCCCTCCATCCTATCACCAACTGAACCGTTAATCTCATTGTACTCCTACCTCCACATAGCTTCAAGTGTCCGCAATCATTTGATATGATATTGTCCTACTTGTGGTACACCGGAGGGAGTGACCGATTTCGAATCATGGATATACAGAACATACATCATCCATTAGTTTTTTATCTACACTAGCACTAATACACTTTACTTTTAGAGCTACACTGTTTCTTCAGGCACATCTACTATGGGGTACATACATATCGTTTTTTAGTATTTGTAATTATACCAATTGTATTGTTCTCACCTATGGTACTACAAAGAAATTTGAACAATAGTTTGTTTTTATTCGTATTACCGCAGTACTTTGGTAACAATTGTTTACAATTTAGGTTGAGGATATTTGGGCATTTATGCTGCTATTTTGAAATATGATGTACTTTATATTATTTTAAAGACATATTTGTACTATTTACAATTATTCTTGTTATTGCCCTTCTTATGTGGTAACTCAGTGACAAATTTTGTGTATGTAGTTATTATTTTCTCTTCTATGTCTATGAGGAACCTCCCCCATGTGACCTCCCCATGTGATGTTGAACGTAGCCAGCACTAGCACTTTAAATATGTGGCTCTGTGAGCACAACGCTGTCATGTGAACAAGGCTCTAGGAGAGCCGAAACGTTATGGCCGTCGCTCTGGGCAAATAAATGAAAAATTGCACCTTAAACTGGTTCGTATACTAACTTCGCAAGCGTCAGCAGGATTATCGAAGCTGGTGGAGGTGGTTATTTTGATATATATATATATATATATATATATATATATATATATATATATATATATATATATATATATATATATATATATATAATGAGATTTTCTATATAACTCATAAGTATGCCATTGATTTGGCAGTTCGACTGCACGTGGTTATTTCATTAATATGATATGTACTGTATACTACGTGTAGGAAGGTGGATATCTGACTATGGTTACCCCCAACTTTTTGCCTAGTGTCTAGCTGGTTTTTCGACTTAGTTGGCCTGAGATCCTGCCATTCAGGGTCTCAGGCTGTCTGCTCTCTCTTTAAAATGGACTCCATGTACCCTAGGTACATAACCAATTGGTAAGGATCACCTTATTGGACCCTGTACAGTGTACCCTAGGTACCCAGGGCATAGGTGTACCCTAGGCCTCCCAGGGGCTGCAGCATGTATTATGCCACCCCTGGTCTGGCCTTCCAATCAGACACAACTGGCTGATCACTCAGCTGGGGCAAGGTCGTGTAATCACCCCTTGCTTAGATATAGTATACCTATATCTACCTTTAAAATAGACACATGTGTACCTATCAGCCACTCCTATGGCAGGCCTTAACAATCCTGGAGGCAGAGTGCTTGGTAACATGTGAGATGGTGCTCTAGCATGAGCTGAGCCTGTCTGCAGCTTTCGGAACCATGTCCTTATAGCTGTTCTATGATATAGCCTACCATATATTCTTAAAGTGCCTTATAATCTTAAACGGTTATGGTAACTATGGTTTGGCTTTATCAAAACATGTCGTGTAAGGTGTCTAACACTTTGGAATAATACCCCCATACCATTTCTGGTGATGAAGATATTATTCCTCCCTTCTAGAGGGAGAGACATGTTAAAATCCTACTTTGCTGTTTAACTCTAACCAAAGCCTCAGCATCACAAAATGGATGCTGCTGCCACAGACACAAGTCTGACCTCCTGCTGCTGGGAGTGATCCCGGCCAGGGAGGCTTGGACAATAGGTTTCCTGCTTGGGGAGGTGCTAGCACCTCCCCAGACAGACTTTAGTGTATTGGGGCAGGGAGGGCTGAAAGGAATGAGACATGCCTGGGGCACACAAGGTGTCCCATGCATAGTCCAGTTCAAACCGGTGCTGGGGCACTCCAGCCCCAGTCCTGGCGCGAAACTGGACAAAGGGAAGGGGGTGTAACCACCCCCCTCCCAGGTCCCACCCATAAGGCGTGACCTAGCAGGTAACCCAGCCCCCCAGATTTGGATAAGAGTGGTAGCTGGGCCCCAGGAGATTAGATTATCCTGAACCTGCAACTTGAACAGAAACTCTGGACCTTCGACATTCGACGAAAGAAGAAGACTGAAGAATCTCCCTTGTGGCCAAGGAGTGGCTACCCTGTGCAAACAGGCACCATCAAGGGGGTAATTCTAAGGTAAGGAATCTATCACTAATCAATGTCCCTTACAGATATATCGTTACCCAAGGTAAGTAACTTGTGCGTTAGTCTTCTTCAGTCTTGGCTTTTGTTGCTTTTCAGTGTCCTTCTTCATAGGTCTGCAGTATCTGATTTTCTGGTGCCAGTGGCTCCCCTAAATACTGCATTTAGGGGTGTAAGGGACTTTAGAGCTGTAGCCAATGGGCTACTGAACCCTGAGGTCACTAGGCCCCTTAGATGACCACTTCCTGTGGGAAGTGAGCATGGCCCTGTCCCAGAGTCCCTAAGTTTGGCATCACCAAGATGGCAAACTCTTAAAACTCGTATCCACTTCAGGTAGCCCACATTAGTGGTGGCACTACTCTGAAGGTGAATACACCTACGTGACTATTCACTTTTCCTGCCTGTCCAGGTGCCAAAGGGCTCTGGACAAAGGGGCCGATCTCCTGTATGGTGAGACCACTACCAAAGGAGGTGGGCTCTTTGAAGCTCCCCTGCCTTGGAATGCTAACCTGCAGGTCATCCTGTGGTCGGGGGTGAAAACAGCTTCTGCCCAAGCAGGCTTTGTTTCTGACCTCTTGAGAACAAGGCCCTCACGTTTGGGATTTAGAAGCTCGTCTTTGGTGGCAGGCAAGCAAAAACAAGTTTGTCAGCACACCAGTAGCTGGTAGGTTTTCAGGGAGTACCTCTAAGCTGCCCTCTGAGTGCATGTATTATTAAATCCATTACTGAAATCAGTGTGAGTTTATTGATATGAGATGTATGATTCCAAACATCCCTATTTTCAGTAAAGCGGATATGCAGCTGGGGAACTCATTTTCATCAGTGTCCAGCAGATGCTTTAATATGACTTCCTTGTTCACTTGCGCTGGCAGTATTGAAACTGACCAGCACAGAGGCATATATGTTCCTGCCGATATGTCCTCACATGTAGTATAAGTCACCCTGCCTTAAGGCTGTAAGGCCTGTTTTACGGTGACTTATAAATATTATAGGCATTGTTAGGCGACATGGCATGCAGGGATGTGCCTCATGTTGTGTTTTCTCTTTTGTCTGTTCCAAAACACGTAGCCTGCAATGACAGTCTTGCATGAGTTTGGTGAGTTGTCCCTTAGGGTGGCACAATTTGTGCTGCAGCTCTTAGGGACCCTCTTTAGTACCTCAGCCGTGTGTATCTGGGGACTTACAGAGCGTACTAAAGGTATTGCTGCTTGGGTAAACAATTGCACATTTCTGGGAAAGAGATATGGCACTGGGGACCTGGTTAGCAGGAACCCAATGCACTTCCAGTTGAAATCACATCAAATGGCAGGCAAAACGTGGAAGTGACCATGTCAAAAAGGGGCACTTTCCTATATTTACCATTAAAGATAGTTTTAAAATACAATTCTTTAGACACCAAACTTTCCTACTTGCTCCCAAGTGAAAGTTTTCACTTATTAAATGTAATAAGATAAGCCAATATTATCCTATGGTAGAGATAGGCCTTGAAGTAGTGAAAAACTAATTTAAGAGATTTTCACTACCAGAACATGTCCAGTCTTTTAAATTCACTGCACCCTGCCCTTTAGGCTATGTAGGGCCACCCCTAGGATGATGTACATGTATTAACAAGCATTGGAAATGCAATAGGTCTCGCAATTGTTGGAGTTGGGGCTATTGGCATTATAAATGCCAATGTTTTTTTACCTATGCAATAGATATGCTCTCCCCACCTTAATAAAATAAAGAACTCTGTTGTGGTTTATTGTTGTGTAGTACACCTGCAATGGTGCAGTAGCACTGGGAGTGAAAATGGCAATTCCGACTCCACATTGAAAACAGACGCCCACATGATTTGCTGCTGCGGAGAAATGATGCTGCTTGGTGCTGTACCAGACCTGGACATTTTGGAACGTTTTGGAACTACCTGAACAAAAAAATGGTTTTTGCCCACTATGTTGTACACGTGCGCTCTAAAGCCGATCACTTGTCCCCAGTTTGACATTCCTTTGGCCAGGCCCCAGTCTGCAGCTTGCTTCCTCTGATGCTGTGGGTGGAGAGCGGTCCTCAACATAGCAGCCAGACACAGCCTCCAGGAAACCTTTCAGTAAATTGCAAACACAAGCGCTGTTGTGCAAGCGCCCTTCACACAGACCAGTTCCAGCTCAGGCCGCAATGGTGCAAGTCTCCCCACACAAAATAGTTCTAGCTGTCACAACTACACGCATCTCTCAGGAAAAAACAACAGGTAGAACTCCAGCAACAGCATTACAAACATCCCGACTACCGCACAAATTCAGTAAATAATGGCGTAAGCAGCAATGCAAGCTTCTCTCACACACGCAGGTGACGAACAGCATAAGTTGCAGCACTGCAGGGTAACAGGTACAGCACAAACAGCAGCAATGGGACAGACATACACACACCGAATATAGAGCGCTGGCAGAAGCAAAACGCACAGGATGTACAGCATAATGTACAGCACAGGCAAAATCGATGTGAAAGACACACATAATATACACCACAGGCAGACATAATGCAATCATTTCTTGTGCACAAGTACAGCAATGCAAGTGTACCTCACAACATTCAAAGAATTGGTGCCAGCTTTCTCCACACTCGAAACAGAAGCTGCACAAGCGGCAGCAGATCAAGATTAACTCACACACTTTTACCATACAAGCAAGGCCACTGGAAGTGTGTTGTAGTGAAGTACCAAATTGTGTGGCAGGGTTGACTTAAAAATGCAGCAAGAAAAGCCAAATTATGCAGCGTAATGCAGCCACTTTTGTGGTAGTATTATTTCATTACTTGGTTATTTTTACACGTTAACACTCTCTTGGCAAAGTGTTACCTCATTTGTACCAGATTAGCACCAAAGTACAGCAATAGGCAACTGAAAGGAGACCAGTCAACCTTTATGAGGGGCCTTCCCCTGCACAGCAACACGTCTCGCTGCATTAATAGTAACATGTGTTCCGTTTGAAATAGAAACGTTTTTTGATAAAAATCTTCACATTTTGCAGAAGATGGATTATGTGGCAAATACATAATTATGTGGAAAACACAGAGCCACTGAATCGCGTAATCTAGTGGTTGAAAGTATGAGCAACAACTGCACAAGCTGCAGCAGTTCAAGATTAACTCACACCTGCACAGAAAAGGTAGATTATGAACAGAGGCCAGTGCAAGCACTCCTCACACATACCAAAAAGGTACTAAACAGGCAGGGCAGTGCCTGCGTTCATCACACACTTAATTGAAGTGCACACAGCAACAGGAAAGGTTCCTCCTCTGAAGATCAGGCACAGCACGGGTGGCAGTTCAAGCTACTAAACATAGAAAGAGTACAACGCGCAAAGTGTTTACTTCATTACAGCACTCTTGCTTTTACTCCATCACTGAAGCAAACCTTCCATCCTAGCTCTCTGTGTCTTGGCCTTCACATTTCACAGGAAGTCATCTTCAAATTAACCCATTAATGAACACAGCTGAGATACTGCTCTGCTCCATCAACCCCCGTAACACATGACTGACTCTACCCAACCCTGCTTGCTTTCCAGACCCACTCTTGAAACCTCCATGCTGCCACTCTTGAAACCTCCATGCTGACCTTTAGACAGAGTCCCCCTGACCAGCCATTCTAAAATAGGTGAGAGCAGCACCTTCTATTTTTTGGCAAGTGTCTAGGAGCGGGCATGGACATCGAGTGCTTCATAAATATTATCACCTACTTACACAAAATGGCTCTGAGAGTTGACAATGCCTCCTTGTGTAACGTAACTGCGACTTATGTATAAGCGCTCCAATGTCTTCTGGTCGAGTTTGCGCTATACGCCTAGGGCCCCTTGCAGCCTTTTCTTTAATAAAGAAAAGAAATACGAAACAAAATGTCAGTATTTGCAATTTTTAACGGGGTAGTTAATATAATCGAGGCTGATATTTTTCAGGGCACACTGCCACATAGATCGATTGGATTCTCACAGAAAATCACCAACAGAAAAAATGATACTTTGGTACTTATATAGCTGCCTAATGTATGTTTTCATGTTATACCTATAATCTTAGAAAAACAGCCTTTTTTTTTTTTAAGATTGAAATGTTTAGTGTGGATTTCTTAGGTTTTGACACATCCCTTTGTTTAATAGAACAACCCCGATAGATCTGAAAACCGCATATCGCCAAAAGGCCCCTCGCTTCCTTTGCAGCAATGCACTGCCGGGCTTTTCTCAGCCCGCAAAGTCTGCTCTTACTACAAGACTGTAGCTACAGAGTCTTTTGCTGTTCATGTGGTAATCTAAATCAAAGATTGTAGCAAGGCCCTTCCTGGCAGACCTGCCAACTAAGCATCCGGTCACCAAATGTACACCCGTCACGGGATTAACAGCTCTGCTTGGTCTGGGGGGAACGGGGGAGACACACCAACCAGAAAATGGGGCACGGTGATTAATTGTATCAGGAACCCTCACACAGACTTTCAATGTAGAGCGAGGGCAGCACTTGCCAGTGAGCGTCTTGTCAGGAAGGCAAATGCCAGAATCCGGTAAAGTAAAAGAGGCGAAGATAATTAGTGAGAATACTGCGCATGCCTGCAGGATTAACAAGCGCTAGTAATGTTGCCAGTTGTGGGTGTGCCGGCAGAGGAGGCTGGGTCTGCGCAGCAAAGCGGCCGTGTGGCCGCGAAATTGAAAGTGATCGCGATCGCGATCAAAGCGCCCGCGAAAGTGAAAGTAAGCGCGGCGCGCGCGCCCGCGCACATGCACTGTAGCTTTAGGCTACGGCAGCACTTTCAAAAAACCCAGATATAAAATGTCTCTTCGAGCCTTTGGCTCGCGAGACCTAAAAAGGAAGGTTTAGGCCTGGCAACAGTTTAAAATTGAAAACAAAGACTGCAGTGGCAGGCCAGAGACATTTTCAAAGGGCTTCTTGAGCGGGTGGCACAACGACTGGTGCAGACCCACTACTAGCATTTAGTTTACAGGCCTTGGGTACATGCAGTACCACTTTACTAGGGATTTAAAAGTAAATTAAATGTGTAAATGGAGTGTAAGCCAATATCTGAAAGAAACACGTTAGTTAGATTCCTCACCTTAGAATATCCCCAGGCGTCACACTGGATCCGGAAGATTTTTGTAGCAATACCCCTTGCGCGTCGTTTGGCGTCGTCTGCGGCTCCGCATCCGTCGTTGGCGTCGTGCGCCGGAATGACGTCGTCGGAGTACTTAGACACCGCCCTCGCGCACTGACGTCAGTTCTTCTTTTTTCCGCGCCAGTAAGCGCCGATCCGGGAGAGCTACCCCTTTAGTCATTTTTTGACTAACTTTTTTGACTCTTTTTGGTCACTTTCTCGACTCTGGTGCCGGTAGGATGCCTGGTTTCAAGGCCTGCGACGACGGTCACCGACTGATGTCGGTGACCGATCATCACCGCCAGTGCCTGTCCTGCTTGGGCCTCGACCACGACGCGGAGTCGTGCTCCGATTGTATGGCCCTGACCTCGAAAGCTAGGCAGGAGCGGTCCCGCAAGCTTCTCGAGCTTCGTCACTCGGCTCTGCGCCCCTCTTGATCCCGGTCCAGGAGGAGGTCCAAGGATCGGTTGCGGAGCCGCACTCGTCATCGTCGCTCTTCTGGCTCGAAGTCTTCGGGTAAGTCGAAGCGCTCCAAGAAGTCCAAGAGGCGACACCGCTCTTCGGACTCCCCTCGCCGTTCGCGCGACTCGGCCGAGGGTCAGGGTGGTTCCACCCCCGCGGCTCCGCCGGAGCCGCAGGCGCCGCGCACGTCCGCATACCCGCCGGTCCCTGGGACTGACGCGACGCCGGCGGAGGTCAGTGCCTTCCTCTCGGGCATGAGGAGCCTGGCCCGGCTGTCGACGCCCGCTGGCGCGCCTTCGGGCCCCGCAGACTCGACTGGGCGACCTTGCGCGCCGGCGGCTCCGGCCCCGGTGTCGTTGGAGGCTCCGCCCCCGACGCCGCAGGTCCACGAGGGGCCCGAGTCTGGGCCCCCGTCGACGCCGGTCGACCTAGTCACGCCTCCTCCGCCGGCGTCGACACCGGTGCCACCTCCGACGCAGACTCCGGTCGACGTCGATCCCCGGTTCAGCCCCTGTCCGGTCCCGACGCCGATGCGGCGCCGCCCGATGCCGCATCCGACGCCGCTAGAGACACATTATGTCTATCGACCGTCTCCGATCATTCCTCCTGTTTACCAGGAATCGGATGACGGGGGCGACTGGGAGGGGTCCGTGGACCCTTTGGCCCTTCAGGGCCAACTTGCCCAGGACTGGGCAGATGAACTGGGGGAGGCCAGTGGTTTGGATACCTCACCGGACACTGGATTCATCTCTCCTCCGACTGTGGCTTCGGAGGAGGGTGCAGCTTTTTCTGTGGTGCTGCGCAAGGCGGCCGCGGCCCTTGGGCTTGAGCTGCCTGCCGTGGCTGTGAGGACGAACATCCTCACTGAGGTGCTTCAGTCTGCCGCATGCTCCACTGAGCCTCTGCTGCAATTCAATGAGGCCCTCATTGATGTTCTGCAGGGCACCTGGTCCAAGCCCTCCACAGTCCCTCCTGTGGATAGGAACGTTGCCAGGCACCACCGCCCTGCTCCGGGCGACTCCAGTTTTCTGTCCCAACACCCCACCCCGAGAGTCTGGTTATCCAGGCCTCTACCTCCCAATCCTCCTTCCCGTCCGCTCCTCCGGACCGGGATTCCAAGAGACTGGAACAGTTCGGTAAAAAGCTGTTCTCCTTGCTCAGTTTGGGCCTGCGGTCTTTGAACACCGCCTGTCTCTTGGACCGTTATTCCCACTCTCTGTGGGATACGTTGGAGGACGTGCTGCCCCTGTGCCCGGAGGAGGCCCGGGCACGGCTTTCCTCGGCTCTGGCCGATGGGAGAGATGCAGCGCGCCATGCCATCCGATGTGGACTTGACACTACGGACTCGCTGGGTAGGGTGATTTCTACCACGGTGGCGCTTCGACGTCACGCCTGGCTGCGGTCCACGTCCTTTTCAGGGGATGTCCAGAGCACTCTCATGGACATGCCTTTTGATGGCGCTCGCCTTTTTGGTGAGAAAGCGGACAGTGCGCTGGCTCGCTTCAAGGACTCCCGGGCTACGGCCAAGTCCTTGGGCCTCTCGGCCCCGCGGCCACAAACTTGCGCTTTTCGCTCCTTTCGTGGCCAAGGAAGGGGCACCTCCTCACGTCCGCCTAGCCACCGGCTGCAGAACCAGCCTGCACGCGGTCGCGGCCGTGGTTTCCGCCGAGGCGGTACTGGAGGACAACGCAGTCAGTCCACATCCACCCCGGCAGCATCCGCCTCAAAGCCTTCCTAGTCCGAGCTTTCAGGCCCATTCCTCGCCAGTGGGGGGCCGGGTTCGCCATCGCCTGCTCCACTGGCGTACCATTACTTCGGACAAGTGGGTGCTGCAAATCGTCCGAAGGGGCTACTCCCTCCCCTTCGAGACGACCCCTCCTGCCATGCCACCGCAGCACCACCGTATCTCGGAGGATCATTTGAATCTTCTGCGAGAGGAAGTTTCGGCCCTCTTGGCCTAAGAGGCCGTCGAGCGCGTTCCGAGCCCAGAAGTAGGTTGTAGTTGTTATTCCCACTACTTTCTGGTTCCCAAGAAGGGCAAAGGGGGCCTACGCCCTATCTTGGACCTCCGGAACGTCAATGCCTTCCTCCGGAAGGAACGGTTCAAAATGTTGACTTTGGCTCAGGTTCTAGCTGCCCTAGACCCTGGAGACTGGATGGTAGCGTTGGACTTGCAGGACGCATATTTCCACATCCCCGTACTGCCGGCCCACCGGCGTTACCTGCGGTTCACGGTGGGTCAGGAGCACTTTCAGTTCACCGTGCTCCCCTTCGGCCTTACCAGTGCCCCTCGGGTGTTCATGAAAGTGATGGCGGTGGTCGCAGCTCATCTGCGCAGATCAAGGGTTCCAGTCTTCCCCTATCTCGACGACTAGTTGTTGAAGGCGGGCTCGCCCCAGGCAGTCGTCTCCCACCTCCAGACTACGGCGGATCTCCTGCATTTGCTGGGGTTTTCCATCAATGTGCCGAAGTCACACCTGAGCTCCTCTCAGAAGCTCCTCTTCATCGGAGCGGTTCTCGATTCGGCGCAGTTCCGGGTTCATCCGCCGGAACAGCGGGTCCGGGATATACAGGCCCTGATTCCCATCTTTCGGCCTCTATCCTGGGTTTCGGTCAGGCTAGTGTTGCGGTTTCTGGGGCTGATGGCCTCCTGCATCCTACTAGTGCATCAAGCCAGGCGGCGCATGCGGGCTCTGCAGTGCGACCTGAAGTTTCAGTGGGCCCAGCATCACGGCAACCTGTCCGACCATGTCTTGATCTCGGAGGGCACTGCACAGCAGTTGCAGTGGTGGCTCACGGACCGCGATTGGGTCACGGGCAAGAGCCTCTCCATACCCCTACTGTAGCATGTCGTAGTGACGGATGCGTCCCTCCTGCGATGGGGTGGCCATATGGGAGAGGCAGAGATCAGAGGCCTCTGGTCTCCGGCGGAGTCTCGCCTCCACATCAACTTGTTGGAGCTGAGAGCGATCCGACTTGCACTGAAAGCCATCCTTCCCTCTGTCCGGGGAAGTATCGTGCAGGTGTTCACGGACAACACCACCGCCATGTGGTATTGCAACAAACAGGGTGGGGTGGGGTCGTGGACCCTTTGTCAGGAGGCTCTGCGCCTCTGGACATGGCTGGAACACCAGGGCATCACCCTGGTGGTTCAACATCTGGCGGGCTCTCTGAACGCCAGAGCAGACGAACTCAGCTGCCGTTGCATGATGGATCACGAATGGCGTCTGAACTCCGAGGTGGCGCAAGGTCTCTTTCAACAGTGGGGAGAGCCTTGGTTAGATCTATTCGCCACCGACGAGAACGCGCAATGTCAGCAGTTCTGCGCGTTGGAATTTCCAAGGCGGCTCTCGGTCGGCGACGCTTTTCGTCGTTGAGTGGAGTTGCGGTCTGTTGTACGTCTTTCCGCCTATACCACTTCTGCCCAGAGTGCTGAAGAAGATCAGGCGCGACCGGGCCCAAGTCATCTTGGTGGCTTCGGATTGGGCACGAAGGTACTGGTATCCCGAGCTACTCAGTATGTTGACCGATCCTCCGATACGTCTGCCCCTTCGGGAGGATCTTCTGTCGCAGCAGCAGGGGACGGTCCTCCACCCGAACCTGTCCAGCCTCCACCTCCATGCGTGGAGATTGAGCGGCGGCAGTTGATGCCATTTGACTTGCCTCCTGAAGTCTGTGATATCATTCTGGCAGCCAGGCGTCCCTCCACAAAGACAGTATACGCCTGCCGGTGGAACAAATTTGTGGCATGGTGCACAGCAAAGGCTGTGGATCCCCTTTCCGCCCCTCTTTCTGAGGTTCTCCTCTTTCTTCTTTCTTTGGCCCAGCAGGGCTCTGCCTTGGGCACCTTGAAAGGTTATCTTGCTGCCATCTCTGCCTTCTTACGGCTTCCTGATCAGCCCTCTCTTTTCAAGTCCCCTGTGGTGTCACGCTTTCTTAAAGGCATTACTCACACGTTCCCTCCTGTCCCTTTCGTAATGCCTCAGTGGGACTTGAATATTGTTCTAACATTTCTGATGTGCGCTCCCTTTGAGCCTCTTCACAATTGTCCTCTTCGTCTTCTGACTCTTAAGACTGCTTTCCTGGTAGCCATCACCTCGGCTAGACGGGTGAGTGAGCTCCAGGCTCTATCGTCCAAGCCTCCTTTTCTATCTGTTCATCCGGACAAGGTTGTCCTTCGGCCTCGTCCTTCCTTTCTACCGAAAGTGGTGACCCCCCTTTCATCTTGGGCAATCTGTCACCTTGCCCACCTTCTTTCCGCATCCTTCCACCGTCTGGACCCAAAACGTGCGCTCTCCTTTTATTTGGACCGCACGAAACAGTTCCGGGTGGACGACCAGCTTTTCGTTGGCTACGTGGGTGCTAAGAAGGGGAAAGCTGTGCACAAACGGACCATCTCCCGGTGGGTCGTTTTGTGTATAAAAACCTGTTATTCCTTGGCAAAAAAGGACCCTCCTGTTGGGCTGCGAGCCCATTCTACTCGGGCCACAGCGGCTACTACTGCTTTGGGACGGGGAGTCCCTTTGCAGGACATCTGTCAGGCGGCGACGTGGGCTTCGCTGCACACGTTTGCCAGGCACTATTGCCTAGACAGCCAAGTCCGGAGGGATGGCTTCTTTGGCCGTTCTGTCCTCCAGGACTTTCTGGTGTGATCTTGGTTCGCAGACCCACCACCGGGGTTGGTATTGCTTGGGTATCTATTCTAAGGTGAGGAATCTAACTAACGTGTTTCTTTCAGATGAACAAGTTACTTACCTTCGGTAACGATGTAACTGTAAGAAACATTAGTTAGTTAGATTCCTCACGACCCACCCATCCTCCCCGTTCTGCGAACTGACATCTAGGGTTAAGGCTATCCTTTTCAGGGCCCTAGATTTTTTGACACCAGTGTCGGTCTCTTGCATGGCTCTGCGTTCCTGGCGCGGAAAGCAATGTACAAGAACTGACGTCAGCGCGCAAGGGCGGCGTCTAAGTACTCCGACGACGTCATTCCGGCGCACGACGCCAACGACGGACGCGGAGCCGCAGACGACGCCTAGCGATGCGCAAGGGGTATTGCTACAAAAATCATCCGGATCCAGTCTGACGCCTGGGGATTTTCTAAGGTGAGGAATCTAACTAACTAATGTTTCTTACAGATACATCGTTACCGAAGGTAAGTAACTTGTTCTTTACCATGGTTAAAGGCAACCGGACAAGCACTTTGGCACTGGCTAGCAGTGGTAAAGTGTGCAGAGTCCTAAAAGCCTCCATAAATGGGTTCAGAAAACAGGTGTGTGAAGGCAAAATGTTTGGGGACAACCCTTCAGAAAGGGCCAAGTACAACAGCCTTTATTCCCAGGCTCTCTGGGATTTAGTTGCCCAAGTCCTCCCAGGTGTCCTAGAAGACCTTTGGCCTGTCCTGATGCAAGCTATGCAGGATGGCAATGATGGTGCTAATTTTATGATAGCCTGGTGCTTAAATACCACAGACTTCATTGGGCGTGCCATCGGCACTAGTTTCAACATTTGTCGCGATACCTGGCCAACATGCTTCTAGAGTGGTGTCTAGTCATTGCTTATTGGGCATGCTGTTTCACGGAGCCTGCCTCTTTGAGGACAAGTCAGATTCCGCCTCGGGACAGTTCCCAGAGAGCAGGGCCACAGCACTCTCCCTGCCACACCAGCTGCATCAACCCTACTGTTTATTTCATGGTTTTGGTAGGGGTGCACAATACCACCAGCCAATCCAGCCTTAGCAAGGTGCCCAGCAGTTTCACGGCCAAGGCCATCAACGCTGAGGTCAAGGACAGCATGTCAATGAGGCTACTGCCTCTCGTGGTGGGACAGGAGCATTTTCTGTGTGCTGTGCCCCACTTTGGTCTCCCCAGTGCCACTCAGAAGTTCAGGAAAGGAACTGTGGTGGTAGCATTACACCTTCATCAGTCCGGGTTCCCCGTCTTCTCCTTCCTCAACGACTGACTGTTGAAAGCGGGCTTGCTGCAGGCAGTCGTAAAACCCCTCCAGACTACAAAAAACCTCCTGTCATCTTTGTGGTACACTATTAATGCCAATCTCACACCTACCTCCTTCTCAGATTCTCCTCTTCATCACAGCCATACTGGGCATGGTTCGGTTTCATGCTTTCTTTCTCAGGAAAGAGAGGCTGGGACATTCAGGTTATGATCCTGATCTTTTAGCCTCTCACTTGGCTTTTTAGTGAGGTTGGCTCAGAGGCTGCTGTGACCGATGGCCGCGCACACCAGGTGACGACATGTGCGTGCTCTGCAGTGGGATCTGAAGTCTCAGTGGTCCCAACATCAACAGACCTCTCTGACCATATTCAGATTTCGAAGGAAACTTAAGAAGACTTGCAGTGGTGGTTATTAGACCACAATTGTGTCAGCGGCAGACCCATCTCCCTTTCCCACCCAGAGCTGACATTGGTGACTGATGCATTGCTTCTGGGTTGGGGTGGGCGTCTTCTGGAGCTGAGGGCCATCTGCTTGGCCTTGAAAGGCACTAGATTGGGCCAGGAGGGTTTTCTACCCTTAACTCCTGGGCATGAGCATCTGTCTTTCTATCATACTGCAGCTTTGGTGGAATCTTCTGTTATAGCAGCAGGGCAGGGTCTTGCACATCGGCCTGTGCAATCTGTACCTTCATGTGTGGAGTGGCGGCTGCTGACTGCATTCAGCCTACCTCCTGAGTTTGTTGATGTCATATTGGCAACTAAATCACCCTTTCGCTAAACCGGTATACGCCTGCTATTGGGACAATTTGCAGCTTGGTGCAATGCTCAGCTGATTCTGCTACTTCAAGCCAACCTCTCTGAATATTTGCTTTTTGTGTTTTCCTAGCTCAGGAGGGACATGCATTGGGCAGAGTTAAAGGTTTTTTTATCTGCTCTTTTTACAGTTTTGTGGTTACTGGATTAGCCCTTTTTATTTAAACCACCTATTATGATGCATTATTTTAAGGTTTGCACAATACATCCTTCGATTATGCCTCAAAGAAACGTGAAACTAGAACTTGCATTCCTCATGTGTATGCTCTTTGAACCCCTACACAAATGTTCAGTTTTCCTCATTGCCATAGCATCAGCACGATGTGTGAGTGAGCTGCAAGCCCTCTTGGTCAACCCACCATACACAACTTTCTTTCTGGGCAAGTTGACCTCCTGGCCATGCAACAAACAGGGCCAGTTGGAGTCAGAGACCCTATGCAAAGAGGTCCTGCGCCTGTGGAAATGGCTGGACCAGCAAAGAAGTTTCTTGGTGGTGATCCACCTGGCAGGCTCTTTTAATGCCAGAGCGTACACATTCAGTAATTGACGCCTAGCTGATCACAAGTGATAGTTACACCTGTAGGTGGCGCAAAGTCTCTTCCACAAATGACGAGAACCTTGGATCGATCTCTTCACCACCGATGAGAACGTGTCACCACTTCGGCCGATACCACTCCTGCCCCAAATTCTCAAGAAGATCAGAACCGACAGGGCCCAAGTCATCCAAGATGCTCTGGATTGAGAACAGAAAATTGATATCAAGAACTCCTGGGCCTGAGCAACTATCCTCCGATTAGGATGCCCCTCCAGGAGGATCTGCTGTTGCAGCAGGAGGTCAGGGTTCTGCATCCAGACCATCGCAATCTCCACCTTCATGCTTAGCTATTGAGCAGTGACAGCTGACCACATTCAACCTTTCTCCAGAGGTGGTTGATGTTATCTTGGCAGCCAGACATCAAAAATTCCATACACTTGTTGTTGAGACAAATTTGTCACTTGGTGCAGCACTCAGGAGATTGACCACCCCTCCCGGCGAAGTTATCTGATTGTTTTTCCTAGCCAGCAAGATTTCGCTCTGAGCACAGTTAAGGGGTACCTTTTGTCTCTTTCTGCTTTTTTGCATTTTCCGGATCAGCCTTAACTGTTCAAAGCTCTAGTTGTTATGCATTTTGTAGCTAATCTTTGCAGCGGATCAAAGTACTCCTACAAATGTATCACTGCTTTCAGAACAGGGGTGAAGCTAAGGGATGCCATCATGACCAAAAGCAGCAGCTTTACTCACTGCCATCTTCTGCTGGCTCCGCTGCCTCAGAACCCTGCATACTACCAACTTCAGGTGGGGAGGGGTCTCACATTTCTCCCCAAAATGGAATAGAGTCATAATGGATCGCTGGGTCATGTAGCTAATCCACTAGGGCTACATCTTAACTTTTCTGCCAATTTCTCTGCAATTCCCTCCTTCCACCATGATGTGCTTTCCAGAACACATCTCGATTTTGGATTCATTCCTGCCCTGCTAAACAAAGGTGCCTTTGATGTGTTACCCATGGAAGAAAGAGGCACAGGAGTATACTCCATTTACTTCTTGGTCTCCAAGAAAGCTAGAGATCTGAGTCTCATTCTGAACCTTCGACTCATTAACGTTTTCATTCAGCTGCTGTCCTACCGGTCTTCAATACTGGAGATTGGCTGATGTGCCTGGAACTCCAGGATGCCTGCTTTCATCTGCCAATCATTTCTGCTTACATGCGCTACATGAAGTTTACCTTCTGGCCTTGGCACTTTTCACGGTTCTGCCATACTGGGATGACTGCTTTTATGGTTTTCACCAATCTGATGTCATTGTGGCGGCTTCTCTGTGAAAGTCTATTGTCTATGTATTCCTGTACTTGGTTGAGGTGCTGCTGATGACAGGGTCCCTTGTGCTGATCAGAAAATATCGTCAGCACACCATTGGGCTTCTTTATTAACTCCCATCTTGCCCCCACACAGAAGCTGTTTTTCAGAGTGCTGTTGCTAGATACGACCCTTGTAAAGGTCATTCCCCATCCTGAGAGGATTGCATATATTCAAAATATGATTCCCATGTTTTTGACTCTGACACCATCCCGGGTCTGCATGTCCTGCCTTTGTAATTCTTGACAGCCTCTTGCATCCTTTTTTGACACACACCTGATGATGAATGAGTGCCCTTCAGTGGTGCTCAAGGAGGCAATGGCACCAGCATCAGGAGATATACCCCTACCTTGGCTCATATTAACCATTTAGCCATCCCAGATCAGCAGTGACCTGTCAGTGGATAGTTCCTTCAACCTTTTACAGTTGCAGGCTACTATAATATAGGACACCTCCATATTGGGCTGTGGTGCTCATCAGGGGGACACCAAGTGAAGGGCCCATGTTCTATATTGAATCAGTGGCTGCACATAAATGTGTAGTAGCTGTGGCCGGTCCACCTTGTAGTCAAGGTTTTTGTCCCTTCCATCTTCACCAGTACTGTTCAAGTTCTGCCTAGAGGCCGTGGGCTGGCTGACTGAGTATGCAGAGAGGTATTTAGAGATAATATCATGGGTCATACAGTCATTGCAAGGATAACAATTTGTTTCAGAAATTGCCTATTTGATACTGACTTCCAAATGGAGTATTCCATTGAAGGGAACACAGATTTGGGGCATAGGAAGAGGCTTAAGAATTGTTCTCTGAGCCCACAAAAGAAAAGGTATAGCCTCAGGGTTGTGAGCAATACTATTTGGTTAAAAAGAAAGACAGGAGGTCTTGAGGTTGCTGATACATGTAAGAGATTTTACCAGTGCTGTATCTCCATTTCAATATGCAAATTATCTATGTGTTCAGGCGCCCCTTGAAGGCTCAGGATTGGTTGACATAAGTGGATCAGAAAGATATGCATGTTTTGCTTTCCTTTTTTTTCAAGGGTGTAAGTAATGCAGTTTCGGGCACACACATGGAATAGACACCTCAATTGCAGATGGTCAATGCCATGGCACAGTGATTCATTCAAGATTTATGGGAGGACAGGTGCAGATAAAAAAGAGACACAGCTTCCTTTGAATGCAGACTGGGCTTTCAGCTCTGGTAGTTCTACACTTTTGGCAGCTGACCCTCAGTTTCCTTCGGACATCTTAAATTGTTCCTGTAAAAAGAACTACACATGACTGTCAGTACATTCCTTTTACATCAACCCATGTCTAATCTCTTCTGTCTCTAGTCCTACCCCAGACCTGTTTCTTCTTATCGGGTCATGTTTGGTGCATAACCTTCAACTTAGGTGTGACCAAAGAAACGTCCCGCAGTTTTCCTATGTGGCAAGGATGTCTTGGTGTTTTCCTTTTTGGCAAAATACTAGGAAATCCCTTTCTTAGGCCTGCCTATTTTCTCACTATCATTCCAATGACCAACCACGCTTTAAGGAGCACTTTGAACTTGTCCAGCAAGTCCTTAAACCCTGTGGTTTCATCGAAGGTTGCCACCACTGCTTGCTTCCGTTGCGTTCTGCTCAATGGTTATGCCGCTGCCATGCATTTTTACTTTCCAAAGAATAATCTGATACCAGTTCACTGTCATCCCTAGCAGAATTTCATTTTACCAACGAATTGCTTTCATAGCTGGTAATCTCTGGGAATACAACATTTTGGGTCTGAATGCACAAGCGATGGCAGGGATTAATAGAATTGGAACATGCTGGAGTTATCTCTTCTCAGATATGGTTTACTGCCTGTTTTTCTTCGGGTAACGGGACAGATCGGGGATTTTGAGACATATTGTTGGTCTGCTCAATTTATACATCCAAGTTTGAGCAATATACAGGCTTCAATGACAACCCATGGCATGTCATTGTTTACACTTTCATGCAAATGAAGATATCCCTGAATTTCTTGGAGCATACTCCATTATGGATTATCTGTTACGTTGAAGCTCTATTTCATTGTAAAATGCACACTAATTTCCTCTTCTTCCACAGAGAGCATGGCCAATTCGTGCCAACTGGAAAGTAGACAGTTGCCCGCTAAGAAAGTGTGGCCAGCTACATTTTAGCACAGGGAAAGACGGCTTGGAAGAAACTGCTCTATCTTGGCTAGTGCTCCCTCTCTGCCCTTTGATGGTCTCAAGACCAGCATTAAAGGTTGTGGAACACACTGGGTAAAGAACAGGAAGTGGAAGTGGAAGTGAATAGAGGCAAAATACAGGTATATTCCAGAGCTGGGCACTTTTTCCCAAATACAGTGTTCTGCTTGTATTTGTGCTGGCACATCAAATGTTGCCCTCTTCAAAAGGCAGACCCATGCATTCTATGTAATAGCTTATATGGAGCATTTCAAAGAAATCACACGTAAGGAATGTTAGATTTGGGGGTCTCTAGTTGGCATAGGTAGGTACCTGTGACAAATAGGGACCCTTGCGTCTAGTCAGGGTAAAGAGGTACACTCCTAAAATAACCTCTGCTCACCCCCTTGGTAGCTTGGCACGAGCAGACAGGCTTATCTCAGAGGCAGTGTGTAAAGCATTTGTGAACACATACAGTAATCAGGTGACAACACTACAGATGGACACCACACAAGTTTTCTATCAAAAATAAGTATTCTTTACATAGATTTATCACAAGACCACAAACGTCAAAAATCCACAATACTGTTACTTTAAAATGGTAGAATTTAGCTTAGTTCTCTTAAGATGGTAAATGCGACACTCAGAGTTCAATGTACCTTAAGATGCGACACGCAGGGCAACGGAAGTGTTGCAAGGACGGTGATGTGTTGAAGATCTGGTGCAAAGAAACAAAGAGGGCACTTTCTTCTTGATGCGACACGCTTCCCGGTGATGCGGCGGCGCATGATGCGACGTTGATCCTCTTCTCCGGCGATGCGAGATGCTTTACACGATGCAAGCCACCACAGGCCCTGCGACACTCTTCCCGGTGATGCGGCGGCGTCTGATGCAACGTCGATCCTCATCTCCTGCGATGAGCCGCGACAGGCCCTGGGACACGCTACCCAGTGATGCGGCGGCGTCTGCTGCGACATTGATACTCTTCTCCTGGCAATGCGAGGCGCTTCTGTGGACCTGCGATGACTCAACGATTCTTCTGCGACACGCTTCCCGGTTATGCGGCGGCATCTGATGCGATGTTGATCCTCTTCTCCGGCGATGCGAGGCGCTTCGTGTTGTGCAGCGGCAGTTTCGGCGACACGCTTCTTGTTCTTGAGTCGCGCTTCCAGCTCCTTGTGACACTCAAGTCCTCAAAAAGTCCAGCACAACTGCAGGCACTTCAAAAGAACTCTTGGGGAGCTGGTGGGTGAAGTCTGTTGGCCCTGAGCTCTTTTCCAAGCCCTTGGAGATCCTTCACAAGTTGAATAAAGTGCACACAAAGTCCTTTCTCCTTACTTTGGCAGTCAGGCAACCACTGCACGCCAATCTCCCAAGTAGCACTTCAGCTTAGGGATAGTCTCTCCTCAGTTTCTTCTGGTTCCACTCCTCAGCAAAGGTTTCTTCTTGTTTCCCAAAGTGATCTAAAGTTCTTGGGTTTGGGTCCCAATATTTATACCAAGTTTCTCTTTGTTCTCTGAAGGCAGAGAGGCCTTTTCCACGTCCAAACCAGTTCTGGTCAGTACTGGAGCACTTTGTTTACATGACTCCTTCTTTCCTTTCAGAGTGCAGGGCAGAGACATCAGACGCACCACAGGAGGTGGAGCCAGCATTGGGGAGGGAAGGCACAGCCCTATTCAGGTCCCAGGTGCAACTCCTCCCACCCATATAGATGCAGATCTCTCTATTCAGCCCTGTGCTGACTCACCCTGTCTCCTGGAATTTCCCCATCCCCTTTCACTCAAACTCCAGACAAGGAATACACAGCCTAGCAGAGGCAGGTTTGAATGGTTAGACAAGAAAATACCTACATTCTAAAAGTGGTATTTTCAAACACAGATTTTTAAAACCAACTTCACTAAAAGATGTATTTTATCATTCTGAGTTCAGGCATACTAAATTCGAATTCCTACCATGTTCCCTGAGTCAGTTAGGATTATAAGATGTTATTATCAAACTGCCCATTCTGGCCTATGGGGAACAGGTAGCCTTGCAATAGTGAAAAACGAAAATGGCTGTAATTCACTATTATGACATGCCACACACACCAGGGCATGTCCTACCTTATACTTACAATGCACCCTGCCCTTGTGCCTACCAAAGGGGTGTCTGATATGAAGAAAAGGGAAGGTTTAGGGACTGGCAAGTGGGTGCACTTGCCCAGTCAGCATGGCAGGACTAGACTGCACACAGGCTCTGCAATGGCAAGCCTTAGACACACTTTTACAGGCTGCTTCTGTGGGTGGCTCAACCAGTGCTGCAAGCCCACTAGCAGCATTTGGATTACCAGCCCTGGGCACTCCTGGTGCACTGTACTAGGGTCTGAGAGGTAAACCAAATCAGCCAATCATGGAATTACTAATCCATACATCAATTTACCATAGAGAGCATATGCTCTTTAGCACTGATCAGCAGTGGTAAAGTGCCCAGAGTCATAAAACAGCCAACAACAGGTCAGAAAAAAGAGACAAAATGTTCAGAGATAACCCTGCAGAAAGGGCCAAGTGCAACAAGGAACATAATTGAAGTTTGTGTCTCAGGATATTCCTAAGGGGTGCTTTTTTAGATTCTAAGAACAGTTGTGGGATATGGGATGAAGAATTGATAATTTTCTGTTTCTTTGCTATGAGTCTGGTGGCATTAGAATACAGTAAACTGTAATATAAACTAGTTTTCTTGATTACAGGTGTTTATTTTTATTTTTTTGCTGAGTTTTATATAGCGCGAACTTTAAGATTTCATTTGTAAGAACGAATTGTGCACAAGAAACCTGTTTGCTTTGTTATTTGGAATTGACGAAGTTAAATATTTTACTCATTGCTAAGGGCCTGATTAAGGGTTATGTCGTACCATCGGACTACCCAACCTGTAGAGCAGGTGCATTGGTTGTCGGGTACTGCTGCACCACTGGTCCGACCACTATATTACAATTACGACAGGTGGACCTACAGGGGACTGCTGCAACCGCCAGGGAACCATGTTCCCAGGCAATGGTGTGGCGGTCAGAGGCACGGAATATGCTAGCGTTGCCGCTGCAGCACTGCCAAGCAGATTCCAGGTTTTCCTCACCGCCAGGATTTCATGGTGGTGTTCACACCATGAAATTCTGGCAGTGAGGAAACCAAAGGGGCCCTACAGTTCCCTGTGGGCCCTTGGGTGCGTGCAGGGGGGCACATGAGGGGGGTGGCACATGGTGTTTCCAGTTAATCATTTAGATATTTATCTTATAATCATTTGCTTTAGTAGGAATAGTCCAAATAGACTGTGTTCTTTTTTCATTGATATGTTTGTTTAATTTATTTTGTTTTGTGGCACAAGAGATGCATTTTATTCCAAAATTCAATAGGAAAAGTGAAATTGAACAGGTGGTTTTCTGGTCTTTTCATGAATTGCCATTACTGGTATTGTTTAATCGAGATCTCTCGCAAAGTTTTGAACTTATTCCTAGGGTTTTTAGTCATAACATTTCCTTTTGCCACTGTGGTGGAGTCATTTGTACTCCACAGTAAAGCTACATCATTTACGTGTCCACATGATAAAAAAATGTAGACTCTGACTTGTTTTATTAAATTGATTGGTTAGAAATTAATTAATAGTAGACAAATTTTAATTTACCTAACTATTATTCTTTTATACTACAGATTTGATTTGTAATCCTGTTTTGGCAACTTTTCCAAAGTTAATGGAACAGCCGGACATTATGGATGCTCTAAGGGTTAGTACCTTGTCAGTTTGTGAATATTCAAATTTAAATATTGTTTGGATACCAGAATAGATGATCTGCTAGCCTTACTGATGCACCAGAGAAACCTATTAGGGTTTTGCACTCTGATTTTAGTAAGTGAACTTGCTTCTGTATTAGAGTATTATTATTTGTAAGTTTTAAAAGTTGTTAAAGAAAGCTGATGCAAACAGCTGGTAAATGATATACAATACATTCAAACATATGTTCCAAAAGACAGTATAGATTCTCAGTAAAAATACTTTTGCACAAGTATTTTATGTAATGTCTCTAGAAGAATGCCCAAGTGCCATGTGGGGATGGGGAAGGGCGAGGAGCATAACCACAAGATCACTATACATTGAATTACATCCCCACAGTATATAGGATCACCTCCTTTCAAGTAAATGGATGTTTTAAAGATTCCTTCTTTGAACCTAAGAGGGAAGACAAACATCAGGCAGACCTATCCAATGAGCAGATGTCTCAGAAAGGACAGAGAGGGACTACTGCAGGCTGTTCCCAGCCCCCCCCCCCAAATCCTGTTGGGGGTGTGAGCAAATTAACTTGAGGTCTGCTAATGAATTTAAAAAGGTAGAACTTATGACACAGATCCATTCGCTCAAGTACCTCTATTCCAGACATTTGGAGGTTTGGTTTCTTTGGTGCAGCTCTGGTTAGCACTTTTCAGTGACTCGTTATCAGACAGCTTCACAAGGAGTGTACCCACTCGGGGGACTCTACCTAAAGGGCTCTTTGTAGGGAGCCTTGTGACCCTGACAACTGTGAAGTGAGAAGTAAGCTTCCCTTTTATTCTCTAGCTATTCCACTTTTGTATTCAGCTAATGAAAAAAGTTAATGGAAAATTGCTGAAAACATTCACAGTATCCTGCCTCTTTTTTTAGTATACCCCTTTTGTGACTCTAGCATAGTAACCCAGCATTTTCTGCTCTGTCTTTTCAAAGCAACCTTTGATGTTATCCATCACACCAATCTGGTCCTGATTTGTCTTGACGGTTTGTGTAAATCATTCTAAAGTGTCGTCATCATTGCCTCAATCTTAAATAAGACTCTCTCGTCAGGTACAGGTCCTTACTGGACTTCCCCTTGTACCCCCTTCAATTTTGAAGCTTTCAGTATGAAGAAATCCTGTTTATATTTCAGACCACTCTTTTTAAGTTTTAAGTTCTTTAGAAAACCTCTTGATATCTTGTATTTTTTGTACCTTTGCTTAGAAAAGAAACCACTGATAAGTGAGAAAAGCCTTGGTCTTAGGGTACCTGCAGGTTGTCTCCATGCTTTACTCCAACCTTCAGGTCTTTTGACACATGACAAGGACACTTCACTGCCACAATTCAGTGTATTCTCTACACAGAAGCCTGATCCAACAAAGACAGCTCTCTCCGCTGCCCCCGACTTGGATTCTCACAAGCCCACTGTGTGACTGTCGCCATCTTGTGTACTTTCACTGTAACTGGTGAGGAATGTTGTTCATACAATTTTCAGGATCCTGCATGGGTCTCTTACCCGCCAAGGGATGATCACTGGGTGTGATGCCTATTTTACCACTCACATCTTTGCAGCTCCAAAGTCCCACAAGACCAAAGTTTTTCAGGGCAACCTTAGAACGGGATCTTTCCTAGGGCTACCAAGGCCAGAAGCCATTTCTGTGTACACTTTACCTCCCAACCGAGAATTGTAAAAGATAGATACTGTGGTGGAGTCGGTTTTTGTCTCTGGTTCTTTGTCTTGAGGCCTTAATAATTTAGATAACTACTAAAATGTATTATGGGAAAGGCGCTTAACCTTATGCTAAAGGAACATATTCAGGTGTTGAAGCAAATAGTGGATATTGGCTTGGATTCTTCAGAGCCATGATTTTGAAAGGTATGTTCTCTGTGGATTTGATTGAAAAGCATATGGCTACTTAAGCAAACTGATTCCATTTGTGATTGACATTGCCTGTTTTTCTTAAGATGCGAGGTTGAAAACACTGGCCACGTCCCCATATGAAAAAAAAAGGTTTCTTCATTGGAATCAAAGTATTAGCTCCTATTGTCATGCAAAGCACCGGGCTTGCATGGTCTACAGTGTGACTATCTGTTCACACATTGGAGGATAGCAAATAACTTTACCCTATTCATTGGCGTTTTTGCTGGCTGTTCTGACCGAGTTTAATGACAGATATGTGTGATACCACTATGGCTGAACGAAGAGATAAGATTAATGTACACCAATGGGAACTAAGCGCCAGATATACTAAATGTTTTAGCCATCGCACACCCTGCAATTTGTTAAATTTGTGGGTTTGCAACCACTAAAAATGTTAGTGCAGTTTGTGAATTTGCATTAAAGCTTCAAGAGGAGCAGTGAGTGTTCTGAGGAACGAAAACTCAAAAAACAAAAAGTGTGTGTGTGTGTCTGTCTGTCCCATATATATAACCTATATAAAAAGTATATATATTTTTAAGTCCGCTCCATTTAAGGAAATCTGGTTCCCTTAGAAAAAACATCTTTATTTAAAAGCATTAACAGGTAGGTTAGTCTATGGACCCCTACAGGCCACCATCCCAGAGATTGTGATCAATTGGAGTGAGCTGTAATTTGTGACCAACCGAATTATTATCAATTAGGTAGGTTGGACTGCAGCCTACCCTGATTCCTTATTTTGTTAACTGACCTATTAGTACATAGGTCAGTTCTTAAAAAAAAAGTCTGGTTGCAAAACGTAGAGTTCTGAAAAGGCCCATGAGTGATATAGGGATGGAAACGCGTTCACTATCTTTTGAGGAGTGGAATGTGTCTGGCTAAAAGAAATGACAAGGTGGATTTTAGGTCACTCGTGTACGAAGATAATAAATTGGCTTCTCTACAAAGAATTTCTACCATCAGCATTTCAGGCACATTTCAAGAATGTACGTGTGTATCACAAATTGTATAGATGTTTACAATAGCATTTTGTATAATAGAATATTATTTCCTGTAAATGTTTTTGTTACAGATCACTAAAGCGATAAACTAACTGGCTTCAGATGATCTTACATATTTGAACTGTTCAATAATGGTGTGTTATATATGATTAATTTCTTATATTGAGTACGCAAATTACAAGCAGGTGGTTCATGGACCAACTAGTGAATCCACTTCTAGTTAATTGGTCCCCATGTGAGGACATTTATGTTTACCAGTTTGTTATACATTCTAGCAGAAATGTGAGAGAGAGACTGGGTGGTGCCCTTGACCATGCAAGACACACATGTTTATATCCCTTTACAGCCACTGCACAGAAAGGACCCACATTTCGAAGTGGAAGGCAGGCATTTTCAGTTCTGGATGGTCATAGCCTTGTAGGTAATTCTATGTATCATGGTAGCCAGTGCAGGGAACAAACAGCCAGTGTAATATATTAGCATCTGTGTTTTGTCAACAAATCAACCTACCAACATATATTCTAGACATTATGGAATAACTAGAAGCAAGTTAGATATTAGAGAAGGTTATGATCACTACGATATGTCAAATTAGGTCAAAGGGTAGTAACTTCATCATGATTTTCATTTCGAGTAAGCAAAGATTAGTAACTTTGAATATATTGGTCTTCTCCAAAGATAGATAAATGCACATGGTGCATTCAGACTTGGCAGCAGGAGCTACAGAAACACAATCTGGTGCCTACTAATCTTCTACACGCTAGCTGTATCTCCAATGGAAAGGCAAAACTCTATTGTTGTGGGCTAAAGATCATTTTTGGAAATTACCACCATGAGGGTCAGGGAGTTAGCTAGGAAGGATTGATCTTGACCATCTCCAGCTTCCTGAACCTGTTATTGTTTTTAAAATTTCTTTTTGGGCATTTAAGTAAGAGTCACCACAAATTGTATAGCATACAGTAATCAAAATGTTCATGAGGTGGATGGACCGATATCTCCCATCATTTCAACATTAACAATATTCTGGTAGCAGGTCATTCAATGATATGAAAGGGATAACCGGATATAATGAGAGAAAACGAGTAGGATGTTATGTTATGTTATGTTATGTTATAGTGTTTTATAAAGCGCGCGATTACCAAGTAGGTGTCCTGGCGCTGTCCACAATTCCTAGATTCTTAAGCTGACGTAGTTAATGAAACAACCAAGTTTTTAGAGCTTTCCTAAAATGGAGTAGATTCTCCATATGTCTCAAGTGGAGAGGTAGTTTGTTCCAGAGCTTGGCAGCCCCATAAGAAAAACTACGTCCTCCCCAGCGGACTTTTTTTATGGTTGGAATCGTGACAAGCCCGGCATCTGCTGAACGAAGATGCCGGGCAGGGACATACCTAGTAAGATGCTTAGTCAGGTAATCTGCGCCTTCACCCTTCAAGGCCTTAAACACCAAGCACAAGGATTTAAACTGAACTCTCTTATGGATAGGCAACCAATGCAAGTCATGGATGGCCTTGGAAATCGGGGAGAACTTTGGAATACCCGTAAGTAATCTGGCAGCCGCATTCTGCAATAACTGCAGTCTATGCATCAGATTTTCCTGAATATTCAGATACAGGCTGTTGCAATAGTCGAGTCTGGAGGACACAAGAGCGGTGACCACCGTTTGTCGACTGTCAGGAGGAAGCAAAAACAGGATCTTTCTTAACATTCTTAAAATAAAGCCTGTTTTGGATGCTACTGCCTTAACCTGCAGTGTCATGGTGAGTTTGTCATCCAGCAACATCCCGAGGTTTTTTACAGTATTTACTGGGCTGGGACAAGCTCCTAATTCCTGCGGCCACCAGGTAGGAGTCCAAAAGCTGGGATTATTTCCAAACAGCATTACCTCAGTTTTAGTAGAATTTAACCTAAGGCAGTTGCTAGCCATCCAACGTGCCACCTCCAACATGCAGGCCTGGAAATTGACATCCATCCCCACATCACTACCAGGGTATAGAGACACGACGATCTGCGTGTCATCAGCGTATGACGTGACACTAAACCCATGACTTCTAATGATGGGAGCAAGGGAGGCAACGTAGACATTAAAAAGTGTTGGACTTAGTGAGGACCCTTGCGGTACCCCACAAGGCAGAGAGAAAGGACGAGATGTAAAGTTCCCCATGGCCACTGTTTGACTCCGCTCTGAGAGAAAGGAGTTCAGCAGTTTCCATGCTTTTTGCCGAATACCTCCTTTCCTCAGCCGGTCCATCAACAATCCGTGATGGACCGTGTCAAACGCGGCAGATAGATCCAGAAGGATCAAGGCTGCTCTGCCGCCTTGGTCAACTGCTAACCTGATTGATCTGTTGCCGCGATCAAAGCGGATTCAGTGCTGTGTCCCTCCCTAAACCCATGCTGGGATACATCCAGCAAAGATGATAGCTTTATGAATGCTGTGAGCTGTATGTTCATTGCCTTTTCCACTAGTTTAGCCGGAAGAGGAAGCCGGGAAATAGGGCGGAAATTGTTAGGGTCCGCCGCATCTAAACTCGGTTTCTTCAGCAGAGGGAGAATAGAAGCCATCTTCCAAATATTAGGAAAGATTCCTTCTTGGAACATCCCATTAAAGATAGGTGTGAGAAGGTTGGCTATCGGCCCAGATGCTAGTTTAGTAATCCTTAGTGGGCAGGGGTCAAGAGGGGAAGCTGAGTTAGCTTTGGTGAGCAAATCCAAGGTATTTTGTACTGTGAGCGGAACAAATTCCTCCAGGGTAATAGAAGACGTGACCACTTCAGTGGACCCTTCCTCTGACTTCTCCTCCCACCTGATTGAATTGCTAAGACTAGTAAAAATATTATTAACTTTGGTGGAAAAAAACAAGGCAATTTTTTCGCAGAGCTCTGTGCTAGACGAGATGGGAGTTGGTGCAGGAGAGGATAACTTTGTAATGGTGGCAAACAGCTCCTTAGAGCAGTTTTTAGCTGCCAAAATCTGGGTCGCATAATACTTCTGTTTTGCTTCTCGCAACATACATTTGTAGGTTGCTAAGCTTGCCAGATATTGCCTTTTTTCCGTAATGGTATAATTCTTCCTCCAATTAAGCTCCAATCTCTTACAAATACATTTTTGTACTTTGAGGTCACTCGAGTACCAGGGGGCTGAAGGTACAGTCCTTTTGAGAAGAACTTGTTTAGGAGGAGCGAGGTCAGCACAGGCCTGCGTGAGCAAATTGGTATAGGCCAGTGCCGCCTCATTCGTGTTCCTTGGCATGGGTGTAGAAATGTTAGTCAGAGCATTAGAAATGTCCTCTGCAAGCACCCTATTCCAGGCTCTGATTTCTTTCTTGTCAGTCTGGTGCTGACCATTAGCTGTGTGCGGTATAAGATTAAGATTAAAGCGAACTCCCGCATGGTCTGACCAGGCCAGGGGTAGCAATGCTTTGAAGGATAGCTCCGGGGTATTAGAAAAAACCCCATCTAGGGTATGACCAGCTGTGTCCGAGAGGCCAGTTACTTGCTGTACTAACTCCGCTGTTTCCATGATATTAAGGAGGCGGGCCGTATCAGGCTCGTCTGCCAGCTCGAGATAAAAGTTGAAGTCCCCTAAAATGGTTTGCGAGTTTCCCAAAAGTGCATTTTCTACAAGGGTTCCTAGCGAGGAAAAAAATATATGTTTGGGCCCAGGGGGTCTATAAATAAGCGTTCCTTTAAATGAAAAATGACTAGTTAGTCATATGTTAAATGCGAGTGCTTCGCAGGATGGGACAGAGAGTGCGTTGAAAGTTCCGGAGTAGGTGCTATGATAAATAATAGCCAGGCCTCCGTCCCTCTTGTTAGGGCGGTTGAGAATTTCGCAGAAAAAACCTGGTGGAGTGGCTTTGACTAGATCCGGGCCGGATGCTTCGTCCGTCCAGGTTTCAGTGATAAACGCAATTTTTATATCCAGATCCATCAGCAAGTTAGCGCATTCAGTGCTGTGCTTTACAAGGGATCTTGCGTTTATCAGGATGCAGGCAACAGGTTTTCCCGCTTTGCACATAGTGTTTACTGACTCTGTGCAAGCCTTATTAGTTCCAGCATTAGTAGGGAGAAATGAAAATGAACAGTTAGGACAAGTGCCTAGAGGTTGGAAGAGACCTAGTTCATCCGGTTGCTGGTTACAATCACCCATTATCTTCCCAGGGTTTAGTTGTAGCAATGTAGTTCTAGAGTACATAAGTCGTAACGGTACCTCGATGTGCATCCGGGCAGGGGTTTGTGCGCTGAGCGCGGCTTGGGCGCGGATGGGCGCAGACGGGCTTGCCTTTGGCGCGCCTTCGGCGCGCCGGCGGCGCGCCCGCTGCGCACGTCCGCTGCGCGCTCGCGCCAGTGCCCCTAATGTAGGCGTCCCCAGCAGCTAGAGCGTCAAACCCCAAATGTCGGACTCCTCCCAATATGGCCACCGCCAATGCACGCCCGATCCACAGAGAGTCTGCTCGGGTCAATGCTGCAGCCAAAGGAAGCGACACCGGTAAGAATGCTTGACAATGCGCTAAAGAGTAGCTGGGCTAAAAATCACATGTGCAAATAAGCAAACAGTGCGCGTGATACAGGGAGCTCGTAATTAAAATACATAAAATAGTAAAAACAGTCAGCTCGGCTACAACAACTTTCGGCTAATCTCATAGGAAAATGTGCGCTAAGTCCTACTCCCGGCTCAAGCCTCAGGAGGATGTGGATTCAGAGTAACATAATGTGCCCTATCATGCAGAAAATTAGCAAATGTATATATCACAGAATAAAATGAAGCAAAACAGTAACGTTTGAAACACTATGGCTGGTGCTGCCAATTGTAGCTATTTAGAAGTGCGGTAACGTGAGCAGCAGGAGGATACTACAAACATGGAGGGCCAGGCAGTAGTGGATCCAAGGTGAGAAAGGGAGCAGGGTGAGCCCCTGCGCAAACCACCCTGGAGAGAGCTTGATTTCTCGTTAATGTCCAGTGATCAAGTGTGCATAAGTGAATGGGTCGCTCAATGATAAAATCTGGCCAGCAGTCCGACTCACCGTGGGAGGTTCCTTAACTTTGGGGGGGGGGGGGGGAGGGGGGTCCAGTTTGTGGAACAATTTAAGGACATGGGTGTCCCACATTGTAGCTGCTCCACCTCCCCCTTGCAACCTATGATCATGTATTATGGCGTCCGCTTCTGCCAGAGCCCATTTGTGAGTCACCGAAGCCAACACTTGATCATGGGCAGATGAGGGCCCTTCCAAGCCATGGCATTTAATCGCTTAAAGAGAACCAACGCCAGATCAACTAGCTTCAGGTACTGTTAGGTACGTTTAGTTAGTTTCGTGATTCCAACGAGAAAAAGGAGTGTGTCTAGTGGCAGCTGGAGATCGATCACTATTGACACATGTTCCATCACCTGGGTACATGTGTGCATCAACGGCGGGCATTCCCAAACTATATGAATAAATGTAGCATCTATGTGACCACATCTCGGGCATGCCGGGGACTCTGCCAGTAACATTGTGTGCAGGTAATGCGGTGTAAGGTAGGGTTGATACAAGTATTTGAATTGTGTGAATTTTAAACGTGCATTGTGCTAGACTCACTTCACCCATTCGAAAGACATGGTCCATTGCTTGGTGGTCGATTCCGTGCCCAAGCAATCATCCCATTTGGGCTTGTCCTTGGTCAGAAATTCACTGCTTGACCCCATAGTGCCACATGTAATACAAAACTGCCCGACAGACTAACCCGTGCTTTAAGAAGCACTGCAAACCCAAGTGTAACGGCTGCTTGGCCGGCCCTGATGCCCATATGTCCCCAATCTCCACCCTAATTGCAGTGTGTGCAAGAAAAAGACCTGCTCCAAGCTCGTATAGTTCCTTCAGACCCTGGAAGGAGAGCAGAGCACCATCATAGAATAGATCCCTCATTCAGGTGTGCCCGGCTTCTCGTCCTGGAGAAGAATCGTAAATGCTCGCCAGATTTTTCATGGCTGACGTGCTCCAGAGTGGTAGCTGCGGTGCATTGGCGGGTTGGTGCATGTTTGGGTTGGATATATTGAGTCCAGATGAGCTTGGCCACTCGTGTGAGCCTGCCCAGTCCCCTGGTCAGTCCACCTGGTGAGAGCAGCCATTCCAGGTTGTCCATGCCCCCAGGTCCACCCGAACCAGGCCACCCTTTGCCGTTCCATCACCAGCTAGCCAGCGCAGGGCCCACTGCAATTGAGCCACTGTGAAATACAACTCCAGGTCTGAGACCCCAAGTTCCCCCTCGTGCATAGGGCACTGAAGTATGGGATCGAAACTCGCTTTCCAGCAGGTCCCCAAACGAGCTCAGATTCCATACTCCTCAGAGTCCTGAAAAAGCATTTAGTTGGTATCACTGGCAAAGCTACAAAGAAATATTGCAGCCTCGGAAGAACCAGCATCTTTGCCCCGTTGCCCTGCAAAAGGGGTAGTCGAGTCCAGAAGTGCATGGATCAGCGAGACGAGGTCAAGGCCTTACCATGATTACCACTGAGTAAGTCTCTGTCTGTATGGCAAACATTTGCACATAGAGATCTCCCCAAAGAGGTCGAGCAGGTCATAGAGGGCTGGTAGCATACATGTATGGTCCCGTAGATATACTAACAAATTGTCTGCGTGTTAGGACACAGTCTCTCAAGTCAAGTCCCGCCCTGATGCCCTAGACAGGGCCCTTGGCACACAGCATGGCTGCAAGTGACTCAATAGCTAATGCAAAAATTATTGGTGATGAAGAGCATCCTTGGCGTGTCCCTCTACTTATGGAAAAGAAGTGCGAGATCTGATGGCTGGTGCGGACCCACGCCTGTGGGGCGATATATAAAAGCTTGACTGAACCTAGGAAATTAGGACCCATTCCAAACACCTCCAGCACTTGCAGCAAGTAGGACCAACTCAGTCTATCAAACGCTTCTTGTAATCCAGGGAGACTGCCAGCCGTGGGTCGCCCTCCCCCCCATACGGCGCATCCATAATGTGGCACAGGCGCCGATTGTTGAAGTGCGTCGTACTGTGAGGCACAAACCCACATTGTTCTGAATGAACAATGAGCTAAACATCTGAAGCAACCTATTCACAAGGACCTTACTTAATATTTTGTAGTCAATGTTCAACATTGACAACGGGAGATAAGAGCTCACCTCAAGGGTGTCTCTATCCTGGTTTGGGAGCACCACTATGAGGCCCCTACGTAGCGAGCTCTGTAAAATGCCCTGGTGGTGCACCTCTCAGTAGACCTCTAGCAAGCGAGGAGCAAGAGTGGCTCCAAAAGTTGCATAATACTCCAGTGGGAACCCTTCTGTGCCTGAGGTCTTGCCACGTGCCATCTGGCGGTTTGCTAGGTTGATCTCTATCTGCAGAGGCTGCTCCAGGTCCAACAACAGCAGCCGGGTCAATCGAGGAAGTGATGCCGCTCGCAGGTAATCCCACACCTGTGCATAGGAGGCTTCCAGGGGGCAGAATACAGCTGCTCTTAATACAGAGAGAACACTTCGTTGATGTCTGCTTGAGTATTTCTCATGTGACCTGCATGATCAGGTATGGTGCCCACCAGAGTCCTGGGAGGTCTCCGATCGCAGAAACCATGCCAACAGGCACTCTAGTTTATTGCTATCTGAATGCTGGCAGGCTAGGAAGAACTTATAGTCAAGATCACAGAGTCGCTTCACCTCCTCCTGGGATTGGCAACGCAAGGTTGTGAGACGAGGCCGTACGGCGGGTATCATTACTGCCTCGAGCTCCGTGGTCACCAGACGTGTCTCTAAAGTCAGCACACTACGAGTGAGAGAATACTTAACTCCCCATATCTGAAAGAGACCATTAGGTATATATTTCTTACCTTAGAATTACCCCCAGGAATCAGACTGAATCCGGAGGAATGTTTTCTTAGCAGTACCCCTGCACATTGGTAGGTAGCTTTGGTCAACCCCACTTCAGTCGTCGGTGTCGTGGTTGCCGGGATGGCGTTGTCTACTTAGATGCCGCCCCTGCGTGCTGACATCAGTTCTTTCTTTTTCTGCTCCAGCCAGCGCAGATTCGGATAGAGCTTGTCCCTTAGTCACTTTTTGACTAACCCTTTTCTGACTTTTGTCGACGTCTTTTTTGAGCCTTCGACTCCTGATGCATGAGGAATGTCCCATTATGGGACCAGCGTCAAGCCCTGTGACTCCTGTCACAAGTTGATGTCAGTCACCGATCTGCACCTCGTGTCCCTTTGGTGCCTTGGGGTCGACCACGATCCGAAGTCATGCTCCAAGTGCCGTGCCATGAGCCCGAAGTCTTTGCGGGAGTGGTCCCAAATGCTTTTGGAGGCCCGACAATCTGCTCTGTGTCGTTTGAGGTCCCAATTAAGAGGAAGGTCGCGGGACCGGTCGCAGAGTCATCCCTATTCCTCTTTGAAGTCGTTGCACTCCTCCGGTAAGTCGCAGCACAAGAAGAAGGTGAAGAAGCACCGTCGCTCTTCGCCTTCGCCCCGTCCATCAGCCAACGCGACGTGGGACCCGGAGCGTCGTCACTTTCCGGCTCTGCCTTCGGAGCCTGCTTCTGGGACGATGCCGTGCTTACCTCCCTTTCCCAGAGCCGGAGCATCCCCTGCCCAGCTTCGAGCTTTCTACGAAGCGCTTCACAGCATTTTTGGGCAGCCCTGTTGAATCAGCTGGGGGCCCTGGGCCTTCAGGCCTGGATCCGGATCAGCACAGGTCGACCTCACGGTACCTTCCCCGGTGCTGATTCCAGTGCCGACGGCCCAATGCCGGTTATGTCCCCAACCGGCATCTACCCCAGCCTCACCCCCGACTTGGACCCGGTACCGGACCGACATCGGCCGACGCCGGTACCGGAGGGCACTTTTGTACCTCTGTTCATCCCTGGCGTTCCCTATTGCCCTGAATGGCAGAGGAGTGTGAGGAGGACTGTGAGGGGTCTGTTACTAATGCATAGCAATGGGTGGGCTCCTCCTTAATCTGTATGTCGATGCAGTCGCGTTTCAGCCTCCAATTTCTTATTGGCTTCCTCAGGACAGGGGTACACTCTATCTGTTAGTCGGTCCAACCTACTCGACCATCAAAACACTCCTTATTTGTGTAATGGAATCGGCTATGGCCTCATTCATCTGTCTCGGTGTCCTCTATATGTATGATTCATCTATCGGGCCCCTATTTGTTTCATAACTCGCCGTACCAGCAAATCAATTATCTATATTTCGAGTTTTGCCGTGCAGTCCTCCGATGCTTCCTGCTTTCACTTCGTACATACAGATTAAGGAGGAGCCCACCCATTGCTTTGATTAAGCATTAGTAATTTGGCGCACATAATAGATTGTGATAGAAGATTGATACTTCTGGCGCCAATAGGACTACCTCTGAATGTATCACTGAGATGTAGAAGTGTACATATTGAATAAGTAGTTAGGGCAATGTATATGTTGTATATATGTTTATGTATATATGTGTTGTTTTGTAATTTAATTGTGATTAGTCTGTCTAGTTTTGTACTTAGGTAATTGTGAATGTATTGATAATTTTGTTTCTCGCCGATGGATATTTGCACCTGATGAATAATTGTTGAATTTGTTAAAAGAAATAGTATATTGCCAAGATAATTTTCAGTCTCTTGAGCAAAAATAAATGAGAGATTGATCCCTCAATCCACAGTTTTAGACGTGCCTTTTAATGGCCGTTGCCTGTTTGGTGACAAGGCGGACAACACATTCAAGCGCTTCAAGGCCTCTACGGCCACGGCTGGATCCTTGGGCCTCGCAGCAACTTCTTGCCCTGTGCAGTCTACCTTTCGCCCTTTTTGTGGCTACGGAAGGGGTACCCCACCACGTTCCGCCCAGAGCCACAGGGCAGCGCAAGCTACCCAGCCCATGTGTGGCCGGGACATAGTACCCAGCATCGCGGGTCTGGGGCCAGCGGTCGGGCCAGTAATGCCCCCCCTGCAGCAGCCTCCAAACCTTCCTAGTCTGACTTTTCAGGGCCGCCAGTTGCCAGTGGGCAGCAGGATCTGCCATCACCTCTACCACTGGTACAACATCAAATTGTACAGGTGGGGTTTGCAGATAGTCTGAAGGGGCTACTCCCTCCCCTTCGAAACTACTCCTCCTTCCATCCAACGCTCCATCGAATGCCGGAGGATCACTTGGCCCTTTTCCACCAGGAATTTACAGCTCTCTTGGCTAAGGGAGCTATCAAACGAGTCCCTGTGCCAGAAGTAGGTTGTGGCTGTCACTCCCACTACTTCCTGGTACCCAAGAAGGACAAAGGCCTGCGTCCTATCTTAGACCTCAGGGACGTCAACCTCTTCCTCCGGAAGGAGAAGGTCAAAATGTTAACTTTGGCTCAGGTCCTGTTTGCCCTCGACCCTGGAGACTGGATGGTAGCATTGGACTTGCAGGACACTTATTTGTACATCCCAGTCTTGCCTGCCCACTGGCGTTAACTACGTTTCACGGTAGGCCACGAGCATTTTCAGTTTACCGTGCTCCCCTTTGGCCTTACCAGCGCCCCTTGGGTGTTCACGAAAGTGATGGCGGTGGTCGCAGCTCATCTGGGCAGATCAGGGGTTCCAGTCTTCCCCTGTCTCGACGACTGGCTGTTGAAGGCGGACTTGCCATAGGCTGTCGTCTCTCACCTCCAGACTACAGCGGACCTCCTGCATTCGCTGGGGTTCACTATCAACGTGCCGAAGTCGCACCTGATTCCCTCACAGTAGCTCCTTTTAATCGGAGCAGTTCTGGATACAGATCAGTTTCAGGCCTATCCTGCCGAGCAGCGGGTCTGGGATATTCGGGATATGATACTGATGTTTCAGCCTCTATTCTGGATTTTGTTGAGAATGACCCTGAGGCTGCTGGTCCTCATGGCCTCCTGCATCCTGCTTGTAGATAATGCCAGATGGCATATGCGGGCTCTGCAGTGGGACCTGAAGTTCCAGTGGGCGCAGCATCAGGGCAATCTTTCAGGTGTCGTCCAGATCTCGGAGGGGGCTGTGAGTCAATTGCAGTGGTGGCTAACGAACCAGGATTGGGTTAATGGCAGATCCCTCTCCCTTCCCCAACCAGAGTTATTTTATTTATTTATTTTATGTATTTATTTAGCGCACTACTACCCGAGGGCGTCTAGGCGCTTGTAGAGGTATCCCACAAAGCAGCTGCGTGATATAAAGAACCAGTGCTTACAAAATTAGAGTATAAAGCCAGGTCTTCAGTCCTTTCCTATAGGACAAGAGTTCAGTATAGTTCTTCAATTGAAAAGGTAGCTTGTTCCACCATCTAGTGGTGATATTGAAAAAGCTTTTTCCATCCCATCTCTGAAGACGGGAGGATGGCACTATCACCAACTTCAGTAAAGCTGAGCGAAGTGTGCAGGCCGGTGTATGCCATTGGAAGCGTTTTACCAGGTAGGTGGGACCTGAGTTCCGCAAGGCCTTAAATGCAATACACAATGGCTTAAATCTAATGCGCTTCTCAATAGGCAGCCAATGCAAGATGTTCAAGGCCTGTTTGGCTGATGAATATTTGGACAGACCAAAGAGCAATCTGGCGGTGTAATTCTGAAGTATCTGCAATTTTGCTATTACTGATTTATTCGTTCCAACCAGTGATCCATTGCAGTAGTCAAGTTTGGACAGCACCAAGGCTGCCACCACTGTTTTCTACTGTCCTACTGGTATGAATGGAAGAATTTTCCTCAAGATTTTTTAAATGTAATAGGTGGATGCAATGAGTGTATTTATGAGGTGGCAAAAGGATAGGGAGGTATCTATGATGACTCCAAGATTTTTTGCCCTAGTGACTGGTGCTGGGAGAGTCCCCAACTCGTTTGGCCACCATTCTGAAGACCAGAACGATGGGTCTCTCCCAAAGAGTAGAACCTCTGTCTTATTTGAGTTTAATTTGAGACAGTTCTCGGCCATCCAATCACTGACACATCTCATGCACTCCTTAAAATTCTGGGCTATATCAGGATTATTGCTCGAGATTGATACAATAATCTGGGTATCATCTGCGTATGATACTAATTCAAACCCATGAGTTTTGATCATAGATGCCAGAGGGGTAGGGTTCAATAATGAGCCCTGTGGCACCCAGTTAGGAAGCCTGAAGCATTTAGATTTATAACCTCCTACTTCAACAAATTGTTCACGATTGAGCCAGAATGATCTGAATAGCGATAGAGCTAGGCCTTCAACTCCTACTTCCTAGAGCCGGTGTATTAGAATGCCATGATCCACCGTATAAAAGGCGGCTGATAAGTCTAATAATATCAGAGCTGCCGATCCTCCTTTATCAACCGCCCGTCTGACTTCCTCTGTTGCAGTGATTAGGGCCAGTTCAGTGCTGTGCTGGGCTCTGAAACCGTACTGAGTGAAATCCAAAATATGCACTTGACTGAGTTTCAGCACAGTTGCGAAAAGCTCCTTGGAATTATTCTTTGCTCCTTCAATTCTTTCTGAGAAATAACTGATGTTTGTGTTTTTTGATCAGTCCTTTGTGATGTGCCAGTCTTGTCTTATATAATTATTTCTCCCTGGGATCATAGTGTTTGCGCCAGCATCTTTCTTGGCTGTAACAGAGTCTTCTTGAAATCCTTAGTCCTTCAGAGATTCAAGGTTCAGTAGGTGCTGTCCTGCTAGTTTTCCCTGTTCTCTGGGGAACAGTGGTGTTTGCTGCTGCTGTGATACAGTGATGATATTGTAAAGAAACCGCCTCTGGGTCTTTGGCAAAGCAAGACTTGTGCTGACTCATATGGGTGGAGAAATCATTTCTATCTAATCTTTGCCATTGATAACTTTTTTCGCTGCTAACTGGGACATGCCTGGAAACCGGCGAGGAGGGAAGAATAAGAGTAAGCAACACTGCATGGTAGTCAGACCAGTGAAGTTGTAGGGTGTTGTTATATTTCAACAAGGGGCAATCTGTTAAAACAGAGTCTAAGAGATGTCCTGCTGTGTGGGTGGAACAAACCACAATTTGCTCGAGGCCTACGCCTGTCTCTAGGTCAAGCAGGGCCTGAGAGTCTTTATCGAGGAGGTTATCTAGGTGAAAATTCAAGTGGTTTCTATAGATTATTGCCAAACCTCCTCGCTTTTTGCCAATTCGAACCCTTCTGGCTATTGCAAACCCCTGTGGGACTGCTGTCACCAGATTGGGCCCTGAAGTTTCCCCTGCCCAGGTTTCCGAAACAAATATCAGATCCAGGGCATGGGAGTCTATAAAATGACTGAATTCAAACCTGTGTTTAATTAGTGACCGTGCATTCAATAAGTGCACATGACAGTCCTCAGGTAGGTTTTTTTTTTTTTTTTTTTTTTAAACCTTTATTTTCAAAAGTCAGGACACAGCTATTCAGCCGACAACCCGGAGGTTCGGCAGCATCGATATATAGCAACAGAGATGCGTCCCCAGTACCGTGAAAGGAGAAGTGCAAAGGTTCAATTTTAATTAAACACAAAAACACACAACAAACCCCAGCAAGGCAAGAACACTGAAAGCCCATGGTGAAGCCCCCCAGGGGAGGCCGGACCACACTCATCTACCAGTTACAGTACAGTGTAAAGAGGAAGAAGGGGGACAGCAGAGGCCAAAAAAATCCATAAACCATACTGAGCTGGAAAGAAGGTTAGGAGGAAAGTTGTTCCTCGGGAGGATCCAGATCCGGGGCAAGACATATTCCCCCCCCTGTATTGATTCCACCGCCCCCAGATGGCGTGCCACTTCCGGGGGCGGCCTCTAGCGCAATAGACCGTCTTCTCCCTTAACATACTCCAGTCCATATTTTCTTTCCACGCGGTCAATGTGGGGGGCCCCGCGGAGCCCCACAATCGCGCGATATCTCTCTTAGCGACCATGTTACCCAGAGTCACCCATTGGGTCTGTGCCTCATCGTGGTCAGTGGGCCCCCAGACATTCAGGAGGCAACACCGCGCTTCCGGCTGCATAGCAATGCCCGTCACCTCCCCCATCACTGCATGGACTCTCCTCCAGAATTCCGTAATGACACCACATTCCCAAATGATATGCAGGAAAGTACCCACCATACCACATCCCCTCCTGCATAGGCCGTCCTCCGAGAATCCCATGTGAACCAGCCTTGGCCCCGTCACATACACTCGATGCAGTATTTTAAGCTGCACCAGCCTCAGACGCGACGGGATCGCGACCTCCTTAGGAGAGGAAACAGCCGACTGCCAATCCTCATCATCCAACTCGAGGCCATCCCTAGTCCACTGGTCCCTCAGCCCCAAAAGCATGTCCGCCCGGACGTTGATCAGTTTCTTATAGATGAGCGAGATCGTGCTCTCGGGCATATGGCCATCAAGGACCCGGTCCTCCAAAGGAGAGGACTCAGGCACCTTCTCACCCTCTACGAGGACTGATCGGAGGGCGTGACGCACCTGAATATATCGGAAATACTCGGAGGGCCCCAGCTCATACTCCGTCTGCAACTCTTCAAAGGACTTCACCTTCCCCTTATTCAGCACATCTCCCACCCTGGAGATGCCGATCAGGTCCCATTTATCAAACCCTTTTGTGTGCCAAAGCCTTCCCAGTCTCTCCGATTCAAACAGCGGGGTAGCGAGGGTGAGCCTATCCTTCCAGCCCAGCGAGTCAGTTGCCATCTTCCACACACGCACTGCCACACCAGTGGGCCCCGTGAGGGACGAGTCTAGGGACCGCGAGTACAACGCCCTGTAGTAGTTACCTCCACGCAGCAACCACCTGTCCATGGCATACCCAGGGCTGAGGACAGGGCCATAAAACCCATGATTAATCGCGCTCAGCTGGGTGGCCCAATAGTACCGTCGGATGTCTGGGAGCGCAATGCCCCCGTCGTACCATGGAAGCGTCAACTTTGCAATAGCTATTCGCGGCCGCCCATCCCAAAGCAACGCTCGTTGGAGGCCTTCGACCTCCCGAAAGTATTTGGCCGGAACCCAGTCCAAAGTATTCTGCAGTGCGTAGAGGAAGCGGGGAAGAGACATCATTTTGAACAGGGCCGCACGCCCAACGAGGGAGAGCGGCAGCCTCCGCCAGCCTTCAACATCCCGCCTCAGGCGTGCCAGGGGGGGGAGCAGGTTCTTCTCATATCGCACAGCAGAGTCCATGGAGATAAAAATCCCCAAATACACGAAGCCCTGCTGAGCGACCTGTATCGAACATGTTCTAGGGATCGGTGGAACCTCGCCACTAAGAACATACAAATACGATTTACTCCAATTGATAACAAGACCCGAGTTCCTACCAAAAGATGTGAGTACGTCACAGACCACTATAAGTGATTTCTTGGGTGAGGCAAGATACAGCAGGATATCATAGGCATAGAGCGAAATACGGTCCTCGTGTTCAGGCGACCATCTAAGGCCCCGTATATCCGGGTGCCAACGTATCCACGCAGCCAGCGGCTCAAGGGCGAGGGCGAACAACAAAGGCGACAGGGGACAACCCTGCCGAGTACCCCTCCCAAGCTGAAACGGAGTCGACGCCCGACCATTCACCACCACACTCGCAAGTGGCCCCTCATACAGCAACCTCACCCAGCTCACAAAACCGTGGCCAAAGCCAAACTTGGTCAGCACGGCCCACAAATATGCCCATTCCACCGTGTCAAAGGCCATCGTGGCGTCAAGAGACGCCACAATAGCTGGTTCACGCAGCGTGCCCGCCCTGGCGATTACACCATGAAGGCGCCGAAGATTTAACGCTGTGTTTCGGTGCGGGATGAAGCCGGATTGATCCGGGTGGACCAAGTCACTGAGTACCCTAATCAATCGGGTCGCCAGGATGTTAGCCAGAATTTTCGGCTCTGCGTTAAGAAGTGAGATAGGCCTATATGAGGCGCACTTATCTCGGGGTTTGCCCTCTTTGTGTATAACCACGATCGTCGCCAGTCGCTGGTCCAACGGGAGGGTCCCACTCCCCCGCGCCTCCACAAACATGGCGCGCAGGTGAGGGGCGACCCTATCCGGAAATAGCTTGTACAGGTCGACCGGCAAGCCGTTCGGTCCCGAGGCCTTGCCCGAGTTTAACGCGCGGATAGCCCCCGCCACCTCGTCAACCGTTATGTCACCATCTAGATCGTCCCTATCTATATCGGAGAGACAGGGCAACTCGATATCACGGAGGAGATCACACGAGTCCTCGGGCGGCCTATCCGACACTGAGGCATAAACCCTACAGAAATAGTCCGATAAACACTTTACAATCCTCTCAGGTTCCACAATCGCCTCTCCCCTCTCTCCTGTCAACTCTGGCACAACTCTATTGACCCGTTCTTTTTTGTCCAGCCAAGCCAGGAGTTTCCCTGCCTTGTCACCAACTTCATACAAACGGCCCTGCTGTTCCCTACTGAGGGTCTTAGCGGCGTTCGTCACCAGGTCCTTATACTCAGCTTGCTTCAAGCAAAGCTCATGCAGTGAGGACTCTGTAACCTCCTCCTCCAGCGCTCCCTCCAGAGCCGCGATCTCCTCCTCAACCTGCAGAACCTCGCCATCTCTCCGCCGCTTGGCAGCTACTACTAGGGAGAGGGCTTCCCCTCGGAGCACGGTCTTAAATGCTTCCCACAGCGACACTGCCGAGTCCACGGATCCCTGATTGGCCTTGAAAAAATTATCTACTTTCTTTACCAGCGCGCTGCGCATCTTGGGGTCTCGGAAATACCACGGGTTGATAGGGGCCACCCTTCCTCCTCCCTCCCGACCTAGATCCAGCCGGATCCACACTGGCGAATGGTCAGATATACCACGCGCCATGTGCCTCGCCTCGGAGACCAATGAGGCATGCGCAGCCAGAGTGAGTAGGTAATCAATCCTGGAAAGACTACCATGTGCCCCGGAGTGGAACGTGTATTGGCTCTGTGTGGGGTGCCGGAGCCTCCAGCAGTCTATCAGGCCAAGCGTGTCTAGGAAGTCTGGAAGCCACGTCTGAGCCCCCCCTGTGTCTCTGGGCGGGTATCTATCCAGCAGGCCGGAGCCAACAGCGTTGAAATCACCTCCCACCACAAGCATACCCCCCGGGAGATCTAGCAGGGCCCTACCCAGATCTGTGAACGTGGAGGCCTGCAGGGCCGGCGGGACATAAACCGAAACTAAAACCAAAGTTCTTCCTTCCCACCGCCCCGCCACCGCCACAAACCTCCCCCTATCATCAACAATGGTGGAGTCCACCTCAAATGGTAGCGAGGCTCTGACTAGAATGCCCACACCCCTGGACCCAGAGGAGAATCCCGAATGTGCTATGAATTTATAACCCTTCCTATTCAGAGCGTAGCACGTATTACCTATAAGATGCGTCTCCTGCAGCAGGGCAACATCCGGCATTGACCGTTTCAAGAATTGCAAAACAATCCCACGCTTAATGCGATCCCCCAAACCATTAACATTCAAGCTTATAACACTTAAACCCCTACCCCCATCCTCAAACGTAAAGAGGCCCACCCCACACCCGAAGAGCCACCATGGAACAGTCCTGGAAAGAATCACCATGCCTTGCAGAAATAAACCCCCCAACAACAAACCCAAAATCCCAGAAACCCCCCCCACCCTGCACCCCTGCTGCAGCTTACAAAGCCCCCCCAACTTGCAGTGTGCCTGTCGCCCTACAAAACCCAAAATCTACAAAAAGTACCCTAAGGGAGGAAAAGAGCGCCCCTCGTCCTCCCGCAGCCCTCCGCATTGACTGCACTCTATTCAAGTCTTCAAATATAGCCAAATCGAGTCAGACCGGCTCCGAAAAATCAGCCCTGCCCATCCCGGCCACTGTCCCCATCCTCGGCAATGTCCTCCCCCGTCCGTCGCCGGGGCAAAGCGTCCAGCCATTCATCGGCCATAACAGGAGAGTCAAAGAAGAATGTCCGATCTTCGTGCACCACACGTAATCTGGCAGGGAAGAGCATGGCATACTTCAGATCCCTCTCCCGGAGCCGCCTCTTCACCCCCAGAAAGCCCTGTCTCTGCCTCTGCACCTGCTGGGTGAAGTCCGGATAGAAATTCACCGACGCATTCTGGAAGGGGACCGGGCCCGTCACCCTCGATGCTTGCAGGATAGCGTCCCGATCTCGAAAATGAAAGAGCCGAGCGACGATCGGCCTCGGTGAGGCACCCACCTTGGGCCTCCCACCCGGCACTCTATGGGCCCTTTCAACCGCAAAGAACTTTCCAAGACCCTTAAGCTGCAGATGATTAAGCACCAAGTCCTCGACAAGCAGGTCAACCGAAGCCTCATCCGAGGACTCCGGGACCCCGATGACGCGCACGTTGTTGCGCCTGGCCCGGCTCTCAAAGTCCTCCAGCCGGCGGGCGGCGAGATCACTCTCGGTCCTCAGCTTACGAACCTCGATCTGCAGTTCCGTGACATCATCGGTGAGGCCCGTGGTCTTGAGGTCCAGGGTCCTAACCCGTTCATTCGTTTTGCCCAAGTCCGCACGGATCAGGTTAACATCCACCAAGATGGCATCCACCTTATGCGCCAGGGCATCAAACTGTCTCCCAATCGAAGTCTGCATCCCTTCGAGCGCGCCCATGACATCCTGTAGTGAGAGCTCCGGGGCCAAAGGCGAGGCCGCCTTCTGGGTGTCCGGCGACTAACTCGACCCACTCGGTGATCCCTTCTGCAGAGCATAGCGGTCCATACTATTGACTTGGGTATAGGCTCCCCGCCTGGTAGACTTAGCCTTCAGCCGATCCACCTCTGCTTTGCCCGACATGGTTGATACCAAGCAGGTCGGTTCAGATAAGACGGGTCCCTCTCAATGAAAGGAATCAGGAGTGATCAGTTCTGCAGTGGGCCACCAGAGTAGCCTGCAGAGCGTCCATAGGGTAATAACGCCACCAAGAGCTCTCCGGGGGCAGGGCTGACAAAGGGAGAGAAAGCGAAAGTGAAAGGACGGGGACCTCCGTCCGACAGTTCACACCTCGCCTGGCCGTTGTTGTTCAACTAGAAGTCGGGCATCCTGCCAACTCTAGCCCCTGGCATCCCTCGGAGATAGGCCGCAATCTTCCGCCAGGCATAATTCCGGTTCCCGGTGGGCGATCCGACCGCGGGTAGCATCAATCGCCTCCCTGACAGGTCATCCACACGATGCCATACCGACAGGATTAGAGACAGGATAGTCGACGGAGGGAGCGAGGGTCTCGGGAGCTCAGAGCTCACGCGGCCATCTTGGTCAAGCGCTAGGCTCCTCCCCCTCAGGTAGGTTTTTTGATCTTGGGTTCAGCATGATCCTTCCTTGTTTCTACTGAAAATGCCTCAATGCTGTCCGTTGAGGCCTTGTCTAGGTAAAGCTTACTTTTTATATCTGTGACCTTCAGATTGCAACATGTACAAGCCTGTTTCCCAATGTCCTTAGTGCCTCCTAAAATTGGCCCAGGACATTTAAAAGACCTGAAGGATAGTTCCTGGAGCTCACCTCTAGTGTATGACAGTAGAGCCGCCATTCTGTCTGCCAAGACCGGCAGAGTGGCTGGTGCTGAGCGCGGACGGACGCAGACGTGCTTGCCGCCCGCTGCGCCCGTCTGATGCGCGCGGACGGGTGCAGACGGGCGCAGACGTGCTTGCCATCCGCTGCGCGTGTCTGCAGCGTGCGTCCGCCTCGGCGGAGCTTTAAATACCCTTCCTTAATGGCCGTGGAACAACTAGAGCGATAACCGTCCTAAAATGGCGGCCGTTATCCGCTCGGTCCAACTGGTGCCTGGCCTGCCTGACTTGCCCGCTCTCTCCACAAAATCGGCTAATTAGGAGCCGTGGTGGACCGGAGAGCGGCGATATAGGTATTGCAGGTAAAAATGACAATGCAACAGAAATCAGAAAATATTTAAAAGCTCAGAGCAGCGAGCGTTTAAGACATTTAAAAATACAATCCTGTGACAAAGCTGTGCAAAATAGCGGAACAAGAGTGCAGCAGTGGAATTACAAGTGCGTCTGTCAATGTGCTACCTTCCGTTCACAGTGGTGACAGATGCATCACTCCTGGGATGGGGCTACCACATGGTGGGTTCTCTGAACTCCAGGGTGGACAAACTCAGCTGCCGGGGCATGATGTATCACGAATGGCGTCTTCACTTGGAGGTGGTGCAAGGTCTCATTCAGGAGTGGGGCGAGCCTTGGTTAGATTTATTCCCACCAAAGAGAACGCACAATGTCAGCATTTCTTCACTTTGGAGTTTCCAAGGCGGCACTTGCTCGGCGACGCCTTTCATTGCGAGTGGAATTACAGCCTCCTGTACACCAATCTTCCCGTACCACATTTACCCAGAGTGCTGAAGAAGATCAAGCACGACCAGGCCCAAGTAATTTTTGTGGCTCCGGACTGGGGACGGAAAGTCTGGTACCCCGAGCTCTTGGGCATGGCCATCGATCCTCCGATCAGACTGCCTCTTTGGGAGGATCTTCTGTCGCAGCAGCAGGGGACGGTCCTCAACCAGAACCTGTCCAGCCTCCACCTCCTGAGCGGCGACAGTTGACAGCTTTCGACCTACCTTCCAAAGTCTGTAATGTCATCTTGCCAGTCAGACGTCCCTCCACTAAAACGGTAAACGCCTGTAGATGGAACAAATTCTTGGCATGGTGTACAGCAAAGGGCGTGGATCCCCTTTCTACCCCTCTTTCAGAGGTTCTCCTCTTCATTCTTTCCTTGGTCCATCAGGGCTCTTCTCTTGGCACTCTTAAAGGCTATCTTTCGGCCATTTTGGCTTTTCTTCGCCTTCCTGATCAGCCATCTCTTTTCAAGTCCCCTAGTGTTAACAGATTTCTGAAAGGCATTACTCATCTTTTTCCACCTTCTCCTTTCGTAATGCTCCAGTGGGACTTGAATCTTGTCCTCACTTATCTTATATGTGCCTCCTTTGAGCCACTACATAATTGTACTCTTCGTCTCCTTACTTTGAAGACTGATTTCTTGCTTGCCATCACCTCTGCTCGCAGGGTGAGTGAGCTTCAGGCTTTATCTTCCAAACCTATATGCCAAGCTTTGATCAGCACACACTAGCTTGTTCAGTCAGAGACATAGGACAAGTATAATAGCCGACAGCTACAAAGAAAGATATTTTTTAATAAATATTCCTTTATTCTTTATTCTTATGTTCGCCACAGGGTAGCCAACGCGTTTCGTCCTTTTATAGGACTTCTTCAGGGCTCATGCAAAATTCTTTCATGTGCACAGATGTATGTGCTCCACAGGTTATATTTGAGACAAGAATTTTCTTCTGAGCGCATGCAAGGCTCCAAAGGTCCAGTTATTTGGATATAAGGTGTGCTATTGTCGTGTTCAAGGTTATACTTGAGAAATTAATCTTATTTTTTCGTCCTTTTTGGACGGAGAAAAGTTGGAGGAGGGCGATCACATGCCTTGAACCCCATCGAATAGATGCGGAGGTCGACACTGACTAATACAACTTGAACACGACGATAGTACACCTTATATCCAAATAACTGAACTTTGGAGTCTTACAGGTGCTCAGAAGAAGATTCTTGTCTCAAGTATAACCTTGAACACGGCAATGGCACACCATATATCCAAATTACTGGATCTTTGGAGCCTTACATGCGCTCAGAAGAAAATTCTTGTCTCAAATATAACCTGTGGAGCACATACATCTGTGCATATGAAAGAATTTCTCCGGATCTAATCTGACGCCTGGGGGTAATTCTAAGCTAAGGAATCTATAACTAATTTATGTCTCTAACAGATACATTGTCACCGAAGGTAAGTAACTTGTTGATCATGGCGATGCAGTGGCATCTCATGATGGCCTTCATGGCGTCCCACCCCAACCCACTGTTTTCTCGAAATACCTGGAAATTTGTGTGGCTCCTGTGTCTCTGTAAACAGTGTCCTGCAAGGCTTCCTTCTGAAGCTGCCACTTCAGTATAGGCATGGTGTTCCACTCCAACCCACAGGATCCCACTGACCCTGTTTTCTCGAATTACCTGGAAATATGTGTGGCTAATGTGTCTCTGTAAACTGTGCCCTGCAAGGCTTCCGTCTGAAGCCACCACATCAGGATAGGAGCCTTTGTGATCCCCTGTCATCCCCCCCCCCACCCCTCACTTGAACGTGACCCTGAGCGGATTGTGATCTGAGAGGGTCCTACCCAGGTATTAAGAACCACATATGAGGGACCAACAGTCTGTACAACCAAAGAGGTAATCTAACCAAGTGTGGACCTGATGTCCCGGTGCATTGTAAGAATATTCTGTCTCCCCAGGGTGCCCCAAGCGCCAGAGATGTAAATTGGACAACCTAGACCACTGCTGGCAATGTTTCTTTGCTTGTATACCCCGTGTTCCTGGAATTGGGGGTACCGCCAAGTCCTAATCAGTGTTGTGTATGCAATTAAAATTACCGTCCCACAACCTCAGGCCAGACTGTCCAGCAACATGGTTGGGGAAAGAGTATCTAAAAACGCGCTTTGAGCGGTATTGAGCACATGAAGGGACACTATAGAGAAAGAGTGCCTATCCAAGACACCTTCCAAAACCACCTTACTGCCATCCTTATCAGCTAAGACTCTGGAGTTTACAAATGGTATCTCTGGAGCGATCCAAGTAAGGACCCCTTGAGCATAGGCTGAATATCCAGTACCGTATACCAGCGCACTCCATCGCCTATTTACTTTTTCAAGCTCCCCCATGGTCAGGTGAGTCTCCTGGAGACAAGAGACGTGTATATGCCTGCGCCAAAGGTAAGCATATATCCTGTGTCTCCTGGCGGGGTTTGCTATACCACAAATATTCCACGTTAAATCATTAAAGGTAGTGGCATGAATGCAAACTGTATATCTCAGGGCTCCCAAGGCCCTTGCTATCAACCCTTCACAAGTCTCCCATCCCACTGACCACCCATTCAACCAGCCAGAAAAACATTCAAACAATTCTGAGGAACAACTCCCCTATCCCTGGCCTGAGTGCTTTCCAGCCCCTTACCACAAGCCCCCATACAATTAAACTGGTATGCATCTGAGGCCTGCAACATAGTTGTGTCCATGCGAAGCAGTCTGTCAGGGATGAGCCAAGTGCAATTGTGCAGAGCATGAAAATGTGGGCCCATGTCGGATAATGTGGCATTCAGATACCCCCATCCCCCTTGATAATGTGGCTTACCTTCAGGGGGTATCAGACCCAAAAGGAATTTAACCCTGCCTGATAATCCACCCGCCAGCAGGAGGATCTACTTTACAAATCAACCACCGATCGCAGGATGACCTTCGTTGCGGATGGGCCTTAGCAGCGGGAGTGAGCAAACCATCCGAGTCCGATCCCGACTCCGATGGGTGCTTGGAGCGCAGTAGGGCGAAGGAGTTAATGCTGTGGAGGAAGGTCTCCAATACCGCTTGATTCTGCTCAGCTGCCACTTGGTCCTTGGTTGGTTTCGCCTTAAGGGATCTGCATTTGCATTGTCGAGATTTGGGCATCAGCCTGTCGCCAACCCTTGAGTCCTCAGTTGGAATTCCTGCAAGATTCTTAGCATGGAGGCAAGTACATAAATCTTTCGGTGAGTGGAATATGTGAACCATTTCACCATCAGCCACTTTGAGCTTCGCTGGAAACAAAAGCGCATATTTAAGTTCCAACTCACGGAGACACTGCTTAATTTTGGAGTAGGCAGCGCTGTGCCTCCATTTTGAAGTCAGGATACACTGTGTTCGTTACATTTTCATTTGCAGCAGCAAGTCACGGTCTCGATAGTTGAGGAGACGATCTATGATGGGACGCAACGGCGTGCCCGGGAGGTGAACCGGCCCGGCCTCCGGTGCGCTCACTCAGTGGAGTAGATCTTTGGCATCCTATCTTTCAGAACTGTCTTCGTCAGTCAGTCTTCAAGAAATAATTCCATGCTAGGATCATCTGAGCATTCGTGGAAGCCCAGAAAGTGTAAGTTGTTGCTTCTAGAATGCCCCTCCACAGCTTCCGCTATGCGATGTAGGTTGGCAATCTCCTCTTCCATGTGTTTCAGCCATTCCTGCAGGTCCTACACTGTCGGTCGTACCGTACCAAAGGTGGACTCAGTTTCCTCCACTCTCTCCACTAGTTTCAGGTGGTCAATTCCTAACGAATTCACGTCTAGTGAGACAGTGTCAATGCAAACTTCCAGGGAGGTTATAGTGTCAATGATGGCCCGGAGAACCTTGTCAAACTGAGTAGAGTGGGTTTGAAGAGCCACTTCAAGTTGTTTGAGCATGTCAAGTGTCCTGTCAGTGGGCACATAGTATGTCATCACCTTCCCAGTGCCAGTGTTCAATGATTCAGTGGTCTTGGGCTTTCCCATCATTATAAACGAGTCCGGGTGAACTCGGTGGGGATGATTGAGGAGCAGTGAGCACTGTCAACGTCCGACAGTCGCACCAATGACACCCACTCTCTATTCCACTGGACAGGGCATGCACTGGTGCACCTCATAGGTAACACACACAGCTCATGCAGGGTCATCCAACTGAGGAGCCCCTCCAGAGCAACAGAGGGCAAGAAGGTTGCGCAATGAGCAGTCCTGGACAACTGTGAGGCCAAGCAAGTCCACTGTCAGGCAGCCACGCTCCAGGGTCACACAAGCGAGTTGCTGCCAATATGGAGTCCATTTACAGGAACTAAATCAGTGCCACTGCCAGAGCGTGGCCACTGCATTGGTAAAGGGCTCCTCCCATGAGGGGGGGGCACTGCCGGGCAGTTGTACATCTGTAGGGCAGCCTGGAGCCACGGTCACGAAAGGGCACGCATGGAGTGGGCACTGCGCTCCCCTAATAAATACCCATGCTCTCAGCTGCAGCTTGCAGCGATGCGGGAGAGCCTACTGCTCTACGCGATGCTTCTTGGCTCCTGGCCAGCTCCGTCATGCCACACAACCCTGTCTCAGCCGCGGTCCACACTTCACTTGCCGAGGACAGGAACAGTGGTACTGCGGCAACGTCGCAGCCTAGGATCGCTGGAGTCTCTGCTCTCTGGCGCCACCTCCAGGCAGCTGCCCAGGGGTCCACAGCCATACCTCCGACGACACAGTCCCATGCCAGCACTGAAGCACGACAGTATAGATGAAAGGGCTTTGCTCCTGGCAGCAACACAGCGGGGCACACTGCAGATACCAAAGCCCTTGAGCCAGGAACAGCTCCTGCCTGCTGCACTGCCTCGTCGCAGTCATGCTCCACACGCTCCCTGGGACAGCTTAGCACCCCTCTGATGCCCACGCGACCAGTGAGAGCCGCAGGCCCCACACATTGACGCTGCATCGAGTAGTCCTCCACAGGTTTCCAGCCGTATTTCTAGCAGCCCAGCCCTGTGTTAGCACACAAGCATGACAGCGCAGGCAAAAAGGGCACGTCGGTGGGTCAGATGCCCCTGATAAAACTAGATGCTGATCAGGCCAAGCGCGGAGATTGTCTAGGTACATTAAAAATTAAAGGTAATGGTATTGAACTTGAAATGACACCACATCTAGGTTTCTGAGGTTGAGAAGTAGAAGGCATAATGATGACCAATTGGGATTTTCTCCCTAACAAACCCTTTGGCATTGAAAGCCTTCTTGCCATTTATCAAACGGAGGCTGGTGCAGGTACTCGCGGATAATACCCCTGCTATATGGTACTGTAACAAGCAGAGCGGGGTGGGATCATGGACCCTATGTCAGGAGGCATTATGCCTCTGGAAGTGACTGCAACATAAAGGCATTTTCCTGATGGGACACCACCTGGTGGGATCTCTAAATGTTAGGGGGACAAACGTAGGCGCTAGTGCCTAGCGGATCCCAAGTTATTTGGATTACCGATTACCCGGAGATGGCAAAAGGGATCTTCATGAAGGGAGAGAACCTTGGCTCGATTTTTTTTGTCACCGCTGAGAGCTGGTAATATCAACACTTTTGCGTGCTGGAAGTCCGCAGGCGTCTGTCTCAGAGATACATTCCCCCTAGTGTGGCGCTCTGGACTCCTGTACACGTTTCCGGCAGTACCTCTCCTGCCCCGAGTTCTCAAAAAGATCCGGAACAACTGGGTCCAAGTCATAATAGTGGTACCAAATTGGGCCAGGAAAGTGTTGTACCTGTAACCCCTGGGCAGGCACATCTGTCCCCTGATCAGACTGCAGCTTCGAGAGGATCTTCTGTTGCAACAGAAGAGCAGGTTCTTGCACACTGGCTTGAGCAATCTGAACCTCCGTGCTTGGAAATTAAGTGGCAGCAGTTGATTGCATTTAGCTGACCTCCTGAGGTTGTTGATGTCATCGTGGCAACCAAGCATCCCTTCACTAAATCGGTATAAACCTGCTCTTGGGACAAAATTGTGGCTTGGTGCGTTACTTAGTAGATTCACGCACTTCAGACAAAACTCTTTAAAGTGTTGCTTTTTGTGTTGGCCCTGGCCTAGCACAATTAAAGGTTATTTGTCTGCTCTTTTGGCCATTTTGTGGTTGTCAGATGAGCCCTTTTTATTTACATCCACTGTTTGATGTATTTTTTTAAAGGTTTGCATTATACGTTTCCGCCTACTCCTTTGATTACGCCTCAGTGGGATACATATGACTCTAGCCCTTGTATTCCTCATGTGTATGCCCTTCAAACCACTACACAACTGTCGGTTATTGCAACTCACCCTAAAGACAATTTTCCTCATCACCATAGCATAGGCACAAAATGTGGGTGAGCTGCAAGCCCTCTCTGTAAACCCAACATATAAAGGTTTTTTTTGTGGATAAGTTGGTCTTAAGAATCCAAGCCTCCTTTCTTCCTAAAGTGGTGACTTGTTATAATGTCGAGCAAAGAGTCACCCTCCCGCTATCTCAAATTTTACATCGACTCTACAAAAACCCACTGGGTAGACAATCAGCTCTTTATTGGGTTCACTGGAGCAACAAAAGGGAAAAGCAGGGCAGAAGAGAACCATCTTTCATTGGATTGTGCGCTTTATCAAAATCTGCTATGTTCTGGCCAAAAAGCTTACAAGCTCAATCGACCAGAGTCAAGCCTGCTACCACTGCGTTGGCACACAGAGTGCCTTTTCTGGATATTTTTTAGGTTGTGACGTGGGGTCGCTTCATATCTTCACAGAGTACTAATGCCTGGAAAGTCGAGTCTGTGGAGAGGGGCACTCTGCCCGCTTGGTCTTGCAGGACTTTTTGGTCTTAACCAGTTTGCAGACCAACCACCTGGTGGGTACTGCTTTGGTATCTATTCAAACCATAAAAAATCCGCAGTTAGAAGAATGCATCAGAAGAGCAAGTTAGTTACCTTCGGTAACATGCTTGCTGGTGGATACTCTGTTGTTAGATTCTACCCGACCCTCTCATCCTCCCCATTCTGCAACCTTGACTCTTTTATCCATCTAAAAAGGTCCCAAGTCTAGAGGTATGCACCCAGGTAACAACCATTCTGCTAGTAGGCTCTGCATCCCGGGGCAGACACAGCGTAGAAAGCAACTAACATTGGCACGCATGGGTGGCACTTATATGCGACTCTGCCCATAAATTCCAGAGCAGAACGACGTTGGTGTAGAGCTGCATGATGCTACTCACCAGCTACTTACTAGCTTACAAGCTGGTAAAGATTTTATAGATCCAAATTGACAGCTGGGGAATATTCGAAAGGTGAGGAATCTACTGTTTTATAGAGTATCACCAGAAAGAGTTTTACTGTAGGTAAGTAACTTGATCAATTTGATCGTAAAAAAAATGAATATAAGAAACAAATCTGCAGACAAAGCACAATATCCATAAGAAAAAAACACTGCCAAAGTTAAATTACTTTTTCTGCTTGAACATGTTAATGCACAGAACTAGCTGAAAGAAACACGTTAGTTAGATTCCTCACCTTAGAATATCCCTAGGCGTCAGGCTGGATCCGGAAAGATTTTTGTAGCAATACCCCTTGCGCGTCGCTAGGCGTCGTCTGCTTCTCCGCGTCCGTCGTCGGCGTCGTGCGCCGGAATGACGTCGTCGGAGTACTTAGACGCCGCCCTCGCGCACTGACGTCAGTTCTTTTTTTTTCCGCGCCAGTAAGCGCAAGGGGTATTGCTACAAAAATCTTTCCGGATCCAGCTTGACGCCTGGGGATATTCTAAGTTGAGGAATCTAACTAACTAATGTAAGGTAAGTAACTTGTTCATCTACTGCCTGGCTCCGATCGTTCCTCCTGTTTATCGGGAATTGGATGACGAGGGCGACTGGGAGGGGTCTGATGACCCTATGGCCGCTCAGGCCCAACTTTCTCAGGACTGGGCAGAGGAATTGGGGGATGCCAGCGGTCTGGATACCTCCCCGGACGCTGGTTTCATCTCTCCTCCGACTGTGGCCTCGGAGGAGGGTGCAGCCTTCTCAGTGGTGCTGCGCAAGGCGGCCGAAGCCCTAGGGCTCGAGTTGCCTGCTGTGGCCGTGAGGACTAACGTCCTCACTAAGGTCCTTCAACCGACAGCAAGCTCCACTGAGCCTCTGCTGCAGTTTAATGAGGCCCTCATTGAGGTTCTGCAGGGCACTTGGTCCAAGCCCTCCACAGTCCCTCCTGTGGACCGGAACGTTGCCCGGCGCCACCGCCCTGCTCCGGGCGACCCCAGTTTCTTCTCCCAACACCCCACCCCCGAGAGTCTGGTTATCCAGGCCTCAATCTCCCAATCCTCCGGATCGGGAATCCAAGAGGTTGCAACAGTTTGGCAAGAAACTGTTCTCGTCCCTGAGTTTGGGACTGCGGTCTTTAAATACCGCTTGCCTTTTGGACCGTTATTCCTACTCTCTGTGGGATACGGTGGAGGACGTGCTGCCCTTGTGCCCGGTGGAGGCCCGGGCACGACTCGCTCAAGCACTTGCTGACGGTCGAGATGCAGAACGGCATGCCATACGGTGTGGACTTGACACCACGGACTCGCTGGGTCGGGCAATTTCCACCACGGTGGCGCTTCGACGTCACGCCTGGCTGAGGTCCACGTCATTTTCGGGGGATGTCCAGAGTTCCCTCATGGACATGCCCTTTGATGGCACTCGCCTTTTTGGTGAGAAGGCGGACAGTGCCCTGGCTCGGTTCAAGGACTCCCGGGCCACGGCCAAGTCCTTGGGTCTTTCGTCCCCGCGGCCGCAAACTTCCGCCTTTCATCCCTTTCGTGGCCAAGGAAGGGGCGCCTCCTCACGTCCACCCAGCCACCGGCCGCAGAACCAACCTGCATGCGGTCGCGGACGTGGATTCCGCCGAGGCGGTACTGGAGGTCAACGTGCCGGTCAGTCCACGTCCACCCCAGCAGCATCCGCCTCAAAGCCCTCCTAGTCCGAGCTTTCAGACCCATTCAACGCCAGTGGGCAGCAGAGTTCGCCATCACCTGCTCCACTGGCGCTCCATCACGTCAGACAGGTGGGTGCTGCAAATCGTCCGAAGGGGCTACTCCCTCCCCTTCGAGACGACCCCTCCAGCCATGCCACCACTGAACCAGTGTATGTCGGGGGATCATTTGCATCTTCTACGAGAGGAAGTTTCGGCCCTCTCGGCCAAAGAGGCCGTCGAGCGCGTTCCTGGTCCAGAAGTAGGTCGTGGTTGTTATTCCCACTACTTTCTGGTTCCCAAGAAGGGCAAAGGGGGCCTACGCCCGATCTTGAACCTCAGGAGTGTCAACGCCTTCCTCCGGAAGGACCGGTTCAAGATGCTCACTTTAGCTCAGGTTCTGGCTGCCCTAGACCCTGGAGACTGGATGGTAGCGTTGGACTTGGCAGGACGCTTATTTCCACATCCCCGTCCTGCCAGCCCACCGGCGTTACCTGCGGTTGATGGTGGGTCAGGAGCACTTTCAGTTCACCGTGCTCCCCTTCGGCCTACCAGTGCCCCTCGGGTGTTCACGAAAGTGATGGCGGTGGTCGCAGCTCATCTGCGCAGATCAGGGGTTCCAGTCTTCCCCTATCTCGACGATTGGCTGTTGAAGGCGGGCTCACCCTAGCAAGTCGTCTCCCACCTCCAGACTACGGCCGAACTCCTGCACTCGCCGGGGTTCTCCATCAATGTGCCGAAGTCGCACCTGAGTCCCTCCCAGAAGCTCCTTTTCATTGGAGCGGTTCTCGATTCGGCGCAGTTCTGGGTCTATCCGCTGGAACAGCGGGTCCGGGACATTCAGGCCCTGATTAGCATCTTCTGGCCTTTGTCCTGGGTTTCGGTCAGGTTGGTGCTGCGGCTTCTGGGGCTGATGGCCTCCTGCATCCTGTTGGTACCTCACGCCAGGTGGCGGATGCGGGCTCTGCAGTGGGACCTGAAGTTTCAGTGGGCCCAGCATCGAGGCAACCTGTCGACCATGTCCTGATCTCGGAGGGCACTGCAAACCAGCTGCAGAGGTGGCTCACGAATCGCGATTGGGTCAGAGGCAGATCCCTCTCCCTACCCCAACCGGAGCATGTGGTAGTGATGGATGCGTTCCTCCTGGGATGGGGGGGCCATATGGGAGAGGCGGAGATCAGAGGAATCTGGTCTCCGGCGGAGACTCGGCTCCATATCAACCTATTGGAGCTGAGGGCGATCCGACTTGCACTGAAATCCTTCCTTCCCTCTGTCCGGGGAAGTGTTGTGCAGGTGTTCACGGACAACACCACCGCCATGTGGTATTGCAACAAACAGGGCGGGGTGGGGTCATGGACCCTTTGTCAGGAGGCTCTGCGCCTCTGGACATGGCTGGCACATCAGGGCATCACCCTGGTGGTTCAACATCTGACGGGCTCTCTGAACGCCAGAGCAGACAAACTCAGCCGCCGGTGCATGATGGATCACGAATGGCGTCTGAACTCGGACGTGGCGCAAGGTCTCTTTCTGCAGTGGGGAGAGCCTTGGTTAGATCTATTCGCCACCGAAGAGAACGCGCAGTGTCAGCAGTTCTACGCGTTGGAATTTCCAAGGCGGCACTCGCTCGGAGACGCTTTTCGTCGCGAGTGGAGTTGCGGTCTGTTGTACACCTTTCCGCCTATACCACTTCTGCCCAGAGTGCTAAAGAAGATCAGGCGCGACCGGGCCCAAGTCATCTTGGTGGCTCCGGATTGGGCACGAAGGTACTGGTATCCCGAGCTACTCAGTATGTCCATCGATCCCCCGATACGACTGCCTCTTCAGGAGGACCTTCTGTCGCAGCAGCAGGGGACGGTCCTCCACCCGAACCTGTCCAGCCTCCACCTCCATGCGTGGAGATTGAGCGGCGGCAGTTGATGCCATTTGACTTGCCTCCTGAAGTCTAGGATGTCATTCTGGCAGCCAGGCGTCCCTCCACAAAGACAGTATACGCCTGCCGGTGGAACAAATTTGTGGCATGGTGCACAGCAAAGGCTGTGGATCCCCTTTCTGCCCCTCTTTCTGAGGTTCTCCTCTTTCTTCTTTCCTTGGCCCAGCAGGGCTCTGCTCTGGGCACCTTGAAGGGTTATCTTGCTGCAATCTCTGCTTTCTTGAGGCTTCCTGATCAGCCTTCTCTTTTCAAGTCCCCTGTTGTCTCCCGTTTTCTCAAGGGCATTACTCATATGTTCCCTCCTGTTCCATTCGTAATGCCTCAGAGGGACTTGAACCTTGTTCTTACTTATCTGATGTGCGCTCCTTTTGAGCCCCTTCACAACTGTCCACTTCGTCTACTGACTCTGAAAACTGCCTTCCTGGTGGCTATCACCTCCGCTAGGCGGGTGAGTGAGCTCCAGGCTCTGTCAGCTAAGCCTCCCTTCCTTTCGGTTCATCCGGATAAGGCTGTCCTCCGGACCCGTCCTTCTTTCCTTCCTAAAGTTGTGACTCCCTTTCACATCGGGCAATCTGTCACGCTGCCCACCTTCTTTCCGCCTCCGCATCCTTCAAAAGATGAAGAGAGGCTCCACCGTCTAGACCCAAAACGCGCGGTGTCCTTTTATTTGGCCCGCACAAACCAGTTCCGGGTGGACGACCAACTTTTTGTTGGATATGTAGGTGCGAAGAAGGGTAAAGCTGTGCACAAGCGGACCATCTCGCGATGGGTCGTGTTGTGTATTAAAATTTGCTATTCTTTGGCGAAAAAGGTCCCTCCTGTTGGGCTGCGAGCTCATTCCACCCGGGCCACAGCGGCGACCACTGCCCTGGGACGGGGAGTCCCCTTGCAGGACATCTGTCAGGCGGCAACGTGGGCTTCACTGCACACGTTCGCCAAGCACTATTGCCTGGACAGCCAAGTCCGGAGAGATGGCCACTTTGGCCGTTCTGTTCTCCAGGACTTTCTAGTGTGATCTTGGTTCGCAGGCCCACCTCCAGGGTTGGTATTGCTGGGGTATCTATTCTAAGGTGAGGAATCTAACTAACGTGTTTCTTTCAGATGAACAAGTTACTTACCTTCGGTAACGATGTATCTCTAAGAAACATTAGTTAGTTAGATTCCTCACCGACCCACCCAGCCTCCCCGTTCTGCGAACCGACATCTAGGGTTAAGGTTCTCCCGTTCAGGGCCCTAGATTTTTTGGCACCAGTGTCGGTCTCTTGCATGGCGCGGAAAGCTATGTATAAGAACTGACGTCAGCGCGCGAGGGCAGCGTTTAAGTACTCCGACGACGTCATTCTGGCGCACGACGCCGACGACGGACGCGGAGCCGCAGACGACGCCTAGCGACGCGCAAGGGGTATTTCTACAAAAATCTTTCCGGATCCAGCCTGACGCCTGGGGATATTCTAAGGTGAGGAATCTAACTAATGTTTCATACAGATACATCGTTACCGAAGGTAAGTAACTTGTTCTTTAAAGCCAATTCTGTGCATTTGTTTATGGTGCGTAAAGGTGGTAAGTATGTGCATGATTACAATGAACTTTCCCAGTATATTAATCAAACCAACCAATCCTAGTTGTGCAGTTAGTATACAAATCTTTTTTTGTTTTGTTAAATACATTTTATATCTTGCCATATTAACTATCTCTTCCTTTCATCATTCCACTGCGGTCATGCTAAAAAAACAGAAAGTCAGGAAAGGTGAGCTGGGCAGTAGGTTTAAGTGTGCTGAACCTAGCATACTTTTTGTCAGAGCCCCCCCCGCCACCCAAATAAAAATTACATTTTCTACTTAGAGATCCCATTGTTTAGCCTAAGTGTGATTCTGATTTTACATTTTCTCTATTGTTTTTCTTTTTCTTTTGTTAGAGTTCCTGGGCAGATAAGGAGAGCTCATTGAAAAGATCTGAGAGGGTAATAATAATGTATTTTAAGTATTCCTTTAAATATGTTTTAAACAGAAGTTAATTAAATGTTCTCACTTTCAAAGTCAGGCCACCTTTACTTTACAGATGGATTGCTTCATGATACTATTTGAAACATATTCAGATAGCATAACTGTGAGCCTCATTTTGTATCAATTTGGTACCTCTAAATGTTGTTCATTCAGTCTCCGCTATTGTTTTTTCAATACTTTGCATACTCTCATCTAGTCAGGCGTAATCCTCTGTAGGATTGCCAGTGCTGCCAAACTTTGGGCCACTTGTTTGGGCCACCTCTGTCTTCATATATGTGCTTCTCTCCCAACATGCCTAAGCCCAGGTCTTCTTACCATATGTTCTGATCTGAGGAGGAAAGGTACACCCCATATGCAAGCTGTATTTCCCATGGCTAGCATGAACCCAGCCGTAATAAGCACTATTCCTTTAAATATTAAACTGTTACATTTTATTACCTGTACTCAGTGAATTTGCCCAAAAGATGATATATTTTAATAACTGACCTCTTTTTAATACATTTTAATAATTGAGTTTTTATAAAGAACTTACTTTTTTTTGTACTTTTTTTGTGTAAATAGATATAGTATGTAAATTTATCATGATTTGATTTTGTATTAATTATGAATTGATTGTGTGAAATTGTATTGTTCCTATATCTTTTTATGATATTAATTTATCGAAATAAAGTATTTTGACTGACTGATATATCTGATGAAGACTTACAGTTTTCCTTACCTGAGAATATTCCCAGGCATCAGAATGGATCCAGAACTTTTTGAGGATCCTCCTTGCGCGCTTGGAGGTGGTGTCGTTTGACTATGTGTGCCATTGTTGGCGTCATCCAAAAGCAACGTGCACAGTGCCTATACTGGTGCCACCCCAGCATGCTGACCTCCATTCCTTCTTTTCTGAACCACAAGCGTGGATCCAGATCGAGCTCCCAATAGTCATTTTTTGACCGACTTTGACCTTTTTGTTAACTGGTGTGCCTTTTTTTCTCTTTTTTTACGAGATGTCCCAGAAAAAACCCACTTGGGTCAAACCTTGTGGCATCTGTCATCGACAGATGTCGGTGGCAGACCCCCCACTTGGTATGTCTCTGGTGCCTTAAGAAGGACCACAAATTTGTGTTGTGGGTAGAATGCAGTATGATGAACCCTATGGCCACCCGCGAGCGAGCCACAAATGTTTTGGCTACTCGTCACGTGACTGCGCGCAACTCCAGGTTCCATTCTCATGGGAGGTCTCAAGACCTTTCCCAGAATTTCTCGCTTCAATCCTTGTATTGTTTTAGGACTTTTTCTGGAAAGTCCCATATGAAGAAGTCCAAGAAGCCAAAGCGCTCTTCAAATTCTCCACGTCACTCCCATTCTTCTAATAACGAGAGAGAACATCACCAAATATCTGGACCTCGCTTGCAGTGGGTCCCTGTGCAGCCGGTATCGAAACTGGGTCTGCTCCATACTTCCTTGAATTTCTCAAAGCAACCCCCGCCCAGCTCTGAGAGTTTTATGAGACCATTGGTCGGCCATTTGTCGGCTGAAACACTCTGACGAACCTTCAGGTACCACGGGTTTGGAAGGGTCTATGACTAGACCTCTGCTGGTGGGTTCGCCCACAGCGCCCGTCGATCCCATAGGATCCATTGGTGGATCAGACCTGACTGCAACTTACCGACCTCCTCTGGGGCACCTTCCAGTGGCCCTGTATTTCATATTGCGATTCCTGACTCTGATACAGAGTTGAACCAGCATCCCACCATGTCAGTTTCAGTGCCAACCAGGCCCACGTGGCCTGAATCGGAGAAAGAGCCCTATTTCATTTAGGGCTCACTGAGGAACACGAATGGAGGGGATCTGAGGATCTCTATTCCTTCACTGACCCCCTAGCAGAGCTCATGGTCGATGAAAACTGGTGTGAGAACCTGGCTGATGCCAGTGGTCTGGATACCTTGTTGTACATTGGCCTCCTCTCTCCTTCCACAGTGGCAAGAAGGAAGGGGCTTCTTTTGCGATGGTGGTCAGGAGTGCATCCGAGGTCCTGGGCCTACAGCTGCCCACAGTTCAAGTCAAAACAAATGTTTGGATGGAGGCGCTTCAACTGGATGTATACCTATCAGAACCGTTACTACCCTTTAACGAAGCCCTCACTGATGTCCTGCTCTGGGGCGTGGGCCATGCCCTGCACAGGCACTCTTGTGCACAGGACTATCTCCCAAAGCCATCGCCCATGCCCAGTGATCGAGCCTACCTCATCCAGCATCCCACCCATGAGAGCCTGATGGTCCAGGCCTCAATATCCCGAATCGATACCAGTGCATTCCATACCACACCACCAATAGGGAATCTAAGAAATAAATACCTCGGGAAAGAGGATTTTTTTCTTTCACCAGCCTGGCACTGCGATCTGTGAACACTGCATGCTTATTGGGCCATTATTCCCATACTGTGTGGGATTCAGTTGTGCAAATGCCCCCTATTGTCCCGGATGAGGCCAGGGCCATACTTTCCCAAGTTAATGCTGATGGCTGAGACACAGCAAAGTTCACAATCAGATGTGGTTAGATATGATGAATCACTTCACAGAACCATTGCTTCTTCTGTGGCGCTTAAACATCACATCTGGTTGAGGAATACTGGCTATTCGGGGGCTGTCTAAGCCTCGCTCATGGACATGCCCTTCTATGGAGACAAGGTGGATTCGTTTGTGGAGAGCTCAAAGATAGTAGGGCCCCTCCCAGGTCTTTGGGGCTCTCTGTGACCCCACAACATCCACATTCCACCATACACCACATCCATGGCTATGGTAGGCTCTGTTAGCTTTGTTTCCCCCTAACCATCATAGCCAAGTAGTCTTGGTGCTTTCATGGCTACAGACACGGCTCCCACAAGCCTAGTGGGGCCCAAACCCAGAGGTCAGTCCAATATGCTCTCCAACCCCCTCCCCCTGCAGCCGCACAATCAAAGCCGGTTTAGTTTGCCATCATTCCAGCATGGGCTTCTGGTTGGCAGCAAAATCTGATGTCATCTGCACCAATGAAGTGGGATTGCAACAGACAAGTGGGTGCTCCAGATTGTCCAACGGAGTATGCCCCCTATTCCATCAAACGCAACCGCCACCCCCTCTGTCCCCACATCAGCTGATAGAGGACCACCTTGCACGCTTGCGTCAGGAAGTACAGGCCCTTCTGGCCAAAGGAGCCATCGAGAGGGTGCCAGCATCAGAAGTATGTCATGGTTGTTATTCCCATTACTTTCTAGTGCCAAAGAAAGATTGAGGCCTCTATCCTATCTTAGCTCAGCGCCCTCTTGACTACTTCTTGGAAAAGGATAAAATTCAAGATGCTTACCCTGGATCAGGTCTTATCTGCCCTCAACCCTGGAGACTGAATGGTAGCGTTGGACTTGCAGAATGCCTATTTCCACATTCCCTTCCTTTCTCTCCACAGAGGCTACCTACAGATCATGGTGGGCCAGGAGTATTATCAGTTCGCTGTGCTCCACTTTGATCTTACCAGTGCCCTTCAGGTGTTCACCAAGGTGATGGTGGTTGTTGCAGCACATCTGCGGAGGTCAGGGGTTCCAGTCTGCCCCTTTCTCGATGGTTGGCTGTTGAAGGTTGACTTGCCACAGGCAGGCATCTCCCACCTCCAGACTGCGGCGGACCTCCTACACTCGCTGGGGTTCACTATCAATGCACCAAAGACACACCTGTCTCCCCCTCAAATGCCCCTTTGCATCGGAGCTGTTCTGGTTTCAGTGCAGTTTCATGCTCATCCACCGGAACAGTGAATCTAGGTTATTCGGGCTATGATTCTGATATCAGCCTCTTTCCTATATTTTGGTGAGACTGACTATGAGGCTGCTGGGTCTCATTGCCTCCTGCATCCTGATGGTAAAACATGCTTGTTGGCATATGTGGGCTCTGCAGTGGGACTTGAAGTCCCAGTGGCCTCAGCATCAGGGGAATCTCTCTGACCTGGTTCACACATTGGAGGAAACTGCAAAACACCTGTAGTGTTGGCTCAAGGACCACAATTAGCTCAACGGCAGAACTCTCTCAGTAGTGTCAGATGTGTCACTTATGGGTTGGGGTGGCCGCCTGAGAGAGGTGGAGATCAGTGGCCTCTGGTAGAAACTCAGCTCCACATCAGTATGTTGGAACTTAGTGATTCGTCTGGCGTTGAAAGCCTATCTTCCTTCCATGAAGGGGAGGCTGGTTCAGATGTTCACTGACAACATCGCTGCTATGTTGTATTTCAACAAGTAGGGCAGAGTGGGTCGTGGTCCCTATGTCAAAAGGCTCTACATCTGTGGCCATGGCTTGAACTCCAGGACACATTCCTGTTGGTTCATCATCTGCCAAGCTCTCTGAAATCCAGAGCAGAAGAACTCAGCCATCAATGCTTAGTGGATCACAAGTAGATTTTCATCCCGAGGTGGTACAAGGCCTCTCCCAAAATTGGGGAGAACCTTAGTTAGATCTTTACGCTACCCCCAAGAACGTGCTGCGTGCTTTGTCTTGATTGGAACTCAGGACTCCTATACGCTTTTCTGCCAATACCACTGCTGTCCGGAGTTCCCAAGAAGATCAGGAACAACGGGGCCCAAGTCATCTTAGTAGCCCCTGACTGGGCACGGAGAGTATGGCATCCCGAACCTCTGAGCATAAGCATCTGTCCTTCAGTCAAGCTGCCCCTTTAAAGGATCTTCTATTGCAGCAACGGGGCAGGGTTAGGCATCCAAAGTCAACTCTCCACCTTCCTGCATGGAGATTGGGCGGCAACAGTTAATCTCCCTCCCGAAGTATGTTGTGTCATTCTGGCAGTCAGGCGTTCTTCTACCAAAACCATCTACACCTGGCAGTGGCACAAGTTTATGGCTTGGTGTACATCTAACTCGAATGATCCTCTGTCCGCACCCTTGTCTGAAATCCTTCTGGCAAGGCTTTGCTTTGGGAACAGTTAAAGGATATCCTTCTACCATTTTTGCCTTTCTATGGTTGCCATACCAACCATCTCTATTTAACTCATCTGTTGTGACTAAGGGCCAAATTACGAGATTGGCAGTCCATTGGAGTGCCTAACCTGTGGTGGTGGTCCCTGGATCGCCTGATTGGCGGTCTGCCCACCGTATTACAGCTACATCGGTGGGACCACCCCATGATCCCTGATCCAGCGTCGGAGGCGCAGCAGAATGAGGCTGTAATATGCTGGTGGTGTCTCTGCATCGCTGCCAAGCATGTTACAAGTTTCCTCACTGCAACCCTTTTTATGCTGGTGAGCCCGCCATGAAAAGGGGTGCAGTGAGGAAACTAAGGGGGCCCTACAGGGTCCCCTGTTGCCTCTCTGCCTGGGGTGCATGCAGGGGGACACATGGTGTGCCCCCCTGTTGGTATGCACCCCCTGTTCCTGCACGGCATGGACTGCACAGTCCATGCTTGCAGGAACGTCCTTTCACACTCCCACGGTGCTTCCTTTCTAAGGCTCGCATACGAGCCTTTGAAAGGCACCACCATGGGACTGCCACTGCTGGACCGCCTGCACCGCATTCAACTCGGAATCTGGCAGGCTGTCTCCTTATGGGTTTGATGGTGCTTCAGCAGTGCACTGACGTGGCTGCCACTGGCGTGGCAGCTCGCTGCAGCACTGCCAAACTCGTAATCAGGCCCTAAATTCCTTAAAAGCCAGCATAAGTGTCTTCCCATGCCCTTCATTATGTCCTAATTGGACTTGAATTTAGTTCTCACCTTCTTAATGTGTTCTCCTTTTGAGTCAATGCATAGCTACCCTGTATGACTACTAACTCTGAAAACTGTCTTCCTTGTGGTGATAACATCTGCCAAGAGTTTTAAGGAATTGCCGGCGTTTTCAGTTAACCCTCTCTACACTTCATTCTTCCCATACAAGCTGGTTATTCGAACTAGAGCATCCTTTTCGCCAAAGGTGGTCACACCTTTTTATGTCAGGCAAAACATCAGCCTACTTACCTTTTTACCATCCTTATTCTTCTGAAGAATAGGAGAGACTCCACCGTCTGGATCCAAAAATATAGTTATCATTCTATATTGATCATACCAAAGAATTCCAGGTAGACAATCAACACTTTTGTGGAATTGCAGGGGCAAAGAAAGGGAAGGCAATTCAGAAGAGAACTCTCTCGATGGATCATCCTCTATATTAAGATCTGTCATGCAATGGCCTAGAAACAGCCTCTTGAGGGCTTACTAGCTCACTCTACCAGTGCTACAGCTATGACCACTGTGTTGGCAATAGGAGTCGTAATCCTGGACATCTGTCTGGCAGCTACCTCGGCATTATTGCACACGTTTGCTAAACACTACTGCCTCGACAGTCAGGTCTGGGGAGATGGGCATTTTGCCCGTTCGGTCCTCCAGGAGGACTTTGCAATTCAAAACAGTCTGCAAACCAACCTCTGGAGAGCGATTGCTTTGGCATCTATTCTAAGGTAATAAATCTGCAGCTATAAGTCTACCAGTAGCCTTCAAACAGCAGCATGTCATGTCATTTCCATTTGCTCTAGAACCATCCATGTAGCCATGACTGTCACAGCAACCTGTTGCTTTCTCTGAACCCCCAAGTCATACTTTCCAACCATTCAGTAAAAGGTGGAAATCCATTAAGGAACTATGGGTCTACAACACACTGTATTCAGATATGGGGAGTGCTTCCAGACATTCAAGGATGTAATATAACACATTATCTTAAGAAAAGAATAGTAATTAGCTTTTCTCTGCAATTTCTATGAAAATCACAGTTTTTGTCAAGACTGTAGGGAAGGATTACGCATAGTTTAAAGCTTGCTCCCCACCAACTGTACTGCATAGCTTTAATTATAAAACCACGTAAACGTAGAATACCCACACCACTTGACATCCTTGAAAATGTTGTCCAATCTGGCTCCCACTACTAGGGCTTTTAGTACCTTGGAAACTCCTGTTGATTGTGGCTCAAACCTGCACATTTCTACCCTCCCTTGTTCCACCATCCACCTAATGCATCTGTTTAAGGCTGATGAAGACACTGTGGTGACGGCTGGTCGTGATTCTTTTGTCCACTTGAAAGCTGTATGAACTGTGTATCAATAGCAAATTGATGTTGCTTAGAAAGCATGTAAGAAAGCATAAAGACACTGGAGGAAAGGCTTTAACTTAAACTCTAATTAGAATGCCATATACAAAACAGATCTTAAAACCTATAAAATTGCCATTAAAGCAGAACATTCGACTCACTTTGTGCTCAGAGTCATTAGTTCACCCTTTCTATCTAGACAGATTTTGGAGATTATTAGAGAGCTTGGCCCACTCGCTGTGAAAAATGTGAGTCTCTGGCATCCTACACTTTATTCAACCAACTCTTACATTTTTGCAGAAAGCATTTTAGAAATTAGCTCACCGTCTGCAGACCCCTCAATAACATATTAACTGGACCCTACTTCTCAAGGAAACACTTTAATGCTTTTTAAGCCAGTGAAATAGGAAGAGCTAAATGAGCAGCTCAAAAAGATATTATCTGGATCTCTTCGGGAAATCTGCAAGATGAAGATCATTCACACAGTCTGTGAAATTATTGGAATTAAACTTACAGAATTAATATATCAGGTCGCGTACTCAATGAGTGGGAAAATACTGCTGTTGTTGAACTAGAATTAAAGTTTACGTCAATTACCAACCTTTATCCTTTTTATCGTTTGCCACCAAGCTGATGGAAAGCCTGGCTAAAAATCAGTTAGCAAGTTATTTGGAAAATAATTGCTCAGCCCGCAACAATCAGGTTTTAGACCAATGCACTCCTCTGATTAAGTTTTGACGTCCCTGTTAGATCCCCTCCATCTGACCACTGACAAAGATTATGCTGCATTCCTGATTCTTTTAGGCCTTCTGGCTTCTTTTGAGACTGTTTCCTATCCAGTGCATAACTCGGATAAAACCGAAGTTAGTAGTGGGCAACAACTTAACCAGCTGGGCTAGCAACTGTTGGTTGGATAATCAATCATATAAGTCAAATGCTGTGATTTTTCTGACCTAGAGGTCTCTCATCACCTCCTCACGTATTTAATTTTTTTTAACGCACACACCTGTTGTTATTATGGAAAGAAACGAGTACTGGTCTGTTTTTGTAATCATTTTTGTTTTCTTCTTTTAAATTTTATTTTTATTGAGCAGAGCAAAAAGGTACATACATATTGTTCGAGAGCAACATTTGAAACACCACAATTTGACCAATGATTGATGTTGATTTGTTGATTGGCTACTTACTAAGCAAAGTGCGGAGTGTAATGGATTTTCATATTTTATAAGCAGTCACATACAATTTTTGTTTTCTTCTTGATGTTAAAGTTTTTGCCGGTGTAAATGTTATCTCTATAGCTTGAACACGTCACACTCATTTAAATGCACATAAGCTTTAGAGCATTTCTATTTCCTCAGAAAGTTGTTTTCTCGATAGCTCATCATTTGGTGGGCATTGTAGAAAGGACCCTCTTGACGTCCTAGAGTGTGGAGTCGCTATTTTCCGGAGGAAATATCTAACATGCCTTTCATCGATCAACACATTGTGATATGGTCACATATTTAAGCTCCATTCACTTTGAGGCCTCCCAAGGTTGCAGATCTCGCTACATTTTAAGTTGACAGCATGTTGGTTAAATGTTTTGGAAGGACAGAGATGCCGTAAAAGAGAAACACATTATAACCTTTAAAACTTATATCACTATAACCAGGGACATAGTCTGAGGGGTGGGGTGGGCTGGGGGTATTTGGGGTGTGACACCCCCAATTAATTATACTCATGGCAGTTGGGTCTGGGAGCCCTGATTCGGGTCTGCCATGTCTGAGTCGGTTTTTCCTGTCATCCTGATTTCACTAAGAGGTTTTGATTTGTTCATTTTTAGGTCGAGCCTAGAGTCAGCGCGCAAGCACTGCTCTAGGGAAGATCTGAGGTAGTTCAGTACGTGAAGGAAGCTCCACCCACTACCCCACCTATATTTTTCATTGGCTTGTGTCTTTGTCCTTCGTAAATGCTGTCTTCTGATTGATTATGAGGCTTGTAAGTCCCTCCTTATTACATCCATGTTGTCATTTGTATCCTCCCCTGCGTACTGGCCCCTTTACTTCAAGAGTTACACAGTACCTTTTATTTAGACTGTGAGCACTATTTTCTTTAATGAGGTTCATCCTGCTGCCTTCTGTACTCCCCCCACCCTTTCGTTGTCCGTGCCTTCTCACCCCCTCCCCCGCCCTCCTGTTGTCAGTGCCTTCTCCCCGTACCCCTGCCCGCACTCCCGTTTTCCGTGCCTTCTCCCCCCGCCCGCACTCCAGTTGTCAGTGCCTTCCCACCTCCCGCACGCCCGTTGTCAGTGCCTTCTCCCTTCCCGCACTGCCGTTGTCCGTGCCTTTCCCCCTCCTTCCCATTGTCCATGATGCAATGCAATAGGTCTTGCGTAAATGCGAGTCCTATTGCATTGCAAATGCTTGTTTATTTTTGTTACACAATGTGTAATATGGTGCACTTGCGCCTTTCTTTGGCTCTTTCTTTCTCGGCACGCAAACATTTAAAAAGAATTGTATTTACATTGACAACACAGGCCCACACAACAATGGCGCCTGCCGTCCACAGCCGCTGCGCCCTCCCACCCTCGGGCGCAGTGCTTTGAGCTCCATACTCACTGCTTTCACCTTCATATTTCGGTAGTGGGGGTGCGTGGAACGTGTTAAGGGATTCCAAAATGGCATTTTTTTATCGGAGTTTACTCTATTTGAAATTCTACGAAGCTTTGCTCTCAAGAGAGGAATTTGGAGGTTTGTATATTGAAAAGCATACTACTTACTGGCAGTCTGATTTCTGGTGTAAGAAAGCACACTTGTTCATGCCATCCTTAGATCGATCAGTTGTCTCCCACATTGTTCGTCAGTTGAATCTAAACTATCTCTCTGACATTAAAATGCCTTTGGGAATTAGTCGCAGCCTGTTTTAGAAATATTTGGCACAAACACCTAGTCAGGTGTTTCTGCTGATCATTTAATTTTGCATGTGCCAGAGACAAAATATGTTTTTCTGTCCCCGAACCACAGCTGTAGAATTTCTTGCTACTATTCCTCCTTCAAAATCATTCACTAATGAGCAATTGCCAGGTCTTAATGCCCATCTGTTCTAGAGCGACTACTTCCTTGTTGTTCCCATGGTTCCTTCCTTTCGAAAAGAAAAAATGTTGGCCGGTTGTTGTCTGAAGAGGCCTGGACATACTACATAGGACTTTAATCAAAATCGTATATATTTATTTATAACATTCGTTTTCTGCCTTGGTGTCTTTTAATTATTAATCAGGGGCCATTAGAGCATCTCTAAAACACATTTAAAAGGGCTTTCTATTTATATTTGCTGCTTAGAGTTTGTACAGATAAGGGGGGGGGAAGGATTTAGGTAATTCTGCTCATTTTGGTGACGGCCACACTACCTGTGTTGCCAGTAGTAAACTGGCCAGGTGGCAAACTTAGCTTTTCCGACAGAGTTCTGGCATTTGCTGCATTGCCTTGGAACACTTTAGTTTGCAGTAGGCACTACAGTTTTCCAACAAAATACTGTTTATCTCAACTATGCATACACAGTGCTACAGTATGGGCAACATAAATAGACACAAGAGAGAAGTATTCATACAGTGTATTTAAATAACATTCAGTTGCATAGTCAACGCCATTTGAATAGCACACATTATGCCATTTGTATGACCTTGTACTGCTTTGCAGTCTATAATCTTTCCTCGTGAGGTAAATAGTTGGGCGTTTTTGAGGCCAATCTGAATTGAAGCTAAAAAGCACTGATTTACACAAGTTTTGTTATAGCACTGGTTGTTTTTAAGCCATAAAGAAAGGCAGATAGCCAGTACTGTCATTATATAACATGTGCTGTAAAACCCGGTAGTACATCCTTTGGTATAATTCATGTTACACTTTCAAAACTATTCTAATTAAAAAGTTAAATTGTAGCTAATAAAATAAAGGTAGGATTCATCCAGTCTTGTGCTCATTTTGTCAAAACTGGGCCAAAGTCACATTAAGACTTTTACCCTGTTTTTTGTTTTAGAATCACTCCAGAAAAATGTAATACTGAGCACTGTATAAATGGGAAACACATATTTGAAATTTCTGGTAGTGATTGCACATTTCCAATACAAGACCAAAGGTCAACAAAATACATTTTGCCAGTGGAGTTTACACACTTTGCTTCCATAAGGGTTGCACGGTTTTGTAATTATCGGAAAACATTTATTGCAGAACAGTTTTCTTTCCAAAGCTATTCTTTGAAAGGCGTGTCCCACTGAAAGTACAATGCTGTATTAAACCCACAGTGTGTAAATGTTCCCCATATTATATACATCTCAACCTTTGTGAGTTTTAGCACGCCCTTGTACAAGATCTTTCCACTATAACAAAGCTATGCAGGCCCCTTCCTTCATGCCATTCCAGGTGCCATTTCCAAAGCACTGGCTGGTTTGCCAGTGCACATCAGCCCTACGAGGTCCAAAAACGTTGCTACCTTGAATGCGGTTTTCCATTTCACAAACCACTGCTGTTTCTGGACACCCTTTCGCCAGGATATTATATCTGTCATCTAATTCATGTCTGTTCAGTGTTTAACTAAAAAGCATTAGGTCACAGGATCAACCGTATACCAAAGACTAGAATAGCTCTTTTTTGTCCCGGCTGATGACCTACCACATCACTGAAACAAACATCCGTTTCACAATATGCCGTCTACTTGGTCTCAGCGGACAGTCTGCTTGATGGCCTTCTGCCTGCCTGTAGTTCATTCCAGCTTTCACATGAGTGCCTGGCGGCCTTTTATTGGGACGCAAAAGAAGATTTAACTAGCAAATCAAAATGAAATTCTGTCTCTTCCTGTTTAAAGCACTGTTCTGGTGAACCCTGAGACAACCACTTTTTGAGTCCCATGTCGGTACATCATAGTTCTTAAAGTACCATTCAGGTTTCCTTTCAGTGTTCCAAAGAGCTTAATATAACTGAAAAGAGGACATTGTAGGGCAATTTTCTTAAGCTCCAAGTCATTTTTTTCAGCTAAGATGCGTCCAATCTGCTTTTCTAGCAAAAGGATGTTCATGATTCTTAGACAACATAACATTAATGTTGTAATGTGAGGAAACATGTTTGCGGGAGCATCATACAAGTATAATCTATATTGTGGGTTAGTCTGTTCCGTAAGACAATGTAAAAACCTATCTTTAGAGGGGGCGTGGCTTGGTGCCAGCAACGATGGCTGCCTGCAGAACGAGCTCCGCCAGAGCCGAGCCCTAAATCCCCTAGTAAATCTGTCCAATATCCTGCAGGAGGGGACCTTGAACGTTCACAGGGTCCATAAAGCAGTTTGGGACCGGATCGCTGCGAAATGTGGTCCCTAACCGTCGCCTTGCGGCCATCCTGCATCTCGGAGCTGCTGCTGCGAGAAACCAGCAAAAGCGAAAGCGGCCTGGGAGAGATGCCTTCAGCCGCTGGTGTGCGCGCTCTGAGCGGCGACCCGGGCAACTGCTGGAAGAACTGTGCTGCCCCTGTGAAGGGCCCCCACTCTCCCTGGCTCCCACTGTGACACTCGGTGGCCATCCGCCATCAACCCGGGAGGCCGGACCAAATCTTAGCGGAATTGGCTGGGCGTGGAGATCGCAGACCCCGAACTTCTGGGAGGCTGTCCCTGCAACTGTGACCGCTGGGCTGGGGTGAACGCCATTGACCTCGCAGAGTTGCGGCCTCCACAACTTCTCGCCGCCAACAGGTGAGCGAGGGTTTTTCTGGCCGCCGCCCGGCCTGGCACACCGCCGCGTCTCGAAGCAGAGTGGAGCGAGGCGGGCGGCAACACCAGAGACGCGCTGCGGCGTCGGCATTGGGGCATTGCGGTGAAGGACTCTCAGCTCCTCGCGTGGTGACTGGGGACTGCCCCGAGCCAGAGACTGGGACATTACCGGGAATCCCCTGGGCGAGTGTGTGGCCCGCATCTTGTACTGCAGTGTGTGGAGGGGGAGACATACTGGAGGAAGGAGGTCGCCCTCTTTCCTTTACTCGGGAACGCTGGGCCTGAGCGTCAGGCACCAGCTATAGTCTATCCTTGTCAAGGCCCGCGAGTGTGGCACACGCTGTTTGACTGAACTCTTCCACAGTGCACTTGGCCTTACTGTCTGCCCAAAAGAAGGAAAGTCAACAGACACCAGAAGCAGAGACAAGGACCGGCACCGGGCGGGGTGGTGAGGAGGCCCCTGGGAACCGGGGGGAAGGCCCCAGATCATACCTCATGCACGCTTCTTGACACCTACCGTGGACAGCGGTCGTGAGGGGTTATTGCGCAAACGAACTGCAGTCTCTCGGGGGAAGAAGCAAACTCACGGGAAGAATTCTAATCCCCTTGTGGTGTAGACTGTATACTCAACTACCCATAATGAAGCCAAAGGGTACCACGTCTGTGCAAACCAATAAACTTGACAAATACGCTGTCTTGAAGTCTGCCTCACAGGACACGACCAGGCAGATCCCTCTGAACCATCTCTCACCTCCATAATTGCGGCCATCCAGGGGCTGGGGACCACTCTCGAAACAAAAATCGATAAAGTCTCCATTGAAATGTTATGTTATGTTATGTTAATAGCATTTATTACGCGCACAGCTGCCCCAGCTAAGGGGCGTCCTGGCGCGCGACAAGATACAACACAACCAACACAGAACCAAGAAACAGAGGGAACAGTTAAAACAAAAAAGTTTTTAAGGATTTCCGGAACGACAGAAGATCATCAATTGCACGGAGCTGAAGCGGGAGCGAATTCCAGAGCGCTGCAGCCTTTATCCGGAAAGAGCGCCCACCAACTCGGCAGAGCCTGAACCTCGGGACTACTGCAAGCGCTTGACCCGAAGATCTTAACGAACGGGTCGGTACATAACCAGACATAAGATTCGAAAGAATCTGGGGGGCGGATCCTTTCAAAATCTTAAAAGCCAAACATAAAACTTTAAAATGAATTCTCGACTTGATCGGCAGCCAATGCAATGCTCGAAGGGTGCTGGAGGCCGAGCAAGACCTAGGCAAGCCGACAATTGCTCTGGCAGCGGCATTTTGAACGCGTTGAAGACGAACAATTTCTGCCTGATTACTCCCTAACAAAAGCGAACTGGCATAGTCCAGGCGAGATAAAACTGTTGCCTGGACCACCATCTGCCTGGTAGAGGGGTCAAAAAACTTAAGGACAGGCCTTAAGCCCCGGAGGACTCCAAAACAACACACCGCGGTTTTCTTGGTGTGCCCCACAAAGCTGAGAGTAGAATCCAGCCACACTCCCAGATTTCTCAACTCCATAACCGGAGTTGGAGCCACACCAAGTTCCGGCGGCCACCATCTGTCACCCCAGAGATCCCTACCCTTTCCGACGATCATAACCTCGGTCTTCTTAGCGTTAAGCTGGAGACAGTTGGCAGTCATCCAGCTAGCCACCTCCCTCAGCCCGTTCTGGAACTTGGGGGCGTCCACATCGGCATCCCCACTGATGGTAACCGCCAGCTGAGTGTCGTCAGCATATGAGACCATATACATGCCCCATTGCTTGACGACATCAGCCAGCGGTCTCACGTAAAGATTAAATAAGGTGGGACTCAGTGAGGAACCCTGCGGTACTCCCAAGTCCAGAGGATGGAATTTGGACTGATAGGGAGGTGTAGCAACGCAGAAAGACCGGTCGTCAAGAAAGGAACGGAACCACTGAAGTGCCGACCCCGTAACGCCAATCTCTTCCAGGCGGTGCAGAAGGATACGGTGCGAGACCGTATCAAAGGCGGCGCTCAGATCTAACAACACTAGCGCCGCCGTCTGTCCCTGATCCAGCACCGACCGGAGATGTTCAACCATGGCGAGAAGGGCAGTCTCCGTGCTGTGCCCAGCTCGGAACCCATTCTGGGTGACGTCCAGAATGTTAGCTCGGGTGAGATGGTCAGTAAGTGCCTGATTAACATGGGCTTCCATCAGTTTGGCCGGCCAAGGGAGCAAGGAGATGGGCCGATAGTTCTCCGGTCTTAAAGCGTCCAAGCTTGGCTTCTTCAAAATGGGATAAACCACTGCACGCTTCCATTTGGTTGGGACCGTGCCCGTAGCCAATGAAATATTAATCAGGGAACAAACTGTAGAACGACCCACAAAAGACTGGTTCCTAAACAGGGCAGGACAGACCGGATCCAAAGGCGAACCAGATTTGACCTTCTGAGCCAGAATATCAAAAGCCTCAGGTAAAAGCTGCGGAAGAGATGCCAGCATGGGACAGGCAAGGACAACCACCGCGGCCTTCTGAGAGGGCCCAATACCAGGAAAAGCACGATAGATGCCCTGCACTTTTTCCAAAAAGAAAGATGCTAGGGCTTCACAGTGCGAGGTAGAGGCCATAACTGGAGAGGTAGAGCGCTTAGACAGCAGATCCTTAAGAGCTTTAAAAATAGTCTTGGATGGATTGGGGCTATTACGGAATTCCAGAGAGTAGAACGCCGCGCGAGCTCTACAAATGGCACGGTGATAGATCTTAATAGAGGCCAGATACAGCGCTTTCTTCACCGTATCGTAAGATCTCCGCCATTCTCTCTCGGCACGCCTGCAGTTCCCTTTCAGTGCACGTAGCGCACTGTCATACCAGGGGTTAGACTTTCTAGGACTGATTTTACTAGTCAGTATGGGAATCAAAGAGTCAAGCGCCCTGGTAATCCAATTACAGAACTGGTCATAGCCCAATTCAACATCACCCGAAAGTTCAAGCGGATCAGCAGTTAGAGCAAGATGAAAATCCTCTAACCTAAGCTTACTCCAGTGTCTTCTAGGGATAGATCGGGCTAAAGGAGTTGGAATAATTTCAGGTAATAAAACCCGAATATCCACTAGAAAATGATCCGTCCATCCGAGGGGTGACACGGAAAGAATTGAGGCTTCCATTAGATTTGTGAAAAAAGGGTCCAATATATGCCCTCCTGTGTGAGTTGGTTGAGAGACTCTTTGGAACAATTGAAGGGCCTCAAGATCCGCAAGAAAGTTACATACAGCCGGGGCACTCTGGTTATCAAAATGGAGATTCAGATCTCCCAATATAGAGAAATTGGCACAACCAATTGCCAGAGCGCTGACAGCGTCGGGGAAAGCCTCCCTAAACGCGACATCATTACCTGGGGGGCGATAGACCACCATCCCCGAGATCGAATACTGGGGGCTAATCCCGATCTTAAAAGATGCACTCTCACACCCAGCAATATGCAAAGCATTCCAAATGCAGGAGAAATTGGATTTCACCGCGAGTGCAATACCCCCCCCTCTAATAGGGCGATTAAGGGTGAAAATAGAATATTCCGATGGAAAAGCAAGATTGATTATCGCTGCATCATCCTCCTGCAACCAAGTTTCGGTAATGGCGAGAATATCCGGGGACTCGTCATGCATAAGGTCAAAGATATATTGATGATGCGATACCAATGACCTAACATTTAAGCTGAATATCCGTAGGGCATTCGGCGAACTAACACTCGAACTCGGAGAAGTAACAGCAGCAGGTTTCTGGCGAATAGGAGCAGGAGAGGTCAGAGCCAAACCTTTACAGGCGCAGCAATACGGGCCGCTTAAAGGGTGGATAACCTGGTTACATTTAGTGATGGTCAAACCAATGGACCGTAGCGTCTCATTAGAATACGTAATCATCTTTCCACCCTAGCTAACAATACAAGCACACACACCTGCAACTGAAATGAACTTGCTGCGAGCTGATATGAATAAAACTGCGGAGAAAGGCAAAACTAATTAAGCTAATGTCCTGGAACTCCAAACCTCCACGAAGAAGCTCGAGGACCGGGTCAACACACTGGTTCACCAACACCGTCAAATGACTCTGAAGCTCGAAGATCAAGAAGGGAGGGCCTGTCGCAACAACATTAGAGTGGTTGGAGTCCCGGAAGGCGTGGAAGGGCCGAGTGTTGACCTTTTCCTTGAAGACCTCAACCACCTAAAACCGAGGCGGCTCTCCCCACTATTCACCATCGAGAGAGCGCACCGGGCGCCTATCCCCAAACCGGGAGCGGCCCCTAGGACTATAGTTGCAAAAATCCTCAACTATAGGGACCGAGACGCAATATTGTAGGCAGCTCGAGTTCAGGGAGACCTGCCTTACGAAAATTCTACGATACGGTTCTTCCCGGATTTTACACTTAAAGTCCAACAAGACAGACGCGCGTTTGTTGGAGTCAAGGCGGCCCTTCGACAAAGGGGGATCAAATATATGATGTTCTTCCCAGCGAAGCTAAAAGTCATAGCGGACGGCAAAGCGTTCTTCTTCACTTCCCCCCCCCCGCCCCGGAGGTACAGGACTGGCTGGATGGGAAAGCCGTGTGGGGGGGGCAGCAGCGGCGAGGGACAGCTGGAGGGAGACCCACCCACAATCGCCGGGATCAACAGATGGAAAATCGGACACAGATAGACGAAGCCAGCGTTCCTGGAGATCGAGATCCAACAGCCCGGTTCGGTTGGCAACCCAGAGAGACTGACAACTTCTGTCCTCCTAATCGGGAATGGACAAGATTGCCTGTAATGTACAATTTTGCTTGCTAATCACATGAGTGGGGGGCTGTCCCATGAGGCGTTGGCCGGTAAGACTGTAGTGCTTTCAAACTTAGTATCTATCGGCACAGCTGGGGATAGACCTACAGCCAGAGACACTGAACGTCATAGATTTTTTATGCCAGACTATCAAACAGGCCTTATGTCACAAATGTAAATTATGCTTCTCGCAGGAACGGGGGCAGGGGACATGCTATGTGACATAGGTCCCACATATATCGAAGTCCCCAACCTTTCAAGCCACGAAGAGTACAGGGTGGGCTTTTGGCGGCCGGAGTTGGTGCTAGCTCATTGCCTCTTGTCACTGTTGACTGGTTTCTAGGGCAATAGGCACTCTGCTAGTTGGGGATGTGGGTAGTTTCAAACCTACGTGGCAGGGTAGCAGGGAGGGGGGTGGGTGTTGGGGGGGTTCTAGGGTTGAATGTCTTCTTTATTTTCATTGTTGGAGTTGAGGGGGGCGGAAAAGATGGGGAGGCGCTCTGGTCATGCAAGAAACTAAGTACTATGATCTGGTGGTGTTGCAAATCTCGCAGGTTGTATAGCACTGTATATTGTCACAATCAGTACAAATTGGGATAAAAGCTTAAAACTTTTGAGTTGGAACATCAACGGGCTGGGAGATAAGATAAAAAGAAGTATTGTCCTCCCAACACATAAAGCGTCACCTCCCAGATGTCGCTTTACTCCAGGAGACACACTTAATCGGAAATAACTGTAAGGCACTAAATAGATGGGGGTACAAAATGGTTGCACACGCCAGCTTCACCTCTGGGTCCAGGGGGGTGGGCATCCTCATCAGGCGTACCCTCCCACTAAGTATTAACCACACTTGGACAGACCCTCTGGGGTGCTTCACGGCGGTCTCGGGACAAAGGGCTTACACTCACATTGTTAACAGTTTATATACCACCAGGTCTCCAAACACAATAATGCAAAGATCTTGGTAGGCTTCTACTCTCCCTTCCAGAGGGTCAACTCGTAATTGGGGGGGACTTCAACTCAGTTATATGGGGCCTGCTAGACCGGCACCCGCCAAGAGACATCAGTGCTGGGCAAAGCTGGCTCTCTAACTTCATCGAAGATTTTGGCCTCACAGACCTATGGAGACGGCGCTACCCAAACCTCCAGCAGTGCACATTTTTCTCGGGACCGCATTACACCCTCTCCAGATTAGACTATATTCTCATGCCTCTTCACTTAAACACGATTACTCAGGACATCAAATACTTGGCACAAGGCATCTCTGATCGCTCCCCCCTATGGGTTCCCCTCACGATCGGGGAGAGGAGAGTAGACTGTATTGCACCTATCAATCCTTGGCACCTAGACAACCCGGAGGCCAAAACCGCCATTACCCGAGAAATTGAGCACTATTTCCAGGTACTGCGGCTTCCCCTACCACCCTATGGGAAGCATTTAAATCAGTAATCAGGGGGCACACCCTTTCGACAATAGCAGGGCTGTGTAAGGAAAAGGAAAAACAACTAGTCGTTATCAAAGGTGACCTCCTTCGTCTTGAGGAGGTAGCAAAAGACGGCGAAGATCAAGCTGCTCTTCACCAAATGCAAATAAAGGCGGCCGAATACAAAGCAATAGTGACCGATGCTGCCTAAACCCTTGCAAGAGACAGGGACGGACGCATATACGATCAGGGGGACAAAGCGGGTAAACTGATAACCTGGCTAGGCAAACGAGAACAGACACTGCGACTAGTGTCGGAACTAAAATGAAGTTCAGGTGTGGTTCTAACGGAACCTCATGACATAGTTTGCAACTCTTCGAGCGAGTTTATCGACGGGGCTCGGACCTACCGGAGGAGGATTCTTCCAACTTACTGGCAGACATCCGACTCTTTCGGACCCTGATCGAGAGGCATTGGAGAGTGCACTCACCAACGACGAGCTGGCAACGGGCATCAGGGATCTCCGGAGAGGTAAAGCCTTGGGCCCAAATCGTCTACCTTTTGAGCTGTACAAGCTCAAGCCCGACAGAATGGCACCTTTTTTGAAAAGTATATTTGAAGACAGTAGAGAGGTTGGAGTGCTACCACAAGACCAACGTATTGCTACGCTGGTTGCCATTCCTTAGCCAGGGAAACCTAAAGACAAATGTGCCTCGTACAGACCGATTTCTTTATTGAACGCAGAGCCCAAGATACTCGCGAAGCTTTTAGCAACTAGACTCAGGCCAGTATTAGATAAACTTGGCCACCCGGACCAATCAGGATTTATGCCCCTCTTAACACTTCTCTTAATTTATGTCGACTTCACGGAGTGCTGGGGCGCTGCTCCGCTATCCAGGAAGATGCAATAATAGCTTCTTTAGATACAACAATGGCGTTCGACACTCTGGAATGGGCATACCTGATGGCGGTCCTTAAAAAGTTGGGCTTTGGCCCTAATTTCGTCGGTTGGGTACGACTCCTGTACACGGAACCATTGGCTCCAGTGATCGTAAACAACAAAACCTCGGAAGTGTTCGCGCTCAGTAGAGGTACGACGCAGGGCTGTCCGCTCTCGCCACTGGGTATGGAGAGACTCTCCTATACAGGTTTTAAATGGACTGAAGGATGGGAGGACTGTATCTCCCTATATGCAAACGACATCCTCCTATATCTCACCTCCCTCCAAAAGTCATTACGGGTAGTTGTAGACATATTCACTAGCTTCGGGAGAAACTCCGGTTACAAAATCAATTGGAGCAAATCACTGTTATACGTCCTACATGGTAATCCTCCCTCCATGCCAAAGGACTGTCCAATTTAGACAGTCACAGAAGGATTTAAATACCTCGGCATCTCCATTTCCACTGGTGCCAGGACCTGCTACGAACGCAACCTCCTCCCACCCTTGCAGAGATTCAAACGAGACACCGCTACCTGGAAAATGCTCCTGTTGTCTCTCCTGGGACGGGCAGCACTGCCACGTTCCCCATATGCCCTCCAAAATTACACAGACCTGGTCCTACCAAAGTTTTTTAAAGATATTGAAACTACACAAAGAGACCTACTGTGGGACAGGAAGCCACGTATCTCGCTCTACAAACTGACACTTGGTTGGTATGATGGGGGAATTGCTCGCCCCAATATTAAAAAATATTATTGGGCGGCACACCTCTCAGCCATCGACCAATGTACATACCGCAGTGGTGATGACCCCGCATATTGCATGGACAAGTGGATTCTACCTGGAGGTGATTTCACGAGGGCATTGTACTCCAAGCCCAGCAAATATCCCCTTATGGGACATACAAAACACTTGGTTCAAATTTGGCACGCGGTAAATCGCAACTTGGGCCGGGCCAACAAACTTACGCTTGCAACCCCGCTCTGGGATTCTGAGTGCCTGGGCACACTGGGCCGTACCAAGGGGTTCGATAAGTGGGATCTGATAGGGCTCTCATGCATAGGAGAACTCTGGGGACCTCACGGAATAGTAACATTTGCTGCACTACAGCAGACACATGAAATGGCTGATTCAGAATATTTCCGATATGTACAAGTTCGACACTCCCTTCAGGCAAACATCCCAGCAGGCGCAGTACTCCCGGAGTCCTCTTCCCTTGAAGATAGACTGCTAGACGGATTTCTGCCAGAAAAATCCATTTCCCTTACATATAAAAAGCTGATACATCACACTCCTGATCCCCTTATGATGCTGTGGAAAAAATGGGGGAGGGACGGTCTAGAAATAGACGATGAGGAATGGCAGGAAGCACTCTCTTCCCCTAAGGAAGTAGCCATCTCCGCGAAGCTACGGCTGATCCAGTTAAAGATCCTACATCGGGTGTACCTTTCTGGGCGCAGACTGGTGTTGATGGGCAGGAGCACAGATGGGATGTGTAGGAGGCAGTGTGGTCTTGAGGGGACTTTCTTGCACATACTCTGGGAGTGTCCACTAATCCAACAATACTGGAAATCTCCATGAATGTATGAGCACGGTATGGGGGGTGGAACTTCGCCTTGAGATAAAAAGATGTCTCCTGAATATTTGAGAGCCCACGGCCTTAAACGCGAAGGGCAAAACCTGGGTAACGCTGGGACAGATGGTTGCCAAGCGAAATATTGCTCGCCTCTGGGGAGCGGCAATGCCACCAACACTCAGCGCATGGAGAGATGAAATGGATTGGTGTATGATACATGAGAAAACAGTATATGTAGCTTGAGGCTGTCCCCGTAAATGGATAGCGCTCTGGACCAAATGGAATGAGTATCGAGGGAATGTGTGTGAACCCCCACTTGTCCCCTCCCTTGACGAACCACCAACACCATGATATATGTATGTGAGTAGAATGTGCTAACCCCAGGGTTGTTCAAGACCATAATGTATTACACTTCTGCCTGACGATGATAATGTAACACAGATATTCGTACTGCTATTTGTATGCAATGACCACTTCTTTGATTGTTCAATAAAAAGAAACCACAGGTGTCCAAAAACATGCCATCATTTGTGTTAATATATGGGTGGGCCGAGGTCTGCCACATTCTGAAAATTGTATGTGCACATGAAACTGGCAGTATTTCTTAGATAAAAGTGCAGGACTATGCCACATGGACCCCTGTTGCCACGCACCATCTTCCGTCACAGCCAGCAGGCAGGATTATTAGGACAGCTCTGGATTTCACTGGAAAAATAGACAAGCCCAGCCCTCATCAGTGCTCATATTTCCAATCTTGAGTAGTGCCGCTCTTGTTTGCCTTGCACTAAGTGAGCAATTTACAGTTAAATGTACCTGACATGCTTTCACAGTCCCACAGTCATGCGTGTGAGCGCAGCACACGTGGCGCTACATAAAACTCACAACTTTCTTAGCGCAAGTAGGTAAAGGCACTGAACAGCTCCCTCTCCCTTATTAACAGATGTCCCTCCTCTCCCAGGTGCCCACCTCACACACAAAAAACTTGCACCACCCCTTGTCCAATATTGCCATGTATAGTACCACTTCTTAGTACTGCTGCAATAGATTTATTAGGAGCTTACTTGCACTTCTCAGGAGCAAACAGGCACTCTGGATAGTTCATAACTACACTTCTATATTTCGAATTCAAGCTCTGGAAACAGTAACATGTTTCATCCTCAGAATGAAATACATTGGATTATGTTATGTTACTGCTCCTTTTCTTCTTTTGGTTTTTAAACTGTGTGCGCAACATGGCTCTAATCTGTCTGCAATGTGTTTTGCAGCAGTACTCGGTGCTGTCTGGAATAACGGCTGCTGCATAGTTCTGGTATGAACACACCAATACATTGAGGATCAGTGTGCCAGGGTTATAGGAGCGGAGTTCTATCCGATGTATGCATGCTTTCGTGTGCATGTGTTCTTCAATACTTGCTGTTTGGCATAGGTCATCTGGCGTAATGTTTTAACGTGATTGCTTCTATAGTGTGTTGCTTTTGACAACGTATTGTTCATTATCTACACAGTTCCATACCACACTGTTCAACTCCACACATTGACAATCCACACCACATAACTCAAGACCAAGCCACATAATTCAACTCGGCAACACAACTACATAACACACCACATACATCCAATCCACACCACAAAAGTCCATATCATGCCACAAAATTCAACAGCACACCACATAATTAAACTCCACTATATATCACTCCACATCACAAAATACAATTCCACATAATTACACTCCATAACACACAATCACACTCCACATAATTTCACTACACTCAATACCACATAATTACTATTCACATAATTCCACTGCACACCATGCCACATAATTCCACTACACAAATCCACGTCATACAACACAATACCACCACATACAGTTCCACAACTAATAATTCCAATCCACATAATTCCACTACACACCACTTACATCCACTCCAATCCAAAACACCTAGGTAAAAAACATTGTCATTAATTATCCCAATACCCCTAACTCTCATAAATGCGAGACCAATTTGCATTGTAAATGTTTGTTAGACCTGGAACTTAAATATATTTGGATAGCGATTTACAAAGATTTTGCATCAGGGTTGTGTCACTTTTTTGATGCTCCCCGATGCAAAATGCTATATGGTATTTACAAAGCCACACAAATGTAGAGTTACATGGCTTTGTAAAAAAAACTAATGCAGAGCATTGATATGAGATGTGTTACTTTGCTTCAGGTAGGCAGGTATCCTATGAGTGGACCCATGAAGTTTGATGCACACCCATATTAAAATCGGCCCAGATTTACAAACACTATGTGTTTATGTTGCATCACTTTTTTGACGCAGCCCTGAAGCAAAATACTTTTTGATATTTACCAAGCCAGGCAAATGTTGAGTCGCATGGATTGTAAGAAAAAGTAACACAGCTCATTGAGCTGCTAGAGTTACTTTGTGCCAGGTGGGTGGTTAATGTGCATTCCCATGTATCCACCCATTGATTTGCAGTTGTAGACATGGGTTTGCCACAAAATGGTGCACCTACCTGAGGCTGTGTAATGAGGAGAAATATTGTGTTACTTCCTCTTTGCATGTGTGCTGCATGCAGTACACATACAAAGAGGAATACGCCTCAAAGAATAGTTTTTCTGCAGGTAGGCACTCCTTCCTGCACAAAAACTATCTTGGCCATAACACAGACACCCTTGCACTATGGCGCAAGGGTGGCTGCATTTTTTTTTTTTTTGCATATTTATATAGCGCGAACTCAACCCGAAGTTATTGGAGCGCTTTACATGAGCACCGTATTTACATTACACATTCAGGCACGGGGAGATTAAGTGATTTGCCCAGAATCACAGGATTTGGACGCGACCTTGAGGCTCGAACTCTGGTTTCCAGCACCAAAGTCGGCAGTTTAAGCCGACGGACCACATCCTCTCCCCAAATGGTGCATTGGCACCGCCAGTAAGCCCAAAGTGCTCCAGCGGATGGAGAGAGCTGAACTGCACCATTTCTTTGAAGAGATCATGGAGTTCTGCTCCCTTCAGGTGATGTACTGCAGAGCAGCAGCTTTGCTTGCTGCACGGTGTTGCACCATTTCTTTGTAAGTATGCCCCTTAGCGACCAGTTTACCAAAAAAGTAGCTAATCTGCACCCATATAAGTACTTGTGAAATGGATGCAAATGTACTACTTTTTTTAAAATTCACAAACAACAGTAGTATGCTTGGAAAGCTACGCAAGTCTTACCAGTCTTACGTTTCCAGGCATACTACTGGCAATTAAACACCCAAAAGATGATGGGATCAATGTTTAAAAATAATCTAACCACTGGCAGTCCCTGGGTGGGTGTTTTTTACCCACTGTCTCACTCCAGACAGAGGGCCTGATTTAGGATTCAGCAAACAGAATAAAGACAGACAGGGTGGTAGAGGACTTTCTTCCTTTACTCCATCTGCCAAGTTAAGAGATGTCTTCCAGCCCGATGGACTTCTCTAAATATTGGCAAGAATCACCAACATTGCAGTTCCTCTCAATGTAGAAAAGGTTTACCTGATAGCTCATTTAAAACATGATGGCTGGCTGTCAAATTCCCAAAGCGGAGTTTGTTTTTAATAAAATAATTTTTGAAAATCAAATGATCCTCCCCACTAGTTTTCTCTCATTATGTGGGGGTCATTTTCCTTTTTTTTTTTTTTACTCACAATCACCACCAGTATATACCTGGCAGAGATTTCTAGTAAAATAAAAAAAAGCCACCAGACTGTCCGTTCTAAATAGGGCGTTTGGTGGGATGGCTTACTTCCGATACCTCTTCAAAACAAAGAGAGAAACCCCTCAGAATGCAAGGGGACAGTGTTTAACCAACCACAAATTAACAAAAGATTCCCCCTGCGAGACCTTGGAACAACAATCTACTTACATACAGTCTCCACACTCAACCAAATTTACGACCATGGGACCTCTATGATACTTTACTTCCGATACCACCTACTCTGTTGGGCTGTTGAAGGAAGTTTTACAATGACAGAGTAAATTTGACTCCTTCAGCGAAAAATTTGTGGTCTGCCCAATTTAAAATCAAGCAGGCAGACCTTGAGTTTGGCAGACAGGGTACTCCATTGCAGTTGCAACAGAGTATCTGTCTGCCAATATCCAAATCAGCTGCATAGGTTCCCTAATGCAAATCAGTACAGATACTGCTCCTGATTGAAACAGTGCATCCCCATCCCCAGCCTTGGTCGCATCACACAGTCACCCAGTGGCCCACTGCATTTTTCACACACACTCTCCCACTTACACTGATTGAAGCAGTCACACATTTTATGTTTGCCTCTACATGAGCAGATTAAATCAGAGTGGCCAAAATCTGTGATTTTTCATGCTTGAGTTAGACATATAGCTTGGTAATGTTACTCAATGTGCAATAGTTCAATATAATGTGTGCGAGAAAAAGTAATCTCCCTATAAACTATTGCGCTTTTTTTTTATTAAAGACTTTCAGATTCCCAGAAAGTGACTCGATGCACCAAGTCACTTGAATTAACTTATTACCGACTACTAGTGATATCGCCATGCACCCGTCCTTCCCAGTGGCTGTCTTTAATCAAAAAGCATAAGGAAGCAGGAGGGCAGAAGCCCACTCTGTGCGTTGACAGCAACTGTAGCAGGCACAGTAGTTGTTCTTTAGCCCTCAGTCCAATTTTCTTCGAAAACACCCTTCCATTGTTCCTTCTTAGGTCGGGATATTGAATACAGTCAAATTATGTAATAGTTACTCCTAATTTTTACAGTGCTTAGACACATATTATAATACTTAAAATCTCCTTGTGATGTGATTGTTGCGAATATTGCAAGGCACCTTGCTATTGCATTGCCTTATAAGGGCACTCATCCTGCGGCGTCATGCCCACGTAAAATCTTAGAGCACTTAGGTGACGTACAATATCCTTATTGCAGTAGGGAGTACTTTGTCTCATATATTTGGAGACCAGGAAGATGCAGGAGGACACTAATGAAAGCATTAATTAACCTAGACTGAATTGATATTTGCTTTAGGCGTGGCATTTGACAAATATTTTAACTTTTTTATTCAGAATTATACTATTTCGTGTTTTTTTTATGTTATGCATTTCATTTGGCTTCCCATTTTGTTGTTCTTCATATTTATATTCATAAAGCAGCAATAGCCACTGTGTAGGTATGTTTCAGCTATAATATTTGGATTTGACTGTAACTTTTGAGCACACTGACTGTTTTGCACCAAATTTGGTAATTGATTAGCATGGTGAGCTAAGATCCAACATGCCACTTTTCATGCTGATCCGTTCAGGGGAAAAGGTAATGGGGTGAAAAAAAGATGTGGTTTCCCATTTACCTCGCATAGGAAATATTTTCAGCCTTAACTGTGAGTTTGCATGAAAGTAGAATTTCACATGCTTTTGTAGGTTTGGTGTAATCCTTTTACTAGTTTTTTGTTTTTTAGAAATAAGCATTTTAAATGTTGCAGAGTGGGCTTTAAAGTGACAGAAATGAATAAAAACATAGGAATCCGATTGGAGGTATTTTGCAGTTTCTCCCATTGTTCCTTTCATATCTCCAGTTCTGGAGTAAGAGCTACAGATCTGAGTGATCTGACTGGCTACCGCAAGAGAAATATTTAGCTTGCGGCAGCCATTTCAGGATGCGGGGCATGGTCTCCTTGCCCTTTTATAAAAAGCCCTTTAGCCAACGCCTGCTATACATAACCAAAGCCTGCCCATAACGGAGTAAAATAAGTAACATTAAAAAAAGTATAACTAAAAAAATGCTCACTCCATTACTTGCGCTTCTCAAATCAACAATTTTCCAATTGTATAGAAACAAAGGAAAATGATATCAAAAGAACAACATCGATGGTGGTGCAGGTTATGGCATGTTTTTTCCAGTGGGGGGGACTGTGTGTCTGTGTATATACAAAAGGAGACAATCCAAGGCACTCCTTACAGTGATTAATCGACTTTATCGTGATGTCAGCAACATCGCAATAAGCTGGAATAATCACAGTGAGGAGTGCCTTGGATTGTCTTCTTTGTTCGCATTACTACAGCCAACACAGCTCGAATTTTGGCACTGACTCGAATGTGGATGTGACCAGAAACTTGTGGTAACCTTTTAACTGTATATATTAACGTAAAATGGCCAGAAGAAGCAGAGAAATCAATCAGAGGTCACTGTTTTTTATGTATGGAACCCTGCCTTCTAAACTTTTTTATATGATGTTCTTTATATTTAGGATGGAACTAGAGGATAGTAGCTGGTAGTGGCAGTGAATCGTTGAGGGTCTACCAAGACAGTTGTGTGGGGACATCATTCTGGCAAGTTCATAAGCCCCCTTTTTTAAAAAAAATCTCTCTATTATGCCTTTTCTTCATCCCTTGGAGACTGAGTTAAATTCAAAAGGGTTGTACCCAATTTACAATAGTAATGGGAGAGATCTTTTTACAGGTGAGTAACTTTATCTTTTAAAAGAATTGTGTGCGTGAATGTGTACTCACTGATCTCTGTTTCTGGGATTCGCATTTTTGTTAACTTTGTTCTTGTTCTTTACAGAGAGACAAAGAATTCCTGAAGTCTTTGTTCATCCAGGCATATCATGACTCTGCATACCCTCTCCTTGTCGCCACCTTCCTTCCTGGCCTGAAATGGGCAGAAGAAGATTCTGAAGCTTCTCGCTGGAAGGCGATCGCAGACTTTCTTCGCAAAAATCATGAAAAACAGGGCTCTCTTTTCTCTCTATTGTCCCCAGAAGGAGTGCATGAAGCTTTTGACATTGCAGAAATAACATATGATTTTCTGGGTGAAGCACGAATGGCGACAGCTTAATGCCTATATTTGGGACTTAGGAAAAACAATCGGTATTTATTGTACATTCTTTTATTTTCATTTGTTCCCTTTAGGAAGCCACTGTAAAAGTTCAAAATTGCTTTATGTGTAAAGCTTTTAGACTGTATTCCCTGTTAGAAGATAAATTAAGTAGGGAATCACTTTGCCGTGGTACTAGCCATTTTTGTTAATTTATGTTAAATGGAAATTATCAACAAATTGCAGTTTGTTGCCCACCTACCTCTACTGTTCCTCCACTTTATGCTTTGTTGCTACAGTATAAGACTATAGGCAGACCAGCATGGTTGAGTTTATCCGTGCAAAAAAGTTTAGAGACAGATACTTTCCGAACTTGCCTTAAAATGTTGCCAATGCAGAGTTAGTGCTCCGTCCGCAAAGTTGACAATTGCCAGATGACTGACTATGTGATGATCATGATATGAACAAGCATCAACCCTTATGTAATAGCAGGGTGCTGGCGATTCCTGCAGCGGCCACCCCTCGGCGGCTGCAGGTTAGAGCGGGGGGAGGCTGCTGCCCCCAAAACTCATGCCCCCCTGCAACACCACCGATTCAAGAATTGATACAGCAACCCCAGATATGCCTTTGCTTCTGAGCCTGCTCTAAAGCAAGTACACAAAGGATCTTATACATTTTTATAACTGATTTCATTGCATTTCATGTTGTTGACTCTTCTGCCGTGTGCGGCCTTTCATTCTCTTTCTCCCTTATCCGATTTACCAGTATGGCATAAAACGAATATTCCAGCAAACATCTCCCATATACCGATTAGAGAGGTATTCTGCTGCCATGTTTAACATAATGGTTAGCATATTAAAGTTCCACTGATTTGCAACTGCGCAGAATGTTTTAGGTATTTAAAAATCATACTAAATGAAACAATCATTATAAAGTGTTTGTTTTTGCAGAAAATACAGTGTATTTCCTTCATATTAGTTTTGTATGAACATAAATTGTAATTTAATTTATTTAATATATCACTATGATACAAATATTAATGCCATTAGATAATCTTTTTTTTAAGAATGTCTATTTTTCCACTTTCTAAATCAATAACAGATGTGTAACACTAATAAAATACAAGTTGTGTAAAATTCTTATTTTCCAAATCTTATTTCGGCACTGTGTGAACAGAAATAAATTATTTGAATTTTACACTACCTTCAGTCCGTTTTTTTAGAATTTATTCTTATTTATAGTAAGGAATGGCCATCTTAGGCAATTTGCACTTTTCTTGGGTAGACTGTTTAAATGATATACACATCTAATCGACTCCAAAGTCTAACGGCTGGTAAATGCGAAATATTTCAAACAATAATTTTGGTTTTTCTTGCAGCATGAATATTTTCTCAAGAGGTCATTTGAACTACTGCACGCAGTTAAATATGTTATGGTTTCCTTTGTTATTTCAAGTTACTCTCACCTCCCCTTTTAACCATTAAGAGTGTTACCAAAGAGGTTGCCTCAGCACAAAAAGATAGCTTGTACGCACTAGGAGCCCCACTCACACCCTTGTTACAAACAGATGCATAATCTTTAATCTTTCATGTTAACAAGAAGTTTTATCTCAAGCCTTTAGATACTCTACAGCACTTCTTAAATGCCCAAGCAAATCTGTAGAAGTCTGCTCTAAAAGACTGCACGACTAATAAGTAAATAAAACACAAATCTACTCCCTTAATGCCATTTTTACTGTACCCGGATAGATTTCAACAGATTCATATGAGTGGTGCAAATGTGATGCCCTTGAAGGTATGGCTTTCTGATGCCTTCTGTGTCAGCCACTTCAATAAAATTCTGAAATTAAGATTAAAGTCATACAGTACATATCTTTGAGTAGCCGCTAAGACTTGAGAAGGTCCTGGTGAGATTTGCTAAGCTATTTGTGTATCCTTTACACCTAGACCAGTGATGTATATGGTGGATCATATCAAAACTAACTTGACTTTGCTAGGGACCATGGGTGTGACACTCAAATTGATATTGGTGGCTGAAGCCCTAACATGTTGAGGGCAATGCAAACCTGAGAGAAAATATCTTGGCGGGTATCCGCTTATGAGCCTATACTCCTGAAATAAGGCAAGGGTTTGGGCCAAAATGGAGGAGGCTGGTTGATCTAGGTAAGCATCTCAATTGTGTGTCAATCTAGGCGGGGAGAAGGACCATGTATAGTAGTATTCTAGTAGCTATTGAACAGAGATTGGGTAGAGACTAGATCCTGGTGATAAGTGGTGGATGCCCTCTGCCCTTATGGTGGCAGATGACATTCTGTGCTTGATTGAAAGAGTATAAAGGTTGGTGAGAGAAAAACAACTAATTCTCTAACATTGGATCTTTTATATATTCACTTGCTTGTATCATTCCCCATCGTCAGGCTGGGTATCCCTGGTACATAAACATAGCAGTGTATAGTGTAAAACAAAACAGCATACAGTATACAGTGTACAAAGGCCATAGGCCTGAAACAACATAATATCTTTAGTAGCACATCCACTTCATTTGAAAGAACCCAAACTTCAGCCAATGAGGTGTAAGCTTAAGCTCTCTTACTCCCCCTAGAGGCCACCATGGCTCAAATTTCTACCCCACGTCATGCACAAGGGAGTCCATTTGGCAAAACTCTGTTTTGGCCCTCCAGTGAGCCTGAAATTGTTACTATTTTGGTCGATCCTCATTTTGAACCAGCCCTGAGGTACTGTGAGTTCTTTTTAGAGAAGATTACCATATTTTGTAGTCCAGGAAGATCATTTGATTTAACAACCAACTGTCACTATAGCTGACAGAGAGAATAAGTCTCTATTTAAGCCTTGTTCATCTTGTGGTGTGGAAATGTGGATTTTCTTGATCAGTTATGTCCCCTATCTTGGACCCCAACGGTTCTATATGCATGTTACAAGTACATGTATGTTCCCTCCAGTTCCAGTTTCTAAGACGCGAACATATGTGTGTCTACCGTCAACATGTTCTCTGTCAGATCCGCCATCTATGGGCTGGATATTCGATTCCTAAGCATGAAAGGCCACCGGCTTTATATGGCTAAGTTACTCCATTTTTACAGTTCAGGCAAGTAGGCCCGATTCTGTCCTCAAGCCTTTCCCTGCTCTCTGCCTCTGACAGCTTCAGCTTGAGCTTGCATCTGTATCCATGAACTTTGTCCTACTCCCTGTGCAGCTAACGGTGCCTGCCTCGGCTAGTTTTCGCCTGCCTGCCAAGAAGCTGTATTTCACCTTCGAATTATCTATTTTGCTCTTCAGCCGATGCATTCCTGTCTAGTGATTTAAGTAAACATTTCCTCTGCTCACAAGCAAGGGACTCAGCCTTTCCGTCCTCCTGCAAGTGATTCATAGCCCTGCTGCCATGGAAAGTTTTCTGCCCCTCGCATCTCATATAGACACTTAGACGCTTGTACACGCACACACAGTTAGTATAGAATAGATTCTGTCCGAAAGCCCTTCCTTGTGGATAACATAGTTCTCTAAACATAGGATGTTAGATATGATTTGGGATTAGGTTGACTTGACCCCTCAGACTTTTCGTCTCCATATGTAGAGTTAATGTCAAGTCCCCTTCACCCCCTAGTTGCACGTCAATTACACGTCATACTGCTGCGCGCGCATCTATGCCAAGTATTATCTTATAGATCCACCTATGTCTGATAATCCTAACCAATCATGTTTCTTTTATTCCTTATTACGCCTAGTTTCGATCACGTACCTGTCATATCACTTTTCTTATCAAATGTTACGCCTTCTACATTCGTTTCATTGTAATGTGCTTATTATAAAAATACATGTCTGTCAATAAAGTATTGTACTTCACTTCCTGAACCCTCGTGGTGACGGAACCTGAAGGCCGTGACTCGAGTCGGCCATTTTGAATGGAAATAAAGCCCATTTAGAAAACCTCTTATACCACGGATTCTGCCTCTTGTTATTTTGAGCTATTTTACTTTATTTTAAGATTCCGTATGAAATTCAGTCCGGTATTTTATTTACCACAGAATGGCGCCCGAACAGGGACACTTTCTCATCTCACGCGCCGGCGGTGCGTTGCAGGCCCGGTCTCCTGCCACAGCTGGACGGACCATAAACGCGTACCAGCAGGATTTCCTGTAAGCTCCTTCCGGTCAAGCGGGGGCGACTGAGGCTGCGATCAACCCAGACGAGGCGGTGAGAAGTGCGAAGTATCCCGACCAGAGCCTAGCTGAGAGAGCAAGATCCGAGGTATACCGAGGCCCACCAGGTTTTTCGAAATCCCGACGTCCAGAGGGTCCGCTGTCAGCAGTCATCAAGTCCTGTCCATTCTCTGAGGCCTTCCGTTTCAAGGAGCTACTCGGTGAGTACCATCGCCGGGGAGGCGTGTTGACGCGCACATAGGTTGTGCCGGTCAAGACGGATTTGGGTACACAAATCCGGTCTGCACTGTTTAGCAGTGTATATGTACTGTTTAGCAGTATATCAAGTATTCCGAAGTATTCAGTTATTGTCAAGAATTCAGCGTGGTGATTAGTTAGGCAGACTGTCATCATTGTCGGTCGTTGTTAAAATGTTTAATGTTTAATGTTTAAAGTATTCAGAAATGTCTTGCACATTGTGGTATGAATGATTGTTCATTGTTCACTGTTCATTATTGTGTTTTTTCGTATTAAGTAAGTTCAAGAGTAAGTATCAGATCAGTTGGCAATATGCCGCTCTTCTCGAAGTTAAGACAGATTACTACCAGAAAAGGGGTGCTTGAAGAAGCAGTTCCTATTCCTCCTAGGGACACTCCAGGACATTTTATGTACCATAAGCATGGCTTAGATGCCATATTGTTTCTTGATCTATGGGTAGATTATACCAAAGGATTACCAGAAAGTCAAAGGTGGCCCGCAGCGGGAACCTGGGATGCAGAGTGCATCATGAAAGTGGAGGAAGAGTTATGGAAAAGAAAGGTCAGACAGTCACAGAAAGACGCTGTTGAGTTATGGCGTAAAGAATCTCATAGACGAACAGAAAAAGCACGTAGACAAGAAGAGAGGAGTAAAGAAAGTTCAAATAAAGTTCAAGAAAATCTATTAATTGAGGAAGGTATCCGAGTGAAATCAGAACAAGTAAATAGACAAAGAAATGCTCTTATGAATGGTATGTATCCCCTTCTAGCCGAAGGACTACCTAAGGCTGCTCCAGAGATGCCAAAAGACTTGCCACCCCCATTATTTCCAATTAAGGAACATCCAAAAGGGCATCCCAGAACCGCAGAAGATGTCTTTCTTTCCTCATATCTAGACGACGCAGCTCCCGAGTATGCTAACGCCGCACCACATAGACCGTCTGGCGGAAGGGTTCAACGTCAGGATCAGGTATCTGTTCCCGTGCAACAGCAAGTCCCGACACAAGCTTCGGCAAGCACATCTGTTTCCGCATCCGTCTCCGCAGTCGACTCTACAGAGGTATCGACACCAATAGTTGCTGTGTCACGTTCAACGAACCCATTCACACCCGACGCCCCAGATGGGGCCACGGGAGGTGCTAGCAGTACCTTTACACCACCTAGAATAAATAAACTTGTCTTTCAAGAGTCAGCACATTCACGTACACCAAAATTCGTAAGTGAACGTACGCTTAAGGAACTCCTTGTTAATTGTAGATATGACCCGGTGGTTGGTAAAGAGGACGAAATGGTCCTGGCATCATTACGTATCAGGCGAGCCGCAGAGTATTTAGCAAGGTTACCAGGAATGACTACGCATCTAGATAACATATATCATTTTGTTCAAACAGGACGAGATCCAGGATGTATTAACAGAGCTATGGAATTCCAGAAAGTAGAAATACAGGGGGAACTGTTACGTTTCCTCATAAACTGTGTAATCAGAAATCAAGATCGTCCGGGGGTAGACCCGAATGCAATGCTTATTCTTACAAGATGGAGTCAGAATATATCAGAAGGGAGACACGATAAACAAAATTGTATAATAGCCATGTGCCGAAAAATCCGTAAAGAAATAGAGCGCATTCATGAAGAAAGATTGGGAACAGACGAGTTTGAGCAAGATGAAGTGTCCGAATCAGGGAATTCCGCAAGACAGTCAGAGACCATAGCCTATGTAGGCAGAGGAAGATCCTGTGAAAATACTAGATGTTTTTCTGATCCAATACACTCTGTATGTCCAAATAATAGCAGAACGTATCCGACGCCTGTAATAAATCTGAAGTCTCCTGAACATTCGTTTCAAGCCGCAGATAAAATACTACGAGAACGAAGGGGTTACCACCTCCTCGATTCCATGGATGAGCAAGAATTAGCCAGATCAGCCGTTCACTGGATTGACAGTCCTGAAAAATACGGTGATGAGACCGTAGCACACACATTTTTTTAATCTCAGTACAGATGAACAACGTTTAGCTGGAATCTATATGATTCAGCAACTCCTTATATTATATAAAAGCCAACATGCTGACCCTGGTCCTTTACCTGATATATTAACGGAACTACTCACAAACAGATGGAGAGGTTCTAGTAACAAGCTAATTAAAGAGATATTAGTGTCACGTAAGCAGTATGTCCTTTTTGTAAGTCCGGATTCTCTCTCGCTGCCCCGCAGAGAAAGAGCGCCGTACTATATGGATAGACAAAATCCTTTACGAGAAGTGCACCCAATAAAAGGCGAAGACAATGAGTTTCACCGTGTATTTGTTTACACACCCATATCAAAAATGGAATTATTAGAAATGAAGAAAGTAGTACCTAGTCATGACAAAGACCCAGCGGGTTTCCACCGAGAAATTAAAGATATGTTACTGATGGGAGAGTACACCTTTCCTGATATTATGACGATATTAAAGGTGTTTTTGCCTGCTGGCATTTATGAAAAACTGAAAGAAAAAGAGTGGGAAGTGGGAGACCAAAAGATAGACTGGACAGCATTAGCAGAGGAAGAAAGGGGCCGAACTGCAGGTTCAGGGCTCGGGGATAAAGTTAAACTGTTACCAGGTTTACTAGTACAGGTACTGCCACGTTTATTAACTACAAAAAAGGAAGATTGGGGTGCAATCACAGCCTGCAAACAAAAGCAAGATGAAGACACAAGCGATTATTATGCTCGATTTGAAAAATGTTTTGGTATAAATAGTGGTATAAAAGCAAGTAGTGACTCATATCCACATTTATTTGTGACAAAATTAGTGGAAAATGCATTGCCTCCAGTAAAGAATAGAATATTGAAATTCGAGAGTACCTGGCAAAGTAACGCTCCGTCGCAAATGCTACAAATGTTACAGTATCATCACAATAGAATTAGGGATGAACAAGAACACGAGCATAGACGCATGAAGGATACAAAAATGAAAATGCTAGTTTCTCAGACAGTACCAGGAGATGGTCACAAAAAGGGTGTGACACATTCTGGTGATTCCGCAGTTCCTGTAAAAGGAACCTGCAATTACTGTAAACAACTAGGCCATTATGTACACGATTGTCCTGTCCTGAAACGTAATATAGCTACAGGTATTTCAAAAGAGAGACCACGATTAGTTAGACAAGATCAGAATGAACAAGGAGCTATGCAACATGGACAGTCCATGCCAGTTCAGCAACAGTCCATGCCAGCCTCACAGCAACCCATACAGTTTGTGCCAGCTGCACCACCGTTGCCTGCTACTGCCACACAAACCACAACACGACAAATGTATCAGACCGCACAGTATGAATACCCTGAGTATCAGCGTTACGCATGAACCAGCCTAGAGAGGGAAGTTGACTTACCGCTTATCGAGATTCCTGTAGATCAAGAAGGACCTTATGTGCATAGTGAATTATTAGGTCAAGATAGAAAATTCTTACTCGATACAGGGGCAAGTCGAACAACCATAAAACGTAGTGAAGTTCCAGGGGCACCCCTCTCAGGCTCTCAAAATGTTTCCCTTGGTTTTTCAGGAAAACCTATTATTAATGAAGTATCACAGCCTCTACCACTTACGATAGGACCTTTGACACGAACTACAGATTTATTGCTTACTAAATCATGCCCAGAAAATCTGTTAGGAATTAAAACTCTGAAAGCACTAGGAGCCATAATATGTTGTTCTCCGGAAGGAGTAAGGTTGTTTTTACGTGATTTTAAAGGTCACTATGTGTCCAGAGACATGGATCCCCGACTACAGACTTTACCAGTACATCTATGGGCACAAGGCCCTACGGATGTTGGCTGCATGAACATTACACCCTATCGAGTCACACTGAAAGCAGGAGTGGTACTACCACGAATGCGACAATACAAGTTACCGCATGATGCTGTAGTGGCTTTGCTGAAAATCATTGATGAGCTAATTGCCCAGGGAGTGGTTGTAGAAACAGACTCAAATATATGTAATTCACCGATAATTCCGATTCTTAAACGAACTGATCCTACTGCCCCACCAGTGTACCGATTGGTTATTGATTTGCGTGAACTAAACAAGTGTATTGTACCACAATTCCCTGTGGTCCCTGATATATCATCATTGTTGACAGCAATTGATTCCGAAGCAACATTCTTTACTGTAATCGATCTCAAGAATGCCTTTTTCAGCGTCCCAATAGATCCGGAAAGCCAATACTTGTTCGGATTCAGTTTAAATGGGCGCAGCTTTAAATTCTCACGCGCTCCCCAAGGATTCACAGAAAGCCCCAGCATCTACAGCCAAGCACTGAAACGAGAACTTGACAGTATCCACATGCCAGTCAATACTGCACTGCTTCAATATGTCGATGATCTGCTGATCACCGCGAGAAGCGAGCCAGCATGTGAAAAAGCTTCTCTGACAGTTTTACATTTCCTAGCCGACAAGGGGCACAAGGTGTCCCCTTCTAAGCTGCAATTCTGTGTTCAGCGAGTTATTTATCTTGGTCACTCGCTGTCCAAGGAGGGAAGGCAGCTTACACCAGATCGCATCCAGTTAATTGCTAACATGTCAATACCCCAGACACAAAAGGAGGTGCGAGCTTTCATAGGCCTCACTTCATATTGTAGGCAGTGGATCCCTCAGTACGCATTTCTAGCAAAACCACTCATTCAGTTAACCACACAGGAGGCAGCCACATCGACTGTTCTCCCTTGGACTCAGGAACATACACAAGCTTTTGAAAGCCTAAAGGAAGCCTTATGTCAAGCACCTGTTTTAGCAACACCATGTTATAGCAAACATTTTACACTCTTTGTTACAGAACGCGAAGGTACTGCCTTGTCAGTACTCACTCAGGATCAAGCAGGATCACGCAAGCCATGTGCTTATTTTTCCAGTACATTAGATCCCGTAGCTCAGGCTTTGCCTGCATGTCTGAAATCAGTGGCAGCGACAGCTTTAGCAATCAGACAAAGCGATGCCATAGTATTAGGACACCCATTGACAGTACAAGTACCACATGCAGTAGAGGTTCTTGTGAACCGAACACAAACACAACACTTGACCATAGCAAGACTTACCGGTTATGAACTGACATTGTTTCAACCACACATAGAGATCCGACGGTGTAATACATTGAATCCTGCTACACTATTACCTGTAAAAGGAACAGACCCACTAGCTCATGATTGTGTTGAAATCATTGAAATAAAGACGAGACCTAGACAAGACTTGACAGACGTTCCATTGTTAGATCCAGACCTGACGTTGTATGTAGACGGATCGTGCATGAGAACAAGTACAGGAGATTTAGTGGCCGCGTATGCAGTCACAACAGACACTGAAGTTATTGAGACAAATTGTATAGATACTTTGTCAGCCCAAGCAGCAGAACTTATTGCTCTAACACAAGCCTGTATTCAAGCCACAAATAAGAAAGTTAATGTATACACTGACTCACGTTATGCATTCGGAGTTGTACACGACTTCGGCGTGCTGTGGCGAGAGAGAGGTTATTTAACCTCCCATGGTGCCCACATTCAGCACGGACCCCTCATTCATGCTTTGTTAGACGCAATACATCTACCCACTGCTATATCGATTATGAAATGTAAAGCACACACGAAGGTTACTGATACCATTTCTCAAGGCAATGATTTAGCTGACAGAACAGCTAAACAGACTGCTCAGAATCGCACATTAGACATGACAAAGCCAATAGTTCAGACACCAACACAGTGTATGACAATTAAGGATCCCGCACTTGACGTAATTGACATACAGACACATGCCACAGCAGAAGAAATGAAGAAGTGGACTGAACTAGGAGGGATCCAGACAGATCAAGGATGGATGACGAAGGAGAAATCTGTATGGTTTCTCCCTGATTCCATGGTTCAAGCCATTATAGCTACAGTTCACAGTCCAGCACATTTAGGAGAGAAGGCTATGCTAGACAGCATTCAGCACATTTGGTTCAACAAACATTTACGAGCAGCAGCTAAACAAAAAGTTTGTACCTGTATGATATGTTGTCAGTTTAATCCAGGAAAGAGTGTTCCCGTAGAGCAGGGTGGATTTCAGCCTCCTGACCATCCTTTTGAAGTCCTCCAGATGGATTATATTCAGATGGAACGTTGTCGAGGATTCAAATATGTTCTCGTAGTTGTCTGCGCTCTCTCCCGTTGGACAGAGGCGTATCCCGTATCAGATTACACTGCCCCGACTACTGCCAAGCAGCTAGTTCGAGAATTCTTCCCACGGTACGGGTTACCACGTGTTGTATATTCAGATAACGGCCAGCCTTTCTCATCCGAATTAATGAAACATGTCTCACTTTTGTTGGGATATCAGTGGAAATTCCACTGTGTCCGACACCCCGAGGCAGCAGGTCTCGTGGAACGACACAATCAGCTTTTAAAAATCAGATTGTCTAAAATATGTCAGGAAAAAGGTGTGGACTGGATAGTAGCCTTACCAGTTGCACTATTTTACATGAGGATGGTAGCACACTCTCGAACAGGGCTATCCCCTTATGAAGTGATCTTTGGTAGACCACCGAATATGTGGGGGACGCCTATACCCCGTAAAATAACTGATGTTGACTGTAATATGCTGACAGATTACCTGGCTTCTTTGATGTCTGCACTACAATCTTGTCGTTCACAGGTAGTCGCAGCTTTTCCCGACAACACCGAGGTGAAACCTCATGACGTAATCCCCGGTGATTATGTTCTCGTCAGGAATTTTGATCGGAAAACCCAACTGGAGCCAAGGTGGAGGCTTCCTAAGTTGGTCCTGCTAACGACCAGAACAGCTGTGAAGATCGAAGGGAGGAAGGGCTGGGTGCATTCCAGCCATATAAAGAAATTTCATGGACTTCCTCCTGACACAAACAGTACTGCCCTTGTGTCTTCCCCCATTGACTCAAAGCTAACCTTGGCTGAGGCCAGTAGCACCGAACTCTATAAGCAGAAACTCAGGTCCAGATCTAAACTGTCGGACGATTTGATTGTTTAAGTCCTCTCCAAGGTGAAGCGGTTGAATCTGTCCCGACATGTACCCCTTAGGTCTGAATCACGTAGAGTCCAGAATCATAATGAAACGACATGCTTATTGTAAATTACTGCGTAACCACTGTATTGTGACTTTATTAATTTTGTTTTCCTTGAGTTTTTTAATAGTTACTACAAGTATATTGTTGCATATGTACTATCCTGTTTCTAAACGTGTTTTCAATATAACTGGTGAACATTCTTTTAGTGACCTACCCCCACATGAGTTGTCCTATAGACTTGCGCTGCGCAATAACACCTTCATTAGTATGTTACATCATTCCCATCAGACTAGTAATGCCACCAATTGTTGGGTGTGTGGCCGACTCCCTCCCTATCAGAATACCAAAGGAGTTCTGCCTTTCTTTCCACATCCGTTCACACACAATGGCTCCTGTGGAGCATGGTTTAGTTTATTAAATTCCATAGACCCAGACACAGCAGTTTATCAACAACATTGGATATGGGGAAATCTGAATCTAGTTTTATTCAAAGTCTGTCACCCCAATAAGGAGGGTCACCCCAGTAGAACAGGAACTGATTTAGAAAATGAAGTGTATAAATTAGGTAATTTTACGCCTAATCTTATGATTTTGAATGTCAAATCCGAAGTTGAACTAATTCTGCCCACTATGTCAGTATTTCCAGTTAAGGGTGAATTATGTGTAAGAAAAGTTGGTTCCATACATATGGGCCATAGCCAATGCGTTACTACAGTAGAATATAGTGATCAAGGCAAATCTTCATTTAGAGCTTCTCGCCATTCTTACTTTATATGTGGTCAGACGGCATATATGCGTCTGCCTCTAGATTGGGATGGTACCTGTTACATAGCATTCCTTTTGCCACCTGTTTTCCTAGCTCCCCCTGATTATTATCGAAATGTTCATTTAGTACACAAAAGAGAGCGTAGAGATCTCCCGGTTGTCGATTATACTGAAACGGCATGGGACAAGTATGTAGATTTCAATAAAGGTATCTTTCCCTATATAGGTACAATATCAAATAGTAAGCTGATACGTAGACTAACCAAGACTCTTGAAGCTGTAGTAAACGAGACTATAGCCGCCCTAGGCAATCTGACAGAGGAACAATCAGTGATGAGAATTGTTGTTCTCCAGAATCGTCTTGTCCTTGACGTCATCCTGGCCGATAGGGGCGGAGCTTGCAGGATCATCGGATCCAGCTGCTGCATATTCATACCAGAAAATTCGCCATCTGTATATAAAGCTATAACACGCCTTCATAAGATTGTAAGCCAGATACACGAGGATCCAGGCACTTGGACGTGGTCCGGGTGGTTTTGGAGTGTGATATCAGCCTGGGGATGGAGAGTTTTATCCTTCCTAGGTATTGGCCTTCTTATGCTCTTCAGTTGTTGTTTATGTCTGCAATGTGGACCAGCGATTTGTGGTCTGTGTGCCACATCATGCATTCCATATCACAGTTCTCGTTCAAAATACCGGAAGAAGAAGGAAGAAGAAATGATGCTCCATGAGCAAATCGATGGAATGATGAAGATTGATATCTCTTGAAGGGCAAGTAGGGGACAAGGAGGGAATGTGGAAATGTGGATTTTCTTGATCAGTTATGTCCCCTATCTTGGACCCCAACGGTTCTATATGCATGTTACAAGTACATGTATGTTCCCTCCAGTTCCAGTTTCTAAGACGCGAACATATGTGTGTCTACCGTCAACATGTTCTCTGTCAGATCCGCCATCTATGGGCTGGATATTCGATTCCTAAGCATGAAAGGCCACCGGCTTTATATGGCTAAGTTACTCCATTTTTACAGTTCAGGCAAGTAGGCCCGATTCTGTCCTCAAGCCTTTCCCTGCTCTCTGCCTCTGACAGCTTCAGCTTGAGCTTGCATCTGTATCCATGAACTTTGTCCTACTCCCTGTGCAGCTAACGGTGCCTGCCTCGGCTAGTTTTCGCCTGCCTGCCAAGAAGCTGTATTTCACCTTCGAATTATCTATTTTGCTCTTCAGCCGATGCATTCCTGTCTAGTGATTTAAGTAAACATTTCCTCTGCTCACAAGCAAGGGACTCAGCCTTTCCGTCCTCCTGCAAGTGATTCATAGCCCTGCTGCCATGGAAAGTTTTCTGCCCCTCGCATCTCATATAGACACTTAGACGCTTGTACACGCACACACAGTTAGTATAGAATAGATTCTGTCCGAAAGCCCTTCCTTGTGGATAACATAGTTCTCTAAACATAGGATGTTAGATATGATTTGGGATTAGGTTGACTTGACCCCTCAGACTTTTCGTCTCCATATGTAGAGTTAATGTCAAGTCCCCTTCACCCCCTAGTTGCACGTCAATTACACGTCATACTGCTGCGCGCGCATCTATGCCAAGTATTATCTTATAGATCCACCTATGTCTGATAATCCTAACCAATCATGTTTCTTTTATTCCTTATTACGCCTAGTTTCGATCACGTACCTGTCATATCACTTTTCTTATCAAATGTTACGCCTTCTACATTCGTTTCATTGTAATGTGCTTATTATAAAAATACATGTCTGTCAATAAAGTATTGTACTTCACTTCCTGAACCCTCGTGGTGACGGAACCTGAAGGCCGTGACTCGAGTCGGCCATTTTGAATGGAATAAAGCCCATTTAGAAAACCTCTTATACCACGGATTCTGCCTCTTGTTATTTTGAGCTATTTTACTTTATTTTAAGATTCCGTATGAAATTCAGTCCGGTATTTTATTTACCACAGTGGTAACATGATTTACACAGATGACCCACATTCTCAGTGTATTTATCACCTTTATTCCAATTCATAAGGCATCAGAGTAAAATATTTGTAAGACTTTTGCAACAAAAACACTAAAGGACAGAGAAAGGAGGTTGGCAGTATTCTTATGTATAGAGAAAATGTTACTTCTTGTAAAGAAGATGCCCCTTTTCAGGGGAGGATTCGGGTAAAAGTGCCCTTCCAAGCCCTTCCAAGAAGGCAGCGCGCAAGAAGTACAGTTTACTGAGCATGATTTGGTACAGCTGTTTCAGCCACCTCTTCTGGTAATTCGCAGGATAAGCATACCTCTAGGCAGTATAGAGGGGCTCAAACAGTAGTAAAGAAGAAGAAATCCTCAAAGACTTCTCTTCAAAGGAAACATCGTTGATGATGACATCAACACAGTCCTCGATGATGACTCTTCTGTCAACGAAATCACCGTCGACAGCCATTCTGTCAACGATAAACTTAAGATGAGATGTTTTTTCACAATTAAGTGTCAAATTTACCTCGAGCTCAGATAAAGCAATCAGACCAAGTAGAGGAGGTTTGTAATTATGCCTTGATGACAACTTGCATCCCAACACAGTTTGATGTCCCAGAATTTGGAGAGGAAATGCACAATGAAGAGTCTTACAACAAATATGTTTATCAGCAAGATTATAAGTCTCAAACTATTAAAATTGGTATGAGAGAGAAACCACCAAGTCCCAATGGCCTTTTTTTTATTAACGCTGAAATAAATGAAGGATACTTTCAATAGGTTATTACCACAGCAACCAGCTGATAGTGTTATTTGCTTCACCCATTCTTACTCCTCCTCTAGCTGCTCCTTTACCGGTTTCACCTCCTTGGCAACTGCCGCTATTACCTCCTCCACTGCCAAGGGAACCATGTTACAGATCTGTTCCCAGAGAAGACCTGGATAATGTCAGCTCTAATGGGTCTATATATTCTGAAATGGATGAGGAGGAGGGTGAACTTCTACAAGTCGATGAGGACAAAATGATAGTGGACGGAAATTCATTGTCCCAAGTGGAATTGATGATGGACCATATCCACATGATTCAAGATGTGGAGAGGTGTGGCTCACTGGTTAGAGGCGGCAGACCCGTAAGCAGAGGACGGCCCGGGACCAGGGTTCGATTCCCGACGCGGCAGGGTCGTGGACCAGGGTCAGCGGGCTCGATAATTCTCGCCTCGGTGCCTACTCCAGTCAGGGACCACACTCGGCAACTCTGGGCATTAGCTTGCCTCATCTTCACAACGCCCCCCCCAGACCGCCGGGGATGCTTGGTCGCACCTTAGAGATACCCATTAGGGACCATCTCTCAGGGTGAGCCAGGACGGGTTCCCCAGCAGTCGAAGCGCGGAGATACTCCTCCGGGAGTCGATTCTAGCGCTATATAAACCCACAATTAAATTAAATTAAATTCTACAGATGTTGGGTTTAATCCATCATCATTCTTTGGCTCACTCCACCACCCCAGTTCAGACATGGCCATATGCAAATCAGTCTGACCCTGTGCCTCATGGGAACAGTCCAGCCCAAACTGGCAAGCCATGTCTTCCCTGGACCGGAAACAAGCATCCTAGGAACGGTTTCGGGTTCATAACGCTCATCAGCCAGGCTATCTTGAATCCAGTGGCAAAGTGAGCAAGGGACCCACGTCTAGGCATACCCTGCCAACTTAGGGCGAACAAAGCGATACCAAAGGGAATGATGGACGGAGCGTTTGAGCAAATCAAACACTCACCCCCAGTCAACTGATTTGGGTTTAATCCATCATCATTCTTTAGCTCACATAGGGCAAACAGCAAAACACACAAGATGATGGACGGAATGTTGCACATTGGCAAAACATTCCCCCCCAGTCACAGATCTGGGTTTAATCCATCGTTATTTTGCTCACCACGCCACCCCAGTTCAGACATGGCCATATGCAAATCAGTCTGACCCTGTGGCTAATGGGAACAGTCCAGCCCGAACTTCCAAGCCATGTCTTCCCTGGACCGATTTGCATATGGCCATTTTGTGTGTTTTGTTGCTATTGTGTGGCCTCGCCAATATTCGTACAGTGAGCTACTGCAGTTATCAGCACATACAGCCATTCCTCTGAAGGTGCATCCCTGGATGCTTTACAGACATCATGGAAAAATTCTCCTCCTGGATCCCAAGTTGCTGAATTTGACAACATGGTACGTGACCACTTAGATCTACTACAAGAATGTAAACATATTCTTGTAAAGGCTTAAGCTCCAGTTACTAATAAGACTTACAACGCTAAATTGAAGCGTTTCTGTATTTGGTGCAGGAATAATGTTTATCATCCACTTGAAATAAAACCTATTCAGGTCCTTCCATATGTATTAAATTTAACCAAGAGTGGACTCAAATATTCTTCAACCAGGGTCCATCTTGCTGCAATTTAGAATTTTAGGAGAACTGATACATCAGTGTCTACTCTGTTTCCCCAAAGAATCATTAAACTGTATATGAAAGGGCTCTTCAGAGTATTTCCACCTCTTCGACATCCTCCGGTTCCATGGGAACTTAAGTCCTCAGTCAGCTGGTGTTACCTCCTTTTGAGCCTATGCATAAAGCAGACTTAACATTTGTCTCTTGGAAAACAGCACTCTTCTTAGCTCTAGCATCAGCTAGAAAAGTTGAAAAATTCAAGCATTCACCATCTGGGAACCTTTTTTCCGGTTCATGAAAGACAGGGTGACTCTCAGAACCAACCCTAAATTCATTCCAAAGGTTCTTACTGACTTTCACCTGAATGAAACCGTCACTTCATTATTTCTTTCCAAAGCCATCTTCAACAGCAGAAAGATTGTTACATTCTTTGGACTTACGTAGATGGCTTGAATTCTACACAGACAAGACAAAGGGCATACGCACATCAGACCATCTGTTTGTGTTGTTTAGTGAACCACAAAAAGGTCAAACCCTGTCCAAAGAGGGGATAGCTTGTTGTCTCTCGGCCTGCATCGCTTTCTGTCATGCCAAAGCCAAGTGTCCTCTCAATGGAAAAGTCAGGGTGCACTTCACCAAAGGCATGGCTTCAACGACGGGACTCTCTTTGCTTGGGTGCTGTGAAGGACATCTGCAGTGCAGCCACCTGGAGAAGCACGCATACGTTTGTTCACAAAACACTGCTGCCTAGACGTGGACACAAAAGCTGACGCAGCAGTGGGACAGGCAGTTCTGACCTGATTCAATAAAGGTGAGCCTGTTTCCCGCTTTGTTGTATTTTATAATGTGTAGTGCTTGCTATTCTGATTTAAGCATGTGAATATATAAAAGATCCAATGTTGGAGTAGTAATTGGTTACCTACCTGTTACTCCAGTTCTCCAGCATGGTTATCTTTTATATATTCACAAGTGTCCCTTCCTCCTCCCCGGTCAGAGGCTCATCGATTTTTATTCTCAACCTTGTGCTTTGAAATCTGAGCCATGTTGGCCTTTAGGGGGAGTAGGAGAGCTTAAGCTTCCACCTCATTGGCTGAAGTTTGGGTTCCTTCAAATGAGGTGAATGTGCTACTAAAGATATGTTGTTTCAGGCCTTTGGCCTTTTTACACTGTATGCTGTATATTTTGACCCTGTATAGAGCTATATTAATGTACTGGGGATTCCCAACCTAACAACTGGGAATGACTACCTTAGGAATATATAAAAGATAACCGTATTGGAGAACTGGAATTACAAGTAAGTAACTAATTTCTTATAAACCATGTGTAGATTGGCATGGTGGCCATCTTTCTGTAGTGGGGAGGACCAAGTCTGTTATTCATGCACAGGATTCAAAAGTTGTGTGCTACTCTACAAAGTCTTTGTTAAATCCACGAGGGGCCTGATTTAAGAACTGGCTGATTTACCATGGATGCATTCAAGATCACAGATGGGAAGTACAATGAACTCCATGATAGGTAGTAGATTAGCGAAGTGACATTTGTGATTGCTAGTTAAGACATTGTCTGCTGTATTTATGTAATCTCATGTGCTCCTGGGAGATAACTAGAGTAGACAATTTGTAAGTAAGAACGCCTCCTAGGATTGTGGAAGATGATTGAAAGGGACCAAGAGGTTTCATAGGGTTTAAAAGTATACCTTCACATTGGTAGAAAGGATGTCCTACTATCCCTTACAGAAAGGGGCAGACACACGTAAGCTAAAGTGAAGTGTTTTTACTGTAATTTAAAGTAAGCGAAATGTCTGGATAATCAGTTTGAGATACAAATAATTATTGTTCATCCATAGTTGTATCTGTTTGCCAGAGGTGTTTGTCAGCCTGGAGGGAACCTACACTGGTCCCTTAAAATAAATCTAAAGCACAAGGCAAGCATCAGTCTTTTAAATGTTAACTTACTTCAGCCCAACACTGATGTCACCCATGCTCCAAAATGATATGCACTTCTACTGTCACCTCCATGACACTATGGAGCTAGAGCAGACCTGCACAGCGCCACCTAGCGGCATGTAGGAGCATTTTTTAGAAAGTTTCTGGATCCAGTTTGGCTCCTAGGGAGTATTCTAAAGTGAGGAATATGCGGTTAGTTGAGTATCCACTAGAAAGAGCATTACGGCAGGCAAGTAACTTTTGTTCTTCAGTGTGTTTATGCCAAGAGGTCCCTAGTATACTCAAGCCATCTCATATCTAAAGTCTTACATTTTTAAACATTTTACCTCTATAACGACACCATGCCAAAGAAGAATATAGCCCGATCAAGAGCCTTAAACTTGCACCTTGCCACCTTGTAAGTTGTGATGGAGATTTAAAATTAGAAAAGCAATGCAAAAATACTCAATGCTGTGGTCTGCATCAGATCTGCCCCAATGGGTACTGAGTGGCCCTCTCTATCCTGCGACATTGTCCAATAAATAGCAAAGCCATTAGAGTACTCCATGGATGTGATGTCATCTACTACTATCTTGCCTGCTATGTCCTGGTCTTCGGTCTTATGGTCATTGGTCTCCACTCCATTCTGAGTGACTTTACACAGTCTATTCCATAAGCCTTCTCTGCTGAGTTGTTCTCCCAGTCTTCCTAGCCCAATGATAGCCAGTGGGGACTTATAGTTTGGAACAAAGTTTCCATAGGAAAAGCTTTTTTTGTTTTGCCAATAACTTTGGGGCCACTCGACGAATCTACATGACATTTCCAAAAAGCTTCCCCTTTTTGGTTCAGCTGCTGTGTTGAAAGTTTCGGGGTGATCCGTCAAGTGGGGCCAGGAACAAAGGGTGGGGGGTTCTTAAAACACGATTTCCCCATGTCAAGTCTATGGAGATTTATTTGTTGTTTTAATATGACTACAGCCCGAACCGCTGAACAGAATTACACCACATTTGGCAGAAAGGTAGATGTTGGTTCAGAACGCATGCTTTTTGTGATTTGGTGTAAATCCGTTCAGTAGTTTCAGAAATATTTAAGTAAAAAAAATATAGATATCTGGGGACATGAGTTCTTGCAGTGGGCTTGCAGATCATACTGAAATTTGATTGGCTGGCAACACTTCAACCAGGAAGTGTTGGCAGCCATCTTGGGAATCGACTTTGGTTTTTTCAGTTACAGGGACGTTCTAGTTAGGCTCCGATTTCGCTAGTACAAAACATTAGAATTTCGTCAGTTATAGTTATCTGATCTTTCTATAACCTAAGACCCCGCAATGCACTGCTTATGACCTCACATATTACATCACTCGACATGGTCCGTGACATCACTGATGACATCTCGAATGACATCATCCAGTGAGTGCAAGTGTTCCGTAAACGTTTCTGAGACTTAAAAATATGTACTAAACTATTGGATAAGTTACATTACTATTCTTTCTGTACTACTGAGTGATACTATTTCTAACATAAGTCATCTGAGTGGCTGTGTGACTGTCTGTATGAGCATTTGAGTGGTCGTCTCAGTGACTCTATGGTTGTGTGTGGCTGTATGGATCTGTCTGTGCGTGTGTGGGCAGCTGTATAGGTCTTTTAGTGGGTATGTGACTATATGTGTCTGTGAATAGGGTTGTGAGTGATTTTCTGGGTATGAGTGGCTGTGTGAGTGGTTGTATGAGTGTGTGAGTGGTTGTAGGGGCGTGTGGGTGGGTGTGTGAGTGGTTGTATGGGTTGGCGAATGGTTGTGTGAGTGGCTGTTTGAGTGGGTGTTTGGTTAATTTAGTTTGTGTGTGAGTGGCTGTATTGGAGAGTGAGTGTGTGAGTGGCTGTGTTGGTGAGTGAGTGGTGTGTGCCAGTGGTGGTATGGATGTGTGAATGGGTATGTAAGTGGTTATATCGGTGAGTGAGTGGCTGTGTTGGGAGGCTGAATGGATGAGTGAGTGGCTGTGTAAGTGACTGTATGGGTGAGTGAGTGGTTTTGTGCGTAACTGTATGGGTGAGTTGTTGTGTGAGTGGCTGTATGAGTCACTGGCTCTATGGATGAGTGAGTGGGTGTGTGAGTAGTTGTAAGGGTCTGTTAATGGGCATGTGAGTGGCTGTGTGGGTCTATGAAACTGTATGGGGTGTGAATGGTTCTGTGGATGATGTCATCAGTGATTTGAGATGTCATAAGTCTTGTCAGTGACCATGTCATGAGTAATGTAATATGTGAGATCATAAGCAGTGCAGCTAGGTCAGGTAACTAGAACTGCTGAATTTCCATGGTTTTCTGCGAGTGAAATCTGAGCCCAACTATAACATCCCTGTAACCTTTGGTTTTTTTAGTGAATTTCAAAGGTTTTTCAAATTCCATTTCTAAAATATTATGTCCCTCTAATGTTTTCTTTTTTGGTTAATTTGTAGGGTTTCTTTTTAATACTAAGTTTATTGCAATTTTTTTTATTAATTACTTTTTTATACTGTAGATTCTTTTTTGCAAATAAATATTTGATACGTTTTAAAATATAAACATCACTTATGTAGTTAATGTAAAGTAAATAACGTTTTTTTAATGTAATTAAATGCATTTTATTTTTGTCAAAATATTTTAGGGTACCACAATACCTGGAAATATAAATGGACTACTACTTTATGGTTTTTACTCCCGTTCATGAGATTGAAACAAACCAGTGAGCCCAAATCTGTGAATTCGACGAAAAGTTTCAAAATTACTGCGCAAATGTACACCCTTCTATTGTCATTAATAACATCAGTGTGAACATATTTACAAGTCTATATAAACCACCTTATATCTGTTTTTTTATTTTTATTATTTACCCATTTTACAAGTTTCACAGATCCGTGAATTTATGGGCCGGATTAGCAAATTCACTTGAACACACACCCAAACCTTGCCTTCTGATTGGATACATTAAGACCCCACCCTTCCACATGGAAAACCACAACCAATAGCAGTTTTTTTTCCAGTGAAATCTCTAGAAGGAGGATTGAGTTTCAGCAGGGCTGTGCTTTTTCTCAATGGCTGAAGCTACATCGTCCGTCAAAGATGAGCATCTACAACCTGTTGAGAATCAGGAAGAAGGCACACCACCTCGCAGGAAAAGTGTTTCTTGAGGCACTTTGTTATACCTTATGGATAAAAGAAGGTAACAGCAAAATATGTCAAGTGCACAGTTTGTGGCAAGCCGTTATCCAGAGACAATGCAAAGAAGTATTCTCATGGGACAAGTTCTATGTGGTAGCCCCTAAAGAGAATTCATGAGAAGGTCTACAACCAGATGATACAAGAGAAAGCAGGTGCAACAGGAACAGTTGACCTCTACAGCAACCCTGGAAGAACCATCTTCAGCTGCAGTCATTACAATACCATCTGCCTGTGAGAAATTGAGTGACATAGTTATTCACTGCTCGAAATGCCACATGCTTGTTGCTGTAAAAATGTTTTCTGTAGGTGCATTCTGGGATACAGTAAAGAAGCATAGCTGTTAGTGTTTTTTTTTGCTTCCAGTGACTACATAATGTTTGTTGATGAGTGAAGCCAGTTGCTTCTTTGCATTTCCCCACCCTTATCCGTTTTACTACCCTATTCACTTGTAAAAAAAACAAAATTAAACAAACCTGGTAAAAAAATCTTCTAGAAAAAAACGGTTCTTGTTAGAACCACCATCTACTCAAACAAAGAGCTAGCTCTGTTCTTTTATTGTGTCAATGACTGTATCAGTGTGTGCATGAGTGTATGTCTGGGTGTGTTAGTATATGCATTAATGAGTGCCTGGGTGTGTTAGTGTATGCATTAGTGAGTGCCTGGGTGTGTTAGCATATGCATCAGTGTGAGCCTGGCTATGTTGGTGTATGCATCAGTGTGTGCCTGAATGTGTTAATTGATGCACTACTGTTTAGCTGGGTGCATCAGTGTCTGCATTGCTGTATGCCTGAGTGTGTCAGTGTCTGCATTGGTAAGTCACTGGGTGTGTCCGTGTGTGCATCAGTGTGTTATTTTATGCATTAGTGTTTGGCTGGCTGTGTCAGTGTCTATAGTACCATATGCCTGGGTGTGTGAATGTCTGCATTGGTAAGTCCTTGGGTGTGTCAATGTGTGCCTGTGTGTGTTATTGGATGCATTACTGTTTGGCTGGGTGTGTCATTGTCTGCACTGTTGTATGTTTGGGTGTCTCGGTGGCTGCATAGGTAAGTTCATGGATGTGTCAGTGTGTGCCTGGGTGTGTTATTGGATGCAATAGTGTTTGACTGGGCTTGTCACCATCTTCATTGTTGTATGGCTGTGTGTGTGAGTGTCTGTATTGGTAAGTCTCTGGGTTTTTTCAATGTGTGTGTCTGTGTGTGCCTGGGTGTCTTATTGGACATATTGATGTTTTGATGGCTGTGTCAGTGTCTGTATTGGTAAGTCTCTGGGTGTGTCAGTGTGTTCCTGGGTGTCTTATTGGATGCATTAGTGTTTGGCTGGGTGTCTTACTGTCTGCATTGCTGTATGCCTAGGTGTGCCAGTGTCTGAACTAGTATTTCTCTGGGTGTGTCAGTGTGTGTATCAGTGTGTGCCTGGGAGTGGTATTTGATGCATTAGTATTTGGCTGGGTCTGTCAGTGAATGCATTCCTATATGCCTGGGTGTGTCAGTATCTACATTGTAAATCTCTGGCTCTGTCATGGTATGCATCAGTGTATGCCTGAGTGTGTTAATGTGTGCATCAGTATGTGCCTGGGTGTGTTTGCATATGCATCAGTGTGAGCATGGGTGTGTTAGTGTATACATCAGTGTGTGTCTGTGTGTTATATGATGCCTTACTGTTTGACTGGATGTTTCCTTGTGTTAGTACTAATATGGGTGTGTTTGTGACCCTTATTTAATAATAAATACATTTATAACTTTACAAGTATATTTGTTAACATATTAGAATACACTTTAAATCAAGTAATTAACCAACAAACATACTGAAACTTGAACTTTTACAACAAAAAGTTGTAACATTGGAAAAGAAGAGATGTTTTCTAGAAATGCAGAGGAAGACATAGGTGAAGAAGTAAAAGGGAAGTATAGCCATCTCCTGTGTATAAATTGGAGTGCAGTAGTTTTTGAATTATTTGCCAGGAATAAATTGATGGAGTAGGACCCCACCCATGTATTTGCAGTGCTGCTGTCTATTTACTTCACTTCTGAAAATATTGGGACGAATGAATTCTGGTATCGTTGTCATGTTGAGCTATATGTTGTGAAATTTAGGAACACTAACTTGGTTTCTAACTCTGAATGGTGCAGAATATCTATGGGGTCACTTACATTACTTTCTGAGCAAAGCAAACTCTAACATTAAAGGTATCATCTACTGAGTTTTCCAAAGGGCTAACAAGGTACAGTTGTGTATTATCCTTTAGATGTCAAACACAATATTGAACCTGTGGGTGTGCAGAGGGATTTGGAAGTCTAGTGAATGGTGTGCCCACGAAAAACAACAAAATCTGACAGGAACTAGTGGTTATAAATAAAGTGAAGAAAGCTACATTATATCTTAGACACAATAGTATTTACTATACAGATAGAGCTGCTCTCTAACATGGAAGTTGCATAGAGGAAGAAATGTTGCCTTCAGGTGAGCAGTTTGAAAAAGTGGATAGAAGCAGATCTGAAGAAATATACCATCATTACAGTATCCATTCATTACATTCAAAAGAGGTTATGGGGGATGCCATTGAACTGTATCAGATAAGACAAGCTAAAAGAACTCCAAAGAGTGTCTGGAAAAAAGGTTCCTCACGTTGATTCTTTTCAGTTCTATTTGAAACAAAAGAAAAAGTATAAAACTATTAGAAATACCTTCTTTAAAAAACAACAGAACTTTTATCAAACATTTTGAAATTACCCCACAGAATTCTCCCAGTGGTAGTGAAACAGTTTCTGACTAGCACTGAATTTCAACCTGCACTCCTCTGGGGTTAATTCATACTTACTGACAAGGACCTAATTTATAGTGGGATACCTTAACCTCTTCCCTAAAACCAGTTTGTTGCCCCTCCCATCACCATGAATATAACTCTAAAGACACCGCTGCAATCCTCTTAAGAGATCTTCTGTACCTTTACAGCTACTTCTTATGCCAGAATTAACCTGTCTATTCAAACACCTCCCTAAAGTCAGGCACCAAGTCTCTGAATATATGAACTCCTCTGCACTGAACACAGTAGTGGTGCTCACACCTTTTTTGCAAGACTCTAACAACTATTTATCCTTCTAGTGCACCTCCTATACACTCCAGCCAGCAAGACCCTTTTTAGCCTCACCTTTTCTCTCCTCTGCACCCAGCTGGGCTAACTGTGGCCTTAGGTCCCACTCAGCCTGTCTGTCCTTGAGGTCCTCATGAGACTGGGTTTGGGAGGAGACAGTACTTCCTACACTGTATCGAATATAGAAGTCACTCTCTGGGGGTTCCCTGTCTCCTCTGGAGGCTTTACCCACTCATTTCTCCACTCCTCTCTCTCCTTTTGAAACCCACTACCCTTGGGTGCCCTGATTCTGAGGTCAACTCCAATCAGGGTTCTTCCTTTTCATGAGTGCTACAGTAGTCCTTTTCAAACTCTTCTAGTGGTGCATATTGCAATCTGCGCTTGTCCTCCCAAGCTCTAAGGGCAAACTAGTACTCAAACTTTGAGTCATAGGTGAGCAAATGGGTGTGTCAATGGTTTTATGAGTGTGTTGCAGTCACTGTCTGGCTACACGAGTGGTGGGTACATAAGTGCTTTTGTGGGTGTGTAAATGTAAGTGCTTGCCTGACTGTGAGTGTGTGCAAATTACATACTATTAAAATACATACTATAAGAAAACACCCAAATCTAATTTCAAACACCCCCATTCATACTGACTTAATACAATTACTGCACTTCCAGTATACCAATTTATCTTTCTCTTTTCCTGCTCTCCGTATTTTTAGTTACTGTTCTCATCTAAGCTCCCTTCTATTTTCTCTTCTAGTATAGTGTTTAGAAGTTACACATTTTCTTTCAGCTTTATCTAAATATACTTTCATATACAACAACCTAATTTACATACCTGTAAAGGCTCATTGCTGTTCCCTTACTTTTATTTCTATTTTTGATAACATCTGTTTTCATTCTAAATCTCCAGTCATAATTCCTGCAAAGCACCTCCCCCCATAGAAAAGTAGGTAGAATGGCTACGCCTTACCATGTGCTCTTACTTCTGCTGCTCTAGTTAACAAATCACAGGTTTCCTTTCATCTTTTTTTCTTATACCACTTTACATGGTCAGTACTTTTTTTTTTTTAACCCTTTCCATGTTTCCTGTGAAAAAGACCAATTTTTTTTTCCCCACGAATCCTCTGCGATGCTCAGCATGACCGCCTCCCCCCATTTAACTTTAAAACGAGGTTTGCGGATCTACACGGGGCGGAGCTGGGCCCCACTGATTTTGCTTGTGGCCCAAAAAAAGATTTGAGGCATTTTACTGCTCAGTACATATGCTTACCACTCATTTTCAACACACACAAGTGGTCAGGACACCTCTCACCTGCCTCCTTCCCTCCTAATACATGCAACTTTCTGCCCCAGCGACTGTTTCCGATAAATAAAATGGCAGCTGCAACTTTTCTGTGAATGTGTGGCCTGCCAATCAGGACTTTAGTTTGGTGCGTGGAGCCACGGATTTACCGCGGGTGGATCTGCACCCCTAGATATACAGATTTGGTTTTCATTTAATAGCTGTAAAACAACTGAATGGATGTACACCACGTCACAACAGAAGCACACTTTTCGGACCTGGAGCTAGCTTTCTGCCAAATTTGGTGTAATTACGTCCAGCGTTTCGGGCTGTATTCGTGTTCAAAATCCTTATGGGAATTAGAAGTGGTAAAATGTGTTTTGGGACCCCCCCTTTTTCTCCGACCCCTCTTGACATATCACCACAAAACTTGTAACACTGTAGCTGAACAGAGTGTCCTATTAGTTTTGAAAATTTTCTAAAAATACGTCAAACGGTGCCAAAGATTGGCAAACCAAAAAATGCTCTTAAGATGGAAACTAGGTCCTAACTATAACTACCTATTGGTGACCGCCAATAGCTAATATTTCTATATCTATATAAATACATAATTTACATCTCATTAAAATTAAAATACTCATACCAGTTCGAGAAGCACAAATGTAATAAATCAAAAAATAAGCCCATAAAGTCTTTAAACAGTGACTAAAATATTTTATTGTGGACTCTTAATCTTGATTGGCCACAATTACCATCTGCAAAGCAGCCACAGTTGTCTACACTGCCACCACTTATCAACTGCCTTTGCTGCAGCCACAGATACCACCGCATAAAGAAGTTCAAGAGCCACAACAGCCCCAGCATCACAGAGAGCAGGCACAACCTCTTCCACGTCAATTTCTGATGCCCAGGGAATCCGCCCATCTTTTGTGCAAAGGAGATACCACCTACAACAAGCAAGAAGAGGGAGAGATCAAGGTGGAGATGGGAAACGGATGACAATGTTGTGCCAACCACTTGCTCATGAACTCCTCCACCTACTGACTCACCATTGGATGACTGTTGACTGTAATTCCTCAATCGAGAGGACATCGAAGCAATTTGAGCTTCCAGCCACCAGCAAACAAGTACATTACCATCTGTATCAACGTGGTCACCAGGAGTTCTACTACCTAGGCGATTAAAAGTGACTTAATTCTAAAGTTCCGCTTTTATCCATGAAAAGTAGTCTAAAACCTTTTCACAATTGGGCTTTTCTCTCATCAAAGACTCTTTTATCTTTGACAGGTATAACCAATTCCTAGGAGCAGTACTGGATTTCGGCAGAGATAAAGCTTATCATGCGGAGGAGCAAATACTGATACTACTTGACTTACCCCGATTACATCAAAAGAAACTGACAGTCTCACTGCATCTCCTCAGATCTTTCCCAGGGATGGTATCCTCTGCATCCCCCAATCTGTTGTGCTACCTTTGATTGAGATTTCTTTAACAAGAGCTCGACAAACAATGGATCCAAAGTGCAAACTATTTCGACAACAAGGTGAGATTCATGCCACAAATTAATGTTGCCTTACCCTGGTGGACCTATAGAGAAAACACAGCAACAATTCTAAATATCCAGCAAGAGACATCATGCTTTGCTATGATGATCTACGCGGTCTATTGACGGCTGGTATGCCTATTTACAGGAACTGTCCACAAATAGTAGGTGGTCAAAAGAAGTGTCAATCCTTACATAAATGTACTAGCATTGAAAGCCATCAGGCAGGGATCAAAAAGTTTCTTGCTGGGTCAAACAGTATAACCTGCGTGTTTTACATAAACAACCAGAGAGGGAGAAAGCTCAGTGTCCTATTGACAGAAGTTATGGAACTGTGCCATTCAATATTGAATCTGATTTATAGCAGAACACCTACCATGTATCCACAATGATTGGACAGACACTCTCAGTCGGTAAAGGGGAGAGCAAAGCCTAGACCTGTTTGCAAACGTCATCAACAAAAATTCTAGTTACACACAGGTGGAAATGCATGATCGGTAGTGTGGGGGTAATGCATTTTGATCACATGTTTAGGGATCTTTGCATACATTGCCCCTTACCCAGACAATGCTGGGCAAGATGAAGAGAGATTCATGCCATCTGATTGTCATAGCCTCGTTGTGCCCAATGAAGTATTGGTTCAAATACCTTGTTTATCTCTCCGATGGACCGCATATCCAACTAGCATCAACTCCGGATCTTCTATCTCGCTGCAACGACTACATCATAACCCAACATCAATGAACGTATAAACAGGGCTCCTGAACGCAACAAATTCTTTCAGAATTACTAAGAAATATTATCTCAATCCAGGGCAGTATGAAGAAAGATTCTGTGTTCTGATCAAGGTCTTCATTCAATGTCTTTTCTGCTTCGCCAAATCCTGCTGCATTTGTCGTAGCCTGGACTGAAGCATGTGTCCATCAAAGGGGATCTTTTAGATATTTAACGTTTTAGAGATGTCTCCAACAGACTGTTTCTCTGCACTAAGGGAATGCATCCTTATCATAACCACTATCTCACTGACAATAACCCATGGTCCCACTGATAAGTCACTGAATCGGAGACCTTTAATGTGCAGAGAGGGCACTCTGCTCCCGCTCCTCCAGTGTGTGTGTGTGTGTCCACCCCAGGACTCAAGAATGTCATCAATCCACATCTCCTGTATGGAGGTTGCAGTCCTCACCTCCACTAGCCTTTGCAGTCCATGGGCTTCCAAAATAGAACCCACAGGCCTCCATGTTGTGTACCATACACAGGCACACATACAAACCATCACAGACACACCGGTGTGCGCCAACAAGCAGGGCTGCAGGAAGGCCACTGCTACGTGAGGCTCTGTTGGCTGAGGGGTGGATATGTCTTATAGCCACTCATGAACAGGACCAATTCGCCTGCAAACAACTGGATGGGGGTCTCATGGTGGCGTGCTGCTCGCTGACATCACAGGCAGCCCAGAGAGTGAATGCTGGGGCTGCTTCCAACTCTATGCCGGCAGGCCTTGTTCCCACTTGTGGACAACATGGGTGCTTCTGAAGATCGCCCTGGACTTGTGGAGGTGAGCTAAACTGGGGTGGCCTGACCTCTCAGCTGCCAGGTTCTCGGGCCGCTGCAGGTGAGAGGGTGCGTGTGTAGGAGTATGGAGACCAAGCTGTCTGGTTGGAGACTCTAGCCTGTTGTTGTGGGGAAAGTAATTGTCGGGACTGTTAAAGAGGCAGGGAGTAGCGTTGCCACCCCACCCCCACCCCAACTCCAGGAACTGTGCTGTCAATGAGAGTCAGCTGGTTGGTGTGCCTGAGCACTAGCATAGGAATCGTTTCCCACTAGTATCTGGAGGTGTCAGGGAAAATGTGAATGCCGATACTATTTTTAATCGGAATGAGAAAAGATCTCGAGTAACGGTTAAGCCCTCCTGCTGCAATGTCTGGATGAATACCTATTAGGTCTAGCCACACCGTTCCAAGATGGCCGCTTGTTTCCCCAAAGACTATCCACATGACTGATTGATGCATGAAATCTCGTGAGAGAGACGAGATTTCGTGCGTCGACAACGAGCGTTCTAATGCGCACTTCAATTTGACTCCAGTTGAGGGAAGCTGCATTTTCGCGCGCCCTGCAGGAAACGCGTAAATTCCAGAGCGCGTGTGTTCCCTTTAGCTGGCCTACCGACCGCTTGTGAAGGATTAGTTGTCCTTGCAAAGAAAGGTCCAGAGTATCAGTATTTTGGGAAATAATTTCTATTTCCCCCCTTAGCGAAACTATTTTCCAGAGTAATTCCAGAGTGCGGCAAGAAGAGCGCAACTGACTTCCTGGTGAGCAGGAAGCCGAAAGGAGATTCCAGAAGGTATTTGGAGGCTCTCACTGCTCCGATAGGATTATCGTCGAGTTCAGGGAGGGCAAGAACTTGAGACAGAACGAACGTAAACAAGTAAGAACGATTCCAAATAAGTCTTGGATTTATGTATGAAACATTGCTGACAGAAGAAAAAAAAACAACGCACTCAGGCTTCTTCCCTGTCCTCCCCTGGCGTACTTACCTGTTCTTTCCTACCTCTGTTTTCCTATCCTTACCTTTTTGCGCGATTTCCTTTTTGAAGCTGAGTATTTCCAGTTGCTCGTACTGCCTCGACAAGAACTAAGGTTCACTAAAGACTATGAGATCAACTTACTAATTGCATCGCAGTTCTCTCTGGCAGTTGTAACCGAATAGTAAATTCAGGAAGACTAACATAAAGGTAAGAAGAAAAGAGAGGTAGATCAGTTAGAATACAGAAAGAGTAGAATAGGTGATCATATAACCAAATGTATGTCTCCTTTGTGCATTAGGTTGATATTCATACCTACCAGTGGTTAGTCAGCTGAATCAGAAGAGGAGCCAAAACACCAGCGAATCTGGGTAGGGGAGGTAATTAAGATGTTCAGAGCAGAGACTGCCCGATAATTAGAGTAAATAAGATTGAAGTGGTCTCTCCCTCTGTGCATTAGGTACTCCCAAAAACAGCCCAATCAAGAATAGAAGAAGGAGTCCAGGAACGCACGAGTGTCTCTTCTTTATCCCATTCCCCTTTCCCCCTGCCTGGTGCCGCTGTATATTCACAGTGCATTCCGGGAGGTGGGCATTGGGAGCTAGCAGCATTCTGCCTCCGTGGGATTTCTGGTACAACTTCCTTGACAGGAGGTCTCTGTCTCTCCCCTTGCAGGACCTGACCTTGAACGAACATACCTGGAAAGTGCGGTGCTGTGTCGCTCTGCCGCCGAGGATAATCTTGGTGGTTTACTGCACTACAATCCGCATTATAGTCTTGACCATTGGGTTACCTGCTTACACTGACTGCTCCTGAAGTGGTATTGAGGTGGCCATGGATCTGTTCGAGATCCTCGCTGATGCTGATCGGGATGAAGCAGGACCCATTGACAATGCACACTGGGGGCATTAGTTGTAGGTGTGCATGCTGGTAATTTTGCACTACAGTGTGCCTTGGTAAAAGGGCCTCTGCCACCAAGCTAACCTGTCATTCTCACCCGAAAAACTTGCAAGGGCCTCCAGCGTGGATGCGAGTTCCGATTGATCACCTGACTGGAGCCCTGGTCAGACATGGGGGGAAGTACATATTAAGCAACTGCTCACTGATTTGCAGGGTAGCTTGCGCACTATAGATACTAAAATTGACACCCTAGCAAATAGACTGGACCGCATGAGCGCTAAAATTGATAACCATGATAGTTGATTGCATCAATTGGAATGCAGGGTACCAGCTATGGAGGATGGAACGACAGCAATCAATGAACAATTGACACTTATGGAGAAAGTGTTGGAGATCATCAAGGCCAAAAATGAAGATTTAGAAGTGCTTCAGAACAAACAACAATACCCTCCTTGAGATAACGGAACCCAGGCCATGGATAATATGCAGTCCTATGAGGAAGCCATGATGCAATAACTCTTTTGAGAGCAGTTGATCAATATGTTCTCAGTGGAGCAAGCCCATTGATCTCTGGGTCCACAGCCCTCTCTTGGGGCCCCGGCGTGCCTGATCATCGCTTGACTGCTACACTATAGAGACAGATACACAATCCTGAAGCTTGCGAGGGAGAGACGAGAGCTACAATACCAATGAAATAAGGTGACTGTGTACCCTGATTTTACCCTGGCAGTACAGGCGGCTTAAAGAGAAGTCCTCCCTGCAAAATGGCTATTGACAAAAGCTGGCTTGTCTTGTGTTCTTGTCTAGCCCGCAAATCTAAAAGTCACTGTTAATGGGAAAGTGCATCTCTTTACTGACTCCAAATTGGCTTTCAAATTCGGACGCAAGCAGGCGGCGTGCATTGCTACATGAGTGCACACTGCCACAGGGCCCCGAGAGCCATCTCAGCTACAAAGATGTTTTGTGTGTTTAATGTATTCGTAGAGCAATATTGAATGCCTCAGAAATATAAATATGTACTTAGATCCCTGCGGTCTATTCTTGTTACTTGTTGACTAGCCCCAAGTAGATGTGCGCATGTTTCAAACCTTTTGTCCCCGATTGTGTCAGGTTTGCAGATTACACTCTCACTGTCATGTTCTTCTGCACAGACTGCTGGATGGTTGGCTCCTGGACATCCCCTCTCCTGCTCCCTCCCCTCCAGCCCCCCCTTACCCATTGATGGGGGCGGCTTCCTGATACTGTCTACTATGTGCCTGTTTCTACTAAGATAACCTCGGCCACCTATGTTACTGTTGGACGTGGAAACCAGCTGGCTCAACGAGCCCCCGGGGATGATTCACGCTTGAAGTGTGCGGATCTCGTTGGTTCAGGTGTTCGTGGTTACACTGAGCTAATGTTTGAATTGGAGGTCTTTTAAGTCGGATGGGGGTGGGTCAATGCTTTTACGTTTTGTCAGTGGAATCCCAGGCTCTGACTTATTTCCCATGTGTGCGCAACAATGTTTTATTTTTCAAAAATGTTATTGCAAAAATAAAAGAGAGGACAATACAATAAAAAACAATACAAACAACATAATCAAAGACATAACTGTGTAACAACATTGTTTGTTATGGAATGTGTTATGAAATAAATCAGGTTCAGAAAGCGAATGGAACATAGCCGTAGGGTAATCACATCAAAAAAGAAAACCCCCAAAACAAATTACAAATGCATACACATTACTCAAAAGAAAAAAGATATATGTCATATCAGATCAAGTAAGGTGGACTCCGCACAGTATGTAACACAAAGCTATGATCAAATACCAGTGATGGTGCCTTTGAAGTACATGTGATGACTATCCTGCAGCCGCAGGTAATACGCTCAAGGGAGGCAGCAATCCGCGGGATGCAACCGGGAGCCCAGCGCTCGCCCGCTCAGCCTATGGGAGGAATTGGTGAGGCAGCAACCGCCTGTGAAGTGTGAAGTGTCCGTTGTAGAAATGTGCGGTATATGCACCAAATGTCACGAGGATGGAGGCTGGAGCGAGGCGTAGATCTCGGATTGGACATTACAATATGCCATGCTCCTGACCCAGGCCGCCTTAGTTGGACGAGCCCTAGCTCCCCACAGAGAGGCTCTCTCGCGCTTTGCAAGCAATAGGGCAATCGCTGTAAAGCGCCAATAGCAGAGTTTGAGTCGATGAACCATCCCCAACAGACCTAATTCAGAAGAGGGAACCAAGGGTGTCTCTATTATTTGAAATAATACTGCAAATATCTCCTGCCAGTAAGGGAGGACCTGGGGGCAGGACCAGGACATGTGAGCGAAGTCAGGGTCCAAGGCGTTGCACTTGGGGCAGTTTGTTGGTTTAGAAGGGTCAGATTTGGCCAGTTGAACCAATGGCACGTAAATTCTGTGAATGAATTTAAAATGGAGTAACTTGTGTCTATGGTTAGGGGATACCTTATGTGTTTGCTCCAAACAGTAGGCCCATTCTTTGTCGGTCAGAGAACGTCCAATATCAGATTCCTACTGTTGACGTGCCCTGCTGTCACGTCCTGTCCCGTCCTGAATACATGCTTTGTATAGTTTTGTGATCAAATGTGATCCAGTGATATCAGCTATAAGGAGGGTGAGCGGGCGGAAGTCGTCATGGGGGGGCAGGGTAAGTTGAAAATGTGGCGCGAAGAGTCCTGTGGAGCCGAGCAATATTAAGAGTATCCACACTGGTTAGCCAGGAAGTTGTGTTAAATTGGACAGCTTACGTGCCAGACCGTCCGGGAATAAGGATCCAAAGGTGTCCAGCCCCAGTTTTGCAAAAGTGACCAGAACTCCTCTGTCATTTGTTAACAGCAAGTAGGGGTTATTGGCAAGTGGTAGTGCGGGCGAATAAAGAGGGCCAGATCCATATAACCGATTCAGTTTGCGCCAAGCCCAACACGTAGTAGCCAGAGGCTGAATGTCATGCGCCTCAAGGGGGATTCCCTTTGGGAGTAGGGACGCCAAGGGTGTTGGGGCAGCTAGCCCCTTATTCATTTTTGTGACGAATAAGGAGACCACGTAGGTGGGCGAAAAACGCATTGATGAGCGGGACGGGAATAGTGCGGAAATAATAAAGAAAACGTGGTAGTACTTTCATTTTAATAAGGGCGATACGGCCTGCCATAGAAAGAGGCAATTGCACCCACCTATCTATTTGTGAGAAAAGCTGGTCAATAGCCGGTCCATAGTTCAGCTGTATAACCTGTCCCTTATCCCGGTGTAGGTGTACCCCCAGGTATTTGGTATTCTCCCGGTCTACTCGCAAAGGGTATTCTGTATCGTCGTTCGCTGCCACATTGGTTATAGGAAACAATACAGACTTTCCCCAATTAATTTTAAGACCCGAAACGGAACCGAAACATTTCGTCGATCAATTGTTGGAGATTACTTTGCGGGTGCCGCACGAAAAGCAAGACGTCGTGTGCGTACAGGGACATCAATAGTAGACCGGCGGGGAATTGTAAACCGCGCAACAAGTGTTTTTCTTGGAGATGTCAGACCAGAGGGTCCATTGCAATGATGAACAGTAGCGGGGACAATGGACACCCCTGTCGGGTGCCACGGGTGATGGGAATGGAAGGGGAGAGAGACCCATTAACCTGCAGGCGGGCTGTAGGGGACGAATACAGCAAAGCAATCAGAGCTATGAAGTTGGAAGGAAGGCCAAGTTTTCGAGCGTTGCCAGAAGGAAAGGCCACACGAGGGTTTCGAAGGCCTTTTTCACATCCAGCAGCACGATCGCTGCTGGTGTGGTGGGGTTCGATACGATTAACAACAGAAAAAAACGTGCAAAGATTGAGGGCGGTAGATCGATGTGGTATAAATCCCGATTGCACCGGGGAGAGAATTTGGTTCATCAATAACGACAATCTCGAGGAGAGCATCTTAGCCAGAATCTTGTTGTCAAAGTTTATGAGGGATATCGGGCAATAGGACGAGCAATGCGTGGGATCCTTGCCCGGTTAAAGTATCATGGAGATGGCCGCCTCACGCATGGTGAGATGGAGTAAGCCCGACACGAACGCCTCAGCAAACACCTCCAGGAGTTGGGGTGCTAAACACTCCTTATACGCTTTATAAAATACTCCAGTGAGGCCATCGAGGCCCAGGGCCTTGGAGCCTGAGAGTTCGCCGATAGCCAGTGAAATGTTATCAACCGTGAAGGGATGTGCCAGAAAGTCCGCTTGGCCCTTGGTCAGCCAGACCATAGCTACCTCCTCTAGATATGAAAGGTGCTTGGAAAAACCTGCGGGCAATGTGGTCGAGTAGAGCGAGCGGTAATAGGCAACTAGTTCGGCCACAATGTCCGAGTCAGACGTGGCAACAGTCCCGTCCTCACGGACAATAGACGTAATATGTCCAGCCCCTTTACGGGGGCTCACCAAACGGGCCAAAGTTCGGCCAAGGCACCTGCCATCGCCGTAGCGCCTCGCCAAGCCATATTTGCCAAGTAGATTTGCCTCCCTGTCCGCATGGTCATTAAAATCTAGTAGTAGCGCATTGCATTTGGCCTGCACCGTCGGGTCGGGGGAAGACTCGTCCAGAAGGGCCAGTTCAGCCTCCACCCCCGAAAGGTTGCCACGGACCGACCGCAACACCCCGGCCTGCTTGGAAATAATGACTCCCCGTATGAACACCTTGAAGGCATCCCAGAGGGTGGAGTAGTGCGTCACCGATCCTGTGTTTAGGACGAAGTACTCCGTAATGGACTCTTGGATCTCAGCACGAAACACCTCATCGAGAAGAGCCGAGGCCGGGAAGGACCAACGACGCTCCCATCCCGCCGAATGTGGGATCACTAGGTGTAAGATAAGGGGGGAGTGATCGGATAGAGTGCGAGGCAGTATGTCCATCCCTACAATCCAGTGACAACCCGCTGCCGTGGCAAACACGTAGTCAATGCGTGTGCGGGTTGAATGCGGTGCCGAATAAAAGATGTAACCAGGGGCCGATGGGTAATGTTGTAGCCAAGTGTCCCTGAGGTCCAGCGCACTAATCAGGTCAGTAAGTGTCGCAAGAGATTGACCCTTCGGTATGGCGTGAGGGTTGGAGGAGTCAAGAACATGATTTAGCCAAATGAGGACATCACAATCGTGTTGGTTGAGAAGGGCATGTAAATTAGTAAAGAAGTCTGGATCATCGGTGTTAGGGGCATAGACATTTAAAAGAAGTACCGTTTTTCCCAACAGTGTACCTTTAACTAACAGGTAGCGTTCGTGAGTGTCTTCCTCCTTATGCAGTAAAGTGAAAGGGAGGGAACTGTGTATGAGCGTGCAGACCCCCGTGAATAAGTACTAAAGCTGGAAGAAAATCTATTGGAACCCCAAGAGGACGCAAAGGGAGGGGAGCTTTGGGGTGGGAGACGGGTCTCCTGCAAGTAGGCTATCTTTACTTCATGGCGATTCATGTATGCGAGCACTGGTTTGCATTTCCTCGGATTATTGAGCCCCCTAACATTCCATGTAAGCAAGCGTACATTTACAGATGGGACCACAGTCATGGCGCAAAGAGGAGCAAGCGGAGCATGAAAAACAGCAACCATACTAAGGCGAGAGCAGTGCGGAGTCCATAACCAACATCATCAATTAAAAAACACAATAAACTAATATTTAAACACACATATAAACCCACAAAACCCACCACCCCCTGGTGCCCACCCCCCACCCACACCTGAGCCCTAAGTCTCTGAAAAACGGATCCCTCCCCCCAAAACCCCACATCACCCCAACAACAACAAATCCCCAAATAAAGGTATATGGAATCATCTATGGGGGGAGGAAACGCCTCGGACAGCCGGTGCCCACATCACTGAAATCATAAAAGTTAAGTGGAACAACAATTTATGGGAGGGACCGCAGCAACGGTCCCCATATTGGAACCTTGATCAATCAACTGCAATGTGAGTCCACCAAGAACGAGCAAGCATGCGGAGAACAACAATGACAGCACACCACTCCAGTTCAAAGCAGTCCAGGCAGGGCCAGACGAAAAAGTACTAAATTCAAGGCAGCAAGAATATGAGCTCTACCAAATGGACAAAAAATAGTCTAAAACTGGAGCAAAGTTACCAAAGGTCGCCAGCCGAGCCGGGAGTCAGAATCATTAGCACCAACAGCAGAGGTTCAGTCTGACGTGAAGAGTTCAGCACTGGGGGCAAGGTTATTGTACGGAGAGGAGTGCCGGGAGGACCGGGCAGGACTGCGGCGGGACTCCGCCACACGTTTCTTGTAGAAGGCCAGCACTTCCGGGGCATTCTCGAAGAAACGAGGCTTACCGTCCACCAACACCCTGAGTCGTGCAGGGTAAAGCATTGCGTACTTCAAGTCCAGGGCGAGGAGTCGTTGTTTTGCTTCGATGAACCTGTACCACCAGAGTATGGTAGGGATAAAAGGAGATGATCAATCCCTGATAGGTCAGTGGGGTGGCCTCTCTCGCCAAGCAGAGGATGGTATCTCTGTCCCTGTAATTCAGGGGACGCACCAGAATGGGTCGTGGGGGGGTCCTGGCTGCAGGCGTCAGCCAAGGACCAATGAGCCCTCTCCACGACGAACATGGTGGAGAAGTGTTTGGCACCGCAAAGGTCTTTCAGCAGCCCCTCTAGGAAAGTTTCCGGCCGGCCCATGTTGATGGTCTCCGCTAGTCCCGCTATGAGTACGTTATTTCTCCAGGACCAGGCCTCCAAATCTTCATTCTTTATGGCAACAGATTTTCAAGAGGTGCTCCGTGCACTCCAGTCTACGCGTCATATCCTTGGTGGGGTCTTCCTGGTCAGAGAGTCCATGCTCGGCTTCTCCAACCTCTAGTATAGCCACCGATTGGGGTGAAGCAAAACACACTATATCTCAATTGCGGTTTCAAATCATTGAGAAAATTGTTGTACGTCCAGGTATTGATGTAACCAAAACCTTACTTCGTAGAGAAATATTCTGGATACAAAACTTACAAACGATGTCCCCCACAGGGCTCAATGACTGTTTTGATATGTCCTGCTTTCTATGATATTTGGTTCAGACATTGTCATTTAACTAATCACACTGCTGGTGTATTTTCATGTTTACATTTTCTTCTACCACTTCTTCGACAGTTTTCTTTACTAATTATCACACATTTTATAGTTCTTTGACTACCCCATCATTAAGCGGTGTCTCTTTCTCCACAGGGGGACCCCGGTAGTCACAGTTACCATTTATTTAGTTTCCTCGGGCAGTTTTTTTTCATTTATTTCTCCAGCTCCAAGATGGCCCCCACCGTAATTTCCTAGTCCTTTTTCAGTCCTATCTCTATTTTGATTACTCTCGCGAGCACTTAACAGATCTCTCGACCGTTTTCACGGTAACATTATCACCATTGATCCGCGGTTCGTGTTTTTCTCTCTCCATCGTCCAGTCCATACGGTATGAGTCTCACGCGAGTATAGGAATACTTTTCAAGTTAGCACTATCATTCCTTCAGTACACTTAGTTTCCATTTTTCTGTTTTTTTACAGACAGTCTTCACTGTAATTTACGAGACGGGTGAAAGACACGGCCCACGGGGTGAGTCTTTAACCTTTTTAGTGACCTAGTCAGACTCTCTTTTTTCACTGGTTTGGCCATTACCTAATTTCATTTCTACATTTCTTTTAGTTGCTGTTCGACTTTGCGTCTTGTTTATCTCTGCTCAGTACCGTATTGAACTTCGTTCATAGGAGGTGAGCACACCTCTTTCCCACACTTCTATCCTCATAATAGCCTGATCTTTGTTTCCTTTGTTTTCCCTATATTGGTCCCATTTGACCCCCACGTTGTTTTTTTATCCACACGTTACCTGGCATCCACTATATACGTTATCTGGTGGTGTTTTTCTTTTTCACTCATTATCATCTTCATAGCACTAGTAATCATCCTGGTTGTTTCCTAAATGTCAACATTAACAAGAAAACGTACCTGTTATTCCATAATTAACCCACGATTGCTGTTATTGGTTGGTCTCTTAATGGGGATATTTTAGATACTTCTGTTTAAACATACATGTAATGCATCTAATTTCATTCACAGGTTTCCCCTGACGAAGGGACGTGTCAGTCCCGAAATGCATCGGGCTTACTCTACCTTGATTATGTATTGTTTATTTGTAATGAACTTGACGCATTAATTTGCCTAACACGCCATAAGAATTGTAATGTGGCATGTATATCTAATTTGTTTGGTTGTCTTAACAAAATGAACATATTTTTGTGAAAATTGACACCAAATATACAAGTCGTTGAACATACCAAATTGGTTGAATTTGATTATTGTATTGGTACGAATAAGGATTGCATCATAAAGGGTTTCAAATAACCCACTGTACTGTGCACAGTGTACACTACACGAAAGGCTAGTCTTCTTCCCTCCATATTTTCACCAGACATCTTCAAGAGTTTACGGTCGAGGACAATGGTCTTTACGCAAATCTGTGATGACTACTGCCTCCTTTGAGTCACTATCTTGAATTGTTGAATACGTCAGTCATCCGCTGTGATACTGTAAACATATTGATGAAAATGGGGAAAACCTCTAATGGAGCTTTACAAAACCAACCCCCTCTGATCTGCCATCCCCACTTCGACTACCATCACATGAGGATAGAACTGCATACAGTTTTCAACTCTATGTCGATTCCTGGGATTCTTCAGAGTGTTTAAGAATTGGTAGATGTTCCTTTATAGAAAGAAGAGAGGAGAACACCAATGGCTTATGCAATTTTTTTTGCTATGGTCTGGGATGAGGAACCCATTTCACTATGACCGTGAGAGACCTGTCAGCCACGGTTTGGGTCACCAGTGACAGCAGATTACAGTAGCAAGAAATTATGTCTTTTTTTCAGAGATTCATGGTGAGTTAGGATAGCCGTAGCACACAAATCCTGGTGCCGAATGGAACATCTATACACCTGTACATTGAAGGCCCCAAAGAACAGTCATCTATGTTCCTAGATGGACATTTTTTACTCTAGCTTTCTATGGAGGATTCCGATTGGGCAAGTTAGTGGGTTTGTGAAAGATGATAGAGCTGTTGTCTTTAAATTAGGCCAGCTGGCTGTAACGCTGGTGGCACCTGGTGCGACAATCCTTTTTGGCGCTCCCACATCCCATGACAGCCTCCTCGTATTCTCTCACTACCACCTGCAAAAGTGCCCCTCATCTCTCCAATCATAAGATATTGCTAAACACAGCCCCCCTGAGGTCACAGTGCCCCCTCCACAGGTCAGCGCCCAGTGCGGCCGCATCATTCACACTGCCCTAAAGCCGGCTCTATTAGGCAATATACACTGCAAGCCCAACAGCCTAACCATCTCGAATCTTAAAACAAAAATTGATCAGCAGGGCAGGTGTAGGTGAATTCCCTGGCAGTTGTGTGTAGACCACTTTTATAACTGTGTCACCTGAGGATTCCCATTCCATCATCTTAATACATGTGGATGCAAGCCCTACTTCGAGTTTACCGATAATTGCTTGCTAGGTCTAAATAATGCAGGTGCAACACAGTGCATATCGCTCCTTTCTCATTATGAATGGGGGCAGCAACATCAGCTGTGAGAGTGGATTTATCAGAGTCTCATACTGAGAGTAGAGTGTAGGCATCTGTTAGACCTGACGTCGTTGGCATGGTATTCCCTAAACATATTTCACTACTATAAGAACTATCTCTCACATTGGCTAACATAGGGTTACCTTATTACATTTAATAAGTGCCAATGTTGTATTAAGAGCTGATGGAAATATGCCATTTGGTTTCAAATTAATTGTAATTTGAAATCCTCTTTAATGCTACATGTGTATTTTAAGTCACAATTCTGAAAATGCCATTTTCTTGTCCTAACCATCTGTGCCTTCTACCAGTGTCCTGGGTCACATGACAGTGAACGGCTTTGCTGTTGGGGTTTGTGTTTATCTCCCAGACAGTGACACAAAGGGGACTACCTGTGGCAGTTTGGCCACTCTGCCAGGATGGCTGGGGTGGAGCTGTGCGCCGCCCCACTTAAACATCAAAGGGCTAGCCTCCAGCACACACAATTGACCCTGACACCAGCCTATTGTTACCCCGACTTCTTGGAGCCTTGACAGGGGAAGGGAAGAACTTTCCAGAGCCAGATGTGGGGTAGGACAGGTTGCTCTCCCACATACAAAGGCTGGCACCATGTATAAACATTGGACCTCTGGAGCAGTGGAGACTGATGGAATATGAAAGTGATGGGGAGTAAAACCAGTGAATGAATCATAGTGTGAGCGAGGCCAATGTTTATGATGGTAGGGTTCGGAGGGATTCTCCCCTGAGAAAAGCTTTGAAAATCGGTGTATGTTGGTACAATTTTCAGCAATATTACTGTGATAAATGGACAAAAAATAGAGTTTGTTTACTGGCATAAGACTCTCACCCTCCCTCTACCAAGGATGTGGTGTTACGGTCAGAGCTGCCGACTTAGGAACTGGGGAACTAGGTTTAATTCTCAACGTGACTATCCTGTGATTCTGGGCAAATCACTCAATCTCACATGTGCCTATAAAAATGAATGTGACCTTGTGTAGTGTAATTGGTGCTCATGAAAGCGCTAAATTACTTTAGGTCAGGTTTGCGCTGTATAAAAACTAGCACAAAGGTTAAAAACAAAGCCTTAACATAATGAAAGACAAATAGATACCCTTTTTGTGCCTGATTTGTACAAAGGGAAACCAGAAAATATTGATAAATCATGGGTAGCCAACTTGAATTCTGTGATCTTAGGCAAATATTTTATTTCACCAAAACTTAGTTTTCTTCATCATCACGTATGAAAGCACTTTTAAATATGTGAGTTCAGAATATCAGTTATACGAAAGGTGTGGCTAAAAAAAGAAAATATTCTATAACTTTCACCGTCAGGTAGCTACATATAAACTAACTTGCAACTTAAATGAAAAATACATTTTAAAAAAATGGTACTCAGTGCATTATAGTACATTATGAAAGTCTATTAGTTAATACACTGTAGAGGTCTGTGTGTAACCAGAGAGCCACAAAATTAAATCTTGGTTGGTGCAGTGGAGAATAGTGACTTGCATATTTTTAGAGCTACGAGGTCACAGCCTGTTACAGAAAGGACTGTGAATAAGTAAGTCATTATTTTACACTTGAATTAATCACAGTATTGGATAGACTGCTAAAAAATGAGCAAAAGGTTTTAAGATAAAAAAAGGGTTCCAAAATTTAGATTTTAGTCATATTGAGATTGTATGTAATGCTTTTCTTTTACATAGCTGTCCCTTCAACACCTCTTTAGGTTAGTAAGCACTATATAAATGCAATTACAATTAAAAGCATGCACTTTACAGGTCAGCTGTTAACTCTTTGCACTACCTCTCAAAAAGAATACATTTTTGCCATCACCACCTTTGTGATTGATCAGTTTAAACCAGTATTGCTTACTTTGCATTTGTATAATTTTGCACTATTTTCAAAGTATGTCTTTTCCTCTGTCCTCTTTTTTATCTACTGGTGTATTTAAAAAAAAGAAAAAAGAAAATAAAAGAAACAAAACATCTTTTGTATTGTATTTAAAGTATGTCTTTCTTATTGTATTGGTGTATTTTTGTGGACCTCCGTTGGAGTTCCATAACAAATAAAAATTGAATTGAAAATACTTTGCATTTGATACTGTTCAACGGTGTACCTGTGGATATTTTAAATGCGACATTCATAACCGTAAAGGAATGTTATCGATGACATTGACAACTAAAGGGAGGTTTCAAAAGGAAACTCCGATGGACAATAGCAGGGAGACCTGTCCAGAAGAAAATCAGCATCAGGCCCACAATTAACTAATCGCTCTCCGCAATACATCGCCTGATGTACACAGTGACTTTGACGTAACTGGTTTTAAGGTGAGTCAGCATGAGTTCGAGATTGTTTTAAACAGAGCTTTGGTCTGGTGCCCGGCAACAGGAGAGTTGCTTTAAATAGAGCTTTGTTTTGTTTCTCAACTCTTTTTCATATTTATTGCAGCTGTTATCTGTGCCTGCCCATACAAAACAAAGATTTACAGTCAACACGATACTTTTTTTGTTAACTCAATCCCAAATGACATTTCAGTGTAAGCTTTTATTTAAACTATTGGAATCAACCACCCTGGGTTGTCACTGCTGCTGCTGCTGCTGCTAGAGAGAAGGAGAGGAAATAACGGGAAAAGGAGAGAGCAACAGGCCAAGGACAGTGGGGAAAGTGAAGAAGGAATAGAAGAAGGGGTTGAAGGGAGGGAAAGTGAACCCACAGGAGAGATGAGGCCACTCACCCTAGGAGTCTTGTTGTCCAGTGTCGCAGTAGATGGAGGCACTACATACCAACAGTCCACAGCGCTGCCTTTCAACAAGGCCCAGGTGCAGCTCCTGAAATCGTCTCTCTTCATTAATGCTGTAAACAGAATACACAAGGCGCAGAAGCATGCACAGTATATTCTGTTTAGAGCACATGACCATCTTGCGAATGCTGCAACTCCTCCCTTTAGTGACAATTTGGAAAGAGAGGAGTCGTAAAAGGCAGCAGATATTAGACAAGCAGCCCCAGGCGTACAGGGCTGATGCTGTACCCGCCCAATGCTGCATCAGAATGTGACGCTTTAAGCGTACTTTGTGGGCACTCCCAGAGGACCCCAATTATTGTAGAATCGGGCTGGCAGCAGGTCAGCCCATACTGCTTAACTTTCAATGTCATCAATGCTGCCAACTGGCTCATGCACCTCAAACTGTCTGACTGCCTGAAGTCCGTTTTGGAGAACGGAGCAGGCAAGCCAAGGCAGTGGATGCTTTTCACATAATTTAAATAGAATGGTTTGCTTTTAGCAATTGCCATCCATATCAGATTTAATTGGAAGGGCTTAGCTCCTCCTCCCACCCCCAGATACCAGTGATGCTCTGGAGACACTTTTCAGTACCCTCCTGGACCTGTGGACATTACAGAAGACTACCCTGTCCTGCTGCTCCCAGAGTGTCCTGCTGTTTGAGGACTGCCTTGCTCTCTGAGAAGTAAGACTGGGCCTGCTCCCTTCATCCCAGGCTAAACTAAGTGACTCCAAGGGTCAGTTGTCTGACTTCCTTTCTGAACTACAAGGACATATCAAGCTCTAGAGGCCTTCTTGCAACTGCCCAGCTGACCAGTTGCACTGGACCTTAAAATGTTCTCTATTGTTCTAAATAGGTTTGGGATTTTTTTTGTGTTGTATTTTCACTTTATTTCTGTTTGTGTGCTGCATAAATACTTTATACATTTCCCCCAAGTTAAGCCTAACTGCTTTTGCACAGTGTAATTTGGTGCCTTTAGTGGTCCATCCTGACAAGGATTGTGATTGTTTCCTGAGTGGGGCCTCCACCCACTCAACCAATAACCCAAATTCCTATAGCCTTTAATTGCTGTAGACCTCAAACATGTTCAGATATATATACTTGATTTATTGTCATTTTCACTTTCCTCTTGTTTTAGCAGTTTGGTTTAGTTCCCCTCTATATTCTTGTTTTCATAGTTGGCCATTCTTTTGTGTTGTGGCTCGCCAATGGAAACTAGAAGGCTGCGGAAGGTCTAAGGATTGGTATAGAATTCCAGGTTGAAAGACTGGTGTTGGTGGTCTTTCTCTTCCACCTTTTTGATTGGCAATTAGGGAGGCGCTCCGTTGGGAGGGGCAGAAAGCCCTAGAGCTGTTTAACCTCCATATGGGTGTCAAAAACATGCTGATTCTTGCTATTAGAGGGCATTGTTGGACTCCACTATGAGATAATGTGGTTGGCTTGCTTGATTGTTCCCGATACTGTAATTGTTTTGTCTAATACACTATTGGAGATCAGTTGCTCTTTTCTAGGTCTTTGAACTTGTTAGCGAGGATGCTTAGTACATAATTTGCAAAGCTGATATTGGCATCAGTGGTACATCCCTCACTGGATGTCGAGAGGAAAGTCGTCAATCCGTTGTGATAGAGTTCATCTCGCCCACTAGACATGGACATCTCTATAGACAAGTTGGTGTAATTTGCACAATCTGTTCTGCTGTAGATGGCGGTGAAACATGGTTGTTCTTGTGGAGGGATAATATTGCTTATTGTTTTTGTGAACTTTGCTTCTCACAATTTGTCATGATTATTAACTTGCATACAATATTTCACTGGTTGTGAGCCAAGTTGTAGAATGGCCAGGTTTGTATCAGGGGACATGTTGCACATGTCCTTTACCCTGTGTCAACTATGTCACGCCATATTGCTATAGTGCCCTGGAGGCGTAACTGGCATGTGTGCTCTTTTTCTGCACCCCTGGGTCACTTTAGTATTACAGACTGGCTGCAGACGCTTGTGGGGCACCTTCTTTAATATAGATAGTGCTGGGACCATCCTAAAATGGCATTTCGTTATTTGCTTGTTGGAGTGGCCACATGCAAATGAGGGGAACTCTTTGCTTCTGCACCTGGATGCAAGCACAGGGACAAGAAAGGTTTCGGGAGGCACACTGACTGTGTGTCAAAATGAGGTGGGGCACAGTTAGGGAGCCTCCCGAGGGCAACTAATGGAAGGGAGGAAAGGGAGGTCCCATTAAACCCCTGGCGTTCCCTGACTAAGGAAGTTGGAAACAGAGGTAGGCAATTGCTACTCACAGTTTCAAATGTGTTCAATTTAAAGTTCATGCGTTAGTTTTGAGGATTCCTGAGTTATCTGCGTGAACTAAAGAAACCTCACACCAAAAGCACAAGCGCCCGGCTCTTCCCTGAGCCAGAACAGCCCATTATGATATAGCCCCTGGTATTCCATGGTCCAACGAGGTCATCTAGGAAATAGTTGCCTGCAACTGGCCCCCAGAATCAGAGGACTGTAGGGGCAGAAAAATGCTGTCACTCTGAAAAGGGGCTTGCACCAGATGCGTTGGTACTGTTCAATGTGGTTAAAGCGATTGGTCAATGCAAACCTCGAAGTTTATGTTTTATTTTTCAAATTTGTCAAATAAACTATACAATGTTTTTTAATTTTTTTTCTCATTGTGATTGTGTCCATCTTAATTGCGGGCCCAAACGTTTCTCCAAATAAGAGTTTTCCAGAAAAAGGTTTTGAGTGTGTTTTATTTTGGCTGATTGGAGGGCGGGCTGGGGCAGCGTTCTAGCCTGGTCCACAGCTGAATTGCCCACAGACGCTACCTTGCTACCACACCTCTATCAAAACCGAAACCCATTGTGTATTGGTTCCTATAATTACTAAGTGGTTCGAGTGAATCACTAGTTATTTTACACTGTGTTATTCAGTTCTTTTGTGTACTTGTAACCAAATTCCATCAAAGCTGTTATCCACTTGCTTGATGTTCTCCCCCATTTAGCAAAATAACCCTGAGCCTAGGCCGTGAATAATGTCCTTGTTAAACAATGTTCGACAGAACACATTCCTGTGGTATGCTATTTAGGGTAAATTGTGTGGTGATGCCAAAAACACAAAACAGAGCCAGAGTGATTGCAACATTCATAGGTATGCATTCCAAAAAGGTCACATGGCAGGAAAAGCACTTAAAAAAAAAGAAAACGATTCCTGAAATGGAACACGATGAGAGATACCTGTTTAGTTCCATGCTCATTTTAATAGCTTCAAGGAATTGCTGGCACATTTTACAATGACTTCTCTTCGATTCATATATAATTAAATACGTCTTTGACTGCACGGAGATGTACCACAAATAAATAAGAAAACGTATACGTGCATTGACCAACAACTATAGTCCAGTGTGTGCACAGGCATTTGCGTGTATATACTGAAAAAACAAGAATTCAACGAAGGTGAAGGATACATAAACCAAGCCAATAGTTGTGGCATTTCTATAGTGAAAGGGTCCTAACAGGCATCACTACCACTGAAGAGTGTAGCATATTCAGTGTTCCCTCTCTTTATCTTTTCTCTCTCACACATATACACACAGGGCAGAATATAGGTTCAATAATCAAAGGTCCCCTCATTGTATAAAATGTACAGCTCGCTTATTTCCAGCACTTAGCACCGAGAGACGACGTTGATGGTGGCCAATATGCTTTAACAGATGTCACAAGTAAAGGAACATAGGGGCATATTTATCAGGAAACGGCGTTAAAATTATCGCCGCTTCAGCGGCAGAAAACTGCCACTAAAGCGCGGATAATGGGCTTGATAATATGCCCTTGAGAATTCCCATAGAAGCCCATGTTCTGGTGTCAACATGGGCTTCTATTGGAATTCTCTGCGGAATATTATCGAGCCCATTATCGCCGCTTTAGTGGCAGTTTTCTGCCGCTAATGCGGCGATAATGTTAACGCCGTTCTTGATAATATGCCCCATAGAAACCTAATGGAGCCCCAGTAAGAAGGTGCAGTTTCTGAATGACTGAAAGCACCTTCTCTCTTGGGCCCTCTGTGGGACCTCTGCGGCTTGCCAAGGGCTGGGGTGATGCAAAGCGTATCAATGAACAGAGCAGAGAATGTCATGTGTATGAACACATGGCCTCCCAAGGTGGATGAGAGTAATTGTGCAACGTGCTGGAATGCTTTGGAGGAACATACTTAACAGGGGCGGCTGGTGATATTTGAAAGTGGCGGGGCGTAAAATGATTGCAAAGGAAGCAAACGAACGTGTGAGCAGTCGCGGGGGGGGTTGCGGGGGGGCACGCGCAGGGAGGGGGTGGGGGGGTCGCACGGAAGAATAAGCAAACGAACGTGTGAGCAGTCGCGAGGGGGGTCACGCGCGGGGGGGTCGCACGGAAGATTACAATGAAAATTAAAAGGAAAAAACTTACCTGACCGCCTCTGCTCCTGGTCCGTGTTGGCGCCTCTGCCCTCTTCAAACTGGATGGAACAGCACATCACGTCAGCACTGCAGTGGCAACCCCTCAGTCAATCCTGGTGCTGCTGCAGCGCCAGGATTGGCTGAGGGCACAGCCTACTCCTCGCCCGCCGCCTGCCCATTAGGAGACCGAGGGGCTCCTAATGGGCCTGCGCAAATCCGTGAAAACACTAGTGTGCATGACTGGGCACGGGCTTAAAACTAGCTCACCATGCCCACTCATGCGCACTTGTGCTGCAGTGCTGCCTGGTCTGACAATGCATGTCAGTCAACATGACGCCAGACCGCCCACGGTCCGACGTCATGCTGACTGACATGCATTGCCAGTTCTCCCCACCCTCGGCGTCTCTGAACTTAAGTAAACTAAGTTCAGAGACACGGAGGGAGCTACGGGCGGGGGCAGGGGGCAATGCCCCCATGCCCCAATGGACGCACCGCGCCTGTTACTTAACACTATGAAAGGCACAGTAACAGACCAGTTAGACAACATTTTTTATTCGACACTTTTATTCCATACTTATATAATGACGCCCTTATTCCTATGGTCATGCAGATATTTTTATAGCTAAAAATACCGTAGCATCTGTACACTTCAATGATCATTCATGAACTTACCTATTTGGTGCCTTCACACAGGTGTAGAATGAGTTGGGTGTCTTCTTTCTGCTGAAACTGCACTGGCTACAGTGCATTCGCTAACTCTGTAACACTGTGGGGTTAGTTGTGAAGGTTTCAAGCATGTACTCATGTGGTGAAAAAGAAAACCAATCATTGTGTTAATTTAGCTGCAATTATAAAAAGCCTCCTAGCACAGAACAAAATTGCGCAGCTTTCCACACCCTCCCTGATTTTTTTAATGATAAATTTTGGGGCCTCCCTGCCCCAGCCTCAAGCCCCTTCATTGATCTATTAACCCCTCTCACTCCCAGTTCCTTCCCCTTACCTGCTCCTCCATTGATCCCTACACTCTGAGGTCCCTTTAAAAAAATATATAGTTGGATATCTCCGCAGCAAATTGATGCTGGGCATTAAGTCTTTCAAAAAGCGCTTTTGCACCAGCCAATAAAACTATGGTGCCCAAGTGACACATACATGCCTATAAACCATCATGAGTGCACGCACCTATGAAATGGCATGGGTGCCAGCAGTTACCTGTCATTAAGCCTTTTTTCCCTGTTTTTAGGTATTGCTTACAAAGTTCTTGCGTTGTACTTGTGATTGTTTCACTTGCACAGCATGAAACCTATTGTATTTAATATAAATCTTAAAAGGGGCATACATCCCGCCCTTACTTTTCATTTGATTGTGTGCTTTCCTCTTACTTTTCCTCCATTTCTATTGGTTGTAGCACACTATTTGCTGTTGTTCCTGGTGTTTTTCTCTTATCAGTGTCCCAAGGCCCAAGTACTCCTTTCATCCATTTGAGGGGAACGTTTTTTAAGTGTGCCAGCACCCCTGCTGTCTCTACAAGATCTACATCCTTGCTTTGAAGCTACAGCTCTGCTTCAGTACTGTGGGCTCATCATGCTGTGCTGATCTCAATGGGACCTCATGATCCCAGTTCAGCATGCTTTGTGGGAAGCCAATGCTCCGATCACAACACACACTCACCAGTCCCTCCCCCCCCCCAGGGCCGAAGCATGGACCCACCCTAGTGCACTTTTTAATTTATGTGAGCACGCCATCTGCACTGCCGCACTCCTCCCACTCTTGGTTCTGTTTTTTTCTTCTGTTTACTCTCTTATTCAAACAGAAATTCTGTGCTACGAACTAGACGGTAAACGTGCCATTTGACCTACAACTTAGCACAAGGCTACTCAACGGGTGGCCCCACAAGATGGTCGAACCAGCACCTGGAGTTTGTAAGCCTAGTTAAAGCTGCTCATTGAGTTCAGTCGTGTTCTTCAGATGTGCATGTTGTTGAGCAATGGTGTGTTTCAAGGTAATGAGAAATAGTGGCAACGCAGTGTGTGTGCACTAAGAAACACAAAAAAACACTGATAATCGGGCAGAAAATCAATCACTTCCCACTACTTCATTTTTAAGCCAGCATAAGAAGAGCCTACATGCAACCAACCTTACTGCGTGTGATGCTAACAGCATTTGTATAGCACCTTCTACCATCATATGGCAACACAGTGCTTTACTTATGAGGACACCCTTGTTGTAAAAGTCTGCGTTTCCCACACATCAATTTGTAGTAATGTGTGAAGTACCCAGATAAATTTGCATAAATCATTGTTACTTATGACGCATGTGTTTTGTGTCACATATTCTACCATTGGGATGACCTTGGAGCACTAGTCAGGTTCAGTAACTTCGCGCACAGATTTCTATAATTCAATCGAAGACCTGAGTATGCTGTGGCAATAGAAAATGTGGACAGAACTCATGTTTTGTTGTCGGGGACGAGTTGTGCTCTAGGTTTGTTCTGTGTGGCCTGAAGTGTAGTCAAGGAAGTTACAAGCTAACTGGGTGATTTGCCGTAAAGGAGTGGCCAGTGGTCTTTAATAATTGTGATATGGGAGAAGCCAAATGTCCACTTGTTAGAACTGGGGATCTCTAGTTGGCAGAGGTAGGTACCTTTGACCAAACAGGGACTCTTGCTTCTAGTCAGGGTAAGGGGGTACACTCCTAAACTAACCCCTGCGCACCCCCTTGGTAGCTTGGCACGAGCAGACAGGCTTATCTCAGAGGCAGTGTGTAAAGCATTTGTGAACACATACAGTAACCCAGTGACAACACTACAGATGGACACCACACAAGTTGTAGTATAAAAATAAGTATTTTTATGTAAACTTAACACAAGACCACAAATGACAAAAATCCACAATACTGTACTTTAAAAATGGTAGAAATAGATTAGTTCTCTTAAGATGGTTAATGCGACACTTTAAGTTCAATGTACCTTTTGATGCGCAACGCTATACAACGAAAGTGTTGCAGGGAAGGGGATGCGTCGGTTCCTTACACGGAAGAAAGGTAATGCGTTGGGTCCCTACTGATGCGTAGGGGATGTTTCGGTTCTTCTCGGCATGGGGAGGTGATGAGTCGGTTTCTTACTGCGCTTCCGTGGCGTGCGACCCGCAACGCCGTGATGCGATGAAGATCCGGTGCAACGAAACCAAAATGGCATCTTCTCCTTGATGAGACATGATGCGTGCACGCCTGACAGCCGTGCGGCAACTCAACGATTCTTCTGCACCACGACAGGCCCTGCTACACGCTTCCCTGTGTTGCGGCGGCGTCTGATGCGTCGTCGATCCTCTTCTCCGGCAATGCAAGGCGCTTCGGAAAAGATGTGACAATTGCAGCGGTGACACGCTTTCCCAGCGATGCGACGACAGCAGCTGTGGCAGCGACAGCGACACGCTTCTCCGATGATGCGGCGGCGTCTGGTGCGACGTCGATCCTCTTCTCCGGCAATGCGAGACGCTTTCGCATTGTGAAGCAACAGCGGCAGTTTAGTGACATGCTTCTTCATGCGTCTCGCTTCCAGCTCCTTGTGACACACAGTCCCTTACAAAAGCGCAACACAACTGCAGGCACTTCCAAAGAACTCTTGAGTTGCTGGTGGGTGAAGTCTGTTGTCCCTGAGACTTCAGCAGGAGGCAAGCTTTATCTCAAGGCCTTGGAGATACTTCACAAGTTGAATGAAAGTAGCACAAAGTCCTGTCTCCTCTCTTTGGCAACCACTGCAGGCCAATACCTCACGCTTAGGGATAGTCTCTCCTCAGTCTATCTAGTTCCTCTCCTCAGCAAAGGTTTCTTCTTGATTCCCAAAAGTGATCTAAAAGTCTGGAGTCTGGGTCCCCCTTTTTATACACAGATTTTCTTTATTCTCTGAAAGCAGAGAGGCCTTTGCCTAGTCCAAACCAGTCCTGGTAAGTCCTGGATCACTCTGTTTACATGACTCCTTCTTTCCTTTCACAGTGCAGGGCAGGGACATCAGACGCACCACAGGAGGTGGAGCCAGCATTGTGGAGTGAAGGCACAGCCCTATTTAGGTCCCAGGTGCAACTCCTCCCACCCATCTACATGCAGATCTCTCTATTCAGCCCTGTGCTGACTCACCCTGTCTCCTGGAATCCCCCAGCCCCTGTCAGTCAAACTTCAGACAAGGAATACACAACCTAACAGAGGCAGGCTTGGATAGTTAGAAAAGAAAATACCCACTTTCTAAAAGTGGTATTTTCAAACACAGAATGTTAAAACCAACTTTACTAAAAGATGCATTTTATCATTCTGCGTCCAGGCATACTAAACTCGACTTTCTACCTAGTTCCCCGAGTCAGTTAGGATTATAAGATGTAATAATTAAACTGCCCATTCTGGCCTATGGGGAACAGGTAGCCTTGCAATAGTGAAAAACGAAAATGGCTGTAATTCACTATTAGAACATGCCACACACATTAGGGCTTGTCCTACCTTTTACCTACAATGAACCATGCCCTTGGGCCTACCATAGGGGTGACTAATATGCAGAAAAGGGAAGGTTTAGGGACTGGCAAGTGGATGCACTTGCCCAGTCAACATGGCAGTACCAGACTGCACACAGGCTCCTCAACGGCAGACACACTTTTACAGGCTGCTCCTGTGGGTGGCACAGCCAGTGCTGCAAAGCCAACCAGCAGCATTTGGTTTACAAGCCCTGGGCACACTCAGTGCACTGTACTAGGGTCTGACAAGTAAACCAAATCAGCCAATCATGGACTCACTAATCCATACATCAATTTACCATAGGCACTGGACAGCAGTGGCACAGTGCCCAAAGCATCTATAACCAGCAAAAACACATGAGGCAACAGCAAAAAATGGAAGGGAGACCCATGCCAAGGTGCCAGGTATAACACGGGTCCCCTCCAGCTGAAATGTGAGGAGAACTACCCAACCTCCTGGGAGTTCTCATCACTAAGGCAGAAAAATCTGGACAGACCATCAGCATTGGCGTGTTCTGTACCAGGGCGGTGTTCCACCATGAAGTCCATCCCCTGTAGGGAAATGGACCACCTCAACAGCTTTGGATTCTCACCCCTCATCTGCAATAACCATCTAAGGGGCCTGTGGTCTGTCTGAACCCGGAAGTGAGTCCCAAACAGGTATGGTCTCAGTGCCCAGACTACAGCAAATGCCTCACGCTCAATGGCACTCCACCTCTGTTCCCGTGGAAGTAACCTCCTACTGATGAAGGCTATGGGTTGATCTAGGCTCTTCTCATTTATCTGTGACAAAACAGCCCCCACACCATGCTCTGAAGCGTCTGTCTGAATGATAAACTCCCTGGAGAAGTTGGGTGCCAGGAGCACGGGCGCCATGCACATGGCAGTTTTCAGGGCCTCAAAAGCTTTCTGACAGGTGTCAGTCCAAATCACTTTCTTATGCTGCTTCCTGGAAGTCAGCTCTGTCAAGGGTGCAACAATGCTGCCATACCCCTTGACAAACCTCCTGTAATACGCAGTGATTCCTAAAAAGGCTCTCACCTCTGTCTGGGGGGTTCCCAGGCCAGGATAGTCTCAATCTTGGGCTATAGGGGCGCCACCTGGCTACTCCCAACCTGGTGTCCCAAGTACACCATGGAACCCTGCCCGATCTGGCACTTACTTGCCTTGATCGTGAGGCCTGCCCTCCGCAGCGCCATCAACACTTCCCAGAGGTGGCGCAGATGTTCTTCCCAACTGGTGCTGAACACTGCAATGTCATCCAGGTAGTCAGCACTGAACTCCTCCAGTCCAGCCAACACCTGGTTGACCAACCCCTGAAAGGTGGCAGGGGCATTCTTCATCCCATTTTTGCATTACCGGAACTGGTAGTGCCCATCTGGTGTGGAGAATACTGACCTCTCTCTTGCCCCATCAGTAAAGGCGAACTGCCAGTACCCAGACGTTAAGTCAAACGAGGTACCGTGCAGCCCCTAACCGATCGATGAGCTCATCAGCTCTGGGGATGGGGTGTGCGTCAGTCCTCGTGACTGAATTGAGCCTTCGGTAGTCCACACAGAACCAGAGTTCTGGCGTGGCACCCGGTGTGGCAGCCTTTGGGACCAAGACCACTGGGCTGGCCCAAGGACTGTTAGAGGACTCAATCACCCCTAATGCAAGCTTCTTGGAGACCTCCTCCTTGATGCAAGCTCTCACCCTGTCAGTCACCCTGTAAGTTTTGTGCTTCACAGTTGGACTGTCTCCAGTGTCCACATCATGGACGCACCAATCAGTGACACTGGGAATCAGGAAGAACAGATCAGGAAACTATCCCAGCAGCTGGTGACAGTCATCATGTTGCTCAGGGGTCAGGGTGGATGAGAGGTTTACACCATCCACTGACCCATCTCGCTCTGTCGCCGACAGTAGGTCAGGAAGAGGCTCAGTCTCCATTCCATCGTCTGTCGCTAGGAGCATGCCCACTTCAGACCTCTCCAAGTTGGGCTTCAGGCGGTTGACATGCAGGACCACACAAGGGGTTCCTGGGAGACCGCAAGTGAACCAAGTAGGTAACAGGACTTTTGCTCTCCACCACCTCAAATGGTCCGGTCCACTTATCCTGGAGCGCACAAGGCTCCACTGGGGCTATGACCCACACTTTCTGACCAGGCTGAAGCTCTATCAGAGTGGCATCCTGGTCGTACCACCGCCTCATCTCCTCCTGGCTGGCTTCCAGATTCGCCTCAGCGAGTTGCCTCATATGCCTAGTCTGGTTTCTGAAGGCCAGCATGTAGCTATATACATCCTGGGGAGGTTTCCTGGGAGATTGCTCCCAGCCTTCCTTTACCAGACTCAGAGGTCCTCTCACAGGGTGACCATAGAGAAGCTCAAAGGGGCTGAACCCTAGAGATTTCTGTGGCACCTCACGGTATGCAAAGAGCAGGAATGGTAAGAGGACATCCCACTTACGCCTCATAGGTTCCTCAAGACCCATAATCATGCCTTTTAGGGTTTGGTTGAAACTCTCAACCAACCCTTTTTCTTGGGGGTGGTAAGGAGTGGTGAACTTGTAAGTTACCCCACACTCCTGCCACAGGGACTTCATATACTTGCAAATGAAGTTTGTAGCTCGGTCAGACACTACCTCTCTAGGGAACCCCACTCGGGAGAAAATTCCCATCAGTGCCCGTCCCACCACGGGGGCCGTCACTGTCCTCAGAGGTATGGCTTCCGGGTACCGGGTGACATGTTTCACCAAGACCAGGATGAACCTGTTGCCCATGGCTGTCTTGGGGTCCAGTGGTCCCACAATGTCAATACCCACCCATTCAAAGGGGGTGCTGACCACAGGGAATGGCTGGAGAGGAGTCTTCTGCTTCCTCCCACTCTTTCCACTTGCCTGGCAAGTCTGACAGGTCCTGCAATGAGTGTCTGAACTCTTGCACATTTGGGGCCAATAAAAGTGGGTGACAAGCCTCTCAAAGGTCTTGTCCTGCCCCAAATGTCCTGCTAACGGGGCCTCATGAGCCATCCCCAGTAGGAAGGCTCTGAAGTGCTGGGGTACCACCAGCACACGGGCTGACCCAGGCTCAGCAACCTTAGTATACAAGAGATCATTCTCCCAGTAGATCCAATGTGATCCAGACTGATCACATGCTGCCTGGTCTGCAGCCTGCTGCCGCAGACCCACAAGAGAAGGGCATTCCTTCTGCTCCTTGCAGAATTCTTCCCTGGAGGGTCCTCCTTCCTGCAGCCAATGGGTCAGCTCAGGCAGGTCCCCCAGTTCAGCTACTTGTTCCTTTGTAGACTACAGGGCATCCCCCTCAAGGTCTGCCTCCTCCTGGACTGTGGGAACTTTGGGGGCTGGTTTCCAGTGCCCCCTGCCTCTTTTCTTTAAGGCAGGCACCTGGGCCCCCCTCTCAGGCTCCAGGTCCTCTTGACCACCCTTACTGGCTGCCATGGACCGTGTGGTCACACACGCCCAGTCAGGCAGACCCAACATCTCCAAAGGAGCACTTTGCACCACCTTAGCCCAAGATGAGCTCTCCAAATCGTTCCCTAACAAACAGTCAACAGGCATGGCTGGCCTCACAGCTACTTGAAGAGTACCAGAGACCCTCCCCACTCAAAGGGAACCTGAGCCACCTTGCAGTGGCTCTCTGTGTTGTCAGCGGCAACAACTAGGTAAAATGCATTGGGGACAACCTGCTCTTCAGACACCAGGTGACACTTGACAGCTTTTACACTGGTTCCTGTGTCTCAAAGAGCCTCTACTCTATGGTCATTGATGGTCACCCACTCCCTGTACTTCTTAGTGTTTTCAGGCAGTTGGGTCCTGGTACCACCTCACAGTATCCTAAAAAGACAAGGGACATCTCTGCGGGACCCCACCCACCTTGGACACCCATCTCCTCCCCCAGGGCTACACTCGCCATCTGCCAGGGTGGAGCACCAGTGGGTGCTGTCTTTCCAAACTGTGGGCACCGGGGATCAACAGACTTATGGCCCACTTCACCACAGGTGTAACACCTCAGGGGTCCCCTTGGAACAGGTCTACCTGTTGGGCCCCTGACTTCTTCTCGGGGTGAGGCTGGGAACCTTTCCCTTGGTTCCCTTGGGAATTACTTTGGGGCCCTTTCTGGAACTCCCTCTGTTTACCCTTGTCCCCCCCAACTCTTCTGCTGGGCGCCCTGTACACTCTGGGCTGAGTCTCCCACATGACCCTTGTGGACCCGGGTGCTCACCCAGCGGTCCGCCTCCTTAGCAAGCTTCCTAGGGTTAGTCAGCCTGCTATCAATCAGGTGCTGGCGTAGCTCTGGAAAACAATTACTTGACAAGTGCTCCCATGCAATTAAATCAAAGAGCCCCTAAAAATTATTCACTTTGCTACCCTTCACCCAACCATCCAATGCTCTGCAAAAGAAACTTACATATTCTACCCATGTGCTTGACTCCACTTTCTTGCAATTTCTAAACCTCTGTCTATACAATTCAGGAGTCAACCCATACCTGGACATCAATGCTTCTTTCATGTGGCTATAAGAATTATGGCTTTCAGAGGGCAAGTCTAACAGTGTATCCCGCCCCTCACTAAGGAACCGCCCCCACAACCCCTCTCCCCAATCCTTCTCAGGGACCCGGTGGGAAGACATGGCTACCTTATAGGCCTTAAACCACTGCCCAATGTCATCATTCTTATAAAACTTCTTCACCACATCTTTAGGAATATACACTCTAGCTTCCACGGGCATTGACGGTGTGCTGCCACCAGAGGGAGTAATTTCTAAGCTTCTTGATTTCAATTCCAACTCCCTCAAACTTTTCTCATGATGCAGTTGCATTCTCTTTTCCTCTAGGGCCAATTTCCTATTCTCTAACTCCAGTTGCCCACCCAACTGGAGCTTGGCCAGCTTCATTTCATGCATCCTACACTCCTTCCTGTCCTCCAACTCTTCTGGGGACAGACTTTTGGCAGAAACACTGCTAGCCACTGGGGAAATTACTCTCCTCCCCCCTGGACCCAATGGTCCTACCAGCTGCTCCTCTGCATTTTCATCCCCTTCCTCATTCTCAAGGGTATTCATTGCTTTGGTCCAGGCCCTCAGCGCCTTTTGGAACTCATCCTTCTTGGTGAGACCGGTTATAGCAACTTTACATTTCCTGCAGAAGTGCTTTAGCTGTCTCACATTGTAGTATTCTAGTTTCTCCTCTTCCCAATCAAAATCAACAGATGCTATGGATGCTGCATTTCTCATGGTGGCTAAACTTGGCAGTTCTTTGCAAAAATAGAAAATCCCAGGAAAAACAATCTACCAAAAGTATGTGGTTGCGTTTGGTCTGCACTCATTAGTAGTGTTCACCAATCACTGTGTATGAGTCACAAATGCAAGTCCAAATCCTCACCGCTGACCACCAATGTTAGAACTGGGGGTCTCTAGTCGGCAGAGGTAGGTACCTTTGACCAAATAGGGACCCTTGCTTCTAGTCAGGGTAAGGGGATACACTCCTAAAATAACCCCTGCTCACCCCCTTGGTAGCTTGGCACGAGCAGGCAGGCTTATCTCAGAGGCAGTGTGTAAAGCATGTGTGAACACATACAGTAACCCAGTAACAACACTACAGATGGACACCACACAAGTTGTAGTATAAAAATAAGTATTTTTATATAAACTTAACACAAGACCACAAACGTCAAAAATCCACAATACTGCACTTTAAAAATGGTAGAAATAGCTTAGTTCTCTTAAGATGGTAAATGCGACACTTTAAGTTCAATGTACCATTGGATGCGTAACGCTATACAACGAAAGTGTTGCAGGGAAGGTGATGCGTCGGTTCCTTATACGCAAGAACGGTGATGTGTCGGGTCCCTACTGATGCGTAGGGGATGCGTCGTTTCCCTACTGATGCATAGGGGATGCATCGGTTCTTCTCGGCATGGGGAGGTGATGCGTCGGTTTCTTACTGCGCTTCCGTGGCGATGCGACCCGCAACACCGTGATGCGATGAAGATCCGGTGCAATGAAACAAAAATGGCATCTTCTCCTTGATGCAACATGATGCGTGCACGCCCAAAGGCCATGCAGCGACTCAACGATTCTTCTGAGCCGCGCCAGGCCCTGCGACAACTGCAGCAGCGACACGCTTTCCCAGCGATGCGATGACAGCGGCAGCGGCAGCGACACGCTTCTCCGATGATGCGGCGGCATCTGGTGCGACATCGATCCTCTTCTCCGGCGAGGCGCTTTCGCGTTGTGAAGCAACAGCGGCAGTTCGGGGACACGCTTCTTCTTCAAGCGTCGCCCTTCCAGCTCCTTGCGACATGCAGTCCCTCAGAAAGCGCAACACAACTGCAGGCCCTTCCAAAGAACTCTTGGGGAGCTGGTGGGTGAAGTCTGTTGTCCCTGAGACTTCAGCAGGAAGCAAGCTCTATCTCGAGCACTTGGAGATACTTCACAAGTTGAATGAATGTAGCATAAAGTCCTTTCTCCTCTCTTTGGCAGTCAGGCAACCACTGAAGGCCAATACCTCACGCTTAGGGATAGTCTCTCCTCAGTCTCTCTGGTTTCTCACCTCAGCAAAGGTTTCTTCTTCTTTCCCAAAAGTGATCTAAAGTTCTGGGGTCTGGGTCCCCCTTTTTATACACAGTTTCTCTTTGTTCTCTGAAGGCAGAGAGGGCTTTGCCTAGTCCAAACCAGTTCTGGTCAGTCCTGGAGCACTCTGTTTACATGACTTCTTCTTTCCTTTCACAGTGCAGGGCAGAGACATCAGACGCACCACAGAAGGTGGTGCCAGCATTGTGGAGGGAAGGCACAGCCCTATTCAGGTCCCAGGTGCAACTCCTCCCACCCATCTACATGCAGATCTCTCTATTCAGCCCTGTGCTGACTCACCCTGTCTCCTGGAATTCCCCCGCCCCTGTAGCTCAAACTCCAGACAAGAAATACTCAACCTAGCAGAGGCAGGCTTGGATAGTTAGACAAGAAAATACCCACTTTCTAAAAGTGGTATTTTCAAACACAGAATGTTAAAACCAACTTTACTAAAAGATGCATTTTATCATTCTGAGTTCAGGCATACTAAACTCGAATTTCTACCTAGTTCCCGGCGTTAGTTAGGATTATAAGATGTAATAATCAAATTGCCCTTTCTGGCCTATGGGGAACAGGTAGCCTTGCAATAGTAAAAAATGAAAATGGCTGTAATTCACTATTAGGACATGCCACACATCAGGGCTTGTCCTACCTTTTACCTACAATGCACCCTGACATTGGGCCTACCATAGGGGTGACTAATATGCAGAAAAGGGAATGTTTATGGACTGGCAAGTGGGTGCACTTGCCCAGTCAACATGGCAGTATCAGACTGCACACAGGCTCTGCAATGGCAGACCTGAGACACACTTTTACAGGCTGCTCCTGTGGGTGGCACAACCAGAGCTGCAAGCCCACCAGCAGCATTTGGTTTACAAGCCCTGGGCACACTCAGTGCACTGTACTAGGGTCTGACAAGTAAACCAAATCAGCCAATCATGGACTCACTAATCCATACATCAATATACCATAGGGAGCACTTGCACTGTGGCACTGGACAGCAGTGGCACAGTGCCCAAAGCATCTATAACCAGCAAAAACACATTAGGCAACAGCAAAAAAATGGAATGGAGACCCACGCCAAGGGGACAGGTCTAACACCTCTCAATCATTTATGGGAGGGGGGGGGGGCTGCTGACAGTTGAGCCTTATTTCAAATCCAGAGAATAGAAACATTGGGAGCTGCTTTTTAACCAGTCAGATGTTGCAAACAACTTCCATACTTAACACAGGGCCTATTTATGAATAAAATATAAAAGAAAAAAATAGGATCATCGCACATACTAAATGAGAGTGCCCATAGCAGAAGTTGTTCTGAAGATGGCCTGAACAATCAATCAATCAATCAATCAAAACATTTGTAAAGGCCTAGGGGGTGGAGCCGAGGATGAGGACTGCCGTCTTGTCTGAGTTTAGCTTCAGTCGGCTGTTTTGCATCCACTCGGCGACGGCTTTTATTCCTTTGTGGAGGTTGGTTTTGGCGGTGAGGGGGTCCTTAGTGAGGGAGAAGATCAGCTGGGTGTCGTTGGCGTAGGAGATGATGTTGAGGTCTTGCAGTCGGGCAACGTGGGCGAGCGTTGCCATGTAGATGTTGAACAATGTCAGTGTTAGACCTGGCATCTTTGGCGTGGTTTCCCCTGACTTTTTGCCTCTACCTCCTGTATTTTTGACGCTGTGCTGGATTTCTTTTTTGCTGGTTTAGATGCTTTGGGCACTTTGCCACTGCTGATCGGTGTCAATGTGCAAGTGCTCCCTAGGTAAATTGTTATATTGATTGGTTATCCATGATTGGTATATTTGTTTCACCTGTTAGCCCCTAGAAAAATGCACTGAGTGTGCCAGGGCTGGTGATTCAAATGCTACTAGTGGGCCTGCAGCACTGATTGTGCCACCCACAGGAGTAGCCCTAAAATGGTGTCACAGGCCTGCCACCGCAGTGCCTGGGTGCAGTTGCTAACTTCCATGCTGACCTGACCAGTGACCACACTGGCCAGGCCTAACCCTTCCCTTTCTGTACATATTGGATACCCCTATGGAAGGCCCTAGGTACCCCCTGGGCAGGGTGCAGTGTATGTGAAAGGTAGAGCATTTACTGGTGTAGGTGACATGCTCTGGTAGTGAATTACAGCCATTTTCGTTTTTCACTATTGAAAGGCTATCTTGCCAATAGGCTATAATAGGGAATGCTGAGTATAATGGTTACCTGCATATCTTCCCATAGGAGCAAGATACAAAATTAAAAGTTTAGTATGCCTGAACTCAGAATGATAAAATATATCTTTTAGTGAAGTTGGTTTCAACATTCTGTGTTTGAAAATACCACTTTTAGAAAGTAGGTATTTTCTTGTCTAACCATCCAAACCTGCATTTGCTAGGCTGTGTATTCCTTGTCTGCAGTTTGAGTGACGGGGGCTGGGGAATTTCAGGGGGCTGGGGAATTCCCGGAGACATGGTGAGCCAGCACAGGGCTGAATAGAGAGATCTACATCTAGATGGGAGGGAGGAGTTGCACCTGGGACCTGAATAGAACAGTGCCTGCCCCCCACAGTGCTGGCTCCACCCCCTGTGGTGCGTCTGATGTCTCTGCCCTGCACTGTGAAAGGAGAGAAGGAATCATGTTAACAAAGTGCTCCATGGCTGTGCTTTCCCTCCACAATGCTGGCTCCACCTCCCGTGGGGCGTCTGATGTTTCTGTCCTGCACTGTGAAAGGAAAGAAGGAGTCATGTAAACAGAGTGCTCCAGAACTGGTTTGGACTGGGCAAAGGCCCCTCTGCCCTCAGAGGACAAAGGATTTTGGGGTATAAATATTGGGACCCTGATCCCAAGAAATTAGATCATCCTGGAATCAAGAAGGAACCTCTGCCAAGAAGAAAGCTGGAAGACTGTAGAAGGACTGACCTGCTGTAAGGCAGACCTGCAGTCGCTTTGCTGCCAAGGAGAGGGGAAGGACTTTGCTGTATGCAGTGTCCCCTTTCTTGAAGGAATCTCCAAGGGCCTGAGTAGAGCTGGCCTCCTGTTAAGAAGTCCCAGGAACAAAAGGACTTCACCTCCAGCTTCCCCCCTGAACTCTGCTGTGTGAGTTCTGCCCTTCCTAGAGTGCTTGATCCAATTGTGGGGCCTCTGGAAGTTGTGCCTGCTGTTTGGAAGCTGACCAAGAGAAAATAAGTAAAAGATCTGCAACTTTTTCACTCACTGCTGGCTAAGCGAGAAATTTTCCGTCGCCGCGAAGATTGTCGCAGCGCCTGTCGCAGCTGCAACGTCAACGCCGCGTTCATCTTCGGAGCGCATTGCCCCAAGAGTGGGAAGATTCCCGTCGCTGCGAGAATCGTCGCAGAGCCTGCCGCCGCTAAGTGAGATTGTCGCACCGCTCGTTAGCGGGCTGCATTTCGCCACTGCGAACATCGTCGCAGAGCCATCGAAGATAGTCACATCGTGCCTTTGCGAGTAAATATCTACCAGAGAAGCTACGCCTTGGAATCCATACAAATATCGCCTCACGCCTGCTGCGTGCAGCGGGGTTGTCGCATCCAGGGTCTCAGGACTGACGCTGTTGCTTGTTTTTCGACGCCTGAGCGCCGCTGGGAACTTTTATCGCATCACCAGGTACTGTTGGCTAAAATCGACGCTAATATGGATTATTTTGTCGCTAAGCTAAGAACTCTTTTGAAACCATATTCTTGAACTGTGTATGTTGGATTTTTGTCATTTTGGTCTTGTGTAGTTTATATAAAAGTACTTTATTTATCTACACTGGTGTGGAGTCCATTTGTGGTGTTTTCACTGTGTTACTGTGAGTGTTGGTACAAATACTTTACACATTGCCTTTGATAAGCCTGACTGCTCGTGCCAAGCTACCAAGGGGGCGAGCAGGGGTTATCTAAAGAGTGTATCCCCCTTACCCTGACTAGAAGTAAGGGTTCCTATTTGGACAGTGGTACCTACCTCTGCCAACTAGAGACCCCCAGATCTAACAGTCAGGCTGAGGGATGAGCCCTGGGGTACACCACAGATGATCTTGGTGGCTTCGGAGTGGAAAGGGGGGAGGCGGACGCTCTGGGTTCTGCCGGTGTGGAAGGAGGTGATCCAGTCCAGAGCCTTGTCTCGGATCCCAGCGTCGTGGAGGCATGTGCGTAGGGTGCGGTGGCAGACAGTGTCGAAGGCGGCTGACAGGTCCAGGAGGATGAGGGCCGCGGTTTCTCCATTGTCCAGCAGGGCCCTGATGTCATCGGTGGCGAGTGTATCCAGATTTTGAGGCGTCAGCTGGAGCACTTGGAAGGCCACACACAGAGTATCAAGACATTATAAGGCATTCACATACTTGCACATTGATGGCTGTAGGTCTTAGAATTCGGTTTCTGCACTCTTGGTGGGGCAGTAGGGTCACATTGAGAAGGGAGAGCAGAGATCCGCATTGAGGATGGTGGCTGTGTATTTGTGTGACACTTAGTGTGTCCCATGCTCACAACATGAGAGTGATGGAGCTGATTGTCAGGAGGGCGTGCTATTCCCCAATTCAGTTGAGTGGGCTTGGGGCAGTGATGGCTTGGGGAAGTGATGCCACAGGTACCTCTGTGCCTGCTGAGTGAGATGGACCGTGGTGCCACGGACAGGTGGTACTTGCAAGTGATGCTGTTGCGAAACAAATCGTGGCTCATTTCCAGCGAGTGGCCTTTAGGCAGTGTTGCCCCGGGTATGTCCTTACAAGAGATGTTGATGTGACATAGAACTTGGCCCCCGTATGTGCTGAGTGGCCACTGCCATTGATGCCACGGGCAGGTGGACCCTGCCTGTGATGTTGATTTAAGCTTATTGAGCCCATTTAGAATACATCCATTGAAAGGGTGGGTTGGTCTTTGTAAAGCAGCCTGCAGGACTGTAACAACAGATAAGGACCAAACATGTCTAATAAGTCCTTATTTTAGGAACGGTAGTATATGTATTGCAGGTTTAGTTTATTTTCATTTTTTCTTCAATTTATCATCTATCTCAATAAAGACTGATGAACAGTGGCGACTGCTATTTACCACGGGTGGAGGGAGGAGGGGGGATAATAGATTTAAAAAAATACTTAACTTCAGGCCGGCCACCGCCACTCTGTCTGCTTGCTGCCGGCACTCGCTCCTCGGAAGCAGGAACCAGGAAGAACCCAGGCTCCTAACTCCTCTAGCCAGGGGAGTCAGGAGCCTGGTTTGGTCTGAGCGCTATTATTCGGCGCTCAAACAGGGAATGGAAGCCTGGGCATGTTCTGCACCCTAGCTGTAATGCAGACTGGGTGCAAAACATACAAAGTGCGCATGGCTGTTATGGTCGGCCTGAGAGGGACGGCGAAACAGTTATGTGCACTATAGAAAGGAGCTCCCAGTCCTCACCCTGGACCCTGCTCTGACAGTCCAGCCCCACCCCACACCGCACCGCAGTAGGAAACAGAAAACTAAAATGATTAAAACGCTGATTATTATCGTTTTAGTTTTAATTTCTTTACACTGCATAAAGCAGTGGATCTACGCTCTTCCGCCTTAGCAGAGGTGCCGCAACTGCTGATAAAACCTGTCAATCTTAAACTTTCACTGTGCTGTAATTCATTTGTTACACCATCATAATACACACTTTAAGATGCCTCTTGCAAGTAACTGGCAATTCTTTGTAAGAATTTCCCCCACCTGAAGCCAGGCCAACCTTGTTAAGCTGGTCATAACCCCAGGCCAGATACCAGTCCTTTGAGCTAGCCTTTGATAACTACTTTTTCTAGTTTAATGTCATTATTCGTTTTCTATACAAATTGGCTTCTGTGGTCTCATTTTCTTTTCTTCATTCTTTAGTATTATTTGATCATTTGTTATACATGGACATTCACTCGCAAGGCGCTACAGATATGAAACTGATAACAGATTCAGCTTGACTTTGCTCCAAAATGAAAGTATCTTTAAGTCAGGCACTAAATCACAAATACTTGAATAACTAATTCGGCTAATAACGTACTGTCCACCAGGTAAAAAAACATAGACAAAGGCACAACAATTTAGCATCGGAGATCTACATATTTTGGCAAAAAAAAGGTTTTTGTTTCTAGCCCAAACGGTCCAAAAGTCGCTAAAATGCAGTGACGTGCTGCAGCGCAGTGGAAGGCCCTTTGCAAAGCTGGACTGGTCACCTTTCTGTTGTTTTTGCCATATTTAGGTATTAAACTGATACTAATGAAGTGCTGACAATGTTTCCAAGTTTATAAATGATGAAATAATTAAGTAATACTATTACAAAATGTGCTGCATTTTGCCGCATAATTTGCCTTTTCTCACCGCATGTTTTACTCAACCCTGCCGCATAAGACCAGTTGCCCTAACAATACCTTAACTCCTAAGCGAACATAGGCAAAACCTGTTTGCTTTGCTAATGCTTGTTTGTTAAATTTTGGCTGATGCTGCACAGCCTTTGTAAAGTCAGTAGGCTCATAAGGCGAGAACTATTGGCTTTGTCAATACTTGCCCTTTCCAGTCGGTGACCCAAACCGTGAAATGTTTTTCCCACACCCATCCAGGGTAGGACACAAAACAGTGTACATTTTTGAATTGTGTCGGCTATTTCCAGCTACAATAAACTCAGTCTTACAAGCGTAAATGTTAAAAACTATAACTATTTAGTTTTCCTTTATGATGAAGGAATGTATTTAATTTGAAGAAATATATTTTCAGTCAGCATCACTTTTTGTTAGTTTGTTGGTACCACGCATAGTCTAATCTCGCTTTATTTATATGATCTGACAAAAAAGTACACAATAACAAAAATGTTAATATTTTAAAGTTCATCAGAAAGTCTACCCTATCACTGTGAAAACTATTAAAATATTGCAGCTTAATGAGCAGTATTTTTAACATATGTTGCCGAAGCAGAATCACTTATATCCAGCTGAAACACCCATGCTGAAATTACCCTGAAACTATGATGTGTCAAAGGGATGGGAACGTACTCTTGCCAAAACAGGCAGGGCAGTTCCTGGAATGAGAAACTGAATCACGTGACGGATATAGAGACAACTCCCAAATTTCTACTATCACACCCAACCCCGGCGAAGAACTAGCTGGGGAAAGATGCTGCTGAACTGGAGAATCCAGCATTTTATTAGAAGCGAAGATTTCAGCTTGTTTGAAACCTAAGCACTCCGTCTGCTATGTATCGTAAAAAACACAAAAAAACGTTCCTGGCCATCTGACCGTCTGGGTACTTCCCTCCCTCCCATGACTGTATTTTGTTGCCAAGAGGAACATTACAAGTAGATCATTTTTGGCGACACCATGGGGCATATTATCAAGACAGGCGATAAAATTATCGCCGCTTTAGCGGCAGAAAACTGCCGCTAAAACGGCGATAATGGGCTTGATAATATGCTCTATGGAATTCCCATTGAAGCTCAGGTTAGATGTCCTTCACATCTAACATGGGCTTCAATTGGAATTCCATAGAACATATTATCAAGCCCATTATCGCCGCTTTAGCTGCAGTTTTCTGCCGCTAAAGCGGCGATAATTTTATCGCCAGGCTTGATAATATGCCCCCATGATTTTACAACTCAACGCGACTGGAATGTATCTCCCAGATCGTTGAGGTATGAGTGGTCTAAACACTTCACAAATATGATCTTAGTGGCAATTAGAGCTGTCATATCTCGATATATAGCCAACCTGAATTTGCAACTCTACTCATCTAGGGGCATATTATCAAGCACGGCGTTCACATTATCGCCGCTTTAGTAGCAGAAAACTGCCGCTAAAGCGTCGCTAATGGGCTTGATAATATGCCCTTGAGAATTCCCATAGAAGCCCCTGTTGACACCAGAACATGGGCTTCGATGGGAATTCTCAAGGGCATATTATCAAGCCCAATATCGCCGCTTTAGCGGAAGTTTTCTGCCGCTAAAGGGGCGATAATGTTAACGCTGTTTCTTGATAATATGCCCCATAGTTTGTGGGGCAATGGCACTTGTAGTATATTTTATCAAGGTGTTTAAGACTTTTAATGAGTTGTATTCCCGTCCCTGTATGACGTTGGTTTCACATGCTCTGACACTGCCTGGCGGATTGATCATGGTTAGGTTGCCATAAACTAGCCTTACTGAACCTAGTTAAGGCTTGCAAACCCCAGGCTAACCTAACCCTATCATAGCCTAACGTAATATAATACAAGGACGAATGCAAAGAAATTAACTCAAACACAAATTCAGAAGGTGTTTATATGAAACAGAAGCACCTTGTGAACAGCGAAAATGGTTGAAAGAATCCATCTAATAAACTATGCTCAACAGCATTTCAGCACCGTACATGAAGGACTCAGTAAAGGCCTCTCCCCATATGAGAGAAGTCTTTATTTCAATGAACTTTGTTCGTTTTTTGCAGTAAAACCATAAAAGTCACTCGATCAGAACAAACAACAGTAAAATTCCAGCAAAATACAGGGAATAAAGCAGTATAATCAATATAATCACATGAATACAAAGCTAAAAAGGGAGGCCACCCCAACAAATTTAGGGCCATATTATCAAGGAACGGCGAAAACATTATCGCCGCTTTTGCGGCAGGAAACTGCCGCTAAAGCGGCGATAATGGGCTTGATAATATGTCCTTGAGAATTCCAATAGAAGCCCATGTTCTCACAACGCCATATTATCAAGCCCATTATCACCGCTTTAGCTGCAGTTTTCTGCCACTAAAGCAGCGATAATGTTATCGCAGTTCCTTGATAGTATGGCCCAAAGTCACAACTGGACCGGAGCCTGATTGCAGCTCGTAAACAAGCATTGAAAATGCAATCAGTCTCGCCTTTGATTAAGTTAAAGCCATTTGCTTTGCTAATGGTATTGTATAGCAAAGCAAATGGCTTTAACTTAATGAAAGGCGAGACCTATTGCATTTTTAATGCTTGTCTCAGGGTGCTGTCTCTTAGGAAAGCACGGGGAACATGTGTCCCTGTCGTCACAATTACTCTAAGGGTAGTGTGTTGTCGTTCTACCTATTGGGCGCTGCTGTGTTCCTACATGCAATATAAAAGGAAACTGCAGTGTCCCGGAGGTATTTTATTTTTTAGGAAACACTAAAGCCTCAAAGTCAGAAGCGCAGGTGGTAGACTGGCATAGGACACCTTTTTGTGTTGTTTTGTACACAATATACATAATGACATAAGTACGGCCATTGAAAAACAACAGCAAAAGATCTAGGTGACTGCAAGCTGACGGCAAGCGTAGTTTGATCAAAATATGCAAACAAGTAAGGGTACGGTTCTATCGGTAACCAGCAGCCAGGAAGGAAATGCATAGGCACTATGCACACCAAGTTACGAACATGGAAACGGTCTAGGCATGGATAGAGGCATGGCCATGAAAGTATGTCCATGAGGAAGTAGACAAAGCTCCAAACTCATGTAATCAGTTCAGCTGCAACCATGAGCCCCGCAACGAGAGGCCACCCTCATAAAATCAGTCCTGCGTGTTTGGAAACAAACTGCAGAGAAAACCTTACCCGCGTGTAACTGTTCGCAGTGTGGTGAGGGGTAAAGCCAAAAACACATTATCAAAATATAAGGAGGAATGTTGTGGTCATACATACGGTTAAGAGCAACAATACCAACATGCGACGAGCCTAGGTCTGGACAGAAACATTGTCAACATATTACCTGACTGCCGCCAGTGTTGGCGTGGGAGCTGTTTTGGCATAGCATATATATGAATGTATTTGTTTGGGTATTGTGCGGGGGCAGTGAGTTGACAGTGTGGGAGGCTCCAAGGACTGGACTGGTTTTGCTTCCGGGTGGCAGAGTGGCGCGAGGCACAGCTTGTCTTGAAATTAATCTTGATTTCAAGACATTTTGAAATTGAAAAATCTGCTGCACCCAGTTCTGTAGCCAGTATGCCAGCCAGCTATAGGCCGCCCAGGGGAGCATCCCTGACCCAGGCTTCATATGGGGAGTCAGGTGGACTTCCTTCCCTTCGGACGGAGGAGTTCGACCCTCCACAGTGAAAAAGAGAATCAATCGGTTATGTCGGGATCCCTAGTCAGACAAAGGACAGCTCCAGATTCTACCCGAGCTCACCCATTCCCAGGATACCGACCTTCAGGATATCCTGCAGCCGAGGCCGGCTTGCAATTCCAGTATATGCCCAGGGTGTTAAAGAGCTTTACAAACAATGTATGTTGAGAGGACACGTATTTTTACACCAGGAAAACGGGAGTAAATATAACACAGAGAACGGGATGGGGCGGGAGTAAAGACAACACAGACGACAGGAGCGGGGGCAGGAATAAAGACAATACGAACAATGGAAGGGGGCGGGAGTAAACACAAAAAAGACAACGGGAGTGAGAGGGAGTAAAGGCAACACAGACAACGGGAGGGGTGGGAGTTAAGACAAAAAAGACAACGGGAGGAGGAGGGAGTAAAGACAACACAGAAAACACGAGGGGTAGAGGGGTACAGGAGTAAGACAACACAAACAACGGGAGGGGGCAGGAAGAAATTGAACACGGACAATGGGAGGTGGGGGTCTGGAAAGGCAACACAAACTACAGTGGGGGGGGCCGGAGCAAAGTGAACACGGATACCGGGAGGGAGTAAAATAAACAGGGACAGATAGCAGCAGGGCTCGCAACAGGAAAGTTACAATGCAAGCTGAGGCATGATGCTATTTAGCTGTGATCCGGAAGCGTGTTAAAGGGCTAGCCAGGTGGCGAAGTCAACAATCCAGTGACATCTCTAAAAGCCATATAACAATGGCTCGTTTGGGGTCTTGGGAAAATGAAGGGCGGGGGCTACTGTGCTGGCCTAAAGCGAGACATATTTAGAGCCTTCATTCCTGGTTCTTAGAGACACTCTTGGAAGATGAGGGCTATTGTTGAAGATAAAGCGCGGCATACCACGCTGTTCAAAAAATTAAATGGGAGACTGCCTGTGTGCCCTGGTGCGCCGGGTGCGCTGGATAAATGATGTTGGGTGAGCGGAGTGCTGCGCCATTGAAATCAGCGTGTCCTGCACTGCACTTAAAGAAACAAGCCCATCCAAACCTGACCGTGCTTAAAGAAACAAGCGCAACCAAAGCGGACCGCGCTCAAAATGAAAATAAAAGAGTGCTTGTGGCCTTTTAAAGAGGAGTGTGTGAAGCCGCTAGTAAACGATCCAGTCTGGGTGGGCGTGGAAAAAAGTGGACAGGGTGGTAACCAGGAGGGACAAAAAAGCCTCCGAGACAATCATAAGACTCCATTTACCATAATTGGTGACGCACAATGACATGCACCAATAGAAATTAGGGGGGGAGCAGAAAGCGAACTTCTGGAACCGTATTGATTCCAAGAAGCCCTCGCATGGCGAGAGCAGTGCATGTGTGCTGCTAACGCCAGGCGAGACCTAAAAACTAAGGGGGATATGTACAATGAAGTGGCGGAGCGGGTCATTTGACTCCTTGGCTTAGCGACACGCTGAAGGCAGCACACATGGAAAAAGCAAAAATAAGGAGAAATAATGCATTTCTCCTTGTTTTGCCAACTTAAGACCAGGGTTTTCCTGGTCTTAATTTTGGTCCTGCCTCCTATGTGCGTCACCCTTGTACATAGGGGGCAGCATCAAATACAATGGGTGTTGCGGTAGAACGCCCACCACAACTCCCACTGCACGCCCCTTTCATGCTAACCATAGCGTGAAAGGGTGCCTTATGTACAAGGCAGCGTTAAGCCACGTTAAGTGGTTTAACGCTGGCTAGTACATAAGGCAAGGCCCCTATCGCCACGGGAACGTCACAAAAAGTGACGTTCCAGTGGCGATAGAAGCTTGTACATATGCCCCTAAGTCTATGAGAGAAGTCATCATTGGCCACAAGCATCTTAATGAGGCCATATGAGAGCAAGTATTGAGCCAAAGCAACATCACAGGCTGGGATGAGTCATAGGGCATGGCAACATAACAATACTTCGGGCATATTCAAATTGAGACTAAAGCTCAAATTTACAAAGATTTTGCATCAGGTTTGAGTTACTTTTTGCCACAGACCTGATGTAAAATCCATTTTGGTATTTACGAAGCAGCGCAAATTTCAATTTGCATTGCATAGTAAAAAAAAAAGAAATGGTATACAGTGCATTGCGAAGCCTTGGTTTACTTTGCATCAAGGAGGGGTTCCATGGGGGGTGTATGGGCATTCTTCTACATCAACCCATGGATTTTGACTGAAACCTATTTCTACAAAGACTTTAGACATATGTTTGTGCCAAAATAGCGCACTTGCCTGAGGCTGATGTAAATAGCTTTATTTCTCCTCTTTATTTCCCCTTTGCACAAATTGTGTGTCGCATTTTGCATTTAAGGAAATAGCCTCAAAGGATAGTTTTTTTGCAGGAACGTACTCCTTCCTACACTTGACATTAATGCAGACACCGCTGCACTATAGCTCAGGGGGGCCTGCGGTGGTGCTGGGCAGCCATAATTGCCCCAGCACATGGGGCAGCATAACTGCACTATTTCTTTGAAAGTAATAGTCAGTTCTGCTCTCTCCGGTTCAGGAAGCGCAGCCTTGCAATTTCACTTGCTGCAGTATGTGAACTCTCTAAAAATATGCCCCTATTCCTAGGGAATGTTTGAAATTGACCAAGGCACTTTAATGTAGGTAAAATATTTGTATTCCAACTCAGTGGCCATTCACAAGCACTGTTATCCAAATGATTAGATTTAAGTTCTGCCAGTGCTTTAAATGGAAAAAAATAAGTGCAGGTACTCACCAAAAGGAGCAGTGGGCGGAGTTTAGGGCGTGCACAAGGGCGGTGCTAAGGGGGAACAAGGGGCGGGGTCAGCTTTTTGATTGTGCCAAGGTTCTATGCACGAAATCTGCAAGCATTGTTTGAATGTGGGATGTATCTGTCCATTAGTTATCTCACAAATAACTATATATATGGCACTTACTAATAAGTGTTTATTACTATCCAAAGAAACTTTTCTTTTGTTTAGCAACTTTAAAATAAGAAAGTATTGAGGAAAAAACAGCAAGTTCTAAATATATGCAGTCTTGTTTTGTAGTCAGGTCCTTGCTGCAGGTTCATAAATCACTAAGCTATAATACAGGGATGTTAACTTTTGACCTGCAGGTAACACAAGGCGCTATGCAACAAAAACAGTAATCAACTAAGCTATCTACATAAAACAGCTAATCTGTGATTTACATGTTGCATGCTGTGCTTTCCAGCATACACATTGGTCCTCTATACAATATTATGGTGAGTTGATCCTTTGATTAGAATGTACACAGATCTTTTAAGCAAATGCATTAACCTCCAGAGTTATCCACTTTATTGTTACTTTTGATGCCCCAAGCTCACTTACTTATGCTTTCAGGTTCTCATGATTGGTGAAGGCGCAACTACAAAAAGCGAGGAATTCATCAGGCAGTCTTTTCATTCACGCCACTAGTGAGTGTTTCTGTCAAACCTGGAAACCAGAGTTGCTTTAGAAGAAACATAGTTTGTATAACTTTAGTGAATAGCATATTCTCTCTCTCTGCCACTGGATGAGAAATGCGGACACACAGACAAAAGCAATATTGCTGTTGGTGGCTCAGCCTTTCAACATTCCGTTTTATGTGGTTGAAAGCAGGGCCGAACTGCCGTAGCGGGCACGGAGCAATCCCCCGGTGCGCCGCACGGGTGGGGGGGCCGTTTTGGGCCCCTGGGGGCCGTTTTTGTGACAGGGCCGTTTTTGCAGCATAGCTGCAAAATTGGCCCTGTAACAAAATCGGCCGAAAACCGGCCCTGGCAAAGAGCTCGGCGGCACCCCCAACCCCCCCCACTCCCCCACGGGGCCGGTTTTGGTTCCCAGTCTGGCCCTGGTTGAAAGGAGTGGTGGAAAGAGTAAACACGATGCAGATGTGATATCAGAAAGAATAAAGTATCTACTGGACTGATCGGGCTGCACTATGTGTAATAAAAATACACACCATGATCCCACTTGTGTTAATTCAGCTAATAATTAATATTATATGCCTAAATACTTGATAAAAAAAACGTCAAATGCATTCTTGCATTTGCCGATGAAATACATATTAAAAAGAACTTTAAATAGTGTTCATCCGCTGTTCGCACTATGATTCAGGTGCTATTTCTTTTCTTTTTTGTTACGATATGAAGCTGTGAACACTGGCCACGTCACAGCGCTTTTTTAACCTTCCCCCGCCCTCCTCCATCTTGTTTCTTCTCCCCTCCACCTCTCCCCATCCTGTTTCTTCTACCCCCTCCCACTGCCATTCCTTTAATGTTTCTTCTGGCCGCTTCATAAAGCTTCTTTTTAACTGTCCCATTACAAGACCTATTGGCTTTTCCAATGCCTCTCTTACTTCTTTCTTCCAATTCAGTTTATTTGTTTTTCTGACAACTCAATAACCCCTTTATCTTCGCTGTTAAACCGTTGCACACTCCAATTTCCTACAGGGTGGTAGGCAGATTTACCCACCCCTGCTCATGTACTGTTAGAAGGTTTCAGCTTTAAAGTGCCTCCACTGTCACTTACTATGACTTTCAGTAAAACTTCCTTTCTGAACACAGCATCCACAAAGTTCAGCTCAGCAAATATTTCCCATTTGCTTCGATTTTGTAATCTGTACATAAAAGTAGTACTTTTTTAAACTGAACCACTCGCACTTGCAAACGATTTGAAATAAAGTTTGTAATGTGAAGCTTTCCAAAGAAATTAGGACAGTTTATGTATCAAACCTCAATGTCTGAATACTAATGAGGTAATTGCATAACAGATTTTTCGATTATCTAACTAAAACGCATTTATTTTATCAACCGCCTAAGGATGACATGCTGCGTCAGCCTGCCTTGAATCGAACCAGTGGCCTACAGCCCACTGAGCCATCTGTCCAGGACACAAGTCTCTCCTGGAACATTTGCAAACCTGAGTTAGGGCCAGAGCTGACCACGTCTGTAATGGGGAACAAGGTGCCAATCTCCACTTTTTTCATTGGAATTACAATCTGTCCAAGGTCGATAAAATAGGAATCAGCGAGTTTGGTAGCAAGATCCCTTCTTATTTAAACATGCAAGAAGGCAATTTAGATGCGTGGCGAAGGTAAAAGCATTAGCAAACGTTCTCTTGTTATATACTGGACAGTGCCTCCCACCGCCACCCATTAGATTTTACAGCCTCTCAGCCCCACTGTGAAAGATCAATGGATAAGCGAATGACTCTGCAGACACACCCCTGCTCTGATGACTTACAAAGCAGCTCCCGCTGTGTCCTGGTGACCAGCTCCTGGGATTGATTCCGTGCAGTGCTTGATAAAGGTGCTGCCTTGGTATCTGTTGAGGGATGAAGGGAGCACTGCCTCGGTTAAAGTCAGCGTTACAACAAACAAATGATGGACGGAATGCTGACAATGCAGACATTCTCCCCCAGTCAAGAGATCTGGGTTAAATCCATCGTTCTTTTGCCCACTACACCACCCCAGTTTAGACATGGCCATACGCAAATCAGTCTTGACCCTCTGCCTCATGGGAACAGTCCAGCCCGAACTGCCAAGCCGGAATCAAGCATCCTAGGACCGGTTTCTGGCTATCAGCCGTCATCAGCCAGGATAGCTTGACTCCAGTGGCGAAAAGCGCCCTAAGTGGGATGGGTATTCCCAGACGTGGGACCCGTGCTCACTACGCCACTGGAGTCAAGCTATCCTGGCTGATGACGGCTGATAGCCAGAAACCGGTCCTAGGATGCTTGATTCCGGTCCAGGGAAGACATGGCTTGGCAGTTCGGGCTGGACTGTTCCCATGAGGCACAGGGTCAAGACTGATTTGCATATGGCCATGTCTAAACTGGGGTGGTGTAGTGGGCAAAAGAACGATGGATTTAACCCAGATCTCTTGACTGGGGGAGAATGTATGCATTGTGAGCATTCCGTCCATCATTTGTTTGTTGTAACGCTTTTCGCCCTAAGTGTGATGGGTATTCCCAGACGTGGGACCCGTGCTCACTACGCCACTGGAGTCAAGCTATCCTGGCTGATGACGGCTGATAGCCAGAAACCGGTCCTAGGATGCTTGATTCCGGTCCAGGGAAGACATGGCTTGGCAGTTCGGGCTGGACTGTTCCCATGAGGCACAGGGTCAAGACTGATTTGCATATGGCCATGTCTAAACTGGGGTGGTGTAGTGGGCAAAAGAACGATGGATTTAACCCAGATCTCTTGACTGGGGGAGAATGTATGCATTGTCAGCATTCCGTCCATCATTTGTTTGTTGTAACGCTTTTCGCCCTAAGTGGGATGGGTATTCCCAGACGTGGGACCCGTGCTCACTACGCCACTGGAGTCAAGCTATCCTGGCTGATGACGGCTGATAGCCAGAAACCGGTCCTAGGATGCTTGATTCCGGTCCAGGGAAGACATGGCTTGGCAGTTCGGGCTGGACTGTTCCCATGAGGCACAGGGTCAAGACTGATTTGCATATGGCCATGTCTAAACTGGGGTGGTGTAGTGGGCAAAAGAACGATGGATTTAACCCATATCTCTTGACTGGGGGAGAATGTATGCATTGTCAGCATTCCGTCCATCATTTGTTTGTTGTAACGCTTTTCGCCCTAAGTGGGATGGGTCTTCCCAGACGTGGGACCCGTGCTCACTACACCACTGGAGTCAAGCTATCCTGGCTGATGACGGCTGATAGCCAGAAACCGGTCCTAGGATGCTTGATTCCGGTCCAGGGAAGACATGGCTTGGCAGTTCGGGCTGGACTGTTCCCATGAGGCACAGGGTCAAGACTGATTTGCATATGGCCATGTCTAAACTGGGGTGGTGTAGTGGGCAAAAGAACGATGGATTTAAACCAGATCTCTTGACTGGGGGAGAATGTATGCATTGTCAGCATACCGTCCATCATTTGTTTGTTGTAATGCTTTTCGCCCTAAGTGGGATGGGTATTCCCAGACGTGGGACCCGTGCTCACTACGCCACTGGAGTCAAGCTATCCTGGCTGATGACGGCTGATAGCCAGAAACCGGTCCTAGGATGCTTGATTCCGGTCCAGGGAAGACATGGCTTGGCAGTTCGGGCTGGACTGTTCCCATGAGGCACAGGGTCAAGACTGATTTGCATATGGCCATGTCTAAACTGGGGTGGTGTAGTGGACAACAGAACGATGGATTTAACCCAGTTCTCTTGACTGGGGGAGAATGTATGCATTGTCAGCATTCCGTCCATCATTTGTTTGTTGTATCGGTTAAAGTCAGGTCCCCATGAGTACCGGTACTCTCTTCGTTCTAGAAAAAGTGCCGGTACTTAAGGGGAGAAATCACAACATCAAAATCATGAGTAAATTCATGGGTACCTCGCATATGTAATAAAATCAAACAGAATCCGTTCGGGAGAGAGAATGCTCTGATGTCAACTCGGCGTGAGCGGAAAGGTGCAGGAACCCAGGTAGGAGAAACAGAGAAAGTGCAACCGGAAATGTACGCGAACCCAGGTGAGTAAAAAAACCAATAAAGGAAAAAAAAGGCTGCAGGTTGGAGAAATAGAAACAGGCATCAAGCAATTAAATAACAACTGGAAAACAATCTGTCATAGTGGAAAAAATGACACAAGTAAGTGACTTGAAGACAGTTAGGTTCTCAAACTAGAATTATATGATACTAAAAAAATAAAGGCATTAAAATAAAATCAAAATGATGAACAAAAAAAATTTCAAACAAATATCAAAAGGGAAATACAGGTATAATGTGGAATATCAGACAACTATATATGGTTAAAAAATGTTTTGTGCAACCTCATAGGTAACAACTAAAGTCCGACAGCAAGATGGCCGCTGTTTGAACGTGGCTGCTGGGAGCCCTCCTATTCAGCCACTCTATTGTTCCAGCCCTCCTTGTCACAGTATGCAGCTGAGGAAGGCGAGCGCTGCTACCAGACAGATGGACCGCTACGGGAGGATTTTTGAGGCAGTATCACTCTGGGTGGTACAGGCTTGTCGTGTTTTGTGCTGTTCTGCTTGGCAGATGGTCTCTTTCTTCGGTGATGCTGCTGCTACCAGTGGCGGTCTCCTACCGGCTTACATTTTCGAAATGCCTTCAGCGAAGGCAGCCAAAGTACTGAAAACCCGCATGCGGACGGGGGCAATTCCCCAAAAACTTCAACAAAGGCAGACCCCGGGTGTTCAGCTAAAGGTCCTGCAGCTCTGGAAACAGAAGGCACTTGGCCTAACTTTTTCAAAAATAAACCCTGCACCAATATGAAGGAGCTAGGGAAGACTTCTAACAAGAAAGCTTCACTGGTGCCAGACCAGCCTTCCCTGGTGTGCCTGGACCAACAAGCTCAGAACAGTGTACCTAGCAGCTCACTATGGGTGAAAAGCTTACCCACGGAGTCACATCTACACCTGACACCCACGCATCTTGAGGTGAACCAATTTTCAATTCCTCGTAAAACAGAGGGTCAGGCGGTAGCAAGGACTCCAGAAGGACCGGGGGTGAGGAAGGGCCACTTTCCACCCAGAATGAAGGTGAACTCCTCAAGGCAGGGGGATAGGTAATGTCCCATATGCCCGGATCTTTTGCTAAGATGGAGGAGCCAGGAGGAGGAATCGGTATTAATCGGGGGCTTGATACAGAAGGCAGAGACAAATCCTTCTCCCTATCAGATATTTCTGACTGATCAGATTCAGACAGTCAGGGTCATATTTCTGACTCTAGCAAGTCAGACTCAAATGGGGGCCAAGGCGAAACTCCGGCTGACACTGCCACAGTTAAGAAGGGCAGGAAACATCACGACAGAGGCAGTAAATAGGATAAGAAGGACCGGGGTCTCCTCTGGGACTATTCTATCTCCCAGTCCTAGAAGGCAACACCGGGATAGGTGGAAACAATGCTGACAAACTGAATTGGTCTCTCTGGAGGCTATGTACCAAAGCATCATGGCCCACAGAGAAGAAATTCACGTTAAGAGCAGGAGAGTACAGACAGCTTGTAGGAAGATGCAGGGGGCCATCCGCAAGCTAGTGACTAGTCAAGGGGAGGGGGAGAGAGAAGTAAGCAGTCGTTGATATGCTTTTTGCTTATTATATGTCATGATGTTTGTGTATATTTAAAAAGGAATGATTTGTCTTTTATGTTGAAGCATAATCTAACTTATTTGATGGAGAGATCTGATACTAAGAATTCTAAATATAATGATGAGGGTAAAATTTGGATTTGCTCACTAAATATTTGTGGCCTCAATGAGTAAAAAGGGGTATGCTGGCCTAGAACCTTCGTTATATGCAGATTGATTTAGCCTGTCTGCAGGAGACCCATATAACATGGAGTACGCAATGGTGGCTGAGGGATCTAGACATTGATGTGTTAGCATGTACCCGGCAGGTAACAACAATTAGAGGGGTTGCAATCCTGGCAAGACATGGTCTGGGGCTTTGGAAGCGAGTCAAGGAAGATAAGTCGGGCGATGGGATATAGTAGAATTTAGGTTAATAACTAATAATGCCCCCATTATGATCTGTTCTATCTATGGGTCTAATCTACATGATCCCGATATTGAACTACTTAAGTGTTGAACTCGCCCTTTAACCGCATCCCCTAATTTACATGGGGATTTTAACATCCACTTAAATAGCGATTTTAATCTTAATGTCGATTTAGCATACCAGGCAGGAAGGTAAGGGTGTTTAAGGACCTGCAAGGCTTGGTGAGGGAACAGGGTCTGGTAGACAGTTGGTATAAGCACAGACCAGCTGATCCAGGATTTACTTTGTATTCGGCCCCTCATAACAAATTAGTTGGGCTGGACTATTTTTTGTCACTGATCAACTGGCCCTAATAATCAAAACAGGGAGCTTTCCAAGGTTCATCTCAGACCATAATTCTCTCATAGCCGAATTCCCACTAACCGGCATTACTAGAGAACTGAGGCCTTGGACCTTTGAAAGAAAACTTCTGGGATATGAGCTATATCGTGAACACATGGCTAAGTAGATTTTTTATTTTTTTTATATTAATAGGGGCTCAGCTTCGGAAACTACAGTCTTGGATACTTTCAAAGCAGGGCTTAGATGGGGGAGACCCTGAATTTCTCCATCGCCTGACAGAAATTTCTGCAGAAGGAGATTGGGAATTGGTTTGAGCAGTTAAAAAACGCTGAGTTAGAACTGACGGAGAAAGTAATTATGGGGCATAACATTGAGGATAGTCGGCAGGCAATTGCGATCATTAAATCTAAAATACATCATCATTTTGGAACTGAGGTGTCAGACAAATATGCACAGTATAGGTCTGAGCTATATGAATTAGGGGAGAATACTGGGCGGGTCTTGGCAAATCATCTCCGACAACAATAGGTGGCCAATCAAATTGGGAAAATCAGAGATCATCTAGATCAAATCAAGACTCCCCAACAGAAGTATTAAATGTATTTAAAAAGTACTACGAACAACTATATACCGAGGGAGTGTCTCCATCATGGGGGAAATGTTTTGAAGATTTTTTTAAGGTCCTTGAAATGGTGGAGGTCACAGATGCACAAAATGAAATTCTTGCTTCCCCGAATACTTGGGAAGAGCTCAAGACTGCCTTCGCTTCCCTAGCTCTTGGCAAGGCTACTGGCCCCAATTGCATTCTCCTAGAATTTTATAGGGTATTTTCTAAATCTCTGTGGAAAGAAATTTTACTAATCTTTCAGTTGGCCAAAAGGGGTCAGGTCCCTAGTTCATGGCAGAAGACAACTATAGTTATGTTTGAGAAAAAAGGGAAACCTGACCTGGCTCCAGCATCATATCGACCTATATCACTTATAAATTGTGATAGTAAGAGCTATTCGAAAATACTTGCAGCCAGGTTAGGTAAGCTCATCATCCCTTTGGTATCACTTCGCCAACACGAGTTCATTCCCGGCAGGGACACGACAGACCATGTCCGTCGTATTATTGCCTTGTTGGACTGGGCTCAGGCCACTGAATCACTGCTGGGGGTAGTCCTGTTGGACGCAGATAAAGCGTTTGACAGGGTATCTTGATGGTATCTGTGGTATTTCTTGCAATGGAAAGCAATATGCAAACAATTTATTCAGGCGATTAAGGCATTATATTGCTCACCGAAAGCTGTAATTCGCATATTTCCTGTATTTATTGAATGAACTTTGTATTTTGTATTTTATCTTTTATCTCTCCATATTCCTGATGTATTTTGCATTACTCAAGAAGAAAATGTCATGACATGTATTACATTTGTTTTTGGAATTTTGCAAATAATACATTTTTTTTAAAAAGGTAACAACTAAAGTCCATTTGTTCATTGAGTCACTTAGGACTGATCGGGTCCAAACGTGATATCCAGTATGTTTTTCTTTAAAGAAGGTACTTGCTGTTGTCTCAACCTTCCTTAATAGGTACCTGTTCTAGGACCATGATTGTAATGCCTATTATTATGTTGTTGCAACTCCCACAGTTGAGTCAAGGTGTAGTACTGTTGTGTACCTGGCTGGTGCGATCCCTGGTTTTGGTGAGTAATTCATTTAAATGTCTTGTTCTCTGGTAAGCAAAAAGGGGTTGATGTTTAAATAAGCCTTTAAATTCAACCTCCGTTTGATGCATTGGCCTCTATTTTAAAATACTGTTTTTAACTTTTTGACTTCTTGCGGAATACAGATTTTGCATCCAGCTTTTTAGCTTTTTCACTTCCTTTCAGTAACTGCAACCTATCTTTGTTTTCAACTCTGTCAATGGCTGCTTGTATAATATGATTCGGGTATCCTCTTTGTTTAAACCTTGTAGCCATCTTTTCCTGAATCTTTTTGTACAACTGTTTACTAGATGAGATATGTTTCAGTAATTGAAAGTAGGATAAATGTTTCTTCAAAGCCATTTGGTGAAAGCTATTGTAATGTAATAGATTATTATGATCAGTAGGTTTAGAGAAAACGTTAGTGACTAATCGCATATCCTGTATTGTAATTTCCACATCCAGAAATGTAAACTTCTCTTTACTCATGTTGAAGGTGAACTCATTTCTTTCATTAAAGGTGTTTAAGGGGTCAATTGCTGTTTTTAAACCTATTTGATCACCCTTCCAAATTAGAAATATATTGTCAATATATCTTCGAAAAATGATCAGGTACTCCAGCCAGGTTTGTTTGGAAAAGGTGTAATCTAGTTCAAAGCGATGCATGAAGAAGTTGGCGTAGGAAGGTGCGGCAACATTTCCCATCGAATATACACCTAAATAGAAACTGAACGAGTTGTACCTCTCTTTTTTTAGGGTATTCTATGTTATTTTCACATAACTCGTGCTAATAAATACATTGCGTGGCTCCCAGCTTTCGCTCATTTGGTAAAGCAACGTGAAATGTACTAAACAAGTCCAGGGTGGCATAAAGATTTGCAACAAATCTAATTTGACCTCATAGGCGATAATGGCATATTTAACATTTAATGAAGATATTTTCTACCATGGCACTAAACATGAACTTTTAATAGTTCTATCCAGGATGATAAATGCAGCAACACCTTTAGACGAGTTACTTTTCTCCCAGGAGAGCAGAGAGGTGTGTTTGTTTGACTGTGTGCGCGCGTTTGGTTTGCACGTGCCGTGTTGTGGGTGTGGGTGAGAGAATTGAGAAAGGGTGAATGAAAAGACCAGCGATGGCTGCAGCATCTTAAGTGAGTTCTGAGCCCTATTCTCTAAGATTGACTCACCTGGACTCTGAACATCGAGTAAGTTTCTGGGTGTTTCTCTGAAACTAGGCAACCATTCTCGGAGAACTGATTGGCGTTTGAGACATTTGCTAGTATTAGTCACACTTCGTTTGATCCCATTGACTTATATACTCAATAAGCGCTGATTTGAACTTCTGTTTCATTTAGCTCCGATTTAACCTCGATGGAGGAATGTCCCATTTCCAGAATTACCCAAATCCGCCAGACTCCATACAAAGTGCGCCTGCACCCAACATTCCTGAATGACAACAGGAGCCAGTAACGTGTATAAATTACGTAGCACTCCGCTTAAAACAACCGTCTTGCCTCCAGGAGAACAAAACACTAGCAGACAGTACTCTGACGTCAAGAAACAACTTATTGACGTGCCACAAGAGGAGTAGCAGATGTCTGTGCAGCCCTCTTGTGCAATAATGTATTTTCTGGCGCTCGTTTTATGCCTGCTAAATGTAGAGCAGGTGTTCCTTTATCTTATGGGGGCATAATCTCCCTTTAATAAGGGGACGCCATTGTCAGTGTAACTGCGCCAAATTACAAGCGCAGGGCGAAAAGGGTTTAGCGGGATATGCTATTTGTGCACCACCTCGAAGGTGGTGCATAGTAATTGCGCACACAAGGGCACCAACTACTCAGACGCTGCACCTGTTTGTGCTTTCCTAAATTCCCTACAAAGGCAAATACAGTCTCATAATGTATATCTTTAAAATATTCTGATACGCTCTACGTACACCGGTAGCCTGTACCGGCAGATGAAGGGACGCACACGCAATCACGCACGCACAAAGACACCGAGTCCTACATCCTTTTCCTTGCCTCCACCCACACTAACCAGACGCAAACAAATTTATCCAGGGCCAAAACACACACATAAACCACTAATAACTCAATGTACACCTTTTTTAGATAGATACCATGACTGTCCACAAACAAGTAATGGTCTGCTAAGTAACATCATATATCCACCCAGGAGTGATATAGTGGATGTTTGTAGGATGTACTAGTTAAATTGTGTGTTATTTGTGTGTTTGTGGAAGGTCATGGTATCTAAAAAAAGGTGTACATTGAGTTATTAGGGATATATGATGTTATTTAGCTGACCATTACTTCGCAAGTTTTTACTACAATGTTTTTACATCGCAAATACCATTACTACACAAGATTTAACTGCGCATGGTTTTAGTCGCAAATACATTTAAAAGTACTAAATATGCATTTACTTCGCAGTATATTACCAACTATACAACTTCTACTCTTTTTTGACTCTTTTACCTTTACCCTCATACACTACATTACCCTACACTACCCAAACACCACTACACTACCCTAAAACACTACCCTATACTACACAAACGCCACAACACTACCCTAAACCCAAATACACCACTCTACACTACATAAACACAACCCTACAACGTAAAAGACAACCCCCTGCATGACCACTACCATAAACCCAAATACACTACTCTACACTTCATAAACACAACCCTTAACCCCTTCAGCGCTGCGCGGATTCCCCCGCGGTGCTGAAGGGTTCTAGCGCGGGCGGGGCCATGACGGAACGGTTCCGTCATGAGCACAGCTCAACCGATGCTCATGACGGAACCGTTCCGTCATGAGCATCGAAGGGGTTAAACCCAAAAGACAAGGCCCTGCAACACAACACTACCCTAAACCCAAATACACCACTCTACACTACATGAACACCACCCTACAACCTAAAAGACAACCCCCTGCACGACCACTACCCTAAACCCAAATACACTACTCTACACTACATAAAAACAACCCTAAAACCTAAAAGACAACCCCCTGCACGACCACTACCCTAAACCCAAATACACTACTGTACAATACATAAACACAACCCTAAAACCTAAGACAACCCCCTGCACGACCACTACCCTAAACCCAAATAACTACTCTGCACTACATAAACACAACCCTAAAACCTAAAAGACACCCCCCTGCACGACCCCAAAAACTACACTGCCCCACTTACCTTTCTCTCCACGTGGTCCCCCGCTTCACCGTGCTTCCTGTCTTCTCCTGCTTCAGGCGTCGTCAGAGCTACACGTCGTTGTTTGGAAAGTGAAGCGCCTCCTTTTCCAAACAATGACAATTGACAATTGAAAATTGACTTTGCTAAGTAACGGTATATGCGAAGTAGAAGCATGCAAACTTAAAGCATGTAAAGTAAAAGATTCTGCTAAGTAAAAAATGCATAGTAATGGTAAGACCCTGTTTAGCACCCTGATTGGAAAATCAAAGGAATCATAAAAAGCAACTTTTTTCACGTCAAAGGCCGTTGAGATCAGTTTCCGGCCGGAACAACATTTTGAATAAGAAGTATTCGCATGTCAGCATATCACTTTGGGCAGTATTCACAAGTTGGTGTTTTAAGAACACGTTTTATTTTTAAGTTGATTGATGTATTGACACAAAAAAAGGGGGAATGGGCAATGTATTCTAAGTTTTTTATCATAGATGTTTGATTCAGACACAGGTTGGACCATAATGCGTATCTCACGGTAGAGGGATTGTGGGTGTTGTAGTTGGGTAGTTGGGAGGGTTTGAGGGTGGAGCGTAGGATGGAGTTATAAGGATTGTTTACAGCTGGGGAATGTTACGTGTGATGTTAGAAGCAGTTGCGTGGGGCGAGTCGAACTCGGATTTGACGATGTTCGTGTAGAAAGAAGGAAGTTACATTTTGGCAGGATTGCTGCAGGTGGGAACTGGGGACAAAAACCTTCGTAAATTCGGTCAGTTGTAAATTGGGGAGGATGTTTAGAAGTAGAATTTGTGATTCATGATTTATATTCCGTTGTATTAGTGAAATGATGGTAATGTTGCACTTTACATTTATATTTATGTTTTTGGCTATGGGGCATTGGTGAATGGGTGGTGGTTGATAAATGAAGGGTAGAAGGTGATTGCTACAAAACACATAAACAGAAGGGAATTTTTGGCGACATTGAAATGTTTTGTTTGAAGGCAAGAAGTTCTAATAGGAGGGTGTGTTAATTTATTGTTGCCATATAAGAACTAGTTTTGTTGGGCTGACATTTATGTATTAACTATTGCAGATACCCCTGATGAAGATCAATTATGATCGAAATGCATTGGGTGAACTGAAATGTAAATGGAGGATTCGAGCTTCTTAAACGTGCCTGTGATTAGGCCCGGATGGGCAATTCCAGAGCAAGCAAGAATGCCTGAAATTATGGAACCTCGTACCTTTGACGTGATAGATTACTATTGAAAAATGAATAAACTGGTTGAACTTTTGAATACTTCTGAGTACGTGTATAATGTTGATCACAAATGTACAAAAGGCTGTGCAACTCTTAGGTGATCTGCACAGCGCGCGTCACACCTTTCCTGAGAAGTCATAGTAGTGGCCGTGAAGTAATGGTAGATTACCCTCCTAGGTAGCTTATAAAGAACATTCACTATCGCTGCATCCGTGTAGGTAGGTCACTCTTCTGTGCTCTCAGAGCGATTGTTCAAAATATAATTTAAAATGGCTGACTGGATTCAGTGCATGCCCCAGTGTCATTTGCCTGTCTCTCAGTGAACCTTTACTCTGAGTGCCCGTATCAAGGGCACCCCTTCACGTCCCTCTCTTGTCATTCTGGGGTAGGTTCTTAAGAGCAGTACTCTGCGCCCTTTCCTGTGCATTCCTATGTGTTAAGGCGCGCCAATTCTGGATCGAGACAGATCATTTAGCAGTATTAATATATTCATAAACCAAATTCCATTCATGGCCATCTATCTGAAGATATGTGTATAGGTATATGACTGTATATGGTATTTCTTTAGTGCAAACCTATCCAAAAGGCAGAGGAGTGGTGTACAAGGTTAAAGGCGATGTTAAAGTCGGTGAGTAATTGGAAAGAAAGCTGACTTCTGGACTGTCATTGAATGTGAAGCAGTGTTCTTTAATGAGGTGAGTCTTCAGTAAATAAAGCTTCTGCCATGTATGTTTATCCCATGCCTGCTCTGTGCTACTCCATGGTCCCTCTTTGATAGATTCATTGATAGGCTGTGTAAGGGCAATACGTGCCTTGGTGCAGCCAACTAGGATAAGAGCACAAAAGTGATCAGTTATGCAGTACACCAAAACACTGTCCACACGGCACACCCCTGGTGTGTAGCGTGCTACAAGTTTGCTAATGCACTTTGATGCCTCAATGGGGTATGAACCTAATAAATGAAGCTACAGTACACACACTTCATTCTCATAACACACATTAAATCACACACATGTATACACACACCCGTAACATAACATACCTATTATTATGAGGATGTGTCATTGACAGCAATAAAGTGTGCAATTACTATTCTAACTCCACGCTCTTTGATAGTAGGTTAAGTTATAAAGCGGACTGAGGCAAATCTAACTGGGCTTTTACTTTTTTGATACACTCACTCGAAAGTTCCTAAACAGACCACGGGGACGTGTACTCACAACGTCCTTGTCCTCACAAAGATAGAGTTTGTCTGGTTCTGACAAGGTCAACCCACACTATGAGGACCGAGCCGGTCCCCACAGCATGGGTTATACATGCCCACACACACTTTGTGTGGTCCAGAGCACATAAACTGTGACCACGTTCAATTCAAGAAATAACGGGTGCTGGGGCACAAAAATACTACTCCTTCTACACAAGCCCAGCAAGCACTGAAAACAAGATAACCAGTGTAGCCACAACAGCGTTGACGGAAAGTAAAACAGGAGGAACGCTGGCTAGTTGCTATCTATATAGGCTCCAGCCTGAGAGTGAGGGGAAGCAGTGTGCAGCATTTCTATCCTTTTTAGGCCTCGCCTAGCGATGCTGCGCATGCGCTGCATGCTTTGGCGAGATCTATTTTGTTGATTTAGCTTCCGAAGGGGGACAGGAGATGTGCACGTGTACCGCTCGCGGTGTGCAGGAGATGTGCACGCATATGGTGTGCGAGCACGGCACGCTTCCACTTGTTTTTTGTTGCATTGGCTTGCCGAGTCCCACGGCCGTCTCTTTTAATTACAGCATCAGTAACTAACTTCCATCCTGTAAAAGAGCTGTGATAAGAGGAAAGAACACAATTTGCTCAGGATCACTCTGTCTCGGTACAGAAGCTGTGCTTTAGTTATTTTACTTCACTCTTTCTGATGCCACCAAACCTCATTCTTTTGGGTCAATTTAAGCTTGTCTTTCTCTAGAAACTTTTCTGTATAATTAAAGCACATTAGACTAAATGTATTTTACACGATGTAGATTTCGTACATGCCTTTAGTATTTGTCAGGAAATCGGGTGGAGGAGAGTGAGTAATTCGCTCCAGCTTTGTTTTTGATGGCAGCAATGGAACAAGTGTGTGCTTGTGTGATTTTACTATCATAAAGATGAAAACATGGTGTCAGCTAGTGCTATCTCCTCGTGATGCTTTAGCAATAAATACCTCACGTTGTGCGCCCATCCCAGCACCGGTTTTTCCGGTTTTTCCAGAACAAGAAAGGGAAGTGTAAAGAGTGCTCTGTGCTCGCCCTGCCTCGTACTCTACTTCCGGTCGCAACCAGGCTCTCTTGTGAGGTAACCTTTTGTGGGGCGGGAAGAGGCTATGTGCGTACAGGGCCAGCCTGTTAGGCTATTCATATGCAAATTCGGCGGGGATAACCGGGTAAAGACAGAGGTCCCTGAACCTGATGTAAAACGGTTCATTATTTTTCAAACAAAATGCTTCCAGCCAGACTGCATAAGAAAAAAATTACCTATACCTCTAGTGACTTCAACACTTATTCATATGAAGTAAGATAAACGAAAATTAATACGTTTACCTAAGCAGTAATTTCTGCCTTTTATTTATTTTTTTATTTTTTAATTAATATCTTTGATCACAAAAAGAACACATAATGAACTACACGAAATACCACATTAGTACTTACACAATGAAAGTGAACAACGTGAAAAATGTGTTTTGACATACAATTACAAATAAACTCATAATAATCAAACATTGAAGCAACCAAATGAAATGTCACAAAGAACAATCATTATATACACAATCCGAAATACAAAGTTGTCATACAAATTGATGAATTAGACAACTAACACCCTTATATTTGGAATAAATCAAATCCTCTGAAATATCAGGGACACAAGGGGGTATATTTGCAATATTTAACCAAGGAGTTGAGTTCCTTTGTCTGCCGACGCGTTTCGAGTGCCGGTTAAATCAATTGCCGCACTCTCATCAGGGCTGGATTAGTCTTTCTCACGAACAGACTGATTGTGACAAAAAGGGGGGGGGGGGGGGGGGGTTGGCGAAAAAACAGAGTTTAAGTTTTTATTAAAAAAGGCGCTTCCCAAAGCCCTAATTCTTTCTCTATCTGCACAAGTTGGTGGTCACATACCTGCATTATGCCGATTAAATGTAACCATCAGCAATATGTAACAAGCAGTGGTTGCCAATCTGCAATAAAATACATTATGAATAATTTAGCTCATGGGGTGCAATTGTTTTGTCTGATAGCTATGTCTGGGGACAAGGAGGGAAAAAAAGGTTACCTGGTTTTCAATATTGCGTGGCCAAGACGATTTATTAACAGTAGACAGCAATTGCAGATCTTTACTTCTGCAAGAGAAATAATACATGCAGTTTCGCAGTGTCTGTTTAAATGAGTTTAAAACGTGACAACTGAGCACAAATTATTTACTCACTCAGGGAGAGGGGCCCAAAGGCGTGGCCCCACAGAGGAAGTGTTGGAACAAATGACGGTGCTTCACTCTCTTTAAAAATAGTTTGTGGCTGCAGGGGCAAAAAAATGTAAGGGTTTGTAAAAATCGTTTTTGGCTGAAAGCACTTGGATTCAAGTGCAAGCTATGTTTTGCTCACCTAATAAAGCTTCAGGCTCGAGGTTTCAAGTGGGGATTTGTCTCCATTATTGCTAGCTGCTCGCCGAGCTGATTGACACATCATGTGATGGTGCATCAGTGTCACATGATGCGTTTCTGACCAATCACAGGAGGGGATGAGCTAATTGCATTTGCAATGACTTCTGGGAGATGTAGTTTATTGAAGTCATGTGTCTCAATTCATTTGCCCAAAGTCAAACTTTTCAATATCACTGGTCGGTTGTATTTTCCAACATCTCGATATTGATCCCATTTTTACTTTATTAGAGAGATACAGGTCCTGAAGCTGACAGCAGCGCCATATACTTGATTACAGCTCATGAGCCATCTAAGCTCTGTTTAGCTCGCTCATGCAGTTGAGGCCCTTGGTTGATGCTATCGAATTTCATAATTAAATATGCCTCTTTCCGCAGTAGAGCGGTCTCAATACATGTAGATTTTGAGTCAATCCATGCAAGAACTGTCCAACGCAGTTCATTTTCGCTGTGTTCAACAGCTAGAAAGTGTTCTACCATAGGCGCTGTCAGGACTTTTCTCCTAATTCGAGATTTGTGCTGTATAATTCTCACATTAACCTGTTGGCTTGTCTTTCCGATATATATTTTATTGCAAGAGCATACCACTGCATAAATGACGTTCTTAGTCTTACAATTTGTAAAACTTTCATGTCTCCATTTTACTCCATTGTGTTCAAATAGACTTCCTTCTATAGTAGCTGGGCAGGCCACACAATTCCCACACTTGTGGTGCCCACAAATGGGTTTTAAATTCCACTTGGCGATCAAATCACTCTTTGGTTTAGGGATGTAACTGTCTGCTCTTACTATCTGCTGGCCAATGCTGGGATTCTTGCGCATGGAGAAAATGGGTTTAGCTAAGGGATGTTCCAAACTTTCAAGCAAATGCCAATTCCTTAAGATGATTTGTCTGAATTTATTGGTATGGGCCCCATATGTTGTAACACATACGAGTTTGTCCATTTCTGTCTTTTCCTTTTTCTGTAACAAATTTTCCCTAGGAGTGAACCTTGCTCTTTTTTTGGAATGCTTAAGGAGTTTCTTAGGGTAACCCCTCTTTTCCATTTCCTTACAGAATGACATTGCGTGGTCCTCAAACTCTGCCAGATCTGTACAATTTCTCCTAATCCGCAACAGCTACCCATAAGGGAGGTTCTCCTTTAGGCACTGTTGATGCGAACTTGTGTAGTGAAGTATAGTATTCCCGTCTGTCTCTTTTTCATAAAGGCTAGTTGTCAATTTTTGATTATGGGGACATACTGCAACATCAAGGAAAGTCATCCTTGTTTTGCTAGACTCGATGGAAAATTTGATATCATTGTGCCTTGAATTCAACCAGTCATAAAAATGATTCAACTCGGTCTGGCTCCCCTGCCACAGGAGCCAGACGTCGTCAATATACCTCAGCCATTGGTGCATGTTGTTTTTAAATGGATTGTTGTTGTGTATAAATCTCTCTTCGTACTGGGCCATATACAGAACCGCCATTTCCGGCGCATAGGGACAACCCATAGCTATGCCCTTAATCTGTATAAAAAAATCATCCTCAAACTTAAAATAATTGTTTCGAAGGGATATTTCCAATGTCATGATAAATGATGTGGGTACCCTGTGTGGTCTCTCCCTCAAGTCCAAGTAAAGTTCCATCACTTGGAGTGCCTCATCTTGGGGGATGTGGGTATACAGGGATGTGACATCTAATGTCACCATCATCTGTATGCCATCATCAAATGTTGTTCCCTCCACTTTTGTGATAAAGTCTGTTGTGTCTCTGAGATAAGATTTGACACTGGGCAAGAATGGTTTAAGAAAAAAGTCGATATATTTAGAGACTGGCTCCAGAACAGAGTCACAGCCTGAAACTATCGGTCTGCCTGGGGGCGTTTGGCTATTTTTATGTATTTTCGGAAGAAAATACAGTACCGGGATTCTTGGTTGTTTTTTATTCAAAAATTGGAATTCTTTTGGACCCAGGAATCCTTCATCTAAACCATTTTTAGTTATTTGTGCAATTTTGCCCTGTATTTCACGAGTGGGGTCTTCTCTCATCCGTCTGTACCACTCGTGATTCTTAACATGAAGTTTACCCTCATTTAGATACATAGTGCGGGGCCGGATCACCACTGCCCCGCCCTTATCCGCCTGCTTGATCACAATCAAGGGGTCTGCTTTTAGGTCACGAATAGCTGTTAATTGGCCTCTGCTAATATTGTTCTGTACAAAGCCCTTAGTTTTTTCCAATTTAGAGATAGAGGATAACACTACTTGCTCAAAGGCATAGATTTGTTTTGGTATATTCTGAGTGGGAGTGAAGTTAGATTTCACTCTTAGGCCAGTCGTCTCTTGACTTGATGTCGGTTCAGTCCCGGCAAAATAGGATTTTAACCGAATCTTACGGCAAAAATCCAAAGCCTCTAGTTTTAACTTTGTAAAGTCGGTATGTCTCTTGGGGACAAACTTTAACCCTAGAGACAGAATCATTTCTTCGTCTTTTGTGAGTTGTTTGTTTGACAGGTTTACAATAGTTGAGTTGTCTAATTTTTGTAGTACGTGCTGCGTGTTCGCATCTCCCAGGGCTGTTTGAATCGGACCCTTGACCCTCCGCCCCTGGCTAAAAAAGGCTTGTTGGAAGGCCCTTGTTTAGTAAAATTACCAGGCCTTGAATTGGGTGAAGAGTCAGAGGATGAGGTCTGATAAACTGACTCGTCTACATAAAAAACATATAAGAACCGAACTCCACGGCATTGGCCAGCAGAGTGTAAGAGTAGACAGTTACATCCCTATACCAAAGAGTGATTTGATCGCCAAGTGGAATTTAAAACCCATTTGTGGGCACCACAAGTGTGGGAATTGTGTGGCCTGCCCAGCTACTATAGAAGGAAGTCTATTTGAACACAATGGAGTAAAATGGAGACATGAAAGTTTTACAAATTGTAAGACTAAGAACGTCATTTATGCAGTGGTATGCTCTTGCAATAAAATATATATCGGAAAGACAAGCCAACAGGTTAATGTGAGAATTATACAGCACAAATCTCGAATCAGGAGAAATGTCCTGACAGCGCCTATGGTAGAACACTTTCTAGCTGTTGAACACAGCGAAAATGAACTGCGTTGGACAGTTCTTGCATGGATTGACTCAAAATCTACATGTATTGAGACCACTCTACTGCGGAAAGAGGCATATTTAATTATGAAATTCGATAGCATCAACCAGGGCCTCAACTGCATGAGCGAGCTAAACAGAGCTTAGATGGCTCATGAGCTGTAATCAAGTATATGGCGCTGCTGTCAGCTTCAGGACCTGTATCTCTCTAATAAAGTAAAAATGGGATCAATATCGAGATGTTGGAAAACACAACCGACCTGTGATATTGAAAAGTTTGACTTTGGGCAAATGAATTGAGACACATGACTTCAATAAACTACATCTCCCAGAAGTCATTGCAAATGCAATTAGATCATCCCCTCCTGTGATTGGTCAGAAACGCATCATGTGACACTGATGCACCATCACATGATGTGTCAATCAGCTCGGCGAGCTGCTAGCAATAATGGAGACAAATCCCCACTTGAAACCTCGAGCACAAGCTTTATTAGGTGAGCAAAACATAGCTTGCACTTGAATCCAAGTGCTTTCAGCCAAAAACGATTTTTACAAACCCTTACGTTTTTTTGCCCCTGCAGCCACAAACTATTTTTAAAGAGAGTGAAGGACCGTAATTTGTTACAACACTTCCTCTGTGGGGCCACGCCTTTGGGCCCCTCTCCCTGAGTGAGTAAATAATTTGTGCTCAGTTGTCACTTTTTAAACTCATTTAAACAGACACCGCGAAACTGCATGTATTATTTCTCTTGCAGAAGTAAAGATCTGCAATTGCTGTCTACTGTTTATAAATCGTCTTGGCCACGCAATATTGAAAACCAGGTAACCTTTTTTTCCCTCCTTGTCCCCAGACATAGCTATCAGACAAAAGAATTACACCCCATGAGCTAAATTATTCATAATGTATTTTATTGCAGATTGGCAACCACTGCTTGTTACATATTGCTGATGGTTACATTTAATCGGCATAATGCAGGTATGTGACCACCAACTTGTGCAGATAGAGAAAGAATTAGGGCTTTGGGAAGCACGTTTTTTAATAAAAACTTAAACTCTGTTTTTTCCCCAACCCCCCCCCCCCCTTTTTGTCACAATCAGTCTGTTCGTGAGAAAGACTAATCCAGCCCTGATGAGAGTGCGGCAATTGATTTAACCGGCACTCGAAACGCGTCGGCAGACAAAGGAACTCAACCCCTTGGTTAAATATTGCAAATATACCCCCTTGTGTCCCTGATATTTCAGAGGATTTGATTTATTCCAAATATAAGGGTGTTAGTTGTCTAATTCATCAATTTGTATGACAACTTTGTATTTCGGAATGTGTATATAATGATTGTTCTTTGTGACATTTCATTTGGTTGCTTCAATGTTTGATTATTATGAGTTTATTTGTAATTGTATGTCAAAACACATTTTTCACGTTGTTCACTTTCATTGTGTGAGTACTAATGTGGTATTTCGTGTAGTTCATTATGTGTTCTTTTTGTGATCAAAGATATTAATTAAAAAATAAAAAAATAAATAAAAGGCAGAAATTACTGCTTAGGTAAACATATTAATTTTCGTTTATCTTACTTCATATGAATAAGTGTTGAAGTCACTAGAGGTATAGGTAATTTTTTTCTTATGTAGTATAACTGGCCCTACCTACCCTCTAATCCTTTGGGCCAAACCCCTCCTTTTTTGATAATATCCAGCCAGACTGCAGCCTTTGCTTCTCTGATTCTGGCGGGAACGGCACTGCCGGCGCAGGTATTCATTGTCATTCGACACAATCAGTGACAGGCCGCGAGGAGGAGGCCATCATGCGCGCTTGTGCTACATTACCACATTCAGAAATATGACTGCTAATGGGTTCAGCGGAGTTAGTTACTGGAGGAGCCAGTCAAAAAGAAAAACAAGCTTTTGTAATGCACTAGGTCTCGCATTTGCGAGAGTTTAAGCTATTGGCATTGTAAATAACAATGCCTTTTATTTATGTTTTTAAAATCAACACATAAATAAAGACAAAGCCATTTACAATGGCAATAGCTAAAACTTGCGTAAATGTGAGACCTATTGCATTGCAAATGCTTTTTCCTTTCTTGTGAAGTGGACTTCACCCCACTAGTAGTGAAAGGGACGAATCTAAGGGGATGTGGGGTTAATGATGGTTTATACTGTCCTGTTATTACATACTGTCCCTCCTACCTTGCCCTGTCTCTGTATATTACTCACCCGCATCATACTCATCTATGTACCATTACTGTATCTTTTGCATCCTACATGTGAACAGAGGGTTTGGGTAAAATCGATTGCATTAGCAGTGGTAAACTCAGAAATGAATACTTCAAATTGAATCACTGATATAAAAGTCCCGAAGGCAAGTGAGGCTTGGAGTCAAGATGCTACAGACTGCTTCCACGCCTCCCTAATAAGCAACTGTGTATGTGCGTGCGGTTGGGTTGTATGACGTTACAACGCATGTCATTACAATGCATGCCGTTACAAAGCATACCTTTACCGCGACTTGCTGTCGGGGGTGCGCTGGAAGTTGGAATAGTATAATTTACTATTCCAACTCCAGTGTGTGCAACAGTAGGAAAGGTGTTGGAGTTAACTCCAACACCTTCTACCCCTGCAACAAGCCTTTTGCGTTGTAACGACATGCGTTGTAATGGCATGCATTGTAATGCTTCCGTTGTAAAGGCTGTTTACTGTGCGGTTGTTCTGTAGTAAGTGCCTGCATTTTTGGATGCCCTCTCTTTGCACCAGTCTGTCATTTTCCACACATATCTACTGCAGTGTAGAGACTCGGTGACTCCTGAGACGAGGTTGATAGGAGGCATTTTCCTTGTTCTTAAGGCACACAAAAAACCCATTAAGCACTCTATTGTACATTTATTATTGCCATCTGCAGCATCCTTTTATTGGCATGTTAGATAAGAGATGCGAAGACCAATTTAGAACATAGTAATTCAGCCCTGGCTTATAAATATTTATAAATTTAAAAAGGGTATAGCCTATTTGTCCATATTTTTATTGTGCCTTTGTGGCAAACTTGTGGCTGTGTGAATGTTTGTACACTAATGCAGTCGCTTTTTAGTGCTTATTGAAGATAAACATTACTCTGCCCTGTTGAGGTTTAATTACTTGACATCAGTTAAGCATTATTTTTCTAGCAGCATTATTGCTGGATTTCACATAACAGTAGAACTTTACACGAGAGTGGTCAGTTGACAGCAGAGTGGTCAGTAGACAGCCCTCTCTCTGACACAGAGAAAATGGTCTGGTCGCACTAGAGATTCAAGAAACATGTTATGCATTATGTGACATTACTAGGGCAGGCACAGTAATTCACTGTCTCCCATGAGAGCACACTAGCGCAAAAACTCTCAATGCATCCAGCGGCGCTAGTGGGTCTCCAACCAGTAGCTCGTGAGCTACTGTAGCTCTCTGCTACCTATGAGTAGCTCACCTGTGTGCAGCCCAGCTTCTTAAATTAGAAAGTTTTTGCTTAGTTGAATTATTATACATATATAAAAATTGAAATTATACAGCACTAATAATTTTATTAGCTGTCAATGTGTTTCAATGAACATACGTAGCCCTCAGTACAGAAAAGATTGGAGACCCCTAAAAGCTGATCAGCTGCCCCTGCGGAAGCGGTGGTATAGAGGTAGCCTAGCAGTTGACAGACAGTTCAGCAGCTTCTAGTGCCTAATGTAGCATTATCGCCCATGCAAAAAGTATTCTTTCAACAGTTTTCCATCCTCAGATTGCATGCTATCTCAACAAGCCTCTTCTAAATTCTAAAATTCTGCTTAAAAACACCCACCCTGTCCACTTGTTGCTTTCACTTGTTTTTTGTTTGTGCAAAATGTATTTTTTTTATTCTTGAGAGAGACAGTATCAATATAGAAGTATACATTCAAAAATATCAATTAATGCAATAGAATAGCAATTAGACAAGAAGCCGCATGGTTAAATATCCTCTTTTTTTTAAAAAAATTTTTTTTAGTACTCATACGAAGATAACATGCTCCAAGAAAAAGAAACAAGAGAAAAGAGTCTCTAACCCAAATTGAAGTCTGAAGGAATACTCCTGTAATTATCAATTTGAGGACACCCCTCAAGGCGAGGAGGATACAATGTAACTTCCAAAAACCGAACCTTCAGCTCCTTATATGGGTTTTCGCCTTTGTCTTGAGTCTACATTGGCCCCCGATAACACGTTGCCCATAGGGAAAGGCCTTCTCAGCTCATACGCCTGGGCTTTACCTTGGACATGCTAAATAATCATAGGACCCGAAAGAGAGCAAAAAAATAAAAAAAAATAAAGGGGAAAACAACAAGATATTTTAATTTCTAAACATTTTGATTTCTTTTACCTGTCATATGGCCTCTCCCCCTTCCTTTTCCCTTTATGTATAACTACTCCCTGACTGAGCCCAAATTTCCCATATTTCCCAATATCTAGCTTTTTTCTTATGGATCCCTACTTGATCTAGCATAGCTATCCTTTGGATGGAATGTACCCATTCTGCTTCCGTACGGGAGGATGGCAATATCCACTTGATACATATTTCCCTCCGGGCTAAAAGGATCAAAACAAAAAATAGCGCTTTATGGTTTCTAGTTAGAATTCGATCTTCAATTTCACTAGGAAGTAACCCAAAAAGAACCGAAACTATTGTTAGCTTTATTTCTAAACCCATAATATAAGAAAGAGTCTTACCAATTTTATACCAGAAGGGAGTTAACACCGGGCAACTCCAAAACATATGTACCTCGTTGGCCATTTCATCTCCACATTTGGAGCACTTCTTAATGTCTCGACTTCCCATCTTTGAAATTTTCTGGGGAGTCCAATATGCCTTGTGCGCTGTAAAGATGTGATTCTTTTTTAAAGAAGCAGCATTTACATAGGACCAAAGATAGAACATAGATACTTGCCCGATGTTTTCAAGGTCTTCATCCGGAAGGTCTTTTTTCCAAATTTGCATAAATGCAGCCTGGTCCTCCTCTCCACCTTGGGCAAGTAGCCAGTACCAGGCAGCCACTTCTTTTTCTTTGCCACTACGAGTACATATCTTATGCGCCAAATTTGAGTTCCCTTTCACGTCCTTCTCGGCAGATCTAATCCAACTTGTCAGCTGATAAAATTTAAACTTAGAAATCGAACCTCCAGTTAAAGATAATAGATGAGGCCAGGAAATTAATTCAGCTTCATGTAGAATTTGCCCCCAGGTGTTGATCCCAGATCTTCTTAACGGGGCTGCCAAGCTGTCCATTAAGCATTCCGGAGTGCCAGGGGAGTCCCAAATTGGCGCGGATTCGTTGTAGTATGGGATTTTTAGCAATCGTCTTACTTGTGTCCAAATTTTTATTGCCGCACTCAGTATCTTGAGTTTTACGTTTTTGAAAAATTTGGGGTTCCCAAATTTAAAAAGAAACTTCCCAGCTTGTTTAGAGAAATCTTTTGTGAGGGCATTGAAGAGAGGAGAGAACATACAGTCCTCTAACATTAATTGACGAAAGTTTTTTAATTGAAATGCACACATGTACAAATAAAGATCAGGGCTTGCAATTCCTCCGTATTCCTTTTTTTTCCTAAGCTTATTTCGTGCAATCCTCGGACATTTATTAGCCCATATAAACCTTGAGAGGAGCCCCTGTACTTTCCCAAACCACATTTTTGGGAACTCTAGAGGGATAGCATTGAACAGAAAAGTGAATTTTGGAATAATGGACATTTTCACAATGTTAGATTTACCCAAAAAAGAGAGAGAAAGCACTCCCCATGATTGTAACTGGGAGGCTATTTCTTTAGTTGTTTTGTCAAAATTAACTTGCGCTATTTTGTTGATATCTTGCACAATCTGGATTCCTAAATATCTTATCTCCTTCTTTTCATAGGGGCTCTCAAAGTCCATATGCCACTTCATAAGTTCTGTTTTTTGTTGATTGAGAAGATAGCCCGAGACCTTTCCAAAGTTCTCTATTTCCTGCCATATCCCCACATATGATTTTTCCAGATTTCCAGTGAATATAACTAAGTTGTCCGCATAAAGGCCTATTCTTTTTTCCCACCCATTGCAATTAAAGGGGATTATGTTCTGGGATGATCTTAGATTGTGTGCTAACGGTTCAATATACATATTAAAGAGTATCGGTGACAGGGGACAACCCTGTCTCGTTCCTCTCCCAATATGTATTGCTCTAGTTAAATTCCCATTAATCAATATTTTAGCTGAAGGGTTCTTATATAATGCCTTTATTGCTGATATGCATCTATCCCCGAGATCAAAGCATTGTAGAGTTTTAAATAGAAATGACCAAGCGACCCGGTCGAAAGCCTTGGCGTCATCGAATGTCATAACCGCCAAGGGAATCTTATATGTCTGCGCCAGGTCGATTGCCCCAATAAGGTCGTGAGTTAAATCGCTCAACTGCCTCCCTTTCATGAAACCCTTTTGGTCCTGATGGATGAGTGGATCTATCACTTTATTTAATCTTTTTGTGATAATCTGTGAATAGATGTTGTGATCACAGTTTAAAAGTGATATTGGGCGGTATGATTCGCACTCACGTGGGTTTTTATTCGGTTTTAAAAGGACTATGATTGTTGCTTCATCCCATGAAGAGAGAGTGTTATCTCCATTTAAAAAAGATGCATTAAATAACTGAAGGAGGACCGGGGCTAATTCATCTCTAAGTGTATTATAGATCTCATTGGGGATAGAGTCGGGGCCAGCAGCCTTTCCTTTTTTTAGGGAATTTATTACTTGGTTTAGCTCATCTAATGAAATTGGCGGCAGCCGGTTAGAGGCAGTCGCAGGCTCGCGTCTCTCGGCAACATGCGGAATCGCTGAAGGAGCTCGGAACGGCTATAAATCGGGAAGGCAGCAAGGATCATTTAAATGGGCATCTTTTTCCATTTTTGCAACCTTTGCAACCTTTAGGGGCTCGACGAGCAAGTGAAATCGTCTTGATCCGGGAGTTGCAGTACTTCGGCGTTTAGGTGCAAGGGAGTTTTGGAGGCGGCTAAAAAAAAAAAAACCCTTGACGTAATCGGCTGGCGTCTTTCTGTCCCTCGGTACCAATGTGCGGCGCTTAGTGCCTGATACAAGGCAGAGGCAGTGGAGGGGGTGCTGGAGGTTCGTGGAGGGCGATGGTATGAAGCCGCCGCTGGTCTCGCGGTGAGGAGAGGGGTCGCGGCAAGAGTTGGGACTAGATCGCCGAGGCTGTTTGTGGAGCCCTCTAGCCCCTCGTATCGGGGGAACAATGTCACCCTCGAGCTTCTACAGGATTTCTCAGTCACAATTACGCCGAGGGAAAAAAAAAGGCAGAAGGAGGCTGAATTCAACATATGGCGAACTTCAATGACTCCAGTAAGGAGAAGGGGGAGAGACTGGGGGTCCAAACTCCACTTTGATAGGGAAACAGGGGTGCAAGCAAATCAGAGTCCACAGCTAGATAGCAATAAAACTAAACCTAACAGGTATACCCTCAGAAGTAGAGAGATTTGGGGGAGGAGGAGAGCTTCCCCTGATCTAGACCCCGCAGCTCCCATGAACACGGTTACATTAGATAAAAGGCAAAGCGCCAAAACAGATAGAACTACCAAGAAAGTAATAACCCCATCTTCTAGCACGGCTGACAAGAAAGAAAGGAAAGAAAGGAAAAATCCAGGCAAAGCAAAAGCAAATAGAGTAACCCCCTCGTTAAGATTGTTTTTTAAAGCCCAGACTGCGCAACTCGTTGTCGGGGGCAAGACAGATCAACCAGAGACCGATATAGCTTTAAGAAAAGGAGAAGCTAAATTTCCTACAGCTGAAGGCTCCACTTCACAGAACCCCCAAAAAATTAATGAAAACAATAAGGAAAGAATGGAGCCATTGGTTCTTGAAAACAGATATGAGCTTTTAGAGCTGGAGAACAGCGCTACTACAGATGCGCCTCCTTCCATGCCACCCTCCATGCCGCCCAATCAGGATCACCTTAACCCTGGGGGAGAGGAGAGAGTCCCCCCGGTCGAGTTAAACTCTATAAACGGTACAGATGCACCAAATGTAGGAGCGGTGCCCTCCCTTACAGAAGGATTATTAACAACTTTACTCACGGAAATCAGAGAAAAATGTGCGGTTTCAGAAAACAATCAACTAAAAATTCAAGCAGTCTGTGAGAATTTTGAAATTAAACTGAACGCAATCTCTGATAGGGTGGGAGCTGTGGAGGGAGCAGTGGACAATTTATCAAAACAAGTTGAGAAAAACACTTACGAGATCCAAGCATTAAGAGGAGAAGACAGAGCTCTAAAAGAAAAACTAGAAGTTTTAGAAAATGCCGCAAGAAGGAACAATATTCGCCTCTTAAATGTCCCGGAAGACGTAGAAGGTAGCGACATAAAAGCATTTCTTATCAACACCCTATGCGACATTCATCCCGATTTAGATAAAAATATTTTGGAGGGAGATATACAAAGAGTTCATAGAGACCCTTTCTTTAAAAAAACCGGGAAGAAAAACCCCAGAAAGATCCTGGTTAATTTCAAATCATACACTTTAAAGGAGAAGATCTTAACAGGGGGTTTGAAAGCAGGAGAGTACAAGAGATCTGATTGGTCCCTTCGAATTAGATCGGATATATCCCACTTCACTCAGGAAAAACAATGGGAGCTGGGGAAATCATTGAAGAAATTGAAAACCATGGGTGTCACAGCGTCTCTACGGTTCCCAGCTTCTCTGAAGGTTATGTGGGATAATAAGATGTACATTTTTAAAGATCCCGAAGAAGCAAATGCCCTTATAAATCGAATTAAGAGCTCCTTAGCGAAATAAAAAAAAATATTTGTATCTCTTGAGCCGAGACTGAGCCTGAAAACAGAGGAATTCCTCTAGTAGTTGAAAGGGAGGTTCCCCTATGGGGTGGGGGGATGGAGCCCACTCATAAATTGGAAACATTGTTTAGTTTTAATTTGCACAGGGTGGGGAGCATATGGGAAAAAAACAAAAAAATGTCCTCAGCTGAAGTAGCAATCTCCAAAAAATATTCAGTTTATCTCTATCCTACTCAAATCACTGAAAAATGTAATATAGAACGTTGTCAAGGATGAGGATATTTGATTTAGAAATAATGACGTGGAACGTAAATGGTTTGAGGGTACCCAGAAGGAGAAACAAGATATTGGAATTTTTAAGATTGTCTGAGTGTAAGATTTTTCTTATACAAGAATCCCATCTACTGAGGGAAGAATGGGAGTTAATTATAAAGCAGCATAGGTGGATCGATCACTGCATATGCACAACCCAACCTTACACTTCTAAAGGCTCCGCAATACTAATTAAAAAATCAGCATCGGCAGTGCTGAAAGAAAGTATTGTGGACCATGCAGGTAGATGGGCGGTGGCAAAAATAAAAATAAATGGTTATGGAATGTCGCTTGCAAGATATTATGGCCCCAATTGGGACGATCCGAATCCCCTTTATACATTGATACCCCATTTATTAGAAGTCGACAATGATATAATTTTAGGAGGAGATTTTAACTTGGTCTTAAACCCAGGTAGAGACTCGACCTCTTCCAGAGCTGTATCCACCACAGCAAAAATGAGAAGAGCCTTAAGACAGTTAATGGTGGACATAAATCTAATAGATATATGGAGCGAGATGCTGGCTAAATCCAAAACGAATGGCAGTAAGTTTACTTTTCATAACAAAAAATGCGGCCATAGATCAAGGATTGATTTTTTTTAGTAAGTACAACATTTTTCCGTAATACGGTCCTAGTATCTAACGCCCCCCAACACATGTCAGACCACTCCGCAGTCATTATAAAAGCAGCTATAGGTAAAACTCAATCATCCCGAAGGTGTACCATAAATAGAACATTATTGTTGGAACAATCCATTATTCAAAAACTAAAAATAGATACTAAAGAATTTTTTGAAAACAACTTAGACTCTGCAGCAATTCAATCAGTTTGGGACACATATAAAGCTTTTTTGAGGGGGATCCTATTAAGTATAAATTGTAATCAATCCAAGAAGCAAAGAGAGGTAACAGGAAAGTTAGAAATTGAGTTACAGAAACTGTATGAAATCCTTGAAATGGACGAATACAATGAGAATATCCTAAATAGCATAAAACTAGTTAAGTGTAAATTGAATAACCATTTAGAAGCTATATTAAAAAAGAAATGGGAGGCCAGTAAATTGGCTCATCACGAATATGGGGAAGGGTGTGGCAAGCTTCTCGCTTGGAAAACAAAAACAGACCAGACGAGAAATATGATAAAAGATATACGTTCCCACAAAAACGGGCTCATAGTCACATAAGAATTGGAAATTGAGGATTCCTTTGTCCATTTTTTTGAAAGTCTATATTTGGGGGAGGAAAACCTGGACATGGGAGGAATAGAGGAATATTTGAGGGGTCTAAACCTCCCACTGCTTCAACAAGAAGATAAAGATTTTCTCAATGCTCCAGTAGAATTAGATGAGATAAACCAAGTAATAAATTCCCTAAAAAAAGGAAAGGTTAAATATCCTCTCATCAATTAACATAAATAACTGCGATGTCGAGTCCAGCCCCCATGGTCATGGGGTGTCAAATGTGCTCAAAATGTTTTCCTGGGGTCCAATACCAATCATGTAGGATCTTAAGCTACATTTCTTCAAAACAACAAGAGAGTGAGAAAGGAAAGCCTATTCCTCTTCCCTTATTTCATATTTCCAACAATAAGAACAAGCATGCTACCATGCAAATTGTCTGTCATTCATCTCAATCAACTGATGTCTCAGGGAAAACCATTAGGTTTTTTAAAAGAACCCTCACGCATTAACCTAGTTGGTGGCATGCTTCATCATCGGGTTCCCACATAAGATGCCAAATGCATCTTAGGTGTGCTGCAATGCTTGATTACAGCAGAGCTGGATTTTGTCTTGTGATGAGGTGAATTTGTGAGTGAAATTGTTTAAACTACCTCCAGGATATCCACCCTTGAGGGATACATTTTAATAATGGACTCCTAGAGGAGGATTAAAATCAGTGTTGAATATGCTGTGAGAAATTAGTGGTCTCTCACATCCTGGTTTATAAGACTTAGGAGGAACTGCCGTAAAATAACTCACAGAGAAGTTACGGGACCAAGAGTACCCAGAGAAAATCATAAAGTGTACTCGTAAAGGAGCATGGAATCAAAACAGAGTATCCCTGTTATAGGAACAGACCAGGAGAGTTGTCGCCACTCCATTAACATGCGTCAATACCTACAGTACAATTGCAAATCAAGTGACAAAAGTAATAAACAGGAACTGGCTCATATTGCAAACAGGGAAACTTAACTGGAAAAAAAACCCTGCTCTATTTTAAGGCAGCAAGAAGCCTGAAGGACTACCTAGTTTCCAAACACCCCAAAAGACAAATGGACAAAGGAATATGTAGTACCAATGGATTATGCTGTTTCGTCATGGTTCTGAAGCATTCTCTGTGAGTTCCATAGTTGCTAAGTTCTGTTTGAGTTAAGAATGTTGCTTTTGAAAAAAGTACAATCTAAGTTGTGGTGCCAGTCAGTGAAGCTGTTCTTGCGCTCCACAACCATGTAGCCAATGAGTAAACCTCCTTTATTCATCCCTGACCAGCGTTATTACTACAAATTGCTGGCGTCGATTTCTGGCTACACGGTCAAACCTGTTTTCTACTCACCTCTCGGAATATCACCTCATATTTGCTCAGCCATTTCTGAGGATCCCGCTCTGGTGGAAACTGTGTGCCCTGCTGTCGCTGTCACTACTTTCTCCTCCCCGGCCTACTGATTTACTCTTGCAGGAGAGAGTGATTGTCTCTGCCCAGACTTACTGGCAAGTGCCGCGTGAGCCGAGCAGATGGTTCCGTCTGGCTCCAGAGGAAATCTGCATCGTGGTGTGGCAACACTCCTCTTCTCTTTCTGACTGCATTTGGGCATCTGCCCATTATTTTCTGGGTGAGTTTTTGTAACTACACGCGGCTCCCTCTTGTGCATTTCTGCTTGGTTGCGTTTTCTTGCGCTATGAGCCGAGCAGGAGAGTATGGTTGCTGGGTGAGTTACCGTTGCCTAGCAACGTTACAGCTACGGAAGACAACACAAAACCCCGCAGCATCTATACAGAGACTCTGTTCACCTGTCTTTTATGAGTGGGAATATGTTAGATTGCGAATTGCGGTGATTTGCACACCCTGGAAGGTATTTATAGTTGTTTTACTTTCTCATTATTCTCCCCCACAGCAGATCACGGTGATTCGCACACCTTATGACTTGTATAAATTTCTCTTCAATTGTAAAAATTTTTACGGCGGTTCGCAGTGATTCGCACACCACTGTGACTTTTGTTTTTCAACTTTGTGCACATTTTATTCCACCAACGTATGCTACTGTCAGCATCAGCTATAGATAAGCAACTATTGGCAATACATTTCCTGCAGATCAAGCATCTTATCTCACTATTTTGTTTCATCAGCAGAGTTTATCTTCTGAATATTTATTCTTCAACATAAGTGTTCTCCGTAAAAAAAACCTTTTGTTGTTGTTTCATCTTTCTGTTTTGCAAATATTAATGTGTACCATGCCATCTGTTTCTCCTCCACCTGCATTTTTAGACAATCTTTGTGAGCCACCAGTAAAGTGGGAAGTATGGTTTGATGCTTTTGAAACATATCTGGGTGCCATAGCAGCATCATGATTTTGTGCTGAAATGAAAAAAAATGATTTTGCTTCATTCCTTGGGATTCGAAGGTAGGTCTATATTTAAACACCTGCCTCATTTCCCTCAAACAGAGGCTGCTAAAAGTGATGAATATCAATTAATGGTACTTAAACTGAAGAGCAGATTTGACAAGCAGCCCAGTCTTATGGTATTAAGACATACATGTTTCAAAAGAAAGGAGTGCAATGGAGAAGATGTGGATGCCTACATATCTGACTTGCGAAGATTGGCCTCAGTTTGTATATTCGAAAATTTCACTGATCAACTCATTAGGAACCAGTTTGTCTGTCAACGTTAAGATGAGCAGATAAGACATAAATTGTTAGCCATGGGAAATCCCTCACTGAAGCAAACTATCAAAGTAGCTAAAAGTATAGAATTCTCTGTAGTTTCTCTGAAAGAGTTAGAAGACAAGCCATCTGAGAGTATTGGTGCAATAGGGGTAAACAAATCCCTACAGAAATCTTGGAGCAATAGCAATGTTGTAAATACCAAATGCAGGCCATATATTTGTAATCCTAACAACAACAATATTTGCTTCCGGTGTGGTAATGCCCCTCATACCTAAGGTGGGAGATGTCCTGCAGCAAATGTCACATGCAATTATTGCAAAAGAGTTGGGCACTTTGCTAAAGTTTGTTTAAAAAAGAGAACTTTAAAGAAGACTGTGGCATGTGTGATGAAGTCAGATGATGAGTCAGAGGTTGAGGTGGTGTCTGTAGTCGCAGATGACTCTCTGTGTATCCAAGCAGACACAAGTATGCCTGTTGAAGGAGATCCCTCCAATTGTGTGGATCCCATAGCCGAGGTGAGTGTTGGGGGGAAGGTCCTTAGACTTCTATTTGATTCAGGTGCTAGGATTACTATGATTACCCAATGACTGTATACGTGGGGTAACAGAGATCTATTTCCTCCTGACCGTTCCCCTGTTTCTAATGAAGGGCGCTGTATAGAGTTGCTTGGTTTTATTGAAGATGAATTAATGTTCAATGGAAGAAAGATCAAGGGAAAGGTTTAATTTGCTGTTAAAGGCCTCAACATACTAGGCTGGTTCCACCAGGTACTATTTAGGATGATTTTGAAGCCAGGTGCCAAGGAACACATTTTGGTTGTAGAGTGCAATGATGGAGGGAGGAGTTTCCTTCCATGTTTGGTAACGATTTAGGCAAGATTTGTGGTTTCAAACACAAGATTATTGTTAAGGAAGGTGCCATCCCGGTTAAGCATAAACTAATGGGGATCCCCATCAGTGTAAGGGATGATTTTGAGAAAGAGTTGAAGAATTTTTGTGATAAAGGAATCACTGAGCCTACTGAATCTTTCCTGTGGTTATCTTCTCTTGTAGTAGCTCGCAAGAGGTACGGACAACTGCACTTTTGTGTAGATTTGAGGTCACTTAACAAGGACATTGTCCCTTGCCTAAAATCAACGATCTGTTTGCAAGTGTCAAGGGAGCAAAGTTTTTTCCAAATTAGATCTAGCCAGCACTTACCAGTAAACTGAGCTTCATCCAGAATCCTGTCATTTGACTGCTTATATTTCTCCCCTGGGTACATTCCAACACCGATGCATGTCATTTGGTCTGGCATCTACAGCCTCTGTTTTTTAGAAAGTATTTTTTTTGTAAAATTTTTATTAGCATTTTGTATTTTAACTAAATCACATATTGTCACATACATATCGTATTTGTTTCATACAATTTGTGCATCTTTTTTCCATATAATGTTTGAAATTACAACAATTCGCTTGGGGTAGTACCTGCTTAGTGTGAGGTATGAATATATGTATGTGTTTAGTCACGTTGTTGTATGCGCTATTGTATGTGGAAATGTACCTCCTTCCTATTAAATACCAGCCTGGCTGTTTTTCAGAGAGTTATGTAAAATCTATTAAGAGGGTGTGGATGGTGTTTTGGTTTTCCAAGACAATGTGTTGATTTTTGCCAAAGTAACCTACTACATGATTGCACTCTACGCAGAGTACTCAAAATCTTTCAAGAACACGGAGTTGTTCTAAAAACCGAAAAGTGTAGATTTCTTGCAGTGAAGTAGAATATTTGTGGCATTTATTGTCTCATGAATGTATCAGGCCTAGGCAAGGACTTGTTAAAGCCATTGTTAATGCTTCTTGTCCCAATGACAAGGTTGGAGTTGTCTTTACTACTCACGATTCATTCCTGACTTCGCCACCATAGTGTGTCCCATCAGCAACCTGCTTAAAAAAGGAGTTACATTTCTGTAGTCTGACAAGTGTGTTTCCGCATTCAATCAGATCAAGTCCACTTTGGGAAAGAGCAAATCTCTTTAACCATTTGATCCAGAATTACCCTGTTGCATTACTGTTGACGCAAGTCAAGTGGGACTTGGTGCTATATTGACCCAGGGATTTACAGATAAAGAGGACACAGTAGCTTTTGCGTCCAGGGTATTGAGAGACGCTGAGATCCATTACTCTGTAATTGAAAAAGAATTACTGGCATGTCTGTGGGCCATTGAAAAATGTCGTCCTTACATTTGGGGCAGGCAGTTCAAATTACACACGGACCACAAGCCTTTAGTCACAATTTTAGGTTCTGGAGTTAGTAAATGTTGTACCCCAAGAATTTTGAGAATGGTCACTATGTTGGTACAGTACCAGTTTTATTTTTCCCATATTGCCGGCGGAAGAAATGGGAGGGCTGATTTTCTTCTGTGATTCCCACAAAAGAAGGATGATAGTGAAAATGTAGATTTCAGTGATTTGTGTGATGAAGACCGCGAAGATTGTTTGGTAGCTGCAATATATATACCTGAGTTTGATATGGGTTCTGAAAGTGACTGGAAAGATGCTTTGAGAGATGATTATCTGCTGCAACAAGTTTATGAGTTTGTGAAAAAAGGGTGGCCTAGAGAAAAGGCCCTGTCACCCCTTTTGCAGTCTTATTGTAAAGTTGAGGATTACATTTTTATTGAGGACGGGGTGTTGATGCGTTGTGACAAGCTAGTCCCGCCTCATCTGGAGACATATAGTATTATTAATACGGCTTATGAAGGCCATTTGGGTGCGACCCTTAACAAGCGCAGTATTCGTGAAAGTTTTAGGTGGCAAGAATGGATGAAGAGAGTAATGAGACAGTAGCAAATTGTTGTGTGTGTGGTGCTGCTGACAAGAGTCTAAAAATTACTTCTCCTCCTCCTTTGCCAATTGAATGTCCCTCTGATCCTTGGGTCAAATTGGGTATAGATGTGATGGGTCTATTTGAGTCTGACAGGTGGTTCTGATTATGTCCTAGTGCTTATGGATTTTGCAACTAAATGTCCTGAGGTCAAACTTGTAAGAGAGGCCAATGCTTCCTGTGTTGTGGGTTTCTTGAGGGAAGTCTGCATGAGAGAGGGGTTCTCTGAGACTCTTGTCTCTGACATTGGTACTCAGTTTGTGAGTGGTGAAGTCCAGGATTTTCTTGCTTCATGCGGGATAAAGCATTCCAAAAGTACCCTGTATCATCCATAAACAAATGGTCTTGTTGAGAGGATGAACCAGGTGGTGGGAGAGTGCATCCAATGGGCCAAATCAGGGAATTATGATGTTGCAAAGTCTTTGAGTAACATGGTGTGGTTCTACAGGACGACACCCCATTCCTCCACAAAAGTCTCTCCTTTTGAGCTTTTGAGGGGAAGGAAAGCGAACACCAGTTTTAGACCTAGTTGGATGAGGAAGTGGCTCAAATCAGATTCTGATGTGATGAAACTCATGGAAATTGTGAGGCAGAATATGTCAGAGACACAGACCAAACAAAAGGTCTGGTATGATAACAGGAAATGTGCAAAAATTGTTCCTCTTAAAGTGGGGATATGGTCCGGATTAAATCCCCTATTCATGTAAAGAAAGGGGATAGCAAGTTTGGTGAACCAACCAGAGTTGTAAGAATTGGGAGCAAGGCTATTCAGGTTGTGGTTGGACACTGGTGAAATCTTTCTAAAGTTGTTTAAGTAAGAATCAGCACCGGAAATGTTGTGATGGTAAAGAAAATGCCTGGTTCGGGTGAAGCTCATGATGATATCAGGAGGAGCTCGAGAGATATTGTTGCTCCAAGGAGGTTTCATGAGTGATGTCTCCACTATACTGCAATTTCTGTTTATAGTTTTTCCTTTTGTTTTTTTGTATATAGGGGATTGCTAATCCATTGTGCTTTGCACGCGTGGGTTCATATCCCATCCTCGTCGCCAAAATTAATGTAGTAATAAATACTCCCAATTCAAAGTTGGTCAGGAGATGTGGTTTATTCGTACGGATCCTTCAGCCTCTCGAAGTGAGATGCCAACATTCTGCCAACATTCTAAGAGGAGCGTCAGCTCCAACATTCTACAACAGGGCAAACCAAACGGCGAGGGAGAGGAGGGGGGGGGAAGAGGGAAAGGGAAATAAGTCCAGATTATTGATTCACGGTTCGTCAGCTGAGGGGTGGAAGCACCAAAAGGATTTAGGAATCAAACTAGACCCCAACGCACCGGAACCTGTGTACCTGATTGACAGGGTCAACGTTGGAATGGAAATCTGCAATCGCTTCCCAGAGGTGTTTACTGACAAACTCGGACTCCTAAAAGGCTTTCTCCACAAAATCAAACTTAAAGCCAATGCCAGACCTATCATCCACAAACCTAGGTCTATCCCACTGCTGACGAGGGAACCGCTTAAGAAGGAGCTGGACAGATTGGAAGAGTGCAAGATCATTGAGAGGATCGAGAGTTCTGAATGGTTGGCGCCCATTGTGGTAGCAGCCAAAGGGAGTAACAAAGGGATTCGTCTGTGTGTTGACCTCAGGGACTTGAACTCTAACATTTGGGTCGACCGACATCCCCTCCCCAACATCAATGAAATGCTGTCGGCCATCCACGGGGCCAAAGTCTTCACAGTCCTAGACCTATCCTCGGCGTACCACCAGGTCGCTCTTCACCCAGACTCTAAGCCCCTCACTTCCTTCATGACCCCACATGGAGCTTATCAGTTTTCCAGATTACCCTTTGGCCTGGCATCTGCGGCAGCTGTGTTTCAACGCGTCATGCAACACATACTGCAAGGTCTGGAAAATGTTCTTTGCTTCCAGGACGACATCCTGATTCACGGTTCGTCAGCTGAGGAACACAATAGAACGCTGGAAGCAGTGTTGACCAGACTTAGTAAGGCAGGTTTCACCACTCAGAAGGACAAATGTAAAATCGGGGTGGAATCAGTAGTCTATCTTGGCCACACCATCTCAAGCGAGGGAATCAAACCTAAATCCAGCCTGGTGGACTCCATCAAACTAGCCCCTGCACCCACAAACAAGGATGAACTCAGATCATTCCTGGGGTTGGCGGAATACATGTCGAAGTTCGTCAAAAACTTTGCGGATCAGGTGCATCCCCTCCGAGATTTGCTGAAGAAAGGGTCTGAATTTGATTGGAATCAAGATCACCAATCAGCTTTCCAACTCATTAAGGAAGCCATCGTTGATGCACCGATTCTGAGTGCTTTCAATCCCAATGCCAGAACTACTCTCACCACAGACGCCAGCGTGAAGGGTTTGGGAGCTTCCCTGACGCAGAGGACTAACGGCCAGGAAACAGTGATCGCCTTTGCCTCTAGAACTCTGAGAGATGCCGAGCTGAACTACTCGACAATAGAAAAAGAAGCATTGGCATGCTACTGGGCCATAAACCATTTCAAGTATTTCCTATGGGGCATCCCGTTCGTATTGAGGACGGACCACAAACCCTTGCTACCGTTATTCTCCACTAAACGTTTGGAAAATACCACTCCTCGTATATCCAAATGGGTGCTGAGTCTACAAGGGTTCAACTACACCATGGTATACGTTCCAGGAAGTGAGAATAGGGTAGCGGACTGTCTCTCCAGACTACCAGTGACCAATGGGAACCTGATGGATAACCCACCAGAGGAGACCATCCTTTTGGTTGAAATTCCAGCCATCAATCCAGAGGAGTGGGAGAAATCCATGAGTGAGGACAGTGATTTCGCTACACTGAGGAATTTGATAAGCAAGGGGTGGCCTGTTAACAAGCATGAGGTGCCAGAGTCCATGCGCCATTTTTGGCCGGTGCAAGACGAACTGTCCATTGTTAATAACCAAATATGCAGAGGAAGTAAGATCATTCCTCCGAAAAACATGTATGAAAGGTTAATACAGATTGCCCATGAAGGTCACCCAGGGAAGAGCATGACGAAAAGCAAAATCAGGCAACACTACTGGTTCCCTGGGATGGATTCGCTAGTGGAGGACCAAGTGAAGAATTGCACAGCCTGTAGTTGTTGTGACAAAACCAAAATTGTCCGCAAAGCACCGTTGATCCCCGTGGAGGTCCCTACCGTGCCATGGGAAAAGTTGGGATTGGACATAATTGGGCCTCTAAATCTACTTAACCAATCCCATAGATTCATGTTTGTTCTTATAGATTACCACTCTCATTGGATTGTAACGAGAATGGTATCTTCTATCACTACTGCTTCGTTGTTGAACTTCTTAAAAGACGCCTTTTCCAGGTGTCATAATAACGGACAACGGAGTTCAATTCACTTCAGAGGAAATGAAGCAGTTCTTGTCCACTCTGGCCATTTCACACATCAAGGCCCCGCTCTACTGTCCCAAAGCCAATGGATTGGTGGAAAGGGCAAACAGGATGCTAAAGGACACCATCCAGCTTGCTTTGAGCTCCCAGATTCCGGTGGAGGAAGCCATCAGGAAAATGCTGTGGTCATATCATACATCACCTAATGCTGTCTCTGGAGTGTCACCGTTCGTATCTCTCAAAGGGAGAAACCCGGGTTCCAAACTCACTCCCAACTGGCTAAATGGAGGAACTCCCGTGTGGGTGGACAGAGACGCTGTGTTGGAGGAAACTCACAAACATCAACAAGAGTACAAGCACAGGTACGACAAACGTTGGGGAGTTTCACAAAAATAATGGAGTGAAGGCCAGTGGGTGGTTGTTAAGAAGCCATCCCTGTCAAAGTCCAAGATCTCCTCATTTTCTAAACCACTGAGGATAACTCGGGTTAACAACAATTCAGTGGTGCTGGAAGACGGAGGCACGTGGAGTATGGACAACATAGCGAGGTGTCCTAGCACTGGTTCCAAACCTACCTATGAGGAAGTTCATAGTCCTGAGACGCCTGATGGGAGGGAACTCAAAGTGGCAAGGGTACGGAAACCTCCGAGTTGGCAATTTGACTACAAAATGGGACCTTAAGCCTTCCTCCATCTCTTGGGTTAGTTGCCTGCTACTATGGGGGGGTTGTGGTGGGAGTGCAATTTTGTATTTCTTCATCTAACCTTGGTTGGGAGTAAATGTTATTACAGGCGCTCCAGGATGCTATATTTTTGCATTGTAATGTTCCATCCTTCTGCCCCCTATCCTTGGGGTATGTTCATATGAAATGTTATTCTTGTGTATTTCCTTTGCCCCGCAGGGAGATGTGTTGTAATCTGGACTTATTTCCCTTTCCCTCTTTCCCCCCCCCTCCTCTCCCTCGCCGTTTGGTTTGCCCTGTTGTAGAATGTTGGAGCTGACGCTCCTCTTAGAATGTTGGCAGAATGTTGGCATCTCACTTCGAGAGGCTGAAGGATCCGTACGAATAAACCACATCTCCTGACCAACTTTGAATTGGGAGTATTTATTACTACAATAGTCTTCCTATGTTTTAATTTTGTTTTGTTCTGGGAAGGAGGGGAGGTATATAGTACTATTGGATTATGCTGCTTTGTTGTGGTTCCAAAGCATTCTCTGTGAGTTCCATAGTTGCTAAGTTCTGTTTGAGTTAAGACTGTTGCTTTTCAAAAAAATACAATCTAAGCTGTGGTGGCATTCAGTGGAGCTGTTCTTGCGCTCCACAATCATGTAGCCAACAAATAAACCTCTTTTATTCATTCCTTACCAGCGTTATTACTACGGAATACTGTATTGAACATCTGGGGTCTACCTGAGGTAGTGAGTCATTACACTTTTGGCAATTGCAGCATATGCCATCTGAAGACTTCTACTAAGACGTTAGATCCATGAATCCATGGAACCACAGCCAATTGGAGTTTCACTGAGTAAATGGTCCTCCTTGACTGGTACGGTTTAATTCTTTTCCCAGATGAACATGACTGGTAACATAAATGGCTTTGTGTGACAGTCTACGGGGGTGTAGATCTTTAAGGTGTTATAAAATATGAGATCTGGTGGGTAGGTTCAGACTGAGTCTAGCTGCAAAGTTTTGAATCAATTTCAATTTATGCAGCAGGTAATCAACGGTACCACAATAAACAGCACTGTGGAAATCAAGTTGTGAGATTATAAATACTTAGAGAACAGATTTGAGAATGGTCGGGAGTAGCCAGTTAAAAACATTTCATATCGTTGATGTGCAGCAATGAAGCTACTGAATAGTCATAAAGAGATTAAGTCAAGTCCCAAGATCCTTAGCAGAAGTGTTCAGAGAGCAAGTAGCCCCAGTCCAGCCGTCCGACATGATGGTGACAACACTCAGAGAGGTTGCCTGACAGGAGAATCTCTGTTTTGTTCCCATTCAGTTTTAGACAATTGAATCTCTAAAATGGAACAGGAACATTAAAGCATTTCCTTGAGTGCACAAGACTAATCCCAATAAGCTACAGAAACCAATAACACCTGGTTTACCACTAACATTGGGTCGTCAACACCTCGTGAGGGGTTGTAAGCGCTACATAAATACAATTAAAATAAAACATTTGTGTTTAACATTCACATTGCTATTTCATTTCAGTACAGTATGCTAATAAAAGAAACTGATTGTTTCATGTGCTGCAATCTTGCTTTAATTTAGAATGATGAAAACTGTCTCATACAAAATGTCATTCATACATGTTATTATTTAGGACTTGTAAAGCACACAGACACTCAAATAGTGTCCCGATGCTAAGCAGATTAGAAATTCAACCCAGGCAGAAGATAACCTACTGATAGGCAGATTGAAATAGCCAAGCTTTAAGATTACGTCTGAAGGCAACTTCATCCTTCATGGCGAGGAGGTCTAAGAACATTCCAAGCTCCGGTCGCAATCAGTGCAAAGGAGGAACCACCCCATTTTTTCTTCTTAAATCGTGGCACCACTGCCAGCACAGCACCTTAAGAGTGAAGGGATCTGGCCGGGAGATAAGGAGTAAGACTCTTGCACAAATTTACTGGGCCAACCCGATAAAAGGACGTATAGGCCAGAGTGAGGAATTTAAACTTGATCTGCTCCTTAATGGACAGCCAATGCAGCTCCTTAAGGTGATGATGGATATAGGCCCCTTTGGGAGAAGCCAGGTGGCCGCGTTTTTTACCAACTGAAGGGTCCATAGCTGGTAGGCTGGAAAACCCACATAAAGAGAATTCGTATAACCAAGCTGGAACGTGATGAGAGCATAAATGACCACCTTCTGGACCAGAACAGGAAGTAGGTATAAACATTTCTTCAAGGAATGTGAAAGCCACTGCTGACAATAAATAAAATCAGGCCAGCAGTTTGTCCCAAACGGGTGGAGGAGAGACAAATAGTAGGATTTTGGTTTTGCTGGAGTTACACTGTAGATTGCTATGTCATAGCCAATGAAAAGTCGCCGTGAGGCAGGACTTAAACTTACTGTAGAAATTAGGCACGTTCTTATCCGATGTTAGCAATTGCTGCATATTATCAGCATAAGACACGATCTGAATGCCAGAATATTCCACCAGTGATGTCAAGGGGGTCATATAGACATTAAAAAGCCTCTGACTCAGAGCAGAGCCCTGGGGTGCCCACAATTTAATGGCCTTTTAGGCATCCAGACAGATTGACTTCTATCCATTGGGAACGAGTGGAACCTGGCTAGAGCCAAACCTCTAATGGCTATATCAACGCGACCTGTTTCCCTTGATCCTCTGCCATCTTGATATAAACAGTAACCTCAAACAAAGTAGTTTCCATACTAAAATGCGGACGGAAACTCAGTTGGGACTGGTGCAAAAACTGGCCCTCTTCAAGGAAATTAGACAAGTGTCCATTAATACTCTTCTCTAGTATTTTAGAAAAAGCAGGCAGTAAGGAGATCGGTCTAAAGTTGCCCAAATTAGATCTATTAGCTGAAGGTTTTTTTCAATAATGGTAGCAACCAAGCTTGTTTTCAGTAGCTAGGAAGAGTTGTAGATTGAATAGAACTGTCCAGGAAATGATTTAAAACAGGATTGGTGGTATTCAGGCAGGCAGACAAAGTTCGAGAAGGGCACTGGTCAACATGGTTTCAAGGCATGACTCAACCTCTCCAAGAAAATGGAGGCAAACTCAGAAAAGGTGCAGGTAGAGGTCTTCGCTGGGCAGGAGGGCAAATTATATACCCTACCCGACTCCAAGAGGCTCTCTGGACCCAAGGAATTAAGAGTTTCCACAATCCCTGTGATTTTACTGTAAAAAAAAAAGTTACTCAGTTGCTCACATAGATTGGGAGAGGCAATCAAAGACTGTGAACTCTGGGTTTGTTGTCAGACTTTGGATGGCAAAAAACGCTGCTTGAGTCATTTCAATAGTTACATGATAGTTCTTTAGAGCCAAGTTATAGAGTTCTTTATCTCTGGGAAGATAATTCTTACTCCTAGATCTTTCTAGTTTCTTACAGTGCTAAAGTAGGGTTCAGAGATCCTCATTAAACCATGGGGTGGAAGGAAGGCCGCTGCAAGTATTAGCAGGCCTCTGCTTTTTCAAGGGAGCGAGAGTGTTGGCCATGTGACAATGAGGCATAAACAGCCTCGGTGTCAGACTCAATCTCTTCACTCATCACAGGAAATACATGTAGATATCTTATTTTGAAAGTAACAGACTTTGTGTTTGTAATTTCGATGCTAAAATGGAGTGACTTGGTATATCATTTAATATATTGTTACATGCCTTTAGGCCAATAAATTCTATGGAAGTAATCCATTAAGCTAAAAGTTCCGAACTGTTAAATGATGCAACCACATTCTGCACAGAACAGAGTACACAAGATTGCACTACATCACCAAAGGATCATAGCATAAAAGAGACAGTGGTGGACTGTAATTTTAGCAGGGAGTGGGCGGGCAGGCCACAAACATACACATGGACACTCACTAACACCCATGCATTCACAAATGTGCACACACACATCTATTTACAACATTCACTCATAAAAAAATTCCCACATTCATACATGCACCAGACATTCAGAAACTTGAAACTTACCTGCACTGCAGCTCTTGGAGAGGGAAACCTCAGAGGTCCTACGAGGGTTGGGGCTTCTGCCTCTTCTCATTGACTGATCTTGGGTAAGCCAATGAGAAGAGGCATCAGTGCCTCACTCATCACAGAGTGGGATGAGGCCTGCAAGACTGTTGACACCATCACACTGAAGCACCCAGGTCCGAGGCAATCAATGATGCTCCCCCTTTTCACAAGTGGGAGGGTCTCAAGCCACTTTTGCCAGGCTGAGGAGGTCACACCCACAGGGCTGTGAACTACTCAAGCTCACAAAGTTCAGCTCAAGGCAGCCAGGCACCGGCATATTCAACACATGTCTATCCCCTGGCTGCCTGACCAGAACAAGAAGGGTGTCTATCAGGCTGTCCATTGCTTAGCCTGACAAATGGTTAATGTTGGGGAAAAAGTAGGGGGCGTGGCCCCTCCACCTGTACAGAGGGGCCGAGGCTGATAAGAGATGCTGTCAAATGCTGATTTGATACATCTGAAGTATGTAAAATGTAATCATTTAACACGATATTTCAAAGCACATCATAATATGGTCCCTGGGGTCAATTCAAGGAGCTTGACTGTGTGTGAATAAAGAATTGTAAATGGTATGTAAGAGGCCACCAGTGACATTCCGCTGAAATCTGTCTCAACCAGAAAAGCCCTGCTATTAAGCAACCCATCCTCTAATTGTATTCATACAGATTAGTCCATAGTGATGAAGCAGCTTTGCAAAATCAAGGGTGCAGGGAGAAACATAAAATAAGGGGTAGGCACCAGTTCAGGGTTCATTTGGTAAGTTGCAGTGTAGAGTCAATGTGTTCATCGCAGGGTCCAAATGGGTAAAAGCCAGCACAGGTCCCAAAAGCTCTGAAACACTAAGGGTCAAGGGTGCAGTGAGCAGGGTATTTCTCAGGATTAGTAGCAGTAGTGGGCATAAGGGGTAGAGAGAAGTGCATGGTTTAAGAAGAGCAGTGGCAAGGTCTACAAGAAATACTGCAGTAGCTAGGGAAGCAGCTCATGGTACAGAAACATCAGCACATGGCCCAGTGGGGGGGTCAGCTAGGTTATGTGGTATTGCAGTACAGAGGCTGAGACACCAGTGCTTTTGCAGGATTCAAGGGGATGCTGCCATGGGTTTAAAGGGTTTGAGGAACACATGGTGTGAATGGTGTAAGGAGCAGCATAGAGCTAGGGTTTTTAGAGAAGTATGGGGCCTAAGGGGGTAACAGCATTGGGCCTAGTGTGGTGGGGGAAGGGCTGTGTGGCTGACTAGCACAGGGCTCAGGTGGAGGAGTGCAGGGTCCAGGGAAGCAGTGCAGCACCAGGGTAGGCTTCAGCCAGAGTGAAGGAAAGAAGTTAAAACTAAGAGGAATATTCTTTCCACTGTGAAGAAATAGGCATACTAGTAAAACTTACTTTTTCCGACAATCCTTGAAAGTTATAAGATGTCAATAAGATGGTTTATCACATGAAGGAGAACAGGCAGAAATAGGGGAGTGATGAATATACAAGGGAAAAGGAGGCATAAGGTAACACAATTTGTCTGCATGGACAGGGAAGCGTGCACACAGAGGGGGCTGCAGGGGTAGGGAGTACATGGAAAGACTGCATGGGCCTAGGGAACATAGAGAGAATGCTGGGTCACACTGAGGGGATTCAGGCAGGGCTGGAACATACAAAAGGGCTGAGGGGGGACAAGGGTGCTGCAGAGAAAGAGGCAGGGTGTCACACAAAGTTTACTCACCTAAATCCCTGTGACGTCTGAGGAAGCAAAGATCTTCCACCATCTCCCCTTGAGGTAAATCCTTAGTATCAGAAGAGATGACCGATACCAGTGACTAACCCTGAGAGGAATGGAGGTTGGAGAGAGAGAGAGAGCGAGAGAGCGAGAGAGAGAAGTAGAGAGACTGAGAGAAGTAGAGAGAGAGAGAGAGATGATTCTGGTGTCTGGTGTACCTGGAGCTCCAGTAAAAATAATGGTGGGTGGGTTTTAATCCTTCTGAACAGGACCCCATCAAGCTGTAGTGGCAAGGCACACTCTTTAAGTCAGGAGAAGTACTCAGCAACAAGAACACAATAATTTCAGCTAACCATACATGAATGCTTTTCAATAAGCCTGAGGTTCAAGTCCTTAATGAAACATATCAAACACGATTTGCTACAAGAAATTCAATTCCATGTGAAGGGCCATTGAGCACTGATCCCTGCACTCAATCCTGAGCATGTATCCTCATTAACCTCTGCTCATATGATTCTGAAATCTTTATCTTTTTCTTAACGTTGTGCTACATCACACAACTAGTCCTGTTCATTTACCAAGACTTCCTTTTTTAAACTCAAATTGTAAGGGTGTCCTTGAGAAAAAAACCTTGGAGGGGAAGGGAGTTTGGAAAGAGAGAGTAAGAGAGAGAAATAGAGAGAGATAGAGAGAGAGAAAGAGAAAGAGAGAGAGAGAGAGATATGGTTCTGGTATATGTGGAGCTCCTGTGAAAAGGATGGCAGGTGTTTGTTATTCCTTTTGGGCAGGACCCATCAAGTTCTAGTGGCAAGGCACACACCTTCAGTCAGGACAGGTACTCTGCAACAGGAACACAATCATATCCTTTAGCCTTTGTTCAGATGACTACAAAATCTTCATCTGCATTTAATGTGGTGTTACTTCACACAGTTAGTCCTGTTCCTTTAGATAAGGCTTCCTTATCCGAACTCGAAATGCTAGGGTGTCCTTGAAGAAAAAGGGGAAAACTACAAAGGCCCAGTTATTGCACAAACCTGAGATCAAGTCATTAGGTTGAAATATCTGGAGTGTTAAAAGGACAAATGTTGGTGGTAGTTAAGGTGATGGGGCACAGCAGCACCGGCTGATCAACCAGGTTCCAGGGATCAAGATTGTTGGAAGCAGTCTTGAAGGTTGGAGTTTTAAGAGGGGTTGGTGGCCCACAGCTTTAAGGTGAAGATGTCCCGGTTATCCTAGCCACAGGAGGTGGGGCTTGAAACCCAGGGATGATACTAATGGGAGACACAGCTCTCTCTCAAGTCACAACAAAGCCAAGCAGGGGACTGCGTTTGAAAGCAGTATTTATAGCCTGTCATGCTAATGTTAATTTGGAACCTTCTTGAAGATTACTAAGCGTTTCCTGTCAACTTAGAAGGTTGTCTCAGGCAGGAAACTGGGGAAGGAAATAGAAGTATCAGTAAACAAACACATCAGGCACTGGCGCCTACCTGAAGTTTACTAGGAACTTTTTTTCAGTTTAGAAGGCTGTATTTATCAGGAGACTGGGGCAGGAAATGGAGGTCTTTATTTAGATGGCAGAGCAGTTGTTTGAATCAAGAACAAGCAAGTATATCAGGTAAACTTGAGATCAGCAGGTTACAGATGTTTTTAACTAATCTGGGACAGGAAATGGAGGCCTTTAATTAGATGATGGAGCAGCTGAACAAATAAATAGCAAGCAAGTATATCAGGCAACCTTGAGGTCAGCAGGAAATAGAAGCTTTTAACTAATCAGCACCACATGTATTCAAACAGAAATTCTAAGCAGTTGCACTAACTTAAACATATCTTGAAACAGCGCACCCAAACTAAAGTACATAGCATGCCTAATTTAAGTGCACAGCAGAGTACACAGCACATGCCCAACCAGAAAACAGTAAAAAGTGCATAGCAGAGTACATGCCACCAACCCAACTAGAAAACGGTGGCAACAATGAGGAATAAACAGGACCGGCAGTCTGGGATATGACACATGGGGCACACAGAGAAGCTGAAGGGAGTCATGGTGAAAAATCACACAGCAGAGGGGCTACAGGAAAATAGGATTACACAGAATGGCTACATAGGGAACAGATGCAGGAGACATGAAGGGGCACATAGAGGGCTGCAGGTGCATGGCAGGCTGACACACATGGCTTGCATTAGGGCAGGATCAGATAGAAGTGTTGCAGGGCCCACAGAGAAACCAGGAGTGTAACAGAGGTGCTGCTGTGCTGGCAGATGGCACACAGAGGGGATGCTGCAAGACAGAGAAGCACACCGAATGCTAGTACATGAGGGGCAGCAGGGCACGAGGAGTCCACAGGGATGACAGGGTGCAGGAGTTTGATGAAGGACAGAGCTAGGTGGCTGGGTAATCTGCGTTGTTTCCAAAATGGATAAATGAACTCAAGGTAACCAGAAGATTTTTGTTTAATTTTTCCAATAGTGCAAAGTAGTTCATCTAGAGCAAAAAAGGGAAACAGCCAACACATGTTTTGTCCCCTCTCGGCTTGCAGGCCTTGGGCTTTCTCAAGGCTGGAACTGCAAAATACAATCATGAAATTGGGTAGAAGAAGAGGAACACACAAATGAATGTGGCATTGCATAGAGGGCAAGGAAACAGGAAAAAGAACTAGAGGAAAGAAACAGAAATCCAAGGTGGAATCGTGAGAGCCTAACCCAAATGAAAAACAGTTACAGTTCAACAAAGATTTTCATTACCGATTCATTAGTAATACACGAACATTCAATGTAAAGCTCCAAATTCCATTAATCGTTCAGAAAATATCACAGTCTCCAAATTAAAACGGAGAACAATCAATAATCTTGGTTGGACAACAGCATAGTATCATATTCAAAAGAGAAGCAGATGGAAGTGTTATTGTATATACAATATCATAATATCATTGTATCATGTCCAAAGGGAGAGCATGTGGTGAAATTGAATATGATTCACAGAATCAAAACAAATGGTCCATGTTGTTCAATAAAATGAAGAAGTTAATAATTATCACGGTGATGGGATAGAAAAGCACCCATAGGTTCAAAAAGAATATAAATTGTACATACATGTCCTGAAAAGCACCAGGGGTCCAAAAGGAATTCATAAGGGACACCACACCATCCACAGCAAAACAATAATGAAGATACAAAATAGACAAAAATATATTTTCTTAAGTTGGTTCGTATATCCAGGATTATATCACCATGCTATGTGTGAATGAATATGGGGATCAACTACGTTAGATAGCTTATTGCGAATATGTGAATAAACTTCTACAGTTGTCCCTGGGCACAAACATCATCAGTCCGTAGCTACACTACACATTCAATTAATTAAGGGATCCTATATGGCGAGAGTATAGTCTATGATTCTGGGTCAGCAATCTAAAGACTGCGAACGTGGAGCGTGATCGCATGGTGCTGATATCAACCGCGTTATTTGTGAACCGACTAAGGGCCTGATTACGACTTTGGTAGTGTGGCAGCGGGCCACCATGCCTGCGCCATCCGCCGACCGGCAGGCAGATTAAGGTTTTTCTCCTGGTCTGGCGGCAGTGCTTTGGCAGTCCCAGGCAGTGAGCCTTAGAAATGCACCACAATGGGAATGCCAAAGCACGTTCCTGCACTGCATGGACTGTGCAGTCCATGCCGTGTAGAAACAGGGAGTGCATATGGACAGGAGGCACAACATGTGCCTCCCTGCATGCACCCCCTGGCCCATAGGCATCAGGGGGCAGTTTCCTCACCACCACACTTTTCATGGCAGGCTCACCACCATGAAAACTGTGGTGGGTAGGAAACTCGCAATATGCTTGGCTGTGCTGTAGCAGCACCGCCAGCATATTGCGGGCCTTAGACTGCTGCAAGACAGCCAGGATTCGTGGAGCCCTGGTGGTAGCAGCGGTCGTATGGCCGTCCGACTGCCCAACTCGTAATAGGGCGGTAGGACCGCCGGTGTGGCAGTGCCCACACTGTCACAGTGGCTTTTCTTCTGAACATGATACTATGGTGTTGGACAACTAAAATTATTGATTACTCTCTGATTTGATCTGGGGACTGTGAAATCTTCTGCATGATTAATGGAATTTGAGACTTTACATTGAATGTGCCCCTATTTACTAACAAATAGATAATTAATTTCTTTGTTGAACTATAACTGTTTTTCATTAGGGTTGGTCATTCATGATTGCACCTTGGACTTCTGGTTCTTTCCTCTACTTTTTTCTTGATCTCTCTGCCAATTACATGATAATTTGTGGGTTCCTCGTCTTCTATTCAATTTCACAATTGTATTTTACATTAACAGCCTTGAGAAGGCCCCAGGCCTGTGCGCTGAGAGGGGCGAAACACATGTTGACAGTTTTCCTTGTCTTGCTCTAGGGCTATTTTGAACTGTTGGAAAAATATTCAACAAAAATCTTTTGGTTACCTTGAGTTAATTTTTTCATTTTGATAACGTAACAAGCAAGACTATCCAGTCACTCAGCTCTGTCCTTTATCAAAATCATGTATGTTCCAATGGGTTAAGGGTTTCCCATTTTGGACATCTGGGTCTCATTTCATAGTACTCGACAAACTAAGATGGACTAACCCCTTCTAAAACTCAAAATGACTGGAACCAGATAGGGACTGCCTGGGGTGAGAGCATGAAAAGGAGAGGCGGGTACACATAGAGGTCCTGCATTGGGGTTGGAGGGGCACCCAAAGCGACTGCAGGGCTATTGCACAATACAAATGTTATGTAGTGAGGTGGGGAATACAAAGAAGGCTGCAGCAGAGTGGGGCACATAGAGGAAAAGTGGGGGTAAGAGGATCAGCTTTCATAGAAGGGCTGTATGACAAATGTGGGGTGGACAAAGGGTTAACGGGGTGAGGTATAATGAGCATAGGGTCTTCAGGCAGGATGGGGTACACATGGGAAAGCAGCAGAGTGGGGGGGATAAAAAGGATGCAACATATTTAAGCCATAGATTAAGTATATGTAAAATGTCAATTCAAAATGTACTACTTTACTGGGTCAGGTCATGCCTCTAACATGTAAACATTACTAACAAGGAATGTGAAGAAACCAAGTTATTAAGAAGATAACAATTGAGCATTTTTTAAGTAGCCCAAGAGAGGGAATGCAGGTTGAGGCACACAGAGAATCACTGTTGAGAATGCAAGATGCTACACAGGGCTAGCAAAAGGGATGTAGGGGAGTCTGAAGGTGTTGAGAGTGGCTACAGGGGCAAGGCAGGGGCGTACAGAGCGTTTACTGGCATGCAGAGCTGCACCAGGGTGGTGGGAGACAGAAAATGAAGGGGGGCAGAGGGCACACACAGGCATTGCAGGAGGTGTTGGGCCACATACAGTGGTTGAAGAGGGGAATTGTGCCACACAGAGGGCCTCATTGACAAAGGTAAACTTATACTTTTGTGTAAGTGTACGATTGTTTGCTATTCATACAAGGATTTACAAGTAGGATCTTTATAAGTGTGGAGTCTCCGCGCATAAAAAGACCATTCTTTTTATATGCAGGGACTCCGCACTCCTACTTATAAATCCCTTTGTGAATAGCACACAAATTGTAAATGTACACTTTTGTGTAACTTTACCTCTGTGAATCTGGCCCAGAGAGACTACAGGAAGGTCAAATGACTCCCACCTTCGTACCTCCACCCAACCAACATCATAAACCAATACACACACCAACTTATGTCAACAAAACCAGCATTATTTGAAAACACAAGCTAAATCACACATCCATACAACCAACATCAAACTTCCACTGACCGACATCATTGGACAATCCATCAACTAGCATACATCAACAACACTAACATTTTATGCCAACAACCGTCCATTACATGTACACATGACCTACATTGTATGCAAAAATAACCATCTTCATACTCCAATTCATTTACTGTCAATGCCAGCAAAGGGAATATCATATATCAACACACATACTGATATATACAAACTTACACAATGTCCTCCATATATACAACCAACATCAAACACCTACACAACCCACCTCACATCCATACAAACAACATCCTATGCAATAACAACTGCATTCATACAGCCAAACATCATAATCCAACATAGCTGCCATCTTATACCAACACATGCAACTTACTCCAGCACTGTCATCATCATACTTCAACAGACCCAACATCGTATATGCACACAACCAGTCATACACTAACGCATCCACCCCAGCATGTCTGCACATCCAACGCATCCACCGCATAGGCCACTCCCTCCACCATAATAGGCAAAGACAACCACTCTCATAACTCCCCATAAATAACATTATATAACAAAACACCCATCTTCAGACACAAACACACCCATTATCATGTGCCAGCGCACCCTCTTTCATACATCCACAAAAGCAAAATAATGTGTCTTGCCACATACTATCAAATTGCAACACAACCAAACTCATTCTTCAACACAATGCATTATACACCAAGACAGTCACCATCATATTGCACTTAACCAACATCATAAATCCATAAGTCCACATGTAGTTCATATGCAATCTCACCTAGTTGGGTACATGCTCATAATCAGACTCATACACCAACATACTCAGCATCATATGCTAACACACTAATCATCATGCACCACACAACCAGTAGTTACCAATGCTCTACTATGTCTCTCCATGAACCTAGCCTCGCCAACACACATGCTCTGCACACCTATAAATATAATCAAATGATTCTCAGAAACCCATCTCAGTTTAAGTTTCTGAAGTAATGAAATGGGTGAGAGTTAAGGGCAAGGCAAGCTTTTGAAATGGGTGAGCTGGTCCTAGGTCTGGGACACCTACAGTTAGAGGGGTGCACACATAGCTTACCCCCTCAACTGCCTAGAAAAATGCTTTATTCCAGGCCACTGTTCATTCATTACCTCTGGTATGCAGACTGTATACTTACATTGTCCTCACTCTGATTACCTATCTCCCACAGCTCCTTTCTTCTCTCTCACCCTCTCCCATGGACTCTCAGCTCCAGTTTAGCAACTGAATAGGTGAATAAAAGTGAGGGGTCAAGTGTAAAACTGGTGCTAACAGGCTCTATACTGATCTGAGGTATTTGGTCGTAGCCATAACATGAGACTAATGAGTATAAAAGGGCCCCCAGAAGGATTAGCAATGGGAGGAGGTGGATGGGGAGAGAGTGGAAGAAAAGGATCAGGAGGGGTGCCAAATATATATCCGCCCGGGTGCGCTCTCTGAGGAAAGGCAGGCCCTGGTTAAGGGTGATTTAGTAAGGCAGAGTTAAGACACAAGGTGAAGGAATCTTTATAAAACGTAATCAAAAATAAATAAAAGGAATTCCCTAAAAAAAAAAAATCTGAAAGCAAGTTATGGTTGATGAACATGTTTTGGGTGGCTTCACCATAAAACAAAGTTCACAGTACTGTGAACATTAACCCCCACCCCCCTGCATACACTATTTAGTACATAATATACATGTTCAAATACAAAACACACATTACATAATATAAATAATTATTAAGTACATCATATGGAATCAGCCCTGCCATGATACATTCCTTCAAGTAATGAACAATTCCTTCTTCATACCTACATCTATCCAACATCATATGGGAACACAGTCATTTTGACACCAACCCAATGTCATATATGACTGCGGAGCAGTCTTATACATGGACACAAACATCAGTATATGACCACAACGTTCCTATCACATAACCACACAACTACATTGAATTTTCCATACCCAACAGCATATTTCTATGAAACCAACCTCAAATGGTCACATAGCCTCCAATCTATACCCACATACACCATTAACTACCAACACATCTACCTTAATACATCGACACACACAATAGTTAAGACTCAAAACCAACCAAGATAAAGGAACACACATCATATGCAAACAACACCCTTCATACACCTACACAACCATCAATTACCAGTGTTAGTGCTTTTTTACCGTTAAAAGGGCAAATAAGATAGATTAGACGAGAGCCTTTGGCATTAATTATAACAAACCTAGAAAACCAAAATATGAAATCCACACAGGAAATTCCACATGGGACAAGATTCAAATACAAAACCATGAAAGTTTATTTAAAATTCGGAGCACATTACAGAAGGCAAAAAGGCAAATGGTTAGTCTATTCAATGCAAAATACTCAAAATGCAAATAAATGTGAATTAGCATAGATAAGAAAAGTGGTGCCCTGTTCAAGTTAATAGCCACTATCAAATATGGTCTAGCACAAGGCAAATCATAAATTATAGAGCATATAGTAAAAGGGATTTAGCAAAGGAAAGATCTGGCTTACATCCTAAAAAACAACAGTTTTTGTATCATTTCAGCAACTAAGAACCACTACCAATACCACCAATACCATCACTACCACCATCAAGTGGGTTGTACTAAAAAGATACATTAACACAAACCAATCATCATTTAGAAGTTGCATTACGTAAAAAACTAGCTCACTGTAGAAACCCTAATAAAATGAATAAACAAGTAAGATTTGTAACCTATATGTGAGAAATTGTGTTGTTGATTAAGGGGGGTGAAGCTCTACTCAAGCATCATCTACAATTCTTGTTAGGAGAATCACAAAAGTTCACTAAATTACCCTATGCTTAACTCTCTGGCTGCATGACACAAAAGCAGTCAGACTTAACTCAGAGGCAATGTGTGAAGTATTTATGTAGCAATTAAACAGTGAGAAAGTGAAAACACAACACAAGAAAAATTCCAAATCAATTTAGAAAAATAGAGTAACTTTTAGTAAATTATTTGACATCACAACAACAAAAATCCAATCAGGAAAACCGGAGTTTACATTTCTAAAGTTTCAAGTGAAAAGTAGTGCCTAATAGATCAAAGTGCAACCACAGATAGCTAGTCATGCGCTTACCTTCAGACTTGTAAGAAATTTCAGGAAAAACTGTCAGAGAAGGTAAAGTTCAGTTGGGCAAGGCAGCTGGCCTTGTCCGAGGCGGAGGGGTTGTAGGACAGCTGCTAGATGACGTCATGGTGTAGATTCCTATCTACGGACTTAGGGCCTGATTACGAGTCTGGCAGTCCAAGGACCATCAGACTCGTGGGGGTGCGGCGGTGGCAATACACCTGCACCAGCGGTCTGACCACCCTATTACAAATAGGGTGGTCCGACCGCCATTGCACAGCTACAAACACCGTCTCGCAGTGATCAGGGGAGTCACAATATGCTGGCGGTTCCGCTGCGGCACCGCCATGCATATTGCAAATGTCAGTACCGCCAACAGTGTCATCGAGGATCTTCTTCCATGAGACTGCTGATGGTCATGAAGCCTTGGGCCCAATTCATGGGGTGCATGCAGGGGGCACATGTTCTGCCCTCTGTGTGCATATGCCCCTAGTTCCAGCACAGCATAGACTTCCCATCCATGGCGTGCTTGAACGTGCTGTGGTGGTCCTGCAGTGGCACCTTTCTAAGGAATACATAGGTGCCGTTGAAAAGCACCACCTTAGGACTTCCACAATAAATTTGTAATTTGGCGGGTGCACTGCTGGCTTGTTTAGCAGTCCTGGAGTGGGAGGTGGAGTGGTAACCCGCTCCAAGACCACCAAACTTGTAATCGGGCCCTAAGTCTCTTTTTTGAAAGTCGAAAATCTCCAGTGTGATGAAGCTGCAGGCTGATGTCGATGAGGGCTCCTTGAGGCCGGATAACCCTCCTGAGAGGAGCCGCTGAAAAGGATTTGCAGCTGCGGAGAAGAACGTACAGGAGCGGAAATGAAGTCAGGCTGACTGGTGATGCATCTTAAGTCGATCGACAAGCATGTAAGACCCGGTCACCTCTTGGTTCTCAGAGCACTTTTTGGCCCCAAATTTTCCAAGTTCCAAGTTTGGGATTTAGGATGTCTGGATAGCTTTAGCATCACTTCCAAGGGTCCAGGACTGGAGAGGCACCATTTGGAGGGTCAGGACTCACTCAGGCAGGGCACACGTGCTGGTTCACGATGATTGGAGCCTTTTCTGTCCTTGAGGCTCTGGTCAGGAGGCCAGCCATCTAGTTCTTGGAGTCACTTTGGAAGTCCTGGCAAGCCTCTGGGGGCTCAAAGCAGCCTTTAGGCAGCAGAGCAGTAGTTCTTGGTGCAGCAAAGCAGTCTTTTGAGCTACACAGCAGGCCACAGCAGCAAACAGTCCTCTGAGAGTCCTTCTGAAGACAGAGAACTGAAAAGTGGGTCTGAGGGTCCCCTTTTTTACTTGGTGACCACTTTGAAGTGGGAGAAACTTCTGGAAACGTCTCCCCTATGGAAGTGTTTGAAATTTCCTGCCCCCCTGCCATTACTCCAGCCTGGCTACAGGCACGAAAGGCTAGTGTGAAGTTCTTTGTGTGAAAGCAGGGGGTGAGTGCTTGCAATGTTCAACACTCCGTCTATCATCCCCTTTGGTTTTGCTTTGTTCGCCCTAAGTTGGCAGGGTATGCCCAGAACTGGGTCCCTTGCTCACTTTGCAACTGGATTCCAGCTAGCCTGACTGATGACCGCTGATTAGCCAGAAACCGGTCCCAGGATGCTTGTTTCCGATCCAGGGAAGACATGACTTGGCAGTTCGGGCTGGGCTGTTCCCATGAGGCACAGGGTCTGACTGATTTGCATATGGCCATGTCTGAACTGGGGGGGCGGAGTGAGCTAAAGAATGATGATGGATTAAACCCAGATTAGTTGACTGGGGGTGAGTGCTTGCAATGTTCAACACTCCGTCCATCATCCCCTTTGGTAAAGCAGGGAACAGCCTATTGAAGTGCAAGTGGGGCAGTGCACAGCTCCACTCCCCAGCATGCCTATGATGTCCCATCCAGGAACACCTAATCCCTCTATTGTGTGGTGTTCATGTGGCTCAGGAACAGGCAGCAGACACCAAATGGTTAGGGTACAAAAATTCCAACTTTCTAAAGTGGTATTTTCAGAATTGTGTCTTAAAATCCAACTTTACCATTAAAGAGTATTTTAGATTATATTTCCTCTGACACCTATTATGGCTTTCCCAACTGCTCTCAATTTAAAAACAAGCATTTTCAATGCAATAGGTCTCACGTTCACGCGGGTTTGAGCTATTTGCATTGTAAATGACGATGCCTTTTATTTATGTTTTGGGCTTTAAAACATAAATAAAAGGCATTGTCATTTACAATACTAATAGTTTAAACACTCACAAATGTGAGACCTATTGCATTCTAATAAAGGGCCTTCTCGACCGCTTGTTAGATTATAAATATCAGAGGAAGAGACCTGAAGTGTGCAGTGTGGCATTGCTATCTTTAACCTAATAAAAACACTCCAGCTGTAGTACGGCCCGGGCATCACCTGCTGGTGCAGGGCAGGCTGTACTTAATGGCAGGCATGGAGGGAGGGATGGTCTTGGCTGTAGGTATGGCCTCGTACAGTGCCCCTGCAATTACTTGTGAGCAAAGGGTGGTGCTGTAGTGGTAGCATTGGTATTGGTATTGGTGGTGGTGGTATTGGTGCTTGTTGTATTGCTGGTGGCAGCATTGGTGGTGGTGGTATTGGTGTTGGAATTGGTGTTGGAATTGGTGGCGGTGGTATTGGTGGTGGTACTGGTGGTGGTGATATTGGTAGCGGTGATGGTATTGGTGGTGGTGGTGGTATTGGTGGTACTGGTGGTGTTGGTGTTGGTATTGGTGGTGGCATTGGTGGCGGTGGTGGTATTGGTGGTGGTGGTGGTATTGGTGGTGGTATTAGTGATGGTGATGGTATTGGTGGTGGTGGTATTGGTGGTGGTGATGGTATTGGTGGTGGTGGTATTAGTGGTGGTGTCATTGGTGGTATTGGTGGTGGTGGTGGCATTGGTGGTATTGGTGGTGGTGGTATTGGTAGTAGGGGATACTGGTGGTGGTATTGGTGGTGGTGGTATTGGTGGTGATGGTGGTATTGGTGGTGGTGGTATTGGTGGTAGGGGATACTGGTGGTGGTATTGGTGGTGGTATTGGTGGTGATGGTGGTATTGGTGGTACTGATGGTGGTTGTAATGGTGAAGGTGGTGGTATTGGTGGTGGTACTGTTGGTGGTGGTATCAGTGGTGGTGGTGGTATTGGTGGTGGCATCATTGGTGGATAGGGTATTGGTGGTGGTATTGTTGGTTGTATTGGTGGTGCTATTGGTGGCAGTGGTATTGGTGATGGTGGTGGTATTGGTGGCGGTGGTGGTGGTGGTATTAGTGGTAATGGTGGTAGTGATGGTATTGGTGGTATTGGTGGTGGTATTGGTGGTGTTGGTGGTATTGGTGGTGGTAATGGTACTGTTGGTGGTGGTATTGGTGGTGGTGATATTGGTAGTGGTGGTATTGGTGGTAGTATTGGTGGTGGTGGTATTAGTAGAAGTACTGGAGGTGGTGGTGGGATTGGTGGTGGGAGTATTGGTGGTGGTGGTATTGGTGGTAGTATTGGTGGTGGTGATGGTATTGGTGGTGATATTGGTGGCAGTGGAATTGGTGGTGGTATTATTGGTGGTGGTGGTAATATTGGTGGTGGTTGTATTGGTGGTAGTGGTGGTGGGGTTGCTGGTAGTATTGGTGGGGGTGGTATTGGTGGTGGTATTGGTGTCAGTGGTATTGGTAGTGGTGGCATTGGGGGTGGCAGTACTGGTGGTGGTATTGGCGGTGGTGGTAATATTGGTGGTGGTTGTATTGGTGGTAGTGGTGGTGGGATTGCTGGTAGTATTGGTGGGGGTGGTATTGGTGGTGGTATTGGTGGTGGTGGTATTGGTGGTGTTGGAGGAGGTATTGGTAGGGGTATTGGTGGTGGTGTAATTGGTGGTGGCATTGGTATTGGTGGTGGGGGTTTTGGTGGGGGTGTTGGTATTGGTGATAGTGGTATTGGTGGTGCTGGCAGTAGAATTGGTGGTGGTATTGGTGGTGGTGGCATTGGTGGTGGCATTGGTGGTGGTATTGGTGGTGGTGGTATTGGTGGTGGTGGTATTGGTATTGGCAGTGCTGGTACTGGTGGTAGTGGTATTAGTGGTGGTGATATTGGTGGTGATGGTATTAGCGGTGTGGTGGTATTGGTGGTGGGATAGGAGGGGGTGGTATTGGTGGCGGTATTGGTGGTGGTGGTATTGGTGGTGGTGGTGGTATGTGTGGTGGTGGAGGTATTGGTGGTGGTGGTATTGGTGGTGGGGGTATTGGCGGTGGTATTGGTGGTGGTGGTATTGGTGGTGGCAGTATTGGTGCTGGTATTAGTGTTATTGGTGGTGGTATTGGTGGTGGGGGTGGTGGTGGTGGTATTGGTGGTGCTGGTACTAGTGGTGGTGGTATTGATGGTGGTGGTGGTATTGGTGGTGGGATAAGAGGGGGTGGTATTGATAGTGATGGATGTATTGGTGGTGGTATTGGTGGTGATGGTGGAGGTATTGGTGGTGGTGATGTTGGTGGTGGTATTGGTGTTATTGGTGGTGGTGGTGTAGGTGGTGGTATTGGTGGTGGTGGTATTGGTGCTGGTGGCATTGGTGGAGGTGGCATTGGTGGTGGTATTGTTGGTGGTGTTGGTGGCGATATTGGTTGTGGTATTGGTGGTGGTGGTATTGGTGGTGTTGGTGGTATTGGTGGTGGTGGTGGCATTGCCTGTGGTATTGGTGGGGGTGATATTGGTGGGGTGGTTGTATTGGTGGTGGGATAGGAGGGGTGGTATTGGTGGTGGTGGTATTGGTATTGGTGGTGGTGGTGGAGGTATTGGTGGTGTTGGTATTGGTGGTGGGGTATTGGTGATGGTATTAGTGGTGGTATTGGTGGTGGTGGTATTGGTGGCGGTGGTGGGGGTATTGGCGGTAGTATTGGTAGTGGTGGTATTGGTATTGGTGGTGGCGGTATTGGTGTTTTTGGTGGTGATATTGGTGGTGGTGGTGTTGGTGGTGGTATTGGTATTGTAAGTGCTGGTACTAGTGGTGGTGGTATTTGTGGTGGTGGTGGTATTGGTGGTGGGATAGGAGGGGGTGATATTGGTGGTATTGGTATGGTGTTATTGGTGGTGGTGTTGTAGGTGGTGGTATTGGTGGTGGTGGTATTGGTGCTGGTGGCATTGGTGGTATTGGTGGAGGTATTGGTGGTGGGAGTCTTTGGTGATGGTGTTGGTGGTGGTATTGGTATTGGTGGTGTTGGTATTGGTGTTGGTTGCGGTGGTGTGGGTGGCAGTGGTATTGGTGGTGGAGGTATTGGTGGTTTCTGGTATTGGTGGTGATGATATTGGTGGTGGTATTGGTGTTATTGGTTGTGGTGGTGTAGGTGGTGGTATTGGTGGATGTGGTATTGGTGCTGGTGGCATTGGTGGTATTGGTGGAGGTGATATTGGTGGTTGTGGCATTGGTAGTATTGCTATTGGTGGTGGTGGTATTGGTGGCGATATTGGTATTGGTGGTCATGGTATTGGTGGTATTGGTGGTGTTGGTGGTGGCATTGGTGGTATTGGTGGTGGTGGTACTGGTATCGGTGGTGATATTAGTATTGGTGGTATTGGTGGTGGTGTTGGTATTGGTGGTGGTATTGGTGGTGGTGGTATTGGTGGCAGTCGTATTGGTGGTGGTATTGGTGGTATTGGTAGTATTGGTGATGGTATTGGTGGTGGTATTGGTGGTGGCGTCATTGGTGGTATTGGTGGTGGTGGCATTGGTGGTATTGGTGGTGGTGGTATTGGTGGTAGGGGGTACTGGTGATGGTGGTGGTATTGGTGGTGATGGTGGAATTGGTGGTATTGGTGATGGTGGTGGTATTGGTGGTGGTGGTGGCATCGGTGGTGGTGGTGGCATCAGTGGTGGTGAGGGTATTGGTGGTGGTATTGGTGGTGCTATTGGTGGCAGTGGTATTGGTGATGTTGGTGGTGGTATTAGTGGTATTGGTGGTGGTGATGGTATTGGTGGTGGTGGTAATAGTGGTATTGGTGGTGTTGGTGGTATTGGTGGTGGTCGTGGTAATGTTGATGGTGGTATTGGTGGTGGTGATCATATTGGTGGTAGTATTGGCGGTAGTATTGGCGGTGGTTGTATTAGTGGTAGAATTGTAGGTGGTGGTGGTATTGGTGGTGGTGGTATTGGTGGAAGTATTGTTGGCGGTGCTATTGGTGGTGGTGGTATTGGTGGTGGTGGTATTGGTGGTGGTGGTATTGGTGGTATTGGTGGTGGTATTAGTGGTTGTAGCTTTGATGGTATTGGTGGTGGTGGTATTGGTGGTGTTAGTACTGGTGGTGGTGGTGGTGGTGGTGATATTGGTGGTGGTATTGGTGGTAGTGGTGGTGGGATTGCTGGTAGTATTGGTGGCGGTGGTATTGGTGGTGGTATTGGAGGTGTTGGTGGTTTTATTGGTGGTGGTGGTTTTATTGGTGGTGGTGGGGGTGGTATTGGTAGTGGTATTGGTAGTGGTGGTATTGGTGGTGGTGGAATTGGTGGTGGCATTGGTAATGGTGGTGGTGGTATTTGTGGTGGTATTGGTGGGGATATTGGTGATGGTATTGGTGGTAGTGGTATTGGTGGTGCTGGCAGTGGTATTGGTGGTGGTGGTATTGGTAGTGCTGGTACTGGTGGTGGTGATATTGGTGGTGGTATTGGTGGTGGTGGGGTGGTATTGGTAGTGGTATTGGTGGTGGTATTAGTGGTGGTGGCATTGGAGGTGGTATTGGTATTGGTGGTGTTGGTCTTTGTGGTGGTATTGGTGGTTGTTGTATTGGTATTGCTGGTGGTGGTGGTGGTATTGGTAGGGTGGTGGTATTGGTGGTAGGATAGGAGGGGATGGAATTTTTGGTGGCATTGGTGGTGGTGGTAGTGGTGGTATTGGTGGTGGTGGTGGAGGTATTGGTGGTGGTGGTATTGGTGGTGGTGGTGGTGGGGGTATTGGTGGTGGTATTGGTGGTGGTGGTGTTGGTGGTGGTATTTGTATTGGTAGTGACGGTACTGGTGGCAGTGGTCTTGGTCGTGGTGGTGGTATTGGTGGGGGTGGTGGTAGTGGTGGTGAGATAGGAGGGGGTGGTATTGATGGTAGTGATATTGGTGGTGGTATTGATGGTAGTGGTGTTGGTGGTGCTGGCAGTGGTATTGGTGGTGGTGGTATTGGTATTGGTAGTGCTGGTACTGGTGGTGGTGATATTGGTGGTGGTATTGGTGGTGGTGGGGTGGTATTGGTAGTGGTATTGGTGGTGGTATTAGTGGTGGTGGCATTGGAGGTGGTATTGGTATTGGTGGTGTTGGTATTGGTATTGGTGGTTGTTGTTTTGGTATTGGTAGTGCTGGTGATGGTGGTATTGGTGGTGGTGGTATTGGTAGGGTGGTGGTATTGGTGGTAGGATAGGAGGGGATGGCATTGGTGGTGGTATTGGTGGTGGTGGTATTGGTGGTAGTGGTGGTATTGGTGGTGGTGGTGGAGGTATAGGTGGTAGTGGGGGTATTGGTGGTGGTGGTGGGGGTATTGGTGGTGTTGGTATTGTGGTGGTGGTATTGGTGGTGGTATTGGTGTTATTGGTGGTGGTGGCGTTGGTGGTGGTATTGATGGTGGTATTTGTATTGGTAGTGACGGTACTGGTGGCGGTGGTCTTGGTCGTGGTGGTGGTATTGGTGGGGGTGGTGGTACTGGTGGTTAGATAGGAGGGGGTGGTATTGATGGTAGTTGTATTGGTGGTGGTATTGGTGGTAGTGGTGTTGGTGGTGCTGGCGGTGGTATAGGTGGTGGTATTGGTATTGGTGGTAGTGGTATTGGTGTTGGTATTGCTGGTTCTTGCTGGTGGTATTGGTGGTGGTCGTATTGGTGGTGGTATTGGTAGGGGTGGTGGAATTGGTGGTGGGATAGGAGGGGTGGTATTGGTGGTGGTATTGGTGGTAGAGGTATTGGTGGTGGTGGTATTGGTGGTGGGGGTATTGGTCTTGTTATTTGTGGTGGTATCGGTATTGGTGGAGGTGGCGTAGGTATTGGTGGTGGTGGTATTGGTGGTGGTGGTATTGGTGGTGGTGGTATTGGTGGTGGTATTGGTGTTATTGGTGGTGGTATTGGTGGTGGTGGTGTTGGTGGTGGTATTGGTGGTGGTGGTATTAGTGGTGGTGACATTGGTGGTATTGGTGGTGGTGGTATTGGTGGTGGTGACATTGGTGGTGGTGACATTGGTGGTGATATTGGTATTGGTGGTCATGGTATTGGTGGTGGTGGCATTGGTGGTATTGGTGCTGGTATTGGTGGCGGTATTGGTGGTGGTGGTACTGGTATCAGTGGTGAAATTGGTCTTGGTGGTCGGGGTATTGGTGGTGGTGGTATTGGTGTTGGTATTGGTGGTGGTGGTATTGGTGGTGGTGGTGGTATTGGTGGTGGTAGTATTGGTGGTGGTGGTATTTGTAGTGGTGGTATTGGTGGCATTAGTGGTATTGGTGATTGTATTGGTGGCGATATTGGTGGTGGTGGTATAGGTGGGGTGGTGGTATTGGTGGTGGGATAGGAGGGGATGGTATTAGTGGTGGTGGTATTGGTGGTAGTGGTGGTATTGGTGGTGGTATTGGTGGTGGTGGTGGAGGTATTGGTGGTGGTGGTGGGGGTATTGGTGGTGGTGGTATGGTGTCAGTGGTGGGGGTATTGGTGGCGGTGGCATTGGTGATGGTGGTATTGGTAGTGGTGGTACTGGTATCGGTGGTGATATTAGTATTGGTGGTATTGGTGGTGGTGTTGGTATTGGTGGTATTGGTGGTGGTGGTATTGGTGGCAGTTGTATTTGTTGTGGTATTGGTATTGGTGGTGGTATTGGTGGTATTGGTAGTGATGGTATTGGTGATGCTATTGGTGGTGGCGGTATTGGTGGCAGTATTGGTGGTGGTGGTATTGGTGGTGGTGGTACTGGTATCAGTGGTGATGGTATTGGTGGTGGTATTGGGGGTGGCGTCATTGGTGGTATTGGTGATGGTGCCATTGGTGGTATTGGTGGTGGTTGTGGTATTGGTGGTAGGGGGTACTGGTGGTGGTGGTGGTATTGGTGGTGATGGTGGAATTGGTGGTATTGGTGATAGTGGTGGTATTGGTGGTGGTGGTGGCATCGGTGGTGGTGGTGGCATCGGTGGTGGTGAGGGTATTGGTGGTGGTATCGGTGGTGCTATTGGTGGCAGTGGTATTGGTGATGTTGGTGGTGATATTAGTGGTATTGGTGGTGGTGATGGTATTGGTGGTGGTGGTAATAGTGGTATTGTTGGCGGTATTGGTGATGTTATTGGTGATGGTATTGTTGGTGGTGTTATTGGTGATGGTGGTATTGGTGTGGTGGTATTGGTGGTGGTGGTATTGGTATTGGCGGTGGTGGTATTGGTGGTGGTGGTATTGGTATTGGTAGTGCTGGTACTGGTGGTGGTGATATTGGTGGTGGTATTGGTGGTGGTGGGGTGGTATTGGTAGTGGTATTGGTGGTGGTATTAGTGGTGGTGGCATTGGAGGTGGTATTGGCGGTGTTGGTCTTGGTGGTGGTATTGATGGTTGTTGTATTGGTAGTGCTGGTGGTGGTGGTGGTATTGGAAGGGTGGTGGTATTGATGGTAGGATAGGAGGGGATGGCATTGTTCGTGGTATTGGTGGTGGTGGTATTGGTGGTGGTGGTGGAGGTATTGGTGGTGGTGGTATTGGTGGGGGTGGTAGTGGTGGTATTGGTGGTGGTGGTGGAGGTATTGGTGGTGGTGGTATTGGTGGTGGGGGTATTGGTGGTGGTATTGGTGGTGGTGGAATTGGTGGTGGCATTGGTAATGGTGGTGGTGGTATTTGTGGTGGTATTGGTGGGGATATTGGTGGTGGTATTGATGGTAGTGGTGTTGGTGGTGCTGGCAGTGTTATTGGTGGTGGTGGTATTGGTATTGGTAGTGCTGGTACTGGTGGTGGTGATATTGGTGGTGGTATTGGTGGTGGTGGGGTGGTATTGGTGGTGGTATTAGTGGTGGTGGCATTGGAGGTGGTATTGGTATTGGTGGTGTTGGTATTGGTATTGGTGGTTGTTGTTTTGGTATTGATAGTGCTGGTGATGGTGGTATTGGTGGTGGTGGTATTGGTAGGGTGGTGGTATTGGTGGTAGGATAGGAGGGGATGGCATTGGTGGTGGTATTGGTGGTGGTGGTATTGGTGGTAGTGGTGGTATTGGTGGTGATGGTATTGGTGGTAGTGGTGGTATTCGTGGTGGTGGTGGAGGTATTGGTGGTAGTGGTGGTATTGGTTGAGGTGGTGGGGGTATTGGTGGTGTTGGTATTGTAGTGGTGGTATTGGTGGTGGTATTGGTGTTATTGGTGGTGGTGGTGTTGGTGGTGGTATTGATGGTGGCATTTGTATTGGTAGTGACGGTACTGGTGGCGGTGGTCTTGGTTGTGGTGGTGGTATTGGTGGGGGTGGTGGTACTGGTGGTGAGATAGGAGGGGGTGGTATTGATGGTAGTTGTATTGGTGGTGGTATTGGTGGTAGTGGTGTTGGTGGTGCTGGCGGTGGTATAGGTGGTGGTATTGGTATTGGTGGTAGTGGTATTGGTGTTGGTATTGCTGGTTCTTGCTGGTGGTATTGGTGGTGCTCGTATTGGTGGTGGTGGTATTGGTGGTGGGATAGGAGGGGTGGTATTGGTGGCGGTATTGGTGGTAGAGGTATTGGTGGTGGTATTAGTGGTGGTGACATTGGTGGTATTGGTGGTGGTGGTATTGGTGGTGGTGACATTGGTGGTGGTGACATTGGTGGTGATATTGGTATTGGTGGTCATGGTATTGGTGGTGGTGGCATTGGTGGTATTGGTGCTGGTATTGGTGGCGGTATTGGTGGTGGTGGTACTGGTATCAGTGGTGAAATTGGTCTTGGTGGTCGGGGTATTGGTGGTGGTGGTATTGGTGGTGGGGGTGGTATTGGTGGTGGTGGTATTGGTGTTGGTATTGGTGGTGGTGGTATTGGTGGTGGTGGTATTGGTGGTGGTAGTATTGGTGGTGGTGGTATTTGTAGTGTTGGTATTGGTGGTGGTGGCATTAGTGGTATTGGTGATTGTATTGGTGGCGATATTGGTGGTGGTGGTATTGGTGGGGTGGTGGTATTGGTGGTGGGATAGGAGGGGATGGTATTAGTGGTGGTGGTATTGGTGGTAGTGGTGGTATTGGTGGTGGTATTGGTGGTGGTGGTGGAGGTATTGGTGGTGGTGGTGGGGGTATTGGTGGTGGTGGTATGGTGTCAGTGGTGGGGGTATTGGTGGCGGTGGTATTGGTGATGGTGGTATTGGTGGTGGTGGTACTGGTATCGGTGGTGATATTAGTATTGGTGGTATTGGTGGTGGTGTTGGTATTGGTGGTGGTATTGGTGGTGGTGGTATTGGTGGCAGTTGTATTTGTTGTGGTATTGGTATTGGTGGTGGTATTGGTGGTATTGGTAGTGATGGTATTGGTGATGCTATTGGTGGTGGCGGTATTGGTGGCAGTATTGGTGGTGGTGGTATTGGTGGTGGTGGTACTGGTATCAGTGGTGATGGTATTGGTGGTGGGATTGGTGGTGGCGTCATTGGTGGTATTGGTGATGGTGGCATTGGTGGTGGTGGTGGTTGTGGTATTGGTGGTAGGGGGTACTGGTGGTGGTGGTGGTATTGGTGGTGATGGTGGCATTGGTGGCATTGGTGATAGTGGTGGTATTGGTGGTGGTGGTTGCATCGGTGGTGGTGGTGGCATCGGTGGTGGTGAGGGTATTGGTGGTGGTATCGGTGGTGCTATTGGTGGCAGTGCTATTGGTGATGTTGGTGGTGATATTAGTGGTGTTGGTGGTGGTGATGGTATTGGTGGTGGTGGTAATAGTGGTATTGTTGGCGGTATTGGTGATGTTATTGGTGATGGTATTGTTGGTGGTGTTATTGGTGATGGTGGTATTGGTGTGGTGGTATTGGTGGTGGTGGTATTGGTATTGGCGGTGGTGGTATTGGTGGTTGTGGTATTGGTGGTGGTATTGGTGGTGGTGTTGGTGGTGGTAGTGATATTGGTTGTGGTTGTATTGGTGGTGGTTGGATTGGTGGTATTGGTGGTGTTAGTATTGGTCTTAGTAGCATTGTTGTGGTGGTGGTATTCGTATAGGTGGTGATATTGATGGTGGTGGTATTGATGGTGGTGGTGGTGGTATTGGTATTGGTGGTATTTGTGTTGGTGGTGGTGGTATTGGTGGTGGTAGTGGTACTGGTGATATTTGTGGTATTGGTGGTGGTAGTATTGGTTTTGTTATTGGTGGTGGTGGTATTGGTGGTGGTTGTATTGGTGGTGTTAGTATTGGTATTAGTAGCATTGTTGTGGTGGTGATATTGGTATAGGTGGTGATATTGGTATAGGTGGTGGTATTGATGGTGGTGGTATTGATGGTGGTATTGGTGATGGTGGTATTGGTGTTGGTTTTGGTGGTGGTGGAATTGGCGGTATCGATGGTGGTAGTGGTATTGCTAGTGGTGATATTGGTGGTATTGGTGGTGGTGGTATTGATGTTGTTATTGGTGGTGGTGGTAGGATTGGATTGGTGGTGGTGGTATTGGTGGTGTGGTATTGTTGGTGGTTGTGGTATTGGTAGTAGTTGGTGGTGGTATTGATGGTGGTGGTGGTATTGGATTGGTGGTATTGGTGGTGGTGGTAGTGGTATTGGTAGCATTGGTGGTGGTGGTGATATTGGTGTTGGTGGTGGTTGTATTGGTGGGTGGTATTTGTGGTTGTGATAATGGTGGTGGTGATGGTATTGGTGGTGGTGGCGGTGGTGGTGGTGGTGGTGGTGGTAGTGGTGGTGGTGGTAGTATTGGTGATATTGTTGGTGGTGTTGATGGTGGTGGTATTGGTGGTGGTGGTATTGGTGGTGATGTTGATGTTGTTAATAAATCAGGCTTTTGAAAACAACCCGTCAGGTGGCTTTAGTGCAGATGACATGTAACACAGATGTGCCGTTGTCAGCTTCAGCCCATTAGCACATGATTATGTGCTACTTGGAAGTCACACGACTTAACTTGCTAATTATTTCTAAATCCATTTTCCTTGAGGGGGTTGAAACACACAAGAGATAATGCAGGGTTAAAGTGATTGAAAGCGGGCGGCGTGTTATGGGGCGGCCGTGCTGCTTAAAAAAATACAGGCGGTTTCAGCTGAAGCAGCGCATGTCCGGCCTGCAATAAGAGAAACTTAATAAAGTAAATAGTACTAACAGACTAAATAACAGGTCCCGTGTAACAACCGAAGTAAAGGGGCCACTCAGGAAGGGAGGGTACAAATGGAGACAAGGTCGTACTAAGGAGGGACTAACAAGCCTATTAATGAATCTGAAGGCAGCATTTACGAAAGGCAATGACACAAGCCAATGAAACATATGAGTGGAGAGTGGTCGCGGCTTCTCTCCCATACTCTACTACAGCAGTCTCGTAGAGCGAGCAGTGCATACGCGCTGTCGCTAGGCTCGACCTAATGATCACTTATTAAATATAGTGAGGTAACCTAATGTTATCCTACGGAAGCGTTAGGCCTCACATTAGATAAAAACACATTTGTGAGTTTTTCACTACCAGGACATGTAAAACGAAACAGTACATAACCAACTTTTTATTTACAATCCACCTTGCCCTATGGGGTGTTTACTTTGTTTAGGGCCTACCTTAGAGGTGACATAAATGTAATAAAAAGGGAGTTTTACGCTTGCCTAAAGGATTATTTTGCAAAGTCTAATTGGCAGTTTCAATCTGCTGGCAGGCTTCAATGGCAAACCTGAGACATGTTTTAAAGAGCTATTTGAGTGGGTGGTACAATGAGTACTGCGGGTCCACAAGTAGCAATTCATTTACAGCCCTTGGGTATATGGTATACCACTTTATAAGGTACTTAAAGTAAATGTAATATGCCAACCAAGTGTAAGTTAATTTTATCATGTTTTAAGGAGTGAGCTTTAGCACAGGCTTGCAGTGGTAAGGTGCACAGAGTCCTAAGGCCCACAAAAATAAATTCAGAGAAATAGGAGGGGTGAAGGTAAAACGCTTGGAGGTGACCCTGTGGAGAGACCCAATTCCAACTCTCCATACAACTGGGCATGAGATTGCATTACTGAACAATATCTGCTTGAAAATATGGAAAAAGCACAGTTCTTCAAGCAAAGACATGAACCATGAACATTGAAATATTATATGCATGTTCCTCTGGCAGCAGGTAGCAATCTCGTAAATCACTACTGTTAAAATGAACATCACCACAGAACGGAACCGTAAATTATGATTGATTTTACAAAACACTGAAGAGCATTTTTAACATGAGCTGCTCAGACAGAAACACAAAAGCACATTTAACATTTGCACAGTACAACACAAGAAAATGGATTTGAGGCCTTGTTATGCCATTTTTAAAACTTCATTATGAAAAATATAATGCTGTTTAATGTTAAATAAACACATCATTTTATTATTTCTAATTTCATGCTCACAATCCCCACCTCTCATGATTCATAATCATCACAATACACTACACAAAAACCTCCTGGATAATCCTTTGTTTTTTCTATTTCATTTTTTCCAAGATTTTCAACACAGCATACATTTTTGATTTTATACCTTCCAGCTCAATCTAATTTCTCTTTATTTTCTCTGTTGTAGTCTTCTTTCTTGCACACATAATCCCATTCCTAAAGCCTATTGCTTCAAATAATTTAAAGATAAGGATTAGACCAACTATGAACAGTAAAATTATAATTAGTGGGTTAACACATCACCAAATGATTTACCAACCTGTGTCATCCCATTTCCAGTCGTACTAAACCATGAACCAACAGCCTCTCATATACCAATCTCTTCAAGAAATTTGCCTCACATGAAACATTGGTAATATTATTAATATGTTGATTAATCAGTTTACTATTATCGAGCACAAAAATGCAAAACTGCTGAAATCTTAAGACACATCACGCATCACCTTTTTCGTGAGAAGACTATCCAAAGAAAGCCTTCTTCATTCATTTTGTTTTGCACCAACAGTATTAGTTGTCAAATGATCAACCGAAGTAGACAACTTTCTAATATCCACATCCTTCAAAGCAACACCATTAATAGGAATCAACACACCAAAGATATCCAGAGGCAATTGTCCAAATCCGCATTTCACTCTTCTAAAACCAGTCTCACTTACTTCATTCACATGATGCACTCTTAGAAAACTAAAGCTAAGTAACAAATAACCCACCCTATTGGCAGATTAAAAAAGGCTGTCTTTCCACAAACATAGTAAATTCCACTCTATATTATCTTTTCACCTTTCAGATACTCACTATCAACCATAAAATTATGACTACATTCACATCCTTCACTCATTTCAAACGTTTTTAAATTTCAGACTTTTCACAGTTGATACACACAACTTATTTTCTCCCCTGTTTAAATCTAAATCTAGCATCCATCTTTGAATTTTTGAATCTCTCTTCAGCCTCTGCAACTCAGTCTCTTTTGCCTTATCCAAGTTTCTACTAATTCTTACTCTTCTCATTAAGTTCTTTAATAAACATTGGTCCACAACCCTCAATCTACACACACTCTTCTAATTGTTAGTGTTAATTATGTTAGTATGCCTGATTCATCTAATATGGCACAAAATGTAACCTAAGTCCCTAAATTCAAGAGGGTTCTCTAATGGAAAACCAAAATTTACATAATTTATTTCCAAGAAATCTTGTCCATGAAGAATTAACATGAAGAAAATGCACGTTAATTCATAGGAACGAGGGAGGGGATTATAGGTCATCCCCTCCAAGATAAGAATGTGAAGGTATGTACAAACATAACAATTTGAAATATTCATAATGCGAAGATTTCATTAAAAAAATCCATAGAAATATCTCTATGTTCTAATATTTTATCCCCAGAACCAGTATTATCAATTTTATTCAATTCAATTTTGGATTTAGGAGAAACATGAGGTATGAAGTGTCACCAGAAAAGGTATCAAATTATTATTATGAAAATTGTAAAAATTATTCTTAATGCTACACAACAGCCCTTTTTAGTTTTAGCAATACTTTTTCTGTAAAACAACATTGTCAAAAACAAAAATGTAAACTAATTAATCTGGTACAAAAATCAAAGACTTCAAAATCTTCAAAAGTTATTATTTGACCTGTAATAAGTTGAGTTCAGGAGAAATGTTTGTGCAAAACCTACTGTCTTCGACTGGATACCTACGGTACAAAATGAATTTTATCAGGATGTAAGAATTTAGGGCCAGATGTACAACAGTTTTTAGCGTGCGCAAACGGGTGTTAGACCCGTTTGCGCACGCTAAAAATCATAGGCCCATGTACAACCAGTATTTTGCGACTCGTAAATAAATTGCAACTCGCAAAATACTGTTTTGCGACTCGCTATTACGAAGGGGCGTTCCTTTCCTAATAGCGACCACGGTACCAAGGTTTTGCAACCGCAATTGCGGGGGCAAAACACTTGCAAATTACCACCTACTTCAAGTAGGTGGTAATGCATTCTCAAATGGGAAAGGGTCCAAGACATGGTGATCTGCTGACCCCAGGAAGCCACCATCAGTGGTAGGGCCAGTCATTCTCAATGGACTCGCAAATTGCGAGAGGCTCATTAATATTCATGAGCCTCGCAATTTACGACCCCATTGGGAATTGCAAACAATGATAAACACACTGTTGTACATGCCAAATAGTGCCTTACAAATTGCGAGTCGCAAATGCGATGCATTTGCAAGGCGCTATTTGCCAGGTCGTACATCTGGCCCTATGACTCTAACTAAAAATAAATTATGTACTTTTAAATTTGCAAAAATCCTAAATTCTATTTTTAACATTCCTTCAAAACATTACTCAACGTTGATTAGATGTTCTCCAGTTTCATTTCACAAGTTCATGGAGGTTCAGCAAAAATGAACTAATAGTCTGTCAAGCCGATGTCTCCCTGCTCTGGTTTGATTGTCACTAAACATGACGATTCAGGTGCTTCATGTTTCTTGTTTGTTACTCTTATTCTTGTAGATCTTCTGGCTACGATTGTTCTGACTCTCTACACTTACATCTGCTTCTTTGTGTGTTGGCTATTGTTCTATCTCTAAAAGTGAATGACACTGTGTAGAAGCTCTTTTCCTCCCTCTCACACTCTCAGGTCCTCCATCTTGGAACCAGCATTCATCTTCAGACCCATTTATTACAACTACTGCATCTTTGCATCTTCACTTTCACTTGCAACTTGATCTGTTCAGTTTTTGTCTCTGGAACAGCTTTATTTGTTTGGGGGGGTTTGAAATTCCATCCTTTGTTTTTTGATTTTCTTAAGCTTGCTCTTTCTGTTCTCCACTCCCCCCCCCCGCTGGATCCATACAGTGAACTCAAGTTTGATATCGTGAATCATAGGCTGGTGTCACAACTTCTTCATTGTGTGAGATGCGTGGCAAGCTGGCATATTTCGTAGTAGAATTTATCATAATGATCACTTGGTAGGTCTCATGGCACCTTTGGTCCCAGACACCTCTCAAACCTTTTCTCAATCCGAATGTAAGCGCTGACCGGGCTGTATTCACTTTTTATATCCGAACCACGCTCCATCACGGCCAGCCTTAACTTTCGACTTTGACCCAGTCTTGTGCGACCAGATGTCCACGGTTGGCGTTTTGATCTTTTAGCTGCTAGATTTCAATTAAGACTTTGAAAGTTCATAACTTTGGTTCTACTGAGTGGATTTTTGTTGTTTTGGTATGAAATAATTTATTAAAATGTTCTCTATTTTTCTAAATTTGTTTGGGATTTGTCTTGTGTTGTGTTTTCACTTTATTACACTTTGGGCCTCATGTAGGTAAATAAATATTACCGCTTCTTAAATACCGAGCCGTACCGAATCGGTATTTAAGAATCGGTAAGTTATATGTAGGTAAAAATTCGGTAACAATTACCGAATCGGTAACATTCGGTAATCAAGAATCGGAATTCACCGAATCGGTAAATACCGCGGTGGTATTTACCGATTCGGAAAATACCGAATCGGTATTTACCGAATCGGTAAAAAAAATCACATGACTTGATGAAATAGCCAATCCTGTGCAACCACACCCCACCCAACCAGGAAGTGGCCACACCCAGGCAGGTGCACACAATTAACATACCCTGGAGAGGCTTGGAGTGCATAGGAGAGGCAGGGAGCCAGTGCCTGTTCGTGCAGCAAAAATAACATCATGTCCAGCCAGAGGACACAGAGAGATGGAGGGGAAAGGAGGAGGAAGCTGAAATTCAGCCCCAAGGAACTCCAGGTGCTGGTGGAGGAGGTGGTGAAGCAGCACCAGAAGCTGTTTGGGAGGCAGTCCCTGCAAGTGCCTGAGGCTGAAAAGCGCAATATTTGGCTGGCCATCCAGGCGCAGGTCCACGCTATGGGAGTGACCCACAGGGACATAGAGGTCCTCAAAAAGCGCTGGTATGACCTGAGGATTGTAACCAAGAGGAAGATGGGGGAAATCCAGAAGGAGGCCAGCCAGACTGGAGGTGGAACCAACAGGGCACCTGCCCTCACCGAACTGGAGGAGCTGGTGGGGGCCACAATCGAGCAAGAGAGCGTCGTGAGTCTTGGGGATGCTGACAGCTCTGCCAGAGCCGCCACCCAACAAGGTAAGACGAATGCACAGCAATGTAGCCCCCCCTACCCCTATCCCACATCCCCCATTGTGAAATGAGAATCCCACTCCAGTCCATGTGTTAGTGCAGACAGGCAATGCATTCTGGGAGATGTAGTCAGGGAAACCCCAACCATGAAGTAAATAGCACAGGGCAACAAGGCATGTCACACACATGAGGCACAAGGAGGCAGAGGACATTTTGGAGTGTGAAATGATTTATTGTGATGCTTGCAATGCAGCCCTTCGGGGACACTGAGCCGATGTTGCATTTCTGTCCACAGATGTGACATCACGCAGGACAGGGCATGCTGCAGGAGAGAGGGCACACCGGCCACAAAGATCACCTCTGCCCAGCACAAGTTCAGCCCAGGGAGCAGGGCCACAGGCAGCCGCACCACCAACACAGGCAGCCTTGCCTCACCCAGAGCCAGCATCACCGCACCCAGAGCCAGCATCACCTCACCCAGAGCCAGCATCACCTCACCCAGAGCCAGCATCGCCACTCATGTTTGAGTCACCGGCCACATCACCGCCTGCAGGTGTGAGAATGAGGAGGCATCCTGCCGCCAGGCTGCGAGCCTTAGACACCTCGTCTGACGACAGCAGGGGCCCTGACCAAATCACTATGCCCCAGGATGGGAGCCATGCCACTGTGCCCTACACCTCACAGGCAGCACAGACGGGAGCAAGAGGGCGCCGCAGGTCGCGTGTCCAGAGTCCACCAGCAAGCATTGACAGCCATGGTGTCTTCTCGGGGCTCGAGGGCCAAATGTTAAAACAACAGCGCCTGCAAACAAAGGCAGTCATGTCAGTCCAGAGGCATATGCGGTTCATGAAATCTACATTTGTCAACATGGACAATAACATCAGCGCTATGGCAGCGGGCATTCGGGACATGTCCCAGTCAATCCAGCAGTTGTGCAGCAAATTAGATGCTGACATAGATGCACGGCGCCGGGAACGGCAGAGGAGGGACACTACCACCAGGGCACTCAACCGTCTGGCAACTGCCACTTCTCTACTCTGCCGGCGCTCTGTGTCGATGCAGGAGGGCCTGACACACTGCTGCAGCGACGTGTCTCGGGGGATGGTGCAGGTGACAAGTGCACTAGAGGTGCTATTAACTAGTCAGGCGGCGACAACTGCTGCAGGGGATGCTGCGGAGAGCATCGACACCAGCAGCAGGAGCAGCATCACACCCCCCGTCCCAGATACACGCAGGAGCAGCAAGCGGCTTGGGGTTGGCTGTAGTGAGGATGCTCAGGCCGGGCCATCCCACACTCCAGCGCGTATGCGCAAACATTGATGCAGCCCTGCGTAGCCACTTCCCAATGGGTGACGTAACCCTGGACTTACTCCTTGTATATATGCAATGTTGCTAGATTGGCTTGATCTTCTGTTCATGGCGTAGTGCCGCATTAAAACTACGTCATGACATACCACAACTGGCTGTGTCCCCTTACTTACTCAGAAATAGTTGCATGTGATCTCTGCCCGTCTCTCTCTCCCATCTATTGCAGTTGGCACTCTAGCTGCGTTGCCCTCTGGCTGGCCTGACTCATCCTCGTTGTCCTCAAAATCTGTTAGTTCCACATCTGTACCTTTCTTCGTGGCAAGGTTGTGCAGCATTGCACAAGTGGCAATGATCTTGCAGCAGTTGATGGGTGTGTACTGGCGTGCGCCTCCGCTCTTGTGGAGGCAGCGGAACCTGCTTTTCAGTAGTCCAAACGTGCGCTCCACCACATTGCGTGTTGATTTATGTGCCACGTTGTATCGTCTCTCACTCTGGGTTGATGGGTGTAGGTAGGGAGTGAGGATGAATGACCGGCAGGCATATGCACTGTCGCCTAGGTGAGTAAAAGGGAACCATCAGTCTCATGCCTCTATACACTATGATTTGCAGGTTTCATGGGGTGTCACTGTTACTTACCTAGCAGGTATCCCTCTCCAAATTCTCCGGCAATCAGTCGTGTGTAGATCCCACTGTTCTGGAAGATGTAAGAGTCGTGGGTGCTCCCAGGAAACTTCGCTACAATATCAGTGATGATGTTCCCTGCATCACAGATCACCTGCACATTGATGGAGTGGGTGGACTTTCTGTTCCTGTAGATGTGCTCTGTGTCAGCTGGTGGGCAGATTGGGATGTGTGCCATCAATACAGCCAATGACATGGGGGAACTGTGCCATGTGATAAAAGTCAGTTTTAGTTTTCTGCAGTTCAGCCTGTGTGTTTGGGAAGCTGATGTAGTGGTGCATTCTCTGCATCATGGCATCCAGGAACTTCCTGAAGAAACGGGACAGGCAACTCTGGGATACACCACCCACCGCGTAGGCGCCTTGCAATGACATACAGAGCGGCCATGTTGTCCACGCTGTTGCATTTTGGGATTGCTTATATGGTCTGTTGATGGTTACCACCTGCTTTCACTCAGTGTTAATTACCGACTCTTAATTACCGAATTTCATGGATTTCTTAATTACCGATTGTTCCTACATGTCATTTTCAGTTTTACCACTTCATATTTACCACTTCATATTTACCGAATCGGTAAATATGTATTCGGTAAATATGAATCGGTATTTTAGGATTCGGTAATTATGAATCGGTATTTACCGCTTCATATTTATCAAAGTTGTTTTTGGCCTCCTACATCTCACTTGTCTAAATACCGGTCGGTAACGGCATATTTACCGAAAATCGGCCGTTACCGACCGGTATTTGGCTACCTACATGAGGCCCTAAGTGTGCTGCATAAATACTTTGAACATTGCCTCTAAGTTAAGCCTGACTGTTGTGTGTACCAAGCTACCCAACATTTAGCACATCTTAATTTAATGACTTTTTGCGGTTACACTTCAAGGGACTGTGGCTGTTGCTTGACCAAGGCTCACACTCCAATCACCACCCGGAAATGTGACAAACTAACTAAAATATAACATATGTTTTTGCAAGGGGGCATCCCCACAAAATCAGTCTTCAACCTAGTGAAGGGACCCTCAGACTGCTGAATGTAACTTAAAGTCAAAGGAGTCTTTTTGCCAACATTTAACTATTGATAGGTAGCACAACGACTGACAAAAACTTTCAGTGACAGCTCTGAAACGAGGATTAAACCAAAACTGTTTGAACTTGGAGGATTCAATCATGCCCTATATGTATTTGACCATGCATGTATCTCACTGCTTGACTCAAAATAGAGTTCGGTAAAACATCTTTCTCATCAACCGATTTCCACAACTCACTTTTATCTTTGGTACAACCTGTTCTACCCACTTGTTCATTTCATCCTCAGACACATTTTTTGCAGATTTCTCCTTTATTCCCACATTTAAACTTATATGGGTAAAAATAATTTATGCTTCTTTTTCAGAGTTATAATCGTCATTTGATTCTAATGACTGGACACAGTATTTTGCAACTTCATCTACAAATTGATTGCCAAGTGTAACCAGGTCATCTCCACTCTTATAGTCAGCACATTATACAACCTCAACTTCTGTTGCTAATTGCAGTGCATACAATGAATCCCAAAATCTTTTCCAATTCTTAATGGGAGTGCCAAGGATATCATGAAACCCCTTTGTGACCATGGTTGACCAAAATCATGGGCCACTCCAAAGCTATATATTGGCTATCAGTATAGATTGTGACACTCAATCCACTGGCCAAGCAACATGCTCTTGTAATGGCAATTCATTCTGCTACTTATGCTGAAATTAGATTACACAAGTATGATGCTTCAACTCAATTAGAGTGGTACATTTTGCATGCCTAGTCTTGGTTCGGTGTACAATACTTTCACTTCAATGCAGTCATGGTCACAATCATTGCCTACATCATCAGTATCCTATATACATTAGCATTGGCAGAAGTGTGGCGGCATTCAGGGTATTGTAACTTTTAATTCAAATGATCTCAGATGCAAGAATAATTTGTTCATACCTTGTTAGGTGACTGTTTGTCAGATGCTGAGTTCGAGTTCAAGTCAGTAGATTCTCAACTGAATGTGGGACCAACACAATAAGTGTATAACGCATCACAATCCCTTCACTCTGCTGAATGGCAAGAAAGGTTGAAGCAATGCTCCTCAACAAGCCCAGAAGTGTTACTGCTATTAGATGTCATGTAGTAGAAAAATAAGCTACTTGCCACTTTACACCTCCGTGTTTCTGAGTGAGTTTGAAAGTGAGCACCTTAATCTCTCATCATAAAAATCCCAAAACTATTTCATATTCAGGCATTCCACGAGTGGGTGCAGTACAGAGACTATGTCTGACCTCCAGGAAGGCATTCATGTAGTAGTTGTTCTAAGGTACAGGATAACTCAAAACACTGTGAGTAAGCCTTTGTAAAGGCTGTGCAGTCAGGGAAAAGTTGGGAATCCACTGACTACAGTATCCAACCATTCCCAAAAAGATTCTCACTTCTTTTTGAGTTGTTGGTGGGTTCTTTATCAGAATCGCAGAGATGCAGTCTGTGGACACCTTTCTTGCTCCTTTCTCAGTGTTGGCGCCCAAATAAATGACAACTTTTTGGCAATATTGCAGTTTGGATGGGAACAAGCTCACAAGCTTCTTATGTCTAGGTTGCAACCATGAGGTGATCAATATACCACACTCGAACTGAATTGCAAGGCAGATGTAAACTCTCTAAATCTTTCATCAGAATTGTGGAGAAAATTAATGGACCCTCTGTATACCCCTGTGGGATTTGACACACACCATTACTCTATTCAAAAGTTTTAATGCAAAGAGATACTGGGTATCCTTGTTGAGAAAAATGGAGAAAAATTCTTGAGACAAATAGATTATAGTGCACCAGTCTGTATCCGCAGGAATTTGGAACAAAATGACAGCAGGTTATGGTACCACAGGACAACACTGTACTACAAAATTATTAATTTAGCACAGGTCCTGTACTATGCACTATTTCCGAATTGTTTGTTTTAAGCCTATAATCTGTAACTTACACATACTTCCTTGTAACTCTTTTAAAATACTGTGCTCAATCATTTTCCCAATGCCAGTTTCCATAACATCCTTACCTTCAAGAAGTTTGTACTGAGGATCATGAGGATATGCTACAATTGACTTTACTTGAATATGAACTGGCTCTGCACTATTTATAATCTGATTTCTATTCCTGAAAAATCCAATACCCGTTTTTTCACTGTGTACCTTAACTCAAGAGGTAAGTCCTCTTTTGTGAGAACCGGGAACAACCCACTTTGACTCTCTTGTTTTTATTTAAAATCTAAGTCCTTGCCCTGTGTTTGAATTGATACATCATCCGGTGTGCAATAAATTACATCATTCATTTTGCACAAAAGATCATGAGCCAACAAATTAAATGGTCTTGTGTCACAAATTATGGACTAATGATAATCTTCTATTGAATCAATTTTTACAGGGACATCTTATACCTTACTGGTAATCTGTGTGTTAGATATACCTATAATTTGGACTTTTTGTTTCCTGAGAAGGATAGGCTGTCCATGGAGCTGGTAGCACCTCTATCAATCAAAAATGATGCAGGGTGACCATTCACCTCACCATTTATATTTAGGTTACTCTGGTCTACGTCTAGGACTGCACCAGGCATGCAATCATTCTCCCCCCTCAGGCACCTTCATTATGCTTAACTCGGTCTACTAGTGTCTCTGAGTGTAGCAGATATTATGGTGAAATTTGTTGCTAATTACTGATGGATTTTGTTGAAAACCAAGATTCTGTTAGAAAGTATTCATTTTAGTCTTCATATTATGATTGATCATTGTGGCCAAAGGCAATTTCCCATTGAACTGTCTTTGATTCTGCATGTTCTACACAGAGGCCATTTTGGGTGGGTCAACGGACTGTGGTGACAAGGGCTATGTCATTTGATTCATATTCTGTCATTCTTCGAGAATTTGCAACTCATTTTGTGATCTTTCTGGATTAAACCTATACTCTTGTTTCCAATTGCTGAGCTTCCCACATATATGGCATGGTATACTTTCTCGTAAGCTAATATTAGCATTGCCCATGTTTGATTTATTAACACAATCTCTACCTGTAGCTTGTGGAAAATAATTTCTAGTGTGCATAAATTAAAATTCATTACACTGTACATCCGTCCTTGCAGATCCAAATTTGCACCTGCAGCAAAACCAGAATGAAAACCAGGATCTGACATTTGTGTGAACCTTTTTACCACATTTCTAAAAATACTTTATGCTATCATCAATTTCTTCTTGCTTTACCTCTGTGTCACATCAGAACAATCACTACAATACTTTGAAAATGTCCGTATTTCATCACTGGATTTTTTCTGCCAACACATCACTCTTTGCTTAATATCAGAAGTAATTTCTAATTGCAAACCTAACAGAAATGCTTAAATGAATCCACTAACCACCTTCTTTTGTGGGGTTTTTAACTCTGCTACACTGCATCTGCATCAATTTCTCATAAAATGCATGAACTGATTCTTTAGGTTCCTGTGTTCTCCTCATCATTTTTGACCAATGTATTTCTCTCTGTGGAATCTTAGTCTTCAGGTGTTCAATTAATAATTAATATTTCTCCATCACAACAGAAGATGGACTGTTCTGAGGAGTCACTCTTAGAGGCTCTGCATCTGGCCAAACTACAATTCCTTTGCACTCAACCCACAAATCTTTAGGAATTATAATCTCAAAAAATGCATTCAAATATATCCAAAGCACCTGCAAAATCATGACAATCCATACATTCTCTGCATACCCCTGTTGCAGCTCTTCTGTATGCTTTGTATTGATTTTTGATGATATCCTAAGATCAGATATTGCCCATTGTACAAGTACATACGCTCCACCATGCACCCATCAGGGGATGATATCCAGCAATAACATGAAACTTATAATCACTCATGCTTATTTCCGTGTTAACTTTAAAAACTTTCAAGCATGTAATCCTCCTTATTAAATCTTTTATATGTGTTGTCATGCTCACAACACCCATACTTTACACTTCGTCCTCACCCATGTCCATGCTGTACTTTTGGCATAATCGCTATGCATCACACACATGTCTTGTTTCTTCCATACTGAGGTATCTCAATTCTTCCTCATTATGTGATGATATTCTCTCTACATTAATAATTTCCCCAAATTCTACTTTAAGGCGCAGATTTACTAAGATTTTCCTTTGGGCTGTGTTACTTTTTTTTTTCAAACCTTTATTTAAATTTTTACATAACAGCACAACCTATAGAGGCGGAGATTGTCAATAACAGCAGAGAGAGATCGACGATAGCAACAAGGTCAAACACAGTACATGATTGTAATCAAGTTTACCAGACATTAGACAGTATTAACCTGACCATAAGAATATTGATGCCTCAACAGGCATCCTCCTCGGATATACAGCCACTAGAGTCCTAACCTTGCTGATCACTCAAGCATCCCACAGGGCTCAGAAACCCATTGCACAACTCCCCCTAGGACCTGAGGTCTTCCTCAAGCCTTTTGTCCCTTCTAACAGCTTTCATGTGCATCTCCTCAGCAAAGGACTACTCACGCACATCCCTCATCCAGGCATCCAGGGAGGGGGAGCGCGTCCCCATCCAAGTTATTGCCACCCTGCGCTTAGCCAGAACCAAGAAGAGTTGTAGCAATTTATACTCCAATTTGCATTTCCTAGGTTTTGTAACATGGCCAAGTAGACTTTTACTCAGACAAAGGGTATGATAGATCCCCGGCCCAAGCTGAGCGGGCCCTAGTGGGAGGGCCCACCGCATCCAATCTCATTGGACTATTGATGAGGGAGATAAGCTGAAGGCCCGTACTGCAAGTAAGCATTATGTCCAACGTTTGCGTCGTCGGTGGGATGTTGGGGTATGTGAGCCTTGACGCCATAGTGAGATTCGACAGGCCGGCATATTGAAGAAACTGACCCCTGGCCAGCCCAAAACAGTCTTGAGTCTGCTCATATGAGATATGTTTCGTTTGGGTACAAATCCACCAGCACCGGACAACCCCCCCTCCCTCCATGCCTGAAACGACATCCTCTCCATCATTTTCCGCACTGGCGTGAGTATCCATATGGAGAATTCCCTGTGAAACGGCACACGCTTCAGTACGCATTTTACAAACGATTACCACACTTTTGCAGTCTGTTTGACCATGTACGGCATGTCACCTACAATTCCAGTGGCCTCCATCAGAGCCATTTGGAGTCTATCTGACTGGACACGTCCCCTCAGTAGCCTTTTTTCCCAGTAATCTCTCTCATCTAGCTACGGGCAGCATGCTGCAGTTGTACGGCATAGTAGTAGAGGTCCAGCTAGGGGGCTTCAAGTCCCCCTCCTCATATCTCCGTGTCAAGATATGCAATGCCATTCTGCTGCTATGGCCGGCCCACAGCAGGGAGACCAACACTGAGTTCAGCTGTCCAAAAACACGCATGGGAATGTTACACTTCGATTTCCGGAACACTTAAAGGCACCAAGGTAACACCACCATCCTATTTCTTTATTTATAAAGTTTTATATAGCGCGAACAAGACCTGTGAGGGTATCAGAGCGCTTTACAGGGGGGGAGAGGATACATCGGTAAAAGACAGTAATAAAGTGTATTTATGAGCATAAAATATAAACATAGAAGAGTATCAAATCTAGGAGCTCGATCTCTTTCGGCAACCAGATGGGTGAGGTAGTGAGCCGCAAAATAAGAATTTAACAAGTAAGTTCAGTCAATAACTCGTGTGGAGACGGCTTTTAGTCTAACCATTTAGACATCAGGAATGATCTCACTTCTGATTTGAAGGAGGCGGTAGAGTGAATCAGATGGATATCCTTAGGCAGAGAATTCTAGATTTTCAGTGCGATGCCTGAGAAGACTATGTAGTATGTTTTTTTCTGGCGGAAAATCTGTGGCTTCAGCAGCATGGAGCTATTGCTATGCGATGTCCTACAGCCGGCCGATGGTTCCAGTTTTGTGCGAGGTAACTTGGGGTGTTAAAATGTAAAGCTTTGTGGGTCATGCAAGCTATTTTTAGATGAATTTGTGCTTCATAAGTAAGCCAGTTTAAGGATTTCAGGTCAAGGGAGATGTGATTATTTCCTTTTGTTCAGGTGATGAGGCTGGCCGTCGACTTAAGGGAGGCCCATAGGGGGTTCTGCTTGTATCTGGGAAGGCTGCTGAGCGTGGCACTTCCGTAGTCAAGCCTAAGGGACGACTAAGGGTTTTAGTTTTCTTAGAATGCTCATCTGGTATTTTGCTCTTTTGGTGGCATTGCTTATATGTTTCTGCATGTGCAGATGTTTGTCTAGTATAATTCCTAGAGATCTCGCAGAGTCTACAAAGTGTGGAGTACAGTTGAGAGCAGTTAGATGTTTCAGCCAATGATCGATCTTCAGATTGTGTTTGTGTGGGGTAATGGCGAGGAATTCCGTTTTGGTGGTACTAAGTTCGAGATTGTTGAGCGTAAGCCAGTTCTGAGTATTCTGTAGGATCATGTAGAGGGTAATGAGGTCATCAGGAGAGGAGATTTTCAGGTACAGTTGTGTGTCGTAGCATACATATGGTGAGGAATGTTGGGGGATACTAAGGAGTCCGCTAAAGGTTCCATGAATAAGTTGAAGAGAATGGGGGAGAGGGCTGAACCCTGTGAGACTCCCAGAGTGACCATGGAGGGCTTTTACAGAGAGTGGTTGACCTTGATTCTTTGGGTTCTGTTCTGGAGGAATGAAGTAAACCATTGAAGGACGGTCCCTGAAAGACCCATCCTTCCTTCAAGTAGGTATAGAAGGTTATTTTGTTTTACAGTATCAAATACAGAGGATAGATCAAGTAGGTTGAGCAGACACGCTTCATTATGAGAGTGAGAGCTGCTTCTGTGTTGTGGTCTTGGTGAAAACCTGACTGGTATTGGTCAAGGAGTTGGTTCTGATCTATATGATTACAGAGTTGGATCTGAACACATTTTTCGATAAGCTTAGCCAAGGTGGGAATGTTGGAAATTGGACGGTAATTGTTTAAGTCTGCACAGTCTGCTGTTGTTTTTTTTTAGAATGGGGGATACCTGTTCTACTTTTAGACAATCAGGGATGGTGCCCTGGAGGAGAGAGGTATTTATGATCTCAGCCCATAGAGGGAGGATAGACAGTTTGAGCTCCTTAAAGATAGATGGAGGTAAAGGGTGGATGAACTTGTCAGATGGCTTCAGCAGTGTGAGCAAGTAGTGAAAGTCACTTTCCTTGAGAGGGGTGAATGTGTGCCAAGAGGCATTGTTTTTGGGGGAGAGCTCAGGGTGATTGGTCAGGATAGCTGACTGAAATGGAGGATTAGTGGGGAAGTTAGATGGTAACAAATCCCTCATAGTCTGTAACTCCTTTTCAATAATGACAGTTTTTTCATTGAAGAAGGAGGTAAATTCTTCGCAATTTGAAGGCTTTTTGGAACCGTTATCGGGGTGGGATTGGTTGTTGGATTGTTGCTTGACAATTTCAAAACGTTTTTGGGGTTGATTTCTGGCTTGGTCTAGTTGGGTTCTAAAGAAATTGGCTTTCGAGTTCCTGATTCTTTTGTTGTAAGTGTTTCTCACTGCTCTTAGCCTTTCCAGGTTTTCCATGGAAGGTGAGAATCGCCAGGCTCTTTCTGCTAGTCTCAAATTGAGTCTTTCATTGTTGATGTTTTCATTGAACCAGGGTTTAGAAATTTTTGTGGATAAATGTTTTTATTGTAGTGGAGCGATTGAGTTCAGGATGTTCAAGATGGAGGTATTGTGATGCTCTGTTAGGTCGTGGATGTCCACCATGTCCACTTGGGGGGTCAGGTAATTGAGACTAAGGGCCGACAAGTCATGAGGTTTTTGTTCTGTAGGTTTAGTTTCCAATGTTTTAGTTTTTTTACTTGAGCTTTTTTTGGGGTCTTATTGGCCTTGATGAGTAAGGTAATCCAAAAGTGGTCTCTCCAAACGCAAGGCAGGATGAACTCCAGTGTCGTGGAACCCCGTTCTGTAATGATTAGGTCTAGGCTCTCGCCTTTATTGTGAGTGTGGCGAACACAGATTTGGGTCAGCTCGAGGTCTGATAGGAAGACTTTGAAGGTGTTGACTAATTGGTCATTTAGGTCATGCCAGTGAAGGTTGAAGTCTCCAAGGAAGATCTGACTAGTTTCTTGGCCAGCGTTGTTAGAGATTACTTCCATGAGTTGTTTGATGAAAGATGGGTTGTTTTCAGGCGTATTGTAAATAAGATGAAGTTTGCAAGTAGGTCTGTCATTGCTAATGATATTGATGCAAAGGTATTGTTCTGTAGGAAGGGCATCCGAAGCAGCCTGAATGACCTCTATGGTATCATGGTAAATGCATGTGACTCACCCACCAGTTCTGTGAGTTCTGTCTAATCTGATAATGTTGTAACTAGGTGGGAATAGTAGGTCTAAAATAGGGGCTGAGGAGTCATTTAGCCAAGTTTCCATCAGCATAATGAGGTCGAGCTCCCGAGTGCAGGTGAGGTCATAGATGTCAGAAGCATGGCTAACAGCCGATCTGCAATTAATGAGCATGCATTTCAAGGGATATTGGAGTGAGCTGTGAAGGCCGATTGAGGTTTATGGGCTTGAGATTAGCCTTGTTAATCCCTCTAGGGTTGTGAGTCGATACTCTGCATGGCTTACTTTGAACAGTTTGTATTTGCTCAGGATAAGTCTTGGAGTTGTGATTATTGGGGGGTAGGAAAGGAGCAGTCCGTGGATGTCGCTATCTGAGAGGCAATAGGTCGATCTCCTGGGTCGCGAGGGTGATCTATAGGGAAGGGAGTTCCTATTGAAATGAGGTGTGTGAGGTTTGCTGTTGGGCAGCGGGATGATCTGGGAGCCGGCTTGCTTCACATGCAGACAGTTATGCCTTTGGTTGGATAACACTCCAGTAGTTCAGAAGGTAAGTCTAAGAATATCCTACTTAAGATGTATGTAGCAGGTTAAGGGAGATCTCCTCGAGTCGAGATTCTGATGAGGCGAGGGGGCAGATGATAGTGGGTGGATGAGGGGTCAGGTTGGGAGGAAGAGTTAGTAATGGGTAAAGTACGAGTTTGAAGGTCAGATGGAACCTGCGGAGGGATTGTCAAAGTGGAAGGAATGATAGCTTGATGGTGTCGGATGGGGGAGGAAGTATGCTGATTGAGGGATCTAGAAGGCGTATGGATCATCATATCGGGGGTAAGAGATCTGAACTATTCATTGTCAGAGAACTGGTAGGCCATGAGGTGCTGTTAGGAGGGCTAGATAGAAGTAGTTCGGGAAGCAGGGGTGCGATTGCGGAGGAGAGGATATTATCTGGCGGGGGGTACTTCATGATTGTGGCTGTGGAGGGGTCTGGTGAGTGCGTGCCAGAACGTTAACTTGAGGAGAGGGACTCAGTTCGGATAGAGAGTGAGGAGACGGATGTAGTGGTGGGCAAAGATGGTGAGTGGTGACAAGGGTTATCACCCATGAAAGGGCAGTATGAGGTCAGTGAAGGAGAGGGGGTGTAAAGGGATGCAGGGTTGATGTCAGTCACGTTGGGGTGTCTTTGAATCGAGGTTGGGTTCTTCTTGTTCACAGCTCTTATGTCCAGAATTGTCAGGTTGTCATTAGAGGATTGAATTAGGATGACACTGTTGTTGTAGAGGGTTCTGGTAGCAACTGCCCCAAAAAAGATTAATATGATATCGACAGTCTAAGCCCATGGAGTTCTTTCCTGGAGTTGGATACTCGGAGTTGGGAATATATGGCAGTTCTCCGCAGTGAACATCTTTTAGTGTAGAAGATGAGGTCATTTGTTAGCATGCCCTTATTCAGACAGAAGTAGGGGGTCAGATATAAGGGTTTCTGGGTGATATTTTAGTAACCGCTTTTTGGGACTTTTTGCTGCATTTCTTTAGAGATTAGGGTGGTAGTTAATTGTGTAGGCATTAAAACCTGCTGGGTTTAGAGTTGCGTACATAGCTCAAAGAGCGCCAGCTAGGCAGGGAGAGAGAGAGTAAATACTGTTATCTTTGGGTCAAAGGAGCAATCAAAAGGTAGCAATAGGGCGCTAGAGAAGTTTTGGATCCTAGGATTGTAGCAGGGAGTAGCAGGGAGTAGATCTTTGGAAGGTAGTCAGGAGTGTTGATCTGAGTTCCAATTTATTAGACTATGTTGCATGCCAGGATTCACTTGTAACAGGGGGTGAGTGTTTTTTCAGGATAACTGCAAGAATAATCCTTGGTCTAAGCTAGGGGGCTGTAGACCCGTTCATGAGCCAGGGTGACCCTCCAATGGTGGGTGGTTGATTTTGGGGAACAACACATGTGTTGTTGGATGGAGAGAAAGAGAGATGTGGGTCAGTGGGATGGTAAAATAAGGAATAGTAGAGTTAAACCATCATTCCAAAATGGCCACCCCTTTTGTCAACAGGGTTCCCAGTGGGTAGGAGATTCTTCCTGGTCCTCTCTATAAGTTTTTTTTTAATAAGGTTTAACCAGGGTAGACTCCTATGTCGATTTCCACTTCCCATTTTGGGGGACTCCATCTTAGGAATGATTTAATATTTGATTATTTATTATATCTCTATTTCTCTCGAGGTGGCATGGGAGAGAGAGAGGATCAGATGATTCCCTGAAATGGCGGATTAAAGGATCCCTCCAGAAAGAACCACAGTGAGGCCAGGGAAGGTGCTGTGCCTCCCAACACCAGATTTGCAAGAGATTCAGCCCTTTCCCAGTAGCCAGAGAGGCAAGAGGGCAGAGTCTGCAGTTATCTCAGTCAGGCAACGATGGGAGAGAAAAAAAAACTCCCTGTCCAAGGAGAGAATCTACAGTTAAAGTCCTATCGGTTGAGGGGGCAGGGGGCAGGAATCGGAGGCAAACTCTGGAAGGCACTGCCATCAGTGAGCAAAACCCAAGTGGCTGACTCCCTGTCAAGTAAGAGGAGCAGCCGCAGGAGGCACTCACCCTGTTTCCCTTGCGGCTCCTGATGAGCCTGTGATCTGGTCAGGCAGTGGTAGGAGACGGCCATCCCGCTCCAAAAGTGGACTCGTACTGAGTCTGGAAAGTCTTCAAGGCCTGTGTGAGGCTGACGAGCCTGTTCTCTCATGAGCGAACAACAGGCGGCTGCAGTGAGTACGCTCAGCACAGTAGCCCACAGAGAGTTCACTAAGCAGCTCTCGGGACGATCGGTGGGCCTTGTCCGAAAGAAGGGTGAAGGGTGGGTGGATGGCGGGGTATGACCGGGATATGCACCGTCTGGTGATCCCAACTCTTGTCGGGGGCGCCTACTCGGCGGCAATCTTAATCACCTTAATCTTAGCAACCGCCAGCCTGCCCATAAGAGAGAGCGACAGTGAGTTCCAAAATGCCACCATCCCTTGAGTGCCTCCACCACCCTGTGCACATTGAGGCACAGGGACTGTGGATCGTTGTGCGTCACCTGCACCCCCAAATATCTTAAGTGACCGGTTTCCCATCTCAGCCCAAGGTCCGGAAGCTGTTCCAGTGGACGAGCAGCCAAGCCATCCACGGGAAGAGCAAATATTTGCACTTGTTTAACCGTAAGCCCGAACACGAACCAAAGTCTTCTAGGACCTGAAGTAGCCTAGACATCACCTCGCAGGGGGAGGAGATATAAAAGAGAGCATCATCTGCATCTAACAAGACCACCTGTAAGCTCCCTCCCACCCCTCCCAACCCTATGCCCCCACACCTGAGATCCTTGCACGCCCAGAGTGCGAGCGGCTCAATGGCCTGTGCACAAAGCAGTGGGGACAGCGGGCAGCCTTGGTGTGTTCCCCTCTCCAGTGTCCACATCTCTGAATGGCACGGGCACACCTGCACCCGGGCACACGGGTCGGTGTAGAGGAGTTTTTACCCATTTGCAGAACCCTGGCCAAGTCCGGTGATCTAAATACTTCCAGCAGGTACCCCCAGTCAATGGTATCAAACGCTTTCTCAAGATCAACGGCCACTAGAGCTAGGCCCTCATTTGAGCCCCGGACTTCTTGCATAACATGCTTTAAACGTCATATTGTCATTCCCCTGTTGCGGCCTATAATGAACCCACATTGATCCTTATGTATCAAGAGCGGCATGCATCAGGACAGACGCCTGGCCAATACTTTACACAGGATTTTTATGCTAGCATTGATCATGGATTCCCGTTCGCCGCCCCCCTTTATTAAAAAACATACAGATCTCCCACTCCTGCATGGAGGGGGGTAAGATTCCTCACTCAAACACCTCCTCATATATCTGTAACAGAGGTGGGGCTAGCTTCTCCTCGTAGGTCTGATAGAATTCTGGAGGGAACCCATCCCCCCCGGCCTTCGCCCGAGGGAGCTCTCAAAATACCTCTAGGATTTTATCTAGCATCAACCGGGAATCCAATTCCTTCATCCCCTCCGGTAGGAGGCGGGTCCGCCCCAAACCCTCGAGGAAGGGGATATAGAGGTCGACACAAACTGTGGGATCCGCTGTGTAAACCCTCTGTAGGTGCTGTTTAAAGACTTCTGTTATACCCACCCTGGTGTAAGCCATGTCCTCAGTTGGGCCGCGTAGACAGGTCAGTAATGGTGGAGCCTGCTCCCTTCCCACCCCAGGCCAGTAAGCAAACTGATTTTTCCCCTTCAGTGTGAAGCCGTTGGCGATAGCGGCTGAGCGTACATTTGTCCAGCCTATCCCATGTGTCACTAATCCTTTCTTTAATCTCATGCTAGTGGCGATCAGCGTTAGCAAGCACTGGGTCACCCGCCTGAGCCTCTACAAGGTCATCTTTCCCTTCTCTTAATTCCTGAAGTAACAGGCGCTTGATCCCACAAGTCAACCTCATAGCCTCCCCCAGCATCACTGCTTTCAGTGCCTCCCATTCTGTGGCTCTGGTAGGGCTCACACTTCAGTTGTGTGTCTTGTAGTCTGTTATTGCCTGGGAAAGCGCCTCCCTCCTCTCCTGATCTTCCAATATGTCAGTAGCATCCTCCATCTCTGGGGGCCCTGAAAGGGGGATTCCCATTCCACTGAGCTACACAGCTAACTGGGGTGTGATCCGACAGGAATCTGGCTAAGTGGGTCGCCTCCAACTCCGGGTAAGCCGGTGCGGTGCACCAGATACTAGTACCCTATCTAGTCCACTATGCGTATTGTGAGTGGGCAAGTAACACGTGAACACCTTCTAGGCTGGGTGCCTATCCCACCAGGCATAGCGCAATTCCAATTTCCCCATCACAGTGCGCAGTTTCTTAGTCATTTGAGGTTTAGTGCCACTCCTGTGCGGGTGCCTGTCCAAGTCGGGATCTAGGATGCAGTTGAAGTCCCCAAGCCACAGAAGTGGCACATCTAGATCCGTGTCTACCAGGTCTAGTAAATTCTGATAAAAGGCAGGTTCATCAGTGTTTGGTGCATAAGTGTTCAGCATTGCAATCTCGCGCCCTTCGAGGACACCTCGTAGCAATACATACCGGCCATCCACATCAGCCTCCACGCATTGCGGTGTGAATGGCATTCCCGGGGTCACCCACACCAAAGTCCCTCTAGCGCAAGTTGAATAGGAGGAACGAAATAACAGGCCCGCCATTTTTTGGACACTCTAGCAGAAGTGTGCCCTGCCCTGCGAGAGTACCTTCAATTTAGCGGCGTATTGGAACATGTTCTGTGATTGTAGTTCCTGGAGCTTCCTCTTGACCCCCAGGAAAGACTTTCCCTAGACCTGGACCTGCCTGGTGTAGTCCGGGTAGATGGTGATTTTGTTATTCTCATCGCATAAATCTTTCTGCTCCCTAGCCGGTCGTAGTATACAGTCTCTGTCCCAGTAATTCAACACTTTTGCTATGATGGCCCTCGGCTGCACTGCAGGTGGGCGGGGTTGACACCGGAGCCCTGTGCGCCCTCTCCATGGCGAATACATCTGAGAGGCCACGCAGGTGCAGCTGGGTGTGAATGCACTGCTCTAGGAATTGTTCCGCCGATCCCTGTTCTGGAAAGCACGTGGACTTACTGCATGTGGCACGGCCCGCCGCATCCTCAGCGCTGCGCTCCTGGCCCTCGTAGACTCGGACATCTGGACCACCTGTTGGTTTAGGGTCGCCAGTCGCCACCTTCCTTTTCTTTTTTTTTTTTTTTATTGTCAAAAAGAAGAGATATTATAATCATACATTTCAAAATAATACATATAACATTATTTGGGAGAAAAAGGCAAAAAGCAGAATACAGTAGTCTGTCATTAAATTAAATCATAGAGCAGGAATCATATAAATAAGCTAAATAGTAGGCTCGAATATAAAATCAAGATCCAAATCAAAACCATGATCCATAATCAAAATTCTTGGTTGGCTGAATTACCTTATTAAACAGTCATTTCATTTACATAATTTCTTTGTTTTAAGCATGATAAATGACTTGGAGTTTTCCTAATCTAAGACCCCCCAAACAGATCTGTATTTTAGGAGAGCCCGAGCTCCCCTATTCTTAGCCAGAGCTTTCTCTCTTTCCCCAATTTCTCTGAGAGCTGACCACCATTCCATCTCTGTAGAAGGTTTGGTAGAGATCCATACTCTAGCTATTACTAATCGTGCAGTAACAATCATTATAGACAATAAGGGGCCATTCTGTCAAACACTTTCTACCTTATAACCTAGCATCCGTTCTGTAGTTGACAATCTTATATCCATTGCAAATCTGTTTGATATTGTCGCCGAGATCTTATCCCAAAACCCCTTCAACAAGGGGCAAAGCACAAACATGTGCACGATATCTGCCGCGTGTCGTCCACATTTAGGGCAATTCTGACGCGCGCCTTGCTGGGGAGCACAGCTTAAATTCCCTATTGCAGACCATTGAGCAATTTTTTCAAATGTATAATAGAGACAACACAATGTCCGAAATTGCTGAAGCTGAAGATTAGTGGAGTGTACAGATCGGGAGATATAGTCAAAAGCCAGCTTTATCCCATCACTTGTAATAGCCTTCCCCAAATTCTCACTCCATCTAAGTGCCAGTTTTCACATCCATCTGCCCTATTCTCACAGAGCATTTGATATGCCCTGCTAATAGTTGCATGTAGATTCTGGCCATAAATAAGTTCCCACATACTAGCCTCCTTAACCAACCGTATTCCTAATCTCCTAACCAAATGATCTTTAATTTGTAGATACTTGAAGTAAAAGGTTTGTGGGAAATTAAATGTTACAGAAAGATTCTCAAATGTCTTTAGACCATTGCAATCAAACAGTTGTCCCAGCGATTGTACCCCATGTTTAGCCCATTGAAGGGCAATACTATCTTGATAAATGCCAGGAAACATTGGATTACCCCATATAGGAAATCTACTATGGATTACAGGAAGAGAGAGTCTGCATTCAATATTTTTCCATATATAGACCAAGTCCTGTATCGTCTTAAACTTAACGCGCTTGAAATAATTAGGATCGTTAATACGATAGAGAAATAATTTGCTTTCGGCCCCTAAAATCAACCAATGCCAATACTCCACCAGTTCGGGATGTAAAAGACTCCGTAGACAGTCTACAAAAGCTGAGAGATAATAAGATTTAAATCAGGTAGATCTAGCCCTCCCTGATTATAAGGAAATTTCATTAATGCTATAGCCCCAAATAAAACTACTAAAAATTCCATCTAATTTTTTAAAGAAGGCATTCGGAATACGTAATGGAATTGACCTAAACAAATAAAGAAATTTAGGGAGAATATTCATTTTAATAACATTACATCTACCCAAGATGCTCAGAGGTAGCTTATGCCATGCTTTTAATTGTTTTTCAACTTTACTTAGTAAAAAAACATAATTCAGCGAGTGTATTAACTGAATATTAGAGGACATTTGGACCCCTACATATAAATAAGTAGCCTTCTCACAGACGCCTTCAATCAGATCATGCGATTGAAAATTAAGCAAAACTTGAGTTTTGCTGTGGTTCAACTTATAGCCAGAGAATTGACCAAACTGTTTTGCCTCCATAGTTATTTGTTCTATAGTCTCCTTGGGTTTTGTAGTAAACATAGCTATGTCGTCGGCATATGCCGTCAGTTTAAGGAGACGGTGTTCAATGTTCAGCGGGAAGATTGCTTTATTAGCCAATAGTGTTCGAATAAATGGCTCAATATAGAGAGCAAATAGAAGAGGTGAGAGAGGGCAACCCTGCCTCGTACCACGCCTTATAGGGAAAGGATTAGTGTTGATATTAAAATAAAGCAATTTAGCTTTCGGATCATTATACATAGCAGTTATTAATTTTAGAACATTTTCTTTAACCCCACATGCCAAAAGTGTCGCCCAAAGATAGTCCCAGGCCACCCGGTCAAATGCTTTTTCCGCATCCAATAAAATCATGCCAAGTTCGATTTTTAGCTTCTCAGCAGCATCAAAGGCAGCTATTGTTGTATTAACATGGGCAGTTGTATCTCTCCCAGAAATAAACCCATGTTGCTGAGGAGAAACCAAATTTGTCATCATTGGAGCTAACCGGGTGTCCAATATCTTGGCAAACACGTTTGCGTCTGTATTAATCAAAGAGATTGGGCGATATGAGGCTCGTTCTTCAGGATCTTTACCTTTTTTAAAGAAAAAGACGATATTAGCAATATTCCAAGAGGCAGGTACTTGACCCGAGCTAGCAATTTGAGATATGACGTTGCGCAGTGCAGGAGCTAAGACATTTTTAAAACGTTTGTAGAACTCCGCTGGAAGAGCATCATCTCCTGCAGCTTTGCCTAATGTAAGCCCTTCTATTGCATTCAGAACCTCTTCTTCTGTAACCTCTTGTAATAAGGAGGTTGCATCTTCCTCCGTCAGAAACGGAAGGTTGCTCTGATATAAGTAATTCATCATATCAGACGGATCAGTCAGATCCTGGCCTATTTCTAGAGAGTATAATTGTTGATAGAAAATAGAGATCCTTAAAAAGAACACCACCTTCCCCTTTTATAGCCTTGATCTTAGTCTTTTGTTGGTTATCCCTAATTTGATAGGCCATAACTTTCCCAATCCTGTCCTCATACTCATATTGTAATGTCTTATGTCTCATATAGCAGGCCGCTGCTTTTTCCATTAGAAAACTATTGACAATAGCCTTCTGCTCCAAGAGAAGTCGATACAGGTGGTCTTGCTCTGCCATTTGATAGTAAACTGCATCAGCATGTTCTACTTCGGCCCTAATAAGCTTTTGAAAAGCATCCTTAATTTGACCGCTCAATTGTCTATTCTGCTGATATATAAACTGCTGAATAGCTCCCCTAATATAAGCTTTCATCGCATCCCATACAATCAAAAATGAAGAATCAATGTTATCTATGAAAAAGTCAGAGATTTGTTTCCCAATACAAATCCCAAACGCTTCATTTGTTGCCAGATGCTTAGGAAACGTAAAGGTTCGAGCAGTTTTAGTAGGATGTTTTGCAAAAAAGTAAAACATTATGGGATTATGATCAGAGGTCATTTTGGGACATATCTCCATATCTGCGAGTGGCAATAAGGTTTCTGAAACCCAGGCCATATCTATTCTTGAATATTGACGATAATACGTATAGCCTGGTTTATTTGAGTATAGAGTACGCCATGCATCCTTTAAAGAATACTCTCTAGCCAGTTCCAAGATGGAAGCTCTCACCTTCGCCATTCTTGAAACTAGAGGTTGGCTGGTAGAGTCTATCCCATAAGAGATAACACAATTAAAGTCACCCATCAATATCAATTCCCCTTGCCAGGCAGCTAACTCTAGACACAGATTATCAAATATAGTAGGATCATCAGTATTCGGGCCATATAAAACACAAAAAACATAGCAAGCACCATTAATTTCTATTTCAGCAATGGCCCACCTCCCTCTTTGATCTTCTAAAACTTTATGAACCTGACAAGGCAGTGATTTTGACACTAGAATAGCCGTTCCTCTAATCGATATACTTTGAGAAGTACATACGACTATCTCTAGCCCAAAATGTTCCTAAAGTCGATGATCTTTATAGGCTAAGTGTGTTTCCGTCAAGAGTGCTACATGGGGCCTGTATGTTTTAAACTCTTCCCGAACTAATTGCCTTTTAGACCTTGCATTCAAGCCAGCAACATTCCAAGCTAGGCATCTAATTAATGCCATTTCTACTTAATAGAAAACGCTGAGCCAAAAACAAGAAGAGAAAAAAAAGAAAAAATTCACTAGCACTCTCCCATATCCATATCAAAATAATCAATAATAACACTCTTCTTTTTGACTTTTCTCCCCTTTTCTTTAATACCCACCCACCACTCAAACACACTACGCTGTCTTCTTCAAGACCATACTTTCTATTTCCCACAGAAGGAATCATCCCCCCCTGAACAGCTGCCATTGGTATGGCAGCTATCATCTCCACTAGCCCAGGCCCAGCCCTTAACGACCCCCCTTAGCCCCCAAAAAAAGGGAGACACGGAATTTTACCCCCTCCCCTTTTTTTTTTCCTTCCCCTTCTCTCCCTTTTTTCTTTTTTCCCTTTTCCTTCCCCCTTTCCCGCCCCTTCCCCCCCTCTTCCCGTTTCCTTTCCATTTTCCTTTTTTTCCCTTTTTTCACTTTCCCCCCCGTTGTTAACGCTGTTAGCCCGTTTCAGAAAGAAAAAGAGAACTCAAAACAAATCAGAAAATGATTCAACATAGATGCCATCTTAAAAAGCATCTTGAAAAGCAAGAACTTACTGGGAACACAGAGGTAGAAGTCTCAAATCCTAAATCATTAATCTGAAACTAGAATTTCAAGAATAGGGAGTAGGGAATAGGGAATAGGATTAGTCCCCCGGATCTCAAAGCCCTTATTTACCACAGTATGTAGTTTGCTACTTTGCCAATGCATTCTTAGCTTCTATATCTGACAGAAAAAAAAAAGACTTTCCGTCTTTAACAACTTTCAGCTTAGCCGGTTCTTGCAGAAACACCTGGGCATCAACAGCCTAAAGTGGGTCAATTAATTGGCGCAGTTTCCATCTCCTTTCCATAGTTGCTTCACTTAAGTCAAACCTAAAGAAAATTGACAGAGAATCCACGTCGATCGGGACATTAGGGCGTGCCTTAAAAGATAGCGCTTGTCTCAGCAAAAAATTTCCAAAAAAGATCAGAATGGGGCGAGGGTATCGAGCATTGGTTCTTTGCATAGAAAAAGGAAATCGGTGAGCTCTCTGCACTTGACAATCCCAATCCCAATCTGATAGGTCAGGGAAGGCCTTTTGAAGGAGTTGAACAACGAAGCCTCGAGGATCTGATTCCTCCTTTCCCTCAGGTATCCCAAACAGCCTTAGATTATTGCGCCTTTTACTATTTTCCAAATCTTCAATCTTAGCCAAGCAAATATGGATTTGTTGTTCATGTGTCTGAGCGACCTGTGCCACAGTTGTAACTGTCTCCTCCACCTCAGCAACTCTGCCTTGTAATTCCTTCACATCTTTGGCAACATTAGCTACTGTGTTTGTAACCTCATCAAGTGATAGCTTAATATTTAAATAATCCGCCCTAACTTGTGCGTAGTGTGCCTGTGCCTCCCCACGCTGCTCTTGTAAAGATTGTAAAATTATAGCTAAAGAGGGCTCTACCCCTGTGGTCAGATTGCTGTCATCAGCTGCTATTGCTTCTGTATTTGTCATTATCAATGGCTGAGGGTTGCTGACGCGGGCCTACTGAGCCGAGGGGGCTTGATCATTACTGTCTATGCTACCACTTTCAGGACTAAAATTTGCAATAGTTTGAGGTCTAGTTGAGCAAGTAGCAGACAAACGTGAAATCATAGCACAAACGTCCCCCTTGGCTAGTACCCATTTCCTTAACGGGCTACTTTCTAAACCACGGGAGGAGCCGGCACTTATACGCCCAGTCCTATCCTGTAGATCGCTAGATTTCCTATATTTATTAATAGTTTTAGTGATTTTGACCTTTTTCTTTTGGCTAAATATATTATGAATTTTGTCTGACGCTATTTGTTGGTCGTCTAATGGCATGTGTTCCTCTTCTGGGGAAGCTTATAACTGCTGTCGGATGTTAGTTACTTGCTGAGGTAATACCGAGACTAAGGTTAAAGCTGGGGCTGAAGCTAATCCATTACTGCTCCGGTTTCTAGGTTCAGTTTGCTCAGAGCAATTAGATAATTTAGCGCTTATAGCATTATTGCCTTTAATAAGCAAATCTGCTTGGGTGAGCTCCGGGCTGAATACTTCGCTAGATTGGGTGATATCCTGCGGGCTGGCCCAGTCACCTTCGCAATTACTTTGAGTATTATTAGCCCCACTACTAGCGAAAAAATCATAAATAGATTGCTTCTCCTCATTATAGTTTACTATGCCAGTTTGTAAGTCAGAGCATCCTTCACGTTAAAGCAGAGACATTTTCTCTCCTCTCCCGCAATCTATCAAAGGTGCGCTGTTTCCTGTGTCTCTTTCATTTTCACTGGCAGTACTAGCATTGGAGCTACCAAGTAGCTCAGCAAGGGCGATAGTATCCGTCGTAGCAGCGCGTAGCCCCCCTTCTTCCAACAGCAGCGCTGTCTTACCTGCTCCCATGCATCGAACTGTTGTCTTACTGGTCTTAGAGAGTATGGCTTTACCCCTGATTTCGGCGTCTTTGTTAGGTAATGCAGATGTTTGGGCCCCTGCGAGCCGAGCAGCCCGCGCACCTTTCGTTGCGTTCCCCGGTGGCGCCATATTCAGACGCGACCAGCCGATCGCAGATGCCAAGGAGCAGGAGCCGCTGCCGTTGCCGCTGCTGTAGGAGCGTAGGTGGTACGAGATCAGTTTTCTTACAGCCTGAAAGACCCTTCCGCTCAGGATGAGCATGAGAGAAAGCTGGGTGTGAATGCACTGCTCTAGGAATTGTTCCGCCGATCCCTGTTCCACGCACTCTGGAAAGCCCAGCACGTGGACTTACTGCATGTGGCACGGCCCGCCGCATCCTCAGCGCTGCGCTCCTGGCCCTCGTAGACTCGGACATCTGGGCCACCTGTTGTTTTAGGGTCGCCAGTCGCCACCTTCCTTTTCAATTCAACAATGTCACCCTCGGCAGTGGCCACCTTCTCTACAATTTTTCAGAGGTCCGCCCTCGATAGATTTACATCAATAGAGACAGTCTCGATCTGGTTCTCCAACACCTTCCTGGAATCCTGTATGGCGGCCAGAAGCTCTGCCTGGAAGGCCTCCCCCTGCCCCAAACCCGCATCCTCCTCAGTGCCCAAGTCTGCCTCATTACGCGCTGAGGAGGGTGGCGTGGCGTTGTGTATTGGGTTATTTATTTATTAGGCCCCAATGTTTTCACAACTCAGTCCTTTCCCATTGCGTCGGTTACCAATGCCGTCTGCCGTAGACCTCCGCGGAAGCACCTCACGGATCAGCCTCAGGAGTAATCCACAATGATAGTGATCACTGGCCCTCCCCCTCAGTATCCAAGAGGACAGGGATTCCCAGCTGCTTTTTCCCCAGGAAGGTGGGACACACCAAAGAGGGCACCCCACACTCAGTTCACAGCATGCGAGACAGGTGGATGGCCCCACCAGCGGGTCCCCAGAGCTGCACCCAGGCTCTGCGGAGCACTATTGGCAACCCGCTAGTCCTAGGACACCTCTACTGGCCTTCAACCCAATTTGCAGTGGGGGCAGTGTTATCCAGGCCATGGGAGACCAGCATAGGAGGCCGACCCCTCTGCCACGTTTTCTCAGTCTCTGGGCGATTGAGCCCTCCTCCACATATACTACGTTTTCTTTGGCGTGCCGGGAGCCCCAGCCCCAACAGGAAAGCACAGCCGGAACACCAGCAAAGAATACAAGCCAAGCTCCAGCAGGGAAGGCAGCCCCGCATGGCAAGATGCGGCACTGCGTGCCCCCCGTCCGCCATTAGCAGGGGAGATTCCTCAGCTCAATCCGAAAGGGCGTGTCCTGCACCAAAATCAAGTAGGCCGCATCCGGCCCAGGCAGGCTCTCGCCACTGTTCCCCTAGCCAACATCACAGCAGGTGTCCAGGCTGAGACTCTTCAAGGCCTGACCAGATGGAGGCACAAGCAGGGCCCTAGGAGCCAAGGGCCCCACTCACCTCTGATCCCGGGCAGCCTTGGTCTTCTCACGGTGCGTCAGCTCCACTCACAGGCCAGCGCCCCAGCCCAAGTGCCGGAGCGGGAAGTCAAGACAGTCCCTCACTTCCTCGGGTGAAGATCCTCAATCACAGATCGCGGCCCCTCACCAACAACAGAGGTGAGGGCCAGACCCAGTGTCCACAGCAGGGGGTGCATCGGTGCGGCGGCCCATCAACAGCCCTCCTTGGCTAGGACACCTCAGTACCTTTGGGCCGCACTCCCGATCGAGAATCCAGGAGGTGCAGCTGATTCGATTCCTCCCGGCCACGGACACAGGTGACCACGCCCATTAGCAGCACACGGCACCTGCTTCACCCACCACTGAGGAAGGCGAGGGGCTCGTACAGTCTCCGCAGTGGGACAGAGGGCTCCATAACACCCAATCGCCCTTACAACAACAGTCATGCGGCAGGCCCAAGAGCGGTCCAGCCCTTCAGTGGACTACTGATCGGTTTGTGGATCAGGGGGCCATGCCAGAGCACCCCACAGGCAGCAGGGTGACACACGGTGTCTCCCCAGTAAGTTTGTGCTGGTTTTTAGTATAGCTGCAGCAGGATGACACAGGATTTCCTGGGCAGGCTGGCGGGGAGCTCAGAAGCTCATGTCCTGTCGGCCATGTTTCTTGGCCACGCCCCGGCTGTGTTACTTTTTTAGTGCAGTGCGATGCTAAATCTGTTTAGGGAATTACAAACCCAAGCAAATCCAGATATGTGTGGCTTTGCATGGCTTTTTGTTTAAAAACAAAGTAACGCAACACAGAGCATAGCACTGACTTGTGTTACCTTGTGTCATGTAGGCATTAAATGGGTGCTACATAGGTGTTCCCATGTATCTGCCTATGTTTTTTAATACCTGAAACTGGTTTAAAGAGGAGAAGTATCATTAGTTCTCCATGTAAATTACTCTTTGCATATGTGCTGAATTCTGCATCACATATGCAAAGAGTAAATAGCATCAAAGTATGGTTTATGTTGTAGAAAGGCATCCTTTCCTGCACAAAACTATCTTGAGCACAACACTAGCACCCTAGCCTCAAGACACAATGCTGTATATGTTGGCGCTAGGCAGCATGAAGTGCGCCGGTGCAAGAAGAGAGCAGAACTGGGCCATAACTTTGAAAATCTGGCGATCTTCTGCTCTCTCTCATTCACGCAGCACATCAGCTTCACTTACTGCACTACGTTGCGTGAAATGTTAGTAAATATGCCCGTAAGTCTATAAACAGGCCATCTGCGGTCTCAGTGAGGTGATCGCCCTGGTAAGATTACCGCCTATTAAGTCTTGGATGTAGTGGTATATTTGAATACCGAGATAACGGAACGTAGACTGTTCCCATCTTACCTGGTGGGGTCCCACCGTGTGGACCTGCGAAGGGCATATTTGGCTCACCGGAAACAGACAGGTCTTGGCCCAATTCAGTCCCAGACCCGAGGCGCTCTTGAACTTCTCGAGTACCAATTCAAAGCTTCCAAGCCCTTGTTGAAAGTCTTGTATGTAAATAAGAATATCATCTGTGTATAGGGGAAAGCGCATGAAGCTCAGTTTCTAACAGTATGCCCCACTCCTTCCCAGTGCACCGCAGCCATTGGGCTAAGAGCTCCAGTGCCAATGCAAATAAGAGCGGTGACCGCGAACTTCCCTGGCGTGCACACTGACTGATCTCAAAGGGGGCTGTGATAAGCCGACCCATCCGGCCGCTGGCCGTGGGGGCCGTATAGAATAATCGATTGAGGCGAAGTAATCGTAAAAGCCCAAACTGCGAGCGCGCCACAAACATGTAGTTCCAATCGACTGTATCAAAAGCCTGCTCTAGGTCTATCACTAAACTGGCGGCAAAGGGCCAGTGAGGTGGGGCAAGCTCCTGCACTCTTGTATGTTCAGGGTAGTGGAGACATTATAAATAAAACCATTCTAATCCGCATGCACCAGTAGCGGCATATATTCCTCTAGGCAGCCCAATATGACTTTGCAGAGTATCTTATAGTCAGTAACTAACATTGACAGTGTGTGATATGATGACATTTCGAGCGGGTCCTTGTCTGGTTTCAATACTGATATTATGAGGGACTCAGAAAGCCTCAGTGGTAGTATCCCTTCTTCTAAGGCCAATTTAGGGACCAGGGTGCCCTCATAAGCCTTATAAAACTCAGCTGCAACACCTTCCAGGGCAGGAGTTTTACTGGTGCTTAACCCTCGCACTGCTGCCCATAGTTCCTGCTCTGTTATTGGCTGCTGCAGTCCTCTTGGGCCATCCGGTCATTGGAGAACAGCTCGAGGATCACGAAGAAGGCTTGTATGTGCGGTCTTCATGCAACCAGGGCGATTCTATAATGTTTTATAATATGATGCAAATGTATCATGTATGTCCATCTGGTTAGTGACCATAATGGTCAAGGACCATCGGATCGCAGTTATTGGTGCTGACAGATTCGCACTACGTAGGAGCCAGGCCAACAGTCAGCCGGCCTTATCTCCCTTGGCATGCATCCTGGCCTGGTAGACCCTGAAATCCAATTGTTGCAGTTAAGCTACAAACTGGGCATGCCACTCCCTAGCATCCGCAAGAGCCTGGCATCTCACTGGGGTCATTGGGGCTTCCATTTCCAGGCCACCCTGGGATACCTCCAACTCGGTTAAATCCCTGTATATGTCTGTCTGTACCCCGGCCACAGTATTGATACAGTGCCCCTTTCATTTTCTCCCACTCTGTCACCCTGGATCCTGTTGTGCCCCAGTTCTCCACAATGTTACGAGTCAGCATATCCTGTGTCCTTTCCCGGAATACACTGTCTTCCAAAGTAACTGGTTTCCGCCACCAGGTGGGGACAGGCGGGTGGGGATTGCCCCAAGCTAAATGCAATAACAGGGGTTTGTGATCGGAGTAGGTCTGGCCTAAGTATTCTCCAGCAGTAACCTGTGCATGTATAGTTGGATGACAAATATTCTGGTACAGCCTGACATGTAAGTTATTAGGCGGGGAATAATAGGAGTACTCCCTCACGGCTGGGTATAAAGTATGCCAGGAATCTAAGAGAGACCAGTGTGTCATCCACTGTGTCAGTCCCGTCACAGTTACCACCACCGGGGAGATCGACAAATGAGGGTGGTACAGATCCATGCCGGGGACTAAGACACTGGTAAAATCTCCTCTGACAAGCCATGGAATATATTCCCACTTCACCAGGAGGACTGTAAGGTGGACTAGAAAGGCCTGTTGCAGTACATTCGGCGCATAGATGCTGCCCAACAGCAGCAGTTGCCCATTTAATGGGCCCTCCACAAATACATATTGCTATTGGTTTGAGGGGACCACTGGGCATATCCATATGAACACCCCGCAAGCGAACCTAGAGTATGTGATACTAAAGCATTGTCCCTGCCATTTCTTTTGGAGACGGACATCCTCCCCTCCCACCACATGTGTCTCTTGTAGAAATGTAATGTGGGTCGTGCGCCTGCGCAAATATTGCTCCATTAGATGCCGCTTACACGCTGTCCACATTCCCCGTACATTCGACGTGAATGCATGAAGCAGTCAAGAAATGGGGCCTGCCTACCACCCTGTGCCTATGATTAGCATAACGGGTGCCCTGTAGAAACAATTGAAACATAATTCCAACTCTCCTCCAAGGCTACGCACCAATTGGGGGTCAGCCAAACATTGAACTAATAGATCCATTCTGCGGAACTCTCCTAGCAGAACCTCATATGCATGTCCTGACTAGGGGGAAGTGAATAGAATCAGGTAAGGGGGGAAGGCACCAGCTTGAGGAAAAAATAAAAAACTAGCGGAAGCCTGAGCCAACCATGCCTTGAGCTCTGTCTGACCCAAATCGTTATCAACGTGTTGCAATGATTGTGAAACTTCTCAACATAAATGCAAGGATCAAGTCTCTCACTGGGGGGAATCATGTACGCATTGATGACATTGATATCAGCGAGTTGAACAGGGTGGGGTTCAAATAAGTAAGTCTGCAGTTAGTGCGGTAACATTCGGCAGTACGATGGAGGTGGTTCTACTCAGTGATGCAATCGATCCAGATTCCAACTGAGAGTCATGGGTGAGTCAGAGAGGCGGGGGAGCGACGCTCTGTTGTCAAGAGTGACACATCCCGGAAGGGAGTCCTAAAACACCCAATCCATTATTTTCAGAAAAATGAACATTCCGGACTTCCTCCCTGATACTCTGGAAAGTCTACAATGTGGTGATTAGAGGGCAAGCACTATCACTGATGGTGGGACACAAAAGAGATCAAAATGCGACTTTGGAGAAGCTTGAACAAGAGATCCTACAGCTCAAGAAACAGTTGGTACAGGATGTACAAATGAGAACAAAACACTGCCTGAGACTGAAACAGCAGGAATATAGGGACTTAGTGACAGATGCGGCTAGGATCGTATATAAAGACACATAACACAAGATCTATGAACTGGGAGACTGGTTAGGGAAACTCCTCGCCTGGCTAAATAGGCAAGAACATGCTAACAGATGGGTGGCGGAAGTGGAGTTGCCTGACAGAGTGTCTGAAAGACCCACAAGCTATCACAGACACTTTTGCAGCATACTACTTACAAATACACTTGTCTGATTCATCGACTTCGGAACAAGGCTCTTGGACTTTCCTTGCGGATAGACCCCTTCCAACGCTATCACCGAATTAGGTGACTCTTCTGGAAAGAGAGCTCATGGAGGAGGAAATCAAACAAGCCATCTGATCACTAAAGCCAGGTAAGGTATTTGGACCTAATGGAATGCCTGTAGAACTGTACAAATGTAAGGCACTGACTATAGGACCTTATCTCCTGAAAATGTTCGAGGAAAGTAGACAGGTAGGCACACTTCCTAAGGAGCAGTGACTGGCCTCAGTGGTAGTAATTCATAAATAAGGTAGGCCCCCTGATCAATGCACCTCCTATAGGCCCATATTCTTGCTCAATGCAGAGCTAAAAATACTAGCCAAAACCCTTGCACCCCGTTTGACTTCACTGGTGATGAAACTGGTTCATCCTGATCAACCAGGGTTTATTCCTGGCCAAAACATGACGCTAAACCTACGACGATTCCATAGCATCTTGGGGCGAGCTCATAGAATTAAAGAGGAAGTGATGATTCTGTCATTTGATGCCCGCATGGCCTTGGATACTGTTAAATGGCCATATCTTTTTGCTGTGCTTCGTCATATGGGCTTTGGCCCAAATTTACTGTCCTGGTTGCAACTACTATACTCGCAGCCCTTGGCATGAGTCGTAGTTAATGGTAGGGTCTCAAAGGTTTTTCCCCTCCATAGATGAACGCGACATGGCTGCCCTCTTTCTCCCCTGATCTTTGCCCTGATCCTCGAGCCCCTAGCGGCATGGGTCAGAGAGGACCCCCTGATCCAGGGCTTGCGATGGACAGAGGACTGGGAGGATAGAATATCGTTGTATGCTGATGACATTCTCCTGTACATAGCCTCTCCCAGGTCCACTGTCTCCAGGCTAATGACCATTCTTTCGATTTTTGGGGAATGCTCCAGGTACTTAATTAATTGGTCCAAATCGGTGATGTTCATCCTCCACAGTCCAGCGCCCCGCCTTCCACCTGTATGCGAGATCCGAGTGGCAGAGGAGAGTTTTCGATACCTAGGAATCCATGCGACCATTGACCCCAAGATATTTAAGGCAAAAACCTGATGGGCCTCTTGACATGCCTCAAAAGTAATGTTCGACACTGGAGATCCTTCCCACTCTCCTTATTGGGCAGGGCAGTGCTCTTTAAGATGATGGCGCTGCCCCATTTCCTTTATGTCCTATATAACTCCCCCTTTCCAGTGCCAGACACTTATTTCAAAGCAGTTAATAGCAAACTTAGGAAGCTGCTCTGGGACGGCGGAAACCCTTGTATAGCTTTGACAAAACTGACCGGGGATGGTATGAAGGAGGCATAGCCCTACCAAATTTTCAAACGTATTATACAGCAGCCCAGCTTACAACTGTTAACTATTGGGCCCACCACCCCAGAGAGGAACCCTCCTATCACATGAATCATCTGGTCCTTCAGGAAGGGGGCTACCGCCATGTGTTATATACCAATCCACGTCATTTATCCCTAGAGGGACCAACTGCCCTAGCAGTCACCCTCTGGCACTCAACCCTATGCAAACTAGGGGGGAGAAGAGAATCACAAGCGCTACACCTTCATGGGATGCAGAACTCTTGGGCACGATGGCAAATAGCCATATTTGACAAGTGGGATCTGATAAGGATGTTATGTTATTTGTTATTTTAATTTATTCAGCGCACAGCTACTTGGAAGTGTCCCAGCGCTATAGACCGCTGGGGAACCCGTCCTGGCTATCCCTGTGAGATGGTCCCTTTCTGGGTATCTCCAAGGTGAAACCAGGCATCCCTGGCGTCTGTGGGGGGCCGTTGTAGAGATGAGGCAAGCTTAATGCCAGAGTTGCCGAGTGTGTTCCTGGTTAGAGTAGGTACCGAGGCGAGAATTATCGAGTCCGTTTTTACCCTGGTCCACGACCCTGCCGCGTCGGGAATTGAACCCTGGTCCCTGGCCGATTCTCTGCTTACGGGTCTGCCGCCTCTAACCAGTGAGCCACACCTCTCCACAAAGGATCTCCACGGTGAGAGATATATGCACAACCAGAGGGGTAATTCCATTTGCTGACTTACAAAGAACATACAAATTAGCCCCCAGAGAGGCCTTCCGATACCTACAAATCCGGCACGATATTCTGGCAGTTTTTTCCTACGATTAAGCCTTACCAGATTCGTCTTCTCTTGTGGCTACAGATTAGACTCGGAGAGTCTGGTATGCCGAGCTCTGTATCATGACCAGTTCCTCCAATCAGGCTGCCTCTTTGAGAGAATCTTCTGTCATTGCAACAGGAGAGAGTTCTGCATCTGAACCTGCGCACCCTTCACCCTCATGTGTGGAGATTGAGCTGTGACAGTTTCCAGCTTTGGACCATATTCCCAAAGACTGTGATGCTATTCTGGCAACCATGCTTCCATCCACCATATCAGTATATGTCTGCTTTTGGGGTACGTTTGTGACATTTGATGATTCCCACAACATCGACCCTCGTTCTGCACCTCTATCAAAGATTCTTCTATTTGCTCTATTATTGGCCTGAAACAGTTAAAGGTTATCTGTCAACCAGTTCAGCATTTTTGCGGTTGGTTGACCAACCTTCTTCATTCAAGTCACCTGTTGTGGCTACGTTTCTTATAGGCTTTCAGCACGTTCCCCCCAGGACATGCATCATGCCCCAGTGGGTTATGAATCTTGTTTGCATCTTCTTTATGCGTGCAACCTTTGATACTTGCTTTCTAAGGCTAGTGATCATCAAAACTGCCTTTCTAGTTGCTAGAGCATTGGCCAGGAGGGTCAGCGAAAATGCAGGCGCTTTCAGTGCATCCTCTGTACACCACCCTCTACCAGGACAAGCTAAGCCTCCAGCCACATGACTCCTTTCTTCCGAAGAATGTGACTCCCTTCCATATAGGCCAGAACATCACCATGACTACCTTCTTTGCCCCACCTTACCCCTCCAAAGAGGAGGAGAGACTTCACCTTCTGGGCCTAAAAAGACCATTGTCGTTTTACCTTGATCACAAAAAAGAGTTCCGAGTGGACGATGAACTCTTTGTGGGTTATACAGGGGCTAAGAAAGGGAAGGCTGTGAAAGAAACTGAAAATCTCAAGATGGATAGTGCTGTGCATCAGGATCTGCTACGCATTGGCCAAGAAGCAACCCCAGGGATTTGTATCCTCATTCTACCAGAGCTAAGGCTGTGACCACTGGGTTGGCCCATGGAGTCCTTGTCCTTGTCATCTGTCAGGCAGCCACGTGGGCATCTTTGCAGTTGCTTACCAAACACTACTGTCTGGACAGCCAGATCTGTTGTGACAGGCATGTTGCCTGTTTGGTTCTTCAGGACTCTCTGGTTTAAATTGGCCTCTGGGGAGGCATTTCTTGGGTATCTATTCTAAGGTAAGGAATGTGTGGCTAGAATCCTCTATCACATGAACAAGTGACTTACCTTTGTTAACGCCTTATCTTGTAGAGATTTTATCTAGCTGCTGATTCCTTCCCGGCCCTCCTATCCTGCCTGCTCTGCGAGCCGATTGGAGTGTAAGGGACACCCTTATCAGGGCCTTAGATTTGTGGTCAGTTCTCATTGTGGCTCCGCACTCCAGGTGTGGGAAGTCTTAATAGTAACTGACATCAGCATGCCGAAGTGGTGCCTGTTTAGGTATCATGCAGGCCATTTCCGACATGGAGGATGTCAATGATGCTGACGGGAAGCCAAACAAATCAACCTACCGGTGCACAGGGGCACTGCTCAAAAACATCCGGATCCAGTCTGATGCACCGGGAATTTTCTAAGGTAATGAATCTGCAGCTAGATAGAGTCTCTACCAGATAAGGCGTTACCAAAGATAAGTATCTTGTTTGTTAGACTTTTAGCATGCTCTGTCTGTATGATGGGAAGCTTTGTTACCACTTCACAATCCCTCTTACATTTTATATTTTGTGTCAGTTTTATACACTATAAACAAAAAGGTTTTTAATTCCTTACCTTACTAAATTTTCTACATTTTAGAATAACCTGTCGACATCTTCAGCTACTTCAAAATGAAGAGGTTTACTTTAGAGTCAGTGCTTTTTTAAAACATGCAGTTTAAGTAAGTAAGTAAGTATATTCCTATGATTTTATTGGTCTATATTTTAACTGTTCATATGGATTATAAATTGTACATTGTTGAGCTTAAGGTCTTGCTGTGTGGTACCTTTATGCAGGTATCTCATATGCCATCACAGATCTTTAGATACTGATACTGAAATACAAACAAGGTAATTGTTTGCCTATCAGGATATGAAAATGGAAATCAGTCACCATAAAATAGGGACACACTAAAACACCTTATACCACACTAAAATAGATTTCCAAACAGTGGTAATTTACCTTTTAACCAGTGTGTCTTTTTCCCAAGCTCAAAGACATGAACAACACAATCCTAATTAGTTCAAACATACCATTAGAGACTAATAGAACTTACACCTACAATGCTGACATGCCACATGCCTTCAGGAGACAACCTAAATATTTATTTTGAGATCTTGGATATCTTTGACTCTGATAAACAACGAATAAACCAAAAAACACCTTAAATCATAATGTTTCATCAAACATAAATTAAAAATATTTTAATAATTGCCATGCATTACAGATTTTACCTTCGGCGTTAGTGAGACATGAAAATCAAAAGTGCGACATGAAACACAAAACACAATTAACATAACAGTGCGCATAACATAGCAGCACATCAATTACATCTTCATCACTCTGTAATACTGATGTTTAATCCAAATCACATGTCAACGATATAGTTATTGTCTCAAGCCGCATAAGAAATCACACCGCACCGTAGGCAGCTCACCACTAGGCAGCTCACTTCACAAAGCCATATCTGTGCTCCCATATGCGCACTTAATGCAACTCTGAACTGCTTCATCGAAATAATTCAAACAATTCCAGGAACTTCAGTTGAGTGATCTCTAAATCTATCAAATTAGGGAGAGGCTAATTCGAATTACAGAAATGCACTGAAACATTTACCATTTGATTTGTCTGTAACCATCCTTTGCCTATAACAATCCTCTGCTACCAAACCCTGTTGGCTCTTTCTACCGTTAAAAAGGCTGATAAGATGGATCAGGGCTATGTCTGAGCCCCTGAGGATGAGAGCACGAGCTTAAATGACAAGAGAACCCACATAGAAAATCCACACAGGAAAATCTACATAGGACGAGATTAAAATACAAACCATGAAGGTTTATTTTACATTTGGAAAACATTACAGAAGGCAAAAAGCAAATTGTATGTCAATTCAATTCAAAATACTTAAAATGCAAAATGTGAATTAGCATAGGCAATATATGCTGAGGCCCATTGCAGTTCAAGCCCAGAACCAAATATGATCTAGCACAAGGCAAATAATAAATTATAGAGTAAATATGCAGAAGGACTGCTCAGTTTAAAGGCATGAGAGATTCATGAAGAAACTAAGGGGGATATTCTCAAGTACGTGTGTTACTTATCGCAAAATTAGCTTAACGCAACTTTGCATATTGCAGTCTATCGCGGGGAAATAATACCGTCTTAACGTTGTATTCTCAACCCGGCGGCACCATGTGATAGTCTCACGATAACGCGCCAAATGACCGCGTTAAAACGAACGCGACGCAGGAAGAAAAACGCGGAACACGAACGTGAAAAAAGTTGTGATGTGGCCAATCGCGTTGCAAAAATCAGCAATAACCAGCGACAGGCCTGCAATTCCCACGCGTCATGCGGGAAAATGCACTATAAAAGAAAAACAAAAGAAAAGGCCAAAAAACATAAACTGCGTAGCACCATGGATGCACCCGGACTGAATGCAGAGGACAACGCGAACCCCACAAGCCCCACAGACGACCAGCAAGGAACCTCGGGTCGGGGAAGGCCAAGGAGAAGAGGAAGACGCGGTTCAGTCCGCAGGAAAACAGGATCATAGTTACAGAGGTGATAGAACACTACCAACAGCTATATGGCACCGCAAACGTGTCATTGACAACAAAGACACAAATATTGCAGAATATCTTGGACCATGTTAATGCAGCGTGGAGGAGGACAATGGAAGAGGTCAAGAGGCGCTGGAATGATGTGAAGTCCAAAACCAAGAAGAAACTCGATGCCAACATGAAAGCAGCAATGCTCATTGGAGGTGGGGGTCCAGCGGCACACCAGGAGCTGGATGACATGGAAAAAATGGTGTCCACAGTCATCAGTCGGGACACGGTGCCAGGAGTTGGGGATCCGGAAACTGCTCAACATGACCTGACAGAACATTAACAGGGTGAGTACTGAGCAGAGACTGGGGGGACGGGGGGAGATAGGCACAATGGCACACATGCACATGTAAGTAGAGCACACTGCACACCCACAATGACTCTGGATCATGTCCCTGATCCCCGTGTCACACTGCAGCACACACACAAACACCAAGTAGGCCCCTGTACCCCATGTCCCCAAAGGGGTCCAACACCACACATCACCAATCTCACCACCAACACATGCACATGTGCGAAACCCAGCAAAGATGACCATTTGTGAGCCACACTGACAATGCAAGTGACACTACATGACGATCAGCATGGCTGCAGGCCAATCATCATGATATTGTGCACGCCACGACACAGAGGTGGCTGAGTGTGACCACATCTGGAAAGGAGCAGGTCACACCCTGACACATCCACGTGCACAAACAACCCCTGAAGTCAACAACACATCTGCAGACAAACCATGCCCTGGAGTCACAACTCGACCAACAACCCTAAACAACCCAGTCTGGTACATCTCAGCACTGTAGAGGCATAGAAGGCAAAGGCACGCCACCTGAAAGGGATAAGGGGACACAAAATCAGAGCTGCGGGGGCGACTCAACCACAATGCTGCACACACACACACATAAGAATAAGAGCACCTCAACATTGACAATAATGTGGTACTAACTGCAACACTTTCACAACAGTACACAAGACACAACTGGTGCTGCATGAGTGTACAAAAGGGCCAATCACTCCGGGCATAGCAGGAAACTGTCAGATGACAAGGTACGAGTACAACCACACATCCAATTGCAGAGGGACAATCAACACCTCCTGCAGTGATGATGGAGACGACCACCAGGACATCGACCTTGACGAACTCCAATGGTTCATGGAAACCCTCCACACCCCACCTCCAGTAGCAGGTCAGCCCAGCCCCATTGAGGTGAGCCCACACCCTGCACAGACCACACAGCAGGAAGCACCCACCACCACGTCTGGCTCCCAGCACCTCACCGAAGAACATATGGCGTTCCAACGCCGTGAATTAGACTGCCAGAGGGGGCTGGCTGAACAGGTGCGGCTGGGGTTCCAACTCATGTCAGCCAAACTGGATGCCATACGTAGGTATCTAAGTCCCATCAGGGACCACTTACACTCCCTAACAGTCACCCACAGTCCACCCCATGCCCTCCAACAATCCATGTCTGGCGTCGCTGGAGTCATGACTCGTAGACGACAACAACTGTCCAGTCAGAGTGGCTACAGCGATGTCATCCGTGATTTGGGAAACATGAGGAGGGTCATGGAGAACATGGAGCGGATACAGGCAAAAAGAATGGCTACCACGGCTGCACACGAGAAAGCTGTAGATGGGATATTCCATGCCCTGCAGATTCTCATCATGGGAGTGATGCCACAAGACATTACGCAGATGAATGCTGCTGCTACTTCTACATCCACATCTCCGGCCCCTGATGTCAGTGTCACACAGTGCTGCAGACCAAACACCACCACACACATGTGAGGCACATGAAACGTCAGAGGCCGAAGATGAGGATGAATCGGCCTCAGTAGTAAGTAGGAAGCAGTAGCATTAATCTCCGCCATATGGCTTCTCACTGCTTGGTTCTGCACTCTGCATCGTGCCCTGGAATGACACTTTCCACTGACCCCCAATACAACCAGCCACACTAACTTTACACCTCGACAGGGACTGCCACATTTCATTTGCAAAACTATGACACAGCAATCAGCCTGCTGACTGGACTCTTTTCCTTCCCAGTAACTTGTCAATCCCCATAGGACTATGGCTGGCCCTCCACGGGGCAACATTGTGAAGTGTTGTCTGCATGGCCCAGTACTAAGACAGCTTCAACACTGCACTGTATGTGAATAATACCTTTCAATACACACAGATGTGTCATGTACATGATTAATCAAGTATGAAAACATGTATGAATGTAGGGGCAGTGATTCCCCCTTACGTCCATGTTGCACATGTTGTGGGACTTGAGTCACAGGGTGCATCCCTGCATCATGGTGGTACATATCTGACCCCAAAAGAAGCCCTGTAGGTCACAAATGACAGTCTATATGTAATTAAGTGGGTCACATGTGAGACGCTGATGTGTGGGATTCCGTACTATCCCTGACACACAGAAATGGCATTTCGAATACGTGACACCCCAAACAGCCTCTCTGTACAGAGGTGCCACCCCCAAAACATATTCCATATTTTCGATATTGTTAGCATTACATGTTGCACTTACACTTGTCAGAGTGATGTGCCTGTAAACAACAATGACATGCACTCAAGGAATGTGTGTATGAAAGATTTTAATTGCACATGCTGTGCCTGTGCTCATTCTGTACTGTCCCATGTCTGCTAAGGACTGTGACAATGTGACGTGCTCATGTGAAGAACTTGCCAATGATGGTGTTCATACGGGCTATTCATGCTGCAGCTAAAGTGGGGTGTGGTCCACATGTCTCATCTTCCTCATCATCGTCCGGTGCATCTGGCACTTTTAGCCATGGGGCATTGGTGCATACACATATGTTGTGCAACACACAACATGCAACGATCATCTTGCACACGATGTCTGGGCTGTACAGGAGCCTTCCACCTGTGATGTCCAGGCACCTGAAACGTGACTTCAACACGCCAAATGTGCGTTCCACAATGCCCCTAGTGCTTTTGTGGACCGCATTGTACTGCCTCTGGGCCTGTGTGTTCGGGGCTCGGAGGGGTGTCATCATCCAAGGGCAGAGTGCATATCCTTGGTCACCTGTGACAGTGCAGAGAGACATGAGACAATAGTTGGTTCAGCATGATGTGTTGGGAGGCTCACTGGTTCATTGGTGTGTGATATGTGTGGCTTAGTGATTCCTGTTTGACATGTACTGCTTGTAGCAAATGAGTGGCATCAATATCTATTATGTAGCCTCACTGCTGCTCCTCCCTCCCCCCGAGCACATTTACTACAGTGCGCAGCGCGGTTGCATCACTTGCACTCCTACGGCACACCATTGTCATGCCTGTCTGCGCATGTCCACAAGCCTGACTACGGCACTGTGATGTTGTGCCCTTCAGATGCTCCATCGTTGGCAGGCAGGAGGGTACCCACCCTTCTGTTTGCAGACGACACCCTCCTGATTTCCAAGACCCCGGTAGGGCTACAGAGCATTTTAACTAGCTTCCAGTCGTTCTGTGATTTGAGGGGATTGGAAATTAATACTGGAAAGACCAAGTATTTGGTCCTGAATCCCCCAAAGAAGATTGGTAGGCCACCCACACTAAAATCAGTCCCCCTAGAAAGGGTGAAAGAATTTGACTATCTAGGAATTCGCCTCTGTGACACCATGAGATGGAATTGCCACCTCCACAAGATGCTGTTGAGCCATAAGAGGGTGGCGGGGGCACTACTTAAAGAACAACGGGCCTCCTCCCTTAAACCATTTGCTCCAGTACTTGATATTTATAGGGCAAGAGGCGTGAGTGCGGCGCTTTATGGGGTGGAACTTTGGGGTGTGCAGAATGTGGACCAGCTCTCTTGCTCAGAAAATAATTTTCTCAAGGACTTAATGGGGCTCCCATACAGCACTCCAACCTTACCACTACTGCTTGACATGGGTAGTTGTCCCATTAGTGATCAGGCAAGGTTGCGTCCTCTCCTTCTTTGGGCTCGCATTTGGAGAGTGCCCGAACTGGCCAGCTACGCAGACGGTTTGAAAGAGGTCCTATCGATGCCTGGTTGGCCTAAGATTAGCTGGTTGAGGGAAGTCAAGCGACTACTGGTAGAATTGGGTCTAGAAGAAGCTTGGCAGTTAAGGACTGCTCCCCCCAAGTCTGTCTTGAAAAAACTGTACTGGAGATGGGTGTTAGATGGGCAAAACACTAATCCCAAACAATGTAGGTCCACTGCTGAATTTCTTTTAGTGAAGGAGATCCCATTTTGCGAGCCCTACCTTGATATTATATCAAAACCCAGAGACAGGGCATTGTATTTTAAATTTAGAGTAGGAACACTTCCCGTGGGTGAACTAACTGCTAGGTGGAAGGTCCCGGCCCAGACGATTCCCTCTTGTCCGCATTGTATGACAAGGATAGAGTCAGTTCCCCACCTCCTATTCGAATGCCCTGCCTATGAAGCTCCACGTCGCAGGTGGTTGAAACCTCTTTGTAGAGAGTTAGGCACCAGACACCACAGGGAGGCCTTGCGAATTTTGAAAACGGATTCACGGCCCCTTTTGGCCTGTGGCTTGGCGAAGTTTTTAAGCTGGGCATGGCTGATCAGATCAAATAGGCTTTTGTATCTTGTTTAATCCTGGTTTTACAATGTATCTTTTTTATGTAATTTATTGGCGCCTTCGTACTATGAATTGTATGCATTTTTTGTTATGAATTGGCTCCTTTTATGTATTGCTTTTTAAGACATGCTCTCTGTCGAAATAAAGCCTCCTTGATTGATTGATTGATTGAAAGCATTGAAGGTGGGTGCCCTCGTGTGTGTAGGCCTATGGTAAGGACAGGGCGGAAACAGATGTAGAGTTCATGGCTGGCTGAACTCGCGATGCGGTTGAGGGTAGACCTTTGGCTCATGCTGCGGTAATGGCGACACACACAACAGTTGGCATGTATGATCCTGGACCCCGAGCGGGATTGCGCTCCCTCATTTACCTCTTTGGCCGAGCCCGCACTCCGGGGGCATGATACATTGCAACATTGTCCATTGTGTGGCGGGTGGCGCCGACACCAAAACAGAGACACACGCATTAGTTACTGCCTTGGCAAAGCCATAACTGAACCACGCCCAGAGCCCCTGTTGGGGCACCAGAACCGAGCGTGCTCATGTTATTTGATTGTCTAGGGTTGTGTCCCTTCGGGATATTCCTGCTGCAGATGCAGTGGGGTGTGTTACACTTGGCATTGTGTACATTCTCATTCATGGGTCACTTGCCTCCTTCGCACATGCATGGTTCCCACCTCTCCCCACATTCTGCTATTGTGTGGCTGAGGTGCCATGCCATTAATGGCTCGTGTACATGGCTTGCCCAGATCACTACGGTAAGTTGTGCTGTTGTGTATGGTAGGTGGGCATGTTGTTTGGCATGTTGCGTGTGAGTTTGTAATGTGTGCATTCCCAGGGTTGTGAGTTGCATGATCGTGGAGTTGTGGTGTGTGGTGTATTCATTTGGTACTTACCAACGAGCACTGCATTCCCATAGGTGCCAGCCTCAAAGCGCTGGTTGATGATGGACTGTCGGAAGATGAAGGAATCATGCACACTGCCCGGGTAGTTGGCGACGACATTGATGAAGAGTCCACGGTGGTCCACTATTGCCTGCACATTGATAGAATGCGTGTGCTTCCTGTTGCGGTAATTGTGTGCGGTGGCGGCAGGGGGCACGAGGAGTGCATGTGTGCAGTCGATTGCCCCCAACATGTGCTGGAAGGCAGCTATGGCATAGAAGCCTTGATTGGTTTCCAGCTGTTCCTGCGCAGTGTGCGGGAAGTGAAGGTACTGGGGTACCAAGCTGATGATGGCATCCAAGACAGGTGTGAGGAGCTTGGAAAGGGCTGTCTGTGAGACTCCTACGACCCAGGCAGTTGTTGGTTGGAAGGTCCCAGAGGCCAACATGTGCAGCACAGCCAGCAGCTTTGTCTGCGGAGGGATGTTGGTTGTGCGCTGTGTTGGTACGGTCAGCCTGTGGGCAATGATGGTCAGGATGCATAATATGGTTGTCCTTTTGAGCCTGTAGTGGGCAATGACACCCTCTGGTGTTAAGTCTGTGAGGCTGGTGTGCTTTCTGAAGGTCCGCTGTCTTTGTCTGCTCTGCCTCTGTGGTGGTCCGGGAGGGGGATCCGGGGGGTCGTCGGGCCTGGAGATGGTGGCGGTGGGTGTTTTTGGCCCTCTTGGGGCTCCGAGCTGCATGATGAGTAGTTCCATGGCATCTGTTGTTCTTCAGGTGTAGCTCTGGGCTGGGCTCCCTTTATGGTGCAGGGTTTCGTCCGACTTAACACCAGGTAGGAGCAGGTGTTAAATCCCTGCTGCTAATGCGCCATATCTCATGTTTTGTGAACTTATCGCCGATCTGGCTGGTCGTTGAGAATGTTGTGAAATGGTGTTGTTGCGGCTTTTTGCACGGGAATGCCTACTCTGCATCTCATTAGCGTTAGTTGCCGGTGTCATCTGTGGCAATGTTTTTTGCGGCTGCTATCACCGGAAAACTGGTGATATCTGTTGTTAGCACCAGCGTGTGAATAGTGCGATTAATTTATCGCCACTTTGGCGGCGATAAAGTGCTGCTAACTCGGTGATAGGTCCTTAAGAATATCCCCCTAAGTATTGATTCAATAAGACGACTGATGTGGAGTGTGCCTTCATGGTGAGCAAGGAAAAGACATGCCTTACGTCCCCAAAACAACAGCATTTAAAGTTTTTCAGCAGTAGAGAATCAGGCCCCAAAGTGGTGTGAAGTCGCACCATGAATTGTACTAATAAAGATGCATTTTTATAAAACAATCAGCATTTAGAAGTTACATTACATGAAACAAACCAACTTTAGAAACCCTACCGAAATTAATAAACAAGTCGAACTTTTAACCTATATACAAGTGAAAATGACTTTGCCTTATTAAACAATAGCTGCTTGAAACTATAAATAAGCACAGTTCTGCCTGCAGGGATATCAACCTTGAATAATAGAACATTATATGTGTGTTCCTCTGGCCGCAAGCAGCGAGTTCATATATAGATATAGCTAAAATAAATATTAACCCAGAACAGAATTGTAAATAATTGATTTTACATAACGCTGAAGGATATTTTTCAAACTCAGCTGCATAGAGAGAAACGAGAAAGTAAATGTAATATGTGTACAGTACAACACACTCAAAAGGATTTAAGACCTTCTTAAGTCAACTTTAAAACTTAATTATGTAAAATACAATGCATTTACTCTGTCTGTAACCTATCCATGTTAATCAAACACACTATTTTAATAATGCTAATTTTGTGAGCACACCGGTCCAGTGCTGTGCAGAAGTGACACAACCATTATTATATACCAACACAGCCAAAATTAAATGCCAACACAAGTAGCATCACACATCAGAACCCAATCCTTTGTACAAGCGCACATCTGTTCACCCTATAATGTACACATGCACCAGCACAATCATATAACAATACAGCATCCATAATGGATCCACACAGGCACCATTTTACAATGCCCAACCATGTCAGTTCAGAAACTGGATGTAAGACGGAACAACGCATTCCGTTACCACTCATAATCTTTACCACACATTTTTCTACGGTGAAGTCACTCTGATCGTATTCATCAACTTAAACCCCCTTTTGCCATTATATTTTTAGTGGGAAGAGCACCAGTAATATGACAAGCAGTAAAGAGGGTGACTCACTGCCTTGTCACGACCCCTTCTGCTGTATACACGGAGCAGTCACTTTTTATTTACATATTTTAAACGAAGGTCCTTCGTTTCAAATTCTAAATCGAATTGTTGCTCTAATTACCCCGGACATTCAATCACGCAGTCTGAAAAGCAACAGCTTAATCCATTACTCTTTGAGCACGACAAATGATTACCTTTCTTTGCCCTCACTTGCGCATCTGTGGCTTTTAGTTCTAAACATATCCCCTGAACTCATAGCAATGCACACACCACGCATTCATTCGGCTATGGGTGAAACGTGCCCCACAACCACCTTCCATTGCTTCCTCATTGAAAATAAAGCAAGGATAGGGATAATGCCAATATGTGGCACTGCAGAACCAAATTAGTTGACAAACGGTAGGCGGTTTATATTGTGGCTTAGGTTAGGTGTGCTAGCAGTAAATCTCTATATGTGCCGCTGGCACAAATCCTCAGGATTATTTGACCTGTGCCAGGGAAGGATGCAGGACTTTTTTTTAATGCAGCTTTTATATAGCGCAAACTTGACCCGAAGGTATGGGAGCCCTTTACACGAGCACCAGTTACATTAGACAAAGACACATTCATATTCTGGTAGGCACAGGGAGATTAAGTGATTTGCCCAGAATCACAGGATGTTCAACCAACGCGGAGACTCGAACCTTGTTCACCAACTCCAAAGTCGGCAGCTCACTATTTACCCCACAGTCTCAACAGCGCACAGCCGAAAAATAACTCTTATTATTATTTAAGTTCAGTGTAACAAGTGCAGATGAAATGCTAAATTTTATAAGGTCTCCCCCAAATGAATTGGTGTGTTATAATGTCTATACATTTTTATAATCTTTCTGAAATTGTTTTAAGTAGTCTATGCATGTGTAGTATTGGATTTAGAGTACGATTCCGGCAATGTCATTGTTATGTTATGTTAAAAAAATTGTAAGGCGCACATACACCAAATTGGTTTCATGGCGCTACTCTGAGAGGTACCGGGGCCCTAGGGAGTTACTCGTAAGCTTGTCTAAACAGCCAGGTCTTGAGGAGCCTCCTGAAGCTGAGGAGGTCGGTGCAGGATCGGATTTCGGAGGGAAGGGAATTCCAAAGTCTTGGAGCTAGGATGGCAAACCTTGAACCACCCTGGCGCTTTAGTTTGAAGGAAGGAGTTGACAGAAGGTGCTTGTGGGTGGAACGCAGGTTGCGAATAGGTATGTGCCTCTGAATGAGGCTATCCACAAAATTAGGTCTCCTTCCATTCAAATCCTTAAAGATGAGACAGCATATCTTGAAGGCGCATCGCTGTGTGATAGGGAGCCAGTGCAGCTTCCTCATGAGGGGGGCGACATGATGTTGCCTAGGTTGCTGAAAAATCATTCTCGCTACTTGGTTCTGTACCAGTTGCAGACGCTTGTTTAGGTATAGTGGGATGCCAAAGTATAAGGAATTTGCGTATTCAACATGGGACATAATCATGGCAAGGACCATCTGGATCAAAGCTTCCTAGGGGAGAAAGTTTCTGATCTTTCTTATTTTCCTCAACTGGAAAAAGCAAGTAGATATCACTGACCCAATTTGGAACATCATGATGAGATAATGGTTTATTGTTATTCCAAGGCTTTTGGCTGAGGCAGATGGGGAGGGGGATTGACCCAGTTCTTTTGGCCAAAAGTGTGGGCCCCAAGAGTTGTGGGTGCACCTCTTAGGACTAGCTCAGCTTTGTCCGGATTGAGTTTCAGGTGATTGCTATTCATCCACCCGCTAATGAATAGAATGGTGGACTGAAAATCACAGACCGAGTCGGGGAAGTTGCTGATGGAAGATATTAGTTGAAAGTCATCAGCATAGTTGAAAATGCAGACTTTCCTCTATTTCAGGGCCCGAATCAGTGGGAGGAGGTAGAGGTTGAATAGGCGGGGGGAACGTTTGGAGCCCTGTGGGACTCCACATGTAGTCCTCATTTTGGGAGTTGTACACTGAGCAGTGCGAACCGACTGGGAGCGGTTTTCTAAGAAGGAGCTGATCCAACCCAGGGCTCGTCCCTGGATCCCTGCATCTTTGACACGATCGACCAGTATACCATGGTCGATCGTGTCAAAAGCCGCGGAGACATCAAGCAGTACCAGGGCCTGCCGGGAGCCTCCTTTGGACTCCCTACGGAGGGTGTCCAGTACCGTCAGTATTATGGCCTCTGTAGAATATGCTGGGCAGAATCCTGCTTGGTGGGGGTCAAGGTAGTCCGACTCTTCCAAAAATACGGAGAGGAATCTAGTCGCGTAAGCCTCCAAGACCTTGGCCAGGTATGGAAGTAGAGTGATCGGACGGTAATTAGTCAGAGTTTGAAGGTCAGCTGCTAATTTCTTCAGGAGGGGACAACAATTGTCCCCTTGAAAGTTTCAGGGACAAGGCCCTGGGACAGTGACTCATTCAGAAGAGCTAGAGCTGGGCTGGAGAGAGCGGTGAATACTTCCTTAAGGATGCCGAGAGGGCAGCAGTCATTGGGTGAGCCTGATTTTAATTTGGAGAGGAGATCCAAGAATGTCTGGTTGGTGATCGTTGGAAATTGTTTGATTTCCCTCTGAGGCGGAAAGCCGGAGGTTAGCACGCTGCACCTGAAATTGTATTTTTAACTTTGTCACGATTGTCTTCACTTACTGCTGATTTTAAAAAACAACTGCAATTGACCACGAAGCTCACCTGAGCAAAAGCGCCGTCCTCACGCGCTCAGCCTGCCCGCCCAGACCCTCCAAACACAGCGAGTCCCCGCTGTCAGAGGGGGAAAACGCCCACACCGCCAGCGCGGTCAAAGGCGAAGCCACGCCCACTGCGAGGCCACGCCCATAATACCTACTACAAATGTGTCGGCCATTCCAGCGCAGCGGACGAGCGCAGCGGGAGCGCCGTTTGCGCGCCGAAGGCGCGCCTAAGGCAAGCCCGTCTGCGCCCGTCCGCGCACGACCGGGCCTAGGGCCAGACCCCCTGGCACCCAGAGCCTCCACCAAAACCACATACTCCCGTCGTGACCTCCTAAGCCTCAGACCTTCTATCGCCTCCTCATGCAGATATATCCATGATATGAATGGACCCTTTGTCAGCTGCACGAACTGCCAGCCAGCCCAGCTTAAACTCCCCACACGAGTGCTGAAGCCCGCAACCCTCAAACTTGCCTCGCTGAACTGTCGCTCCCTCCCTAAACATGCGACACCAATCCACCACTTAATAGAAGACTACGAGATTGACATTCTCTTCCTAACGGAAACGTGGCTTACTCCACACTCTGACTCGGACATAGTGTTAGCCACTCCACCGGGATTCCTCATCCAGTCTCTCCCTCGACCACTAGGCAGAGGTGGAGGCATTGCTATCATCTACCGAGACTCTTTCACCTGTAACTCCAGCGACGCACAAATCTCAGACTCTGAAAGCCTCCAATTCTCAATCAAACTAGACCCTACGAATTCCCTCTCAGGGATTCTAGTCTACCGTCCCCCCAGCCACCCCGGCTCCTTTCCCAATGCCCTCCTAGACACTGTAGCAACACAGGCTCACTCCGTCACGAATTTTATCTTAGTGGGAGACTTGAACATCCACTTCGAAGACACTTCAGATTCTGGAGTAGTCGACCTGATCACTGAACTAGCGACCTCGGACCTCCGTCTCCTTAACTCAGGAGCCACTCACATCAAAGGCCACCTGCTAGACCCAGTGTTCACCAGCACCCCCGCGATGCAAGCAATAGACTCCATCCCCCTTCCTTGGACGGACCACTTCTTGGTCCTATTCCAACTTCCAGGATCCCTTAGGAAACCTCAGAAACTGCCCACCTTCACTAGAGGCAGGACTTGGTCCAAACTCCCCATTGAAGAATGGGCCAATACCCTGATATCTACTACCCCGACTCATGAAGATATCCCAGACAACGCCGATAGCAACTTCAGAAATTGGATCACGACCTCCCTTGACTCTGTGCTCCCACTCAGAATGCGCGAAGACAAAACCAACAACACGGGCTCTGCACCGTGGTACACCCCAGAACTTCGTCAGCTCCGCAAAAACTGTAAAAGAGCCGAACGGCTTTGGAGAAAAGACTGGCATAATGCCAGCAAAGAGGCCTACCATTCCTCAGTCAAAATCTATAAAACTGCAATTAAGCTCTCCAAAGCCTCCCACTATGACACCCGGATGAAGGAAGCCTCAAATTCCTCTAGGGAATCCTACCTCATCGTGAAGGAGCTATTAAAAGTTCCCATCTCTCCCTTGCCCACCACCCCCCAGGTAGACAGAAGCAATGACCTAGCCGCATATTTCAACAATAAAATCGCCCGTATCCTCACATCCCTCCCTCCCCCTAGCCTCCCCACCCGCAGAAACATTACTCAGCCCCCCGATCAGACGGGAATACGTCCCCAACTCGAGACATTCAGGCCAGTAACGCATAACGAGGTGGACGCTACCCTGAATAAAATAAAAAGCGGATCTCCTTTAGACCCTGCACCCTTGAGATTTCTCAAAAACGTGGCCCCCGCTATCACCCCTACACTCACGGAGCTTATCAACTGCTCACTTGCACAAGGATCAGTTCCCGACAGCTGGAAAAGTGCAGTGGTGAAGGCACTCCTTAAAAAACCCCAGCTCGATCCAACTGATATGGCAAACTACCGACCCATATCCCTCCTCCCGGGGATTAGCAAGATCACCGAGAAACTGGTGAATAGTCAACTCTCCCGATTTCTCGAGACAAATAACATCCTACGGCAATCCCAAACCGGGTTCCGTCCGGGACACGGTACAGACACCGCCCTGCTTGCCGTCATCGAGGAAGCAAGGCGCATTCTAGACTCAGGAGGATCAGTGGCAGTGATCCTTCTGGATCTGAGTGCCGCCTTCGACACGGTCAACCACCGTGTCCTTCTTCATCGATTGGCGACAGCAGGGCTCACCGGGATGGCACTCAGCTGGATAGAGTCCTTTCTTACTGGACGCACGTTCCAGGTCTGGGACGGGGAATTCCACTCGTCCACACTTCCACTTACCAGCGGGGTTCCTCAGGGCTCCTCCCTGAGCCCCACACTTTTTAATGTGTATATGGCCCCTTTGGAAGATGTGGTATCACCATTCGGGATAAAAATCGTGAGCTACGCTGACGACACACAATTGGTCGTCTCCCTATCCCAACTAGACGACCACCCAGACAAATTACCAAACTGTCTCACCGAAATTCACGGGTGGAGGTGCGAATCGTCATTGAAACTCAACGGTTCCAAAACCGAAGTGATGCTCATGGGCAAACAATGGGCGACCATCCCCCCGGCGATCTGGCCAGACGTGTTCGGGGAAATCCCCTCCCCGAAACACGAAATCAAGACCCTCGGAGTCTGGCTAGAACCCGACCTCTCAATGAAGACCCAAGCGGCCAAAACGGCCGGGACCTGTCTTGGGCTTCTGCGGACTATCCGCAAAATCTTCCCCCTCCTACCGCCCGTGTCCAGGAAACTACTAGTTCAGGGCCTCATAATGTCGCGGTTAGACTACAGCAATATGGTCTACCTAGGTGCGCCGGAAGCTACCTTAGCGAGACTGCAAAGAGCCCAGAACGCAGCAGCTCGCCTAATCATGAGCGTACCTCCCAGAGTATCCGCCAAACCCGCTATTAAGGCTCTGCACTGGCTCCCAGTCCGCCAAAGGGTGGAATTTAAAGCCATGTGCACGGCCCATAAACTAATCAATGGATCGGGACCTGCGATTCTCAGCGGCTTGGTCACCCCCTACATAGCACCGAGAGCTCTACGGTCTGAGAACGAGCACCTGGCCAACATCCCCAAATTCAAGAGAACACGTACCGGAGGCCGACGTTTCTCTGTAAAAGCGTCCACTGGTTGGAACTCCCTCCCACGCTCCCTCAGACTGGAGCCCAACTACCTGACGTTCAGGAAAAAACTTAAAACCCTCCTGTTTCCTAAATAAACCCTTCACCCTTATCCCCCTCAGCAGGTTTTAATCTTCACAGCGCGGGGATGCCCTCGGGTCACCAGGCGCTCTACAAGTTGCTAAAATAAAAAATAAATAAAAATAAAGGTGCTAGGATTTTTAGGTGTAATGGGACTAGCCTTTGGGTTTGGGCATTCCTGAATGCTGGCCTTAATTTTTGTGATCTTGTCTATGAAGAAGGTGTTCAGGGAGTTACAAAGGGTTTGAGAGGGAGTAGGTTTGATTGTAACTCTGTCAGGATTGAACAATTCGTTGACAATTGAGAAAATCTCCTTGGACCTATTGGTTGTAGTCAAGATTTTGGAGGAGAAATAGGCGGCTTTGGTGGTCAGAATGGCTTTTTTATAGGTGTTCATAGCATCTAAGTAGGCCTTTTTGTCCTCAGATAGGTAGTTGTGTCTCCACTTCCTTTCAAGTTGCCGAAAAGCTAATTTTTGGGCTTTTAGGTCGGTGGAGAACTATCTCTGAGCTTCATGACGAAGGGCAAGGTGTGTTTTCCTGAGGGGTGTATGTTTGTTGCTAGCTGCTGATAGCCATGCAGTTAAATTTCCAATGCTATGGTTAATAGATGTGATTGGGTGGAACTGAGTTAGCCAGTATGTTGAGGAATAGAGCTTTGTCGATTATGTTCCAGTTCCTTGTCATTCCCCCTTCAGAGGTGGGGGTTTTGACCGTTGTGATGCTATTGATGGTAAATTTGATTAGACAGTAATCCGACCAAGTGCAGGGTGTGATCGACACGGCGGACGTGACAAGGTTGGATGTCCAAACCTATGTGAAGAGGACCTCTTGTGTCACAGAGGACACCTGCTAAGTAAGATTTAACCCCGTGAGTAACTCGGATAGTTCGATAGATTGAGGGCCGCCTGATGTGTCGTTAGCCCAGTAATTGAAATCACTGATCAGCAAGATTTTTGCATGATGGGTAATTAAGTGGGCTACCTGTTCACCCAGGGATTGTGGAAATAAAGGCATGCTGTGAGGGGGAATATAGAGCAAAACACAGATCAGGGGGCTGCATCGGATTCTAGTTTAACAACAAGGTTATCTACAGATGGTAGATCTAGTGGCGTTAAAGCAGTACATTTTCGATCATGGTGTATTATGGCGGCTACTCCTCTGCCCACTTTCCCCTGAGGGCGGTTGGGTTGAAGGATGTAGCAATCCTTGGGTAGGGCTGCTAGGATGTCAGGGGAGGAATCCTGAGAGAGCCAGGTTTCTGTCAGCAGGAGGATATCAGACTGCACAAACTTTAGTAGGAGATATATGTCTAGTTGATGCTTTACCATGGAGCGGGTGTTTAGATATAGGACAGATAGCCTCTGAGCTCCATTGCCCTCTTGTAACTGGTGGGGTCCTGCACTATGGGTAGGGCATAGTAATTCTGGAAAAGATGTTCTGGTTACCATGATACCATGTTTAACCAGACTAGTGCAAGTGTAGGGGTTTGGTATAAGCTTGTCTGAGTGAAGCTGTTATTTGGGCATTATAACTGGCGGGCGCAGACAGGTTTGCCTTTGGCGCGCCCGCTGTGCGCATCCGTTGCGCTCCCGCGCTGCAACCGGCATTAAATGTCTGATAGCAGCCTTGGCTCCGCCCCCTTCTACGTGATTGGGCGCCCGGGTGGGTGTGAGCACCTAGAAGTAACTGGGATCCTGAGCTGGGTGTGAGAGGGACAAGCGATTTAAGGTAAAAGCCCAGCAAATTCAAACACAGTTTCAAATACAAGTTTAAAAAGGCCTTAAAATGTTTCAATAGTTAAACAGTTAAAAGTCAGACCGTAAGGCAGCGGCACTGAGCTCAAAGTGCCCACTCCCACACTGCAACCGGCATTAAATGGCTGATAGCAGCGTTGGCTCCACCCCCTCCTATGTTAGTGAGTGCCTGGGTGGGCGTGAGCACCAGTAAGTAACTGGGGACCTGAGCCGGGTGCGAAGGGATCGGTGATTTAAGGTAAAAGCACAGCAAATTCAAATACAGTTTCAAATACAAGTGTTCAAAGTCCTTAAAATGTAGATTTATATTATAAATCCCCGATGGGGTCATAATCAATTAAACCTTTTGACTTAAAATTAGTTGACAAGGTTGATAAAATCCTGAGGATGAAGCATAAAATGCAGGTCATGCTGTATATCAACTATATAATCTAACTAGTGTAAAATGTTAATACACATGTATTCATAAGAAATTGATCACATTGTCTTAGAAAATACAGTTTTCCTTCACAAAGAAAGATAGACCTATTCACCAGATGCTATCCAAAATATTACTGAGCAAAACCTGTTTTCCCTTTGTGTGGAAGCTCAAATACATCATTTTATCAATACTGTCCTCTCTACCTTTCACGGTAAACTAATTAGTGTAAAACATACAATTGCCCACTCGGTAGCAGTCCAAGAACCTACCCGTTCACAACTCTCATACTAAAATGTGAAGCTCCTTTATTCTGCTCACCCCAGCTGGGTTTTAAACCCTGTTTCCTGGCACTCGGTGTCAGGTTTAATCTATCTATCTATCTATCTATCTATCTATCTATCTATCTATCTATCTATCTATCTATCTATCTATCTATCTATCTATCTATCTATCTATCTATCTATCTATCTATCTATCTATCTATCTATCTATCTATCTATCTATCTATCTATCTATCTATCTATCTATCTATCTATCTATCTATCTATCTATCTATCTATCTATCTATCTATCTATCTATCTATCCAACATCAAACAGCTTTGAAGATCAATACTGTGTGTACCTTAGATGTTTGCAGAGTAACTAACTTAGAGAAACTTTAAGAGTAAAGATTTCAGACCTTAAAAATGTTTTGAATTCTTCTAGATTCTAAGTGTCCTCTTCAGATAACAGCGATTTTGAAACACTGCAATGTAAACATGATCGTCATTCCTTCCACCGCGCTTCAATTATATTCAAGAATGTAGAGTTTTGTTTCTTGTCTTCGGGGACATTGTGGCATCACCAGCTCTTTAACTCCAAAAGGCATATCTCTCCAGGAGCAAGGGGAAAGTGCCCAGTTAATAGCTGTAATTGCTCTGCAAGGTTCATTCCATTCCATACTTAACATTCCTCATTTAGAGACTGGTGGACGTGATGCACCATGAAAACGTCGTGAATATTCCGTCCGCCGTAATGCAAGTGTCATTCGCCAGGAGATCACGTGATGGGAAGTGATATCATGTGACACACGATGACACTGTGTGATTGGAAGGTCTGCTAGTAACTAGTGTGTGGGGGGGGGGGGGGGTGAAGGAAGCTTTGCCGTTTTCCAGGCTAAATTATAAACAGGTTCCCTTTATGGAGTAGAACTGACTGAAGGCATGTATATAACCGGACAAGCCTACCCTCAAAGTAACTACTTGAGCAACATCGGCAGAATTTCGAAAACTGTCCATTTCCCTCCTTAAACTACAGGCATGTGAGCTAGGGATTAATTGCGCCATGAAGCAGGCAGCACTCAGGCCGGTTTTGTATTGGTTCAGACTTTAGACTAACACCACCCCAGTGGTGGAACACAGAGTGATAGGCCACCTCTTGGGAAGGCGAGGCTCACATTTATCCTTGATTTTCATAGGCTGAATGGAGGACCTGCAGGGGGCGTTACACCCTTGCCCCACCACTGTCACATATCAGAAAAACATATGTTCTGCAACTTTGCTTTACAGTTGCCTTAGGTTACTTGTGCGTAGCCTTCTACTAAAGTTGGGCCTCAACGTTATGTTGGCTTACCCAAATAACATAAATCGATCAGTTATAGCTGCTATTATACATAAATATTGTGAAGCCATTCATGGGGAAACCTTAAGTGCTATTTATGGTAGAAGACCTGGCGCAGATTATGTGCTAAATAAGACATTTAAGATCGGTCTCAGCACGAGTGCTCTCTATATTTTAATTTAAGATGGATACTCCGCCTGTAATGTGATTACAGGGCTGGATGTAAATCTGGTGGCGCCCGCTGCGACAATGCGTTTTGGTGCCACCCTCACAATGACCTCCTTCTCCACGGATTCCCTCATTACCATCCTCCAACAGTGCCCATTAGATCTCCATAGCCCCTCTCTGACATGCATTTGTATATGCATTTTATTTGTTTTATAGTTCTACTTATACCAGTGTAGGGTGTCAGAGCACTTTGAATCACACACACATTATACTGAGACAATGAATCATAAGTGTGTGAATCAGTTTATAGGAAATGTTACATTCAACAATGAGGATTACAGGATAGGAGTCACGTCATCCATACTAGTAGGCAATATATTTTAAATGTACCACAGTGGTTTGGTGTTGGTGTTACTAATAAAAATGTATTCCTGTCCAAACAATCTCTTTTTAGCAACATTAGGATAATAAATGACAGAGGAAAAAAATAACATTCCAACCTATACAATGCAGTTTGCATGCTGCTCTTTAATGACAGTTCATAGGTCACTGTGCTATATCAGGATTGTAATTTATGCAAGAAAAAGATCTCTGTGACAAAAGCAGTAACCCATTGAGCTATACACATAAAACACAGTTATGTGATCTGCATGGTGCACATTCTTTGCAGCACACATATTAACTCTCTGTGCTACTTTATGATGAGTCAAAACTGCCACTAGACAGAACTCCATCCCTCTCCAGCAGGCACATTAACCACCAGAGTTATTTTCACACTTTTATCATTGCCTGAAAACTGCTGGACACACAAGGAACTCTAAAGCAGGTGCTTTTAAACCTATCAGCTATTTCTCAAGACAGCGCTCTCTCTCCCCCCCCCCCCCACACAGAAATCAGCGCCAGGTGCAACAGCACTCCCTACCATGTGCAGTTGTAGTAATGAAGCGTTTGAGAAAGTACTTTTATCGTTGTGTCCCTTTCTTCCAGTGAAACACAGTTGCAGGCAGGAACCAGCTAATGTTACAGACAATGATTGGAAATACCTCAAGAAAGTTATGCTGGGGATAATAGAACCACTGAGTGAAAATGTTATAGTATGGACCTGGGCACTTTAGAGTTTGAATGTACAAGTTATGAAGTATGAGATTGGACATTCAGCGGTTGTTTACATTGCCTAATATCTAATTACCGGTATGGATCTCAAGGTTCATGCAGGGTATGGGGCACTACCGTTATAACGTACGGTGTTTATTTGCTGGCTAGTAAATGGAATTATTTAAATTATGTTGATTTGATTCCAGGGATTAATCAGTAAGGCACTTTGTTGTTCTGCACTTTTTGAACCCACATACTAATTTAATGCCGTTCTGTTTTATTACTTGAGTTGGAAATTCAAGAAATTATATGCTAGCATAATGATCTGTAGTGCTGTAATATTGCCTTTTATTCTACTAAATTTGTAAAGTTTTATGAAATAATATTTCCAAGCAGCTGTTTGAAATGAGGAATAAAATGACATAATTACAGCTCCCTGATATATTCATATTTCGGAGGGCGAGGGCTATCTTTTCATACTGTTTAAATGGTATACTAGGCAGCACACGGATTTTGAAGAGGGTGTGAGTCCAGTTTTAAGTGGAGTTTATTGGCCTGTGCTGAAGAATGTGGCAAAAGGATGCATTAAAAAAATTAGTTCCTATGATTGATAAGGAAACCCATCCTTATAAATTTCATGTAGAAGATTAGTCCCATGAGAACTGTAGCGTCCTCCCCAGCCTTGGTCCATACAAATGATCACACCACACAGAGAGCTGGGTATTACACGTCTTTATTCCTCAGCGTGTAACTGTTAACTGAACATTCCACATTGTGAATTCCATCACCCATGCATTTACACAGGAACAAAAAGGGTCCAGTCATCTTTAACTCACAAGACACTTCGTCTCCCCCTTTGTTGTATAAAAAGTACCAATAATACATATACATTACAACTCTTCAATAAGTCATTTTGGTGCTCGAATCAATCGCCCAGATTTGGTCATATGAGGCTGCGGAGATACTGCTGAAATGTCCATGACTGGCATTGGTGACAGAGACATCAGTACAGTCACTGGGCTCTCTGGAATCTCAGGTGGAAAAGTCTCACTCCTGACATCTGGAGTTGGTAAAGGTGGAGGCATGTGCTTGAAATGTGAAGAATCTCACGTGATAGACTTTCCAAGATGGTGAGCAGTCACCATGTGTCCTTTACTAGGCACCCTCCTCAGTGTGCCAGCATCAAAAGGAGCATCAGACTTGCGTTTCCGTTTCTGCCTGATGATAACTTGGTCTCCCCTGTTGAACACGGTGCTTCGAACACTACGGAGTGTGTCCGTATAGGTCTTCATTTGGCGTTTGTGAGCTGAATCAGTGGTTAGAAGTTTATTAATGCCAGTAGAACTCTCAGTGGACCATTATGGCAATTTGGTTTCTATGGCTCTCCCAAACATTAAGGTGGCATGATAGAATGGGGAGTTGACCTGTATACACGAAGCGTAGATGGAAGAACAGATTTTAGTTCAAGCTTTTCCCATCGCAGCGCGCTGAACGGTCTTCTTCAGAGTACTAATAAAACTCTCGACACACCATTTGCCGATGGCCAGAGAAATGTGTTTTTCTGATGCTTGACATTTAAATGAGTGAGCAAATATTTACATTCTTGACTATTGAAAGGCGGGCCAATGTCAGATTTCAAAATCAAAGGAGCACCCCATGTTGCAAAAATACTTTCTGTTCTCTCAATGACTCTTCTAACAACAAACAAGACCGACCCATATGTCCATGTGAACCGGATAATGCTAATTAAGCACAGACAATGTTCACAAGGAACTCATTTTTAAATCAATTGATTGATTAAAGCTGCAATTAATGTCACCTGCTAGACTGAAGCAAAACAATCAAATGTAGAATAGAGCTTTAGCTTAATAAAGCATCAACATATTGAAACAGTTTGAAAGTTTTTTAGCCCACTAGACAAAAGAGATGTTTTTGGTACTCACTTCAGCCGAAGTGAGATATTTATTCTAGCATAGTAATTATTTAATACAAAAGAAAGCATACAAAAGTTTGATCCTGTCTGTGTATTTACATTATATACATTTGCATTTCGAACGTCGGACGTTATTGACAGCGCCCTGCCGCCAAGTGAATAGTTCCTTGCTGCCCTGGATATATTCAAGTGAATAGTTCCTTGGCTGGCCTGGATATATTCAGTTCTTGCTACATACCATTGGGATGATAGCAAAACCACACCTACCTAGTTAATTAGTAAGGTCAGTTCTGTTTAACTGCCACTTCAATCAGCTGGACTGACCCGAAATTATTGATATCAGGCCTGTGTGTTGAGGTGTTGCCCTCATGGTTCTGTTAAGCATGATCATATTCTCTATATCTGGTTATAACCACCTCTAATATTTCTCTGTGTTTACCTGCTTCTGCTCACAGTGTTCTCTTGCACCTGGCTATTGCTGCTCATTGCGCTTTCAGGACCTGGTTGTCACTATCTTTAGCGTTGCTTGGTATCAGAAATGTTTATGCTTTTAGCGCTCCCTTGCACTCAGCTAGCACAGCCTCTAGCGCATTCCTGTACCTGGTTGTCGCTGCCTTTAGCATTGTCGTACTGTATGAATGACGGCTCTGCGTTGTGTTGTGATGCAGCGCCTCTTGTCTTGACTTTATCAGCAAGTTTCTAGCCGAGAACAAACAAACTTTCTATAAGGCCTTCAGTTTCTTCTCAGGACTTGTACTGGCTGTGGTGGTGCTTTAACCCCTTCAGTGCCCATGACGAGCTGGACTCGTCATGGGCCGCGGTGGCGCTGTGCCCATGACGAGTCCAGCTCGTCATAGACCCCGCCCGCTAATACAACGGCCGGCACAGGGCGGGGAAAGGGGCGGGCACTGAAGGGGTTAACTCTACATACGCCACCCGGCAATTTTCACTTCAGTTGAGACACACGTGGCATGCACGAGCAGTTTGCTGGACAATGGCAAACTCTCTGGAAGAGCACTCCTGGTTCTTTGGATCGCAGGGATTACGTAATCCCCTATCTTGTCACCAGTTGTAGTGTCCTCCTCAGCCCGGGGACATTCAAAGGATCATGCCACACACAGAGCTTGTTATTGCACTTTTTTTATTTCTCAGTGTGTAACCGTTAACTGAACATTCCACATCATGAAATTCCATCACCCACACATTAACTTCACTATTCTACGGAATCCATCAGGAACCAAAAGGGTGCCCTCGTCTCTAACTCACAAGGGACCACAAGAACCATCTGCCTAAGATGTTTTAGGTTTTAATAATAAGAACTGGTTCATTTCTTTTCTTGTCAATGGACTACTTTAATATAAATTCCCCTTTTAAATCTGCTACAGACCGCTTTAGCTCCTAAGCAGATTTATTGTCACCAATACCTTAACATATACATAGAGTAGGCTTTGACAATTTACCATTTCTCTTTCTCCTTATACTGTTGGCTATTTGGATGCATTCATCTGGCTTAGACAACAATCTAAGAGGGGTTATTTACCTTCTTTAAAGTACTCTTAATAATCACATATTCAATAATTAACCTTAGGAATTGTATGCTATATACACATTATTATACTTGTGTTCATTTTCCTTGCACCGTGCAATTTTTAAATTCTGTTGTCAGTTCCAAAGTATGAGATTGACTCTGAGATTACTGCCAATTGTCTTTTACATAAAGATGAGCTCCCCAAAAATGGCCTCCTGGAAGTCTCTATCTTGGAGGACTTTTGACAGGCATCAACCCATTCTGCATGTCCGGTGGCTCCTTTAAACCTGCCGGCATGCTGGTGTCGCATTTCAGTGCAGTTGGCATCTCCTTATTATCCTGCTGCTGTGCTGTGCTTCATGGATCACTCTAAGGTGACCATCCTGGAATCTCAGTCTCACCAGACTTCCAGTGCACCTCTCATCTTGCCACCAGCCCAATGATGTCTTTCAATGCGCTCATTGGGTTATTGCTATACTGCAAAAGGGATGCTTCTGTTATTTAGTGTGCCTCTCACTCAAAATTCAATTGGTATAGCTTGTAACCCAAATTGCATGCCACACCTACTGCTGTCCAAAGACATATTGTCCCTTTTTTATTTCAGTTAGGTACTAAACATGCAATCTAACTCATCAAAGTTTATACATGATTCCTTTAAGCATGTTTAAGAAGATAGCTGGAGTAATCGGTGTAGAAGGGCCCTTCAAATGCTATTAAGGGGTATGTTTTATGTTCTCTAAGAAAACTCATAATGCCATTACCTTTTCAATACATAGTGGAGTAGTCATGTCTTTTCTTCATTCACATTAATTAATGGCAGAAAATATGGAGGGCGTAAGTTCCAGAGTGTTAGTGGTTAGCACCGGTAGTCAGATGCAATGTTCCCTCTAAATTTTCGTTCTCGTGTGCGGCAATAGAATGTTGGTGTGCACACTTTTCTTGCTTGTGTGCGCAATTGAGTGATAAGATGTGCAACAATGCAAGTCGACCAGCTACCACTTAAAGGTAAATAACAAGCATTGGCACTGCCAATAGGTCTTGCTTTTAATTTAAAGTTACTTCTTATTCACTGATTGGTTTAAACACTGAATAAGTCATCACACGTGCACCCTGTCACTCAGCCATGCACTTGTGCATCCATAAATTACTTATTAATTCTTGCATTCACCAACTTAAACATCCACAATACAACACATACACAAGTTAGCCACATATGCAAGATAAATTGAAAGAATAAAAGTTGAAAAATTAAAACATGCTATTGCCTGAAAATGGCAGACGCAAGCTTGCAAATTAAACAAACCAGCTGGTGGACATCTTGCAATGATATAGTACATAGTTATGGACTTCCTGCAATGGCATTGTACATTTAGCCAGATTTATCATAGTGTTGCAATGCCCTTGCGCCATGCAAGGGGGTGCAAGGGTGACGCAGTACTAATGTCAGATTTATCACGTCATGCAAGTCCTCCTTGCATGGCCCTGCATGGCTTGATAAATTTGGAGTAAAGCAAGACAGCGGAAATTGCTGCTTCTCATTACTCTGCCATGGTAGGCTTTCCATGGGTGGAGCGTGGGTGTTCCCATGCACCACCCGTGGATGTTGGCGCTTTTCCAGATCTACCATTAGCAGTACACCTGGGAATGCATCAAAAAGCTACGCCTCCCCAGAGGAGTAACACGGGGAAATATCTTTATTTCCCCGCGTTTTCATCATTGTACATATTCTGCAGCACATGTAGAAGGAGGAAAATGACTCTGAGTATTGATTTTGTGCAGGAAAGTGTCCCTTCCTGCACAAAAACAATTCTGCCTGCAACACAGGCACCCATGCATCACCACTTCAAAATCTTGGTCATCATTTGTTCACTCACTCACTTCATGCTTCACTCACTCACTTGCTTATTCACTTGTTTGTTAACTTACACTCACCAAGTCACTCTCATCTGTTCAGTCACTTACTCATTTGCTCACTTCCTCACTCACCTCAATCACTTGCATAGTTGTTCAGTCGCTTACTGACATCCATTCTCTTTTGCTTGCGTTCCCATTCACTCACTTACTTGCTGCTCACCATTTAATTGATTTTTTTGCTTGCTTATTCACTCACTAATTTCAACACTTGAGTTCCAGTCCCTCACAGCTTCAGCCACATACTCATTCCCACATTCAACTGCTTACCAACTCACTTGCTCAATCACTTGAACACTCACTCCTCATTCATTAAGCTGTTCAAGCACTGTTTCACTTATGTACTCACTTGTTCATTCCCTTACACGCATTGATAGTCATATGCTCATTCAAAACCCACAAATCCATTCACTTGCCCATTGACTCATACATTCACTCCATTTCTTATTCTTTCATCACTCGCTGGTTAACTTGCATACTCACTAATCCATTCATTCAAATAGTTACTTTATAAAGATTATGATTATTTGAAATATTTTAATTTGCAAGTTTCTAATTGAAAGGATGAATACAGTATGTATTTATCTTTAGCTCTTAATATTCATCCCGAATGGGCTGAGAATATCGTAAAGGGGAGGGGTGAAGGGGGAGGTGCAGTCGCCTAGCTGAATGCACTGTGGTGCATCTCCTTTTTTAGAAAGGACTATCTGATTCCACAGTGACTTAGCTGAAATGCCCCAGAGGGTGATATTGTCACATCTCTAGAATGAACTGGCAGATAGCACGCTGGGGCTGGTTTGTCTGGAATGGCCAGCCTCGGATTGGCAAGACGGACAATTGGCCATCGGCCGATGGGCCTGTGGTTGAGGCCCGTTGGGTGGTGAGTCGTTTTTGTTGTGGATGTCTCAGTCTCCACCGCAAGGGCACATCAAAGGCTGTAGTTAAAGCCTTTGCATACATCAAAGCAGCTTGACACTATGCACTATATGTCAGGCTGTCTCATTGTCACATGCAGAATGACAATGGGCTGCTCCGGACGTCACTAAATGAGGTGTGTCTGCCCAGTGGTTCCCTGCAGGTGTGACAGTGGCCTCAAGGAGCTGCTGATGGGAAATCATTAGCACTTGCTTTCCAGGGACCTGGGGCAGGAGAGATGACTGGAGGGGGTGGTGGAGGGTTGTTGTGGGCCAGCAAGGAGTCTCTTCTGTTATTTTTTGACTTCCTCCACTGCATGAAGCAGGAAGAGATACATTTGTTTCTGCTGTTCTCCTTTGCCTGCCAGAAATCATTTCCTGCATTCAAGAGGGAGAGGTTGGGCATTAACCCGCTTTGAAACTGGGAAACTCGGTTTGAATTCCAGCGTCAGTTTAACAACCTGTGATCCTGGGCAAATCACTAAATCTACAGGGGCCAAACATTTTTTTATCTCTCCTTCTGTAAGGTTATCTGATGCTCATGTAAAATGCTCCAATGCTACAATGCCATTTTCATGCTATGTAAAACTGCATGTATGTGAGGAAAGTGACACACTGAATTATCACACTAGCATCATTCCATTTGTCAGAATTTGTCAGAACGTGTGCGTGATACTAGCAGCAGGTAAAACCAAAAAACGGATGCATCTTTCATCAGTCTCTGAGGAATGAAGGGCCTCTCTTGAGTGCTGTAAAATAAAGTGAATATATAAAAAGCACAGGGTGAGTGTAAAATGCAGTCTAGGTCTGTGTCATGTCCTATTTCCCAGCGAACATTAATCATACTATCCACAGCAAACTTCAGGTTAAAAAATCTATTTAACATGAGTTCCTAGTATTTTTCATAACTCTGAGCTTCCAAGGTATATTTTTTCCATCTGAATGTTAATTTCCAATTTAAGTATTGGACCCATCGTTCTCCTTTTTTTTCTCAGCCTAATATGCCTTCTAAATGTTCTATATTGTCTTGGTTTTAAGTAATCTACAAAATAAACTTGTATTATTATTGGACCTATAAGGCTTAAATTACTTTCATTACTGCAAATGTTTAACAATATTTCGCTCCATGATCCTAACCAAACAGTGTATTGCGAAAGGTTGCGATCTGCGAATGTGGGTCACCTTTTGTTTTTGGCTGCCCCGGCCTAATTGTGGCCCTAATCCAACCCTGGGAATAACCTTCAGGTTTCCATTGTGGGCTCTCTGGAACTGTCTCTGAGGTGAGTGGGAGCACTTGGGGAACTGGTTTGTGAGTAAGGCCTATTGTTTGGGAAGTCCGCTTTCAAGCTCACGTTCCAAAGTACTTGCAGTTTTGTTTTTGTAATCAGGTAATTCATATTAGGAAGTCACTCTCCAAATGCCCCTAAATGCCTGGTGACCTTTCAAGTACTAAGTGCCTGGGCATGTATTTTCAGGCGCCACTTAAAGTGTACTTTCTGCTAAGCCTTTGGCGTTATTAGTTCATATTTTTTCTTTAAGTGTATACTGTTTGCAATAACCTGTTGCACTAATAAAAGAAATGAAAATGTGCACTTGCATGTTCCTTGTCTAACCTGGGCCCCACAAACCCTAGAAACAGCCCTGCTTCTGTGTCTGTAATTGCGGTTCAGAAAGGTGCTGGATGGAAAAACATCCGCCTCAGACAAGCACGTGTGACCGACACCACGAGGTGCAAAGACAAAGAAGGAGAAAACAAAAGGTGGGTGAGCTGGAGGTCTGTGTATGTGGCAGACTCGACTTGGGCTACAGGGAGAGCTTTGGGAATTCTCTCCTGCTGTTTTATGCCTGCCCTGCAGGTATTTAAACGACTTCCATTTGCATTTCTAAAGACAAAAAACACGTCTTCAAAAAAGCATTTGGAAGCGCAGCGTCATCACCATCAGCCGCACTTCAAAGGCTCCAATGAAGCATTGAATGAATGCAGTGGAATCCTTTGTAGTGCGCGATGATTTTAGGTGTTTGCGCTGAGGGAAACCTAGGCGTGCACGCCCGCTCAGGCGCGCAGTGTACAGGGAACCATGGTCAGATGCCCTTAGTTTGCCTTACCATCCGAGTACCTTTTTTTCCACATAACATAGGGGGCAGGAATTGTGAGTACTGCAAAACCAAGCTACATTCTCTCTGAGTTTTGTTGCTTTACTCTATCCTTCCCAATTGTGTGGCTCCTTGTAATGCCCACTTCCCATGTCTTTATGAGGTAGTGTAGTGTGTTGGTAAGATACACTCAGTCTACTGGAGTTTTGTTTTAGAAGACTTATCACTATGCAAGTATGGCGATATATGATGAATGTGAAACACCATATGAAATATTTAGAATAGGCAAGTTCACACCAATCAAAATAGGGGCTCAAGCAACAAAACAGTACAAGAAGAATGCAAACAAAACTGTAAGAAATTGGGTTATTTGTTAAGAGGAGTGGAAACCCCACTCAGGCAACAATGACAATCATTGTCAGGGTGAACCACAAAATGCACTAAATTAACCCATGCTTAACCCTCTGCTCGCTTGGCACAAAGCAGTCAGGCTTAATTTAGAGGCTATGTGTAAAGTAATAACGCACCACACACACAGTAATAAAGTGAAAACACAACACTAGACACCCCAAACCAATTTAGGAAAAAATAGCACAGTTTAATAAACAAAATGATACCAGAACAAGAAATACAGAAGAATCAGAGCTATTAAATTTTAATATTTTCAGTGAAAATTACATTAAGAAGCAGAATGAGCCACTCACGGTTATCTAGTCACGCTGACCAGGGGAAATTCACAAGTTCAGTCCGACCACGAAGGAGTACAAGTCGGATACAGGGATCAGGTTAACACTGATGTTACCTTATCAAGTCGGGCGTGAAAAGTTCCATTCATGTTGGAGGAGGCCTCGAGAAGGAGGCTTTCGGTGCGAAGAGCAGGTCGAGCATCACCGATGGTACTAGCTGTAGTGTGATGTACTGGTTATCATTGGTGCTTCGCATTTGCCGCCGGCTTTCGTTGCTGCAGAGTGAAGTGCAGGTCACCAAGGATGGTCATTACCGAAGTGAGGATCAGGTCTCACAGGTGCTTCACTGTGAAAAGCCCAAACTATAGGATGTCTCCTTTAATTGTGGAGGAGCTCTCACTAATGCCAAGGGTCCTGCACTTGGTGGAACCTCTTGGGGCTCTGGATTCACTCCAGCAGAGGCCAGCGGCAGGGCTCAGGAAATTCCAGGCAGGTCCAGTTGGTGCAATTGTAGGGAGGTCTTTGGAAACTTATTGTGCCCCTGTGGCTCTAACCGGAGGACAGCCAACTGCCCTTGGCTTCACTTTGGGTAGCCTAGGATCAAGCCAAACAGATCCAAACTTCCTTCTGCAGACAGCAATCTGGTCCTTTAAGAAGGAGGACAGTCCTTCTGGCAGCAGGGCAGTCCCTAAATCTTCCACAGGTCCAGGAGTGGATCCAGCCTTTGTGTGGGGTCATTGCTTGACCTACACCCAAAACTGGTTCTGGTCAGGATTTCCCCTGGTCCGCGCTCAAACTGTCTAGGACATGGAAAAGCTCCTCCCTAGCCATCCTGCCAGGATGACCTTCGCCTACCTACACTCAAGTCCCACTGTTCACTGGCTGGAATAAATATGCATTTTCGATGGGGTGACCATTGACAGGCCCACACAGCTATAAACTCCTACAAAGGCCTCAGAAACATTAGGTAGGAAAATGCCAACTTCTTAAAAGTGGCATTTTCAAAATCATAATCTAAAATCTGACCATTAAAGAGGAATTTAAATTACAATTAATTTGAGAGTAAACAGCATATCTCTAGATGCTCCCAATCTGAAGTTAGCATTTATTGAATGTAATTTGGTAACCCAGTATTAGTCCATGCGTAAGATAGAGAACGGGGGAAGTCGCAAGGAGCTGCCTCCACTTATTCCTGAGAGCCTACCGGCAACTGCCACACAGCACCACAGGGTGCACCCCAAGTGACCTGTTAATGAGGAGGTGTGCTCAAGATATCATCCCAGCAGGGTCTAGCTGGAACCCTGCAGTAATGGACATCCAAGCCACACAAGAGAAATGGCACGCCATTAACGAAAGGGCCTATGTATAAGTGCAACGGGGTCACCCAGTATCCCTCAGAAACTGGGCATATATAGCATAGAAAACAATTGGTTCTGTCAGGTAAGAACATTTCTTTATAAATCAGAACGTATGTGATGTTAACACATTTTTGTGGTATTGGCAACAAGGGGAACACAAAATACAGACCAATTTCTGAAAGTATCAGACCATTTTTTTTACTTTTTTTCTTTTTTCTTTCATCAAGAAGAATGAATAAAGTCAAGATTACATGTGAGGGCTATCTAATTATTCTAAACAACAAAACAACACAAGTGACATCAATATATGGTGAATAAAGTGCCCAAGTGAAGGGTTGTGACTGGGTGTATATACATTTTGAGTGAAGATTTTTTTTTTAACATGGAAGAAGGAATACATTTTGTAGGTCTAAACTATCTATTTTACAAATTTCTCTTATCTGAGCACAATGTTGCCTTATCATTTGAGGACTAAGAAACCCTAGAGAAATTGGACAATGAAGCCGTTGACGTTTCAATCCTAACAACCGCATCAATGAGAAATGTCATGGTGGGTCTTCTTCAGGACAGAGAGTGAGAAGAGACAGCCTGGAGGAGGAAGAATATTTTAATTCAAATTGTGTTCCCAGTAATGCTAAAAAAATTAGAGTCAGGCGATTACGCCGATTCACTCACCCAATCCATGAATTTGTGGATTCAGATAGCCAGAGATTCAAAACGTCATTTTATTCGTAAGGCGTTGGTTTAAAAATGTCATTCTATTCACAAGGACGTAGAACCTTAAAAAATAAGGAGGGAAATAAATAAAGGAGCTGTGTCATATTACTCTAACTTTGTTCAGGCTCAGGCATAATTGTGAAAGAGAATTGATCATACCTGGAAAGAGGAATTCCAGATGAAAAAGCAGTGAGGACGCCGTGGTCATCAGCACCTGGATTTTGAAAGGAATGCAGATTAGCAAGAAACCTGCAAAGGCAAGGGTGAGGTAATTGTGTCACTTGGTAAAAGAGGCATACCTTAATGGGCAGGAGATCTTCCCAGAGCGTCGTCTTGTGAAGATCGTGATATTAATGGAGTGACGCATCAAATCAGGGGCAGTGTCAAAGTCTCCTACCTACACCCAAGTCCCACTGTTCACTGGCTGGAATAAATATATATTTTTGATGGGGTGACCATTGACAGGCCCATGCAGCTGGAAACTTCTAGAAATGGCTCAGAAACATTAGGTAGGAAAATGGAAACTTCTTAAAAGTGGCATTTTCAAATTCATAATCTAAAATGTGACTCTACCATTAATGAGGAATTTAAATTACAATTAATTTGAGTGTAAACAGGATATCTCTATATGCTCCCAATCTGAAGTTAGCATTTATTGAATGTAAAATTGTAACCCAGTATTAGGCTATGGGTGAGATAGAGCACGGGGAAAGATGCAAGGAGCTGCCTCTACTTATTCCTAAGAGCCTACCGGCAACTGCCAATCAGCACTACAGGGCGCACCTCAAGTGACCTGTTAATGAGAAGGTGTGCTCGAGATATCATCCCAGCAGGGTCTAGCTGGAACCCTGCAGTATTGGACATCCAAGCCACACAAGAGAAATGGCATGGCACCAACGAAAGGGCCAGCAAAGACCAAAAGGCTGTTGTCTTGGACCTTGCTTTTGGTGACAAGATGATCCTCAAAGATCGACATACAGAATAGAAATTCCACACTCCATTCGAAAAGGAAGGGTGGGGAATCACCAACATCCAGGGGACAATGGTAACTGCTCAACGTGGCCAGACCACGGTATCAAAGAACATATTCTAATTTAAATGAGTCAGGCCCTTGGTGAACGAACAACCAAAATGCAGCTGGTGACACCTACAAATCAGAGACTGACTCACTCAACCCCCACATGGACATGGCAACAGCCAGACCTTAGCCAATGGTAATTGCCTTGCAGAGCCTGAACAGGTACACACCCGCCAGCCAATGGACCAGGCATGTGTCAGAGAGAGAGAGACAGAAGTATGGATTCTGGACCAATTCCGCACAAAGCCCGAGACAGAGAGATCATGTGTGTTATGTTCCTATCAAGTGATTGACCTGTTATTGTTTCACTGTAGTAAAAGTTGGGAGAGATGTAGAGTGCCACCCGGCCAGTACCATACTTTTTTTCATATGCACAAGTGAAGGACCGGGCGTGGCCCAAAGGTGTAAATAAGTGCTGAATGAACGCTCATGGTTCACTCGGTGACCACCAGTATAATAGTCAGTCTCATCACTTTATGTGTTGAATGCACCAGTACCGTAGCGGCCTGTACCCCCTGGTTGCAGGACCCCACACTCAGTATTTTAGGGGTCAGAGCAGTTTTACACAGATTGAGGAACAATACAATTGCCCCCTCATCTCGTCCTCCTGACCTAAGGAGGTGCCTCGCCTCCAGACAGAGCCTTTACATGCTGCAGGATGTAATCCCAACTTTTCTTGTCCTTCTTCCCTTTCTACATATAGAAGAACATCCCTCCCCACCTCTGGGTATCTTTTCTGTCTTCCGACAGAGGTAATAACGCTGTCATTTTTCTTTTTTAATATATTTTGTTACATGTGTTTGTTTGTTGTTCATTTTTTGCCCATACCGCTGCAATGTTTGGTGACTGCAGCATGAGGCAGCACTGATTATGCCGGGTGGTGGCATAGGTCTGTCTGTTTAAACCAGCTGCCAACGCGTTCCCCACTCATGTGCTAGGCTGTAGCAGGGAGCCTGAAGTGCGTCAGCGGTTTTCGGAACTGTTTCAGTATCCTGACCCCGCAATAGTGTTATTTTAATGCAGTGGGGATGGGGTGGCAACTGTGCTCTATTTCTTGAATTCTCCCAGGAGTAAAAATTCAGATCACTTTGCACTGTATCAAAGAAGCTTCTTTAGCGCATCTATTTACTTGTTCCTTGAGGATGTGGCATGGTATTTGTTTGCCATGTTGACAAGGAAGGGTGTAGAAAAACAGCCAAATGAGGAACCTGCACTGGAGGAGGAGGTTCTTCAAGATCTGTTGTTCAGTCTTTAATTAAGGAAGCAGTGGATTCTGCTTTTGCGAAGCCCGTGCTAAAAGGCAGATGGAAGAGAATGAGGAGGACCAGCACACTGATCACAGGGGCAAATATGTTCAGGTTTCTCAGATGCGGGACCTCCTCAAGCATGTTTGGGACTCCCTGGGATTTGAGGGGAAATTTCAGGAAGAGGAAGGTTTCTACTCACAAGATAGTGGGGTACAAGTGGATTATTTACTCTTTCATGATGTCCTCAAACAAATGATATTTAAAGAATGGAAGGACACCAACAAGGTCTTCATCCCTCGCTTTTTGAGTAAAAGAAGTGCTTCAAGGTTTTGAGGATGACTTTCCTCATACCCGAAGCTGAACAGTATATAAGCGTCAATGGCATTCACGTCAAATCTTGCCTCTGAGGATGCAACACTTCCGTATGTTGTTGATATGAAAGTAGAGTCTGCCTTTAAGAGGATCTATGCAGCGTCCAACTTTCCAATCAGAGCAAAATCCTAAGCAGTTTGTGCTACACTGGTTCTTCTTAAATACTTTCAAGAAGTGTTTGATTGCCTCCAGTGTAATGAGGACACCGCCCCAATTTTTGTCAGATGTTTCATTTGATAACTAGTGGGCTGCCTCTGCAGGGGGCAGCCATTGTTGGGCATTGCCTCCTTCGGATGAAATCTTGGAAACTGAACTCAGCTCAGAGGTCCTTTATCCAGAAACTTCCATCCAAAGGATTTACGTTATTTAGACCTGGACTGGATGGGATGGCCCTTAATGCAGTGGAGTTAACAAAGGAGAAAAAGATTCTGCATCCCTTAAAACTCCTTAGTGGTAAAAAAAGTTTTTTTTACACAACAACTATTCAAGGCCCAGGAGAAACGTCACTTTCATGGCGAGGTTCGTTTGCAACCATACCCGACTCATTACCCCTCAGGATCCAGGACCTACACAGAAATGACTATTCCAAAGTGTGGGTGAGATTGTGAGTATCCTACCATCAGTGGCAGAAAGGGATTATGGACATGTAGGTGCTCAATATCATCAAAAACTGATATATTATCCTGTTCCTAAACAACCTCCCAGATAAGCAGTTTGTAGCTACCCTCTTACCAGAAGACACACTCAGAAACAGATATTGCTCTTGGGTATATACGCTTTACTGAAGAAACAAGCTATGTAACCAATTCTAGAGCATCAGAGAGGGTTCTAGTCTTCTCCTTTCCTGTACCAAAGACAGATGGTATGTCTTACATATGAATCCCTTTGGGAAGCATAAATCGCACACCAAATTCTCACTTTTCACTCAGACACCAGGAGCTTATCACATTAGCCAACCAATCAAATATGTAAATGTTTATTCATTAACTCAATATAATAAATAACAAGTTAATAAGAGAAAAAAATCACATTGAGCAGTCCGCCCTCATATTAAAAACAATACCACACCAATGCATTCAGGGTTATTGCACAGTAAAATACACAAAAAAGTACATATTAAAAACTAAGTGCACATCAATTATGGAAATCAACATTAACAGTCCATCCTAAATCAGAATTAGGGTTATTGTCCTATTATGAAGTAGATTTAGATTCCATAACAAAGTAAAAATATTTCTTTAAAGGCTACCAAGGAGCGACATGTTTCGGTGGTATCGGCAGGTCCAACCACCTTCTTCAGGCTTTACAATGACACAATTAAAAATTTCCAGCACTTTGAATCGTAGTCTGGGCGTGTGGTCTATGTACGGGGAAAAAATCTCCCGACTTTAATCTTCAAACCAGCTTCACTCGAAATAGGACTTATTTCCAGATATTTGCTTATGCAGGTAATCACAGCGTTGTAGCCAGTGACCTTTAAACCAAACAGGCAATAAACTTCTCCTTTTTATTCATTCCCATCTTTTAATTAGGGACACACTCAAAAAGGGTATTTCCACTGAAGGAGAGTTCAAATACGAATGCCTCCCTTTTTCTTTGGCACGTTTATTGCCGTTTTCTCATTTAAAAACCTGACACCCTACGACTCAGGATTTAAAAATCTCCGTGTCTGACTATGTGTCCGTGGTAGTACAGACAGATGGGACATATAGACCTGCTCTGAATTTGAAACCATTAAACAAGTATATCTTGACCGAAACGCTTCAGATAGAATCCCTTCAGGCAATCATTCCGCTGATAGCAGAGGTAATGCTAGATTTACAAAATGCCTACTTCCATATCCCCATTCATCAGGAGAGGCAGAAGTTTCTATGCATTGAGGTGGGAATGCAGAAGTTCCAATTCCAGGCACTGCCAGTCGGGTTGGCAACATCTCCCATAGTCTTCCTGAAGGTGCTGGTGCCACTCGTTGCATACCTTCAATTGAAAGAATGTACATTGTATCAGATCTTGAGGATTGATTATTGTCTGCTTCTACTCCCCCTAAGGTGTAGGGTGGATGTGCACATGGTAAACAAAGCATTACAGAGACTGGAATTCTTGATTAACTTCCAAAACATTGTTCCTTCAGCCAGCACTGATCAAGACATTTATCAGAGCCCAGTTCAACACCACAGCAGGGATTGCCTACTTACCTCAGTCCGGGATTAAAACTATCAAGTCCACCATATCTCATCTTTTGAGCCAACCAGCCATTTCAGCCAGAGGGTGGCTGAAGATTCAAGGACTGATGACAGCAACAGCTACAGTGGTTCTCTGGGCACCTTGCCATTGAAACCTCTAGTGAACCATCTGCTTCACCACTGGTCTCCAAGTTTTCAGAATTTCGAATTCCACTCACCAGTCAGATCAGGGAGACATTAGACTGGTGTTTAGAGGAGAACAATCTTTAGAAGGGACTCTGTTTTTGCCTTTCTCTACATTAGAGTACCCAGAGATGCCAGCCTGTGGGGTTGGGGGAGAAACCCTGGAAGAACCAGAAGCGAAAGGGCAAATGACTCCAGTAGGAGAGCTTGCATTCCTCTAACTAGAGAGAAATAGCATCAGTGCGGATTGCACTGCAGGCTTATTCTTCTCAGTGGGAGGATTCCATTGTGGTTCTCTGACCCGACAACCAGGTAACCCGGTGCTCTCTGAACGGCCAGGGCAGAACCAAGAGCGACAGGTTGAATTCTTCTGTGGTTTAGATTTTGTAGACTTCTTGACTCTTTTAGCAGTTTATATACAGGGTTTGGTGAATTTCAGAATAGGCAGCCTCAGCCACAACCTCCCGTCCTCTTCGTTTTATCACCTGTCTGTCCTAAAATTCAATAACATTTGAAGTCAATTCATTACCCCATGGATAGACATGTTCTTATTCCTCCCATTGTGATGTTACCTGTGTTTTGCATGGAAGTGTGGTGTCCTCAGGAAAATTCAGTCAATGCTCTGTTAATCCTTTGACTTAGGGGATTCTATGTGCTTTTCCACCGAATCCCCGAATCCCGAAGGTTCTTTGGAAGATTTGGGAGAGGAGGACATCTGTGATTTTGGTAGCACACTTTTGACCCTGACACCTGTGGTTTTTTCCGTCTGATGGAACTCTCCAAAGAGGAATATCTTCATCTATGCCTGCAACTTGCCTCTTTCCAGTTCCTGTCTCTGCCACTAGTACAGTTAAAGCACCTCAGTTGGATGGCCTGGAACTTGAGAGGGTAGGCTTGCAACTCCATGGGTTGTTCAGAAGAGGTTGTTGGAGATATTAAATCCTCAAGTAATTCATCAACCTTGGGGTCTTACAAATAGCATTGGAGGTTCATCCAGAAATGGTGCAGTCTCAAGAGATACACTCCTCTTTCATTTAAAGTAGTTCAGAAGGTGGAATTTCTTGAGGATGGATTTTTTCAAGGCTTAGCACCCTCTACTTTGTTTACTCTGTGGGAGTGATTAGATCTCTTTGCAGGGACAAGCCTGCAAGAATATAACACTATTGTCGGGGCAACTTTTAAAACATTTCCTTTTGAAGAAGCCAACAGTGATGACCCCTTCTCCAATTTGGGATCCATCATTAGTCCTGAAAGCATTATAATTGTCTCCTTTTGAACTTTTTGAGGAAACTGAACGAGACTGGTTATATGAAAAGACAGCTTATTTGGTAGCCAATACCTCAGCAAGAAGGTTGGGGAATTGAATGCGCTAGTAATTTTGTTTCCCCATTTTGCATTTTTTCCCAGACAGGATGAATTTAAAATTGGATCCTAGATTTGTTTCCAAGGTTAACTCATCCTTCTATATGTCTCAAGAACTTATTCTTACTGTCTTACAGTCAGACAGAGATGCACATGGTCCTTCTCCATAGATATATTTGGATCATAAAAATGATTTTAGAGTGTCGATTTTCCTATTTGTATCCTGTAGCACAATAAATAAATAAATAAGGAAATAAGGGTAACTTCTCAAACAATTGGAAGGTGGAGTAGCCAGGAAATTTTGCCTGCCTATAGAGTGATGAATGAATCTCCCCCATTTACTGTTCAGGGACGTTCCACTAGGGTTGTTTCTGCAACTTGGGATGAAGCAGGGGGTGTGCCCTTACAAGAGATTTGTGGGGCCACAACATGGTATTCACATAAGACATTTATAAGGCACTATAAGTGGGGTCTTGCCTGTTCGGATGAATGCAAATTTGCTTCTACTGTTTTGAGAATGGTAATTAAGTAATTGTGATTTTAATGAAACATGTACTTCTGCAGCATTGATTGTTGTTGCAGGTATTATTGAAGCTTGGTAAATCCTCTTTAGGTCAGAACTGGGGCAAGGATGACGAGATGAGGGTGTAATGTTTCAATTACTTACAGGTAATCTTCATTACCATGATTCGTAGTCCTCTTCGTCCCAGTCCACAACTAGGGATGGACTGGCCGTTGCGGGCATTGGGCGTTTCCCCAGGAGATTGGAAGGGTGGAGATGGTTTTGAGGTGGTGGGGGCCAGTTTTGTTACCGGGAGCGGGTTTTTCAGTAGTGCTGCAATATCAACCCCAGTAGCAAAAGCAGCAAGCAAGCATTTCCAGTGTCCCGGGGCCAGGCAGTGCTTCCCCAGGGGCTGGTCCAAGAAAATTGCCAGGGCTGGTTTGGGTTCCTAGTCCGGCCCTTTCCACTACCCTCCCCCCCCCCCCCCCCCCCAGTGTTTTGCACCTCCAATCTGTGAATCGTGTAATGTACAGGGGGTGGGGCTGGGAAAAAGGACACAAAAAGCTGGGATTACATCCCATAGCATGTAAAGGCTCTGTCTGGAGGCAGGATGCCTCATTATGTCAGGACTGGGACAAGGAGGACTATGAATCGTGGAAATGAATAGTACCGGTAAATAACTGAAATATTTACCCTTATGCACATTTCACTCTTTCTTTGCAAAAAATTGAATCAAGCCTTTAAAGAGTGTATTTGCTGGTCTAATGACTTTTTATTAAATTGGCAGTAGAAGAAGGAAATACAAATTTATCAAAGGCAAACTATATAGCTCTGTTCTTAATTTAATCATGTAAGTCTCATAAAACAATTCCGCAGAGGTCTCATATCTCTTCAAACCTGATTCCCTGAGGTATACATTTGAGTTTCTCTGCTTCTTTTAAACCAAAACCCATACCAATATTTCTAAAATATTGAGCATTTGGTTTATTCCAAATGTATGCAATTTAACATTCTATCAAGAAAGAGCAGTACTTATAAATGTACAGTATATGACTATAATACACAATGATAATTAGTGACCGTGATTTTTGAAGCAGTATTAAATCAATTCACTTATGGACACATCTATCAACCAGACTCGTCCCGTTTGCAAATGCTAAAAAACGGTTTTCACATGTATCAAACCCAAATTGAGATTCGGTAACATGTTATCGAATCGCAATTTGGGTTTGCAATTGGGTATTAGAAATAGGCGTGTTTAGGGTGTCCCTTCCTTATAGCGAATCGCATCGGTAGGTATGAATGTTTTGTGACCGAATGCAGTCGCAAAACATTCGCATTTTACCACCTACTTGAAGTAGGCGGCAAACGATTCGCAAATGGGGAGGGGTCCCTTAGGGATCCGTTCCCCTTTGTGAATGTTTGTAAAAAAGCATTTTTTAGGAGGAGGCAGTGGTCCCACGGACCACTGCCTGCTCTAAAAAATGAAAGAAAAGCTTTTCATTTTTTTTTTGTAAAGCATCCCGTTTTCCTTTAATGAAAACAGGCTGCTTTACAAAAATAAGATTGCTGTATTTAAAAGCAGTCACGGACGTGGTGGTCTAACCCCAGCAGGCCACCATCCCTGTGATTTTTGCGATTTCTAGGGGGGTTGGAAATTGCGACATACCTCATTAATATTCATGAGGTAGGTCATTTGCTATCCCCTTCGGATCGCAGAAAGTGTTCAACACACTTTCATGCATGCCAATTTGCGATTTCTTAATTGCGAATCGCAAGGATTTCCAATTGTGAAAGCGCAAAACGGGGTCTTCTTACGTCTGGCTCTTGGTGTTTAACATATCATCTCTTCAATTACTTCTGATGGTTAACACAACATAATGCATGAAAATGATTCCAAATATGACAATCCATGATTATTTATCTGGTATTTTGAAAAGCGCGAACTAATCACCCTAGGGGGACATGTGGTGATGTCTCTTTATATTTCAGCAAAAAAAAATAGAACCAATTCTGGTAAAACTAAATATCTTGTCTGGAATATATGATGATGGTACAAGGAAAAATACTCATGCCTTCATTCACAAGGGTGTGGGATTATCAATAGAGCATTCCTGCACCAAAAGACACCAGTATCCGGGAAATCAGTAATTTTGGTATGTTGGAATACCATGATATTCCAACTTGCACCCAAGGCTTTCCCTGAAAAGTGGGGGCTTTCTGCAAGAATTGGAGTTAGCTGCACCCGATTCCTTCAGTATACCCCATGTTTATGCCTTTTCCCACTCAGAGATTTCACCTTTCAACTTTAAGTTGCCCTTCGACTGAATCTCGGAAATTACAAAAACGTGGAGTAGGGGCCTGAGTCTACTGGTAATCTGATACAATATTGGATTCACGAAACAACTATAAAGGGTCTTCCAAACCCCTAAAGCCTGATTTAGAGCTCTGGAGGAACTCTAAATGCACCCAGAGAATAGACTGAAGGAAACTCCTCCTCCATACTGTCCCTAAAGTGAAGGAAATTCTGACAGGTGGATTTGCCTCTGGATTTAGCATCTTCTACACAAATTTTAGGATTTTCAATTAGCACCTCAAATTAGAATCCAAATTCTTCTTCCTATTTTTATATGATCTTATCATCCACTTAAAATCTCTTAACCCACTAATTATGAATTATAAGTCCTAGAAACATAGTGTGTTTCAAATCAATAGAATTCATTTTTTTTTTACTCAATGCCTCGGGCTTTCATAGTGCAGGAAAGTGGTAAAGAGATGGTAAACAATGAACAACAGGTTCCCAATGTCTGACTTGTCTGTATTTGAAAAGGCTGTACTTTGTTACATAACTTGTTATCGCTGCAAATACAAATTGTTTGAGATGACTATCCTTTGCGTGGTACCAGCCCTGATTTTTCCTTGACTGTGTTTGCTGGCTGGAGAACTCTATGCACTTCACCCCTGCTAGCCAGTGGTAAAGTGCCTGTGCTCCACCTTTCAACTAGCATACACCTAAGTGGCACATTTAATTTACTTATAAGTCCCTATTGATTGTACTTCTGAATATTGAGACTAACAATATCATGGAATACTAATATCAAGGCCAGAATATCAAGGGACAAAAGATAGAAAGCTAAGCGCATATAGGGAAGTATAGATTTAGTAGTCCTAACTTCACATCTACATGCCTTGAAGATATTTGCACTGCTTAGATACATATATGTGGCATTACGTATAGAAAATCTAGACTTACTTACCTGTCGATTAATTTTCAATATTCTGTCCTCAATAATCTGACCCACTGATTTTGTTAATTCAATATTCAGGGAGCAAATTGACACTGGTATATGGTGCTACCTATACCCAGAGCTAGTAAGTTAAATGCTACTAGTGGGCTGCAGCACATATTGTGTCACCCACTGTACTAGCCATCTAAAAACATATCTCCAAGCCTATCATTGCAGCCTGGCTGTGCAGTTTTTAAACTGCCATTGCGAACTTGGAAAATAAACCTTTTCTTTTTGATACGTATAAGTCACACCTAAGGTAGGTCTTAACATGGCAAAGGGCAGGTTTCCTGGTATTTAAAAATAGGGCATGCAAATTTAATGCTTTACTTGTCTTGGCAAAGAAAAAACTTCCAAGTGTTTTTTCACTTTGTAGAGGCTGGCTCTCCGATAGATTAACACTGGGTTACACTATTACACTTAAAGTGCCTATTTCACTTTGGTAATAGCTAGAAAAATATTTCCAAGGACTCATTTTGATAGTAATTTAAAATCCAACTTAATGATCAAGTGGAATTTTTCATTACTATTTTGAAATAATTTACAAAGTTGGCCTGTGTAAAACCAAAAGGTTTTCTTGACAGTGTCCAGCTGCCACCTGACCTCTTATGTCTTCCCTGTGATGAGATATGTATTGCGCCCCGATAGCTTACAGAAGGCTTTGGGCATGTGGAGGGGGTCGCCTCCCTTGACAGGATGGCCTGGGGGCTGTGCCTAAGCCCCTTCCTGTGCTTCACAGGATGCCTACCCTATCACTGGCCTAAGAAGCTCACACCTAGGCCTGGCTCCCTTTTGTCTCTGTAGTCAGGCTGGCTCCACAGCCAGTGGGAGCAGAGGAACTGACCAGAACAGGTTTAGCAGGTGGACAACGGATTGCCTTCACCCACAAGCTGGTACTGGGCATAAATGTAGATCCCACAGACCTCTTCTCAGAACACTCCTGTACATGTGAAGAATCCGTATAAGGACTGCCCTGCTGGCTGAAGGCCCTGAAGGAAGACTGGGACTGCTTGCCTTGAAACCAGGACCACAGAAATGACTCCAAGGGTAAGTTAGTTGACAATCTGTTTGAATAACTGGGACGCAAAAAGCTTCCAGAGGCCTCTCTCCTTGCAACTGCCCAGCAGACTAGTTCAAACTAGACCTGACCGGTACCCTGCTGCTTGCCTCTGATGGAGTCCTAACCCCCAAGTAATGCCGCCCAGGTCCTGGACCCCGGGCTGATATTAGATTGTCCCCATTCTGCAAGAAGAGTGACTTAGAAACTATTTATGCCTTGAGAACCAGCGAAGCCCGGGGTCATTGACAAAGTCGTAGCAATAGACGTTGAATAATTGGTTGGCCTCAACTTGTCAGTTTGCCCCACTGAAGTAGATCCAACTTCCAGAAATGTTTATAAGTCCAAACGTAAAGCGCTTTACTCAGACAGATGCCGAGCCAAATTCAATCGACATTGTGGTCTTTCTAGACTTTGGACTTCACCTAATTCAACTTCACCGGCACTATTGCTTTTCAGAAGCCTGTATCAATCCCTGCTATGGATATAGCTTGCCCTGTCACAAACTCGTGGATGACTGGTCAACAACGTATTTTTCTCTATAAAAGTTTCTATCATAATTGTAAAATTGCCAGTGGGACGAACCTGATCCCTGTATCTGACGGCGAACCTTCGCTGTTTGCCTCAGCTTTTGACTTTGACCAGGTCTAGCTCCAACAAATACCCACAGTTGGCGCTTTGAGCTTTTTGACACTAATATTAATTCAAATTTCTGAAATTATCATCTCTGGTTGTATGTATTCGATTTTCGTTCCTTTGGTGTCATTTTATTTATTATTGTTTTAAGATTTCTGTTGTTCTATGTTTTACTTTGCTGAGTAAAGCATAAATACTTTTATGATGTTAAGCCTGACAGCTCTAATCCACTGGTTTGACGGGGAGAGCACCAGGTTTATTTAGGGACTTTTGTGAATTTTGGCCATTATTTGAAGTTGGTACTTGCTTCCTCAGCTAGCACCCCAATTTACTTTCCCAAACTGGAGTGTATTAATCAAGCCAAGTAATGCTCATGCGTTTTTTAAATCCCAATCCAACTTTTAGAATGGTGGGTATTTACTTAATTTTAGTTTTTTTAATTATCTTGGATGGCAGTACTTATTCAAATAGCCTTCTATGGTTTACATCATAATGTACCTCCTAGAGAAAAGGACAACATCTAGTATGATCTAAATCTGGATCTGGTAGGTAAGTGAAGTCCAATAATATATATGTCTATATGGCAGGGACTGCTCATATTTAACTGTGCACCTTGTGCGCATATTGTGTTCAACATACATGAGTTTCCTCTCTCAAACAGACTGAATAATTATGAAGAATCCTTTTTGCATGTCATTCAAATAATCCTGAAATCAACAGTGGCAAGGACATTAAGGTTCTGTTACCATTAATTTAGCGGCAGTTTACATGCGGAAAGCAGTTACAATGTTTTAAAAAAGGTCCTTTCACAGCTCTGGCTAGGAACTACATTTGGGTTTCTTTAGGTGACATTGTACTTATCAGGTAAAACATAACGTTTTTGTAAATAAATATAATAAGGCTGTTTTTTAAACTATTGTTTCTTTCTGGCTTTCCATAAACTGGTTTATTCAATTCTCTACAGTTCTAGAGAACTGAGAATGTCATGAACTTGCTGCCTAATTAGGGTGAGCCCAGGGAGCTCTGCTCAGGGGAAGAAAGGTTCTTCCAAATTGGTTTTAGGGGCATTGTGGGATAGTTTATAATAAAATACTAATGAACTGCTGCAAAATTAGGTAGGATCACCCCAAGAAACTATTTAATTTTTAAATGAATCTTCCCACATACTGCAATAACACGGAGCAGGCAGGGGGAGTAGAGAAGTCAAGGGGCAGAGAGCACGTGCACGGCACATAAATCAGTATGATTTGTACATCGCAGATCTAAATGTACAGAGCATTAGCTATTAGCGGAAAGCATGCAGATAGTACGTTGGCCCACAGCAGCTATACCTAGGGCTGAAGTCCAAGGGACCTCTCCGTCCGGAGCAATCTCCTCATGGTTGAGGCTGTCCAAGAGTGGTCTGGATACCATGGATGAGGATACAGATGGTTGAGAGGACTCTTTCAGGCCCTCCAGGTCATGCACTGGTCTTCAAGCTTCAAATGCAAGTTTTTGTGTCAAATGGATAGTTAGTGGTCCCCAAATGTCTTTAGGCCATGATTGTGCCTTCATGAGTTCCCAATAGGCTGTCAGTTGATGTTGGCAGTATGCTGCATCATGCAGCCAGTCTTTGATCTGAGCGGTAGAGCACCTGCCCCAGTGTGTAGCAACTCATCGCTTAGGAAGGAGTAGCAGCATTGCTGTCAGTCATCTAACCTCAGTGTGTATCTCCTTGACATACACCAGTAGGGCAATTAGGGGCTTCTGTTGCGGGCAATAACTTATACTTTAAATTATAGCTGTATAAACATCTGACCAAATTGTCACTATAGCAGGGCAGTGGCAAGTTAGGTGTAGGAACATGGCTGTGGACGCTGAACATCGCAATCACCATGCATCTTCTACAAGTCGCAGTCTATGCATTTGGGGCAGAGTGTGACACCCCTGGAAACATTTACCCCATATGTTAGGGGGTGGCAAGGAGTTTTCCTCACCGACAGGCTGACAAAGAGCATACAAGTGGCACCCTCAGTCCCCACTTCAGAGCACCTCTGGACCTGTGGAGGACAGAAGAAGTGCTGCACCTGCTGAACCCTTTTGACTTCAGAGAGAGGACTGCTCCTATTTTAATATTGGAATCCCGCTGAGTTACATAAAATCTTTGTGACATTCCGGGCAGTTCCCGGAGCAGATGGAAATCAGTAAGTTGCGCTGCTCTTGCTAATTTTTAGCACTGGGAGCATGTTCTGTGTTGTAAATCAGCGCAAACTACACCAGGCGGCACGCCAGAGGGTACTGATTTTTTGCTACCGCTATAGTAGGTTTTCTACTTGCAGCTTTCTCACTGCGAATGGTCGAGACTGACAACGTTGAGAAAATCTCGCCAGGTGCAAGATTCTAGCACCGAAAAATTGCACCAGGGGACACAAATTCTCGGTCATGTGCGCCAACTTGAAATCGGCGAGCCGTGTGTGAGAAAAAACTCCACACGGCAGTTGGCAGAGTTTTACAAGAACTCTGCATTGCAAGCATAACGTAGAGTAGGCAAAACTCTGCAAACTCAACTTTATGCCACTGCACTCTACACCATTGTACTCTATGTCACTGCACTCTATACTACTATATTCTACTCTGCACCAATGTACTCTAATTCACTGCTCTCTACACCTCTCTACTCTGCACCACTTTTCTCAAAACCGATGCCCGCTATGCCAGTCTACTCTGCACTGCTGCACTGTACGCTTCTATGCCCTACTCTGCAACACTTTATGGAACTGCACTCTGCACCACTGTACTCTAATTCATTGCTCTCTACACCTCTCTACTCTGCACCACTTTTCTCAAAACCGATGCCCGCTATGCAAGTCTACTCTGCACTGTTGCACGGTACGCCTCTATGCCCTACTCTGCAACCCTTTATGCCACTGCAGTCTGCACCACTGTACTCTAATTCACTGCTCTCTACGCCACTCTACTCTACACCACTCTATTTCACTAAACTCTACACCACTGCACTCTACTCTCTACTCTGCAACACCGCACTCTCTTTCACTGAACACATCACTGCACTCTGCGCTGCACAATTCTACTCCACTCTGCACCACTCTACTGTATGTCACTGCCATCTGCACCACTCTACGCTGAACTACTGTACTCTACGCCATTGCAGTAAACACCACTTTACTCAAAACCAATCTACTCTATGCCACTGCACTCTACGCCAACTATTTAGCATCACTCCACTCTACGCCAGCTACTCTGCATAACTGCACTCTACGCCATCTACTCTGCATGGCTGCACTCTACCCCACTGCATACTACTCCACTCTACACAATTGCTCTCTACATTACTGCACTCTACTTCACTCTACTCTGCACCACTCAACTCTACGCCACTCTATTGCACTCTATGCCAATGCACTCTATGGCACTCCACTCTGCATCACTCCCCGCCACTCCATTATTGTGCACCACCTGACTCCATGACACTGCACTTTACACCACTCTATGCCACTGCACTCTACTCCACTCTACTCTACACCTCTGCACTCTGAAGCAATCTACTCTATGCCATTGTACTCCTTGCCACTGCACTCTACTCTGCACCACTCTACTGTATGCCACTGCACTCTACGCCACTCTACTGTAGGTCACTGCACTCTACGCTAATGCAAAACCAATGCATACCATGCCACTGCATTCTGTGCCAATCTACTCTGCACTACTGTCCTTTATTCCATGTCACTCAAGTCTACTCTGCTCCACTATACAACACTCCACTCTACGATCCTGCACTCTATGATGTTGGACTTCATTAAATTATTCTCCACTCTACGACCCTCTACTCCGCTCTATTCCACTACACTCCACAACACTCTACTCCACTGTATGCCACTCTACAACACTACTCCACTAAATGCAACTCCTTCTATCCACTCCAGGCCACTTTACTCCACTCGATTCTACAACACATCATTCCACTATACTCTACGCCACTCCACTCTATGCCACTCTATCCTACGCCACTCGAGTCTACAACACTCTACTCCACTATATGACATTCCACTTTCATACACTACTCTACTCTATGCCACACTAGTCTATGACATTCTACTCCGCTCAAAGCCACTCTAGTTCACAACACACTGCTCCATTCTAAGCATCCTCTACACCTCTCCACTCTACTCTACGGCACTCCGGGACACTCTATGCCACTCCACTCAACAACACTCTACTCCACTCTATGCCACTTAACTCTACTTCACTCTACTCCCTTCCACTCTATAACACTTTACTCCCTCCATAACACTCCACAACACTCCACGCTACTCCATGACACTCCACTTCACTCCACTCCGAGCCACTCAATTCTACTCTACAGCATTCTACGCCACTCCTTAACACTCCACTGTATTCCATTTTACAACACTCTACTCCGCAGCACTCTTCTTTACCCCACTAACCTTCAACCATCTGAACAGCCGCCTCGCTGGTGTACAACATGTCTAAAACATATCAGCTTTGCCAATAGCTCTTGTTTCGGGGAGACCTATTGGGTTTGCTAATGCTTGTTATATAAAATGCAGTTGGATTTTTATTGTGTTGTGTGTTTTGACTTTTTAACTGCGTTGGTACTACTAAATGCTTTACACATCTTCTTATGTTTAGCCTGTCTGCTCTGTGCCATAGCTACCAGGGGTTGACCTCAGGTTTAAATTACTGAAATCTTTACTGCTCGTAAAAAGAACAGCGCTATTATTACTTGTGGTGGGTGGCAATCCACCCCAACTAATAATCCAGTTTCTCAAAGCTCCTTTGCAGAGGTATAAGAATAATGGCCTACCCTCCCAAATATAAAAAAGCCCTGGTCTCCTCCTACTCACCACTACCACCTTAAGTGCCTACCCTCCCCACCTGCAGCTACGCTCTCTGCTCTCCGGCACTGACTCTGAGAGCCCTGTCAAAGAAGTCTGGAATTTGTTATGATGTTGCAACATTGGGATCCCTCTTTTGTTACTCACTGCTGTTACACTATACCACTGTATGACTAAGTTTAGAACCTAGTTATTCTTGCTAAAGGCTTCCAATGGAAGCCATACCTAACATGCAGAATTATAGATGGGTAACAGTGGATAAACGGGACACTTTACAGCAAATGGTTCTGAATGATATGTTCTCACTCAGAATCCCAAAGTGAAAAACATTCCAGTTAGTCACCCATCTATAATTTCATGTAATGTATGGCACATCCAGATTATCTGAGAAATTCCGGAGTCATACCCGAAATGCCTCGACTCCCGATCCAAATATAACATAAGTATACCTGGTCCACTGCCACCCCCTCCCACCACTCTCTGTGCCTCTCCTGGGCTCTTCTCCAGAAGCTCTGATAAGCTCTTGGAGAATCACCCAGCTAGAGCTGCCTTGCATTCCTTCATGACGTAGCAACGGTGGGAAACAGGTTTTGTTACCCACTGTTGCCACATCACAACAGTGAATCACTAGATTTAGAATCCAGCTATTCAAGCTAATGGCTCTCTATGAGTGCAATACATAACAAGTTCTGTACTCGACAGTATGTCAGCGGTCCACCCTGCCTCAGCGCTGAGCTTCGTCTAACTGACTTCTTTGCGCACCCTCTGACGGGCTTCACAAGGATTTTAAGGGGTGGGAAGGAGAAAGAGGGCAGGATGAAGAGAAAGGGTGAGTTCTAGTGAGACATAAGGGATTTCGATAGCTCTAATTACAGCACACTCTAACAAAAAGAAGATTAAGAAAATAGTACCAGACGTTTTTCACATTAAAATTAAACCAGACAAGGCTTAGCATATCGTGAAAGGCTTCGGGCAGTCTTGGTCCACAGGCCTGTCCGGCACAACATGTCCCGTAGCGCGGGCCATGCTCCAGTGCAATGGGTATTTGTATGAAGTAGACAATGGTCAGGGCCGAACTGGGAACCAAAACGGGACTTGACAAAGTGCTCGCCGGCCATCCCTCCGGGGGTTGGGGGTGTGGCCGAGCTCTTTGCCAGGGCCGGTTTTCGGCCGATTTTGTTACAGGGACGATTTATTTTGCAGCTATGCTGCAAAAACGGCCCTCACCCGTGCGGCGCACTGGGGGATTGCCCGATGCCCGCTACGGCCAGTCCGGCCTTGACAATGTTATTATCCATAAGGTCCCTTGGTATGAGCAGAAAACCGAGGGAAGTACAAAAAGGCACTAATTTCGAGTGGCCCAATGCTTTCCTGACCCCAAACCACTGTTTGCTCGGGGCTCAGAATTATAAGTTGCGTTACTGTTATAGCAACTGGGAATAACTGGGTGTGATTAGGGGGGGAATAGCCTCTTATATTTCAACTGGTCAAACCTTTTGGAATTTAACAAGCAAAACATGCTTGGCAATTAGTGGAAGATGCGGCCTTTGTTGTGATAAGCACAAAAATGTGCATGTTATCCCCATTATGGGGGGGGGGGAGGGACATTTAATAAGCACTATTTATTTCACCCAATCAATTTCAAGTCCTGCCGAGTCGGATTTCCTCAGGTACGACAGTTATTTTGCTACGTACGGTACAGTGCACAGCAGAAAGAGCTCTGCCCACGTGCCAGTGAGACTGTATCGGTTGATCTGTGGAAACAACGCGCGAGACAGTCGAAAGTGTACAGCACAGGTATTGCTGCACAGTGCTTTAACAGGCCTTCACTTCTATTACTCCCTCACTCATGCGCTGAAGTTCACTCTATAAAAGTTCCTCTGTGTGAAAAGCAACTTCTCTGCTCCGTGCCTAATTCTGTACTGATCTGTTTACCAACCTGCTAGCAAAACGTCCCTCCGCCCTCCTTCCTCTTTCTATATTTACACACCTGCCACGTAATCAGTGGCATAGCTAGAGCTTCTGGCGCCCGGGGCTATCCCTCAGATTGCCGCCCATGGCCGATAGTGGGAGGGTGAGGGGGGGCTGCGGAAAAAAGGACGTATTTGCTCAGGAGCCCTCAATAAAGTAAACCGTGTAGCTTGGCTCTATCGCGCCAAACACCTCCAGCTTGTTATTGATATATCGAAGTTCATTTCACACAAGGCTCAGTGACTTAGAGAAATCGCACACTGCTTTTGTGTTCTGACATTCTTGGCATGCTTTACGTCATAATGTTAGACATACTCCATTATCCCATCCGTTACCATGTATTTTTAACCTTATTCCTCATCACCACATTCAGTACCTTACAGCCTGGGTTGTGACCCCTAGCTATGTGTGTGCCCATCCATTTCTGGTGCTTGTCACTAGCGCAGGACATTATGAAGTTGTCTGCTCCATAAGTGCAGAAACAGTTTTGAAATGCATACTAGCGCCCAGGACATTATGAAACTTTCTGCACCCTAAGTGTTGCACTTGTTTTGCAATGCACACTTGTGCGCAGGACATTATAGAAAAGGTCTGCAGATGTGGACAGTTTTTTTCTTCCTTTTAAGGCGGAGAAAAACTTGCGGAATTGGATCTGTTATTACTGGGTTTGAATGTTATTCTCCACTCCAAGGGGAAAACTCAGTGGAGATACTGGTCTGTATTGTAAATTCCATCCCTGTTATCTCCCTGCAGAGGTAATGGGGAACTTAGAATAAGGGCCTTAGTGGTTTCATGATTTGGAGATGTTGGGTACTTTAGCAGGGGCCCAACTTGATTATAGGCACAGTCGGCAGGTCTATATGCTGTGCGTATGCAAGAGGCTATGCACTTTTTATATGTCTTAGGGATACATTCTGCTTATATGTAGAGGGTGTCCAATGTGCATACAATAGAGGCCTGCCTACATATTGTGCACATTTGACAGTGTACCATGTACATTGTGCATGCAGAGAGAAATGCTACTCATAATGGATCCAGTGTAACTACAGCTATCGCCTATATATACAGAGACCTCATGTGCACGTGGTGGCACTGCTGGTCACGGACCAAACGTTTAGCCGATAGGTTGCCTACCAACAGTTTGGAACCCTAAATATAAACTTTTTGAGTGAGAAAGAGAAATATTTTCATTGACAGTGATATTTTAAGAGGAAGATGGTAACAAAAAATATTGATTTTGAATATTTGATATAGCGCAGACACAGCTCCCAATAGCAGCCGAGGGCTTTGCAAAGATCATTTTTATTATGGTAGAAACATATATAGCAGGAGATTCCATGCATAGAACAGTATTATGTTTGGGGTTTTGATGACACCAGATTAAAGAAATCCAGATTTTGTGATGGGAAAGTAGGTGGGCCCTTATAATTAGGAGTACAACCTGTTCACTTATTCTATTCCCATTTTTATATTGACAAATTGCAGCTATTTACAATTTAAGTTACACGAAGAAGAGTGTAGTCCCTCAGCAAAGCAGAACCATTCGTCCAACTGCGAATCGAGAATCCCTGAAGATGCTGACTTCACCCTTGTAGATTTGTTTATACATTAGAGTTAGATTTGACCAAAATGTTCTAAAATGCAGCATTTGCCATATTAAAAAGAATCTTTAAGGGTGAATCGTTTTATAATAAAAAAATATGATAGGAAATGCATTGTGTATTGAAACCTAAGGACACATCATTTTTCACATTTTTTATGTCCCCAAGGTAGTCCTTGATTTGAGTTAATTGTTGCCCCATGAAGCTTGGGGGAGAGGAAATCGATGAGCCATGGGTACTACAGCAAAGGGTGGTGACACAAGAGAGAGTTGGGGAGTTGTGTAAACAGCAGATAGGTTACTGAGAGTGTTACGCATACTCACAAATCTCTAGATAAACCGCAATGCATACCACATGCAATATCTTGCCTTCCGTGGTGGGACACTGGCAACTTTTTAGTATATTACAAGAATACACTATTTCCTTTTCTCTGTGTCTCGGGATCAAACAAGACTCAAATAGGTGGAAACTCGCCTCACTGCCTAGGCAGAAATAAGCTTTAATGTGAAAGTACCACACAAAGAAAGTTAATTATATAATGTTATCTATTCAGCAGTTTGCAAATGTTATATGGCAAGTCTCAATTACAAAATGAGTAACAGTTTTCTGCATGTTTTTTTTAAAATGCAACTTGATTTTTAAAATGTAGCCCCTAACAGCCATAAATTGTAATTCTGCCCAGATTTCAAGTAATGTTAATGTTAATGAGATTTATAAAAGAGCACAAATACCCAAGGGTGTCTTGGTGCTGGGAACTTCAAACAGCAAGCTCTGCCCCTAACACTGGAACAGCCAGGTTTTTAATTTTTTTCTAAAGCCAGTTAAGGAGCTGGCATTCCTAAGTTCCAGTGGAAGAGAGTTCCAAAGTTTAGATGTACCGTAATGAAAACTATGGCCACCCCAATGAGCAGTGTGAATTCTAGGCACCAACAGCAATCTTGCCCCCTTCGACCGAAGATGTCTGGTCGGTTGGTACTATGCAAAGAGATTCTGAAGAAAAGAGGGGCCTGTATAATTCATGGCTTTGTAGACAATACACAGTGCCTTGAATTTGATGCGCTGAAGCACCGGGAGCCAGTGCAATTTACGGATTTAGTTAGAAACCGGTATATGCCTGGGAATATTGAGCAATAAGCGTGCAGCAGAATTTTGAATAATCTGGAGCTTCTTTAGGCACTGCTTCTGGGCATTGAGGTATAGGCCATTGCAGTAGTCTAGTTTAGATTGAATAAGAGAAATGACTACTGTTTTCCTCGTATTTACCGGAATATACAGAAATATCTTCCTTATTTTCTGTATAAGAAAATGTGATGCAGAGACAACGGCGTTAGTCTGTTGACAGAGTGTTAATCTATTGTCAATCATTACACCCAGATTTTTTACTTTCGCTACTGGTTTGGGTTGAATGCCCATCTTCCCCCTGGCCACCACATGTTGCTCCAGGTGGGCTGTAAATTGCCAAGAATCAAGACTTCCGTTTTATCGGAATTAAGTTTGAGGCAATGTGCAGTCATCCAAATATTAATAGTGCTCATGCAGCTTTGAAACTGCTGAAAGGGGGAGATTTGATGTTTGTGTGCAGCTACCACAATCTGGGTGTCATCGACGTATGTCGTCAAGCTAAATCCGAATTCCCGGATCAATAGGGCCAGTTCGGAGACATAGATGTTAAACAAAGAGGGGCTCAACGAACTGCCCTGAGGGACGCCACAAGGCAACACATAAGAAGCCGAGTTGAAACCGTCAATAGACACCGTAGATTTCCGATCCTTTAAGAAGGAGGACAGCAGCGCCAGAGCCACTTCACCCACTCCCAGCTTCTCCAACCGATTTTGCAAAAGGGTGTGATCAACCGTATCAAAAGCGGCAGACAGATCGAGGAGCACAAGAGCAGCTGTGCCTCCTCCATCCATCACTGCTCTGATCTCTTCGGTCCCTTTAATAAGTGCTGTTTCCGTACTGTGTTTCTTACGAAAACCGAACTGGAATTATTAGCTAACTCAATCTGTTGAGTAAAATAATTTTTCTTTTCTAGTATGAGAAGTTTTTATAGTTCAGTAAGGCTGTCTTGTAAGCTTGTTTTTCTGACTCGCCATAGTTTATTCGCCAGCGCCGTTCCATTCGGCAACAATTCTGTTTTTCCTTCCGAAGTGGTTCAGAAAACCAGGGGGCAGATGGAGTAGTCCTGTTACCGGACAGTATTTTTGTGGGTACCGAAGCGTTAACCGCCTCAGAAATCCAATTGGTATAATTGGTGACAGCAAAGTCCACATGGCCCTGAAATTAAGGACAAGAAGCTTCCAGGTGGGTGCGAAGAATTAATTTGTCTGCTTTATTCCATGCTTTACAGGTGGAGACAGGTGGCTTAATAATGCTAGCCTGTCCGACCATAATGCATGGAAGACTAAACTTAATAAGTGAATGGTCAGACCATGGCAGAGGGAGGATTTCTTTCACTGTAAGGCCGGGGGCTGAGGAAAAAACACCATCCAACGTGTGACCGGCCACATGGGTGGGTGACTGCACCAGTTGGATTAGTCCTAGCGCTCCTAGAGCATCTGACAGCACCACCGTCCCTTTGTACTCTAAATCTTCCAGATTGAAGTTAAAGTCTCCAAGAATAGTAAAGTTCTTATTTGAGAAGATGGGTTCAAGTAGAGTATCAAGATTGGTTAAAAAAGCACTTCTTGTGTCTGGGGGTCGATACTGTAGAATGCCCTTGAATGTCAATTTGGGGCTAAGTGCAAAAGTAAATTGAAGAGCCTCATAAAAAGGGGTGTTCTCTAAAAATAATGGCCACTCCACCACCTCATTTTAACGACCTGTCCACTCTAATCGCTCTAAAACCCGCAGGAGTAGCAGTGATGAAATCGGGATTTGACGCAGCATCAGCCCAAGTTTCTGTTATAAATAAAATATCCAATCCCAGGATTTCTATAGTGTGAGCGACTTCATATCTATGCTTCACCAGTGATCTAGCATTAACAAGACCACCATAAAGTATGGATCTATCATGGGGGACATAGTTCACTGAAATCTGGGAAGATTGCAAAGCAGAAATCTTTTGCGATTGTGGGAGTACAAACCCGCATGCGCAGCTAACAGTACTGACCCCAGGACCTAACACACAACAGTTTTCCTTTGTTTTATCAAAGGAGTATAAATCTCTGAAAAAGTATCTAATAGTTTGTGGGGACAAAGGAACAGGGTTTTGGGCACTAGGCGCGGTCCAGGCACGGACAGGTGCAGACGGGCTTGCCTTAGGCGCGCCTTCGGCACGCCTGCTGCGCGCCTGCACCATGGGAAGTTTAAGTAGAAAATATCCGGCGGACGACTAGACCACATCATCCCAAAGTGCAAAGTGTGCAAGGAGGCGAAACAGCAGCAATGAAGGTAAATTAAAAACAATATGAGGCTACATTAATTAAAAACACATAGACAATAAGAAAACACGTTCTCTAAAGGTTAAAAAACATCAGCTGTCCAAAGTGGCGTAAGCAGAGCTGCAACAGTGCCGGGCGCTAGCAGGGCTTATTTAAGTCCGCTGCGCGCCTGCACCATGGGAAGTTTAAGTAGAAAATATCCAGCGGACGACTAGACCGCGTCCTCCCCGGAAGTAAGTGCTGCCAGTAGCTGAAAGCTAAGGGTCCGCCCTCCACTCAATCGGAACGTCAGTCGCGGCGGAACGGGGCAGCCCTGAGGCACAACAACAGGCAAAGTGTGCAAAGAGGCGAAATAGCAGCAATGAAGGTAAATAAAAAACAATATGAGGCTACATTAATTAAAAACACGTAGACAATAGGAAAAAATGTTCTCTAAAGGTTAAAAAACATCAGCTGTCCAAAGTGGCGTAAGCAGAGCTGCAACAGTGCCGGGCGCTAGCAGGGCTTATTTAAGTCTGCTGCGTGCCCACACCGTGGAAAGTTTAAGTAGAAAATATCCGGCGGACGACTAGACCCCATCCTTCCCGGAAGTAAGTGCTGCCAGTAACTGAAAGCTAAGGGTCCGCCCTCCGCTCAATCGGCACGTCAGCCGCGGCGGAACGGGGCGGCCCTGAGGCACAACAACAGTCAAAGTGTGCAAAGAGGCGAAATAGCAGCAATGAAGGTAAATTAAAAACAATTTGAGGCTACAATAATTAAAAACACATTGACAATAGGAAAACACGTTCTCTAAAGGTTAAAAAAACATCAGCTGTCCAAAGTGGCATAAGCAGAGCTGCAACCTCTAAAAGTAAAAAGAAAATATAACAGTACGTCAAGCATTTAATGTCCAAGCAGATTACACACTTCCTGGGAAGTGACTGAAGTATCATTTTATTCCTTGCACGATTTAAAGTAAATCACTTATTTCGAAAATTGCTTGCCACCTACAGGAATCTACTTACAAGCTAGTAATTTGTCGCATGAACATCGGATGATGTTGTGTCCACATAGATAGTTTACATTCATATGTAAATAATTTGTACTGATAGTGCTGCATAGGATGGACACTCCCAGGTTTCTTTTTTTAAGTTGTGAAATGAAAAATGCACTCTGTTTTCACAATATTTGTATTTCTACAAGTAAGTTTGTTCCCTGCATAATTGTGTTTCATATCAAGTCAAATCTTTATTATTTAACTACTAAAAGCCATTGCGAATAGCGTATCTCGATAAAAAGGGAAGGACAGGCAGGAATTCAAAGTGCATTATACAGCACCACTGTAATACAAAGCTATAAAATTGATAGTATAAACATTAAAATCAATAAAAGCTCTCAGGGTGTTTGGCAAGGAACTTGTTACACTGGATCTAGCGATGGCCTAGTCTGTCTTTGCTCCCAAAGGGGTGCTGTTGTCTCCAATTGAGAGAGCAGCTGATTTAAAATTTTCACACATTTGGCTTATCTCCCCAATGCCACTGAGGACCGGCTACTAAAGCAAATAATGGATGCCTGTGCGCATGTGCGTGCACCCGCGGCCAAAAAGACTGGTTTGAGCAAAAGTCTCTTTTGCTTTTTCATATCTTTTCAGCTAATTTCTTTTAAAAATGTTTGCATTATATCACTAACTAGTTCATGTTTGACTCAGGCTGTATATGGTCATTATTAAACGTTCTGAGTGGTTTTAATTAGAACAAAATAATTTATGATTTTTTTCACTTCCAATTTGTCTGCCGCACAGCATCAATTAGGTATATACCATTCCAAATTAAAGTGATGCACAGGTGATGTCTAACATCAAAAACAGGCTTTGACAAATGCAACCACTTTTCACAAGTAACCAGATGTTCCATAACCTGATCTTTCTCAACCATCTCACCTACCTCACTTACAGGACACGATTGATGTATACATTTGGAAAAGGGAAAAACTATTTAATTTCCAAGACCCACCTTTCACGTTTCAAAAAACTGTACACATTAAAACCATGAAGCTGCCTGGTCATTGGTTATAAAAGAGCCATGACGGCATGTGCTGGGAGCATCCCAAGAGAAGACACCAAAGAGTCATGACAATACCAGTGTCTTTATAAAAGATGCTGACCATGTATCTCGCACATCTGTACACATGAAGGAAGTGCAGAACTTTCTGAGCTGACTTACTTTGGGAGGATACTGAGCCATGGTTGCCCAGTGCCTTTATCATTGACAATACAATTTGTGGTAACTAACTCTTACTTCTCTAATTGATGGTCAGTTCACAGCTTTGCCTTCTCTGGAGCTGCCAGTCAACAACAGTAAGTCTCAGAGATATTACTTTCTATTGCCACTTCGTGCTTCACAGACAGATGACCCCGTTTGCCCAGAGTGTGCCCAGCTGAAGCCAGTTTTTGATCAACAAAGAGGCTCAGAAACAAAATATCAAAAATTAAGCACCCGAACACAGAGAACATTGAGTCCCTGAAACATAAGGGCTCATATTTTCCAACTGCATAAAAGTGGGGCCGCTGTGAAAATCCTAGCGACTACGCGCAAAAGCAAGTCATTTTTGTGCTTCTTGAAACACAACTATCTCATCAAAACGAAAATACAATAAACATGCACTTTCCGCCACAAACAGGTTTAAGTTTACGTATATAATAGCCAAAAGCCAAACATGTTTAAAAGAAAGCAATTGCCAAATAAAACGATGCATGTTGTTTTTAAATGCTGGACATTAAACTCCTCAATTGGCATCAGACCTTGACGCACATACAAGTGCAGAACGATCAATCCATGGCGGAGAAAATGGTGTGACGCAGAAGCCATTACCACTACCTGCACTCTCCAGAATTAAGAGCGCGTGGTGGTGGTGCACGCGCACGTCACTGCAGCTCTTTCAGACCCGGGGTGGGGGGGGGGGGGCCTGGCCAAAAATGTTTCCCAGAGTCATCATTGGTAGTGCTTTCACGCGCTACAAGATTGATGGCTCTGGGACCCACGCATATATGTGGCAGCCGTGCAGCACTGATGGCCCATGGGGGCGGCCCTTATAATTTATTTGTGGACACTCAGTGTCCGCAAATAAAGTATAAAGGCCGCCACCATGGGCCATCAGTGCCGCGCGGCCACTGCCCCGAAAATAGTGCTGCCTGGGGTGGACCGCCCCCACCGTCCCCCCCCCAGCAATGCCAGTGGGGCAGGCAGTGGTCCCTGGGACCACTGCCTGCTCTTAAGATCATATATTCGCACCCATTTACATCCCCTGGGGTCCCATTTCCGTTTGCGAATGGTTTACTACCTACTTGAAGTAGGTGGTAAACTGCGAGCATTTTGAGACTGCAAATGCAGGCGCAAAGCAATGGTACATACCATGTAGACTCGCTATTAGGAAGTGATGCGCTTGGCACGTGGCTTCCTAATAGCGAGTAGTAAACACTATTTTGCGAGTCTGTGACTCGCAAAATAGCATTAGTACATACCCCCACCATTTTTTGCGGTTGCAAAAGGGTTCAATACCCTTTTGCAACCACAAACAATGGTCGTACATCTGCCCCTAAGTGACAATGACTAAACCTTGCCTCAAAAAACGGTCAGGAGCCAGCGGAACCCATGCGGGTAACAGAAAATTGAACCTACCGACTGCTACTCGGCGCTAACTGTTCCACGTGGGATGCTGTAAACACTGTGGGCCCGATTCACAGAACTAACTTAAGACAAAATCCTAAACTTACTACCATTTTCGTATTCACAGAAGGCACTTACTCATTTTGGTATTCACAGAAGACACTTACTCACTTCGGTATTCACAGAAGTTAGGAGTCTTAACTTTAGGACTCCTAAATGCCTTCTGTGAATACCGAAAGTCTTAAAATTAGTGTCCGCAAATAAAGTATAAAAAACCGCCGCCATGGGCCATCGGTGCCGCGCGGCGGCCGCCCCGAAAATGGTGCCACCTGGGGGACACCGCCCCCCAGCTACGCCGGTGTGTACCGTGGTGTATAGAGAAAGGTGCCACATACACATCTATAGGGTTTCTGAATTAACACATTTTGCTTTCCAAGCTTGAAAGTTTAACTTAAGTTATTGTGCACACTGTGAGGTACATTGACTCTGAGGTAGATTTCTGCGAGAACTTTTTTAGGTTGTTGTGACTTGTTCTGTTGTTCATTTTAGTTTTGGTTTAGATTTTTCATATTGTCTACATTTTAACTTCTATGATTTGCGATAGAGCTATTTTGCTTATTTTATTCCTCTGTAGGGTAAACAGATAAAGGGTTTATTGATTGTAAATGATTTAAAATGGCTTCGTAATTGCTTTCCTGTTCATGAAGAAAATGCGCTGTGATTGGTTGCTAAACTAATGAGCCATGCTGGAGTTGTGAGATATCACTACAAGACTGTGCTTCGGTTGGTAGGTTGCTGGCATAGGTGTGTTGTGATAGGTTTACCTTTGACAGAGCTGTGATGTTATTGACTGTTGTTCACTAATTTTGTTTCTTAAGTTTTATTGTGGTTTTGAGCTTGTTTTAAGTTCATGTATGTGTGTAAAATATGGGTGGTGCATTTTCAAAACTCAAACCCAAAAATAAATACCTAGAGAGGGACAGAAATTGCAGAGTAAAGGAACGTCATCATGTGAAATGATGGCGGAGGTTGGGTATTATACTTGCATCTGGATCTTTGTGTGGAATAAATACAGAGTGCATGATGAGATTTTACATTTTCCAATGGATGGCACCTTTAATATTAAAAAACGGGATATTCTAAGACAAAGCTCCGAAGCCAGTGCCTAGAACTACACAGCTTGAGGCAGCTAATAAATGGGATCACATGACAAATGAAAAGGAGAGGGGAAAGAAAGAGAAAAACATAAAGTCATTAAGTGGTTAGGTAGAAAGTAAATTAGACCGTCAAGGGAAATGTTAGAGAGACGATATGATGGAATGTGTAAAATCGTTTCCTGCTATAGTTACAAGAAAAGGGCAGGATAAATAGAAAATAAAAAAAAGAATTAAGAGTCAGCTGATGATGCATCTGTTAAGTTTTAGACTTCCTTCATGTAAGGATGGATCAATTGAGGCAACCCAGACTGTTGTAGGTGTTGATAAAGATGCTGTAGGAGGTATAGATATAGTACAAGCCCCGACTAGGGTTGTATTGAGTGCCCCAACAGAAGTTACAAAAACAATAGTAATGCCAGGTACAGGTGGAAGTGGGGTTCTAGAGGATCAGACGCATATTATTCTGTGAAAGGGAATGTGGATTTATACAAATTATTGAATAGCAAAGCTGATGAAATAAAGCATTTATTAAAAGAAACAGCTAGATGAGCTAATGAAGCGCATGATAAATTGGAAGAATTCGCTGATGAGCTAGAAGTTGACATTAGCAATATGAACAAGCATTCACAAAGCAAGTAGGTATCACCTAAGCAACAGTTATTTGCTTTGCCAATATGTTTTAGCAATGTTTTACACAGGTGTGGCTGCTGTTCAGCATGGCTAAACGTTAGTGGTGTAAAGGAGATTGATGTAGAGTGGAGTATTGTGTAGTGACATGGAGTGGGGTAGAGTAGAGTTGAGTGCCATGGAGTGGCGTAGTGTTGTGGAGTGTCGTGGAGGGAGTAGAGTGTAATAGAGCAGAAAGATGTAAAGTGGAGTAGAGTGCCGTGGAGTTTCGTGGCGTAGAGTGTCAGAGTGTAGTAGAATTTCATAGAGTGGCATAGAGTGTTGTAGATTGGAGTGCTATAGAGCAGAGTGGAGTGGTGTAGAGGGTGTTGCACAGAGGGGAGTACAGTGCTGTAAAGTAGAGTGGCATAGAGGAGAGTAGATTGTCATATAGTGGAGTGCCATAGAGTAGTAGAGTGGAATGGCATAGAGTAGAGTGGAGTAGAGTGGCGGCGGGGTGGCTCTGGTAGTGGACAAGGTCTTTGACTGTTCCTCCTTTGTGGTGGACAGCATTGCCGGATGTGAAGCATTAGGCTTTACACTCCATCTATCGGCGTCCCAGACCTGTACTGGTATTCTCCTTTATAGACCCCCTGGACCCATTGGATCCTTTTTTGAGGACCTACAGTCGGCCTTGTCTGTACCTTGTATGCGTTCGGCGCACTGCTTGTTACTAGGCGACTTAAACTTGCATATGGACTGCCTTACGGATCCGGAGGCTATTAAACTCCGCGAGATTACAGAGATGTTAGGGCTTGCCCCTTTTATCCATAGCCCCACTCACGAGAAAGGCCACACATTAGATGTGATCTTTGCCTCCAAACCTATTGAGGTGTTCCCTCCACTCCCGGTCCTTTGGTCAGATCATTATCTGATAAATTTTGACTTGGTGCTTGAATCTAGGCTTAGTCAAAGGGCTCGAGAGGAAGGTCCCTGGCATTTCAGAGCCTACCATCTTGTGTCAGCAGATATGCTATCCGAGGCTCTCTGCAAATATCCGTGTCCAGTGACAGGGGTTCTGGAAACTGATCTCATCCTGGTCCAGAACTGGATGCAGGCAAGATTTGAGGAGCTGGCCCCTCTGAAGCTTGCCAGAACAGCACCTCATCTTAATTCTGCTCCATGGTTCTCGTCCGCTCTACGTACAATGCGACAAGACTGCAAAAAGTTGGAAAGGCAGTGGCGGCGCAAGTACGATCTTGTGGAGCGAATGAATTACCGAGGTGCGATAAAATCCTACTATAAACAGATTGCCGCAGCCAAAAAGAACTATCTGGAGCAGAGAATTGATAAAGCGGATAATATGAGCCGGGAACTCTTTAGGATTGTGAAGGAGTTTGTCAACCCGGTAGTAGGGACCCCGGTCCATTCTCATTCGGAGGAATGGATCAAACAGCTCGCCGACTTTTTTGTGACTAAGATCACAAAGATTCAGGCCACATTTCCAACGGCGGATTTCCAATCGGTGGACGTGGTGTCAGGGGACAAGTTGACCTATTTAGCGCCCTTGCAGGCTGAAACTGGGCCCTTATTGTCCGCTTTTCCCCAGTTGTCCTGTGAGACATCGCTTGAGCTGCTATCCAGGCTGCAATCTGGTTCGCCGTTGGATGTCTGTCCGGCGAAATGTTTGGGCAAGGTGGCTTCGGCGGTGAACAGTCTGCTGAACCCCCTGCTTAATCTCTCACTGAGCTCAGGGGTGGTTCCATGCCAATGGAAACACGCACTCATTCTGCCGCTGATTAAGAAGCCTCTGCTCGACCCCCTGCAATGTGCTAACTACAGACCAATCTCCCTCCTCCCTGCTCTGGCGAAGGTGTTGGAGAAACATGTTCAGCATACTCTGACCACCTTTATTGAGAACAACAAACTGCTGCATGACTCCCAGTCCGGCTTTCGTGCGAATTACAGCACGGAGACGGCTCTGGTTGAGGTCACCGACGCCATCAGGGAGACGCTCGATCATGGGGGAAAGGCTATGTTGGTTATGTTGGACCTATCGGCGGCATTCGACACCGTCCCACACGCAGGCCTTCTCTCAAGACTTAGGGAGATTGGTCTGCGAGGGACGGTGTTGGATTGGTTTCAATCCTTTCTTGCCGACCGCCGACAGGTGATCTGGGCCCCGCCGTTCTCGGCCGAAATGCTTCCGCTAGAGGTGGGGGTGCCTCAGGGTTCTATCCTGAGCCCCACCATCTTTAACATATACATGGCCCCTCTTGCGGAGGTAGCGGAGGCGTTCGGGGCCCGGGTCATCTCATATGCTGATGACACCCAGCTCTTGTTCACTTGCAGGAAGGGAGAGGCCTTTAGCGGCGGCAGAATCAAGGACTGCCTGAGTGCAGTCTTTGCGTGGTTTCAGCGGCACAGCCTGAAATGCAACTCAGACAAATCTGAGCTGCTTTTTTTCGGCTGTGCCCCTGATCCGGGCTGGAAGTCATGGTGGCCCCAGGACATGTCCCCCCCAGAGAAGCCATCATCCCAGGTAAAAAATCTCGGAGTGGTGTTTGACGATGATCTATCCTTTCGTCCACACATCCTGGGATTAGCAGGGAAATGTTTCAGCATCCTTAAGATGCTTAGGAAATTTCTTCCCCTACTTTCACTGCAGTATCGTAGGAAGGTAGTCCAGGCGCTTGTGGGCTCCCGCCTGGATTATGCAAATGCTCTTTATGCAGGCCTACCTAAGTATTTGTTATCCAAACTGCAGATTGTCCAGAATTCGGCGGCCAGAGCTATCTATGGGTTGCCTAGGAGAGCTAGTGCCTCTGCGCTTTTGGCTAGGCTGCACTGGCTCCCAATTCTGGGGAGAATTAGATTTAAGCTCCTCACTCTGGCATTCAAAGCCCTTCATGCGATTGGCCCTTACTACCTGAGGAAGCGTATTGTCTTCTATGTGCCGCGGAGGCTGCTGAGGTCGGCGGACCTGGCTAAAACGGAGGTGCCTGTGGTCAAACGTGTCCGGATGGGAGGTCGCTCCTTCCAGTACGTGACAGCCTGCTTGTGGAACGAGCTCCCACTTTCCCTTCGGAAAGCGAATAATCTTCTGGCTTTCAGGAAGGAGTTGAAAACTCTGCTTTTTACTAAGTAAACTAGTGTGACGGTAGTAGGTCTTTCACTTTGGTTTCGTGTTTCTTTGGGTCACTTTGCCAAAGCGCCGGGACACCCTTTTGGGGTAGCCGTGCGCTCAAAAAGTGTGGAGTAACATAACATAACATAACAGAGTGATGTAGAGTGCCGTAGAGTGGAGTGGCATAGAGTAGAGTAGAGTGGCATGGAATAGTGGATTGGTGTGTCATAAAATAGAGTGGAGTAAAGTGGCATGGAGTGGTATAGAGAGAGTTTCCCAGAGCTTCGTAGTGTTGTTAAGTGGCAGAGTGCAGTAGAGTGTTGTGGAGTTGCATAGAGTGGAGTACAATGTGATATATGAAGTATCATGGTGTGGAGTGTTGTAGAGTGGAGTCTCGTACAGTGGCCTAGAGTTAAGTGGTGTAAAGAACAGAGTAGACTGGCGTAGAGTGGAGTGGTGCAGAGTTGAGTAGCGCAGAGTGGAGTGTTGCAGAGTGGAGTGGCGCAGAGTGTGGTGGTACAGGGTGTAGTAGAGTACAGTGGCTTAGAGTAGATTGTTTTGAAGTAGAGTGAAGTGGTGTAGAGTGGTGCAGGTTAGAATGTTGTGCTGCAGGGTAGAGTACAGCAGTGTAGAGTAGAGTGACATAGAGACGAGTGTGATAGAGTGCAGTGGCATAGAGTGCAGTGGCATAAAGTGGAGTGATGCAGAGTAGAGTCGTGTAGAGTGGTGTGGTGTAGAGTGCATTGTCACAGAATGCAGTAGAGTTACCTAGAGTTGAGTGGTGCAGAGTAGTGTGCAGTGGCGTAGAGTGCAGTGGTGCAGAGTAAAGTGGCATAGATTTTAGTGGCTGAAAGTGCAGTCTTGCAGAGTAGAGTGTCATAGAGTGCAGTGGTGTGCTGTAGAGTGCATTGGCGTAGAGTGCAGTGGTGGAGAGTAGAGAGGTGCGGAATAGAGTATAGTAGAGAGCAATGTATCGAGTATAGTGGTGCAGAGTAGAATAGAATGGCATAGAATGCAATGATGTAGAGTGTCATAGCATGCAGTGCCGTAGAGTGCAAAGGAGCAGAGTAGTTGGCATAGAGCCCAGTAGCGTAGAGTGCATTGGCTTTGAGTAGAGTGGTGTAGAGTGCATTTGCAGAGAGTGAAGTGGTATAGAGTATTGTGGCATAGAGTGCAGTGGTGTAGAGTAGAATGGTACAGAGCAGAGTGGAGCTGTTATAGTGCAGTGGCATAGAGCAGAGTGGCGCTCAGTGGGTAGAGTGGCAAAGAGTGCAGTGGTGTATAGTAAATTGTTTCAGAATAGAGTGAATTAGCGTGGTGCCAGGTAGAGTGGAGTGGTGAAGAGTAGAGTGCTGCAGCATAAAGTAGTGGTGTAGAGGGCACTGGCATGAAATGGTACAGAGTAGAGTGCATTGGCATAGAGTGGAGTTTTCAAGAATAGAGTGGCATATAGTGGAGTGACGTGGAGCAGTCTACAGTAGATTGGAATGGCCTAGACTGGAGGGTTGTAGAGAGCAATGGTGCATAGTAGAGTAGAGAGTGGAAAACTGAATTGGCATAAAATAGAGTGGTGCAGAGTCGAGCAGAGAGGCATAGAGTTTAGTGGCATAGGGTTGTGCAGAGTAGATTGCAGTGGCGTAGAGTGCAGTGGCACAGAGCAGAGTGGCATAGAGTTCAGTGTGTGGAGTGCAGTGATGAAGGGTAGAGTGTTGTAGAGTAATAGTGGCATAGAGTGCAGTGGTGCAGAGAAGATTGGCGAAGACTGCAGTTTTGCAGAGTACATTGGTTTTGATTAAAGTGGTGCAGAGTACATTGGCATGCTGCTCAGTGGCTTGGAGTGTAGTGGTCAGAGTAAAGTGCAGTGGCATAGAGTAGACTGGTGCAGAGTTGCATCAAGTGACACAGAGTAGAGTGGCAAGGAGTAATAAAGTGTAGATTGCAGTGGAACAGATTGGAGCAGTGCAGAGTGCTGGAGCTTTGAGTAGATTGTTTCAGAGTAGAGTGTAGTGTAGTGTAGTGGTGTAGACTACAGTTGTGTACAGTACAGTGAAGTGGTACAGAATAGAGTGCATTTGCATAGAGTACAGTGTCATTGAGTACTTTGTTGCAGAGTAGAGTGGCATAGGGTGAAGTGGTGTACAGTGCAGTGGTGCACAGTAGAGTAGAGTGGGGTAGAGTGCCTTGGCATAGAGTAGATCGGTGCAGAGTAGAGAGGCATAGTGTCATGTGGTGTAGAGTGGAGTGGTGCAGAGTAGAGTGCAGTGATGCAGTGTTGAGTGGCATGGAGTGAGTGGCATAGTGTGGAGTGGCATGGAGTGGAGTGGCATAGTGTGGAGTGGTGCATTGTAGAGTGCAGTGGTGTGAAGTTGTGCAGAGTAGAGTGGAGTTGGATAAAGTGGAGTATTCATGGTGTGGTAGCACACTGCCATTACAAATCTTCAATTAAAATGACCATTATATTTGCACAGATATGCAGTTTTACTGCTAAAACTATACAGCGCACAATGTGTGAAATTGTCATCACTTATAGATTTTTTTTTTTATCATATTAAAATATTTGTTTCAACCACACTTCAGAAATACCAAAAAATGTGCTTCATTTGTGCATCCCTAACTGATATATTCTGAAATATCTTCACAGTTCACTTGCAGACATTTTAATGTTGTGGTGTGCTACAGCCTTACGTCCAGCACACCCCCAGTAGCCAGCATGATTGTCACATAAATCCTCTTACTTTGAAGTCAGGAAGAAAAGTAAACAACAAGCTCCCTTGGAAGACACAGCCTGACATATGCTCTTTGCCTTTGAATGTATAGCAAATATGACAAGATGAGAACAAGATTTAAAGGCCTGTTTACAGAAATCGAGCACTGCTCAAAGAATGCCGTAAATAGGGTATGGGCCACGGAAAGGATGCACTCAAGCTGGACAGCCTAAAACAAACAAAGCCAATCAATAGAAAGCATGCTAAGTGAGCTACAAAACACAAAGCCCATGGTACGGAATGGTCGAAATGCATTCCCAGGGAATCTTTCACAATGTCCCTAAGATGACTTAGCAAACCAGACAGGTGTGCTGTCAAACAAAATTATGAAATGGATTTGACTCATTATGAGATCAAAGAAATGGGCATGATTACTTTAAGGGCTCATATTGAGGATTTAATTGAGAAAAAAAGAAACTGGAATGATTTGAAGAAATACGGAGAAAAATGGAAGAAAGGGACAGCACATATAAGGATAATGAAAGTGATTGAAGTAAGGGCAAGGAATATTTCAAGCAATTCAGAAGTAGGGACAACTACAGTGGCAGAATTTCCTTTAAGGGGAGTACATGGAGGGAATAACTTTCCAAAACTGTGTGAGGTCTAGCAAATTGGATTTCCCCAATGTTTTGGACTGATTTAAATACGTTGATTGAGATAGTTGTTCCTGGGGATCTGTGGTTAGAGTGTAAGGTTGTTACTGGATGGCAGACACAAGAACCAGCTAGGCTTAGTCCTCATAATGCACTGGCAATGGAGATAGTAGATAAACACAAAGCTGTTATTGAGCACTTGTAAAAGTGAGTTCCTGAAAAAGTTATAAATTGGGAGAAGATTTTGAGAATGACATATGAATCATTGCATTCCTATTATTAGACATTGATGCATGCTTACAAGAAACACAGCGACGTCAAAAACACAGAACAAGATGGAGCTATTGGTTTTGTTTCTACTTTTTACTAATTGGACTAAGATCAGAGATTAGTAATCATATTCAATAAAGTGAATAGTGTTGGCAGATGAAGGGTTTTCATGAGATCTTGATGTTGGTGTAAAATAATATTGCATATTTTGAAACAAGCAAAAAGAAGTAGAAGAAGTTCTTGATCTGTAAGACAAAACTGTCTGAGAGAGGGTTGTGGAATCAAAAGGGGTACAAATATGAATTTTGCACAGAATAGAATGAATAGAACAATTTGAATAATGCAAGGTAGAGGAGATAGGATGAATGCAAATGTTGAAAAAGAATACTGCGTTTCAATGTTGTGGAGGATTGGATTCTGGAAAAGAGATTGTAGACAGAATCAAAGTTAAACACATGCAGTAAAATTGTTATGGTTTTAATTAACTAAACAATAAACTTTACATTACATTACAACTGGCAGATAGAATCGTAACAGATACCGGTGCAGTCTGACATTTTCAGCAATCCCAAAGAGAAAAAATGAGGTGAAACATGCAAAATACAGAGCAGAATATGAAGAATCAGAAATAATTTCGAATGGCTATGCCAACAGCCCCAGTAATGCAACAAAATATGAGAAATAAAATGACATGTAAAGCAGGGTACCAACAAAATAATATGATTTTGAATGATAAGATGGAAGGGAGTAGGTGCCAGAGGTGGGGAGGTGGTTTGCTTGCTTAGTGCAGTCCTGGAAGTAGACCAGAGTGGCCCATATATTAATGGAGAATTCAATGGTCACATGTTTCATTTATGATTGACACAGGTGCTTCCCGTTCTACAGTTTGTTCTGTGGAAGCCCAAACCTACTCCTTTCTAGAAGAGAAGTCCAAGTTGAAGAGACCAGTAATAAACAAATTATGAATAAGGTTACAGCAGACGTTCCAATTAAAATAGGACAGATGAAGAATAAACATCAGGTAACTTGTTTGTTAGATGAATTGACACGTAAAACACGGTTCCTCAGGAGCAGTACCCTCAAAGTCCACCTTCCAGCAGCACTCTGTTTATGTAATTTCAGAGGATGGGAGTGGCTAGATGATGGAAAGGGAATTAGGGTGGGTACTGCAGGGAGGGAGACCTGAAACAGATAGATCCTACAGTTCGCACAATAATCCTGTGTTATCTATAACTTAGCTTCAGCTAAGATGTATGACTATAAATATAGACACAACCAAACTCTTACCTGAAAGAAAGGTTTAGAATCAACCATGCATTGTGACTTTGACTTTTATTCCAAGGTGTTCTCTGAGGCAAAATGGTATGGATATCGGGTACTGTTCTTAGTTTTATTCATAAGTCTCTTAAAATATCTCTTTCTGCTGAGAACTTGAAACTCCTTTGATGTAAATATCACATGGTACAATAGAATTAAATCAAAAGAAATGTCTTGTCATACAAACGTTGTATAAATGTTATATTTTCTTTAAGCTGTCACTATACGTACTTTTCTATTTTTAGAACTCTTGTACTGTCTCTTTTAAGAATAAAAGTTTGAGTGTTCAAATCAGCATACAAAGCGCCATTCGTACAAAAATAAGAGTATGTGGTTTTCTCAGCAGCCTATTAAAATAAACATGGTACATGCTGAAAAAGACACTTCCTACCGTGAGACAACTGCTCTGGAAATGTTCGAGTCTAAACCGCTCCTCCTAGGGCTCTCCGCATCGGTGACCAAAGACCAGGAAAACTCCACTGCAAGCATTCAGCAAGGGCCTGCTGGGTCTCATATACGAGCTGGCGTTGTCTTGGTAATGCTGCCATGATGATGGGAGCACCCACTGTTTTGGCCACGTGAAAGGGGACATCACAGGTGCCTGGCAGCACACTCCAAAGCAGCGCAAAAGGTTACAAAAGTATTAAACAGAAATAAAGAAAAAATGACTCTTGCGCTGCATTCTTTCCAAGGGTGCAGTGCAAGTAATGGTCTATACAGATGGTGATAAGACCAGTGTAATTGTCACACCTCTGCAAGCCTGCAAATGTCCTTTTAATCAAGTGCAGAACCAAAGCATCAGTTCAGAATCACCATTGTGTCAGTTCAATAAAAGTGCAGAATTAAAGTACCATTTCACCACTCAAAGTATCAATTCAACAAGGCCAGAAATCAGCAATATCCCCATTGGGAACCTCTGTTGTTGACAGAAACAGGGGCGATCATGACAGAATTAAGTGATATATTGCATACCAGTTGTGGTTGCAATTTAAATGCAGGATGAGGATTCAGTTTTTAAACATAGTTAAGAAGACACAACAGTTGAGTTGTACTCATTTTTGACAAAAGATACTGTGCCTCTGGATTTAAGACATCCTATCAAAGAAGAGGTGTGGGGTTACACTGGCAAATACATTGGACTTGTTGAAAAAGCAGAACCAGCGAAAATAAAGATTTAACCAGATGTAATTTTTCCTAGAACCAGGTACTAGATACTTAAAGAAGAGACAGAGGAAGGAATGAAACCAGTGATTTAAAAAATGATTGAGCAAGGAATTCTCTGAGAGGTACTTGGAAGTCCTTGAAATTCAGAAGTGATGGGAATTAAAAAGAGGAATGGCAATGGAGGATCATGCAGGATCTCTGAAAAATAGATAACATTGTTGTTCCTTGTTGTCCAGTGGTACCAAATCCAGCAGTTATATTGTTTGAAATTCCATCAGAAGCAAAATGGTATAGGGTCATTGACTTATGCCAAGTGTTCTTCTCAATCCCATTACATGAAGACTCACAGTTCCTCATTGCATAGCGACCCGGTCTGGTAGCAGTGCAGGGGTAGGGATACGGAAGATCTGTTACAGCAAAAACTGACACTAGACTATAGTGTATGCCACTACCAGCACAGGGTGTCGCATAGCCATGACTCGATTAGGGTTGGGGTTTAGATCTTCCAGTACCACTTTTTAGGATGCTGTACGGGTGGTCACACATGTACTTCAATGAAGCCCTGACCACCACCAAAAAGTGTAGGTAGATCCATTTTTGGTCCTGAGGAATTGCCATCAATAGATAACAGGCAAGAAACATGTTGACCTATTACATCAGCACATATCCCCACAAACCTTAGAGTGGGAGTATGCGTTTTTCTAGTTTTAACCAGGGTAGTGACCACAACTCATTAAAATTGTTCTGAGTGGACCACTATTCCCTGTTTTAGTTCACGCACTCACAACATCACCACCTACACCCCTATCTCACAACAGGGCCCTCACACGCACTGCACCCAATGGCTTAAGGAATAAAGATCTCCGCCAAGTAGGCCCCATCATGGGCGCCTGATCGGGTATTGCAGCACCGACCTGAGTAGAGCATACCCAATGATGAAGAAAGACACCTGCTTGTTGGGTGTGTGAGGGTCTTTTTCCAAAAAGGAGGAACCACCTCTCCTGCCAGTGTGAATACCCACACAACAGGGTTCACTTTCGAGATCACAAACCTCCACCTGCAACACTCATTAGGAACTACATACCTTGTTGGTTACACTAGTCATTGGGCATGTATGCTGGACCATATTAAATAATAAAGCCCTTTTGTCTCCCCCTTGGAAATAGTGTGGTGTAGGATCCCACAAGGCTGTAGTGAGAGCCCTCAGTTTTTTCCCAAATACTGAAGACATTTTAGAATTTTTTTAATTGCTATATGACTCAGTCCCAGTTCAATATAATGATGAGTTGTTAATAGCAACTAAGATTAAAAAGGGCTGTAAACTGGATACAATTGCCTTGTTGAACCAGCTACATGAAAATGGTCAGAAAGTCTTCCAAACAAAATGGCAGTATTGTGAAAAGAAGTCATTTATCTTGGACACCAAATTGAAAAGGGTGTGAGAAAAGTCTCTAAAGAACGTGTTTCTGCAATTCTGAAATTGAGTTCACTGACCACCCAAAGGGAGGATAGGATTTTCCTTGGATTTGTTGGGTACCTTTGTCAGTAGATTCCAAACCTTTCCTTGACTTGATTGTGAAACCTTTAATAAGGTTTACATGCAATGATATACATGATCCCGGTACCAATTGATGATGAGTATCTTGCCGCATTTAAGAAACTGAAAGAGAGTTTGTGTCATGCTACCGCACATGAAATGCCTACATACAATATGATGTTTTCTGATTTTTTGTCACAAGATGGATGTGCACTATTTATTCGCATTCAGAAACACGGAGGACAATTGCCTTCATTGGCGTGTACTTCAGGTGTATTGGATCCAGTAGCTATTGGTCTTCCAGGTCGTTTGAAATTGGTTGCAGCAGTTTGTTTGGCAATTGATTAAAATGAAGGAACTGTGAGGGATCATACTTTTTTTTTTTTTTTTTGGAACAAACTTTATTGCTGACTTTAGCAAATTTGAAATGTATCCGTCAGTTTACAGTGACAGTCTTTTACTTTGTATGGAGAACATTACACATATGGCTTATAGTGGCTATGTGCGGCATTTCGTAAACGATAAAATCGAAGGCAATGATCCCCAATAGCGTCGTTAACATCAAAGTAAGTGATCTGGCAATATAAATCGACAGTAGGAGACAATTACATTCCAAGAAACAAGCGAAAGATCATACTTTAATGGTCTATGTTCCTCTTTTAACAAGGACAAGAACGCAGCATATAGCGAACAGTAGAATGACTCATTATGAGCAAACTATTCTCGCAGCAGAGAACATTTCTATCCAAAGATGTAATGTCCTGAATCCAGCAACAGTGAGTTGGAGCACAATTGCATAGAAGTGAGCAAATTATGCACAAAATCAAGATCAGATATAAAAGAAATACCATTTTAACTTTCAGATCTGACATTATTTGTTGATGGCTCTTGTCTAAGAAACCCGTTTGGGAGACTGAAAGCTGTTTATACAGTATGCTCTATCACAGAGACACTTGTAGCATCCTCCTTACCAAATGTGATATCAGCACAAGTATCAGAATTAATTGCCTTAACAAGAGCTTGCTGCTTATCGGAAAATTTTAATTTGCCAATCTATACAAAATGCCAATATGGTTTTGGTGTTGTTGATGATTATGGACTGCTATGGTCACAAAAGAGAATTATGACATCTTCAGGATCTCTGATCAAAAATAGTATGTATATTTTAGATTTGTTGGGGCAATTCAGAAACCTATGGAAGTAAACGTGGGTAAGTGCACAGCCCATAAGGTTGACAAGGACATTGCTACATTAGGAAATACATGTGAAGACCAGATGGGAAGATTCTGTGCTTTACAAAAAGAGTCAATTTAAAAAAAATGAAAATGATGATTGCACAACTGATATTGTACAGAGTTCCAATAATGTAACTTGTTACTTTATGGATTCTATGCAAACATATTTCAGTGTATTCAAAGAATTGAAGGAGGATGCTGCTGAAAATGAGAAATAAAAATGGGAGAAATTGGGCCACAAAAAGAATTATCAGGATTTATATGTACATTCACAATAAGAATATGTCCTTCCAGAATCAGTGTTGCAGCCCATGTGTAAATATTTTAATAATCAAACTCATTTAGGATTTTTAGGAAATAATGGGAAAACGTGGGATTTCCCCATTTTGCTGAAGATATGTGTAGTAGTTGTTTAACATGCCATTTCAATAATCAGGGCAAGAAAACTGTTACGGTTATGCATCACATTGACAAATCAGAAGGTCCATTTACGAGATTGCCAGTATAATTTATTGAGATGCCACAGTGTAATGGATTGGAGTATGTCTTGGTAATATTCTGCGAGTTCTCTAAATGGGTGGAAGCATTTCCCACAAGAAGAAACAGATAGTGTAACAGTTGCCAAATTGTTGTTGAAGGATTCCAAGATTTGGCCTCCAAACTTCTATTGAGACTGAACGTGGCACACACTTCAAGAATGAAGTGTTGCAGTTAATCTGCACAGATTTTGAGATCAAGCGGAGATTGTATTGTAATTGTCAACCACAATCTTCAGGTTTAGTGGAACGTGCAAATGGTACTCTCAAGAATAAACTGGCGAAAGTCTGTGCTTAAACTGGTCTGAAGTGGCCTGATGCTCTTTCCCTTGTTTTGATGAATATGAAAAGTCTCCTGACAGGAAGACAGGCTTATCCTTTCATGAAATAGAGATGGGCAGGGCAATGAGACTTGCATTTGTACCTCCACTTGCATTAGTTCCAATGACTGATGACATTGTTCCGGATTATTGCAAACATCTGGTTGATGTTGTTCTGGATTATTGCTAATCTGTGGTTGATATGATAAAATCTGTCTCTCATCAGGTGAGTGTGCCAACTGGAGACTACAAGGATACACCCTGCCATGGAATGAATGCGGGAAATTGGGTGGTAATGCATAGACATGTTTGTAAAGATTGTCTAGATGAAAGAAGGCGAGGGCTTTTCCAAGTCATATGAACAACAAATTGTGCTCTCATATGTGCAGGTCTTCCTCAGTTGATCCACGCAGCTCCCACGAAGAGAGTAAGAGTAGCTCAAGCCATGGATGAGGCGAATGATCAATGTACACAGTCTACTCACCAAGCTCTGAGCCAAGTTCAGGTTTGCAGCTTGACTCCAGAGGGATGAGTAAAGATTTTTCTGGAACTGCTAAAGATTAAAAGTACAAAGGTGTGAGCAAAAAGTTTAGGTGAGTTAAAGTTCAGATGAAGAACATGAAAGTCCTGTTACTAAGCGATCAAAGTGAAGAGCTACTACTATGCAAAAAACATGAAGTATAAATGGTAGCAAGAAGAAGTAGACTCTGATCACAGTAGTGACAAGTTAGAATTGAAAGTTAAAGTGAAAAAGACCCCTTTCAGAAGAAAGAGATTCACTGTGGTGAAAGCAGACAGAGACACATTTGATAAAAGTGCAAGCACAAGTCTAAGTCAGAGCTCAGGATTTGACTCAAGTTAAAGCCAAGAATAGGACTAAAATCAAAGGTTTTCTGTTGAAAAAGAGAAATCTGCAGATATTCCAGGAAGGAGAACTTGTAAAAGGAAGCACTATGAACCAGAAAGAGACTTTGGAGCCTTTGAGAGTCAGTTGAATTCAGAAACTCGTGAGAGTAAATTGGCAGTTGCTAAAAGATCAACCAGAAGGAGAGTTCCAAATCAAAAACATGCTTTGCCGGAGTGAGTGTAGTTAGCCACAGTATCGGAAGAAGAAGAAGCAGATGAGATTAAGAAGGGTTATTTCTGAATGAACAAAAGCCAATATTGTTTTGAAAGTGGTTCAGACACAGAGACTGGCACTGAAGAACCGCCACTCTGAAAAGTAAAATAGAGACTTGAATTATCCAGGCCTGATGGAAACAGATTACAAGAATCAGAATTTATTTTCCCTTCGAAGCTGAAATGCCACCTGAATTCTTTTTGATCTATGACAGAATTGTTTTGAATTTTAAGACATGAACTTTAACAAAGACTAAAAAGCCAATACTGATTCCCTTTCCTTGCTTTTATTATTGTTTAAAATGAATGAGAAAAAAAGAAAAATATTGTTTAAAAAAAAAAGAAAATTACATTTCTTTATTGGCATTTAGAGATATCATATACACAATCCCATTGAAAGGTATTAGAGCATAGTACATCTTGTTGCCAAAAGTAAAACCAAAAAACATAACAAAAGATAACGTGCAGGGAGAAGAACTGTATCTATTTACATTATCAGGAGATAGAGCATCTTACTTATGAACCTGGATCCATGGCAAACAGATTAGACCACAGGCACATAATACATTTCACAGCTTCAATGGATTAATCCCATAGCTATAAACATGATGAAATAGGTGTTTACTGGATGGTGTGTTTTACTGCGAGCCTGACTATTCACCCGTCCGTTGTCCAGGCAGTGTGGGTGAGCATGGAATATCTAGGTTGTGAGTGCATAGCCAAGTCAGGAAGGGGCTCCATATATCCCTGGGTCTGGAGGCTACAGGCATTATTTTCCAAAAGATTGACAGCTGTTCCTGATAGAAGGTGATATTGAGTATCCAGGCTTTAACTGAGGTAGGAGCCGGGCCTACCCCAGTTCATGGCCACCCTCCGCTTTACTAACAACAGCAGCATTGCAAGCAACCAGCGGGTTTCAAAAGGGACGTCCTTCCCATATACCAACAACTCTAGTAGGGGTGTGGGTTCCATCTGTATCTCCAGTATTTTTTGGATAATGCGAAAGCATCTGCCCAGTATGTTGCTACAGTGGGACAGCTTCATGCCAGGTGCAAGGAGGATGTGTGTGCTGCGTGGCATCTCCATCAGTTAGTGTCTGAACAGATGCCCATACTGTGTAGTTGTATGGGTGTCCTGTAATAACGATTGAGAAATTTAAAGTGAATAAGCCTAAGTTTCTAATTAGGGGACAATATCTCCAATTGTTCGCAGCAAAAGCACCACTGCTTGCCTGTAATAGGTGGATGTAGCTCAGTATCCCACCCTGCCCGTGCTTACGACTCGGTCACAGGAAAGTGTTGCTGCACATAAGTGTACAATCGCGTGATTATACGTACACAGGTAGGGATGGCGGTATATCTAGTTCGCTGACTTGTTCTGGCTCTGTTTGCGGTACCCCGGGGTACCGCAAACAGAGCCAGAACAAGTCAGCGACTTGATGGAATCGAATTGAGCTTCCAAACGTGCTGTTCGGTATCCAGAGGAAGCGAAAATCGCGTAACTACAACGTACAGATACTACAGATCTGACTTCCTTTAATAAAAGTGGAAAAATAACCACGAGACTAGGAGCCACAATGCGTTCCTACAATTAAATCCGGTCCTGACGAAAGCCTCTAGACTACAACAGAAGTCTGAAACATGTTGACCCATGACAGTATGGTAGACTAGTAACTTGGTCTATACCCGCACTCTTTATTTTTTAATTTCCCACATCACCACTGCTTCAATAAAAATATTTTTTGAGAAAAAGTGATGTAGAGAATTTTAACCTCCCTACACTTGAGCACAGTCACACCCTCTTTTTATATATATACCATATATACTAACACAAACCCAATGATGATGCTGTGACAGTACACCTAGGCGGAGAATCAAGATATACCACCATCCCTACCTGTTTACGTATATGAGGGTTTATTATGACGGAATCGACACAAATAAGACCCTGGTTACACAGGACAAGTGGTCCATTCTCCCCTCATTTTGATTTTTTATGGTTGATATATTGCCACAGTCAAGTGGGTAGGGTTTGTTATGTCAGCCTCAATCGCTATGTGGGGCTGAAACGGGGTTGGATACAGCCAATGAGGGAGAAATTGGGCTTGTGCGCAGAAGACATAGAGGGGAATGTCCGGTGCTCCCAATCTGCCCTGGTTCAGCAGGAGCATGAGTCCCTCCCATGCGATCATAGCCTGCCTGCCCATACCAGTGAGATCATCAATGAGCACAGTGTCTTAAAAGAGGCTTGAGTGAATGGAAGAGGAAGGTTCACAAAAATATATAAAAATTAGGGAAGGACAACCATTTTGGCTATCGTTATTCTTCCCGCAAGAGTCAGCGGCAATTTGGACCAGGTTTTCAACTTCCCCTCCAATCAGATGATAATGCGCCAATAATTCATGCTCCAAAGCTCTTGTATATCCCTACTCAGCCAGATCACTAAATATTTGACCGGGCCATCCGCCCACTTGAGGGGGTAGTCCAGTTCGAAAGAATTTGTACAATCAGTTGGGGAAAGAGTGTTAATTTAGCCCAATTTATATGAAAGCCAGAAAAACAACAGAATTTTGTAATTTCCCGAAGGATAGGGAGTATGTTTTCTTTAGGATCATTAATATACAACGTGATATTCTCTGCATATAAGGAGACGATCAGTCCTCTGGATGTGAACCCCAGTCCTCTAGCCACATAGTGTTGGCGGAGATATGCCACAAGCGGCTCCATCACCACAGCAAATAAGAGTGGGAATAAAGGGCAGCCTTATCAAGTTCCAGAGGTGATGGGGAATGTGTTTGAGAGCAAGCCGTTTACTCAAAGTTGAGCTGCTAGCTCTGAATAAAGCAATCTAATCTGTTGTAGGAATAGTGGGCAGATCCCCAGCCTTGTCAGGACAGCAAATTGATATGGCCACTCCAGAGAGTCAAAGGAGTTGGTGGCATCTAAGAGGGCCGGTCAGAATAGGTGATTGGGGGTTTAGATAGTGAAGTACAGCAAAAAATGTGCAAAGGTTATGTGCGGTTGATCTGTCGGCTATAAAACCTGATTGGTTGGGCTTGGCTATAAGTGGTAGGAGTGGCTGAAGTCTCTTAGCAGCAAATTTGGCATACATTTTGCTATCGATGTTTATTATCGAAAGTGGGCGGTAGGAGTCCCTGTGGTTTGGAGTTTTCCCAGATTTCAGCAATGTTAATATTACTGCCTCGCGCATTGTAGGGGGTAGACTTACCATCTTTAATGATTCCAGTGGCTTTGTCATTGGGCAAACTATTAATGAACTGAAGGATATCGTCTGTAGTGAAGGGCTCATCCAGGTATGCTCTATGGGCCCTGCCTAAGCACATCAGTTCTATAGAGTCTAAATATGTCTGGATTTCCTCAGACATGTTGGGCAGGGTAGATGTGTAAAGCATAGAGTAAAAGTGTGTAAGGTGTTCTAATATCTCCTGAGGTCCTCTCACAGTTTTCTGGTTCTCATCAACTAGATCAGTGATATAAGCCTTGTTGTGCGGTGGTCTAAGAATGGAAGCAATGACTTTACCTGGTCGATCCCCCTCCCCATGTCGTCTAGCTAGAGTGTGTTTCCCAAGAAATTTGACCTCCCTCTGTGCCTCCTCTTCGTATTTGGAGATTTTCCCCCTAAGTGATGTCAAGTGTTCAGGGTCGCTTGTGTTGTAATATTTCATACTCTGTGTCCCGTATGTGAGATTCCAGCTTCTTAAGTGACTGTCCGATGGCCTTCAGAACGCCTGCTTGTCTGGCTATGCAGTGGCTGTGTATACCTGCCTTGAAGACGTCCCATAGTGAGGCCGAGAGGACACTGAGCCTTCATTTAGCGTGAAGTATTCAATTATGTCTCCTCTAATTTCTTCCCTAAAAGCAGTGTCTAGCAAAGCCCTTGGTGGGAGCCTCCAGTTAAATCCACAACATGGTATCGAGGGGATCAGTAACCGTAGAAGGCAGGGGACATGGTCAGATAGTGTTCTGGGTAGATGTTTGATATCTACCGTCAATGTTGCTATGTCTCTGGACACCAACCAGAAATTGAGTCGGGACCAAGCGTTGTGTTGAGTCGTGATGCAGTTGCCCTCAGTTACCCCTGGGTTTCACTGCCTCCAGATATCCACTAGCCCATCATCACGCATGACTGTGTTCAAAGTAGCACTGGCATTCATATAAAACTTTGGGGATGCGCCCCTTCTGTCATAGAATCACCTAATATGGAATTGAAATCCCCCCAATATAATGGTGTCGCAGCCTAATAGTGTGATTTTTGCCAATATTTTGCTGAAGAATTCAGGCTCGTCTGTGTTAGGACCATAGATTGCCGCCATGACAACCTTCGTATTAATGAACCCTCCAAAATATGAAATGTTAAACTGGGTCAAGCTGAGAGTGTGTCATGTTCCATTCCAGACCCTGGCGTATAAATATGGCACTGCCTCTAGCATAGTTTGAGTACACTGATGAGTAAATGTCGCCCCAGTGGTTATGATGTAGTTTGGTGGCAGATGTGTTCTGCAGGTGTGTTTCCTGAAGAAAACAAACATCTTTTTATGTCTTATCAAGTAAGATTGGATAAGTTGTGTTTTCCTATAGTCATTCAGGCCTCTGATATTCCAAGTTAGGTAGTTATATGTTGTCATATGTAAATGATGTGTGAGCTGTTCATACTCGTGTTCACCCGAGAACCATGCGCTCACTTAAGGCCTTCACTATTGTTCCTATTTATGTCATTGATGGGCAAAGAACTGCAGTGTACCTGTATCTATGTACGCTGCTTAACTTGTGCGATGATGCTGTGATATCATTCACCCTTGAACAACAACTTTAACCCTAATATTCCACCCCCCCCACAGCAACCCCCTCCATCAGGTTGTGCATACATTACCCCCCCACTCACGAACCATAAAGTACCCCAGAAAAAGTGACTAAAGTGAAATATGGGAGATCTTCCTGGGGGCATGAAGTCGCCAGCGTACTACCCAGCCTTGAGGCAGGGTGGCTGAGTATTGAGGGAAGAGACAAGAGATGATTCCCAACCTTGTCCAGAATACAGTGTTTACAGCATCCCACGTGGAACAGTTAGCGCCGAATAGCAGTCGGTAGGTTAAATTTTCTGTTACCCACATGGGTTCCGCTGGCTCCAGACTGTTTTTTGAGGCAAGGTTTAGTCATTGTCACTTAGGGGCAGATGTACGACCAATGTTTGCGGTGGCAAAAGGGTATTGAACCCTTTTGCAACCGCAAAAAATGGTGGGGGTATGTGCCAACGCTATTTTGCAAGTCACAGACTCGCAAAATAGTGTTTGCTACTCGCTATTAGGAAGCCACGTGCCAAGCGCATCCCTTCCTAATAGCGAGTCTACATGGTATGTACCATTGCTTTGCGGCTGCATTTGCAGTCTCAAAACGCTTGCAGTTTACCACCTACTTCAAGTAGGTAGTAAACCATTCGCAAACGGGAAGGGGTCCCCAGGGGATGTGAATGGGTGCGACAATATGTTCTTAAGACTGGCATAGCTGGGGGGGGGACAGTGGGGGCGGTCCGCCCCAGGCGGCACTATTTTCGGGGCGGCGGCCGCGCGGCACTGATGGCCCATGGCGGTGGTCTTTATACTTTATTTGCGGACACTGAGTGTCCGCAAATAAATTATAAAGGCCGCCCCCATGGGCCATCAGTGCCGCACGGCCGCCGCGGATGTGCGTGGGTCCCAGAGCCATCAATCTTGTAGCGCGCGAAAGCACTACCAATGATGGCTCTGGGAATCAATTTTGGCCAGGCCCTCCCCCCCGGTGCTGAAAGAGCTGCAGTGACGTGCGTGTGCACCACCACCACGCGCTCTTGAGTCTGGAGAGTGCAGGTAGTGGTAATGGCTTCTGCGTCACACCATTGTCGCTGCCATGGATTGATCATTCTGCACTTGTATGTGCATCAAGGTCTGATACCAATTGAGGAGTTTAATGTCCAGCATTTAAAAACAACTTGCATCGTTTTGTTTGGCAATTACTTTGTTTTAAACATGTTTGGTTTTTGGCTATTATATATGTAAACTTATACCTGTTTGTGGCAGAAAATGCATGTTTATTGCATTTTCGTTTTGATGAGATAGTTGTGTTTCAAGAAGCACAAACATGACTTGCTTTTGCGCGTAGTCGCTAGGATTTTTACAGCGGCCCCACTTTTATGCAGAGGGAAGATATGAGCCCTTATGTTTCAAGGACTCAATGTTCTCTGTGTTCGGGTGCTTTATTTTTGATATTTTTTTGCTGAGCCTCTTTGTTGATCAAAAACTGGCTTCAGCTGGGCACACTCTGGGCAAACGGGGTCATCTGTCTGTGAAGCACGAAGTGGCAATAGAAAGTAATATCTCTGAGACTTACTGTTGTTTACTGGCAGCTCCAGAGAAGGCAAAGCTGTGAACTGACCATCAATTAGAGAAGTAAGAGTTAGTTACCCCAAATTGTACTGTCTATGATAAAGGCACTGGGCAACCATGGCTCAGTATCCTGCCAAAGTAAGTCAGCTCAGAAGGTTCTGCACTTCCTTCATGTGTACAGATGTGCGAGATACATGGTCAGCATCTTTTATAAGGACACTGGTATTGTCATGACTCTTTGGTGTCTTCTCTTGGGATGCTCCCAGCACATGCCGTCATGGCTCTTTTATAACCAATGACCAGGCAGCTTCATGGTTTTAATGTGTACAGTTTTGTGAAACGTTGAAAGGTGGGTCTTGGAAATTAAATAGTTTTTCCCTTTTCCAAATGTATACATCAAACGTGTCCTGTAAGTGAGGTAGGTGAGATGGTTGAGAAAGATCAGGTTATGAACATCTGGTTACTAGTGAAAAGTGGTTGCATTTGTCAAAGCCTGTTTTTGATGTTAGACATCACCTGTGCATCACTTTAATTTGGAATGGTATATACCTAATTGATGCTGTGCGGCAGACAAAAAGTGCATAAAATCATAAATTATTTTCTTCTAATTAAAACCACTTAGAACATTTAATAATGAACTCATACAGCCCGAGTCAAACGTGAACTAGTTAGTGATAAAATGCACACGTTTCTAAAAGAGATATGAAAAGAATTAGCTGAAAAGATATGAAAAACCAAAGGAGTCTTTTGCTCAAACCAGTCTTTTTGGCCGAGGGTGCACGCACATGCGTACAAGCATCCGTTATTTGCTTTAGTAGCCGGTCCTCGGTGGCATTGGGGAGATAAGCCAAATGTGTGAAAATTTTAAATCAGCAGCTCTCTCAATTAAAGACAACAGCACCCCTTTGGGAGCAAAGACAGACTAGGCCATTGCTAGGACCAGTATAACAAGTTCCTTGCCGACCATCCTGAGAGCTTTTATTGGTTTTAATGTTTATACTATCAATTTTATAGCTTTGTATTACAGTGGTGCTGTAAAATGCACTTTGAATCCCTGCCTGTCCTTCCCTTTTTATCGAGATACGCTATTCGCAATGGTTTCTAGTAGCTAAATAATAAAGATTTGACTTGATATGAAACACAATTATGCAAGGAACAAACTTACTTGTAGAAGTACAAATATTGTGAAAACAGAGTGTATTTTTCATTTCACAACTTAAAAAAAGAAACCTGGGAGTGTCCATCCTATGCAGCACTATCAGTATGAATTATTTACATATGAATGTAAACTATCTATGTGGAAACAACATCATCCGATGTTCGTGGGACAAATTACTAGCTTAAAAACACATGCAGAAAACTGCCATATAACATCTGCAAACTGCTTAATAGATAACATTATATAATTAACTTTCTTTGTGTGGTACTTGCACATTAAAGCTTATTTCTGCCTAGGCAGTGAGGCGAGTTTACACTTATTTGTGTCTTGTTTGATCCAGAGACACATAGAAAAGGAAATAGTGTATTTTTGTAATATACTAAAAAGTTGCCAGTGTCCTACCACGGAAGGCAAGATATTGCATGTGGTCTGCATTGCGGTTTATCTAGAGATTTGTGAGTATGTGTAACACTCACAGTAACCTATCTGCTGTTTACACAACTCCCAAACTCTCTATTGTGTCACCACCCTTTGCTGTAGTACTCATGGCTCATCAATTTCCTTTCCCCCAGGCTTCATGGGCAACAATTAACCCAAATCAAGGACTACCTTGGGGACATAAATAAATGTGAAAAATGATGTGTCCTTAGGTTTCAATACACACAATGCATTTCCTATCATATTTTTTATTATGAAATGATTCACCCTTAAAGATTCTTTTTAATATGGCAAATGCTGCATTTTAGCACATATTGGTCAAATCTAACTTTAATGTATAAACAAATCTACAAGGGTGCAGTCAGCATCTTCGGGGATTCTCGATTCGCAATTGGACGAATGGTTGTGCTTTTCTGAGGGACTACTCTTCTTCATGTAACTTAAATTGTAAATAGCTGCAATTTGTCAATATAAAAATGGGAAAAGAATAATTGAACAGGTTGTACTCCTAATTATAAGGGCCCCCCCTACTCCCCCATCACAAATTCTGGATTTCTTTAATCTGGTGTCATCAAAACCCCAAACATAATACTGTTCTAAGCATAGAATCTCCTGCTATATATGTTTCTGCCAAAATAAAAATTCTCTTTGCAAAGCCCTTGGTTGCTACTTGGAGCTGTGTCTGTGCTATATCAAATATTCAAATCAATATTGTTTGTTACCATTTTCCTCTTAAAATATCACTGTCAATGAAAATAATTCTTTTTCTCACTCAAAAAGTTTACATTTAGGGTTCACAACTGTTGGTAGGCAACCTATTGGCTAAACATTTGGTCAGTGACCAGCAGTGCCACCACGTGCACATGCAGTCTCTGTATATATAGGCGATAGCTGTAGTTACACTGGATCGATTATGAGTAGCAATTCTCTCAGCATGCACAATATGTACATGGTGCACTGTCAAATGTGCACAGTATGTAGGCAGGCCTCTATTGTATGCACATTGGACACCCTCTACATATAAGCAGGATGTATCCCTCAGACATATCAAAAGTGCATAGCCTCTTGCATACGCACGGCATATAGACCTGCCGACTGTGCCTATAATCAAGTTGGGCCTCTGCTAAAGTACCCAACATCTCCAAATCATGAAACCTCTAAGGACCTTATTCTGAGTTCCCCATTACCTCTGCAGGGAGATAACAGGGATGGAATTTACAATACAGACCGGTATCTCCCCTGAGTTTTCCCCTTGGAATGGAGAATAACATGCAATCCCAGTAATAACAGATCCAATTCTGCAAGTTTTTCTCCCCTTAAAAGGAAAAAAAATGGTCCACATCTGCAGACCTTTTCTATAACGTCCTGCGCACTAGTGTGCATTGCAAAACAAGTGGTGCACTTAGGGTGCAGACAGTTTCATAATGTCCTGGGTGCTAGGCTAGCATGCATTTAAAAACTGGCTGTGCACTTAGGGAGCAGACAACTTCATAATGTCCTGCGCTAGTGACAAGCACCAGAAATGGATGGGCACACACATAGCTTGGGGTCACAACCCAGGCTGGAAGGTATTGAATGTGGTGATGAGGAATAAGGTTAAAAATACATGGTAACGGGATGGGATAATGGAGTATGTCTAACGTTATGATGTAAAGCATGCCAAGAATGTCAGACCACAAAAGCAGTGTGCGATTTCTCTAAGTCACTAGGCCTTGTGTGAAATGAACTTCGATATATCAATAACAAGCTGGAGGTTTTTGGCGCGATCGAGCCAAGCTACACGGTTGACTTTATTGGGGGCTCCGAAGCAAATATGTCCCTTTTTCCACAGCCCCCCTCCCCCTCCCGCTATTGGCCATGGGCGGCAATCTGTTGGATAGCCCAGGGCGCCAGAAGCTCTAGCTACGCCACTGGCATTGCCCTTAAAAAATGAAACTGAAAAGTTTCAATTTTCTTTTTTAAATGCAACCCGTTTTCCTTTAAAGGAAAACGGGCTGCATGAATAAAAACTGCTGTATTGAAAAAGCAGTCACAGACATGGTCGTCTGCTGACCCCATCAGGCCACCATCCCTGTTAGTGCTGGCCATTCCCAATAGGGTTGCGCTTACCTCATGAATATTGATGAGGAATGCAATTTGCGACCCCATTGGGAAACACAAACATTGTCTGAGACACTGTTGCACATTGCATTTTGAGAGTCGCACATTGCGAGTCGCAAATTGCGGGTTGCAAAGCGACATAAATGATCAAATCGCAAAATGCAAGCGTTGTACATCTGGCCCATAGTCCAGTGTCACTGGGGTACCGCCCAGAGGATACAGCAGGTTTTTTTGGCCTCCATTGTGTTTGGCAAATTTTGAAGCCGATTTTAAAACAGTGAAGTAGTGAACATTGCTTTTGTGAGTTACTTTCAATTTAGCAGGATATAAAAAGGCATAGGAGACCCTGGCTTGCTGCAGAATGCCCTCACATGAATGAAATCACACTGAGCAGCTTGCACACTAGGTGTGAAGTCTGGGTAAAACGAGATATTGTTACCTTTGTGAGAGATGTGGCCCCTTTATCTAGCAACTCATAGAATTGTGTCCCTATTGCTGTAATTTAGTAGTCTTGCCAGAATTGTTCTAGGCATTGCCCCAACTGGTGGCCAGGGGCCCAGAGATCGGTGGACCCGCTCCAAGATAAACTTTTCCGAAAGATCTGAGCCAATTATCTTCCTTTGGAACTCCTCCACAAACGTTACCATCTTGCCTATTGCGGTGGTTTCCAGAATCCCAGTGATCCTAAGATTGTTCGTGCAGGATCTGGCTTTGAGATCTTCATTTTTGGCCCTTATAACATTTAGAATTTTTTCCATATAAAGTAATTGTTACTCAGATTCAACCTGAAATTTGTGTGTGTCAGATACATAGTTTTCCAGCAGATCAAGGCGCAGTTCATGGGAGTCGACCTGCTTTTTGACTTGGCCCATTTGAGATGTGAGTATATCAAGCTTGTTCTGAGGCTAGATTTGACTTCCAGTAGGAGAGATCCCAGGTCTTCATTTGCGCCCTGTGATTCCCCCTCAGACCATGCTCAGTATCCATTTCAGCTTCAGTTTCCATTTGGTGTGTAAGCCTTTTGTTATCGAACGATAATTTGGTCGCCTTAGTGTCATGTTTCCCATGTTGCTACCTTTATTGAAGTTAAAGCTAGGTTTGGGAAACAACGAACACTGGATCACACCCAGGAGGGTCTCCTACACAACCGCAGTGCAGGGGTAGGCGCTCCAAATTGAGGGAGTGAGATGCTTGGAGTTCTAAGTTTGTGGGTATCCTTCACAGAAAAAGAAGGGAGTGCCCCGATATATTGATCCTGCTGATTCGTCCCATCCCTATGTGCAGCAATTCGCCAAATGCACAGGCATCTGCACTCCTCTCAGCAGACTGTCGGGGGCCCAGGAAGGGCCTCAGCTGACACTCACACGAGCAGCAGGTTTCAGGGTCCAAGGTCTCACCTCAAGCATCGGCTGCCAGCACGTACCGCCCACCCAGCAGTGCACCTCGGCACAGCTTTCTTCAATCCAAGCAGCATCCCCGGCAACAGCCGTGGTCTTCAGCCAACTCACATGGCGGGCCCAGGTGGCCCCCCGATGAGGGCCCGGTGACAGCCCATACCTCTCCAGAGTTCGCAGGGGTACGCACCTCCTCAGCAGCGATGTCCGTGCAGCCCACCGGACCGGAGACAGCACAGCCGATGTCGGATCGCTTAACTTGCTGTTCACCGAGCTTGAAGGTGTCTCTCGTCCCTCCATGCTAAGGATAAATTATGATTTTGACTCAGCCGGCGGAGCCCTCTCAACAAGTGGCCATCTTGCTGCTTGGTGAGACCACACCCCCGAAAAAGATTACTGTTTTAAAGAAGAATTTGCAGTAAAATTATATGGATGACACAGCTAATAATCACATTATTAGTATTAGTTGCTCAGTTGGTGTGCTTATTGATTCCTGTAGGAAATGTTTTAGGTTATATAAATAGTAATGTTGCAGTTAAAACTATTTATGAAGAATTTATACAAATTATACCAATACATAAAGAGCATTTAGTTTGTGGTTTTAAGTGTGATGTGCATGTTTAAATTATTAGGGAGTATATAGAGATAATGAAAACTACTAAGTGCTACATATGTATTTACCTTCCCAAATCAGCCAAAGATGGTTAGACATACATAAAATTGGGGATTTCATATTCATTGTCATGTACTATATTTTTATTGCTATGTTCAATGACTAAGAATTCCTTTCTTCTTATGTGACTCATTTTAGTGTGTCTTTAGGGAATGTATTTATTGATGTAAATGATCGGAGAATTAAATATGGTGCATATTTGAGGATGATTGCACAAACCAGGTATAATACTAATCTGAATATGGGTAATTTGTATTTATTGAGTGATGAGGAGCGTGATTTTGTTAGTGAATATAACAAGAGAGGTGCAAAAGCAGTGACAAATGTAGAGGAGCAGAAGATTGCTTTGGGAGAAAGCAAGGAAGAGGAATTTAAGTTTTCAGGTTTACATTCATAGTTGAAAGTGGACCAGGAATAAAAGGGGAGATGTGTATGGTAAGGCGTAATCCTACGGAAGAATAGAAAGTAGAATTTGTAGGTAAACGTGTGTGTGACAAATCTTATGAGGCTAGTGGAGATCTTTTGTGTGAAGGGGAACCTATTATGAGGGGAATTTTCCATGTTTGCAAAGGACTGTTTATTTAAACCTGCTTAAAAATTGGGTGGGTTTATGTTATTGGCTTTAATTTTCCTTAAAATGTATCATAGAGTTGGACGAAGAACAGAGGTTGAGGGCAGTAAAACACAGTTTTGCACAAGTGGTATTAGATATTTTAGTAGCAATTATTTCTCCAATATATGCAATTTTGAGTGACAAATTATTTGTGCGAATTAGTAATTTTAATTATGCATATGATCATAACCAAGGATCTGATGATGTTGTACTTAAAATGATTTAATTATTTTGTTTAGAAGTCTGAATAATAATTAAGTATAGTAATGCCACATTTTCGTGTGAGACACCATTTATTTAAAATGGATGTCGTTTCTTGTGTTCTGCTTTGCTTGTGACTGATCATCCCTCCTTCCAATCAGTGACCCGCTGCGAGTCTTCTCTCCCTACAGTTTCTGCGCAATGCAGCCATGGTGATTTTCGCATAATTATAGATTTGCCACATTTGCTACACAATCCATCATCTGCTGGATAATCTGCAGATTTTAAACCAAAAAATTGTTTACAGCTTAAACGGTTCAAAAGTTACTAAAAACACATCAGCACAAGTTACCGCACAGTGGAAGGTGTTTTGTAAAGGTTTACTGGTCACCTTTCTGTTGTTTATTGCATATTTATTATACTGGTACTATGAAGTGTACCCAATAACTTGACAGTGTTAATAAGTGTAAAAACTATTAAATAATGATATAATACTATTTAAAAATGTGCTACATTGCTCTGTATAATTAGCCTTTTCTTGCTGCATAATTTACTCAGCAATGCTGCATAATTTGGCCCTCTCCTGATGCATGATTCCGGTGGCCCTGCTTACATTAGAATGTGTGTTTTGTGAATAAAACTTTCCATTGTGTACCTGATGTATCATATTGATGGCTTCCCGCAGCAAGTTCAGATGCAGGCATGCAAAGTGACAAAATTCTATGATCCATTGTTTCAGAGATGTTTCATATTATGATGTACATCTCTGGTGTGCTGTTGCTGAGAAAGCAAGCAGAAGAAATGGGTTAGTGTTAAGAACTGTTATAATTACAAAGTTATTTTTGATTTCCCAGTGCAACCTAACCATAATCAATTCAATTCAATAAGACTTTATTCGGTTATAAAACAATGATAACCATAAAAGTACATAAAAAAGACATATTATATCACATTTACTACAGATAATTTCAAATCAATAATGATAAAGATAAAATAGGTGTTAAAAGGCACATGGGCTCTAAAATACATTTAAAACAGTATTGATTTTCTTAAATGGAAAACATTTCTTAGAAATACAGAAACCGAGGCGACCGTAAATATATCCTCAAGTTTTCGTATAATCAAAAAGGCAGGTCGGCATTGTCTCAAATTCATACATTTTATGATTGGCTTAATCCACCTTTCCCTAGGTATATCATAATATTTACAAAAGAATAAAATATGAATGTCCGATTGGGAGGAAATGTTATCACAGGGGCATTTAATAATTCCAGCTGACCAGTCGTTCTTTACAGGAAAACTCACAGACCTAAAAAGAAACCCAAGTCTAAAACGTATCAACAGGAACTTTTCATGTTCCGTCAACCGCAGGGTTAAATATGGTTGGATATCCTGCGATATTAAAATCAATTGATGGGACATCACAGTTTTCTTTGTCAGTTCCGTTCGTTCTCTTAACTTCTCTAGGTACATAATACATAACCTTTTCAGTTCCTTCCTAGAGATCGTTGCCATAGACTCAGGATCATCATAGAATTCCGGATGGTTAATGTGACCGCAGAAGCTTTTAATATACTTCAGCCATTTTATTCGGTGCACATTCTCCAGATTTAGGGTGTCCCTCAATATGAGGCGATTCAGGTGACACTCAATTGTGGTCCAAACCCTATACCACAGGAGGACAGGTTGAATTCTAATGAGGTCCTCAATATATAACATTCCAAGCTCAGCATGGACGTTAAAAGTGGATGTACCGTCTGGGGTAGCTAAAAGAAATTTCAAAAAGCTATTCTCTGTTAGCTGAATACTAGCTACATTTGAGTAACCCCAAATTCCTGCACCATAAGTTGCCACGGCCACACAGCTGGATTTATAAATACACAATAACTCTTTCAATTGTTTCTTACCCATCTTTTTACTAAAAAGTTTAAGGGCCATTATGGACTTAGTGAATTGCATGTTTCTTCCCTTAACTGCAGCATTCCACTGACCTGAGCATTCAAACATGATTCCTAAATAGGGGAAAGTAGAAATATGTTCTAAAGGCTTAGACTCTATGAACATAACTTTTTTCCTCTGTTTAGTTTTGGTGCCACAATTCATGGAATAAGTTTTTGTGCAGTTCACCCTTAGGTCCAAACCAGTCATGAAAGTGGAAAAGGAAGTAATCATAGTTTGCATTGCAACAGGGGTCCTTGCCATCAGAACGGCATCATCAGCATAAATTAAGGCCGGGATATGGCGTTTAATTGCCGATGGCATGTCTGTGCAGTCTCGCAGCAAGACATCCTCAAGCCCATTGATGTAGATTGTAAATAAGAACGGAGCGAGGACGCATCCTTGTCTTACTCCCCTCGCAATGTTAAACATTCTGGTGCATTCTCCCTTTAAACCAAATCTGACTGTAGCCCTGGCCCCATTGTACAACTCTCTTAAAAAACAAATAATATTATCCTCAACTCCCAATCGTGTTAAAATTAACCATAGTTTGCTGTGTGTAACACAGTCAAAGGCGGAAGTTAAATCTACAAAAGTTAAAAACATTTTCCCGCCCTTAGCCTTAGTATATTTTTCCAAAAGGATGAATAAGTTAAGTCCTTGGTCAACAGTCCCGACCCCTTCCCTAAACCCATATTGCAAGTCGCTGATAATCTTGTGCTCGTCTGCCCACGCCTGCAACCTTTCAAGAATAACCCTGCCCACAATTTTGATGGTGGAATCGAGTAGGGATATAGGGCGATAGCATTTACAGCTTTCCCTATCGCCCTTTTTAAAGATTGGTACTATTATAGATTCATACCAGGTAGTAGGGAGACCTAACTTACAAGCAGCGTTCAAAAATCTGGTTAGTAGGGGAGCCCATAGTGTGAGATTATCTTTAAAGACATCTACAGGTACCCCGTCAGGGCCTGGTGCCTTGCCCCCCTGACTCAAGCTAATACCCTTCAACACCTCGCTCAGTGTGAATGTGAAATTCAAACTCTTAAATTTTGTGGATATAACCATAATCATATCATGTTGCATTTGCAGTTTTATTAATTGATATGCATAAATTGTGTATAAAAACCTTTGGCAATTTCTTGTTTTCCTCTGCAGACTGTCTTATTTTGAGACTTTCTTTTCTGACTCAGGTTGCAGTTAGTATTTTTCATGAGTTTGATGCTTAGAATCTAGAATGATTTAATTGCCTGCAATGGGATTTTTGTTATAATCCTGTATCTGAGCCTTCGTGGTAAATTATGTATTTCCCTGTAATGTTATAATTAACAATTATGTAATAAATCTTTTAAACTTCATTTTTTATCTAAAACTTAGCTGTATCCTTTCTTTCGGAGGATGCAGGCTACCAGCTGAGTACACCGTAACCCCCCCCCCCCTGCCATGGTGTAGGCACCTGTGCTCCATGGAGTTGCAGCTTTCTTTTTCCTATTTTTCTTCACTTATGCCACTGGGACCACCAGGTTTCTCTCCAAGAGAGGGTATGTGCACGCATATTTCCTTACCCGCCGGTGTATGGGGGCTCCCTGTGCCACTTGGTTGAGGGTCACTGGGGGGGTCCCAGGCATTACATTTGGCCGCCTTGCTGTTGGTCCTACGAGATAACTCCAGAATGCGAAATCTCACCAAAGGTGCTAGAGGTACGGTTACAGCCCACGCTGATTCTCCAAGCTTGGGCCAAAGGGTAAAAAAACAAGTCAGCCAGGCAGCTGCTCGAGCAAACTGTGCTGCAGCCCTTAGGAAAGACTTGGATTTGAATCCTGAAACTGCTGAGATGGCAAGCTCTGAGGCTGTCAAAACAAGGTCACCTTGGAAGTGTTTCAGTGGACCTTGATTCAAGCATTAGTATCAGCCCTTTCTCTATTGTTTCCCCTAGGGTAGATACCTCTACCTCATCAGATCCTACCAAGCCAAACACAGTGATGTTGGTCGATCAGCTGGGGAAATCAAGGACCTCAAAAAGTATCCTTTATTTTTCAAAGCCAAGCCCGGTTTGTCATCAGCGGTGCAGGAGGCGGCAGGGAATGGGTCCCCTTCAATGGACAACCCTATGGATTTGTGTAAAGATGGGAGTCTTAGGGATCCTACGGAGAGCAGTCACTCTCCCTCTCCTTCCACTTCTGCTTCTTTGCTTTTGCCTTCCTCTGGGGGAAGTTTATCTGAATTATCTACTCCTGTGGAAGATGTCCTGACCATACCAGTAGAGTCTATAACCTCGGACCCACAGGCTTTGCAGTCTGAAGCCAGGCCAGAACTGACTCAGGACAACTCCTCCCAAGACAGTAGATCCTTCTCTATGCAATGGGATGCCAAAAGCCTCCTCAACCTGATTCTGGAGGAGATTCGAGATCTGAAAGCCTCCCAATCTGCTGAAATTGCTGCAATTCACACCTAATTAACTAAAATTGAAGAAAATATGGCTCAGGTCCCGGTACGTCTTCTTGACGCTGAGACTAGGATTCCGCAATTGGAGGATCAAGTCTCAACTATGAATAACAAAGTCGCCGCCTTCCAGAGCCAGAGAACTGCATTGGAGTATAAACTTGAGGAATTAGAGAATCATTCTAGATGCTCTAATCTCCATATTCTTGGAATTCCGGAGGGCCTTGAGGGCCAGCAGACTCTACAATGGGTTGATTTGTTTATTTAAAAAGAATGTCCTCCCAGAGTTTAATAGTGATCTGACTCTTATTCAAGCCCATTGCGTGCCAGCACATCTTCCTCCCAAAGCCAAATTTCCATTTTAACTAAGGCCATAAAACAGCGACAGTTCACCTCAACAGAAGTCCCACTCTGTCGCATCTTCCCGGATATGTCGGCTTCCTCACCTAAAAGGTGGAAAGAGTTTGTACAAATGTTACATCTGTTCAAAGAGCAGGGAGCGCAGGCACTGATTGCTCAACAGACCAAGTTAAAAGGGCTAGGCAAAGGCAGATTTCAAATATTTTGTAATGTCCCAGAAGCACAGGAATTACTGCAACAAATTTCAATGGATAAATCCTAATGGCCTATAGACTCTACAATGTCAATACTGCACAAATTTTGATGGATAAATCCTAATGGCCTGTAGACTTCATAGCGTCAATATAATGTTGTAGTGTTAATGTTATGAATTTACAAATGTTTTCAGAATGTTTCTAAATGTTTTTTATCATTTGTTTAGGTTTCGTATCCTGGGGCTCGTGCTTCTTCTAGTACATCCTCTCAGGCAATTTGTCATCTATTGCCTTCTGAATTTTCTCTTTTTTTTTTTACTTGCTTTGCGTTGGTTCATTCTCTTCTCTTTGAATGAGGGGGGGGGGTAGGTAGTCCGGTAGCACTTGGCACCAAGTCATAGTGCAAGTTAAGGGGGGGATAGCCTGTCAGGTGTGAGCAGGGACGGTGGTCTGCTCATGGTGGATACGGGTGGAGGGTGGGGTCACGGGGTGGTAAAGGGAGCATGGGGGAGAATTGAAATCCATTTTTTAAATCCAGATGCATCCATTTATCATTAATAGACTTATATTTTGTTAGACCTCTTAGGGGGCCATCGACTGATGTCGGAGTTTTTCAGCACATTTCTATGCTATTAGGCTGTTTGGATACTATTTTGATTCATGTAAATGGATAAAATAGAAATCTTAAAAGTGGTCTCTTTTAATGTCTCTTTTAATGTTAATAGCCTCAACAATAAGAAGAAAATGTGGGCCATTGAGGCATGGATCAAGACAGAAAATCGAGCAGCCATTCTCATACAAGAGACTCATATACCAGCGGGGAAACTAGCAGATTTCCGAATGTTGAGGTCCAGGGCAGCTTATAGGGGTTTCTCCTCCTCTTCGGCATCTCATTGGGGTACCGCGATTTTCCTTAGCAAACAACTCCAGGCCGAGGTAGTTAATTTTGTTAACGATCAGAGCGGAAGATGGTGCTGGGCCACCTATAAATTAGGAAGTAGACTTTTAACTTTCGCTAGCATATATGCCCCAGTTGAGGATAATCCTATGCCATATGAATAATTTTTCCAATCTTTAATTCAAGTACCTGGTGAGCTGATCTTAGGGGGAGCTTTAATTTTCTAATGAACCCTAAAATTGACTCCTCAGCTATATCTAAAAAACAGCTAAAACCTAAATATCTAAAAGTCTTACAAAGTTATGACTTGACTTTGGACATATTTGATCCATGGAGGGCAGTATTTCCAACTAAGATCACCTATACTTGTTTCTCAGGTAGATTTCGTACCTCTTACCGAATTGACTTTTTTCTTATTTCTAGGAAACTGGCTTTTAGCCAGCAGAGAATCCTTCAGAATGGTTTTTCAGATCACACGATGGTCATTCTTGAATTAGACTTAGGTAAATATATAATGATTTCTTAAAGATGGGTGACAAATCGGCAATAACTAGTAGAAGGGAATTGGGTGCTCTTTATTAAAACGGGATTGAAGAGTTTCTTGAGCAAAACCATGGCTCAGCACCTCCGTATGTGGTCTGGGACTCACTTAAAGTCTTTATACGGGGATTAGCCATCGGAAAAAATGCCGATAATTCAAGGAAAGCTAGAGAAAAAAAAACGCATTTTAGAGCAGAAAGTGCAAGGGTCCTTTAATATATATTTCTCAGTAGCTCCTCTGCGTTTAACCAACGGCAGCTTGATCAGGCTAAAAGCAATCTTAGCGAAAATATTATCTTAAAAAGTGAATCCTTTTATCAGCACCACGTGAAAAAGGTCTATGAAGAGAGCAATTACACCTGGAGGTTCCTCGCGTGGCAGGCCAGGGAGCAGGCTGTAACTAATCAGATAACCGCTTTGAGATGTCCTATAACTGCTTCCCGCTCTGATAACCCGGGAGTCATAGGGGAAATAATGTTACAACATTATAGGAACATATACGGCCAACAACAAACCATTGATATGACATCCTTGAGAGACTTTCTCCAGAGACATGAATTGCCCGTACTTTCAGATGTTGAAAAAATGGGTATGGCGAGTCCTTTCACAAAAGAAGAATTGGGGGATGCCATTAAAAATCTCCCAAATGGTAAAGCCTGTGGCCCGGAGTGCCTCCCAGCAGAATTTAAAAAAATCTTTTCTAGCACCATTTCGGATTATCTTTTGTTGTGGCCAACTTAATTTTAGAGGGTGGAGTGATACCATAGTCATTTAGAAACGGGAACATAGTCAGTTTTTAAAAAAAAGGTAAGTATAGTGAAGACCCTAATTCTTATTGTCCCATCACGCTTTTAAATTCTGACTATAAAATAATTACTAAACTTTTAGCCAATCATTTTAATCGAATTGCCTTGCACCTGATCCATCCTGATCAAAACGGTTTTATCGCTGGGAGGCAGCTCGGCACCAATATGCACTACTTAGTGAAGCACTTGATTACTTTGAGACTCGGAAGATACCAGCTCTGGTCCTCTTATTAGACGCCGAAAAGGCATTTGACCTAGTTGTCTGGGAGACCTTATTTTTTATTCTGGCAAATTTCGGCATACCTCCCAAAATTACGGGGTTGGTTCAGAAATTATACTTGAATGCAAAAGCCAACATTATCATTAATGCCAAGGAGGTATGCCAAGTCAAGGTTAAATGGGAGACTAGACAAGGCTGCCCATTGTCCCCGGTGCTATTCGCCTTTTTTATCGAGCCATTGGCGATTGCCATTAGGAACAGTATAGATATCTGCCCTCCACTGCGAACTATGGCAAAATTGAAATTATACGCCAACGATATCATGCTCATTATAAAGCCTGAGAAGGAGGTTCAAGCAAAAGCTTTTGAGATTTTTGAGCAATTTGAGTCGCTTGGCGGACATAAAATAAATTTTTTAAAACTCAGAAATTATACGGTGTGGGGGCGCACCTACGGATTTACATCTCGATATTCTCCCTTGTCTAAATTCAAAACTGAAAAGATCTAAATTATATGATTTAAATTTCACCCATGTTTGCGTAAAGCCCGGGATTTATTCTTCCGATGGAACTCTCTTTCATTAACCATTTTGGGCAGGGCTGCATTGATTAATATGTCTGTTCTTCTGCTGTTTAATTTCCTTTTCTCTACAATTCCCTGTGTTTTAATGACCTCTTTTTTGTCAATTTAGAGTCTATCTTTACATCTTTTCTGTGGGGAAAGAAGGTCTCCCGAATTGCACTTAGCACTTTATATGAGGAGCTGGAAAATGGTGGATTAGCTCTCCCTAATTTTAGGGATTATTATTTTGCTTATTTTGTGCAATATGTGTCCAGATTTAAGCCGGAATTACAATTGGGTATTTTTATTAATTATTTTATGAACTTAATCTGCAAAGAGAATCAGATCCACTGCCCACTAACAATTGTTAAATCTCCTAAATTAGTACGGTATAAGCGTATACAGCGGTTTTTCCATGAACGTCAGGCCTTTTATCACAGATACTCTATCCCCGTAATTAACTCCTCAACTCCGTTATCTGGCCCTATCTTACTATCTGGGATCAGGGATTCACCCGTAATTACACAAAAATGGGCCAAGGCTGGTTTTGGGAAAATCTCAGATTTTTTAAGGAATGATAGATGGCTGAATATAGCTGAAATGTCTTATTTAATTCCAAATGACTTCCTTCTCCTCGGGTCATATAATATTTTTAGTAAATTTCTGAGTAAACTTGATTTGCCCGAGATCATCGAACGGAAATGCTAAGTATATGATTTATGAGAAGATATTGCATTTAAGAAACCTGGGGAATTGAAAAAGCTCTTAGCCTCTATCAAGGGTATTGATCTTGAGGTGGAGGCTATAACTAAATGGGGAAAACATGAAGAGATGGAAATTGCAGCAAGTATGTGGTCAGCAGTCAATAATCTCAATTTTAGTACATTAAGGTGGGGCTAATTGGCGAAGGATGTTATTTTTTAGTAAATGGCTTTCTATCTAAGGTTTACCGCCAGCCAATCTGGGCAGTGCTTTCGTTGCCTTAACCATCCTTCAGCCAATTGGACACATATCATTCTACAATGCCCCTTGATCCAGAGGTTCTGGAATGACATTTTTCACTATCTGGAAGCCGAATTTTTCGTTACAATAGGTTTGAATACTCAGCTGATAGTGTTTGGCTATGACCCAGACCTTCTTCTTTCAGACAAGATGATCACATTTCTATATATTGCAATGGCTGTCGCCAGATCTCTCTTGCTTCAGAGATGGCGATCAGATCTTACACCATCTAAAAATGAATGGGTCCGGAAAATGAAGCAGGTTAAAAAAAGCAAACAAGCCTATGCACAGCGAATTGGTGTACTTAAGACGTTTGGGAGGGTCTGGGCAGCCTATTTTGATTAAAATCTCAAAATCTAGGAGGTCTTTTCAGCATGTTCGACTCCCATGTATTGTAATCAGCATTTTAATTTATTATATGACATTTCATATTTTCTTGTAACATACTTATATTAATCAACACAGGATGAAATAGTATTTTTGCCATACTAGCTGATGTGTCTGTACATGCTTAAGGTTTCTAAGGTCTAATCATTGTATAGTTTGTGTTAAATATTTGGCAGTCGATGCTGTTCCAAGATATTATGCATTTCATTTTCCGAATTCCGGCTTAAATGTTTATATTGTCTAAAATACTTAGTGGAGAAAAAAAGGAAAAAAGACCAATTAAAGTTATCATCAACAGTAGAAATCTGTGAGAAATGTAATGAGGAAAACTTTCTCAAACCAAAAAGTGAAATTACAAAAGAGCCTTCCTCACCGAAGAAAGAAATCGCAACTAGAACCGGTCGGAATTCACCTAAGGAAAAAAAGGATAAACAGGATCTAAATCAGATCTATTCCCTTAGAAATCTTTTCAAGGAGAATAACAAGCCAGCCATCATCAACCGCTCATATCATATTATCCAATCTTCACCAAACCAAAAGCAAATTACAATCAAACCCGAGTATTCCTGTAGCTCCACATGGTAAAGCCATAGATACCATCGGTTTACCTATAGATGTTTCTCCAAGCCCTGAAACTCCAAAGAACAAAAGTAAACAAAAAAAGTCCAAACGAAAAAGGACAAAAAGAGGGGAACTAAGAAGGATTGAGCAAAAGAAAGCCCGGATACCAAGGTTTCAGTACATTCTCCCCACTCCGATTCGACCATCAATTAAAGAGGAAAGACTAGAAATGGCACAGAACCCGAAGGAAAAATACCAGAAATCACCAGCCAAATTACAAAGGATAAACTCTAACCAGCTTAACTCAATGGCGACAGGCTTCTCAGTAGTAGATCATGGAGCAATGATGCAGGCACCAAAAGATATCTGACAAAGAACCTACACCATCAGGAAGATGAACACACAAGCCGAAAAGACTACATCAAGCCTACTGGAAATCACAGATCTCTTTCCTTCAGGCGATGCTCCGCTCAATCGCGATCGAATTATTAATTTGCTACAAAAGATACAGCTGTTACATTCCTTAGCCAGTAACCAAGCAAAACTAGTAATGTTCCCTGAAAAATCTAAAACCACAACAGCGATTGTTGAATTCTGGTCTCCAGTAATACCGGGAATAGTATTAAAAGAAAGTGAGACTCTCCACAAATACGGCTATGACTTAACCCCAGTGCAAAATCATGTATTCCACAATTCAAAACTACCAGAAGAATTTCACAAAACTCAGAAACTGAATCAAAACGTCAACATCATGAATAATCCTCCAAATCCCTATGGGGAAACCTTATTTGTTTCCATAAAGAACGGAGAAAGGAGAAGTTGGAGTAAAAACACCCCAAAGAGGGAAATGGCAATAGGGGTCAACTCATGGGCCTGGATTGACGAGAATTTGAACAGCAATAAACAGGCCAAAGAAAAGAAACGTCCTATTTAACACAGGTTTGACCATCTCTTCCTGGAATATTGCCGGAAAAACACTAGAAAAATTAACTCTAATAACAAAAGACCGTCCAGGGATAGTGGCCGTACAAGAAACATGGTCTACAACAAATTTTGACCATGAAGAATACTATGTTTACAATATCCCCGCAGAGCAAGTCGACCGGGGCCATGCGAAAGGTGGGATAGCAATTCTTCTCATCAAATACTACCGGTGGGCCCAAGAAATAATCCCAATCAATTCTAAGAATTTTCAATGCATAAAGATCAAATTCGGGATCAACCCACAAGAAAACCCAAAATATCTTCTTATCTTCAATGTTTACATTCCCCCGGAGCAAAAATGGATGCACTTGCAATAGAAATACTCGAGGAAATCAAAAAGGTAGTAGAGGTACAAGGCTATCCGTCATTTTTTATCACAGGCGACTTCAATGGGAAAATATCTAACGAGTTGCTTGAAAAAGGGGCAAACTGGGACAAAGAAGAAGCTCAGGCAATCTCCACCCCTTTATTTCCCAAAGAACACAAAGCCGACAAAAGAGGGAAAATCCTATTATCCTCACTCCCAATGCTAAACGGAGTTATACTAAATGGCAATGTAAAAGGAGACATTCCCGCATCACCTACAAGACAAGGGAACTGCAGCTCCCCTATCCTGGATTGCATGATGTGTAGCTCAGATCTGTTTGGCACTGTCTTACAACGTAAGATTAACTTCACACACGGAAGTGACCATGCTATCCTGCAAGCAGATACAGAGTTGAAAACACAACTTGCATTATCAGGACATATTATGTATACTCAGCACAGTTATGGTCAATCAATTCCAAGGACGGATCCAGTGTAATTCATCGACACTCAGCAAAATTATTAATGCAATAGACATGATACATCCATTACAGACAATTCATTCTACAAATCCGATAAAAAACTTCGAAATAGCTATCAAAACGTTGATACAAGAATTACAGGAAAAACTAAAACAACGGGGCCCAACAAAGAACCAAAACAAAAAACCGAACTTGGTTACTAATGCAAAGCAATTAAATAAACTGATAAGGTCGCAGTTTCTTGAATACTCTGCATCTAAACAACTAGAAATAAACAAATTGAAAAACCAGCGCAAGAGAGAAAAAGCAAAAAACAAGGAAAAAATCCAGGATAAAAACTGGGTTGGTATCCAGATAGCAGCAAAACAGAATAACCAATGTGAATTCTGGAATATAATTGCCAAAGAAATAGGCACAAAAAAAGCATTACAATCTATCCGGGTCCCCCCGGCAGAATGGGAATCATACCTAACCATTTGATACAAATTAAATATTACCTCAGAAAGGAATAATAGCCCAGCAAGAATTCTTGGAGTAAATTCATCTGATTTCGGAGCACCAAGTCCCTTCTCAATCGAGTTACACATAATAAAGGCAAAAACTACGGGAGCAATGGGCCCGGACTAAATCCCGATTAAAGTTCTACAATGCAACCCTAGAGCATGGAGCAAATTTTTATCTCCCCTCTTTAGCCACATTTTCACAACAGGGGAAATCCCTGAATCTTGGAAGGGGAGCATTGTAATCCCTATACACAAGAAGGGTTCAAGGTTGCATCCCAGCAACTACAGGCAGATAGTTCTCCTGGATGCAACAGGAAAGATCTTTGCAGCAACAGTATTAGACCATCTTAAAGACTGGGCCTTCTCATCAGATCTAATTATATCAAGCTGGATTCAGGCCAAAGCACTCGGTCACTGATAACATCGCTGTATTGCAAACTATACTGGACAAATATGTGTCCTCAAAATCTCAGGTTGTGTATGCTGCTTTTGTTGATTTTACTACTGCATTCGATAGGGTGGACAGAGGAAACGCTGTGGAGAAAGCTCAGCAGAATGGGTATCCCGGATCACCTACTCAGTGTAATAACATCACTTCATTCCGGGACTTGGTGTCAGGTCCAAATGGGGAGGGAGAAGGGGCTCATAAAACCAATTCCGACCCTAACCGTCCTTAGACAAGGATGCCTTCTAGCTCCCTTACTGTTTTCCTTATATCTCAGCGACCTACCGGATTGTTTTAAACAGATCTGCAATTTTCCACCTAAAATTGCTCTCCACAAAATTCACACCATGATGTATGCAGACGACGTAATCATTTTGAACCTAACACCATTTGGTCTGCAAAGCAGCCTGCAAGAACTCCACACCTATACGGAGGTAAATTATCTAATACCGAATATCGCAAAAACAAAAATAGTTCCATTCTCGGGAAAGAAACGGAGTACCAAATTCAACTGGACTCTAGGGGGAAAATCTATTGAATTGACAAATGAGTACACGTATCTAGGTCGAATCTTTACAAAGTCCTTACAAAACGTGCTCCACATACAGAATTTAAACCGTTAAGCTGACGTCCACGCGGTGGCACAATCACGTTTATATGCCTCGACTGGCCAAAGACACTTCTCTTCGCTACTCCAGGTTTATAGCGCCAAGATTCTGCCAGTGCTCTCATATGCTCTAGAACATATCCCTTTAAAACAATGGAAACACCTAGATCTAAAAGAAGGGAAGATCTTACGGAAACTTGCAAAGATGTCCCAAGCAGTCCCGGTACAAGCTCTTCGCCTAGAATTCTCTCTAGTCAGTTCCTATGCTAGAGGAATTAGCAACGTCATCAACTTTTAAATATGTATTCGGTAGGAATGTCTCAACTGCTTTTAAATTATCAAACGTTAATACAGACTTGCTACAAGCATGGACCCCAGCACAGCTGAAGCTTTTCTTAAAACATTTCACTCCGAGATTAAGCTTTTACCTCGATGTTCAGCACTGCTCCAAACTGTCACTATATAAAAAATACGCTGAAACTTTGGTCTATAAGAAAACACAACAGTACATGTATTTTAGCCTAAAGCATGGAGTGAGGAGATCGATTGTACTGCTCCGATTTGAGATACTTCCTCTAAAATCTTTTACTTGCAAGTGGCTATCGAAAGAAAGATTTAGTAGTCTTTGTAACTTATGCAACAGAGGGCAGCAAGACTTGGAACATTTGTTGTTTACTTGCCCAAATCCGCTAGTTGTAGAAGCAAGAAAAAGATTTCTACAACCAATTTATATAAAATGTAGAATCACCTCTGTTCAGGACTTGATCTCACTTTGCAAGGTTCCGCCAAATGAATTTGTATGTTATAATATATTTACATTTTTTAAATCCTTTTTAACTTTGTATTAGAATGAAAACTTTTATTATTTTACTGTTTAAAACTTTTATATCATGTATCAAATATTTGTGGTTCTCAGTTGAGAACTAAACCAAATAAACTTTAACTTGAGTGCTAGTGACACCAAGCCATCAGAACTCAGAAGGACAAAGAGGCAAAGAGTAACAAATTAAGGTTATGCAGCTCCTGAGAGGACATACTTTGTTAGAAGTGATTCTGACCCAAGAACCAAGTAAGCTGAGCATCATCAAAATGTATTTGAAAATCCCTCATGAACAATGCTACCAGAATTAAAGATTGAATTAGTTTTTGATTGATGAACTCAAGTGACATATTTTAATACTTTTGAGATTTTCTTTTGCACCTTCTATGTCCAGACAAAGATATTAAGTTCCCATAGGTATCCTGTAGAAGAGTAGACCTTCCGTTCAAGTATCCAGTCAAAGTTATAGGTTCCTTTTTAATATGAATTAAACATTCTACAGAAATATGAACAAAATGTTTCCAGATTTGCACATGTAGTGTCAACAATAGATTTTTAAATGACCCTTCTTTTCTTTTAATCTGACTCGAGAGATACCATGTTTTGAACCTGGCCTCCTGTGCAGGGTCACCGCCAAATGTTTTGCCCTCACCTATCCTGCTTTGCTGAATACTTTTTAAAAAATATTTTTCGTGTTTAAGACTCTGTGCACTTTACCACTGCCAACCAGTGCTAAAGTGCTTGTGATCTCTCCCTAAAACATGGTAATATTAGCCTACACCTGATTGGCATCTTCTTAAAACATGGTAATATTAGCCTACACCTGATTGACACATTTAATTTATTTGTAAGTCCTTAGTTTATGGTACTATATGTACCCAGGACCTGTAAATTAAATGCTTCAAATGAGTCTGCAGCACTCTTTGTGTCACCCACCCAAGTAGTACTTTAAAACTTGTCTCAGGCCTCCCATTGCAGCCTGTGAAGTTTGAAACTGACATTTTGACCTGGCAAAATAAAGCTTTCACCAGGCCTAAGTCTTCCTTTTTCATACATATAATCCATCCCTAAGGTATGTCCTAAAAGCCCACAAGGAGGGGTGCATGGCATTTAAAAAGTAGGACATATGTGTATATGTTTTATATGTCCTGGTAGTGAAAAACTCATAAAGTTGTTTTTCAATTCTGTAGGGCCTATCTCTCTCATTGACTAACATTGGGCAACCTGATAACATTTTGTTAGTGCTAACTTTGGATTGAGAGCAGATAGAGTTGCCATGTTTAGACTCAAAAGAATTGTAATTGGTGGTAAAGTTGGATTGTGACTCACAATTCTGAAAATGCCACTTTAAGAAATTTGGCATTTTCTCATCCTAACCATTTGTGTCTTCTGTCAGTGTCTTGGGTCACATGACTGTGAATGACTCGGCTGTTGCGGGTTTTGTATTTCTCCCAGACAGTAATACAAAGGGACTAGGTTTGAGCAAGATGTGCCATACTGCCAAGATCACTAGGGGTGGAGCTGTGACCTGCCCCACTTGCACTTCAAAGGGCTTGCATCCAACACACACAAATAACACTGACACCAGCATTTTGTCACCCCAGACTTCTTGGAACCTTGACAAGAGAAGGGAAGAAATGTCCAGAGCCAGATGTGGGGATTGGACAGGGAATCCCGTCTACACACAAAGGCAGGCACCAAGTATAAATATTGGACCCTCAGAACAAATCTTCAGAACACTCCTGGAGCTGTGGAAGTTACAGAAGAAGGACTGCCTTGCTGCCAGAGGGCTGCCCTGCTACCAGAATGACTGCCTTGCTGTCTGAGAAGAAAGACTGGACTTGCTTGCCTTCATCCCCATGCTAACCAGAGTGGCTTCAAGAGTCAGTTGGCCAACCTCCTTTGTAAGCTACAGGGACACACCAAACTTCAGACGCCTCCCTGCAACTGCCCAGCTGACCTGCTGCAACTGGACTTGACTGAGCCTTGCTGGCCTCTGCTGGAGTGAGCCCCCAATCTCTAAGAGATGCCTCACCAGGTTCTAGACCCTTGGCTGGCATCAGAGTGTACTCCTCAAGAAAAGGTAAAAAACCTTAAGTTTGTGTTACTAGCAACCGCGAACGGACCTGTTCGTGCCAAGGATCTGCCTCCTTGATTACCACTAACATAAAACTCGGGTGAGAACTGCTCTTCACGTCAACAGCAACTGCGGGTGACTACCATCAAGCCAAGACCTGCACTTTGCACTACAGCAACAACAGACCATGATGACTACCGAAGTGAAGCTATAGCATTGACCATCCACTATGTTTGGCCAGCTCTTCATGCTACTGCGACGACTGTCTGCCATGCCCGACCTGCTCTGGGCACTACAGCAATGACTGTTACATTTAATTGAAACTTACATGTTTTGATTATGATTTGACACTAACCTGATTGATTTTTGCCTTCTGTGAAACAAATTAAGTACATTAAACCTTTATGGTTTGAAACTTAACTATTCTCTCTTTCTTGTAGAACCTACTGTGTTTCACATATTATTGAATGTATTTTGATTTGTTGACTTAGCTCACCTGCGGACCTCAACTCATCCAATAGTGCATTATGGCCCCAATATTTGCCCCAAAAAAGCACTATCAGAGTTCATGGAAAGGGCTGGGATGGTACTTCAAGAAATACTATCCCCTGCACGGTGGAAATTAACCCTCCAAAGCCCTTGGGCAAGACTGCACTAAAAAAAGCAGTCATTCATCCTTAAGTAAGGCAGAGCTGTGAGAAGTTGTAGTGCTTGATTTTCCCGGCTCTTCTGTATTGTAAAGTGACCAGTATGACTTCAGTCTCTTTCCATCCATGTCTAAGGACTAGAGTAGTGAATAGGGCCTATCTGTTAGACACTTTTGACACAATCCCGTGCTCCTACCCATAGCTTAGGGTCTATATACATAGCCTAGGGGATAGATTTGTTAGCCTTGAGGATAACTTGCCCTATAGTGAGGGTATTTCATAGAGCTGTGTTGAATTCAGGCCTGGTAGGCCTCAAACGGGAGAGACTCCATCTTTCTTTCTGCTCCGGCAGCTTGGGACCTTTCTAGAGGGAGGGGGAATGTTTTAGTTATGAGGTGTTATTCGCTCGGAGAGAACCGGTTCAGGCCGGCCCTTATCGAAGGATTGTATTTTTCTTCATGCCGAAGACACTACATCAGGCCGGCCGGCTGGGAAAGTGTCCTTGGTGCGGGGAGGTACAGGAATTTGGTGGGCGGCAGGTTTCGAGCTGGAAATTTCCATGAGGGAATGCACTTCTATATTAGTGAAAGCCTGAGTAAGATAAGAGCACTTGCTTCTAGACCATAGGCGGCATCTGGCCGTTAGCAGAAAAGCTATTACTTATTCCAGGGAAGACAGATGACGAACTTGAATCTAAAGAGGACAGAGTAGCCGACGGGGAAGAGGTTCCGGTGACTCGGAGAGGGAGAAGGGAGCAGACCCACAACTGCAGAGGGGTGACTTCCAGGCGAAGCCGAGGCATAGACGAGAAGGGAACCTAGATGACCATTGAGCACGGGCTACGTACCATAAAGGTGAAGTCGACCCCTTTTTCTTTAGAGTGTACAACCTAACCTTTCACTTTCCTTGCAGGTTGTCTATATATATATATATATATAATGTGTTCTGCGAATGTGCATGTGGCATTTAAATAAAGTATTTAGCTTATTGTACGTTAGCATGTGTTGTGTACTTTTGTATAGGAGGATAGTCTATTCTTTTAGTCAGAGTTGCCCCAAAATGAACAGAGGTTAATTCTGGTCAGGTAAGTGGTAACTGGATGAGGGGGAAAACAAGCCCCTCGAACTAGAGAACAGGGTGTGCTCAACTAATAGTCTTTGTGTGATCTGATATATGGTGATACGGTAATGATAGGATGAGCTCGTGCTAAGGCTGCCGTTTAGGTAGGAGATTCTGGGTCTGATTGAGACCGCGAGACTGTGTGTGTTGCTGCCGGATGGGTAGGAGATTCTGGGTCTGACTGAGGCCGCGAGACTGTGTGTGTTGCTACCGGATGGGTAGGAGATTCTGGGTCTGACTGAGGCCGCGAGACTGTGTGTGTTGCTACCGGATGGGTAGGAGATTCTGGGTCTGACTGAGGCCGCGAGACTGTGTGTGTTGCTACCGGATGGGTAGGAGATTCTGGGTCTGACTGAGGCCGCGAGACTGTGTGTGTTGCTACCGGATGGGTAGGAGATTCTGGGTCTGACTGAGGCCGCGAGACTGTGTGTGTTGCTACCGAATGGGTAGGAGATTCTGGGTCTGATTGAGACCGCGAGACTGTGTGTGTTGCTGCCGGATGGGTAGGAGATTCTGGGTCTGACTGAGGCCGCAAGACTGTGTGTGTTGCTACCGGATGGGTAGGAGATTCTGGGTCTGACTGAGGCCGCGAGACTGTGTGTGTTGCTACCGGATGGGTAGGAGATTCTGGGTCTGACTGAGGCCGCGAGACTGTGTGTGTTGCTGCCGGATAGGTAGGAGATTCTGGGTCTGACTGAGGCCGCGAGACTGTGTGTGTATTGCTCGCAGGGCTGTGAAGCCTTGGTATAAATGTATAATAGGAATTCCCTGTCCTTAGATGGTACATATATATGTGGTTATAAAGGTGCAAAGAGACCCTAGGGAGGGGGTAACGTTCTGTTTTGGGTCAGAAGGGCTCTGTAGAGCAGGTTCTACCCAATCCAAAAACACAAGCAGAACATTTGGCGTCACGAACTGTTTACGAAACCTGTGTGCGTTGTGGTTGTCTTGTGTTTGCTTTCGGCGTGTGCGTGGTTTTCTTTTTTGTATATTTGCGTGTATACTTTTTCTTTCTCTTTCTTTCTCTCTTCCTTTCTTTTCTCTGCGTTTCCTTTTCTTTCTTTTTCGCGATGTTTTCTAAGAAATCGAAATCTGCTCTTAAATTTTCCGTTGATATTCCCGGATGGGATTCAACGCCTTATGGTGCCTTGGCCCGAGAGTGGGCTGATTCTACTGGTCTGAGTGATAATTGGAATTCTTCTTTGGAGTCGGCGGAACCGGCTGACGTGATTACTTGTTTGCAGACGGCACCTGTCTTGAAGGGTGAGGAGGTTCCCGCTTTGGGGCGCAGAGGTTGGGTTATTCTGTCTGCGTATCGGATTCTGCATGAGAGGTTGCTGAAATTGCAGGTCTCTTTTAAGGATGCGGAATCACACCTTGTTGAGATTCAGAATTCTAATACTTTATTGCGGTGTCAAAATAAGTTGCTTTCCGACAAACTTGACACTTACCAAACCGTTGCCGAAAGGGCGGCTGTGCGGATTGCTCGTTATAAGTACAAGAACAGGCGTGGTCGTGTTTCGTCGCGTAAGGTACGTCTGGTCGTGGCGAAAGCTGGACTGGATTGGAATCCTGATGAATGGGATGGTAATATCTGGGACTCGACTACGTCTTGTTCCTCGGGTGAGGAATGTGCTATGCATGAGTTTTCTCGTTCCCGTCCTGAAAGTAAGTCTACTTCTCGCACCTCTGATGGTGCACCTCGTGATTGCGCTCGTTCTTCAGGCGGGATTGATACTTCTCACACTGACTGTCCCCCTACTAGTACTGCTCGGGCTCCTTGTGATGCTCGTCCCGTTGTTTCTGCGCACCCGGTTTTTCGTCGGAAGTTGCAGCAGTCTCCCAATGCTCCGCAGGGTGTTTCTTTGGACTGTTTGGAAGACTTTACCCAGCAAGAAATTAGTGATATTTTGCAGCGCTTTCGGCAGCGGACTGGTGAGGCTTTGCTCACGTGGATGGTGCGCCTTTATTAACTAGGCGCTGCTGGTATTATGTTGGATACTGGCGATTGTTTGAAGTTTTGTTCTTTGAGTTTAGATTCTACTGTGCAGGATCATTTTCGTAACTATAATGGTGGTGGTCAAATTTCTTTGCTCCAATTGGCGACTGAAGGTTGCAATTTGAAGTATCCTACTGAATCTGACTGGCCTGTCAATGACAAGCCGTGGTATACCTTGCGTGATGCTGCGCAACGTCTTAAGGAGGAAGTGATGAAAACGGCTATTTTTCTGGGCACTGCTGACAGGTTGCTTGATGGGTTGTTGACTTCTTCGGTGCGGAATCGTATCATTCGCTCTTCTCCTGTTGCCTACAAGCAGGTCATGATGACTTTGTTGATTAACCAGACTAGTAATGTACTATCTACGGTGTTGGAGTCGGTACGCCAACTCGGTGAGTTGGGTGAGTGGTTTAAACCTGAACGTCAGTCCCGGTCTGACACTCGTACTCCTGGTGAATATAAATTTACTAGACGTGATATCTTTACTGGTCTTTTGGCTGATGGTGTGCGTCGGGAGGATATTGATGGTGAGACTACTGCTCGTTTGTGGGAAATGTTTCGCAAACGGGGCTTGGACCGGAAGGAGGGTGCCCGGCGTGTTCGGACGACTGAGTGTGATCGTGGTTGTTCTGATGGTAGCGGTGATGATGATCGCCGTGGGCGCTTTGATCGTCGTGATGATCGGCGTCCTGTACGTGATCTGTCCCCTCGTCGAGAGCGGGACAGGGAGAGAGAGGGGGAAAAGGAAAGGGGGAGAAATGATCATGCTTACAGCAGACGTAGAGATGATAGGGATCAATCCCCTGAATTGAGAAGGAGGGAGGATCGATACAGTTTGGCCGATCGAAACTCGCAGTGCAATGTAGAGGACAGGAATCCATTTCGTAATAGAGATGGATATGAACAGGAGGTACTGATACCCAAGAAACGTGAGAGTCTTTATCCTGATTTGTCCTGGTACACAGAATGCAGTAAGAATGACTAGGAAATAGGTCAAGCTCCGGTACACAGATGGGCTCACAGAGATAATAGACCCTATGTAGATATTGATATTTATTGGAGACATCGTAATATCCAAAGGGCCCGAGCATTAGTTGATACAGGAGCGGAGGCCACTCTTATTCATGGAAAATCAAAGAAATTTACAGGGCAGCCTTTTACTATTACCGGATTAGGAGGAAAAGAAACCCCTGCAGTTCAAACTTTGCTTGAAATGAGAATAGGTAGAATCCCTAGAAAGGAATATTCTGTATTAGTGGTGCCACTTCTAGAATTCATAATTGGAATTGATATTTTGAAGGGAATGACATTGCATCTTGATGATGGGTGTTACCAATTTGGAACGACGCATTATATCTCGTCCAGACCTATACGGGTTGGTCGTTTAAGGATGCCCCCCATACAAGTTCCCCAGGCGACCAAAGTGGTTTGTCAGAAGCAATATCGTATTCCGGGTGGTCATGAAGAGATTAGTACCACCATTCAGGAGTTGGTTGATGCAGGCGTTATAACTCCAGTTACTTCTGCTTGGAATAATCCTGTTTGGCCGGTGCGTAAAAGTGATAATTCCTGGCGCATGACTGTTGATTATCGAGAATTGAACAAACACACGCCCTCTTTGACTGCTGCAGTACCGGATGTTATCACCCTGATTGAAAGAATCCAAACACATCCAGGTACATGGTATGCGTCCATCGATATTGCTAATGCTTTCTTTTCTATTCCAATTGCCCCTGAGTGTCAGGAACAGTTCAGTTTTACGTGGAATGGGCGTCAGATGACGTTCAGAAGTCTTCCTCAGGGCTATGTGCATAGTCCTACGATTTGTCACCGGCTGGTGGCAGAACACTTGATTGAGGTACCAGTTCATCCCAAAATCCAGATATGTCATTATATGGATGATGTTTTGATCCAAGGCGAAACACAAGAGGATGTTCAGACACAATTAGATAGAGTCATTGAGTGTCTGCGTGGGAAAGGTTGGGAGATCAACCCGGACAAATTACAAGGTCCGTCTCAAGCTGTAAAATTTTTAGGTATTAATTGGCATGAGGGACACCGCGAGGTGATCCCTCAAGTTAAACAGAAAATTCTTGATTTTTCGGTTCCGAGGAATAGGAAGGAAGCCCAGAGATTCATTGGTTTATTCGGTTTTTGGCGCCAGCATATTCCTCATTTGAGTCAAATATTGGCCCCTTTGTACCGAGTTACACGTAAAAAGAATGCATTTGAATGGGGTAAGCAACAGCAAGATGCATTTAGTCTGGCGAAAGAGGCAATTCAACATGCTATGGATCTCTGGCCTGTACGTGATGGTGATGTGGATTTGAATGTGTCTGTGCAAGGCCCTTATGCAAACTGGAGTCTGTGGCAGAAACAAGGCAGGTGTAAAGTACCATTGGGGTTTTGGACCAAAAAGCTACCTGATGCTGGTGAGCGTTATACACCCTTTGAGAAGCAGCTACTTGCTTGTTATTGGGCTTTGCTGGATACCGAGCAATTGACTTTGGGACATGACATATTCTTGCGTCCTGAAATTCCTATTATGCAGTGGGTTTTGAGTTCACCAAAAACTCATCGAATTGGGCATGCTCAGGAGGCGAGTGTGATTAAATGGAAATGGTACATACAAGACAGGGCACGTGTGGGTCCGAAAGGAGTTGCGTCTTTACATGAGCAAGTGGCGCAAGCACCATCGACTGAGACTGAGAGTGAGTGTTCCGTACCTTTAGAACAGGAGTCTCCTGTCAAGTGGGGTAGACCTTTTGATGATTTATCCGTCGAGGACAGGAACCATGTGTGGTTCACAGATGGGTCAGCAAAGTTTATTGGAACGACACGGCACTGGAAGGCGGTGTCTTATAATCCGATCACACAGAAACTGTTGAGCACAACTGGTGAAGGGAAGAGTAGTCAGTTTGCCGAGCTCTATGCCGTTTACCAAGTTTTGAAACAGGAGTTACCTGGCGTATGCCACATTTTCACCGATTCCTGGTCCACTGCCAATGGACTGGCTGTTTGGTTGCCAACCTGGCATTCCCATAATTGGAGGTTACACTCCAAAGAGTTATGGGCAAAAGAGTTATGGCAAGAGATTTGGGAAATGCTCCCACAGAGTACTGTTACCATCTTCCATGTGGATGCTCACACCCCAATAGACTCTCTTGACAATTTTTTTCATAATATTGCAGATGAGAAATCTAAAATTGCTGAGGCAGTGGTGGACAGACAAGATCCTGATATTGCGGGATTGGCGAAATGGGCACACCAGAAGGCAGGACACTTTGGAGAGAAGGCCACTAGCAGGTGGGCTGCTGATAGAGGAATTTATATTCCCCTGGATCTAATCAAAAATGTTATTCTACATTGTCCCGTCTGTCAGCATATCAGACAGCGTAAAGTACCTCAAATTGTTAGAGGTCATTTACATCGTGGGAAACTGCCCGCTCAAATTTGGCAGATTGATTACATTGGACCCCTTCCCATGAGTAGAAATTGTCAATATGTTTGTACAATTGTCGATACATATAGTGGTTTGCTGGTAGCTTTTCCATGTAAGCAAGCCACCCAGTTAAATACCATAAAGACATTAGAATTGATTATGATGTATTATGGTGTGCCATTCCAAATTCAATCTGATAACGCATCCCATTTCCGTGGAAGATTGGTACAGGAATTCTGTGTGGAAAATAATATTGAATGGATATTTCATATACCTTACTACCCGCAGGCCTCAGGCCTGGTGGAGAGATTGAATGGCCTGCTAAAGGATCAACTGCGTAAATTAACAGATGACAAGTATAAAAATTGGCGAGACTTTTTACCCCAAGCACTATTGATTCTGAATAATCGTCCTTTTTTAAATGCTGAATCTCCACTTATGCGTTTGTTTCCCCCAAAGGTTGAGACTATGCCTAATGTAATCAATGAAACTGTGATGTATTGGGAGATTACTTCCGGAGCTCTGGCTCCATGCAGAGCGACCCCAGGGTCGGCAGGCTTAGATTTGCATGCTATGGATGACACCGTTCTGGAAAGTAAAAATCGGGTCATCATTGCTACCGGTGTTGGTATTCATATACCACCGGGGAATTTTGGATTGATCGCCCCTAGATCGGGGCTGGCTGTAAAAGGCATCCAGGTACTTGGAGGGGTCATTGACAGCGACTATCAGGGAGAGATTAAGGTACTTCTGCTAAATAGCAGTGAGAATGACTTGCTGATACACCGCACCGACCGGGTGGCTCAATTACTCATTATGCCTGTTTTCAGTGGTGAAATAATGAAAGGCACTGCCCCAATTTTGCTAACTGTACGAGGCCAGAAAGGCTTTGGCTCTACGGATAACCCTGGGGCCAAGGTTTGGGTGCAATCGCCTAAGAATCCCCCTGAACAAGCAGAGGTTATTGCCACCGGTCAGGATAATACCATTTTGGTTATGAGGCCAGGGAAAGATAGCTGGGAAGCTGTCCCAGCTGATAAATGTTATTTACGAGAATGATTAATGCCTGTATTTGGTTCTTTTTCAGATCATTCTTTGGATTGTTGCTGCAGGATGTGTCGGTACTGGACACCGTTCGGACTACTTCGGAGAGAGAGAAGGGATTCCATCAACCCGGGATGAATTGGGAACCAGGGTGTTGCATTCCTTCAATGCGTGGGACTCGTCATCGAACTTTTGGACGCTCCTGGCGAAAAGAGTGACTGATGCCCCTCACTTCTGTTTGACACCGATGAGATCTGTGCACGATATCCTGGCGACCTGCCTAGTTGCTGTCCCCGCCTCGCTGGAAACTTTAATAAGCATCTTCAACATTTCAAAGGCTCGTCCGAATATTATTCTGGGTGATTTTGCTACCCATGCATATTGTCCTTTATGTACTGAACTGCCGAATGAGCAACTCCCCATCCAATCCCAAATAACTACGTATAATATTACACAAGGCGACCTATGTTTCTTCCTCACATGTAATCCTAATGCAATTTCTGAATGTCTACGTCTCAAGTTAAGAGGCGCCACCTCTTTCACATCTCACGAACGAACTTTGTGTTTCCAGAGGACACCGACGAAATGTATTTCAGTCCAGAACAATATGACTTGCAATAGTTTGGTAGTTACCCCCAGTCACTATCGTGCGATGTTGCTACCTGCCGGATGGCTTTTCTCATGTGGTAATACTTCCTGGCCCTATGTCCCCGCAAACATTTCAGGCGGCCCGTGTGCTATTACTAGGTTAAGTTTGTTGATGTTTTCTTCACATCCAAATGCCAACTCTCGTGTGCTTCGAGATACAGTACTGTTACAGGAGGATTGTGACTCATCTTTGCATTTATATTCCAAGTCTGAATACCTTAGTCTAGCTGTTTCAATTATTGGTGTCCCTGCCTTGGCGGTTTACAATGCCAAATCCATTGGGAAAATGGCCTGCTGGATGGTCAAATCTATTAATCATACTTCTACAGTCTTATCTGACTTGCTATTAGACGCCCAGGGTGAACGTAGAGCCATCTTGCAAAATAGAGCAGCCATTGATTATCTTCTGCTTAAACATGGACATGGCTGCTCAGACTTTGAAGGTCTCTGCTGTTTTAACTTATCTGATCATACACAATCCATTCGTGCGCATATAGATAAATTGCATGATTTAACTAATGAAGTTAGGAAACACATTGATCAGGGCTGGTTTGACTGGCTCTTTAATTGGTTGCCGGACATGCATATGCTACGCCACACATTAGGTGGCATTTTGATTGCTACTGCTGTTCTGATTTCTATCTGTTGTTTTATTCAGTGTATTCCTTCATTGCTTCAATTCTGCACATCTGGTACTAGACATAGATCAGTTAGTTTTGTTTCATATTATTCTTCCACTGATGTCAGTTCCATATAGTAAGATGTATAATAGACTGAAGTCAAGGGTGTAATGTAGTGCTTGATTTTCCCGGCTCTTCTGTATTGTAAAGTGACCAGTATGACTTCAGTCTCTTTCCATCCATGTCTAAGGACTAGAGTAGTGAATAGGGCCTATCTGTTAGACACTTTTGACACAATCCCGTGCTCCTACCCATAGCTTAGGGTCTATATACATAGCCTAGGGGATAGATTTGTTAGCCTTGAGGATAACTTGCCCTATAGTGAGGGTATTTCATAGAGCTGTGTTGAATTCAGGCCTGGTAGGCCTCAAACGGGAGAGACTCCATCTTTCTTTCTGCTCCGGCAGCTTGGGACCTTTCTAGAGGGAGGGGGAATGTTTTAGTTATGAGGTGTTATTCGCTCGGAGAGAACCGGTTCAGGCCGGCCCTTATCGAAGGATTGTATTTTTCTTCATGCCGAAGACACTACATCAGGCCGGCCGGCTGGGAAAGTGTCCTTGGTGCGGGGAGGTACAGGAATTTGGTGGGCGGCAGGTTTCGAGCTGGAAATTTCCATGAGGGAATGCACTTCTATATTAGTGAAAGCCTGAGTAAGATAAGAGCACTTGCTTCTAGACCATAGGCGGCATCTGGCCGTTAGCAGAAAAGCTATTACTTATTCCAGGGAAGACAGATGACGAACTTGAATCTAAAGAGGACAGAGTAGCCGACGGGGAAGAGGTTCCGGTGACTCGGAGAGGGAGAAGGGAGCAGACCCACAACTGCAGAGGGGTGACTTCCAGGCGAAGCCGAGGCATAGACGAGAAGGGAACCTAGATGACCATTGAGCACGGGCTACATACCATAAAGGTGAAGTCGACCCCTTTTTCTTTAGAGTGTACAACCTAACCTTTCACTTTCCTTGCAGGTTGTCTATATATATATATATATATAATGTGTTCTGCGAATGTGCATGTGGCATTTAAATAAAGTATTTAGCTTATTGTACGTTAGCATGTGTTGTGTACTTTTGTATAGGAGGATAGTCTATTCTTTTAGTCAGAGTTGCCCCAAAATGAACAGAGGTTAATCCTGGTCAGGTAAGTGGTAACTGGATGAGGGGGAAAACAAGCCCCTCGAACTAGAGAACAGGGTGTGCTCAACTAATAGTCTTTGTGTGATCTGATATATGGTGATACGGTAATGATAGGATGAGCTCGTGCTAAGGCTGCCGTTTAGGTAGGAGATTCTGGGTCTGATTGAGACCGCGAGACTGTGTGTGTTGCTGCCGGATGGGTAGGAGATTCTGGGTCTGACTGAGGCCGCGAGACTGTGTGTGTTGCTACCGGATGGGTAGGAGATTCTGGGTCTGACTGAGGCCGCGAGACTGTGTGTGTTGCTACCGGATGGGTAGGAGATTCTGGGTCTGACTGAGGCCGCGAGACTGTGTGTGTTGCTACCGGATGGGTAGGAGATTCTGGGTCTGACTGAGGCCGCGAGACTGTGTGTGTTGCTACCGGATGGGTAGGAGATTCTGGGTCTGACTGAGGCCGCGAGACTGTGTGTGTTGCTACCGAATGGGTAGGAGATTCTGGGTCTGATTGAGACCGCGAGACTGTGTGTGTTGCTGCCGGATGGGTAGGAGATTCTGGGTCTGACTGAGGCCGCGAGACTGTGTGTGTTGCTACCGGATGGGTAGGAGATTCTGGGTCTGACTGAGGCCGCGAGACTGTGTGTGTTGCTACCGGATGGGTAGGAGATTCTGGGTCTGACTGAGGCCGCGAGACTGTGTGTGTTGCTGCCGGATAGGTAGGAGATTCTGGGTCTGACTGAGGCCGCGAGACTGTGTGTGTATTGCTCGCAGGGCTGTGAAGCCTTGGTATAAATGTATAATAGGAATTCCCTGTCCTTAGATGGTACATATATATGTGGTTATAAAGGTGCAAAGAGACCCTAGGGAGGGGGTAACGTTCTGTTTTGGGTCAGAAGGGCTCTGTAGAGCAGGTTCTACCCAATCCAAAAACACAAGCAGAACAGAAGTTGAAAAGGCCAACTAAAACTCCTTGGTCTGTTGGCAAGGTGGGGGAGGACTGCTTTCACACTCAGACTCTTTGATAAAGGTGGGTAGCATTTTAAATGCCCCTAGAAAAAGTATGCTACCTAGTTGGGTAGGAACAGTGTTTGCATTTTTTTAACCTCCCTGTCCAACTACTTATGCCAAATAATAATCAGTTCTCAAATTGAGCTGTTTTATCTATGCTTACTCTTGGTTTTAAATTGTAGAAAGTTTTTAAGGGTGTAATAACTCATTTCTGTGGTTTCCCTCTTTGACCTATTTGATCTCTGTGATCCTATGATGGTGTTTGCGAGATGAGAGAAACAAGATGGGCGCCCTTTGAAATGTATCAGAGGCATTCCAGGAAAATCATATTGTATAATTTCTATAATGTTAGCAGATATTGAGAAAATTCTGACTGTCCCAACATTTCTTCACTTTTTCCAAACGTTCCTGATGTTCTTGTACAACGAACGGATGTAGACATAGCCCATGTCTGTGCAATGGACACTTATATTTCGGGGTACCATTTCATAATGACCACTCTATCCGTGTGAACTTTGATGCATTTACACTTACCTTTTTTTTTTACTCAAAAAAACCCCAACGGTATTCTTATGTTAAATGGAAAAAGGATTGTGTGTGTGATTCTTCTCGTACCTTTGACGAATGTGGTCATATCAAATACAGAATTTTGTAAAATATTCTTCCAAGGTTCGCAGGTAAATTGGCATAGGGGAGCAAAGTTACAAAGGGGCATATCAGCAACAACCGGCGATAATTATTGCTAAGCGCACTTAGCGCTAGGATAATTATCGCCGGCTAGCGTGGATTTTTATCGCTGAGATAGCGTGCTATTAGCAACGCTTATCTCAAAAGCGATAAAAATCCTAGCGCTAACTGCCAAACGTGTGATTATCGCTGGAAACCCAGCGATAATGCCACGAAGTTTGGTGATAGCTTGCTGATAGGGCGTCACATGCTTAGCCATGATATCCACCTTTCATAGGATATCATGGCTAAGTCAGTTTCAAAGCAGGCGTAAGGAAAGTAGCGATAATAAAGGTTATTGCTACTTTTCCTGTCGCTATGTTGCTTTGCGTGAGGCTTGATAACCGTTATCCTGGGGAGTAACTTCCACTTTGCATCTCATTAGAGATGCAAAGATGGGCATTAAGGGAAATGGAGAGAAGGCAAGGTTTCACGCGAAAGCGTGACCTTGCAGATAAGGCGATAAAATTATCGCCGCTTTTCGTCCGAAAGTGGACACAAAAGCGGCGATAATTTTTTACCGCCTGCTTGCTGATATGCCCCTAACAATGTAAGTGTGGATTTTGCTTTGGAATGCTGTCTCAACCTCAAATACAGAGGCATGGTCATTAACTGTTTCATATTTTCATATATTGATGAGTTTTGTTCTCAAAACAGTGGCTGGAAATTCAAACTGTGATAACTGCGTTGCACAGTACCTTGAGTCGCAACATCACAACCACCTTCGAGGTAGGCCTTCTTGTCCAGGTCTCTCCAGAGAGCCAGTGGGGCTAGAGCAGCCATCTTTGATAGTTCTTATTTACACCTGCGACTGCATGGGCTCGGGAGCAAGCTTGACCAACATATTCAATGTTTATATTCCAGTCAAAGGAAGGTTTCATTACTATTAAATACTGAAAAATATATATATCAAGAAAAGGTTACTGGGAAACATAACTACAGAGCTCAGATTTTAGGCCGTTTTAATGTTCATTCACATTCCAGGAGAGTTGGTGACAATATGGCAGTAGAATATATTCCCTCTAAACTAAAGGAACAGGTGGTCCAGAGCATTCTCCAAACACATTGCTAACTAACAGAGCAGGTTACAGCTTATCTCTGGAGGGTGTGACAGTGTAAGTTAAACAAAACGATTCCATTAAATTCCACTGTGCCACTTGACTAGAGAAGATCAAATATTTGAAATACATTTGTGGAAATATCACTGTCGTCCAAAACACCTGCAGTAATCCACAAAGGTGTGCGCTCGTGCTGACAAAATGCAGACACAATTGTGTTGCTGATTTCAGGTATTCAGGAATGACAGGAACGTGCTCGGTTGGGAGCGGAAGGTGTGTGGTGTTCTTCAGGCCTCTTCCAATATCCGCCCTGCAAAGGTCCCACCCGGAGGAGGCAACCCCTCCTTGGAGTGATACAGTTTCATCACACCTGGCCCTAGAGCTTTGATGCTGGTTCTTTCGGCTGTTTTGTGTACAGGGCCTGCTGGGCTGGAACAGGTTTGACAGTGCCTGCTCCTGTAGGTGTGCCCTTGTATATATACTGTCATCGCTAAAGCACAATAGAGAGAGCTTCTTCACCGACTGGAGTTAGGAGCACTGACAGCTCGCAGAGAGGAAACATGGGCTCCCAAGGTATCCAGCTGCCAGGCAACTTTGAAGTACCCGACATCCCCTGCGGGCTTGAAGTTCTAAGGAGGTTACCCTATGCGTTCATTCTACCAGAATTGGTAAGTCAGCTTTGACATATTTACCCAGGCGCTTCCTCAAGTTTGGTGGGCGGCGGAACACCAAACACTGCAAACGCAAACCGGACACTGCTACTTACTGCTGCATATTTCCCCTGGAGTGTGGTCCAAGCCAACATACGAAACAGCCTTGCTTTTTTGCGACTGCATATATCATCTGATTAATATACTGGAGGTATATTTTGTAGCGCGCTAGATGTCTATTGGAACCCTCTTCGCACCAGATAAGGACTGCAGTTAGGAACTATTCTCAACTTGCCTCTTCACCTATACTTTCTCGGTCTATTTATGTGTGATTATTTGGTATGTTTAATTCATCGATGCCACAAGCCAATAAAGGGGCATTATGTGGTTGAAGAGGGGATCAGCTTCCCTCCATCAGTTTCAGTGGTCCAGAGATGTACCTGGTTTGCTTAATAAAAGATCACTTGCAAATGTAATTGCAAAAGGCATGCAAGGAAGACATTATTGGCTCATTGGACTATCTAAAATGAAGAATGAGGTAACGAAGAGTAACAATACTTCCAGACTGGGCACCGGGGTAGTGGACACTTGGGTAGTAAATGTATCAAGGTGGTATATGACAGAAGCATCCCCCCTGCTGAATCTAAAGTTGTTAAAGACTACAGTAGTAATGAATGTGTTCAAATATCTGTAATCCACCCCACCTGCCACCTGCCCCCTGGCCATACCCATTAACTAAAGCAGTGATGTCATACAGTATAATAAATAAGCTCAAAGAGTAGCTATTGTGCTGGGCATGTTTGTATCATATGTTATATTAGGTGAAATTGAAACGGAAAATAATAAGTTCTGTGCGGTAGGGCCACACAAAACTATAAAACATTAAATCCTACAAGAAAGCGATGACTCACTAGTCAAGCATTTTACAAAACTGCACCAACCATAGCCGTAAAAAAGGAAAGTTTCTATTGCTTGAACAATCCCTCAGTTGATGCTCATTCAGTAGTATTTTTCAGTGTTAATGCTTCAACACATAATCACTCGTCGGTACATCAGACCAACTCCATTTCACAACCAACTCCCTCACACTCCCCACTTCCTATTTTCTTTTTTTGCTCACAGGTTTTTATGGGCTGGGAAAGTGCTCGCATCAATTACTGATATGCTATTACAGCTGACTCAGACTTAATTTGTGTTAGAGTTATAATGTCATTCCACTTGGTTGGACGCACTTTCACAAACATAATTAGTCGCACTACTCTCACTCTGAGATTCCAAGTATCTGAAGTGGTTTATGGTAGTGTGCAATGCTTTCTGGTGTGCTTTATGGCTGCATGCGGTGGTTTATGATAGTGTGCTATGCTTTCTGTATGTGGTTTATGGTTGCTTGCAGTGCTTTCTGAGGTGGTTTATGATAGTGTGCTATGCTTTCTGATATGGTTTATGTTTGCCTGTAGTGCTTTCTGAGGTGGTTTATGATAGTGTGCTATGCTTTCTGGTGTGCTTTATGGCTGCATGCAGTGCTTTCTGAGGTGGTTTATGATAGCGTGCTATGCTTTCTGATATGGTTTATGTTTGCCTGCAGTGCTTTCTGAGGTGGTTTATGATAGTGTGCTATGCTTTCTGATATGGTTTATGTTTGCCTGTAGTGCTTTCTGAGGTGGTTTATGATAGTGTGCTATGCTTTCTGGTGTGCTTTATGGCTGCATGCAGTGCTTTCTGAGGTGGTTTATGATAGTGTGCTATGCTTTCTGATATGGTTTATGTTTGCCTGCAGTGCTTTCTGAGGTGGTTTATGATAGTGTGCTATGCTTTCTGATATGGTTTATGTTTGCCTGCAGTGCTTTCTGAGGTGGTTTATGATAGCGTGCTATGCTTTCTGATATGGTTTATGTTTGCCTGCAGTGCTTTCTGAGGTGGTTTATGATAGTGTGCTATGCTTTTTGATATGGTTTATGTTTGCCTGCAGTGCTTTCTGAGGTGGTTTATGATAGTGTGCTATGCTTTCTGATATGGTTTATGGTTGACTGCAGTGCTTTCTGAGGTGGTTTATGATAGTGTGCTATGCTTTCTGATGTGGTTTATGGTTGCTTGCAGTGCTTTCTGAGGTGGTTTATGGTTGCGTGCAATGCTTTCTGAGCTGGTTTATGGTAGTGTGTAGCACTCTAACAAATCCTACTGATATACAGTTTTACTTCATTAGTCCCTATACCAGGACGGACATCTCATGAGTACAGGGTCTAGGATACTAGCTTCCAAATAGCAGGTTGTGTCCATCTGTTTACATTGGCTGCCTTTCGGAGGGGTGCAGAACTACTTAGCAGCTCTTCAAATTCCAATGGTCGTACCAGGGAAGGTCTTGGTGAATAAAAACACCAGTCCTCACTCTCGAGAGACTGTCAAAACACTGTAAAATGGCCAAGTATGGAACCTCTGTTGAAATTTAGAAGGGTAGCATTGAAGCTCTGCGTCTCAGGGAGAAGTTGAACAAACTAGTGACACTCCCTTGAATGGTAAAGCATTGTGCACTGCTTAGCCAATGACACAGACTTGCCTGCTGAAAAAAGTCAATGAGTACTGTAAGTATTCTACATTTTACAATAAAATTGGCCATAAAGGCAAGTTGGTTCCAAGACCAATGCTTAGTTTCCTGTTTTCTCCACTTTCCCAGATTCTGAAAAATGGATGAATTAATTTTGAAATAATGCATAAGGTTGGTTTTTATTATGATCTTGTCAAGGAGAAGATTAGCTCATACATTTATATTTACAGAAGATGAAAGTCTTCTTTACTTGAGCAAAGCTCCCAGTACAGTCTCAAGACATAAGTAAGACAAGTGCTCTGGAGACACTTGATTTGTTTGCAAAGTGCTGAGGAAGATGCCTCATGGTTTGCTATTCTACAGCAAAGATACTAATATGATTAGCAGTTGTTTCTGGAGCCCTGCAGGCCTCACTGGGTCACTCAGTCCTAGCAAAGAGTAGCTGAATAGATATTTCAGCAATATTTTAGTGTTTGTTGCCGGCAGCCACGGCCCGTGCAGGTAAGAGCGGTGGAATTTCGACAGACGACAAGGGAAAATAAATTGTTTATTTAATTTTCCCTCGTGGTTGTCTGTCAAATCCCCCCCCAACCCAGCCCCACCACCTCACCACTCTTACCTGCATGGGAGGGGGCTGGTTGCCTGAGAGACAGCAATGTATGTGTCTTGTTTTACGCTACACCAGGCATTTGTTATAATGTATTTATGATACATTCATAAACATCCGTCACCACTCAGAGGACAATACAGCAACTCCCTTTAACATTTAAGTCCCTGCTAACACTAGTACTTTATTTATCCTCCCTTAATTTACCACTGATACTTACGAATCCCTGCCTTAATTTTTCCCCTTTTAGTACACTGTTGACTCCCCCACATATTACCATGTGGTTTATTACCCTTTTTGAGTGTTATAAAAGTTCCCCATTTGCACAATTAAACAATGTCCTACTTTACATATGCAACTTTTTAAAACTTTATCTCCATTGCATTTGAACGATATTGAAAACCGTTCGGCTAGCAGGGGTGTATCAGAGCCTATGTAGCGTTAACAAGGGAGGTATCTTCCTAAATCCTAGCACAGCAGTGACTATGGATAAAAAAGAGCTTAGGAGTGCCCTCTTTTAGTTATATAGAGTGGAAAGGATTGAAAAGGAATCCCAAAAATCCCCTGTCTACAGCTACATGGACATTGAACATCCTGTGCATCCGCTGGCCAACTACCTTACCCTGTATATGAGCCATTGGGAGAGGAGCCTTTTATTTCGCCTAAGGGCAGGCACCTTCAAATTTTTTTGTTTTTCCCTTCGTCACCAATCTGGCCTTGATCACTTACCTTGCCCGTGTGATGGTCAGAGTAGCCAATCTATCTTACCTTTTTTGTTTTTCTGCAAATATTATTTAAAGTATATTAAGTGGCTTTTAACCACGTATTTTAAAAAGTTTACACCCATTAGTCTGGAAAACGCTTACCTGAGCTTACTTTCCCTGGATGACAAAGAGCTGGTTTTTCGCACAGGCACTTTTCTGAGAATTGCTGTTCGAGAATGTCAGATGATGTCCAATTTTTGAGTCTTTACATTATTTATTCATGTATTTTTACACAAATCTGAAAGATTATTGTATACTGTATGTTGCTACGGGATTTTATTATGACTCTCTTATTTGTAAATTTTTAACTTGCCGTGTTGCTGTGCTTTTATGGGTACGACGTTATCCGAATAAAGTGTCTTTGAACCTTTGAACCTTGATATTGAGAACCGCTCATAGTGTATCAGACACACTGTCTCCATAAGCACTCAATAATGAGTTTTTAGCCTCACATCCTTACCCAGGACTTTTTTCTATGTATCAAATTTTTGGTTCATATTTTTTCCGTTTTGAAAATAACTTTTTCTTAACCTTATAAAGAGCAGGCAGATATAACAAGAGCACCTAATATGACGTCGAGTAGGAAAAATATCCATCACACACTTTCATTTACTTAGGGGACAAGGAGCGGCCATTTTGTGAAGGTATGGGAATGATTGACAGCGAAGTAACCCTGTGCGACTCATATACATGCACTGTAAGATCACTAGGAAATGCTGTCTGTGCCACACAGCAGGCGAAACAGTTTTGAGGCAAAAGTGAATTGTGGATGACAGAAGCAAAGGAACAAGAAGTTCTACCACTGCCTTCAGAAGCAAGGGTAGGGCTGGGCAGGGCAGTGAGAAATAAGTCCTAGTTTCATGCAGACACTGCTTGACAGTGCACATCCTGTTCCCCACCCATTTATTATCTCGCCCAAGCCCTTTTTAAATGAAAGCCTGTCATGAAACAACAGACTTAATGAATACGGTGTTTCAAAATAACACACAGATGTTATCACACGCACAAAGTGGAAGGCATTGGACTTTTGTCTCTGTTGTGCTGACTTTGTTCCTAAGTAATACAAAAACCCTACCATCATAGGTGGTGAAATAGCACTAAGAAATGCGACATTTAAAGGCCTTTCTGAATTTCATTTCAGGGCAGAGGGTCGAGGGAGTCGCACATAGTCCTTGTAAAAGATTCAAAGAGTGCGTATGGGTGTGCCAAGGTGTGCACAGGAGAAAAAAAGTTGGCTTTTGTTTAATTCATTTAGACATTTCTTTACAACTCTGTGCACAAGAAACATAACCTTTTTAATTGAATAGGGTTTCAATTGAGTAGCTTGCTCACTATTTGTTTAGGTTTTATTTTGCATACCCGTCAGAATGAAATCTCCCGCTGAATAATGGCGAGATCCCCATCGAAGTACAGAGTGGAATGGATATCCAAGTGCTCTAATTTTACCAGTCCAAGAGACTAGTTTCAAAATCCACTGGCCCAACGTCAACCATCTGATTTTTCAGAGTATTTGCCCATTTGGAGGCATCAGAGACATATTTGCTTATCAGTTTGAATACTGCTTCATGTCCACCAAAAAATTTAAAATAGATTAAATAAATAATTTCAGTGGTACACAAAACTGGAAAATAAATGTAGAAGCAACATATTTAAGTGTTTCTTGGTTCCAGTAGGCTATCACAGACCTGCGTCTCTATCTATAAATAAGGCAAACAATGGTTGGAACAGGAATCCCCACATAAAACAAGCAAGCCAATATTTGTGGCCCCCCAAGATGGAGATATTAAGAAAGAACGAATGGTATTGCCTATTGACATGTGTTGAAGCAAGTTTCAGGATGGACTAAGAATATTTGGACAACTGTCAACATTTTTTGTAAAAAAGAGTCTGCTTCCCTAACAAGGAGAGTTTTTCTACACAAGAATCCATTGCCAAAGACGTTCTGAGGACTGCGGGCAGCCAAACAAACGAATGAACCTTCCAAGCCCATTGAGGTGTACAATTGTTACCTTCAAGATCTACTAGCCACATGTATCTGTAGTTTGCTTAGCTCCAAAAGGATGTCATCTTCAAACTGCAGAATTGCAGTACATTTAGTTAGTCATAAATCCATATGGATTTCACAGTTGAAAGCAGAGATGTTCAATCGGAGCTTCAATGTGCGTATAGCAAGGTAGGTAGAAGAGTCGTGGCGGTGCTGCTCATTTCTCAGTCTCAAGCATAGGGGACAACAATGCAACTGTCTGAAGAAATAATCTTGCTAAAATGATCTGTCCAATAAATTAATGTATTCATTTAATGTATTTCCACATATATGCCTAAAGTTGAAAAAGTAATCGAAAGTAATGAATCGAACAATCATAGATCAATCAATTAACATATGGGACCTGAAGAGGCAGAGGATAGCTGGAAAGTGAGAAGGGTAGAAAAGGTACAAATGTAGTCTGTGATATTGATCTAAATACCGGTAGCAACACTGGCAAGCGCTCGGATTGAAGTTTTGTATTTTGCTGGCAAGAGGAATAGCCAAAGCCTGGCTTGATTGGCTTCTGTTCAAGCAGGTGGTCATTGCAGTAAAGAGCTGGTGAAAGAGATGCACATGGTGCTTCATAATTAGGGCTTGTAGGTTCTTCAAGTAGTTGAGTAGTAGAGTCATGCTTCTGCATTCAGAGAAAGTGTTGTGTCTCCAATAAAACATTCCAATGAAAGGCTTCAATGACATATCGTTAAATTAGCACCTGTGGTGCACCATTGCAGTGAAATTCAAGCCTTATTCTATAGCTCTTGTTGAGCAGGGCAGGTGGAGAATGAGAAGGCCTCTATCTATGGAAAGACGAATATCATTGGCCATGGGTTTCTATGTGGCTTGTCTAAGACAATCCACGGACTTATAACATTGATGAGACAAGTAGAGTGAGGGATATCCCCTGCTTCTTTAAGTACCATCGGTCACTTCCTTGCCCCTGTTCACTAGTCATCTTCAGGAATATTGATTTCAGGTTGGCAACTCCACAAAGGAAGCATCTCACTTCTGGAGATGCCACATGTGACTGACCTCACAGATTCCTTATCAGTTGCCTAATCTCATGGGGAAGACATTCTTCAAATCCAGTGGTTGGATTAGAGTTTGCTTCACAACTCCTGTTTGGCCACAAGGATATAGGATGCTATGCCTTACTCTGCATAGACAAAACTCATATTGCACTGCACAGAGAGGGGGTGTATCTGAAAAAAACGGCATCTGTCTTTCCTCTAGACACATGTCCTTGTAAAATAATTAAGGAAATAAGAACAACCATAGCCTTGATTGTGTGACCCCCTGAACACTGCTTTCTGGACAGGAAATATTCCTGACACTTAAAATATATATATAATCGATTATCTTCTGAAAAAAGCGTTGCATTTTGCAGATCCAATTAATTTTGTATCAATGTCCTTAATTCCATCTTTCTATTCTTCTAGACTAGCAGCAACTCAGCCTCCATAATAAGCAGTGGAAGAATCCTAGATAGTAGATTCAGCCCAAGAGTGCTTTAGGCCTCACATGGGAATTGAATCAGTCATTCTATGAGCAGGAGATGACCAAAGAAAAACTTCAGATGCTGGGGGACTTGTGCTGCAATACTGTTAGACCTCAGTGCAGTGTTTTAGATTCTTGTCCGCAAACTACTTTTGAATTACTGAAAACATTTTAATACACATGAATGCTTTGGAATGGAAAGCTTCCTCTCTTGCAGGGAGATCCCAAGTAGTTCAAATCAATAATTTCAAAACAATCTTCAGCTCTGTTAAGTGTAACATCCCATAACGGTCACCACTCTCCCCTAATTTGTTTAATGTGTATGTTACCCCATTAGCCCGCATTCTACGGCAATTAAATATCCCTATTTATTTGCGTATTATACACACATTTTCTTTTGTGTGACTTCTCATTAATTCATCAAAGATATTCAAATGCTGTATAAGGACTTGCTAAGACTGAACAAGTTTAACCATGCTTCCAATCATTGATGTAATCTATATTGGTCATTGTTCAGAAAAAGAGTCGATTTCAAGGCAGCATGCATTGTTCAACAGACCTACCATGACATGGGACGCAGATTTCTCCAGCAGAAATTTTTCATACACTACCCATCATAAACAATTTCTCTCAATATCAGTGATTCTACTAACTACCCGAAGAATTATGCGGCAGCAGTGGGGTGGCAAGGCTTTCAGCGTAGCAGTGTGGAACAATACTGTCCTAGAAATTCAGAGATACCCAACCCTCTGAACTTCTGGAAAACTCAAATCCTCGCTTTTTAACAGCACATTAAGGTTTTATATTGATGCTTAAATTAATTTCTTAAAGTGGTACTACCATGTCAAGAGACTCCACAAGAGTGATGGAACACTTAACAAAACCTCTAAAAAATACATACATCTATATGCACTACTACAAAGTATGCCCAACTTGAGGAAGCAAGTTTCTGTCCCAGAGCCCAGCCTTCAGCTCAGGCTGGAAATGTTAAAGTTCAATAATATGTCCCATTGCCTAGGGAAGAATTATTTGCTATTGTTGGACTCCCACAAATGGGTACTAGCATCTAAACATTGAAGAGATGTTTGAGTGCAAACCATACCCAACTCCGAGACAGACAAACACCCATCACCACATCTATTTGAACAGTGAGGGCCTAATTCACAAAGGGCTTCTGCACTCGTGGCGGAGGCCCCACAGTCGTGGGGGAGTCACCGTACTCGGGCGGAATCTCTGCAATGAGAAGGACCTTTGTGAACCAGGCTCTGAGTCTGTCAGACTATAAGAAGTAGTGTATTTTTCATTGTATGTGACTCACTTGCCCTGGAAAGATGATGTAACCCTTTCCATGTTTGTAATGAATAGATACCACAGCAGCAGCACAAACTCCTCTATATCACCTCACCAATGATGTGTGAAATGGTAAGAGCCTTTCTCTTTCCTTCCCCATTTAAAAACCATGGCCTTTTTGCTGAGAATCCTAAAAAGGAGGTCATTTGTGAAATTGCTGAGTGTTGCCTGCTATGGATTGGATTAATGCAAGCAAATAATTTCAGTTAACAGACCCCTGACTGCCTCAGATTCCTACCAACTTGACTGGACAGAATTGCCTGTATAGAGATGAAGGGCATATTCTTCAAAATTATTTCCATGCATAAGTCAAACCCAGCTATGAAAAAAGTTGAACACTTTGCACACAAAATTCGTTCTTGAATCACAAAGGTTTGGCGGTCGGAAGGCATCGAGGTCAATAATTTCAGTCTACACATATATCAATTCCAAAATATCCACTACCACCATATCATCAATGTGAGGGCATGTAGGGAACTAGTACTCCTTTACGTACTCTTAAATGCCTTCATCAACTAGTCCTGAAAACTTTACCCCCCTACGAGTAAAAGTGCAAAGAAGGCACTCCTAAATTGTTCTATTTTATTCCCATTTCTAATGTTCTGGGACCAATTCATAAAGCATGTGAGAGCGCGTAGAAAGATTACTATGGGAGAGCTCTAAAAGGCTTTTGTGAATAGGCCCCTTGCGATTCTAACTCCACAGCTACTTACCTTCACAGTATAGTGGAAGTCAACATTTTGAGGGTGGAGATAAATACAGGTCGATATTAAAAACGCAGTATTGTGGTACAACACCTCATAAAGGCATGGGGTGTGTATTCTAGCAGGTCATTATCTAGTGCAGCTGCTCTGCCCAGCATTTATGTCCTTTTTCTTTACAGTTGATGGGTGTTACAGGGGCAAGATCCAAGAAGTGACAAATGCAAGACGGTGAACTCCCAGAGTCATAGTTTAATGGATACTGAGAAACATTTACAATGACTTACTCTTATCTGCCCTTCCACACTTGATCCAGCTGGACAGGGTACAGGAAGTGCAGCAAAATGCATCTAAATCCTTCATTGTCACAGGAGGTGAGATGAAAGGGAAGACTTCACATGGAAAAATGCTTTCTAAGAGAAGGAAAAATGAAATAAAAAAAGGCGTGGGTGAAATATTACTAATCTCCTGAAGAATTCAGATGTTCTTTGGTCAGTCAAACGCGTGCAGGGCTGAAGTCTATACTGTACATTTACAACTTTAAATTTCATAAGTTGCGAGTAAAACACAACAAAGCATGGGATTTCAGTGAATCATGTATGTGCGAAAAGCCAATTGCCTACTTCTCTCTATTTACGATCTGTTAGTGATTCAGACCCGAAATGTTTACTGATCCAGTGCCGCCTTAGTAACATACTGAGAAACCCAAAGAATGTTTTCTTGTGAATCCTAAAAAGCTCATTTCCATACCCTTTTACCTAAAACCTGTTATTTTGTAGCAATACTGCTCAGCCATGTTTTCTAAATTATTGGTGGGACTCAGCCCACGCCATATTAGCAGCTCCATTAGGGCCTCATGCAGCGCTCTGAAGTATCCTCTTAGTGTGAGCACTATGCCAGAACATCAAATAAATTAAATACTTTCACACATTTAAATGTGAAGAGTATTTTAAATATTTATTTCATCTATTGTAATCCCATATTTATATTTCCCATATGCTAATTAGTGTATGACTGACCCAATTTCTGAAAGCTACAGCATTTTAAAACAAAGCAGTGTTAAACATGGATGGGAAATTGAAAAAAAGTTGGCAAAGTCAAAAGCAAACACATCCACACAGGATGCATAAAGTAAGTGCACAGACAATTTGTCCTGTATCTGCTTGCAACCTGCCTCTTTCCATGCCTCCTGTATCTCTGCTCTCATTTTTGTTTTCCAAGCTCACTTTCCTGCATAGCAGCACGACCACAAGCTTAAGCAATGAAAAAGAGACAGCAGCACTTTCTGCTAACTTCTGAGTTTAAACATCGGGCCACAAACACAGTAGGCACAGAAATAGACAGGTTACTCAGAGTCACCGCTCAAATAGGCAGTGCCCATTTGTGCATGCCTGTGCTTGCGTGCGTTAACACATTTTAACCGGCCAGACCTGTTGCCCTTGCCAATACTTGTTAAGTTTGTTTTTAATGATCTTGCATCACCATTTGTTGTGTTTCGACACATGATGGACAGCTTATTCTAAAAGATTTATGGGGTGACCTACTGCGAGAAAAACTTTTATCATGCGTGCACCGACAGAAGAGGAGCATGACAAAACATTAAGTACTAAAAAATAAATGTAATTAGATAAAACCAGCAAAATATCAGAACCATGTGATCGAGCATGTATCTGGCCAAAACCCACCTAAAGAGGCAATGCGACCCAAAGAAATGTCGATAATTGCAATAACTAAGGTCAAAAATAAAGACCAGTTACAACTATTTTTTTGATTTATAGGTTACTACAATGTTGGTATTGTATTTTTCCAACAAGGTACTGGATTTAAAGGTAATATTAAAGACAGGATTAGTATTCCATTGGGTTGATGGTTATCATAAAATATTAGAGGCATTGAATTGGGGGTGAGTGTGAGCCGTACCCTAACTGCATTATTTTTATAATATTGGCTTAATATAACTCACACTTAATTCTAGTTCTTTGGAATAAGTTACTAATCTTGCCCAGAAGCATGTGATAAGGAGCAATGACGTTTGCCTTAGATAACTAATAAATGGCCAAAGATGTTACTCTCTGCTAGAGAAGGCAAATGTCAAGTCAATACTTCTTTGACAATCAAGTTAGCTCATAAGCCGTTATTTCATCATCTCACCATTTAGGGATCAGGCCAGTGTAACACTCCAAACAGGAATTGTATTGATGTAGGAATTTAATTATGAAGCAGATTACATTGACTACAGAAAAGGAATCCATTGGCACATTCTTGGGAAGCTCAAACTTGAATTTTTGGACATTGCAAATGGGCAAGAGAAATTTAAGTAAAGTCTACTAAGTGCTGTGGTGTCCACAGTAGATAACCTGGTATTCAGTGGAGAGGTCTTGCAGAGTGTGGTGGCCAAGAATCTACACTGGCAGGAGTAATGGGGTTAGGGATGTGAAGTAGATATAACCTCTCAGGCATGTGTCCACAATGAACTGGACTTGTGGTGAATATAGACTTCCCTTATCAATGAGACTGACTGGGATACTGTTTACCCTGATTGTGGGGGATCCCCTTTATACTTTCGACCTCTGTGAATGGAGACATTTACTCTCACCTGATCCGTGAGGAGACTGGATCAGTCCATTGTAGACGCATGCTTGAGAGGTTATTTCCTCTAAAGGATTACATACAAGTGAAAAGGAATAATCTGCATATTATATTTAAGCCCTGATGAAGTTCCCCCTAAGCAACAAAACGCGTTGGCTGATGTCCAATTTTTAGAAATTTTCTACAATAATATAAACTGCTGGACTGATTTTATGACTCTGACTTCATTCCTGGTGCACCTTCTTTCCGTCAACAATAGTCTTAACCGTGTTGGAGGAAATTTAATTTGGGTCGTTTGAGATTGATGAAAGCAGCAAAGAGGAATTCCCCGAGTAATGTTTTGAACTATGCCCATGCTATTTTTAAAAAACAAAAATATATTGTTTTGTTAGTCAGCAGGTAGTGCCCAAATTATGATTCAAGAATTGGGAAAATAGAAATCTTATACACCAGCGGTCTTAAGCTATGTCCTGTGGACCCCTGAAGTCCTTGACATCTACTCAGGGGATTCAAAAATGATTAGAAAATTAAAAATATTAACAGTCAATGAATTATACATGCATAAAAAAGCAACATTGAAAACTGAACATTTTAAAATACTCTGTAACTTTGAAGGACATTGAAATTCTGGGCTAATAATAAAGTTGGTATCCTTATCTTGAATCGTGGTAGCAGCACAATATTACACAGAACCAGCCGGATATTTACGCAAAGACATTTTTGTCCTTTAATTTCTTGGGGCCCTCATTTCCTCATATCTCACTCAGTCTGCTGCCTTCCGACCATCTTGGGATTCCCTCTCTTCCCTCAGACACGAGGGCTTCTCTCTAAAATGGCTGCCCCATCACTACTGATATTGAAACAAACAGAGGACTGCTAACTAGCTGCTCCCCATTAGGTAATTACTGCTGTCTGACTCACTCATTGAAAGGAAAATAGGATTTGCATTGAAACATGACATCTGAGTGCTCAACTGAATCTCCTTAGACCGGATAATTTGACTTCTGACTCTAACTTCTGACTGTTACCCCTGAAATTTCAGGAACGGCAATCCTGGAATAGTGTTATTCTGACTGGATTCAATTTTTGTTCCCATCTACTCTCCCTTTTTCAGCCCAATTTCCCAAGGTATGACCTCCAGCCTCCTCTCTACCCGAACTTCAGGTCTGATACTTCCCTCGTCCTTGTACTATCTTTGGCTATATCTACTGGTATTGATTTACTTCTGGAACCTCCCTTCTCCCTCGATTAACCCCTTTCTTCCAATCGGGTATTAGTCGCTCCACTAAACATGGTTCCCAACTACCCCAGAGCACTTGACATTAAACGACAGCCAGCATGATTAAATGCATTTAAAATTAAGTACTGCTCTAATCTAAATTACTCAAATCTCATTGAGAAATGCTAATCTCTGCCACATACTTCTGTTTAAATAAAGGAGCTATAATTATTGACCTTATCTTCTACACAAAAAGACGAGTGCAATGGAGGAAAGTTCTATACGCCATGCTCCTGGTCACTACCTCCAAAAAAACTCCTCTTGATCTAAGACACTCAAGTGCACCCTCACCCTTCTGTAGAGCAAATGCGGCCATATGCCAATTTAAAAAGGAAATTATCCTCATGCAATCTTCAAATAACACCTTAGAAATAATGGATGAAAACTTCCATCAGGAACGCTATGTCCAGTATAAGAGTCTCCCCCTCGGAGATGGTCCTACCCCAGCAGGCATTTCTATGGAACCCCTATTGGTGCCCAAACTGACCCTTGACACACCTACCCCCTACTAGCCTCCTGCCCCTGCTCCCCCACCTCGAGCCCCACCTACAAAACCATTTCTATGACACCCTCTGCTGGGTCCATGGCTCCCCCATGAATCGCTGTACCAGACCTCGTACCAGACCTCGTTCACACCACCTCTCTAGAAGAGGGAGCACAGAGCTACACAGTCCTGAAACTAACACCTTCCCCACACCTATGTCACTGCCATCCGAATACACTCTTATGGGTCCTGCTTGCGCTCCCCTCAACAACCCCCATGGCCCAATCATTGACATTCTTGAAGTCCAAATACCATACCCTGACTCCCAACCTGTCTCATATGACCCTCAGGAACTTTTGATCTCCTCACATTTCCCTCCCACCGAACTCCATCCACACCCAGACCTACCCCCCACTGGTCCTCCTAGACCAGCAAAATTCCTACACCACAAGCGAGGCACCCTGTCATTACCTATCCCCCTGCCCCACACAATGACCATGCATTTCCCCGCATCTATCAAATCTAGACTAGATGGATCTCTCTTAACCTTCTACAACTACAAGGCAGAATTACAAAGCCTCATAAGCAGAACTTGTGATCAATCGGTGTCCCAAAAGGTCTCTAATGAACTGTATTCGTAACCACGCCCAATCCACTAACCTATGCTCCTGGTTGCCTTCCCACCTCTCTTCCTCGCCTCTCCCAGGATGGATAATCATATCCTCCCCTAATTCCCCTCCCGGGCCATTAGTCTAAATGATTGACCGGCTTCGGCTTCAGTGACATTCAAGCCTTCCTCCTAACTTATAATTATACCAACAACGTTGACTCTGGCCCTCCGAGCCAAATCCATAATATTGTTGCTATCCGTACAAAACAAACAACCCACACTTAATATACACACTTTTTTTTTACATAATTAATAACAAATTAAACAATCAATACTACTAAATAGGTATGATTGAATTAATTATATTTAATTAACTTCCTAACCTTTACCCCTATAAATACAATTCCGATATGTAACCTAAACAATATTTTAATTACATATTTACATAATTATCATTTAAACAATGATGTCAAATGAACAATAATTATTAATTATTATAATTCCCTGCACATCCTTTACCTATACAGGAACCACACACCCCAAAAACATATATATTACACAATATACATAATTTATTATCAATTAATCAATGATTTATAATAATAAATATTTTTTTTATAATTATTTTTAATTTACTTCCCACCCTGTACCCATACAAAACCCATAACCCACATGTTAAATTTAACTTAAAAGAAAATTCTATATACAAGTAACATCAATAATTATCAATTAATTAATTAGAAATAGTTAAACATTATTTATTAATAAATGATTAATAATTAACTTCCCACCCTATACCCCTACAAAACACAGAACCCACATCTCAAACTTAAAATAAATATATACTATTTACATAAATAGTTATCACATAAATAATTAAAATGTAATTATAAATTAATTATAATTAATTTAGTTTCCACCATATACCCCTAGAAAACCCACTACCCGCACCTAAAACTTCAATAAAAAAATATTATTTCTACAATTAACATAAATAATTATCAATTGAATAATTTATATTAATCAAAACATATCAATAACGTAATTATAATTCATTTACTTCCCACTCTATACCCCTACAAAACCCACAACCCACACCAAAAACTTAACAAAAAAAATTATTATACAATTAGCATAAACAATTATCAATTAAATAATTAATATTAATATAAAAATGTATTAATTATTTTTAATTAATTTGCCTCCCACCCTATTCCCCTATAAACCTCACAACCCGCTACATTACTAAAAAGAACAACAAACTTTTACACTAAATTTAAAAAATACTCTTAATTTACAACCTATATTAAAAACACGAACAATATTTAAACAAACACATATAATTACCGTATATATTAAAATACACACACAAAAATTAAAAATCGATATTAACATTTTAACATCAATATCACTTACCTTTAAATCGATATTCTTGTCCACGATATTCTTGCTCGCGATATTTCTGAGTCACGATATTTACAACTCCATATTTGTGTCCGTTGATATTACTGACTTTAGATTTTGCCTGAACCCCACTTTCCTAAACATATTCCTTATTCCAAGTTCTATTACCTGTAAGACTGAGGGTAGAATTACTACGGATGGCAGTATGAATGGCTGAGGTGCTGGGAGTTTCTTTGGTTGATATGTGCAGGGTTTCCTCCAACACTTTTGCTTAGCAATATTGCCTTCAGATGATCTAGGCTGAGGCCTCTAGCTTTGGGGGTTCAGAATTTTTGAGGCAGGAACAAAGTGAATTCTGTTTTTCAGTCGTGTAAATTCAGTTTTTGCATCACCGTCTGGTCTTGATCTCAGTTTTTTACAGCCTTGCTCTTATTTGGAATACGTCACTTGTGAACACTGGAATGATGTGGTATTATCTGCATTACCCACCCAAAAACACATCCTTGGTTGTCACAACCCTCACACCCTACACATCTCCATGTGAGGGTACATTCCACTGGCCATCCATGGGCTGTAATCAACTGGCTCTCTTTGAGACTTCAGTAGTCTTATGAGGAATGTGGGTATGTGGTTACTTTTTATGGCATGCTGGATGAATGAGACAACATTTCAGTTCTGGAAGAATGTGGCAACAGGGATTTTGATTCAGAGGAGGGAGAGGGGTAGTGCAGCGGCCAGAGCAGCTGACTCTGGAGCGTGGGACTAACAGTTCAATCCCCAGCACTGGTAGCAGCTCTGCTCAGCATCATGTGACTCTGCTCACTTAATCTACCCGACGACCCCCAGCGCCTGGATACTCTCAGGGGTGATACATGTGGAATTATTACTAAATGTGGGATTCATCCTACCTGCAAATGTAGTGCTTGGGAAGGGCAGACCTAGCATTAATTTATATGATTCACGGATGCAACAAGCACTGAACACTCACAGGGCCACCTACAAATTGAAAAAAACAATATTTCACCTCATGATTACAAAAGTGAACTTTTTAATGTAAGAGAAGCTCATAACGTAAAATAGTTCATGTTACTTCCCATTTATTTCCATAGCAAAAATTACTAATACTTGGTTGAATCAAGAGTACTTGAGGAAATCTAGAGCAAATCTACTTCTGTTCTGCGAATCTTCATGCCTGCTCGACATTTACTCCTTCACCGGTGTTGGCCATTACCTGTATTGGCACTCCTTGATACTCGCCTGAGTCAGGCTAATTTTTCATAACTATTTGTAGCATGCATTGGGCATACACGGCATTCAATGAGGTGTATTCATTTCAGTTATTTTTGGTTTATTAAACAGGTATACTTTATGCATGCCTGCATTTGTATCATAAATCTATTTATAGCACCAAGCTCTTTTTCAGCTCCATACAGTGTTGTCGATCACTTTATCATGGATTACATTAAATCTTCTTTTTAAGATTTTTTTCCTGTTTTTCTTTTCCTTCACTTTTGAAACTCGAAGGCCCAGACTTGTGCCCATTGGTTTAATAGGCATTGGTTGCCTTGAGCCACATGGGTTTAGTGATGTGGGCGTGCTGGTTTGAGGAATGCCTGACCTTTCATTCCCGGGTCCGCATGACATGGGGAATATATATGTCAACATAAGGAGTTAAGGGGCATATTATCAAGAAACAGAGTTAAAATTATCGCTGCTATAGCGGCAGAAAACTGCCGCTAAAGCGACGATAATGGGCTTGATAATATGCTCTATGGAATTCCAATTGAAGCCCATGTTAGAAGGACATCTAACATGGGCTTCAATTGGAATTCCATAGAGCATATTATCAAGCCCATTATCACCGTTTTAGCGGCAGTTTACTGCCGCTAAAGCGGCGAGAATGTTATCGCTTGTCTTGATAATATGCCCCTAAGTTTCCATATCTCACCCCATTGCTCTAGTAAGCGATGAATCCCAAGACCCGGGTTGGCTTAGTTAGGGGTGTGCTAATTTTAGCTGGACCCACGGTCCCTATAAGAAAGTCATCCTTGGGAGTGCTTGGAGGCCATGTAAGGTGCTTAAAGTGCTTCTAGACGTCAAAGCAAAGTGTTACATTCCTATGCCTAAATAAGGGGTCAAAATGTACTTCTGTACTCACCTGCTCATGCATTTTCATCACTGGTGGGATCTGAAAAGCAGATGGGGGACATTTCTGTGCCTTGGCATTGCGCCTTCTCCTGCGCTTGGGCAAGTGGACTGCTTTAAGGCAAAATGGTGTGTGGAAGGCACACATTCGACTGCATCCTTTTTCCAATGAAGATGTGCTCTCTACACTCTCTTTCATGACACTGAGTGCAGATTTTGCACCGGTGACAGATGTGCACGCTTATCTGTGCTGTTTACTCTACTCATGAATGTAACTTCGCTACAAGAAAGAGTTAACAAAAAGCACTGTAGGAAACGTGGAGGGAGCTGGTCCTGCTTAGTTTTTGCATTGACACAGAAAAGACACAGAAAAGAAGAATGAGACGGTGATTTGAACGATAAAGAGGTCACATTTGTGAACATGTCAATGCCTATGTCTTTAACTCTTTAATCTTTCTAAGTGACCATCAGCTGGGTCTCCACAAGGAGCCCTTAAAAAACAGTCTTCGTTTTAAATACGCACATTTTATTCAAGGCATGCAGATGTGGCATAAGCAGATTAAATCTATACTTACCAGTACTTAATACACAATATTTTGGTTGTGATCATTTTTGCTGTGATATTTTTGTAGTAACAATATTCTGGTTCATATATATATGGGTTAAAGTACTGCCTGGCGTACATTTTAAGGACATTTCAAGTCACAGAGGAGTTCCATGGCCATATAGAGGAACGAAGCCGAAGGCTGCGTTCCTTTTTAAGGTTTTGGAACTCCGAGGTGACTTGCAATATCCTTATCATGCACAAAAGAGGGTAGTTTAATCTGTATAATACATGGTCACGCCATCACCTTTGCCACAAACCACTTAATTCCTTGGTGAGTAGATCTTTCATTTGAGAAAGAGAGCATGTTTGCAATCATGAAGAATAAAAATAGAATCCCGAGTGCAAGATTAAACACACCAAATAAATGTCTTAGTTGGTGAAAAAAGATATTAGAAGCAGTTGAATAGCAGTCAGTTTAAAAAACTATTGCAGCATAAACATGCAGAAAAATTGTAGCTTTTCTTTAGTTTCTAAAGGAGTGCAAAACATAAACATGATGCCATAAAAAGATCTACTTACTGCTTGACACTGTACAGTTAAAAAAATTCAGAGCATAAGAAAGACAAGCAACATTTTGTTTTTGCTTGCTTTAATTGGGCTCTGTGACCTGACTTGCCTCTCCCCTAGGTTGCAGTCATTGTGAAATCAGAACGCGACTGTAATAAGCCATTACATTTGAGTTCTGATGTCATTTCTTTATAATCAGTGACTGGATGCATCACAAGTTGCAGATTATAAAGAAATTAGAGATGCATTTTTATACAGGGATTGCAGAATGCCATGTATTATATGGACATACAAGCGTAAAAGAAAGAAGAGCAAATTTCAGCGTTCCAGGAGCTCTGATTTCTTTTTTTTTTTAAAGACATTTGTTTTCATTGCCCGGAAAGGTGAACATTTTCAAGCTGTAAAAGGCTTTGCCCGGGTGAGGAATGTCATATACCTTCAGGTGTATGCCACTGATTTGCACCTCACTCTCCATTATTTATCCAGAAAAAGATATCTTTGGGTAAAAGCACTGTTCTATGTTCAGATTAACCAGAGCTATCTCCGGTCAAGGCATTTCCTGGGGGCACAAGAGTGCTCTTACAAACAACAATTTTGAGGAGCATGTGTGGTAAAATGTCTCTTTGTGGGGGTAACAAAGACCCTTGAAGCTTATCTGAGTTGATTCAATGTATTATTGGACCAAGAAGTCATGCCTTATGTCTATGCCTAATTTTACATTGAGTATTCATAAAAAATGCAATAATAGGTACTGCGAAGGTGTCATATGTTATTTTTTTTACTTTGTCACAGCTTATGTTGGAGGTTCTTAGGGTTACATTCATCGCCAATAACCAACCTAAGCCCTTTCTATTTAGGGCAAACCATTGGTCTCCTTTTTAATATTTTAATTTATACTCAAATACTCAATCACTACAGTAAGTGTTTTTTAAAAGTATGAGTGCCAGAACCCAAGGTTTATCTTAGATGCCCACCACCAAGAATGCTGATTACCATGGCTGCCTTAGCGTGATTTCACCTAACACCTCGTTCTTCCATCGCCCTACCATTTTTTTCATCCATGCACGTTTTTTCCCATTCCAGTTTTCCGTCACTGTTTCCCATCTTTTGCTTCCTCTTTCTTCCTCTCTTTTCTGTCTTTCTGTCTCTTGGTGTGGGTCAAAGTCTAATATAGAAAAATAATTCCTGATTCTCAAAAATGATGCAAGAGCCTAACAGGGCCGACTATAGCGCTGGTGGTGCCCGGTGGGACAATCTTATTCGGTGTCTCCCACTGACCTTCTTCTTCATGAATTCCCTCGCTACCACCCTCCAACAGTGCCCTTCATCTCTCCAGAGCTCCTCTCTCACATACATTTCATTTGTTTTACAGGGCTACTCATACAAGTGAAGGGTGTCAAAGTAATTTACTTCACATACACATTATGCAATGAATCATAGGTGTGTAAATCCGCTTATAGGAAATGTTATACAAGACAATGAAGATTACAAGGTGTAGGATTCAAATAAAACCCATTCCAAGCAGTATGCATGCAGCTCTTTGATTACAGTTCATATGTACTGTGCTATATTAGAATTGTAACTTATGAACTGCAGGTTACAAAAAGATCTCTGTGACAAAAGAAGTAATCAACTGAGCTATCCATATAAATACAGCTCTGTGATCTTCACTGTACATGTTATTTTCAGCAGGCAAACCTCTCTGCAACTTTATGATGGGTCCAAACTTCCACTAGACAAAACTCGGACCTCTCCCCAGCAGGAACATGAATCACTAGCGTTATCCTGACATTTTTATTGTTGCCTGAAAACTGCCAGACACAGAAAAAGGAACTCTGCAGCAGGTGCTTTTAAGTGCATAAGTTATTTCCTAACAGCGCCCCTAGAACTCAGCCCACCCTCCCTCCCCCTCTCCTGGGAACTCAGCACCGCCCTATTGCCAGCCATGCTAGCTGCAAACACCGGCTCTAATTAAGCACTAACTGCAGTTAGGTAAGTAAAATGTCACCCTTCTGAGACATTTGCGCGCGAAAGGATGAAATAAAACAAGAGGAAGTGTTGCCAGTAAAAAATCCAGGGGCACCCATAACATTTTTTAAGTTCCCCTTAGCGCCGCATAATGGAGCCTCCCACTCTGCAGCACACATGGAAGACAGCAGCTTCTTTTCAGCTTTGCTTTTGTTGCTCCGCCACAAGATTGAACTTCACAAACTCCACCCTTCGGTGCCTTTCAGATGAAATAGACGGTTCTTTTGTACCTCGCCCAACAATGAGCCGAGCCCTTCATTCCAGCGACGAACATACTTAACGGAATGTTCCTTTGACGAGCAACGCATAACGCTTCACAAAACGTGGGATGTCACTGTCATTTATAAATGTCGCACGTTACCACACGTACGCACTCAGGTACAGTTCGTCAGAGGACGCACCCATGGGAAGCAGAGTGACGTGTCAGCCCGATAGTCATAAAGACTTAAATACATAATTTGTCATTTTTCTTAAACTTTAAAGAAATCAGTTTCGCCTTCTGACAGCCACTTCTGGCACTGACTACTGTAGGTTTGGCAATCAGTCAATGGGGGCACTGGAGTACATTTGTACGGGTGCAGTGTTTGTCTGTTGCAGCAGAGCCAGTTACGTGACTAACTCATGACTCATCTCCATGCTCTGTGAAGAACCCCAGAGTGGCTCGCTGTTGCCACACCTGATGAGGATAATAAGAGGCTTAGCACTGAGAGATTGTGATTGCAAAAAAGAACGGAGCAAACAGCTTTTTCTGCCACACCTTCGTTAGTTGCATTTTTGACATAGTACATGGCACTCTGTCTGGAACTTAACCGGTTTCCATAGTTTCTAATGCCTATCATATAGTAAGCGCACAATGAAACACTCAGTCTCCCTGACTTCATACACTCTTCAGGGCCCACTGAGCCCAAGAATATCCAGAATCAGTTATGTTGTCAAAGGCGTAGACTTTTATTCATCAATCATATAAATCTACACAACTACTAAGGGGCAAAACGAGTAAACATTATTGGATAAATATCAAATTTGCAGCAACAGACTTTGCAACCTTCATATGTCAAAGGCAGTAAGGAAATTAGGCAGAACATTGTAATCGATTTCAGTTAAGCCATACACGTACTTAAATTTGTTGGCCGACTCGGCCTATCCATTCAGCTGCGCACCTTGTACTGGCAGGCCCCAACGCACTACAGCAAACATTGCATTACTTGAAATACAGGGCACCGCATAGCGCACCGGCCCACCGAGGTACCTGACCACAGGCATCCTCCAAATAGTCCACACAGTCCATATGTTCCGGGATAAGGCAGTAGAGGCAGGACCACCGGCAGGTCAGTCCCATCCCTGCGCCTACCCTCGGCAGTAGAATCCAGGACCACCAGCAGGTCAGTCCACTCTCCGCCTATCTAATGTACAGTTCTATCATACCCCCTCTTGGGCTCCATCCTGTCCTGAACCTCCATTGCTGCGCATGCCCCTTTTTGTGTTAACTGTCAGTGCTCCGCCGTGCTACCCCGTGCTCCTCTGCCGGGGGGGACGCTCTTGCGGCTTCCCCGGGGTCCCAGGAGACAAAGAGGGAGAGACCCCAGGGGCGCCGCCTTATATAACCGACTAACATTCAGTTTCGGTTTCCCAACGTGCCCCCTACGTCATCGGGAAGAAGGACCATCCCAACTAGCACCTCCACCAGGTTTCGGTTTCATGGCATGACTAATCGCGCCCCTCCTCTAAATGAGGGGGGCGCCAGGTCAGCTGTACCATGAAAACAATGGTCAGGAAAACACGCCCTTTTTTTGTGAATATTGCGAGAAAAAAAACAGTACACGGAAATCATGACGATTCATCTTAAACATTCGAAGACGCCTTCGTTTCCATCTTGAAATGTTTTTTGTCAAACATGCAGTTAGGGCCTTCTTTCTACAAGTCCACCACCGAGCAGGCCTTGGGGTGCAACTGCCAATAAAGGCAAAACGAGCACCATGACGTGGTGCGGATTGTGAAGGCTGGTGTGGACCGAGACTGAAGCAAAATGAATCTGCGTGTCGCTGAGCTTTGAATAGGTTTTAAGTGTTACATCCAAAATCTGGAGTATGCGGGAGATTTGGGCCAGAGAAAAAAATCCTACCTCAGTCGAGACAAAAGTTTTTACTTGCAGTGGAAATATTATTTCACACTGCTGATGGCGCCATTTCCACCTGTCTTGTCTAGCCCCTAGAGCCACAGCAGAAACATTAAAATGCTGCAGTAACTGCGTGAGTCACAACTGATGAACCTCAGCTCCTCTGAAAGAGGTGGGAATCAGGCATAGCACTTCAGGAGCATCTGTCAACAGTGTATGTGTCTGTATATATATATATATATATATATATATATATATATTCACTGAAAAAACAACAGGTTTCAGGCACGTTATAGTTATGAATTAGCATTTAAAAAACCTTAGAAATTCACTGAAAAAAACATAGGTTTCAGGGGCGTTATGGGTAGCTGGACTTTTCACTCGTACAAAACCACTGAAATTCCCCCGTTATAGTTAGTTCAGCTAACTATAAATCGCGCGCCCACAATGCACTGCTGATGGCGTCACATATTACATCACTCATGACATGGTCAGTGACATCACTCATGACATCACTCATGACATCTCAAATGACATCACTGATGACATTACTGATGACATCATCCAGTGAATGTGTGTTTTCTGAAAATTACATATGTTTTATATATGTATATCTCAAGGTCGATGAAAGAATAAATGGGTATATAAGTGTCTAAATGGATGATTTGTTTTTGAAAAATTGATTGTATAACTGACTGATTAAGTGTATCTTAGTGAATACATTACTTAGTGAGTAATGTTTAAATATGTAAATATCTGTATCAGTCTCTCACTTTGTGTATAAGTGGCTGCATGGGTTGGTGAGTAGCTACATGAGTGTCTATATAGGTTATTAGTTGGTTTTTTGAGTATCAGTATGAGTGTCTGAGTGTCTGTATGGTTCGGTGGGGGTATTACGTAGTGCATAGGTGCATGAATGAGTGACTCACTGTTTGTGTTGAAGACAGCATGTGTGCAGGACTGTATGGGCGGATGAGTGTGTGCATGGGTGTGTTAGTGAGTGAATGACTGTCTCAATAGTGTCTTTATGAGTAACTACATATGTTTTAAACTAGTATATGTGACTATTGGTGTATATAAGTGAGTATATGTGAGAGTGAGAGGTTGAAAGAGTTCCTGTATGAATAAGTATGTGTTTCTATAAGTGATTGTTTAAAAGACTAAGTATGTGTAAGTTTCTGTAGAAATAAGTGTGGTGGTGTGTGTATAACTGTATATGCAAGTAAATGGATGTTTGATTCTTTATTAGCATGAGTGACTATGTGTGTGAGTAACTCTATGGATGAGTGGCGTTCTGTAACAGGATGTATAGGTGTATGATTACATATGATGAGTGAGTACATGTAGGAGTGACTGTATAGGACTGTTGGTGAATGAGTGGATGTGTATGTGGATCTTAGAATTACTGAATAGGTTGTTGTAACTGATATTGGTATGTCCATTGTTTTGAAAATTTTAGTTTCTATTTTTGAATGTGTGTATCAAAGGTTATATTAGGGGGAGAGGAGGTCTGCCACTCTATCAGCAAGGATGATGTCATCAGTGATGTCATTTGAGATGTCATCAGTGATGTCATGAGTGATGTCACTGACCATGTCATGAGTGATGTAATATGTGACGTCATCTGTAAATAAAGGGACCCCCTCAAAAGTGCGTAAGGTCTAGGAGTAAGAGGGGAAAGTAAACAATATAACACAGCAATAACTCCTCTCTGACCTATATTACTTTTTCCTCAGATTGAATCTATGCATGGGTAATCTAATACTAATGTTGCCTAGTCATTTTACATTAGAATCGATTAATACATAAGCTTTTTGTTTTTTATAAAAATGTTCATTTTATTTTGAATATTCATTCTCAAGATTTAAAATTTCCTTACAATTGTTCATCAGATAAATTCATTTACTGATGTCAAACATTTCATTTCCTAAATTAATAGACGTATAATTTTTTAGATAGAAACAAGAATTTTTATAACTATAATGTAAGAAACAAAACCGTCCTACTCAGCCAAGACTCCACCAGCACTCAAAAACACACTCGTAACTCAATTATACTTTCATTCATACATAACACTTATACAATGTAGGTGTCAGGAGTATCAGGATGGTAAAGAACTCTTCGATAGTTGATGTTGATGACACAATTCTTAATGAGTTTGGGCGCACGTGGTCTACGCGCGTTTCGGTGGGATAGTATGGATTAAAACCACCTTCATCAGGACCTCGCCCACTTAGGATATGGTGACAACAGACTTGTGCTGGGTAGGGATACTGTTCAGAAGGTCAGACAAGATGTTCCTAATTGGAATTTCAATTACAGCAATATGGCACGTATCCTGAGGGTCCCTAGGGTCCAACTAGCCCACTAGGTACCTCCAGTAAGCGCCACAGAGCTGCGTTGCAGAGAGGTGTAAAAAGTGGCACGGCCTGGACCACCTCTCTGCAACGCAGCTCAGTGGCGCTTACTGGAAGCACCTGGCGGGCTAGTTAGCCCCCAGGGGCCCTCAGGATTGAAGGGGAATTATTTCCCCAACTTAAAACGCGCCATAGGGCGTGTTTGCACACGTCACCTCAGGCCCCGTCCCCTCCCTTCCCCACTGTGTAAACACGCCCTGTGGCCGTTTTTTAAGTTGGGAGATTAAGTCCCCATGAATCCTGAGGATCCCTAGGGGCAAAATAGCCCACTAGGTACGTCCAGTAAGCGCCATTGCAGAGAGGTGTAAAAAGGGGCACAGCCTGCACCACCTCTCTGCAACGCAGAGCAGTGGCGCTTACTGGAAGCACCTGGTGGGCTAGTTGGCCCCCAGGGTCCCTCAGGATTGAAAGGGAATTATTTCCCCAACTTAAAATGCACCACAGGGCGTGTTTGCACACGTCACCTCAGGCCCCGTCCCCTCCCTTCACCACTGTGTAAACGCGCCCTGTGGCCATTCTAAGTTGAAAGATTAAGTCCCCTTGAATCCTAAGGGTCCCTAGGGTCAAACTAGCCCACTAGGTACCTCCAGTAAGCGCCACAGAGCTGCGTTGCATAGAGGTGAAAAAAGGGGCGTGGTCTCAGAACACCTGTCTGCAACGCAGCTCCCTGGCGCATACTGGAGATACCTGTTGGGCTAGTTGGCCCTCAGGGACCCTCAGCATTGAAGGGGAATTAATTCCCCAACTTACAACTGGCCAGGGGGTGCGTTTGCAGAGTGCTGCAAGGAGGGGGCGTGGCCTCCGGCGCGATGCCGGTTTTTATTTATTTAATTTTTTTAAGAAGGAGGGCTGTGTGGCCCCCCTTCTTTTTCTAATTTACTGGCCCTGGAGACCCCATCCCCCAGGGCCTGCACCCTAACTATTTTTGTTGAAAAAAATAAATTTAGCCCTCCCAAGGCCTTAATCGGACCCGGGGACCCCAAACGGTTAATTGTTTAGGAAGGGGCTGCGTTGCCCCCCTCCTCAGGCCACTTATGGCCCCGGGGACCCCATCCCCCGGGGCCGGCCTTTGTTTTTTATTATTTAAAAAATATATATATTTATAGAAACACCTTGGACAAGCTGGACAAACCGTATGTACCTATCACCATGACGATTTGCGTGATATTCATTAAAAGGCGACTATGCATAGAATGAATCCACATGGAATGTATTTACACCGCTAGTGAAGCTCTGACGTGTCTGACGCCCTACCGTGCCTAATCCCGGTGCCCCCACCGGTGGGTACTCTCCTAGTAGACACCCTTGGCGTTTATTTATACAAAGATGGGTAGCTATTGACGGGCACATTTAATATACACGCACACCAAGCCATTCAAAGGGGATTCGACAAAAATTCGACCAAACTATGCAAGAAACCCCCCTCACGGTTAATAAAACACACATCCACCGCCGGATGTGTAATACTTTTTATTTTACTCTCTGGAAAGGAGACGAACCTCACTTGAGAGTCACAGCGTGCTCCTGGCTGAGCCCAATGCTGTGTTACACCCACCAGTGCCCGCCGAGTGCCTCACACCTCTGTGTTGTATTTCACCAGCTAGCGCGTATGCTATAACACTCTCTAGCCCATGTGCACTGTAACACCACCCCGTGAATATGTCATGCCACACTTGCCTTCACACGGGTTATATTGCCCCATCTAACGTGCCTTCCTCGATGCCTATGTTATAACGCACAGTGCTATGCCATACATATTACAATCTGGGATCCATATCTTTGTCACAGTGCATATGCAACGTTACACTCCCCAGCACATATTTTATATTACAACTTTAGAGACTAGTTAGGTTACACAACACTGCTCTGTGCATATTACACTCCAAGGCGCATATCGCATAGCACACGCTAGTGCCTGTGCTATCTCGCGCTCTCCAATGAATCTGTCATTGCGCACAATGTATTGTATATTATATTTCACGCCCCGGTTCATCTTATATCACACTTTTTGGTGCATAGTTTATACCATATACTATATCTAGTTTTCATTTTCAATCGTGCTCCCAGGACTATGTTCTATATAACACTGCGTCCACCTAACCTTTTCACGGGCATTACATTTTGCGATGGGGGTGTTTCTGCCAAGTGAGCCCGGAGTCATAGTCACAAACGTCCTCTTCTTCCTGAATAAAAATGAGAATATGCTGCATACTTTTTCATATTTTAAGTAGTTCGCACAGACACACATTTTAAAAACAATAAAGTTCCTAATACCCACCTTCTCTGAACAGTTAGCTTGCTGTCCCATCCACCTCCTCCCTATCCTCTGTTGTCTGAATCCACGGACTAGCCTCCTCCCTCCTGCCATGCATGGTCTGATGTGCTGCCACTGCCCTCCATTTAGCATGATATACCAGTCCACTCCTCCTGCCCTCCATTGCCCAATTCTATGGCCCATCATTGACCTCCTGCTTAGCCTCTGTGCTTTGCTTGCTGCCCCTATTCTCCTTCCCCCTGCCCTCTTTGTGCATGCCCCTGCTCCATCCTTTTTGCCCACCATGTTCCATGGACCTGCCACTCCTATCTACTCTGAGTGTTCTGTTGAGCTGCACTCCCCTCCCACCTGCCTAGCATTGTCAGATGACTGTAACCTGTCCCTGCCACCTCCACCCTGCCTGTCCACATGCCATGCCCCTAACCCCTTCCTCCTGTCCTCCATGGTTCATTTTACTGCCACACCCTTCTGCCCTCCATGGTCTGTTGTGCTGCAACTGCTCCTCCTGCCTGCCCCGTGCGGTCTGTTGTGAGGCCCCTTCCCCTGAACTCTCTTGTCTGTGCCCAGGTCCTGACCCTCCCTTCTATCCTCCATGGTCCTTTATGCATGCCCCTGCACCCTCCTTCTTGCCCATCATAGCCATTGTGCTGCCACTAACCCTCCCACTTGCCATGCATGGTCTTCTGTGCTGCCATGGCCCCTCCCACCTTCCCTCCATGGTCTGTGTGTATGCCATCATAGTCTCATTGTTGCTCTCCATGGTGTGCCTTGTTTCTAGTGCCCAACCTGCCTGACCTCCATGGTCATCTTGCTGCTCCTGCCCTGCCCCCTTGCCCCCAGCCCTCTCTTTCCATGTGCAGACCCCTATTCCCTCCCTCCTGGCTTGTCTGTTCCATTGTAATGCCCCTGATCCGTCCCTTCTGCCCTTTATGGTCTGTTATGCTGCAGCTTTCTCTCCTGTCCGTCCATTATGGTCAGCTAGCTACCATTGCCTTTTTCCCCTCTGTTCTCTGTTGTCCATGTGCATGGTCCTGTCCCCTCCCTATTGCTTTCTATGGATTGTTGTGCTGCACTCCCGTCCCGCATGCGCTGTGTGGTGTATTGTGCTGCTGCAAACCCTGATGCCTGCCCTGTAGGGTCAGTTTGGTACACCTCTCCATATCCCTCCTGTCCTCTGTTATCCGAGTCCATGTCCCTATCCCAATTCCTCCTGCCTACCATGATCCAATATACCATACTTGCGAACATTTTGAACTTGGTAAGAGGGAGATTTTGAAAAAAAAACTGGGGTATTGATTTTCCCCTTTGAGTTACATTGAAAAAGAGGAGATTGTAGACAGGAGACAGATCAAATAAAGACAATTTGAGCTTAAAAACATTGGACGTTTCCTGGCTGAAACGGGTCTGTTGGCATGTATGGTTGTACTACCACTGCCTCTTCCTTCTGCCCACAATGGTCTATTATATTGCCACAGCCTCTCTTGCCAGTCCTGTATTGTTGGTTTGTTGCCCCTGCCCCCCTTTCCACTGCCCTCCATAGCCTGTTGTGCTGCCACTGCCCTTCCTGCCTGCCCAGTGTGGTCAAATTGTTGCATCTGCACTCTCCTACCTGCCTTCAATTTTCAGAGTCCGTGCCCCTGGTCTCTGCCTCTCAACAGTATCCCAATAAAGAACTAGATTGCTAACATTCTAGATTTATTACAAAGCAAAAGTGTGGAACGCCTGACGTCATCTTGATGTAATCAAAACTGTAATACCTAGAGTATTTCCTTTAGAAATTACATATATGAGAGGGTCTAAAATGAGGACATATTTTCTGAGTTTTCAAATAGCGACAAAGAACTTTTAAATTATTTGTAATCTTTATGTTTTTTTAATCCTATTGACCACTTGATTAAATGTTGCACCTAGGGGAGAGGATGTGGTGTTACTTCCAGAGCGGCAGACTTTGCAACTGGGGAACCAGGTTGGAGTTTCTGCTTCAGCTCAACATTCTGTGATTCTGGTCAAATCATTTAATCTCCCCATGTCTACAACCAAAATGAATTTAATCTTGTGTGATGTAACCAATACTCATGTAAAGCACTCCAATACCTGACAAGTCTGCACTATATAAAACTGCAAATACACAAAAAATAAGTGTTTTGCACACTTCTGTCATTGGGCTACATGTGGGCTACATCTGGGTGATATTTGTGCTGCATTTGGGCTCTTTTGTCTCTGGTGGCCATCTTGGGAGATTTTTTTGTTATGAAGTTTCCTAATTTGCTTATTTACTGCAGTCTCCTCAGTAGGAAATGCTTTCAGTTTTTTACTTTGATTCCATCAAGAAGGTATTCAGATATGTCACACATTTGCCATAAATTATGAATGTTAGCACTCTAGTTGCTCATTAGATCACTGTAGTAAAGTTACTGTTCACCACGGAAGTCTGCTGCTGGTATTAGAAGTGCATGTTTCAGTCTGCATATCAGAATTTTTTTAATGAAATAGAAGAGGATTTGAAAAGTCACTCAAAATGTGCCCTAATTTTTCTTTCTTCAGCACTAATCATAATTTCTATGGCAAAATAAACCCCCTCATTGTGTTCCTTTTTAAATTAAATGTTTTAAGAGTTACCAGTTAATTCCAATCAAGATGGCTTCAGGTGTGCCATACTTTTGTCATAAATAAGACAGTAAGCGCTCTAGTTGTTCTTAAGAACACTCTGGGACATTCTGTCTTTGGGCTATACTTGGGCTACATCTGGGTGATATTTGGGCTACATTTGGGCTCTTTTGTCTCTGGTGGCCATCTTGGAGATTTATTTGTTATGAAGTTTCCTAATTTCCTTATTTACTGCAGTCTCCTCAGTGGGAATACTTTCAGTTTTTTATTTTGGTTCCATCAAGAAGGCATTCAGATGTGTCACACATTTGCCATAAATTCTGAATGTTAGCACTCTAGTTGCTCATTAGATCACTGTAGTAAAACTACTGCTCACCAGGGAAGTCTGCTGCTGGTATTCAAAGTGCATGTTTCAGTTTGCATGTCAGAATTTTTTTATGAAATAGAAGAGGATTTGAGAAGTCAAAATGTGCCCAAATGTTTCTTTCTGCAGAACTAATCATAATTTCTATGGCAAAATGAACCCCCTCATTTTGTTCCTTTGTAAATTAAATGTTTTAAGTGTTACCACTTTATTCCAATCAAGATGGCTTCAGGTGTGCCATTCTTTTGTCATAAGTAAGACTGTTAGCGCTCTAGTTGTTTGCTAGAACACTCTGGGACATTCTGTCATTGGGCTATACTTGGGCTACATCTGGGTGATATTTGGGCTACATTTGGGCTCTTTTGTCTCTGGTGGCCATCTTGGGAGCTTTATTTGTTATGAAGTTTCCTAATTTCCTGCAGTCTCCTCAGTAGGAAATACTTTCAGTTTTTTACTTTGGTTTCATCAAGAAGGCATTCAGATGTGTCACACATTTGCCATAAATTCTGAATGTTAGCACTCTAGTTGCTCATTAGATCACTGTAGTAAAGCTACTGCTCACCAGGGAAGTCTGCTGCTGGTATTCAAAGTGCATGTTTCAGTCTGCATGCCAGAATTTTTTTATGAAATAGAAGAGGGTTTGAGAAGTCAAAATATGCCCTCATTTTTCTTTCTGCAGCACTAATCATAATTTATATGGCAAAATGAAGCCCCTCATTTTGTTCCTTTGTAAATTAAATGTTTTAAGTGTTACCACTTTATTCCAATCAGGATGGCTTCAGGTGTGCCATACTTTTGTCATAAGTAAGACTGTTAGCGCTTTAGTTGTTCGTTAGAACACTCTGGGACATTCTGTCATTGGGCTATACTTGGGGTACATCTGGGTGATATTTGGGCTACATTTGGGCTCTTTTGTCTTTGGTGGCCATTTTGGGAGACTTATTTGTTATGATGTTTCCCAATTTCCTCATTTACTACAGTCTCCTCAGTAGGAAATACTTTCAGTTTTTTACTTTGATTCCATCAAGAAGCCATTCAGATGTGTCACACATTTGCCATAAATTCAGAATGTTAGCACTCTAGTTGCTTATTAGATCACTGTAGTAAAGCTACTGCTCACCAGGGAAGTCTGCTGCTGGTATTGAAAGTGCATGTTTCAGTCTGCATGTCAGAATTTTTTAATGAAATAGAAGAGGATTTGAGAAGTCACTCAAAATGTGCCCTAATTTTTCTTTCTGCAGCACTAATCATACTTTCTATGGCAAAATGAACCCCCTCGTTTTGTTCCTTTTTAAATTAAATGTTTTAAGAGTTACCACTTTATTCCAACCAAGAAGGCTTCAGGTGTGCCATACGTTTGTCATAAGTAGGACTGTTAGCGCTCTAGTTGTTCTTTAGAACACTCTGGGAAGCTGCAGTAGAACACAAAGGAATCAACTGACAGTCTCTGCCCTTGTTGGATGTACATGTTTTACTGAGAATGTCAGACTTCATTCTCACATGACTGAGAAAGATAAAGTGAATTTACAGAAAATATGCTCTCAGTTTACCTTATAGATCACCTTCCAAACCTCTGTGGGAAAAGCATGAGAAAATAGTTTTCTCTCAAACATGATTCATGATATCACAGCAGAAGGCTTTTTCACATGGTAAAATCACCATAGAACACACCACAATTCCTAAAATGAGTATGGTACCATCAACAAATGATTTATAATGTAACTAAAGTCTTAAAACCTTCTATTAACTGCAATGCTTTTTAATGAGGTGCTATCATATATACTGGTCCCAAGATGGCTGCCAACACTTCTTGGATGAAGTGCTGACAGCCAATAAGATCTCACGGTGAGATGTGTGGTTAGGCTCCGCCCAGATATATATGTGATTTTACTTTTGATTTTCTCAGGAACTACTGAACAGATTGACACCATATATGCAAAAGGCACATGCCTGACCCGAGGACTACCTCTTTGCCAAATTTCAAGTAATTCTGTTCAGCCATTCGGGCTGTACCTTCGACTAAAGGACCTATGGGAAAATGCATGGGGAAACGCGTTTTGGGATCCCCTTTTTTCTCAGCCCCCGCTTCACGAATCACCCCGAGACTTTCAGGGTAGGAGCCGAGCGGAGCGCCCCATTAGTTTTGAAAATTTCACAAAGATAAGTCAACCGGCGCCAAAGTTATTCAAAATAGAATTTTCAGATTTCCTATGGGAACTCGGTCCTAACTATAACTATCTACTGGCGACCGCCAGTAGATAATATGTTGTGGATTTCCTATGGAAAATAGGTTCTAACTATAACTACCTACTGGCGAGTGCCAGTAGGTAATATTTATATATATATATATATTATCTACTGGCGGTCGCAAGAATTTCAGGGGCGCGAGTTATAGTTAGCTGTACTAACTATAACGGGGGAATTTCTATGGTTTTGTACGAGTGAAATGTCCAACTAACTATAACTTTCCCTAAAACCTATGTTTTTTTCAGTGAATTTCTAAGGTTTTTTTAAATGCTGATTTCTAACTATAACGTGCCTGAAACCTATGTTTTTTTTCAGTGAATTTCAAAGGTTTTTCAAATGCTAGTTTCTAACTATGGCTACAGAGGTAGGACATGTGAAGAAAGAAGAAAAAACGCACAGAAAGAAGCAAGCAAAATGCAGAAAGAAGCAACAGAAGTCCACAAAGACGAAGAAAAGTGCAGGAAGAAGCAAGACATGTGCAGAAAGAACCAACAGAGGAGCAGAAAGAGGCCTTGTTGCAAAATCATCCTGTGCCCACAACTTTCACAGACAGGTACTGGTAGTAACTGACTCTGACTAACCAGGCTTAGAGCCAGTGCTATGCTAAAAGACACTTAGAATACAGTGAAAACACCTACACTAGGGAACACTATGCGTTGGGGTACCCCTGTGATTAGCATGACCTCCTCTGTAAGGCCCGAGTACATAATAGGGCAGGGGGATTAAAACTACCTCTAAAAATGCGCTACGGGCCCGTTTTAAGTTGGGAGATTAAGTTCCCTTGAATCCTGACGGTCCCTGGGGTTCAACTAGCCAACCAGGTACTTCCAGTAAGAGCCACAGAGCTACATTGCAGAAAGGTGTAAAAAGGCGCATGGTCTGGACCACCTCTCTGCAACGCAGGCATCTGGCACTTATTGGAGGTACCTGGTCAGCTAGTTGGCCCTTAGGGGTCGTCAGGATTGAAGGGGAATTAATTCCCCAACTTAAAACGCGCCACAGGACGTGTTTGCACACATCACCTCAGGCACCGCCCCCTCCCTTCACCACTTTGCAAACATGCCCTGTGGCACGTTATAAGTTGGGGGATTGGGTCCCCTCAAATCCTGAGGGTCCATGGGGTCCAACTAGCCCACCAGGTACCTCCAGTAAGTGCCACAGAGCTGTGTTGCAGAGAGGTGTAAAAAGGGGCATGGCCTGGACCACCTCTCTGCAATGCAGTGCAGTGGCGCTTATTGGAAGCACCTGGTGGGCTAGATGGCCCCCAGGGGCCCTCAGGATTGAAAGGGAATTAATTCCCCAACTTTAAATGCGGCACAGGGCATGTTTGCACAAATGTCACCTCTGACCCCGCCCCTCCAGTCACCACTGTGCAAACGTGGCCTGTGGCACTTACTGGAGGTACCTGATGGCCTAGTTGCCCCCAGGGGCCCTCATGATTGAAGGGGAGTTAATTCCCCAACTTAAAACGTGCCACAGGATGTGTTTGCACACATGTCACCTCAGGTCCCACCCCTCCCTTCACCACTGTGCAAACGCGCCCCGTGGCATGTTTTAAGTTGGGGGATAAAGTCCCCTTGAATCCTGAGGGTCCTTGGACTCCAACTAGCTCACAAGGTACCTCCAGTAAGCGCCACAGAGCTGCGTTGCAGAGAGGTGTAAAAAGGGGCGTGGCCTGGACCACCTCTCTGCAAAGCAGGCCTATGGCGCTTACTAGAAATACCTGGTGGGTTAGTTGGCCCCAGGGGCCCTCAGGATTGAAGGGGAATTAATTCCCCATCTTAAAACGCACGACAGGGCGTGTTTGCACACATGTCACTTCAGGCCCCGCCCCCTCCCTTCACTACTGTGCAAACGCGCCCCTTGGCACGTTTTAAGTTGGGGGATAAAGTCCCCTTGAATCCTGAGGGGCCCTGGGGTCCAACTATCCCACCAGGTACCTCCAGTAAGCGCCTCAGAGCTGAGTTGCAGAGAAGTGTATAAAGGGGCGTGGCTTGGACCACCTCTCTGCAAAGCAGGCCTGTGGCACTTACTAGAGATACCTGGTGGGCTAGTTGGGCCCTAGGGGCCCTCAGGATTGAAGGGGAATTAATTCCCCATCATAAAACGCGCTACAGGGTGTGTTTGCACACATGTCACCTCAGGCCCTTCCCCCTCTCTTCACTACTGTGCAAACGCGCCCCGTGGTGCGTTTTAAGTTGGGCGATAAATTCCTCTTGAATCTTGAGGGTCCTTGGGGTCCAACTAGCCCACCAGGTACCTCCAATAAGTGCCACAGAGCTGCTTTGCAGAGAGGTGTAAAAAGGGGCATAGCCTGGACCACCTCTCTGCAACGCAGCCCTTTGGCACTTACTGGAGGTACCTGGTGGGCCAGTTGGCCCACAGGGACCCCCAGTATTGAAGGGGAATTAATTCCCCAAATTAAAATGCGCCACAGGGCGCGTTTGCAGAGTGTTGGTGGGAGGGGGCGGGGCCTTGGCGATGCCGGTCGTTTTTTTTCTTTTATGAAGGAGAGCTGTGTGGCCCCCCTTCCTTTTCTATTTTATGGGCCCTGGGGACCCCACCCTCCAGGGCCTGACCCCTATTTTTTTTTTGTTTAAATTGGAAAGGGTCCGTGTGGACCCCCTCCCGAGGTCATATTCGGCCCCGGGGCACTCATCCCCGGGGCATGGCCAGCGTTTATTTTATTTTTAAAAAACAATTGGAGGGGGCTGCATGGCCCCCCTCCTCAGGCCATTTATGGCCCCGGGGACCCCATCCCCCGGGGCCGGCCTTTGTGTGGTTTTTATTTTTTAATTTTATTATCTTGGAGGGGGCCGCGTGGCACGCCTCCCTGGCCACTTCTGGCACCGGGGTCCCATCCCCCGGGGCCTGGCCTCTCGTTAGGGACTGTGGGGGAACCCCAATGCCCCCACGGTCCCTGCCGGCCAAACCATCTTGCTTTTCCACACGGGGAGCTGCTAACATGCAGCTCCTTGTGTGGAAAAGCAATATGGTTTGTATTTTGGAAGAGAGAGCAGGTTTCCTGCTCTCTCTTCCAAAATCCAAACCAGAGTTTGCTATGACAGGGTGGGAGCCACGAGGCACCCGCCCTGTCATAACAAACAGCAGTGTCCCGGGGGTGGGCACCCCGGGACACTGCAGGAGCCGGCCCTGGGGTTGGCGGTCCCCCAGGCCATCACTGGCTACAGGAGGGGGGCCGCGTGGCCCCCTTCCCAACCAAAGCACTGCCCCGGGGGTGGTGGTCCCCGGGGCTCGGGGGCCCGTAACGGATCCCCAAATTAGCATCACAGTGCCCCAGGGAAGTGGCAGTCCCCGGGGCGTGTGGGGGGCTCGAGTCCCCCCACACCGGTATTTTTTTTTTTTTAAAAGAAGTCCCGGGGGTGGCGGCCCCCGGGGCTGTGGGGGGGCCATGTGCCCCCTGCAAATATTTTATCAAAGCCCCAGGAGTGGTGGTCCCTAGGGATGCAGGGATCCCCCTGGCCCCCATAATTACATTTCAACAAGCCCCCAGGACTTGGCCCACCCGAGGGCTAAATAATAACGCTTCGTTTTTCAAATTTTCGCGGCCGGATCATTCCGCGCATCTCGCCGATTAAAAAAAAAATGCTTTTCTTGGCCCTGGGGGTCCTTGTGGGACCCCCTAAGCAGGCCTAGGGGATCAGGGTATTTCTACGCTGCCCGCTTTTCTTGTTTTACGCGTTTGTTTTTCTGTTTTCTTGTGCCTCAGTTCTGCAGAGTCACAAGATGGCTGCCAACACTTCCTGGTGTGGAGTGTTGAAAGCAAATTAGAATAAAGCTCGTGGTCGGGAGGGTCTGCGGATCCTCCGTGCCTCTAAATATCAAAACTTTTATTTTCGATTTTCTCAGCAACTACTGAACGGATTCACACCATTTTTATAAAGGTAGCTTTCTGAGCCAAGAATTACCTTTTTGCCAAATTTGGGGTAAATCTGTTCAGTAGTTCCGGCTATAGATTCTTATGGGAAATGGATTTTTTGACTCTTATTTTTTGATTTTCTGAGCAACTAATGAACTCCTATCCTGAAAGTTTCGGGGTGATTCGCCAAGCGGGGGCCGAGAAAAAAGGGGGTTCCCAAAATGCGTTTTCTCCATTGTATTTCCCATAGGAAACTTTAGACTCGACTACAGCCCGAACTGCTGAACAGAATTATACCAAATTTGGCAAAAAGGTAGGCCTTGGTTCAGAAAGAGACCTTTTTTTTTTAAATGGTGTAAATCTGTTCAGTAATTGCTGAGAAAATCCAAAAATAAAAGTTTTGATATCTATGGCCGCGTTGGATCCGCGCACCCTCCTGACCACAAGCTTTATGCTAATTGGCTGTCAACACTCCAAACCAGGAAGTGTTGACAGCCATCTTGTGCCTCGGTAACCGAGGCACAAGAAAACAGAAAAACTAACGCGCAAAACAAGAAAAGGGGGCAGGGTAGAAACACCCTGACCCCCTAGGCCTGCTTAGGGGGCAAAAAATGCATTTAAAAAAAATAAAAATTGTTGAGATGCATGGAGGACCCGCAGAACCGGCCGCGAAAATAAAAAAAACGTAGCGTGGGCTGCCACGCTTCGGTATTAATTAGCCCCCGGGTGGGCCAAGTCCCGGGGGCATGCCAAAAAATAATTGCGGTGGCCCAGGGGAACACCCGCAGCCCCAGGGACCGCCACCCCATGGCTTCTTATTTTAATGTATGGGGGGCCTCAATGGCCCCCCAAAGCCACGGGGACCGCCACCCTCGGGGCTTTCATTAATTATTTGCGGGGGTACACTGCCCCCCCGCATCCCTTGGAGACCACCACTCCCCGGGGCACTAATATGTAAATTTGAGGGTCCGTTAAGGACCCCCAAGTCCCGGGGACCACCACCTCCCCGGGGCTGTGCATTGGTTGGGAGGGGAGCTGCGTGGCCCCCCTCCTGGAGCCTGTGATGGCCCTGGGGACCACCACCCCCCAGGGCCAGCTCCTGCAGTGTCCCGGGGTGCCCACTCCCAGGACACTGCTGTTTGCTATGACAGGGCGGGAGTTGGACCCCAGGGACCCTCAGGATACAAGGGGACTTAAAACACGCCACGGGGTACATTTGCACAGTGGTGAAGAGAGGGGGCGGGGCCAGAGGTGACATGTGTGCAAATAGGCCATGTGGCACATTTAAAGTTGGGGAATTGATTCCCTTTCAATACTGAGGGCCCCTGGGGGCCAACTAGCCCACCAGGTGCTTCCAGTAAGCGCCACTGCGCTCCATTGCAGAGTGGTGGTCCAGGCCATGCCCCTTTTTACACCTCTCTGCAAATCAGCTCTGTGGCACTTACTGGAGGTACCTGGTGGGCTAGTTGGACTCCAGGGACCCTCAGGATTCAAGGGGACTTAATCCCCCAACTTAAAATGTGCCACGGGGCGCGTTTGACAGTGGTGAAGGGAGGGGAAGGGAGGGGGCGGACCCTGAAGGGACATGTGTGCAAACATGCCCTGTGGCGTGTTTTAAGTTGGGGAATTAATTCCCCTTCAAGCCTGAGGGCCCCTGGGGGTCAACCAGCCCACCAGGGACCTCCAGTAAGCACCACATACCTGCTTTGCAGAGAGGTGGTCCAGGCAAAGCCCCTTTTTACACCTCTCTGCAATGCAGCTCTGTGGCGCTTACTGGAGATCCCTGGTGGGCTAGTTGGACCCCAGGGACCCTCAGGATTCGAGGGCACTTAATCCCCCAACTTAAAACATGCCATGGGGCGTGTTTACACAGTGGTGAAGGGAGGGGTCTGGGCCTGAGGTGACGTGTGCAAGCACGCCCTGTGGTGCATTTTCAGTTGGGGAATTAATTCCCCTTCAATCCTGAGGGCCCCTGGGGGCCAATTAGCCCACCAGGTACCTCCAGTAAGCGCCACAGACCTGCGTTGCAGAGAAGTGGTGCACGCAAAGCCCCTTTTTACACTTCTCTGCAACGCAGCTCAGTGGCGCTTACTGGAGGTACCTGGTGGGCTAGTTGGACCCCAGGGACCCTCAGGATTCAAAGGGACTTAATCCCCCAACTTAAAACATGCCACGGGCTGCGTAGCAGGGTGTTGTAAAAAGGGGCGTGGCCTCTGAACACCTCTCTGCAACCCAGCTCCCTGGCGCATACTGGAGGTACCTGGTGGACTAGTTGGCCCCCAGGGGACCTCAGGATTGAGGAGGAATTAATTCCCCAACTTAAAACGCGCCACAGGGCGTGTTTGCACACATATCACCTCAGGCCCCGCCCCCTTCCTTCACAATTATGCAAATATTCCTCTAAAATCAGCCGAACTATGAATTCTGATTTACTCACCTGTTATCAGGAGAGAACCCAGTGCTGCATCTTTTAGCCCAGCACTGACCCTGAAAAGTTATTCTAAGCCTACTTACCAGTAACTTTTATTTCCTTCCATAGGAATCCATTGTGTGGTTTTCAGCTGAAAAGGTTCTGTGTCCATTTTAGAAACGTACAAATATTCCTCTAAAATCAGCAGAACTGCGAATTCCGATTTACTCACTTGTTATCAGGAGAGAACCCAGGGCTGCATCTTTTAGCCCAGCACAGACCCTGGAAAGTAATTCTAAGCATACTCACCAGTAACTTGTATTTCCTTCCATAGGAATCCATTGTCTGGTTTTCAGCAGAAAAGTTTCTGTGTCTATTTTCACAAACTAAAAATATTCCTAAAAAATCGTCTGTATGACTTAAACACATTCTTTCAACTGTTTACAGGAGATTCACCAGTGCTGGATCCAGGATCCAACACTGAGTAAGAAAAAGTAACGATAACACTACTTACCTGCTAAGTGAATTTTCTGCCATAGGATAACATTGGTGATTCTATTTGAAAGAAATTCTAAGTGTCAACTTTTAAAATACAATAACATTCCTTAAAAATCACAACTGTAACCAAAACGCTTTTAATCAACTGTTTACAGGAGATGTCCAAGGACTGAATCTAGGATCCAGTCCTGTGGTTAGAAAAGTAATCCATAAAGTAACTAATTGCATTTGACTAGAAATTCACATTGAGCTCAATGTTGCATTGTGTTTGAAATTGTGTTGCCCATTGCAACAACTGTAACTACTGCACTTAAAAGTCTATTGACTATTTGCAAAGTATTTAAACTAAAGTAATTCATTCTGAGAAAGTATATTTTGTATTGTAATGTATAATGTAATTATAATGTAATTTAAAAAAAATATATCTAAAAATAAATAATTTAAAAAATGTAGTCAATCAGTATCAAAAAAATCAGTGTAACAATTAATACATTAAAAATTGTCATTTATAAAACCTTTGAAATTCACTGAAAAAACCATAGGTTTCAGGCTTGATATAGTTAGGAATTAGCATTTAAAAAACCTTTGAAATTCACTGAAAAAACCATAGGTTTCAGGCCTGATATAGTTAGGAATTAGCATTTAAAAAACCTTAGAAATTCACTGAAAAAACAATAGGCTTTAGGGGTGTTATTGTTAGCTGGACATTTCACTTGAACAAAACCATTGAAATTCCTCTGATATAGTTAGTTGTACTAACTACATCTCGCGCGCCTGCAATCCACTGCTGATGATGTCACATATTACATTATTCATGAAATGTTTAGTGACATCACTGATGACATCTCAAATGACCGCTTGCGATGAGAAACTACCAGTTCCCGTTGAGATAGCTGCCGCTCAAGTAAAAATCTACTTGAGTGGCAGAAAATGACCGCTTGCACTGTGCAAGATGCCGTTTGCAATGATTGCACAGTGCGGACAAGCATCCGGCACTGTGCAATCATCGCGAACAGCGTATTATGCAGTTCGTGTAGCGCTACGCGTATCTCGCATAGTACGAAGTGCACTTCGTGTAGCTACGCGTAGCGCTACTATGCGAACTATGCCCTTGGTTACTGAAGATCTCTCTACAGTCCCTCCACAACATAAAAAAAAATGGTGAGGTCCCCGCCTCTTCTTGAACCATCACCAAAACTAAAATATATGTATGTAGCCCTCTCAGGGCATTATGGGGTGCTCACTGAAAGAGCAGTGAATAATAAAATGAGTGGCAGCTAATTTATTATTCTTTTGGCTTTAAAAAAAAAGAAATTCTGCGTGTCCCTGTCTGACCTGGGACACGACTATTTATTTTTATAAGGGGTTGCGGGGAGAGACCCAGGGACCCTGAAGTCTAGCTGGCTCCCGGCAAGTGCCCACATATCATGGGGTCGTGCAGGAGCCGGCATTTTCTGTTTATCTAAGCGGTGCCCCGGTGCCCACTCGGGCACCCCACACCATTATTATTTTTGGGACCGCGGGGGAGCTTTGTGCTCCTGCCCGGTTGTAGAACTTTATATTTTCCCTACCCGCATTTGCAGGCAGAGAAATTGACTAGTGTCCCGGGAGTTGGGGACCCCGAGACACTGTCATGGAGCCGGCCCTGGGAGATGGGATCTACAGGGCATTTGTATGGCTCAAGGAGTGAGGGATGAGGGGCTCCCCTCCCCCTTATTTGAAAGAGTGTACCGGAAGATGGGGTCCTGAGGCCTTCTGGAGGATCTGGGAGGTTGCGTGGCCTCCCTTCCCCATATGAAATTATTGGTACTGGGAGATGGGGGTCTCGTGGAGTCTTGGGGTGTGGGGCATTTGGCAGCATTTCTTTTTTTTCCACAAATTACACACTGCAAACACCAGTGACAGTCATTCACTGCTGGGGTAGTTTTTTTTTTTAAAGAAAGCAGTTGCTTCGGGCACCCCAAGTAAGGGGTGCCAAAATGTCACTTCAAAGAATCAAAGGGCCCCACAATTGAAGGAGGAAAATGGCAAATAGGGGAAATAAGGGGAATATTTTCTTGAGTAAATGTGCACCGAGTCTGAGAAACAAGACTTCCCTTAGCATGCCATTAGACAATGCACTTAAAAACGACTTTTTCCACATTATAAACATGAAATATTCCCAAATTCAGATACAGACTGACTAAAAGTTTGACAATAGAGCAGTATGTGAAAAGTTGCAGCACTGTGTTGCTCAAAGGTAAAACAATGGTGCCGCCCCCATACTTACAAAGAGTTGCATTCTGATGACATCAACGGCCGAGCTCACACCAAAAATCTGTTTTGGGAGTGAGACTAGAGTTGCGCCATAGCACAGAGGTGAAAGTGTGGGTCTTGCATGACTTATGTACTCAGGGCTCACCTTCCAGTATTTATAGATAACCACTGAAGGGTAAACTGTATAAACTGTGTTAAATGTGGAAACGACAAATAATACCCGTGTAAATATCATAACATATCCTGCTTGCCCATTCTTTGCGTCAGATTTAATTTGGCGCTAGGATTCCACACATAGGTAGGTCAGGCTAGTTAAGTAAACCTTGCTTTGCCTGAAGTGATGTCCTACGGGGTATTAGTGCTTCTCCGCCATGTTTTGCCCTCCTTCCATTCTTGATCATGGGGTTAGAGCAACACAACGCACTGGTTTGGATTATTTAGGTGTCTGCAACTCTTTCCAATAGCTGGAGAGCTGAAGAATGACTATGTCCCACAGATGAACTTAGACACTGCACTATTGCCCATTGGGTATTTACCACATTTGTCTCTACTATCGGCTGGTAGTTGAGGGGGTATTTTATTTTGTGAAGTGACGTTGTTAAAACTCAATATTCCACCAGCACGCTGATGTCTGTATAAAGACTAAACACTAAGGGGCATACTTATGACAGGAGTTATGTTGCTCTTGCACCGGGCGACGCAAGTTCAAAATGAGATTTATGAAGCCAGGCAAGGCAAGGCCACCCTACGTGGCACTGAGTTGCTTTGTAAATCTGGAGTAATGCAATGAACGGCAAATCGCGGCACTGGTTTACTCTGCTCTAGAAATGCGTTCCATGAGTGTTCCCACACACCTCCCATGATTTTTTATTCATTCCCAGATATTCCGGAACTGCTAATTCTTGGAATGTGCCAAAAAGATATGCCTTCCCGGGGAAGGAGTAACAAAGAGAAATATCTTTATTTCTCCTTGTTACTTCTTCTGTGTCTGCCGCATTGTACAGCACATATAAAAAGACAAATATGCCTCAGGGAATTGTTTTTGTGCAGGAAGGTGTCCCTTCCTGCACAAAACAATCTTGCATGCAACACAGGCACCTTTGCACCATGGTGCAGGGGTGCCTGCATTGGCGCTAGGCAGCCAAAATGGCGCTGGCGAAGAGACAACAACAGGAATGCGTCATATCCTTTCAAATACGGTGCATTCCTGCATTTTCCCTGTCACGCAGTGCAGCGCTGCAACGTGACCTGCTGTGCTGCTCTGCCTGACTTTTTTTGTAATAAATACCTGATACGGAGTTTGAGCACTGTACTGTGTCAGGTTGATATGTTTATGTAGTCCTATTGTTTTCTTTGTATTCTGGGGCTTGTTTTTTAAAAAAAAAAAATGCAGGACTTCTACTACCAGATTGAAGAGTAAAAGCTGGACTGGTTTATTTTTGACTCTCTAAGGGCCTTATGTAGGTGGGCTTGCATTTACCACTTCATAAATACCGAATCATACCGATTCGGTATTTATGAAGTGGTAAATGCAATGTAGGTAATGAGTCGGTAAATATTACCGATTCGGAAAAATTCGGTAATTACCGAATCGGTATTTACCGATTCGGTAATGAGGCATACCTATGCCTCATTACCGAATCGGTAAATACCGATTCGGTAATGGGGGAGCACATGCAAGGGTGGCAGGGTGTCACATTGACACCCTGTTGCACCCCTGATTCGGCCATGTGTGCACATGTGGCGCACATACATGCCCTAAGGGCATGTATGTCTGCCACATTGCACACTTAAACGTGCACAAAAATGCTTTTTGTCACCTATTCGTCATTTACCACCAACCTTTAGTTGGTGGTAAATAACGAATCCCCACACCCACCACACACTCCCCCTACATCTCATTTCATGATTCGGTATTTACCGAATCGGTAATATTACCGAATCGGTAATTTTACCGATTCGGTAAATACCGAATCATGAAATTCTCCCCCTACATCTCAAAAGCCAAAATACCGGTTGGTAACGGTATAATTACCGAAAATCGGCCGTTACCGACCGGTATTTGGCTTCCTACATGAGGCCCTTAATCAGAAAACCGAAATTCAGTGTATGTACGATTTAGGAAAAGTTCCACACATTCCCAAACCAGCAAAACAGAGATGTTTAAAATGAATTTGAATGGTCAAAATTTTGATTTAACTCTAGTTTGGAATTTTTCGGCCTCATTAGGTCTATAGTAACCTGCTCGGGAATTTCATTTGTTTTAAGCCTCCTTATTGCAGTGTACATAGAGACATGTGCTATGGAATTAGTTTAAAAATACTTTTTTTCAATGTCTATCAGAAAGACAGACGAGTGGCAGAATGACGGCGATGCAGCGAATGGGAAACTCTACATTGTGTTGTATTCAAACAAAAGCATTGTTTATTGCTCATTTATACTTAAAGTCAAATCCAAGTACAGCATAGACAATCATTGGATATGAACAGAGACAAAGTTCTCCCCACCCTGTTCAAAAGGAATGTCTGCAGTCAGACAGCTGAGAAAACTGTTTTACAGGAGGCTAATGTGGTTTTCTTAAGTAACTCAGGACATGGCGTTATACAGATAAACATGGAGGAATACTTCTAGTCAGCCGTAAAGGCTTTCAGTAAGAGAGGCCTTTTAATTCCGATGTGACAGGTAACAAGAGCAACCAGCCCCATCAGAAATACCTCTGTAACCACAAGGATCTGTTGTATTTCACCTGTAGACTAATACACTAAAAGGAGGTAGAATCTCTGTAGTACATACAGGGATGAATGAGAAATAATCGGGGGAATCAGGACAGAATTGCTATTTCTCAGTTCCACATTTAATTCCCTGTAACACCCTTTCCATGCCCATGTGTCAGTAATTTCGGAGAATGGGGGGGCAGGGTTACAAGGTACTACACCAAGGCAATCAAAATGAGCCTGGAGGTATTGCCTTTCGGAATGGATATGCCTTTTCTAAACTTTTACTTCTCTGGGATGGAAGAATTTATTTTTCAGGGTTCCCCATTTTCAGCTGACACAAAAAGATAAGACGGGTTTCCCAAAATAACTCTTTTTTGGGGGGAGGAGTTTTATATAGCACAAACTTGACCCGAATGTATGGGAGCGCTTTACATGAGCATCAGGTGCCTTACACAAGGACACATTCACTTTTGTTAGGCACGGGTAGATTAAGTGATTTGCCCAGAATCACAGGATGTCATTGCCGGGACTCGAACCCGGTTCCCCAGATTTGAGGTCAACCACCCTAGCCATTAGAACACATTCTCTCCCCAAATGGGTCCATGGCTTCAAATCACACACTTGTGCGGTGCCCGTGATATCTGATCATGAAAGAATGAATCCAAACAACCTCAAGGAGATGGCACGTATCCTAAATAGGAATACATCCCAGCAGTACAAAATTATTCCACACGAGGCCTGGCGTTGAAAAGCAGGGTCTGCAGTCGAATTATACATTTTTTTTTTTAAATCTGCTGCACAGAAATTGGCAGTCAGGACATATGTGAAAATAAATCTGTTCTAGATTACTTAAGTGGTGACAAAGAGGCTCCATTGTGTGTTCCACAATTTTGTAGGGATTTTAATAGCAGTAAGATAACTCTGGAGGGTGGCACAGTTCTGGGAGAGGTCTGTGTTTTGTCCAGTCACAGTTTTGACTCATAAAGTTGCATAGAGGGTTAATGTGCCTGCACATCAGATTGGCATTTTATTAAGAGAGGTTAGTGGGCTACAGCTTTTGATGCTGAAATCATCTTGCTATTTTCTATTTATATAAGTTTCAAGCCTTGTGATATAGCACAGTGATGTATTTGTTGGCAGCAAGGAGTTGCATGCAAACTGTAAGTCATGGGTTTAGATGCATTTTGTTTCTCAGTCTGTTGTTGTTCTAAGATTGCAAAGAAGGGTACCTTTGGAAAGTAATAAAGTCTTGTTAGTACAGACTACCGCAGTCACTGTTTTATGTAATATTTCCTGAATTTTTGTGTTTCTCCCGGTCATTCACTAATGACATATAATGTGTACAAGTATGGATGATACATGATTTTCACACCTTATAACCCTCAATCTCTAATGTACCATTTCCTGTACATTGATCTACAAACTTGAATTTTGTATTGGGCCTCTGTCTGTGATATAAAGCACTTTTAAACCCTCCACAGTGACGAGTAGCACTATAAAAAAAGGAAATTAAAAAAATGTAGGTGCCATTTAAATCAATATTTATTTGAATGCTCATGCAGACATCTAAGACTTGCATTATTATAGTGTAAGCATTTTTCTTACATAGGGAGTTGAAGTTAGTTAAAAACCTGCCTCTAATAGTATCTCTTAAGTACCTGTCAGGAATTGGAGATTTCCTCTTCCAAAAAAAATATCTCAACTTCTTGGTGTACACCTCTCAACAGTATTACTACTGAGCCCCAGAATGACAGGTCACTGCTCCCCGACTTCTCTTCAGTAAGGTTGTATAGCCTGGATCTAATGTCAATGCAAGCTTTCAATATGTTGTTTAAATCCATTAGGTCTGGATCCCCTTTAGACCCTTTTCCTTCCTAATCAATGGAAAAAATGGGAGAAGGAACTATTGCTCTCACTACTACAACTCCAGTCCCTGGACTCTGGTGTGGTGCCTTTGTGCTGGAAAAAGACTATAGTTAACCCCTTGCTAAAAAAGCCGTAGCAGACCCTACAATCTTGCACAACTACAGACCAATTTCTCTCCTCCCATTTGCAATAAAGATTCGTGCACGGTTTGTTAGTAAAATCTTGTCTCCCCCATCTGGAGGACCACTCATTGCTACAGGATGAGCAATTTGGCTTTAGACCTGGCCACAATACTGAGACCGCCTTACTTTGTGCCACCGACGAAATGCGTAGGCTGGTCGACAGTAGTCAGTCTGTGATGCTTGGCCTCCTTGAGCTGTCAGCAGCCTTTGACACAGTGAACCACCACACTGTTGGCAGTCTCGTGTCAAAATGGCTAAAGTCATACCTACAAGATTGCTGCCAGGCCATGGCTTTGCCCCCCTTCTGTTCTAGCTTCAGAACTATTCCAAATGGAGTCCCACAGGGCTCTGCACTCAGCCCTATTTTGTTTAATATCTATATTAAGCTACTGATCTCGCTTATTAAAACCTATGAGATCATAGTTGTTAATTATGTTAATTATGCAGATGCCTCTTAACTGATTTTATCTCTTACAATCAGTCTGATGTGATCAGCAATTTTCAGACCTGCCTAATGGGTATTTCAAAATGGATGAGTGTAAATTCACTGAAACTAAAAGGGGGTAAAACAGAGCGCCTTTGCTGTTTCTCGGGTAGAGTGCCGGTACCTGTGCCCTCCAACTTTGGGCCACAGTCCGCAGAGACTCCTCTTAATGCCTCTGAGAAGGTCCAGAATCTTGGAGTAACGCTAGACAAACATCTTTCACTTGAAAAGCATGTTAATGGATTAGTTGGGGTCTGTATTGGTTTTTTTCCGGAGCCTCAGAAAGTTCTTTCCAATGTTATCTGCCCAGGCCAAATCTTTAATTGCCAGGTGTGTAGTGCTCAGCAGGCTGTACTATTGCAATGCCCTTCGCCTGCAGAGCTCCCAATTACTTAATTTAAAAATTGGGCAGAGTTCTGATTGCTACAGCCTAATTGACATTAAATAGATCACGGAACTCCTCCACTTCCGGTACTCTTAGGGATCTTCACTGGTTGCCCATTAAGCAGAGGATCCTCTTTAAATCACTTTGTATTGTATTCAAATCCCTCAAAAATAAGGGTCCAAATCCACTATAGACCAAACTGAGGAAATACACTCCATGAAGCCTGCTACGTTCTGCTACAGTTAATCTTGTTCAAGAATATGAATTCAGTAGGGTGCGTCAAGGAGGGCGTGCTTTTTCAATTAAAGCCACATAGACAAGGAATAAGTTACTAGCTCAATTATGATCCCAGATGTATCTGTATAAGTTTAAGAAAACCCTCAAGACCTGGATTTTTCCTAAATAATATGGACCAGAAGAACAGCTGCTCCTTCCACAGTGATCAATCAATCAATCAATCAATCAAAGGCATTTATAAAGCGCACTACTCACCCGGAGGGTCTCAAGGCGCTGGGGGGGGGGGGGGTCCGCTACTGCTCGAACAGCCAGGTCTTGAGCTTCTTCCTGAAGGAGAGGTGGTCTTGGGTCAGGCGTAGTTCGGTGGGGAGGGCGTTCCAAGTCTTGGCGGCCAGGTGGGAGAAGGATCTACCTCCTGTAGTCGCTCTGTGGATGCGGGGGACGGCTGCGAGGGCGAGACTGGTCGAGCGGAGGTGGCGTTTGGGAGCGTAGAAGTTGAGGCGGCTGTTGAGGTAGGTCGGGCCTTGGTTGTGTAGGGCTTTGTGTGCGTGGGTGAGGAGCCGGAAGGTGATTCTTTTGTTGATCGGGAGCCAGTGCAGGTCTCTCAGGTGTCTGGAGATGTGAGTTCGTCTGGGGACGTCGAGGATGAGTCTCGCCGAGGCGTTCTGGATCCGCTGGAGTCTCTTCTGGAGCTTGGCGGTGGTACCGGCGTAGAGGGCGTTGCCGTAGTCCAGTCGACTGGTGACGAGGGCCTGGGTGACTGTTTTCCTGGTCTCGGTGGGGATCCACCGGAAGATCTTACGTAGCATGCGCAGGATGTTGAAACAGGACGAGGAGACGGCGTTGACTTGTCTGGTCATGGAGAGGGAGGAGTCCAGGATGAAGCCCAGGTTGCGTGCGTGGTCTGTCGGTTTGGGTGCGTTGCCCAGGGCAGGGGGCCACCAGGAGTCATCCCAGGCGGAGGGTGAGGAGCCCAGGATGAGGACTTCCGTCTTGTCTGTGTTCAGTTTCAGGCGGCTGGTCGTCATCCACTCGGCCACGTTTTTCATCCCTTCGTGTAGGTTGGCTCTGGCGGTGGCGGGGTCGTTGGTCAGGGAGAGGATCAGCTGGGTGTCATCGGCGTAGGAGATGATGTTCAGGTTGTGTTGGCGTGCGATGGCCGCAAGGGGGCTCATGTAGACATTGAAGAGGGTGGGGCTGAGCGAGGAGCCCTGAGGGACGCCGCAGGTGATTTCCGTGGCTTCTGATCTGAACGGGGGCAGGCGGACTCTCTGTGTCCTTCCGGTGAGGAAGGAGATGATCCATTCCAGTGCCTTCTCCTTGATCCCGACGTTGCTGAGGCGCTGCACTAGGGTGCGGTGGCAGACAGTGTCGAATGCCGCGGAGAGGTCCAGGAGGATGAGGGCCGCTGTTTCTCCGTTGTCCAACAGGGTTCGGATGTCGTCTGTGGCAGCGATGAGGGCGGTCTCGGTGCTGTGGTTGGCCCGGAAGCCTGACTGGGAAGGGTCGAGGGAACCAGTCGTCTCGAGGAAGGCTGCCAGTTGCTTGTTGATGGTCTTCTCGATGACTTTGGCTGGAAACGGGAGGAGCGAGATGGGGCGGTAGTTCTTGAGTTCGGTGGGGTCCGCCGTTGGTTTCTTTAGTAGAGCGCTGAGTTCGGCGTGCTTCCAGCTCTCAGGGAAGGTGGCGGTGTTGAGGGAGGTGTTGATGATGTCCCGCAGGTGGGGTGCGATGACAGCGTCGGCCTTGTTGAAGATGTGGTGAGGGCAGGGGTCGGTTGGGGAACCGGAGTGGATGGAGTTCATCGTGCTGATGGTGTCTTCGAGGTTGATCGGTGTCCAGGCGTTGAGGGTGGTGGTGGGGGGCGTTGGTTTGGTCGTGGGGAGCGTTGGTTGTGTTCTGAAGCTGTTGTGTATGTCAGCGATCTTGTTGTGGAAGTAGGAGGCGAGGGAGTTGCAGAGGTCTTGCGATGGGGTGATGTCGTTGGTTCCGGCGTTGGGGTTGGAGAGCTCTCTGACGATGTTGAAGAGTTCCTTGCTGTTGTGTGCGTTGTTGTCCAACCGGTCCTTGAATGCTGTTTTCTTGGTGGCGTGGATCAGTTGATGGTGCCTTCGGGTGGCGAGCTTGAGGGTAGTCATGTTGTCCGGCGTTGGGTCTCTTCTCCATGCTTTCTCGAGGGCTCGGCAGTTCTTCTTGGAGCTCTTGAGTTCGTCGGTGAACCAAGGGGCCTTCTTGCTTCCGGGTCTGCTGGGTGGGGTCCTCAGAGGGGCGAGCTCGTCCGCGCAGGTGGAGATCCATTTCGTGAGGTTGTCGGCGGCTTGGCTGGGGTTCGGTGAGCTGGCGGGAGGGTGCTGGCTCAGGGATGTGGTGAGTTGTTCGGCTGTGATCTTGTTCCAGCTTCTTCGTGCGGCCTGTTGCTGGTGGTGGTGGACCGTGGTTCTTTTGAAGGTGAAGTGGATGCAGCTGTGGTCCGTCCAGTGGAGTCCAGTGGCGTGGCTGAAGGAGATGTCTTTGCTGGACGAGAAGATGGCGTCGAGTGTGTGTCCGGCGAGGTGGGTGGGGGTGGTCACCAGCTGCTTGAGTCCGAGGGTGGCGAGGTTGTCAAGCAGGGTGGTGGTGTTGCGGTCGTTGTTGTTCTCCAGGTGGAAGTTGATGTCCCCGAGGAGGATGTAGTCGGCCGAGGGGAGGGCGTGCGGGCTGATGAAGTCGGCGATGTCTTCGCTGAATTGAGTGCGTGGTCCCGGGGGTCGGTAGATCAGGGTGCCTCTGAGGGTGGTCTTGGGGTCGGTGTGGATCTGGAAGTGCAGGTGTTCGGCGGATGTCAGGGTGTTGTCGGCGTTGGTCGAGATACGGATGGTGTCTCTGTGGATGATGGCGATGCCTCCTCCAGTCTGGTTGTCGCGGTCTCTCCGGATGATCTTGTAGCCCTCTGGGACGGCGATGGCGATGTCGGGCGCTGAGGAGTCGTTCATCCAGGTTTCCGTGAGGAAGGCAACGTCAGGAGCTGTGGTGTCGAGGAGGTTCCAGAGTTGAACGGCGTGTCTGTGGACGGAGCGGGTGTTGAGCAGGATGCACTTGAGGTGGTTGCTGCTGGTGTTCGGCTTGGCGGGTGCTGGTGCGGGGCAGGTCCGGATGCAGGTGAACTTGCAGGTGAGGCAGCTGAAGGGTCCGTGGGTGCGTCTCGGAGTGGCTCGGTAGCACCCGGGGGTTCGGCCGGTGTTGAGTGCGTTGAGGGTGGCGGCATCGTAAGTCAGGCGGGTGGGCTGGGGTCTGCGAGGGCCAGGGGTCCTGGCACTGGGCGCGGTCCAGGCGCGGACGGGCGCAGACGGGCTTACCTTTGGCGCACCTTCGGCGCTCATTCGGTGCTCCCGCTGCGCGCGTCCGCTGCGCGGTCGCTCTGGGGGCGTCATAAGAGGGGAGCCGGGAGGGAGGGTCTGCGGGGAGGCGGGGAGCGCGGGAACCAATCGGCGGGCGGGGGGGCGGGGTCTCGTGGGCAGCGGCGGGAAACCAGGGGGCTCGGTGGCGGCGCTTGGCGGCCCTGTGGCGGCTGGGGCGGCGCTCGGCGGCCCTGTGGTGGCTCAGGCGGCAGGCGGCAGCAGGAGGTCCAGCAGGTAAGGAGCAGGCGGGAGGTGTGTGAGCGACCAGGCCGAGGGCACAGTGGTCACACCTGGGACGGGGGAGAGGGTCCCCTTAAGAGGGGAGCCGGGAGGGAGGGTCTGCGGGGAGGCGGGGAGCGTGGGAACCAATCGGCGGGCGGGGGGGCGGGGTCTCGTGGGCAGCGGCGGGAAACCAGGGGGCTCGGTGGCGGCGCTTGGCGGCCCTGTGGCGGCTGGGGCGGCGCTCGGCGGCCCTGTGGTGGCTCAGGCGGCAGGCGGCAGCAGGAGGTCCAGCAGGTAAGGAGCAGGCGGGAGGTGTGTGAGCGACCAGGCCGAGGGCACAGTGGTCACACCTGGGACGGGGGAGAGGGTCCCCTTAAGAGGGGAGCCGGGAGGGAGGGTCTGCGGGGAGGCGGGGAGCGCGGGAACCAATCGGCGGGCGGGGGGGCGGGGTCTCGTGGGCAGCGGCGGGAAACCAGGGGGCTCGGTGGCGGCGCTTGGCGGCCCTGTGGCGGCTGGGGCGGCGCTCGGCGGCCCTGTGGTGGCTCAGGCGGCAGGCGGCAGCAGGAGGTCCAGCAGGTAAGGAGCAGGCGGGAGGTGTGTGAGCGACCAGGCCGAGGGCACAGTGGTCACACCTGGGACGGGGGAGAGGGTCCCCTTAAGAGGGGAGCCGGGAGGGAGGGTCTGCGGGGAGGCGGGGGGCGCGGGAACCAATCGGCGGGCGGGGGGGCGGGGTCTCGTGGGCAGCGGCGGGAAACCAGGGGGCTCGGTGGCGGCGCTTGGCGGCCCTGTGGCGGCTGGGGCGGCGCTCGGCGGCCCTGTGGTGGCTCAGGCGGCAGGAGGCAGCAGGAGGTCCAGCAGGTAAGGAGCAGGCGGGAGGTGTGTGAGCGACCAGGCCGAGGGCACAGTGGTCACCTCTGATGCTTCTCTTTCCTTACTCTGTCTTTTTTCCTGGACAGTGGCATTATTAGCGCCAGGTCACCCGTCTTGTCACAGTGCGCTCTATAAATATGCCATACAATACAATACCTGTGAAGTGGTAACAAGCTGTGCACCTTTGATTTTTGCCATTGTATTTTTGACTAGGTGTTAGGTGCCAGATGGCTCTCAGGCAGGATGACACATGAACAAAAGGCTTGTTGAAGGCCCTCCGAATCTGGCCTTTGTTTTCGCACAGCTGGAATCTAAAATCCGAAAGCCCCCTTCTTGCCTGCAGGTTGTTGCTCTGAAGGGAATGCAGACAATATCTGGACACTGTTGAATTATATCCTGGTGTCGAAAAATGACACCAGGACAAATTCAGCATGTTTCTTTGGGTTGGCCGGATAGCTGTTGGAACCAGGATCCAGCAGGATACCCTGACTTTCCAGCACTGCATGTAGCATTAACCATTCGTAGCATGTGCGGTTGTGGATACACATTCTTAGCATAGACTGCAAAGTAGTGCCCTCTAGAAGTGGTGGCTAGAGTGTGGATGATGCAGATGTCTGAAACAAGGTCCTAACACTTTTTGGTCTACTATTGCATCTTAATGGGCTAAGGTGCCCACATAGTAATAAATCTTGGTAAAAGTGTGTAGTGTTGACCAAGTGGCTGCCTTAACAATATCCGCGAATAAAATGTTACCTAAAAAGGCCATGGTCATTCCTTTTCTATGAGTGGAGTGAGCCATGGTTTAGCTTTGTTGTAGCAGGTCTGGATGCATTTAATTATCCAACAAGCTATACATTCTTTGGAGATGAGATGCCATTAGGTTTTGCAAATGCAAGAAAGAGGTGATCAGATTTACAGAAAGGCTTGGACCTATAATGTGATACAGTAGAGCTCTTTCAAATATATATGATATGTGCAATGCCCTTTCTGCATCCGAGTATGGATGCATGAAAAAGACAGAGTTCTCTAATTTGGTAAAGATGGTAGGGTGATCCACCTTAGAGAGGAACTTAGGTTTAGCCTAAGAAAAAATTCTGTCTTTGTGGAACTGTATGAAGGGCTCTTGTAGAGTGAGCGCTTGCAGTTCAATAATGGGTTTCAAACAGGTAAGGCCACCTTCTAGGAAAGGAACTGACGGGTCATGAATGTGGAGGTTCAAAAGATGGTCCCTTGACCCTGGTGAGGACTACAGTAAGACACCCCATGAGAGCAGGAGGCACTCCAAGGAGTACAACTCTCTTGGACCCTTCATGAAGACCTTAACAAATGGAATTCCAAAGAGGAACGAGTGTTCCCTATATTGCATGTAGGCTCCAATTGCAGCTAAGTGTAGGCAAATGGCAGTGTAGGTGAGGCCTGCTTTCTATAAGTGTAAGAGGCATCTAATAAAGTCGTGTATAGTGAGCTTCAGAGGGTCAAGTGTGTTAGAAATACATTGGTGAGCAAACCTTTTCCATTTTGTCGCAAAAAAGCCCTGTGTTGTGGTCTGTAGTATTGCCTATAAGATAGGGAAGCATTGATTGAGAAGGTTGAGGTACCTGAATTTTAGGCCATCAGTTGCCAAATTGAAGGTTGAGCTGTAGGGGATCCAGACGTAACCTTCCTTCTATGTGAGAAGGTCCAGCTTGAGCAGGAGTCTCTTGTGAGGGCTGACGGACATCTCCAGGAGACTGGAGTACCAGGGTTTTCCAGCTCAGGTTGGAGCTATGAGAACGAGTGTCAGTGATTTTTTGACTCAGTTTTCTCACCATGTCAGGAAGCAGCAGGAGAGGTGGAATAGCAGAGGTAAATATTCCTGACAATTTATCCATAGTGCATTGCAATAGACTGTGGGTGTGGGTATCTTAAAGTGAAGTTTGAGCATTTTGCATTTTCTGGGGTGGTGAACAGGTCTATTTGAGGGGTGCCCCAATGATGAACCCAACAATTAAATTATCTATGTAGGACTTGCAGGAGTAGTTCCCACTTGTCTACTTGTTGATGAGGCCTGCTGAGCAAGTCTGCGAAGTCTTTCAACCCCTGGAAGATGCTCCGCAAAGAGGCGAATGCTGTGGCAGAATGCCCTTTTCCAAATACCTTGTGCAAACTGAAACATTTAGAGGAGTGAGTCCTGCCCTGTTTCTGTAAGTAGTACATAGCAGTCATATTGTCTGTTTTAATTAGGGCTACTTTGCTCCGAATGACATTCCAAGCTAGGTGAAATGCTAGCAGCTCCAGGTGTTTGTTTTGGCATACCTGCTGTTCAGAGGACCACATTCTCTATACATTCATGTTGTCGAGATGTACATGCTACCCTAAAACAGAGGCATCTGAGGTAATGCTCACCTGCACTATAGGGGCTGCGAAAGACCTTCCTTGTAACAGATTGTTGCTATTCCACCACTCCAGAAAGCGATGAGCACTGATCTGAACTAACGCTAGATATTCACAGTGATCCTCTGCTTAAGATCATTGAGGCGCAAGGTACTCTTTTAGGGGGCTGCAGGGAAGGTCTTTCATGGGGGTCAGCGGCGATACATGAGGCCATCATCCCAACAAGGCATGCCACTGTTAGTACTGTGAGCTGGCAATAGGGCTGAAAAAGAGGTGACAGCTGCTATAAGATCGCCACTCTCTGCTGGTTGGGTAAACGTTTCCAGTGACCACATCCCACATGGAACCTAGAAAGGGTTGTATCAGTAGAGGTTGTAGATGTGATTTGGTGGGATTTACGGTGCACCCACCTCTGTGGAGCAAGGACACCACTATTTGTGTGTGGACTAGACACTGCAGTTTGCTGCTGCTCTTGATCAGTCAGTCATTGAGGTAGGAGAAAATGTGACTACCCTCCCTCTGCAAATGCGCAGCTACCACTCCTAGGGACTTTGTTAATACCCTTGGAGCTGTGGTGACCCTGAAGGGAAGTACTTTGAAATAGTAGTGTTGTCCACCTACCACAAAGAAAAGGTTCCATAGAAGAGCAGGGTGGATGGGTATGTGGAAACAGGGATTCCTGAGATCGAGGGCCATCATGAAATCACCCTGTTGAAGTAGGGGGATGACATCTTGCAGAGATGTCAAGCAAAAATATTCAGATACAAAGCAGTGATCAAGAGGCCTGAGGTCAAGGATAAGCCTAAGAGAGTCATCCATTTGGGGATCAGAAAGTAGAGAGATAGATACCCCTCTTTTAAGCCTTGCTGCAAACGATCTTGATGCAATTTGCAGCATGGAAGCCTATAAACCTTAAGGCTGTTATCGTTCAGGGTGGTTTTACAGCTTCAATCTTGGAAGGAGTTCCCTTCAAATACAGAAAATTCAATTATGTTGGCTCAATGACCGAATACATACGCTGTGAGAATATTTGTGGACCCCTGAAAATTTAACCAGGTCTGGGGACATTACATAACAGCTTATAAAGATCTACCTCGGCTCCTCGGTCCATCAAGTAATTGCGCCAATTGCGGCCCAAACCTCCTAAGGACCCAGAGTATTAATATGAACAATAGCGGCAGACGTTTCACGCAATTTCTTTTTATCATCAGTTTACGCTTTCGGTAACTACCAAAGCAGTATTTTATCTTATCCTGGGTGGCATATTACTATTACCATCCTAATTTTTCTCTCTATAGACGGTTTCCTGACGAAGGCAGAAGTGCCGAAACGCGTGTAGTTTAGGCCTGGGCCAAAATTCCGTTCCGTTCGCGGAAATTGCGATAATTTGGCATTTTCGCGTTCCGCGGAAAGCGCGAAAATGTCAAAATTTCCGCAGCTCAGCGATAATTTGTTTCTTGCTCGCGCTGTAAAATAATACATTCTCGCGTGTGCGCGATCGCCTTAACAGAATCCCCGCGTTCGCCGACAAGTTTTCCCGATCCGGTCGCGTTCTCCACGAGATGTTGGATTGTTGGTAGCCATTTGCGCTGTCTCGCGACAGTTCGCGCCCGTCGTAACGTCATGCATCGCGTGATCACGTCTTTCTTCTCACGATCATGCACCGCGAGACAAGTGAAAACAAGATGGCCGCGCCCGCGAGCAACCGCATGGGCAAGTTGGCGAGCCGCGACCATGCTGAAAATACCGCGAACGGGCGGGAAAAAAACTACCGCATCTTCGCGAGATTTCCGCGTGTTTGCGGAGATTTTTAACATTTTCGCGATAATTTGCGAAAGTGAATTTCGCAAATTCCGCCCACCCCTAGTGTAGTTGTCATCTACCGCTAGCCTACATCAAATCTGTCAAGTTTCTGAAAACAGATACAAGCATTGACTGTATTATTTGGATTGATGTTTTCTTTCCCTTCATGTATTTATTATATGTGTTTAACTACTGTATCTGTACATATGTATATTTAAAATATTGATCAAAATCAAAAACTATAAAAAGAGATTTAATAATGACATAAAATATTTTCATATAATGTTTCAGTCAGTAGTCATTAGTGGCACATATTGTGATTACATTTGTTTTCATGATGGCTAAAATGTTTTATTCCCAGATTGAATAGACAGCTTTCTATTGCTTCTTTACCAAACTGGTTCTTCCCTGCGACTTGCAAGCTCATTGCCATTGTAGGGGTCCCCCCTCTTTCAAAAATATACTCTTGCCCCCTGAATCAGTCATCAGTCTTTTTGCTCTCCTTGTATGAAGGAGAAGCATGGCTTGTGACCTGGACAGAGGCACACTGGTGGACGCAGTGGGCCACCAGAGAGTCCGGAAAAACCCAACCCTTCATTTACACGGGGTCCCTAAGGGAATTTCTTTTTAACCTATTGGGTCACTAGCATGTCCTTGACAGGTTCCTTAAAGTTATCAGGAGCAGATTTTAGCATGACCTTCAACTTAGGTACCAATTGGATTGTGTGCTATGGCTTGGAGAGCGTCTCCACAAGGCAGGTGTTCTGCTCTTAGGTGACATTCATGTCCACCTTATTAAAGGCTTCAGCCCTTTCTTTCAAGTATTTAATGAAAGGCTGTGGTGTTGTGGATGCCCATTTACTGGATAGTGTCCAACATCTGAATCACTTGGGGGTGAGGGGATTTACATTATGGTTGTCCCAGAGATCATCAGTAGACCCTGGCCTTGATTGCTGATCATTATAGTGGAGGGGCCCTTAGGAATGCCTGGGTCGGTATCTGTCAGAGAGGGGACTATGCTGACTCTGGAAAAGGCATTGAGGATGGTGTGTATGGGTGCGGTGGTGAGGGGACATAAAGGTGGTGGAGGAGAAAGAGGTGGGCTTTATGGCAGCAGAAGAGGACTTATGACTCTGTCCTTTCGATTTTTCAGTGCTAGCTCCGGTGAGGGAGGTTTGGAGGGAGTCTCCCCTTCTAAAGAGAGCCTTCTCTATCGAGGACGAAGTTCTGGAGGTGCCTTTGGAGGTTACTTTTGTGAGATCTTTCCAGTAACAGCGTGAATTAATAGATGCTTTTGCCTGGCATCGATTTGTTGTTGAAGTTTCTTGAGTAGCGAAGCCTTGACGTCCTTGGCTCCACAAGCCCACATAGGCCTAGGCTTTGGGTTCACCTTTGGCTTGGTTTTCGAGGAGGGCTTTAGTGCTGCTGGAGTCTTGTGCTCAGGCATAGATGAAGTCTTTGGAGATTGATGGTGTTTATTTTCCTTGAGGCGCCTCAGGCTTGACGGCTGATGTTGGTCAAATAAACTTTGGTGGAGGCTTGCCCTGTTCCAAAGTTCTTTGCTGGTACTAACTGGAGCTTTAAGCTGGCGGGTGCCTCTGGCTTGCCTTTTCTTTGTCTCGGTGTTCAGGGCTTGATGCCCAACTCTCATGGGAGAGGTGCTCTACTTCTGTATGGGACTTCTGTTGAGGTTCTGTCTTGCTGGTGTGGGCCTATGGCATACTTATGACCCTAGGCATAATTGTGGTGTGCAGGCCACTAGCCTTTGGCGTCAGCTCAAAGTCCTCCATTGCCTAATTATTTGACTCACTGGAAGACACTGTCTCTGGAGTGGCTTTGGTTGCACAGCAAAGAGACAAGATGGGTCTGCCTTTTCTTGTTCTTTGGTGTGAGGAAATCTTTCTCCACTAAGATGTCATGGGTCCTGGTGGAGCTTTGCTGGTACGTTCTCCAGTGTGCCCATCATCACTCCCTCCAATTTCATCATGTCTTCTGGAATCTAAAGATGAGGAATGATGCATAGTAGGCATCGTCATGTTTGGGGAACAGATGCAAGTTACACACTTTGTAGTCATCGACCCACAGGAATTTTGAATTACAGCAGGGGTAATTTTGAAAAGTTGTCTGTTCCATCACCCGTTCAGCATTCTCCGGCAACGGAGGACTGGAGACATTACTTGCCTTTTGAGGGCTGTGAAGCCATCGTAACTGGGACATTGACCACGGTCTTTGGTGTCTTCAGGCAATGGAGAGATGAAAGGACTTGAGCTTTCTCGACTCGCCGTGAACCATAAGAAACTGAACGGGACATACAGAATGTGTTCGAAACACAACCCTAGAGCCCAGCTGGTGTACATCTGATCCTGATGGTGGGCAATACAATCTTACATTTAGTTGATACCCATGCTCAATGTACACCAAAAGGAGAGATCCCACCACATTTGTGACTTGAGAATCTTCTTCGAAGAAAAACAACTTGCAAATGTGTGAGCCCAACACTAAATGGCAGGGGTATGCTAAGCATGCGTATCTACAGTCAAACGTGCTAAAAATATTTTTTCCCCCTTACACATGTTGTTTCAATGATATACTGGGGCATACATCCCATTCAAGCTGCTGTGTTACACCTCTCCTTTCCTTTCTTCTTATACCATCACTCACATCTTCAGATACTGTGGCTCTAACCATAAGGCAACCCTAAAACCTAGCATAGTCTTAACCCTATCCATTATATCTATGCAAATCGTTACTTCAATCATAAAACTTCTGAAAAACATCTCCCTGTACCAGATCACTGACACAATATTGTGGTAAACAATATAGTTGATAAAAATATTGTTTATCACTTTATTGTGCTCCTATACTTATAATGGCAAGTACAAAAATATCAGAAAAGAAGTCGTTGACACTAATATTGTACAAAAATAGACAAAAATATAGATTTTTAAAAATATATGGTTTAAAGTAGGAAATGTTAAATATGTTAATATATACATTTAATAAAATGTAAATTAAATATGTTCCACCAATATTTATTATGATATAAAATGATATACTTATATGAACACACACACAGATATGTGTTCGTATTTATAAATCAAAAAATATATATTTGTACAGTGCAACATAATATATATATAGTTGTAGTAATACATTTAAAATATTTAGTAGAATGTAACGCCAGTCCTCCGTTCATGTTTACCGCTTTGTCAAGCACTTGATATATGTGTATAAATGATTTGGTATCACTGATCTCCCATGTGTGATCAAGGCCGTGGGGGCGAAATGCGTGGCAGGGGCTGGAGCATTCGTATTAAATCTTTGGCTGTTCATTCTGCATGTGCATGACTCGAGTATTCACAGAGTTTCATACATAGTTTATATATTAAATTCATACACAATAAAATCATATCAAATTTAAACAATTAAATAAGAACAAACATATTAATAAATGTACACAAATGTAATAAAATATTACAAATTGAAAAATCCCCAAAACACATTTACAAATAATACTATAAATATTAAAATACATTTAAAAATAAAACAAATAATATGAAATATTTAAAAAAAACTGATTGATATAAAATGTATTTACCAATATTATGACAACTGTAGGAGTCTAAGAATATCAAATATGCTATTTCCACTCTAGTTTATGCAACAGTAGGAAAGGTGTTTAACTTTAGAGGCATTAGATTTACTATTCCTACTCCACTCACAGCAATAATAGAGAAAGTTTTGGACTTCGAAGGAGTTAGCTTTACTATTCCCACTTCAGTCAGTGCAAAAGTAGGAAAAGCATTGGACTTTGGAGGGGTGACATTTACTATGCTCACTCCAGTCTAAGCAACTGCATTGGACTTTAGAGGGGAGAAATGTATTATTCCCACTCTGGTCCACAAAACAGTAGGGAAAGTGTTGGAATTTGGGGAGGTTAAATATATTTACTGTTCTCAGTCCAAACAGCACAACAATAGGGAAAGCGTTGAATTGAGGAGGGGTGAAATTTACTATTACCACTCCAGTGACCGCAACAGTAGGGCCAGTGTTGGATTTGGAGGGGTGCAGTTTAGTATTACCACTTCAATCTCTGGAACAGTAGGGGTAAAATTTACTATTTACACTCCAAACAGCACAACAGTAAGGAAAGTGTTGGACTTTGGAGGGGTAAAACTCACTATTTCCACTCCAGTCTCTCCAACAGAAGGTAAAACGATGGATTTAAGAGGGATGAAATTTACTATTCTCACTCCAAGCAACACAACAGTAGAGAAAGTGTTGATCTGAAAATAGGTTAATTTTACTGTTCCTACTACAGTCTATGCAAGAGTAGGGAAATTTTTCCACGATTTACATATTTAAAATAAAATAAAATAATTAATTTACAAATAATAATTAATAGTTAATTAATTATTTCTTAACTAACTTCCCACCCCTACAAAGCTACCAGCGCGCAATAAATTTATAAGTCAAATAACTATGTTTTCCATAAAATATATAATTAAAAATCAATTCAATAATTAATTAACTATTAATAACTAACTGTTATTATGACTTAATTAGCCTCCCACCCTATACTCCTACAAACCTAACAGACCACAAATAACTTATAACGAAAATGAATCGGCAGTGCTTAAATTACATAATAAATATAAATCATATAATTAAATAAAATGTATTAAATCATTCTCAATTAATTATTACCTAACATCCCACCCTGTCCCCCTACAAACCCAACAACCCGCTACAACACTATAAATTACTATTAAAAATTAATAAATATATTCTAAATTATTGAAATTGTAAGCTATATTTTAAAACAATTAATAACATTCATATAAAGAATAGTAACATAAAATTAAAATATTAACTAAAACACATTCAAATAATTTTTAAAAAGCTATTTTTAACCACTATGTTAGTGAAAATTATATTAAAAATATCCATATTATTTACCTCAAAAACGATATTCTTGTTAACGATATTTGTGCATCACAATATTTGTGTGCCACAATATTTAATTTCAGATATTTCTGTCTACCAATATTTTTAAATCTATATGTTGTTCAAACACCATCTTGTCTATTTGTGGTCTTAGAGATTAAAATATCCACAAAATCCCTGACCTGCTTGATCGCCGATTGAACATTTTTTCCCATCTCGGTTTTTCCAGCCCAAAATCACGTTTTCACACTTGGCTACATAGAATATGAGATTCCACCTCTGCAAGGACACTCATAAGGTTCAATTCCCAAAGATTTTGAAGTCGGTATGACTCACTCTTGTAGTACAGCAAAACACACACGATGATGGACGGAATGTTGCACATTGGCAAAACATTCAACCCCAGTCACAGACCACAGTCTTGTAGTACTCCTGGCCTCCTTCTGGATTTTAGGTCTCATCCAGAAGTTCTGCAAGCGTAAATCAAAGCAAACTATCAATCCAGCCCCACATTTTCTTAATCAGTTTTTCTTGCATCCTTTTATGTATCTTCTCTGCTGCAGTTCGAATTACCAGGTACATAGCCTCAGGGCTACACTTTCAGCCTCTGCAATGCCGTTTACAAAGGCGCTGTCGAGATGGGCTGTACTGCCAATACTAGCTACATCTGTTGATCCACTTGCATCAAAAGCTATCTCCATTCTCAACCATTCTTTCAGTTTCAGCTGTTTAGTCAGTTGCCAACCTACTTAACAAATGTGTCTCAAGTTGGAAGGAGGCACTGGGAGATAGTGCATTAATATCGCACATGTTTGCTCACATCTACCTACTATTTTCAACAACAGTCACAAAATGGTGGGTCGATGAAACTGATGAACAGTGTCAGACTTAGGACCTGATTTAGATCTTGGCAGATGAGTTACTCCATTACAATGGTTCCGGATATCCTTTCCATCGAAATATAAATCCCATTCTAATCTACGGGATTTATATTTCGGCAGACAGGATACCATTGTGATGGAGTAACACGTTCACCAACATCCAAATCAGGCCCTAATTTTTTATTTGTGTTAGGCGGGATGGGAGTGAATGAAATCAAAAAGGATGAAAAAAGGATATAGAGTGTAACATTTACTGTCCCTTTTCTTTCACAGATATTTGGAGCCTGGGTGTGGATCCTTGTCGCTGCTACCAGAGTATGGATAACGATTAGCCAAGGATGGGTGATGTACGTGTCGGTCAGCTCTTTCTTCTTTTCCATGATACTGCTGATGGTGTACCTATTTGGATTTCACAAAAATAACTGCAGCACTTGGCGAATAGTGGTAAGCATGAGTCTGAGTGTTTCACAATGCACATGGTGTTACTAATAGCATCCACGATCCACCATTCTGTTTCCTGGTAATATAAATTATTATAGCTATGAGTTTGCTTAAAAAGGTATCTAGGGGGTCATCCCGATGGCGGACGGACTTCAGTCCATCCGCCACCGTTGTGGTAGTGGGACCGGCCGCCTACAAGGCGGCCCACCCATTGACCGCATTAGGATGCGACCGCCACAGTGGCAGTCGCATTACCTAACTACTGTATTGCAACAGTAATGCGGTTAGCAGACCCCGCCGCAATACAAAAAGAATGACCATGCAGTGCCTGCCACATGATGCAGGGATTTGTAGGTCCCCCCAGTGCCCTTGCCCCGAGCCCAGGGATGAAGGGGGGCCCGCTATGGCCCCCTAAATCCGTTTCCGCCTGCCGTTTTGTGGCAGGTCGACCACCGCAAAACGACTGGCGAAAAGGGACAACATTATCCTGACAGCGGTGCTTGACAGGCACTGCTGCATGCTGGGCAATTCGGCTGCTGCAACAGGGGATCAGAAAATAACCGCCAGTCGGAACTGTGGCAGTCAGTCTCTCCGATCGCCTCGTTTCCACCTGCCATTGTCAACTGGCGGGTGGAAAACCGCAGTACGATGGCAGAGGGCCCACCACGGACAGGCCGTCAGTGGCGGGCCCTCCGCCATCATAATGACCCCCTGGTTCTTAAGGTGTCACTGTGTCAATTTATTGCTGGTGTTTCAACACCTTTGATTGATTGCATAATTCTGTTAATGCAGAATACCACTAAAAGAAGACAGTGCCACAACCATCTGTAGTGCAGCAGCGGACCGCAGCACCGCACTTATGGCTCTCTCCTATAACTTAACCAAGGGAAGGGTCAATTATTCATTGCTTGCGTTAGCGCACATGACACCTTTGCTACTCCAGTGAAACGATAAGGTTTTCATTTTTGTCATCTTTTTTCAGTGGGACTTCTTTAATTTCTTCATTTCTTTACTAGTGTAGATGCTAATGTCTGGGGGAGCGGTTAACTAAAATGGCTAATTGAAAGCAGGCCCCTGCTTTCAGATTATAGTGATACCAATAATGTGACACGCTATTGCCGACTCCACCCTTGACCATTCTTAGATTTGCTATTTGAACGTTGTTAAAATCACAGATGCTCCTCGTGTGCCTCAATGGCGAGGCACGTTAAGGACACAATATGTATATTTTCTTTCCTGCCCAGAGTGCACTTACATCTACTACTACCTGTTAATTTGCTAAGGCCACTTAGCTACCTGCAAAAGAACCCTGGACACACAAGAAAAGTCTCATTGTTGCTTGCTTCAGTCCTTCAATACCCAATTCCTTGAATCACTGTAATTTGCAGAAAGATGCATTTTAGCCTAATAATACATTCTGCGAGCCTGTGCCTTATTGTTCCATTTCTCTTTGTGGTAATTAGTGGTATTTTGAAGCAGCAACAATCAATTCTCACAAGGGAAACAACCTTTTACAACGAGAGCGTTACAACGCACGCCATTTCAACGCATATCGTTACAACGCGAAAGGCTTGTTGCAGGGGATAGATGGTGTTGGAGTTAACTCCAACACCAAACACCGTCCCTACTGTTGCACACCCTGGAGTTGGAATAGTAAATTATACTATTCCAACTTCCAGCGCACCCCCGACAGCAAGTTGGGATAAAGGTATGCGTTGTAACGGCATGTGTTGTAATGGCATGCATTGTAGCATCATACAACCGAACAATTCATATGAAAATGCAAAAATAGATTTTTGTCTCCAGAACATGACCGGAACAAAATATCTAACGCATACAAAATGTAATAGAATCGTAATTGCCACTGAAGTGCAAATTAGCACCACCTGGGAAGATTAGGCAGTTTGCAATGACTTTGATTCACCAAAATGCCTGGGGTAGGGGAAGTGACATCATACACCCTTTGACATTAAGGGAAGAGACATCATATGACATTTTTCCCTGAATCTTCCCAGGAAGTGATGTCACTTCATCTTAACCCTGATGTTATCACAATAATTGAGATGATTGAAGTTCCATTATAACTGTCATTAAAATAAAAATATAACACAAATGCCTCTTTTGGCTGCATCTATATTAGGGTTCTAACTTAAACATTGAAAACAGTGAGGTGTAATACAATATTTGCACTAAATTGTTCTGAGCAAAGCAAATGAGCCAGAGCTCTTTTTAATGGGTTCGGGAGTAAGGGGTTCTCCCCACAAGCGTTTTTTTTAAAAATGTGCCAAATTCAGCATTTTAAAGCAAACTTTTCACTTACATCTGCTAAAAAGCCGTGGCTATGAAAGGGCACTCATTAAATATATAAGTCCTTTCAAGGGGTGTCAAGCCAATGAAGCCTGTGAATCCACAGGAGTTGACCCCTTATTTTTTTAAATATGTGCAGCGGGTGCCCCCATGCCAAAAATATCCTCCATTTTGCCAGGGCCAGCATTTTGCCATGGGTGCCCCCTATATGCCATGGGTGCCACCTTTTTTAACTTAAGTATCATAGGGCCAGCGTTTTGCCATGTTTGTCTCCCTCCTATTTGCCACTGCTGTCATCTTTTCTGCCAAGAATCACCTCCAACGGGCTAGTGGCAGCATTTTTCCATGGGGTCCTATGCCAAAAACGAGCACCAAACCACCATGATCTCATGGACTTATGAATACATACATTTAGATCTGTTGTTTCCATCATTCACTCCCTCCCAAAACCTCATATCCTCAATTATTTCCCTCATTCTCCAGCTGCTCCACTCATGTTAAACATTTAATGTGTGTCTGTATCTCCCTATGTATTTGTATTTGTAAATTTAGCTTCCACTCGCAAATAATAGCTTTTTTATGAGTATAGACCCACTTTTGCAATTCACAAAACGTAGTTTACATATATAAAAAAAACATGAGGTTTTTTGTATGAGTAAATTTAGACCGCTGGCAGGTAGGCGGTATTCCACGGCAGAAATATCCTAGAAGTTTGTGCCCGCGTGCATGTGGGCTTGTTTGTTGGTATTTACAAACTTTTTTCCGCACCCATTCTGACCCAGGAAAAGATACAAAGTTTACTTCTATCAAGGGTAGGAATGAATCCCTTTCCTGATAGTAAGGATAATGGAGCACCTACAAATTTGGAGCGGGGGGGATGTGTACAGGGGAAGACTTTCTAGTTGGAGATATACATTTTCCTTTTGGGCAGAAAAGGGAGAGGAGAGCGAGGCATTAACTCATGATCAGTTTTTTGACTATTGTTTGATATCTTACAAACGCACCCTGCTTTTTTTCCAGGATGTTATTTATCATGGAATCACCGCAATCTTCTACTTGAGTGCTGCCGTTTTGCAAGCAAATGCAACAATATACTGTGTTGATAACATTGACCGGAATTGCAATGGCTTGTTGGTTAACTACCGCCTCAATACAGCAGCCACAGTAAGTATAGTGCCTAAATTATTTGGTTAAAGTACGTTTTTGTTTCACCTGGATGTGTGCGTTGACATTTTAGTATAGTGCTTAATTTGTAACAAAATAAGTGCCAGGGCTCTCGTCAGGAGGCCACTGCAACTTGCACCAGACATCACCCCTGCCAGTGCTGCCAAAAATAGTAACAACACAACTACTAACCATGGGACTCCTACAAGTGTGGCAAATGGGACTATTTCAGGCCCCCAAGGCAAGGCTAAAATAATGGCTTGGGCTGCACGTAATAGTATTTTTTATTTTATATTGAATTAATAAGTAACTCTTGTTGTGCTCATCTCTAAATTAGCCAGACAGCACCACCTTGTGGCAGACTGTCACAAGCCCCGGTGTTGACAATTAAGTGCTGGTGCTGAGCACAGAAAACCACCGGATCAAATTAAGCACTGTTTTAGTGGCTATGATGGACACTAATGGTTTAATGTCTGTATGCTAAAGCAGATCACCAAGCACATCTGCCCATTTAACCGCTTCCACATGAACCGACAGAACAAATCACAGCAGGCAGGACTATTTAGCACAGTGGGCCGCTGACCCCTGCGAGACTGCTGCATGCCCATCTTTTCATGGAAAGTCTGTTGCATTTTTAAGGACAGAGAATAGTTTGATTTGTTTAAAGGTGGCCAGTTCTTCTAACAAGAATACGTCTTTATATTTGCACAGCCAATCGGATTAGCTCTGGGCGATGTGCACCTACTTGATCTGTTAAGTGGGCCGGGGGGGTAAAAGCACCTCGAATACGAGGTTTAACCTGTTTGGACATATAACTTGTGTTTCATTTTAGTTCCGTTGTCTGGAGGGTCATTCCACCATAAACCACTGTTTTGCTCTGTGGGCCATTACTCGAAAGGCTCTGGAGGAAAATCAAAGACTGTGCAGTTGTTTTGTAGATTTTTGGACGGCCTTTGATTCTGTAGACAGGGATATTCTGTGGGGAAAACTTGCTTCCTGGAATCTACCACCAAACCTTCTTGGGGCTCTTCAATCCTTTCACTTTGGTAACTGGGTTCAGGTGGAGTTAGACAAGTCGGGTCGGTTGTCTCAAAGAATATCTATTGACAACGGCCTGCAACAGGGGTGCGTTTTAGCACCCTTACTTTTTAGTTTATTTTTGGCCGACCTCCCAACTGTTATTTCTCAATCTAAGTCTTTTTCGCCTAAAATTGGGGACCAGCATATTGCTTGTCTGCTATATACAGACGATTTGGCATTATTGGATTATACCCCAATTGTTCTGCAGGGGAAACTCAATGCCCTGGCAATTATAGCAAGCAGAACCAGCTCCGCATTAATCTGGAAAAGACAAAGATTATGATCTTCGGAAAAAAAGTGCAGAATTTTTCCTGGTATTTAGGTACACAGGTGGTGGAGCAAGTGGATCAATATAAATACTTGGGTTGAATTTTTAGGAGAAATTTGAATTGGGGTGCGCATTGGGATGCCATCAAGCAGAAAGCCCTATTACAGGCAAGCTGTCTGTCTGGATTCAATGGTAGATTTGGGGGGCTATGCCATATCCCAATATTAAAGGCCTATGAAGGGAGGATACCACAGTTAGGCCTGTATGGGGGAGAGGTCTTTTCTCTTGATCCAACCTATGAATGGGACAGACTGGAAGGGGTAGTGCTTAAAAGACTTCTATCACTCCCCCAAGGTATCATGGTCCAGGCTATAAGGAGAGAGTGCAATCTGGTCTCTTGGAACATGGTGGCCTCTACTCGGGCTCTAAGATACTTTAACACATTGTTGGAGGATGATGAGGTGGTTAAAGTCTCCAATTGGTGTTGGGAAGAGATCCAAAGTAGTGAAAGGATGTGGGCAGAGGCCGTTAGAACCAGAATAATTGCAATTAAGAACCTCCATTTAAATAGTGGCACCGTTACATCTTGGCTCGCCTTTCCAGGCAAACGAGCACTGAGAGAATCCGCTGCTATAGATAGTGTCTTCACCTATTTATTACGGTTACCAGACCCAGGTTTGAGAAATGAAATATTAAGGGCTAGGGCGAATGTAATCCAATCTATTGTCCCACCCACATAGGACTAGGGTGTAGAAGAATAGTGGTCTCTGTCCCTGCCCTTTGAAAGTTAAATTAACCCTTACGCATATTCCTATGGACTGCGTTTTTTCTCTTGCAAATCGAATCAAGTTTTTAAGACTTCTGTTTTTTAAATATGATGCTCTTCATAGGAACAAAGCGGTGGAGTTATTGTCTGAGATGCGATATTTAGATGTGGCAGTTGGGATTGCTCGGTTTTTATGATCTGTCATACTGAATTTTAAAGACGAAATGTAATGGGTTGGGGGGAGTCAGAAGGGGAGTTCTTTTAAAGTTTTTGTTTGTCAAGTGTGTTTTTGGAATGTTTTATGGACAAATGTCTAAATAAAATTGTTTCTGAACCTGTTAGGACATATAACTCGTGTTTCATTTTAGTCCAGTTGTACAGAGTGTTTTGGAAGTTTTTCCAAACAGAGTTAGACTTGTAGGTAGAAAGAAATGGGTAGCCAGTGCTGCGTGAATAGGACAGTCACAGACAACAGGAGAAAATTGGAGGCGTGGAGAAGGGTTTATTTTAAATTAATGTATTAGCGTGTGATTGGTCTGATGATGCAAGGGTTCCTCAGGTGTAATGAAGGAAAAGCGAGGGAGGGACGATAGGGTAATGTTGCATTTGCATGGCTAAACAAAGGAACAAATTGTAAATAAAAAGCTTGCCCTGCTACTACAATGACATTATTCTTACTTGACATGCTCTAGGCAGTAATTGCTATCTCATATTAGAAATATGATATTTTTCATTCATTGTCAACAATTGCCCTAAGTAAAAGCACAGGACAGTTTTGTCAGCCATTTGTAATATTTGGAAATTACACGAACCCACACTGGCATGCAGACCACATTTTCGAAGTCATTGCTTGGGCGATGTATCTTCCTTCATTAGGAGTCACTCTACTGACACTCTTGTGCCTTACTTGTGATTTTAACAAACGCACATGAAAAAATCATTTAGCACAGGTGGAGTCTTAAGGATTTCAAAACAATTTGCAATAAGTGAATAATTATGATAATTGGTGACCCTCTATTAGGCGTCACATCCACCTCCCACCTCCAATTCATCAGCTGTAAATTTGAAGTTACTTGTGACTATTCACACTGAGGAATTAAGAGAGAAACTTTTAAAAGTTTTTTGCCTGGCTTCCTATTCCATAACTGGTGTTGGAAATGACCATCTTTTGTGTGGTAGTCGCTCAGATTTTTGCCTTCTTTAGCTCAAACCGTTTTTGTTGGTCATAAATCACTGCACACTTTAGTCCTGCTAAACAGTGGCGAAGTGCTTGTTCTCTCCCTTTTAAACATCGTAAAATTGGCACATACCTAAGTGACACATTTAATTTATTTATAGGTCCCTAGTGTATGATATAATATGTACTTAGGGCCTGTAGATTAAATGCTACCAATGGTCTGCAGTACTCATTGTGCCACCCACTAAAGTAATACTGTAAAACATGTCTAGAGGGCCACCCTGCAGCTTGTGTGTGCGGGTTTAAACTGCTATTTATACCTGCAAAAATAAACCCATGCCAGGCCCACACCTTCCTTTCTAGTGCTGGTAAGTCACCCCTAAGGTAGCCCTCAAGTTAGAAGGAAGCACTGGGAGGTGGTGCACTTACATTACATATATTTGCTAACACCTGCCTCAACACAGTCACAAAATGGTTGTTAGTCACCAACAGTGTCATATTTAATGATACTCTGTGCAGGAAGACAGCCAACCTAGACTTGTCTGACTAGTTGGGCCTCCTCAGGTATATAGCTAAATTTATGTGGAATAGGACAAAATGGACTGGAAGGTGGCTTGCAGCCACGGCCCATGTAGGTAAGAGTGGTGGGCCAGGTTGGGGGGGGGGTTCGATAGACGACCACGAGGGAAAATTGAAAAAATAATTGATTTTCTCTTGTCATCGTCTGTCGAAATCCATACCCCCACCCATCCCCACCGCTCCTTACCTGCACAGGCAGCGGCTGATGGCTCGGGAATCCAAGTCACATAAGAGAATCAAAGGCCACCCCAAGGAGAACTGAACCAAATAATGTATGAAAGAGAACTTAGGGACTCCTTTATGAGGCCCCTTGTGCCGTCGGAACATCACTTTTTGTGACGTTCCGTGGCATAGGAGCCTGCCCCATATATACGAGGCAGCACTAAGCCACTTTGTTTGGCCTAAGGCTGCCTCGTATATATGGTTCCCTTTAATGCAGTTTTCTGCGTTAAAGGGGCGTGCAATGGGTGTTGTTGGGGGCGTTCCCAGCAACATCCATGGCATTATGACACTGCCCCAGATTTACGAGAAATCGTAAATCTGAGGCAGTGCCAAAAACTTACAATTCCCCAAGGGAGGCGTAAGGGAGGCACAATGAGGAGAAATATCTTTGTTTCTCCTCGTTTTAAATTTTTCTACAACATAGAAAAAGGAAAAAAGCCTCTTGTGATTGTTTTTGTGCAGGAAGGTATCCCTTCCTGCACAAAAACAATCATCCCATCAGCGCATGCACCCTTGCACCATGTTGCAAAGGTACCTGCATTGGCACACAGCAACCCATTGTGTGCCAGCGCAGGGAAAAAGGACAGTAATGCGGCATATATCATAGATACAACGCATACCTGCCCTTTTCTTTTACCGTAGGGCAGCGCAGCAGGGAGGCCTGCGGTGCTGCCCTACGGTAAAACGTCATAAATGAGGTCCTTAATTTTTGCGGAAGTAAATGTCCACATGCTCAAAAAAATTGAAAGTGCCCTATGTTATTAGTTCTGTTACCTATCTGCAAATAACTATTTTTTCACAATTTTTTTCAGGTGTTTGCCTTCATCACGACACTTTTTTATACTTTACATAGCTTCCAGTCTTACGTGCAATAACAATTTTTGGAAGCAGTTTGGAGCAGAGCCATGAAGACTCGGAACAGCGAAGTCATAACTGGGATTCTGGTCACGCACCTGCAACTGAATTGTGGCCCCAAGAAAAAATCGTGTAGAGAGAGATCTTTCTTCTGAGCCTAAAGTTCTATCGACAACTATCAATCCCTTTAAATAAAAAAAAGGTTGTAAATATGTAACATCTAATGACGTCATTACCTGTGCTAAAACACTGTAAAGTGCAGACGTGTACAGAACAATTCTACGTTACCACACTGAAAGTATTTTTCTTTGAACATATTGTATGTATAAGTGGTGTGTCCATAAACACTGGCCCTAATCCAACAATAATGTTTGTGAATCTGATGTTTGCACCCCTCAGCCATTGTGCTAAGAATTGTATAACTACACACCGCGTCAAATAGTAGACCTATGTAAATTTCCCTACTTGCTTCATACAAAAGCGTTTCCAAGTATTATTTTGTTTTTATTAATGTCTCGTTGGTATTATTGTATTTATTGCTTCTTTTGATGTACTGTTACCTGTCCCTCTCACATCTCTTCCACACTTTAAAACAGTTACTCAGTGGTGGAAGGGTTAGTGTTCCTGCTTTGCAAATTACATCAAATCTTTTGTAAGTGTGTCCCTTTAAGAGGAAACCTTTCATTGGAGACTTCAGTGCCAACAATGTGAAAAAATACATTTGCTACTAGATACAAGTCTAAATATGATTATATCCACCGATCTCATAATGGATCAATAATCCTACCAATGAAACATTGACAATCAGAACATCTGTTTAGGAGCAGACAGCTGTATCTGAATCTGGATCCTAGAGACAATCAGATAATAAAAATGCATTTTGGCAAACCTAAACTGTGGAGAGTGTGTCTCAATTTTTGAGTATCATTGTTTTACAGGCAAAGACTGAAAGACAGACTGACTCAATATCTAATTTCAAACCCTGATGGAGGTGCCATCAGCATTCAGTCTTTCTTTTTGGACGTGTTTTGCTCTACTGTCTTGGTAGCATGGATACTGGTTGCAAAACACGTCACTCTTGACTCTTTTTATTCAGCGATTGTTGGTGGCATGCATTAAACTGACAGACTTGATCTCAGTCTCCTTCGACTATGACTCTGTGGCCCTTTTGCACTGTAAGGAACTCTTCTTGATCTAGTACTTGTTCCTTCACATGGATCATCTGTTGATTCTGGAATTGCCTCAACTGCAGTCTCAGAATGAGTTCTTGTCTCTTCTTTCTCTTATCTCACAGAGACTTCAGTGTCACTTTGTGAAATCCCAGGAGACTGTAATTCTTCACCCCTTTCTTCTCTTTGCTGCTGTGGTAAAACCAAAGGAAATGATGGACGGAGTGTTGAACACTGCAAGCACTCACCCCCAGTCAACTGATCTGGGTTTAATCCACCACCGTTCTTTAGCCCACTCTGCCACCCCAGTTCAGACATGGCCATATGCAAATCAGTCTGACCCTGTGCCTCATGGGAACAGTCCAGCCCGAACTGCCAAGCCATGTCTTCCCTGGACCGGAAACAAGCTTCCTAGGACCGGTTTCTGGCATTTCAGCCGTCCTCAGCCAGGCTTGCTTGAATCCAGTGGCAAAGTGAGCAAGGGACTCACGTCTGAGCATACCCTGCCAACTTATGGCGAACAAAGCAAAACCAAAGGAAATGATGGACGGAGTGTTGAACACTGCAAGCACTCACCCCAGTCAACTGATCTGGGTTTAATCCACCACCGTTCTTTAGCCCACTCTGCCACCCCAGTTCAGACATGGCCATATGCAAAGCAGTCTGACCATGTGCCTCATGGGAACAGTCCAGCCCGAACTGCCAAGCCATGTATTCCCTGGACCGGAAACAAGCTTCCTAGGACCGGTTTCTGGCATTTCAGCCGTCCTCAGCCAGGCTTGCCTGAATCCAGTGGCAAAGTGAGCAAGGGACTCACGTCTGAGCATAACCTGCCAACTTATGGCGAACAAAGCAAAACCAAAGGAAATGATGGACGGAGTGTTGAACACTGCAAGCACTCACCCCCAGTCAACTGATCTGGGTTTAATCCACCACCATTCTTTAGCCCACTCTGCCACCCCAGTTCAGACATGGCCATATGCAAATCAGTCTGACCCTGTGCCTCATGGGAACAGTCCAGCCCGAACTGCCAAGCCATGTCTTCCCTGGACCGGAAACAAGCTTCCTAGGACCGGTTTCTGGCATTTCAGCCGTCCTCAGCCAGGCCTGCTTGAATCCAGTGGCAAAGTGAGCAAGGGACTCACGTCTGAGCATACCCTGCCAACTTATGGCGAACAAAGCAAAACCAAAGGAAATGATGGACGGAGTGTTGAACACTGCAAGCACTCACCCCAGTCAACTGATCTGGGTTTAATCCACCACCGTTCTTTAGCCCACTCTGCCACCCCAGTTCAGACATGGCCATATGCAAAGCAGTCTGACCCTGTGCCTCATGGGAACAGTCCAGCCCGAACTGCCAAGCCATGTATTCCCTGGACCGGAAACACGCTTCCTAGGACCGGTTTCTGGCATTTCAGCCGTCCTCAGCCAGGCTTGCCTGAATCCAGTGGCAAAGTGAGCAAGGGACTCACGTCTGAGCATAACCTGCCAACTTATGGCGAACAAAGCAAAACCAAAGGAAATGATGGACGGAGTGTTGAACACTGCAAGCACTCACCCCCAGTCAACTGATCTGGGTTTAATCCACCACCATTCTTTAGCCCACTCTGCCACCCCAGTTCAGACATGGCCATATGCAAATCAGTCTGACCCTGTGCCTCATGGGAACAGTCCAGCCCGAACTGCCAAGCCATGTCTTCCCTGGACCGGAAACAAGCTTCCTAGGACCGGTTTCTGGCATTTCAGCCGTCCTCAGCCAGGCCTGCTTGAATCCAGTGGCAAAGTGAGCAAGGGACTCACGTCTGAGCATACCCTGCCAACTTATGGCGAACAAAGCAAAACCAAAGGAAATGATGGGCGGAGTGTTGAACACTGCAAGCACTCACCCCCAGTCAACTGATCTGGGTTTAATCCACCACCGTTCTTTAGCCCACTCTGCCACCCCAGTTCAGACATGGCCATATGCAAATCAGTCTGACCCTGTGCCTCATGGGAACAGTCCAGCCGGAACTGCCAAGCCATGTCTTCCCTGGACCGGAAACAAGCTTCCTAGGACCGGTTTCTGGCATTTCAGCCGTCCTCATAAGTTGGCAGGGTATGCTCAGACGTGAGTCCCTTGCTCACTTTGCCACTGGATTCAAGCAAGCCTGGCTGAAGACGGCTGAAATGCCAGAAACTGGTCCTAGGAAGCTTGTTTCCGGTCCAGGGAAGGCATGGCTTGGCAGTTCGGGCTGGACTGTTCCCATGAGGCACAGGGTCAGGCTGATTTGCATATGGCCATGTCTGAACTGGGGTGGCAGAGTGGGCTAAAGAACGGTGATGGATCAAACCCAGATCTGTTGACTGGGTGTGAGTGTTTGATTGGTTCTGAAGCTCCGTCCATCACCACCCCCTTTTGTACCGCTTTGTTCGCCGTAAGTTGGCAGGGTATGCTCAGACGTGAGTCCCTTGCTCACTTTGCCACTGGATTCAAGCAAGCCTGGCTGAAGACGGCTGAAATGCCAGAAACCGGTCCTAGGAAGCTTGTTTCCGGTCCAGGGAAGGCATGGCTTGGCAGTTCGGGCTGGACTGTTCCCATGAGGCACAGGGTCAGACTGATTTGCATATGGCCATGTCTGAACTGAGGTGGCAGAGTGGGCTAAAGAACGGTGATGGATCAAACCCAGATCTGTTGATTGGGTGTGAGTGTTTGATTGGTTCTGAAGCTCCGTCCATCACCACCCCCTTTTGTACCGCTTTGTTCGCCATAAGTTGGCAGGTTATGCTCAGACGTGAGTCCCTTGCTCACTTTGCCACTGGATTCAAGCAAGCCTGGCTGAAGACGGCTGAAATGCCAGAAACCGGTCCTAGGAAGCTTGTTTCCGGTCCAGAGAAGGCATGGCTTGGCAGTTCGGACTGGACTGTTCCCATGAGGCACAGGGTCAGACTGATTTGCATATGGCCATGTCTGAACTGGGGTGGCAGAGTGGGCTAAAGAACGGTGATGGATCAAACCCAGATCTGTTGACTGGGTGTGAGTGTTTGATTGGTTCTGAAGCTCCGTCCATCACCACCCCCTTTTTAACCGCTTTGTTTGCCATAAGTTGGCAGGGTATGCTCAGACGTGAGTCCCTTGCTCACTTTGCCACTGGATTCAAGCAAGCCTGGCTGAAGACGGCTGAAATGCCAGAAACCGGTCCTAGGAAGCTTGTTTCCAGTCCAGGGAAGGCATGGCTTGGCAGTTCGGGCTGGACTGTTCCCATGAGGCACAGGGTCAGACTGATTTGCATATGGCCATGTCTGAACTGGGGTGGCAGAGTGGGCTAAAGAACGGTGATGGATCAAACCCAGATCTGTTGACTGGGTGTGAGTGTTTGATTGGATCTGAAGCTCCGTCCATCACCACCCCCTTTTGTAGTGCTTCTTGTGGAAACACTTTTGGTTCTTGTCTAGAATTAGGAGATCTGGTAACTTGTGCTCTCAGTCCCCCAGTTCATAAAATCAGTATTTCTTCATATGGATCTCTCACTCTCTGAGTATGCAATGCATGCACTGTGGGGAATATGTACAAGGAAATGACGGAGCACGGCATTAGCCTTCTTGGCCTAATTCCGCTCTCCGCTACTTCTGAAACGCAGGGCTGCAGCATATTCACAACAATATGGTGCAGCCCAGTGTTTCCCTTCCTAGTGCCAACGCAGGCACCCTTGCACCATAGTGCAAGGGTGCCTGCGTTGTTGGAATGATTTTTTATGTTCAGGAAGGTGTCCCTTTCTGATCATAAACAATCATGCATGGCATTCTGCTCTTTTTATGTGTGCTGCACAAAGCAAGACACATAAAAAGAGCAAAAACAAAGAGAAAAAATAGATTTCTCCTTGATGCTCCCTGTTAAGACCAGGTTTTCCCTGGTCTTAATTTTGGCCCTGTCCCATATTTACGCAACCCTTGCAAATAAGGGGCAGCGCCAAACTCAATGGGTGTTGCGGCAGAACGCCCACTTCACATTAAGTATAGCTTGATAGGGGGCCTTATTTACAAGGCAGTGTTAAGCAATGTTAAGTGGCTTAATGCTGCCTTGTAAATAAGGCAAAGCCCGTATCACCAACATCAAAAAAGTGACATTATGGTAGCGATAGGGGCTTATAAATATGCCCCTCAATTTGGTACACCAGCACACTTTTTTTCCCACAAATATTTTTATTGACAGCTTTTTCTGTGGCAGTACATTGTGCATTAGTGGTACTCATAACACAGAATTCCAGTGCTACTAACTTCAGCAGTAGGGATTCGGTAAGCGGGCACATGTCAGCCACAATGCAGAATTCTAAAGTGTCATTAGGAATTACCCCTGCTAGGGTTACATCAGTATGCAGGGGGAGCATGTCACAAAAACATTAAATAATAAGTCATAAACAATCAAACACTATGAGATACTCCAGCACACTTAACAGCAGAATTTGTGAGGAGGATCACCTGGAAGGGTCCTTGCCACCTCAGTTTTAGGCAGCTCTTCTGGATGTACTTTTTGATAAGCACCCAGTCCCTGGTGCTGAGGTCGTGGTACCACTCTTGAGGTGGAATTAGGGTAACAGCTTCAAGCTGATGAGAAACAGAACGCAGCACATCAATCAATCCTATGCAGTAATCGAGTATCATGGCATCCGTAATGTTCAAAAGTGTATTTGCAAGTACAGCAGGCAATCTCATTGCACGCCCCATGATGGATTTCATGTGGTGATAACCTTGTGTTCCTTGTTAGGGGTACTTTGGGGAATCATCAATACCAAAGGCGAAGCATCTGACCACTTCAGTGTTATAGAAGCACATACTTTCACTAACCAGGAATTTATGGTGCCATTTAACTGCTCTACTATTCCAGAAGCTTCTGGTAGATGACTAAAATATAACCTTTGTTCGATCTGCAGTGCTTCACAAATCATTCTTAGTACCCCATTGTTAAAATTAGTCGCATGATCAGACTCCAGGGAAATAAGCAATTTGCACCTTGCCACTAACTCATGTAACAGCAGCTTAGCTTCAGTAAGAATGTCATTCCTGCGAGTTGGGAAGGCTTCCACCCAAATGGAGAAAGTGCACACTATGACCAGGACACATCTCAACCCGTAACAAACAGGCATCTCGATAAAATCCATCTGAATTCTGTTGAAATGGACTCTTGATCTGCCTACATGGCTCAATGTAACCGGTGTCCTTTTCCCAACATTAATTTGCTGACATATTACACATTGATGACAAGGTTCCTCTCCTAGCATCCTGAATCTGGGGTTGAACTAACCTTGTCTGAATAAAATCTAGGCCTGGGGGGTGAATTCCACTCTGTGGAGTGCGGTAAGCTATGCTCCGTGTAGTGCAGTGGAGTTTTTTCCCCGCTCGTGCTCGTAAACGGTAAGTTGGCGAGTGAGAGCTGCTGCTTTTTGTAGAATTGCTACCCAAGCGGCAGGAAGAACTGCACTTCGCCACTTGCAGAATTTTGCAGAGCTTTTTTGTCACTTTGTTGATTTCCGCGTAGCAAAACTCTGCAAACTATGCCCAGGCCTGATAATATCGTCATTAAATCTCTTTCTAAATGTGTTGAGCCATGGAAGTGTTGTGTCATGGGAAACAATAAACTATCTGGCAGTACTGGTCTTACATCAGCTGAAATCCAAATGTCATTCTAATTTTTTCCACATCCTGCTCTGATCCAACCCTACTGTTCCTCCTCTTAAGCATCTTCCTGTGCTCTCTTAAGTTCTTCCCATGTATCAGCTATTGACAACAACATGGAGAAAGCACTGTCCTCTTCAGATTCATTCATGTAAGCCCAATAAATGTGCTGTTCACAAGTGTAAAATATAGTGCAACTTCATCTGCAAATGTGCTTCCAGTTGTGACTTATCCATTGCCACTTCTGTGAGCTGCATATTTAATGACTGTGACTTCTTTTGGCAGCTGTAATGCCGCCAACAGTTTTTGAACATGTTCTCCAATTCTAATTGGAGTTCCAAATGAGGTCATAAAACCTCTTTGTGACCATAATTGTCCAAACTCATTGACCACACCAAAACCATATTGACCATCTGTAAATATAATCACTCTCATTCAGGCTGTCAGACTACAGGCTCTTGTAAGTGAAAATAATTATGCAGCCTGTGCTGAGGTAACACCTTGAAGCCATGAAGTTTCTACAACCTCTTGAATTGTGCATATAGTGTAAACTGCTCTCAGGATTCCTTCATTGTTTCTTAAGCATGAGCCATTCACAAACATTGCATAGTCAGGCAATGGTTTATCTTTTATGTCTGGCCCTGGCTTGGTGTATAAATCCATGAAATCTAGAAAGTCATGTTCAACATCATCATCACTGCAATTCTTATTTGTGGGAAGCAGTGTGGAAGGATTTAAAACCTGACAATGTTTCACTGTAACATCCTTTGCTGCCCAAATTTGTTGCTCATATTTAGTGAGCAGGCTATTGGCCATGTACTGTGTTTTGGTGCAGGTGGGCAAAAACTCTACAGAATGAGGCACCATGACAACTAAAGGATGTCCCATCACTATCTTCTCACATCTCTCCATACTGATTCCAACAGCTGCACTGATTTCAAGTAGCCGAGCAGCTCTGTGGCCATATGATAAAGTGTAATGGGAAATAAGCCACTGTTCTTCGAGCAACGACATGCATTTGAGTAAGTATTGCGAGAGCGCAGCCCTACCTCCCACTGCATTACAAAGTGAATATCTTACTGTAATCAGGCATTCCTAGTGCCGGGGCATGACAGAGACTTTCTCTCAGCTCTAGTAAATTGTTTAAGCACTCATTGTCCTATGGAAGCGGTTCAGGCACATCTTCAGCCTTCTGCAAATATTTAGCTACTACGGAAAGGTTTGCTATACACTGTCTACAGTAGCCAACCATTCCCTTCTGTGTTTTAGGTGGATTCATCATGAAGATGGTTTCCTCTCTCTCTGATGACACCTTTCTTGTTTCTTTCTCAATGATGTGTCCCAAATATTGAACTCCTGTTTGGCAATATTGCAGTTTATTTGAAGAAACATTATGTCCATTCTGAGCTAAATGATTAAGCGAAGGAATTGTATCCTGTTTACCTCTCGTGTTTCTGATGCCACTAGTAGGTCATCAAGGTATTGCACGAGAACTGAATTGTAAGGCATCTGCAGAGACTCAAGATCTTTCTTTATAATTTGATTAAAAAAGGACAGGCTCTCTATCCTTGTGGAACTCAGCACCATGCCAATACTCTCTCTCAAGACATGAAAGAGAATAGAAATTGACTGTCTTCATGCAATGGTATGGAAAAGAAGGCTTGGCAGAGATCCACAAAGGTAAGCCATTCTGCAGAACACGGGATTTGGAAAAGGATAGTGGCTGGATTTGATACCTCAGGACAACATGGGACAACAATGCTGTTAATCTTTTGGAGGTCTTGAATAATCCGATATTTGCCATTAGGCTTTTGCACGCCCATGATCGGAGAGATGCAAGGGCTCCCAACGAAGTCTCTAAGAATCCCTATACTAAGTACATCTTAAATTACAGGTGTTATTCCTGCAATTGTTTCTGGAGTCAGATTATATGGTGGCGTTCTTGGGTACACAGCGTTGAACTTTACTTTGATTCAGACTTGTTTTCCACCTTATATTATCTGATATCTTTCAATGTAAAATCCCATACTTCTGGGTTAACAGTTATTTGTAAGTCTGGGGGTAATTCACCTGCTGTCCTCACTGTAAACTACCCTACAGCTGCTTCATATTGAGCTAATTTAAAGGCAACGTCCTCATCATGGGTTTCATATCTGACACCATCCTGTGTGCGGTACATAGTGCAATTTCACTTGCGTAAAATATCTCTTCCCAAAAAATTTACAGGACTGGAATCGCAAACAACAATTTGATGATTTTTTAAAAATAAGCCAATCTTAACTGGAACATTTTCTGAAATGGCGTTTGTCATCTATTTATAACTCCGACAACTTGGATCTTCTTTCCTTAGAGAGACAGGTTTGGAACTTACGCTGTTCTAACATTGGAACGGGTAGCACCTGTGTCAGTCAGAAATTACACTGAGTGGCCATTTACCTCTTCTTCTACAAATGGTCAAATCTGGTCTACCTCTAAGACTCACCAAGGATGCAATCTTCCTCCCCCCAGGCACCGTCTTTAGCAATTATCAGAACTAAAACTGTCACTGTCTACCATGGAGAACTGTTGAAATAGGTTTTGGATTCTGGTTCTGAAATGGGGTTAAATTTGATCTAGGCATTTGTTTCATGTTATATCGAGGAGTTCCCATGTGCTTTAGGACCATTGGGATTTATTGGGCCTGCATCATAGAATCCTGTATCAGCATCGGCCCTTGCATTTCCTGAATGAGTGCATAATGCATTTGCATCTGGTTTCCGCCTTGCATTTGAACATTTCCAATTATTCATTCAGGACTAGGTCTACACTCTCTCTTCCAATGCCCAATTTTGTTTAAAAAACGACAAGGGGTCAATGTATTCAAGTTGCAACAGCAATACCAGAATTCGGATCAATCAGAAACCCTGTGCCTCTTCCCTGAGAAGTTCCTTATAGACCTTGAACCTGAAATCTTGCATTCTACCGTGATTTCCTACAAATGTATGGTTATGAAAAATCTTCTGTGTAGATTTCTTTACTGCCAACATAAACTTCTCTTTAATTCTCATCTGCTTCATTTCCTGTTCATCACTGAAATACTTTGCATATCGCAGGATCTCATCCAACAATTTTGTTTGCCAGCAAAGTACACTCTGTTGTATATGTGTACTGATCTGTTGCCTTAAACAAATAACCAACTGAGACACAAAAAATCCCATATCCCTATAGGTTCAGGATATTCCCTTCCAATGTGTTGGTGAAACACGTGAAGCAAATGTTCATAATAATCATCCACTGATCCTTTCGGCTCCTGTGAAGTTCTCTTTATCTTTGCTCAGTCAATATCTTTTGGTGGAACCTTGCCTTTTAGGAATGTAATCACTACTTTGTATTTTCCCATGACTATCAGAGATGGTGCATTAGTACGTGCATTTGTTGTTGGTTCTTCGCGCGGCCTCTATACAACAACTTTTCACTCTGCCCACTAATCATTCAGCACTACAATATCAAAGAGAGTATTAAAATCACTCCACAACACCTTTGAGATTTAAAAAAATCTGCCAACTTGTGTGTACCATTGCACAGGCCTGTCTCTCAAATTTGGAAAATTATTTGTGAATGCTGCAAGATCACATCTGCTCCAGGGCACATGTACATACCCTTCACCTGGAATCTCTCTAAATAGATAAGCTGGAGTCTCTCCATCATCTAAAGAATCAGGCGGTGGTTTATTATTTGTTTCAGACACTTCTGATTGTTTCTTTTTCTTCTCATGCTTATTTGTCCATTTGCTTACTAATTTGTCAAACTCACTCCAACTTCAAATGCACTGTACTAACTCAGTAATATGTAAACACATCATTGAAGAAAACATTGGTTCCATAGCTTCATCATCCACTTGTACCCAATAACATTTCTGAAATGGGCCACTTTTTGTCAATTCAATATCATACTTTCTAGCTAATTCCGTTAATTTATCCTGTGTAACTGCTGCACAACTAGTAATTTTGTTGTATAAATAAATCAGTTATTTTTCTTGATATTGGTTCAGATGCTCAAGATCAAAGCATCCTTTAATAATATTTTCTAATTCAGTCTTCAGTCTTAGAACATTTAATGGTCTCTATTTCTCTATCTGCTGTGCAGTCGGAGCTTGCTTTCCTGCCTGTTTATTCTCTAGCATTTCTTCAAACCTTAGGGGTAAAATCCCATCCTCAAAAAAGTTAGTCTCACCCTGGGATGTTGGTGTTGTAAAGACAATCCTTCTCCCTTACATCAATGATTGAAATGTTTGTGAGGTCGTCCAAGCAATAATCTGTGTATTCTGTGATTTCGGAACAAACTCCATCACAAGCTGTTCCTCATACATGCTCCTTGAATTACAGTATCCGTGATAATATTAGTTAGAGTAGGTATAACATTAGTTATAACAGGTTGTACAACAGGCTGGGCCATCTGTAATGGTCTTTCAATTTGAACAGTATTTGGATCATCAGGGGCTGTAGCCACTGTCACATTTGTTGTTGAAGTACTCTCAGCATTTGTTAGAAGGGCCACGTGAGTTGGTGGATGCGCAGCTCATAATGCATCCAAAGGTTCATCCACTAATTCACTGTTGGTATCAGAATTCCTTCCATTTTTCCCATTCTCCTTTCCCTGTGCTTTCTTCTTTTTCACTTTCTCAGTAATAATAGCTAGATGTAATATAGCTTCCTCAATCATAGCTTTCCTCCATCTATGTTGTTCCTCATCTCATCGAGCATCTGCATAGTTACACACAGCTGTCCTAGCTTTCATTTGGTGCTATTCTTTCTCTCTAGCATGTGCTGTTTTCTCCCAAAGATGTAATGCTTCATATTGTGTAACCCAAGGAGGTGGTTTCATTTTATACAGTTTTTTTCTTAATGTACCATCTAGTGAAAACTTTGGAAAACCCTAATTTTCAGTAATCTTGCACCACTGACAAAGCCACACATATGTATGTAATCCCACATTCACTGTCATATAATGTGCTAGTGTACCTACAGGAGGTGCATCCTCACCTTCCCTTACCAGAACTGTCAGATCACCTTTCCTCATACTCTTAAGGGCTTTGAAAAACGTAATGATTTCGGATTTATTTAATCAGCAATGTAAATCAAAACCCCTGTGTTTTGATTTTTTTCCGTATACTACAAACTCTTTTCCTCCAATCCTGCTACAGTTTAGATGTCTGAAAATCCAATAACAAAATTCAATGTGGCATTCGCAAAACAACTGACCTATCACAGTACAGCACTCTGTGTTATCAACAACCGATAAGAATGCAACAGTACCTCAACTAACCAATCCCAGCGTGGCACACTGTGACGTGTGATCTCACTCCTTGCAGCAATTTACCCTCCTTTACAATTTCTCTTGTATACACAACCTATAAACTTTTAGCGAACACAAATACACAACCCTTGTCTGCTTCTCTAAAGAAAATGAAACAATTAATCAATCGGGATATTAAGGTTTTAACGCCCTCCGACGTTTTTACACAAACAATTTCCACACATACGAATAATATCTCGACCAGCAGGAAATCACCTTAATTGATGCTGCTTCACCTCTGCGCAATAGGTTACACTAACATCAATCAGTACTATTACAATTAGCCATTTCCATTTGTAAACTTTATTTCGATCAAAAAGATCATAAAAGTTGCATAAAATACATATAAAAGGCAAACTTGAGCATAATAAAAAGGATTAAAATATTGATTTTTTTTAAAATAGACCATGGAAAATATACATAGCAGCATACAATTTTTTAGTACTTAAGACGCTTAATCCACATTGCATGTAAAAAACGTGAAACAGCAAACACTACAACAGTACTTGTGTCAGTGGCTAAGATGCGGTAGGCTTCGGTACATCTTGTAAATCCTAGATTCCTACATAAAGGAATGAGCCAATACTTCCTGGGGGCTCTATATGCAATGCAAAGAAACAATACATGGATTATTGTCTCAGGCGACCTTCCACAGGCTGGGCAATTTTTTTCTCTTTGTTTGGACCAGTTCTTAGTAAAGTCCCTAAGAGGTAAGGTGCCCAACCTAAATTGGATATATAGTTTCCTTGCCAGAGATGGATGCACTTCATTCAGGAATGATTCAAAGATATACTGGTCTTTATTTAACAAAAACTGTCTCGAAAGACTGCCAAGAGTTGTGTTTTGTTGTAATGCACTTAGCTTATGCTGCCTATATACCTGGACCAGTTTGACACGAGAGAGCGTCAAACAGAATACCCCAGGGCTAGTCCAGAGTTCAGGCAAACCAATCCTGTAGCACATCTCCTTAATATAGACAAGCCAGGGAAACTTCTTAGAAGTGCTAACTGAAATTATTGAACTAAGATCACGACAATAGGACCCTAGCTCATCTGTCAGCCAAAGTCTTCGCCAGTATGTTAAAGGACGTAGGCCAGCTTCTTCATCTATTGGTCGTATTGCCAGGTCAAGGCGTAGCGGTACTAGAGGGGTGCTTTGCGGTAAGCCCAATAGAAGTCTAATAAACTTGTTCTCTAATAGAGAAAGACCTTTCAACTGAGAATGGCCCCACAACTCTGCCCCATATAGGGCTGCATTTCTTACTTGCACTTTATAGATTTCTGCTGCGGGGCCAGGGGCCCTGTGTGTGGTATATTTAGCCATTCTTAATATCGCGCCAGATAGTTGGGCAAGCCGCATAGCTGCTTTGTCTAGTTGAGGAGCCCAGGAAAAGGACTCAGAAAGTTTGATCCCTAGGTAATCGAATAGTGAGACCCTTTCTAGAGTTGTTCCATTGAGTGTGGGATTAGGCCGAGTTGTATTAGCTGGATTAAAAACCATGTATTTAGTTTTCGAAATATTTATTTCGAGCCAATGGTCGATGCAAAAAGCTAAAAAACTATCTAAAACACGTTGAACGCCCATCGGGGATTTAGATAGCAGAAGGGTGTCATCTGCAAATAGCATGACTGGAACCTTTCTACCATTAAGTCTAGGGGAGTCACCACGGTCCGTTTTATTAATATGATTAACCAAAGCGTTAACATAAAGACAGAACAGGGTAGGGGCTAGCACGCATCCCTGCCTGACTCCTCTATTGACTGGAAAGCGCGCGGTTAATTGGCCTGCCTTACCATATCGGACCTGCGCATAGTTGCCAGTGTGCAGTCTTATGATCATAACTAGTAGGTCCAAGGGGACTCCCAGCTTGTGCAGTACCGCCCAGAGCTTATCCCTTGGGACCATATCAAAAGCTGCTTTCAGGTCGACAAATATCAAATAGAGGCTGCCACCCTCCATTGATACTGTCTTCCAGAATAATAATTGCAGCCTTAAGAGCTGGTCAACAGTTGACACCCTTTTCCTAAATCCTGCCTGTAAATCACTCAAGATATTCATCTCTTCCATCCAGGAATGCAGACGATTAGGTAAAATTCTAGCAAACAGCTTTTGTGCTACATCTATTAGGCTGATTGGCCTGTAATTTGCAGGAAGCAACGGTGATCCTTTTTTATAAATGGGGAATATTTCAGCTCCTAGCCATGTATCTGGGATATTCATTCCTTTCATGATGGCGTTAAATAAGGTCCATAAATAAGGAACCCAGATCAAGGGTTCTTCTTTATATAGGTCCCCGGGGATTTTATCTAGGCCAGGTGCTTTAGATGTAGAGAGGGTTTTGATAGCACCCTCAACTTCTTGGGCCGTGATTTCATTTAAAGAGTCAAATTGTGCTAGCTGAAGAGGACCCTCCGTAGGGATCAGATCATCTCCAGTTGAGTACAATGACTTAAAATGGGCTTCCCAGGCAGATGCTGCAATATTCGGTAGAGTTGGGGATCGTTTGTCCTTATTACCCGAGTTGGCGATAATTTTCCAAAATCCCCTCATGTCCTTATTAGATAGGGCAATTTTGAGGGCCTCCCATTTCTCAAACTCCCATGACTTTTTTGCATTTTTTATAGTCTCATAATAAAGCTTTCTAGAAGGCTTCAATACAGCCTTATTTTTTGTTTTTATTGCATTAATAAGAGCAGATTTTGCCTGCCTACATTCTTTAGTGTACCAGGAATTAAAAAAGTGATTTTGCCTGGGCTTCGTTGATGGGGGATTAAAGAATATTTTAAGAGCCAAGGTTAGTTGCAGGTAAGTTGATTCTACCGCTTGTAAGTCCCAGTCGCTTGGTAGTGGGGTAAATAACCTTTCCGTTTCCAGAAGTGCTGGGAGAATCAGCCCATAAAGTTCTAAAATTTTGTCCGGGGTGCGTTTAACTGCATCCCATCTGATTCTTCTTTTATTATTGACCAGAGAAAGGTTCCGGTCGGGCATTGGGCCAGTAGTAGAAGATGCTTGAGAGACAGGGATTAATAGCTCAAGCAACAACGCATCGTGGTCACTGTCAAATCTAGAGATGACAGTAAAGTCTACAATGCTATTCCAAGAAGATACCTCCACCAGAATATAGTCTATTAGGGAGGAATAATTGTCCCTTTTAAAGGTAGGTTTCCCTGGCTGGTCTGATTTTAAACGACCATTACAATTAGCACAAGTGGTTAAAATCCCTATCTTAATTGTGAAGCCGACGGCACCTCACGACTTGCCCAACAAATCCTTAGCAGACAAAAAACTATAAATCAACTTTATTTCTATATTCTGGGATCTTAGACTACTTCGGAGTCTGATAAACTTTTCGATTTCTTAACAATAAACCCAAAAAGATCAGTGAACATTAAAATGCACATTTCAACATCTCATGAACTAACCATAAGAAAGAATTGTAATTCATGACGCATTACCCTATTATTACTCACACCTCCAATACTGTAACCACTTTAAAATCTGCACTTTGCCTTCAAAAGCGCACCTCGTAAATCTTCAAATTCGGGCTTTGGGTTGAGGGACATTGACCTCTTTCAAAATTTGGGCAATTTAATTACAGCTCCTCTTTCTCATAACGTAAACCGTCACTCTGCTACCAGATCTGCTGAAGTGGGGAGTTTTAGATAAAAATAAGATTTCGAGAAAACAATGTCACCTGCTCGAAAAGAAATACCCGCTGTTAGGTCGACAGATCTTTGATGTTGAATGAGATTAACCAGGAGCAGTACAGCATAAATATCTTCACAATCGTAATATTATTTCAGTCAATAATGAGAATTGTTATTAGTTGAAGGGTTTTATTTATCAATAATTTAGTATCTTGTCTTTAGTACAATCAGCAGTTTAAAGTTTTCATTTTAATTCACCAAAATAATCAATCATGTAGGCATCTTCCATAAAGGAAATAATCCTTTGGGAAGAGAGACATCAATTAGAACCCCTGAAGAGTTCTTAATTAGAATGAAAGAGTGAGAACATAAGCATAAAGCTTCTGTATAGATAAAATATTAAAGGCAGAACTGCTGGTCAGAGCAAAATGAATTTGTGGCACATAAAGTGTGCCAGAGTCGCAAATGTTATCATCCAGAACTGTGGTTGAAGAGACAGCAGCACATCTTGGTAGGAAGAGCCTCCTTGGGAAACCTCTCTTAACGCATATCGAAATTCAGAATAGCATGAGGGGGCCAAGCTTCATTCTGAAGTTAGCAGGCATTTTGAGCATGTGAAGTTAATGTAGCAACCATTTGTAAGCCAAGTCCCGTTTCACCATTGGTGGGCATCTTGTCATTTGATTTTAATGGATCAATTCATCTGTAGAAAGATCAATTCATCGGGGGACCAAGCCTTGTCCTAAGGCAGCCGACCATCTTGATGAACTTTAAGTACAAGTACAAGTAGGTATGTTAACTGGGAGGCACACACAATATGGAAGGAAAGGAAGGAAGTAGAGAAAGAGGAATCGCAAGAAAGCACATCTAGTATAAGTGGTGTCTGGTATGCACATGCAAAACAATGACCAAGGGATCAAAAAGTAAACAAAGAAAAAAGAGCACACACACAGGGCGATGTGACTATGATGTGCATGCATTAATATGAACATCATGCAACAAAGATTTAAATCGAACAGTGCAAATTTAGATTTGATCTTTGGCTATGTGGTGCATGCATTAAAAATAGTAAGAATAAGTACAAGCACACAGTTCCAAAATATTTGTGTTTACTACAATAAAACAAATACAGTATAGTTATTCAGCAAGAAGGTGGTGCAGCGCAAGCTGTCCACTTGTTATAAGTCACGAAATATAAAAATATATGTGCTGTGACATGAGCAGGCGCTTTGCACGCATTTCTTACTTAATTCGATGATTCATGAGAAAAGTTACACTCAACATTATTAAAGAGTACATTTAGGGGCTCATTATGATGCCGGCGTAATGCCTCCGCCCGACATTCGCAATCTTCCTGACCGCATCGGAGCCCTTCCAAGCGACTTGGTTGGTTTACAGTCCGATCGCCCGATTATGATGTTTGGGGTCAGAACGTGAACCGGCCGGTCATTCCGACTTGGATCCATAACCCCCTATGGACGGCTTTTCTGCCGTCGGGATTACGATGTTGGTTTCCAACAGCCTTTTCGCGCCGGCCTTTCCAACACCAGAAGGCTGTCAGAAAGTGACCTTAAAACCCTGCACTGTGTGGCAGGCACCATGGGGTGCTTGCTACAGGGTGCAGGATTTTACACACACACACAAACACACACCATTTCCCCATAGGAGTCTGTGTTATGGCCGATTCTTGGGCGTAAAACGAATTTCCATAGGAAACAATGGGAATCCAACGGAACAGTGTTCGGTTGCATCGTAATACAGCAGTCAAAACCGCCGACTACGAGTCAGTCAGTCCCAAATTCGAGACAGTGTCGGAAGGAGGCTTTATGCCCGACATCCTAATGAGCCCCTTATTGAAAAATTAGAGAATTTATTCACAAGAATCCTGATTAAGATGTTTTAATGAAGTTTGATTAATGTAGAAGCCATCCTCATTCAAATCTAATGTTCTCTCATTGATTAAGAAACCTGATTTTCCAAAACGTGTGCTATATTGTCTGTGTAACCTTCAGTGGCTTGGTTATTAGTTAGCAACCATCCTCACATGTGTAGAAACTTATTGCAAGCTAAACAACAATACAAATATAATGTCTGCATTTATGTTACAAGTATGTACTTTCAAACGTAGTTCTCAGTTATACTCATATGGACTAAAATGTATTAATTAATTTATATTCGTTTATGTTAAATAAATGTGCACCATACAGTTTAATGATTAACTTGAAATTATAATTTAGGCCTGTATTTCACCATGCTGCATTTCATAAAATCCTGTTTTGCTAACTTGACAATTCTTGCAGGAATTAACGTGCATTGTTAGTTGTACAATAGATACATTTCTGTACTAGCAATAGATACATGGCTTGAGAAAAAGACCTTGATGACAAGCACATGGGAAACTTGCAGACAAATAAAAGGAGTATTCTTTTGAACCTGACTATGAGAAAGAGATGTTGTTCCCATGTCTAGTGTGGGATTTTGTCAGGATGTTGCAGTCTGCCACGTGTGAATCAACATGGAGAATGAAAACAATACAACAGACATTTGACGAGAATGTGACCAAGGTGCTGCCACCTACTGACTTTTTGGATTATACCATACTGACACCTTTCCTGATTCCCCACTGCTTCTTGAATGGACTTTGAGAGGTTTACCTCTATGCCCCTTTGACTTCTTCCCTGAGTGTGGCTTAGGCTAACACCTATTCCTGACCTACTGAACACTCTTGACCGAGCTTCTGATCTCCTGTTCTCCCATGCTTTGTCCCTATCTCTTAAATGGAACTCTTTTATTTCTGAAACTAGTTGAATACTCATTCCATTTCTGTGCCTTGGACTGTGCTTGGAAGACTTAGATGACTAATGGATATAAAAGACAAAGTGAGATTGTTTTCTGAGCATCACATTCTAATGTTATTGTTTTGCATTGCAACTACAGAGTTGCTTGCTTGTTTAATTCTTGTTTGCCTAAATTTCTTTAGGAGGCTTCACCTCCCTGTTGTCATTCTGGGTAAGCAAGACTGAGACACATACGACAAGGGGACCGGATGGCGAGTGAAAAATGACCAAGTAGCATAGACATGCCAATAAATTAGAAGGCAACCTGAATCATATATCGGAAAAAAGGTTAAAAACACCAGTGAAAATACGAAAAACCTGCACATAAGCATAGAGAAGGTGTCAAATTGTGCTGTGTTCTCAGAATAAGTGCAAATAAAGAAAACCCTCATTCATAAGCACGGTGGCCGAGCCTTAACACATAAAAACAGGGAAAAAAATCTCTCTCCCCCCTTAAAACAAACCATATCTGTTGATGGAAGCGGTAGTGTAATGGCAACACACCCGGACAAATAATCATGAGGACTAGAAATTTCTAACCAGCCTCATCGAATTCCCCATCGCACCTCTGCCATTGAGAATAAAATTCAAAATCACATGGCCCTGAGAAAGATGGACATAAATTTATAAAATCCACCGTAACTTACATTGGCTTGATATTTTCCCGGCTGGCAGCATTACCATTGATAGCTGAAAAGGATTTCTACCATGTGTATCACGAGCATGTGTATTTAGGCCGGGTAGTTCAAGTGGTTCGGAATGTGAGTCTGTGTGCCTGGTTGTGGTGAGAATGAGATGGAATGAGAGGTGTGGTGAGATGAGACAATGTTTTTTCCTTTTTGATGGGGATATGACAAGATATTTTGTGGGAAGCTTATTTGTATGTACTGTATTTCACATTATAGAAGTAGTGTCTTTATGTTTGTTATCTTAAAAATTCATGTAAAACATTTTTTTTTCTTTTTTTGCTAAGAAAAAGTATTTGTAATTTATTTAAAGAAGATGTCATGTTTTATCTTTATAAACAAATAATGAAGTATAAACTTTTTACATCTTAGAAAAAAGAGTACTCTGAATAAAATGATTAAATGAAATTTGGCAGCATGCTTTGATTTGAATAGGATGAGATGCCCATCAGAGCTGTGTCAAGCCATAGCTAAAGCATTATAGGTCGAGTGGGAGATTTTTCTTGTACTTTTTTTAGCCTCTCTCCCTTCTCCCAGACCTGAAAAGCAAGAGAAAAGTCATTCTGTATCTTTCCAGCATGATCTTAAGAGTGATCTATTTGAAATTGATTACTAATTTTTAACAAACATCCATGAACTTGGCTACTGATTCCTGGTCCTCATTGTGTAGCCAAATGGGTTGAACTGTTTAATATAGTTGAGTAGATCAGGTGTAGAATGCTAACTCTCTTTCCCCTCAGTACGCCAAAGTAAAGATCTATCAGAGGACCAAGATAGAAAGTAAGTAAGACTAGATGTGAAAGTAAAAAGGTATGGGCCCAGAAATACAGGATCAAAGGCTTTATAATGATTCTTTATTTTTGGCAAGAGAACGCCTTGGGGCTAGCTTCAACTTCTGCAATGGCTTCAGCCTCATGGTTGTTTGAACACTAAGGGCATAACAGCCTTACAGGATGGCATCTTAGTGCTTGGCAGCAATGAGGCTAAGCATGATAATTTGGAAAAAGCATGATCTATTCTTAAAGTCCGTGTTTTAACAATGAAGAAAGAAAAATATATTTTAAAAGGAAAGAAAAAGAAGATTTGGGCCTCCTGATTATTGGTAAGGATTTTTTTTAAAGATCTGGTGGTGACTATGAACGAACCTCCTGCTCCTGTCATAAAGGATTTATGTCAATTTTGGAGCTTTCAAAGTATTATTCTAAGATTATTAGGAACTCCGCTGATAAAACTGAGATTTTAAAACAATTGTTAAAATATAAATACAATTTACATGTGTAGTGAAAAGGGCCAACCGGCATTTGAGGAAGTTAAAAAGACGTTGTGCCAGCCACAGCTTTTAAATACTTAGGGGATGATTAGGATGGCGGGTGGATCACCACCGCCGGCCCAGAGGTGGCGATCCGCTCGCCATCCCAACCTGATTTAACCCCTGCCATATTACAATGGCGGGGGGTATCGCGGCGGACGCAAAGTGCGTCCGCAGCTTTTCCGCGGCAATCATCCCGATTGCCTGCCGGGCAGACTTGGGCCTCAATATGGTGGCGGTACCTAGCAGGCACCGCCATCCAAATTAGGATGCAGGGTTTAAAAGGCCTTTCCATGGTGGCTTCACCGCCATGGAAAGGCTGATGGGGAATTGCTTTGGGGGCCCATTGCGGGCCCCCAGGGTGGTGGGCGGGTGGGGGACTGCACTTGGGGGGGGTACCTATTGCCATGTGCAAGCTGGCAGGCACCGCAATGCACAACATGGCACTTTGGCATTGGGGCGGGTGCTGCTTACAGCAGCACCTGCCGCAATGTTGAAAATGCGGAATGCTACCGCCTGGGTGGCGGTTGCATCCTAAGTGGCAGTGCAGGACTGCCGCATGCCTGGCGGCCGGTCCCAGCACCGCTAGGGTGGCGGGCGCACTAAAGTCTGCCCACAATCCTAATAACCCCCTTAGAGCCTCATTTATGAGGAAGCCACGCAGTGCAGCACACCATATCACCATGCTGCATTGTGTGACAGAGAAAGGGCAGTAATGCACTGTATTTAAGGCAATACGGTGCATTCCTGTCTGTCCCCCTGCACTATAGCCCTTTTGGCAGCTGAGCACCAACGCAGGCGCACTTGCACCATGGTGCAAGGGTGCATGTGTTGCATGCAGGATCGTTCTTGTGCAGGAAGGGGCACCTTCGCCGCATCGTCGATGGCGCATCTCCAGGTTTACAAGTTCACGACCGTGCAGCGCTTACCCAGGGCAGATTAACACAGAGAATTACACTGCGCTGCCTTACTTCATATTTTTTAAACCACTCTGAGTCAGCAAAGTGGATTTGTGCGGCTTCACAAATCTGACTTTCAGGTTTGAGTCATGCATGTACCATATACAAACGTAACACAACCCTCTCATAAATAGGGCCCTTAGGCAACATGGTACATTGCGTGAACCAAACCTCTAAGTCAGATTTGTGAAGCCACGCACAGCCGCTTTGCGTGTCTCTGATAGGCTTCAAGGCTCTGGGGTAACGCAACACACTTAGAAAGAGGTATATGTGTACCAAGATTGATCTTGTGCAGAAGGGCACCAGCCCAAGAGAAAGGACAGGAATGCACCGTATTGCCTTAAATTTCTGCCCTTCCCGTGCCACACAGTGCAGAGCAGCAAGGTGATGCTCTGTGCTGCATTGGGTGACTTTCTCATAAATTAGGTCCTTGATCCTAATCCCGTTTGCATCATTATCGAGGCAAATGAATATGGACTTTCTGCTGTTTTGAGTAAACAGGATAAGGGTATGGAAAATACCACATAATTCATGCCAAGAACATTAAAACACCCTGTAGGCATTCTGTTATTGAAATAGAAACTTTGGCTTTTACTTGGACAGAAATCAAATTAAAATTGTTTATAAGGGGTAATAGATTTGCAATTCAATCAGGCCATACACCATTAGTTCAAATCTAAACTGGTGAAAAGAAATGCAACAGTTCCTCATATTTAATCTAGCTTTTTCATGAATGAATATTTATTTGATATGTGGCATATAGATCACTGAAAGAATATCGACCCCCAAAATATCGCCTTACACAAATATCGGGACATAAATATCGATGTCAAAAATATCGACATCCTATATTTTCAATGGTAAGTACAAAAATATCGAAAAAAATAAATAGATATAAAAAATATCAATGTACAAAATAGCATTCTTTTATATGTATAAAAAATAATCTCAAATAATTTAAATAATACATTTAAGTTTTTTTTTATTTGTAAATCTTAACAAAGATAAGTAATAAATGTAATTAAAAAAACGTAAAAATACATATATAAAATGCAATATATATATTTACTAAAAAACAATTAATAAATAATATTTTTAATTAATTTTTAAATGTTATACATATATTAAAAAATTACAAATAAATATATTTATATATATATACACACACCTGTAACATAAAAATGTATAATAAAAAAATATATATATATTATAAAATGAAATATTAAAATATTTAATATTTTTTAAACCTGTATTTTGCACTCCATTGAGTGCAACAGTAGAGAAGTATTGGAGAGCGGAGGGGTAAAACTTACTATTCCCACTCTAGTTAGTGCAACAGTTGCGAAAGTGTTGGATAGCAGAGAGGTAAAACTTACTATTCCCACTCCAACGAAGTCAAGAGTCGGGAAAGTGTTGGATAGCGGAGAGGTAAAAATTACTATTCCCACTCCAACGAATGCAACAGTAGGGAAAGTGTTGGATAGCGGATAGGTCGAAATTACTATTCCCACTCCAGCGAATGCAACAGTAGAGAAAGTGTTGGATAGTGAAGGGTTAAAATTTACTATTCCCACTCCAGCGAGTGCATTAGTAGGGAAAGTGTTGGATAGTGGAGGAGAAAAAAGGACTATTCTCACTCCAGTGAGTGCAACAGTAGGGAAAGTGTTGGATGGCGGAGGGGAAAAAAATTACTATTCCCACTCCAGGTAGTGCAACAGTTGGGAAGGTGTTGGATAGCGGAGAGGTGAAAATTACTATTCCCACTCCAGCGAATGCAACAGTAGGGAAAGTGTTGGATAGCGGATAGGTAAAAATTACTATTTCCACTCCAGTGAATGTAATAATATGGAAAGTGTTGGATAGCGGAGAGGTAAAAATTACTATTCCCACTCCAGTGAATGCAATAGTATTGAAATTGTTGGATAGAGGAGGAGAAAAAATTACTATTCCCACTCCAGCGAGTGCAACAGTAGGGAAAGTGTTGGATAGCGGAAGGGGTAAAAATTACTATTCACACTCCAACGAGTGCAATAGTAGGGAAAGTGTTGGATAGCAGAGGTATGAAAATTACTATTCCCACTCCAGCAAATGCAACAGTAGGGAAGGTGATGGATAGCGGATAGGTAAAAATTACTATTCCCACTCCAGTGAGTGCACCATCTCCCAAGGACAAAATGGCTCAAACCTGTTTGTAAGGTCTTGGGTATAAGGACCGCAAAGGAAGCTTTAAGAATTCTTAGGTCAGATACCACGGACCTTATTGTAATTGGCATGACAACATTTCTGAGTTGGGTTTGGCCCCTTCGCGCTAAGAAAATGGGGGTAGAGCAACCTTTAATGCAAAGAGGGACCACATATTAGTCTAAAAATCCTTTTGATTTTCTGCAAAAATAAGGTCTATGTATAAATGGTGGTATCCTAGTTTCAGCCTATGTGAAATGATAAATGTTGATCGCCATGCTGTATTTTAATAACTAATTTTAGTATTGATTATGTACAATCATGAGTTTTAATAATGGATACATATTTATTGACTATTTTTATGAAGAACTATGATCACTGTTGATTTTATCGTTTAATGCTAAATGGGAAAAAATGTCAAGAACTGAATTATCTTTTTTATACATTTTTAATATTGTAATATCCTGTCTTTTATGATTGAACAATCGAAATAAAGACTATATTGAATTGAATTGAATTGAATTGATATCTAAATATTTTAAGTCATGCAAAGTTGTCAGAGTAGGAAATAATTCTGTGTATTCAATTCAATTCAGTTCAATACTTTATTTTGGCTTTAGCAACCTTAAAAGTTCATTAATGTACACAAATATTTTACTATTTTATTCAAAATAAGAGAACCACAGTAGTACAATAAATCAGTGTAAACCATTTAAAACCATCATGACTTCATATTACAACACATACAGGTTACAAAGCCGATACAGTATATAAAATCTACAAAACTCCATAACACCCCTTATGTGTCAGACTATTTAAAAAAGTTTTAACTGAAAACAACAATTTTTTTAAGTGCACATGCATCTCATTCTTAATTACACATGGTTATACCTAAGCACCTTCCACTTCACTGCCACAGTTAGTATGTTTAATCGAATTCTCCATGCTCATGCTAAAAATATAGAACACTAAAAACAAGTAACTCTTTTGTATCAAATCTAATGATACTGGGTGCTTCCCAGTAGTGTGCAATGTCTGCCTTACACACTACGATAATCCATTTATTGCAGGGCAAGACAAAGCTAGGGCAGAAGAACAAAAAGTGATATACAAAATCCTCCAACTGCAAACAGAAGGGCTAGTTGGGGGATAAGGATCTGTTTTGTTCCAGGTAGAAGTAAAAGAGTTTAGAATCAGAATGCCAATTCTAAACATTATATTCAATGTTTTAGCCTGAGCAGGGCGTATTCTATCCAGACACATCAGCCCTTCCCCAAAGCTCTGCACCATAGGCTGCCCCTGACAAGGCTGTGGCCCTCAATACCTCCAGAGCTGGGGTTACTGATCCACTAGAGGTAGCCTTGTATTTCTTTTCTATGGACCTCACCCTTTGGAGCAGAATCGTTCTACTTTTCCCTGGCTGTGGTGCCCAAGACATATTGTCGCACAGTCTTACACCTAAATAATCAAAGCACTTTATTTTCTCCATTCTGTGTATACTGAGGATAAAATGAGGTGGAATCTCTATAGAGTATGGAAATGGAAACATTACTCACCGTTAAACTGTATTACCCCAAATTAGGTCCCCCTCATCCTGTCAGCACAATGTGAGGCAGCCCGCCCACGACATGTCTTTACCATGCCTCCAAAGAAGAGTTCTTCTCTTATGTTCATGACCTAAATAGACTTAAGGCTTTCCCCCCCTGCGTCCTGTGAGTATCAAGTCACAAAAGAAAGAAGGTGCAGGACTATTTACTCTGGAGGAGGGAGGAACCCTGACTTGGACCTAATTCAGGGTAATGAAATGTACTGGTAAGTAATAGTTTCATTTCCCTCTATTTGATCCCCCTGGTCCCAGCCAATAAACCCTGAGGATTTCACAAGCTGTGTACAAACCACACTCAACCACCTTATGATGTCATGAAAAATAATTTTAATTAAGGAACAAAACATACCACATTGCTGTCTTTACAAAATTTTAAAAAATTTAAACCAAAATTATCAGAAGTGTCAGTCACATATCCAACCTGTAATGTACGTGTAATAACCGTGTGATGGAATTCCCAGGGAGCTGCCCAGCAGATCTCCTTAATAGACACCCACCAAACTTAGCCCTGAAATAGGAGACTGACCTAGTGGAATGACCATGAATCTGAGAAAGAGGGGACTCTCTGACTGACTTAAAGGCCTGACAAATGGTGTGTTAAATCCATTATTTTAAAGTAGACACAACCACATGTTTACCTTTGTTAACACTCCCAAAAGTAATAAAGAGAGAATTTGAAACTCTAAATTCTTCAGTGTGATCTAAATAACACAATATAGTTTGTTTAACATCAAGGGAGGAAAGATCCAGCTGCAGATCCTCACCCTGAAGAATCAACTCTTGAGCAGCATGGAATTTAGAACTAATCTTAGGAATAAAACTATGATCAGGATGAAGAATCACTCTATCGGATAAAATCCTAAGATACAGGTAAGTAATGACCAGAGAACCCAACACATCAATCCGTCTAGCCATTGTGATGGCAATTAAAAACACTAATTTAGTTGTCAACCAAAAAATCTGGGCTGAATTCAAAGGCTCAAATGGTTCACATTGCAAACCCCTCAAAACAAAAGGCAAATCCCAAGAGGGAACTTTAATCAAGGGAATGCGGGTCTGTAACTGAAAACTATTTAATAAACGGCAGACCAAAGGCGTAACAACAGACAAATCAGTCCAGACACCTCTACTTGACTGAAAGGCAGCACCCTTAGCAGAGAGAGTTGAAGGAGACAGCTACTTCAGAAAACCGTCTCTCAAGAAATCAAAAACCTGGAAAGGATCAACAGAAGCAGGATCAACGGATTTAGAAGAACACCATCAAGAAAAATAATTCCAATGCTTTCCGTAAAAAGCCCTGGTGAAGCCTTCCTAGACTGCTGAATCTGCTCTGCCACCAGATTCAATTTGTCACTGACTTGGCAGTTCGGCTTGACCCTGTTCCCATAAGGAACAGGGTCAAGACTGATTTGCAAATGGCTGAGTCCAAACTGGGCAGGCTTGGTGAGCAAAAGAGTGATGGATTAAACCCAGATCTTTGTAACTTTGGGTGAATGTTTGCATTGTTCAGCATTCTGTCCATCACTTATTCCTTTTGCTTTTGTCACCCTAAGTGGGAAGGGTATACCCAGAAGTGGGTCCCATGCACACTGCACCACTGGATTCAAGCTAGCCTTGCTGATGAGGGGTGATGCCACAAAACCGGTCCTAGGATCCTGTGGCCCCTTAAATTCAGATGGGGCTTACAAGTACATCTTGGTGGCAGTAGATTCATGCTGTAGATTTCTATGGGTTTGGCCTCAGCGCTCGACTGACGTTTGAACTGTTATAAAGGATTTATGAGTCTTCATCGGGTCAAACGCATTAGCACGTTATATTCTGACCGTGGCCCTGAGTTTAGCTCTCTGGCTTACAAGGAAGCCATGGAAAGTATGGGCGCGGCCTTCAATCAATCAATCAAGCATTTGTATAGCGCGCTACTCACCCGGAGGGTCTCAAGGCGCTTGGGGGAGGGGGGTCCGCTACTGCTCGAACAGCCAGGTCTTGAGTTGCTTCCTGACGGAGAGGTGGTCTTGGGTCAGGCGGAGGTGGATGGGGAGGGAGTTCCACGTCTTAGCAGCCAGGTAGGAGAAGGATCTTCCTCCTGTTGTGGCTCTTCAGATGCGGGGGACGGCGGCGAGGGCGTGGCTGGTTGATCGAAGCTGGTGGGTGGGAGTGTAGAAGGTCAAGCGGTCGTTGAGGTATCTTGGGCCTTGGTTGTGGAGAGCTTTGTGTGCGTGGGTGAGGAGTCGGAACGTGATTCTCTTGCTGACGGGGAGTCAGTGCAGGTTTCTCAGGTGTACGGATATGTGGCTGTGTAGGGGACTGTCCAGGATGAGGCGTGCTGAGGCGTTCTGGATGCGCTGGAGTCGTTTCTGGAGTTTGGCTGTGGTTCCGGCGTAGAGGGAGTTGCCGTAGTCCAGTCGGCTGGTGACGAGGGCCTGGGTGACCGTCTTCCTGGTTTCGGTGGGGATCCACCGGAAGATCTTACGTAGCATGCGTAGGATGTTGAAGCATGATGCGGAGACGGCGTTGACTTGTCTGGTCATGGAGAGGGAGGAGTCCAGGACGAAGCCCAGGTGGCGTGCGTGGTCTGTTGGTTTGGGTGCGCTGCCAAGGGCAGGGGGCCACCAGGAGTCGTCCCAGGCGGAGGGTGATGATCCCAGGATGAGGACTTCCATCTTATCTGAGTTCAGTTTCAGGCGCCTGTTCGTCATCCACTCGGCTACGTCTTTCATCCCTTCGTGTAGGTTGGTTCTAGCGGTGGCGGGGTCGTTGGTGAGGGAGAGGATCAGCTGGGTGTCGTCAGCATAGGAGATGATGTTGAGGTTGTGTTGGCGTGCGATGGCTGCGAGGGGGCTCATGTAGACGTTGAAGAGGGTGGGGCTGAGTGATGATCCTTGTGGTACGCCGTAGATGACTTCGGTGGCCTCGGATCTGAACGGGGGTAGGCGGACTCTCTGTGTTCTTCCGGCGAGGAAGGAGATGATCCATTCCAGTGCCTTCTCCTGGATACCGATGTTGTTGAGGCGCTGCACTAGGGTGCGGTGGCAGACCGTGTTGAACGCCACGGAGAGGTCCAGGAGGATGAGGGCCGTTGTTTCCCCGTTGTCGAGCAAAGCTCGGATGTCGTCGGTGGCTGCGATGAGGGCGGTCTCGGTGCTGTGGTTGGCCCGGAAGCCGGACTGCGAGTGGTCAAGGGATCTGTTCGTCTCGAGGAAGGCGGCCAGTTGTCTGTTGATGGTTTTCTCGATAACTTTGGCCGGAAAAGGAAGGAGCGAGATGGGGCGGTAGTTTTTGAGGTCAGTGGGGTCCGCTGATGGTTTCTTCAGTAGGGCGCTGAGTTCGGCGTGCTTCCAGCTCTCTGGGAAGGTGGCGGTGTCGAAGGAGGCGTTGATGATGTCCCGCAGGTGGGGTGCGATGACGGAGTCGGCCTTGTTGAAGACGTGGTGAGGGCAGGGGTCGGTTGGAGATCCTGAGTGGATGGAGTTCATCGTGCGGATGGTGTCTTCGGTGTTGACTGGGGTCCAGGCGCGGAGAGTGGTGGAGGGGGGCGTTGTTCCGGTCGTAGGGTGCGTTGGCTGTGTGCTGAAACTGTTGTGTATGTCTGCGATCTTGCTGTGGAAGAATGAGGCGAGCGAGTTGCAGAGGTCTTGCGAGGGCGTGATGTCGTTGTTTCCGGCGCTGGGGTTCGAGAGCTCTTTGACGATGTTGAAGAGTTCCTTGCTGTTGCGGGCGTTGTTGTCCAGTCGTTCCTTGAATGCGGATTTCTTGGTGGCGTGGATCAGCTGGTGATGTCTTCGAGTGGCGAGCTTGAGGGTGGTCATGTTGTCTGTAGTTGGGTCTCTGCGCCAGGCTTTCTCGAGGGCCCGGCAGTTCTTCTTGGAGCTCTTGAGTTCGTCGGTAAACCAAGATGCTTTCTTGGTGCCGGGTCTGGTGGGGGGGGTCTTCAGTGGAGCGAGGTCGTCTGCGCAGTTGCTGATCCATTTTCTGAGGTTGTTGGCGGCTTGGTTGGGGTTCGCTGATCTGGTGGGGGGGTTCTGGCTCAGGGATGTGGTGAGCTGGTCGGCAGTGATCTTGTTCCAGCTTCTGCGGGGGACCAGTTGCGGGTGGTGGTGAGTCGTGGTCCTTCTGAAGCTGAAGTGGACGCAGCTGTGGTCTGTCCAGTGGAGTCCGGTGGCGTGGCTGAAGGTGATGTCCTTGCTGGAGGAGAAGACGGGGTCGAGTGTGTGGCCGGCGTAGTAGGTGGGGGTGGTCACCAGTTGCTTGAGTCCGAGGTTGGCGAGGTTGTCCAGCAGGGTGGTGGTGTTGCGGTTGTTGTTGTTCTCCAGGTGGAAGTTGAGGTCCCCGAGGAGGATGTAGTCAGCGGAGGGGAGGGCGTGCGGGCTGATGAAGTCGGCGATGTCTTCGCTGAATTGTGTGTGAGGTCCCGGGGGTCTGTAGATGAGGGTGCCTCTGAGGGTGGTCTTGGGGTCGGTGTGGATCTGGAAGTGCAGGTGTTCGGCGGCTGTGAGGGTGTCTTCGGAGTTGGTCGTGATGCGGATGGTGTTCTTGTGGACGATGGCGATGCCTCCTCCATTCTGGTTGGCGCGGTCCCTCCGGGTGATCTTGTATCCGTCCGGGATGGCGATGACGATATCGGGTGCTGAGGAGGCGTTCATCCAGGTTTCCGTGAGGAAGGCGACGTCTGGGCATGTGGCGTCGAGCAGGTTCCAGAGTTCCACTGCGTGCCTGTGGACGGAGCGGGTGTTGAGCAGGATGCACTTCAGGTGCTTCAGGTGGTTGCTGTTGGTGCTTGGCTTGGCGGGTGCGGTACAGGTCCAGATGCAGGAGGACTTGCAGGATTGGCAGGTGAAGGGTCCGTGGGTGCGTCTTGGGGTGGCTCTGCAGCAGCCGGGGCTCCGGCCGGTGTTGAGTGCGATGCGAGTGGCGGCGTTGTAGGTCTTGCGGGTGGGCTGGCATCTGCGGGGGCCAGGGGGTCTGGCGCTGGGCGCGGGCCAGGTGCGGACGGGCGCAGATGGGCTTGCCTTAGGTGCGCCTTTGGCGCGCCAGCGGCGCGGCCGCTGCGCGCATCCGCTGCGCGGCCTCCATATGAGTGGGAGAGGGAGGGAGGAGCAGCTGGGAGGTGGGAGCGGGGCGGCCAATAGGGTGCGAGGGGGCGGAGCTATGGGACGCGGCGGCCAATAGAGTGCGAGGGGGCGGAGCTACGGGACGCGGCGGTGGGAAACGGGCGGCGAGGGGGAGACGCGGGGAATGACAGAAGAAAAAAGGGACACAATCTGGGCACCAAAGGAGAGGGGGACAATCAAGGCAGCAAAATACACAGGTACAGTGGGGGAGAATCACTCACTCGTGGGTACAGAAGAGAAGGAGGGCACAGTCACTCTAACGCAGGCAGACACAATGCAGCAGCGGTCAGTGGTCACCCAGGGGGCTGCGTGGCGGTGAGGGGAGCGACCTGCCTGGTAAACAGGGTCAGAGGTCGCTCTCTCTACCACTGCGCGGCCTCCATATGAGTGGGAGAGGGAGGGAGGAGCAGCTGGGAGGTGGGAGCGGGGCGGCCAATAGGGTGCGAGGGGGGCGGAGCTATGGGACGTGGCGGCCAATAGGGTGCGAGGGGGCGGAGCTACGGGACGCGGCGGCAGGAAACGGGCGGCGAGGGGGAGACGCGGGGAATGACAGAAGAAAAAAGGGACACAATCTGGGCACCAAAGGGGAGGGGGACAATCAAGGCAGCAAAATATACAGGTACAGTGGGGGAGAATCACTCACTCGTGGGTACAGAAGAGAAGGAGGGCGCAGTCACTCTAACGCAGGCAGACACAATGCAGCAGCGGTCAGTGGTCACACAGGGGGCTACGTGGCGGTGAGGGGAGCGACCTGCCTGGTAAACAGGGTCAGAGGTCGCTCTCTCTACCGCTGCGCGGCCTCCATATGAGTGGGAGAGGGAGGGAGGAGCAGCTGGGAGGTGGGAGCGGGTCGGCCAATAGGGTGCGAGGGGGGCGGAGCTATGGGACGCGGCGGCCAATAGGGTGCGAGGGGGCGGAGCTACGGGATGCGGCGGCAGGAAACGGGCGGCGAGGGGGAGACGTGGGGAATGACAGAAGAAAAAAGGGACACAATCTGGGCACCAAAGGAGAGGGGGACAATCAAGGCAGTAAAATACACAGGTACAGTGGGGGAGAATCACTCACTCGTGGGTACAGACGAGAAGGAGGGCACAGTCACTTTAACGCAGGCAGACACAATGCAGCAGCGGTCAGTGGTGACACAGGGGGCTGCGTGGCGGTGAGGGGAGCGACCTGCCAGGTAAACAGGGTCAGAGGTCGCTCCTCTACCACTGCGTGGCCTCCATATGAGTGGGAGAGGGAGGGAGGAGCAGCTGGGAGGTGGGAGGTGGGAGCGGGCGGCCAATAGGGTGCGAGGGGGGTGGAGCTACGGGACGCGGTGGCGGGAAACGAGCGGCGAGGGGAGATGCGGGGAATGACAGAAGAAAAAAGGGACACAATCTGGGCCCCAAAGGAGAGGGGGACAATCAAGGCAGCAAAATACACAGGTACAGTGGGGGAGAATCACTCACTCATGGGTACAGAAGAGAAGGAGGGCACAGTCACTCTAACGCAGGCAGACACAATGCAGCAGCGGTCAGTGGTCACACAGGGGGCTGCGTGGTGGTGAGGGGAGCGACCTGCCTGGTAAACAGGGTCAAAGGTCGCTCTCTCTACCGCTGCGTGGCCTCCATATGAGTGGGAGAGGGAGGGAGGAGCAGCTGGGAGGTGGGAGCGGGTCGGCCAATAGGGTGCGAGGGGGCGGAGCTATGGGACGCAGCGGCCAATAGGGTGTGAGGGGGCGGAGCTACGGGACGCGGCGGCGGGAAACGGGAGGCGAGGGGGAGACGCGGGGAATGACAGAAGAAAAAAGGGACACAATCTGGGCACCAAAGGAGAGGGGGACAATCAAGGCAGCAAAATACACAGGTACAGTGGGGGAGAATCACTCACTCGTGGGTACTGAAGAGAAGGAGGGCACAGTCACTCTAACGCAGGCAGACACAATGCAGCAGCGGTCAGTGGTCACACAGGGGGCTGCGTGGCAGTGAGGGGAGAGACCTGCCTGGTAAACAGGGTCAGAGGTCGCTCCTCCACCTACCATCCCGAAAAACCAGGACCTAAAGCAATCCTTAACAGCAAGGGTATTAGATGAGGGCGGTAGTTGGGTTAATCACCTTTTTGGGGTCCAGAGGGCACTGTGCAATATGCCAAGAAAATCCTTGGGAGGACGTACCGACTATGAGATCCTATTGGGACAAGAATGTGGGTACCTGACCTCGATTGTGCCAGCTCAGTGGCAGATGTAAACCCATTTGAATTGACTGATCATTTGGCTGTTTTACAGGAACTCAATGAATTCCGGGCATTACAAAGCAATGGCCAAGTAAAACGCTCCGCCACTGGGGAAGTGAAACCGGTTCCGGCAAGACCTGTCTGGGTCCTGAAGATTGTGGACCTGGTCGGAGAAAAGATGGTGGACAAGAAGGAGTTTGGGCCATCCTACAGTACACCTGTACCTGTCCTGGCGGTTCAAGGAACAAGAACAATACTTCTTCCACCTCTTGCCGGCAAAAAAGAAAGAAGATACGCCTCCATTGCTCTGATCAAACCACACTATATGGCCGATCCGCAACAGCAGGCCGTGTGGAATCCTGAGTAGCCGCAGATCTCCTCACGTTACTGTATAGGAAGTTCATATGGAAAGACTAATAACGTTTCAATTCTCCTCTGCATAAGATGCAGGATTAGCAAATAACAGGGTACGAATTACACCAGGTGAAAATGAACAACATCCAAAGGAAACTAAAATGCAAATTGCAATACGGCCTCATAATGACATTCATATCAATGTGCCTTCACCAGAAGGAACTGCCAGTTCTGCAAAAACTGCTGAGCTCCCCAATGATAGATTGAACTGCGTCTGGCTAATTCATCAACTTTGATGACTTTCTTCAGACCCCAGTGAACCTGAGCAAATGCCAACCATTTCCAAGAAAGAAAAAATCCGACAATTCTATCTCTGGCTGAAAAAGACTTACTTTGTGTCCCTTGGCTACATCTTTGACTCTCATTAGGGATCCTGTTCCTGTTATTTTGGATTGGTATAGTAACTGTCTTTTTCCTACTACTGGATGGACATTACCTCCCACAACGCACTGCAGTATAACCGGTGAACTTGGTCCTGAAACCACATATGTCATCACATTGTGAACAAAGAGACTTGTCTCTAGTAAACATTACAGCAGTTCCAGTACCCGATGGTATAGTCTGGGATAGGGTTTCATATGATGTATTTGGTCCTACTGAACATTAAAAATTCTACATGTATTCAAAATATCATTGAATGATTTCATCACCCCAGTAGACTCTCTGATGATTGGTACATTGAGACTGTAAATACTATGTTCTCAGACTTAGAACAATCTCTCGTAGCTCAGGTGCAATGGTGGCTGCGGCTCTGTGGAAGATGAGTGGAGGGCAGGGGTCTGTGGGGGCTCCTGAGCGAATGCCTTTCATGGTCGATGCAGTGTCTTCGGTGGTGGCCGGAGTCCAGGAGGAGATGGTGGGCTGGTTGCTGTTGCTGGGGGGAGGAGTGGATTCAGTGTTCGGAGTCTGTTCATTTAAGTTTTCTTAGAGGGATCTTATTATCAGGTGGAAGTTGGCGCTGAGTTTGTTGCAGAGGTCCTGGGAGGGTGTGATGTCCGTGGCTTTGCTAGGGATTTGGTGAATTCCGGATTGATGTTGAAGAGTTCCTTGGCATTGGTTGCGTTGGCGTGGATTTAGTTTCAGATAAAGGTCCTTTTGGTGGATCTGATGAGTAGGTGGCATTCGCTTTTGAGGTTGGAGTTGAGGTGCTCCTCGCTGACCTTGCTCCAGTTCTTTCACGGAGGGCGTGGTGCAGGATTGGGGCGGTGGGTTTGTCAACATGGAAGTGTACGCAGTGGTGATCAGTCCAGGGGGGTTGCATGGTGTGGCTGAAGTGGATGTTGTTACCTCCTGCGAAGATCCAGTCGAGGGTGTGTCCTGCCTTGTGGGTAGGGGTGGTGACGAGTTGTTTCAGTCCGAGGTTAGCGAGGTTGTCCAGGAGGATGCGAAGTTGGGGTCACTAAGGTTTTTGAAGTAGAAGTTGAGGTCTCTGATGAGTATGTAGTCCATAAAGGTGATGGCTTGGGGTGCGATGAGGTAGGTGATGGTAGTGGTGAATGTGGTTCGAAGTCCGGGGGTCTGTAGGCGAGGGTGTTGCATAGAGTCTTTCTGGGACTAGTCTGGATCTGGAAATGGAGGTGTTCGGTGGTGGACAGGGGGTCACTCGTGCTGGAGGTTGTGAGTCAGAGGGAGCTCTTTTGTGCGATGGCGAGTCCTCCTCCTAGGCAGTTGGGGCGTTCCTTCCTCTGGATCTTGAGTCTGTTGGGGATGGCGGTGGCGATGTCGGGGGCAGAGGTGAGGTTGGTCCACGTTTTCGTGAAGAAGGCGATGTCTGGCGAGAGGGTGTTGAGGAGGTCCCAGATCTCTACAGCGTGTCTGTGCAGGGAGCGCACTTTGAGGAGGAAGCACCTCAGGGCTTTGGGGGTGCTGACATCTGGCTTGGGGTGGCAGCCATGGGGGTGCAGAGGATGGTGAAGGTTTGTCGGCAGTGTAGGCAGGAGAACTGGACGTGGGTGGTGTTCTGCATAGACAGCTGGCAGTTGTTGTTCCTTCTGGGGTTGAGTGCATGGAGGGCAGCTGAGTTGATGCGGTGGGTGGTCAGAGAGCCAGGGTCGCGGACAGGCACATATGGACTTGCCTTTGGTGCGCCAGCAGCATGGCTGTGCAGCGGCTGCCATTAAATATGGAGGGGCGGAGGGAAGTGCAGCTAGGAGACGGGAGCTGGAACCGGCAGGGGCCACAGGGGCAGCAGCGGCGGGAAAAGGAAGGTAAAAAAACAGGCACAGAGGAGGCAAACAGAGGGCAGCGGTACAGAAACAGATACAATTAGGGGCATAAAAGTGAAGGCACAATGACAAGCAACAATACAAAAGACGGATAAAAAGCAGATAAAACGGGCACAGACATGGCGACAGACAGCAGCGGACCAGCAGAAGAGCAAGGCTCTCCCACGGGACAACCAGAAATGATGTGCAGGCAGGAGCCTGCAGGTGGTGGAGGTCCTCGAACACCTACCTAAGAGAGAGTTGTAAGGGCAGCGACAGCAGCAGCAGCAGCACAACAGTGGAGCTGCAGGGGCGGAGACCTAGGTCTCTGACCAGGAAGTGAATTAGCATCAATTTTAACACCAGCTTTTTCCTAGAGGTAAAAAACTGCGTCTAATGTGATCTAGCTGAAGTTTTTCTTTTTAGCGGCATTCCTGTAAATCCTTGAACATATGTGTTCTGCGGGTGTTTTTCTGAGGAAACACTTACTTTGCATATCATTTTCGGTAAGTCCTGCTAGCTGAACTGGGTTAGTTAAAAATAGGCGGCAGCTGTGAAAAAGTGAAACTAGAGGGGTCTAGCATCACTTTGTAAATAAGGCAATAAAAAAAAACAACGCAGCGTCAAAAAGATGACGCTATGATGGCGTTAAATCCTTATAAATATTCCCCGCTGTTTCATGTATTTGCAGACAATACCCTTGTTTAAAAAGTAGCCTATGAATATTATCCTACAGCATCATCTTCGCTGCAGAATGTCCAGCTGCAAATTTTTCTTGGGTTTCCTCTGCCCTACAACCAACTCCTTCAGAGCTCCACCCGGACACAAAGGAGCTGGCTGCCAAAAATGCCCATTCGACACTGGTCTACTCTTTTTAGCCTAAAAGACCCAGCTCTGTCTGTTTCACAGACCTTCTACACTTTCCTGTCTCAGGAACGAAGCTTGACAATAGGCAGCCTTATGGTGGACAGACATGGACTCTCTCGGTCATTGTGGGGTTAGCTAAATGCCACTTTCCCCAACTCCTAGAGAGGATATTCAGGTCCCGGGACTCATAGTAAAGACAGAATCAAGCACCCTACATTGCTTTGTCCATGAACTCTTCCAGCATAGAGCTGACCATCTTTCTGCCAAAATCAGCTCTCTTCCTAGAAAGTGAATGAGCAGTATATACTATAGGGCCCCCTCAGACTGGTCAATGGCTTCTAAACAAATAAGAGTAAGGATCCAACACTGAGGTCAGGACTGGATTGGTCACATTCATCAGAATGAAGATTGCTTGTAACTCCCCCATCATGCCCATGCTAGAACCAAGAATTATAAACACAGGGGTGTAGCTACAGGTATAGTTGTGGAGGTGTTACCCCCCCAGTAAATCTATTCTCTAGTAAATAGTCAAGTGCAGGTGTTTTCAGTAGGGTATGGTGTTGGTTAATTGACCAGATACTGTGTTTTAGTTACCCCTTACAATCTGCACTTCATTTCCTTTCCACTACCCCTTAAATTCCCCTTCTACACTCCTTCTCTAATAATGTATTTTAACATGATTTGCTTGCTTGGTTGTTGGAAAACCAGAAGTTCACACCCTCTTTATGTTAAAGGGGCATAATGGACACCGCTGCAGCACCTGATATGCAGGGACAGTCTTCTCTCCGTGAAGGTCCACCTCAGCATGTCTGTGCTGCGTGTCTCGTCTCTCTAAAGCAGCTGCAGTGTGCAGCATAGTCTGACCTAAGGCTGAAAAGCACAAAATAACCTATTTGTTTCTCTCCAGCCTGAGCCTACCAGGCAACTTACATGAGTGTGTGGGTCCGACTGAAGGAGAGCCTCTTCGACAGAGCATTGCCCCTCTTAGAAGAAATGACCGGAGCAGAGATTTGCCACCTTTCCCAGAGAAAAAGACAGGTCTCTCTTTTCATGTTTAAAAAATTCTGCAAAGCACTGCATATGTTTCTTAAGTAGAACTGCATATGAAATAATCTGTTTTCATTTTAACATTTCCTTTCTGTCTTTCGTTACTTAAGTTCTCAGTCAGGCGATTAGGGCCAGCTGAAAACACATTATAACATGGTTGCTTCTTACATTAATTGTTAAAGGTATGTATTGAGAAGGGACAAAAATACCAGCCAGCAATTTAAAAGCTAGTCATTGCAAGTGATTTTCCAATGTTTATTTTAAAAGATCTGGATAGAACCCTAGAGTTCTAGTTTCGAGTATGCTTTGAATAAGGTGTCAGGCAAAACTTAAAAGCAACATGCAATACATATAATTGAAAAATAATTGAAAAATATATACCAATAAAAGCACAACAATGAAAAACAAAAGTGTCCAGCTGTACTTGAATATTTCCAAGCGCTTTGTGTATTTGTTTTAAACAAAAGTAGTCTACAAAGCAGATTGCCTTTGTGTTACATACAAGGATTCAGTGAATTCAATATTTGACTAATAATTTTAAATTGCTGTATTGTAAAGCAAAGATCACAACCTCTTGCTTGTCAGATGTTTCTTTTTCTGCAACCTGGTTCTTGTTATTGTACTTTTCCTATTACAGATAGGACTACAAGTACCAGACTGCAAGGGGCGTGGCTTGGCGGCCGACGGGCATGGACGTGCGAGCAGAGAGCTCCGCATCCAGCCCAGCCAAAAATCCTGTAAAACCTGCAGCCCCGGTGATCCAAAACACCTGGAGGGCAGCCTCGAGTGGTCCGGTCCCTGAATACGGCGCAGCGGAGCGGAGCGCAGCGCGGCGCCGAGGGCTGGCGCCACGATAGGAGTAGCGGCGGACGCGAGCCGCCGCCGGCCATCTTATGCGGCATGGGAGCAGCGGAGCAGCCGGGGCCCACAGTATCGCGCGAACCGCCCGGAAGTGAAGCGGGCCCGGCCGGGGACACCGGAAGTGGCGGCTCCAACGAAGTGGCGGCCGGACCGGGTCGGAACCCACCCGAGGGGAGAGGTCGGCTGCTGCTAGCCCTTTCGCTGCCGGACCCGGGCGCGGCGGATGCCCGGAGGAGGAGGCGTGGTCCGAGGAGCTGAGTGCGGCCTGCGGTGGGGCGGCGACGAGGTGACAGCGTGGCTGCGGAACCCCCGGAGGAGCTGGCAGTGGGCCGGGAGAGGGACGGCCTGCGCCACGCGAGCCATAGTGAAGGAGGCCTGCCGGGACCTGGGCTGTAGACCGGGCCGACCGGTTGGTGGACGGAATCTGCCTCGGGGGTGCGGTGAGGAGGTAGGACGGCGACCGTCAGGGGTACCGGCTGCTGTTTCACCGCACTGCAGGGACGACAGGCGCCGGGGAGCGGAGCGGGTCCTCACCGCTGGGGCCCCTCGGGGAGCACGTCCTTGACAATTGGAGGCAGGAGTGAGTGGCGCTTAGTAGCTGGAGAAGAGACCTACCGTGACCACTGCTCTGAGGTCTTGCTCTAGTTGCAGATTGCCTTGCGGCCCCCTGGTGGGCTCCCTGACCTGGGAGCATGGGCAAACCGAGGCCCAAGCCGGGAGTGAATCCGGCGGACGCTGTGGGCGACTCAGCCAGTGGCCGAGATGGCGGGTCACACGTGGACTCAGCGGTGGGGCTCCAGCAGCGTCAGTTGGACCAAATCCTGCAGGCCATAGCGGACACCCGAGCGGCGTTGCAGACGGACATTGCGCAAGTGTCCTCTGATCTGGGATTGCTACGCGCAGACCACAGGAAGCTGGTGGACAGGGTCAAGCAAACGGAGGACGCATTGGACTTGGCAGCTCTGGCGCAGAAGGCATTGGAGGCCCAGTCGGCGGACCTTCTAAGGAGGGTGGCGGTCCTGGAGAAGAGGGCAGAGGATGCGGAGGGGCGTAACCGCCGCAACAACATTCGTGTGGTGGGCCTACCCGAAAAGATTGAAGGGGGAGACATGCTGACTTACCTGGAGACCTGGCTGAAGGAGGTGGTGGCGCCGGGAGAACTGACGCAGTTTGACACCCTGGAGAGGGCGCACAGGGTCCCGGCCCGGCCCCCGGATCCGGGCCGACCCCCCAGGCCGGTGGTGGCTCGGCTGCTGCACTACAGAGACCGCGATATCATTCTCCAGAAGGCTAGATCCATGGGCCCCTATCAAGTGGAGAATGTCCCGGTATCTATCTATCCGGATTATCCCATGGAGGTCCAGCGCAGGCGCTCCTCCTTTCAGGCGGTGAAGAAGGCGCTACGAGACGAGGGCCTGCAGTACTCCTTACTGTTCCCGGCTCGCCTCAGAGTGGTACTGGACGGAAAGACATCCTTCTTTACGGACCCCGCGGCTGCCTGGAGTTGGCTCGAATCGGCCCGCACGGGAGCAGCAGCGAATGGGGACGAGGAGGGGCCGTTGGGGTCCCGGACGAGGGCCCGCTGCGACAGGCGCAACAGGATACGGACAGCGGGGGTCCGGTCACCGGGAGCATCCCAGACGGTGTTGGAGCGGCGGGCTGCGTTGCGGGCGGTCTCTGTGATATCGGGGGCCGAGGCCTCCCAGCCCAGTGAAGACTCGGGCTCCAAGAGGGGCTTGGAGGCCTCCCTGTCGGATGGCCCTGGTGAGGATGCGGAGCAGCTGCCTGACGTGACCCCAGGGACGGCGGACGAACTGCTGGACGCTTGAGAGAACTGGGACTCCCCAGGGTGCAGTAAGAGGAGCAGAGCGGGAGTTGTATGTGTGTGGGGAGGAGGGCCCTGACCTGGCTGTGCGGGGTTGGGAGTGCGACCGGTAACTGATGACGCCTTGCGGACCGGGGATGGCTGCTGGGGGGGCCTGGAGTGGAGAGCGGGAGCTTTGAGGGGCAAGGAACACCGGGGGGGGGGATTTGCAGAGACTGGGCGCGGATGCACAGCAGGGGACAGTCGACCGGCCCGTCTGGTGCAGAGCCACCACCTCACCCTCACGGACATTGTGAGACGCTGGTGGCTACCAGAGTGTTAGATATTGTTTGGGGTGGTATTTGGATGGGTAACTGCAGTTTAGCACCTGTTCTGGGGAGGGGGGGCGTGTGGGGAGTTGGGGAGTTGTGGGGTTTCAGGGGAATGGCAGAGTGCCTCGGAGGGCCAGGAAAGGGTGGCTGGTAAGGCGATGGGATGGGGACCCCACCTGAACTGCGATTCCTGACCTGGAATGTGAGGGGGCTCACCTCTATGGGGAAGAGATATAAAGTGCATGCCTACCTGGTGCGGAGAGGGATACAGGTAGCCTTCCTCCAAGAAACCCACTTAGATTGCGAGGAGGGGAAGGCGTTGCAGCGGCGCTGGCGCGGCCAATTATTCTATACTACCTTCTCGAAGTTTGCCCGAGGGGCCCTGATATGGGTTAGGGCGGGACTTCCTTTCCAGCCGCTGGCGACACTGGTGGACCCGGAGGGCAGGTTTGTGGCAGTGCAGGGGCGACTAGATGGGAGAGACATGGCCTTCTGTAGTGTGTATGCCCCTAATGTGGACCAGGCCGCCTTCTTCTCCAGACTGTCGGGGCAGCTCGCGGCATATTTGACGGGGACGGTGGTGTTAGGAGGGGACTTTAATTCAGTGGCTGATGTTGAGCTGGATCGGTCCCACCCGCCCCTTGCACAATCGGTGGTCCGTCGGGTGGCCAATAGTAGGCGCGCTTGGCAGGACACCTGGGGGTTGGTGGACACGTGGCGGACGCATCACCCGAAGGATAGGGATTACTCCTTCTATTCAGCCCCCCACGAGTTGTACGTCCGATTGGACAGTATATTGTGTTCCCCGGATGCCCAGACTCTGATGCGTCATAGTGAATATTTGGCTAAAACCATCTCGGACCATAACCCTTGTATGGGGGTGCTGCAGTGGTCTAGACAGCGGCAGGCGATACCCACGTGGCGCTTAAACCCCTTGTTGCTGGAGGACCCGGTTTTCCGGGCTGAGGTTAGCGGCTGCATAGAGCAGTACTTTCGGACTAACTCGGATACGGCGTCGACCCAGGCGACGTAATGGGATGCGTTCAATGCGGTGGTTCGGGGAGTTTGTATTTCGTCCACCGCTGGCGTGCGGAAGACTTTGCTGAAGGAGGTGGCGGGGGCGGAGGCCCAACTGCGGACGGCGGAGCGGGCGCATCAGGCGGGGGAGGGCGAGCTGCCTGCGGTTGTGGAGGCGCGTGAGGGCATGGCGGTGTGTGTGGAGAAGCTTCGCTGCTTTGATCATAAGTGTGAGAAGTTGGCCTGATATGTAGTGCTCACTATTCTAGTGATCACTGTGTATCATTCCAAACGACCCTTATTGATGATTGGTTGTAAGTCAACCTTATAGACCAGCTATCCTAGTAGCGTGGACACGAGCAGTCTTAGGCTAAACTCTAGAGGGCGTGTTAAGCCAGCTGTTTTACCACCACAGTTACCCCTTGAACACCACGTGAAAGGACACCACACAAGTTGTTATGAAAATAAAGGATATTTATTTATAACAAGACTACCCTGGCTCTTTATGAGTCAGGGAGCTAAGCACACTACAAAACTCTTACGAAAATACTTCAAGTTGCACAATTTACACAAATGCCCGAGGGGCACGAGAGACCATCTACACTACCAGTGAAATGCGAATGGTTAGAGTCTGGAGTTACTGATTCCGGAGTGATCCGATCAGTGGGACTAAACGAAAAAAGGAACTGGACACTTGTAGAGCGAACCTGCGATGGAGCACCGAAATGCTCGAGTTACCTAGCCCAGAGGCTGCGGCTGCGGGAGGTTCGGCAAGAAGTCGGGAGTCCTCGTTGTAGTCTCAGGAGCCTGAAAGAAGAAGTTGCTGGCAGGCGACCAGTGACGATGTTCAGCGAGATCCAAGCCTGGATCGGGGATGAAGGAAACCTGAAAGCAGAGGGGACTCAGTTCTCAACCGCTAGCCAGCGATCGTGTGGGCACCAGGAGGGTACCGGCTGAAGTCACCTCGACCAGGTGAGTGGATGACGTCGGACTCGGCTGTTCCTCGGACCAGGAGGCGCGGCGGCGACCAGGATGGAGGGCGAGCTGTCCCACGAAGGTGTCTGCTGTCGATGATGCTGGGCCCAGGAGTGGGGCAGCAGGTCTTGGCAGTGGCGAGCCTACGCGGTGGAGTCAAGATGGCGTCTGGAGGGGACCAGGAGGGTCCGTGGTACTCCTCTGTTGAAGGGGAGCAAGAGCCAGTCTGTAGCAACCAGACTAGTGATGAAACTACCGTGGTGCGTCGTGAAGAGGGCCACAAGCCGGTCGGCGAGTGGTCGGACAACGCGGTGAACAGCAAGGAGCGGAAGGGCCCCCACGCAGATCTCGTGGATGCTGGGGAGGCAGACTTCGGTGCTGGAGCTGCTCAGGGTTAGGGCTTCTCAAACCCTAGGTGCACTCACTCGAGGGTCCCTCGGTGGGCGTGCTAGATAAGCGTTGTGCAGGTTCTGAAGATGGCCGGTCCCGCAGGTCTCGTCACACCTACGACTCTCAGCTGGGCTGATGATGTAGGTAGAGGTCAGAGATGGCAGGGAACTCGGGTCTCGTCGAGCTGGGCAGTCTTGATCCGTAGGAGAGACATACAGCAAACCGCAAGCGCTTAGGTGGTGCCTGCTGGTGCAGGGTGGCTACTCCTTAGCCACAAGGGAGAGTCTTCAGAAACAGTCAAGAGTTCCTTTCGTGGAAAGTAGTTCAAGATTCAGAATTATCCAATTTGGGAAGGGGACTCGCTCCTACCTTTATTCTAAGAAAAGGGGCTGGCCCGTGACTAGGTCCTACCTATGGGTGGGGCCAGGAGGGGGGTGGTGACACCCCTATCCTTTGTCCGGCTTCGCCCCGGCTCAGGGGCAGGGTTGCCCCCGAAACTGGTTTGAGCCGGGCTATGCACAGTGAGCACCGGGGTGCCACTTGCAATCACCTTCCTTTCAGCCCTGCTTACCTGGGATACACAAACCCAGTCTGGGATGGTGCTAACACCGCCCTCGACAGGAAACCCTTTGTCCAAGCTCCCCTCGCTGGAAGGTCTCCCAGCAGCAGGAGGTCAGACTTGTGTCTGGTGGCAGCATCCATTTTGTGATGCTGAGGCTTGAGTCAGCTTTAACCGGCGTTCAAGGTTACTTCCATGTCGTGCCCCTCTAAAAGGGGGGAATGCTAACCCCGTCGCCAGGACTGGCGAGGGGTTCGTATTCCAATTCGTATGACACCTTACTCGACATGTGTAGGTGATGCGATGCCAAAGTTAGCAAATAACCGCAAGGATTATAATGCATTTTAAAGTAGTTGGCCCGCGTCACCATGGAACGGCTATTAGGACTTGGTTCCGCAAGCCGTCGACGGGCTCAGCTCGCGCCAGAGCACCGTCCCACATGATTCCCTGCACTCTGCCTTCAGGATTGATAAGGCCTGCCATAGGAGTGACTGATAGGAATTCATGTGTCCATTTTAGGGGTAGGTGTAGGAATACTACACCTTCAGCAACGGGTGATTACACCACTTTGCCCCAGCTGTCGTGCAGCCAGTTGTGTCAGATTTGGGCGGCCATCCAGGGGTGGCATAATACATGCTGCAGCCCCTGGTAGGTCCTGGGTACACCGATGCCCTGGATACCTGTGGTATGCTGAGACAGGGACTGACAAGGCGGCCCAGTTCCAATTAGTGGATGCACCTAATGTACATGTGTGTTAATTTCGAGAGAGAACAGCTAGGCTGTGGGTCTGATTGGCAGGCCCACAGCCAGGGAAAGTCGTAAACCAATGAAGCAAAAGCAAAAAATCTGGGTGATCATAGGATTGCAGACCCTACTCTCCTACATGACCCCCCCCCCAAACTTTGGGACAATAAGCTAACCTTGACCAGGTGAGTCTTCTTGCTCTAAGTGGAAATACCTGGAGAGCCCATCTGCATTGCCATGATCAGTGCCAGGTCTATGCTCCACTGTGAAGTCCATCCCCTGTAGGGAAACGGACCACCTAAGTAGTTTGGGGTTTTCACCCTTCATTTGATTTAGCCACAAGAGGGGCTTATGGTCGGCCTGAATCTTGAAGTGAGTGCCAAACAAGTATGGCCTCAACTTCTTCAGGGCCCAAACCACAGCAAAGGCCTCCCTCTCAATAGCTGACCAATTCTTCTCTCTGGGGGTCAGCCTCCTGCTAATAAAAGCTATGGGCTGGTCATGACCATCAAAATTCAGTTGAGATAGAACAGCTCCCACACCCAGCTCCGAAGCGTCTGTTTGGACAATGAATGGTTTGGAGTAGTCTGGACTCTTTAGGATAGGTGCTGTGCACATGGCCTGCTTTAGGTCATCGAATGCCTTCTGACAGCTTGCTGTCCACTGAACTTTTTTTGGCATCTTTTTACTTGTCAGGTCGTTTAGCGGGGTCACAATGGATCCATAATTTCTGACAAATTTCCGGTAATAACCAGTCAGGCCCAAGAAAGCTCAAACCTGAGTCTGGGTGGTTGGAGGAGCCCAGTCCTGGATGGCCTGTATTTTGCTCTCCAATGGCTGAACCTGGCCTCCACCTACAAGGTGGCCCAGGTATACAACCTGTGTCTGCCCTATCTGGCACTTAGTGGCCTTGATAGTGAGGCCTGCCTTTTGCAGGGCCTCTAACACTTTCCTCAGGTGGACCAGGTGATCCTCCCAGGTGGAGCTAAAGACAGCGATATCGTCCAGATACGCCGCACAGAAGTCGTCCAACCCAGTGAGAACTCGATTCACCAGCCTTTGGAAGGTGGCAGGTGCATTTTTCAAACCAAAGGGCATTACCACGAACTGATAATGCCCACCCGGGGTAGAAAATGCTGTTTTGGGCTTGGCCTCCTCAGCTAACCTGATTTGCCAATACCCAGCTGTCAGGTCAAACGTACTTAAGTAGCTGGCCGAAGCCAACCGGTCGATAAGTTCGTCTGCTCTTGGTATCGGGTGGGCGTCAGTCTTAGTGACTGCATTAAGACCTCTGTAGTCCACGCAAAACCTCATCACTTTCTTACCGCCCTGGGTGTGAGGTTTCGGCACGAGAACTACGGGACTAGCCCAGGGGCTGTCCGAGGGTTCAATGACTCCCAGCTCCAACATTTTCTGCACCTCCATCTTGATGCAGTCTCTGACATGATCAGGTTGCCGATAGATTTTACTCTTTACAGGCAGACTGTCCCCAGTGTCGACCTCATGGGTACACCAATTGGTCTGACTGGGCGTCAGAGAGAACATATGTCGAAAGGATTGAAGAACCTGTTTACAATCCTTTTGTTGATGTCCAGAGAGGCTGCCACAAAAGACAACACCACCTACTGACCCATCGTCAGGGTTCTGAGAGAGCAGGTCCGGGAGAGGGTCACTCTCCTCCTCCTGTCCCTCATCTGTGGCCATGAGCAAGCCCATGCCCTCCCTGTCAACATATGCCTTGAGCCTGTTTACATGGAGCACCCTGTGGGGGCTCCGGGGAGTTCCCAGGTCTACCAGGTAGGTGACCTCTCCCTTTTTCTCAATGATCGTGTGGGGCCCTGACCATTTGTCTTTGAGTGCTGCTGGGGCCACTGGCTCCAGCACCCACACCTTCTGTCCAGGCTGGTACACAGTCAGGACAGCCTTTTGGTCGTGCCAAGCTTTTTGTAATTCTTGGCTCGCCTCAAGGTTTTTAGATGCCTTTTCCATGTACTCCGCCATCCGCGAGCGGAGACCGAGCACATAGTCCACAATGTTTGATGCCGGCTTTCTGAGAGGTCTCTCCCATCCTTCCTTTACCAAACAAAGGGGTCCCCTTACAGGATGTCCGAACAGAAGCTCAAAAGGGCTGTAGCCAACCCCCTTCTGCGGGACCTCTCTGTAGGCGAACAAGAGGCAGGGTATCAGGACATCCCATCTCCGCCGAAGCTTTTCAGGTAGTCCGTGAATCATCCCTTTTAGGGTCCTGTTGAATCTCTCAACAAGCCCATTGCATTGTGGGTGATAGGGTGTGGTGAACTTGTAGTTGACACCACACTCCTTCCACTTTGCAGTCAGATATCCCGACATAAAGTTTGCACCTCTGTCTGAGACGACCTCCTTAGGGAAGCCCACTCTGGAGAACACTCCAAGTAGGGCCCGTGCCACCACAGGTGCTGTAGTGGTCCTAAGGGGAATAGCTTCAGGATACCTGGTGGCGTGGTCCACCACCACCAGTATAAACTTGTGCCCTGAGGCTGTCTGGGGTTCCATTGGTCCGACAATGTCGATCCCCACCCGTTCAAAGGGTACCCCCACCACCGGTAGTGGTATGAGGGGGGCCTTTGTCGTGCCACCTGACTTACCACTGGCTTGGCAAGTGACACAGGAGCGGCAAAACTCCTTCGTATCTTCGGACATGTGGGGCCAGTGAAAGTGTGGAACAATTCTGTCCCAAGTCTTATTCTGGCCTAAGTGACCTGCAAGGGGAATCTCGTGGGCCAAGGTAAGAAGGAAACCTCTCAGAGACAAGGGGATGACCAGCCTCCTGGTCGCGCCAGGTTTGGGGTCTCTTGCCTCGGAGTACAGGAGTCCATCGTCCCAGTACACTTTGTGGGTACCTGTGGCGTTCCCTGCAGCCTCAGCAGCAGCCTGCTGTCTGAGGGGTTCAAGCGAGGGGCAGTCTAACTGTGCCTTCCCCAGGTCTTCCCTGGAGGGTCCCCCTGAGCCCAGAAACTCAACCTGACCAGGTTCAAGCTCTTTCTGCTCAGTTTCCCTCAGTTCTTTAAGGTCAGCCTCCTCAGAGACTTGATCCACGACCTGGGGCAAGGGGGAAGGCGAAGCCTTACCCTTACTGCTCCTCTTCTTGGAAGGTGTCTGGTCCGTTCTTCCAGGATCCAGTACCTGTTCAGTGGGGCATCTTTTGGCCTGTGACCTGGTCACAGCAAGGACATGTGCTGGCAAGCCTAACATTTCCATGTGAGTCCTCTGCTCCACCTCTGACCATTGTGACGTTTCCAAATCATTGCCCAACAGACATTCTACGGGGAGGTCTGAACTAACCACAACCTTTTTCGGGCCACTTACCCCTCCCCAGGAGAAATCAACAACTGCCATACTGTGATTGGTTGTGACGTTGCTGGCATTGGTCACTAGGTAATCGGTACCTAGCATGATCTGTCCAGGGTCCACAAAGTTAGGCGTCACCATGGTGACACTGGCACAAGTGTCCCTGTAGGCCTGAGCCACTTTTCCATTGATCAAAGGTGTCTGTCTGTATTTGCCCAAAGTATTGGGACTGGCATCAGGGGACATATCCATATCCCCTGTACAGACAAGCACGGCCTGAGTGAGCGTGCTGACTAAGTCGTCACTCCCCTCGGTTCCCAAGGTTAACCCAACTAATGCCTTGGGAGGCGCACTACCACTGCTGACTGTACTAGGGGGTGCAGGTGCCTTAGGGGCTGCAGTGGCAGGAGTTTGCCCTCCTTTCTTGGTGCACTCACTAAACCAGTGAGTCTTACTTTTACAGTATTGGCACCATCTTTTTGACTGGCCTTCTTGAGTCTTCTTCTTCTGTGAAGCCTGACCCCCACCCTCTTTGGTTTGTTGGGGACCTGTCGAAGACTTCTGGTCATTTTGTTCGTTCTTGTTACTACCCTTTTGGTCTGCTTTCTTCTGACCACCCTGGTTCTGGTTCTGGTTCTGCTTGACCCTTGTTCTGACCCATCTGTCTGCCTTCTTTCCCAATTCTTGGGGAGAGGTCAGATCCGAGTCGACAAGGTGCTGATGCAACAATTGGTTCTGACAGTTGTTTAAAATCTGTTCTCGCATGATAAGATTGTACAATCCTGTGTAATCAGTAACCTTGCTACCCAGCAACCGGCCTTCCAAAGCCTTAGTGGCACAATCAACAAAGTCAGTCCAATCCTGAGACTGAATTTTCTGGGTGTCCCTGAACAGCAACCTGTACTGTTCCGTGGTTAAGCCAAACCCATCAATCAGTGTGGTCTTCAGGACTTGGTAGTTGTTTGCATCCTCAGCTCTAGTAGTGAGGAGCTTGTCTCGCCCTTTACCTTCAAAGGAGAGCCACAGTATAGCTGCCCACTGACTTGGGGGGACGCACTGGACAGTGCAGGCCCTCTCCAAAGCAGTTATCCACTTGTGGATGTCGTCCCCTTGTTTAAAGGGGGGCACTATTTTACTCAGGTGTCTAGTGTCTATACCCCTGTCTTTTTTCTCTAATGAGAATGCTGCCACCAGTGGGATCTAACCCACTTAATTTCTGCTCTCGGGCCAGGGCAAGTCTTTCTTTGGCGAGGGCAAGTTCTTCCCGCTCGATCCTCAGATTGACTTCCCTCATCTTCGCTTCATGCTCCCTTCTCTGAGGGGACGTCATTCCTCTCTGAGAAGATGCCTGAGAGACATGTGTATGAACCGATCTGTTAGAGTTTCTGGAGAGAGACCTAGCTCGTCCGTTCCCAAGGTTAGGCCTGCTTGAGCGTGGGCCCGGGGCTCCCCCAGTTCCATTCTCATGCCTGCTTAAGTTGGTCCTTGTAAGCCTGCTGACTATCACTGGACCTTTGTTTGCCTCGTCTTCTGATAACTCCTCCTCGTCCTCCTCCTCTGTGTGGAGGTCGAGGTCTGGGTCACCGAGGGTTCCCTCTAAGGGAGGCATGTTCCCATCAGCATTGGGGGGACCTGTGTTAGAGGACCTCCTAGCATCGTACGCCTCTAAGAGACCTATCAGAATTGCGATGGTAGGGTTAGAACCCTGGTTTAGCTTCCTGGAGGCACACAGTTGTCTCATCTCCTTGAAGCTAAGAGCCCGATATCGTGACACGACCTGTGGAGGGTCACTGACCACTAAGGGAGTCTCCGCAGACTCTCCGTGGACCGACATGCTTTTCTAGTGAGGTGTAAGTGATGCACCTACCTACACTATGTGTTTACCTACTGATCCCTTGCTAAGAGTTGTAGTCAGGGTGTGCTAAGCCCTGTTACACTACAACAGCTGGTTCAGTAGAACTCGGAGTATTCTAAGTTAAGTTATATGTACCTGGGTACTTATGTGATCTTTCACTTCGATATTCTTAGGATACGTGTGTGGTAAAACAACAGCAAGCTCAAATCCCAACCGCTGCTCACCAATGTGAGAAGTTGGCCTGATATGTAGTGCTCACTATTCTAGTGATCACTGTGTATCATTCCAAACGACCCTTATTGATGATTGGTTGTAAGTCAACCTTATAGACCAGCTATCCTAGTAGCGTGGACACGAGCAGTCTTAGGCTAAACTCTAGAGGGCGTGTTAAGCCAGCTGTTTTACCACCACAGTTACCCCTTGAACACCACGTGAAAGGACACCACACAAGTTGTTATGAAAATAAAGGATATTTATTTATAACAAGACTACCCTGGCTCTTTATGAGTCAGGGAGATAAGCACACTACAAAACTCTTACGAAAATACTTCAAGTTGCACAATTTACACAAATGCCCGAGGGGCACGAGAGACCATCTACACTACCAGTGAAATGCGAATGGTTAGAGTCTGGAGTTACTGATTCCGGAGTGATCCGATCAGTGGGACTAAACGAAAAAAGGAACTGGACACTTGTAGAGCGAACCTGTGATGGAGCACCGAAATGCTCGAGTTACCTAGCCCAGAGGCTGCGGCTGCGGGAGGTTCGGCAAGAAGTCGGGAGTCCTCGTTGTAGTCTCAGGAGCCTGAAAGAAGAAGTTGCTGGCAGGCGACCAGTGACGATGTTCAGCGAGATCCAAGCCTGGATCGGGGATGAAGGAAACCTGAAAGCAGAGGGGACTCAGTTCTCAACCGCTAGCCAGCGATCGTGTGGGCACCAGGAGGGTACCGGCTGAAGTCACCTCGACCAGGTGAGTGGATGACGTCAGACTCGGCTGTTCCTCGGACCAGGAGGCGCGGCGGCGACCAGGATGGAGGGCGAGCTGTCCCACGAAGGTGTCTGCTGTCGATGATGCTGGGCCCAGGAGTGGGGCAGCAGGTCTTGGCAGTGGCGAGCCTACGCGGTGGAGTCAAGATGGCGTCTGGAGGGGACCAGGAGGGTCCGTGGTACTCCTCTGTTGAAGGGGAGCAAGAGCCAGTCTGTAGCAACCAGACTAGTGATGAAACTACCGTGGTGCGTCGTGAAGAGGTCCACAAGCCGGTCGGCGAGTGGTCGGACAACGCGGTGAACAGCAAGGAGCGGAAGGGCCCCCACGCAGATCTCGTGGATGCTGGGGAGGCAGACTTCGGTGCTGGAGCTGCTCAGGGTTAGGGCTTCTCAAACCCTAGGTGCACTCACTCGAGGGTCCCTCGGTGGGCGTGCTAGATAAGCGTTGTGCAGGTTCTGAAGATGGCCGGTCCCGCAGGTCTCGTCACACCTACGACTCTCAGCTGGGCTGATGATGTAGGTAGAGGTCAGAGATGGCAGGGAACTCGGGTCTCGTCGAGCTGGGCAGTCTTGATCCGTAGGAGAGACATACAGCAAACCGCAAGCGCTTAGGTGGTGCCTGCTGGTGCAGGGTGGCTACTCCTTAGCCACAAGGGAGAGTCTTCAGAAACAGTCAAGAGTTCCTTTCGTGGAAAGTAGTTCAAGATTAAGAATTATCCAATTTGGGAAGGGGACTCGCTCCTACCTTTATTCTAAGAAAAGGGGCTGGCCCGTGACTAGGTCCTACCTATGGGTGGGGCCAGGAGGGGGGTGGTGACACCCCTATCCTTTGTCCGGCTTCGCCCCGGCTCAGGGGCAGGGTTGCCCCCGAAACTGGTTTGAGCCGGGCTATGCACAGTGAGCACCGGGGTGCCACTTGCAATCACCTTCCTTTCAGCCTTGCCTACCTGGGATACACAAACCCTGTCTGGGATGGTGCTAACACCGCCCTCGACAGGAAACCCTTTGTCCCAGCTCCCCTCGCTGGAAGGTCTCCCAGCAGCAGGAGGTCAGACTTGTGTCTGGTGGCAGCATCCATTTTGTGATGCTGAGGCTTGAGTCAGCTTTAACCGGGGTTCAAGGTTACTTCCATGTCGTGCCCCTCTAAAAGGGGGGAATGCTAACCCCGTCGCCAGGACTGGCGAGGGGTTCGTATTCCAATTCGTATGACACCTTACTCGACATGTGTAGGTGATGCGATGCCAAAGTTAGCAAATAACCGCAAGGATTATAATGCATTTTAAAGTAGTTGGCCCGCGTCACCATGGAACGGCTATTAGGACTTGGTTCCGCAAGCCGTCGACGGGCTCAGCTCGCGCCAGAGCACCGTCCCACATGATTCCCTGCACTCTGCCTTCAGGATTGATAAGGCCTGCCATAGGAGTGACTGATAGGAATCCATGTGTCCATTTTAGGGTTAGGTGTAGGAATACTACACCTACAGCAACGGGTGATTACACCACTTTGCCCCAGCTGTCGTGCAGCCAGTTGTGTCAGATTTGGGCGGCCATCCAGGGGTGGCATAATACATGCTGCAGCCCCTGGTAGGTCCTGGGTACACCGATGCCCTGGATACCTGTGGTATGCTGAGACAGGGACTGACAAGGCGGCCCAGTTCCAATTAGTGGATGCACCTAATGTACATGTGTGTTAATTTCGAGAGAGAACAGCTAGGCTGTGGGTCTGATTGGCAGGCCCACAGCCAGGGAAAGTCGTAAACCAATGAAGCAAAAGCAAAAAATCTGGGTGATCATAGGATTGCAGACCCTACTCTCCTACAATAAGGATTACCTTGCCCGGGCGCATGCGGAACGAGATAAGGTGGGATCTCTCCTGGCATGGTTGGCGTCCCCGACGGCCCGCGGTACCCCTATATTATCTTTGGTCGAGGCAGGGGGGAACCCGGTCTATTCTCAGACGGGGATCAATAAGCAGTTTGCCAGTTATTATGCAGGGCTGTATGACAGTACCATGCAGGGGGAACATGAAGGCTTGGCCGAGTTTCTGGTGGCGGCTCGCTTACCACGGCTGGACCCGGAGAGCGAGAAGGACCTCGGGGGTGCTATATCCCTGGGCGAGATCCGAGCAGCGATTAAGCATATGGCCAGGCGAAAGACCCCGGGAGCGGACAGTTTGCCCATTGAGTTCTATGCGGCTTGCCCGGATCTGCTAGCACCACAGCTGCAAGTCCTCTACAGCGAGGCTTGGCGACTTGGGCGCTTACCGGCCTCCGCTCGAGAGGCAATTGTGGTGCCCCTGTTGAAGCCGGGAGGGGAGGCCGGCGCACGCACGGCGTACGCCCGCTCTCCATGTTGACGGTGGATTACAAAATCCTGAGTAAAATCGTGGCGTCGCGCCTGTTGACTCATATGACCGCCTTGATCCACCCGGATCAGGCGGGCTTTATCCCTCGGCGTAACACGGCCACGTCGGTGCGACGTTTGCTGCGGGTGATGGAGCTGGACCGGGACATATACCCGGAGGCCTGCACGCTGTCGGTTGATATCGAAAAGGCCTTTGATAGTGTAGAGTGGCCCTATTTATACCGAGTGCTGCGGGCTTTTGGTCTGGGGGACGGCTTTGTGCGCTGGACCACCTTGCTCTATAACGAGGCCACAGCCCGGGTGAAGACGGGGGCCACCATCTCGGCCTCCTACCCGGTGCGGAGAGGGACGAGGCAGGGTTGCTCGCTCTCCCCCTTGTTGTTCGCCCTGGCTATTGAACCACTGGCAGCGCATGCCCGACTGGGGCGTTCTTATGCAGGCGTTCACTTGAGGGGGGACGCCCACTATATCTCTCTGTATGCTGATGATCTGCTGATGTTTTTGGCGGATGCCGAGGGCGCACTGCATGGGGCAACTGCCTTGTTGGAGGCCTTTGGACGCCTGTCCGGGCTCAAGGTCAACTGGGGCAAGACATGCTTGTTCCCGCTGGGGCCGGGCGGCCGGGCCCCCCAGTCGCTGGGAGTGGTCCGATGGGAGGGGGACTGCCTGCGGTATTTGGGAGTTAATATCTACCACACCCAGCCGGACTTGCTGGAGGGGAATATTGGCAGAGCCATTCGCGGCTTGCGGGGTAGCATGAGTTTCTGGAGTACGCTCCCACTTTCGTGCGCCGGGAGGGTGGCGCTGTTGAAGATGGTGGCGTTGCCACGACTCCTCTATTTCTTTCGCACCCACCTATATGGGTACCTGCGTCATACTTTACACGGCTCAGGGCAATGTCCACGGGCTTCATTTGGGGCTCAGGGAGAAGGCGGGTGGCTTTGACCACCCTGCGGCGGCCGAGAGCAGAGGGGGGCCTGGCAGTCCCGGACTTCGAGTGGTACTATCTGGCGGCCCAACTCCAGTGGCTAACGCAGGCGGTTGCCAAGGAGTACAGGGGCCCGGAGGGCCCACAGGGCAGGTTGATTCCGCGGCATGTGCTAGCCTTCATAGTCTTACAGCAGAGCCTGGACCTTGCCCTGCTTACGTTGGAGGAGCGTACGCTCCGGCTGTGCTGGAACCGGTGCCAGCGGAGGGCGGCGATAACTCGCCCCTATGCCCCGGAGATTCCGTTGGGAATGTGTACGGCGTTTCCGCATGGGGGCGATTGGTCTGGGCTGGCTGTTTGGGAGGAGTTGGGCGTACAGATGGTGGGCGACTTATTCAGGGAGGGGGAGCTGCTACCCTTCCAGGAGTTGCAGGACTCCTACGGGCTCCCACGTGGGGACTTTTTACTTCACGCGGCCCTTATAGCGAGCCTTCAGCGGCACTGGAATGCGGGGCTCTCGGAGCCACCGATCGCTGCAGGTTGCCAATATGTAGTGATGGCGGCGGGGACGTCCAAGGCCATTACTTGTCTCTACCGCAGACTGTCGTCGGAAGGCCTACCGCCCCTGGCCGCCTTGAAGGGCAAGTGGGAACTGGACCTTGAGAAGCCGATCCCCGAGACTACCTGGACCACGTTGGTGCGGCGGGCCTGGAAGGGAACGCGCAATGCCCGGTTCCAGTTGGTTCAATTCTTTACGTTGCACAGGGCGTATTTGACGCCGGTTAAAATATTGCAATATTTTGGGGGTGCGCACTCTCAATGCCCGCGGTGTGGAAGAGAGGGTGCGGATTTTCGTCACATGTTTTGGTCCTGCGTTCAGTTGGGAGACTATTGGGCAGAGGTTATGGATTGCCTAAATCAGGTGACGGACCGTGATGTTGACCCAGACCTGGGGGCCTGTTTACTACTTTGGTTCCCACACACCCGCCGGACGAAGGTCACTAGTAAGTTTTACGATTTAGGGTTGATAATGGCCAAGAGGGAACTGACTATGCACTGGAAGTCCAGGACGGGGCCTAGCTTCTTGCGGTGGAGGGCGGCATTTGCGCGATGGGCGGGGGCTGAGGGTACGCTCCGGTTGCAATTAGCTCTTCGGAGGGATGACGAGAAGGCGCTGGCGACGGCCCGTGCATGGGAGGCGCTGGTGGTGGAACTTCAGGGGCTGATGTCTGCCGGCGGGACAGAGGGGGACACCTCGGGCGGGCAGGAGGAGGCGGTGAACGGGGAGTAGAAGGGGAGTAGTAGCGAGCGCTGGAAGCAAGGGTGGGGCTGGGCACGAGGGAAAGCCATGGTTCACCAGCGGAGGTTGAGCACCCATGTCTGAATTATAGCAGGGTAGGGGCGCATCAGGAGCGAGGAGAAAAGGCAGGGGGCACACTGACATGGGGTGGGGAGGGAGGGGGGTGGGCCCATATGGGCTGGAAGTTCACTCTCCCGGATATTGGATGGTAACTCTGTATGTGCAATGCCTTCTTTGACCGGGGAGGAAGCGGGGTTTGTACTGAGTTGATGTTATGAAAACAATAAAAAAATGTTTCAACAAAAAAAAAAAAGTACCAGACTGCAACGCATCAACTACTCACACCTGAAATGGAAAAATGCAAGGTCACTGTATGGGGTCTAATTAATGATTTCTTGTACACATATACAGCATGAAAGACTTTTCCATCATTATTTTCACAAAGCATGTTTGTGTTTTCCTACTGAAATAACAGGAATACAGTTTCAGTTTCCAAACTAAAAATCCTTCTCTCATGTATAACAAGGGAGTCCGTGAAACCAGAATATTGCCAATGGGCCTGCAAGGAAGAGGACCAAGCACATGATTTTATTGGCCAGATGACGACAATGGCAGGCAGCTGTAAAGGACTTATTGCTGAAGGGAAGTCTGATAGGCTTTACTGAATTGCAAAACGTGTTTAGGGCATATTGAAAAGTAATTTTGTGGTTGCAAAACCTATGACTTTGTGAATCGCAGGGACTGGAAATTCATGTTTTTTTAGGTTCTATGGGGCCTATTATGATCACGGGCGGATCGCCACCGCCCGACCGTTGCAGCGAGGTGTAAAAAGGGGTGTGGCCTCTGAACACCTCTCTGCAACGTAGCTCCCTGGTGCATGTTGGAGGTACCTGGTGGGCTAGTTGACCCCAGGGACCCTCAGTATTCAAGGCGCCAGGGGGTGCGTTTGCTCAGTGGTGCAGGGAGGGGGCGTGGCCTGAGGTGACATGCATGCAAACATGCCCTGTGGCGCATTTTAAGTTGGGAAATTAATTCCTCTTCAATCCTGAGGGTCCCTGGGGGCCAACTAGTCCACGTGGTACCTCCAGTAAGCGCCACTGGTGACGATATGTTTTAGGCCAAGGTGGTCCATGGAGTGTAGCAGGGTGGCTGAGTTGGTGTCTGAGCTGTCTTCTAGGTGGAAGCTTAGGTCACCAAGGTTGAGGTAAAGTCTGGATTCCAAGGTGAGAGGGACGATGATTTCTGTGATGAAGTTGCTGAAGGGGGTCCGGTCCTGGTGGTCTGAAGGCGAGGGTACTTCTGATGGTTGAGTGGGAGTTGGCTTGGAGGTGGAAGTTGAGGGGGTGAGCTTGATTGTGTTCTTGTGGATGATGGCAATCCCTCCTCAGGTCTGACTGGCCGGTCCCTGCGGGTCAGTTTGCAGCCATTTGGAGTGGCAATGTCTATGTCAGGGGCTGAGGCATCCTATAGATAGGTCTAGGTGAGGAACACTACGTCGGGGATGGTAGTGGTGATGGTGTCCCAGAGTTTAATGTCATAATTGGGCAGGGAGCGGACATTAAGTAGCATGCATCGGAGTTAGGGCTGGTTGGTCTTTGTGGGGGCCCGTGGTTCCGTGGAGTCGCAGGTGAAGTGGCAGTGGTGGCAGTTGAAAGCTCTTTTGGTGTCTGTGGGTGAGCGGGTGCAGCAGAGGGTGCTGCAGCATTCTGAGTCCATTCCTCAGAGAGCGGTGCTGGAATGGTGGTGGATGGTCAGTGAGCCAGGGGCTCTGGCGCTAGGCGCGGTCGTAGCACAGACAGCCGCCGACAAGCTTGCTTTTGGCACACCTTCTGCGCAACCATGGAGCAGATGGCATTAAGTAGTCTTCGGGGGTGGGTGGCACTGTGGAGCGAGGCCTGCGATACGCTAGCGTCCTAGGGCAGGAAAATGGCATCCGGACGGTTGCCTAGCAACCGGTTGCATGGTGGCAGGGGCGGTGAGGATCAGAGAGCCAATACAGTCTGGTGGAAGGATCCATGTTGAGGTCAGGAGATCAAGCAGTCTCCCAGGTTACGTCGGAGAGCGGGTCGTAGCAAAACACAGGCTCGCTAATGCCATGCAGCGCCAAGGATTATGTAGCCTGGGTGGTGGGCTGGGAGCTGGGTGGCACTGTAGGGCTAGTCCTGAGATGCGCTAGCGTCGAAGGCCGGGAAAATGCCGTCCAGTCAGTTGGCTAGCAAATGGCTGTGTGGTGGCAGGGGCGGCGAGTGCAACAAGAATCAAACAGCCAATCCAATCTTGTGGCAGGATTTACATCAAGGCCGGGAGATCAAGGAGGCTCCCAGGTCACACAAGAGAATGGGGATGTAGAAAAACACAGGCTCCTGAGAGCCTGGAAAGACTTTACAGGTTTAAACAAAAAACCAACAAGGATGAATATCTCTTACCTCTCATTACAGATCTCCTGGAGTCTGTTCAGGGTGCTAAAATATTCACAAAATTGGATCTTTGTGGGGATTTCTCATCTCATACAACTCAAAGAGGGGGATGAAATAAAGACAGCTTTTAGAACCCCTCGGGACACTTTAAATACAGTGTCATGACATTCGGATTTAGCAATACTCCACGATCCTTATCTTTTCTTCAGACCCTTCACTACATCATCAACTTGTCTGTACTGTGCTTGGTAGGTTCCGACATAATCAACTATATTTCAAGCCTGAAAAATGCAGGTTCGATAAGCCTGAGGTTGAACAGTTCGGCTTTTGCCTTAACAAAACTGAAATTGCCATGGATCCTCAAAATTTTCTGCCATTCTACAGTGGCCAATACTATCCACAAAAAACAGAAACCCAGTGTTTCCTTGGTGTCACCAATTTTGTATCGCCAATTCATTCGAGCTTTTGCCTCCCTAATCATTAATAACCGGACCCTAAAGAAAGAAAATCTCTGTCATTGGTTTAAGTGGAATATTCAAGCTGATAAAGCCTTTCAGAAATTTAAACAAAACCTAATCCAAGCACCTATTCTGTGTCTTCCAGACACCACTAAGAAATGTATTATTGAAACCGATGCCTCAGACCGAAACATCAGTGCTGTTTTGTTGCAAGTGCAAGAAGAGGATGGCCTGGAACATACCATCTTCTATCTTCTACATACCTCGGCAGATTCTGAAAGGAACTATTCAGTTCTGGAACAAAAACTCTTAGCCATGAACTCGGCTTGCAGTAAGTGAAGACAATTCCTAATTGGAACTAGAGAACCCTTTAAAATTGAGACTGACCCCCGAAATCTCCAGTGTCTCCGTAACATGAAATGTAAGACTAGCCGTCAGGCACAATGGGCCTATTTTTTCAGCCAGTATGATGTCACCATCACTTGACTTCCATGGCTCGAAGAAAGACCCGGCAGACGCTGTTTCCTGCAGATATCCTGAATCACTGACTATCCTTGATGAGAATATGTTAGCCTCTCAGTAAATTATTGAAGCAACTCAATACTTCCTTCACAGAGTGTCATCTAGTTATTTAACAGTAACTAAGGAAGACTAGAGCTCCATACTTGGACAGATTCATAGTAAGCCTGGGCGTTGAACTACTCTCCGTTCGCGGAGCTTGCGAAGTTTAGGCAACTTCGCGATCCGCGTACAGTGCGAAGTTGCAGATTGCTACGTAATCTACCGCGAAGCGTAGTCGTTTTGCTTCCTCGCGCGCTCAATATTCATTCTCGCGCACGCGGTAACGTCTTACCGTGATTCTGCGTTCGCCAACTCGCTTTTCTGTCCGTTCGCGTGTGCCACGAGATTTGTAATATGGCTGCCCAAGCCCGCGAGAGTGTGCGAACGCGAACACGTCATTCGGGCGCGCGAGCTGACTTCCGGCGGCTGTCTTGGTAAGATCGCGATCCTGAACATGCAAAAACTACAATCTGGCGAAGAATATCTCTCGAGCTTCATAAAACCTTCTCTAAAATGATTATTTTGCTCAGAAAAACTCCTCAGATTGTGATTTTGCTGTAGTCTTTTGTGTAAGGAGTCCTTTGATTTTTTTTACTTTTTTCAAGAGGAAGGAAGTGCCCCTGAGTCTCCAACTTCCTGTTCCTGTCCAGCAGGCTCCTCCCTGTGCTTTGTCCATGTGCTGTTCACTTTTATTTGGATTTGGAGCTGGAAGGATCACTTTTTGTGTCTGTCTGCTGCATCATACCATTAGATTGGATTTATTTGAGAAATTTTTGATTTGTGATTTAATTTACTACAAGTAAGTTGGAGAATCGGTGTGTTTGTTTCATTGGGGCTTGTTTGTACCTACATTTTTCTGGGATTTTCATTGTTTTTAAAAATTATTGTTGTGGGTGGCATGTACTTTCAATAGGGGCCTAGTTGTTTTTCTCTGCAATTTCAGCCAGTAGGGTACCCATGGGTCCATGTTTCGTGGTGTCTGTTGAATTTCAACATCATGTAGGGCATGGATGGCATAGGATTGAAATGCTAAATGTGGCTGTGGTGTATTTCACTGTTTGTGTGTGTGTGTAAAATACCTTTCTTTGTTGGATGTGTGTGCTTGATGTGTAGCTTCTTTCCAATCCTTTCGTAGCCCTGTTGATTTTCATTTTTGTATTAAAGCTGTGTTGTTTAGAAGGCCTCCTTTGTCCGGTCATATATAGGCATGCTTCAGTTCATTGTTTTCCATGGCCGGTTGTGACTGTGAGTGGCCATGTGGCTTGTGGCAATTTTGTGGTGGTAGTTTAGTAGTGTGTGCTTCTTTTTCCATAAAGACCTCCATTTCTTTTCTTTGTTCCCCTTGGCTTATGCTTGTTGTTGTTGTGTCCTGGCCATGTGGGTGGCGGCCATTTGTGAAGGCAGGCATTGTGCTTTTGCCATAGGCTTACATTGTCTGTCTTCCATTTCTTGTTGTTGTGGGTGTGTAGCGGCCATTTTGTGGAGCCATCCAAGCAGTGTGCTTGCTTTTGCTATTCTGTTCCAAGCTTGTGGCCTAGTCTGCCAGTAGGTCCAGAGGTAGTCATCCTCCAATCTTTTGTGCATTAAAATTACAGTTTGTGTTGTCTGTTGAATTTTTTTTACACCATGGATGGCTTTCGATTGAATTGCAAAAGGTGTTTTTTGGGGTGGAATAGCAGTTTTTGGGTGTGTGTTAAATGAATAGGGCTTTTCAGCCAGTAGGTAACCCTAGGGATTCAGCTTGCGTGCTTTCGGTAACTCTGGTATGGATAGAGACTCTTAAATGGTCAGAGACACAGCAGGCTCTGGTTAAGAGCGACCAGTTGGGCCACCTGTGCAGTGGATACATTGCACAAACAGGAGGCTTCCATTACACCCTCTACTGTGCAACCAGCATATGCTGCTTTCAAAATCCCTCATTTGCCTTTAAAACAAGAGCTGTCCACACACAATATATAAACAGGCTTTCCCAGAGAAACATCTTGAATATCGGGTCTTGGTTTGGTGAACAATTCGGTCACATCGCGACAGGCATGATCCATCCCATCATCACCTCCTTCAACAACAGTCAAAGGAAACAGTGTGGCAGGATTGAGACAGAAGCACTTCTCCAGAGAGATGTTCTCTGCTGCAAGGATAACCTCCTCACACTTGGTAAGTTGACTGTTCCTCATGTGTTGAGTTTGAGTACGAATCAGTAGGATCTCAATAGAATAGGAGACCATGAATGTGAGAGAGTAATTTATAACCTTCCACTCATTTTGTTAAATGCTGATACCAACAGCGGCCACCGCCTTTAGGCAAGCTGGTGACTTGCAACAACTGTGTCAAGAGTGGCTGAAAAGTAAGCAGCAGGACATTTGGAATTTTCATGGGTTTCGTTAACACTGACAGGGAGCACACTTCCCTTTCAGGGCAGTACAGAATTAAAGGTTTTGCTTAGTCTGTCAATTTTAAAGGTGAAGGGCGGGGGAGTTCGAGGAAGTATTTTTTTACAATTGTTGCCCCTTGGTAGCAGATCTGACACATCCTTGAGTGTAAGCCTCTGTAGAGGATTGGCACCTGGGAAAAAGTGGGAATCCACTGACCACAGTAGCCCAACATTGGTAGGAACATCCTGACTTCTCTCTGCTTTTTGGGAGGATTCATTTGCTATATGGCAGAGATTCTCTCTTGTTCCTTTTTGAATATGATGTCCTAGAAACAGGACTGATAGTACTGCAGATTATCAGGAGACACCTTATGTCCGTTTTCAGCTAAATGATTCTTGAGAGCTATGGTATCTTGCAACACAAAAAGATGATGGGTGGAATGTTGACCATTGTCAAACATTCACCTCCAGTCACAGATCTAGGTTCAATCCATCATTATTTTGCTCGCCACACCATTCCAGTTTTGACCCAGGCATATGCAAATCAGCCTTGACCCTGTTCCCCATGGGAACAGTCCTGCCCGAACTGCCATGCCAGGTCCTCCCTGTGCCGGAAAACAAGCATCCTGGAACTGGTTTCAGGGCATCGCCCCTCATCAGCCAGGCTTGCAACCGGTGGTGGAGCGAGCACGAGACCCACGTCTGGGCATACCCTTCCCACTTAGGGTGAAAATGCAATACAAAAAAGCAATGCTATGGTATCTAGCCTGCATGCCTCTTATGTTGTTGACACCACCAGTAGGTCATTGATATATTGGATCTGGAGTGAGTAACATGGCAGCTTTAGGTTCTCTAGATTCTTTTTCAAGATCTGGGTAAAGATTGAGGGGATCTCTGTATACCTTTGAAAAACTCAGCACCATGCCAAAATAATATTTTGGAACCGGAACGCAAAGAGGAACTGGCTATCTTCATGCAACAAACTCTTGATTGGGTACCACAGGACAACATGGGACAATATTATTAATCTTTAGAAGGTCTAACCCACAACCTTTTATTTGGATTCAGTAGCCCTATAATCATAGAATTACAGGGACTTCCTAGAATCTATTTTAAAATGTACTGCTCTAAAATGGATTCAGTCATGAGGGAATTTCCAGTCACTGCCTCTGGTGAGAAGGTTTATTGTGGTGTTCAGGGAATTCAGCATTTTGTTTAACTGTGATCTTTACAGGTTCAACACCCTTATTCAGACCAATGTCTTTGCCTGAGTAATCCAAGACTTCCATTTTTTACAGAGACCTTTAAAACAGGTGGCAAGTCTTTCTTTGTCAAAACAGGGAATAGTCCAAAAACAAGTTTCTGAATCCTTAATTTAAAATCAACATCTTCCTCATATGTTTGAACATCCAGTCTACAATAAATTATGCAGTTGAGCTTGCTTAAAATATATCTTTCCAACTTTTTGGGTTAGAGTCACATACACAAACTGATGGTTTTCTTCAGAAGGACCTATTTTCACAGGGACTTTAGCAGAAACAGTATTCACTGTCTGATTCTTTGCAAAGTCTACAACTTGGACTTGTTTTCCCAGGAGGAGTAGGTTTGGAACTTCCACTGTCCTAACAGTAGAATGGGTAGGTAGCACCGGGTCGATTAAAAAGAATATAGGGTGGTCACTCACCTCTCCTTCTACATATGTCCACTCTGATCTACATCTAAGACTGCCCAATCACTCAATCTTCCTTGCATCTCAGGCACTGACATTGTGATTGGTCAGACCCTGGATGTTTGAAAGTGTCGAAGCCCGGGAACTGCTGGAAAGATCTGAGCTTCGGAAGGTGTTCTGTGGAGCTCGAGCACTTGCATTGCATTAAATCTTGGAGTGTTCAGATTATGCTGTATCAAGGGGCCTTGGGGTATGTTAGTATTAGGGGACTTTGCATTTGCATATTCGTAGCTGGCATAACATTCATATTAGGCGCTTGGCCATCAAACTCTACTCGATTTGGAATGGAATGGCACTCACATTTCTAACTGTTGTACAGTACCTACTTTGCTTAGCCAATACTAGTCCTAAACACAGGAATTTATGACTACATTTTCTATTGGCTGGGGCCAAAGTAGGCCCAATAGTATCTCATAAGCAGTACCCTCAATTTCCCATTTGGTTGCTTGCTTGAGTAGTCTAAGTACCTCTTCCCAGAGCAGTTTATTACGTGCACAACCCCATATCACATGCAAGAAGTCTGCCTCAGTGGTCCTGCACTGTGTGCATTCATCTGATCTGGTAGGATAAATGTTATGTAGAGTTTTGGGGGTAAGGTACAGTTGATAAACAACATTGAATTTAATTAATTTAAATAGGGCGTTTGAGCTATCTGTACATGTCTCCTCCTGAGTTTTCTGCCAGTCTCGCAGAGCGATGCTCTCCCCAAGACATTCCTCCAACATGGAGTGCACCTTTGGAGTAATCACTGGAGAATCCTCCCATATAGCCCTGTACAGATGGGTAATAAGTTTCCGACCCCCTGTCATATATAGTAGCTTAGTTAATGTCTGAGAAGGGACGGGTTCTTTCGAGAAGTTTGGCCAAAGTTCGCATACTGTGGCTGACATTTTATTGTACTGTAGGTATTGCCCTGTGCCCAGAGTAAATGAGTCAATAGCGTCCTCTATAGTTATATGTTGGCCACCCGAGTAAAGATCTCCATAGACTTCACAATTCCTGTTTTTCCATTTTTTCATGGACCCGGTAGTCTCAACATCTTTGAATGGTTTGAGCATCAATATTGCCATATTATGCACGTATGGGGATCTGTGAAGGACTGTCGTGACCACTCGTTCCCACATACAGCCCATTAGCCTAATCTCATGCGGGTAGCTTTCAGGGGCATGTGCTCCCATCATAGGAAGTTCTGGTAGGTCATTACGGCCATTCGGTCCTCCCAGCAACCTTTTCTCCCAGTTATCCCTGTCATCAAACCAATGGACGCATGCTGCAAGTTCACAGCCATATAGGAAAATTCTAAGTTGGGGAGTTCAACACCTCCCCTATCCCATGTTTGTTGCAGCATCCGCAAGCTGATTCTTTTCCCCTTTGTGGACCATAAAAGGTCCACCATGAGACTATCTATCTCATGAAAATATTGTCGGGGATTTCATATAGTGACCTCTGCATGACATATAGGCAACGGGGTAGAATCACCATTTTGACCAGTGCTGACCTCCCCGTTAGTGTTAGTGGAAGATCTTTACAGAATTGGACCGAGGTGTGTAACCCCGTTAGAACCCTTCCTATGTCCAAATCCAGGAATCTTTCTGATTCCGTAGCTAGCCTGATACCCAGGTAGTGGGTCCCTTCCAAGCACCAGGGCAGAAAGTGTTGCAGGAGCAATGCGGGGTCTAGATTTGCCAGTGTCCCAAGCAAAATTATTTGTAACTTTTGGGTCTTCATCTATAGACCAGAGGTAGCCGCAAAATCAGATAGTACTGTTGGTAATATCAGTAGTGCCCTGTCCAGTTCTCTTAAGTACACCAGGGCGTCATCGACGTAGAGTGAGATGACGTGGACAGTTCCCCCAACCATGTTTCCCCAGCACTTTAGCCTGTTTCGGAGTAGCACCGCAAGCAGTTCCATCGCAATTGCGAACAGCAGTTGGGATAGAGGGCATCCCTGTGTCGTACCTCAGCATAATAAAAAGGGTTCAGAGACTTGGTTACCCGTACGAACCCGGGTGGTCAGTGCAGTATATAAGATTTGTATCTATCTGATGTATTTGGGCCCAAACCCTAATTTTCTCATGACCTGCCATAGGTAATACCTACATACCGAATCAAAGGCTTGTTCAATGTCAAGAAATGCGACCAGAGTGATTTTCAGGGGCCTTGAGGATATGAAAAAGTCTACAAAGATGTAACATTGTGCTGCTTTTAGGAATACACCTGCATTGATCTTTGTGTAGAAGTGTGGGTAGGAAGGGGAGGAGTCCAGATGCCTACAATTCACTTAATATTTTGGTGTCAACATTAAGCATCGAAAGAGGTCTATAGGATTTCACCTCATCTACCGGCTTACCCGTTGCCTCTATGATTGTGTCTGGGAGGTGCTCCACTCTGTAAGCCTCATTATAAATATTTGACAGTTTACCTGTAAGTATACCTGCAAATTTATGATAATATATCAGCAGGTAAGCCATCACCTCCCGGGGTCTTGGCTGTCTTTTGGCTTTTCAGTGAAGTAAGAATCTCTTTCCCTGTCAAATCTTCTTCGAGTATGGTCTCTGCAGTCAAACAAGGTAATTCAAGCTTGTCTAAAAAATCCTGGACTACAGATTCTGATGCTTCTGAATCTAGCGCATATACCTCAATAAAGTGTACTCTTATCAATTTGTTTATGGCTGCATTTGAGGTACACAGTGTGCCCCTGAGTCTCGTAACACCAGTATTGGATCCTGTGATTGCTGCTGTCTCACCAGTCTGGCCAACAGTGGCCCTTTCTTGTCCTCCTCCGCATGTAGTCGTTGTCTGTGAGCTGTATAAGTATGTTTTTCGAGCCTGTGTTAATCAACGCCACTCCTGGGTTGCATTGGCAGCGTCTTTTCTATTTCTAGCAGTTTGGACTCATCGCGTTCCAGATCTCCCTGTAGTTTCTTCTGGACCCCATAGAATGTATTGATACACACTCCCCTAACCACCTCTTTCGCCTCCCAGTCATGAGCTCTTGTCATGGAGGTTCCCCAATTTTCTCTAAAATAGTAGTCAAGTGCAAGTTGAACCGTTGCCAAAAAAGGCGGATCTGTTAGTGCCTCTGCGCGTAAACGCCCTTGTGGTATCGGAGGGCGCGGTCGGACCTGTGTCAATGACAGTAATAGGGGGAGTGGTCAGAAAGGTATCTGGCCAGATACATCGCTTCACAAGCTAGAATAGTAATATTTGTGGTCATAAAAAAGTAGTCTAATCTACTGTACATGACCGTTGCCTGTGTAGCAGGAGAATGCACTGGCTTTCTCTCCAGACATCTTTGAGGTCATATTCTTGCAGTAATGACTGTAGATATGTTGTCATATGTAGTTGTGTGTTTGTCTTGGGGGGTTTGCGGTCTAGGACAAGGTCTAATATGCAGTTGCAGTCATCAGCAAGCATTATGTCATTGGTGAGGAGCCGGGTCGCTGCCGCAACTTTTTCAGGGAACAAACGTGGCTGATCTGTGTTTGGGGCATCGAATGAGATTAAACAGAGTTTGCGCCAATCTAACGTTCCCGATAGGATCACATAATGACCCTCGAGGTCAATCACATGGATAGCATGTCAAAATGGAACTCCCGGAGCTATCGGTATCGGGTACCCCGTGCGAACCCTGCATATAATTGACCGCTCAATCTTTTCTGCAACGCCGGGAGGCAGTACCCCCAGACATGTGTCTCTCGGAGAAAGGCTACCGTTATATGATATCTTTAAAGGTATGCATATATTCTCTGCCGTTTTTTGGGATGCACTAGTCGTCTAACATTCCATGTAATAAATCTGAATGTCGTATCCATGCTGTTGATGCTGTTGATTGTACCTATCGGAGCTGCTCCATTTCTGGACAAGGTTCAACTTATTGCCTTGTCTCAACCAAAGTTCTTTCCTTCCAACTGAGTGCCCTGCCCCACTGTGTTGTTGTAACAGATAAGTAACCACCTGTACCCACCACTCCTCCCACCAACTGGGCAGTACCAACAACCCATCCCGCCTTGCAATAAGCAACACTAAAAGCTGCCGGTCCCACACCATACCCAATTTTGTTCTTATAACTGTATTGAAAACAAGAAAACCTAATAACTAGTATGCTGCACTAGGGGTTAGTGCATCAAAACTGGTGCCGAAGGCTATTAGGAGCAAAAAAGGAGTCACTTCCACCTCCAGCCGCCCTGACGTAGCCATACTACCCCTGTATACTAACTCAGAATGTTGTGAACTCTAAAATAACACTTTCAAGGATTATTTTGGTTTGTTCCTCCCCCATTGTACATTAGCAGTTGCATTTCCCATTGCAAACATCAGAAAGAGGGTTGAGTTGTAGCAGTCTCGGCTGCAGGAGGTGTCTCCCCTCTCTGTCCTGCAGCCGCTAGAGTCTGATTGCAGTTATTTTAAGATCAAGATACACTATCAACAATGCCATGCTTGGCAAGCACACAAGTATTCCCATTCATGTACCCAATCTATCCAGCCTGCGACCCATGCAGACCCGTTGCACTCAACGTGGGAGGTCTATATATTGCCATCATCCATGCCATCCAAAGAATATTCAGGGCTGCTTCGTCTATTCAAGTGAGGAGTCAGTACTAACGGTTGAGTATCAGTATCACGCAATGTCCCATCGGAACAGACCTCTATGCTCCCCTCGAACAGTTTGTGTGCTTGGGCGAGTAGATTTCTGGGTTTGGCGTCTCTGCCGTGAGGATCTACGTTTAGTCATTGTAGTGGATGATCCTTTGAGTTTCCTCAAAGTTTATGAGGGGGGCTCCAGGAAAGTGCCAATCCAGTCCGAAGCCTCTGTTGCAGACGTGAAGAACTGCACCTTGCCCTGATGCAGCACCGTGAGTTTGGCCAGGAACATCAAGCTATAGCATAGATTGCACTCCTAAAGCCTTGCCTTTACTGCCAGAAAAGTTTGTCGTTTCCCCTGAACTTTCAGGGTATAATCTGGGAACACAGCGATTGGGTTACCCTCAAAATTGGGAGCGCCTTTCACCCACACATGTTGTCATATTGCGTCTCTGTCCTTATAATTGAACATCGGTGCAATTATGGCCCTCGGTGGTGCTCTGGGGTGGGGTAGTTGTGCCAAAGCCCTATGTGCACGTTCCACCGTAAAGAATTCAGATAATGGCTGCGGGTGCATGATCTTACTGATCCATTCTTCAAGGAACAGTTCCGCAGACTGTCCCTCTGATTTTTCAGGGAATCCGACAAAGCTGAGGTTTTTCCAGCAGGAACATCCGTCTGTGTCCGCCACTCAGTCCTGCTAGTGGAATGTCAGTTTTTGCAGTGAGGATACTGTTTTATGGAGGGTTACCACTTCAGACAGTAGGTCCACCACCACTTTTTTGGCTGTAGTCACTCAGTCCGCTACCCCCTACAGGTCCGCCCGCAGTAGAGTGACATCTATGGCTATCGAATCTATCTTAGTGACTAATAAGGTATGCTTAGTTTGGATGGCTGCTATGAAGTCAGATAGTGTTGGTTCTTTAAGTAGGATACTGTCTGGTGAACACTCAGCCGGCTCACTGTTTGGCTCCCCGGCATTTCCCATTGTTGTGAGCACATGGGTGTCACTGTCTATTTTGTTGGACTGAGCGGTTTTGAAGATCTTGTCCTTTCCCATACTGGTCCCGTTATTGAGTGGTGGCCGGGCTCACCTCCAACTTGCTATTATGCAATTCCTCTATTAAGTGTAAGTCTGTGGGTGATCCTTGATTTGTCAGTGCGTGGTTATTGCTACCGGGTGCTGAAAATGTGCTTGGCAGGGATATAGAGTTAAAAGGCACTCACAGGTGTCTACTTCACTGAGCCCCAGCGAGTGTAGATCAGCAAGATTTAAATGTACACCCTCAAAGCACAATTAATTAATGTTCTTGTGGCCAGACTCCTGCGGGCGAGTCACGGACCACCTGGCATCCAGCTAGATCAAAATGAGTCCAACCGCTGGTGGCCACCCAGGTCCAGGGCCGCCAGATGTCTCAGGCAAAGATCAGTCACTCCAGGCCTGAAGGGAGCAGGACCTCCCACCAGATGCAGCACTGGTGCTCTGTCTCCCACACCCATGGCCTCCTTAGTCAAAGTGGGCCCTCTGGTGCACCCTCCTGGTTACAAGGATCTGCAAGAAGGCCCCCAAGTGGTGTTCTTCAGAACACTGATACTACGCTCCTCTCCCAAGCCTGGTACAGTTCGGAGTCAGCGCCCAGTACCACCTCCATTCACCGCGCATGTCGCCGGTCACAGCCCGGTCTAAAGTCGCCGGATGCCAGGCGCCGGCTTGCTCCGCAGATCGGCAGGAGCAGGCATGCAGGAACACAGAGCTGGCCCCCACAGCTCCCACTGTTTGTCCAGCGGTCCATGGGGCTCCGATTGGGGTTCAATCCCCATCAGCAGGGTCCGCTTCCCAGGATAACAGGGATCGACTGGGGATTTGCACCCCCTGGGCTCTACTACAGCGGACGAGCTTCTGCTGTAGGCCAGGACCAGCCACCCTGTCTCCCCAGGGGTGGTTGCCAGCAATGCCCATGAGCAGGGCACATCCCGCCTCGGTCCCAGCGACCCAGCAAGGCGGGCTAACTGTCCTCTGTGGCGAGCCCTCACATATCACCAGTGGGCCACCTAGCAACCAGCCCCTAGGGAATCTCAACCTCAAAAGCCACCGTCTGAGCCACACGCAACCGGGAGCACAGGTAGGCCCAATCTCTGTCTTTATTGCAGCTCTCCATCACACTCGGATAACATTGTCTTTGGGGCCCGGATGGATCGTTTCAGCTGCACTTTAGGCACAGGAGGGAAGCAATCAGCCTGAAGTTGCGGTTTACAGCAGGATGTTTGTGGATAATTGGGGCACGGTCAGAGCTCTCTCAAGCTGCATCCGCCATCTTGGCCTTCCAGGCCATGCCCCCTGTACTTTGTGTAATTTGTGAATTGCTACCAATTTGCAAAACTTGCAAATATGGGAATGTTTAGCATATTTGGATTGCTACCCTGTGGTGGTGTTGGGCAGTTTTTCGATCGGATGTAATTAAATACTGCAAATGGAGTACTTGCTTTGTATAAATGATGGTGACCATAATGGTGAAAACAAAAAGTTTATCATAATTAGATGTACCATAATGTATTTTTTCACTAATAAAAACCATGTAATACTCTAAATCAGCAAGCATTTCATGCACTGTGTTAATGTCCCAATCATTCCAGATCATACCAGGAGTGATAACATCATTTAAGGATGTACCAAATAGTATGGGACTTGTAGAGTTTATGTCGGTCCAACTATATCAGAGGATACCTTATCCCAAACAATTTCCCGGGAACCAGAACAGCTGAAATGTTCACCAAGGAAAGGTCTCTTTGCACTTTTTGTGATGAAGAATGGGGCTTCAAAACCTCATTTACCAGTTCTACAGCAGAGCAATCTTGGAGCTAGTGTCCATTCAGAAGCAAGAAAAAGACAGTAAAAAAAACAATCCAAATGACGAGGATAAATAACAAAATGTTAATCCAAATATATATCCATGGAGGGATACAGTTTGTCTTTTTGAGGGACATAAAAAGTTCACGTGGCCCTCTTTGTAAAGGTGGGTGTGACAAAGCCAAAGAGAAGTCATCAAAGTCCCCAAAATAGCAGGAGGCTGTTTGCACAAACATGGGACGATTGTGAAGATGTAGAGAACTTCAAAGGCGGAACATTGTAGACACCATCATTGTCTGCTTGCAGAGTTGAAATCTGTGTAGTCATATTTGGAGATGTAACTGGAAGCAGTGACACTTCACTGTTAGCTGTCCCAAGGTGGGGAGAAAAAGCGTCATCATTGGTCAAAGCTTTTAACAGGACTTCCTGTACGGTAGTGAGAGGAAGCAGGTAACTACCCAGGAGCCCTTGAGTTCTATGTAGAACCGGTCAAGGAGCAGTAAAAGCACAGTTCTTGTACCTTCAAAAACTAGGACAGGCACAGGCCTAAATATGGTCCGAATTCCTTTTTTCAATTATTTTCTCCCGTACTAGATCCCCAATCTTTGGAATCCAACTAGGAGTCGCTGGTGCTTCCTTCGCTTTACCAGTGGCGGATGGTTTCTGCTGTACATTGCTCTCAGCGTCTCTGTAGTTGTTCAGGTCCTGTAAAACGTCCAAATGTTCACTGGTCTCAAAAGGCGTTTCTGCTGCCACTGTACTGGGACCTGTCAAGGTCCTGAACCCAACTTTTAAACTCAAACAGGACTTCACAGGGAGTCCAACCACCCAAGGAATTTTTAGGCAGATTATGTAACACTCTCTGGACCCCATACAGGTTTATGACATTATTTTTCTTCTTCATTACTGCATTTCCCTCTGAATGATAGGGGGAGGAGTACTGCCCAGTCACATCCAATTTTTCCATGGTGTCTCTGTTAGCCCTGGAGAAGAATGCAGGACCTTGGTCCTAATAGAATGTGGCTACTGGATATGTGCCGAGAAAGACTTGCAAGGCCTTTATGACAGTTTGAGCGTCAGCTGATCGCTCTGGCCATACCCATCGGAATCGAGAGCAGGAGTCCACTACTAACATGATGTATTTGTAAAAACCATCAGAGTGTAAGGGTTCTCATCGGTACAAATAAACACAAGCCAAGGGCTTGTCTGAGTTCAGTAGAGGTGTCTGTGGTGGACAAGCTTTGGTGGATACTTTTATTTGCTGGCAAATGTCTCATTTAAGGTCATAGTCTTTAGCTTATTTATAAAGACCTGGCTACCACTAGCATTTCTGTAATAGTGAAATTGTACCTGCCACGCCCGCATGAGCAGATGCTAGACCCTCGTGCGCTGCTAGGATAATTCCTATCCTGTGATCTGAATTCAGTTATACTCTATCCCTATTCAGGGAATATGAGCAAATAGAATATTTTGCACACTTAGGACCTTATTCACAAAGGTAAGTTCACTACTTTTTGGTAATCACAAAGGTAAACCTAGAGCAAAAGTCTAAGTTTACTACTTTTCAGCATCCACAGAGGTAACCTTGACCAATCAATCAATCAATATGAACTTTCTTCAGCTTTTGAAAAAACCCATAAAAATACAATAGATCACAATATTCTCATCGGTTAACAAAACACATCTAATAAATAAAATTAGGTTGAAATCTCTTAAAAAGAGCCTCCAATATAAAATTTAAATAGATTAAATCCGGGGGAGAGATTTTACACAAAACAGCTATAAATCAGTGCCCCAATGTCTAGTATTGTTGATCTCAACTTCTTCTAAGCCTAACATCAACTTTAAAAAAACTAAGTATGTTGTTTACAATATCTCCTGGAAGCATTTGTAAGTAAACAAGAGCAGGGAGGACCATGGTAAAATTGGTCCTCTTCAAATGGGAAGAATATATATCTTCCTGGGCACAGCATAAAAGCCACAACACATGATAAAATGTAACATGTCCTGTGGTGATTTAACATCGCAACCACAGGGCAAGAAAATATGGCCCCTATTCATCCCACAGGTGTAAAAGTAAGGCAAAAAGGTCCAGCCTGAACCTAGTCAGTAAAAAACAGTCATATCTGCTTTTAACCCATGGAAGATGGGGCTCTGTGGTAGGCACAGTTTTTAGCATGGCATATCGATGAACACTGGACTTTGAAAAAAACGTTTTTTCCCCTCTCCTGCAGTCATCTTCTAAAAAAGTGATCTTTTACCCAGATGAGATCCTTTTTACAGATCATGCCCAGTTCACTAAATAAATCACCCCTGCTTAGATTAAAAAAGTAATCCCTGATATATTTAAACCAGGGACTGTGATAAAAATAATCAAGGGCCAAACAATCTTTGAAGATATCTTTGCTCAAATGATTCTCCAGGGCTGGACCAAATTTTCAGCTAGAAGAAAAGGGGGCGAAAAGCCATAATATCAGATAAATATGGCACCCCCATTTATTCATGCACTACAAATGACAGAGCACCTTGTGAAATGCTCAAAAACTGTCTCAAAAATGTATTTTCAACAATGTGTAGCTAGTCCTGAGTGATGTATCCCCTAATCTCACTCCCATATATAACTTCGGAAATACACTTGGCCTATATATCTGTAAAAGGGCCCCGGTTGGTTTGCTATCCAGCAGTGAGTTAAAGTTAAAAACAGTGCCATTAGTCCTGATAAAAACCTCATTTTTTCTACATACCAAAGGGCGCCAATTCATAGCTGAATCGAACAGCACTCCCAAATAGGAGAATACACATGTCTTTGGTAGTAGGGCGGGCCAGACATTAAAGGTCTGAGATTTGGTAGATAGGGGTCCCACGACCATCATGTAGGATTTTTATCATTAATTGATAAATCCAAATCCTTCATAAAATGGTCCATAAGGACCGCGTTGTCTGAATATAATAAAACTGGCAGAAAACGCTACCCCACCCATGGACAATCTACACTTAAGTAACCCTGGGCGGAGTTTGCGGAGTTGCACTATGCGGAACTCCACGAAGTGCAAAAAATACTCGCCCACACTACGCAGAGCTCCGCAAGCAGCGTAGTACGATAGAAAAATGCAGTTTGCGGTGATTGCACAGTGTCAGATGCTTGTCCGCACTGTGCAATCATTGTGAACGGCACCATGCACTGTGCAAGTGGTCTCTGCTTTCCTTTTCTGCCGCTTGAGTAGATTTTTACTCGAGCGGCATCTTTCACAACGCAAAAGGGAAGTTTATCAACATGAGTTGTCACGAGCATATGCAACCACTCACTATGAGAAACCTGACCCTCCCCCGTGGCGCATTGAGAAATCTTGCCGGGATGTTGATTTGTCACGCTCACACTCGCCAACTTAATGTTGATGATCGCGAATGAGGAAAAATCTCGCCGGGGGGTTGATTTTCCTTGCTCGCGATCGCCAACTTGCCATTGGCGAACACGAGCGAGGAAAAAAAACAGAACTCCGCGATCTCCGTGTAATGCGGAGTTCAGAAAACTCCGCGAGCGGAGTGGAGTTTACCGCCCTGGGTTACATTTAAGTCAGATGAAACCCACCATAAATTATTAACATAAAGATTAAAAAGAAATGGGGCCAGAATACAGCCCTGCCCGACCCCTCGTGGTATCAAAAATTGGTGAGTGACTTTTAAATCTTTTGAACAACCTACCACTGCCACAGTTACCCTATGTAGATCCCTTAAAAAACAGACAATGTCTCAGTCTACCCCCATGGACAACATAATCTTCCAAAATTTGAATCTATTAATGCAATCAAAGTCAGAACACAAATGCATGAATGCCAGATTGATAGAACCAGAGCAGGCAACAATATTTTTGTTTAATATCAGGTAGAGAGAAATCATTGATGAATCGTAGAGCGCCCAGGACGGAATCCGTACTGCACTTTGGATAGGACATTTTTTATCAACTGCCCACATGGAAAGTCTGTCCAAAAGGACACGTCCTACCACTGAGCAAAGAGATTAGCCTGTAGCATTGAGTGCTATCTCTGTCACCCTTCTTAAAGACTAGTACAATATTCGACATTGCCCATGACCTTGGGGGACCTGCGATAACTGCTGCATTAATGATAGACGTGAGGATGAATACCCAGACCACTACACCAGAGGCGTAGAGGTCAGGTGGGATCCCATCAAGGCCCGGGTAATTATTCTTGGATAGCCCCAAAATTCCCTTCCTTACCTCCTCAGCAGAAAAGGATAAAACAGCTGTCGCTCCAATGTTACCAGATCTACCACTAAGATTTAAAGAGGGGGAATTATAAAAATCCTTGAAGTGGCTAACCTAACTGTCTTCAGTGATGTGAGCCTCTAAAGAAGCAGCAGCTTCTACAGCCAGAAAGGGGCTATTGATAATACCCCAAGATTTGGAGCTATTCTTCAGGGTACTTGCCTTAATCAAGTCAAACCATGCTTCATCCTTCAAAATATTCTTATATCTTAGTGGTCTGGTCTAAACTCCCCATTTCCCTGGCTTGTTGAATCGCTATAGCTAAAATGATTGTGCTGCCTAAACTTTTATATTTGTTTATTAATCTTCCCTTACAACTCACCCAATCATTTCTGAACTCCCTCAAATCCGTGATGATTCCCCTGGTCTGGGCCGGAATACAACCGCGTATAGCCTGGGAGGTACTTACACTGCCATTGACACAAGGCGGCCTTGGGGCTCCAGATTTAGCACTCTATGCTCTTTGTGCACAAGCGCAATTCCTACATCATTGGATATTCCCGACCCCCTTCCAACACCATGTTGCTGTAGAGGCCGTGATCTTTGCACCAGTGCCACTGGTAGTGGCCCTATGCCAACCTTTCAAATGCCATCAAGCCATTAAACACACAACAGACACGTTACGATGGGCCTGGGACAAACTTTGCATTCGCGCACAGCACTCGGTTCTTTACACGCCCTCAATCACACTCGCGCATAATCCGCAAATCACTGTGTTGGAGGATAAGGGTAGCTCTGCACGTGCCCGCGTCCTGGGTTGGGAGACATTTGCTGACTTATACCCTGGTGACTCCTTCCTAACCCCACCTGCACCTTCACCGGGCAGCACCACTAACTTTTCCAATTTACTATTATATTATTCTATCAGGGGAGCGTGCCGCACACTGCATGACACATTTCCAGCTCCACCTCCCTTTCTCCCGGCCTTGGAATTGAGGCTAACAAATTCTTCCCCAGTTAAGTTGATTACCAAAATCTATAGCAATATGCAACATTCTTTTCCGATTACACACCCACAGGCCTTCGCCAGGTGGAATGAAGATCTAGATGACCCACTGACTGAGGCTCAATGGCGGTTCTGCTGTGGGCAGTTGGAGATGTTATCTCCTAAATACAGACTTCGCCTCATACATTTTAAATATTTACACCGTATTTAAAGAACGCCTTTACAACTCAAACAGATGGGTCTTCGTCCAGTGGCGGATTGCTGTAGGTGTTCGACCCCTGATTCCTCCTTTTTACATATGGCACGGAGCTGCCCCGATGTGGAGCACTATTGGACCGAGACCCTTAAATTTATTAACGAAATTCTAGAAGCTCAATTGTCCCCGTCCCCCAAATTATGCCTCCTAGGTTGCGTTCAAGATGTCATACCAGGACATCATAAATTCCTAGCCATGTTGCTTCTCCTGGCTAAGCGCCGTATCGCAATACACTGGGGTAAACGCCAACCACCTACCACCAAATCCTGGATCCTAGACATCACATTTTGCCAAGAACAGCTATGTACTGGGAACTCTTGCAGCAGGCATCTCGACCCAAGGATATTTGGAGCCCGTTTCTTGCCTGGTTGTCCTCTTGCAATACAGACACTGTACAAACTCCAGCGGTACCAACTACTACCCACTGAAAGACTCCCACTATTTACTCTCTGTTTTTTATACCACTACATGTCCACATAATTTGCCACTCTTCCACTATTTTATTTCTGATTTCAGTCCACCGTCCCGTACATAATATTAAATACCAGATCTTTGTCTATGATTGGTTTCTTGCACTTGTATTATCAACATGATGCCTCTGTTCTGATTTTCTGGTTTTCATTTAAACGCGATACTTTATACTATATTGTTTAGCTATTTTGCTGTTTACTGTGTATTGTTTGCCTTAAATGCCAATAAACCAAAATATATATATTCTTATATCTTGCCACTTCTTCCTTATACAAACCACAGCTGTTCTTTACAAAAAAAGTGTCTCTAGGTTTAGCACCCAATGATTTTTTTAGGGTTCTCAACACTCCAGAGCAACCTGAATCAAACCATCTTGGCACCACCTTGTGTCGCCGCAGGGCTGGTGCATTAAATAGATCCTAGATGGTGTTCACAATGGCAGAGAAAGCATCTAAAATAATAAATGAGTCGTTCTGTTGGCCTGAACAGACGTTAAACTCCTTCTGACATTTAGAATACAAAGAGTTATAAAACGAATTTGAGATTACCTGTGACCACTTAAGTCTCCTGCACCCACCAATTGCCTTAAGGGTACCTCTTACACATTTCCTCTGGACTTGCATGAGCGTGGACCAACAGGTCACAACACACACCGGATTATGGTCACTAAAACGCTCGAAGAAATTTCAAAGTCCAATATATTTTGAAAAAAGAGGTAGAAACAAAAATTACATCTATGAACGACTCACAAACCCTCCCGATAAATGCTGAGTTGATATCCATCCTTTTAGGGGCCAACTTGTCCTTTGCTGAAACTAAATCAAATTGATTTAGTATTGCGTCAAGATTAACTCGCTGTTGAGTATGTTCCATATGCCTACCGGTCAGGCGTAAACAACCCAATGCCTGTACACCATCATTCCTTGGATTTCTGCATAAATGAACATTAAAATCACCAACAATCATAATGTTAGGTATATTGTAAATTGCGTGCTGTCCAATTCCTTAAAATGAACCCAGCAATTGAATATTACACATCCCGGCAGCGAGGTGTTGGCCTTATACAAATTCAACAGTAGCAACTTGCTGGTCCTTTGAGAAACTGACAGTGCTTGTAAAGTGGCCCCTCCACCTCCCGTGTGTACCCGCTCCCGCCTTCCAGCTGTCCCGCCATCCCCTGGACCTCTACTTAATGGCGGCCGCTGTGCAGCCACGCAGCGGGCGCACCACCGGCACTCCAAAGGCAAGTCCGTCTACGCCCGTCCGTGACCCAACCATGACCAGCGCCAGAAACCTTGGTCCTCCGACCTGCCAGCACTACAGCTCCTCTGCCCTCCATGCACTCAACACCGGCAAAAACAACAACTGCAAGCTTTCTTCACCTATCGACACCCACAGACCTTTCACCTGCCATTACACCTGCCACTCCTGCTCCTCCCAGAGATCCAAGACTCACCCCCACCCTCCAGCCACAACTCCATCGCACCCCAAACCCTGCATTGTATCCTCCTCAACGTCCGCTCCCTACGTTGCCTTCCTCACTGAAACCTGGACGGACGCCGCCTTAGGACCCAACATTGCGATCACAATCCCCGAAGGCTACAAGATCACCCAGAAGCACTGCGCCAACTGCCCCGGAGGAGGCATTCCATCACTCACAAGTCCAACCTCCAAATGAGCACCTACACCGATACGCCCACAGAACTGATAGAACACCTCCACTTCAAGATATAGACCAACCCGACCACCATCCTCTGAGGCACCCTCGTCTACACCTTTCTCTGACTCCATCACCAATGTCATCACTCTGCAAGCCATCACCTCCACTGACTACACCTTGCTGGGAGACTCAACTTCCACCTCGACAACCTCCAAGACCTCAACTCCGCCTCGCTCCTGGACATCCTCCTCAATATCAGACTCAAACAGATCGTACCAGAACCCACACACTCAGCAGGACACACCCTCAACCCCATCTTCACAGCAGGAAACTCCATCTCTTTCAGCCACTGATCTGAACTCCCATGGATGGACCATCACTGCTTCCACTTCACCTTCAAAACTAACACCACCCACAAACGTCCACCCCAGCTCCAGCAAAAGAAATGGAACAAGATTTCCGATGACCAGCTCACCACCTCCCTCAGCAGCTCCGCTCCCACTGCCTCAGACAATGACCCTACCACCGCTGCCCATACCCTACACAACTGGATCTCTGACTGCACCAACACCATTACTCCCTTAAGGAAACTTCAAACCCACACGCCAAGAAAGCCAGCTGGTTCTCCACCAAGCTCCGAGAATCTAGATGAACCGGCAGATGCCTCGAAAAGTCATGGAGGTACTCCAAATCCACAGAGGACCTCGAAAACTTCAAAGCAGCCTCCACCACCCACCACAAGCTCATCAGATACTCAAGGAAGAAAGCACTACAGGACAGAATCCCCACCCATGCCCACAACAGCAAGGAACTCTCTGGCATCATCAGAGAGTTCACCCAACCCAGCAGTGAGACAACTAACATCCCACTCTCCCAGTACCTCTGCGATAGACTCAGTGCCTTCTTCCATCACAAAATAAAGACCATCTATGACAACTTCAACTACGACAACATGCATGCAGAACCAACACCTTCCGCTCCTTATACCACACAGCCGACACTTGATAGCTAGACCGCATTCACCATTGAAGACACCATGAAGACTCTGAAGTCCAACCATTCTGGGGCCCCCATGGACCCCAGCCCCCACCACATCTACCACAAATCCGCAGACATTATCGTCCCGAGCTCCAACGTATCATCAACTGCTCCTTTGAGACTGCCTCCTTTCCCGACAACTGCAAACACGCCGAGATCAGCCCCCTCTGGAAGAAACCCTCGGCGGACCCCACCAACCTCCAGAACTTCAGACCGATCTCCTTACACCCGCACCTGGTGAAAGTCATTGAAAAAGCTGTCAACAGTCAACTCGCCTCCTTCATAGAAGAAAGCAACATCCTCAACCCCTCCCAATCAGGCTTCAGGAAGACCCATAGCACCAAAACCGCCCTCCTCGCCGCGACAGACGACATTCGCTCCCTCCTCGACAGAGGAGAGACTGAGGCCCTTATCCTTCCAGACCTCTCTGCAGCCTTCGACACAGTCTCACACTGCACCCAGCCCGCAGGCTCCCCGACCCAGGTATCCGGAACAAAGCTCTTGACTGGAGCCACTCATTCCTCTCCGGCAGAACGCAGCAGGTTAGACTCTCTCCCTTCCTACCTAACCCCACACCGACCACTTGCAGAATCCCCTAAGGATCCTCCATCAGCCCCACTCTGTTCGATGTCTACATGGCCCGCTCGAATCCATCATCAGGTCACACGGACTCAACATCGTTTCGTACGCAGATGAGACCCAACTCATCCTCTCCCTATCCAACAAACCCAACATCTCCAAATAAAACTTTCATGAAGGAATGGAAGCAGCTGCCTACAACTAAACACGAGCAGGTAAGTGTGCCTACAAGGGATTTGTTCAAGGATATTTAAGCAATAATTGATTAAAAAGATTTAGGTAATCTCTATAGAAGTAACTCACAGTTAGCTCATACACAAAAAATTCAATTAATTTGTATGTGAATCAATCATTCGAAATACAGTTAAATAAAATAGAACTGTTCAAATGTCTCCGAGTGGGCTACCAGCTTGCCAACAATAACGGAGCATTTTTTCACCTTGGAAGCCCACTGGAGGGCGTTTTAATTTAACAAATTGGAATCAGCCCAGTACCTACTACGAGGAAACAAAAACTAAAGGCATTATAAAACTCACGAAAAGAGAAAGAATGACGGACTTCAAATCCCAGCATTCAGTACTAAACTGAACTTACCTGTTGCCAATTAAGGGCTGAATAAATAAAATGCTGGTAGAATGCCTTTCTGTGTAAACTGCGCCGAGACTGTTATGCCTGTGACCAAGGAGCATGACGCTCCGAAACGCGTAAGGCTGAGGAAAATATCCGATGAAAAAATGTCCGTGTGCCTTCACTACTGATGCCGAGTGCTTCTCCGAATCGAGGGTCTTTGCTTTACAATATATATTTTATATGTGAATATTCCCAGAGTTTCTACTGCCAGGAATGTGACCCATGAATGCAATACCTCTGTTTTGTACGCATCATGGGCCTCTAATATGAAGGTAATATGCCTTTCTGTTTGTCGTACCCATGTTGTAATAACATTTGTGTTGATGCATGTCTGCAATTTGTTGGTGGAACTACTTGCTCTGGATTAGCCATGGAAGTATTTGAGATATATGGAATTAAGATAGGGTACTTCTTTGTGGTGATCCTTTTTAAAGGTTCAAGCTTAAACAACAAGCTTAAACAACCTACAGCCGCAATATTGGGGTTTCCTACTAAGCTGAGTAGGATATTTCCCTAACACCACGGACCTCTCTGGTTAGTTGGTGAGTAGGGCCTTTGGCTAGACAAAAGCAAAACTACTTGGGAGACCAATTAAATAAGTATCCAAGCTAGAACGTCGGGGGCCATGTCGTACAATCATACTTTCTCAGTCATACTGTGCATTAAACATCAAAATTGTGAGAGACTGAGTCCCCCCACACCATCAGGATGTGTTGGTCCTGGCTAGCTCACAGTACACCATCTGTACCCCAAACCTAGCAAGATAAAAGGTGGTATGTGCAACCCCCGAACATGAGAACCCTGACTCCCCAAGTAAATCGTGGAAACAGATCTAGAAGCCTTTTGTGTGGTAACTCATACTGGCCCAAAGGGAGACACAAGAAATAATTGAATTGGCATGTCATTATTTATTGAAGCAATATGATTCTTGTGTAAAATATGTGTGTTGCAATAATCAATAGAAGGAAACAAAACAGAGTAATCAGCATCACAAGAATGGTAAAGAAAATGAACAATTCAAGCTTTGTGCTGTTACATGGAATATATGCTTGCAAATAAGTACAGTTTTATTTGTGCTCCTACCTATCGCTACCTATCCTAGTGTGCTAGGGTGGGTGAATCTGACAGAATCCCTGTAGGTTGATATAACTCCCCAATTATCTGTGTTTAATCTGGGAGACCATCATGGTGTAGAGCTGGGGGTAAACAGGATTCAGCTGGGCTGGAATTCCGGCATGGGCCAATCACTGCAGTGTCAGTGAAATGCTCTTCTCCCTATACAAAGGAGTGATGTCGTTATAATAAACTGCACCTATGTTGCCATGCCGAAGTCCCAGTCAGGCTGTCATTGTTTCTATCCCGACAAAGCTGATGCAGAGCTAACATTAATAAACAACATCATTTTTCACAGAGCACTTTAACTTTTGTACAGAATGTTCAAGGGTCTGATAATGCCTGCGAAGATGTGTAAATGTAAGCAAAGTTGTTTCATGGAATATTATCCATACAAGTACGTAAGCAAATGTGTGTCAAATGTCAATATTCAAGAAAAGATGTCAACTTTAAACCTGAACATGTAAAATGGTTGTGTTCCTGACTGGGCCTAATGTGACCACATGACACAACAATCCAACTTAATATAATATTGACACAGCAGTGTTTTCTTCAACATAGTTATATCCATTTTCAAATTCAGGTAAAAGGCACTCCTCATCTTCTACTGAGTAGCACACCATTTTGACTCTCAATCATCTGACTCACACTTTGATATCCAACTCCCTTTATTCCATTTCTACTACTATAACTAGAATTCAGACCATTTAGAAATACCTTCTGTGATATCTTTGTGTGAGCCAACTTGAATTTCTCCTTAATTTTCTTTTGCCTGGCTTTCAAATCATCACTGCAATACTTTGCATATCACAGGATTTTATCTAAAGGCTTGGCCTCCCAGCAAATCACATTCTTTTGGATGTGTGAACAAATCTCCAGGCACAAACCAAGAATGAAATGGGACACTCATTTTTTAGACCCCTGCTCGGGTTTTTCAACGCCAATAGGATTGAAAACTTGCATAAGCCACTCATAATAGGCATGCATGTACTCTTTAGATTCCTGAGGAGTTCTCAAGATTTATAGCCAATCAATCTTCTTCTTTGGTACCTTAGTTTTCAAAAAGGGAACCACCTAATGATACATCTCCATGACCACAGCAGACAGAGCATTAGTTAAGGCATCCCTCATTGGCTCTGCAATTGGCCACTGTACAGCCACTTTACACTCAGGCCACAAACTGTTGGGAACAACAATGTTAAAGAATGTATTTTGGTCTTCCTAAAGAATCTTTCAAATTTTCACAAATCGGTCAAATTGATCAGGACTTTCTGTCAACTTTGGAAATTGATTTGTAAATGAGAAAAGATCACCACGACTCCAAAGCATATAAGCTTCACCATGTATTTCACCGCGAGGTATAAGCTTTGATCGCCCTATCACTCCTATTCCCTGTCACCTTCAGTCTCCCTTTCATCATCTTTTTCTTTTTCTGAGTCCATCTATTTCGAAACTTCTGTGTGTTACTCCACAATTGATTGTAATTGATTAGTTTCCTCAGCCTCAGTTTTAACCCTGGGGTGCACATGTTTTTGAGTGCATTCTCAGTAAGGAAAATTCCAAATAGTTTTCTTAGTGTGACACTTTTAGAAAGGTCAAGCCCAAATTCTGTAGCCATACCGTCGGGATCCACATGTGTCACCCAATTAAGTCTAGCAGCTCTTGAAGAAATGCACAAGTTCCTCTTCATTGTACTAATCTATGAATCCCAACTCAAGTGTTCCCTTAATGACTTCTTTCAACCCTACCTCTACCCTTACTATATCTAGTGTTTTTAGAGGGTGTTAATCTCTGATGACCGATACTCATAACTATCAATCTCAATAGTCGGCACACACACAACCGGAGTTGCTCCTGTTCAGGGTCTTGCCCCTATCTTGGCAAAGGCATCAATCCCAGACACAAAACGGGTAGCAGTAATTGAAGGAGTGACAGGTGTTCCAACAACAGAACAGTTATCCTGGGACATTGTCGGTAGAGGTGGTAAAAGAATCAATGGCTTTATCTGGGGTGCTGGAAGTGGAATCGCAGCTAACTGTGGATTTGGGATTTGATCAGGTGTCAATTGTGGAAGTGAAAGGGTTCAAGGCACTCTCCTATCAAGGAGGATCTGATTAACAGGGGAACGGCTACTTTTATCTGCAGGTGATGGCAGTAGCATAGATGGTTTATCTCTCACAGCTGACTGAACTACGTTATATAGGGATGGCAGGGAAGTCAATAAAACTTTCAAAAAGTAATCACTGGAGTCACTATCACTCCCTTCATCATTCTTTATTTCAGTCTTATTCCATCTCGTACTTTCTTTTTCCCATATTTTCCACTAGTTAAGACAAGATACACCCCAACTCCCTCAATCATCTCTATTCTCCATGCTTGCTGTCCTGCATCCCACCGCCCTTCCATCCAACTCTTAACTGTACTCTTAGCCTTATTCTGATATTTTTCCTTCTCTTTCGTGTGTGCTGCACACTCCCATGTATTCAAGGCTTCATACTGGACAGGTGTAGGTGGGGGTTTCATTTCATACAACAACCGTCTCAAATTGTCAATTATTCTCAGGTTCAAAGTACCATGGGGAGGAAACTGCAAGGACCCTTCATTTGCAGTGATATTATTCCATTGTTTAAGCCAAATACACATGTGTAAACCAAGCTAGGCAGTCTTATAATGATCAGGCGTACTCTCGAAATGGCCTCCTCACTTTCACGGACAGGCATTCTCACAACATCACTAAATAAAGCCCTTAATTTAACCAAGTGTAAATTCAATAACGTGAATCAAAAATAACCGGCTGTTCTCAGCAAATCACAAATCTACACACAACAGCACTACACTACAAAACAGTCAACTCACAGTGTGGCACACTGATGTAACAACCAATCCCAGCGTGGCACACACTAACTGACCAATACTAGGGCGGCACCTTATGACGCAATTTGCAGCTTCTCACAGCAGCTCTCGCTAAACACGATTCAGCCTTGCAGTAGCAGTTATTAAAACCAAACAATAACTCTTGTTAGTTCTACTAAAAGTATGTTCAAAGTACACAATAACTCAAGGGGAATTAAGGAATAACACTAGAAGAGTGTTATCATCCACACAAAGTGAAATCCTGCCCATCTGAAAATCAGTCTGACCAGTGTGGTCTCTGTGCAAAAGGTCTGACCAAACACAACTCTCAATGAATACATTTTCATCAAGATAAAAGTCCCTATATCAATGTGCGGCCGATAGTGCTTCACGATCCTACATCACAAACCTTAACAGACAACTTACAACATAATATACTCAATATCTGTCACAGGATATTGGACTTTGACAGTCCAAAACCAACCTTTAACTCTTACAGCAAGCATGTATCTATTCATAAGCACAAGAGATATGCATAAGGAAGTATCACCAATCTTGTAACAACATGAAGCACTCTTGGACTCAAAATGGACACTACATCTCGATTAGCACACTAATTCATCAAAACTCACAAAAAATGCTTGACAATACAATCAAAGACGCATAACCCTACTATACACATACTGCTAGGATACAGCAGTCACTCAGGAATGCCTGTATACTGCCAAATCTCCAAACTGGACCCTAGGAACCTCGGGACGTGGACAGGTATGAGGCAGATTCTGACAGATTTTGGGGCAAATTCTAACTATCTCTTCCTCAGTGAGAAACATTTTCTGCTACCATCTTGATAGCGGGATAGATAAGGATGGCATTTCGCGAAGCAAACTTGGTGCAAATGGGGAACTCTGCTATGTCCACTAGGATGAACCTTTTTCTCGCACTGAGGATGAAATCACAAATTCTATAACATTTCAATGACAGTGAAGCAGATTTTGCCCCCACAGTAAAAGCAGAGAGGAGAACGTTTGCAAACTATTAAGGTTTATTAGCAAATTGGTGAATTTACAACCTCAAATCAAACTAATTAGGCACAAAATCAATATTCACCCAAATGCAGCATGTATGAATATAATCTGTTATTCAAATTGGCAAATGCAAGTACACATTATTGAAGTTAACATATGGGAAATAAGGTAAAGTTCTGTTCCCATAAAAGGAAATGCCCTAATGTTAAGCTAAGGGTTGTGGGTAAGTTGGGACATTTCAGAAACAACATAGGTCAGCAAATTTAGCATGAAAAGAGGGACTAAATGAAGGTTCCAATTAAAAAGAGGAGAAAAGTACTTGCTCTAGAAAGTAAGTCTATGAGCAACAATAAAAGGAGCTTTGGGTCCCAAGAGATGGAAAGGAGGACTGGCACAAGTGTTCTAACTAGCTAACAAGCTTCACACAGTTAAAACATGAAATTCTATCCAAATGATACATTCTACAGGTTCTCACTGAGTAATAACCAATCAAAACCCAGTGGTATCTCTGTACTTGTTGTCAGTTCCTTCTCATGGATAACGTAATGCCAGCTGTTTTCATCGCTTTCATCGTTGCGAGCTTCATGATATCACTCAAAGGAGTATTCACCTCCTCTGCCTGTCATCCTGTGCAGGTGCTAAAAACATTGTTAAACAAATTAAACATGACTTTCACACGGTAAGATAACAGAAACAGTTACTAACAAGAACATGTTGACTCTGGTGTCTGAAATTAGGAGCAATTTTATGCACAGCAAGCAGAAACTCAACTTTAACTATTTAAAATGGAATAAGGAGCCTAGGCCCACTCCGGTCAACGTTAATATGCCTATACCCTACCTAGAGTTAAACAAACATATAAATCACTCGTTTCACTAAATCTAAGTATAAACTAGCATATGAAATCATGTAAGTAATGGTTATGTGTGTTACATCTTAACATTTTATTAAGCGCAAATAAATGATGGCGACATTGTGTCACCATAACCCAAGATGGAGGGTTGGAGGTAAAGTCCAGACATGTCTCCCTTAGAACATTCCAAGGATTCTTCATAGCAGGGGGGTGTTAATGAAAGAAGACAGAGGGCTCCTTTGAAGCTAAAGAGTCCTTTACTTGCCCATTCATTTCTCATAGGGCTGCCACACAGGTTAACAGGAAGTTGAATGGAGCAGTCCACATTTGGCTGTGATGCTCTTGTTTTGGGTTTCTCCTGCTTTGAGAGCTCCCAAGCTCCATCCCATCTTCCTGCTTACACCTTAGAGCAAAGACCTTAGATGGACCAGTGTGATTGGAATGACCAAAAATAACCAGACCTGTCCAGAACTGGCTCAGTACTGACTGTTGGAATACACAGCGGGTGTCTGCAAATTTTGTACAAACATTTGGTATTCATAAGGGCAATGCAGTATGCCTAATGGGAACCGGGGCAATACATATACAAGAAACAATAGTTCACTCACTTTTACAAGGTCATTATATCAGTCTTAATAACTCAAATACTAAAGCAATCAACATCCATCAAAATCAATTAATCAATCAGAATAGTTACTACAATTATGAAATGTTGAGATACATTAAAGATTTGAAAGTACTCATAACCAGGGGCGGCTGGTGACATTTGAAAGTGGTAGGCACTGTGTGATGCCGAAAAACTTACAGATGCTGGCCCTCCGCCCGGTGCCTCTCAAGATCATGTGGGTGATAGTGTGTTCACTCTGTGATCTGAGAGCGAGAAGTCAAGGGAAGGACGGTGGCTGACTTTCTACAAAAGCCAACGTGAACCCAACCATTCCTGGAGCTGCTCTCATGTTCATGGCCAGCATCTGTAAGCTTTTCAGCATCGCGCCATGCCCCATCTTACTGACTGGTTAGAATGCATCCTACACCAGTAGTGTCACTGGGACCATTGCATTGATGAAACCTCATCCGAAGCATCAGCCATAGTTTGAAATGAGAGTATTAACAGTATTAGTTAAATTTCATTTTTATGCTGAGAGGATGCTGAATGCTCGTAATGCCACAAAAGGACTATTAGCTGAGGTGACCTTTCTAGAAGCTCCCTTTTGCCTCAGTCAAATTATTGAGCATTCTCAATCCTTATGTGGCACACTATACAATTTCTTTGAGGAGAAAATAACAAAGATTCGTCATTCAATTAAGGAGACCGTAGTGGTATTCTCTATGGCAGCGGTGGAATCCACTGCTATGGAAAGTCAGGTTGAGTGAAACCTCATTAATTGCTTAAACTATATTAACTCAATGCAATTTCTAATGAGTACCTTGAATTCAGATCAGCCGCTCGCTGCATGGCCCTATTAGTTCTAGAGTGTGACACCTTATGTCTGTGTACCTACACCAGGCCCTACTAGCCATTTGTAACTAGTCCCTGCAGGAGTCTTTTGTTCCTTTGGCATGGAAGCAGGCCCTGCTACCATGGGCAGAACTCCTTTATGGGCTCCAGGGCTACGTCCTGCTTGTTTGCCGGCCACATTTTATTATGCTATTTTTATTATGCCATTATTCACACTTTGTATAATAAAAAACATACATCCGCTTCAGATCCAGCAACATCCTGAGGCAGCTAGTCACACTGTTCGATGGCTAGAGAAGTCACCTGCACCATCCATCAGAAACTTTATTCATGGAGGGTGAAATCCCAGCTCTGGCCTCAGGGCTTGGCACGCCTCAGTGACTCCTGCAACTGCCACATGCTAAAGTGTCATAGCTAAACATGCCCATGGTTGCCGCAGGCGTAAAACCTTCGGTGTCCTTAGCTACACCTCAATCAGCATGTCACCCCACCATTTCTTAGCACGTCACAGGGTTGGGAAAGGGTACAGTAATAAACCATTGACAGAACGGTTTGAGGCTTCAGTTCATTCTCTAGCACTGGAAGTAGAAAGGCACCTGAATTCAACGGGGACCTGTGCAGGCAGCAAGGTAAGCAAAATGTGTGTATCTGTGTGCAGCAAGGTAACCAAAAATGTGTGCATCTGTGTGCAGCAAGGTACGCAAAAATGTGTGTATCTGTGAGAGTGCGTACCTGTGAGAGAGAGCATGAGTGCATTTGAGCAGGTCTATGTGTGTGTGTGAGTGACGGTTAGAGACATTCCATTAAGGAGAGAGTCAGAGTGAGTGGGAATGAGAGAAAGGAAGACTGAGTATGAGTAAGAATGAATGAGATTGAGTAAAGAAGAATGATTATGAGTCTAACTGATTGTTTCTGGTATTACTGAGTGAGGCAGAGTGAGTGACAATCTGAGTGAGCTAGAGAATAAGTTAGACAGAGAATCAGTTAGACTGATTTGATTCAGAGGGAATCAGAATTAGTGAGAATGAGTGGGACTAAGTAAGATTGATTGAGACTTGGTGAGTCAGAGTGAGTTTGACTGAGTGAGAATGAGTGGGATTGAGTTTGGAATAAGTGAGAAGGAGTGAGACTGACTGAGGAGTGGAACTGAGTGAATGCAGTGAGGCCGAGTGAGACAGAGTGGGATTGACTGAGTGTGTATGAGTGAGTCAGGTTGAGATTGGGTTCTTCGGAATGACTGGGACTAAGTCAGAATGAGACAGAGTGAGTCTGAGTGAAAATGAGTAAGATAACACCAAGATTGAGTGAATCATAATGAGTGAGACTGAGTGAATGACTTTGATTGGGTCAGAGTGAGATTGGGCGAATCAGAATGAGTGAAAATGAGTGCGACTGCATGGGTCAGTGAGCTTGAGTGAGAGTGCAGATAATAATCAGCCAAGAATAACAAGCCATATTCCTGCCAAGGAGTTGGGGTTTGTCATTTAAAAAAAATATTTGGACAGGGCAACCCACCTCAAGCTCCAGTAGACAAAACGAGCCCCTCTTCTGTTGATATTTCATTCTTAAGCAAATCCATTGAAGTGTGTGCTGTTACTAGAGCTATAACAAAGTCCCCTGCAGGAAAGGCACCAGACGGGGTACCCATTGATGTTTTTAGACAGAACCCCACCTTTGGGGCACCCCTGCTTACAAGCATTTTTCGTACTGTGGTAAGAGGTGAAATTCCAAATTCCTGAAAGGAGTCCTTTATTGTCCCAATAGTTAAAAAGTGGGACATGAGTCAACAAACTTGTTACCGACCCATCTCCCTTTTGAACTCCTCTGTAAAGATCTCAGAGAGGATAGCACTTCAAAAATTGGTAGACTGGGCAGTGGAAAATAATTTCCTCTGAGAAGTGCGATACCGTTTTCGTCCTAGGGTTAGCACAGTTAAGCAAACCCTGAACTTGCTCTTGTTATATGGAAAATACGTTCAAACAAAAAGAGGAGCCCTTGACATGACCTTCATGGACCCCTCCAGCGCGTTCCACCTGGTTGATAGGGGCAAGCTATGAGACATGATGGGCAGGGCAGGTATTGATCTCGCCCTGATTGATCTTCTGAAACATCTGCACTGGGGTACGTCTGCCCAGGTTCGCTTTGGTACAATTGGGGACTGTACCCCTTCCTTTAACTCTAGTAAAGGTGTGAGATAGTGTTGTATTTTAGCCACTTTCTATTTCTTTTTTTACATAAATGCACTTGAGTTGGAGCTGGTGATCAAAGTCAACGACCTCCCCATGGTTGGGAGCTGCCCAGCTCCCGCTGTACTTTAGGTGGATGACGCAGTTTTAATTGCCCAGCACCACAAATGGGTTGCAGTTGCTTCTTGACTCTTTCAATGATTTTGTAAGGGAGTTAAATTAAAAATTAACCTTCAGAAATCAAATATAATGATTTGTGGACCAAAAAATCTTGCTCACATGCACACAACATAGATGGAATTCTAATTATCAGGGTGCAAAATTGAAAGTATTTCAGGGTTTTGTTGGCAGACAATTTGAAATGAGATAATCTTTTGAGTTAGAGAGCCTATAGATTTGCTTGGGTCATTGAGGCAATCTTTAAATTCTCAAAGAAACGTGGCCATAAGCCCATTAAGGAGCTATTTACACTGTAAAAAAGCAAATGTGTTCCTCTGGGGACTTACACATCTATACCTCCCCAAGTAGCTTACACATTATAGAGAACACATTCTTGTGTAGATTGCTGGTATCTCCTAAGAGTTTGGCCAGCTTTCTTGTTCAACTGGAACTTGGGCTGCCGTTTTTAGAGGATATAGTTGATGCAGCACTGCTCCTTCTATGGCTCAAGATCTGACATTCGCCGCATAATAAATGTTTGCGATTGGTTCTTTAAGATTGCTTAAGAACAGATCATATGGACTCTATTCCCTGGTTATTCACATCAAGAGTGCAGTCTGTAACCTTGGTTTGCCAAATTTGTTTTATTCACCTAAAGAAACTAATAACAACTCAAAGAATTTGGTGAAATTACTTTTTTACCAACACCGAAAGAAGGCCATACTTTCCAATGTTTATCCATGAGCTCAGTCTGTCATTACCTAGCTATAAATTCCACAGAAGTGATAGAATTATATTTATTGTGGATATTGAACCCTGAACATAAAATATACTTGACTCACTTTATATTTGGCACTTTGTACTTTTTGGTAGCATATCCTCAGCAGGGCACTTGGTTTCCTATTTAACCTTGTTGCCCTGGTGACAACTTCTCCAAGCAATCGCCTGTTCATTTTATGTTTTTCTGTGGGTTTCATTCACATTCTAGACTACAATTTTTAGGTCCACTATTGCATTTATATGGTCTTACATCACATATTTTAAGCTTAACGCTAACAGCTTTAAGACTCAGAGGAGCATATGTACACGCCCCTATCACCACGGGAACATCACTTTTTGCAACATTCCCGTGGTGATAGGGACATTGCCTTATGTACAAGGCAGCGTTAAGTCACTTAACGTGGTTTAACGCTGCCTTGTACATGAGGCACCCTTTCACGCTATGTTTAGTGTGAAAGGGGCATGCAGGGGGTGTTGCGGTGGGCGTTCCACTGCAATACCCATTGTATTTGACGCTGCCCCCTATGTACAAGGATGGCATACATAGAAGGCAGTGCCAAAATTAAGACCAGGAAAATCATTGTCTTAAGTTGGCGAATCAAGGAGAAATGCATTATTTCTCCTCGTTTTTGCTTTTTCCATGTGTGCTGCCTTGTGCCCGTAGGTCCCGAATATTCTCCCTCGTCCCTCATACATTCAAGGTGCTTATGTCTGCCCTGGGCAGACCTCTAACTGATAAAACCTTAATGCAACTCTCACTAGACCTTAGTTGATCAACAGAAAAAGAGCTTTAAGAATCAGTACTGAGGGAGGGTATTAGGCTTGCTTCGCTATGTGCTGACTTTTTATAAGCTGTTGATAGGGTGGAAGGTGTATACTTCCACTGAAAGGGTGCTTTCTTTTGCCTTTTGGTAAAGCTTACAATCAGTGTGGTAGGCCTGCAATGGTTAGGTTGGCAGACCAGAGAGGGAGCGCATGCACCGCCTACAGATTAGGCACTGGGTCACCCATCCACTAATTAACGTTAATGCCAATAGGCCACTTACACCATTTGATAAACGGATTATCACAAAGCACGATGATAAACATCTCCCTTCAGACACCTATAAATTCTTATGTGAAACGTATCCCCACACCCCTCCCAAGCCCGCCCAAACAAAAAAAGTGTCCAGCACATAAGGGGTGGAAGGTAGATTTGTAATTGTATTTTTATAGTGCTTACTACCTCTGACGAGGCATTGAAGCGCTTTTCAAGGAGTAGGACGCTACTCCGGATACCCAAAAGGATTATTGGTGGATTAGTATAGAGAAATAAAAATTGTTAATTTGAGCGGTGGACATGTGAGTCTGTTAGTTTGATTGAATAGGATAATGGAGGAATAGAGGAGGGAAGTGTATGGAAAGGGATTAGGCAGATCATAGTAGTCGAATGAGGTTTGGGATGAGTCAAAGGAGGGAAGAGTCTAGAAAGGGTTATTTGGAAGATCATAGTAGTAGAATGAGGTTTGGGATGAGGCAGAGTGTGGTGGTCGTGGATGAGGTACAGGATGAGACATGGGGGAACAGCCATCACAATGTGGCTGTTACCACACATAGCCTTTACCACGCACGACTTACAATGCGACTACCGTTACCATGCATAGCCTTTACCGTGTGTGATTTTACAATGAGTATGCCTTTACCACGCATGCCTATACAACAAATTATGTTGTAAAGGTGTGAACAGTAAGGGCATATATTCGTGGTACAGGCATCAGCGCCTTTACCTCGGAAGACAAAGAGACCCTCTGCAGGCACTGAAAGCCACAACAACAACAAAAACTGTGTCCGACTTGACCAACTGGTACTGGTACAGCCTCATTCCCCTTTTCCTGCCATATGTATGGGGAACTGCACACAAAGGAGTTTTAGGGTGCAGGGTCAGGATTGGGATCAGAAGTAGGCTTTAGGGCTGGGGCGAGGGGTATAGGGCGGGTGCCACGGCTGGTCCGGCTTTATGGCTCACGGTGTTTTACTTTTTTGTTTAGGGCTGGGGCCAGATAGGGTAGCACCAGGGGCCAGTTTTAGGGCCCAGGGCTGGGCCGTTTTTTTTTTTAAGGGCTGGAGTCCAGGGAGGGTTGCGCGAGGAGCTGGATTTAGGGCTCCAGGCTGGGATCTAGAGAGGTGTTTTTTGATTTTGAGGAAAAACCTTTACCATGCATATACCTTTACAACGAAATTCATTGTAAAGGCTTGCATGGTAAAGGCATAATCGTTGCAAGATCCTGCATGGTAAAAGTAATGCACCTGCATTGTAACCCCCGCATTGTAAAGGCATGCATGGTATTCGAATAAGTGGTTCCATCATACATCTGCGAGCAGTGATTGGAGAAGGTCAATATTTTTTTAATCTTCTTCTACAGTAGGAGTAATATAATAAATATATAGATACATAGCTACACAGAAAGGAAATACATGTATAAGGAAGATAATATATCAAAATATAAATTTGTATTGAGCCCCATATGTGTGGATAGATAGACATTCAAACTTTCAAATGATGCTGTACGTGAAGCTAATTTATTTGTGTATTTTTTTTTTGTTTGTAGTTTTTCTTATTTTGATATTTTCCTCAATATTTTAATAAGGAAGCACTTATAGATACAACTGCTATGATCATATTTACATCTAATCAAATCACTTCTATGAAAACTATGCAGTGACTTATATATTCATGTTACGCATATATATATATTATCTACTGGCGGTCGCCAGTAGATAGTTATAGTTAGGACCGTGTTTCCAAAGGAAATCCACAACATTCTATTTGGAATAACTTTGGCGCCGGTTGACGATTCCTCGCGAAACTTTCAAAATAGGTGGGGCGCTCCGCTCCGCACCTACCCTGAAAGTCTCGGGGGGATTCGTCAAGTGGGGGCTGGAAAAAAGGGGGGTCCCAAAATGCGTTTTCCCCATGCAATTTTCCATAGGGACCTTTAGTCCAAGGTACAGCCCGAACGGCTGAACAGAATTACTTGAAATTTGGCAAAGAGGTAGTCCTCTCAGGCATGCGCCTTTTGCATATATGGTGTCAATCTGTTCAGTAGTTCCTGAGAAAATCAAAAGTAAAATCACATACATATCTGGGCGGAGCCTAACCACACATCTCATCGTGAGATCTGATTGGCTGTCAGTACTTCATCCAAGAAGTGTTGGCAGCCATCTTGGGACCAATATACATGATAGCACCTCATTAAAAAGCATTGCAGTTAATAGAAGGTTTTAAGACTTTAGTTACATTATAAATCATTTGTTGATGGTACCATACTCATTTTAGGAATTGTGGTGTGTTCTAAGGTGATTTTACCATGTGAAAAAGCCTTCTGCTGTGATATCACGAACCATGTTTGAGAGAAAACTATTTTCTCATACTTTTCCCACAGAGGTTTGGAAGGTGATCTATAAGCTAAACTGAGAGCATATTTTCTGTACATTCACATTATCTTTCTCAGTCATGTAAGAATGAAGTCTGACATTCTCAGTAAAACATGTACATCCAACAAGGGCAGAGACTGTCAGTTGATTCCTTTGTGTTCTACTGCAGCTTCCCAGAGTGATCTAAAGAACAACTAGAGCGCTAACAGTCTTACGTATGACAAAAGTATGGCACACCTGAAGCCATCTTGATTGGAATAAAGTGGTAACACATAAACCATTTAATTTACAAAGGAACAGAATGAGGGGGTTCATTTTGCCATATAAATTATGATTGGTGCTGCAGAAAGAAAAACTAGGGCACATTTTGACTTCTGAAATCCTCTTTTATTTCATAAAAACATTCTGACATGCAGACTGAAACATGCACTTTGAATACCAGCAGCAGACTTGCCTGGTGAGCAGTAGCTTTACTACAGTGATCTAATGAGCAACTAGAGTGCTAACATTCAGAATTTATGGAAAATGTGTGACACATCTGAATGCCTTCTTGATGGAATCAAAGTAAAAAACTGAAAGTATTTCCTACTGAGGAGACTGCAGTAAATGAGGAAATTAGGAAACTTCATAACAAATAAATCTCCCAAGATGGCCACCAGAGACAAACGAGCCCAAATGTAGCCCAAATATCACCCAGATGTAGCCCAAGTATAGCCCAATGACAGAATGTCCCAGAGTGTTCTTAAGAACAACTAGAGCGCTTACTGTCTTACTTATGACAAAAGTATGGCACACCTGAAGCCATCTTGATTGGAATAAACTGGTAACACTTAAACCATTTAATTTAAAAAGGAACACAATGAGGGGGTTCATTTTGCCATAGAAATTATGATTAGTGCTGAAGAAAGAAAAATTAGGGCACATTTTGAGTGACTTCTCAAATCCTCTTCTATTTCATTAAAAAATTCTGATATGCAGACTGAAACATGCACTTCTAATACTAGCAGCAGACTTCCGTGGTGAGCAGTAGCTTTACTACAGTGATCTAATGAGCAACTAGAGTGCTAACATTCAGAATTTATGGCAAATGTGTGACATATCTGAATACCTTCTTGATGGAATCAAAGTAAAAAACTGAAAGCATTTCCTACTGAGGAGACTGCAGTAAATGAGGAAATTAGGAAACTTCATAACAAATAAATCTCCTAAAATGGCCACCAGAGACAAAAGAGCCGAAATGTAGCCCAAATATCACCCAGATGTAGCCCAAATGTAGCCCAATGACAGTAGTGTGCAAAACACTTATTTTTTGTGTATTTGCAGTTTTATATAGTGCAGACTTGCCAGGTATTAGAGTGCTTTACATGAACATTGGTTACATCACACAAGATCAAATTCATTTTGGTTGTAGACATGGGGAGATCAAGTGATTTGACCAGAATCACAGAATGTTGAGCTGAAGCAGAAACTCCAACCTGGTTCCCCAGTTGCAAAGTCTGCAGCTCTGGAAGTAACACCACACCCTCTCCCCTTGGATGCAACATTTAATCAAGTGGTCAACTGGATAAAAAAACTAAGATTACAAATAATGTAAAAGTTCTTTGTCGCTATTTGAAAACTCAGAAAATATGTCCTCATTTTAGTTTTTTAGAGCACTAACCATAATTTTGATGCAAATAAGACCCTCTCATATATGTAATTTCTAAAGGAAATGCTCTAGGCATTACAGTTTTGATTACATCAAGATGACGTCAGGCATTCCACACTTTTGTAATAAATATAGAATGTTAGCAATCTAGTTGTTCATTGGGATACTGTTGAGAGGCAGAGGCCAGGGGCATGGACTCTGAAAATTGAAGGCAGGTAGGAGAGTGCAGAGGCAACAATTTGACCACACTAGGCAGGCAGGAAGGGCAGTGGCAGCACAACAGACTATGGAGGGCAGTGGAAAGGGGGGTAGGGGCAACAAACCAACAATACAGGACTGACAAGAGAGGCTGTGGCAATATAATAGACCATTGTGGGCAGAAGGAAGAGGCAGTGGTCATACAACCATACATGCCAACAGACCCGTTTCAGCCTGGAAACGTCCAATGTTTTTAAGCTCAAATGGGCTTTACTTGATCTGTTTCCTGTCTACAATCTTCTCTTTTTCAATGTAACTCAAAGGGGAAAATCAATACCCCAGTTTTATTTCAAAATCTCCCTCTTACCAAGTTCAAAATGTTCACAAGTATGGTACATTGGATCATGGTAGGCAGGAGGAATTGGGGTAGGGACATGGACTCGGATAACAGAGGACAGGAGGGACATTGAGAGGTGCACCAAACTGACCCTACAGGGCAGGCATCAGGGTTTGCAGCAGCACAATACACCACACAGGGCATGCGGGACGGGAGTGCAGCACAACAATCCATAGAAAGCAATAGGGAGGGGACAGGACCATGCACATGGACAACAGACAACAGAGGGGAAAGAACCAATGGTAGCTAGCTGACCATAATGGACAGACAGGAGAGAAAGCTGCAGCATAACAGACCATAAAGGGCAGGAGGGACGGATCAGGGGCATTACAATGGAACCGACAAGCCAGGAAGGAGGGAATAGGGGTCTGCACATGGAAACAGAGGGCTGGGAGCAAGAGGGCAGGGCAGGAGCAGCAAGATGACCATGGAGGTCAGGCAGGATGGGCACTAGAAACAAGACACACCATGGAGAGCAACAGTGAGACTATGATGGCATACACACAGACCATGGAGGGAAGGTGGGAGGGGGTCAGGAGCAGCTAGCTGACCACACAGGGAAGGTGGGAGGCGCCATGGCAGCACAGAAGACCATGCATGGCAAGCAGGAGGGTTAGTGGCAGCACAATGGCTATGATGGGCAAGAAGGAGGGTGCAGGGCCATGCACAAAGGACCATGGAGGATAGAAGGGAGGATCAGGACCTGGGCACAGACAAGAGAGTTCAGGGGAAGGGGCCTCACAACAGACTGCGCGGGGCAGGCAGGAGGAGCAGTTGCAGCACAACAGACCAGGGAGGGCAGAAGGGTATAGGGGCATGGCATGTGGACAGGGAGGGTGGAGGTGGCAGGGACAGGTTACAGTCATCTGACAATGCTAGGCAGGTGGTAGGGGAGTGGCAGCTCAACAGAACACTCAGAGTAGATAGGAGTGGCAGGTCCATGGAACATGGTGGTCAAAAAGGATGGAGCAGGGGCATGCACAAAGACATCGGAGGTCAGGGGGAAGGAGAATAGGGGCAGCAAGCAAAGCACAGAGGCTAAGCAGGAGGTCAATGATGGGCCATAGAATTGGGCAATGGAGGGCAGGATGAGTGGACCGGTACATCATGCAAAATGCAGGGCAGTGGCAGCACATCAGACCATGCATGGCAGGAGGGAGGAGGCTAGTCCATGGATTCAGACAACAGAGGATAGGGAGGAGGTGGATGGGGCAGCAAGCTAACTGTTCATAGAAGGTGGGTATTAGGAACTTTATTGTTTTTAAAATGTGTGTCTGTGCGAACTACTTAAAATATGAACAAGCATGCAGCATAATCTTACTTTTATTCAGGAAGAAGAGGACGTTTGGGACTGTGACTCCGGGCTCACTTGGCAGAAACATCCCCTGACCCTCCACCCCCATCGCAAAATGTAATGCCCGTGAAAAGGGTAGGTGGACGCAGTGTTATATAGAACATAGTCCTGAGAGCACGATTGAAAATTAAAACTAGATATAGTATATGGTATAAACTATGCACCAAAAAGTGTGATATAAGCTGAACCGGGGTGTGAAAATAATATGCAATACATTGTGCGCAATGACAGATTCATTGGAGAGCGCGAGATAGCACAGGCACTAGCGCTTGCTATGTGATATGCGCCTTGGAGTGTAATATGCACAGGGCAGTGTTGTGTAACCTAAGTAGTCTCTAAAGTTGTAATATAAAATATGTGCTGGGTAGTGTAACATTGCATATGCACTGTGACAAAGATATGGATCCCAGATTGTAATATGTATGGCATAGCGCTGTGCTTTATAACATAGGCATCGAGGAAGGCACGTTAGATGGGGCAATATAACCCGTGCGAAGGCAAGTGTGGCATGACATATTCACGGGGTGGTGTTACAGTGCACATGGGCTAGAGAGTGTCATAGCATACGCACTAGCTGGTGGAATACAACACAGAGGTGTGTGGCACTCGGCGGGCACTGGTGGGTGTAACACAGCATTGGGCTCAGCCAGGAGCACGCTGTGACTCTCAAGTGAGGTTTTTCTCCTTTCCAGAGAGTAAAATAAAAAGTATTCCACATCCGGCGGTGGATGTGTGTTTTATTAACCGTGAGGGGGTTTATTGCATAGTTTGGTCGAATTTTTTTCGAATCCCCTTTGAATGGCTTGGTGTGCATGTGTATTAAATGTGCCCGTCAATAGCTACCCATGTTTGTATAAATAAACGACAAGGGTGTCTACTTGGAGAGTACCCACCAGCGGGGGCGCCAGGATTAGGCACGGTAGGGTGTCAGACATGTCAGAGCTTCACTAGCGGTGTGAATACATTCTACGTGGATTCATTGTATGCATAGTCGCCTTTTAATGAATATCACGCAAATCGTCATGGTGATAGGTACATACGGTTAGTCCAGCATGTCCTAGGTGTTTCTATAAATATATATATTTTTTTGAACATTAAAAACAAAGGCCGGCCCCGGGGGATGGGGTCCCCGGGGCCATAAGTAGCCTGAGGAGGGGGGCAACACCGCCCCCCTCCTAAAGAATAAAAAAATTAAAAAAAGGCCATGACCTGGGGGTTGGGGTCCCCGGGGCCGATTAAGGCCTTGGGAGGGCCAAATTAATTTTTTTCAACAAAAAAAAGTTAGGGTGCAGGCCCTGGGGGATGGGGTCCCCAGGGCTAATAAATTAGAAAAAGAAAGGGGGCCACACAGCCCTCCTTGTTAAAAATAAATAAATAAAAGACCGGCATCGTGCCGGAGGCCACGCCCCCTCCTTGCAGCACTCTGCAAACGCGCCCCCTGGCCAGTTGTAAGTTGAGGAATTAATTCCCCTTCAATACTGAGGGTCCCTGAGGGCCAACTAGCCCAACAGGTATCTCCAGTATGCGCCAGGGAGCTGCGTTGCAGACAGGTGTTCTGAGGCAACGCCCCTTTTTACACCTCCACGCAACGCAGCTCTGTGGCGCTTACTGGAGGTACCTAGTGGGCTAGTTTGACCCTAGGGAACCTTAGGATTCAAGGGGTCTTAATCTCTCAACTCAGAATGCCCACAGGCCCTGTGGCGCATTTTTAAGTTGGGGAAATAATTCCCTTTCAATCCTGAGGGACCCTGGGGTCCAACTAGCCCACCAGGTGCTTCCAGTAAGCACCACTGCTCTGCGTTGCAGAGAGGTGGTGCAGGCCGTGCCACTTTTTACACCTCTCTGCAACGCAGCTCTGTGGCGCTTACTGGAGGTACCTAGTGGTCTAGTTGGACCCTAGGGACCCTCAGGATTAAAGGGGACTTAATCTCCCAACTTAAAATGGCTACAGGGCGTGTTTACACAGTGGGGAAGGGAGGGGACGGGGCATGAAGTGACGTGTTCAAACACGCCCTGCGGTGCGTTTTAAGAGGTAGTTTTAATCCCCTGCCCTATTATATACTAGGGGCTTACAGAGGAGGTCATGCTAATCACAGGGGGACCCCAACACATAGTGTGCCCTAGTGTATGTAGGTGTTTTCACTGCATTCTGAGTGTCTTTCAACATAGCACTGGCTCTAGGACTGGTTAGTCAGACTCAGTTACCACCAGTATCCGTCTGAAAAAGTTGAGGGTACAGGATGATTTTGCAACAAGGCTTGTTTCTGCTCTTCTGTTAGTTCTTTCTGCACGTTATACTTCTTCCTGCACTTTTCTTCGTCTTTGAGGACTTCTGTTCTTTCTTTCTGCATTACTTTTTTTTCTTTCTGTGCGTTTTTCCTTCTTTCTTCACATGTCCTATCTCTGTAGGCATAGCTAGAAATTAGCATTTAAAAAACCTTTGAAATTCACTGAAAAAAACATAGGTTTCAGGCACGTTATAGCTAGGAATTAGCATTTAAAAAACCTTAGAAATGCACTGAAAAAACCATAGGTTTCAGGGGCGTTATAGTTAGCTGGACTTTTCACTTGTACAAAACCATAGAAATTCCCCTGTTATAGTTAGTTCAGCTAACTATAACTCACGCGCCCGCAATGCACTGCTGATGACATCACATATTACATCACTCATGACATGGTCAGTGACATCACTCATGACATCACTGATGACATCACTGAGGACATCATCCTTGTGATAGAGTGGCAGACCTCCTCTCCCCCTAATATAACCTTTGATACACACATTCAAAACTAGAAATTAAAATTTTCAAAACAATGGACCTACCAATACCAGTTACAACAACCTATTCAGTAATTGTAAGATCCACATCCACTCATTCACCAACAGTCCTATACAGTCACTCATACATGTACTCACTCATCATATGTACTCATACACCTATACATCCTGTTTCACAACGCCACTCATCCATAAAGTTACTCACACACATAGTCACTCCTGCTAATAAAGAATCAAACATCCGTTTACCTGCATATACAGTTATACACACATCACCACACTTACTTCTACAGAAACTTACAAATACTTAGTCTTTTTAACAATCACTTATAGAAACACATACTTATTCATACAGGAACTCTTTCAATCTCTCACTCTCACATATACTCACTTATATACACCAATAGTCACATATACTAGTTTAAAACATATGTAGTTACTCATAGAGACACTATTGAGACAGTCATTCACTCACTAACACACCCATGCACACACTCATCCACCCATACAGTCCTGCACACATGCTGTCTTCAACACATACAAACAGTGAGTCACTCATTCATGCACCTATGCACTATGTAATACCCCCCACCGAACCATACAGACATCAGACACTTATACTGATACTCAAAAAACCAACTAATAACCTATATAGACACTCATGTAGCTACTCACCAACCCATGCAGCCACTTATACACAAAGTGAGAGACTGATACAGATATTTACATATTTAAACATTACTCACTAAGCCATGTATTCACTAAGATACACTTAATCAGTCAGTTATACAATCAATTTTTCAAAAACAAATCATCCATTTAGACACTTATATACCCATTTATTCTTCCATCGACCTTGAGATACACATATATAAAACATGTAATTTTCAGAAAAACACACATTCACTGGATGATGTCATCAGTGATGTCATCAGTGATGTCATTTGAGATGTCATCAGTGATGTCATGAGTGATGTCACTGACCATGTCATGAGTGATGTAATATGTGACGTCATCAGCAGTGCATTGCGGGCGCGCGAGTTATAGTTAGCTGAACTAACTATAACGGAGGAATTTCTATGGTTTTGTACGGGTGAAAAGTCCAGCTAACTATAACGCCCCTGAAACCTATGGTTTTCACTCATGACATGATCAGTGACATCACTCATGACATCACTGATGACATCTCAAATGACATCACTGATGACATCACTGATGACATCATCCAGTGAATGTGTGTTTTTCTGAAAATTACATATGTTTTATATATGTATATCTCAAGGTCGATGGAAGAATAAATGGGTATATAAGTGTCTAAATGGATGATTTGTTTTTTTTAAATTGATTGTATAACTGACTTATTAAGTGTATCTTAGTGAATACATGGCTTAGTGAGTAATGTTTAAATATGTAAATATCTGTATCAGTCTCTCACTTTGTGTATAAGTGGCTGCATGGGTTGGTGAGTAGCTACATGAGTGTCTATATAGGTTATTAGTCGGTTTTTTGAGTATCAGTATGAGTGTCTGAGTGTCTGTATGGTTCGGTGGGGGTATTACGTAGTGCATAGGTGCATGAATGAGTGACTCACTGTTTGTATGTGTTGAAGACAGCATGTGTGCAGGACTGTATGGGTGGATGAGTGTGTGAATGGGTGTGTTAGTGAGTGAATGACTGTCTCAATAGTGTCTTTATGAGTAACTACATATGTTTTAAACTAATATATGTGACTATTGGTGTATATAAGTGAGTATATGTGAGAGTGAGAGATTGAAAGAGTTCCTGTATGAATAAGTATGTGTTTCTACAAGTGATTGTTTAAAATACTAAGTATGCGTAAGTTTCTGTAGAAGTAAGTGTGGTGGTGTGTGTATAACTGTATATGCAAGTAAATGGATGTTTGATTCTTTATTAGCATGAGTGACTATGTGTGTGAGTAACTTTATGGATGAGTGGCGTTGTGTAACTGTATAGGACTGTTGGTGAATGAGTGGATGTGTATGTGGATCTTAGAATTACTGAATAGGTTGTTGTAACTGATATTGGTATGTCCATTGTTTTGAAAATTTGAGTTTCTATTTTTGAATGTGTGTATCAAAGGTTATATTAGGGTGAGAGGAGGTCTGCCACTCTATCACAAGGATGATGTCATCAGTGATGTCATTTGAGATGTCATCAGTGATGTCATGAGTGATGTCACTGATCATGTCATGAGTGATGTAATATGTGACGTAATCAGCAGTGCATTGCGGGCGCGCAAGTTATAGTTAGCTGAACTAACTATAACGGGGGAATTTCAATGGTTTTGTACGAGTGAAAAGTCCAGCTATCTATAACGCCCCTGAAGCCTATGGTTTTTTCAGTGAATTTCTAAGGTTTTTTAAATGCTAATTCCTAACTATAACATGCCTGAAACCTATGGTTTTTTCAGTGAATTTCAAAGGTTTTTTAAATGCTAATTTCTAACTATGCCTACAGAGATAGGACATGTGAAGAAAGAAGAAAAAACACACAGAAAAAAAAAAGAAATGCAGAAAGAAGCAACAGAAGTCCTCAAAGACGAAGAAAAGTGCAGGAAGAAGGATAACGTGCAGAAAGAACAAACAGAAGAGCAGAAAGAAGCCTTGTTGCAAAATCATCCTGTACCCTCAACTTTTTCAGACGGATACTGGTGGTAACTGAGTCTGACTAACCAGTCCTAGAGCCAGTGCTATGTTAAAAGACACTCAGAATACAGTGAAAACACCTACATACACTAGGGAACACTATGCGTTGGGGTCCCCCTGTGATCAGCATGACCTCCTCTGTAAGCCCCTAGTATATAATAGGGCAGTGGATTAAAACTACCTCTTAAAACGCACCACAGGGCGTGTTTTCACACGTCACCTCAGTCCCCGTCCCCTCACTTCCCCTCTGTGTAAACACACCCTGTGGCCGTTTTAAGTTGGGAGATTAAGTCCCCTTGAATCCTGAGGGTCCCTAGGGTCCAACTAGACCACTAGGTACCTCCAGTAAGCGCCACAGAGCTGCGTTGCAGAGAGATGTATAAAGGGGCACGGCCTCGACCACCTCTCTGCAACGCAGCGCAGTGGCGCTTACTGGAAGCACCTGGTGGGCTAGTTGGCCCCCAGGGTCCCTCAGGATTGAAGGGGAATTATTTCCCCAACTTAAAACGCGCCACAGGGCTTGTTTGCACATGTTAACTCAGGCCCCGTCCCCTCCCTTCACCACTGTGTAAACACGCCCTGTGGCCGTTTTTAGTTGGGAGATTAATTTCATTTGAATCCTGAGGGTCCCTAGGGTCCAACTAGCCCACTAGGTACCTCCAGTAAGCGCCACAGAGCTGCATTGCAGAGAGGTGTAAAAAGTGGACCACCTCTCTGCAACGCAGCTCAGTGGCGCTTACTGGAAGCACCTGGTGGGCTAGTTAGCCCTCCGGGGCCCTCAGGATTGAAGGGGAAATATTTCCCCAACTTAAAACGCGCCATAGACCATAGAGCGTGTTTGCACACGTCACCTCAGGCCCCGTCCCCTCCCTTCCCCACTGTGTAAACACGCCCGGTGGCTGTTTTTTAAGTTTGGAGATTAAGTCCCCTGGAATCCTGAGGATCCCTAGGGGCAAAATAGCCCACTAGGTACGTCCAGGAAGTGCCATTGCAGAGAGGTGTAAAAAGGGCCACGGCCTGCACTACCTCTCTGCAACGCAGAGCAGTGGCGCTTACTGGAAGCACCTGGTGGGCTAGTTGGCCCCCAGGGTCCCTCAGGATTGAAAGGGAATTATTTCCCCAACTTAAAACGCGCCACAGGGTGTGTTTGCACACGTCACCTCAGGCCCCATCCCCTCCCTTTACCACTGTGTAAATGTGACCTGTGGCTGTTCTAAGTTGAGAGATTAAGTCCCCTTGAATCCTAAGGGTCCTTAGGGTCAAACTAGCCCACTAGGTACCTCCAGTAAGCGCCACAGAGCTGCGTTGCATAGAGGTGTAAAAAGGGGCGTGGCCTCAGAACACCTGTCTGCAACGCAGCTCCCTGGCGCATACTGGAGATACCTGTTGGGCTAGTTGGCCCTCAGGGACCCTCAGTATTGAAGGGGAATTAATTCCCCAACTTACAACTGGCCAGGGGGCGCATTTGCAGAGTGCTGCAAGGAGGGGGCGTGGCCTCCGGCGCGATGCCGGTCTTTTATTTATTTTATTTTTTTAATAAGGAGGGCTGTGTGGACCCCCTTCTTTTTCTAATTTACTGGCCCTGGGGACCCCATTCCCCAGGGCCTGCACCCTAATTTTTTTTGTTGAAAAAAAATAATTTGGCCCTCTCAAGGCCTTAATCGGCCCGTGGACTCCAACCCCCAGTTCATGATCTTTTTAAAACAAAAATCTTTAGGAGGGGCTGCGTTGCCCCCCTCCTCAGGCCACTTATGGCCCCGAGGACCCCATCCCCCGGGGCCGTCCTTTGTTTTTTATTATTTTTAAAAAATATATATTTATAGAAACACCTAGGACATGCTGGACAAACCGTATGTACCTATCACCATGATGATTAACGTGATATTCATTAAAAGGCGACTATGCATAGAATGAATCCACATGGAATGTATTTACACCGCTAGTGAAGCTCTGACGTGTCTGACGCCCTACCGTGCCTAATCTCGGAACCCCCGCCGGTGGGTACTCTCCAAGTAGACACCCTTGTCGTTTATTTATACAAACATGGGTAGCTATTGACAGGCACATTTAATATACACGCACACCAAGCCATTCAAAGGGGAATCGACAAAAATTCGACCAAACTATGCAAGAAATCCCCCTCACGGTTAATAAAACATACATCCACCGCCGGATGTGTAATACTTTTTATTTTACTCTCTGGAAAGGAGACAAACCTTACTTGAGAGTCACAGCGTGCTCCTGGCTGAGCTCAATGCTATGTTACACCCACCAGTGCCCGCCGAGTGCCTCACACCTCTGTGTTGTATTCCACCAGCTAGTGCATATGCTATGACACTCTCTAGCCCATCAGCACTGTAACACCACCCCGTGAATATGTCATGCCACACTTGCCTTCGCACGGGTTATATTGCCCCATCTAACGTGCCTTCCTCGATGCCTATGTAATAACGCACAGCGCTATGCCATACATATTACAATCAGGATCCATATCTTTGTCACAGTGCATATGCAACGTTACACTTCCCAGCACATATTTTATATTGCAACTTTAGAGACTAGTTATGTTACACAACACTGCCCTGTGCATATTACACTCCAAGGCGCATATCGCATAGCACGCGCTAGTGCCTGTGCTATCTCGCGCTCTCCAATGAATCTGTCATTGCGCACAATGTATTGCATATTATATTTCACGCCCCGGCTCATCTTATATCACACTTTTTGGTGCATAGTTTATACCATATACTATATCTAGTTTTCATTTTCAATCGTGCTCTCAGGACTATGTTCTATATAACACTGTGTCCACCTACCCTTTTCACGGGCATTACATTTTGGGATGTGGGGTGGAGGGTCAGGGGGTGTTTCTGCCAAGTGAGCCCGGAGTCACAGTCACAAACGTCCTCTTCTTCCTGAATAAAAGTGAGATTATGCTGCATACTTATTCATATTTTAAGTAGTTTGCACAGACACACATTTTAAAAACAATAAAGTTCCTAATACCCACCTTCTCTGAACAGTTAGCTTGCTGCCCCATCCACCTCCTCCCTATCCTCTGTTGTCTGAATCCATGGACTAGCCTCCTCCCTCCTGCCATGCATAGTCTGATGTGCTGCTGCTGGAGCGGGTTATGCAAAATATTTGTATACCCATCGCATTTTGCATGTCGTTTTATTAATTAGATTAAATAATTAATCATAATCGTACTAATGGTTTGGAGTGATGTTGAAATAACTAATCAACCTTATTAATGACCGAAATACACGTGGGATTTGCATCTGCATGGCCTAATTAATGACGTGAACTAAATTTCGTACGCATATTAATGATAGATAATTAGAACATTGCATGATATATGTCGCTTTGGTGATGAAATTGTGATTCGTGCTTTATTTACTAAGTATAAACCGCATTGAGTGTTGCTTTTGGCTAGATAAATACACACACATATGGGTATCAGCGAGGGAATAACATTTAATTAGTCATTTCTATGTATTAATTACGTTTTTGTGTTTCTATGCTTAAGTTGACTATTCTGGCCTATCAAATGATGTCTGCTTTTGGTGCCTAACCCAACTGCCGACGCTGAACCAGGCTTGGGTGAAGTGCGCCTGCACTAAAAGATGAGCAACAATGGCCCTGTCTTGACACCAGGCAAGCTGTACTTATCAAGGCCACTGGGAAAGGTGCCAGCGCTACAGACAAAAGGCTTTATTAAAGAACTGGAACCAGCAAGTATGCTGACAACATGGACTAAACCATATGGGAACGGAGAGGTTGACCCCTGATCAGCCAATCAGAACAGTTTAAAACTCAATATTGTTACATTTTGCTATTGAAATTATTATAAAACCCATAGAATAGAGAGGTTGGAGGGTCGCTCCTTCGATTTCCTGATGATATGCTGACGAAGAGGACGGTGACACTGCAGAACAGCTGTTAGCCTGAATCTTTGACGGACTGAATTAGTGCCCAAAATCCTGATGAACTTAACCTGCTAAATTGATGGGCGAGATTGCCAGATTTGACATAGAGGACGACTTTAGTCAGAATAGGTAAATATGAATGGCAACTTCATCAAATGAATGATTTAATCTGCAATATTAATATAAATTTGGATTTGAACATCTACAGAAATGAGTTGGGTTGTTTATTCATTGAAATGTGTTAATGAAAAGGTTAATTAGAGTATTAGAAATTCACTTAAATCTACAACTAACAGATCCATCCTGGTCATGAGGGGAATACCAAATGTAGAATCTAGGGCCTAATGAGTATAAGAAGGGTTTGTAGGTTTGCTGCTCATTAGGGTAAAGTGGTATCTTCCTCCCTCATTATCCAGCACTTGGAAGGATAATCGCCTCTCGTACGGACTGATGGTGAGTGTGTGTTGGTGTTATGGGCCCCACCAGCGAATGTATGGATAGTGTGCGTGTGTGAGATCTTTTCGTCCGCAACGATAGCGAGGGATTTTGCACTCCGCGCTGGAGCACTGCCACTGCCCTCCATTTAGCATGATGTACCAGTCCACTCCTCCTGCCCTCCATTGCCCAATTCTATGGCCCATCATTGACCTCCTGATTAGCCTCTGTGCTTAGCTTGCTGCCCCTATTCTCCTTCCCCCTGCCCTCCGATGTCTTCGTGCATGCCCCTGCTCCATCCTTTTTGCCCACCATGTTCCATGGACCTGCCACTCCTATCTACTCTGAGTGTTCTGTTGGGCTGACACTCCCCTCCCACCTGCCTAGCATTGTCAGATGACTGTAACCTGTCCCTGCCACCTCCACCCTGCCTGTCCACATGCCATGCCCCTATCCCCTTCCTCCTGTCCTCCATGGTCCATTTTACTGCAACACCCTTCTGCCCTCCCTGGTCTGTTGTGCTGCAACTGCTCCTCCTGCCTGTCCGCGCGGTCTGTTGTGAGGCCCCTTCCCCATAACTCTCTTGTCTGTGTCTAGGTCCTGACCCTCCCTTCTATCCTCCATGGTCCTTTGTGCATGCCCCTGCACCCTCCTTCTTGCCCATCATAGCCATTGTGCTGCCACTAACCCTCCCGCTTGCCATGCATGGTCTTCTGTGCTGCCATGGCCCCTCCCAACTTCCCTGTGCGGTCAGCTAGCTGCCCCTGACCCCCTCCCACCTTCCCTCCATGGTCTGTGTGTATGCCATCATAGTCTTATTGTTGCTCTCCATGGTGTGTTTTGTTTCTGGTGCCCAACCTGCCTGACCTCCATGGTCATCTTGCTGCTCCTGCCTTGCCCCCTTGCCCCCAGCCCTCTGTTTCCATGTGCAGACCCCTATTCCCTCCCTCCTGGCTTGTCTGTTCCATTGTAATGCCCCTGATGCGTCCCTCCTGCCCTTTATGGTCTGTTATGCTGCAGCTTTCTCTCCTGTCTGCCCATTATGGTCAGCTAGCTACCATTGCCTCTTTCCCCTCTGTTCTCTGTTGCCCATGTGCATGGTCCTGTCCCCTCTCTATTGCTTTCTATGGATTGTTGTGCTGCACTCCTGTCCCGCATGCGCTGTGTGGTGTATTGTGCTGCTGCAAACCCTGATGCCTGCCCTGTAGGGTCAGTTTGGTGCACCTCTCCATGTCCGTCCTGTCCTCTGTTATCCGAGTCCATGTCCCTACCCCAATTCCTCCTGCCTACCATGATCCAATGTACCATACTTGCGAACATTTTGAACTTGGTAAGAGGGAGATTTTGAAAAAAACTGGGGTATTGAATTTCCCCTTTGAGTTACATTGAAAAAGAGGAGATTGTAGACAGGAGAGAGATCAAATAAAGCCCATTTGAGCTTAAAAACATTGGACGTTTCCTGGCTGAAACGGGTCTGTTGGCATGTATGGTTGTACTACCACTGCCTCTTCCTTCTGCCCACAATGGTGTATTATATTGCCACAGCCTCTCTTGCCAGTCCTGTATTGTTGGTTTGTTGCCCCTGCCCCCCTTTCCACTGCCCTCCATAGTCTGTTGTGCTGCCACTGCCCTTCCTGCCTGCCCAGTGTGGTCAAATTGTTGCATCTGCACTCTCCTACCTGCCTTAAATTTTCAGAGTCCGTGCCCCTGGCCTCTGCCTCTCAACAGTATCCCAATGAACAACTAGATTGCTAACATTCTATATTGATTAAAAAAGTGTGGAACGCCTGACGTCATCTTGATGTAATCAAAACTGTAATACCTAGAGTATTTCCTTTAGAAATGACATATATGAGAGGGTCTTATTTGCATCAAAATTATGGTTAGTGCTCTAAAAAACTAAAATGAGGACATATTTTCTGAGTTTTCAAGTAGCGACAAAGAACTTTTACATTATTTGTATTCTTTATGTTTTTTTATCCAGTTGACCACTTGATTAAATGTTGCACCTAGGGGAGAGGATGTGGTGGTACTTCCAGAGCTGCAGACTTTGCAACTGGGGAACCAGGTTGGAGGTTCTGCTTCAGCTCAACATTCTGTGATTCTGGTCAAATCACTTAATCTCCCCATGTCTACAACCAAAATGAATTTGGTCTTGTGTGATGTAACCAATGCTCATGGAAAGCACTCCAATACCTGACAAGTCTGCACTATATAAAACTGCAAATACTCAAAATATAAGTGTTTTGCACACTTCTGTCATTGGGCTACATGTGGGCTACATCTGTGTGATATGTGTGCTGCATTTGGGCTCTTTTGTCTCTGGTGGCCATCTTGGGAGATTTATTTGTTATGAAGTTTCTTAATTTCCTCATTTACTGCAGTCTCCTCAGTAGGAAATGTTTTCAGTTTTTTACTTTGATTCCATCAAGAAGGTATTCAGATATGTCACACATTTGCCATAAATTCTGAATGTTAGCACTCTAGTTGCTCATTAGATCACTGTAGTAAAGCTACTGCTCACCTCGGAAGTCTGCTGCTGGTATTAAAAGTGCATGTTTCATTCTGCATATCAGAAGTTTTTAATGAAATAGAAGAGGATTTGAGAAGTCACTCAAAATGTGGCCTAATTTTTCTTTCTTCAGCACTAATCATAATTTCTATGGAAAAATGAGCCCCCTCATTGTGTTCCTTTTTAAATTAAATGTTTTAAGTGTTACCAGTTTTTTCCAATCAAGATGGCTTCAGGTGTGCCATACTTTTGTCATAAGTAAGACAGTAAGCACTCTAGTTGTTCTTAAGAACACTCTGGGACATTCTGTCATTGGGCTATACTTGGCCTACATCTGGGTGATATTTGGGCTACATTTGGGCTCTTTTGTCTCTGGTGGCCAACTTGGGAGATTTATTTGTTATGAAGTTTCCTAAGTTCCTCATTTACTGCAGTCTCCTCAGTGGGAATACTTTCAGTTTTTTATTTTGGTTCAATCAAGAAGGCATTCAGATGTGTCACACATTTTCCATGAATTCTGAATGTTAGCACTCTAGTTGCTCATTAGATCACTGTAGTAAAACTACTGCTCACCAGGGAAGTCTGCTGCTGGTATTCAAAGTGCATGTTTCAGTCTGCATGTCAGAATTTTTTATGAAATAGAAGAGGATTTGAGAAGTCAAAATGTGCCCAAATTTTTCTTTATGCAGAACTAATCATAATTTCTATGGCAAAATGAACCCCCTCATTTTGTTCCTTTTGAAATTAAATGTTTTAAGTGTTACCACTTTATTCCAATCAAGATGGCTTCAGGTGTGCCATACTTTTGTCATAAGTAAGACTGTTAGCGCTCTAGTTGTTCGTTAGAACGCTCTGGGACATTCTGTAATTGGGCTATACTTGGGCTACATCTGGGTGATATGTGGGCTACATTTGGGCTCTTTTGTCTCTGGTGGCCATCTTGGGATATTTATTTGTTATTGAAGTTTCCTAATTTCCTGCAGTCTCCTCAGTAGGAAATACTTTCAGTTTTTTACTTTGGTTCCATCAAGAAGGCATTCAGATGTGTGACACATTTGCTATAAATTCTGAATGTTAGCACTCTAGTTGCTCATTAGATCACTGTAGTAAAGCTACTGCTCACCAGGGAAGTCTGCTGCTGGTATTCAAAGTGCATGTTTCAGTCTGCATGTCAGAATTTTTTTATGAAATAGAAGAGGATTTGAGAAGTCAAAATGTGCCCTAGTTTTTCTTTCTACAGCACTAATCATAATTTCTATGGCAAAATGAACCCCCTCATTTTGTTCCTTTGTAAATTAAATGTTTTAAGTGTTACCACTTTATTCCAATCAAGATGGCTTCAGGTGTGCCATACTTTTGTCATAAGTAAGACTGTTAGCGCTCTAGTTGTTCGTTAGAACACTCTGGGACATTCTGTCATTGGGCTATACTTGGGCTACATCTGGGTGATATTTGGGCTACATTTGGGCTCTTTTGTCTCTGGTGGCCATTTTGGGAGACTTATTTGTTATGATGTTTCCTAATTTCCTCATTTACTACAGTCTCCTCAGTAGGAAATACTTTCAGTTTTTTACTTTGAGTCCATCAAGAAGGCATTCAGATGTGTCACACATTTGCCATACATTCAGAATGTTAGCACTCTAGTTGCTTATTAGATCACTGTAGTAAAGCTACTGCTAACCAGGGAAGTCTGCTGCTGGTATTGAAAGTGCATGTTTCAGTCTGCATGTCAGAATTTTTTAATGAAAAAGAAGAGGATTTGAGAAGTCACTCAAAATGTGCCCTAATTTTTCTTTCTGCAACACTAATCATACTTTCTATGGCAACATGAACCCCCTCATTTTGTTCCATTTTAAATTAAATGTTTTAAGAGTTACCACTTTATGCCAACCAAGATGGCTTCAGGTGTGGTATACGTTTGTCAGCAGTAGGACTGTTAGCGCTCTAGTTGTTCTTTAGAACACTCTGGGAAGCTGCAGTAGAACACAAAGGAATCAACTGACAGTCTCTGCCCTTGTTGGATGTACATGTTTTACTGAGAATGTCAGACTTCATTCTCACATGACTGAGAAAGATAATGTGAATTTACAGAAAATATGCTCTCAGTTTAGCTTATAGATCACCTTCCAAACCTCTGTGGGAAAAGCATGAGAAAATAGTTTTCTCTCAAACATGATTTATGATATCACAGCAGAAGGCTTTTTCACATGGTAAAATCACCTTAGAACACACCGCAATTCCTAAAATGAGTATGGTACCATCAACAAATGATTTATAATGTAACTAAAGTCTTAAAACCTTCTATTAACTGCAATGCTTTTTAATGAGGTGCTATCATGTATATTGGTCCCAAGATGGCTGCCAACACTTCTTGTATGAAGTGCTGACAGCCAATCAGATCTCACGATGAGATGTGTGGTTAGGCTCCGCCCAGATATATATCTGATTTTACTTTTGATTTTCTCAGGAACTACTGAACGGTTTTACACCATATATGCAAAAGGCACATGCCTGACCTGAGGACTACCTCTTTGCCAAATTTCAAGTAATTCTGTTCAGCCGTTCGGGCTGTACCTTCGACTAAAGGTCCTATGGGAAAATGCATGGTGAAAACGCGTTTTCGGACCCCCCTTTTTTCTCGGCCCTCGCTTGACGAATCACCCCGAGACTTTCAGGGTAGGAGCTGAGCGTAGCGCCCCATTAGTTTTGAAAATGTCACGAAGATAAGTCAACCGGCGCCAAAGTTATTCAAAATAGAATTTTCAGATTTCCTATGGGATCTCGGCCCTAACTATAACTATCTACTGGCGACCGCCAGTAGATAATACATATATATATATATATATATATATATATATATATATATATATATATATATATATATATATATATATGTATAATCTACTGGCGGTCGCCAGTAGATAGTTATAGTTACAACCTAGTTTCCATAGGAAATCTCAAAATTCTATTTTGAATAACTTTGGCGCCGGTTGACGAATTCTCGCGAAATTTTCAAAACAAATGGGGTGCTCCGTTCAGCTCCTACCCTGAAAGTCTCGGGGTGATTCGTCAAGCGGGGGCCGAGAAAAAGGGGGGGTCCCAAAACGCGTTTTCCCCATGCATTTTTCCATAGGACCTTTAGTCGAAGGTACAGCCCGAACGGCTGAACAGAATTACGTGAAATTTGGCAGAGAGGTAGCCATAAGGTCAAGAAAGTGCCTTTTGAAGGTCTCGTGTAAATCTGTTCAGTATTTCCTGAGAAAATAGCATTTAAAAGCATATAAATTTCTGCCGTGCACGAGCGCAATTCAGATTGGTTGTTAGATGTCGGTAAACATTCTAATCGGTCGAAACCTGGAAGTGTCGGCCGCCATTTGGTCTCTCGCAGTCTGAGGGGGTGAAAAACAAAGGTGGAGAACGTGAAAAGGGGGCAGGGTGGACAGTTCCTGACCCCCTAGCCTTTGTCACGGGGTCCCAGAAGGACCCCCAAGGGCAAAAAAACACACGTAAACATTTTTTTAAAAAATTTTAACGGAAAATTAAGCAAGGTTCGCGCACGCTAAAAATCCCATAAAAAAAATAAAAAATACTTACATAAATTAGCATTTAAAAAACCTTTGAAATTCACTGAAAAAACCATAGATTTCACACACGTTATAGTTACGAATTAGCATTTAAAAAACCTTGCAAATTCACTTAAAAAACCATAGGTTTCACACATGTTATAGTTAGCTGGACATTTTACTCGTAAAAAACCAATGAAATTCCCCCGTTATAGTTAGTGCAGGCAACATGACCGCAATCCTCTGCTGATGACGTCAGATATTACATCACTGATGACATATGTGTCTTTCTGAAAAATAAATATTTGTAATATATGTATAGCTAAAGAGTAATGGAAGAAGACATGGGTAAATAAGTGTCTAAATACAGTGATGTAATATCTGACGTCATCAGCAGAGGATTGCGGTCGCGTGAGTTATAGTTGCCTGCACTAACTATAAGGGGGGAATTTCATTGTTTTTTTACGAGTGAAATGTCCAGCTAACTATAACATGTGTGAAACCTATGGTTTTAAGTGAGAAAAAAATATATATATCCAGACAGGATAATTCAAAAAAGTCTCAAAAAAGCAAAAGAAAGAAATTGCACGGAAATTTTGAAAAGCAAACCCATGGTGACTCAGAATGATTTCACAAAAATACGCCTCATTACAACTTTCTCAACTGAAACTAGTGATCTAATCAATATTTTAAAAAAACATTGGGGCATCCTAAAACTAGACACCACCATTGCCGACCTGATTGGAGATCATCGAGATGTCACCTACAGGAGAGCACCAAATCTAGGTGACAGACTCACACGTAGCCATTTTAAAATTAAGCAACAGAAACCATGGACCAACATTGAGGGCTTTTGGCCATGTAAAAACTGCAAAGCTTGCAAAATTGGCATACCTAAAAAAGTGGTGGAAGGCAGAAGTGGAGGAAAGTGGAAAATTCAGCAACACATTTCTTGTAAAACCAAATATGTGGTGTATGTTGTCGAATGCCCCTGCAGGTTAAAATATATAGGAAGCACTATTTGTGAAATCAAGAAACGCATCCTAGAGCACATCAGAGCTACGGTCAACATTGATCGTTCAAATGCCATTGCCAAGCATATGGAAAGCTCACATGACAGCAAATGGGAACTGCTACGCTACTATGCCATTGAACATGTGCCACCTTTGGATCGTGGAGGAAACAGAGAAAAACTCCTCCGCCAAAAAGAATCCAAGCATATTGTGTCATTCAGAACTCTGACCCCTCACGGACTTAACCAGGATGAGGAACTCTTTGTACATTTGTGAACTCTGCGGGTATAATTATACAACATACCCCAACCTTGCAGTCAAACAATAATACTGACCAATTGTAAAAAAACTTTTTCTTTGTTTATTTCAATGCAAGAGTTTTATCGGACTAATTAGGCACATTAACCTGAATATAAGCCAAACACCTACTAGAAGGCGGACTTTGGCCTTTTGTTTATTTACTTGCATTAGTTGAATTTGGTGTCAACATGTGCCTCCCCACCAGAGGGGTGGAATTTCTTTTTGTGACTTGTAGTTTCATATGAGACTTGTGCCTCGCGTACATAGTGCTATTAACACCACTAGAGGGTTAATATGATATACACATATATAAAAATAATTTTCTTCTTCTTTACTTGTCACACAAACATTTGCATTGAACACTATGCCTTATGTTTATCTGATTATTTGAAGTATTATTTGACTATCTACTGCGTTGCTTATAGCGTTCCACTCATGGATTGTTATTATGCTTAACCTTTAAATTAGCTTTCTCTCCGCCAGTTACCGGAGTTTAATTTTGACAAATTTTGTTTTTGTGTATTTACCAGCACAATTCGCAAACACACGCACTACAATGACCAGCATGCCTTGCAAGTGCTTAAACAGGAAGTAGTAACATTAACTGACATAAATAATGTCTGACCACTGTGTTTGGTAACCCGTGATCAAGGTTCGAGTGAGAACCAAAACGCGTTGGGCCAGTGTTGTTGTTGACTGGCAGTGCTGTGCTGAAGAACTTTTCTTTTTGGAATAAAAAACGAACTGAAAATTTAACCTTGGATTCCGAGTGAGTGCGTGTACTCCTGACCTCTGGGCTCAGAGGTCTCCTGCTTCTTATATATATATATATATATATATATATATATATATATATATATATATATATTCAGTGAAAAAACCATAGGTTTCACACACGTTATAGTTAGCGGACATTTCACTCATAAAAAACCATTGAAATTCCCCCGTTATAGTTAGTTAAGCTAACTATAACTCGTGCACCCGCAATCCACTGCTGATGACGTCACATATTACATCACTCATGACATGGTCAGTGACATCACTCATGACATCACTGATGACATCTCAAATGACATCACTGATGACATCATCCAGTGAATGTGTGTTTTTCTGAAAAATAAATATGTTTTATATATGTATATCTCAAGGTTGATGGAAAAATAAATGGGTATATAAGTGTATAAAAGGATGATTTGTTTTTGAAAATTTGATTGTGTAACTGACTGATTAAGTGTATCTTAGTGAATACCTGGCTTAGTGAGTAATGTTTAAATATGTAATTATCTGTATCAGTCTCTCACTTTGTGTATAAGTGTCTGCTTGGGTTGGTGAGTAGCTACATGGGTGTTTATATTGGATTTTAGGTTGTTTTTTGAGTATCAGTCTGAGTGTCTGCATGGTTCGGTGGGGGGTATTACGTAGTGCATAGGTGCATGTATGATTGACTCTCTGGTTGAATGTGTTGAAGACAGCATGTGTGCATGACTGTATGGTTGGATGAGTGTCTGTATGGGTGTGTTAGTGAGTGAATGACTGTCTCAATAGTGTCTTTATGAGTTACTAAATATGTTTTAAAGAAGTATATTTGACTATTGGTGTATATAAGTGAGTATGTGTGAGAGTGAGAGATTGAAACAGTTCCTGTATGAGTAACTATGTGTTTTTTTAGTGATTATTTAAAAGAGTAAGTATGTGTAAGTTTCTGTAGAAGTACGTGTTGAGGTGTGTGTATAACTGAATATGCAAGTAAATGGATGTTTGATTCTTTATTAGCATGAGTGACTATGTGTGTGAGTAACTCTATGGATGAGTGGCAATGTGTAACAGGATGTATAGCTGTATGAGTACATATGATGAGTGAGTACATGTATGAGTGACTGTACAGGACTGTTGGTGAATGAGTGGATGTGTATGTGCATCTAAGAATTACTGAAGAGGTTGTTGTAACTGGTATTGGTATGTCCATTGTTTTGAAAATTTTAGTTTCTATTTTTTAATATTTGTATCAAAGGTTATATTAGGGTGAGAGGAGGTCTGTCACTCTATCACAAGGATGATGTCATCAGTGATGTCATTTGAGATGTCATCAGTGATGTCATGAGTGATGTCACTGACCATGTCATGAGTGATGTAATATGTTACGTCATCAGCAGTGGATTGCGGGTGCGCGAGTTATAGTTAGCTTAACTAACTATAACGGGGGAATTTCAATGGTTTTTTCTGAGTGAAATGTCCGCTAACTATAACGTGTGTGAAACCTATGGTTTTTTCACTGAATTTGCAAGGTTTTTTAAATGCTAATTCCTAACTATAACGTGTGTGAAACCTATGGTTTTTTCAGTGAATTTGCAAGGTTTTTTAAATGCTAATTCCTAACTATAACGTGTGTGAAACCCATGGTTTTTTCAGTGAATTTGTATGGTTTTTTAAATGCTAATTCTTACCTATAACATGTGTGATTCCCATGGTTTTTTCATTGATTTTTTATGTTTTTTTTAATTCAAATTCTTATATTAATTTTTTTTTTTACTTTATATTCTCTTAATACACTATGCTTAATTTTAAAAAATTCTGCAATATATTATTTTTTTTCATTTTTTTTTTTACTAAACAGGTAAGATATATTAGTATAACATAGAGATTCTTTTTTTTTTTGTTTTTTAAGTGCGCGTACGGTAAGCTTACGGTAAGCGTACGGTTTGCGTAATGTACGTAATATTTCTACTCTTTTTGCGTATGGTTACGCAATTTACGTAGCCGTGCGTACTGCGTATGGGGCGCGTAAGCGTGTACGCTACACGCGCACGTTACGTGGAAGTGTTGGGGAGTGCCTGTTATGCGCATGCGCGCGAGCGCGTGTCTTTTTTACGCGCATGCGTACTTTTACCGTAAGCGCACCGTAAGCGCTCCGTAAGCGTAACGTAAGCGTAACGTACGCGCACGGTGGGTCATGTGATCATGAAACAAAACTTTTGATTGGTTCAAAGTAGTTTCAGTTCTAGAACTCTCCTACACCACACCCATTCCCCTCATTTCTGCTTGTGATCCCTTAGGAGAAGGAGCTGAGTTGTCTTTGGGATACGATGGCAGACCAGCACTCTTCTGCTGAGAGTGAGGCTAGCAGCACCACCATCAGGCAGAGAAAGAGGAAACAGAAGAGCTCTTTTATATGGGAGTATTTTACTTTTCCTGAGGGCGAGAAAAAAGTCAATGCTGCCTTGGTGACTTGCAAGCTGTGCCAGCGTGTACTTTCGAGAGGTAATCCCAACAAGAAGTATTCCTTCGGGAATCACACTATGTTGAGACACCTTGAGGATGTACATCCTAGGACACATGCACGACATACTAGAGGCAAACCTTCAGTAAGTCGAGCAAGCACATCCACAGCAGCTCAGCCGAGTCCTTCTTCGAAAGCTCAGCAGAGCCCTTCATCTGTGGGGGCAGAATCACCTTTTTCTGATCCTCTGGAAACGAACCATCGGTTTGCGAGGGTTACTATGCGGTGTTCATTTTGCCATGGTCTAATTGTTCATAGGGAGACCAGTCTTCCCCTCATTAACAACAAAATAGACCAGCACATTTGTCCTACCAGCTAATGTTCCCATTCTTCCTTTCCTCGGTCCCTGCATGAACACAACGGCTCTTTTAAGAGCCAACCTTACCTCTCAACTTTTTTTTATTTTTTCTTAAAAAATTTTTTTTATTTTTTTTTACCGTACGCGTACGGTAAGCGTATTTTTTTTTTTTTTTTAAAAACACTAAAAAACAATTACCACATTTCAAGATCCTTGAGGGATTAATAACTAAATACTGTAAATCTGTTTGAGGAGAAGTGGAAGAAAGGGACCATCTAATTTCTGACTTACCTGACCCACCCAACAAATTAATTTTTAATTAAAATTTAAATTGAAATTACTTGTAAAAATGGTTGTTTTTTTTCGAAAATTTTCTTTCACAATCTGAAAAAAAGAAAAAGAAAAAAGTATTAATATTTAATAAATCATTATATAACACAGTACACGTATTTACATATTTTCCAAAAACACTTTTTTGCCTTTTTTTTGCTGTTTTCAGAATATATTGCATTTCACTATAAATCGTGAAAGCAATTGCATTCATCACTTAACAGCGGGCAAAAAAAAAATAACAATCTCAAAGATTGTTTTAAAAAAGCCCAGAATCTATTCTCACTTAAACATAACATTATAGAAATGCAAAATATTCAAAAAAAATATCATCTAATAACAATAACTATTTCTTTAATATACCGTCTGACAATTTTGTTACAGAAGCATAATCACAAAAATAATATATCTCAAATAACTCCACAATACATCTGGTTCCCTTTCCTTTAGGCCAAATGGTTTCCGAAAGATTAATTAGGAATTAAATAAGTCCACAATACAATTGATTACCTTTCCTTTAGGCCAAATGGTATTTTTAAAAATCTTTTTTGATGAAATTTCCAAAATTTAAATTGTACAGATGTTACCGATTCTCTCTAAAATTTTGGGTTTCTGAAAGATTAATTAGGAATTAAATAAGTCCACAATACAATTGGTTACCTTTCCTTTAGGCCAAATGGTAATTTGAAAAATCTTTTTTATTTGTAAATTCCAATGGTAATCCAATAAAATGGTAAAATTGTTTTGTACAGATCTTGCCAAGTCTGTCTAAAATTTAGGTTTCAGGAAGATTAGATAGGAATTTGCTAAATCAAAAGGCAAACGTTGCTTGAAAATCAATTGGGAATCATTACACAATGTCCAGCCTTTTTCACATTTAAGATAAACTGTGTAATGTCCAGAAGTTACAGTAGGTCCTTCATGGAAAATTATTGCAACTGTTACAAAAGTTTTTCCTGAAATTGATAATTGCTGTCCTATAAACTTCTTTATTAAAGTATCCAATTTTGAACCATCAGCTTTACATCGTTGCATCATTAAAATTACATACTGTCCGTATTCCTTTAAAATTAACGTTGAAAACATGTCAGATTTACACTCACCGCATTCCATGCTATGATTAGCATCTTTAACTAATTTAGCAAAAGTGACTGTTTTACTGTCTGGCAATGTTAAATAAATAAACCTTTCAGAATCAACATTAGAGCCACATGTATTGAAACAGTTTTCACAACTATGTTCCCATTTATAAGAGACACCAAACATATTTTCAATTGGCACCCCTTCTTCTTCCAGTACCTGAAGAAAATACATCAAGAATTCCTGTGCGTCTTGCTGTACATTTTGAGAAAACTGTGTTCGTCCTGTACATACATCTAAATGTTTTCTAATTTCAGTAGCACTTTCTATTTGAGTTTTATCATTACTCAGCTTTTGAAAAAGGAGACTCAACTCAGAACAGAATCTTTTTCTCTGATTTACTATTATCTGCTCTTGTAAACTTTCCAGATAAAATGCAACATTCAGCACTACATTAGCGTAGCAGTTGACACCAGAGCTATTTTCAAAATGGCAACCTACAACCTCTTCAACATTTTCCTTTTTCTTTTTGCTTGCAATTACATCACTCCTCTTTTTTTTCCTCCTCTCTACATCCTCATTACAGATATTCTCAATTCTCCTTTTTCGAGAAACTACACGTTTCTCCAACACAGGATACTGACCTAAATGAGGAGCATAGGTTCTTCTTAATCTATTATACTCCTTTACACAGTTTGTATCAGCACTAACTTTTGAATCATCAAAGTCTATCATGAATAAACCAGATAATGTTTTCACTCGTGACAAAGCTACATAAGCCATACCTTCTTTGAACACAGTTGAACCAATGTTTACAAATGCACAATCTACAGTCAATCCTTGAGACTTGTGAATAGTTACAGCATATGCTAGAGAAAACGGAAACTGTTTCCTTTGTACATATAAGTCTTTCACAAGCATGAAACGAACTGTACAAAGACAAATGTCTATAACTTCTTCAATCTGATCAAATTTTATTTTTAAACATTCAATTCCATCTTTTTTCTGATAATTAATAAAACCCACAACTCTTCCCATAGCTCCATTTACTAAGCCTTTTTCAATATCCAAATTTCTCCTTAAAAATACTCTACAGTTCATGCAAGCATATAGATTTTTTTCTAATCCAGCAATTTTGGAAATGTTCTTCTCTAGTGAATCCAATTTATTTTTCAGTTTGCCTGTTAATGTGATAGTAATTCTTCCATCCTGAATTTTGTCAACTGCTTCCAATTTCCTAATCTCTTCCTTTTCCAATTTCAAAAGCTCCTCATTGAATATTGAGCATTCACGTAGAGTTGGCATTAAGCAGATGACACTTTTCTTTTCTGCAATGTTCTTGTATATCTTCTCTGCAACTATTTCTTCCTTTGGAAATAAATTATGTAGCAACCGACTCTGTAATGCTTTTGTGCCAGCTTCAGTGAGTAGTCCAATTCTGATATCTTTCAGAATACTTCCATATTCTTCATCGTTTGCTTGCCTCATATTAGTAGTAAGTTCCTTGTACTCAAAGAAGGACCAAATATTTGCATTACCAATGCTTCCCAATGACTTCTTTGTGTCTTCATGTGTCACAGTATTAAACACTGGTTGTCCTTTAACTGGAGTAAGCTGTAGAAGATCCCCAAAAACTATGACATGTTTTCCACCAAATAACACGTCATAGTCTGTCCTTAGAATTTGCTGCATTCTTAAATGCACAAAGGCAAGCCTTAAGTTTGATACCATGCTCACCTCATCAATAATGAGAACTTGCATCTTCTTCAATACTCTTGAAACTTCCAAGCAGGCTTCTCCAGTTAGCTTGTGGTATTGTATTTTGTTCTCATGCTCCACTGGTAACATTAGCAAACGATGTAAGGTGATTCCTTTTATGTTATATGCTGCTAACCCAGTTGGAGCAGTAACCACACAAGACAAAGTTGAATCCGTTTTTTGCTGTAGGTAGCTTCTGATGACTTTTATTAAGAAACTTTTTCCAGTTCCAGCTTGTCCGCTTACATACATCCTGATTGGATGAAATGATGTGCATGAGCACTCTTTTTTTTCATGTAGTAATCCGTGATCAATTTTGTTTCTGATCTCTTCATAAATTTGTTGCTGCTCTTCATTCAGTTGTCTTTCCAAATTTGGTAAGTCTATAAATTCTTCTTGAGCTTGATTCATAGCCGTTTCCACTTCATTCATGGCTATTGCAGCTTCATTTTCAACGATTGGTTGTCCTAGGGGATCTTGACTGAGTGTTCCTGAACTTTGGCTGTCTTGAGAACTGTCTCTAGCTACTTCAGCTGCAATTGTAGTTTCCTGTTCAATTTCTTCATTTAACATTTGCACATAATTTGTGAAAGTACTGCATTCTATGCTGTCTTTGCAAGCATTAAAGGAATCTTCATAGCTTTGAAATTCTCCCAGTAGTTCATCCTCTGTACGCCATGGTTTAAAAAGCTGTAAAAGAGCCAAGTAGTAAAATTCCTTTTTGTCAGTAGTGTCGCAACTCAGCTTCCTGTGATTTATCAAACTTCCTTTTTGCTTCACCAAACATCCTTCCTCACCAATGACTTTATATTTTCCATTGTTGATGTCTTCTGTGGCTTTCCGTGAATAAATGTAGTTCTGCAGCACTTCATAAAGACACATGTTCTCTAGATGAAGACTTCTCTTGGGATAATATGTATCCAACATGTTTGATTTCAAAATATCTGTACTTTCTGGGTCATTCTCGGCCAAATATTCAATTTCTCCAACAGATTTCAGTACCCGATTTCTCATTGCTGCAAGGCCTAAACTTGCCCAAATTATTCTTCTTGATTTCGAGTAGAGACTTGCAGAAGATAACCTATCTGAACATTCGTAGGATCCAATTTCTCGATGCGATAACATCTTTAAACTGAAACTGTACAGCTTCTTACTGATAGTCTTCTCGTGAGAAATCTCTTCCCACATTTCTTTCAATTCAGTTTTTTCTGATTTAGTAATGTAAGACATTACATATCGAGCAACAGCAATGGAATTGTCAGCTACATACTGTATATCCATGTTAGCATTCCACATGGATAAAATGACTGGGTTGTAGTCATTTATATTTTTTGATTCTTCTTTTCTTTTAAGGTTGTAGGTATTCTTAGGTGATTTTCTTGTAATAGTATGTCTCACAGATGACATAAAACTGTTTACTCTTCCATTTGAAAGAACAGGTCTAGGAAATCCAAATCGACATTTAGTGTAGTATTTATCTTTGCTCTTGTATTTCCGTCGACAGTATTTTCCACACCGATGATTTTGGAAACGTAAAACTTGCTCCTTTAACTTTTTCTCTTCTGTGCTTTTTGGTATAGCACATGTTGCATATTCTTCAATGAAAGATAACACTGCTTCATCAGTATCTGTTCCAAACTTTGGGGCATCCTTGATCCACAACAGCATATGAATATGAGGAGCACCTCTTGCCTGGTACTCTTTTCTCCAAAAGAAATCCACTACTTCTCCAAGAGGTGGATTTTTTTTATTGCAGATGAAGGACATCATAGCCTCAAATCTATGATTGAAATATCTGCAAACATTAACCGGATCCAATGAGCACAGTTCTCCTGCTGTCTTGTATTCGATGTTTTTAATATTTGAATTTGCCTCTCGTAGAAAATCCAGTAAATCATCCCAAGCGTACTCAGCACAGCTTAGGGTAAGGAACCATGTTGGTGTTCCTAAATTCCGTAACATGCATTTTAATTCACCATGGCGTCGGTACCAATATTCATTTGTCCCACGCTGACAAGCCATCAGATTGATCAGTTGTGTTTCCAAATGATCATCTCGGTGCTGCACTTTCTCCATAAAATCCTTAGCAGACACATTTTGTAAATGTACTCCACTTTTTAAAATGTGATTTACTGCATATGATAATGCAGACAAGTCGCTTTCAAATAAAAGATGGAACAAATAAGGAATACTTTGTCGAAATCTGGGATCTTCTGCATATAGTCTTGTAGTTTTATACTCAGAAGCTGGAATCTGTTCTGGACGTTCATCGTATCGTCCACCTTTTCCTGTAGGAAACAGCTGGGGAAAACATCGAGCTTCCAAGCTCTCCTCCCATACACTCACGGGAGTTCCTTTTGCTTTCTTCATCTGAAACAGATCAATATTGTCTCCCATAACTTCTTTTGAATGAAGAGGATGTATGCTAAAATGTTCATAAATTTCTTCTTCCTTTGACTTGTCCACTTTTTCAATTTGTCCAGTTGGTGTTTCTGTGTCTTCTTGTAAATCTTCTTCTTCTTCTTCTATATAAATTGATTCATACCATTTGTTATTCCTTTTCAAATACAAATTTGCTCTTTGTACTTTCCGTACATCTAACAGCTCCTGCCAAATCTTCTTATTCTTTGTAGGTACACCATTAACCAGAATAACTAATGGTTCAGTTTCCAAAGTATCTGCATCAATAGTTTCCATATTTTTTTCAAATCCAAGGGCAAATACACCACTCTACCTTTTAAACCTCTCAGTAAATCTGAAGGAGGTAATTTACCAGTTTTGGGCTCCATACGTACTATGGTCTGGAACGGATGAACACATTGAATAAGTATAGACTCATATGTATTTAATTCAGAAAGTTCGGCAGGAATAGCATCCAATTCTAAATTATTATGCACAGCTCTGTTCGGCATTCTATTTTCCTCTAACTTGTTGTAACAGTATTTACAAATACGCTGATCTTCACCCAATTCAAAACAATTTTCAAGAAATATATATGTGGCAAAATCCTTCCACTTATAATTATCTTCATTTTCACTTTTTCTGTAGAGATCAACATTCCTGGTTTGTTTTCTATAATGAGTTCTGCGGCAACAAATACAAGTAATATTTGGTCTTTCATTAGAGATTATTGCAAATTTTGTTATGTGATCATTAAATGCCTTACTTACAGAGGGTTCTACATTCTCTTCCACTTCTTCCTCATTTACTGTGTCCTTTTCTGCACTTTCTTGTTGTGGACCAAAGTAACAAAACTGAATTTCATCAGTAACCTTCTCTACATCTGATACCGATCCACGGAACAGAGCCCTATTCAATTCATCTAACTTTATTGCTGGACGTTTAGCAAAATACAACCGTCTCACAAACTTTCTCATTTCAGTATGATGAACAGCCAGCATCCTAAAATGACGAAAAACACTTTTACACACTTTTCTAGATAGACAAGCCAGAGAATGTCCCTGCAAACCAGTATTCTCTCTCACTCTGCATGGATCTAGACTTTGAAGCACCTTAATCTTCTGTTTAACACTTTTTTTACTATATTCTCTTAGAAACTCACGAAATTTATCAATAGATTCCTGACGCACAGTGCAAATACTACTACAATTCCAAGTGTACACTGGGGCTTTAGGACGTCTCCCCATAGCCTCATCCGCCATCACTTGTACCTCATCTCTTGGAACCATTTTCTCCTTCTCCATTATACAACCATTTTTCACTTCATAAGCACGGCCTCTGGTGTCAACTGCATGCAGCAACCTATTACTTTGAAAATAACTCTCTTCATTAAAAAAAGGTTCACTACTTGAACTATGCATCCATTCTCCTAAAAACACTTTACAAAAGTTTGTTCTTTTCACTAGTCTTTTCCTTTTGCTTTGTGATTTCAATACATTGACCATTTTATCTAATGTAGGCATCCTGTTCAAAATTAAAATGAATAGTTTCCTTTTTAATTCTAAAGCCTTTGCTGCAATGGCTTCAATTTCTTTTTTCCTCTTATAATATTTAGCTTTTTTCTTATATTTCTTCACATCCTTTATCAAATTGGACATAACTCTTCTCTGAAACATTTTTCTACGAATCTCTTTAAACGCTGTTTTTCTTTTTAAGTTAATCTTTATTGTTTCTGAAGGTACATTTGCATTAACTAAATGCTCAATTTTTTCCTGTTGTTTTCTATTTAAAACATTCTTTCCAGTACAGACATTTTGTACATTTTTCCTTTTTTTGAAGATATTGCTTAAAAAATCTTTTGTCTGCTTACCAGAAGACTTTCTCTTTTTCCCAACATGAGCATCTCCAACTAACTTAGGTCCTCCAGTTGTCTTCAAATATAGTTTTTTTTTTGTGGTTTTTCCTTAGTCTGGATTTTGTAGGCATCTTAAATTTTGTTCACTGCTCTTCAGCAATACCTGAAAAAAACTAAAAAAAAAATTCCTTTATTTTATTTAAATATATTACTACCTTTTTTATGATCTTTTCAAATCTTAAAATACTATGTACCCCTTTCCTACAAGTGAAAATCACAATAACACCATCACAAATTAAATATCTAAAAACAATTCCTGTGTGCACACAGACTCATGGTTTGAAATTAGGCAGAAAACGAAATTTCTTTGCGAATTTGAAAGCACACTTCCTACTGTTTTTTTGGCAAGTGATTTGTACTTTTACAGTCTGACACATTTTGAATCCACTTTTCATATTCTGAAAAAAGCACATGTCCAAACTGCTTTTTGAGACCAGCAACATGTGTAACCTGGGTGACTGACTACACTCCAGCAAGGGCAACCAGCCTTAGTGATGCTGAATGTATTTGCATTACTGACTGCAACCTCAAACCCCACTCGGTTGTGAATAGTATGCATGATTCTACAGGATAAGCAGCTGGGTGTGTGCTAAGAGTCTGCTTCTGCAGAAAAAATAGCTCCCCCTTTCCATCTAATGCAACTGTAAAATTACCAGAGTAATATGCAATAAATCTCTGTCTATAATTCCTCTTTGCACACAGAGTCATGGTTTGATATTAGTCAGAAAACGAAATTTCTTTGCCAATTGGAAAGCACACTTACTACTCTTTTTTTGGCAAGTGATAAGTACTTTTACAGTCTGTCACATTTTGAATCCACTTTTCAGATTCTGAAAAAAAACACATGTCCAAACAGCTTTTTGAGACCAGAAACATGTGTAACCTGGGTGACTGACTACACTCCAGCAAGGGCAACCAGCCTTAGTGATGCTGAATGTATTTGCATTACTGACTGCAACCTCAAACTCCACTCGGTTGTGAATACTATGCATGATTCCAGAGGATAAGCAGCTGGGTGTGTGCTAAGAGTCTGCTTCTGCAGAAAAAAATAGCTCCCCCTTTCCATCTAATGCAACTGTAAAATTACCAGAGTAATACGCAATAAATCTCTGCCTATAATTCCTCTTTGCACACAGAGTCATGGTTTGATATTAGTCAGAAAACGAAATTTCTTTGCCAATAGGAAAGCACACTTACTACTCTTTTTTTGGCAAGTGATAAGTACTTTTACAGTCTGACACATTTTGAATCCACTTTTCAGATTCTGAAAAAAAGCACATGTCCAAACTGCTTTTTGAGACCAGAAACATGTGTAACCTGGGTGACTGACTACACTCCAGCAAGGGCAACCAACCTTAGTGATGCTGAATGTATTTGCATTACTGACTGCAACCTCAAACCCCACTCGGTTGTGAATACTATGCATGATTCCACAGGATAAGCAGCTGGGTGTGTGCTAAGAGTCTGCTTCTGCAGAAAAAATAGCTCCCCCTTTCCTACTAATGCAACTGTAAAATTACCAGAGTAATACGCAATAAATCTCTGTCTATAATTCCTCTTTGCACACAGAGTAATGGTTTGATATTCGTCAGAAACCGAAATTTCTTTGCCAATTGGAAAGCACACTTACTACTCTTTTTTTGGCAAGTGATAAGTACTTTTACAGTCTGTCACATTTTGAATCCACTTTTCAGATTCTGAAAAAAAGCACATGTCCAAACTGCTTTTTGAGACCAGAAACATGTGTAACCTGAGTGACTGACTACACTCCAGCAAGGGCAACCAGCCTTAGTGATGCTGAATGTATTTGCATTACTGACTGCAACCTCAAACCCCACTCGGTTGTGAATACTATGCATGATTCTACAGGGTAAGCAGCTGGGTGTGTGCTAAGAGTCTGCTTCTGCAGAAAAAATAGCTCCCCCTTTCCATCTAATGCAACTGTAAAATTACCAGAGTAATACGCAATAAATCTCTGTCTATAATTCCTCTTTGCACACAGAGTCATGGTTTGATATTAGTCAGAAAACAAAATTTCTTTGCCAATTGGAAAGCACACTTACTACTCTTTTTTTGGCAAGTGATAAGTACTTTTACAGTCTGACACATTTTGAATCCACTTTTCAGATTCTGAAAAAAAGCACATGTCCAAACAGCTTTTTGAGACCAGAAACATGTGTAACCTGGGTGACTGACTACACTCCAGCAAGGGCAACCAGCCTTAGTGATGCTGAATGTATTTGCATTACTGACTGCAACCTCAAACCCCACTCGGTTGTGAATACTATGCATGATTCCACAGGATAAGCAGCTGGGTGTGTGCTAAGAGTCTGCTTCTGCAGAAAAAATAGCTCCCCCTTTCCTACTAATGCAACTGTAAAATTACCAGAGTAATACGCAATAAATCTCTGTCTATAATTCCTCTTTGCACACAGAGTCATGGTTTGATATTAGTCAGAAAACGAAATTTCTTTGCCAATTGGAAAGCACACTTACTACTCTTTTTTTGGCAAGTGATAAGTACTTTTACAGTCTGTCACATTTTGAATCCACTTTTCAGATTCTGAAAAAAAGGACATGTCCAAACTGCTTTTTGAGACCAGAAACATGTGTAACCTGGGTGACTGACTACACTCCAGCAAGGGCAACCAGCCTTAGTGATGCTGAATGTATTTGCATTACTGACTGCAACCTCAAACCCCACTCGGTTGTGAATACTATGCATGATTCTACAGGATAAGCAGCTGGGTGTGTGCTAAGAGTCTGCTTCTGCAGAAAAAATAGCTCCCCCTTTCCATCTAATGCAACTGTAAAATTACCAGAGTAATACGCAATAAATCTCTGTCTATAATTCCTCTTTGCACACAGAGTCATGGTTTGATATTAGTCGGAAAACGAAATTTCTTTGCCAATTGGAAAGCACACTTACTACTCTTTTTTTGGCAAGTGATAAGTACTTTTACAGTCTGACACATTTTGAATCCACTTTTCAGATTCTGAAAAAAAGCACATGTCCAAACAGCTTTTTGAGACCAGAAACATGTGTAACCTGGGTGACTGACTACACTCCAGCAAGGGCAACCAGCCTTAGTGATGCTGAATGTATTTGCATTACTGACTGCAACCTCAAACCCCACTTTGTTGTGAATACTATGCATGATTCCAGAGGATAAGCAGCTGGGTGTGTGCTAAGAGTCTGCTTCTGCAGAAAAAATAGCTCCCCCTTTCCTACTAATGCAACTGTAAAATTACCAGAGTAATACGCAATAAATCTCTGTCTATAATTCCTCTTTGCACACAGAGTCATGGTTTGATATTAGTCAGAAAACGAAATTTCTTTGCCAATTGGAAAGCACACTTACTACTCTTTTTTTGGCAAGTGATAAGTACTTTTACAGTCTGTCACATTTTGAATCCACTTTTCAGATTCTGAAAAAAAGGACATGTCCAAACTGCTTTTTGAGACCAGAAACATGTGTAACCTGGGTGACTGACTACACTCCAGCAAGGGCAACCAGCCTTAGTGATGCTGAATGTATTTGCATTACTGACTGCAACCTCAAACCCCACTCGGTTGTGAATACTATGCATGATTCTACAGGATAAGCAGCTGGGTGTGTGCTAAGAGTCTGCTTCTGCAGAAAAAATAGCTCCCCCTTCCCATCTAATGCAACTGTAAAATTACCAGAGTAATACGCAATAAATCTCTGTCTTTAATTCCTCTTTGCACACAGAGTCATGGTTTGATATTAGTCAGAAAACAAAATTTCTTTGCCAATTGGAAAGCACACTTACTACTCTTTTTTTGGCAAGTGATAAGTACTTTTACAGTCTGTCACATTTTGAATCCACTTTTCAGATTCTGAAAAAAAGCTCATGTCCAAACAGCTTTTTGAGACCAGAAACATGTGTAACCTGGGTGACTGACTACACTCCAGCAAGGGCAACCAGCCTTAGTGATGCTGAATGTATTTGCATTACTGACTGCAACCTCAAACCCCACTCGGTTGTGAATACTATGCATGATTCCACAGGATAAGCAGCTGGGTGTGTGCTAAGAGTCTGCTTCTGCAGAAAAAATAGCTACCCCTTTCCTACTAATGCAACTGTAAAATTACCAGAGTAATACGCAATAAATCTCTGTCTATAATTCCTCTTTGCACACAGAGTCATGGTTTGATATTAGTCAGAAAACGAAATTTCTTTGCCAATTGGAAAGCACACTTACTACTCTTTTTTGGCAAGTGATAAGTACTTTTACAGTCTGTCACATTTTGAATCCACTTTTCAGATTCTGAAAAAAAGGACATGTCCAAACAGCTTTTTGAGACCAGAAACATGTGTAACCTGAGTGACTGACTACACTCCAGCAAGGGCAACCAGCCTTAGTGATGCTGAATGTATTTGCATTACTGACTGCAACCTCAAACCCCACTCGGTTGTGAATACTATGCATGATTCTACAGGATAAGCAGCTGGGTGTGTGCTAAGAGTCTGCTTCTGCAGAAAAAATAGCTCCCCCTTTCCATCTAATGCAACTGTAAAATTACCAGAGTAATACGCAATAAATCTCTGTCTATAATTCCTCTTTGCACACAGAGTCATGGTTTGATATTAGTCAGAAAACGAAATTTCTTTGCCAATTGGAAAGCACACTTACTACTCTTTTTTTGGCAAGTGATAAGTACTTTTACAGTCTGACACATTTTGAATCCACTTTTCAGATTCTGAAAAAAAGCACATGTCCAAACAGCTTTTTGAGACCAGAAACATGTGTAACCTGGGTGACTGACTACACTCCAGCAAGGGCAACCAGCCTTAGTGATGCTGAATGTATTTGCATTACTGACTGCAACCTCAAACCCCACTCGGTTGTGAATACTATGCATGATTCTACAGGATAAGCAGCTGGGTGTGTGCTAAGAGTCTGCTTCTGCAGAAAAAATAGCTCCCCCTTCCCATCTAATGCAACTGTAAAATTACCAGAGTAATACGCAATAAATCTCTGTCTTTAATTCCTCTTTGCACACAGAGTCATGGTTTGATATTAGTCAGAAAACAAAATTTCTTTGCCAATTGTAAAGCACACTTACTACTCTTTTTTTGGCAAGTGATAAGTACTTTTACAGTCTGTCACATTTTGAATCCACTTTTCAGATTCTGAAAAAAAGCTCATGTCCAAACAGCTTTTTGAGACCAGAAACATGTGTAACCTGGGTGACAGACTACACTCCAGCAAGGGCAACCAGCCTTAGTGATGCTGAATGTATTTGCATTACTGACTGCAACCTCAAACCCCACTCGGTTGTGAATACTATGCATGATTCCACAGGATAAGCAGCTGGGTGTGTGCTAAGAGTCTGCTTCTGCAGAAAAAATAGCTCCCCCTTTCCTACTAATGCAACTGTAAAATTACCAGAGTAATACGCAATAAATCTCTGTCTATAATTCCTCTTTGCACACAGAGTCATGGTTTGATATTAGTCAGAAACCGAAATTTCTTTGCCAATTGGAAAGCACACTTACTACTCTTTTTTGGCAAGTGATAAGTACTTTTACAGTCTGTCACATTTTGAATCCACTTTTCAGATTCTGAAAAAAAGGATATGTCCAAACAGCTTTTTGAGACCAGAAACATGTGTAACCTGGGTGACTGACTACACTCCAGCAAGGGCAACCAGCCTTAGTGATGCTGAATGTATTTGCATTACTGACTGCAACCTCAAACCCCACTCGGTTGTGAATACTATGCATGATTCTACAGGATAAGCAGCTGGGTGTGTGCTAAGAGTCTGCTTCTGCAGAAAAAATAGCTCCCCCTTTCCATCTAATGCAACTGTAAAATTACCAGAGTAATACGCAATAAATCTCTGTCTATAATTCCTCTTTGCACACAGAGTCATGGTTTGATATTAGTCAGAAAACGAATTTTTTTTGCCAATTGGAAAGCACACTTACTACTCTTTTTTTGGCAAGTGATAAGTACTTTTACAGTCTGACACATTTTGAATCCACTTTTCAGATTCTGAAAAAAAGGACATGTCCAAACTGCTTTTTGAGACCAGAAACATGTGTAACCTGGGTGACTGACTACACTCCAGCAAGGGCAACCAGCCTTAGTGATGCTGAATGTATTTGCATTACTGACTGCAACCTCAAACCCCACTCGGTTGTGAATACTATGCATGATTCCACAGGATAAGCAGCTGGGTGTGTGCTAAGAGTCTGCGTCTGCAGAATAAATAGCTCCCCCTTTCCATCTAATGCAACTGTAAAATTACCAGAGTAATACTCAATAAATCTCTGTCTTTAATTCCTCTTTGCACACAGAGTCATGGTTTGATATTAGTCAGAAAACGAAATGTCTTTGCTAATTGGAAAGCACACTTACTACTCTTTTTTTGGCAAGTGATAAGTACTTTTACAGTCTGACACATTTTGAATCCACTTTTCAGATTCTGAAAAAAAGCACATGTCCAAACAGCTTTTTGAGACCAGAAACATGTGTAACCTGGGTGACTGACTACACTCCAGCAAGGGCAACCAGCCTTAGTGATGCTGAATGTATTTGCATTACTGACTGCATTCTCAAACCCTAAAAGTATTCCTCATTTATAACAATACACCTTATTTTATGGTGAAAACATAGTCCATATTATTTTACATGTTCCTTACATTTAAATTTCTCCCAAAACACAAAACGATAAACACAACTTCAACAAAAGGAATTTCAATTCTATTATTCATTTCTTAATTTACCATATACATCCCCTCTCAAACTCATAACTCACCTTTAAAATTAGTTAGTTGTGAAAGAAATGTGGCACTCAAACAGCAGATTATCAGAGCCAGGATCTCTGTTCTGTACACCTCTCTCCTCTCAGCAGAACCAGATAATGGCAATGTTTCCCTCTCTTTTTCCACACATATACATGTTAATTTCAAATCTCAGTGCTTCCCCCTTTTTTTCAAATGTAATCACACATTTCTATTGGTTGAAAACCAACCCTTTTCCAAAAGTACCCTTCCCCCAACTTGACTTCAGCCTAGTACCCTTCCCCCAACTTGACTTCTGCCTGCTACCATAGCAACAGCTCTTGAAACACTGCTGTGTAGAGTTAGGTCAGAAGTTCACCACACAATGTTTCATTTCCAAAGAGCAAGAGTGCTTGACTTTTCAAACCTAACAGCAAATCCATAGTACTGTTCTTTGGTAACACATTTTTCTGTACCAATACAAAACATGCTTCTATATATTGACACATACAGCCTAGTTTTTAGTGTAGAATGGTATGAAACAGCCAATGAGTTCTTTTTGTTTTAAAAAAATATGTATGCCTCCATTTCCAAACTGTCTTTCATTTATTTTTCCCATTCTACTGAAATACACCTCCTGAGTGCATCCAGATCTCCTTGGAAGATCTTCACAGTGTGGATTGTAGGGCACAGCTATGTCTTCTGGAGTGAAAAGTATGCAGAGAAAACAGGTATGGTGAGAGACCTTGGTTTGCCAAAAGTAGACATTAAATGGATTGGTCAGAGAGGGTTAAAGTGGCACCAATTGATGCCATTGGTGAAATCCTTCATGCAAATCCAACCCCCTGACCTCATAATAGTGCACTGTGGTGGCAATGACCTAGGCACTTTGACTGGGGTAGGTCTGGAAATGCTTATGAAGGAGACCTTTGCACAACTGTTTTCACTTTTCCCTAAAACTGCCTTTGTGTATTCTAACATATGCCAAAGGCAGAAATGGAACTGGTCCAATCATTTTTGTCCGCAGATTGACAAAGCAAGAAAGCACGTCAACAAATCTGTTTCTGCTTTCCTCCGAGACTATGGTATGGGTTCCATTTACCACAACAACTTGCGTTACGACATGCAAGACATTTATAGAGGAGATGGTGTACACTTCACTGATGAAGGGAACAGAGTCTTCCTCTTGAACCTTAGTCTCTGCATCGGTACTTACTTGTAGGTACCACTAAAAAATCAAATCACTTCATAAACACAACGGCTCTTTTTAGAGCCCCCTAATATCTAAACACTTAAATCTGAATTTTATTTCTTTTTATATTTTTTTTTCCTACCGTACGCGTACGGTAAGCTCACCATAAGCTTACCGTACGCGTACCCGCGATTTTTTTTTTGAATTAATAAATGTTTTTTTTGTACTTTTCTGTCCTTCTTTGACCCCCTTTCAAATGTTAGGGGGTCTGTAACTCTCTTCCTAGCCCCCTTTTCTCGATATCTCCCTTTTTTTTTCTGAGTGAAACACACGAAATGGCGGCCGACACTTCCTGATTTCGTCCGATTCGAATGTTTACAGTCATGTGACAACCAATCAGATTTGAGCTCGCGCACGGCACCGTACGCATACGGTAAGCTTACGTTAAGCGCACGGTAAGCGCACCGTAAGCTGCCACAGATATATATATTGATTTAAATGCTATTTTCTCAGGAACTACTGAACAGATTTACACCAGACCTACAAAAGGCACTTCCTTGACCTGTAGACTACCTCTCTGCCAAATTTCAAGTAACTCTGTTCAGCCGTTCGGGCTGTAGCTGTGTCTAAAGGTCCTATGGAAAAATGCATAGGGAAAACGCATTTTGGGACCCCCTTTTTTCTCAGCCCCCGCTTGACGAATCCCCCCGAGACTTTCAGGGTAGGAGCGGAGCGTAGCGCCCCATTAGTTTTGAAAATTTCGCGAGGATTCGTCGACCGGCGCCAAAGTTATTCAAAATAGAATGTTGCGGTTTTCCTATGGAAACAGGGTCCTAACTATAACTACCTACTGGCGACCGCCAGTAGGTAATATATATATATATATATATTCACTGAAAAAACCATAGGTTTCACACACGTTATAGTTAGGAATTAGCATTTAAAAAACCTTGCAAATTCAGTGAAAAAACCATAGGTTTCACACACGTTATAGTTAGCTGGACATTTCACTCGTAAAAAACCAATGAAATTTCCCCATTATAGTTAGTTAAGCTAACTATAACTCGCGCGCCCGCAATGCACTGCTGATGACGTCACATATTACATCACTCATGACATGGTCAGTGACATCACTCATGACATCACTGATGACATCTCAAATGACATCACTGATGACATCACTGATGACATCATCCATGTGATAGAGTGGCAGACCTCCTCTCACCCTAATATAACCTTTGATACACACATTCAAAAATAGAGACTGAAATTTTCAAAAAAATGGACATACCAATACCAATTACAACAACCTCTTCAATAATTCTAAGATCCACATAAAGATCCACTCATTCACCAACAGTCCTATACAGTCACTCATACATTTACTCACTCATCATATGTACTCATACACCTATACATCCTGTTACACAATGCCACTCATCCAGAGTTACTCACACACATAGTTACTCATGCTAATAAAGAATCAAACATACATTTATTTGCATATACAGTTATACACACACCACCACACTTACTTCTATGGAAACTTACACATACTTAGTCTTTTAAACAATCACTTATAGAAACACATACTTATTCATACAGGAACTCTTTCAATCTCTCACTCTCACATACACTCACTTATATACACCAATAGTCACATATACTAGTTTAAAACATATGCAGTTACTCATAAAGACACAGTCCTGCACATATGCTGTCTTCAACACATACAAACAGTGAGTCACTCATTCATGCACTTATGCACTACGTAATACCCCCCACTGAACCATACAGACACTCAGACACTCATACTGATACTCAAAAAACCAACTAATAACCTATATAGACACTCATGTAGCTGCTCACCAACCCATGCAGCCACTTAGACACAAAGTGAGAGACTGATACAGGTATTTACACTTTTAAACATTACTCACTTAGCCATGTATTCAATAAGATACACTTAATCAGTCAGTAATACAATCAATTTTTCAAAAACAAATCATCCATTTAGACACTTATATACTCATTTATTCTTCCATCGACCTTGAGATATACATATATAAAACATATTTAATTTTCAGAAAAACACACATTCACTGGATGATGTCATCAGTGATGTCATCAGTGATGTCATTTGAGATGTCATCAGTGATGTCATGAGTGATGTCACTGACCATGTCATGAGTGATGTAATATGTGACGTCATCAGCAGTGCATTGCGGGCGCGCGAGTTATAGTTAGCTTAACTAACTATAACGGGGAAATTTCATTGGTTTTTTACGAGTGAAATGTCCAGCTAACTATAACGTGTGTGAAACCTATGGTTTTTTCACTGAATTTGCAAGGTTTTTTAAATGCTAATTCCTAACTATAACGTGTGTGAAACCTATGGTTTTTTCAGTGAATTTGCAAGGTTTTTTAAATGCTAATTCCTAACTATAACATGTGTGAAACCTATGGTTTTTTCAGTGAATTTGCAAGGTTTTTTAAATGCTAATTTCTAACTATAACGTGTGTGAAACCCATGGTTTTTTAGTGAATTTGTATGGTTTTTTAAATGCTAATTCTTACCTGTAACATATGTGATTCCCATATTTTTTTTTATTGATTTTGTATGATTTTTTTATTATAAATTCTTATATTAAATGTGTTTTTTTTTTAAAAAAAACAAGTTTTTTAAAAACTTTTTATTCTCTTAAAATACTATGTTTTTTTAAAAAAAAATCAGCAATATATCAAGTTTTCTCTTTTTTTTTTACAAAACAGGTAAGATATATTAGTATAACATAGAAAATATTATTATTTATTTTATTTATTTTTTTTAGTGCGCGTACGGTAAGCGTACGGTAAGCGTACAGTTTACGCAATGTCCGTAATTTATCTACTCTGTTTGCGTATAATTACGCAATTTGCATAGCCGTGCGTACTGCGCGTGGGGCGCGTAGGCGTGTACGCTACACGCGCACGTTACGCGGAAGTGTTGTGGAGTGACTGTTTTGCGCATGCGCGCGAGCGCGTGTCTTTTTTACGCGCATGCGTACTTTTATCGTAAGCGCACCGTAAGCGCACCGTAAGCGTAACGGATGCGCACGGTGGGTCATGTGATCATGAAACACAACTTTTGATTGGTTCAAACTACTTTCAGTTCTAGAACTCTCCTACACCACACCCATTCCTCTCATTTCTGCTTGTGATCCCTTAGGAGAAGGAGCTGACTTGTCTTTGTGATACGATGGCAGACCAGCAGTCTTCTACTGAGAATGAGGCTAGCAGCACCACCATCAGGCAGAGAAAGAGGAAACAGAAGAGCTCTTTCATATGGGAGTATTTCAGTTTTCCAGAGGGTGAGAAAAAAGTCAATGCTGCCTTGGTGACTTGCAAGCTGTGCCAGCGTGTACTTTCGCGAGGTAATCCCAACAAGAAGTATTCCTTCGGGAATCACACTATGTTGAGACACCTTCACGACGTACACCCTAGGACACATGCTAGACATACTAGGGGCAACCCTGGAGTAAGTCAACCAAGCACATCCACAGCAGCTCAGCCGAGTTCTTCTTCGGAAACTCCGCAGAGCCCTTCATCTGTGGGGGCACATTCACCTTTTTCTGATCCTTTGGATACGAACCCTCGGTTTGGTAGGGTTACTATGCGGTGTTCATTTTGCCATGGTCTAATTGTTCATAGGGAGACCAGTGTTCCCCTCATTAACAACAAAATAGACCAGCACAAATGTCCAACCAGCTAATGTTCCCATACTTCCTTTCCTCTGTCCCTGCATGAACACAACGGCTCTTTTAAGAGCCAACCTTACCTCTCAACTTTTTTTTATTTTTTCTTTAAAACTTTTTTTTTTTTTTTACTGTACGCGTACGGTAAGCGTATTTTTTTTTTTTTTTTTTAAGAAACACTAAAAATCAATTACCACATCTCAAGATCCTTGAGGAATTAATAACTAAATACTAAAAATCTTTTTGAGATAAAGTGGAAGAAAGAGACCTTCTAATTTCTCAGTTACCTGACCCACCCAACAATTTAATTTTTAATTAAAATGTAATTGAAATTACTTGAAAAAATGGTTGTTTTTTTCTGAAAATTTTCTTTCACAATCTGAAAAAAAAGAAAAAAGTATTAATATTTAATAAATCAATATATGACACAGTACACGTATTTACATATTTTTCCCCAAAAATGTTTTGCCTTTTTTTTGCTGTTTTCAGAATATATTGCATTTCACTATAAATTGTGAAAGCAATTGCATTCATCATTTAACAGCGGGCAAAAAAAAAATAACAATCTCAAAGATTGTTTTAAAAAAGCCCACAATCTCTTTTTACTTAAACATAACATTATAGAAATGCATAATATTCTAAAAAAATATCATCTAATATCAATACTTATTTCTTTAAAATACCGTCTGACATTTTTGTTTCAGAAGTATAATCACAAAAATATATCTCAAATAACTCCACAATACATCTGGTTCCATTTCCTTTAGGCCAAATAGTAATTTTAAAATTCTTTTTTGATTAAATTTCCAATGGTAATCCAATAAAATTCTAAAGTTTAAATTGTACAGATCTTACCGATTCTCTGTAACATTTTGGTTTCCGAAAGATTAATTAATAATTAAATAAGTCCACAATGGAATTGTTTACCTTTCCTCATGGCCAAATAGTAATTTTAAAAATCTTTTTTGAATAAATTTCCAATGGCAATCCAATAACATTCCAAAATTTAAATTGTGCAGATGTTACCGATTTTGTCTAAATTTTTGGTTTTCCAAAGTTTCATTAAAAATTTAAAAAGTCCACATTACAATTGGCTACCTTTCCATTAGGCCAAATGATAATTTGAAAAATCATTTTTTTTGAAAATTCCAATGGTAATCCAATAAAATTCTAAAGTTTAAATTGTACAGATCTCACCGATTCTCTGTAACATTTTGGTTTCCGAAAGATTAATTAATAATTAAATAAGTCCACAATAGAATTGTTTACCTTTCCTCATGGCCAAATAGTAATTTTAAAAATCTTTTTTGAATAAATTTCCAATGGCAATCCAATAACATTCCAAAATGTAAATTGTGCAGATGTTACCGATTTTGTCTAAATTTTTGGTTTTCCAAAGTTTCATTAAAAATTTAAAAAGTCCACATTACAATTGGTTACCTTTCCATTAGGCCAAATGATAATTTGAAAAATCATTTTTTTTGAAAATTCCAATGGTAATCCAATAAAATGGTAAAATTGTTTTGTACAGATCTTGCCAAGTCTCTCTAAAATGTAGGTTTCAGGAAGATTAGATAGGAATTTGCTAAATCAAAAGGCAAACGTTGCTTGAAAATCAATTGGGAATCATTACACAGTGTCCAGCCTTTTTCACATTTAAGATAAACTGTGTAATGTCCAGAAGTAACAGTAGGTCCTTCATGGAAAATTATTGCAACTGTTACAAAAGTTTTTCCTGAAATTGATAATTGCTGTCCTGTAAACTTCTTTATTAAAGTATCCAATTTTGAACCATCAGCTTTACATCGTTGCATCATTAAAATTACATATTGTCCGTATTCCTTTAAAATTAATGTTGAAAACATTTCAGATTGACACTCACCGCATTCCATGTTATGATTAGCATCTTTAACTAATTTAGCAAAAGTGACTGTTTTACTTTCTGGCAATGTTAAATAAATAAACCTTTCAGAATCAACATTAGAGCCACATGTATTGTAACAGTTTTCACAACTATGTTCCCATTTATAAGAGACACCAAACATATTTTCAATGGGAACCCCTTCTTCTTCCAGTACCTGAAGAAAAAACATCAAGAATTCCTGTGCGTCTTGCTGTACATTTTGAGAAAACTGTGTTCGTCCTGAACATACATCTAAAAGTTTTCTAATTTCAGTAGCAATTTCTATTTGAGTTTTATCATTACTCAGCTTTTGAAAAAGGAGACTCAACTCAGAACAGAATCTTTTTCTCTGATTTACTATTATCTGCTCTTGCACACTTTCCAGGTAAAAGGCAACATTCAGCACTACATTAGCGTAGCAGTTGACACCAGAGCTATTTTCAAAATGACATCCTACAACCTCTTCTTCATTTTCCTTTTTCTTTTTGCTTGCAATTACATCACTCCTCTTTTTTTTCCTCCTCTCTACATCTTCATTACAGATATTCTCATTTCTCCTTTTACGAGAAACTACACGTTTCTCCAACACAGGATACTGACCTAAATGAGGAGCATAGGTTCTTCTTAATCTATTATACTCCTTTACACAGTTTGTATCAGCACTAACTTTTGAGTCATCAAAGTCTATCATGAATAAACCAGATAATGTTTTCACTCGTGACAAAGCTACATAAGCCATACCTTCTTTGCACACAGTTGAACCAATGTTCACAAAAGCACAATCTACAGTCAATCCTTGAGACTTGTGAATAGTTACAGCATATGCTAGTGAAAACGGAAACTGCTTCCTACGTACATATAAGTCTTTCACAAGCATGAAACGAACTGAACAACGACAAATGTCTTTAACTTCTTCTATCTGATCAAATTTTATTTTTAAACATTCAATTCCATCTTTTTTCTGATAATTAATAAAACCCACAACTCTTCCCATAGCTCCATTAACTAAACCTTTTTCAACATCCAAATTTCTCCTTAAAAATACTCTACAGTTCATGCAAACATATAGATTTTTTTCTAATCCAGCTGTTTTGGAAATGTTCTTCTCTAGTGAATCCAATTTATTTTTCAGTGTGCCTGTTAATGTGATAGTAATTCTTCCATCCTCAATTTTGTCCACTGCTTCCAATTTCCTGATATCTTCCTTTTCCAATTTTAAAAGCTCCTCATTGAATATTGAGCATTCACGTAGAGTTGGCATTAAGCAGATGACACTTTTCTTTTCTGCAATGTTCTTGTATATCTTCTCTGCAACTATTTCTTCCTTTGGAAATAAATTATGTAGCAGCCGACTCTGTAATGCTTTTTTGCCAACTTCTGTGAGTAGTCCAATTCTGATATCTTTCAGAATACTTCCATATTCTTCATCGTTTGCTTGCCTCATATTAGTAGTAAGTTCCTTGTACTGAAAGAAGGACCAAATATTTGCATTACCAATGCTTCCCAATGACTTCTTTGTGTCTTCATGTGTCACAGTATTAAACACTGGTTGTCCTTTAACTGGAGTAAGTTGTAGAAGATCCCCAAAAACTATGACATGTTTTCCACCAAATAACACGTCATAGTCTGTCCTTAGAATTTGCTGCATTCTTAAATGCACAAAGGCAAGCATTAAGTTCGATACCATGCTCACCTCATCAATAATGAGAACTTGCATCTTCTTCAATACTCTTGAAACTTCCAAGCATGCTTCTCCAGTTAGCTTGTTGTATTGTATTTTGTTCTCATGCTCCACTGGTAACATTAGCAAACGATGTAAGGTGATTCCTTTTATGTTATATGCTGCTAACCCAGTTGGAGCAGTAACCACACAAGACAAAGTAGAATCCGTTTTTTGCTGTAGGTAGCTTCTGATGACTTTTATTAGGAAACTTTTTCCAGTTCCAGCTTGTCCGCTTACATACATCCTGATTGGATGAAATGATGTGCATGAGCACTCTTTTTTTTCATGTAGAAATCCGTGATCAATTTTGCTTCTGATCTCTTCATAAATTTGTTGCTGCTCTTCATTCAGTTGTCTTTCCAAATTTTGTAAGTCTATAAATTCTTCTTGAGCTTGATTCATAGCCGTTTCCACTTCATTCATTGCTATTGATGCTTCATTTTCAACGATTGGTTGTCCTAGGGGATCTTGACTAAGTGTTCCTGAACTTTGGCTGTCTTGAGAACTGTCTCTAGCTACTTCAGCTGCAATTGTAGTTTCCTGTTCAATTTCTTCATTTAACATTTGCAGATAAGTTGAGAATGTACTGCATTGTATGCTGTCTTTGCAAGCATTAAAAGAATCTTCATAGCTTTGAAATTCTCCCAGTAGTTCATCCTCTGTACGCCATGGTTTAAACAGCTGTAAAAGAGCCAAGTAGTAAAATTCCTTTTTGTCAGTAGTGTCGCAACTCAGCTTCCTGTGATTTATCAAACTTCCTTTTGTTTGCTTCACCAAACATCCTTCCTCACCAATGACTTTATATTTTCCATTGTTGATGTCTTCTGCGGCTTTCCGTGAATAAATGTAGTTCTGCAGCACTTCATAGAGACACATGTTCTCCAGATTATGACTTCTTTTTGGATAATATGTGTCCAACATGTTTGATTTCAAAATATCTGTACTTTCTGGGTCATTCTCGGCCAAATATTCAATTTCTCCAACAGATTTCAGTACCCGATTTCTCATTGCTGCAAGGCCTAAACTTGCCCAAATTATTCTTCTTGATTTCGAGTAGAGACTTGCAGAAGATAACCTATCTGAACATTCGTAGGATCCAATTTCTCGATGCGATAACATCTTTAAACTGAAACTGTACAGCTTCTTACTGACAGTCGTCTCGTGAGAAATCTCTTCCCACATTTCTTTCAATTCAGTTTTTTCAGATTTAGTAATGTAAGACGTTACATATCGAGCAACAGCAATGGAATTGTCAGCTACATACTGTATATCCATGTTAGCATTCCACATGGATAAAATGACTGGGTTGTAGTCATTTATATTTTTTGATTCTTCTTTTCTTTTTAGGTTGTAGGTATTCTTAGGTGATTTTCCTGTGATAGTATGTCTCACAGATGACATAAAACTGTTTACTCTTCCATTTGAAAGAACAGGTCTAGGAAATCCAAATCGACATTTAGTGTAGTATTTATCTTTGCTCTTGTATTTCCGTCGACAGTATTTTCCACACCGATGACTTTGGAAACGTAAAACTTGCTCCTTTAACTTTTTCTCTTCTGTGCTTTTTGGTATAGCACATGTTGCATATTCTTCAATGTAAGATAACACTGCTTCATCAGTATCTGTTCCAAACTTTGGGGCATCCTTGATCCACAACAGCATATGAATATGAGGAGCACCTCTTGCCTGGTACTCTTTTCTCCAAAAGAAATCCACTACTTCTCCAAGAGGTGGATTTTTTTTATTGCAGATGAAGGACATCATAGCCTCAAATCTATGATTGAAATATCTGCAAACATTAACTGGATCCAATGAGCACAGTTCTCCTGCTGTCTTGTATTCGATGTTTTTAATGTTTGAATTTGCCTCTCGTAGAAAATCCAGTAAATCATCCCAAGCGTACTCAGCACAGCTTAGGGTAAGGAACCATGTTGGTGTTCCTAAATTCCGTAACATGCATTTTAATTCACCATGGCGTCGGTACCAATATGTCCCACGCTGACAAGCCATCAGATTGATTAGTTGTGTTTCCAAATGATCATCTCGGTGCTGCACTTTCTCCATAAAATCCTTAGCAGACACATTTTGTAAATGTACGCCACTTTTTAAAATGTGATTTACTGCATAAGATAGTGCAGACAAGTTGCTTTCAAATAAAAGATGGAACAAATAAGGAATACTTTGTCGAAATCTGGGATCTTCTGCATATAGTCTTGTAGTCCGATACTCAGAAGCTGGAATCTGTTCTGTACGTTCATCGTATCGTTCTCCTTTTCCTTTAGGAAACAGCTGGGGAAAACATCGAGCTTCCAAGCTCTCCTCCCATACACTCATGGGAGTTCCTTTTGCTTTCTTCATCTGAAACAGATCAATATTGTCTCCCATAACTTCTTTTGAATGTAGAGGATGTATGCTAAAATGTTCATAAATTTCTTCTTCCTTTGACTTGTCCACTTTTTCAATTTGTCGAGTTGGTGTTTCTGTGTCTTCTTGTAAATCTTCTTCTTCTTCTTCTATATAAATTGATTCATACCATTTGTTATTCCTTTTGAAATACAAATCTGCTCTTTGTACTTTCCGTACATCTACCAGCTCCTGCCAAATCTTCTTATTCTTTGTAGGTACACCATTAACCAGAATAACTAATGGTTCAGTTTCCAAAGTATCTGCATCAATAGTTTCCATATTTATTTTCAAATCCAAGGGCAAATACACCACTCTACCTTTTAAACCTCTCAGTAAATCTGAAGGAGGTAATTTACCAGTTTTGGGCTCCATACGTACTATGGTCTGGAACGGATGAACACATTGAATAAGTATAGACTCATATGTATTTAATTCAGAAAGTTCGGCAGGAATAACTTCCAATTCTAAATTATTATGTACAGCTCTGGTTGGCATTCTATTTTCCTCTAACTTGTTGTAACAGTATTTACAAATACGCTGATCTTCACCCAATTCAAAACAATTTTCAAGAAATATATGTGTGGCAAAATCCTTCCACTTATAATTATCTTCATTTTCACTCTTTCTGTAGAGATCAACATTCCTAGTTTGTTTTCTATAATGAGTTCTGCGGCAACAAATACAAGTTATATTTGGTCTTTCATTAGAGATTATTGCAAATTTTGTTATGTGATCATTAAATGTTTTACTTACAGAGGGTTCTACATTCTCTTCCACTTCTTCCTCATTTACTGTGTCCTTTTCTGCACTGTCTTGTTCAGGACCAAAGTAACAAAACTGAATTTCATCAATAACCTTCTCTACATCTGATACCGATCCACGGAACAGAGCCCTATTCAATTCATCTAACTTTATTGCTGGACTTTTAGCAAAATACAACCGTCTCACAAACTTTCTCATTTCAGTATGATGAACAGCCAGCATCCTAAAATGATGGAAAACACTATTACACACTTTTCTAGATAGACAAGCCAGAGAATGACCCTGCAAACCAGTATTCTCTCTCACTCTGCATGGATCTAGACTTTGAAGCACCTTAATCTTCTGTTTTACACTTTTTTTTTACTATATTCTCTTAGAAACTCACGAAATTTATCAATAGATTCCTGACGCACAGTGCAAATACTACTACAATTCCAAGTGTACACTGGGGCTTTAGGACGTTTCCCCATAGCCTCATCCGCCATCACTTGTACCTCATCTCTTGGAACCATTATCTCCTCCATTTTTCACTTCATAAGCACGACCTCTGGTGTCAACTGCATGCAGCAAACTATTACTTTGAAAATAACTCTCTTCATTAAAAAAAGGTTCACTACTTGAACTATGCATCCATTCTCCTAAAAACACTTTACAAAAGTTTGTTCTTTTCACTACTCTTTTCCTTTTGCTTTGTGATTTCAGTACATTAACCATTTTATCTAATGTACGCATCCTATTCAAAATTAAAATGAATAGTTTCCTTTTTAATTCTAATGCCTTTGCTGCAATGGCTTCAATTTCTTTTTTTCTCTTGTAATATTTTGCCTTTTTTTTATATTTCTTCACATCCTTTATCAAATTGGACATAACTCTTCTCTGAAACATTTTTCTACGTATCTCTTTAAACGCTGTTTTTCTGTTTAAGTTAATCTTTGTTATTGCAGAAGGTATATTTGCATTACCTAAATTCTCAATTTTTTCCTGTTCTTTTCTATTGAAAACATTCTTTCCAGTACAGACATTTTGTACATTTTTCCTTTTTTTGAAGATGTTCTTTAAAAAATCTTTTGTCTGCTTACCAGAAGACTTTCTCTTTTTCCCAACATGAGCATCTCCAACTAACTTAGGTCCTCCAGTTGTCTTCAAATATAGTTTTTTTTGTGGTTTTTCCTTACTCTGGATTTTGTAGGCATCTTAAATTTTGTTCACTGCTCTTCAGCAATACCTGAAAAAAACTAAAAAAAAATTCCTTTTTTATATTTAAATATATTACTACATTTTTTATGATCTTTTCAAATCTTAAAATACTAAGTACCCCTTTCCTAGAAGTGAAAATCACAATAACACATTCACAAATTAAATATCTAAAAACAATTCCTGTGTGCACACAGAGTCATGCTTTGAAATTAGGCAGAAAACGAAATTTCTTTGCCAATTGGAAAGCACACATTCTACTACTTTTTTGGCAAGTAATAAGTACTTTTACAGTCTGACACATTTTGAATCCACTTTTCAGATTCTGATAAAAGCACATGTCCAAACTGCTTTTTGAGACCAGCACCATGTGTAACCTGGGTGACTGACTACACTCCAGCAAGGGCAACCAGCCATAGTGATGCTGAATGTATTTGCATTACTGACTGCAACCTCAAACCCAACTCGGTTGTGAATACTGTGCATGATTCCACAGGATAAGCAGCTGGGTGTGTGCTAAGAGTCTGCTTCTGCATAAAAAAATAGCTCCCCCTTTCCATCTATTGCAAATGTAAAATCACCAGAGCAATACCAAACAGATTTCTGAGACCAGCAACATGTGTAACCTGGGTGACTGACTACACTCCAGCAAGGGCAACCAGCCTTACTGATGCTCAATGTATTTGCATTACTGACTGCAACCTCAAACCCTAAAAGTATTCCTCATTTATACCACTACACCTTAATTTATGGTGAAAACATAGTCCATATTATTTTACATGTTTGTATTTGCATTACTAAGTGCAACCTCAAACCCCACTCGGTTGTGAATACTGGCCATAATTCCACAGGATAAGCAGCTGGGTGTGTGCTAAGAGTCTGCTTCTGCATAAACAAATAGCTCCCCCTTTCCTACTAATGCAACTGTAAAATTACCAGTGTAGTACGCAATAAATCTCTGCCTGTAATTCCTCTTTGCACACAGAGTCATGTTTTCATATTAGTCTGAAAACGTAATTTCTTTGCCAATTTGAAACCACACTTACTACTCTTTTTTTTGGCAAGTGATAAATACTTTTACAGTCTGACACATTTTAAATCCACTTTTCAGATTCTTAAAAAAGCACATGTCCAAAATGCTTTTTCAGACCAGCAACATGTGTAACCTGGGTGACTGAGTACACTCCAGCAAGGGCAACCAGCCTTAGTGATGCTGAATGTATTTGCATTACTGACTGCAATCTCAAACCCCACTCGGTTGTGAATACTGTGCATGATTCCACAGGATAAGCAACAGGCTGTGTGCTAAGAGTCTGCTTCTGCACAAAAAAATAGCTCCCCCTTTACATCTAATGCAAATGTAAAATCACCAGAGCAATACGCAATAAATCTCTGCCTGTAATTCCTCTTTGCACACAGAGTCATGTTTTCATATTAGTCTGAAAACGTAATTTCTTTGCCAATTTGAAACCACACTTACTACTCTTTTTTTTGGCAAGTGATAAGTACTTTTACAGTCTGACACATTATGAATCCACTTTTTAGATTCCTAAAAAAGCACATGTCCAAACAACATTTTCAGACCAGCAACATGTGTAACCTGGGTGACTGAGTACACTCCAGCAAGGGCAACCAGCCTTAGTGAAGCTGAATGTATTTGCATTACTGACTGCAACCTCAAACCCCACTCGGTTGTGAATACTGTGCATGATTCCACAGGATAAGCAGCTGGTTGTGTGCTAAGAGTCTGCTTCTGCATAAAAAATAACACCCCCTTTCCATCTAATGCAAATGTAAAATCACCAGAGCAATACCAAACAGCTTTCTGAGACCAGCAACATGTGTAACCTGGGTGACTGACTACACTCCAGCAAGGGCAACGAGCATTAGTGATGCTGAATGTATTTGCATTACTAAGTGCAACCTCAAACCCCACTCGGTTGTGAATACTGTGCATGATTCCATAGGATAAGCAGCTGGGTGTGTGCTAAAAGTCTGCTTCTGCATAAAAAAATAGCTCCCCCTTTACATCTAATGCAAATGTTAAATCACCAGAGCATAACGCAATAAATCTCTGCCTGTAATTCCTCTTTGCACACAGAGTCATGTTTTCATATTAGTCTGAAAACGTAATTTCTTTGCCAATTTGAAACCACACTTACTACTCTTTTTTTTGGCAAGTGATAAATACTTTTACAGTCTGACACATTTTAAATCCACTTTTCAGATTCTTAAAAAAGCACATGTCCAAACTGCTTTTTCAGACCAGCAACATGTGTAACCTGGGTGACTGACTACACTCCAGCAAGGGCAACCAGCCTTAGTGATGCTGAATGTATTTGCATTACTGACTGCAACCTCAAACCCCACTCGGTTGTGAATACTGTGCATGATTCCACAGGATAAGCAGCTGGCTGTGTGCTAAGAGTCTGCTTCTGCACAAAAAAATAGCTCCCCCTTTACATCTAATGCAAATGTAAAATCACCAGAGCAATACGCAATAAATCTCTGCCTGTAATTCCTATTTGCACACAGAGTCATGTTTTCATATTAGTCACAAAACGAAATTTCTTTGCCAATTTGAAAGCACACTTACTACTCTTTTTTTTGGCAAGTGATAAGTACTTTTACAGACTGACACATTATGAATCCACTTTTCAGATTCTTAAAAAAGCACATGTCCAAACAACATTTTCAGACCAGCAACATGTGTAACCTGGGTGACTGACTACACTCCAGCAAGGGCAACCAGCCTTAGTGATGCTGAATGTATTTGCATTACTGACTGAAACCTCAAACCCCACTCGGTTGTGAATACTATGCATGATTCCACAGGATATGCAGCTGGCTGTGTGCTAAGAGTCTGCTTCTGCAGAAAAAAATACCTCCCCCTTTCCATCTAATGCAAATGTAAAATCACCAGAGCAATACCAAACAGCTTTCTGAGACCAACAACATGTGTAGCCTGGGTGACTGACTACACTCCAGCAAGGGCAACCAGCCTTACTGATGCTGAATGTATTTGCATTACTGAGTGCAACCTCAAACCCTTAAAGTATTCCTTATTTATACCAGTACACCTTAATTTATCGTGAAAACATAGTCCATATTATTTTACATGTTCCTCACATTTAAATTTCTCCCAAAACAGAAAATGATAAACACAACTTCAACAAAAGGAATTCCAATTCTATTATTCATTTCTTAATTTACCATATACATCCCCTCTCAAACTCTAAACTCACCTTTAAAATTAGTTAGCTGTGAAAGAAATGTGGCACTCAAACAGCAGATTATCAGAGCCAGGATCTCTGTTCTGTACACCTCTCTCCTCTCAGCAGAACCAGATAATGGCAATATTTCCCTCTCTTTTTCCACACATATACATGTTAGTTTCAAATCTCAGTGCTTCCCCCTTTTTTTCAAATGTAATCACACATTTCTATTGGTTGAAAACCAACCCTTTTCCAAAAGTACCCTTCCCCCAACTTGACTTCTGCCTAGTACCCTTCCCCCAACTTGACTTCTGCCTGCTACCATAGCAACAGCTCTTGAAACACTGCTGTGTAGAGTTAGGTCAGAAGTTCACCAAACAATGTTTCATTTCCAAAGAGCAGGAGTGCTTGACTTTTCAAACCTAACAGCAAATCCTTTTTTTTATTTTTTTTATTTTATTTTATTTTGCAGTTTGTACACCTCATAAATAATAAAACCCATCAACATAGATACATAACAAGCGAATGCAATGAGCCATACATGGGATACAGAAAATATTTTTTTTAAAAAGCAGATTTAAATTTTTTTAGACCCAGCTCAGCTATTTACTAGTCATCTCCCTCCAGATTGAGATCGGCGCCCAAAAATTTTGGCCGAAGTCGCGCATTTTTTTACCCTTCAGTTCATACAATCCGGTCTCAATGTTATGGATACTCAACAGCCTAGATAGCCACATTTGAAATGAGGGGGCCATAGTATCTTTCCAGCCTGAGGAGATTAAAATCCTCAGTACCGCAACTGACATAAAAACCAACGCTTCTTCGGTTTGAGACATTTTTTGCTTACTATCACAACCCAGCAGCATCAGGGTAGGAGATAGATCGATCTTATGACCTAGCAGCCCCTCCCAAAACTTACAGACTTCCCTCTGTACTGAGGCAAGCGAGCTACAATGAAAAAACATATGCAGAAGGTCAGCTTGCCCTGCATTACATCTAGAACATCTATCATCCCCCCTGACCCCCCAAGCATATAATTTGGCTGGAGAATGATAAAGATTAAATATGGTTTTATAATGCTGGGCCCTCAGGTTAGTAGATCTAAAAACTTTTTTATTCAGGGAAATGGCCAGGTCAAGGTCAGCATCAGGGTCATCTAGTTTCCGAGCCAGAGATACTTCCGATTTTTCCATATCATCTGGTATTTCCAAGATAAGCTGCCTATATACCAATTTAATCTTTTTTGGCCCCGCCAGTAGCAGTTCAATGACCGAAACAACCTCCATCGACAGGGGTTTTGGCCTCACTGCCTTTAATGCCCGTGCGACTTGACCATACAAGAACCACTGATTAGTCGGAATCCCGAATAAATATTGGATAGTATCAAAACCAAGCGGAGCATGGTTCCCCCAAATATCACGAGAGACCTAATACCAAAATTTCTCCAAATCTGTAGATTCCTGTGAGACCCAACAGAGGGGAGTAAACTAGAGTTACAGAGCTGGAGATAACGATTTACCTTTGGGATTTTACATAGCTTCGAAATAGACCTCCATACCTCCCAAACCCCTTCCAGAATCTTCAAACGAGGCCTCTTATAATACCAACGATCCACCTCACGCCACAACAACCCTACAGCCTGTTCCCCGATTAGCAGCTCAAAGATAGAAGGTAGATCCAGGGCTGACAAATTAGCACCATCAGGGTTTGCCTCTTGTTGGAACAGAATGGACATTTGAGTCAAAAGGCATGACCAATGATACAATCTTAGATTTGGTAAGGCCAAACCACCCCTTTCCCTAGGGAGGGACATATAATTTGTTGATCGCCTGATCCTGCCATACAGCCAGACGAATTTAATAAAGATAGACTCCAACCTTTTGATAATATTATCATCCAAAAATAAAGGTATGGCCCTAAACAGATAGAGAACTCTAGGGAAGATAGACATTTTTAATACAGTAACACGCCCAATCAAAGAAAGGTGTAGCACGTCTATTCTCTTTAGCTCTTTTTCAATGGATTTTATGATTGGGGGGTAATTCTCAGCTATTATTTCCCCAACTGAGGCATTGATCTTAATCCCTAAATAGGTTGCTGAATCCACAAACCTTGAGTCATTTTTTACTATATTTGGAGAACAACTTATTTGGGTTTTGGCCTCATTAAGAAGGTAACCCGACCTCTTACCGAATTCCTCCGCTATTTCAACCAAGGCCGTAAGCGCCTGCTGAGGCTTATCTGTAAATATTGCCAGGTCGTCGGCATAGGCCAGAATTTTACTAGTATGGCCATTACAAACCACCGGGCTGATCCTGGGAGACCCCAAAATTTTCTGGATAAGGGGGTCTATATACAGCGCGAAGAGGATAGGGGAACAGGGGCATTCATTTCTTAATTTACCATATACATCCCCTCTCAAACTCATAACTCACCTTTAAAATTAGTTAGTTGTGAAAGAAATGTGGCACTCAAACAGCAGATTATCAGAGCCAGGATCTCTGTTCTGTACACCTCTCTCCTCTCAGCAGAACCAGATAATGGCAATGTTTCCCTCTCTTTTTCCACACATATGCATGTTAATTTCAAATCTCAGTGCTTCCCCCTTTTTTTCAAATGTAATCACACATTTCTATTGGTTGAAAACCAACCCTTTTCCAAAAGTACCCTTCCCCCAACTTGACTTCAGCCTAGTACCCTTCCCCCAACTTGACTTCTGCCTGCTACCATAGCAACAGCTCTTGAAACACTGCTGTGTAGAGTTAGGTCAGAAGTTCACCACACAATGTTTCATTTCCAAAGAGCAAGAGTGCTTGACTTTTCAAACCTAACAGCAAATCCATAGTACTGTTCTTTGGTAACACATTTTTCTGTACCAATACAAAACATGCTTCTATAAATTTACACATACAGCCTAGTTTTTTTTGTAGAATGGTATGAAACAGCCAATCAGTTCTTTTTTTTAAAAAAAAATATGTATGCCTCCATTTCCAAACTGTCTTTCATTTCTTTTTACCATTCTACTGAATTACACCTCCTGAGTGCATCCAGTTCTCCTTTGAAGATGTTCACAGTGTGGATTGTAGGGCACAGCTATGTCTTCTGGAGTGAAAAGTATGCACAGAAAACAGGTATGGTGAGAGACCTTGCTTTGCCAAATGTAGACATTAAATGGATTGGTCAGAGAGGGTTAAAGTGGCACCAATTGATGCCATTGGTGAAATCCTTCATGCAAATCCAACACCCTGACCTCATAATAGTGCACTGGGGTGGCAATGACCTAGGCACTTTGACTGGGGTAGGTCTGGAAATGCTTATGAAGGAGACCTTTGCACAACTGTTTTCACTTTTCCCTAAAGCTGCCTTTGTGTTTTCTAACATATGCCAAAGGCAAAAATGGAACTGGTCCAATCATTTCTGTCCACAGATTGACAAAGCAAGAAAGCACGTCAACAAATCTGTTTCTGCTTTCCTCCGAGACTATGGTATGGGTTCCATTTACCACAACAACTTGCGTTACGACATGCAAGACATTTATAGAGGAGATGGTGTACACTTCAATGATGAAGGGAACAGAGTCTTCCTCTTGAACCTTAGACTCTGCATCGGTACTTACTTGTAGGTACCACTAAAAAATCACTTCATAAACACAACGGCTCTTTTTAGAGCCCCCTAATATCTAAACACTTAAATCTGCATTTCATTTCTTTTTTTATTTTTTTTCTACCGTACGCGTACGGTGAGCTTACCGTACGCGTACCCCGCGATTTTTAAAAAAATTAATAAATGTTTTTTTGTACTTTTCTGTCCTTCTTTGACCTCCTTTCAAATGTTATGGGGTCTGTAACTCTATTCCTTGCCCCCTTTTCAAGTTATCACCCTTTTTTATCTGAGTGAAACACACAAAATGGCGGCCGCCGCTTCCTGGTTTCGACCGATTCGAATGTTTACTAAGATCTAACAGCCAATCAGAATCGCGCTCGCGCACATCACCGTACGCGTACGGTAAGCGCACCGTAAGCGCACCGTAAGCTGGCTCAGATATATATATTGATTTAAAGGCTATTTTCTCAGAATCTACTGAACAGATTTACACCAAACCTACAAAAGGCACTTCCTTGACCTGAGGACTACCTCTCTGCCAAATTTCATTTAACTCTGTTCAGCCGTTCGGGCTGTAGCTGTGTCTAAAGGTCCTATAGAAAAATGCATGGGAAAAACGCGTTTTGGGACCCCCCTTTTATCTCAGCCCCCGCTTGACGAATCCCCCCGAGACTTTTAGGGTAGGAGCGGAGCGCAGCGCCCCACCTATTTTGAAAATTTGGCGAGGATTCGTCGACCGGCGCCAAAGTTATTCAAAATAGAATGTTGCGGTTTTCCTATGGAAACAGGGTCCTAACTATAACTACCTACTGGCGGCCGCCAGTAGGTAATATATATATATATATTCACTGAAAAAACCATGGGTTTCACACACGTTATAGTTAGGAATTAGCATTTAAAAAACCTTAGAAATTCACTGAAAAAACCATAGGTTTCACACACGTTATAGTTAGGAATTAGCATTTAAAAAACCTTAGAAATTCAGTGAAAAAACCATAGGTTTCACACATGTTATAGTTAGCTGGACATTTTACTCGTAAAAAACCAATGAAATTGCCCCGTTATAGTTAGTTCAGCTAACTATAACTCACGCGCCCGCAATGCACTGCTGATGACGTCACATATTACATCACTCATGACATGGTCAGTGACATCACTCATGACATCACTGATGACATCTCAAATGACATCACTGATGACATCACTGATGACATCATCCAGTGAATGTGTGTTTTTCTGAAAATTAAATTTGTTTTATATATGTATATCTCAAGGTCGATGGAAGAATAAATGGGTATATAAGTGTCTAAATGGATGATTTGTTTTTAAAAAATTGATTGTGTAACTGATTAAGTGTATCTCTCACTTTGTGTATAAGTGGCTGCATGGGTTGGTGAGTAGCTACATGGGTGTCTATATAGGTTAGTAGTTGTTTTTTTGAGTATCAGTCTGAGTGTCTGTATGGTTCGGTGGGGGGTATTACGTAGTGCATAGGTGCATGAATGAGTGACTCACTGTTTGTATGTGTTGAAGACAGCATGTGTGCAGGACTGTATGGGTGGATGAGTGTGTGTATGGGTGTGTTAGTGAGTGAATGACTGTCCCAATAGTGTCTTCAGGAGTAACTACATATGTTTTAAACTAGTATATGTGACTATTGGTGTATATATGTGAGTATATGTGAGAGGGAGAGATTGAAAGAGTTCCTGTATGAATAAGTATGTGTTTCTATAAGTGATTGTTTAAAAGACTAAGTATGTGTAAGTTTCCGTAGAAGTAAGTATGGTGGTGTGTGTATAACTGTATATGCAGGTGAATGGATGTTTGATTCTTTATTAGCATGAGTGACTATGTGTGTGAGTAACTCTATGGATGAGTGGCATTATGTAACAGGATGTATAGGTGTATGAGTACATATGATGAGTGAGTACATGTATGAGTGACTGTATAGGACTGTTGGTGAATGAGTGGATGTGTATGTGGATCTTAGAATTACTGAAGAGGTTGTTGTAACTGGTATTGGTATGTCCATTTTTTTGAAAATTTTAGTCTCTATTTTTGAATGTGTGTATCAAAGCTTATATTAAGGTGAGAGGAGGTCTGCCACTCTATCACAAGGATGATGTCATCAGTGATGTCATCAGTGATGTCATTTGAGATGTCATCAGTGATGTCATGAGTGATGTCACTGACCATGTCATGAGTGATGTAATATGTGACGTCATCAGCAGTGCATTGCGGGCGCGTGAGTTATAGTTAGCTGAACTAACTATAACGGGGCAATTTCATTGGTTTTTTACGAGTAAAATGTCCAGCTAACTATAACATGTGTGAAACCTATGGTTTTTTCACTGAATTTCTAAGGTTTTTTAAATGCTAATTCCTAACTATAACGTGTGTGAAACCTATGGTTTTTTCAGTGAATTTCTAAGGTTTTTTAAATGCTAATTCCTAACTATAACGTGTGTGAAACCCATGGTTTTTTCAGTGAATTTGCAAGGTTTTTTAAATGCTAATTTTTTTTTTTATTCTTCATTTTTTTCAAACATATTTTTAATTTAATTTTCTTTCATTTTATAAAGACTATGCTTAAATTTTTAAAATCCTTAAATATTTTTTTTTAATATATTTTTTAAAATAAACATGTAAAATTTATTACCAGATTTTTATTTTTTTTTTTTTTTTTTTTTTTTTATAGTACGCGTACCGTAAGCTCACGGTAAGCGTACGGTTTACGCAACGTCCGCAATCTATCTACGCTGCTTGCGTATAGTTACGCACTTCGCATAGCCGCGCGTACTGCGCGTGGGACGCGTGCGCGCTTACGCCACACGCGCACGTTACGCGGAAGTGCCTGGGAGTGACTGTTATGCGCATGCGCGCAAGCGCGTGTCTTTTTTACGCGCACGCGTACTTTTTGCCGTAAGCGTACCGTAAGCGTACCGTAAGCGTACGGTAGGTCATGTGATCTTGAAACACAACTTTTGATTGGTTGAAACTACTTTCAGTTCTAGAACTCTCCTACACCACACCCATTCCCCTCATTTCTGCTTGTGATCCCTTGGGAGAAGGAGCTGGTTTGTCTTTGGGATACGATGGCAGAACAGCAGAGCTCTTCTGAGAGTGAGGCTAGCACCAGCAGCACTGTCTTGAGGCAGAGATCGAGGAAACAAAAGCCTTCTTATGTTTGGGATTATTTTACTTTTCCAGAAGGCCAGCAAAAGGTGAATGCACCCTTAGTTACTTGCAGGCTGTGTCAGCGTGTACTTTCTAGAGGTAATCCTGACAGGAAGTATTCCTTTGGGAATCACACCATGAAGAGACACCTCCAGAATGTACACAGAAGGACACATGGTCATCTTTTTGGAGGTAACTCTTCAGAAAGACGAGCCAGTACATCCACAGCAGCTCAGCCTGGACCATCATCTGCAGGGCTGACTCCTTCTTCTGCAGGTCAGGTGAGCCCTTCATCTGTGGGGGGAGAATCTCCTTTTGCTGGCCCTCTGGAAATTAACCCTCGGTTTGCGAGGGTTGAAGTACGGTGCGCCACTTGTCACGATCTAATTACTTATAGGGAGACCAGTGTTTCCCTGGTGAACAGTAAAATAGATCAGCACACTTGTCGTACCGTCTAATATTCCCATGCTTCCTTTCCTCTGTCCCTGCATGAACACAACGGTTCTTTTAAGAGCCAACCTTATCTTTCATCTTTTTTTTACATATGTTTTTTAAAACCTTTTTTTTTTTTTTTTACCGTACGCGTACGGTGCGCGTACCTTTTTTTTATTTTTTAAAAAAAACACTAAAAATCAATTATCAAATTACAAGGTCCTTGAGAGACTACAATTATTATTATTGACTTACCATACTCACTCAAAAAAATATTTATTCATTTGTTTTTTTAAAAAATAGTTTTAAAAATGGTTGTAGTTTTCGAAAATTTTCTATATCGATCTGAAAAAAAAGAAAAAAGTATTAATATTTTTTTAACAATTTATAATACAGTATACATATTTACATTTTTTTCAAAAAAATATTTTTGCCTTATTTTTGCTGTTTTCAGAATATATTGCATTTCACTATAAATTGTGAAAGCAATTGCATTCATCATTTTACAGCGGGCAAAAAAAAATAACAATCTCAAAGATTGTATTAAAAAAGCCCAGAATCTCTTCTCACTTAAACTTATCATTACAGAAATGCATATTATTCTAAAAAAATATCATCTAAAAACAATACTTATTTCTTTAAAATACCGTCTGATATGTTTGTTTCAGAAGTATAATCACAATATTATATCTCAAATAACTCCAAAATACATCTGATTTCATTTCCTTTAGGCCAAATAGTATTTTTTTTTTTTTTTTTGGAATAAATTTCCAAGGGAAATCCATTAAAATTCTAAAGTTTAATCTGTCCAGATCTCACCGATTCTCTGTAACATTTTGGTTCACGAAAATTTTTTGAATAATTTATTTAGTCCACAATAGAATTGCTTACTTTTCCACATGGCCAAATAGTAATTTTTTAAATCATTTTTGAAAAAATTTCCAATGGCAGTCCAATAGCATTCCAAAATTTAAAATATGCAGAAGTTACCGATTATCTAAAAATTATTGGTTTTTCTAAATTGCATTAAAAATTTAAAAAGTCCACATTACAATTGGTTATCTTTCCTTTAGGCCAAATGATAATTTTAAAAATATTTTTTCTACAAAATTGCAATGGTAATCCAGTAAAATGGTAAAATTATTTTGTCCAGATCTTGCCAAGTCTCTCTAAAATTTAGGTTTCAGGAAGATTAGATAGGAATTTGCTAAATCAAAAGGCAAACGTTGTTTGAAAATCAATTGGGAATCATTACACAGTGTCCAGCCTTTTTCACATTTTAGATAAACTGTGTAATGTCCAGAAGTAACAGTAGGTCCATCATGGAAAATTATTGCAACAGTTACAAAAGTTTTTCCTGAAATTGATAATTGCTGTCCTGTAAACTTCTTTATTAAAGTATCCAATTTTGAACCATCAGCTCTACATCGTTGCATCATTAAAATTACATACTGTACGTATTCCCTTAAAATTAATGTTGAAAACATGTCAGAATTACACTCACCACATTTCATGCTATGATTAGCATCTTTAACTAATTTTGCAAAAGTGACTGTTTTACTCTCTGGCAATGTCAAATAAATAAACCTTTCATTATCAACAATAGAGCCACATATATTATAACAATTATCACAACTATGTTCCCATTTATAAGAGAGACCAAAAAAAATGTCAATGGGAACTCCTTCTTCTTCCACTACCTGAAGAAAATACATCAAAAATTCGTGTGCATCTTGCTGTTCATTTTGAGAAAACTGTGTTCGTCCTGAACATACATCTAAAAGTTTTCTAATATCAGTAGCACTTTCTATTTGAGTTTTATCTTTACTCAGCTTTTGAAAAAGGAGACTCAGCTCTGAACAGAATCTTTTTCCCTGATTTACTATTATCTGCTCTTGCAAACTTTCCAGATAAAATGCAACATTCAGCACTACATTAGCGTAGCAGTTGACACCAGAGCTATTTTCAAAATGACATCCTACAACCTGTTCTTCATTGTCCTTTTTCTTTTTGCTTGCAATTACATCACTCCTCTTTTTTTTCCTCTTCTCTATATCTTCATTACAGATATTCTCATTTCTCCTTTTACGAGAAACTACACGTTTCTCCAACACAGGATACTGACCTAAATGAGGAGCATAGCTTCTTCTTAATCTATTATACTCCTTTACACAGTTTGTATCAGCACTAACTTTTGAGTCATCAAAGTCTATCATGAATAAACCTGATAATGTTTTGACTCGTGACAAAGCTACATATGCCATACCTTCTTTGAACACAGTTGAACCAATGTTCACAAATGCACAATCTACAGTCAATCCTTGAGACTTGTGGATAGTTACAGCATATGCTAGAGAAAACGGAAACTGCTTCCTACGTACATATAAGTCTTTCACAAGCATAAAACGAACTGTACAACGACAAATATCTTTAACTTCATCTATCTGATCAAATTTTATCTGTAAACATTCAATTCCTTCTTTTTTCTGATAATTAATAAAACCCACAACTCTTCCCATCGCTCCATTCACTAAGCCTTTCTCAACATCCAAATTTCTCCTTAAAAATACTCTACAGTTCATGCAAACATATAGATTTTTTTCTAATCCTGCTGTTTTGGAGATGTTCTTCTCTAGTGAGTCCAATTTATTTTTCAGTTTGCCTGTTACTGTGACAGTAATTCTTCCATCCTCAATTTTGTCCACTGCTTCCAATTTCCTGATCTCTTCCTTTTCCAATTTCAAAAGCTCCTCATTAAATATTGAGCATTCACGTAGAGTTGGCATTAAGCAGATGACACTTTTGTTTTCTGCAATATTCTTGTATATTTTCTCTGCAACTATTTCTTCCTTTGGAAATAAATTATGTAGCAGCCGACTCTGTAATGCTTTTTTCCCAACTTCTGTGAGTAGTCCAATTCTGATATCTTTCAGAATACTTCCATATTCTTCATCATTTGCTTGCCTCATATTAGTTGTAAGTTCCTTGTACTCAAAGAAGGACCAAATATTTGTATTTCCAATGCTTCCCAATGACTTCTTCGTGTCTTCATGTGTCACAGTATTAAACACTGGTTGTCCTTTAACTGGAGTAAGTTGCAAAAGATCCCCAAAAACTATGACGTGTTTTCCACCAAATAACACGTCATAGTCTGTCTTCAAAATTTGCTGCATTCTTAAATGCACAAAGGCAAGCATTAAGTTTGATACCATGCTCACCTCATCAATAATGAGAACTTGCATCTTCTTCAATACTCTTGAAACTTCCAAGGATGCTTCTCCAGTTAGCTTGTTGAATTGTATTTTGTTCTCATGCTCCACTGGTAACATTAGCAAACGATGTAAGGTGATTCCTTTTATGTTATATGCTGCTAACCCAGTTGGAGCAGTAACCACACAAGACAAAGTAGAATCCGTTTTTTGCTTTAGGTAGCTTCTGATGACTTTAATTAGGAAACTTTTTCCAGTGCCAGCTTGTCCGCTTACATACATCCTGATTGGATGAAATGATGTGCATGAGCACTCTTTTTTTATATGTAGAAATCCGTGATCAATTTTGTTTTTGATCTCTTCATAAATGTGTTGCTGCTCTTGATTCAGTTGTCTTTCCAAATTTTGTAAGTCTATAAATTCTTCTTGAGCTTGATTCATAGCCGTTTCCACTTCATTCATGGCTATTGATGCTTCATTTTCAACGATTGGTTGTCCTAGGGGATCTTGACTGTATGTTCCTGAACTTTGGCTGTCCTGAGAACTGTCTCTAGCTATTTCTGCTGCAATTGTAGTTTCCTGTTCTATTTCTTCATTTAACATTTGCAGATAAGTTGAGAATGTACTGCATTGTATGCTGTCTTTGCAAGCATTAAAAGAATCTTCATAGCTCTGGAATTCTCCCAGTAGTTCATCCTCTGTACGCCATGGTTTAAACAACTGTAAAAGAGCCAAGTAGTAAAATTCTTTCTTGTCGGTTGTGTCGCAACTCAGCTTCCTGTGATTAATCAAACTTCCTTTGGTTTGCTTCACCAAACATCCTTCTTCACCAACAACTTTATATTTTCCACTGTTGATGTCTTCTGCAGCTTTCCGTGAATAAATGTAGTTCTGCAGCACTTCATAGAGACACATGTTCTCCAGATGATGACTTCTCTTGGGATAATATGTGTCCAACATGTTTGTTTTCAATATATCTGTACTTTCTGGGTCATTCTCGGCCAAATATTCAATTTCTCCAACAGATTTCAGTACCCGATTTCTCATTGCTGCAAGGCCTAAACTTGCCCAAATTATTCTTCTTGACTTCGAGTAGAGACTTGCAGAAGATAACCTATCTGAACATTCGTAGGATCCAATTTCTCGATGCGATAACATCTTCAAACTGAAACTGTACAGCTTCTTACTGACAGTCTTCTCGTGAGAAATCTCTTCCCACATTTCCTTCAATTCTGTTTTTTCTGATTTCGTAATGTAAGACGTTACATATCGTGCAACAGCAATGGAATTGTCAGCTACATACTGTATATCCATGTTAGCGTTCCACATGGATAAAATGACTGGGTTGTAGTCATTTATATTTTTTGATTCTTCTTTTCTTTTAAGGTTGTAGGTATTCTTAGGTGATTTTCTTGTGATAGTATGTCTCACAGCTGACATAAAACTGTTGACTCTTCCATTTGAAAGAACAGGTCTAGGAAATCCAAATCGACATTTAGTGTAGTATTTTTCTTTGCTCTTGTATTTCCGTCGACAGTATTTTCCACACCGATGACTTTGGAAACGTAGAACTTGCTCCTTTAACTTGTTCTCTTCTTTGCTTTTTGGTATACCACATGTTGCATATTCTTCAATGTAAGATAACACTGCTTCATCAGTATCTGTTCCAAACTTTGGGGCATCCTTGATCCACAGCAGCATATGAATATGAGGAGCACCTCTTGCCTGGTACTCTTTTCTCCAAAAGAAATCCACTACTTCTCCAAGGGGTGGATTTTTTTTATTGCAGATGAAGGACATCATAGCCTCAAATCTATGATTGAAATATCTGCAAACATTAACCGGATCCAATGAGCACAGTTCTCCTGCTGTCTTGTATTCGATGTTTTTAATGTTTGAATTGGCCTCTCGTAGAAAATCCAGTAAATCATCCCAAGCGTACTCGGCACAGCTTAGGGTAAGGAACCATGTTGGTGTTCCTAAATTGCGTAACATGCATTTTAGTTCACCATGGCGTCGGTACCAATATTCATTTGTCCCACGCTGACAAGCCATCAGATTGATCAGTTGTGTTTCCAAATGATCATCTCGGTGCTGCACTTTCTCCATAAAATCCTTAGCAGACACATTTTGTAAATGTACTCCACTTTTTAAAATGTGATTTACTGCATAAGACAGTGCAGACAAGTCGCTTTCAAATAAAAGATGGAACAAATAAGGAATACTTTGTCGAAATCTGGGATCTTCAGCATATAGTCTTGTAGTCCGATACTCTGAAGCTGGAATCTGTTCTGGACGTTCATCGTATCGTCCTCCTTTTCCTTTAGGAAACAGCTGGGGAAAACATCGAGCTTCCAAGCTCTCCTCCCATACACTCACGGGATTTCCTTTTGCTTTCTTCATCTGAAAGAGATCAATATTGTCTCCCATAACTTCTTTCGAATGGAGAGGATGTATGCTAAAATGTTCATAAATTTCTTCTTCCTTTGACTTGTCCACTTTTTCAATTTGTCCAGTTGGTGTTTCTGTGTGTTCTTGAAAATCTTCTTCTTCTTCTTCTTCTTCTATATAAATTGATTCATACCATTTGTTATTTTTTTTCAAATACAAATTTGCTCTTTGTACTTTCCGCACATCTACCAGCTCCTGCCAAATCTTCTTATTCTTTGTAGGTACACCATTAACCAGAATAATTAATGGTTCAGTTTCCAAAGTATCCGCATCAATAGTTTCCATATTTTTTTTCAAATCCAAGGGCAAATACACCACTCTACCTTTTAAACCTCTCAGTAAATCTGAAGGAGGTAATTTACCAGTTTTGGGCTCCATACGTACTATGGTCTGGAACGGATGAACACATTGAATGAGTATAGACTCATATGTATTTAATTCAGAAAGTTCAGCAGGAATAGCATCCAATTCTAAATTATTATGTACAGCTCTGGTCGGCATTCTATTTTCCTCTAACTTGTTGTAACAGTATTTACAAATACGCTGATCTTCACCCAATTCAAAACAATTTTCAAGAAATATATATGTGGCAAAATCCATCCACTTATAATTATCTTCATTTTCACTCTTTCTGTAGAGATCAACATTCCTAGTTTGTTTTCTATAATGAGTTCTGCGGCAACAAATACAAGTAACATTTGGTCTTTCATTAGAGACTATTGCAAATTTTGTTATGTGATCATTAAATGTGTTACTTACAGAGGGTTCTACATTCTCTTCCACTTCTGCCTCATTTACTGTGTCCTTCTCTGCACTGTTTTGTTCAGGACCAAAGTAACAAAACTGAATTTCATCAACAACCTTCTCTACATCTGATACCGTTCCTCGGAACAGAGCCCTATTCAATTCATTTAACTTTATTGCTGGACTTTTGGCAAAATACAACCGTCTCACAAACTTTCTCATTTCAGTATGATGAACAGCCAGCATCCTAAAATGATGGAAAACACTATTGCACACTTTTCTAGATAGACAAGCAAGAGAATGACCCTGCAAACCAGTATTCTCTCTCACTCTGCATGGATCCAGACTTTGAAGCACCTTAATCTTTTGTTTTACACTTTTTTTACTATATTCTCTTAGAAACTCTCGAAATCTGTCAATAGATTCCTGACGCACAGTGCAAATACTACTACAATTCCAAGTGTACACTGGGGCTTTAGGACGTCTCCCCATTGCCTCATCTGCCATCACTTGTACCTCATCTCTTGGAACCATTATCTCCTTCTCCATTATGCAACCATTTTTTACTTCGTATGAACGACCTCTGGTGTCAACTGCATGCAGCAAACTATTACTTTGAAAATAGCTCTCTTCATTAAAAAAAGGTTCACTACTTGAACTATGCATCCACTTTCCTAAAAACACTTTACAAAAGTTTGTTCTGTTCACTACTCTTTTGCTTTTGCTTTGTGATTTCAGTACATTAACCATTTTATCTAATGTACGCATCCTATTCAAAATTAATATGAATAGTTTCCTTTTTAATTCTAATGCTTTTGCTGCAATGGCTTCAATTTCTTTTTTTCTCTTGTAATATTTTGCCTTTTGCTTATATTTCTTCACATCCTTTAACAAATTGGACATAACTCTTCTCTGAAACATTTTTCTACGTATCTCTTTAAACGCTGTTTTTCTGTTTATGTTAAACTTTTCAATTGCAGAAGGTATATTTGCATTAACTAAATTCTCAATTTTTTGCTGTTCTCTATGTTTTGTTACATTTTTCCGAGGACAGACATTTTGTACATTTTTCTTTGTTTTGAATATTTTGTTAAGAAATTCTTTTTTCTGCTTACCAGAAGATTTTTTCTTTTTCCCAACATGAGCATCTTCTACTAACTTTGGTCCTCCAGTTGTCTTCAAATATAGTTTTTTTTTTAGCGTTTTTTGAGCTCGAGATTTTGTAGGCATCTTAAATTTTGTTCACTGTTCTTCAGCAATACCTGAAAAAAACTAAAAAAAAAATCCTTTATTGTATTTAAATATATTACTACATTTGTTTTCACAATAGTCATAAAACAAAATTTCTTTGCCAATTTGAATGCACACAAACTGCTCTTTTTTTTGGGCAAGTGAAAATCTCTTTTACAAACTGTCACATTATGAAACCACTTTTCAGATTTTTTAAAAAGCCCATGTCCACAGTGCTACACTCCAGCAAGGGCAACCAGCCTTAGTGAAGCTCAATGTATTTGCATTACAGACTGAAACCTGAAAACCCCACTCGCTTGTAAATACTTTGCATGACTATACACGGCAAGCACATGGGTGTGTGCTAAGACTCTGCTTCTTCCCCCAAAAATTCGCTCCCCCTTTCCATCTAATGCAACTGTGAAATCACCAGAGCAAGACGCAATAAATCTCTGCCTATAATTCCTCTATGCACACAGAGTCATGTTTTCACATTAGTCCCAAAACGAAATTTCTTTGCCATTTTGAAAGCACACTTACTGCTCTTTTTTTTTCGGGCCGAGTGAAAATCACTTTTACAGACTGACACATTATGAAACCTTTTTTAAAAATTTATTTAATTGCACATGTCCAAGCTGTTTTTTTTTCAGACCACCACCATGTGTATTCTCTGTGTCTGCCTACACTCCAGCAAGGGCAACCAGCCTTAGTGATGCTGAATGTATTTGCATTACAGACTTAAACCTGAAAACCTCACTGGCTTCTAAATACTGTGCATGACTATACATGGCAAGCACATGGGTGTGTGCTAAGCCTCTGCTTCTTCCCCCAAAAATTCGCTCCCCCTTTCCATCTAATGCAACTGTGAAATCACCAGAGCAAGACGCAATAAATCTCTGCCTATAATTCCTCTATGCACACAGAGTCATGTTTTCACATTAGTCCCAAAACGAAATTTCTTTGCCATTTTGAAAGCACACTTACTGCTCTTTTTTTTTCGGGCCGAGTGAAAATCACTTTTACAGACTGACACATTATGAAACCTTTTTTAAAAATTTATTTAATTGCACATGTCCAAGCTGTTTTTTTTTCAGACCAACACCATGTGTATTCTCTGTGTCTGCCTACACTCCAGCAAGGGCAACCAGCCTTAGTGATGCTGAATGTATTTGCATTACAGACTGAAACCTGAAAACCCCACTCGCTTGTAAATACTTTGCATGACTATACACGGCAAGCACATGGGTGTGTGCTAAGACTCTGCTTCTTCCCCCAAAAATTCGCTCCCCCTTTCCATCTAATGCAACTGTGAGATCACCAGAGCAAGACGCAATAAATCTCTGCCTATAATTCCTCTATGCACACAGACTCATGTTTTCACATTAGTCCTAAAACGAAATTTCTTTGCCAATTTGAAAGCACACTTACTGCTCTTTTTTTTTTCGGGCCAAGTGAAAATCTCTTTTTACAATTTGAAATCACTTTTACAGACTGACACATTATGAAACCACTTTTTTTTCTTTTATTTAAATGCACATGTCCAAGCTGTTTTTTCAGACCACCACCATGTGCATTCTCTGTGACTGCCTACACTCCACCAAGGGCAACCAGCCTTAGTGATGCTGAATGTATTTGCATTACAGACTTAAACCTGAAAACCCCACTGGCTTCTAAATACTGTGCATGACTATACATGGCAAGCACATGGGTGTGTGCTAAGCCTCTGCTTCTTCCCCCAAAAATTCGCTCCCCCTTTCCATCTAATGCAACTGTGAAATCACCAGAGCAAGACGCAATAAATCTCTGCCTATAATTCCTCTATGCACACAGAGTCATGTTTTCACATTAGTCCTAAAACGAAATTTCTTTGCCAATTTGAAAGCACACTTACTGCTCTTTTTTTTAGGGCCAAGTGAAAATCTCTTTTTACAATTTGAAAACACTTTTACAGACTGACACATTATGAAACCACTATTTTTGATTTATTTAATTGCACCTGTACAAACTGTTTTTTTTTCAGACCACCACCATGTGTATTCTCTGTGTCTGCCTACACTCCAGCAAGGGCAACCAGCCTTAGTGATGCTGAATGTATTTGCATTACAGACTTAAACCTGAAAACCCCACTGGCTTCTAAATACTGTGCATGACTATACATGGCAAGCACATGGGTGTGTGCTAAGCCTCTGCTTCTTCCCCAAAAAATTCGCTCCCCCTTTCCATCTAATGCAACTGTGAAATCACCAGAGCAAGACGCAATAAATCTCTGCCTATAATTCCTCTATGCACACAGAGTCATGTTTTCACATTAGTCCCAAAACGAAATTTCTTTGCCATTTTGAAAGCACACTTACTGCTCTTTTTTTTTCGGGCCGAGTGAAAATCACTTTTACAGACTGACACATTATGAAACCTTTTTTAAAAATTTATTTAATTGCACATGTCCAAGCTTTTTTTTTTTCAGACCACCACCATGTGTATTCTCTGTGTCTGCCTACACTCCAGCAAGGGCAACCAGCCTTAGTGATGCTGAATGTATTTGCATTACAGACTGAAACCTGAAAACCCCACTCGCTTGTAAATACTTTGCATGACTATACACGGCAAGCACATGGGTGTGTGCTAAGACTCTGCTTCTTCCCCCAAAAATTCGCTCCCCCTTTCCATCTAATGCAACTGTGAGATCACCAGAGCAAGACGCAATAAATCTCTGCCTATAATTCCTCTATGCACACAGAGTCATGTTTTCACATTAGTCCTAAAACGAAATTTCTTTGCCAATTTGAAAGCACACTTACTGCTCTTTTTTTTTTCGGGCCAAGTGAAAATCTCTTTTTACAATTTGAAATCACTTTTACAGACTGACACATTATGAAACCACTTTTTTTTCTTTTATTTAAATGCACATGTCCAAGCTGTTTTTTCAGACCACCACCATGTGCATTCTCTGTGACTGCCTACACTCCACCAAGGGCAACCAGCCTTAGTGATGCTGAATGTATTTGCATTACAGACTTAAACCTGAAAACCCCACTGGCTTCTAAATACTGTGCATGACTATACATGGCAAGCACATGGGTGTGTGCTAAGCCTCTGCTTCTTCCCCCAAAAATTCGCTCCCCCTTTCCATCTAATGCAACTGTGAAATCACCAGAGCAAGACGCAATAAATCTCTGCCTATAATTCCTCTAGGCACACAGAGTCATGTTTTCACATTAGTCCTAAAACGAAATTTCTTTGCCAATTTGAAAGCACACTTACTGCTCTTTTTTTTTAGGGCCAAGTGAAAATCTCTTTTTACAATTTGAAATCACTTTTACAGACTGACACATTATGAAACCACTATTTTTGATTTATTTAATTGCACGTGTCCAAGCTGTTTTTTTTTCAGACCAACACCATGTGCATTCTCTGTGTCTGCCTACACTCCAGCAAGGGCAACCAGCCTTAGTGATGCTGAATGTATTTGCATTACAGACTTAAACCTGAAAACCCCAGTGGCTTCTAAATACTGTGCATGACTATACATGGCAAGCACATGGGTGTGTGCTAAGCCTCTGCTTCTTCCCCAAAAAATTCGCTCCCCCTTTCCATCTAATGCAACTGTGAAATCACCAGAGCAAGACGCAATAAATCTCTGCCTATAATTCTTCTATGCACACAGAGTCATGTTTTCACATTAGTCCCAAAACGAAATTTCTTTGCCAATTTGAAAGCACATTTTCTGCTCTTTTTTTTTCGGGCCGAGTGAAAATCACTTTTACAGACTGACACATTATGAAACCACCATGTGTAACTACAACAAAAACAATTCCCATTTCTATTATTCATTTCTTAAGTTACCACATACATCCCCTCTCAAACTGTAAACTCACCTTTAAAATTAGTTAGTTGTGAAAGAAATGTGACACTCAAACAGCAGATTATCAGAGCCAGGATCTCTGTTGTGTTCACCTCTCTCCTCTCAGCAGAACCAGATAATGGCAAACTTTCCCTCTATTTTTCCACACATATACATGTAAGTTTCAAATCTCAGTGCTTCCCCCTTTTTTTCAAATGTAATCACACATTTCTATTGGTTGAAAACCAACCCTTTTCCAAAAGTACCCTGCCCCCAACTTGACTTCTGCCTAGTACCCTTCCCCCAACTTGACTTCTGCCTGCTACCATAGCAACAGCTCATGGAACACTGCTGTGTGCAGTTAGGTCAGAAGTTCGACACACAATGTTTCAATTCCACAGAGCAAGAGTGCTTGACTTTTCAAACCTTACAGCAAATCCATAGTACTGTTCTTTGGTTACACATTTTTTTGTACCAATACAAAACATGCTTCTATTAATTTTCACATACAGCCTAGTTTTTATTCTAGAATGGTATGAAACAGCCAATCAGTTCTTTTTGTTTTAAAAAAATATGTATGCCTCCATTTCCAAACTGTCTTTCTTTTCATATTGCCATTCTACTGAAAGACACCTCCTGAGTGCATCCAGTTCTCCTTTGAAGATGTTCACAGTGTGGATTGTAGGGCACAGCTATGTCTTCTGGAGTGAAAAGTTTGCAGAGAAAACAGATATGGTGAGAGACCTTGCTTTGCCAAATGTAGACATTAAATGGATTGGTCAGAGAGGGTTAAAGTGGCACCAATTGATGCCATTGGTGAAATCCTTCATTCAAATCCAACACCCTGACCTCATAATAGTGCACTGTGGTGGCAATGACCTAGGCACTTTGACTGGGGTAGGTCTGGAAATGCTTATGAAGGACACCTTTGCACAACTGTTTACACTTTTCCCTAAAACTGCCTTTGTGTTTTCCAACATATGCCAAAGGCAAAAATGGAACTGGTCCAATCATTTCTGTCCACAGATTGACAAAGCAAGAAAGCACGTCAACAAATCTGTTTCTGCTTTCCTCCGTGACTATGGTATGGGTGCCATTTACCACAACAACTTGCGTTATGACATGCAAGACATTTATAGAGGAGATGGTGTGCACTTCAATGATGAAGGGAACAGAGTCTTCCTCTTGAACCTTAGACTCTGCATCGGTACTTACTTGTAGGTACCACTAAAAAAATGACTTCATAAACACAACAGCTCTTTTTAGAGCTCCCTAATTTCTAAACTCTTAAATCTGCTTTTCATTTATCTATTTTTTTTTTTTTTACCGTACGCTTACCGTAAGCTTACCGTACGCGTACCCCGTGATTTTTAAAAAAATCAATAAATGTTTTTTTTGTACTTTTCTGTCCTTCTTTGACCCCCTTACAAATGTTAGGGGGTCTGTAACTCTCCTCATTGCCCCCTTTCCTTGTTTTCACTCTTTTTTTTCAGAGTGAAATACACAAAATGGCGGCCGCCGCTTCCTGGTTTCGACCGATTCGAATGTTTACTAAGATCTAACAGCCAATCAGAATCGCGCTCGCGCACGCCGCCGTACGCTTACCGTAAGCGTACGGTAAGCGTACCGTAAGCGGGCTCAGATATATATATTGATTTAAAGGCTATTTTCTCAGAATCTACTGAACAGATTTACACCAAACCTACAAAAGGCACTTCCTTGACCTAGGGACTACCTCTCTGCCAAATTTTGAGTAATTCTGTTCAGCCGTTCGGGCTGTAGCTCGTTCTAAAGGTCCTATGGAAAAATGCATGGGAAAAACGCGTTTTGGGACCCCCCTTTTATCTCAGCCCCCGCTTGACGGATCCCCCCGAGACTTTCAGGGTAGGAGCGGAGCGTAGCGCCCCACCTATTTTGAGAAATTCGCGAGGATTCGTCGACCGGCGCCAAAGTTATTCAAAATAGAATGTTGAGGTTTTCCTATGGAAACGTGGTCCTAACTATAACTACCTACTGGCGACCGCCAGTAGGTAATATATATATATATATATATATATATATATATATATATATATATATATATATATATATATATATATATATATATATATATACCTACTGGCGGTCGCCAGCGCCAGTAGGTAGTTATAGTTAGGACCTATTATCCATAGGAAATCCGCAACATTCTATTTAGAATAACTTTGGCGCTGGTTGACGAATCTTCACGAAATTTTCAAAACTCGGGCCCGCTCCGGTCCGCTCCTAGCCTGAAAGTCTCGGGGTGATTCGTCAAGCAGGGGCCGAGAAAAAATGAGGGTCCCAAAACATGTTTTCCCCATGCAATTTTATATAGGGTCCTTTAGTCGCAGCTACAGCCCGAACTGCTGAACGGAATTACACCACATTTGGCAGAAAGGTAGACCTTGGTTCAGAGTCGTGCCTTTTGCTTAAATGGTGTAAATCCGTTCAGTAGTTCCTGAGAAAATCAAAAGTAAAATCACATATATATCTGGGTGGAGCCAAACCACACATCTCATCGTGAGATCTGATTGGCTGTCAGCACTTCATCCAAGAAGTGTTGGCAGTCATCTTGGGACCAATATACATGATAGCACCTCATTAAAAAGCATTGCAGCTAATAGAAGGTTTTAAGACTTTAGTTACATTATAAATCATTTGTTGATGGTACCATACTCATGTTAGGAATTGTGGTATGTTCTAAGGTGATTTTACCATGTGAAAAAACCTTCTCCTGGGATATCATGAATCATGTTTGAGAGAAAACTATTTCCTCATGCTTTTCCCACAGAGGTTTGGAAGGTGATCTATAAGCTAAACTGAGAGCATATTTTCTGTAAATTCACATTATCTTTCTCAGTCATGTGAGAATGAAGTCTGACATTCTCAGTAAAACATGTACAGCCACCAAGGGCAGAGACTGTCAGTTGATTCCTTTGTGTTCTACTGCAGCCTCCCAGAGTGTTCCAAAGAACAACTAGAGCGCTCACAGTCCTACTTATGATAAACCTATGGCACACCTGAAGCCATCTTGATTGGAATAAAGTGGTAACTCTTAAAACATTTAACTTAAACCGGAACAAAATGAGGGGGTTCATTATGCCATAGAAATTATGATTAGTGCTGCAGAAAGAAAAATTAGGGCACATTTTGAGTGACTTCACAAATCCTCTTCTATTTCATTAAAAAAGTCTGACATGCAGACTGAAACATGCACTTTGAATACCAGCAGCAGCCTTCCCTGGTGAGCAGTAGCTTTACTACAGTGATCTAATTAGCAACTAGAGTGCTAACATTCAGAATTTATGGCAAATGTGTGACACATCTGAATGCCTTCTTGATGGAACCAAATTAAAAAAGCACTGAAAATGCAATAGGGCTCACCCTCGTTTAAGTGCATATATGTATATATATATGTATGCATGCATGCATGTATATTTGTATTTATATAGATATGCAGATTATATATATGTTTATATATGTATGTGTATATATTATCTACTGGCGGTCGCCAGTAGATAGTTATAGTTAGGACCGTGTTTCCATAGGAAATCCGCAACATTCTATTTGGAATAACATGGCGCCGGTTGACAAATCCTCGCGAAATTTTCAAAATAGGTGGGGCGCTCCGCTCCTACCCTGAAAGTCTCGGGGGGATTCGTCAAGCGGGGGCTGAGAAAAAAGGTGGGTCCCAAAACCCGTTTTCCCCATGCAATTTTCCATAGGGACCTTTAGTCCAAGGTACAGCCCGAACGGCTGAACAAAATTACTTGAAATTTGGCAAAGAGGTAGTCCTCAGGTCAGGCATGTGCCTTTTGCATATATGGTGTCAATCTGTTCAGTAGTTCCTGAGAAAATCAAAAGTAAAATCACATACATATCTGGGCGGAGCCTAACCACACATCTCATCGTGAGATCTGATTGGCAGTCAGTACTTCATCCAAGAAGTGTTGGCAGCCATCTTGGGACCAATATACATGATAGCACCTCATTAAAAAGCATTGCAGTTAATAGAAGGTTTTAAGACTTTAGTTACATTATAAATCATTTGTTGATGGTACCATACTCATTTTAGGAATTGTGGTGTGTTCTAAGGTGATTTTACCATGTGAAAAAGCCTTCTGCTGTGATATCACAAACCATGTTTGAGAGAAAACTATTTTCTCATATTTTTCCCTTAGAGGTTTGGAAGGTGATCTATAAGCTAAACTGAGAACATATTTTCTGTAAATTCACATTATCTTTCTCAGTCATGTAAGAATGAAGTCTGACATTCTCAGTAAAACATGTACATCCAACAAGGGCAGAGACTGTCAGTTGATCCCTTTGTGTTCTACTGCAGCTTCCCAGAGTGCTCTAAAGAACAACTAGAGCGCTAACAGTCTTACTTATGACAAAAGTATGGCACACCTGAAGCCATCTTGATTGGAAATAAGTGGCAACACTTAAAACATTTAATTTACAAAGGAACAAAATGAGGGGGTTCATTTTGCCATATAAATTATGATTAGTGCTGCAGAAAGAAAAACTAGGGCATATTTTGACTTCTGAAATCCTCTTTAATTTCATAAAAACATTCTGACATGCAGACTGAAACATGCACTTTGAATACCAGCAGCAGACTTGCCTGGTGAGCAGTAGCTTTACTACAGTGATTTAATGAGCAACTAGAGTGCTAACATTCAGAATTTATGGAAAATGTGTGACACATCTGAATGCCTTCTTGATGGAATCAAAGTAAAAAACTGAAAGTATTTCCTACTGAGGAGACTGCAGTAAATGAGGAAATTAGGAAACTTCATAACAAATAAATCTCCCAAGATGGCCACCAGAGACAAAAGAGCCCAAATGTAGCCCAAATATCACCCAGATGTAGCCCAAGTATAGCCCAATGACAGAATGTCCCAGAGTGTTCTTAAGAACAACTATCGTGCTTACTGTCTTACTTATGACAAAAGTATGGCACACCTGAAGCCATCTTGATTGGAATAAACTGGTAACACTTAAAACATTTAATTTAAAAAGGAACACAATGAGGGGGTTCATTTTGCCATAGAAATTATGATTAGTGCTGAAGAAAGAAAAATTAGGGCACATTTTGAGTGACTTCTCAAATCCTCTTCTATTTCATTAAAAAATTCTGATATGTAGACTGAAACATGCACTTCTAATACTAGCAGCAGACTTCCGTGGTGAGCAGTAGCTTTACTACAGTGATCTAACGAGCAACTAGAGTGCTTACATTCAGAATTTATGGCAAATGTGTGACATATCTGAATACCTTCTTGATGGAATCAGAGTAAAAAACTGAAAGCATTTCCTACTGAGGAGACTGCAGTAAATGAGGAAATTAGGAAACTTCATAACAAATAAATCTCCCAAGATGGCCACCAGACACAAAAGAGCCTAAATGCAGCACAAATATCACCCATATGTAGCCCACATGTAGCCCAATGACAGAAGTGTGCAAAACACTTATTTTTTGTGTATTTGCAGTGTTATATAGTGCAGACTTGTCAGGTATTGGAGTGCTTTACATGAGCATTGGTTACATCACACAAGATCAAATTCATTTTGGTTGTAGACATGGGGAGATTAAGTGATTTGACCACAATCACAGAATGTTGAGCTGAAGCAGAAACTCCAACCTGGTTCCCCAGTTGCAAAGTCTGCAGCTCTGGAAGTAACACCACACCCTCTCCCCTTGGATGCAACATTTAATCAAGTGGTCAACTGGATAAAAAAACTAAGATTACAAATAATTTAAAAGTTCTTTGTCGCTATTTGAAAACTCAGAAAATATGTCCTCATTTTAGTTTTTTAGAGCACTAACCATAATTTTGATGCAAATAAGACCCTCTCATATATGTAATTTCTAAAGGAAATGCTCTAGGCATTACAGTTTTGATTACATCAAGATGACGTCAGGCATTCCACACTTTTGTAATAAATATAGAATGTTAGCAATCTAGTTGTTCATTGGGATACTGTTGAGAGGCAGAGGCCAGGGGCACGGACTCTGAAAATTGAAGGCAGGTAGGAGAGTGCATAGGCAACAATTTGACCACACTAGGCAGGCAGGAAGGGCAGTGGCAGCACAACAGACTATGGAGGGCAGTGGAAAGGGGGCAGGGGCAACAAACCAACAATACAGGACTGGCAAGAGAGGCTGTGGCAATATAACAGACCATTGTGGGCAGAAGGAAGAGGCAGTGGTCATACAACCATACATGCCAACAGACCCGTATCAGCCAGGAAACGTCCAATGTTTTTAAGCTCAAATGGGCTTTACTTGATCTGTTTCCTGTCTACAATCTTCTCTTTTTCAATGTAACTCAAAGGGGAAAATCAATACCCCAGTTTTGGTGAGCAGTCTATATATCGACTTTTTAATATCGAGGGACAGAAATATCGAGTCAAAAATATCGAATGCACAAAATATCGAAATAGATAATATCGATGTTAAAAATATCATTTTTATTTTACTTATATGTCGATGTAAGTAATATCGTTAGTAATAATATCGACATGTGAAAATATCGTCATTGTATGTTTAGTAAATATTTTGAAGTTGTTTGTATAAATAGTTCAAATGTATATAATATGAGAAATATTTATATTGTTTTAGGGGCGGGATGTTGGGTTATAGGGGATAAGGGTGGGGAGTGTTTTAAAAAAGTTAATTAATTTTTTTAATATATTGTAAAATTTAAATCGAAAATTTTATTTAAAATGTGAAATGTATATTTAATTTTAGGAGCGGGATGTTGGTTTATAGGGGATAAGGGTGGTAAGTGTTTTAAACATGTTTATATATTGTTTAATTTAAAAAAAAAATAATTTAGAAATTGTAAATTAAATTTAGAATCTTAAAAATAATTTTAGGAGCGGGATGTTGGTTTATAGGGGATAAGGGTGGGAAGTGTTTTAAAAATGTTTATATGTTTGTTAATTTAAAAAAAAAATATTTAGAAATTGTAAATTAAATTTCGAATTTTACAAATATTTTTAGGAGCGGGATGTTGGTTTATAGGGGATAAGGGTGGGAAGTGTTTTAAAAATGTTTATATATAGTTTAATTTTAAAAAAAAATTATTTAGAAATTGTAAATTAAATTTCGAATTTTACAAAAAATTTTAGGAGCGGGATGTTGGTTTAGAGGGGATAAGGGTGGGAAGTGTTTTAAAAATGTTTATATATTTGTTAATTTTGTATTAAAATAATTTAGAAATTGAAAATTAGATTTCGAATTTTACAAATATTTTTAGGAGCGGGATATTGGTTTATCGGGGATAAGGGTGGGAAGTGTTTTAAAAATGTTTATATATTTGTTAATTTTTAATAAAAATTATTTTGAAATTGTAAATTAAATTTAGAATTTTACAAATAATTTTAGGAGCGGAATGTTGGGTTATAGGGGATAAGGTTGGGAAGTTAATTTAAAATGTTTATATATTTTTAAATTTTAAAAAATAATTATTTATAAAATTTAAATATAATTTAGAATTTTACTAATCCCATAAGTAAATATAGATTTCAGTCAGAATAGTAAATTAATTAAGTTCTGTGTCCAGCACATACTCTAAGAAAATATAGGTTGGAGTGAGAATAGTAAATTAATTAAGTTCAGTGTCCAGCACTTATCTTAATTAAATATAGACTGGAGTGGGAATAGTTAATTATTTAAGTTCAGTGTCCAGCACCTACTCTAATGTAATATAGACTGGAGAGGGAATAGTTAATTAATTAAGTTCAGTGTCCAGCACCTACTCTAATGTAATATAGGTTGGAGTGAGAATAGTAAATTAATTAAGTTCAGTGTCCAGCACTTATCTTAATTAAATATAGACTGGAGTGGGAATAGTAAATTAATTCAGTTCAGTGTCCAGCACATACTCTAATTAAATATAGGTTGGAGTGAGAATAGTAAATTTATTAAGTTCAGTGTCCAGCACATACTGTAATTAAATATAGGTTGGAGTGAGAATAGTAAATTTATTAAGTTCACTGTCCAGCACTTATCTTCATTTAATATAGACTGGAGTGGGAATAGTAAATTATTTTAGTTCAGTGTCCAGCACTTATCTTAATTTAATATAGACTGGAGTGGGAATAGTAAATTATTTTAGTTCAGTGTCCAGCACCTACGCTAATTTAATATAGGTTGGAGTGAGAATAGTAAATTAATTAAGTTCAGTGTCCAGCAGTTATCTTAATTAAATATAGACTGGAGTGGGAATAGTAAATTAATTAAGTTCAGTGTCCAGCACCTACTCTAATTTAATATAGGTTGGAGTGAGAATAGTAAATTAATTATGTTCAGTGTCCAGCACTTATCATAATTAAATATAGACTAGAGTGGGAATAGTTAATTAATTAAGTTCAGTGTCCAGCATCTACCCTAATTAAATATAGATTGGAGTGAGAATAGTAAATTAATTAAGTTCAGTGTCCAGCACTTATCTTAATTAAATATAGATTGGAGTGGGAATAGTAAATTAATTAAGTTCTGTGTCCAGCACATACTCTAAGAAAATATAGGTTGGAGTGAGAATAGTAAATTAATTAAGTTCAGTGTCCAGCACTTATCTTAATTAAATATAGACTAGAGTGGGAATAGTTAATTAATTAAGTTCAGTGTCCAGCACCTACTCTAATGTAATATAGACTGGAGTGGGAATAGTTAATTAATTAAGTTCAGTGTCCAGCACCTACTCTAATGTAATATAGGTTGGAGTGAGAATAGTAAATTAATTAAGTTCAGTGTCCAGCACTTATCTTAATTAAATATAGACTGGAGTGGGAATAGTAAATTAATTCAGTTCAGTGTCCAGCAAATACTCTAATTAAATATAGGTTGGAGTGAGAATAGTAAATTTATTAAGTTCAGTGTCCAGCACTTATCTTCATTTAATATAGACTGGAGTGGGAATAGTTAATTATTTTACTTCTGTGTCCAGCACTTATCTTAATTTAATATAGACTGGAGTGGGAATAGTAAATTATGTTAGTTCTGTGTCCAGCACCTACCTTAATTTAATATAGGTTGGAGTGAGAATAGTAAATTAATTAAGTTCAGTGTCCAGCAGTTATCTTAATTAAATATAGACTGGAGTGGGAATAGTAAATTAATTAAGTTCAGTGTCCAGCACCTACTGTAATTTAATATAGGTTGGAGTGAGAATAGTAAATTAATTATGTTCAGTGTCCAGCACTTATCTTAATTAAATATAGACTAGAGTGGGAATAGTAAATTAATTAAGTTCAGTGTCCAGCATCTATCCTAATTAAATATAGATTGGAGTGAGAATAGTAAATTAATTAAGTTCAGTGTCCAGCACTTATCTTAATTAAATATAGATTGGAGTGGGAATAGTATATTAATTAAGTTCTGTGTCCGGCACATACTGCCAACTCAGTGAATTGTGGTGTACCAGAAACTCACCTCAGAACCCAGAACCCAGTATCTGGCTAGTATTAGTGTCCCATTCGTTATCCGAGATTAGGCTCAGAGATCCCAATGAAAAGACAACCCAGAACAAGCGACTCAGTATACTCTCAGGAATGGTGGGAATCGGAAATACCTGTTCGTATATTATTCTCACATCAGTCCACAACAAGAATCAACAGAGACACGGTGAAAATAAAAAGAGTTTATTTTTATAGACCACGTGTCCTAAGATGCAGTACTTTGGCTAATACAAGCAGACAAATGATTAAAATCAAAACCATCAGCATCGTTACAATACCATAGAATATAAAAGGGGTGATCATATTATAATGACAGTGGATAATACCACCTTCCCTTTACTAAGAAGCTAATATTATTATTATGCTAATAGAAGGTCTCTTAGGCTTGAATAGGGGACCCCATACCTCAAAGATCAGCTTAGTGAAATCACATCACAGGAGCATCAGGAGTCTTCTCGCAGGAAGGCTCGTCTTCGGTCTGAATAATAAACATGATGTCTGTGTTATTAAAAGCACCAACTTTCAGGTATTTACAGCTGCCTGTGTGTTATGTCTAAATAGTGGGTCGATCAACCTAGAGTAGAAAACATGCATTGTCTAACAAACCAGACTGTTTTGTCACGCCATGTACAGACCAAGGTCGCTGCGCAGAGCTCGGGATGGTAACAACAGATTGCTTCCGTGTGAGGCAAAGCTCGAGTCAGCAGTTTGTTTAAGCAATAACATGTAAACGCGGTGTCATGCGCAAAAGCGGCAAGATGGCTTTCTAACATCTAACGCGGTTATGCTAACTTAACAATGTATGTACGTATTAAGGGAGTCCTCACTACATGCCCCCTTGATCGAAGCACTATACAGTAGGCAAGAAAAAAGAGAATGCAAAGTTCAGTTTCGACAGAGCAGAACAAGGCGTATTCAATTAATAAACAATTTATAGTTCAGGCAAAAGCCGAAAACATGAAAACCGAAAAGGGGAGAAAAAACCAAAAAACCACAAACGTGTGATGGGAAAATTTTTAAAATGTTGCTGTGGACAGCAGTCCAAAGGCACGGGAGAAAAAACCTAGAGGACCACAGTTCACTCAATCCATGAACGTATATGCAGCATACGTGGCCACTGCTTCCAACAAGAAATCGTTTGCAGAGCCACGAAAAGTTTCAGCCATCCAATTAATCAAAGAAAAGGAACATACATGTTCTTCAATGAGCGGAGCCTCTAGCACAATCAGAGGGCAACCGAATTGTTCCTCCAGATAGCTCATATTCAAGAAATCATAGGCTGCTCTTGCGATGTCCCAATTACCCAGGATACCATGCGCCGCACCACAGGCCATAATCCGAACACCAGAACAGGCAAACTCGTGAGACACTAAGGGCCTCATCAGTCGATCATAATCCGGCACCGGAGACACCGTGTTGGTTAAGCACAAATCCAAAGGCCATTCAAAGGGACAATCTAGGCAGTGAAAGACTGGCTGTACGCAGGTGAAGTAGGAATACCGGAAGGATAATCCATACGCCTGGCTCAAAGTCGCCAATGGCAGCGTACCATAATATTCAAGCATCCTGTCACGGAGAAGATGCAGACGGGACAGGTTGTCGTGTGGCATAGAAAGAGCAGCCATTTCGCAGTATGAAAAGTAAAAGCAGCACTCCTGCCACAAGCGCCAGAATCAGCGGGACACCTCCAAAGATGCTCGAGAAAATAGAATGCAAAAATGCCGGAATCACACCAAAAATAGTTTGGAAAGAGGTCACGAGGCCCGAGCCCACACGCTTAAAAAAATGAGCCAGGCCGGTCGTGGACGAGGCATTGAAAATTGTTTGGATCAAAGCACCAAAATGTAGGGGGAGGTCAGTATTCAAAAGCGCCTGTACTTCAGTACGCGTATTTGCAACGTGAAGGACAAATGTTTCACGGGAGGAAGTCAATGGCACCTCCTTTTGGGACAATAGCGCCCTTATTCTGCTCATCTTGTTGAACTCTGCCTTCAAGGTCGGAATCGAAGGCCAGATGGAAACATCCAGCCGCCCATGCGGGGGTGGAAAATAGTCCCAGGGGACCTTCCCTGCCTTTAACGTTTGTAATGTCCATGCAAACTGCATAACAGAACGCAACTGGTTTTGACCATGATACAATACAGACACATCATCATGCACAATATCAACAATTGAAGAAACAATATTGTCCAATGTATAAATACGGGAAGAAAGAGTGCTAATGCTGTTATCAATAACTGCTAATACCTTTTCCATATTAGCCTGATCAATAGCTCTCAATCGTGACGCTGCCTCTATTTGCGACAGTTTCCATACTTCGTTGTAAATAGCATACGCCCACCTTTTGGATCTGCCACCCACAGGACCTTTAACAAAATCATTCAAATCTATTTTGTCATGTAATCTTGATAAATGAACTTTGACAGATGCCAAGGTGGAATGTCGCAGCCAGGATTGACATAACTTTCCTACAGAGTATGTAGTTACGGTATGTGACGACTCAAACCGAGGGTCCACTCGTTGCTGAGTATACCCCGGTTTCAGACCTAGAAAACGACGTTGACATGTATCTGAACTGCTTTGCCAAACTAACCATCCATCACTACTAAATTTCGAAATATTGAAAGATGTATTAGAAATCAATGACTGCAAAGCAGGAAGGGACAGATCTGTGTGGTTATCCCAATTGGGGTAAGCACCCAGATCCGGCACAGAAGGTGACTTTAGTTGTTTAGAAGTGTCCAATCCGAAACAGGTGGTTCGGAAGATGGTTGAATTTAAAAACAACATATGATTTGGTACGAGACAGGCACGATGCAAAGCTTCAGTTCCCTGAACCTGCCACGGTTTGGAACCCCAAACCGATTTAAGATCAATAGTAGCCTTCCATAGATCATAACCTTTGATTGACAACTCGTCCATAAAGGACTTAGAATAAAGTAACTTGGTGTGTGTGAGTCTAACCTTTGTGGCAGACTCAGGCATAACCTTAAAATAAAAGGAAGCCGCGTTGGAAACACTGAAATCAGTAAAATAAGTATACTTATCAACTAATTTAGGTGAACTGCCGAAAGAGGGAGTGGGACAGTGTTCCCATTGGGTAAAATTTACAAAATTACGAAAAGTGTTTGCTTTATGCAGAAAGTGATTGCCATAATGTTGAAAACAATATTGTTCCGCATAATTAGCCGCATTTTCATATAAATCTTCAGCATTAAAAGCGGTATAATATTTCAAATCTGAAAACAGTGCTTCAATGGCGTGAACATCTCAATCATCAGAACGTATGTTTTGCTTAACCACATCACCCATAGAAACACGAAATACGTTAGGTACAATATTTTCTTTAGGTGTTTGGAGTAATATCTGTAGTGGAAACATAAAGAGATGGAATATATACGTTAGTTATTTATTTGAGTAAAGATAAATTAGTGTTTTAGTTTAATTTGGCAGTTTAGTTTGAAAAAAATATTTACTTACGTTTTTAGAATAGTAGTAGGATGTAGGTTTCTTCTGTTTAGCAGAGTTTCTTCTTCGTTCAATGCTTTGGTTTAAGGCACAGTAGAAGACTTGTTTTAATTGGTTTATATAGTGGTTTTAAATTGTTTCTTGAATGTTATTGGTTGTTTTCTGTATGTGGCCTTTCTATTGGATGGTTTGAATTTTTTTTAGTTAATTGGTTTCCTTTTATGGAAAATGCTAAGTAAGAGTATATTTAGTTTTAAAGGAGGAGAGTTTTAAATCATTATATATAAAAAGATTGTTTATAATGTGTAGTGAATGTTTTTTAAATGTGTTCGAAATGCCAATGTGATAATTATTTCAGTGTTTTTTTATTATGTTGTTAAATATTGAGATTGCTATAAATGTGATGTTTATGTTTAAGTAGAATCTCATTTGAAAAATGTATGTTTTAGGAAAATATTGTCTTTATGTTGTTTAAAATATTGGTTTTATTAGTGTTAGAATTGTCGATATATTTAAAAAAAACGATATTATTGATGTCTATATTTTGGTTATCGATATTTGTGACATGTGTCATATTTATTTACTCATGTCGATATTTAGTATTGCGATATTTATGTGTGCAATTTTTGTGTGATCGATATAATTGTATTTCGATATTGTAGTGTCGATATTAGTGTCGTTTTTTAAATAAGTATACAATGTCGATATTTTTGATGTCGATATATTTGATGCGATATTTGTGTAGTTCGATAATGTGTCTGTCGATAATATGTCAGAGATCCCCCAGTTTTATTTTAAAATCTCCCTCTTACCAAGTTCAAAATGTTCGCAAGTATGGTACATTGGATCATGGTAGGCAGGAGGAATCGGGGTAGGGACATGGACTCGGATAACAGAGGACAGGAGGGACATTGAGAGGTGCACCAAACTGACTTTACAGGGCAGGCATCAGGGTTTGCCGCAGCACAATACACCACACAGGGCATGCGGGACGGGAGTGCAGCACCACAATCCATAGAAAGCAATAGGGAGGGGACAGGACCATGTACATGGACAACAGACAACAGAGGGGAAAGAGGCAATGGTAGCTAGCTGACCATAATGGACAGACAGGAGAGAAAGCTGCAGCATAACAGACCATAAAGGGCAGGAGGGACGGATCAGGGGCATTACAATGGAACCGACAAGCCAGGAGGGAGGGAATAGGGGTCTGCACATGGAAACAGAGGGCTGGGGCAAGGGGGCAGGAGCAGCAAGATGACCATGGAGGTCGGGCAGGATGGGCACTAGAAACAAGACACACCATGGAGAGCAACAGTGAGACTATGATGGCATACACACAGACCATGGAGGGAAGGTGGGAGGGGGTTAGTAGCAGCTAGCTGACCACACAGGGAAGGTGGGAGGGGCCATGGCAGCACAGAAGACCATGCATGGCAAGCAGGAGGGTTAGTGGCAGCACAATGGCTATGATGGGCAAGAAGGAGGGTGCAGGGGCATGCGCAAAGGACCATGGAGGATAGAAGGGAGGGTCAGGACCTGGGCACAGACAAGAGAGTTCAGGAAGAGGGGCCTCACAACAGACCGCGCGGGGCAGGGAGGAGGAGCAGTTGCTGCACAACAGACCAGGGAGGGCAGAAGGATGTGGCAGTAAAATGGACCATGGAGGACAGGAGGAAGGGGATAGGGGCATGGCATGTGGACAGGCAGGGTGGAGGTGGCAGGGACAGGTTACAGTCATCTGACAATGCTAGGCAGGTGGTGGGGGAGTGGCAGCTCAACAGAATACTCAGAGTAGATAGGAGTGGCAGGTCCATGGAACATGGTGGTCAAAAAGGATGGAGCAGGGGCATGCACAAAGACATCGGAGGTCAGGGGGAAGGAGAATAGGGGCAGCAAGCAAAGCACAGAGGCTAAGCAGGAGGTCAATGATGGGCCATAGAATTGGGCAATGGAGGGCAGGATGAGTGGACTGGTACATCATGCTAAATGCAGGGCAGTGGCAGCACATCAGACCATGCATGGCAGGAGGGAGGAGGCTAGTCCATGGATTCGGACAACAGAGGATAGGGAGGAGGTGGATGGGGCAGCAAGCTAACTGTTCATAGAAGGTGGGTATTAGGAACTTTATTGTTTTTAAAATGTGTGTCTGTGCGAACTACTTAAAATATGAACAAGTATGCAGCATAATCTCACTTTTATTCAGGAAGAAGAGGACGTTTGGGATTGTGACCCCCATCGCAAAATGTAATGCCTGTGAAAAGGGTAGGTGGACGCAGTGTTATATAGAACATAGTCCTGAGAGCACGATTGAAAATGAAAACTAGATATAGTATAAGGTATAAACTATGCACCAAAAAGTGTGATATAAAGATGAACCGGGGCGTGAAATATAATATGCAATACATTGTGCGCAAAGACAGACTCATTGGAGAGCGCGAGATAGCACAGGCACTAGCGCTTGCTATGTGATATGCGCCTTGGAGTGTAATATGCACAGGGCAGTGTTGTGTAACCTAAGTAGTCTCTAAAGTTGTAATATAAAATATGTGCTGGGTAGTGTAACATTGCATATGCACTGTGACAAAGATATGGATCCCAGATTGTAATTTGTATGGCATAGCGCGTGCTTTATAACATAGGCATCGAGGAAGGCACGTTAGATGGGGCAATATAACCCGTGCGAAGGCAAGTGTGGCATGACATATTCACGGGGTGGTGTTACAGTGCACATGGGATAGAGAGTGTCATAGCATACGCACTAGCTGGTGGAATACAACACAGAGGTGTGTGGCACTCGGCAGGCACTGGTGGTTGTAACACAGCATTGGGCTCAGCCAGGAGCACGCTGTGACTCTCAAGTGAAGTTTATCTCCTTTCCAGAGAGTAAAATAAAAAGTATTACACATCCGGCGGTGGATGTGTGTTTTATTAACCGTGAGGGGGTTTCTTGCATAGTTTGGTCGAATTTTTGTCGAATCCCCTTTGAATGGCTTGGTGTGCATGTGTATTAAATGTGCCCGTCAATAGCTACCCATGTTTGTATAAATAAACAACAAGGGTGTCTACTTGGAGAGTACCCACCAGCGGGGGTGCCGGGATTAGGCACGGTAGGGTGTCAGACATGTCAGAGCTTCACTAGCTGTGTGAATACATTCTACGTGGATTCATTGTATGCATAGTCGCCTTTTAATGAATATCACGCAAATCGTCATGGTGATAGGTACATACGGTTTGTCCAGCATGTCCTAGGTGTTTCTATAAATATATATATTTTTTTTAAATAAAAAACAAATGCCGGCCCCGGGGGATGGGGTCCCCGGGGCCATAAGTGGCCTGAGGAGGGGGGCAACACAGCCCACTTCCTAAAGAATAAAAAAATAAATAAAAGGCGATGACCTGGGGGTTGGGGTCCCCGGGGCCGATTAAGGCCTTGGGAGGGCCAAATTAATTTTTTTCAACAAATAACATTAGGGTGCAGGCCCTGGGGGATGGGGTCCCCAGGGCTAATAAATTAGAAAAAGAAAGGGGGCCACACAGCCCTCCTTCTTAAAAATAAATAAAGAAAAGACCGGCATCGCGCCGGAGGCCACGCCCCCTCCTTGCAGCACTCTGCAAACACGCCCCCTGGCCAGTTGTAAGTTGAGGAATTAATTCCCCTTCAATACTGAGGGTCCCTGAGGGCCAACTAGCCCAACAGGTATCTCCAGTATGCGCCAGGGAGCTGCGTTGCAGACAGGTGTTCTGAGGCCACGCCCCTTTTTACACCTCCATGCAACACAGCTCTGTCGCGCTTACTGGAGGTACCTAGTGGGCTAGTTTGACCCTAGGGACCCTTAGGATTCAAGGGGACTTAATTTCTCAACTCAGAACGCCCACAGGCCCTGTGGCGCGTTTTTAAGTTGGGGAAATAATTCCCTTTCAATCCTGAGGGACCCTGGGGTCCAACTAGCCCACCAGGTGCTTCCAGTAAGCACCACTGCTCTGCGTTGCAGAGAGGTGGTGCAGGCCGTGCCACTTTTTACACCTCTCTGCAACGCAGCTCTGTGGGGCTTACTGGAGGTACCTAGTGGTCTAGTTGGACCCTAGGGACCCTCAGGATTCAAGGGGACTTAATCTCCCAACTTAAAACTGCTACAGGGCGTGTTTACACAGTGGGGAAGGGAGGGGACGGGGCATGAGGTGACGTGTTCAAACACGCCCTGTGGTGAGTTTTAAGAGGTAGTTTTAATCCCCTGCCCTAATATATACTAGGGGCTTACAGAGGAGGTCATGCTAATCACAGGGGGACCCCAACACATAGTGTGCCCTAGTGTATGTAGGTGTTTTCACTGTATTCTGAGTGTCTTTTAACATAGCACTGGCTCTAGGACTGGTTAGTCAGACTCAGTTACCACCAGTATCCGTCTGAAAAAGTTGAGGGTACAGGATGATTTTGCAACAAGGCTTGTTTCTGCTCTTCTGTTTGTTCTTTCTGCACGGTATACTTCTTCCTGCCCTTTTCTTCGTCTTTGAGGACTTCTGTTGCTTCTTTCTGCATTTCTTTTTTTTCTTTCTGTGCGTTTTTCCTTCTTTCTTCACATGTCCTATCTCTGTAGGCATAGCTAGAAATTAGCATTTAAAAAAACCTTTGAAATTCACTGAAAAAAACATAGGTTTCAGGCACGTTATAGCTAGGAATTAGCATTTAAAAAACCTTAGAAATTCACTGAAAAAACCATAGGTTTCAGGGGCGTTATAGTTAGCTGGACTTTTCACTCGTACAAAACCATAGAAATTCCCCCGTTATAGTTAGTTCAGCTAACTATAACTCACGAGCCCGCAATGCACTGCTGATGACGTCACATATTACATCACTCATGACATGGTCAGTGACATCACTCATGACATCACTCATGACATCACTGATGACATCATCCTTGTGATAGAGTGGCAGACCTCCTCTCCCCCTAATATAACCTTTGATACACACATTCAAGAATAGAAATTAAAATTTTCAAAACAATGGACATACCAATACCAGTTACAACAACCTATTCAGTAATTGTAAGATCCACATCCACATCCACTCATTCACCAACAGTCCTATACAGTCACTCATACATGTACTCACTCATCATATGTACTCATACACCTATACATCCTGTTACACAACGCCACTCATCCATAAAGTTACTAACACACATAGTCACTCATGCTAATAAAGAATCAAACATCCGTTTACCTGCATATACAGTTATACACACACCACCACACTTACTTCTACAGAAACTTACACATACTTAGTCTTTTTAACAATCACTTATAGAAACACATACTTATTCATACAGGAACTCTTTCAATCTCTCACTCTCACATATACTCACTTATATACACCAATAGTCACATATACTAGTTTAAAACATATGTAGTTACTCATAGAGACACTATTGAGACAGTCATTCACTCACTAACACACCCATGCACACACTCATCCACCCATACAGTCCTGCACACATGCTGTCTTCAACACATACAAACAGTGAGTCACTCATTCATGCACCTATGCACTATGTAATACCCCCCACCGAACCATACAGACATCAGACACTTATACTGATACTCAAAAAACCAACTAATAACCTATATAGACACTCATGTAGCTACTCACCAACCCATGCAGCCACTTATACACAAAGTGGGAGACTGATACAGATATTTACATATTTAAACATTACTCACTAAGCCATGTATTCACTAAGATACACTTAATCAGTCAGTTATACAATCAATTTTTCAAAAACAAATCATCCATTTAGACACTTATATACCCATTTATTCTTCCATCGACTTTGAGAGATACATATATAAAACATATGTAATTTTCAGAAAAACACACATTCACTGGAGAGTGAGTAGTAGAGAGTGAGTAGTAGAGAGTGAGTAGTAGAGTGAGTAGTAGAGCGTAGTAGAGAGAGTAGTAAAGAATGAGTAGTAGAGAGTGAGTAGTGGAGAGTAGTGGAGTAGTAGAGAGTGAGTAGTAGAGAGTGAGTAGTAGAGTGAGTACTAGAGAGTAGTAGAGAGCGAGTAGTAGAGAGCAAGTAGTAGAGAGTAGAAGAGAGTAGTAGAGAGTGAGTAGTAGAGAGTGCGTAGTAGAGAGTAGTAGAGAGTGAGTAGTAGAGAGTTTTAGAGAGAGAGTAGTAGAGAGAGAGTAGTAGAGAGTAGTAGAGTAGTAGAGAATGAGTAGTAGAGAGTATTAGAGAGTGAGTAGTAGGGAGTAGTAGAGAGTGAGTAGTAGAGTGAGTAGTAGGGAGTAGTAGAGAGCGAGTAGTAGAGAGCAAGTAGTAGAGAGTGAGTAGTGGAGAGTGAGTAGTATGGAGTGAGTAATAGAGAGTAGTAGAGAGTGAGTAGTAGAGGGATAGTAGTAGAGAGTAGTAGAGAGTGAGTAGTAGAGTAGTAGAGAGTAGTCACTCAGCGTCAGTCAGTGTCAGTCAGTCAATCAGTGTCAGTCAGTCAGTGTCAGTCAGTGTCAGTCAGTCAGTGTCAGTGAAAGTCAGTGTCAGTCAATCAGTGTCAGTGAAAGTCAGTGTCAATCAGTCAGTGTCAGTCAGCCAGTGTCAGTCAGCCAGTGTCAGTCAGCCAGTGTCAGCTAGAGCAGCTCTGCTGACCTGGCTCTCTGGCTCTAAAGCAGCTCTGCTGACCTGGTTCTCTCCCTCTAAAGCAGCTCTGCTGACCTGGTTTCTCTGGCTCAACAGCAGGTCTGCTGACCTGGTTCTCTGACTCTAGAGCAGCTCTGCTGACCTAGTTCTTAGGCTACAGAGCAGCTCTGCTGACCTGGTTCTCTGGCTCTAAAGCAGCTCTGCTGACCTGGTTCTATGGCTCTAAAGCAGCTCTGCTGATCTGGTTCTCTCCCTCTAGAGCAGCTCTGCTGACCTGGTTCTCTACCTCTAAAACGGCTTTACTGACCTGGTTTCTCTGGCTCTACAGCAGCTCTGCTGACCTGGTTCTTAGGCTCCAGAGCAGCTCTGCTGACCTGGTTCTCTGGCTCTAAACAGCTCTGCTGACCTGGATATCTGGCTCTAGAGCATCTCTGCTGACCTGGTTCTCTGGCTCTAAAGCAGCTCTGCTGACCCGGTTCGATGACTCTAAAGCAGTTCTGCTGACATGGTTCTCTGGCTCTAGAGCAGCTCTGCTGACGTGGTTCTCTCCCTCTAGAGCATCTCTGCTGACCTGGTTCTCTCCCTCTAAAGCAGCTCTACTGACCTGGTTTCTCTGACTCTACGGCAGCTCTGCTGACCTGGTTCTCTGGCTCTAGAGCAGCTCTGCTGACCTGGTTCTCTGGCTCTAAAGCAGCTCTGCTGAGCTGGTTCTCTCCCTCTAAATCAGCTCTACTGACCTGGTTCTCTGACTCTAGAGCAGCTCTGCTGACCTGGTTCTATGGCTCTAAAGCAGCTATGCTGACCTGGTTCTCTGGCTCTAGAGCAGCTCTGCTGACCTGGTTCTCTGTCTCTAAAGCAGCTCTGCTGACCTGGTTCTCTCCCTCTAAAGCAGCTCTGCTGACCTGGTCTCTCTGGCTCTAGAGCAGCTCTGCTGACCTGGTTCTCTGCCTCTAGAGCAGCTCTGCTGACCTGGTTCTCTCCCTCTAAAGAGCTCTGCTAACCTGGATCTCTGGCTCCAAAGCAGCTCTGCTGACCTGGTTCTCTGGCTCTAGAGCAGCTCTGCTGACCTGGTTCTCTCCCTCTAAAGAGCTCTGCTAACCTGGTTCTCTTGCTCTAAAGCAGTTCTGTTGACCTGGTTCTCTGGCTCTAAAGCAGCTCTGCTGACCTGGTTCTCTCCCTCTAAAGAGCTCTGCTAACCTGGTTCTCTGGCTCTAAAGCAGTTCTGCTGACCTGGTTCTCTGCCTCTAAAGCATCTCTGCTGACCTGGTTCTCTGGCTCTAAAGCAGCTCTGCGGAACTGGTTCTCTGGCTCTAATGCAGCTCAGCTGGCCTTGTTCTCTGGCTCTAAAGCAGCTCTGCTGACCTGGTTCTCTCCCTCTAAAGCAACTCTGCTGACCTGGTTTCTCTGGCTCTACAGCAGCTCTGCTGACCTGGTTCTCTCCCTCTAAAGAGCTCTGCTAACCTGGATCTCTGGCTCCAAAGCAGCTCTGCTGACCTGGTTCTCTGGCTCTAGAGCAGCTCTGCTGACCTGGTTCTCTCCCTCTAAAGAGCTCTGCTAACCTGGTTCTCTTGCTCTAAAGCAGTTCTGTTGACCTGGTTCTCTGGCTCTAAAGCAGCTCTGCTGACCTGGTTCTCTCCCTCTAAAGAGCTCTGCTAACCTGGTTCTCTGGCTCTAAAGCAGTTCTGCTGACCTGGTTCTCTGGCTCTAAAGCAGCTCTGCGGAACTGGTTCTCTGGCTCTAAAGCAGCTCTGCTGACCTGGTTCTCTGGCTCTACAACAGCTCTGCTGACCTGGTTCTCTGGCTCTAAAGCAGCTCTGCTGACCTGGTTCTATGGCTCTAAAGCAGTTCTGCTGACCTGGTTCTCTGGCTCTAGAGCAGCTCTGCTGACCTGGTCCCTTCGCTCTAAAGCAGCTCTGCTGACCTGGTTCTCTTGCTCTAAAGCAGCTCTACTGACATGGTTTCTCTGGCTCTACAGCAGCTCTGCTGACCCGGTTCTTAGGCTCTAGAGCAGCTCTGCTGACCTGGTTCTCTGGCTCTAAAGCAGCTCTGCTGACCTGGTTCTCTGGCTCTAAAGCAGCTCCGCTGAGCTGGTTCTCTCCCTCTAAATCAGCTCTACTGACCTGGTTCTCTGACTCTAGAGCAGCTCTGCTGACCTGGTTCTATGGCTCTAAAGCAACTCTGCTCACCTGGTTCTCTGGCTCTAGAGCAGCTCTGCTGACCTGGTTCTCTTGCTCTAAAGCAGCTCTGCTGACCTGGTTCTCTCCCTTTAAAGCAGCTCTGCTAACCTGGTTTCTCTGGCTCTAGAGCAGCTCTGCTGACCTGGTTCTCTGCCTCTAGAGCAGTTCTGCTGACCTGGTTCTCTGGCTCTATAGCAGCTCTGCTGACCTGGTTCTCTGGCTCCAAAGCAGCTCTGCTGACCTGGGTCTCTGGCTCTAGAGCAGCTCTGCTTACCTATTTCTCTCCCTCTAAAGAGCTCTGCTAACCTGGTTCACTGGCTCTAAAGCAGCTCTGCTGACCTGGTTCTCTGGCTCTATAGCAGCTCTGCTGACCTGGTTCTCTGGCTCCAAAGCAGCTCTGCTGACCTGGTTCTCTGGCTCTAGAGCAGCTCTGCTTACCTAGTTCTCTCCCTCTAAAGAGCTCTGCTAACCTGGTTCTCTTGCTCTAAAGCAGCTCTGCTGACCTGGTTCTCTGGCTCCAAAGCAGCTCTGCTGACCTGGTTCTCTGGCTCTAGAGCAGCTCTGCTGACCTGGTTCTCTCCCTCTAAAGAGCTCTGCTAACCTGGTTCTCTTGCTCTAAAGCAGCTCTGCTGACCTGGTTCTCTGGCTCCAAAGCAGCTCTGCTGACCTGGTTCTCTGCCTCTAGAGCACCTCTGCTGACCTGGTTCTCTGGCTCTATAGCAGCTCTGCTGACCTGGTTCTCTGGCTCCAAAGCAGCTCTGCTGACCTGGTTCTCTGGCTCTAGAGCAGCTCTGCTTACCTAGTTCTCTCCCTCTAAAGAGCTCTGCTAACCTGGTTCTCTTGCTCTAAAGCAGTTCTGCTGACCTGGTTCTCTGGCTCTAAAGCAGCTCTGCTGACCTGGTTCTCTGGCTCTAGAGCAGCTCTGCTGACCTGGTTCTCTGGCTCTATAGCAGCTCTGCTGACCTGGTTCTCTGGCTCCAAAGCAGCTCTGCTGACCTGGTTCTCTGGCTCTAGAGCAGCTCTGCTTACCTAGTTCTCTCACTCTAAAGAGCTCTGCTAACCTGGTTCTCTTGCTCTAAAGCAGCTCTGCTGACCTGGTTCTCTGGCTCCAAAGCAGCTCTGCTGACCTGGTTCTCTGGCTCTAGAGCAGCTCTGCTGACCTGGTTCTCTCCCTCTAAAGAGCTCTGCTAACCTGGTTCTCTTGCTCTAAAGCAGTTCTGTCGACCTGGTTCTCTGGCTCTAAAGCAGCTCTGCTGACCTGGTTCTCTCCCTCTAAAGAGCTCTGCTAACCTGGTTCTCTGGCTCTAAAGCAGTTCTGCTGACCTGGTTCTCTGCCTCTAGAGCATCTCTGCTGACCTGGTTCTCTGGCTCTAAAGCAGCTCTGCGGACCTGGTTCTCTGGCTCTAAAGTAGCTCTGCTGGCCTTTTTCTCTGGCTCTAAAGCAGCTCTGCTGACCTGGTTCTCTCCCTCTAAAGCAGCTCTGCTGACCTGGTTTCTCTGGCTCTACAGCAGCTCTGCTGACCTGGTTCTCTGGCTCTACAACAGCTCTGCTGACCTGGTTCTCTGGCTCTAAAGCAGCTCTGCTGACCTGGTTCTCTGGCTCTAAAGAAGTTCCGCTGAGCTGGTTCTCTCCCTCTAAATCAGCTCTACTGACCTGGTTCTCTGACTCTAGAGCAGCTCTGCTGACCTGGTTCTATGGCTCTAAAGCAGCTCTGCTCACCTGGTTTCTCTGGCTCTAGAGCAGCTCTGCTGACCTGGTTCTCTGCCTCTAGAGCAGCTCTGCTGACCTGGTTCTCTGGCTCTATAGCAGCTCTGCTGACCTGGTTCTCTGGCTCCAAAGGAGCTCTGCTGACCTGGTTCTCTGGCTCTAGAGCAGCTCTGCTTACCTAGTTCTCTCCCTCTAAAGAGCTCTGCTAACCTGGTTCTCTTGCTCTAAAGCAGTTCTGCTGACCTGGTTCTCTGGCTCTAAAGCAGCTCTGCTGACCTGGTTCTCTCCCTCTAAAGAGCTCTGCTAAACTGGTTCTCTGGCTCTAAAGCAGTTCTGTTGACCTGGTTCTCTGCCTCTAGAGCAGCTCTGCTGACCTGGTTCTATGGCTCTAAAGCAGCTCTGCTGCCCTGGTTCTCTGGCTCTAGAGCAGCTCTGCTGACCTGGTTCTCTGGCTCTAAAGCAGTTCTGCTGACCTGGTTCTCTCCCTCTAAAGCAGCTCTGCTGACCTGGTTTCTCTGGCTCTACAGCAGCTCTGCTGACCTGGTTCCCGGCCTCTAGAGCAGCTCTGCTGATCTTGGTCTCTGGCTCTAGAGCAGCTCTGCTGACCTGGGTCTCTGGTTCTAGAGCAGCTCTGCTAACCTGCTTCTTAGGCTCTAGAGCAGCTCTGCTGACCTGGTTCTCTGGCTTTACAACGGCTCTGCTGACCTGGTTTCTCTGGCTCTACAGCAGCTCTGCTGACCTGGTTCTCTGCACTCACGATGCACGCACCCGACTTCGCTAAAATATATTTAAAAATAATATAAGTTTATTATAAGTACAAATATATTATTTTTATGAATATCTTAGATAATCTCTTGCCCTAATATGTATATTAAAGAGACATACATATCATTTTGGAACATACCATTTTTTTTGCAGGAGTCACGCACCCAGCGCACCCCAGCACGTATATGACATCACGCGGGACCCGCAACCGCGCAAGCATCTCGTACCGTAATGCGCATGTGTCGCGAATGAGCGGGAGCAGGAGTTGCGGACTGGTCGGATACCAATCGCGCACATCACGTAATATTAAATGTATATGATGTAACTGAAAAACACGCAGCCGTCTAACACCGTATGCGGATCCTTCACGACTTTTCTAAAATGGCGGCTAGAAGGCGCGCACCCACTGTGATGTGTACGCTTTGAGTGCGTGACTCCGAAAAAAAAATTGGATTTTTTTTTGTTTAAAGAAAATAATATAAATATATTAAAATAAAAAATGAAAACAGGAAAATTAATCAATATTTCAGTTTGAATTTTTAAAAAAGTTTTTTTTTTGCAATTTTCAGAAAAATATATATTGTTATTTAATGAATAAAATATTTATAAATAAACAGTTAAAAAGGCTGTAGAAAATCAGTACAAAAAAATAGGTATAACTTCTATCACACTTAAAAATTAGCATTTAAAAAACCTTTGCAATTCACTGAAAAAAAACGCTGGTTTCAGAGACATTATAGTTAGAAATTAGCATTTATAAAAGCTTTGAAATTCACTGAAAAAACCATAGGTTTCAGAGACGTTATAGTTAGAAATTAGCATTTAAAAAACCTTAGAAATTCACAGAAAAAAACATAGGTTTCAGGGGTGTTATAGTTAGCTGGCCATTTCACTTGTACAAAACCATAGAAATTCCTCTGTTATAGTTATTTCTGCTAACTATAACTTGCGCGCCCGCAATGCACTGCTGATGATGTCACATATTGCATCATTCATGACATGGTCAGTGACATCACTGATGACATCCCTGATGAAATTTCAAATGACATCACTGATGACATCACTGATGACATCATCCACGTGCGTGACAATCTGATACACCTCATCATACACTAGTATAACCTTTCATCACTCACTGTAAAATACAGAGTGCCATATTTTAAACCATTGACACACCAATACCATTTACTACGTACCCACTCACTGATTCCTAAGTCTACACACACAACTACCCATTCAACAACAGAATCACTTATACATGCAGTCACTAATTAATAGAACACTATCAAATGCACTTACACATATATACATAGACATTGACACATCAGCAGTCATCTTAGTCGGTTATGCAGTCATCCTACTCACTCATGAAAAAAATTAATCCCACTTACATTTACTCACTTACACAATTACACACACAACACCTCATTTATTCAAACACATAGTAACTCATAGTTAATATGTTAAAAAATCACCATTACAATTATTCACTCATTCATATAGTTACTCTCACAATCACTGATTCTTATATATACTTATTTATATACACCAACACTCACATACAATGCCTTTTATTTTTTTAATTTGTTGAAGATGTACAACTAAAATATATTCTCGCTCACCAGCACACAAATAAATACACTCAGTCACCCAAACAACTGTTTCCACATGCACTCTTAAACCTATACACCTTGGTCAATCAACCATTCACACATCTATGCACAGAGTTACACACACCCCATCCAACCACACACAAACTCAGTGTCCCATACAAATACTCACCCAACTAATCAATAACTAATATACACACTCATGTAGTTAGTGACCAACTGATGCAGCATGTTAAACAACAAAAGAGACAGTGCTGCACACATTCACATAGTTTAGTTACCAATCCATGTATTAAGTGAGACACTTTTAATTACTCACTTAAACAGACAGCTACTAAATCCTCCATCCAGACAGTTATATATCCACTCAATCTTCAATACAGATTGGTATATATATATATATATATTCACTGAAAAAACCATAGGTTTCACACACGTTATAGTTAGGAATTAGCATTTAAAAAACCTTAGAAATTCAGTGAAAAAACCATAGGTTTCACACATGTTATAGTTAGCTGGACATTTTACTCGTAAAAAACCAATGAAATTGCCCCGTTATAGTTAGTTCAGCTAACTATAACTCACGCGCCCGCAATGCACTGCTGATGACGTCACATATTACATCACTCATGACATGGTCAGTGACATCACTCATGACATCACTGATGACATCTCAAATGACATCACTGATGACATCACTGATGACATCATCCAGTGAATGTGTGTTTTTCTGAAAATTAAATTTGTTTTATATATGTATATCTCAAGGTCGATGGAAGAATAAATGGGTATATAAGTGTCTAAATGGATGATTTGTTTTTAAAAAATTGATTGTGTAACTGACTGATTAAGTGTATCTCTCACTTTGTGTATAAGTGGCTGCATGGGTTGGTGAGTAGCTACATGGGTGTCTATATAGGTTAGTAGTTGTTTTTTTGAGTATCAGTCTGAGTGTCTGTATGGTTCGGTGGGGGGTATTACGTAGTGCATAGGTGCATGAATGAGTGACTCACTGTTTGTATGTGTTGAAGACAGCATGTGTGCAGGACTGTATGGGTGGATGAGTGTGTGTATGGGTGTGTTAGTGAGTGAATGACTGTCCCAATAGTGTCTTCAGGAGTAACTACATATGTTTTAAACTAGTATATGTGACTATTGGTGTATATATGTGAGTATATGTGAGAGGGAGAGATTGAAAGAGTTCCTGTATGAATAAGTACGTGTTTCTATAAGTGATTGTTTAAAAGACTAAGTATGTGTAAGTTTCCGTAGAAGTAAGTGTGGTGGTGTGTGTATAACTGTATATGCAGGTGAATGGATGTTTGATTCTTTATTAGCATGAGTGACTATGTGTGTGAGTAACTCTATGGATGAGTGGCATTATGTAACAGGATGTATAGGTGTATGAGTACATATGATGAGTGAGTACATGTATGAGTGACTGTATAGGACTGTTGGTGAATGAGTGGATGTGTATGTGGATCTTAGAATTACTGAAGAGGTTGTTGTAACTGGTATTGGTATGTCCATTTTTTTGAAAATTTTAGTCTCTATTTTTGAATGTGTGTATCAAAGCTTATATTAAGGTGAGAGGAGGTCTGCCACTCTATCACAAGGATGATGTCATCAGTGATGTCATCAGTGATGTCATTTGAGATGTCATCAGTGATGTCATGAGTGATGTCACTGACCATGTCATGAGTGATGTAATATGTGACGTCATCAGCAGTGCATTGCGGGCGCGTGAGTTATAGTTAGCTGAACTAACTATAACGGGGCAATTTCATTGGTTTTTTACGAGTAAAATGTCCAGCTAACTATAACATGTGTGAAACCTATGGTTTTTTCACTGAATTTCTAAGGTTTTTTAAATGCTAATTCCTAACTATAACGTGTGTGAAACCTATGGTTTTTTCAGTGAATTTCTAAGGTTTTTTAAATGCTAATTCCTAACTATAACGTGTGTGAAACCCATGGTTTTTTCAGTGAATTTGCAAGGTTTTTTAAATGCTAATTTTTTTTTTTATTCTTCATTTTTTTCAAACATATTTTTAATTTAATTTTCTTTCATTTTATAAAGACTATGCTTAAATTTTTAAAATCCTTAAATATTTTTTTTTAATATATTTTTTAAAATAAACATGTAAAATTTATTACCAGATTTTTTTTTTTTTTTTTTTTTTTTTTTATAGTACGCGTACCGTAAGCTCACGGTAAGCGTACGGTTTACGCAACGTCCGCAATCTATCTACGCTGCTTGCATATAGTTACGCACTTCGGATAGCCGCGCGTACTGCGCGTGGGACGCGTGCGCGCTTACGCCACACGCGCACGTTACGCGGAAGTGCCTGGGAGTGACTGTTATGCGCATGCGCGCAAGCGCGTGTCTTTTTTACGCGCACGCGTACTTTTTGCCGTAAGCGTACCGTAAGCGTACCGTAAGCGTACGGTAGGTCATGTGATCTTGAAACACAACTTTTGATTGGTTGAAACTACTTTCAGTTCTAGAACTCTCCTACACCACACCCATTCCCCTCATTTCTGCTTGTGATCCCTTGGGAGAAGGAGCTGGTTTGTCTTTGGGATACGATGGCAGAACAGCAGAGCTCTTCTGAGAGTGAGGCTAGCACCAGCAGCACTGTCTTGAGGCAGAGATCGAGGAAACAAAAGCCTTCTTATGTTTGGGATTATTTTACTTTTCCAGAAGGCCAGCAAAAGGTGAATGCACCCTTAGTTACTTGCAGGCTGTGTCAGCGTGTACTTTCTAGAGGTAATCCTGACAGGAAGTATTCCTTTGGGAATCACACCATGAAGAGACACCTCCAGGATGTACACAGAAGGACACATGGTCATCTTTTTGGAGGTAACTCTTCAGAAAGACGAGCCAGTACATCCACAGCAGCTCAGCCTGGACCATCATCTGCAGGGCTGACTCCTTCTTCTGCAGGTCAGGTGAGCCCTTCATCTGTGGGGGGAGAATCTCCTTTTGCTGGCCCTCTGGAAATTAACCCTCGGTTTGCGAGGGTTGAAGTACGGTGCGCCACTTGTCACGATCTAATTACTTATAGGGAGACCAGTGTTTCCCTGGTGAACAGTAAAATAGATCAGCACACTTGTCGTACCGTCTAATATTCCCATGCTTCCTTTCCTCTGTCCCTGCATGAACACAACGGTTCTTTTAAGAGCCAACCTTATCTTTCATCTTTTTTTTACATATGTTTTTTAAAACCTTTTTTTTTTTTTTTTTACCGTATGCGTACGGTGCGCGTACCTTTTTTTTATTTTTTAAAAAAAACACTAAAAATCAATTATCAAATTACAAGGTCCTTGAGAGACTACAATTATTATTATTGACTTACCATACTCACTCAAAAAAATATTTATTCATTTGTTTTTTTTAAAAATAGTTTTAAAAATGGTTGTAGTTTTCGAAAATTTTCTATATCGATCTGAAAAAAAAGAAAAAAGTATTAATATTTTTTTAACAATTTATAATACAGTATACATATTTACATTTTTTTCAAAAAAATATTTTTGCCTTATTTTTGCTGTTTTCAGAATATATTGCATTTCACTATAAATTGTGAAAGCAATTGCATTCATCATTTTACAGCGGGCAAAAAAAAATAACAATCTCAAAGATTGTATTAAAAAAGCCCAGAATCTCTTCTCACTTAAACTTATCATTACAGAAATGCATATTATTCTAAAAAAATATCATCTAAAAACAATACTTATTTCTTTAAAATACCGTCTGATATGTTTGTTTCAGAAGTATAATCACAATATTATATCTCAAATAACTCCAAAATACATCTGATTTCATTTCCTTTAGGCCAAATAGTATTTTTTTTTTTTTTTTGGAATAAATTTCCAAGGGAAATCCATTAAAATTCTAAAGTTTAATCTGTCCAGATCTCACCGATTCTCTGTAACATTTTGGTTCACGAAAATTTTTTGAATAATTTATTTAGTCCACAATAGAATTGCTTACTTTTCCACATGGCCAAATAGTAATTTTTTAAATCATTTTTGAAAAAATTTCCAATGGCAGTCCAATAGCATTCCAAAATTTAAAATATGCAGAAGTTACCGATTATCTAAAAATTATTGGTTTTTCTAAATTGCATTAAAAATTTAAAAAGTCCACATTACAATTGGTTATCTTTCCTTTAGGCCAAATGATAATTTTAAAAATATTTTTTCTACAAAATTGCAATGGTAATCCAGTAAAATGGTAAAATTATTTTGTCCAGATCTTGCCAAGTCTCTCTAAAATTTAGGTTTCAGGAAGATTAGATAGGAATTTGCTAAATCAAAAGGCAAACGTTGTTTGAAAATCAATTGGGAATCATTACACAGTGTCCAGCCTTTTTCACATTTTAGATAAACTGTGTAATGTCCAGAAGTAACAGTAGGTCCATCATGGAAAATTATTGCAACAGTTACAAAAGTTTTTCCTGAAATTGATAATTGCTGTCCTGTAAACTTCTTTATTAAAGTATCCAATTTTGAACCATCAGCTCTACATCGTTGCATCATTAAAATTACATACTGTCCGTATTCCCTTAAAATTAATGTTGAAAACATGTCAGAATTACACTCACCACATTTCATGCTATGATTAGCATCTTTAACTAATTTTGCAAAAGTGACTGTTTTACTCTCTGGCAATGTCAAATAAATAAACCTTTCATTATCAACAATAGAGCCACATATATTATAACAATTATCACAACTATGTTCCCATTTATAAGAGAGACCAAAAAAAATGTCAATGGGAACTCCTTCTTCTTCCACTACCTGAAGAAAATACATCAAAAATTCGTGTGCATCTTGCTGTTCATTTTGAGAAAACTGTGTTCGTCCTGAACATACATCTAAAAGTTTTCTAATATCAGTAGCACTTTCTATTTGAGTTTTATCTTTACTCAGCTTTTGAAAAAGGAGACTCAGCTCTGAACAGAATCTTTTTCCCTGATTTACTATTATCTGCTCTTGCAAACTTTCCAGATAAAATGCAACATTCAGCACTACATTAGCGTAGCAGTTGACACCAGAGCTATTTTCAAAATGACATCCTACAACCTGTTCTTCATTGTCCTTTTTCTTTTTGCTTGCAATTACATCACTCCTCTTTTTTTTCCTCTTCTCTATATCTTCATTACAGATATTCTCATTTCTCCTTTTACGAGAAACTACACATTTCTCCAACACAGGATACTGACCTAAATGAGGAGCATAGCTTCTTCTTAATCTATTATACTCCTTTACACAGTTTGTATCAGCACTAACTTTTGAGTCATCAAAGTCTATCATGAATAAACCTGATAATGTTTTGACTCGTGACAAAGCTACATATGCCATACCTTCTTTGAACACAGTTGAACCAATGTTCACAAATGCACAATCTACAGTCAATCCTTGAGACTTGTGGATAGTTACAGCATATGCTAGAGAAAACGGAAACTGCTTCCTACGTACATATAAGTCTTTCACAAGCATAAAACGAACTGTACAACGACAAATATCTTTAACTTCATCTATCTGATCAAATTTTATCTGTAAACATTCAATTCCTTCTTTTTTCTGATAATTAATAAAACCCACAACTCTTCCCATCGCTCCATTCACTAAGCCTTTCTCAACATCCAAATTTCTCCTTAAAAATACTCTACAGTTCATGCAAACATATAGATTTTTTTCTAATCCTGCTGTTTTGGAGATGTTCTTCTCTAGTGAGTCCAATTTATTTTTCAGTTTGCCTGTTACTGTGACAGTAATTCTTCCATCCTCAATTTTGTCCACTGCTTCCAATTTCCTGATCTCTTCCTTTTCCAATTTCAAAAGCTCCTCATTAAATATTGAGCATTCACGTAGAGTTGGCATTAAGCAGATGACACTTTTGTTTTCTGCAATATTCTTGTATATTTTCTCTGCAACTATTTCTTCCTTTGGAAATAAATTATGTAGCAGCCGACTCTGTAATGCTTTTTTCCCAACTTCTGTGAGTAGTCCAATTCTGATATCTTTCAGAATACTTCCATATTCTTCATCGTTTGCTTGCCTCATATTAGTTGTAAGTTCCTTGTACTCAAAGAAGGACCAAATATTTGTATTTCCAATGCTTCCCAATGACTTCTTCGTGTCTTCATGTGTCACAGTATTAAACACTGGTTGTCCTTTAACTGGAGTAAGTTGCAAAAGATCCCCAAAAACTATGACGTGTTTTCCACCAAATAACACGTCATAGTCTGTCTTCAAAATTTGCTGCATTCTTAAATGCACAAAGGCAAGCATTAAGTTTGATACCATGCTCACCTCATCAATAATGAGAACTTGCATCTTCTTCAATACTCTTGAAACTTCCAAGGATGCTTCTCCAGTTAGCTTGTTGAATTGTATTTTGTTCTCATGCTCCACTGGTAACATTAGCAAACGATGTAAGGTGATTCCTTTTATGTTATATGCTGCTAACCCAGTTGGAGCAGTAACCACACAAGACAAAGTAGAATCCGTTTTTTGCTTTAGGTAGCTTCTGATGACTTTAATTAGGAAACTTTTTCCAGTGCCAGCTTGTCCGCTTACATACATCCTGATTGGATGAAATGATGTGCATGAGCACTCTTTTTTTATATGTAGAAATCCGTGATCAATTTTGTTTTTGATCTCTTCATAAATGTGTTGCTGCTCTTGATTCAGTTGTCTTTCCAAATTTTGTAAGTCTATAAATTCTTCTTGAGCTTGATTCATAGCCGTTTCCACTTCATTCATGGCTATTGATGCTTCATTTTCAACGATTGGTTGTCCTAGGGGATCTTGACTGTATGTTCCTGAACTTTGGCTGTCCTGAGAACTGTCTCTAGCTATTTCTGCTGCAATTGTAGTTTCCTGTTCTATTTCTTCATTTAACATTTGCAGATAAGTTGAGAATGTACTGCATTGTATGCTGTCTTTGCAAGCATTAAAAGAATCTTCATAGCTCTGGAATTCTCCCAGTAGTTCATCCTCTGTACGCCATGGTTTAAACAACTGTAAAAGAGCCAAGTAGTAAAATTCTTTCTTGTCGGTTGTGTCGCAACTCAGCTTCCTGTGATTAATCAAACTTCCTTTGGTTTGCTTCACCAAACATCCTTCTTCACCAACAACTTTATATTTTCCACTGTTGATGTCTTCTGCAGCTTTCCGTGAATAAATGTAGTTCTGCAGCACTTCATAGAGACACATGTTCTCCAGATGATGACTTCTCTTGGGATAATATGTGTCCAACATGTTTGTTTTCAATATATCTGTACTTTCTGGGTCATTCTCGGCCAAATATTCAATTTCTCCAACAGATTTCAGTACCCGATTTCTCATTGCTGCAAGGCCTAAACTTGCCCAAATTATTCTTCTTGACTTCGAGTAGAGACTTGCAGAAGATAACCTATCTGAACATTCGTAGGATCCAATTTCTCGATGCGATAACATCTTTAAACTGAAACTGTACAGCTTCTTACTGACAGTCTTCTCGTGAGAAATCTCTTCCCACATTTCCTTCAATTCTGTTTTTTCTGATTTCGTAATGTAAGACGTTACATATCGTGCAACAGCAATGGAATTGTCAGCTACATACTGTATATCCATGTTAGCGTTCCACATGGATAAAATGACTGGGTTGTAGTCATTTATATTTTTTGATTCTTCTTTTCTTTTAAGGTTGTAGGTATTCTTAGGTGATTTTCTTGTGATAGTATGTCTCACAGCTGACATAAAACTGTTGACTCTTCCATTTGAAAGAACAGGTCTAGGAAATCCAAATCGACATTTAGTGTAGTATTTTTCTTTGCTCTTGTATTTCCGTCGACAGTATTTTCCACACCGATGACTTTGGAAACGTAGAACTTGCTCCTTTAACTTGTTCTCTTCTTTGCTTTTTGGTATACCACATGTTGCATATTCTTCAATGTAAGATAACACTGCTTCATCAGTATCTGTTCCAAACTTTGGGGCATCCTTGATCCACAGCAGCATATGAATATGAGGAGCACCTCTTGCCTGGTACTCTTTTCTCCAAAAGAAATCCACTACTTCTCCAAGGGGTGGATTTTTTTTATTGCAGATGAAGGACATCATAGCCTCAAATCTATGATTGAAATATCTGCAAACATTAACCGGATCCAATGAGCACAGTTCTCCTGCTGTCTTGTATTCGATGTTTTTAATGTTTGAATTGGCCTCTCGTAGAAAATCCAGTAAATCATCCCAAGCGTACTCGGCACAGCTTAGGGTAAGGAACCATGTTGGTGTTCCTAAATTGCGTAACATGCATTTTAGTTCACCATGGCGTCGGTACCAATATTCATTTGTCCCACGCTGACAAGCCATCAGATTGATCAGTTGTGTTTCCAAATGATCATCTCGGTGCTGCACTTTCTCCATAAAATCCTTAGCAGACACATTTTGTAAATGTACTCCACTTTTTAAAATGTGATTTACTGCATAAGACAGTGCAGACAAGTCGCTTTCAAATAAAAGATGGAACAAATAAGGAATACTTTGTCGAAATCTGGGATCTTCAGCATATAGTCTTGTAGTCCGATACTCTGAAGCTGGAATCTGTTCTGGACGTTCATCGTATCGTCCTCCTTTTCCTTTAGGAAACAGCTGGGGAAAACATCGAGCTTCCAAGCTCTCCTCCCATACACTCGCGGGATTTCCTTTTGCTTTCTTCATCTGAAAGAGATCAATATTGTCTCCCATAACTTCTTTCGAATGGAGAGGATGTATGCTAAAATGTTCATAAATTTCTTCTTCCTTTGACTTGTCCACTTTTTCAATTTGTCCAGTTGGTGTTTCTGTGTGTTCTTGAAAATCTTCTTCTTCTTCTTCTTCTTCTATATAAATTGATTCATACCATTTGTTATTTTTTTTCAAATACAAATTTGCTCTTTGTACTTTCCGCACATCTACCAGCTCCTGCCAAATCTTCTTATTCTTTGTAGGTACACCATTAACCAGAATAATTAATGGTTCAGTTTCCAAAGTATCCGCATCAATAGTTTCCATATTTTTTTTCAAATCCAAGGGCAAATACACCACTCTACCTTTTAAACCTCTCAGTAAATCTGAAGGAGGTAATTTACCAGTTTTGGGCTCCATACGTACTATGGTCTGGAACGGATGAACACATTGAATGAGTATAGACTCATATGTATTTAATTCAGAAAGTTCAGCAGGAATAGCATCCAATTCTAAATTATTATGTACAGCTCTGGTCGGCATTCTATTTTCCTCTAACTTGTTGTAACAGTATTTACAAATACGCTGATCTTCACCCAATTCAAAACAATTTTCAAGAAATATATATGTGGCAAAATCCATCCACTTATAATTATCTTCATTTTCACTCTTTCTGTAGAGATCAACATTCCTAGTTTGTTTTCTATAATGAGTTCTGCGGCAACAAATACAAGTAACATTTGGGTGCCGATCACGATCCGGTAAAAAATTCCCCCGTGCGACTCGTATCGGGTCTTTTTACCGTACGAATCGTACAAGTGCCGTACGAACTGGCAATCACGATTCGCATGGTAAAAAGTCCATACGACCCGCACCGGGAATCATTCCCCACACGTCCTCGGGTCGGAAAATGTGTCCGACACGTCCTCGGACGATTTACCTTACAAACGTAAAAATCCAAGTCCGACCGAGGAATCACGATCCATCCCGTGCGTCCGAGCCTACAACCGTATGGAAAAAACACCGTCCGCACCGAACACCAATAGCAACCATGGAGACATGTGCCCGCATACGCGCCCAACACTCCCCCCAGCCCCCGTACGTCCGACACGTACCCCCCGTATATGTATACCCCCACCCATCTATGTACACCCCAGTACGTTCCAGTCGTACCCCCACCCCAGTACGTGTCGTACCACCGTCAATGTAAACCCCCCCACCCCTGTACGTGTCGTACCACCGTCTATGTACACCCCAGTACGTTCCAGTCGCACCCCCACCCCAGTACGTGTCGTACCCCCCGTGTACCTACACCCCAGTACGTTCGAGCCACACCCCCACCCCAGTACGTGTCACAGCCCCGTCTACCTACACCCCAGTACGTTCCAGTCGTACCCCCACCCCAGTACGTGTCGTACCACCGTCAATGTACACCCCCCCACCCCTGTACGTGTCGTACCACCGTCAATGTACACCCCCCACCCCTGTACGTGTCGTACCACCGTCTATGTACACCCCCCCACCCCTGTACGTGTCGTACCACCGTCTATGTACACCCCCCCACCCCTGTACGTGTCGTACCACCGTCCATGTACACCCCAGTACGTTCCAGTCGTACCCCCACCCCAGTACGTGTCGTACCACCGTCAATGTACACCCCCCCACCCCTGTACGTGTCGTACCACCGTCAATGTACACCCCCCCACCCCTGTACGTGTCGTACCACCGTCTATGTACACCCCAGTACGTTCCAGTCGTACCCCCACCCCAGTACGTGTCGTACCACCGTCAATGTACACCCCCCCACCCCTGTACGTGTCGTACCACCGTCAATGTACACCCCCCCACCCCTGTACGTGTCGTACCACCGTCTATGTACACCCCAGTACGTTCCAGTCGTACCCCCACCCCAGTACGTGTCGTACCACCGTCAATGTACACCCCCCCACCCCTGTACGTGTCGTACCACCGTCAATGTACACCCCCCCACCCCTGTACGTGTCGTACCACCGTCAATGTACACCCCCCACCCCTGTACGTGTCGTACCACCGTCTATGTACACCCCCCACCCCTGTACGTGTCGTACCACCGTCTATGTACACCCCAGTACGTTCCAGTCGTACCCCCACCCCAGTACGTGTCGTACCACCGTCAATGTACACCCCCCCACCCCAGTACGTGTCGTACCACCGTCAATGTACACCCCCCCACCCCTGTACGTGTCGTACCACCGTCAATGTACACCCCCCCACCCCTGTACGTGTCGTACCACCGTCAATGTACACCCCCCACCCCTGTACGTGTCGTACCACCGTCTATGTACACCCCCCACCCCTGTACGTGTCGTACCACCGTCTATGTACACCCCAGTACGTTCCAGTCGTACCCCCACCCCAGTACGTGTCGTACCACCGTCAATGTACACCCCCCCACCCCAGTACGTGTCGTACCACCGTCAATGTACACCCCCCCACCCCTGTACGTGTCGTACCACCGTCAATGTACACCCCCCCACCCCTGTACGTGTCGTACCACCGTCTATGTACACCCCAGTACGTTCCAGTCGTACCCCCACCCCAGTACGTTCCTGGCGCACCCCCAACACAACCTCCTAAGTACGGAGCGCACCCCATGCCCCAACATCACAACCGCATGTACGAGTCGTACAAAGCCACACACAAGGACCAAATCGTACAACCAAATGGCCCATGTACACACCGTACACACGCTCAAAACGCACGTACACAACAAGGACAAAACAAAACAACTCAACAATACACCATTCGAAAGGCACACAGCCACTAAACATGGCCAACAACCACTAAAATAACACAATCACTGACCTGCAACTGTCAAAAACAAACAGAGGCCCAATACACCACCACTCCTTATAACACACCCACCCAAAATTCAAACACTGCCACACCCACCCATGGACCAATAAAAAGGGCCCACACACACAAACCATGAGCCTTTGCAACAGACCCACTGCTGCCAGACACCACAGAACCAGACTACAAGCGACACCACATCTTACACTTGCACACCTTCACACGACCACCCTCACAAACACCCTCTCATCACATTCACACACACACACAACCATCCACACCCCCCCCCAACATCCACACACCCCCCACACCCACACCATCCCCACCCACACCCCTCACCATGCCCACTACCAAGAATCCAAAGTTCAGTCACCGAGAGTTGGAGGTCCTTGTTGATCAAATCCTCAGAGTCGAGCCACAGATCTTTGGAACATTGGTCAGAAGCACCAGCCAGGCAGCCAAAACAGCCATGTGGCAGACCATCGTCGATGCTGTGAATGCTGTTGCGGACACCAGGAGGACCAAGCAGGATTGCCAGAACAGGTGGTACGATCTGCGGAGGAGGGTCAGAGCCAAGAGACAGGAGGAACACGACCAGGCCAACGCCACCGGAGGAGGGCCCTCCCGCAGACCCGTACAGTACCATCCCTGGGAGGAGAGGGTGATGGCCATACTGCCGGTGGAGGCAGTTGAAGGAGTAGAAGGACTCCGAGACCCGGGTGAGTACACAAACAACGCACCTCACATGGGGGGAACTGCAACCACAACCAAAATTAATAACAGGCACGCAAACACCACAAGCCATCGCATTACTCAACCACACTCCATGAGCAGGCACATGCCACTGCTGCCACCATGCCCCATGCACCCAGCTGGACAATGTCAAGTCACAGGCCACAGAAGACAACAACACATGACACGGTAACCCGGATGGCGGGAGTGTGGGCACCAAGAATCACATAGTGCGACTCCAAAGCAGACAACAATGCCCTCTGCCCATATGGCCTAGGTCACAGCCAGACAAACACTGTGTCCCAACACAGGAATGACTTGCCAGCAAATGGCGGATGCCTTGCATCAACACATGGGGGTGAAGGCACTGTTTTGCACATGCCAGCAGCTAATGAACAGCCAACAGTGTGAAAGAGTGGCAGCACACACCACCACAGCAGCAGCGCACAGACACACAGCAGACAAAATGGGTGCCTGGAGATCAGAAACAAACTCACATCAACAGGCCAAGGGCCACTCAAAGATCTGCTAACAGTGTGTGCCCAGGAAGCTGGGCCAAGGTGACAGAGGGTGACACACGGAGGGAGGGAGAGGGGGACACAGAGGGAGGGAGAGGGGGACTGAGAGGGAGGGAGACACAGGCAGATGGACAGAGGGAGGAGGCTGACACACAGAGGGAGGGAGAGGGGGACAGAGAGGGAGGGAGAGGGGGACAGAGAGGGAGGGAGACACAGGAAGATGGACAGAGGGAGGAGGCCGACACACAGAGGGAGGGAGAGGGGGACAGAGAGGGAGGGAGAGGGGGACAGAGAGGGAGGGAGAGGGGGACAGAGAGGGAGGGAGACACAGGAAGATGGACAGAGGGAGGAGGCTGACACACAGAGGGAGGGAGAGGGGGACACAGAGGGAGGGAGACACAGGAAGATGGACAGAGGGAGGAGGCTGACACACAGAGGGAGGGAGAGGGGGACACAGAGGGAGGGAGACACAGGAAGATGGACAGAGGGAGGAGGCTGACACACAGAGGGAGGGAGAGGGGGACACAGAGGGAGGGAGAGGGGGACACAGAGGGAGGGAGAGGGGGACTGAGAGGGAGGGAGACACAGGAAGATGGACAGAGGGAGGAGGCTGACACACAGAGGGAGGGAGAGGGGGACAGAGAGGGAGGGAGAGGGGGACAGAGAGGGAGGGGGACACAGGAAGATGGACAGAGGGAGGAGGCTGACACACAGAGGGAGGGAGAGGGGGACAGAGAGGGAGGGAGAGGGGGACAGAGAGGGAGGGAGACACAGGAAGATGGACAGAGGGAGGAGGCTGACACACAGAGGGAGGGAGAGGGGGACACAGAGGGAGGGAGAGGGGGACACAGAGGGAGGGAGAGGGGGACACAGAGGGAGGGAGAGGGGGACAGAGAGGGAGGGAGAGGGGGACAGAGAAGGAGGGAGACACAGGGAGAGCAAATCAGTCCTTTGGTGTGTGGGAATGTCTGCTCGTCAGCAGGTGGACTGCGTGCATGTAGACAAGGGTGCCCAGTGCCAGAACCCCCCCTCTTCATCATGGCAAAACGCACGGCCATGTTACAACCTGTACACGAGCACAAGGACAGCCACCTGCATCATATGAGTGTGTGGATCCACTCCATGTGCACATGTACAGTGCTACAAGGAAGGCGCAAACGCATAGCTCGGCACACATGCACACTCCACTGCTGACTGCAGTCACACTTGACGCAGCAAGTAAGACTGTGCCACACATAGTTAAAGGGGCCAAATTGGTGCCCAAGGGACACACACATGCACAAGTGCACTGTGAGTGGAATGCAAGACAGATCCTAATTCCAAGAGGAAATGTGCCAACTTTGTAACGGATGAAACATGGATGTTGCATGGATCAAAAGTAACATTGTCTCTCTCACACACAGGTCAACGTCGTGCTGCACCCCCCAACACTGGGGGGGAACACTCACAGGACCCGGATCTGCAGGAGACCGATCCCACCGGCAGCGACCACTCTCACCACTCTGCGGACGACCCCGACCGACCTGGCCCCTCTGGTGTCCAACCACCTGCAGCACCTGCGTCAGGTACAACCGTGCCAACCACCACCCCCACTCCTGCCACATCCCAGGAGACACCCAGGATCCCTGCCCCAACACCACAATGCAGCCAGGCTCGCCAGGAGGGACACGGTGTCCCGGGCACCCAGGAGGAGGCAGGCGACAACGCCAATGCCACCCCTCAGGGGTCCCGGAGACCCCATGTGCCCACAAGTGCAGGCCAGACGCAAGTGGGCAGGGGTGGTGGGAGTGGAGAGCGGCGGAGGCGCGAGCCTGACCAGTTGGCTGGGGATCCGGTATTTTCCCATGTCCGTAACATCCTGGACTCATACCGGCAGGACACCACGGGCATGGCCCAGGTTGTGTCCGTCCTCGAGGGGATCAAGGTCCAGCAGGCCCAGCAACATGCGGAGCTAATAGCCTGTCTACAGCTACACCAACGGAGGATGGAGGACAGACAGGCTGAGCAAGTGACGGCGTCCCAGGGGATTCACGCTGAACTCCGTCGGATGGCCGACACCATGGCCGACCCTCCCTGTGCCAGAAGGCGGAGAACATCACCACCCACAGGGAGGGATCATGAGGAGGAGGAGGAAACATCCGACGGAGCATCCCAGACGTCGTCACGGCCTGCTGCTGAGGTTCCCCGCAGGAAGCCGGGTCGTCCACGGAAAGGACCGTGAGGGTGGCTGCTACATCACCATCTCCCAGGACACCTGGCCTGGCACCTGGCCCACTGGAGCAACAGCATCACAGCATCAAGAGACATTCTCTGCCACATGGCCCTGCTGGTCACTGGCTGACCAATGTTGACAAAGACTGTGGCATGGACTCTGAGGATTTCCAATGGCAAGGACACCAACTCCCCTACTGAACTTTGGATTCCCTAATCCCGGAAAGGCCCTCACTTGGCCCCCCCCCCCCCAATAATAAATCACACTATTAAGAGTAGATGCCTGCTGGTAGCATTATTACCTAACATGTGTCTTGTACAGTCTAAACATGCCTGAGTCATCTGTTCACTTCAACCATCCACACCCTGGGGCCTGAGTCTGGCACAGGACACATGGGTCACAGTTTTCTAGGCAAGACAGACATGGAGCACCATACACACCCGTGATGGTCAGAACCAGCTGAGGGGGTGGCCGAACAACCGTGCTGACAGACACATTGAGTACAGCAACAGTCATGCGCAGAGGTCAGGGATCCTGGCCCGTGTCCTGGGGGGCACCCAGGTACGTGTAGACAGGTGGCAGAACCATGTCCTGCAAGCTTGAGTCCGGTGGATGCAGAGAATGGGGTCATGGACAACGTTGGATGCATGGGGATGGCACATGTCACAATACCCACACAGTCATGGACATCATGCCCATTACACAGTCTCAGCACACACACACAGCTTGCATCTTGCCACTCGACACATTGACACATAGCCACAATCAGGGAATACCATGCCAGACATGCAGGATGCACCGTGCCAACACACCAGCATTGACTGAGAAGAGGCACCTTGGAGGCATAGGGACACCTTTAATAGTCATGTGTTTGGGATTGCAGAGGCAACTTGAAGTACACATGAACACATCATGTGGAGTAACATGTGGCTCCAACACTGGCACCCCCCTTCTGCAGCACAAATGCGTGATAGCCATGGAACTGGCACACAAGTGTCGGATAATAGCTAAATACCCACAGCTGCTCACGGAGAGCCTGCCATACACCATACATCCGCTGATGTGGAAGTCCCACGCCATGTCAAGACAATGTTAACCGTATGTGTCCGAGGGCAGTGTCACACACATTGATGCCTTCATCACAATCCACCATCCCATCACTGATGACTGACAACCAGGCAGCCCATCTATTCAGGTGTACCCAGCTGCATGTCGTGTCCCATGGGGATGCCACATGTCTGCAGAGGACCCAAACCCCGACCGGGGCAGTGTGCACACATCGTGAACAACTGCCACACCCAATACACCCCAGATGCATCCCTTACCCCATGGAGACTTCCAAACGTGTCCGTGCCTGTAACGCTGAGTCAGCCCACGATGCCATGTCCATGAGGAATAGCAGTGCCACAACAATGCAACCAGCAAACGGCATGCGCAGGTACCTGGGGAAGAGAGACACACAAGAAGTCAGCCACAAGAAGCACAGCCACTTGCATGTGCATGTACTCGACACATGTATGTATGACAACATGCTAGGTCACAATTATGTCTGGGGAAATACTACCATCACTGCCACCATCACTCCAGTGACACACCCACACACACCTCTGACCCACGTGCCATACATGCAGGTGGAGACACACATCACAACGCATGCCACACGGGGACCAATGCGTGCACACTCAGACCCTGGTACTCACCACTAAGCAAAGAAGTCGCGTATGAGCCGAGTCCGGATGTCCTCTTGCGGCTCCACATCCTCCACATCACTAGCCCCATTGCCAAGCCCTTCGTCCTCCACGGGTGGATGGTCCTCGTCATCTTGATCCAGGATGAGGGGCACAGCTCTTTCAACTGCCATGTTGTGCAGCATGCAGCAGACCATGAAGATCTTGCAGACCTTCGCCGGGGCATATGGGAGTGCGCCGCCGGTCTTGTGGAGGCACCGGAATCGGCTCTTCAGCATGCCAAACGTCCTCTCTATCACTCGCCTTGTCCGGCCATGGGCGGTGTTGTAGCGGAGCTGGGCCGGCGTGATGGGGTTGCGGAGAGGTGTCAGCAGCCAAGGCATGTTGGGATAGCCAGCGTCCCCTAAATGGAAAGCACATGGATATCGTTAGAACAGGCGAAGCGGTAGTGCTGCTCGGCCAAACAGAATACAGGACAGACAGACTGTACCCACCAACAACACATGCACGTTCGTTGCGCAGCTGCATCATCATATCAGGCATCCCGCTACGCCTCATGATGTAGGCATCGTGTGCTGATCCTGGAAAACGAGCACAGACATGTGAAATCACCATGTTGGACAGACACACCACAAGGGCATTGATGGAGTGGTAGTGCTTCCGATTGCGGTACGCCACCTCCCGTGCGTGTGGTGGTACCAAACCTACATGTGTCCCATCTATGGACCCAATGACATGGGGCATCCCTCCCAGGGCATAGAAACCACGTTTGACCTCAGTCATCTGTTCAGGGGTTGGGAACTTGATGAAGTCATCCAGGTGAATCAACATGGCCTCCAAGAAATCATGCAGCACACCGCTGAACATGCTCTGGGACATGCCACCAACATGAGCTATGGTATATTGGAAGGTACCCGTGGCAAGGAAATGTAGGGCAGCCATTACCTTCAGCTGGGGTGTCAGTGCCGTAGGATACCTGTGCTGCGGTTGCAGGTGTGGTGCCAGTCTCGCCGTCAGCTCCAGAATCAACGGTTGGGTGAAGCGGTAGAGCCGGATCCTGTCATTCTCCTGCATGGTGGCCAAGTCTGGAATTCTTCGGGCAACAGGAGGCGCTCTGCAGTAATTTGGAAGTGACAAGGAAGAGTGAGTGCACTACGAGAACAACTCATGTCTACTGAGCACATGTAAATCTGCCAATACACACATGCCACATAGGGAGTCAGGCATGTGCTACATGCCCAGGACACGTATGGATGCAAGGTGACACTCCTTCCAAGACCCAGCTACACACGGTGATTGAGAACCTCCCCATGCCACGCCATGGGAATAGCTGTGTCCCAGTGCAAGTGAACAGCCCGACGCAAGACAGAAGTGACATACACCCACACATCAGCAGAAGTAGGATGCCGATTGTAGAGACTGGTAGCGGAACACCGGAGCCACAGGTCACATGACATTACACTAGGCCTGCCCACACACCTTGCCATGAAGGTGCACATGTCATGACTCACCACACATTCCTTGTGAGGATGCTGACATGGCCTTGTCACGCTACTCCGTGTCCCATGCATACATGTGCACCTCACATCAGATACCACATGTGGCATGGTGTGCGGAACAGTGTGCAATGACAATCTACACACAGACACATGTTGGTTGCTGCAACGGCTGCAGATTTTGAGGGTGCTACAACATCAACCTGATGTAAATCCCGGACACATAAATGACATAGTCACATTGTGCACTGTGGGTAGTGACAAGTCAGGTGTCATGACCCCTGTACCGGGCATCATGGGACACTTCCGTGTGTTGGTGTCCGTGCCATGCCAGTGACGCTCACCCCAAGTGCGCAGTACGACATGCACACATGTCAAAGGAGTCAAGGGCATGCCTGGCACACATTGCACCCTCACACAGTACACCTGTACACATCCCATCATACATCTGGTGCCTCCTCCACTCAGGAGGCATGTTCCACATCACAGCCTGTCACACCTGTGCCCCACACATGTAGTAATGCACAGACGATGCCTTGATGTCCATTCCTGGACAAGTATGTCCATCCATGGACAAGTATGTCCGCCCTATTCCTACCTGTGTGTCGACTATCACCACAGTGATGTGTACAAACCGGCGTACTGCTGCTAAGAGGGCCTGTGTATGTTCCCCAATCACTGTGGGAGTGCTGCCGTATGTGTACCCATCGTGATGGCGAGCGTACAGGCATTTGTACGGTCCGTACCACAACGAGTACGCATACGCGTGCAGACCCATAGTGATAGTGAGCGTACATGCGAGTGTACGGCCCTCTCACTATGGGTCTGCACGCGTATGCGTACTCGTTGTGGTACGGACCGTACAAATGCCTGTACGCTCACTATCACTATGGTTCTGCACGCGTATGCGTACTCGTTGTGGTACGGACCGTACAAATGCCTGTACGCTCACTATCACTATGGTTCTGCACGCGTATGCGTACTCGTTGTGGTACGGACCGTACAAATGCCTGTACGCTCACTATCACTATGGTTCTGCACGCGTATGCGTACACGTAGTGGTACGGACCGTACACTCGCATCTACGCTCACTATCACTATGGTTCTGCACGCGTATGCGTACACGTAGTGGTACGGACCGTACACTCGCATCTACGCTCACTATCACTACGGGTACACAGACCCATAGTGATAGTGAGCGTACAGGCATTTGTACGGTCCGTACCACAACGAGTACGCATACGCGTGCAGACCCATAGTGAGAGGGCCGTACACTCGCATCTACGCTCACTATCACTATGGTTCTGCACGCGTATGCGTACACGTAGTGGTACGGACCGTACACTCGCATCTACGCTCACTATCACTATGGTTCTGCACGCGTATGCGTACACGTAGTGGTACGGACCGTACACTCGCATGTACGCTCACTATCACTACGGGTACACAGACCCATAGTGATAGTGAGCGTACAGGCATTTGTACGGTCCGTACCACTACGTGTACGCATACGCGTGCAGACCCATAGTGATAGTGAGCGTACATGCGTGTGTACGGTCCGTACCACTACGTGTACGCATACGCGTGCAGAACCATAGTGATTTTGAACGTAGGCATGCATGTACGGGCCGTTGCCATGCATTTGGGGTGCCCTAGGGCCCGGAAACGCACCGTACCTGTGTGTGATTCTCCTAATTACATAGGGGACAAGTATTAAGGCCTACATGCATGCTGGTTGTCATGGCGACCAGGTTCAAATTTCGATTTTGTTCTGGAAGGTGCACAGCAGAAGTCAGTTGGAATTCTTCTACTTTGTTGCAATGTGTTTGTGGGGCTGACATCATGCAGGAGAATGAAACCGATAGAGAACCCACAGACTGCTAGGTTTGAAGGGATTGGTGGAAACATAGGATGCAAATGTGAGTGACCAATCACTCTGTACTCCTGTGCATGAGACTGGGCAGAAGGCCACATATAAGGCAGCCAGGTCCCATGAGGGATTACTTGCCTGCACATCTTTGCATTTGTCGACCAAGCTGCTGCTACTGATTCCCTGGAACCATGTCAAGGGCTGTGGAGAGGACACAGCCATTCACCCTGGAGGAGAACATGGCTCTGCTGGATGTGATCCTCCCACAGTACCCCATGCTGTATGGGCGACCAGGGTATCAGGTGAGTGCATAGGCCACAGACTGTCCCTATGTTGTGACTGTGTCTTCAGGCATTGTGACCCGGTGTGACACACATGCCATGTACTGTCGGGGGGGTACCAGGGGGGGGTGCCTGATGTCTCCCAGCAGTGCCCTGAGACAGGAGGGGTGTGTGCAGAGTCCTCCCAGCAGTGCCCTGAGACAGGAGGTGTGTGTGCAGAGTCCTCCCAGCAGTGCCCTGAGACAGGAGGGGTGGGGGCCTATCACTCCCAGCAGTGCCCTGAGACAGGAGGGGTGGGGGCCTATCACTCCCAGCAGTGCCCTGAGACAGGAGGGGTGGGGGCCTATCACTCCCAGCAGTGCCCTGAGACAGGAGGGGTGGGGGCCTATCACTCCCAGCAGTGCCCTGAGACAGGAGGGGTGTGTGCAGAGTCCTCCCAGCAGTGCCCTGAGACAGGAGGGGTGGGGGCCTATCACTCCCAGCAGTGCCCTGAGACAGGAGGGGTGGGGGCCTATCACTCCCAGCAGTGCCCTGAGACAGGAGGTGTGGGTGTGATGCACAGTGTGAGCCTTGATCATTGATTGTGACATTGCCATCATTCCACCTGAGTACCCACTATGGCACGTACTGCCTTTTCCCTCACCAGAGGATGATGTCCCTATGACAGAGGTGCAATGCGTTGGCTGCATTACATGCCATGTAGTAACCAGCTATTATGTTCACATATGTCTCTCTGTGACATGTGGCTGGTGTATTGATGTGGTGTCACTTGTACTTCCTCACAGGTAGGCGCCACTGCCAAGGAGCAGATCTGGCTGACCGCCGTCAGTGCCGTGAGGCGTGTGGATGGTCGGAGGCGGAGCCTGTCCCAGGTGAGGAAACGCTGGCAGGATATCCGGTGCTGGACGCGGAGGATTGCACGGCTCCTGCTGGGGGACTCACCTGAGAGCCACAAGAACCGCGGCCGCCGCCGTCTGACCCACCTCCACAGGCGTGTGCTGCCGGTGGTCTTTCCAGACCTGGAGAGGCGCTTACAGGCGATGCAGCAGGCGGAAGGGGGTAGGTACATGTGCGTTTGTTGTGTGTCACCGGCATTTGTAAGGGCACAGTGGCATTAATTCACTGGCAGGGTTTAAAGGTGCTGTGCCCATCCAGTTTGCCCAAGTGTAGCGCTGCGCCCCTGCCACCCTTCCCCTCCTTGCAATGTGTTCCCTGGTCTGTGTGTAGTCACTCCTTCACAAGGTAATGTAGGCTGGCGCTTTGTCCACGAGAACAATGACTGTAGCATCATGGGTGGTGGTGGTGGGTAACAGGTTGTGGGACCTTGCCTGTGAACTGTCAAGTTCACTGCATGTGGGTTCCATGTCAGTTGGCACTGATGCTGGCTCCAGACATGGGAGTTGGTCTCTCATGTGTCATGCCTTACAGCGCGCATGTCCTATGTAGTGGCCTGTGACATGATGTGCATGAGTGTGCGCTACGCATAGTGCAGGGATGGTGACGTGTGTAGCAGTCATTCCCATTCAGTAGCATGTAGTTGCGTGCCCAATACTGTCCCCTGGGGCACCTTATCCTCAGTGTTGTTTGTGTCATCATCAACGTGGACACTCTCACTGTCTACAGCGTAGGTTGTGCTCTGTGCCATTGTCCCCTGTCACCATGTATATAGACGTGCTATTATGTACAGGTGTCCACTGTGCAGCCTGACCTGATTGTCCCTCCTCATACTCACAGTTGCCAGTGCCTGTGTGTCTTGTTATACTCATCTGAGGATGGGCACTGGTACCTCATTATTTGTACAGGCGCACCTTTGCTGTTTTGCGTCCAATCTTGCCTTTTGCCTGCCACTGTGTTTATCACCCAGACTATGAGATGTTGGTGCCACCTGTGTCTCAGCAATTAGCATCGTGTGGGGGTTGCTTGGGGCGGGCAATGCCTATGTGTCAAATCCTGATTCCTAATTGCTGGGTCTGGACAGTGTGTGATGTTACTGGACACACACGCAAGGTGCAGTGACCGAGTTATGTTGGGCATGTTTGCAGCATTACCTATGCAGCATGTGTCTCAAGTTCATGGATATTGTCCCTGGTCATAGGTATTTTCACAAACGCTGTGTGGTGCAGAGGCAGTGCAGGATTGTCCCCAGGGCCTGGGTGCTATGTCAGACTCCGTTTCCTGTCATCAGCTATTGTCTCATGCTCTCCATGGTATTTCAGTGGCATGGTGGCTCAACCAACTGTGTTTCATGCCCTACATCGGTACCTTGTTTTGCAGATGTTAGGGATCTGCCTCTTCAGGCTATGCAATGTTGACTATGTAGATTGGACTCATGTGACAGATGTGTACAGGTGTCTGATTAATTTCTGTCTCTCCACCCTGCCCACAGCATCGTCGGGGGACACAGAGGGAGACATGGACACGGACCAGGCGGAGGGACCGAGCACCAGTGGCAGCCGTGACATCGGGGCTGGCACATCGAGTGGGACAGAGGCGGAGGATAGTGTGGCCGAGGACCTGTCGACTGGCACATCAGACTACGAAGCTGACAGGTCCGAGGAGGATGTCTCAGAGTTGGCGGAGGCTGCACCAGCAGCTGACAGTGGAACAACACCTGCCACCGCCCCCTCAGTTCCCACCAACCGCCTCCCACTTGCTCGTGTCCCTTCCCAGCGTGCCCGGTCACCGCATGTCTCCTTCCTGCCAGGCACCGCACCCCCTGCCCCTGTCTCCACTGCTGCCGCCAATGCTGAGTCTATGGACATCCAGCGGCAAATGCAGGTTGGTCAGGCTGCGATCCTGAATGTCCTCCATTCCCACGGGAAAACCCTCACCAACATCGAGGCATTCTTGGAGGGCATTCATTCTTTGCAGGCTGACCAACGCAACTTGCTGAGGTCCCTAGACTCCACACTGACTGCAGCAGTGGGTCTCCTGCAGCGCGACCTCCCCCCACCTACCCCTGCCCCATCCACACTTCCCACTTCCATGCCTGTCCCACGTACACCCAGACGTCGGCATGCACCCACCACAACAGACACAGGCACCACACCAGCAGGGAAGGTCCACCGCACTCCTCCTGACACGCACACACAGGGTGAGATAGGCACACCCACTGGGTCGGGGGGCAAACGTGTGACACGCAGCCAGAGTGGGAGTCCGCATTCCACACAATCCACTCCCTCCAAATCCCCTCCCCTCAGCTCTCCTGGCCACATCTCCCCCAAGGACTCCTTCATGGCCGCTCTGTCCCTGAGCCCCACAGTTACGCCACCACGCAAGCGGTCAAGGAAGTCCTCGGTCAGGGTGGTTGAGTCTCCCCCCCTGTCTCCACCCTCCCCCGGTGGCGCTGCAACCCATCTCTCTGAACCCCCCCCCTCCTTGGGGCCTGAGGTCACTTCGGGTGCAGGGGACTCCCTGGAGGACCTTGCTAAGGTGTGTAGTGCCATCCTGGCCTCCGCCTTTGGCCATGACACACCCCCTGTGGTTGAGTCCTCCATCCCTGCACCCACAACGCCGCCCCTTTGCCCTGATGTCCCTGCGGTGCCTGTTGCTTCCCCCCCCCCTGATGCCCTCACCAGTATGGAAGACGATGCCATTTGACTGTGCAGGCAAGGTAGGGGACACACATCCCACTGTGTCCCCCATGCAGCTGGGAATAATTGACTGCCCTATGGCCTTTGTTGACTTTGAACTGCCTTTGATCCACGGACATTGTGCTCATGCTGAATAAAGCTTATTTTTTTTTTCATTATCACACTCCTGCTATGGTGGTATTGGTGTTGGTGGGGCTGCTACATTGTTTTGGGTGGTGTTTAAGGCTTTGGGTGTGTGGGATTTGTAGTAGTGTTCTGCTCTTTGGGGCCACCCTAGGATCTGTGTGCCATCACAAGGTGTTGGCTAACTTCCTTAGGTCATGTCAGCAGTTACTGCATGGTTCAATTGTCCCAGGGTGTATTCCTTCCTCTGTGTACCCAGTTTCTTCCCTGCAGGGTGTTCCCAATGTTTAGCGCAGAGCTGTGTGTACATGAGCTGTGTGTTTGACGGAGCCCTTCTACTTTGGCCATGCATGCATGGCCATGTCTCCACCTGCAACAATCGTGGCATCCTTGGTGATCACTGTACTTGTGTGTGGAGTCAGTTGACATGAGTTCATGGGGACATGTTCCCTTGTAGGCAGTATGGATGTGGGTAATTGTGGCATCACACACATGTGTTACACCCCTCCTGGGTGTGGACACTGCTGGGAGGTCTCTGCACCCACCCCTCCTGGGTCTGGACACTGCTGGGTGGACTCTGCACACACACCTCCGATTTCTGGATATGTGCGCTTGGCACATACACGGTGGGGTTACGCACACTGCATTAGAGGTGAGGGTACGAGTCTACTGACACTGGTGTGGTGGGGGTACGCTCCGTACGTCCGCGGGTGTGGGTACGGGTCGTACTTACACTGTTGGGCAGGGGGGTACGCTCCTTGCATTCGTGGGTGGGGGTTCGAGTCGTACTTACACTGTTGGCATGGGGGGTACGCTCCATGCATACGCGGGTGGGGGTACGGGTCGTACTTACACTGTTGGGCTGGGGGTACGCTCCGTACGTCCGCGGGTGGGGGTACGGGTCGTACTTACACTGTTGGGCTGGGGGTACGCTCCGTGCGTCCGCGGGTGGGGGTACAGGTCGTACTTACACTGTTGGGCTGGGGGTACGCTCCGTACGTCCGCGGGTGGGGGTACGGGTCGTACTTACACTGTTGGGCTGGGGGTACGCTCCGTGCGTCCGCGGGTGGGGGTACGGGTCGTACTTACACTGTTGGGCTGGGGGTACGCTCCGTACGTCCGCGGGTGGGGGTACGGGTCGTACTTACACTGTTGGGCTGGGGGTACGCTCCGTACGTCCGCGGGTGGGGGTACGGGTCGTACTTGCACTGTTGGGCTGGGGGGTACGCTCCTTGCATACGGGGTGGGGGTAGGGTCCGTACATATCCGTCCCCACGCTATGTGATGTTTGTGCGGCCCGTACCCAGGCCTTTGCCACGTGGGTGCGATCCGTCCCGCCATTGTTGGGGTGACGTGTGTGGGCGTGGTCCGACTCGTACCCACGCTCTTCAGGCGTGGGTACGGGATGTACCTGTCTGGTTGTGTTGCCGGTTCGCGTGGTGACGGACTTCCGTTGTGGCGGTCGCTGGCTTATCAGGACACGCCCCCACCCCCTCGTGGTGACCAGGGCATGGGAGTCAGGTATGTCCAGGCCATGTGTGGTGTGTGACTTATGTGGTTGTTTTGTGGCCTGCCCTGGTCGTGCCACCCCCACCCCACCCCACTTTCCCCCCTCCCTTAGTTATTCTGACCTTCTGCGGCGTCTGCGTCGTAACCTGTAGAGGAGGTGTACTGCTATGAGGGCAGGGATGACTCGTAGGTTCGGGTCCATGTCTGTCCGTCGCGTACTGGTACTCCTTGCTCGCGTCGTCCTGTCGCGTACGGGTCCTCCTTGATCGCGTCGTCCTGTCGCGTACGGGTCCTCCTTGGTGGCGTCGTCCTGTGTGTCCGTCACGTACTGGTCCTCCTTGTTCGCGTCGCCGTCTGTCCGTCGCGTACTGGTGGTCCTTGTTCGCGTCGTCCTGATTTCCCGGCAGTTTTTGGCTGCCGCAAAATATTCACCGTGCGGGGTGACGTCGGTGCGAATCGTGATTCCTGGGTCGTGAATGGCTGGCTGCGTGCGTCCCGACGTCAGGTCGGCGCTTTCCCGGATCGCATTGGTAGGTGTTTTTTGTTCGGTCGGTCTTTTTTACGATTCGTACGGTAATGGTGTACCCGTGCGAATCGTAATTCCATGTTTGTATATTTTGACGACCGGGTACGCGTCGGACGGAGAATATGCTCCGTCCGACGGTTCGTACCCGGTTTTTACCGGATTGTGATCGGCACCTTGGTCTTTCATTAGAGACTATTGCAAATTTTGTTATGTGATCATTAAATGTGTTACTTACAGAGGGTTCTACATTCTCTTCCACTTCTGCCTCATTTACTGTGTCCTTCTCTGCACTGTTTTGTTCAGGACCAAAGTAACAAAACTGAATTTCATCAACAACCTTCTCTACATCTGATACCGTTCCTCGGAACAGAGCCCTATTCAATTCATTTAACTTTATTGCTGGACTTTTGACAAAATACAACCGTCTCACAAACTTTCTCATTTCAGTATGATGAACAGCCAGCATCCTAAAATGATGGAAAACACTATTGCACACTTTTCTAGATAGACAAGCAAGAGAATGACCCTGCAAATCAGTATTCTCTCTCACTCTGCATGGATCCAGACTTTGAAGCACCTTAATCTTTTGTTTTACACTTTTTTTACTATATTCTCTTAGAAACTCTCGAAATCTGTCAATAGATTCCTGACGCACAGTGCAAATACTACTACAATTCCAAGTGTACACTGGGGCTTTAGGACGTCTCCCCATTGCCTCATCTGCCATCACTTGTACCTCATCTCTTGGAACCATTATCTCCTTCTCCATTATGCAACCATTTTTTACTTCGTATGAACGACCTCTGGTGTCAACTGCATGCAGCAAACTATTACTTTGAAAATAGCTCTCTTCATTAAAAAAAGGTTCACTACTTGAACTATGCATCCACTTTCCTACAAACACTTTACAAAAGTTTGTTCTGTTCACTACTCTTTTGCTTTTGCTTTGTGATTTCAGTACATTAACCATTTTATCTAATGTACGCATCCTATTCAAAATTAATATGAATAGTTTCCTTTTTAATTCTAATGCTTTTGCTGCAATGGCTTCAATTTCTTTTTTTCTCTTGTAATATTTTGCCTTTTGCTTATATTTCTTCACATCCTTTATCAAATTGGACATAACTCTTCTCTGAAACATTTTTCTACGTATCTCTTTAAACGCTGTTTTTCTGTTTATGTTAAACTTTTCAATTGCAGAAGGTATATTTGCATTAACTAAATTCTCAATTTTTTGCTGTTCTCTATGTTTTGTTACATTTTTCCGAGGACAGACATTTTGTACATTTTTCTTTGTTTTGAATATTTTGTTAAGAAATTCTTTTTTCTGCTTACCAGAAGATTTTTTCTTTTTCCCAACATGAGCATCTTCTACTAACTTTGGTCCTCCAGTTGTCTTCAAATATAGTTTTTTTTTTAGTGTTTTTTGAGCTCGAGATTTTGTAGGCATCTTAAATTTTGTTCACTGTTCTTCAGCAATACCTGAAAAAAACTAAAAAAAAAATCCTTTATTGTATTTAAATATATTACTACATTTGTTTTCACAATAGTCATAAAACAAAATTTCTTTGCCAATTTGAATGCACACAAACTGCTCTTTTTTTTGGGCAAGTGAAAATCTCTTTTACAAACTGTCACATTATGAAACCACTTTTCAGATTTTTTAAAAAGCCCATGTCCACAGTGCTACACTCCAGCAAGGGCAACCAGCCTTAGTGAAGCTCAATGTATTTGCATTACAGACTGAAACCTGAAAACCCCACTCGCTTGTAAATACTTTGCATGACTATACACGGCAAGCACATGGGTGTGTGCTAAGACTCTGCTTCTTCCCCCAAAAATTCGCTCCCCCTTTCCATCTAATGCAACTGTGAAATCACCAGAGCAAGACGCAATAAATCTCTGCCTATAATTCCTCTATGCACACAGAGTCATGTTTTCACATTAGTCCCAAAACGAAATTTCTTTGCCATTTTGAAAGCACACTTACTGCTCTTTTTTTTTCGGGCCGAGTGAAAATCACTTTTACAGACTGACACATTATGAAACCTTTTTAAAAAATTTATTTAATTGCACATGTCCAAGCTGTTTTTTTTTCAGACCACCACCATGTGTATTCTCTGTGTCTGCCTACACTCCAGCAAGGGCAACCAGCCTTAGTGATGCTGAATGTATTTGCATTACAGACTTAAACCTGAAAACCTCACTGGCTTCTAAATACTGTGCATGACTATACATAGCAAGCACATGGGTGTGTGCTAAGCCTCTGCTTCTTCCCCCAAAAATTCGCTCCCCCTTTCCATCTAATGCAACTGTGAAATCACCAGAGCAAGACGCAATAAATCTCTGCCTATAATTCCTCTATGCACACAGAGTCATGTTTTCACATTAGTCCCAAAACGAAATTTCTTTGCCATTTTGAAAGCACACTTACTGCTCTTTTTTTTTCGGGCCGAGTGAAAATCACTTTTACAGACTGACACATTATGAAACCTTTTTTAAAAATTTATTTAATTGCACATGTCCTAGCTGTTTTTTTTTCAGACCACCACCATGTGTATTCTCTGTGTCTGCCTACACTCCAGCAAGGGCAACCAGCCTTAGTGATGCTGAATGTATTTGCATTACAGACTTAAACCTGAAAACCTCACTGGCTTCTAAATACTGTGCATGACTATACATGGCAAGCACATGGGTGTGTGCTAAGCCTCTGCTTCTTCCCCCAAAAATTCGCTCCCCCTTTCCATCTAATGCAACTGTGAAATCACCAGAGCAAGACGCAATAAATCTCTGCCTATAATTCCTCTATGCACACAGAGTCATGTTTTCACATTAGTCCCAAAACGAAATTTCTTTGCCATTTTGAAAGCACACTTACTGCTCTTTTTTTTTCGGGCCGAGTGAAAATCACTTTTACAGACTGACACATTATGAAACCTTTTTTAAAAATTTATTTAATTGCACATGTCCAAGCTGTTTTTTTTTCAGACCAACACCATGTGTATTCTCTGTGTCTGCCTACACTCCAGCAAGGGCAACCAGCCTTAGTGATGCTGAATGTATTTGCATTACAGACTGAAACCTGAAAACCCCACTCGCTTGTAAATACTTTGCATGACTATACACGGCAAGCACATGGGTGTGTGCTAAGACTCTGCTTCTTCCCCCAAAAATTCGCTCCCCCTTTCCATCTAATGCAACTGTGAGATCACCAGAGCAAGACGCAATAAATCTCTGCCTATAATTCCTCTATGCACACAGACTCATGTTTTCACATTAGTCCTAAAACAAAATTTCTTTGCCAATTTGAAAGCACACTTACTGCTCTTTTTTTTTTCGGGCCAAGTGAAAATCTCTTTTTACAATTTGAAATCACTTTTACAGACTGACACATTATGAAACCACTTTTTTTTCTTTTATTTAAATGCACATGTCCAAGCTGTTTTTTCAGACCACCACCATGTGCATTCTCTGTGACTGCCTACACTCCACCAAGGGCAACCAGCCTTAGTGATGCTGAATGTATTTGCATTACAGACTTAAACCTGAAAACCCCACTGGCTTCTAAATACTGTGCATGACTATACATGGCAAGCACATGGGTGTGTGCTAAGCCTCTGCTTCTTCCCCCAAAAATTCGCTCCCCCTTTCCATCTAATGCAACTGTGAAATCACCAGAGCAAGACGCAATAAATCTCTGCCTATAATTCCTCTATGCACACAGAGTCATGTTTTCACATTAGTCCTAAAACGAAATTTCTTTGCCAATTTGAAAGCACACTTACTGCTCTTTTTTTTTAGGGCCAAGTGAAAATCTCTTTTTACAATTTGAAAACACTTTTACAGACTGACACATTATGAAACCACTATTTTTGATTTATTTAATTGCACCTGTACAAACTGTTTTTTTTTCAGACCACCACCATGTGTATTCTCTGTGTCTGCCTACACTCCAGCAAGGGCAACCAGCCTTAGTGATGCTGAATGTATTTGCATTACAGACTTAAACCTGAAAACCCCACTGGCTTCTAAATACTGTGCATGACTATACATGGCAAGCACATGGGTGTGTGCTAAGCCTCTGCTTCTTCCCCAAAAAATTCGCTCCCCCTTTCCATCTAATGCAACTGTGAAATCACCAGAGCAAGACGCAATAAATCTCTGCCTATAATTCCTCTATGCACACAGAGTCATGTTTTCACATTAGTCCCAAAACGAAATTTCTTTGCCATTTTGAAAGCACACTTACTGCTCTTTTTTTTTCGGGCCGAGTGAAAATCACTTTTACAGACTGACACATTATGAAACCTTTTTTAAAAATTTATTTAATTGCACATGTCCAAGCTTTTTTTTTTCAGACCACCACCATGTGTATTCTCTGTGTCTGCCTACACTCCAGCAAGGGCAACCAGCCTTAGTGATGCTGAATGTATTTGCATTACAGACTGAAACCTGAAAACCCCACTCGCTTGTAAATACTTTGCATGACTATACACGGCAAGCACATGGGTGTGTGCTAAGACTCTGCTTCTTCCCCCAAAAATTCGCTCCCCCTTTCCATCTAATGCAACTGTGAGATCACCAGAGAAAGACGCAATAAATCTCTGCCTATAATTCCTCTATGCACACAGAGTCATGTTTTCACATTAGTCCTAAAACGAAATTTCTTTGCCAATTTGAAAGCACACTTACTGCTCTTTTTTTTTTCGGGCCAAGTGAAAATCTCTTTTTACAATTTGAAATCACTTTTACAGACTGACACATTATGAAACCACTTTTTTTTCTTTTATTTAAATGCACATGTCCAAGCTGTTTTTTCAGACCACCACCATGTGCATTCTCTGTGACTGCCTACACTCCACCAAGGGCAACCAGCCTTAGTGATGCTGAATGTATTTGCATTACAGACTTAAACCTGAAAACCCCACTGGCTTCTAAATACTGTGCATGACTATACATGGCAAGCACATGGGTGTGTGCTAAGCCTCTGCTTCTTCCCCCAAAAATTCGCTCCCCCTTTCCATCTAATGCAACTGTGAAATCACCAGAGCAAGACGCAATAAATCTCTGCCTATAATTCCTCTAGGCACACAGAGTCATGTTTTCACATTAGTCCTAAAACGAAATTTCTTTGCCAATTTGAAAGCACACTTACTGCTCTTTTTTTTTAGGGCCAAGTGAAAATCTCTTTTTACAATTTGAAAACACTTTTACAGACTGACACATTATGAAACCACTATTTTTGATTTATTTAATTGCACGTGTCCAAGCTGTTTTTTTTTCAGACCAACACCATGTGCATTCTCTGTGTCTGCCTACACTCCAGCAAGGGCAACCAGCCTTAGTGATGCTGAATGTATTTGCATTACAGACTTAAACCTGAAAACCCCACTGGCTTCTAAATACTGTGCATGACTATACATGGCAAGCACATGGGTGTGTGCTAAGCCTCTGCTTCTTCCCCAAAAAATTTGCTCCCCCTTTCCATCTAATGCAACTGTGAAATCACCAGAGCAAGACGCAATAAATCTCTGCCTATAATTCCTCTATGCACACAGAGTCATGTATTCGCATTAGTCCCAAAACGAAATTTCTTTGCCATTTTGAAAGCACACTTACTGCTCTTTTTTTTTCGGGCCGAGTGAAAATCACTTTTACAGACTGACACATTATGAAACCTTTTTTAAAAATTTATTTAATTGCACATGTCCAAGCTTTTTTTTTTCAGACCACCACCATGTGTATTCTCTGTGTCTGCCTACACTCCAGCAAGGGCAACCAGCCTTAGTGATGCTGAATGTATTTGCATTACAGACTGAAACCTGAAAACCCCACTCGCTTGTAAATACTTTGCATGACTATACACGGCAAGCACATGGGTGTGTGCTAAGACTCTGCTTCTTCCCCCAAAAATTCGCTCCCCCTTTCCATCTAATGCAACTGTGAGATCACCAGAGTAAGACGCAATAAATCTCTGCCTATAATTCCTCTATGCACACAGAGTCATGTTTTCACATTAGTCCTAAAACGAAATTTCTTTGCCAATTTGAAAGCACACTTACTGCTCTTTTTTTTTTCGGGCCAAGTGAAAATCTCTTTTTACAATTTGAAATCACTTTTACAGACTGACACATTATGAAACCACTTTTTTTTCTTTTATTTAAATGCACATGTCCAAGCTGTTTTTTCAGACCACCACCATGTGCATTCTCTGTGACTGCCTACACTCCACCAAGGGCAACCAGCCTTAGTGATGCTGAATGTATTTGCATTACAGACTTAAACCTGAAAACCCCACTGGCTTCTAAATACTGTGCATGACTATACATGGCAAGCACATGGGTGTGTGCTAAGCCTCTGCTTCTTCCCCCAAAAATTCGCTCCCCCTTTCCATCTAATGCAACTGTGAAATCACCAGAGCAAGACGCAATAAATCTCTGCCTATAATTCCTCTAGGCACACAGAGTCATGTTTTCACATTAGTCCTAAAACGAAATTTCTTTGCCAATTTGAAAGCACACTTACTGCTCTTTTTTTTTAGGGCCAAGTGAAAATCTCTTTTTACAATTTGAAATCACTTTTACAGACTGACACATTATGAAACCACTATTTTTGATTTATTTAATTGCACGTGTCCAAGCTGTTTTTTTTTCAGACCAACACCATGTGCATTCTCTGTGTCTGCCTACACTCCAGCAAGGGCAACCAGCCTTAGTGATGCTGAATGTATTTGCATTACAGACTTAAACCTGAAAACCCCAGTGGCTTCTAAATACTGTGCATGACTATACATGGCAAGCACATGGGTGTGTGCTAAGCCTCTGCTTCTTCCCCAAAAAATTCGCTCCCCCTTTCCATCTAATGCAACTGTGAAATCACCAGAGCAAGACGCAATAAATCTCTGCCTATAATTCTTCTATGCACACAGAGTCATGTTTTCACATTAGTCCCAAAACGAAATTTCTTTGCCAATTTGAAAGCACATTTTCTGCTCTTTTTTTTTCGGGCCGAGTGAAAATCACTTTTACAGACTGACACATTATGAAACCACCATGTGTAACTACAACAAAAACAATTCCCATTTCTATTATTCATTTCTTAAGTTACCACATACATCCCCTCTCAAACTGTAAACTCACCTTTAAAATTAGTTAGTTGTGAAAGAAATGTGACACTCAAACAGCAGATTATCAGAGCCAGGATCTCTGTTGTGTTCACCTCTCTCCTCTCAGCAGAACCAGATAATGGCAAACTTTCCCTCTATTTTTCCACACATATACATGTAAGTTTCAAATCTCAGTGCTTCCCCCTTTTTTTCAAATGTAATCACACATTTCTATTGGTTGAAAACCAACCCTTTTCCAAAAGTACCCTGCCCCCAACTTGACTTCTGCCTAGTACCCTTCCCCCAACTTGACTTCTGCCTGCTACCATAGCAACAGCTCATGGAACACTGCTGTGTGCAGTTAGGTCAGAAGTTCGACACACAATGTTTCAATTCCACAGAGCAAGAGTGCTTGACTTTTCAAACCTTACAGCAAATCCATAGTACTGTTCTTTGGTTACACATTTTTTTGTACCAATACAAAACATGCTTCTATTAATTTTCACATACAGCCTAGTTTTTATTCTAGAATGGTATGAAACAGCCAATCAGTTCTTTTTGTTTTAAAAAAATATGTATGCCTCCATTTCCAAACTGTCTTTCTTTTCATATTGCCATTCTACTGAAAGACACCTCCTGAGTGCATCCAGTTCTCCTTTGAAGATGTTCACAGTGTGGATTGTAGGGCACAGCTATGTCTTCTGGAGTGAAAAGTTTGCAGAGAAAACAGATATGGTGAGAGACCTTGCTTTGCCAAATGTAGACATTAAATGGATTGGTCAGAGAGGGTTAAAGTGGCACCAATTGATGCCATTGGTGAAATCCTTCATTCAAATCCAACACCCTGACCTCATAATAGTGCACTGTGGTGGCAATGACCTAGGCACTTTGACTGGGGTAGGTCTGGAAATGCTTATGAAGGACACCTTTGCACAACTGTTTACACTTTTCCCTAAAACTGCCTTTGTGTTTTCCAACATATGCCAAAGGCAAAAATGGAACTGGTCCAATCATTTCTGTCCACAGATTGACAAAGCAAGAAAGCACGTCAACAAATCTGTTTCTGCTTTCCTCCGTGACTATGGTATGGGTGCCATTTACCACAACAACTTGCGTTATGACATGCAAGACATTTATAGAGGAGATGGTGTGCACTTCAATGATGAAGGGAACAGAGTCTTCCTCTTGAACCTTAGACTCTGCATCGGTACTTACTTGTAGGTACCACTAAAAAAATGACTTCATAAACACAACAGCTCTTTTTAGAGCTCCCTAATTTCTAAACTCTTAAATCTGCTTTTCATTTATCTATTTTTTTTTTTTTTACCGTACGCTTACCGTAAGCTTACCGTACGCGTACCCCGTGATTTTTAAAAAAATCAATAAATGTTTTTTTTGTACTTTTCTGTCCTTCTTTGACCCCCTTACAAATGTTAGGGGGTCTGTAACTCTCCTCATTGCCCCCTTTCCTTGTTTTCACTCTTTTTTTTCAGAGTGAAATACACAAAATGGCGGCCGCCGCTTCCTGGTTTCGACCGATTCGAATGTTTACTAAGATCTAACAGCCAATCAGAATCGCGCTCGCGCACGCCGCCGTACGCTTACCGTAAGCGTACGGTAAGCGTACCGTAAGCGGGCTCAGATATATATATTGATTTAAAGGCTATTTTCTCAGAATCTACTGAACAGATTTACACCAAACCTACAAAAGGCACTTCCTTGACCTAGGGACTACCTCTCTGCCAAATTTTGAGTAATTCTGTTCAGCCGTTCGGGCTGTAGCTCGTTCTAAAGGTCCTATGGAAAAATGCATGGGAAAAACGCGTTTTGGGACCCCCCTTTTATCTCAGCCCCCGCTTGACGGATCCCCCCGAGACTTTCAGGGTAGGAGCGGAGCGTAGCGCCCCACCTATTTTGAGAAATTCGCGAGGATTCGTCGACCGGCGCCAAAGTTATTCAAAATAGAATGTTGAGGTTTTCCTATGGAAACGTGGTCCTAACTATAACTACCTACTGGCGACCGCCAGTAGGTAATATATATATATATATATATATATATATATATATATATATATATATATATATACATATTTAAATTTCAAACTAAACCACATTCACTGGATGATGTCATCAGTGAGATCATCAGTGATGTCATCAGTGATGTCACTGACCATGTCATGAATGATGCAATATGTGACATCATCAGCAGTGCATTGCGGGCGTGCGAGTTATAGTTAGCAGAACTGACTATAACGGAGAAATTTCTATGGTTTTGTACAAGTGAAATGGCCAGCTAACTATAACACCCCTGAAACCTATGTTTTTTTCTGTGAATTTCTAAGGTTTTTTAAATGCTAATTTCTAACTATAATGTCTCTGAAACCTATGTTTTTTTTCAGTGAATATATATATACACATAACTATGAGTAATATATACATTTGTTAAGCAGACCTAAAGAATATATATTTGTAAACCATAGGTATTATATATATATTTGTACAAAGAAATGCAAATATCTAAATGCATACATATAATGTTTACATACACGGGCATATGCTGTACATTTGTGTTTGAGTATGGTGGTGGTGTAGGAAAGAGACAAGTCTTGAGTAGTCTTCTGAAGATAAAATAGTTATCAATGAAGCTTATGTTTGGGGATAATTAATTCCATAGATTTGCTGCTTGAGCAGAGAAAGATGTACCACCCATGCTCTTTTTTCCTGTATGCTGGGGTTTTGAGGCGAGGTGCCAATCTGAAGCAGAGGTTCCTTTTTTGTATGTATTTGGTAATTTTATTCCTGATTAAAAGTGGTCCCGTTCCATGTATTGCGGTGGGACATTCTCTTACAGACCAGTGGACAGACATCTTCATCAGGTCACGGATCTTAGCAGTGAGCATATCTGGTAAGGAGGCACTCTTAAAAAACGAGTTTTATTTGTATTACACGCCAAAGCAGGTTCACAAATGGTGCCTGCAAAACCCACTTCTTGTTGGCGAAACTGTGCAAGTGTAGGCGCACGCCGGCACTTGCTATGGCAATGTCCTAAGCTGTATTGATACTGGCAGGGCATTCTGTCCAGCATGAACTTCATATTTGACAGAAGGAGCCCACAATTACCGGCTAACATTTTACTGGGCCTCCAGAATAGGTAGACTTACCTCCTATACTCTGTGAAAGGCAAAGCAGTCACCATGGCTTTATGTGTTGGTAGACAGGCAATCAAAGCAATGTGGGGGATAACAGGTGCCAGAATGCAGGGCTTGGCTCAGTAGGCTCTAGGAATCCTCAGTATAGAAAACCTCTCTGCAAACTAGACAAGATGAGAGGCCCAGTAGAGAAAACTTGGGGACAATGTGTTGATTTCTTTTCTACAGAATACAGAAAGCTCAACTCCCCAGATATCTTAAAATTCTCAATATCACATAATCGCACTCCTCTCAGATAACTGTTGCCGCGATTCCCTCGTAGATGGAGTTGCAGGGGCAGATATCTCAGGGTATGTACTCCGATGTAAAGCAACTGGAGGCTCTATGTACAGACCAGGAAGAGTGGAGGGGGGAGGCGGGTAGGGATTTCCCTTTTAGGTCGAGTCTATAGCGGCAGCGCGTATGTGCTGCTCGCTTTGCGAGGCATGCAGTATTCAGTATGGCGTGGAAGCTTTGTGAAAGCTCCGCCCACTCTCCGGCCATCTTTTTCATAGGCTTAGGACCTAACTGCTGCCTTCCGATTGGTTTTAGGCGTGATAGCCCTCCTCATGACGACCATGTTGTGATTTGTATCCTTCCATGGCTACTGGCCTCTTTACTTCAAACATTATTTTCTTCTTGTGCCCCCCCACCCTCCCGCAGTCCATGACTTCTTGGCCCCCCACCCCCCTACTTTCGTTCATGCCTTCTCGCCCGCCCGCACTCCCGTTTCCAATGCAATAGGTCTCACGTAAATGCAAGTCCTATTGCATTGTAAATGCTTGTTTTTGGAGTTCTAAGTACTATTTTATTTATTGAGTTTGTCCTACCTACTTCTAGCAGGAAGTTGTGCTTTATTTACATTTAGCGTGCGGTGCATGCTTTCACTTTCGATGCTGGGACGATCTCGACCGCTTATTTTAGAGGAGGGAGTTGATTAGGAGCGGGTTGACTCTGCAGGCATTTGCTGCGCTTGATCGACGCTGCCGCTTGCACATCCTGAAAGCTGCCCACCATGACTGTCGACAAAGGTAGGAGTGCTGTACGCAGCACAGCAGGGCCACAGGGGATTTGTTTTGAGGGTCAGTTGACGGGCAGTAGCTAATTGTGGATCCTCACCTTGTTATCTCTGCAGTTTCAACTTCGGAAGCGTATTTAAATGATTAGCAAAGTGATTTGAGAGAAATAAATTTATTTTGGCTGCATGAATGCAGCAAACTTTGCGTAACTGGTGAGCGCGTAATGTGGAACTTACGTTTACGGTAGTTTCTACTGAGGGTGACAGAAGTGCATTTTGGGAGATGTAGTCAGTCCTGTGTGTGCTTCTTCTATGGGGTGAATATAAACAACCCTATCGCGCCTAAGCTTGTCGCTTTTCACTTGCTCCCCGTAGAAGCCAGAGTGATCTATATGACAGCAGGTTTCACCCACCAGGCCTTGCGTACACCCACTCTTCGCTACCCGGAGAAAACACTGAAGCTTTCGGAGGCACCAGACGAAATGCTGAAGCCGTGTTGTGAGCCCTCCAACCATCACAAATGGACCACTCGTGGTGCAAACTTTCTCAGGTAGCGCGCCCAGAATATGGAATACAACCCCACCCCCGATACTACAAACCCTCACCTCACTGCCGATCTTCAATACAGAGCTGAAAGCTCTTCTCCGACAAAGATATTTTTACCATTTGTCCCCTTAGACGACCTCCGTGATAATGTACCCTCCCCGAGACTAACTGCGCTACCTGTGTTTCACCTAACCTAACCTTGCTGCCACAACCAATACCGCCTACATCTTCTAACGATCTGTAAATCAGTGCCTTTGTAGCAATCGAAATGAGTAGATATCCCTGTTCCTACCCGGCACTTTGTGCCTTATGTAATGACCGTAACTAGCAACTGTTTGTAACTTTTGTACCGTAACATGTTTTATTGAAACAGCGCTCAAACACCTCCGGATAATGTCCATGCTACATAAAAGTGCAAAATAAATAAATACATTTAGCAAGTGAGGGTTAGTGCTATGAGCTTTCTATACTGATTGAAGCACAATGTAGCATCCTGTGTTGCATGCTAACTAGCTATACAGAGGCGCAGTGCATTATTGGGGTATCTGCACGCATTAATGTACACCAGAGTGATGTGGCACCAGTTAAACAGTAAAATTTACCTATTAAAACCAGGACGCAGAAGCCTCCCTTCAGTCCTAAGAGGCGGCCGCAATCCATTTATTTACCTATAATCAGGGCTTCTTGAGTTTCATTATGGTGACCTGCATCTTCTGAAGTGATCAACTAGCATGTCACCTCACCTGACATTGCAGTTTATCTGATGCCCTGCTCTTGTTTCTACCAGCATATCTCCTATATTCTCGTTGGCGTTGGTTATTTTTTGGTCTGTTTTCTCTTCTTCAATGTTTTACATTTCTGAAGCTGAAATGTCCTTTTACATTTAATTTCTAGCATTCTATTTCTAAACCCGTACGTTCCACAAGTTAACTTTACTTTCCGGACCAGACTAAACTGTCAAAATTAGTTATGTGACAACACAAGGGATTCGCTGACCGCTGGCAGCAATATCACACAGGAGAGTTCAGCTTTGCTGGATAGAATACTGGGTTCTGGGAAATGTCAATAGGATCACGGTCCTTGTGCATTCAAATTTTTTAAGGGAAGGTGCTCGTGTGACCTTGCTGCAGTGGCGTCACTAGGGTTGGTGTCACCCGGTGCGGGTAACTCATGGTGTCACCCCCTCACGACTTACCGCATGGACCTCCTCCGCTCCGAGTCCGGCTTCCCCCTCATTTCAGGGCGTGCCTCGCGGTTTAACCAGATTTAACTGGTGGATGCGTTTCTGCCAGGCAGCTCTCCACCATGGTGGAGTCGTGTGACAATGACACCGTAGTTAAGCCTCCCACCCAGGCTTAGACATCGGGGGGAGGTGCTCCTACAAGCTATTCCAAATAAAGGTCTCAGTTCAATAGCACATAAATGACCAATAAAGGGCAGCCAAATATAGCCCCCCGCCCCCCTTCCTGTACTCTGATGGGAGTGACAGAAGTAAATGGTCTTCTCATTTCAAATTACAGATGGCTGCCAGGTCACATGATAGTTAATTTTACAGCACATTTTTCATTACATATTCAAATTGTATCAACTTTCAAAGCACAGAAAAATAGTAGATGATGACCTTAAAGAACATGAGGTTACCCACCCAGTCATATGTACCCATAGTCATTCTTTCAGAGAGCACCAAAAATAGACACAAGTAGTGAATCAGAGAGAACAAAGTAAAAGTGAGACCAGCCCCCACATGGTGTGTAGCGAGCAAGCGCAGTGAGCAACCACTACTAGGGGGAGTTTGGGGGGGTTGAACTTCTCCCCCCCAAGAAAATTTGGGAGACAGAAAGGCCAAAACAAAGCATTTTTCAATACATTTTTCATTACATATTAGATTGTATTAACTTTTAAAGCATAGTAAATCATTACCTTATAGAGCACCAGTATACCCAGTTATAAATCACAGACATTTCTACAGAGAACACTAAAAAATGAAACGTCGAGCATGAAACATGAATTTAAATATAACCATTTTATTCTTCTACCACCCAAATCTGTGTAGACAGTGAGCGCCCAGCCGTGCCTCTGCAGACAGAGACCCGTGTGCCTGTTAACAACAGTGTGATAATGACTCATTAATCAGGTTGTACAGTGGGCTACCTGCTAGTCAACAGTTTATTGGAATTTATAATATCATAGGTATGGTACTTTGTACTGGTGTGGTGTTCCCACTATCCGGCAACACGATATATCAGTGGTCGAAGTGGGGGAAAAAAAGTAGGGGAACTGTGGGCGGAGAATCAGAGGGCGGGAATAACCCTAGGATTGGATCAGTGGGCGGAGCCAGAGGTGTGGCCAGAATGCGCAATGTTTTGTATTTGTTTGGTTTCACTGCCCAGTTTTATCAACCAATGGATACACATGATTATTTAAGGTTATAATGAGTTATTGACAGTAAAATGTATTCACAAAGTGGGATATACTTCTATTCACAGAATGTCCCCAAATACGATAAAAAGCACAAGCCATTTGTCTCCGAGCCATGGAGTTTCTGTCATCAGCAATTCTCCCTTTTCCACAACAGCAGTTCAAACATGTGCAAGTGCAAGTAACAAACGGATCTCTCTGACAAAAGCAGTAGCCCACTGGCCTATTTACATTATGTGCACTTTGTGATCTGCATGGTACATGTTCTTTGTAGCAGGTACATTAACCCTCTGAGCTACCTTTCCATGAGTCAAATCTTCCATTAGACAAAATTCCCATCTCTCTCTCTACAGAACATTAATCACCAGAGTCATCATGACATTTTTATTGTTACCGAAAATTGCTGGAGGCCAGGAAGGAGGCAGCAAGCGCTTTTAAAACCATAATATACTTGCAAAAATTATGCCTCCATCTAAAGTCAGCATCTGGTGCGGTCACACTGGTTGCACCGCCCTAGAGCTGGCCCTTCTCAAGGGTCCTGTCATCTCAGTGACAGGGTCACTGTTGTTCTAGGGTGTGCTGCTTCATAGGCCTGCCCTCAAGACTGGAGGTGAACTTCAGTATGAATAGTGGCGGACAAGCCTTAAAGGTTAACCTACACTTGTCATGCTAGGGTTCACCTGCTGGTGCTACGACACCGGGGCTTCTAATGTCTTGCAAAGCCTTCTAAGGTCTAGCATGAGATAGTGCTCTCTCAGGAGAGTGGTCTGGCAGACTGGTTATTAAGGCTGAACCTGGTTCCCCAGTTCCAAATTCAGCAGCTCTGGCCATAGTGCCACATCCTCTCCCCCCACTGAACACCATACTGCCCCACTGAGAAAAACTCAGATTGCCTTCAACTACAACCCAATTGTTGCCAGCTATAAACACCTGGATGCGACTCAATTTAAATTACACACTGGGAAAGTGACAGCATCCTGGAAAAAGCAAACAATCATAGGGGATGCTAAATTTTGCAAACCATGTGAAATGTAAGCAGGAACAACATGGTTACCTTAACACTTTTACACTCACTGTTCAGAAATCAGTGAGTGCTTTTGCCTGAAAAGTTAAGGACATGACTACAGGGCCCTGAATGGACCCATTTCAATGGCCATTGCTTATATCCTTACAAAACTTAAGCAGCATGGTAAAAAAAAGACAACATCCCTAGATGCAGAGCAGCAGTACCAATTTTGTTTTTCAATCCTCAAATTGTAGTACCTCCAGGATTGGTGCACTAGTTCCAAGCTCCGGGAAAACAATACCAAGACAACAAAAATAGCGCTTCACTGGCAAACTCTGTAAAAGTGGCGCTAATGTGTTTGGGTGTGAATAAAATACATCTGGCCAGTTTGCTACTACTCTGTCTTACTTTATTTTTCATATTTTTAAACTTTTATTCCAGATGCTGAACTTTGGAATTAAATGTCAGAAAAATACGACACTGATTTCCAGCAAAAGTGATTTTCTTTTTTGGATCCATTTCACAGGGGTGCAAATAAAAGAAAGGAGAGGAAAGAGAGTGAGAACCCCGTCTTGCAGCCACTGTTTTCAGTAAGAGTCAGAGAAGAACTGCCGCACTAGCAGGCGAGAGGCCTCAGCATGTACACAGAGCTGCTGTGCCTGAAAGTCGTCTTCTCAGACCTCCCGAGTCTCGACAGCTCAAAAGATGGGCCCACAACTCGTAGAAGACGTAATCAGTGATCAGAGAGGCAGGCAGGCCACCTCGCTATGCACTGCCTCCACTCTCCGCCCTGCTCAAGAAGTCACAAAAGTCACTCACTCACAACAACACACAGCACAGGCAGCATAACCGCTTGACCTCCACCACCCACCCATGACCATTAATCGCACAGGCAGTATAACCGCTTGACCACCACCCACCCATGACCGTTAATCGCACAGGCAGCATAACCTCTTGACCACCACCAACCCATGACCATTAATCAATTGGTGCCGGAGAAACTCACCTGCTGTGTTGGTGGCAGACAGGGGGGGCTACGTCGGCGGGCGGCTAGCCTAGGAATAAAATTAAATTATGGCGGCCCAGAAATGGGTAGTCAAGACAGTGCCTCTGCTCCTCCTCGTCACTCGTGAGGCTGCTGCAGGCCAGTCACGCGCACTTTTAGGGCCCAATGCGCATGCGGGATTCGGAATGACATCAGCCGCCTGCACGCGGGCCTAGAGTCTCTAGTGACGCCACTGCCTAGAGAGGCACGCAGACGGGGCGGAGGAGGAGACAGTGCGCACTGCGCACAGGCACCGCCTCCTCCTGAAAGGTTAAGTTGCTCTGCACACACCAGCCCTTTTGGTGTCACCCCATGTGAGGGTGTCACCCGGTGCGGTCCGCACCCCCCGCATCCCCATAGTGTCGCCGCTGCCTTGCTGATGTGTTGCTCTGCTGCAGTTTTTAGGTCGAGCATTCGAGACCGCTTGTATATACTTTAGTATATGCTTATGTGTATGTACTTTGTGGGCTCTGGAGATAAGCTCCTAGAACTTGTCTGCTTCTGCTTAGGGGCTTTTTCTCTGTTCAACTGCCTCTATTTAACTAGCTTGATAGAAAACGACCAGTAAAGTCAGTAAAATACCAGAATTGCTTTTGGCTTGTTCAACTGCCTCTATTTAACTGTCTTGATAGAAAACAACCAGTAGAGGTTAGTAAAATACCAGAATTGCTTTCTGCTGAGGGACTTTCTTATTTTTTTTTGCTGATATTTTTCTGGCAACTGCCTCCATCTAACTTTTGTGATAGAAAAGAACCAGCAGAGGTCAGTAAAATACCAGAATCACTTTAGCATTCTCTAGATTCCAGTCCATAGAAATTGTCTTCCACGAGCACCCGTAGACAATCATAGTTTTTTAAAATCTTGTATTTTCAGTGATATGACCACCGAAGGCCCTGGTTTTATTTTAGAAACAGAGCTTTGGATTATACCATTTCCCGCTGAAAGGCAATACTTCTCTACATGTTTTCCCATACCTGGCGTGTCACGCAGTTTGGTGCTTAATTTCCCTCCATGTTAAAAAACAGTAGATGTTTCAGCACCAAGGCTAATGTGCTGCATAACTAAATACATATAAGGTCCCAAAGGCGAGACAGATTGCATTTCAAATGCTTGTCTGTATTAGTCATCCTGCCTTGTTTGTATTGCCTGTGTACCTTTCCTATACTGATTTAATTGAGTAGCGTACATTTGTTTTTTTGAGTTTAAAGAAAAGTTTATTGGAAATAAACATAAGATAGAGCAATAATACAATACAGTATATGTCAATAGTACAAAGTAGAAAAAATATTGCGTACAATAAGGAAAGAAAAAGTAAGAAGGGGAGAGAAGAAAAAAGAGATAGGAAGGAGAAAGAAGGAGGGGGGGAGGAAGAGTAAACAGATAGAAATATCATATAATTATATCACTGAAAACGTTGGTCTAATATATAACACGTATATCATGTTGATCTCACTACTACAAACTTAATTATATATTGAGAATAAAGCACAAAGTACAACCATATTTAACTAATTATAATCTAAGGAGGTTTGGAAACTTCTTCTGTGACTGGAGTATGTGATGGCAACGATTGAGCAGACACATTTAGAAAGTTAGTCACAGGTAGCCATAATAAGTCACGTTTAATGGCCAGTGTAATCGGGTGAACATAGGCTCTATCCAATCGATGGTTATAACAAACTCCATACCACCAGGCCTGAAAAGAAACATTTGAGGCATTTTTCCATGATTTAGTAATTTGTTGAAAAGCAACAGCAATAAGTAAATCAATAATGAGGATATTAAGGGAGGTGGAGGAGGACCAAACCTCCGCAACACTACCCAGAAAAATATGGGAAAAAGAAAATGGGATTTGCGTATGAAATAGTTTATTAATTTGTTGCCAAACCCTAGACCAAAATTGATGAATAACTGGGCAAGTAAATAGCATGTGCATAAGGTCTGCAACCGGGGCTGGACATGACCAACAGGTAGAGGGAAGTAGATGATTAATTTGATGTAGTTTAGCAGGAGTGAGTAAAAGTCTGTTATATATAAAGAACAGTGTTTGTGTGGTATTTGCTGCCCTAGAAGATTTCCGAAGTTTAGTCCAAATTTTATCCCAGGTTGAAGTGGAAAAGGAAGTAGATAAATCAGATTCCCAGCTAGATTCAACTGCAGATTTATTACGGGGCTGACCAATGAATCTTAATTTGTTATAAATTTGAGAAGCTGAAATGTTCCCTGTTAAGAATGAGATTGGAACTGGAGAGGGAGTGGTCTGCACGGAAGAAGTCATAAGTTTATCGTAAGAACTTTGAGCAGCTAGGGTCAGTAATATATATTTAGGGTGATACGAAAGGGGGAGGGAATAACACGATTGTAGTGTAGAGAAGGATATACAGGTATCGCCTAGAAAAAGCTGATGTGTCCACTTAAGACCAAGATTGAACCAATCCTTCCAAAAAATAGTCCGATTTTTTATCTTAATATGATTGTTATACCAAATCGGAGAACGCAAGAACCTATTTCGGTCATCTAAACCATCTAAGATAATAGGATGAAATAGTTTACGAGTATGCATAAGAATGGGGAGAGAAAATTTTTGGGGGGTGTTAGATAAAGACAGAAATTCATCAAATGAGAAAGGGGAAATGAAATGAGATTCAATTTCTACCCACAAAGGCAAAGATAGTAAATCTGTTGCATTCTGAGATAGTAATGCAGAGGAATTCTTCAGGAAGAAGGAAGTATGATAAGATGCAAAGTCGGGAAAATTAACACCACCCAAGTGTTTAGGTTGTTTGAGTTTGGAAAAAGACATCCTAGACTTTTTCTTTTGCCTCAGAAATTGCGAGAGAATAGTATATATTTTTTTGTACCAGGATTTAGGAATGTTAACAGGAAGATTGGACAAGAAGAATAAAATTATAGGGACCAACATCATTTTTACAGAATCCAGTCTACCCCACCAGGATAAAAACAAGGGGTGCCATCGCGCTGTAGAGTCGGATAATGTTGACAGAAGATTTTTAAGATTGAGCGCTACAGTATCTTTAATAGAGGGAGTGAACCATAGGCCTAAATATTTAATCTTCGTAGGATTCCAATGAAAGGAAGAAGATACAAAGTCAGCATGGAAACAGTACTTATTTAACGGAAGAATTTCGCATTTATCTACATTGAGCTTGTACCCTGAAACCGAGGAGAAAGTAGAGACTTCTGAAAGAAAGGCCGGTAAAGAAGATTGGGGATTAGATATAAATTAAAGAATATCATCGGCATATGCCGAGATTTTTAATTGCTTATCACCATAAGGAAAACCAGAAATGTTCTTGTTCATCCGGATTTTAGATAAGAAGGGTTCTAGGGTCAGGATAAATAAAAGCGGAGAAAGAGGACAACCCTGTCTGACACCTCTGAGTAGTGGGAAAGAAGAAGAAACCAATCCATTAGCCAGAATAAATGATTTTGGAAAAGAATAAAGCAATGAAACATAGGATAGAAACTTAGGGCCGAAACCAAACCAAGTAAGGGTCGAAAAGATAAACTGCCAGTTAACCCTATCAAAAGCTTTCTCAGCATCCAAAGCCACGGCTGCTAGTGAGGAGTGATGGGAATGAGACTTACTAAGTACATTGAAAAAGAGACGAGTATTATCCGAGAGGTGGTGACCTTTAATGAAACCACATTGTTCTTTGCCTATTAAGTGAGGTAAAATATTATCCAGACGGAGCGCAAGAATCTTCGCGAAAATTTTATAGTCCAAATTAATTAAAGAAATAGGTCTATAATTTTTACATAAGGAATGATCTTTACCTTCTTTAGGGAGAAGACAAATTAGAGCCTCTTGAAATGAACCTTCAGAACTCCGGGAAGCAATAAAAAATAGGAATAATTTAAGTAATTTGGGAATAAGTAAATTAGAAAAATGTGTGTAGAATTCTATCGTAAAGCCGTCCGGACCAGGAGCTTTCCCCTTTTTGAGTGACTGAATAGCCTTGAGAATATCTTTAGCGTGTATATCAGATTCTAGAGAAGAGAAATCTACGTTCAAAGAAGAAGGAGGAGGAGAGATGGAGGCTAAATACTGATCAATATCAGATAGAAGAGGTGGAGACTCTGGGGTGTATAATGATTTGTAAAAATTGGAAAATTCCAAGAGAATGTCTTCGTCTCTATGGAGCACAGTATTAGATGAAGATGTAATAAATTCAATTTTGGTACGTTCTTTTTTAACCTTGAGATACTTAGCAAGGAGATTACCAGATTTGTTTTGTGCAGTGTAGTATTTAGCGCTAGATTTAAGCAGATACAGATTTGCAGAGTCAGTAGACACTTTATTAAAAGAAAGCTTAGCGCTAATGAGTTCTTTTAAAATAGATTGGCTATTTGACATGTAATAAAGGTGCTCTAACTTTTTAATTTGTAAGTTGAGTGTTTGAGATGAGAGAGAGGCTGCACGACGTTTTTGTGCAACAAAGGATATGATGAAATCCCTAGAGGCAGCTTTAAAGGAATCCCATATAAGTTGAGGAGATAGTTGAGGAGATTCATTCTCCTCGAAAAATAAGGAGGCAAACTCGAGAAAGGCTGGTGTGAATTTAGGATCCAGTAAAAGGGAATTATTAAACCTCCAGCGTCTGGTCCCTTTAGTGGGAGGGAGTAGGTCCAAACTCAAGGAAACGGGGCATGATCAGAAATTAATATAGAGCCTATGTCCGCCCGGGAAATATGTTGAAGTAGAGCCTTGGAAATAAAGAGGTAGTCTATTCGGGATTGCGAGGAATGAGCAGGCGAGTAATAAGTATATTCTTGAAGTGTGGGGTGGCAGAGTCTCCAAGAGTCTACAAGAGCTCTTTGAGAAATAGTGGAAGTGAATTGGGAATGTGCAGCGGAGGGGACAAATCTGGATTTAGAATGCCTGTCAGTAAAGGGGTCTACAACCATATTACAATCCCCACCAAAAATCAAATATTCGTCAGTACATTGCATTAAAAGAGAAAGAATTTGGGGCCAGAACAGTTTATCGTGTGTAGTGGGAGCATAAACGTTAAAAATAGTGAGAGGAACCTTGTTAATCAGCAAAGAGGCCATAACCCATCTACCATCAGAATCATTGTCCTGCTTTATGAGATGAACATCCAAGCGTTTATGGCAGAGAATGGCAACACCATTGCGTTTTCCTGAGCCCGGTGATGCAAAAACGTGGCCCACCCAATTCCGCCGTAATTTAGTTATCTCAGTATCCTGTATATGGATTTCCTGCAGAAGAGCAATATCTCCTTTTAAATTTGCAACATGTGACAAAACTCGCTGACGTTTGATAGGAGAACCCAAACCTTTAACATTCCAAGATATAATATTTAACGACATTTAAATCTTTATAAACTTAGCAAAAACAATTCGTAAAAGAAGTTGCCATGCATACAAGCAAAAAACATGTGAAGAATGCAGTAAAATACAGAAAAAAGGCATTATTGTAGCGAGATAGCAATAAGACATATAGACGATCATAAGATAGCAAAGAGAGAAATGAATTACATAAGAAGCATAAAAGATAAGCCGAAAATATAAATGGAGCAGAGGAAAAAAGAGAAAAAGAGGGAGAGAGCGAAGATAGTGGGAAGGAAAGAGACAGAACGAAAATAAGAACAATAGAGATGACATACAGATAATAGAAAAAACATACCACAAAAGAACAATCATGTTGGGGTAGGTGGAGCCACGCGAAGGAGGCCAGACGCCGGATGAGAAATCGCAGGACGAGGGGCACACGCAAGACATCATCCAGGAAGAACGAAAAAACGAAGAAGGTAAGGGAACACAGAAACCGCAACCTGTTAAAGGGGAATATAAGAACAATAATTAACATGGGAAGTAACATAACTCCAACATATACACATATGAGAAACATAAAGGAGAATCAGAATTGAGGGCAAATAAGAAACAAACAATGAGCATTTGGAGCTAAAGCATTCAAGTCAGATCATGGCTTAGAAATGTCCATAGAGACTCCACTACACGAGTTCAGAAATGTTTGAAGCACCTCAGGGTCTTCATAGTTGGTTGTTTTGTTATTGTAAGTTACTTTGAACAGACAGGGATGGAATAAGCCATAACGAGCATTCATGCTGCGAAGTGCTGGTCTCCTATCCAAAAATTTCTTGCGTTGATCAGCCGTAACCTTGGCATAATCTTGGGCAAAAAAGAGGTTAGAACCATTCCAAGTGATCTTTCCTTTCTGTTTGGCGGCGTGCAAAACCTTAAGGAGGTCAGTATATTCTAAGAAGTACAAAATAACTCCTCTAGGTTTTGTTGAGGAAGATGAAGAATGAGGACTCTGACCCAAACGGTGCGCACGTTGAATATTTAATGGCGGAGATGCTGAAAAACCAAGAAGAGTTGGAAGAAAAGACTGAAAATGAGATATCGGATCAGAACCTTCAAGTCCCTCAGCCAGGCCATAAATGCGCAAATTATTGCGCCTATTGCGATTTTCTAACTGCTCGACCTGTTGTTTGAGGTGATCGACTTCTTTGTGAATATGAGGAACTTGAGCAGCGAAATCTTGAACAGTATCAACACGCTTCTCCAGAACGTCGACCCTTTGTACAGTATGAGACCAGTTATCTTCCAAACTCAACAGACGGGTGTTAGTTTCTTCCATATATGGTTTGAGGGCACGAATCTCCTCAAGGATAAGCTCCAACGAGAGAGGTGAAGAAGAATTGGTGGGAGAGGGCGGATTCGCTTTTCCTCTTTTCCTAGGCGTGAAGGAAGCCGATGACGGTATTTTGGATCCTTGTTTGGTACCTAACCGAGTCATAGAGGAAGAAGAGCCCTTCGTAGTAACAGGGTCACCAGGATTATCATCCGCTCCCTCTTGCAGGATGTTAAAAGGGTTAAAGTCCTCCAGAGATGTATCACTGGGTTGCAGAGTATCCTTACGAACAGTCCGGGATGTTGCCATGACTGAGTTGAGCAAAAGTACCCCACAGCAAAAATTTTGTGAGAGAGGTACAGTAGTAGAGAGTCACTGAAAGCAGAGTAACACCCAATGCACCTATACGGTTTAGGTATAAAGAAGCGCCAAAAATAATTTCAAGTTATTGTTCAGAAAGGAGTAGTATTCAAAAGAAGCGGACAACAGCAGAGAGCGGAGGATTCATATGACTGACCAATTCATACTGTTTTCCTGAGGAGCCCAGTCATTCTCCAGCAACAAGCATGAGAGAACAAAAAGTCAGTCAAGGCAGTATAAAGGCAGAAGATGCGCTCCAATAAGTGTTCCAATAAATTGCCCCAGACTCTTCATTATAGAGATTTTTCGTTGAAGGTCTGCATTATTTGCGGAGAAAGGGCGGCAAATGTGAGGAGATTACTTCATGAAAAAACAAAATGGCGGCCGCGGGTAAATCGCAACCGTCATGAAGTCGAAAAAGTGTCTTCTCGCTCACCATATGCCAGGAATTTGAGCTTGACGACTGGAGCAGTACTTCCAATGAAGTCGGAAGCGATTTCCGCGCTCCGACAGCGGGAGAAAGTGTCCTGGAACAGCTGCGCCGCCTCACATCGCTGCGGAGCTCATCGTAGCGGCGGCCATCTTCTAAGGCGCCGAAACCACGCCCCCTTGAGTAGCGTACATTTGTCCTGTTTAATTTCTTGCTCTTGTGCTGCATTTGACTGGGGAATAGTTTTGGGCATTTACCCTCTCACGCCATCTCCCACCATTTTCACACTCCGCTCCCGCCTCCTGCTTCCTGCCTCCTGCCTCCTACCGCCCGCCCCCCTCCCAGGACCTGCTTAATGGAGGATGCTGTGCGACTCCATTGAGAAGGTCCTGTGTCAGCTCCCCCTCGCTCCAGTCACCAGGTATGTCTCTACAATGTGTGGTGCCAGGTACACAGCTGTGCGCTTTCCTCTCGCTGCCTTCAATGATTAGCATTGCTGCTACCGGGACTAGAACCGCGCCTGCTCCTGTCCAGGCCCGTATCTAGGAATATATGTTTTAGGGGGCATGGCCCTAGTGATGACAACCTTTTATTTACGTTCTCGAACTGTACGAAGAGTCAAACTATTCTGCAATACGAATTGAAGATTAAAACTGGTTTATCACAGGAGGTATAAACAAGAATTGAAGCACATTGGTGCTATAGTAAACCCCTATGTAGAGATTGGGCTATAATATTGCTTTAATGATCCCGACATAATAAAGATCATACAGAAACAATGGACATGCAGAAGTTTTTTGCCTTTGACGTGGCATATAAGACAAATCCTGAAAGTAGAGCTTGTATTTCCTGCTTGGCTGAGTGATTCTTTTTATCTACTGGTGAGTCATTCCGGGGAAAGATATATAGACCCTTGAATTCCTTAATTGGAGAATTAGATTCCCGGTGGTACATTCAGAATACACGACTGGAATTGTATTAGATGCTGTGCAAATAAATGTTTTTTCTTCTATGGAAGATATATATGTATCATATTCCTGAAGAAGGAAGAATTTATGAATAAATCACACCAAAACGTGTCAACAAAATTCTGCTACACAACCTACTCATACTGGACATTCTTACATGATCAAAATCAAATTCAAGGATGTTCAGTGATATGCATGGTAGAGGTGTATATGTTCAAAGACAGATTGAATTTGTCTTAAAAACAAATCTTCTGTTTTTGGTATGACGTGTATTATATGTTCCTTTGTTTCATGTATGTGACATTTTTTAAATAATCTATATATACTTTTTTATATTTAATGAATATATATATATATATATACATATATATAGTTTTAATCATATAAAATGTAAAAAGTATATATATATATAGATTCTATATATATTCTAGACAGTTGTTAATTCACATTAGCTTCATTCTGTCTCGGTGTGGTGGGTCTGTGAATTATGAGACAGAGTTCTTCCATAGTATAGGTGATTATACTTCTGCAATACACACAGAGGGGGCAGTTGATAGATTTGATTCACGTGATGACAACAACATAAAAGTTCAGCTTCAGTCATGCTCAGGGGCCTAGAGGGAGAGGAATGGTTGTGAAAAAATGCTGCTGTGTGTCAATAGGTTTCAATGCACGCAATGCATTTTCTAATATTTTTTGAATATAGAATTATTCACCCTGAAAGATTTTTGTAAATATGATCAACGCTGCATTATAATGTACATTGGTCAAATCTAATTGTAATATATAAACAACTTTACAAAGGTGCAGTCAGAGCATCTTGGTAGATTCTGGAGTTGGAGGTTGACTGAAAGGTTGTGCAATTCTGAGAAAATAAATTTTTCATCATGTAACTTAATTAGTAAATATCTGCAATTAGTCAGTAAAACAATGTGAAAAGAACAAATACACAGGGTATTCTTCAAAATATCATGTCCCATCTACTCCCCATCACAAAATCCAGGTATCTACAATCTGGTGTCATCAAAACCCCACACATGATACGGTTCTAGTATAGAATCTCATGCTAGAGATGCTCCTGCCACAAAAAAAATATTCTTTGCAAAGTCCTCTGCTGCTTCTTGAAACATGCCTGTGCTACATCACATTTTCAAAATAAATATTGTTGTCACTATCTTGCTTTTAAAATATAACTATCAAAGCAAAATATTGTTTTAGCTCCTTTAGGGTTCCAAAATATTGCTAGGCAACCTATCTGCTAAACTTTTGGTCAGGAACCAACAGTGCCACCCCATGCGCTCTCTGTGAATAGAGGCGGCAACTTTAGTATCACTGGATTGATTTTAAGTAGCAGTTCTGTCAGCCTGCCAAACAGGTACAGGGTGCACTGTCACACATGCACACTATGTAGGCAGGCCTCTAATATGCACAATAGGCAGCTCCTAATATAGAAGCAGAATGAATTGATCAGACATATCAAAAGTGCACAGCCTCTGGCATATGCACAGCACGCAGACCTGCCTATTGTGCGTATAACCAAGTCACGCTTCAGATAAAGTACCAAATGTCCACAAATAGTGAAACCACTAAGGGCCTCATTCTAATTTCCCCACTATATATGCAGGGAGACACCTGGGATGGAAATTACAATAACAACAGTATCTCCCCTGAAATAATGAGAATTACACGTCTTCTCCCTGGAATGAGAATAACATTTGGACCTAGTAATAATTGACTTAATCTTGCTTGTTCCTCCCACCCCACCTGAAAAAAGGGCCCAAACTGACAAACATTTACTGCCTGCTTGTAGCAGGTGGTAAATGTTATGGATCCTTTGTTTTGCCTGTGTTGATTATAGAGGGGACAGGGGTGGTGGGAGGGCACAGTTCATTTAATTTCAACCGTGGGGAGCTTTTTCTGCTACCACCATACTGAAGTATAATAGCGGGTGGGGAATAATAACAACAGCAGCTATTCAGATGGCTCTGAGTGTGGTGTTTTTGGGGCAGGAATTATTGAGTCCGGAGTTTGAGAAGGCAATAATTCCAGGTCCAGAGACTTTGAAAACTTGTAGTTGAGAATCAGGGTCTAAGTGTTCCTGTATAATCTGGGTTATCTTCCAACAATTCTTCCTTTTTACTCAATAGTACTTGTTATGATAAGACTAGACATTTCTTTTTATAGTACAAAAAAGTAAAGTTCAAAACGCAGAATACAAAGTCCTGTTGTCTACACCATTATCACATGCTCACTTTCACTCCATTCCTGTTCACCTTGTAATAAGGAGCAAACATTATTTATCTTGTAGATAGCCTGTTCATTTTCACATCACAAAGCAGCTTAGGCCCCAAAGAGAAGATGTCAAATGTCCCAGCGCCACTTCTCATAACACTGCTGAATGGGTGTGGTATTCGGCAAACTGCTCTTGAATGACAGAGTAGTATAGGGGGGGTAAGGTGTGAACATTGCCTTTACTAACCACAATAGTGGTTGTAATCCTGTCACACAGAATAAGGAGTACTCACAGTTGCATATCTTCATGGGGAAATGGACAACCACTTCTTAATACATGCATTTTCTGTTTGATAGATGAGTCAGGGACTCTGCATCTGGTTGGGCAATGACTGTGTTGAGTTTTTCCCTGCGATCAGCATGACTTGATGAACATCAACCCCTCACCTTAAACCATTGAAATGTTCCTTCAGACCAACCATTACTCCATCACACCCTGCAGGGAATATGAATGTAGTGATTAACATGCACTGAGACCTGATGGCTCTGAGAGAGTTGATGCAGAAAAAATGCCCACATTAAAAACTCTAGATCTCAACCTTTCTTCCCTAGGACAGAGGTATTCAAACTGTGGGTCGCGACCCCCAAGGGGGCCATGGAGTCTTGGGAAGGGGGTCGAGCATTTTCCAGGCCTTGTTTCTGCCTGGAATCCAGAACATGTGCGCAGGCCTGGGACGCTTCATTCTGATATTTAAAATGCTTCAGCTAATTTTTTTTTGAGTGGTAGAACTAGGAGTTTTACAACTGGGCTGTGAACTGCATGCTTTTAATCACAATTGTATTTACACCGCGCTTAGTACCCCTGAGGTGTTGTTGAAGGGATATTTATGCAAAAAAAATTTAAAAATGCATTACTTATGGTCATGTGATACTAAAATCAACATTTTGAAAGCTAAATTTTATCCTAAAACAATTTGCACAGTTTGTAGCAGTCTATCTTATAATGTGTGTAATGCAAGCAATATATAATGACTAATGCATTCAAAGTGCTTTCTGTAACAGACTGTGATCTCGTAGCACTAAAAATACACAAGTCACTATTCTCAACACCAACAAAATATAATTATGTGGCTCTCTGGTTATACGTAGACCTCTACAGTGCATTAACTAATAGAGGTTCCATATTGAAGTACAGTGCATTTCCCTCTGAGTAAAAAAAATATTTTTCATTTAAGCTACCCATTATTCTATGTGTAGCTACCTGATGGTGAAAGACCTAAAGAACTAACAAAATATTTTGATGCTGATTTATGAGAGGTTTGCGCAGCCGGCGTGTCACTTTTTTTGAAGCTCCGGCGGCACAAGCATCTCAACCATATCTATGAGGCAGCGCAAAGTCACTCTGCGTGGCTTTGCATGGCCTCCTAGATATGGCATAAGACAAAGCAGTGCAAGTCGCTGCGTTGCCTTACTCTATGTCAAGTAGGCGTTCCATGGACATTGCGGTGGGTGTTCCCACGCAGCACCTATGGATTTTGACGCTGCCCCAGATTTACAAAACCATGTAAACCTGGGGCAGCTGCAAAACCTTACTCTTCCCCATAGTAGGGGAAATGAGGAGAAATGTTTTCATTTCCCCACGTTATTTCCTCTTTCCATGTGTGCTGCATTGTGCAGCACACATAGAAAGAGGAAAACCCCTATCTGGATTGTTTTTGTGCAGGAAGGTGTCCCTTTCTTTACAAAAACAATCCTGCCTACATTGGCCTTAGACAGCAATTTGTGCACCAACGCAGGGTAAAATGACTGGAAAGCACCATATTTCATAAATAAGGCACATTCCTGCCCTTTCACATGGGCAAAGGGCAGTGCAGCAAGAATACTTGCAGCGCTGCCCTATGCCAATGCCTCATAAATGAGGCCCTTTGTTTTTAGCCACACCTCTGACCACGCCCCACGCTCACTGACCTTTGATTTGCTAAACACTTTAATATTATTTCCCCACTGGAAAAATGATTTGCAGTATGAATTAAGGGTGTTTATTTTTGTCGATAGCTGTCAATGAAGAGGAGTACCAAGTTCTAGAAGTTTTTGTCAGGAGGGGGTCCTTAAGCCTAAAAACGTTTGACACGGTGGTCCTGCATCAAAGAGTTTGAAGACCTCTGCCCTAGGAGAAGATATTTCACTTGTTTTTATTACTTTGATAATTAGTTCACAGGTAGAGAGAAGATGCAACTAGGACCATCACCGCCATTGCCTTCTCATAGCACAGAGGTGCCACTTACATTGACAGTAACCCACTAAGTAGCTAGGATAGTTCAATGTACGTAATTAAAGAAATGTTCATTGTAACCAGTCAACTGAATAGCTGTGTCAGACTTGATTATGTGCAGGATCCAACTCGATTGGTATTTGTCTGAATTTTTGGCTTCTCTCTTTCCTGCTATGTTTTTTGTAGGTTTCTCTTCCCCCATAAGCACTTTCATCTCCCAATCTCCCACTTGATTGTTTTTTATTTACAAGGGCCTAGTGATAGTCTTCAACCACCCATATTAACTCTGCTCTCAGTGTGTCCAGCCCAGTCATACAGATAAAGGACTGGAAGGTAATGGCATCTTCCTCAGGCCTGTTTTGGCCTCTTATGTTATGATAAGGACTAGGGCCAGACCTCTGACCAATTGTTCTCCCTCCTGCCCGACATTCCCCTTTCTCCTCCATCTTATCTGATCTAGTAATCACATTCCTTACACTGCATGGCTTATTACCAACACTGTTATCCTGAGTGGACTCTTCAGTTACATTGCTGTGCTGCCTGTACCTTGTGCATGCCAGGGTTGCCACATATTGCTTATGAGTATACCTGAAAAAGCACTTAATATGACTGCCTGTAAACTGCTGCATTAATCTGTTTATTCCTTTGTTACTCCCAAGTGGGTGTTTTAGGCCAATTCCTTTATTTGCCTGTATCCATTGAATGCCATTAAGCTTTCCCTTTGTTGCTTTTGGGTAGACTAGAAAAGGCATTTACTATGGCTGCACTGTAATCCAGTGCATTCCTTTGGGTTTCTCCTCTGCTGCTGAAACCCAAACAAGAACCTTAACCCTTGCTCTGATTAGGATGGTAGGAAAGTCCACATATGCATCTATGTTTGACACTACTTTGTTCCACTTCATGCATTAGAACAGCAACACAGGAAGGCTTTCAAAGACTCATCACGCACAGCACCAAAACACTTCCGACCGAGGCAACTCCCAAACCAAATACTTTGAAACAGCTAGAGCAATAAATGAATGTAAAGCACATGTGTGCCATGCCTTAAATGTCTCCTCTCCTCTACGCAATTAGGCCAGATTAAGAGCACTAATTTGGTCAATCACACAAAAGACTAAAGCACTTCCCACCGGAGTGACATCGCAATTCAACAAGCTTCCAACCAGGCTCTTCCGAGCAGTGCAGCGTGCTGTCTGTCAGCCAATGTGCTTTGGTGTCTCATCAATGGTTGAAGTACTAAATAAAATCAATAACATTACAGTATCAAAATATATTTGCCATGGTGGGGGGGGTTAAGATGCTCTTACTAACCTAATAATGCTCGCTGGAGGGGGGCTGAACCCTGCGGTGTGCTAAGTTGCTGCATTATGAGCTCCATACAGCAGTCTCATTTTTTGGCTACGAGGACTCTTACGGCACTAACGGTTGCCACATGGAGCGATTGACTTTCGGCTACTAAATCTGCAGCTTTGGAGGTGCACTGTCTTGAAGTTGGTGAGGATGGCTAGATTGAACCTAGGAGAAGTAGAAATTGCGGGAGGCACCAGTAGCATCTGTGCGAGAGAAGGGCTGGTGCAGCCTCAGGTGTTGACGCACAGCCAGCACCCAATGGAGGAGGGGTCAATTCCAGAAATGTCTGGTGGATACAGATTTAACTGGTATCAGCACAGACCTCTGCAGCTTAACGGGCTAAAGGTGGGAGTAAGCAAAGAGGTTACCAATGCCCTTTTGTGAGCAGTATACTCCATCTACAGTGACATCATATTGACAAAATTTTATGGAGACAAGACCCCTTACCCATCCTCTTCCTTGCAGAAAGAAAGGGATGGGGGATGATGATAGCAGTAAGCCAGCTGTCAGACACTACCTTACTCTTTCTTTTCTGCCTTTTCCCTTGGATTTTCTCTTCTCTCTTCCCCTTTTTCATAAATTTTGTTCCCATTTCAGCATTTCTCAGGGGGCATTTTTGGTAATGGGTTTGGGGAGCACTGTGTAATTAATCCGTTGTTTTAGTGCTAGGTTTGTTCAAAACAGAACTGATGTGTCAGGCTATATGAGATCTAGATCTGGGCACACTGTATGGATGTTATATATAGTCGTGTTCTTTTCTAAATTCATATCAAAATGATTTGACTCTAAAAATCTTTTCTGTTACACTTCACCTCTCCTTCAAGTTGGCTTTACACTGTATAAAATATGTAAAATAAAATAGAGAGCTTGATATTCCAGATACTCAAATCCAGGCAGTGTGTGCATTACCCACCAAACACTATTTCTGATATTGGAAATTATGACTTGTATGTTACTCACAGATTACAGCAGCAGACGCTCAACCTCCCAAGCTTCCTCGTTGAGACAGGTGTTTGTATTGTTGATGTGACATTTTCCATGATATTTGTTAAAGATATCGATTTATAGGACACATTTCTTAATTTCTCACAGTGGCCTCTTTAGAGAGGTACAAAGGGCATACACAATGTTTTTTTTTACTTTTCATAATTTCTTCCTGTCACTGATGGCACCCAACCCTCACCCTCAAAACATTCCTTTCACACTAAAGCCAGCGCCTCGTTCACTTTTATGGACCATTTGTTGCACTATACGAAAATGCTAGTTTAGAATTAATCTTGGATTTTCGCTCATATGTCAGGGACTCACATTCTCATACCTTTCTGTGTGCATTAATTAGTCTTTTTTCTAGGCTGGCCGGAAATCCCTACTAGGAGAGGCTGAGGCCCCAACTTTACTCCAGCTTTCATAAATGACTGATGCCATGGTCAGGGAAAATATGATAATAAGAAAACCAAATAGCGCCAGCGCAGCTCACCACAGATACACTGTGCTTCTGCCCTCTCCCAACTCAAAAAGGTTTGGGAGGTATCCTAGTACTTGGAAAAGGGATGGGTATAGATACTGAAACAAACACAAAGTTCCCTTCTCCTTCTACTCTGAAAGCATGAGGATTCAATCCTCTAATTGGAATGGTTACCTTAGTTATAGTAAGGCCATACACTGAGATATAATAAGACAAATTTTACCAGGTTGCTAAATTTACAGACAAAAATATATAAAATCATACATAGAATAATCAATTTCTAATCAAACATATGAATTCAAAGGAATGTATTATCAATATTTTATTCAAAAGATCATGTTCTATACAATTGAATTGACAAAGTTAAAAACACATTTAAACTCATATTCATCATATTTTTAAATAAAAGGTAAACAATATGTGCAATAATTACATGAAGAACAACTGTCGACGTGGCGTTTCGGTGCTAAGGTGGATCGTCACCTTCATCAGGACAATAGTTCAATATTAAAAATCTGAATAGAATGTAAAAAACGTTATTAGAAAAACATTTTTTTTTTTTAAACATTCCTTTGTTACATTATTCATGATTTATATTTAGCAACCTAGGAATAAGTCTGGCTGGATGAAAAGTGTAGGACACAAATCCAATAGGCTTAAACGCATATTGCTCACACATAATAGTTTAATACAGCAGGTCTCATTCATGTTGATAGTAAACCCATTACATACCTATTGATTTCTATGGAAGCTCTTATATTTGCCTCCAATGAAGTTTTGGACGGGTTCCTTGTCTAGTTTTTACAGTCTCATAGGTGACGGATGATACTATGAGGGAAGAGTATTCCATTATAATCAGACCCTCTGAATATTGTCTCATTTCAAATATAGACTGGCCTGAATAAACTTACCCCTATAATTTTCTTTGGAGGGTCTTTGTTTAGTTTTCTCACCCTTCTATGAATCCCTTCAGGGCGTAAATGTAATACCTACAGGGGTATGCAAAAATGTGCTATTTGGAATTATTAAAACAAACATATATACCCAAGGTTTTCTTATTTTAAATACAGAGCCAACTTCACTTTAAATAGCCAAAAGATAAAACCACTTTTTAATCGTGTGGCTTACCTTTATTAGTCACACTTCGATGGGATCATTCACAAATAACGTTTATATTGTCAGGTCCATCTTAACTCAAAATATAGATCTGAAAAGATTTTTTATAAAGAATCACTTATTACAGAGTATATTAAATGGAAAAAAAGAAATATCTGTTTGTATTCTAGTCAGTATAAGCAAGTTAAATTTTACTTATCTCACCTCTAAATAAAATCTTGTTTATTAGAACCACCCACGTTTTCTTCTTTAGGGGTGCTGGTTCCAGTTAATTTTAGTTCTAGTCCAGATTGTATTCAACAGAGACAACATAAAAATGTATACTCTGCTATTGTTCAGACTTTCTAGATTTTAACTTGACCTATAACTGGCAATGTTATTTTATAGTCAAAGTTAAGTTAAATACTCTGTTCTATACATAGAGCAGTATAAAAATATATTTATTCTTCAAAGTTTGTATATCTAAAAAAAAAAAAATCATCTAAGTCTACCTTCATTCTGTTTAGAGAGATATAAAGATCAGAGTTAGCATTCCCTCAATGGTCCCACTTACCAGGTAGGAAGTTAAAAGAACAAGCATCCATCTTGCTGACCTGCCAAATTGAGTGTGAAAGAAGTGTTGTTTTCAGGCTCCTTATTTACTCCTTTTGACTGCCTAATTAGGCCCACCTGTCTGGTGAGTGACATCACGAGGGTTTAGTGCAGTGAATTACCACTCAACCAGGGTGGCCATTTTAAAATAACGAAAATGGAAGATTAGAAACAACTTGTTTGTGTTACTAACTCCACAAGTATAAGTAATACAATAAACAATCTCGTAAATAGGAATTGGAACCTTTTAAATAATAGTGGCTCCAATCCTTTACCAAAACCATTGTTTGCATTCAGAAGAAATAAAACGATTAGAAATTGCCTTGTACATACATATCCCTCCTGAAGCAATATAAACCAAATTTGCACAATAGTTGGTTCATGCCCTAAAGGCAATATCCCTTGTGGATCATGTAAGAACTGTGCCACCATCATGAAAGGTACTTCAATAACATATAATGAAATAACTCATCACCATAGAAATTTAGTGAATTGCAGAACCAAAAATGTTATTTACTTAATAGTATGTCCATGCAGCAAAGGCTACAACCTCTTTTTCTGCATGATGCAAACACAACAGTTGATGGACAGAATGTAGAACAATGTCATACATTCACCCCAGTACAGAGATCTGGGCCTAAATCCATCGTTTTTTTGCTCACCATGCCGTTCCAGTTTGAACCCAGCCATATGCAAATCATTCTTGATCCTGTGCCTCGTGGGAACAGTCCAGCCGGAACTGCCATGCCAGGTCTTCCCTTGACTTGACACAAGCATCCTAGAACCGGTTCGGGGTTTTACCCCTCTTCAGCCAGGATAGCTTGATTCCAGTGGCATGGAGAGCACGGGACCCACGTCTGGGCATATCCTTCCTACTCGGGGTGATAAATGCAAACACAACAGTTGATGGACAGAATGTAGAACAATGTCATACATTCACCCCAGTACAGAGATCTGGGCCTAAATACATCGTTTTTTTGCTCACCATGCCGTTCCAGTTTGAACCCAGCCATATGCAAATCAGTCTTGACCCTGTGCCTCATGGGAACAGTCCAGCCCGAACTGCCAAGCCAGGTCCTCCCTGGACTGGAAACAAGCATCCTAGGACCGGTTTCGGGGTTTCACTCCTCTTCAGCCAGGATAGATTAACTCCAGTGGCATGGAGAGCACAGGGCCCATGTCTGGGCATACCCTTCCCACTCGGTGTGACAAATGCAAACACAACAGTTGATGGACAGAATGTAGAACAATGTCATACATTCCCCATTATTGAACCCCAAGGATAATTGACCATTAATTGACGATTGTCTGGAGTTGAAGTCAGTCTTCCTCCACTAAGCACCATCCATGACTGGAGGAGTGTATTTGTCTTTACTTTTGGAATACTGGGGCTGTCACTATATTTTTATCTTGTCCTGAGGAAGACCTTACTTGATGATTTTACAATCACACAGAAACCAGGATTTCAACGTCGACGTAGTGTTTTCTTATGTCCAGGGTAACTGTAACCATAAACTTATAGACATTGTGGGTTACTATTGAAATTCAAAATATGACAGCAACTTTTATGTCATTGTTCTTTTTTGTATGAATTTGACATATTTTTGTCTGTCTCTCTATTTGTCACACCAGTCACCAATTGATTTATTATTGTTGTTATGTTATTACATGTTGTAGCTGGTTTGACAGCCTTTTAAAAATTTTATATAAAAAATCATGTTTTGACCAAAAGGCAATAAGAAACATGTATCTACTGTAAATTATTTTTGCGTGCGCATTATTATAATTTATTTATCATTTGGATCTTTCTTAAAATTTGTTGAGGTCATAAAAGAAATTCTTGGTTCTACCCAATGGAACCACTTGTAGTATATATCATTATTACCCAGGTTCCAAGGGACACAGGGTCTCCCCATTGACTCTAATAGAGCCTCAAGAACAGCCAGCTGGTATACATCAGAACTCAGAACTATCAAGTGCAACTGCAAACGACTAGAGAAAGAATGGCAAACCACCAAATGCTCCGCCGACTGAACTGTCTTAAAATCAGCATTCAATAGATACCACAAACGCATCAAGGACACCAAAAGAGACTCCCCCTTACAGACTGCATCAAAACAAGAAGCAACAGGATAAAGAAACTCTTCAACATAGTAAAGGAGTTCTCCTGCCCCTTAGCCACCAAGAACACAGTCCACCCTTCCCAAGGATTCTGTGACACCATGTCAGAATACTTCCACAGCAAGATAGCCACCATCTACAACAACTTTGACTGTCAACCTAGCGAAGTTGACTTCAATAACCTCAGCGCATCCACAGAAACCACCCACTCTATCACCTCATGGAACCCAATCACCATGCAGACCCCTACAGCCTTAATGTCCTCAATTCACTCTGGAGCACCCACAGATCTTGCCCGTACCATTTTTCCAACCTTGAAACCCGAGAAATCAGCGTGGGACTGACCAGCATCATCAACGCCTCCATCACCACAGCGACTTTCCCCGGTAGATGGAAACATGCAGAGGTCAGACTGCTCCTGAAGTAACCCTCCGTCAACCCTAGCGAACTCAAGAATGACTGCCCCACTTCGCTGCTTCTGTACCCTGCCAAAGTCCTGGAGAAGGCCATCAGCCACCAACTCACCAGACACCTAGAAAAAATACAACCTGCTCAACACCTTCCAATCGAGCTTCCTCCCAAACCTCAGCAATGAGACAACCCTAATCGCCACCACTGATGACATCAGATCCCTCCTCGACTGTGGTGAAACAGCAACCCTGATCCTCCTCGACCTCCTGGCAACATTCAACACCGTATCCCATCACAAACTCATCAACAGACCCAACCGAATGAAAGAAAATACCAGATATGTTTATGATGTACTGATGACTTATCTAGATATGTTTAGTTAGAAAACTCATTCAGGTGAAATACTGGTATCGAATTGCAAATGTGTTGTAATTGTATTGCCTGAAGTGTATTGGAATAGTTCAAAATGAAAATCAATAAAAACACATATGAACAAAAAAAACACAAGACCCAACCAAATAGGCATCCAGGGAAACACCCTCAAATAGATGGCATCCTTCCTCACTGGGCAAACTCATAGAATCCTTCATCTCAGAATCCAAGACCATCGCCTGCCCGCCTCCTCCCCCAAGGATTGTTCCTCGGCCCCACCCTGTTCAACAGCTACATGACACCCCTCGCAGACATCGTCAGAACCTACATACTAAACATCATATTTGACAGATATGCCAGGTAGTCAATTGGAATACCACTAACCTGAATCTTTACCCAGGGGGGGCGATGTGTAAAGCTAAGTATCAGATTTACCCTCTGTGATACCTTTCAAGAGCATTCAGCACAGCTTTTCCAAAAAGGCACCACTCAGGGGAAAAAGGGAATGGGAAAAAAATAAGAAATAATGCTGCTGAAGCAAGCAAGAGAAGGCTTCATCCGCAGCGTCCTTTCTGGGTTGGAATAGCGCTTCGTCGCCCACTTATGTATCTTTCCTGTAACAAGATAGAAAAGAGAAACAACATTCACTAGACCATAAACATGTAGCCCTGTAGTGTCCTGTAATTCCTCAAAGCTAAACATTCATTTGTATTGACCCAAGAATTGAGAAAGATCATTCATACCTGCTAGATGACATTCAGCATGTAATGACCATGGCAGTGAGCTCCAGAGGCGAACAGGCATCGCAACAAGAAAATATACTTTGCCACCCCAGGCACGCTATAGCAGGATACCAAAAAAAATCCAATGGAAGGATGAAACGATAAGGTTAAAAAATGTAGCCTTCTCCGTTGTGCAGCAATGAAGTCCAACCTTCACATACCTCAATACCCCACTTCTTGCCTGGATGTTCGAGTTACGGAAGTGAGGCTCTCAAGAACGAAATGTGCCTCTGGTCCTGTCGCGTCATCACACTCGTAACTAAACAAGAAAATAAGTGAAAAACGGCTCCGGACGCTTTTCCACCACAACCGCGGTAAATGAAAAATAAATATATGGCTCCTGCCGCTTATCAGCCCACAAACGCGGTGATTGACAACAAACAACCGGCTTCTGACGCTTGTCCTCCCACACACGGTGAAAGAAAGATATGAAACGGCTCCTGCCGCTTGTTCTCCCACACACTTTGAAGGAAAGCAAACAAACGGCTCCTACCGCTTTTCTGCCCACACGCTGTGCAACGAAAAGTAAATAGCTCCTGCCACTTCCTTGCACACACGCTGTGCTGATGAAAGGCTCACGGCTCCTGCCGCTACACGGTCCAAGCAGAGGGAAGCGGTTGACACAACTAAGCTAAACCGCTAAGGACTCCCTCACTGCTACAGAGCCCAGTCTGGGGTAGGAGTCAAGAAATACGTAGTCCATTAGCAAAAAAATCAAATATAGCAAAGATCGCACACTGGACGCCAGATTGAAAACGAGTCTCTCTTGAACAAGTGTGAGATGCAAGCATCCTGCTTGCTCCTGGAGGCAATAACAACATGCAAAGGATTTCATTAATTGTCAAGCACCTTCCTCTTTCTGGGCAGGGCTTATGTAGCTTGATTTCAGGTGTGCCGAGTTACAAACCCTGTACCTCTTTACCAGGGTTTCTGGGAGTTGTAGTGCTCATCCTTGTATGTCATTCTCCCACCAGTCACACAGTTGTAAACAAGAGGGAGGTGTAAAGGTGGATGTCCCATGAGTGCGCACACTACCATGACAATATCCTATGCAGATGACACACAACTCATCCTCTCGCTCATCAAAGACCCCTCCACAACCAGAACAAGCTTCCACAATGCCATGACCAGTGTTGCCAACTAGATGAGGACCAACTGCCTGAAGCTCAACAAGGACAAGACAGAAGTGCTGATTGTTGGGGTGAACACCTCCCAATGGGACAACAGCTGGTGGCCCTCTGAAATTGGACCCACCCCCATACCCACATACTAGGCCCACAACCTCGGCATAATCCTCAACAGCAAACGCAACCTGAAGCACCAAATCAATGCAGTTTTGTCCACACCCTCTGCATGCTCTGAAAAATCCTCAAATGGATCCCAGTCAACACCAGGAAAATGATCACCCAGGCCTTCGTCAACAACCAGCTTGACTTTAGGAACAGTCTCTACTCCGGCATCACTACCAAACTCCTCAAAGGACTCCAGACCATACAGAACGCAGAAGCCAAGCTCATCCTCAAACTCCCCAAATGCACCCACATCACCCCCATCTCAAGAACCTCCACTAGCTCCCCATTCAGAAGATGTGCCAGTTCAAGCTCCTGACACACACCAATATAGCCCTACATGACCAGGGACCAGCATGCATGAACCATCACGTGAACTTCCACCAACCTACCGGTCACCTGCGCTCCAACTCTCTGGCCCTCGCATGCAATCCCTGAATCTACCGCAGCCACAGCAAAGATCGTGCCTTCTCTTACCTCACTGCGAATGCCTGGAGCTACCTGCCTCTGCACCTGCGAACATTACCCTCCCTGACGGAATTCAGAAGAGAACTCAAGACCTAGCTTTTCAACTGAGAACAGCAATACCTCAGTGCTCGGATACCCTCAGGGGTGAGGAGCAGTGCTTTACAAACTGATTAATTGATTGATTTATGTCATGTGTTATAAAACTGCACTTTGATGCAAATATGAATTAATTCCTTGTAATTTTATACTCTTCATTTGCTTGAATGTATTCATGTTTTTGTTGATGTTTTATCTTTTTATGGCTCTTAGCCGGATAAAAGTACTTGGCTGACTGATTGAGAGTAAGTAAAAGTAGGTGCAAGTGTGATTGAAAGTAGGTAATGAGTGAGATCGTACAACTAAGTGAAAGCGACTGTGAACAAACTCCCTGAAATCTTTTAGAAGAAGTCAGGCTCGCTCATTGAAATACAAGCCAGGATTACACCCCACCACTTGTAATGGTCACCAGCCAACAATGACCACTAATTCCACTATTGAAGAGTCCTTCTGCAGACCCTAATAGTTCTACCAATCACAGGCGTATATCCCTCCTGACAAATCCAGTAAAGCTATTACCAAAGTCAGCTACAGACAGCTATTTATATCCAAGTTATGGCTAAGTATGATATTTTAGACGATTCTCTGTTGGGTGTTCCCTCTACCCACAGTACGCAGACTGCTTTGATCTCTGTTTTGGATGATCTGCGTAGAACAGGGACAGTCTTCTACCCTGGTTCGGGAGCTGCTTTCGACACTGTCTCACAGAATCCTCTCTACATAGATTGAGTGCAGCTGGCATCCAGGGCCAGGCATTAAATTAGCTATCAGCTTTATCAGATAGACAGCAAGCAGTGTCATTGGCTTCTTTATAACTGAAAAACTACTACAAGGGGTCCCACTGCCTTCGTCTTTCATTCCAACACTTTTTAATATCTATATTTGACCCCTGGTCACTTTCATATGGTCATTCAGTCTGAGATTCATAACATATGCAGACAATACCCAAATATTGATCTCTTTGGACCGTAGTTCGACTATTGCCACAAAAACAGACAAAACTTTGCAACTAGGTATGATTGTGGTGGTGAGCTGGCTTGCTCACAGTAATTTGAAATTCAGCTCGGACAAGATAGAAGTTTAGGTAGTGTCTGGAGGTAAATCAGTGCCTAAATTAGCATCTGGTTTATGACCCCTTGAAGTACGAGGAACCCCAGTACCTTCTGCCTTTGTCCGTAATCTTAGATTCATTTTGATGCCAACTTATCTTTGTGAAGCCACATAAGTCAGCTGTCAGCTTCTTGAGATCATTAGGCAAGATTCTACCATATTTACCAGGAAAGATACATTTCTTGTTGTTTAAGGCAACTGTAATGGGTCTCCTCAATAATTGCATTCATCATTCCTGAGGGCTTCCCAAAGCCTGACTATAGCCTGAGCAAAATATTTCAGCCATGCTTGCCCTAGAAAGTCTTCAAATCGCCTTTGGCACTGATGCTCTGAATGATCTTCACTGATTATGGTCGAAGAGAGGATTCCTTTTAAGGCTGTGTGCCTGGTTCTTTTTGCACTCTTCAGCAATTGGGGACGGTCTGTCTCCAACATCAATTTCAACAATATTGTCTCACTCATGTTTTAATATTGGCCACTACCTTCATAATTAGGGACCAAGTAAACTAGGTCTGGTGGGTGCACTTTTTGGTGATGGAAGCTAAGTCATCGAGCACCTTAACCTTCCATACGATCTGAAACTAAGGTATTGACCTTCCGTAAGGCACTGACATCCTGGATGTACACACTGAAGCAGTGTGAAAGTGGTTAGTTGAACTCTGGCGCTAGCTGTTTTCTCCCTGCAGTTTTAAGCACCACAGTACCTGTTAGGTATTCCAGCGCTCTATAAATGGCCATTGCAGTACTGTATCACCCTCATGAGAAGTGCAGTTGTTTTTGCCAAGCATAGCTAAAGTGACATTTTCTTTTTCAGTTACACATCCAAATAAAATCTTTTTCAGAGCAATACACAGTAGAGTTCATTTTACCTGGGTGGTCTCGCCCCAGTTGGTTCACCGGAGAGGTGGGGCTTAAAAGGAAAGCATGTTGTTCCATGATCAGACCCAAAGATGTAGACACTGTTTTGGTTAAGAAATGAGACACAGTTGTATTTGACTAACCAACTCAAGGATATTGCCTGAAGGAGTAAGATTAGTATATTCAGTGGATATTAGAGAAGATCGACTGTCATCAGAATCAATGCCGTAGCTATTCAACTGATAATACCTTGTACATACAGCCTCTGAGCCATTGAGATCAAAGCATGCACAGGGCAGTCAGCTCCCCTCGGGCTATTCTAAAATATGGATATCTGTTCAGAGGGAGAGGAAGAAAATCTATATATTAAGGCTGGTCATGAGACCTCTGGGGTAAATTTGCGCAATCTTATTTCCAATGCCCTGACTGACCACACTGGAAACATGACAAGTTACCAGGCAGTGTAAAAGTTCCTCTTTCCCACCACTTGACGTTCCCAATTCTTCCACCTCCCTGCCCACTGGGCTCACCCTGCCTCCCCATCCCTCCCTTGATGCTCCCTCTGACCATATGCTGGAGGGATTGCATTTTTTAAGACATTAATCTGAATTTGGTGGGTTCCTTCTCAGGCTCTTGTACAGCTAAACCATGGCTTGCTACAGAAACCAATTGAGACAGATCTTTGTTTTCTCAGCCAATACCTAGCGTACTCAATCACTTTTGTACCTTTGGTAATAATCCAGGAAAGAAAACAGCTTCTAAGGCTTAATGAATTGCATTGAATTTTTTATTAGAAGGTTTTACAATGCTAGTGTGATGATCAAATACATTTTTCAAAAGATAAAGGAAATCAGCAGGAGTTTCCGCTTTGCTCTGTTTACAATTATTAATTTTGATCTGTTCAGTTTTAGGAGGCAAGACTTCAGAAGTTGCAGGGAATAAAGCATCTCTTGCTGAAATCAAAGCAGCATTATCTCCAGGAGACTGCTGCTGTCTGTTGGCTTTGATTACCAACTGGTCTTTCACTTTTCTTGGCATGTTTGCAGTAATTGGTTAGTATCAGCTCAATTAGGATTGTAACATTCAAAAACAGATTGCAGCTCCTTCCTACATTGCTGTGGTCTCTCTCTCGTAGTTTGAGGAACTGACCAGTTATGTTTAGCAAACCATATGTGGACCATGGACATTGATGTTGATCCACCCCGCTTCCATGGGGTGTGAGTATTGTCAAAAAGCTGGTACAACATTGGGTTGAACATATATAAGGTCACTGGAATCAACACTTTCCTAACTACTTAGAGCAGGTGTCCTTCTATAAAGTAGGAGACACATGTTTGAAGTCTCTGCCCTTCGTCCAGTCATCTTCCACAGATTTTTATGTGTAATAGTTGTTCTACTTGCCCGACTGCTCCGAATATGTGTTTCTGATTGGCGAGGTAACAATTCCATTCGCCAAGTTTACTGCAGTTTTGTCAGCCTTGCGTCTTGCTATTACAGGTTATGCCACAGGCTGTCACGTGGCACCTTTAGTGCAGTCTCTGAGTTGTTTTGTTAGACTTCCGGGTTGCTCTCACATTGGCAACGCTACATGCTGTCACTTTCCTGTTGGCCGCGCTCGGATGCATGGACCGTACAACTGCCACATTAGCAGGGCCCTTGATCAGCGCTGCGCCATTTCTAGGGGCAATCCTTGGTGCATCCCCTCCATTTGCTGCTGGTATTTCAACATTAAGAACATCTCATACATCCTCCTTTTTCTCCTCAGGGGGCTCATTAGTCATGTAGTCAAATAAGGTAAGGCGGGGTTAGTGTGGTAATGGCCAAGTTTTCACCCCATCCCTTAAGCTGTTAATTTGATACCTTAGTATCTCTAGAGTATCTTTGAAACACTACATCTGAGAGTCCTGATGATGTCATGGCTTTCTCATACCGATCTAGGAAAGCTCACCAAAGCTGTTGAGTGGGTTTGTTCTTAGGTTCTTTTACTCTGTATCTAAGTCTGTTCAGAGATTCGATATTGAAGGTTCCTGCATAAAAAGAGATTTGCACTTATCCCCTCTGTGTTATGTTACCAATTTGTAGCACACATGGTTACTCCAATTCAGAGTGTCCCCGCTCCTTTAGGTCACTTTATCCTATTCTCTTTATGCCTGCAGGTGCTTTTACTATCCCACTGGTAAATAATATGGGCAGGAGTCCCTCTAGGTGTTGGTTCACACAGCTTCAGTTTTTCTGCTCCTATATTTCTTTTCTACACCCACATTACCAGCAAAGGCAACATTAATGTAGCCTGCCGTCTCATGCCGCAGCTCATTCTGTGGAGGAGGTGAGAGAAGAAAGAAAGGGTCTCACAGCTCTTACCTGCCAACCTGGTAGTAGGGAAGATGTAAAGTACTTTCATGCTTGTCTACAGACACTTTTGCAGTCGAAACGTATCCGTCACAGCCCATTGTTAAGGCTTTCAGAAGTCTGGGGCAACTGAGGCAGTATTCCTTCTTCAACATATGCATCCAATAGGGTCTGCACTTGGAACTTGGCAATCATTTCTATCCCTCACAAGGCTCCTGCTCTTTATTGTTGATATCAGCCACACATCTATCTCATAGTTCCCAGGGCCCTCCCCCGATCTGGCCAACCGTTTTTCCCATTGTCGTCCACTCAGATAACAAATCTCTATTTTAAGTATTGAGTATGCAGTAAATAATTGATGATCTCAAACAGGCTTGCATGCTTCCTCCTTCCTTGTTCCTCACGGAAAAATCTTATGTTTGGTGCCTGGGTTTGTCGATTTGAAGGTTTGATCAAGCTCCGGTCACTGATACTTGCCCAAATCTTGCTCAATCCTGGACTTCTTACCAGATCCTGTTGAAATCATGGTCACCTCGGGTTTGATTGATTTTGGAAGCGTTAATTGACAAAAGCAAAGTTGAATAGCCTGTGAATCACAGAATCGTCTGACTAGCTGATATCATCAGTGAGGCAAACTCCTCAAGCACAAGAAAGACTCAAAATTATACTCTGCTACAAATGAGCTCTAGTCTTAGTTACATGACAGTATTGTCACAATGAATACATGTAGGTGCCTAGATGAGCTCATGGGAACAAGAGAAATGGCCTTCAAGAGCGACAAAAAGTAAACCGTTTTCTCTGTGTCAAGTTTTTCATACTTTCTTGTCTTGAATGTCAATGTGCACCAACATAAGAGATAGGCTGATCCTATGGGCATTGTTAGTATGAACAGCAAACATGGCCTCAGCAGGCTAAAGTTATGATAAGATAGAAAAACATGTTTAAAATGTTCCACATCCATTGATATGATTTATGTATGAGATCATAGCAGCTCTTACACTAAAGCTTACCTTCAGACAAACATGGATCTGAAGCTGATCACGTAGCCTAACCATTCAGACTTCGGCAACATGCTTTATAAGCTATCTTCTGCAATCGAGGAAGTTCTTATGAGGAAGGTACCCAGGAGAAACATTCTCATGGAACTAGGTTGAGACAAAGATTGTATGGCTATGGCTATGGCGGTCGATCTCAAATTTGGGGAACACGGTTCGAGTCTCAGTATTGACCCTCAACATTCTGTGATTCTGGGCAAACCACTTAATCTCCCCGTGCCTAACAAAAATGAGCGTGTCCTTGTGTATCGGAACTGGTGCTCACATAAAGCGCTCTGATACCTTCGGGTCAAGTTTGTGCTATATAAAACTACAAAATAAAAAGGGTTCTCAAACAAGCCAGAAGGAGAATTGCATAGGTTTTACCCACATGAGAGCTTAAAAGATAAAAAAGAATCTATAGCATGCGCAGTAAAACCCTTGAAGCTTCAAATTCTCTTTGGAATATACCTAGTGGCGTTACACAAAATCATGGGACTTCCCGTGCAGAATATGAATAAGGGCCCTTAGTCTTCCATATCTCACATATATTTTTAGCTGTTGGCTACAAGGGGGCCCGCAAAGCTTTTGAGGGGACCTGAAGGATTGGCAACAACCGTGCACCGCAGGGGCTGCATTACCCTGCCTTACACCCCTGCCTTCTACTGAAAATGCCTACTTTCGATTCTACTGATGCTAAAGACTATCAGCCAGTCACTCTTCTCCATGCACTCATTAGCTGTTTAAGAATATTGTCGTAAAAAAACTGTCTAGCTTTAGTGAAGATGACAATGTTTAAGGTCATCAGCAAAATGGCATTCACCTGGGTGCAGAACTGAATCTACAATGATTAATGTGTTCAATGAGGTTGGATCTATTCTGGACAAAGGAGATATGGCAGGTGTGTTCTTTTTAGATCTTTCTGCTGCTTTTGACATAGTGAATCACAGGCTATAGGGCAAGAGGATGCATAATTTAGGCATTCAAGGTGTGATAGCAGATTTGTTTGACTTCTTTCATATGGGGAAATCTCACTGTTTAGCTCTACCTTCTTTTAAATCAACAAATGTGATGGTTACATGAAGGCCTCTGCCAGGATCATCACTGTCCTTGATGCTACTCAATATGTGTGTGCATTCTATTTGTCATAATTAGATCATTTGGATTAGATCTTTTGGATTCCAAGCCCATTCTAAAAGAAATGTTATCCACAACTACCGCAACCATATCTTCCACATCCTTCCATATGTCCTAATAATGTGCAGCTATTGAACATGTCTTGCATTAGGAACACCTGCACAAGAGACCTCTCATTTTGTTCTTTGGTTCCAACACTCTGGAACATGCTGCCTTCAGACCTAAGAGCACTGAACAAACATCTGAGGTTTTTTAGAGCTCTGAAGACATTTTTATTAATTCCAATCCTATTTCTCTGTGCTAGTTTCCTTTCCTTGATGTAGTAAGTATTACTTAGCACCCTGAATTATTTTAGGTATCCACGAACTCTGAAAGTAAGGTAATCAGTCAATCTTTTATTTCTAAAATGATCTGACATAGGAATGATAATGTAATATGATAATGTAATATTCAACCCTAAAAAAGGTGACATTGACCCTTTGGTGGCTTATTTGGGCTGTTGTGTAAGGCTTATATAAACCATAAATGCCCGACACGGCTGCACTTGTCAGAGGGCCGGATAACTTAATTTGCAAGGTTGGTAAAAAGGAGGAGAGAATCTGAGAAGACCAGGGACTCTGGGCTGGTACTCCATTAAGTCATGTAGTCCCTGCCTACATGTTTGTGGATTAAAAGCAGCCAGAGCCAATATGGGGATTAAAATGCTGGCAGCACTATTTTTAGGTCGAGCATTCAAGACTTCTTGTATGTACTTTACTATATAGTTTTTTTGTGGGTTAGCTTCTTTCCATTTGTTTATTTTAGATTCCTTTAAAAGTCCTTGCTTGCTAGTGGTCAATAATTTTCTTTGTCTCTCCTTTTTGTCTTCCTGTTCCTCCCAGGGAGCAGGGACCAAATACTGTCTCATTACACTTTGGTTCTTTACTTATATTTTTGGGGGGACTACTTTTTGTATTTCTTTCCTGCTCCTCTTACACTGTGGGTGTATGTTCAACTTTGGTGCTGTATTTCATTGCATCTTCCATCCTGCCTCCTCCTTCTCCTCTTCCTGACCTCTTACTGCGGAAGGACCACCCCGCAGCTTCTTCTCCTGAGAATGTTACATTTGCATTTTCATTTTGCTTTGTGCTTCCTTTGGTAGGATAAATACTTGTTTTGGGCATTTTTCTGAGGGGAGTGGCGCTGTTTGGCTTTGCGAACAAAATGTGCTCCGCCGAAGGCTGTAAAGCATGTCCTTATCCCATTTCTTGTCTAGTCCTGGCCTCCAAACACCCTCCTTCCGCTCTTGCTTATGTATTCAATGGTAGTGTGCTCTTGCTGCAGGTGAGCCTAAACCTACTAGACGACTGAGAGCGGGCTCCATTTTTCTGGCTTAACTGCTCTGCTGCCAAGTCTGTCCCCCTGTAGTCACTGCAGCTCTGAGCACAGGCAATGGCTTCTGGACTGATCATGGCAAGCCAGGCAAGTACCACGGACCTGTTGCAAAATGCCGGAGTTCTTAGAGGAACCGGCGGTGCTGACCATATACAAGCTTACTGCTGGCCAACAGCGTGGCCCTACCGGCCGAGGAGCTGCTCAAAAATGTATGTCCAGCTCTACCACCAGCACCTAATGGTGAGTGTTATTTTGATTATGTTTATATTTGACAGATACAGGCATTTAAAGAGACAACCACGATACATTACCAGGCCCATGGTCATCATTTCACTTTGTCTGGTTTTTTTAAGCCCCTTCAAGCATTTACCATACCGAAATGTCGAATTACTGTTTACATCTCGTCTCAGCAGTCCTTTGTTTATCTCACTGGTAGAAGCCAATTGTCTTCTTTAAAATTTCAACTCCCAGCACTCCATGGCAATACTCCTGCACACTGGAGCCCAGGCCATCTTTTGCATCTTTAGAACCGCGGTTAGGAAGGCTACCCCTGATGATGTGTGTGTCTGCAAACCACTGGTTCACAGATGATCCTTGGGAAGGTAGGTACAGACACTTGGAGAATGGGAGGAGGATCAATGTGGCAGGGCAGAGCCCTCCCTTTCTCACAGGCAGCTCCTTTATGCCCCTGTGGCCATAGATGGTAAAGCTACCCTTGTCACTGATTCATGGTACCCCCTTCTAGAGATCAGAGAGCACTGTAGTCCAATGTCAGACCTGCTTGTTAATGGGTTACCATCAATATTCTCTAACAGTCCTGACAACTGAATATATGACCTGCCTCAGAGCCATCCTAGTGACAATCTTCTGCCCACTGACCTTCTCATTTATATACTGTTAATCATGCATAACAAATTGTCTCAGTTTCCTCACTACTCCACATCTTTTCTACTGCTGTATCCAGCGCAATACCCCCATTGTTTCCCACAGCCATTTTGATGCTCCTGAAGTCTCTCCACTGCCCATGTACATTGCTTTTTATCTGCCCCTCACGGCTTCCGCTGCATCGCCAAGCATCCGCCCTGCTCGTCCTCTTCCCCCAACTTACATGTACTTCTCTACCCTTCAGAGTATGTATTCCTTGGACACCTCACACCTGCTTTCTCGTCCTTTTCAGAGCTGCTACACTTTGCCAATTCTCTTCTCCCTTCCCCACTGTGCTGCTCCCTCCCCCAATGTGCTGCTCCCCTAGACACTACTCCCATAATCCCCTACGACTGCTCCTATTATCTTTACCAACCTGTATTGCTTTTGCTCCAAGTACTCCCCTTCTTTCGCTCTAGGTCTTCGCAGCTCTCCTTCCCCTGGCCAGCGCCTTCCTCTTTCGCTGCCTCTTCATTGCTCTCCTCCACAGCCTCTACACCGCCCCTTCCATAAAGTGCCCTCTGCCCTCTTTTTTGCATTTCTCCATCTCCCTTTTCTGTACTCATCCCCCGCTTCTGCTGCATTGCCACCTACATAGGCTCAATGCTAGCAGTGAGCAAGCCATACAAATGGGCATCACTACAGAGGATTGAGCAGACATATTCAAGGCTAACCCCGAACAAGCAAAGAACAGGCCACTTGCAAATCACTCATTGAAACCATCGAATTTGAAGGTCAACTGAAGTTCACAAGTTGGGAGAAGTCCATGTTTTGAAGATTGACACCTGCGCCCCCTTCATACCCTGTATCTTGCTTCCCCTGGAAGGGAGCATTTCTAGAACCTGAATGCAGGAAGCTGCCCGTGCCATGGTCAACACTTCTGGACCTGAGCAGGGATGAGTCCAAGAGGATTCTGCACAAGTTTTTTTTCCCATTTTTTGCAAAAGGTACCACACATACATAACGGTCAAGAATTACATGATAATTAATTCATGACAGACATACAATAAGCAACAAAATGAGCTTTTGTGCAGACAGCTTTGGAAATTAGGGTCCGCGACTGGCGGGTGGGGGTGCATCTGCTGTGTGCTCAAAACTCTTTTTCTGCATTATCACCATGGGCCAGTGTTACTCAGGTTGTGAGCTGACAGTGTCTTCAAGCATGAGGAGATAGGGCTCGCCGAGGTTGCCATATGTCGTGCAGTCTGGATGTTATAATAATAATCCACATCTGTAAAGCGCGAAGAATCACTCGTAAGGGTCACTAGGCGCTGGGGGCCGTGGGAAAGATTAAGCAAGCTATTGCCCAGTGTCACATGATGCTGGGCTAATCTGCCGGCGGCGCCGGGGATCGAACCGTCATCCCCAGATTCCGAGTCAGTCGCAGCGGCGCCACACCTCTTCCTGTTAGTGGCTGCAGGTGCACGTACAATTCACTGTTTCTGTCAAAGTGTATAAGATATTAATCCACGCTTTTCGTGCTGGCGGGTGCCCGCTGCCCCGTTGTACAGCAGCCTCTCTCTCAGCGAGCAGGAGCGCGATTGCAACGAAGCGGTGCGTCACGTGCGTGACAATAGGGACATCATGGACGAACCCCAGAAGCACTTTTAATGGCAAAGGCATGAGTGCGATTTGGGTCATGCGTGACATCTCAGCGAATATGGACCGTCAGCACTGGGCCACCTTTTCGTAGGTCCACGCCATATGGAGGATTCTGCGCAAGTTGGGTACAAAGAAAGTGCTTTCCATTTGTAATGAACCCTGCCCTGCTTACCGTTGGACATGTTGTCACTCTTTGTACGCCCTCACTTTTCCATCACTTTGTTATTTTGTAGCGCCACCTTTAAATATAGACTGGAGTCTCCATTGCCCGCACACCAAATCGATTACGTTGAAAAGTATTCTCAGGGATGGGCACTTTATTTTGATGCCATACCAGAAGCTAAAGGAGTTTCTCCCTTGGCAGTGAATACAGTACCTAGTGAACTACTTCAAAAGCACTCGTGTTCTCAGTGTCTCAAATCATTGCCTGATGCGGTAGAGTTTAGATGTTTTATATTCGGCATTCACCAAGTGGAGTTGTTTGTTTTGGCTTTCAACATAACATTTCATTATTCAGTTTTCAATCAACAGAAAGTATTGTAATGAAGTTTGCAATAGTAAATATATCGTTGAAACTGGCAGTTGTTTTTTTGGTTCATGAATTAATCTGTTTGGCTTTCAGGCTGACACCAAGTGCTTCATTTCGCGTGTGCTTTTATATTCACTCATTACATGTAAACATTAGGATGCGTTCTGTGGCTGTTGCTCACGAGTAAAGAGTGAGCATTTTTAGGCTGCATCACGTGTTCATAGTTATCTTTTTTGTTGTATTTTTTTCTCGTGGTAATTAATTTAAGAAATTAATTTGCCAAACCATAATTATTCTTTAGTTATGATAGCAATGAGTATGACGTATATTTTCACAAAACAGGTTTATTTATGACAAAGGACACCTCGTTGTCATAAAAATTGCATGGACAGTGGGGTTAGTGGTGCATGCTATGTTTTTGTAGCATTTATCAAAGAAACAGCTTCAAAATGTCCGTACACAGACTGTTACAGTGCTGTTGACTTGCATCAAAGCACTTGTCTTTCTGTTTGTGCATTCAAATGCCTTGGATTGTGTCATTAAATGTTTCCTGAGGCAAGCATGTATTCCTTAATCAGACTGCATGACCTAGTGTGTAACAATTGCATAGCTTTGCAATCCCTGGCAGCACAGCACCCAGGATAATGTGCTGCAGCCGCCTTCGACACAGTCTGCCACCGCACACTAAGAGCACGCCTCCACGACACTGGAATCCAAGAGAAGGCCCTGGACTGGACCACCTCCTTCCTCTCCGGAAGAACCCAGAGCATCCGCCTCCCTCCCTTCTGCTCCAAAGCCACAGAGATCATCTGCGGCGTACCCCAAGGCTCATCTCTCAGCCCAACGGTATTCAACATCTACATGGCACCACTCGCCCACGTCGCCCGGCCTCACGACCTAAACATCATCTCCAACGCCGACGACACCCAGCTGATCCTCTCGCTCACCAAGGACCCCCATACCGCCAAAACCAACCTCCATGAAGGATTGAAGGCTGTCACCGACTGGAAGAGGAACAGCAGACTGAAGCTGAACTCGGACAATACGGAGGTCCTCATCCTCGGCTCCACCCCCTCGGCCTGGGATGACTCCTGGTGGCCGACGGCACTAGGAGCACCCCCTACACCAACCGACCACGCATGGAACCTAGGGGTCATCCTCCACACTCTCCATGACTAAGCAAGTCAACGCCGTCTCCTCCTCCTGCTTCAACACCATCCACATGCTTCGCAGGATCTTCAAGTGGATCCCCACCGAAACTAGAAGGACGGTCACCCAGGCCCTCGTCAGCAGCAGACTGGACTACGGCAACGCACTCTACGCAGGAACCCCGGCCAAACTCCTGAAATGACTCCAATGCATCCAGAACACCTCCGCTCGCCTGATCCTGGACATCCCCCGCCGCAGCCACATCACACCCCACCTGAAAGACCTGTACAGGCTCCCCATCAATAAGAGGATAACCTTCAAACTCCTCACCAACGCGCACAAGGCACTCCACAACACCGGACCAGCGTACCTCAACAGACGACTAAGCCTCTACACCCCCGCCCACCAGCTCCGCTCCGCAGACCAGGCTCTCGTCACCATACCCCGCATCCGAAGAGTGACTGCCGGCGGCAGATCATTCTCCCACCTCGCCGCCAAGACGTGGAACACCCTCCCCATCCACCTACGGCAGACTGAAGACCTTCTATCCTTCAGGAGACTCCTCAAGACCTGGCTCTTCGAACAGTAGCAGCATCCCCCCCCTAGCGCCTTGAGACCCTCACGGGTATATAGTGCGCTTTACAAATGCTATGATTGATTGATTGATTGATTCAACACTTTTAAGTCCCAAAGGCGAGACCCATTGGCTATGCCAATGCTTGTCTCACCTTCACAGAGATAAAAAGAGAGGCCGACTTTGTACTGCAGGTGTTATCAGCAAAGCGCTCTGAAAATGATGTATTGCTGCTGTTCACCAGTATCAAGCTATAAATCAGTTTCTCTGGAGCAGCTTGCCATGGGTGGACTTCCCGGACATCCACCCTGTGCACTAAAATCTCAGATATGAACCCCAGTTTGTTAAAAAAGAAAACACAACTGCAAAAGCTTCAAAAGCATGCACACAAGATAGGTTTGCTTTCAAAATAAAATGTGTCTAAAATATTGGAAACTTAAGAAACAGCGGTTGCTGACAGTTTTGCTAGCCTGTTGTGTGATTTTAAAGTAACTTTAAATACTGTTCTCCATAAAATGCATTTATTGTATGTAGACATTTTAAAAATATTAAAGAATCGTGAGTATGCACGGTGTCCAACATTGGCTGTGCCTGCTTTTACATTTTTCACCCAGATAAACAAGTGTATATTTGGGGTCTGAAATAGTAGTTACGTTTTTTACAGAATGCCAGGTGCGTTCTAGGAAAGGAAGAGAGCTATAGCATAATTGGAACCCTGGTATTTTCACAGCTCTACTACAACACTGCTATATGCTGAACTTTGTAAAATAGGAACAAAGGGAAAATGTGTCGGGATTGGGCATGTGCTATACATGCAAAATAGTAAAGAGAAATGGACATTGCAACTTTTACTTAACACAAACCTTCTGTTTTTGGGTCACATATGTACATTCCAATGCTTAATTTGTAAATAAAAGTAAGGACCAGGGCCCTAGTCTGGACGCCATTGCAGCTTGTGACACCCATTGCCCCTGCCAGTGACAGCGAATACAGAACCACCACGGCTACTAACCATCACACCCTTCAAGTATGATAATTCAGACTAGTCCAGCCCCCAAAACTATAAAAATGGCTTGGGCACCATGTTTGAGTGGTATATGTCCTGCTCTGATCCTTCATCTTGTTAATATGAATTTGTTAAACAGTTCTCACCTTAAAGATTGGCGTGATATGTTGGATGCGTGGTGTGGTGGAATGTGTTCTGTAGTATTCGGAGATAGGGAAATGTTGCATTGTAGGTCTACGATTATGTTTTTCGAAGTATGTTTCGTAGTCAGTTACGGTGCATAGTAAAAGTGTGCTGTGGATTTGTAGGGTCATGTGATGTGGAATGGTGGTTGTGCTAGTTGCTATGTGGTTGTTTGAGGTTTGATGGGATGGAGTAGTATAGAATGATGAGGTAAGGGCCCTGAAGGCATGAATTGGTGTGGTAGGCTGCATTGTGTTAGACTAAGATGAGGACATGTTTTTGGTATTGTACTGGTAATTGGGAGGGGTAGTATGAAGAAAAAAGATGTGTGTGTGGTCCGTGGATATGGTACATCATACAGCGCCACACAACTCAAGGCATGATCGACAGTGTGATGTGGCATGTGTGAAGCGGGATAAAGAGTGCAGTCAGTAGTAGTGATAAATAAACCCTTGGAGTTTTGTGTTGGTCCAAACTGGCAAGGTTGTTTATCCATTTGGCGGGCAAGTGTATTGTTTTTATCTTTGTTCCTTCATTTCGGTTGAGGCCTCCTTGACGCAGGCTGTTGAAGAAGTGGGGTGGGTGATGAGTTTTATGGAATGGATCTTTACTTTTCTTCTTCTTCAAAGAGTCCAAGACAGAAAACTCTGGACTTCTGGGATAACTGGTGGAATCATGAGCTCCTCCCTGTAATTGATAACTTTGTCATCTAATTGTTTTCGAATACTTGTGAAATGTAGTCATAACTGCTTTTGAATTTTAGCAGAGAGATACATTTCTAGGTTAAAAAATCATATTTGTGGAACATATGAATCATTTAACACCACAGTTGTTTTCCTTTTCTTTGTTTTTACAGGAGAACTGCTTTAGATTCCTTAAAGTCTGCACATTATGGAAGACATAGAAGAAACATCTGAAAGGATCTTGATGGAACCATACAAATATTTAATTAATTTACCAGGTATGACATTGCTGATCAGCTAAACACATAATTGAATTGTAGAACTTTATTTTATGGGCCGTTGTTTTCCAAGATATGAGGATGCCAGCGACGTTTTAAGGCATGGGCAAAGAGGACAGTTGCCCAGGGACCTCACCTTCAAATGGCCCCCGTGTGAAAATTTATTTTCTCTCTTACTCTACATCTATTTCTGTATGTCAAACTCTCTCCTTTCTGTCTACTTCTGCCTCTGTCTATATACTCCTAATATCATCTAAAGGGTTTTTGGGGCCCCAGCAGGGCATATCTCAACTGCTCATGATTGGTCACCTGAAAGTTTATGTGGCATCATCTGGTTTTGAATTAGCAGAAAATAGGTAATGTAATTTAAAGTTGTTCTGAACAGAGGCCACCAATACTTTTTTTGCCTGAGCCCCAAAAATAATTAAGATGACACTGATGGACCCAATACATTCAAATGACATGACAGCAGAACTTGCAATATCTGCCTTTTTGGTGGCTTTTTCTCCTTTTTATAGCGCTGCCTTACCCACACACATGAGTGCTCTGTTCAAGAAACATTAGATTTGATTACATTGTAATGTATGAGGAAGGGGCAATAATGAGAATAGCACAACATTTTTAGTTAATTTTTTAGGGTGGATAGGCTCTAGAAACAGGCGTTTTCTCGCATCGATGTCCTGATGTACTGACATGAATTTCCTTCTCCGTTTGGATATAATCGCGATAGTGTCCCCTGTATTTAGGACTACTTTGTACTCACCATCAGAATTTCAGGTTTTGAACTTTAATAACTTCATAGAGCTCTACTAAAATATGAATCATCTGTGTTGACCCGATCCTGTTGAGTTTTGTGAACACAGTACGGAACAACACTGTTGCACTGGTAGGACAGGGCTTAGTTACAGTATTCTTCTGTTGTAAGCCATATGCTATTGTTGTGAACATTATGACTTTGCCAACTTGTGTAACAGTGTCTAATAGTTTGTTTCTCTGTGTGTTTTTATCAAGATTACCGAGCAGTAATTCTGAGACGATCCTGGCTGCTATTATCGCCATTCCGAAGTAATGTCTCCAGTGTCTTATACATGTCCCTATTTTCCCCCTGGTTCCTAACTAAAGTATAGAAGGCCCCCATCCTGTGATGTAGAAAACAGGAGATGATGTCAGCGCCCAGGGTGGTGTCTTATATGGTTCAGGAACATTACATTTGGAGGACAGGCTATAGCCATTTGTTGGAGAATAGCTCAGTTGGCAGTAATTAGCATGCTGTGTCATCCTGGGAATATTTCCGCACCTGGGGAAAGATGACCAGGTTGCCATCAAGAAGATTTTGTCTCCTTTCCTGGATGTGGCCAATTTTTGGATTGATCTTGGCCACCTCCTTTGACATCCACTGTCACTCTAGGATGCAATCGCCTAGTGTGTCTGGTGACATTCAGGCAAACCTGATGGCTCATGACGATTGTATGACGGAACCTCACATGCATTGACCCCCATGCCTTTACAGGGCAGTCAGCACCACAACTAGGATGTTACCACAAGTTGTTACAAAGACTTGCTTTAGAAGACGCTGGACTTTGGAATAATACCAATTACTATTCCAACTCCAGTCTATGCAACAGTAGGGAAGGTATTGAAAAGGAAGAGCACTGTCCAGCACACCCTCCGGTGCTACAATACTCCCAAGTTTTGGGTTGATGAATTAGCTCCAGACCACAAATACAAGTCTGTCCCTTAGACAATGCTGCCACTTATTGAAGATCATTCAATATTCCAAGTTACACGAGATGAACAGAGTCCTCCACACTGTTCAGTTTCTTCAATTTGATGTCATTTTATTTCCTTGTAGTTGTTACATCCATTATGAAAGACTGCAACTATGCCAACACGTGTTTTGTCTCCCCCTAGACTTTATCAAGGCGATTGGCAAAAATGCTCGTTGTCCTACTGTGCATCAAAGAACCAGAACTGTCTTGTACTTCTAGTTATGCAAAATCCACAGCTTTATTATGTGTTAATTCTTCATCAAAGGGTATCACCACCCGCTTCTGTAACCGTGGCGCATCCGGCATGAAAAGATATTTGGAGTTGATGTTCTCAGAATTAAAAAAGACAAGTACGTGTCATATCGGTTGTGTGGTCAAAAAAGAAGAGAAAACGTGCCGGTATGGAACATTGATACGTTCCAACCCGCAATTAAAATGAAGTGCGTCCTCCACTTGACTCCCGTTCTTATGGCTGCGTAATGTAATTTTTGGATTGATCTTGGCCACCTCCTTTGACATCCACTGTCACTCTAGGATGCAATCTCCTAGTGTGTCTGGTGACATTCAGGCAAACCTGATGGCTCATGACGATTGTATGACGGAACCCCACATGCATTTACCACATGCCTTTACAGGGCAGTCCGCACCACAACTACGATGTTACCACAAGTTGTTACAAAGACTTGCTTTAGAAGATGCTGGACTTTGGAATAATACCAATTACTATTCCAACTCCAGTCTATGCAACAGTCGGGAAGGTGTTGGAAAATCGAACACCACTCCAACACACCACCTACAGCAAATCATTATAATGACTTACATGTTAAAGTAACGCATGTTAACATCACAGTGGAGGTAGTGGCTGCGTTGTAAAGGCTGGTCGTTGTTGTTACTGTGGGGTAAAGGACATTTCCGCTCATGACGTCATCAGCACTTTAATGCTTCAAACAGTTCTGTGCCAGACATCACACAACATATTATTGGGGAAGATATATAGATGACATATTTAATATTTGGACTGGTGATGCCATACAGATAGCTGCACTTCTCTAATACTTGAATGTCAACACATACAACTTTTGATTCACACACCAGGTGACTGACAAGGAGATAGAATTTCTAGATGTTTCCATGTATACAGATGTGAACAAAATAGATTAACAACTTTTTAGGAAACCCACTGCATGTAACTCTATTTTGCACGCTACCAGTCCACATCCCAATACTCAGATTAATGCCAGGCGAAATGATGTGTCTTAGACGTAATTGCAATGATGATAGAATTTTCCTGCAAGAAGTACAGCTGCTTGAGTATCGTTTCAAACATAGCGGATTCTCTGAATGAACCGTAACAGAAGCAAGGAATACGATTTTGACAAAACAACGTCATTCCTTTTTGACAAATAAGAGGAAGAAGAAGCAGATGGAACAGAGACTGACACTCATCACTAGATACAGTGCACAAATAACAGACATTGGCACTTATTGAAACTAGACCCCACACTGGCAAAATACATTGATCCCAGACCTAGTATCACACACAGCCGAGATACCACGTTGGGTTATATTCTTTGACCTAGTTACATTCCACTGCAAACGCAAAATGAAGGAAGTTCATAGTTAACGGAGAAACTCAAGGGTTTCTTCAAGTGCACACAATGCAAAATCTGCCAGTTTGCTGCCAAAAAGATAACTAGCTTTCAATACAATACCTAGGCCAAACATCACCTTCAACAGTTTATTAACTGTAATACTAAGTTTGGAATGTATTGTATTGTCTGCCAATGTGGCCTTATAGATTATTAGACCACTGAAAGAATGCATCCAAGAGCAAAGAGCAATCAAGAATAACAACTCTAACTATCCGCTCGCCATGCCTTATAATTCAGCACAATCCACCTCAGAACTCATTAGCATCAAGTTTCATGGTATACCCCAAGCAAAAGGCAACCCAAGGGGGGAAAGCTAGAACATTAGCCCTGAGGAAATGGAAATCAAATAGATAATTAAATTGAGGGCAGTGGATAGGGGCCTGAATGTTGATAGAGAACTCTACGTATTTCTCAATGAATAATAACACTACACAGACTGAATGCAACATGGTACCCCTCTTTTACGCATGAAATTTTGAGCAACATGGTTTCCTATCAAACACCATCTAAATATGACCTTAGTATCTATATGGAGGTCTGTATATTTTCTCTGTTCTATACTTTTTTTGCAAGGTTATATTTTTAGGTGCAGAGTGTTCTCACTCTTATTGATAAAAGTCGGAAAAGACACAATTCGTGTCCAGATGTGATCTTTTTGGGAGGAAAGATGGTGATCGTGCGGATGGTTGTGTAAGCCCAAGCTCTCGGACGCTCGAGCCTCATTCTCTACATTCCCTGGCCAACAACAGAAATATGAGGTGAAATTACGCAAGGCTTACAAAGACAGATGGCGGAATTCACCTTGTACAGCAGTATGCTCTGGTGTGCCCGGTCAGCTACAGTAGCTTCTCACTTCTTAGTGCGGTGGCTCCTGTAGGTAGTCTCGTGGTTTTCCGGGTTTGCAAGGAGGCTCAGGATTGAAGGCGGGGTTGACCCTCTGCGGGAATGCCTCCAAAGGCGGGACGTGTAAAGGTCTGCAACCCTACTGAGGGTGGAGGAATTAGTTGTGCGGCAGCCAGTGAAACCGTGGGATGAACTGGCAAGAACGGCAGCATGGGAGACCTGGCCGTAGAGAGAGGGGAGAGAAGAGAGAGCACACGCGGGGATGCCATTGGTAAGCGGACTGTGCCGTCTCTATTTTTGTCGAGGAAAATGAAAAAACAACCCACCACCCCACACGCTGGTCCCTTCAAAGAGGCAGGTGGACTAATTGGCATAGGGGGGAAGCACCAAATGTTTTCGGGACAGAAAGATGCTGGCGCAGATAGGGGCTATCAAAGGGGGGACACGCCTGGCAATATTAATATTCGGAAAGAAGCAGTGAAGACTACAGAAACAAACAATAAGGAAGATGACTATGCTTCTTTGGACTCAGGGGATCCAGCTATTAATGAGAGCACACTAGTAGACTCTGGTACGGCCTCTGGGAAGAACCTCTTGGCTACAGCCAAGATACCGGATGGTCAGAGGGGCAAATCCTTCAGTGCGGACAGGCAGATCAGAAAAAACGACGATACCATCCATCGGCTGGTAAAAGAAAAATATTCAGGGGACAACATCTTCTCCCTCTCCGACCCCTCAGATACTTCTGAGGATGAGACTGAACCAATTATTCGCTCAAATTGGAGGAGGGGTATCCCAGACAGCAGCCGCAGTAGCATAAGCAGCTCCCATCTAGATGATCCGGGAACAGACACACCGGGCACACCATGAAGCAGTCCAAGTACGGTAGGCAAGAGAAATGAAGCAACCGAAAAACTTAGAAACACCGAAAGCATCGAATGTAATAATGCCTTGCCATGTGACTATTCATATTTGGCTGAATTCGGCGCAAGGGGTGAGGCCATAGGGACACAGCCATGTGAAAAAACGCTGGAGAAAGTAGAGGACATTTCATTAGCAGTCATATATTGTTGCAGGGATTCTGCTCATGCACAGAACTATGCGCAGGAAACCAGGACCTCAGTGAATTGTGGTGTACCAAAAAACTCACCTCAGTACCCAGAACCCCTATCCGACTAGCATCAGTGTTTCATTCGTTCTCCTTGTCATCTTGAAGCTACCAATGATTAGACAACCCAGAACAAGTGACTTAGAGTACTCTCAGGAATGGTGGGAATCAGAAACACCTTTTCATTATTATTCTCATATCAGTCCACAACAAGAGTAATCAGAGACACGGAAAAGTTTAAAATATTTATTTTTAACTACGTGCTCTAAGGTGCAGTACTTTGGCTAATATACACAGACAAATGATTAAAAACAAAACCATCAGCATTGTTACAATACCATAGAAAATGAAGGGAGAAATCATGTTACAAATGATAGTGGAAAACAAGTCCTATAATACTTTGTGGACCACCCTCCCTTCACTAGTGAACTAGTTTTATAAAACTAATAGAAGGTCTCTAGGCTTGAATGGGGAACCCCATACCTCAAAGATCAGTTTAGGTGAATCACATCACAGGATCAGCTCTGCTCTCTGTGTCTGGAAAGGTTTTCTCCAAGTGTCTGAATCATGCATGCAAATGCAATATTAAAGGCACCCGAGTTTCCGATATTTGCAGCTGTGTGTGTGTTGTGTCTAGAGCGTGGGCCGATCAACCTGAATTCAACAGCACACATTGTTATTTTACCTTGACGGCTTCTGCACACAGTGTTCAGACTAAGGTCGCGGTGCACGTCTAGGGATGTGAACAACAGACTGTTCTCATGTGAAGAAAAAGCAAGCAAGCAATTTTACTTGTAATAACAGCTACCTGCAGTGTTGTGTGCAAAAGCAGCAAAGTGGCAAGATGATGTTTTACTTCTAAAGCGCTTATGCTAACATAGCAATGTGTGCACATAAAACCCTGTCTTCACTACACCCTCCCTTGATCGGACCACGAACAGATTAGGGAAGCAACGTATGAACGCAGAGTTCAAGTTCGAGTGAGACAGAACCAAGTTCATGTATTGCCAATCCATATAATTGATAGTGACAGTTCGAAAAACTTGTTGGAAAAAGGAAAACATTAAAACACCTCTCAGGGGCGTGACACTGCCCAATGTGGAGTAAAAAAGAAAAAATTAAAAAGTCTGGATTAGGACGCGCGAAAGACGGACATCTGCAAATTTAATCCATCAACGTGTAGGCACAATAAGTAGCAACTGCCTCCAAGAGGAAGTCATTATAATGTTCAGTAAAAGAGTCTGCCATCCAGTCAAGTAAAGTAAATGAGCATATATGTTCTTCAATAACTGGAGCCTCTAGCACAATCAGAGGACAACTTGCGTGTTCTTCAAGATAACTTCTCGCCAAGAAGTCACATGCTGCTGCATATATAGCCCAATTCCCTAGGACTCCATGTGCCGCTCCACAGGCCATGATCCTGATGCCAGACAGTCCAACTCATGAGCCATTAAGGGACTCATCAGTTGATCAAAATCCGGGGCAGGAGACGCCGTGTTCGACAGGCACAAATCCAGAGCCCATTCGAATGGACAATCTAGGCAATGGAAAACAGGTTGCACGCAACTAAAATAAGAGAACCGGAAGGATAATCCATAGGCTACGCTTAAAGTGGCCAGTGGTAATGTGTAATCAAGCATCCAGTGCGCAGTTGTAGCAGTCGGGGCAGGTTGTCGCGTGATACAGATCGTGCAGCCATTGCGGAGCAAGCAAACCAACGGGAGCACACCAGCAGTCAGGGCGAGAATCAATGGCAGCCCGCTGAAGACGCTGAAAAAAAATGAAAAAGCGCCGGTATCACACCAAATATTGTTTGGAAGGAGGTGACGAGGCTGGAGCCCACAACTTTGAAAAAAGGCACCAAGCCAGTTGTGGACGAGGCATTGAATATAGTATGAATCAGAGCACCGATATGAAGGGGGAGATCAGTATTTAAAAGCGCATGCACCTCAGTGCGGGTGTTTGCCACGTGAAGGACAAATGTTTCTCGGGCGGAAGTAAGAGCGACTTCTTTTTGAGACAATAGAGCCCTTTTTCTGCTCATCTTGTTGAACTCTGCCTTCAAGGTTGGTATGGAAGGCCAGATGGATACATCTAGTCTCCCATGCAGGGGTGGGAAGAGGACATTTTTACAACAGACTACGCGTTGTGAGACAGTCACAATGTACGGAATCCCCACTAGCATCCCGCAGCATGCCTCATTATTTCAAAGCAAATAACTACCGTTAGTTAATAATGTAAAAGTGGGTGTAATTGCTGGCACAGGCTTTTCCTTCAAAATGCAAGCTAAATTTGGTGCCTGAACATTGCAGGCGCCATGCAATTGGATGTTCCTACAGACTACTGAGTGATCAGGTGTGGAAGTGCATTCCTCTCCTTTCAAATAAACTACTTTACCCACTCTCATGCACCTGTATGTAATTGGGAGTGACCAAACTTCATGCAGGAAAGCAGTACCCAGTGGTTCGTATCTGCCTAGGGCATAATGTTTCATACATGAACTGAACTTAAACAATGGAAATGGAAATGGCAAGGTGATTAATCCGTGGATAAGCCACACAGCTGAGTTTGATTCGGGCACAGAGAAAGGTAAAGGTTCCAACTTTTCAATATGCAATAATGAGTATTTCGCATCTTTCATGGACATGAACTGCTGTTTTGAAGTCAGATTAAACGGCAGGAATAAAGATGATGTATTCACGTAGTCCCAGGGAACTTTCCCAGTCTTCAATGTTTGTAATGTCCATGCAAACTGCATTATAGAAAGCAATTGATTTTGACCATGGTATAAAACAGACATATCATCCTGAACAATATCCACAACAGATGAAACAATATTATCTAACGTGTAAATTCTAGAAGAAAGGGTGTTAATGCTATTATCAATGACAGCTTGCACTTTTTCTAAATTGGCTTGATCAATAGCCCTTAATCTAGAAGCAGCTTCAATCGGAGATAATTTCCAAACTTCGTTGTAAACAGCATACACCCATCTTTTGGACCTGCCACCCACAGGGCCCTTAACAAAATCATTTAAATCTACTTTGCCATTTCATTTTGATAAATGAAGTTTAACAGATGCCAAGGTGGAATGTTGCAGCCATGTGTGACATAACTTTCCTACCAAATAGGTAGTAACAGAATGGGAAGATTCAAATCAAGGGTCCACCCTAAGCTGTGTATAGCCAGGGTACAGACCCAGAAAACGATGTTGACATGAATCTGAGCTTTTCTGCCATATTAACCATCCCTCAGGATCTAAGTTGGAAATGTTGAAGGATGTATTAGTAATATATGACTGCAATGCATCAAGGGACAGATCTGTGTGATTATCCCATCTTGGATAAGCGCCCAGATCAGTAATGGTAGGGGAATTCATCTTTTTAGAAGTAGCCAATCCAAAGCAGGTGGTTTGAAAAGTGGTAGAATTCAAAAACAACATGTGGTTTGGGATAAGACAAACAAGATGCAGAGCTTCTGTACCTTGTACCTGCCATGCTTTAGAACCCCAAACCGATTTAAGATCAATTGTATCTTTCCACAGCTCATAGCCCCCTATAGCTAATTCATCCATAAAGGATTTAGAATACAATAATTTAGTGTGGGTCAGTCTGACTTTGGAATCTGACTCAGCAGCCAATTTAAAATAAAAGGCTTCAAATCTAGATACACTGAAATTAGTAAAATAGGGAAAAAAATTCACTAGAGTTTTGGAGCTGCCTTCAATTGGTGCTGGACAATGTTCACATTGTGTATAATTGACAACATTTCTAAATGTATTTGCTTTATGCAGGAAATGATTGCCATAGTTTTCGTAGCAAAACAACTCTCCATAGTTTGCTATGTCTAAATATAAATCTTCAGCATCAAAACCAGCATAATATTTTAAATCAGAAAAAAGAGCCTCTACGGCTTGGACATCCCAATCATCAGAGCGTATGTTTTGTTTAACAACATCCCCCATAGAAACACGAAGTACATTGGAGACATTAATCACCTCTGTGGGACCATGAATTTGAAATTTAACAGCATCCCATACAATCCCATCCAACACAGGCCAGGAAGTAATATTCACAAAAGTATGGTCCCTTTTCATGATGTGTGATGAGGAGTGGGGGGCCAAAGTTCCATCAATTAAACTAATTGTAGATCGTTCGGTGAGATAGTGTCCATTCACTTGGCGAAAAAATACAACCGTAAATCCAATGGACATAAACAAAAAAATAGTTCTAAGCACCAGCCAAATGTAAGTCCAAGGGGGAATTAAAAAATGTCTTTTAAACCAAGCAGCAAAAATAGAAATTTTCGATGGGGCATTGGAAGTCATAGAGTTAGTGTCAAATGAAAATGTGACTGGTCAACTGCACTTGAATGTAAACCAGGCAACAACACATCTGTGGGATAAGTATACTCAGTATCTTCAACTGAACCACCAGCCGGCGGAGGCAATAAAGGATTAGTAACTGTATGCATCTCGATGGCAATGTCAGGCCTGTTGGTAATTGCCGGAGCCAAAACAGAATTTCTCAGCATTGCTGGACAAGTGACCGCTGGAGTCATACTAAGAAGAATCGGCCACTCGTTGTAGTTTGACATTGTCAATGGAGATGTACCTGTTATCCTTGCGACCAGGAAGTGGAGGTAAAATGACCGTTCTTGTACCGTGCACGCCAAGCACTGGTACTGGAGCATGATAAGAGGGGCCAAACTCCTTCTTGTTCTAAACCTTCTCACGGACCAGGTCACCAACTCGGGGTAGCCAGCCAACTACCGGAATCTGAAGCACAGCATCAGTTGTGGAGGGCAAGTGTTCCTTTGCAAGACTGTCTCTGGTCTCTTGTAGATTCTGTAATACAGCAGAGTATTCATCTACGTCAAAGGGTGCGGCGGCCGCCGCCGCCATGTCTAGACCATCAAGGTCCGGGACAAATATCTTCATGCCAAAGAGCATTTTGTATGGAGTCCGCCCACCCAGAGACCTTCTAGGGAGATTATTAAGTGCACGTTGAACGCTATACAAATGGGCCAACCAGTTCCTGCCAGTACCTAAAACCCTAGCTGTCAGGGATTGCTTTAAGACACGGTTCATTCGCTCCACAACACTGTTGCCCTCAGACCAGTATGGAGACGAAAATTTGACTTGGACCCCAAAGATCTCATGGCGTCATTTTACGCCTTGGAGGCGAACGCAGGACCTTGGTCAGAATGAAGGGTACCACATGCAAAAATTCCCACAAAGACACCCAAATCCCTGATGACAGTTCGAGCATCAGCACTCCGTTGTGGCCAGACCCAAAGAAAACGTGTGCACGAATCCACTGCAACTAAGATGTACTTATACGCAGTGTCAGAGGAGAAAGTACCGCAGTGATCTAAATAAACACACCCAAGTGGTTTATTAGATATGTACAACTGTGTTTGAGGTGGACACGCAGCAGTCGAAGGCTTAATCTGCTGGCAGATGTCACAATTAAGAACATAAGCACGAGTCTGTTTATACAATCCGCGCCACCAGTAACGTTGTTGTAAGATAGTAACTGTCGCCGAAACGCCGTTATGGGCAGAAGCCATACCTTCGTGAGCTGCTGTTATCAAAGAAAGTCTGCAGTTCGCGTTGGGAATCAGTCTGTCACCAACATTGTTAATTCTCACATAGGGAACTTTATCAGGACTTAAATGATAAGAGTATTTAGAAGGGAAACCCCAAGGGTAATTATCACCCTTCTCTGTCGCAGTAATAGCTGCCAAGATGTCATCATCAATCTTACTTTTGGATCTTGTAACTTCTGCTACTAGATATGTACTGCTGTTTTCGCTGCTTCGTCAGCTAAGCTGTTTCCGACACCTACTCGCTGGTGCCGTAGAGTATGAATTGCATTCACGAGCAGCAAACGTTGTTTAAAGTCTGCCACTCGAACCCAAAGCATTTTATGCTTGATTGTGCTACCTTTGGAATCACAATACTCATTTTGAGACCAAAAGAATAATTTGTCATTGAAAGACTGAACACAGTAAAAAGAGTCACTTACTATAAGAGTAGTAACTCGAGGATCAGCACCCTCCAGTGCAAGCACCAGAGGACGGAGCTCTGCCAACTCGGTGGTACAATCTCCCAATGTCTGCGTGTGCACGATATCAGATTTGAATTCACCATTCACGAAAGTACCAGCCACTATTGCGCAGGCCGCCGAAAAAGCATGCTTAGAGTCTGTCACCGGTTGTGCCGAACCGTCAGTGTTAATGACACAATGGTAATCCTCAAGTGGGCGCAAGGACAGAGGAGCTGGGTGAACAAATTCATACTGCAAGTACTTCTGAGTCTGCAACGAGGCATCAAAGATGTAAGTGACATCCGATGATGTCAAAGAAGTGTCCAATTGTATCCAACGCGGATGCAAAGCTTTAGAATTAGGTACACTTGCTTTCGTTACTGCTTCTAGAGCAGGATATGGTGTGACAACCAACATGCGTTTCCCCTGCAACAGCGCTCTTTCTTTCAGAATCGCCATCTGCACTGCAGTCAAAACTTTTTCGACAGTGGAAAAGCGCATTTCAGCCGAAGTGTACAAGTGGGACTTGTAAGCAATGGGGACTGTGTCGCCCTCATTGAACGTTAAGTATGTGAAACCCACTGCACCAGGCACAATTCCTATTACCAGGTTTGTGTGGTTATCACGCATCAGTAACTATTTAGAAGCAAGAAGATCAGCCTGCAAAGATTGCAAGATAGCTGAATGTTCTGGCAGCCAGCTCGATTTGGAAAAAGTAGGTTGTACCAAGGCATATAGCGGCTTGATACGCTGGGCATAATCGGTAATGTAAGTACGCTCAAAATTTAAAAAACCCACCAAAGATTGTGGTTTTTCAGTGTTGTTGGAGCACACAAACATGCGCACTGCTCCAGGAAGTGAGGTGCTAAACCTCGTCCTTCATTGTTGAGTTCATAGCCCAAAAACAACACTGTATACTCTGCAATGTGTGACTTTGGAAAGTTAAATTTGTAACCCGAAGTCCGCAAACATAACAATGATGCGGTCAACGCGACACAAATGTGGCCATAATTCGTCGTCTGTGAGCTAGATATCATCAACATACGAGTACGCATCAGGGTCAATGCTCTCTAACAGAGAGACTACACGAGCGGCAAAGACACCGGGACTGTTTTTATAGCCCATGGCTATAAAATGTTTCTGTTTGCCGCCGGAAGTAAAGGCTGTCCATTGACTACTAATAGAGGACAGATTATGGCTATAAAAGCCATTGGAGATGTCAAGTGTGGTCTTAAACCTTTTTCTCATGAGACTATCAACGAGGGCTAAACTGTGTGTATTCTGTACCACACAAGTCCGACAATGAGAGTCCAAATGCCGGTAATCCAAAACTAGGCGGTACGACCCATCAGGTTTGGTTACAGTGAATAGAGGATTATTCATGGGTGACACACATGTTTCAATTACACCTTGATATTCCAATTGTTCATGGATTTCTGTGACGTGAGATCTAGCTTCGCGGCGCATGGGATATTGGGGTTGTTTCTGGGGCATAGACCGTAATGGAATCTCATGGCTTGGCGACAACTTATCCCACCCAACCTGAGTACGGTACAACATCGGAGCAAGTACCTGAGCCCACTCTTCTGCAAAGTTCTGAGCTTGCTCCTTTGGCACAGTGTGTGCAAAAGATGGGAGGATTACCTCCTCCCCTCTGGGAGCTGCCAAAACGAAAGCTGGGGCCCAGTCAGCCTCTGCTAACAGAATGTCATATGTAGAGGTCAGATTTTCCCCAAAAATCCCTTTTGTGGTACGTTGTATGTCACCTTCTATTAAAAGGACTATGTCATATAGTCTGGCAGGGGAGCCACTTTTGTGTCAGCAGTTTCTACAGTAATGAACGCATCAGTTGCTGTCGCCTTCAGATATGGACGCAGTGCTTGCCGCACTATTGTAACCTCCGCTTCGCTGTCTATCAGCGCTAGTGCCCATGTCAGGTTCTGAAGCTGCGTTCTCACTATCTGTGGCATACCTCGCTGTTAGTGCAGCAACTTTCTTCTTCTGAAACGGGGGACGTTGTCGTCTAAATTAGTCCTGCTTGCCTTTACCATCAGCCAGACGGGTCTGTTCATGTCGTTGTGCGGCACCCTAACGTGGAGAACGTTGTACAGGAACCTGAAATCTATCAGGAGACCTAATTCTAGTGTGATCACGCGAATCATATGTGCGTACAGTAGTCGCTTGAACCGGTGACGCGGGACGAGATTCCTGTTCCTGTTGCTGCTTCCCCTGCTTTTTAGTTTTCCAATTTTGTTTAGAAAAAGCTGGACGGTCGTCCTTAGAAGACGCCATCGTCTTAGTTTGCGGTTGCGTAGTTGTATGAACAAAAGACTTAACCCCTAAACTATTGCGGCCAATGGTTTTATAAGCCTCCGCAATAATCTTTGGTAACTGCCGGGGTTTATCGACGTCGGCAACGAGGCGCAGCGCATTCGACACTTGAAAGTGAACCGCATCTCCCTTGACTTTAGCAAGGATGAGTGTGGCCACTACGTCGAACACGCCGACAAACCTCATTTCCAGCACAACTGCCTCCTCCGGACCGTGTTGATCCTGAACACGCTTGATCACGGTGGGCAGTACAGCCATAGACGGCGTGCCGAAGCAGTTCGAGTAGACTGCCACAAACACTTTACCCCAGTTGTCACAATCAGCTACCTCTGGGACTAAGTCTTTCTGCAAACTAATGGTGAGGATCCTGTGTTTTTCCACAGGAGTAGAATTCGGAAATACCGCTTCCAGCTGCTCAAATTTCTCAGCAAGCCAATAAGTCATATTGTCCTTATTCTGGGGGTGCTTGCCCATTACTGAATTAACCATGACGGGACTAATAGTAACCCCGGCCGGGCCAGCTGGTTGCGCCTCAACCCCAGGTGCCCCCACCTGGAAATTGCGTGAGACGTGTTGCACTAAAGCCCTATGTACCGTAATCAAGGTGGTATGGAGTTAATGTAAGTCATCCAGCGGGGCTTGCATATAACGTGGATGTGGTGTAAACCCGGCCAAGACTGGCCAAGTGGCCCCTGGAATGGACAAGGTACCCAAACGAACCGGTATAACCGTATGGGGAGGGCGCCATTAAACCAAATATGATGCTGCCAAGCAGAAATTGGAATTTCCTGTGTTCCTATACGGCGTGTTTTGAGCCAGGACTGCCATAGGAGTGTATGTGTGAAACGTATTATCATTCGTATTCACCTCCGGCAAAGTAACCCAAGAGTAAAATAGCTCATGAATATGCGATGCATCGGCACTCACTACAAAGATAATAGACATCCCATCGTCAGGCACCCCGAACTGCATCAAATGAGGCTGGAGAGGTGCGCGACTATGTGCTGCCATAGCGACTTCAGCCATATGGACACAGAGAAGAAAAACAATCGATATAAACAGTAGCACAAAAAGAATATAAGATAAAACGAAAACCTTTTTAATTGTCAAGTTTGAGAGAACCAATATATTAACTATTTAGGTAGGTTTAAACTGTCACTCCTGTCAACCCGAAACAAGAGTGAGGGTATTGTGGACTAATATAAGCACTACTAAGGCATCTCAATCATACGACCAAAACTTCAGGTGCGCCATGTTCCAGGGATTATGCTCATGCACAGAACTATGCGCAGGAAACCAGGACCTCAGTGAATTGTGGTGTACCAAAAAACTCACCTCAGTACCCAGAAACCCTATCTGACTAGCATCAGTGTCTCATTCGTTCTCCGTATCATCTCTAAGCTACCAATGATTAGACAACCCAGAACAATCGACTTAGAGTACTCTCAGGAATGGTGGGAATCAGAAACACCTTTTCATTATTATTCTCTTATCAGTCCACAACAAGAGTAATCAGAGACACAGAAAAGTTTTAAATGTTTATTTTTAACTACGTGCTCTAAGGTGCAGTACTTTGGCTAATATAAGCAGAAAAATCATTAAAAACAAAACCATCAGCATTGCTACAATACCATAGAAAATGAAGGGAGAAATCATGTTAAAAATGATAGTGGAAAACAAGTCCTATAATACTTAGTGAACCACCCTCCCTTCACAAGTGAAATAGTTTTATAAAACTAATAGAAGGTCTCTAGGTTTAATGGGGAACCCCATACCTCAAAGATCAGCTTAGGTGAATCATATCACAGGATCAGCTCTTCTCTCTGTGTCTGGAAAGGTTTTCTCCAAGTGTCTGAATCATGCATGCAAATGCAATATTAAAGGCACCCGAGTTTCAGATATTTGCAGCTGTGTGTGTGTTGTGTCTAGAGCGTGGGCCGATCAACCTGAATTCAACAGCACACATTGTTATTTGACCTTGACGGTTTCTGCACACAGTGTTCGGACTAAGGTCGTGGTGCACGTCTAGGCATGTGAACAACATTCCGTTCTCATGTAAAGAAAAAGCAAGCAAGCAATTTTACTTGTAATAACAGCTGTAAGACCTGGGGTCACCAAGCCCTAAGGGGGTAACGTGACTCGAGCGGCTGGGCACCCAAAGGCTTTTGTGTAAAACGACCATACAACACACACCCCCTCTGAAGCAGGAAACGCACACAATAAGGGACACCACACTGTAGGGTTTGCAAATAACTCAAGTTTATCCAAGCAGTTGTGAATGCAGTTCCTCATATATAAATGCGGTTCATGAGATATAAATGCAGTTCATGCGATATAAATGCAGTTCATGAGATATAAATGCAGTTCATGAGATATAAATGCAGTTCATGCGATATAAATGCAGTTCATGAGATTTAAATGCAGTTCATGAGATATAAATGCAGTTCATGCGATATAAATGCAGTTCATGAGATATAAATGCAGTTCATGAGATATAAATGGCATGGCTCACATAGATTAGCATTTGATTCACCGGCATCATATTCACCAGCACTTTCCCCAGAGGCCCTAGGCCACCTTTGTATATCCTAACCTTGGTTGTAAGGGCTGGGGATTGTAGCGCCACACCTGGGGACACGCAGGGACTCCGGTCAGACTTCGCAGGCTTACCGCTACCCCTGGTACCCTTCGCGCCTCAGTGGGCGATTTCCGCGCTATACGTGTCAATCTGGCCTGGTACACCTTTGAACAAAGCCTACGAACACAGCACTACTCGTAATACCTAAGCAGTGGACACTTCTGAGTAGAGCCTACGATCACAACGCTACTCGTAATAATTAAGCATTGGACACTTCTGAGTAGAGCCTACGATCATAACGCTACTCGTAATATCTAAGCATTGAACACTTCGGAGCAGAGCCTGCGAACATAGCGCTACTCGTAACATCTAAGCATTGAACACTTCGGAGCAGAGCCTGCGAACATAGCGCTACTCGTAACATCTAAGCATTGAACACTTCAGAGCTGAGCCTGCGAACATAGCGCGACTCGTAATTTATCAGACTGAAGCACTTATGAGCAGAGCCTACAACCACAGCGCCACTCGTAATATACCAGCATCCGGCACTTCTGGGCAGTTCACGGAGCACAACGATACTCGGAATGAGCAAGCCTCCCGTACTCCGGTGCAGTTCACGGGGCACAACGCTACTCGACAGTCTTGTAGGAAGGGGCAATCCCTCGGAGGGGTATCACAGTCCGGGGTGAACGGGGGTACTCCCACGGAGGGGAACCAGGGTCTCAGGGTGCGGTGCCGCTCCCGGTCTGTAGGGGGCGCACCGGGGTCCGTCCCAAGCCACCCGGCTTACCTTGATCTCAACGTCTCGAGGTGTCCAAACCAGCTCCGGACTCCGCAGTCGACTCTTCTGCGACGGGGGCACGCCACGGCCTCACGCACCTCCTCCAGCAGCTGCGACGGCAGCGATGGGGCCCCGGGCTTCTCCGCGGCCCTCGACACGATGAGGGGGCACACTTCAGGCCTCCGGGCCGTGGCGGTGAGCGCGCTCTAGCCCCCGCGCCAGGGGGGGTGGGTCAAATTAAGCGGAGAGTTCCGCGCTCGACGGGGCTTGCTGCAGGGGATCCCCTGCCAGCTCAGGGAGCGCAGGGGTCACAGCGCTAATACCTGGTCGATCCCCAGCAATTCCACAATCAGTTTGGCATATGGTTTCCATGTTCAGGTTGTGACACGAAGTCTCAGCATTCAGTATCAGCATGTGGTCGTGTCATGAGGGTTCAGCATTCAGTTTCTGCAATCAGTTGCTATATGAAGTCTTGATGGCGCAGATGTCTCTGGCGCCCTTGGGGGGTTCTGTTCCTGGGGGGTAGGGATTGAGTTGACGACTAGGTCCTTCCTAGTCAGGCTGGGCAGAGGTTCCCTGGGTCCTCCTACTGCTGGGCAAGATCAGTGGGCTTTACAGGATCCCTAACTCACTTAAGAGGCAGCACCTAAATCCTGTCACTCTCAGAGGCATAAGTCCCTGGCTAGGCCCTACCGCCTAACACTCCTGCGTGGATTCTCCAGCTCTGCTTTACCCCACTAGCCAACTAACTAGAAAAAGTTCCCTTCCTCACTTATGTATCCCTAGGTCAGGTGACCTTTATCCAAGGCGGCAAAAGTAAAAACCACACCTCCCTTCTAGAAGGTTCCAGCACATTCCAGGAGCTTCCCCATTCTACTTATGGGACAAAAAAGGCGGGCTGGTGTCGCAAAATTGTTGTGGTGTCCCAGCCAGCTCCTGGCAGCTAGGGTGCTACTAATGAAGACCACTATGCAGTAGCAGGGGCCTGTGGCAGCCATCTTGGGAGAAGGGAGCACCTGCACCTTAACACTGATTGGCAGTGAAAAGGTGCCCGGAGACCTAAGTCCAACATAAAAATGAGGGTGGAAAAAGTGAGGCACAATCAAAAATGGAGGGGGAGACCACCCTAGGGCTGACAGGTCTAACAACAGCTACCTGCAGTGTCGTGTGCAAAAGCAGCAAAGTACTGTTTTACTTCTAAAGCGCTTATGCTAACATAGCAATGTGTGCACATAAAACCCTGTCTTCCCTACAAAATCAGAGCATAATGGCACTTAGGGAGGAGACTCGGATAGAGAGCCAGCGCACGTAAGGGGCATGTTGAAAATTACAGAACTCGGTTCGAAGGATTGCTAAATCGTGCACAGAATTTGTAGAAAAATTTAACGAGGCATAAACATGGATCTCCAACTTGGAGGATGAACTTGCAGCGCAATATGCGGACATGGCAAGATGATACTCTGTGGAAGCTAACGGACCTTGAAAATCGTCTTCGACGCAATAAGTTGCGGGTCTTGAAAATTCCAGAGGGCGCAGAAGGATTAGACGCTCGGAAGTTCATCATTGAGCTCTTTTCTGAGGCCTTCCCAAGGTTGTTACAATGGGATTGGAGTCGTGAGATTCAGAGGGCGCATAGATTGCCCTTTACTCAGCGTGCACGGCAAGGGCAGAGCGCTCCTAGACCCAGAGCAATTCTAATATCAATTAACAATTTTCTGGCTCGAGAGGCAGTCTACGATCTTGCATGACAAGATTGAAAGAAAACAGGGAAAGGGCTGGAATTCTTTGTACATCGTGAATATTGTCCCCTGACGGTGGAGAAAAGATGGCAATTATGTCAACTCATAACCCCATTTCAAGGCAAGGGGGCCCAAGCCTACTTGCTAAATCCAGCCAAACTCAAAGTTATATTTAATGAACAAGCTCAATTTTTCGCTACAGAACTACAAGCAAAAGAATATCTACATTCCTTATAAAAGTGCTATTGGTTCTAAAGGACCTATGTTTATAACGGCCCGTATTTGGGGTTTTCCTTCTTCTTTCCTACTTTCTCTTTTTCCTTTCTTAGGTTAAGCTCTCTAAGGGGGCATGGTCTTCTTTTTCTCTGCTTCTATAGCTGACTTTAGTAAGGAGGGTATTGTGCTAAGGGGATGCACTAATAGTATGGGGCGGGGCGATCAGGGGGGGCAGGAGCTGGATCCATCTCAGGGACCTTTGGTCCTAAAGCCTCTTTTAAGGGCAAGGGTGGGGGGACAGGGCTTGGGCCGAAGCTCTGTGATGGAGGAGAGGGTGGGGCAAATCAGAGGGGGGTTTGGAGGAGGGGGGAACCTGGGCGAGGGGGGGCGGGGGAGCACAGGATGAAACAGTCCATGAAATTTCAAGATTAAAAAGAGAAAAGTACACACAGTTAAAGTACATGGTTTTAGATCAGACAGAAACATTGATATTTGATGGGGGATAGGAAATGTCATTCAGGATTACGGATTTGTTCTTTCAATGTATGTGGGTTGAATGACTATGCGAAGAGACAACGGGTGGCTGCGGAGCTACGGGTGGCCCAACCAGACTTGGTTTGTATGCCAGAAACCCATATCCCATGGGGCAAACGAAAACTGCTAGCTGAGCTTGGCTATTTGAGGTTGATAAGTACACAACAATCCACTAAATAGTGGGGTAGCGGTACTGGCCAAAAGTACTGTGCAGGGGCTGGGAAGAGCTCTGGCGGATAAACAAGGCGGGTGGGTCATTATTGAATGTATAATAGGGAATGCCAGATGCACGGTATATTCGGTGTGCGGCTCCAAACCTCAAGTAGTCAGCAGTGTTAGAGGGGCTGAATATTGAATTAGCATCATGGCCGACTCCCCTGATCCTATGTGGGGAACTTAATATACACTTGGAGCCCCAGGGTTTTCAGTCAGATGTTACAAATTATAGGGGTATGAAAGCCAAAGTGTTTAAGGCTCTTCAGAACTTGGTGGGGGTTTCACGGGTTGGCCAATGCTTGGGCCACTCTACGAGCCCCTGACCCCGGTTTTACATTTGATTCACACCCGTATCACAAACTGGTCAGACTAGATTATTCTTTTATTCAGACAGCATTACTGGTAGAAGCAAAAATACAAGTTTTGCCTTGGATCACAGCGGATCATGGCCCCAAAGTACTTGATATACAGGTAATCAGCATGAGTCCAAAGGTTAGATCCTTTTCATTCTATAGGAAGCTATTGTTGGATGCAACATTTGCTGCACACATGAACGAGTGGATCAAGCAGTATTTACTTATAAACAGCAATTCTACCACATGGGGTTTAACTGGGATGCTCTAAATGCTGTGCTCCGGGGTGAGACTCTTAGTTTTGGGCTACACAAGCACAGACAGCTGAAATTGGCGACTCAGGAACTATATTCAGAGCTCATATTAGCTGAAGAGAATCTCATGTCGGTATACAAGCAATGGGGGATATTACATTACAGCAAATTGAGGTCGCACATTGTAAGGCCAAAATTAACCTGCTGTGGAGCACAGCAATAGCTATCAAACACACTCTTAATAAAGAACAAAGTTATGAAAATATCGAAGCAGCAGGGCGATGCTTGGTGCAAAGACTGCAATCAACGGAATGCAGCGCAAAGAATTAAGGGCATGGTGGAAAAACATGGGAATACTGTGGATACCCCTGATAGGATTCTTGGTGTCTTTCATGAGTTTTTCAAGGGACTATACACGGAAGCCTGCACTGCGGTACAAGCAAGTGAAATCTTGCTGCATAATCTTAACTGTGAAAGGCTAAGCCAACAGAATGTAGATATGTTGGTGTCAACAATAACTATGGAGGAGCTTAAGTCAGCCATTTAACAGTCTAGTTAACGGCAAAGCGGCAGGACCCGATAAACTGCCATTGGAAGCATACAAAACATTTTATCAAGAATTGAAAAGAGATATGTTAACTGTTTTTCAACAGGCCCAGTGAGGGGCAGCGCCACACAGGCACAGTTAGGGGCCGCGCCACTATCATGGGATGAAGCAAGCATAATCGTTTAAAAAATAAAAAAGGCAAGCCACCCGATCTTCCAGGTTCTTACCGACCCATATCACTTTTAAATTGTGATGGTAAATTTATGCCAAAATACTAGCAACCCGGCTGGCCAGAGCCATCTCTCCCCTGGTGTCAATCCGGCAACATGGGTTCATACCCGAAAGGAGCACAGTTAATCATATCAATAGGGTGATAACTTTGCCAGCTGCTGCCAATGCTCAGGGTAATAAAGTCGGTCTGATCCTTTTAGACGCTGAAAAGTTGTTCAACCGTGTCGCGTGGGAATTCTTATGGGCGGTTTTATGAAGGCTTGGCTTTCACCCCAGTTTTGTCAAAGCTATTCAGGTATTATATTGAACCCCTATCGCTAAAATTTGTATGATGGGCTTAGAGTCTGAACCTGTATGCATTACCAGAGGTACAAGGTAGGGATGTCTGTGTTCCCCTTTACTGTTCTAACTGTATATCAATCCCTTTTTAACTATGTTAGAACAAAGTCTGAGGATCAAACCTGGTATTTTAGACAAGAACAATATCGGGTCCTTGCATATGCGGATGATATAGCGGTTGTAATATCTAACCCTATCACCGCTATGCCTGAGATAGAGCAGTTACCACACACATTTGGCTTGGTCTCAGGCTACAAAGTCAATGTGTCTTAAACACATATCTTGTGCATAAATCAAGACCACAGCAATGACCCTAGGGTTTTGGATAAGGTATCATATCTGGGCATCAGATTAAGGACATGTTTAAAATCTCTAGTAGAGGTCAATCTCTTATCTTATCTTATCTTATTGTTTTGGTAAAGCGCTACAGCTGCCCCGGCAATGAGGCGTCCCGGCGCTGGAACCCAGATCAGATCCTAAGCGTGGAGAGTCCATGGACAGAGGAAGGGTTACAGGCAAGGGAATAGAAAAGTTTTCACTGCTTTCCGGAAAGCTGATAAGTTGTCTATCGAGCGAATATGATGTGGTAGTTCATTCCACATCTTGGCTCCCAGGAACCTAAAGGAGCGGCCGCCCATGCGGCAGAGTTTTATGCGTGGGACGCATAGAAGGTTTTGGTTGGAAGATCTTAGGTTCCGTGACGGCGCGTAGGGAGTGAGAAGGGGTTGAAGCAGAGGGGGGGTATTGAGTTTGAGGATTTTGAAGGTCATAATGAGGGTCTTGAACTTGATTCTGGAGTCAACAGGGAGCCAGTGCAGTTTTCTGATGGTCGCTCTGGCTGAGCATCTGCGGGGAAGGCCGACCAAAGTTCTAGCCGCAGAGTTCTGCACGCATTGGAGTCGTGCTAACTCACATTTGTTGGCACCAAGAAGGAGCACATTGGCATAGTCTAGACGCGAGAGGATGGTGGCTTGGATGATGAGTTGGCGGGTCTTTGCGTCGAAGAAGCCTAGTATGTGGCTGAGGCTTCTCAGTAGGCCAATGCAGGTGCCGGCAACTTTTTTGGTGTGGTCTCGAAAGTTGAGTGAGTCGTCCATCCAGACACCCAAGTTTTTCACTAGGGTTTTGGGGGGAGGGATGGTACCAAGGGAGGACGGCCACCAGTGCTCATTCCAAAGGCTGGTGTTTTTGCCAAGGAGAAGCACCTCTGTTTTTCCGCCATTAAGTTGTAAACAGTTCGTTGTCATCCATTGGGCGACCGCAGAGAGTCCGTTTTTGAAATTAGAGGAAAAGTTGGAAGGACCATCTGAGAGAGCGATGGCCAGTTGTGTATCGTCAGCATACGATACTAATGTCAAGCCCCATTCTTTGGCCACTGCCGCCAGAGGCTGAACATAAAGATTAAAAAGAGAGGGGCTTAACGCAGAGCCCTGCGGGACTCCCTGTTCAATAGGGTGGGGTTTAGATAGAAAGGGGGGGGCAGAGACTCGAAAAGACCTGTTCTCGAGAAAGGATCTGAACCACTCCAAGGCATGACCAGTTACTCCAAAAGTCTCCAGACGTTTAAGAAGGATGACATGGGATACCGTGTCAAATGCCGCGCTGAGATCCAGAAGGATCAGCGCAGCACTTTGACCGGCATCTAAGATCGTGCGGAGGTGCTCTGTGGTGGCTAAGAGAGCAGACTCAGTGCTATGGCCTGGTCTGAACCCATTTTGTGATGGGTCCAGAATGTTGTTTTTGACCAATTGAGGGTCCATCTTAACAACAGAAAAAAAACAACAACTAGACTGTTTTGAATGCTTACACCTGTCACTGGTGGGGCCATGTAATGTTCTTAAAATGATGATTTGACCTAAAATTCGATACTATTTTAGATCTGTCCCTTTAGAACTTACCCGCCTCCAACTGCAACTACTTCAATCGATATGTGCTAGGCTTTTATGGGACCTTGGGAGTTCCCGGAGAGCAATGCGCTTTATGACGCTACCCCAGGAAAAAGGCGGGTGGGCAGTTACAGATTTTACACGGTATTACTATGCCTGTATCCTTCAAAACAAAATGCAAATTTTACTAACTGGAGAAGAGGTCTGTAATATTGCTGAAGTCCCATCTATTTATCAGATGCTGATGGGCGCTGATGCCAAGAGCGGTTTATTTATGATGCTGGAATTCAGCTATTGTTAAAAAAAAAACGGTTCAAGGTGTTAATCACCGCCTATAAGGTCTGGAAGGTTATACGGAAACTTTATCAATTTGAAGCCATCTCGTACTACACTCCCACATCTGCTACGGGTATACTCCCGTTGGTTTTTTGGGATAGGACCATTGACAGATGGAGACGCAAAGGGATTTTACATATTGGCAATTTATACATCAATGGCAGTTTGGCATCCTACGCTATGTTAGCTGATAGATATCAGCTGCTTAGGACTGAATTCTTAAAATTTTTACAGATTCGTGACTGTCTATGTAAAAGACGACAGACAATAGACCTGAATGCCTTTCTCGAGGCTATTAGAAATAAGTCCCGTATCAGTACCCTATATATCATGCTGCTCGATACTCAGAATGATGATTTAGATGCCCAAAAGTTAAAGTGGAATAATAGGTTAGGGTGCCAGGGCATTCGTGTTGAGCAATCTATCGATCTAGCTGGGAAGATATTAATGTCTGCTAATTTGCGATCACAACAGTACAAGAAAATGTTTAACCTGTACCACACCCCGGTCAAAATGTTAAAATGGGGAGGGGCAAATGATGGGAAATGTTTTCGTTGTGGAGCAGACAGGGCGGACAGTGTACATATCTTTTATGCATGTGGGTGCTTGACCAACCTCCTGGAGCAGATGGAGAAGTTACTATGTGAAATAGCTGGGGAAGGCATAAATATATCAGCCTCTACCATGCTGTTAGGGATGGAAGAAAATGTGAGGGTGGGGCAACCAGCACATAAGTTCTGCTATATAACTTCCCTGGCCACAGCTGTAGCTAGGCTCTGCATTGCTTCTATGTGGCTGCAGAAGGATGCCCCCACCTTCAAACTGTGGAGAGCTAGATTTTACACTATTTTTAATCTTGAATATAGTTTATACGCTCTTAAAGGCCCACGTAGGTGGAAGTTGGGTATGCAGATATGGGCCCTATGATCGAACATATGAAAGACTAAATATCAATTATTAATAACTATGTATAATGCAATATATTCATGTCTACGTATCATCTTCCTGCTTACGTCCTAATTTTTGGTGGAATTATAGCTTTTACTAAGACTGTGTTAATGAACTACAATGGGTATTGATTTTATCATGGATTGAAATAAATAAAAAAACAAAAAAAAAACAGATGTGATCTTTTTGACATAAAGGTATTCCTCCACTGATGGCTACTACTATTGTTCTTAGGAAGGGTTTTTTTGGACAAAATATGCTGAGCAAAACAAGCTCACTGAAGACTTTATGTAAATACATTCTATCAATGACATATTTTCTCTAGTCACACTTCCTGTATGTACTCCATGATCAATCAAGTTTGAACAATGTAGAATGACTACATGGAGACAGTAATACTGCTAACTACAAATGACCTAACAATTATATGTAACCATTGGTCACCCGTGTTGTGTATAAAGCTGCATAACATTTCATGCATGAAGTTTTTTTAAATGATTAGATAATGCCAAATATTGTTAGATACTACAAATGGGGTTTTGCAACCCATGATACATAGGGAAGAAAATGACACCATCACCATTCACTTACTTTATCTGTATCTTTCAACAACCTAATTCCTACTTTTGGATGATTACTTCACTCCTTGTATGGCCCCCTTCTGAAATGTTGTCAGCACTTACCACGCCTATTGCACATCAGATTTACTATACTGACATGTTAATTTTACTATACACTTCTGTTCTTTTTTTACCAATTGCCCCTCTAGTCATGAGCACTGTGGCCCTTTGTTCTCACAAAATATCATCTAGACTTCTTACTCATTCCCCATTGGTTATGAGCACCGTGCTATATTTTTAATTTTATTTTTTCCTCTATATATCCCCCTCTATTCAATTTACTTTATATGCAGTGTGTTTATTTGTGTTACTTTTTAGGAGGGTACACCTAATCATGGTGTATGATATACATACACACACTTAGGGATCCTTTGCAACTCTAAAATGGATGTTAAGCTTTCTGCGGTTTGGGGGACTCATCCTAATAGTCCCTCATCGCTTGCTATTTTTTGGTGAACTATGTAAATTGACACCCTTACAACAAGTTCATTTCTCATCAAGATGCCGATGAGCAACATTTCACCAGGTAGGACATTGGTTTTTGTTTTATTCCACAGCTTACTATATTGTTATGTAGATACTTTTACATGCTTGCATGACCACCATTCATTTAAATATATACAACAAGTTCCCACCTTAGGGTTGTATCTCTTTATTAGACGCTATTGTTGTTTTCCCTATACATTTCAGAACCATTGTTTGGTGTTGGGTTCCGTATTCCAAACTGCGATGCTACTATGATGTTAAATATGCTGACAGGTATATCCATTTTTTCACAACATGGAGTTTTCCCACTATATATCACACTGATGGACTGTGTGCCTATTCTTATTTCCTAGCCTAATCATAGCCATAGTTTCTGGTTACATTCCGTGTTGATACTGACACACGGTACACGCCCTTAATGTTGAAGCTGTTTGTGATAAGTTTATTTATGGGTTATACTTTTCAGTCTTAACACACTGCAGACTGGTTTTCATTTTATTTTTAATACAATACCTTACTAGTTTTACAGATTCGTGACTATCTATGTAAAAGACGACAGACAATAGACCTGAATGCCTTTCTCGAGGCTATTAGAAATAAGTGCCGTATCAGTACCCTATATAACATGCTGCTCGACACTCAGAATGATGATTTAGATGCCCAAAAGTTAAAGTGGAATAATAGGTTAGGGTGCCAGGGCATTCGTGTTGAGCAATCTATCGATCTAGCTGGGAAGATATTAATGTCTGCTAATTTGCGATCACAACAGTACAAGAAAATGTTTAACCTGTACCACACCCCGGTCAAAATGTTAAAATGGGGAGGGGCAAATGATGGGAAATGTTTTCGTTGTGGAGCAGACAGGGCGGACAGTGTACATATATTTTATGCATGTGGGTGCTTGACCAACCTCCTGGAGCAGATGGAGAAGTTACTATGTGAAATAGCTGGGGAAGGCATAAATATATCAGCCTCTACCATGCTGTTAGGGATGGAAGAAAATGCGAGGGTGGGGCAACCAGCACATAAGTTCTGTTATATAACTTCCCTGGCCACAGCTGTAGCTAGGCTCTACATTGCTTCTATGTGGCTGCAGAAGGATGCCCCCTGGTTTTTGTTTTATTCCACAGTTTACTATATTGTTATGTAGATACTTTTACATGCTTGCATGACCACCATTCATTTAAATATATACAACAATTTCCCACCTTAGGGTTGTATCTCTTTATTAGACGCTATTGTTGTTTTCCCTATACATTTCAGAACCATTGTTTGGTGTTGGGTTCCGTATTCCAAACTGCGATGCTACTATGATGTTAAATATGCTGACAGGTATATCCATTTTTTCACAAGATGGAGTTTTCCCACTATATATCACACTGATGGACTGTGTGCCTATTCTTATTTCCTAGCCTAATCATAGCCATAGTTTCTGGTTACATTCCGTGTTGATACTGACACACGGTACACGCCCTTAATGTTGAAGCTGTTTGTGATAAATTTATTTATGGGTTATACTTTTCAGTCTTAACACACTGCAGACTGTTTTTCATTTTATTTTTAATACCATACCTTACTAGTTTGAGGATTTATACTTTTCTATTGACGAGTTAAGCCTATCTCTATCAGCATTGCGTTAATTTTAGTTGCTTTGAATCCTACTGAATCTGCCTGAGAGCACGTTTGTCCTAATCTCTGTACAATTGTCTGTTATTAAGAGTAAGGATCTATGATGCTACATAGCATCACTATTCTCAGTACTTTATATTTCCTTTACATTTCAGATTGGAGCTTATTATGGTCTCCATCTCTTTATAAATTGCACCTGACCTTTATATTCTGCATGTTCTTTTTAGGTAAGACATACCTGCTACATAATGTTTAGCAATGACACCTTTTTCAGTCTGTTATTCGTTTAGACTTACTCAGTATTTGTTTTACATAGTCTGGGAAGACACCTAGTTCCACCACGGCATTACGTCAGGAGCTGGAACACTTCCCATTGACTATACAATTCAGAGGCAAGCTTTCTTGCTGTTTCCTTCACTGTGGTGAGATTGGTAATTTTTGTAAAAATACATTGACCACTTTTCCTCTCAAGCCTACCAGCTTTGCTCCTTTTCTACTATTTCTTTTGGTACAGGCTTGTTGTTTAACTATAAAGCAATGAACCTTGATAGCGCATACATATCTACCAGCCACTAACAATAAAACACTAATAGGTGTGTTTGTATCTTGTAAGTTTCCTTGATCTTACGGAGAGATCATTTATATGATAAGCATCAGACACTCATTTATTAAGATCTAGTTAGAATTAATGTTTTTTTCCTTTCCTACCTCTCCCCTGATAGCATCATTGACTTCTTCTATTCAGTGACTTGACCAATACTCAAACAAAGGGTTTGTGGTTCTCACCACAGCAAATGGCCTACTGTGTGGACATGAGCCTATCTTCACAGTTTGAATAAGAGTCTTACAGTACCATAATTGGCTGTTATTACTGGTTAGATGGTTACATCTTCACTTGAGTTTTTTTGCTTACCAACTAGCCTTTCTTTCTTTTACTAGTTGCGTCCAATACAGTATACGCCACATTTTGCAGAGGTAATGTCCCTGAGAGCATCCCAATATATTTCTCACAGTATATACCCATCACTCTATACGGGTCTTCTTACATGAAACCTCTGACTATATCTATATCTTAATCAAAGGATGGCCGAATGATAATGTTTACGTTTCCACTTTGGACACTTGTTCTTGCACCATAGGTGTGGATGCATTTTCATACTTTGGTCACCAGATGATCTTGTTTTTACCCTACAACTTCTTGAAATCACAGACTTTTCCTGCACTATATATCTCATCACTGGTGGCAAATCTATGCCTCCACTTTTTAGACCTATATATTGGAAGACTCAATCTAGGTCAAGAATTTTTTTGTTTTCCCTTTTTTACTATTTAGGCACTTACTTCACACATTTGCCTCCGTTTTCTTAGCCCTCGTTTAATGTGAACTTTGTAAAAATCTCACAGCCTTGAAAAAGTCACTGGGCGACGAAACACGTGTCTGCTGTTGTTCAGTTCCGAAGAAGGCATTTGTGAATATGAATGCACTGAAGAGCACATAATCTTCTTTAACTACAATAAAAGTTTTGATTAACACTAGTCCTTACTGTTTGGACTTTATGATATTGCTTAACATTGACCGAGTGTTATGGCTTCCTTCTTTGAAGTTCTGTGCCACAGTATGCTCGCTCAGCTAAGCTTGTATGGTGTGCCCTTTCCACCAACAATATTGGGATTTCTGGTGGATTTTGAGCTTTACAGTTGGAGGCCATTTTCGCTGCCTGTTGAGAAGCTACATGAGTTTTTTCTTGGCTTTAAAGGCCGTGGGATACCAAAGCTAAGCGCCATCAGCAGCATCAGTGTTTCTCTACCCCTACCTTAAAAATTCTTTAGTTTGTCTTCTGGTAAAAGTGAGCGTTTAGTCTGGGGATGTGTATCTTTTGCTGCAGTCAGCTGAAATGCTGTTACCTCAGAGGGTTGGATCCCTCAAATTGAAGAGAACAATATCTCCCTTCAGTTTTGGGAATCTCACTCCCACATATCACCATCTACTCTGCTGCATTGTTCGCCCTGTTTGAATTCTTTTGAATGGGGTACTGGACTTTCTGGCCAAGGAGGCCATATAGTAGCTCCAGTCAAGGGCGTAGGGAAGGGATAATAAGAAGACTACTTGTTTGGCCCCCCAGAAGGATGGGGGTATTGATTCCATTGTGGAACTTTTGATTCCAGAGCTCCCTTTTCCCAGAGAGAAGTTCAAAAATACTTTCTCTTGCTCAAGTCCTGCGGGCCTCAGAGTATGAGCAGTTGATCACCCTGCAGTCCCACAGGCAGTATCAGTGCTTTGTGGTGGTTTCCACTCATTACTAATTTGTGCTGCTTTGCTTCAGCCATATATTGGCCTTTTGGTCCCTAACAAAGGTTAAGCTGGTTGCAGTCTATCTGAGCAAGCCAAGGGATATATATATCCCAGTAGTTCTGGCTGATTATTGAAAGTGGGTTTGCAAAAGCTGTTCTTGAAACCCTTTCAGGACATGATCTCCTTGCTCATAGATTTTGTTGGCCGAACTACACTGTGTCGCAACTCCAGCGTGTGCAGTGTCAGCTATTCTTTGGGGACGTTTTGGACAGGATCGTTCTGTGGTTGTTTTTCCTTGCTTTGCATGTCGGGAACATTCAGATTAGGGAAACAGCCTTAACATCCCCGCAAGCACGAATGCCTTAACCACGCAGATACCTTAACAATGCATATGTGTGGTTAAATCAATGCGTGGTCTAGTTGCACAGCACATTGGTGGGCACAGGAACACAGGGAGAGTAAGGATTCGGAGAGGACGCCGTGAGGTAAGTGGGGATGGGGCCGGTTCTAGGGGTGGATAGGGTGGGTTTTAAGGGTGGGTGGAGAGGGCGGGTTTTAAGGGTGGGTGTCACTTCTAGGGCTCTGGAGGGGGTTGGGGTTGTTTATAGGTCAGGGAGTAGTTTTAGAGCTCAGGGTAGGGGGGCTGAGTTGGGGTACTTTACAGGTGTAGGGGACAGTTTTTAGGACTCAGGGTGGAGTGGACTGGGGTTGGGGTTGTTTTGGGGTTGTTTTTAAGGCATGGGAACAGTTTCTAGGGCTCAGGGCGGGGTAAAAGGGACAGCTTTAAGGGCCTGGCAGTTTTAGGCTTTAGGGCAAGAGGGGGCTGGGTCAGGGCACTTTTGAGATGTAGGGGACAGTTTTTAGGGCCCAGGGTGGGGGCTGGCTGGGGTCGTGGTCATTTTTAGGGGGTGGGCTCAGGGCTGGGTGTGGGAAAGGGGACAGGTTTTAAAGGGTGGGCAGTTTTAGGCCTCAGGGCGGGAGTGGGTCAGGATACTTTAGGGGTGTAGGGGACAGTTTGTTTTTAGGGCTCAGCGTTGGGGGCAGGAGTCAGGGTGGCTTTTGGGGCATGGGGTTCATTTTTATGGCTCCGGGCACGGGCAAAAGGGACATTTTACAGGGCAGGGGTATGATCTTTTTCACACATGTGCCTTTACCCATCAAGTCTTTACAACAAAATTGCGTGGTAAAGGCATGCGTGGTAATGACGCCATCATGGTTAAGACCGTGTGGTGCATTCATGGTTTGTTCAGGCATGCCTTGTACCATTATACAACCTTCAGATTATAATACAGATATTGCAGGTGAGTATCTTTGGCTCTGCTGCTGTTAAGGGCTAAAGGGCCTCCTGCATTCTGGAACTGGAAGAAAGTTTGAGGGACAGGGTCTAGAGAAAAGATTAGTGAAGGTTAGGAATGAGGTTAAGGAGAGGTGAGGAGCCTCGGAATTGAAGCGTAAGGACTTATGTTAGAGTGCTGTGAATTGGGTTTAGAAGGTCAAGAGGTTGGTGCAGGGTGTAGTGTGGGAAAAGGAGTGGAAAGATGGTGAACACTGTACGACTGGTGCAGATAGAGATGAGAGAATAGGTGGAAGAGAGAGGAAGCAAAGAGGGAGGGGAAGTGAAGAGAAAAGTCCAGGACGATGAAGTTTAAGGATATGGTAGCAAGTGCCTGACATGCACATTTCTGGTGACATTGACCATTTTCCATTGTTTCTTTTAAATTCTTTTCATGGAAGGTAAAGAACACGTTTAATATGCTAGTTGGTGCACATCGTTGGCTGCGCCATGAAGAGAACAATCTCAACAACCTCTCCCTTCTACAGACAATGTGCTTTTTAAAAACTTAAATGGCATTGTTGTGTTTTTCTAAAATTCTACTGTCTTAAGTAGCTAAATAATTATTGTTCTTTTATATCAAATCAAGATGACCAAACGGTATTATCAAGTATTTCACTGTTTGAAAAATCCCTAACTAGCCCCAAATGAAACCTCTAAAATAAAAATTACGATGTGTACTATGGTCCTGTGTTGCAATGTGTGGGTTCTGGTGACATTTACAAACCACTCATCCTTCGCCTTGTGGTTTATGATGTAACCCGAACATCTTGATGATAATATTGGAACATATTATACAGTTACCCATTATGTATCTACTTTATTTAATTAGTAGTTTTATGTAATGCGAACCAGACATAAGTAAGTGTCAAAATGCTTTACTTAAAATAACAAAAATCAAAAATAAAATCAAAGAATGCTTAAAGTATTTTGAAGGAAGGTTAGAAGGGGTTTCTTGAATGGAAAAGGCACATTCAAGTCAGTGTGGGGGGGGTCGGAAGGGTAAGAGGAAGCACATATACATTAGTACAATATGGCCATTAGCAGAGGAACGAATGACAGTGCTGGGAAGATGGGCCCAAATATGGGGTGGAGTGGCTTTGGGATGCAAAGGACTTTAACTCTTTTTTGAAGGATCAAATTATGTTGAAGTTCTAATTGAGAAAAGCAGTGAATTCCAAATCTTAGGTGCATTTCCTGAGAATCACTGTTTCATGATTTTCGCTTTCTTGGACTTTAGGATTTCCAGTTATAGAAGTATAAGCTTCTGAGAATTTGTTGACCTCCATAGAGATTAATGGGTATATTTAGAAGAATTGCAGCTAAGCAGTTTTGAAGTTACTTAGGCGCAATTGTTTTAATACTGACTATTGCAAAAATCCATTGGCATGTTAGTGTTACATGTCGTTAGAATCAGCTAGCGGCGGTGAAAAGTGCAGATAACTCTTAGTGTCACAGCAATAAAAATCTTGACACTAGAGTTAAAAAAGTGACAGACGGACAATTAGCAGTAAAAAAATTAACATTCGTCAGCCCACCATCACTTTTCAGCCTCTAGAGACAAAAAGAGCCTACAAATACACTTGTAAGGAAATTATAGCAAATAAAACCACCGGAATGCAGAATGGAGCAGCCAGGACCAAGTTCAGCATAGGCTAACAATGCCCCCAAACCCCCAACAGCCAGGATGACCAGCCAGAGTCCCAAGGGAAGAGGAAATGCAGAATCAGGGCCTCATTAATGAAAAGTGGCACATCACTGGGTAAAAATAGCGATGCAGCACTTTTCATTGCACCACGCTTGTAAAACCATGGGGGCCGATGCCTGGAAGTGCAAACAGTCCTCGGGCCTGGATTTTTTGCTGGGTCTGAGACACGGAGTGGGAGGCACTGGTGCTCTGGAGTTACAGCGGCCTGACGGTGGAGTCGGGCCGGGTTGGGCCCGAGCCTTGTGGCGAAGTCTGGCAGGTCGCATGGAGAGACATTAGTGACCAGTGTGAGAAGACTGCCTGGTGCCCTTTGGAGCTGTGTTTGGAGAGACGTTCCTGCGCACCGAGGTGGGGAAGTCTAAATTGCATAACACGAGCTACTACTACACCGGGGTGCACGGAGGAGATTGCCAATGGTGAGCCGCACCTCTTTACATCACCGGCCAGAGGAGATGGCGACGTCCGGACGCTGAAGAGTGTGCGGCTCCTGAGCTGCACTTTACTAGTGTAGCGGGAGCACCACAACTTTGCGCCTAAGAGGGCCCTGTTGCATCACCTGCATCCAGAGTTTACCCAGCAGACTCGGATGCGACTACTGTACCCAGGCTTGTAAAATCCGGCCTGGCTGATGATCCTAATTGGCTGAATCATGGAGAGAGCCAGGTGAGGAAAATGTGGGATGGGGAGCGGAGGAGGCCAGGGGGTCATGTCGGGCTCAGGCCTAGCGCCTGTGGGAGGTGCACATCGTGCCATGAACAATATCATGGCTGCAGCGGCCCCACATTGCCAAGGACACTGCTCTAGAATGCTGGGGGACTCCAATAACTGTCTCATGATGCTGATATCGGCCATTGGCGGCAGCATGTGCCAGGGGTACGGGGGTCGGTTGGGGCCCTGGCCCTTGGGCGCATAGCTTCATCCATTACTCGCTGGGGGCAGTGGGGAACATGGAATCTGTTTGCCACTGTTAGATCAGAGAAGGCAACCGGGTTTTACTGCCTTTCCTTACACCCTGTTAGTGCGCATTTTGGTGGATGGGGTACTATCACTTAGTGGACTTGCTCCTTCTACAACACAGTGCCGTCTGGTAGCTGCTGCTGCTGTCTCCATCCCCCCTCCAGTGTCCTTTCACGTTCCAGCATTTCCCGCCTCCCAGCTGTCCAGCACCCTCCGCAGCACTACTTAATGGTGGCCGATGTGCGGCCGTGCACAGCGGGTGCGCTCTTGGCACGCCAAATGTGTGCCAAAGGCAAGCCCATCTGCATCAGTCCATGCCTGGGCCGCACCCAGCACCAGGGACCCTGACTCGCAGACACTCCACCGCTATGACGCCAGCACTCTCCTCGCCCTCAACCCTGGACACAACACCACCTGCCATCTAGCATCATCGAAGAATACCCTTGGACCCTTTGTCTGCCAAAACTGCAACTGTACCGTCTGCCATGCCAACATACCAGCTCCTCCCGCCACCCAGCCGACCAACAGCGCACCGGACCAGCTCAACTGCATCCTCCTCAATATGTGGTCCCTCCATAAGCACACAACAGAAATCTGTAACCTCCTCCACGTCACCTCTCCAGATATCACCTTCTTCACGGAAACCTAGACCAACTTCTGCTCCAGACCCGACATTGCCATCCCCTATGGCTACAAAATCACCCACAAGGACCACCCTGACCACCCAGGAGGAGGCATTGCCATCGTCCACAAAACCACACTCCGACTGACCACGCTCTCTTATGACACAAAGGCAACCATGGAGTACCTCCACTTTCAGATCCGGACCAACCCCAATACCACCCCCTCACGGCACCCTCATCTACAGGCCCCCACCCCTGACACCCCTTCAACTATGCCATTGTAGTTCTCATCGCACCCCAGGCTCTTACATCCACCGACTACATCCTACTTGGAGACCTCAACTTCCACCTGGACAACCCATTGATCACAACACCACCTCCCTCCTGGAGAACCTTGCCAACACTGGACTCATGCAGCTAGTCACAGCACTGACCCACATAGCGGGACACATGCTCGACCCCGTCTTCTCCGCCAGTGGGAACTTTAACTACAGCCACACCACAGAACTCTCCTGGACCGACCATCATTGCGTACATCTCACCTTCACCACTCCGACCGTACAACACCACCATCATCCCCCCTTTGCAGCTGGATCAAGGCCACCGAAGACTTTCTCGTCAACTCCCTCAGCATCACCACTCACACGGACACTACACTGCAGTGAGCAACCTCCACCGATGGATCTCCAACTGCTCCGACACCCTGCCCCCCCTCAAGAAAAGACCAGGCAAACAACACTCCAAGAAGGCCAGCTGGTTCACACATGCCCTCCACAAGGCCAGATATACCTGCAGACGTCTTGAGAAGAGATGGAGGCACAGCAAAAAACCCAGAAACACACGAACCTTCAAATCTGCCATCAATGCACACCACCTTCTCCTGAAAACCACTAAGAAAAAGGCCCTCCAAGGCAGAATCAATGCCAATGCACACAACAGCAAGGAATTCTTCGCCATTGTCAAGGAGATCGCCACACCCATAGGCGAGGAGGGTGGAGGCATTGTAGCGGTGGAGTGTCTGAGAGGCAGGGTCCCTGGCGCTGGGCACGGTTCAGGCACGGACGGACGTAGATGGGCTTGCCTTTGGTTCACAAGCTGCTTGCAATCGCACAGCAGCTGCCAGTAAGTAGTGCTGTGGGGGTGCTGGACAGCTGGGAGCCTGGAAACATGGGAGCATGAAAGGATACTGGTTGGGGGTGGGGCCACAGGGATCACAGCGGCAACGAGGGAGAGAAGAGGGGAAAAGGAACTGAAAAAAAGCACAGATAAAACAAAGACAAAGCAAAGAAAAAGCCAAAGTCAGAGGTAGAAAAACAATGGAGAAGAGTGTAAAGGGGGACAGAAACAGCAGAAAAGAAGGACAGGAGAGCAGTCATGCAGCAAATCAGTGACGCTCTACCACTGGACAACTAGGGATGAGGCACAGCCAGAAGGCTGTCGGTAGAGGAGGGCCTCTAACTCCCGACCTCCAGGTCAGAGGAACCAGCAGCAGCAGATGGGGACAGCAGCAGCAACCAGACAGCGCTGCGCTGTGGAAGCAGTAAGTGTACTATCGGATAGTCCCCCAAACACCCAATAGCACACTAACAGGGTGCGTGGAAAGGTAGAACCATCTGGTTGCCTCCTCTGATCTAACGGTGGCAACCAGATTCTGTGTTTCCCACTGCCCCAGTGAGAAACAGCGGATCAAGCTGTGCGCCCAAGGACCTGGGCCCGAACCGGCCACCGTGCCCCTGGCACAAGCTGCAACCAACGGCCGTTATCAGCATCATTAGCTGGTGGAGTCCCTCACCAGTCTTGTGTGATGTCCTTGGTGATGTGGGTCCGCTGCAGCTCAGGGATTGCTCATGGCACTATGTGCACCACCCACTGGCAATAAGCCTAGGCCCAAAACGACCCCCTGGCCTCCTCCGCTCTCCTTCCCACACTCTCCTCACCTGGATATCAACACCAGGGCTCAATCTGCCACACTCTAGCGGAATCTGTTTCTCAGCCAGTCGGATCCTCAGCAAGGCTGGATTTTAGAAGCCTGGGTACAGAAGTCACCTCCGAGTACGCTGGGGAACCTCTTGATGCAGGTGATGCAACTGGGCCCTCTTAGGCACGAAGTCAAGGCGCTCCCGCCACACAAGTTCGGCTCAGCTCAGAGGTCTGCACAGTGTCCGGGTAGCACCATCTCCTCCGGCCTATGATGCAGGGAGGCGCGCCCACCATCGGCAATCTCCTCTGTTCACCCCGGTGTAGTGGTGGCGCATTTTATGCAATGCAGACTTCCCCACGTCAGTGGGTAGCGGAGCCTCTAACGATCACAGCTCCAAGGGGCACCAAGCGGTCTTCTCACACAGGCCAGCAATGTGTCTTTATTCAAACTGCCAGACTTCACCACAAGGGAAGGGCGATCAGCAACACCTCAATGTCCACTGCTGCGGACCACAGGCTCGGGCCCGACATGGCCCGCCTCCACCTTCAGGCCCCGGTAACTTCACATCACCGGTGCATCCAACTCCTCATCTCAGACACAGGCCCAGCAAGGCCTCAAGGCCCCGTGGACTGTCCGCACTTCCAGGCATCGGCCGCCATGGTGCTGCAAGAATGGCGCAATGAAAAGTGCTGCATTGCTATTTTTCCCCAGTGATGTGCCACTTTGTATTAATGAGGCCCTGATTCTGCATTCCCTCTTCGCCTGGGACTCTGGCTGGTCATCCTGGCTGTTGAGGGGTTTGGGGGAGATTGTTGACCTGTGCTGAACTTGGTCCTGGCTGCTCCATTCGGCATTCTGGTGTTTTTCTTTTCTTTTTTTCCTTAGAGGTGCATTTGTAGGCTCTTTTTGCCTCTAGATGCTGAAAAGTGACGTTGGACTGACTAACATAAAATATTTTGCCGCTAATTGGCTGGCCGGCACTTTTTTCACGCTAACATCAAGATTTTTGATTGTCGTGACGCTAAAACTAGCGCCAATTTTCACTGCTGCTAGCTGATCTTAATGCCATGTAACAACATATTGTAAATACGTCGCTAACATGGTGATGGATTTCAGCGATAGTTAGGGGTAAAATAATTGCCACTATGCAAACTCAAAACTGCTTAGCAGCAATTCTTGTTCTTATACCCCCAAGTGTGTTTGCACCCGTTTTAAAGACCAGGTATTTCCTGACATTAAAAAACTGCCTCTAATTGAACTTAGCAGCAGTTTTTTTTTCTTTACAAAGGAAATCCTTGTAAATATCGTGTTATGTGTTTTGTGGGAGTTTTTATGCAGGAATGTCCACCTTGCATCTCATTTTTGGTAAATCAGGCTAACAGAAGTGCCGCTAGGAAAAATTCATGTTAACGATAGAAATATGCCACTAAGTGGAGTTAGCAGAAAGTTGTGAATACGGCGATAAAAAATAGCCGCCGTAATGTCAGAAAATTGGCGTTTCCTTGTGATTATGCCCCTGAGTTTCAGGGCGAGTTAGTTTGAAGTGCCTTTACGGAGTGCTTCAGTGGTGATGCATGCAACCTCGAACTAGCTCTGGGTTTCAAACAATAGCCATTTTGAGGGCACCAGAGAGTTGGTAAGGAAGCTAGCTGCTTGAGCAGTGAGCTCTTCCAGCCCAACTTAAATAAAGTCGCTTTTTTGCTGTCATCTGCTGCTGACCTGGTTTGTTAATAATTGGATACCCTTAGGGAGAGTCCTGTAGATCAACTGTGTCCTGTATGTAACAGGCAGAGCACGGTTCGATGCAGTTTGGCAACAACTGGGAATGCAGCTGGTGTGTGTGCACGCGCCAGTGTGGCCTGTGCCGACCTTTGCAGACCTGTGTGGGTGCTGCTGTGGACTGTATTACATCACGGGGTGGTGTATGCCATCTGTAGATTGTTCCTGAGGTGCATTTCAATTAACCTTGGTGGTCTGGCCGTGAGCCTAACTTGAGTCTCACCCCCTGCCTGCTCGGTGAAAGCGCTGTCCTGTGAGGTGCTGTGCGTGAGTGACAGCCTGATGCAGGGTTGGGTTGTGGCGGTCAGAGCCTCTACCACTGTCAGGTGGGGAATGTATGATGTTACAACGCATACATTTACAATGCATGCCTTTACAACACAGTTTTTACATCGCAGCATCATTGACAACGCATTCTTTTACATCACATGCCACTACATCGCATTTTTAAAAACTACCTTTACAACGCATTCCATTACATGGCATTATACCATTACAACGCATACCATTACAACGCATACCATTACATCACATTTAAGGTAAGTGTTGGATAGTGTAGGGGTAATAATTACTATTCTAACTCCAATAAGTGCATCAGTAGGGTAAGTGTCGGATAGTGTAGGGGTAAAAACTACTATTCTAACTCCAGTGAGTGCAACAGTAGGGTAAGTGTCGGATAGTGTAAGGGTACTATGTGTTGTAATGGTATGCGTTGTAATGACTTGCGATGTAATGCCTGCGTTGTAATGACATGCATTGTAGTGACATGTGATGTAATGGCTGCGTTGTAATGACATTCGATGTAAAGGATGTTGCGATGTAATGACTGCGTTGTAAAGGTAGTGAGATGTAATGCCTGCGTTGTAAAGATTGTTTCCCTCAGGTGGGCAATCCCCGGGGTTTGAACTTGGGAAGCTGATGTACATGTGCAATACACGAGCTGTGGGCTGGGGTGGGACTGCTTCAGGCCAGTATTGTGTTTGTTTGCAGTAAGAGGACATCCACAGACAAGAGTACACCTGTTGCCCTTGTTCCTGTGGTTGCGAGGGGTGGACATGCGATTGTGAAGCTGTAGCGGACCAGCATGAATGTTTAGAGGCCCCTTTGCTGCCTTGGCTTTATGTATGCACTCCTTTTTATTTTTTAAATGTTTTTATTAGTTTTCTGATACATCACATTGCCCCCCCACTCCACCCCCCTCCCTCTCCCGGAGAGCAGGTATCTGACATTTATTTTTTACCATAGAGAGCTTATTTGTACAAAAACAACGTAAAAAAGCAAACAAAAGGTTTATCGTATACATGTCAATATCCAATTGTCACAATTACATTTCTTGTGTCCAAGCAATCAATGGTGCCCAGATCTTCATACCCCTCTTCCTCTTATTCCTCCCTTTATCCTTATAAATGGCAACCTCCAGACTGCAGGTAGCCAATAACCGAGTTCTCCATTCAAAAAATGAAGGGGGTATCGGATCTATCCATGCCGAAGCGATGCTCATCCTGAAAATGGCCATACCAACAAAAATCAACCCCTGTAATTCACTAGATCGAATGTTATCAGATACACCCAACAATACTTCTGTCTTCGTGATACTAACCTTACAATGTGAAATCCTTGTTAAAAAGTCGGATATTTCAGAAAGGACTTTGGTTAAGGCGGGGCATGAAGCAAACATATGTGTTATATCTGCTGCTGGAAGAGCACACCGAGGACACATCGTTCCATTCCCCGTCCCCCATTTAGCTATTTTTTCAGGAGTGTAGTAAAGTGAAAAAAATGTTTTAAAAAATTGAGCCTGAAGTTTCATAGACATTAAATAAGTTAATGACATATCATATGCGTCACAAGGGATTTGGGGTGTAACACCCAACCTGGTCTGCCATGTCATCACATGTTTATTCATATCATCGGGTAGTAAAGCATTTAGTCCTGCATATATCTCCCTGATTCTTGGGGTTTTAGCTGATCTCACTTTATCTATAATATCACAAGGGTGAAATTTAATGCGGCCACCTGTTTTCTTAGTTAAGAAATCCCTCACCTGAAGAAATTAAAAAAAAATCCCGATTTGTCAGATGAAACTCTATTTTTAATTCATCAAATGATTTTATTCCACTACCAGAAAAAAAACATCCAAGTCGTTTAACGCCTAGTCCAGCCCATCTCTGTATATAAATATCATGAAATATTTCTGGGAGATCCGCATTCTGAAGTACAGGGGTATAATATGAATATCGGCCTAAGCCAACTAATTTTTTTATACTACTCCATATTTTGAAAATACTAGAAATAGTTTTAAATTTTACTTTTTTAAAATAATCATCGTTCATATGTCACCATAGGCAACCAATACTGTCCTCACCCAGAATAAGTTCTTGAGGGGTGGGTATATTGTGACCCATTGAAATCTCCATTAAGAGACTATTGCTATACTGTAGTACTGTGGCCCAATAATATAATTTACAATTTGGTAGTGACCATCCCCCACGTTCCCTAGGTAAAGTAATCCATCTAAGTGCTCTACGTGATTTGTTGTATCCCCAGATAAAATGTGAAAACATAGAATCGATATTTTTGAAAATTAATGGGGAAAATTCAAGGCAAATAGTTCTAAAAAAATATAAAAATTTAGGAAAGAATAACATTTTCACCGCATTGGAACTTCCACCAATAGTTAGATGCAGATTGTGCAGCCGAGATAGTTCTTTTTTAGTCTGAGTTAACAGGGGCTGAATATTATTATCCACGATGTTTTCAATTTTTGCACTAATACTTACCCCTAAATATATTGCTTTATCAACAATCCTCATATCATTCATAATGATTTTATTATTTACGACTATCTGAGTTTTGCTAGAATTCAATTTGTACCCGGAAATTCGACCAAAATCCAGTGCTTCTTGCTCTATATGTTTTATTGCTTCAATGGGGTCACCTGTAACAATAGCAATGTCGTCTGCATAGCATAAGCATTTAGTTTCTAGATCTCGTATTTTAATGGGAGGGATTGAGGTTTTAAGCTTTAATCTTTGTATAAATACATCGATGTAAATGGCAAACAAAAGGGGTGAACAAGGGCATCCCTGTCTTGTACCCCTATGGATGGTGAAGCTATCTGACAAGATCCCATTAATTAAGACTCGGGCAGTGGGATTTATGTAGAGTTGTTTTATTGCCTGTATATATTTTTCTCCGATCCCGCAATTTGCCATGGCAGCCCATAAGAATTTCCAGGAGACCCTGTCAAAAGCTTTTTCAGCATCTAACAGTATAAGCGACATAGGGTCTCCTGACACATTTGTATAATCAAAAAGGGAGATAACTCTTTGTATATGATCAGTTGTGGATCTCCCGGGAATGAAACCGTGTTGTTCTTCCGACACAACTTTATGAATAATTGGTGCCAATCGAGCCGCTAAAATTTTAGAGTAAATTTTTGAATCCCCATTAATCAAAGTAATCGGACGATAGGAGCCCATTTCTTTAACGTCTTTGTTTTTCTTCGGGAACACGATAATTTTAGTATATGACCAAGATTTCGGTGGATTACCTCCCTGAAAGATATGTTGAAAAAGTAATGTTAAAATAATCTCTAATTGTAGGGCAAATTTTACATAGAATTCAGTAGGGATTCCATCCATACCCGATGCTTTTCCATTGGACAAACCCTTAATTGCTATTAATATTTCCTCCCAGGAGATTGGACTATCTAAAAGTTCCTGATCATCTAATCTCAAACATTCTGGGATCGACAGATATAAATATGTTTTAGGATCTCTATTATCATTTTCATCTTCATTATCATCTTCCTGGTATAGTTTACTATAAAACTTCTGAAAAGCCGTTCTTATTTCAACAGGTTCGGATCTTAGACCCAGATCTGGATCTCTGATTTCTTTAATTAGTGCTGATGAAATTTCTTCTCGTGTTCTAACAGCTAGTTGGTGCCCCACTGTTTCACTGAACTCGTATATTTTTTGCCTGTTGGCGCGGGCCCGAACGACAGCTTTTCCAACTAGTATTTCGGAAATATGATTTTTAGCTACTGTCACTTTCGCCCCTAATACAAGCTTTCAATGTATCCCATACTATGTCTATTGTAGTAGATCCAATATTATCTTCTAGAAAGTCCGGGATCCAAGCACTCATATGTTGGTAATAAGCATCATTATAGAGTAGCGCTCTTTCAAATGTCCATGTATTAATTTTAGGTCTCATTGAAAAAATCGTTATACTGAGCTTTAGAGGATTGTGATCTGACAGTACTCTAGGTAGTCTGTCGATTTGATAATTTGATCTCATTGACTTGGACATAAGCATATAATCGAGCCTTACCTGTTTAGAGTGAGGGTATGAAAAAAAAGTATAGCCAGGATCTGCAGGATATTTTGTAGACCATCCATCAATTAAACCTTGAAGCATGCACATTTCTTTTAAAGCATTAAAAACTTTACGTTTCCTACCCTGATAGATAAACTTTTGATCCGTAAGCCAACCATTAGGTAAATGGATGTTTAGATCTCCACAAATAATCATAGGTAGAGGCCAATGCGTTAATTCATTAGAAATCTGGATCAATACCTCTGGATCGTCACTGGTGTTACCATATACTGTACATATAGTTAGTTTCCCTTCCCCATTGTTAAAATGACATTCAACTATTACAAATCGTCCAAGTGTGTCTGCTATAGCACGCGGGAATTGTATCCCCCCACCCTTAGCTAAAATAGTGACCCCTTTGGTACGAGTCCCCTGTGTTGTGGCGGCGATAATTCGATATCCTAAAGTTTTAAGTAAATATTGCTGAGCCCCTTCGATGTGTGTCTCTTGAAGGCATACCACTGCAGCCCCAATAGCTTTAAGACCCTCTGAAACTTTCTGTCTTTTCTTTATATCGTTCAGGCCGCAAACATTCATTGATACTATGTTGAGTCTAGCCATTACAGTTTTTCCATCTCCCGGGACTCCCAGATAAAAAAAAAAAAATTCCCCTTTTTTTTTTTTTAATGATCTCTATGTGTTGACTATAATCATTAAGAAAGTATAAAGTCCTGCTCTCCTTCCCTTTGCGTGAGTTCCTGCTCCCCCCTCTCTCTTCTTCCCTCTCTCCATCCCGCATCCCCCCTCTCCCAGACCAATAAGCGAGGCATCCTGGGTACGAAGGTACCCAGGTGTGGGTGTCTGAGTGTTCCAACCGATTCAGCCCCCTAGTGGGCCACTCCTGTGTCCCTTAGAAAAATGATTTGCGAAGAGTTTGTTAGATCATCTCATATCAATTAACTAAATAAGCTCTATGGATTCAACAGTATTACAGTAGCAGACCTCCGATATATTGTCTTTCCAGTATTTTAAACAGTCATATTTATATTGCTTTATTACACAAATGTCATTTTCTGTCTCTATTTTTTTTTTTTTTCCCCTTGTGTGACTGGGTTACCAGAATTTCTTGGCCCGGACTCAGATATTTCATTTAAATATTCTTCTGCTTGAATCTCACTTATAAAGCTTCTCGTAATGCCGTTGTATATTATTTTTAGTCTCGCCGGATTTTGAAGGTAAACAGTCGCACCAATTTTTTCAAAGGGTGTAAATAATTGTCGCATCTTCCACCTTCTTTCTATGGTGGAATGTGCGAAATCTGGTCGAACAAAAAATTTAAACCCTTTGTATTCCCTTTGGGATGTTGGCTTGGCTAATTTATAGATAGATTCACGGAGAAGAAAATTCCAAAAGTTAATTAACATTGCTCTAGGATATTGTTGTGGTTTCTGTGGATATTTGGGTAACATCAAGGGGAATCGATGAGCCCTCTGTATTTCCTTATTCATGTCCCAGCCTTCGAGTTCCGGGAAGGTAGATTTAAGAAGTTTGACCATGAAACCTCTTGCTTCGTTGCCTTTGGATCCTTCGGGAATTCCAAGAAACCACAAGTTATTTCTTCTTGATCTATTTTCATGATCCTCAATTTTAAACATAAGGTCTTTTATAATCCCGTCATGTTCTTTTTCTCTTTTGCGGAGATCAGAAAGATAATTTTCCAAATTTTCTGTAATCAACAACTTTCATAAGGATATCAAGAAAGACAGCCAAAGAAATCATGCTGCTATTGAAAAACTACAAGGGGCAATCAAGGAAGTCGGTAATACATGCACCGAAATTTCAGATAGATTGGTCTCTGTAGAAGCACGAGAACTCAAAATTTCGCCAAGCAATGGTTCTACTGTTGGACCAGCGTTTTTCAGATTGAGGTTCCCCCCTTTGATCTCTTCCGGGCCATAATGTTGTTCCGTTTCATCCATACTTTTCGAAGAAGGATTTTTCCTTGTAGAGCCTATTTTTCCTTTAGCCATATCAGTATTAATACCGGGGTCAGTGAGTTCGGCGTGAACAGCTTTATTATGTCTTTGATGATTGGATCTTTTTTTCCCAACTTTTTTCTTGGGGGTTGTACCTGGATTGATTTTACCAGATTTTCGAGAATCAAGGGAGTTTAGATCATCGTCAATTTGTCCGGAGCTTGATTCGCTTGTGTTTGAAACAGCACTGAATTGGCTTGATGTAGACAACCCAGTTTCATATATATCGGAGCCCGAGTCTTCCGCAGTAGTAACTTTATTTGTTAGTTGTTTTTGAATCTCATTTGAGGGTGTTGAAATGACTGGATTGGAAGCTGGTTCTTGTATTATGACTCCTATTGGATGATCCTTGTTGCTATTAATTTGTACTGAATGCCTGATTCTATTTTTATTTTCCGTTGTTGTTATCATTGCCCCTTCTTGTCTATTCGTTTCACTATTAGGAACACCAGGATTTTTGTTATGTGTGTCGTTATCACTAGATTGTCTAAGGCAATCCTTCGGAAGAGGGCTAAAAATAGTAAACATTCTAGGTTGAGAGGTTATCGGTTGCCCAGTGTTTTTTGCTGCAGCTTTTAGATTTTTGATTGTTTGGAGCCTTTGTGCTTTCTTAACTGATAATTCCGTATCAAAATTATCCTCTGTATTGTTCCTCTCCTCGTCCGGATTTTCTTTTTGTCTTATTTTCATCTTTACTTTTTCATTTTCTTTTCCTATTTCTTTTTGTTGTTTTTTTTTCTTTTTCTTTATTTTTCTCTTTCTCTTTCTTTTTGCATCGCTCTTGAGTTTCTTGGGCTTTATATCCTGTGTTTCTTTCAACATTAGCCTCCTTAGCCTTAGACCCTCTTGTTTCCGGTCCCTTGTGCCGCCCATTGTTTTTTTGCGATACTGGCGTCATTTGTATAATCGTAGAATTTCCAGCATCGTGTGCATCTTCTATGCTGTCAAGATTTTTTTTTAGTATTTACAGATGATTGTGTATCCGCCTCTCTTTGTTTCTTATGTGAGTTTTGCTCACAGACCATCCCTTGAATAAACGTTACAGAAACAGTGAAATGTTTCTCAACAGGTTCTATGAGCTCAAGATGCATCAAAGCACTTGAATCATCATCTTCTGCAGCTGTTGCCATATCTCGTATCGTCTGTGTCTTTATCAGTACCTTAATCTGTATCCGAATGGATCGACTTTTCTGCACTTTATTGGCCCGATTTATTAGAGTTTCCTCTGTCCCCTCTGTCTTCTTTGTCTTCTTAGTCTTCTTAGTCCCTTTTCTCACTTTTGCTATAAAAATTATAAGTGAGTATGTCCCTCCGACAATGGGCAAGGAGGGCTTAGGAGTAATCGGTCAGTTATCCAGCTTATCCAGTTTATCCAATTTAGCCAGACTTTCTTTTTTCCTTTCAGCTTGTTGATTCTATATATATATATATATAGATAAAGGATTAAACCTTTTTTTCCCCTTTACCACCATACAATTAGAGGGCTCAGAGGGCTCAGAGGGTTTCAACAAGTTTAGCACCTCATTATTGTCTCACACCCTCTCTTTCCCTGTTATCTCTTCCCCACTTCATGAGCATTTTTTTTTTTTTAAAAGGAGCATTCAGAATCAGAGCGCGTTCCCTTGACAACGCTCACAGAAATACCGGGAATACGTAGAAGTGCGTAACGTAATTACGCAGCTTGCAGGGTGATAAATGCGGTCGTTCTAAGTCTGCAGATGACGTTCAGGACATGGACATGCGCAAGACGCAAGGATGCGGGGTGCAAGCCGCGCGAGCATAAGCATGAGCAGTACAGCCAAAACACCCCGCGCACAATCCAGGACATCCGCAGGTCTACAAGCCCCCGTTCTCCATAGAAGCCCTCAGAAGCCGGCACAGGGATCGCAAAACTGTTCATAGATCAACTGGTCAGTTAATCAGTTGTACGTAGCTTCCCTGGCGGCAAATAGACGATGTTCGGTGACTGGCAAAAAATAGCGAGCAAACAAATGGGCGGGCGACTAAGCGCAGGCTAGGTACAGGCTCAGAAGACGACTCAGAGGGGTAGACAAAAAAGAAGAATTTCTCACAGAGAACAGCATTCGCAACTTATAAGTTGTAAGTCGTAGGTCTTGCTGCTTCATACAGCGTCTTACTACTTCGCCGCTTTTCTCGATCAGCTCAATCCAGCTCAGTTTCGGGTCAGGTCCGTTCAGATCAGCTCAGCGCATATTTCTTCATCTATTTTTGTGCTCATATCGTGCTCACATCCTCTCCATCTCAAACAGGGAATTTTCTCGCACAGGAGTAGGGCACAGCAGGTAAGCCCACTCACGGCCTCTCACTCAGGCGCCATCTTGCCTCCCTTATGTATGCACTCCTGTTGGCCTTCTATTAACTATCGGACTGATTTCCAGTCCCTTTCACATTCTGGTCCCTCCTGTGTTGTTAGCCTTTTAAATGGAAAGTATAAGTGGTACCAAGGCACTTAGGGCAGATGTAGTACTGTACTCGTTGGTACATGAACTATTGACTGGCTTTATACCTTGTGATAAGGAACATACCCCATGGCACTGGAGCGGTCCTCTGTCTGAGTTTGCACTTTGCTGTGAATATCTGAGAATATCAGACCTTGAAGACTCGTCCAAACAAATACCTGACCCGCTCGCTGAGATCAAATGTGAACTGAAAATAATAAAAGCTAAGAATTGAGGGATGTCTCGGCTGAACAATGCTCGCATTATGGGGGTTGCAGGCACCACCAATATTGCCAACATGGAGTTGTTTGTTGAGGAACTGCTGAGCTCTCTGTTCAGCTGGGATGCCTTCTCTGGGGGCCCACATAAAGAAGAGTGGGTCCTTATCAGGTGCTCAGTTAGGCTGTCGAAGTTTATAAATGTGCAGTTAGGCTATCCCCAGGTAATGTCAAGGTACAGAAACATCAGAGGACAGGAGGTTCCACTTGCAGGCTTTCCTACATATATTCTACAGCTTAATAGAAAGGTGTCCAATGCTCTGGTGATCCCACAGTGAGTGGTGCAGCAGTGTGTATGTTTTTGTATAGTTTGGGTCCCAAGATCTCAGGTACAGCAACAGTTCAGAAATCATCAATTTGTATTGCTATAGTCGATGGTGTTTCACCTCGTAGTAGTAATTTGAGGCCTGGGGAGTCCGTTATGGGTTTTAGCGAACTGACCGATTAAAAAGTGAGATGGAAAGGGTGGAATAAATCGGTCTGCGCAAAACTAGACATAATCTCATCTGGAGACTTTGCTCTGTGTTCAGTAACAGGATCACCTCCAGTAGGTGCAACAGAGTTAGATGCAAGCAGGAGCAACCGCACTGCTCGGCGTTCTGATGCATCAAAGAACTTTGATACTCAAATTGAGCACATTACAAGGAACCTCTGTTCTTTCTACCCCTGGTTCCAGGTGTTTTTTGGACTGCCCCTGTCATGAAACGTTCATTGAGGAAAGAGTGCACCACCCTCTGGCCTCCAGTACACATCCGAGACTGATAGTACCGTTCCAGCGCAACCCCTAATTCATGGACCAGGGACCAGGAAACACATCACACATAAACCACTTACCAAACAACGGGGCCCATCACATATTACCCATAAATTATCTCTGAAAATGGGCGCTGGATAAAGGGGAGTTTAATTTTTCAATTTTTGGTATATGTACAGTACTACACTTCACATTAATAACACATTTGATATATTCCTAGCTATTCATAATTTCAACTGTCTTCTTGTGGTCGATGAACCATTAGTTGACAAGTTGATGGTGACTATGATTAACTAAACAGTTTAACACTTAACTAAACAACCACAGAGTCGTTTATCAGGTTAATAATTTTATCTCATTAAAAATAAATGCTCATAATTCAGATCATCAGTTCACACACAAGACCACATATAAGACAAAAATGTATCTAGCAATAATAAAAATGAAACATTTGCCTCGACATCAAAGCGTGCATAGGAATAGGGGAGAGAGAAGGTACAACAAAATACTTTGCAGAAAATATATTGCAGAATTAAAGCATTTAAGGAGGGTGATACCCACCAATGAATTCAGGAAAACCACTTCCTAGGCTGAGGTTGTGGCAAGGGGTCCCCAGACATAGGCTCAGAGGACCAAGTTAACTGGACAGATACAGCTAAGTCACTGCAAAACAAGACAATAATCTCTCAAACTATTTTCCTTTGATCTAGTTCTCCTCAGATGCAGTCTCCTCTAAAGCACTCATGCAACGTTCTCGTACCTAGGTGCTCTCTGACTCTAGACTTGTAGATCTCTTTGTCTCGATGCTCTAGCTCTAACACACGCTAAATTGTCAGAAAATCAAAAAAATGTACACAGTTTTGGCATTTTTCTGGGACATAGCCGATTTTTGCTATTTTTTGTGCTTTCAACCTCTTTCCAGTTAATGGTAGAAATGGGTATGAAAGCAATAATGGATCCTGGAAAGCTATACATTTCAGAAAAGTAGACAAAATTCTGAATTCAGCAAGGGGTCATTTATGTAGATCCTTCAAGGTTTCTTTATAGAAACTAACAGTTAAATATAGGAAAAATTGAAAATTAGTTGAAAAGAACAGCCATTTGTGCCAAAGTTTTCACCTGTAACTTCTTCAAATTATGAGAGCTGTTTGAAAGCAATATACCGGTACATCCGCTGGACCTTTCTGGTTGCAGGGATATATAGGACTTGTAGGTTCACCAAGACCCCGACGAATCCTGAACCAATAACTGAGCAGCAATTTGCAACGCTTTTTTATAATGTACCGGGTATAGAGCAATTCATTTGGGAAAATATATACATGGAAAAATTGGTATGAAAGACACCTATGTATTTCTGAAATGGGAACAAAATATAGAGTTTAAAAACAGTAGATATTTGCACATTTAAGAAATTGTGAGTACCCATACTAGCATGAGAATTATAGGTCATTTTTCAAAATGATTTTTTTTTTTCACATTGTCTTTCATTTGGAAGGCAGAAATGCATTGAAAGTCAAAAGGTAATAACAGTTGCTCTACAATTCTCCCAATAAAAATGGTACCTCACTTGTGTGAGTAGGCTTAGTGGCGGCGACAAGAAATGGCTCAAAACGCAACGTTGACACACTTTTATTTTTACAGTGAAAACTGACCCTTTTTTTGCAAAGCGCCTAGCTGTAGATTTTGAACCCTAGCTCTACCGGCACCTAGGGAAACCTAGCGAAACTATACATTTTTGAAAACTAGACATGCAGGGGAATCCAGGAAGGAGTGACTTGACTGGCTCTCATCAGGTTCTGTTACTCAGAATTCCTTGCAAACTTAAAAATTTGTCAAAAAAAACACAATTTCCTCACATTTCTGTGATGGAAAGTTCTGGAATCTGTGTGGATCCACAAAATTCCACTCACCACGCTTTCCCCAAATTCTTCCGAGATCAATGGTACCTCACTTGTGTGGGTAGGCCTAGAGCCCCCGACAGGAAACGGCCCAAAACATAACGTGGACACACCACATTTTCACAGTGAAAACTGACCCTTTTTTTGCAAAGTGCCTAGCTGTAGATTTTGAACCCTAGCTCTGCCGGCACCTAGAGAAACCTTGCAAACCTATACATTTTTGAAAACTAGACACCCAGGGGAATCTAGGATGGGGTGACTTGACTGGCTCTCACCAGGTTCTGTTACCCAGAATCCCCTGCAAACTTCAGATTTAGCTGAAAAAAACAATTTTTTCTCAAATTACTGTGTGGGAAAGTTCTGGAATCTGCGTGGATCCACACATTTCCTGCCACCCAGCATTCCCCCGGGTCTCCCGATAAAATGATACCTCACTCGTGTGAGTGGGTCAAGTACCAGCGACAGGCAAGGGCCCAAAATACCTTGCTGGACTCCCGGGGGTGTCTAGTTTTCAGAAATGTGTGGGTTTGGTAGGTTTTCCTAGATGGCCGCCGAGCCTGGGGCCAACAACTCATGTGACCCCCCTTGCAAAACCAGGTTGTTTTGTGATAGGTAATTTTGATGTCACCTCAATAGGTTTTGGGCCCTTGACTGTCGCGGGTACTTGACCCACCCACACGAGTGTTGTAGATCCATGCAGATTCCAAAACTTTCCCGCACAGTAAATTGAGAAAAAAGTGATTTCTTCAGCTAAATTTGAGGTTTGCAGGGGATTCTGGGTAGGACAATTTTGGGGGACCCACGCAAGCCATACCTCGTTGGACTCCCCCGGGTGTCTAGCTTTTAAAAATGTGTGGGTTTGGTAGGTTTCCCTAAATGTCCGCCGAGCCCGGGGCCAAAGCTCATGGGTCCCCCCTTGCAAAACCAGGTCCTTTCAAAATAGGTAATTTTGCTGTCTACACAATACGTTTTGGGCCCTTCCCTGCCGCGGGTACTTGGCCCATCCACACAAGTGAGGTTCCATTTCTATTGGGATACTTGAAGAAATGCCGTGTGGTAGGAAATTTGTTGTTTCTTTTTGAAGCGTGAAACTTTTAGCACAATAATGCAAGGAAAATATGACAGTGACATTTTGAGTTTTGCAGGACATTGTGGGTAAGATAACTTGTTGGCATCCACAAGAGAGACATCACCATGTACTCCCATGGGTGTCTAGTTTACGACAATATATACAATTGGTAGGTTTTTCTTAGATGTAATGTACACCTTGGCAGAGAGACAAAAAGACAAATATTACTGCACACCGCCAGCCAAGCACCAGTCCACGCACAACGCCAGCCAAGCGCAAGTCCACGCAGACCACCAGCCAAGCGCCAGCCTACACACACGCCATCACATTTAGGATTTTTTTATACAAAAAAAACCCACAAACAAATTGCAAATAGATACAAATCTACTAACACAAAATCTAAATACATTGCACTAATGCCAACCTTGAAACTGAACAACATTTTTTAAACAATACAGACCAGGCAGTTCACTTTACCATTCATGAATGCTCCCAAAAATTATTTTGCGTGTGGTATGTTGTAAAACAAGCAGGCACACACAGCCCAGGGTTAAAAGGACACTTGGGGCAGTACATACGAGTCTCCTTCCGCGTACCTCTTTGCCAACAGACTCTACAATTCCTACAGGGAAAGTCTTTTGAGGGTGAGGGAGGAATGTGATCAGGAAAGTGGCGATCTTTCAATCTAGCCACATCCTCCACCACTCCAACTCTAGGAACACTTGCCTGTTTCACTACAACAAGGCAGCTTATTACAGCCTCCTGAAACTTCACAAAAGTCATCTTTGACTCAGGACAAGAATCCTCGAATACAACAAAAGCAATAAAGGTTGGCAAGTGGAAAAGATGGATAGCCAACTTCTTATACCAAATGCAAGCTTTACGAAGAGCAGTGTAAGGTTCCAACCTCTGATCTACTCTATCAACACCACCCATGTGCCTATTATAGTCTAGAATGCACACAGGTTTGCGCGCTTCAGTAACCTGACCTGAAACAGTCACAGGTGAAGTGCTTTCATCATGGATGTTAGTCAGCATGTACACATCTCTCCTGTCTGAAAACTTCACAGCAAGAAGTTCCTCGCAACGCAACGCGCTGCACTGTCCCTGGAAAAGCTTTTGACAAACAAATTATTTTGGGAAACCTTTACGGTTAGAGCAGATTGTGCCACAAGCAACAGTGTCCACTTTGACCAATTCCCTGAACAACCGCACACCAGTGTAGAAGTTATCTACATATAAATGGTGACCTTTGTTAGAAAGTCCTCTACTAAGTTCCCACACAATTTTCTCAGTCACTCCAAAAGTGGATGGACAACCATGGGGGTTAATCCAGGACTCTTTACTGGTGTACACCCTGAAATTAGAGACATATCCAGTCCTACAGTCACACAGCATATACATCTTAACTCCAGAGCGTGCCCTCTTGCTAGGAATGTATTGCTTAAAAACCAAGCGGCCCTTGAACAAGACCAAAGACTCATCCACTGCTATTTCTTTCCCTGGAGCATAGATCTCAGAAAAATCGATCTACAAAGTGATCAATGACAGGCCGAATCTTAAAAAGACGGTCACAATGAGGGTGATCTTGTGGCAATGCTAAACAATTATCGACAAAATGCAGCATCCGAAGCAGAAGCAAATACATATCACAACTCATTACTGACGGAAATATAGCCGTTGCCATCAAGGGACTGTTAGACCAATATTAAGATATTGATGCTTCCTTAGCAAGCCCATCAAAGTTAAACCCAAGAACTTCTTCATCTCTTCGAGATTTGTGGGAGTCCACTGGGTAGCTTTAGAGTGGGGCTTAAGGCTGGCACTGTTGTCCCTCAAAAACTGTTCGGCATACAAATTAATCTGCTCAACAATCTCTGCCAAAAATACATCGTCCATAAACAACTGAAAAAAAATTATCGGCAAAATGTTTTCAGTATTCACCCTACACCCTGGAACACCAGTAAAGTCTGCCAATGCCGGCTGCACCATGCCTGGGGCAACCCAGAGGTCAGCACTTTCAACGGGAAGCCTTGCAGCCCCAGGCTGCAGCCCAGATTCCTCTTTCCGCACTATCGGCACATCAATGTCCACCTCTAAAACAGGCCCTTCATCAGCACTAAGAGTAGCTTCATCCGCACTGATAGTAGCTTCATTATCCGATGATTCCATGTGAAGAGAAAACTCACTGCCTGAATCTTCCCTCCCTCCTCTGCCTCAGATGCAGAGTCAGTCTCTGAACCATGGTCAGAGCAAGACTCAAAACATACCAACAACTTGCTGAGCAGTAATCTTGCGGCTAGCCATTATCCTTACTAAGAAAGGAGACTGCACAAACAAGGCAACAACAACCTACATTGTGCAAAATAAGTAAGTAAAAAAAAATGTGTGCCTTTATCACAAAGATCTATATACTCAAAAACTATACGATTCACTTGCAAGAGATAGCTATACTCACCAGCACCTACTCTGCAGAGACACAGCAAAAACCAACAATATCCCACTAGAAAGAAAAAAACAAAACCAGACAACAAAATACACATTGAGCACAAATGCAAAACGTTTTTGACACTCAAAAAACAGAAGCCAAACATACTGCTATTATTACACCATTTGCAAAAAACACATTCATGCAGAGAAATGAAACTCATTTACATTGTACAAAAAAAAGTCTCTTACTAAACACATGCAACTACACAAACAGCAGAACCACCAGTAATGAACCCACAACCTGGAACAGTCTAAAGAGCAAAAGCCTTGAACTAGAACAAAAAGGGAGAAATAAAACATTACAATTGCAATACACACGAAATAAAACAATTACCATTATAACACGCTATGTCACTACCCAAATGTTCAATCGGCCAGATGGGCCTTCAAATAGGGCTGAGAAAAATGGGGGGTGGTGATCTTGCCCAAGGGATCGGGTGAAGTTGTCTGCCACGCCAATCTGTCCCCCAGGTGGGGCAGAAAACAGCAGAGAGAAATGTGCCCCCCTTCCAAAAGTGATAAATCTCTGGTGCCTAGTATGGTTTTCTGCCTCCCCCCACCCGCCTAGGGCCGAAAGGCCGAAAAGAAAGAGCAGATCTGTCCCCAGGAGGAGCAGATCCGTCCCCGGGAGGGGCAGAAAAAACATTAAGCAAATTTTACCCCCTGGGAAGCGCCATGGCGCTTCCATTGCACACAAAACAAAATCCCTGGTGCCTAGTGGGGTTTTCTGCCCCCCCCCCCCCCCCGGAGCAGAAAGGGCAAAAAACAGGACGATCTGCCCCCGGGGGGCAGAATACACATATTAAAAAAATATGCCCCTTGGAAGCAACCCTTGCCCAGGGGGTCGCTTGCATTTTGATTTTAAAATTAGACCCTGGTGTCTAGTGGTGTTTTCTGCCCCCCCCCCAGTGGCAGAAAGGCCAAAAATCAGACCGATCTGTCCCCAGGGGGGCAGAATACACATTAAAAATAATATGCCCCTGGAAGCGACCTTTGCCCAAGGGGTCGCTTCCATTTAAATTTTAAAGACCTCCCTGGTGTCTAATGGGGTTTTCTGCCCCCCCCTGTGGGCCTAACGACCAAATAAACAGCCCGATCTGCCCCCAGGGGGCAGAATAAACATTAAAAAAGATATATACCCCCTGGAAGCAACCCTTGCCCAAGGGGTTGCTTCCATTTTATTTTGGGAAACAGGCCCAAATTCACCTTTCCCCTTCCCCTACAACCAAACCACTATTTTTCGCCATAACTTGACCTTCCCACCATAGCTCCCAAACCTTAAACCCTTTCCCAATTCAGTGTAACACCCCAAAATAGCCTCCCAAAAACATGCATTACCCTGACCTCGGCAGCCACCAATTGTAGCCTATGCCAAAAATGCAACTTACAAACAGGGCCAAATTCCCCTTTGCCCTCCACCTACAATCAAACTGCTATTTTTCCACAAAACTAGACCTTCCCACCATTGCTCCCAAACCCCTAAACCCATTCCCAGTTTGGTGGAACACCCCAAATTAGCGTCCCAAATACGTACATTACCACGACCTCCAAAAGGCCTATAATCGCGTCAAATCGCACTCAGAAACTAGGCCCAAAACACCCCTTCCCCTCCATGGATTTTCTTCAAACCACTTGCAATCAAACCTAGACCTTTCCCACTCTGATCCCAGCTAAGCAAATCCACTTGAAACCACCTGGAACACCCTCCAATCGCAAACATGTAAAATTGTCGATTAACATGGGTCCCTATGGCAGTGGTTTTCCCCTTCTTGACATTGCCTAAAACACACTTCTACCAATTCCCAACAATCTCAAAAAGCCACAACACAATCGATCCACTGGAAGGGGTACGGCTTTTCGCCAAAACATCCCCCACCTGCCAACATTCAAAAACAGCCCTGGTATCTAGTAGGCTTTTCATTGCCTAAAAATACCCTTCCCATCAATCGATTTTTCTCAAAATTCCTGCACACCCACCAAACCTCCTTCCTATCACTCACAGAAGCCCTGTTCACTTCGAACAACTGGATCCCCCTAAAAACCACTTCTCCACGCACCCCAAAACCGGCCTATTGGATAACATTGAAAAACAGCACTTCCACTGCTTCGATCATCTTCAAACTTACTGGGACACTAGTTCCACCGATTACCAACAATCTCACCAAGCCACAACACAATCGATCTACTCAAAGGGGTAAGACTTTTTACACAAACATCCCTCACCCGCCAACATTCAAAAACAGCCCTGGTGTCTAGTGGGCTTCTCTCCCCCCCCCCCCTCCCCCGGGGCCAGAAATGAAAAGAAATGCGCCGATCTGTTCCCAGGGGGGACAAAAAAGTCTATAATAAATATGTCCCCAAGAGGAAGCAACCCTTGGCCAAGGGGTCGCTTCCTTTTCAAAGAAAAGACATCCCTGGTGTCTAGTGGGGGCATTCCTGCTGCACGATCGCGACGCTCTGAGTGATCGTGCAGCGGGAATGCCCTGCATTGAGACATCAGGGGAAAGGAAAAACTCTTTCCTCTCCCCCGATGTCTCAATGCATCATGAAATGTCTCCCCCGCCCCACCGGAGCAAGAAGACTCACATCTGCTCCTCCTGGACACCTGGAAGCAAATGGCTTCCAGGCATCCAGCACATCCTGATGATGTCGGCGCTCTTCTGCTGCCATCCCTGCCTCGGGGTGTTGATGGGCTGCCCATGGGGGGGAGCGCCAGCGCTTCCCCCATGGGTGGGTGCCATGACGGAGCGGTTCTGTCATGAGCACAGCCCAACCGATGCTCATACATCAAAGGGGTTAACAAAGGAAATATTTAAGGATAAATTAAATCGTAGTTATACATTTTGCAACATTCTCGTATTATGACATTCGATTCACATTAAAATTGCACGTAGCGCTGGCAGTTCCCACAGTCGCTGTCGCATCTTGGTACATAAACAATAGGACACAGGTCAACATGACCTTCATACGGATTACATCAGCTGGTACACTGAGCAGTTCGTGAGCAGGCAGAGCATTCGGCACATGCGTCTTTCGTACAGACCAAGACAACCACATGCTGGCTCGGACCAGAGGCCATTTTCATGCAGACCCAATCATGTACTAAAGTAATTAAACACAAAAATAATATTAATTAATGAAATAAAACCCATTATGTTTACCTCCCACCATACTAATACCCTATATTAATTATTATCTAGCGAAAGTTATGAATTTTAAAACAGCTTTTTCTGTTATTTGTGCACAACATGTAAAATGTGGGGAGAGGAGTTTGAGTCTCGGTAATGATGCTGAACATCCTGTGATTCTGGGAAAATCACTTAATCTTCCCGTGCCTCACAAAGAATGAATGTGTGTCCTAATGTAACGTAACTGCTGCTATGTAAAGCGCTCTGATACCTGATTGTATTCGGGTCAAGTTCGCGCTATATAAAACTCTACAAAAAAAAAACAATTTGCATACAACAAAGCATTAAAATGCATTAGTATGATTTTTCGAAGCGCAAACAGTTAATACATGCTCATGCCATCATGGTTTAGTATATTGAGAAGGAAAAAAACATAATAATGTGTTTGCCCCAATATGTATGTGTATTCAGGGTTGGTTACTCCATGAAGTTAGTACATATTATGGGGGTACTTAATTTCATGAGGGTGTATTTTTGCAAACCTCACTCCATCAGTAGCCAGGCTGCTCGTCTGCAGGTAGGGGGATCAGATATTGCATCCTAATAGGGCTAACCCTGACTTACAATTTGCTGGATCTCCTATTGCATTCTATCCTGACTTTCGACTTCACCTCTATGGTGCAGAAAACCAGAAGTTCTTTTATTGAGGTCAAAAGAGCTTTGAGGGCAAAGATGATCAAATACTCTGCACTATTGCCAGCCAAACTCCGCATGGATCATAATAGACCGTTAGATTTCTTCACACAACCGATGCTGCATTTAAGTTCATTACCACCCACAGCAAGCAAAGAGAGGGGCCCAGATTGGCTACTTCTAGCCCTATCTTATCCAGGGGAAACAACACGTGAGGCACTTCTGATTGACACATGATTAATGTCCTCTTTAGATATGATGTATTTACCTCTCTCCCTACCTATCTGATTTTCTGTAGGGGAATAACTATGGTTATTCATTGGGCGAGCCGGACTGGGAACAGCAACCAGCCCTGGCAAATTGCTGCTCGACCGGCCCTGGGAGCTGGGGGTGCTAGTAAGAACCAACGCTACACCTTTTGTTACAGGGGGCCGAGACATAGCAAGCCCCCAGTGACAAAACTGGCCCTCACCCCTCCAGCCCTCTGGGAATACGCCAGGTGCACGATACTGCCAGATCGGCCCTGTTCATTGGCGTATTATGTCCACACTATAACAGTAAATTGAAACCTCCTGAGATTACTAATGGGCACAGGGCTCTTAACCTATTACCAGTGTATTATATCACTAACCTCTGTACTGGGCATCGTGTGAAGCATGGAAGATGTCATGTTGACTCTTCCTGGGGACAGCAGGGAGCCGACTACTGTATATGTTCAGGTATGAGCGTTGTTGCCTGAGGAACATGCTCTCAGTCATCCCCATGTATTGATTGTAATTACAGCATCCAGTGTTGTCACCAGAGTGAGTCTACCCTTTTTGTTCTTAATGGTGTGGGTATTCGCTGATGATTGGAGCTGGTGTGGGGATGGGTAGTAATTTACCAGGAAAGTTATATTGTACCTTTAATTGCAGTAATGGCACCAGAACATTTGTTGTGTGCAGTGACATAAGATCTGACAAGACAGGACACACCAGTGGTCAAACCCCACTCATTCTGTAGACTGGCTTGTGCTCAATCCATATTGTGAAATTAATTAGTTGGAATATACACAGAATCAACAATCCACAAAAGGGTAGACAGGTACTAGCAGTTAGACCTGACAGCCTTAGGTTGGCTTCCCCCAATTTTTTGCCTGTCTTCCTCCATTTTTCTGAACTCGCTTTTCCTGGCTTTAGAACTATGTGCACTTTCCCACTTCTAATTAGTACTAAAGTGCTTGTGCTCTCTCCTCTAATCATGGACACATTGGCTTAACCCCAATTGGCATATTTCATTTACTTATACGTCCCTGGTAAAGTGCAATACATGTGCCCAGGGCCTGTAAATTAAATGCTACTAATGGGCCTGTAACACTCACTGTGCCACCCACCTTCGTAGCCCTCTAACCATGACTCAGGCCTGCAATTGTAGAACCTGTATGTGCAGTTTACACTGCCTCTTCAACTTGGCAAGATAATCCTCTTGCGCGGCTTATGCCTTTCCTTTCTATACATAAATGTCATTCCTAAAGTAGTTACTGTGTGACCCACAGGGCAAGGTGGGACATACTTAAAAGGCGGAGCATATACTCTTAAGCTTTGCATGTCTTAGTAGTGAAAAGTTCCTAATTACATTTTTCACTACTGCAAGGCCAATCTCTCGCATAGCATAACATTGGGAGTACCTTATTACCTCTCTTAAGTGTAATTCTTAATAATGAAGAGACAGACTTTTCAAGTTTAGTGTCATTGGACTCCCAATTTAAAATCCCAAGTTATTATGAAGTTGGATTTTAGATTAAAGTTTAGTAATGTCAATTTCAGAAAGTTGGAATTTACTTACTTTAGCCATTTGGTGCCGGCTGTCTGTCTCTGTTCAGTCTAGGTTATGTGACAGCTAGGCGTTGTGTGTTCCCTCTAGACAGCCACACATAAAGGGAGCTGAGGTGTGTCTTGATAGACCTTCCAGGGACATTCGAGGGAGGAGCTGGGCACAGCTTCACACTTACACCTGATTATGCTGTGTCTTGTTTACACACAAAATACTGCATACCACCCTGTGGTGAGTCTGGAGCCCAGGCAGTAAGGGAGGACCTCTGCTGGTCTGCTGCTTTGCATTGCTGTGTTCTTGCTTTGCTGAGCTGCCCGATTGCCTGCTGTTCTCCTGCCTTGGTGAAAAGGACTGGACCTGCATCACTTGAACTTAAAGTGACTCTAAGGGCTTGCTGGCTTCCCTCATGTTCTAAGTCTCAGAGATATCAAAGACTTCAATTACCTACATCTGGACTCTACAACCTGTGAGTCTGACTTGCCAAGTGGTGCCACCCCAGTCCTGGACCCTTGGAAGTAAGGCCTAAGGTGCTCCTACAACCAGAACCCACACATCCTCATGGTAACCTGTGAATCCCTGCATCTACGTGGGTTGGAACTGGGTCATCTTCATCTTTGCGTGGGTCAGTAATGGCGCATCTTCACCTTTGCGTGGATGGGAATCAAAGCTTTCTCGTTGAAGCATGGAAAGGAGCCGGTGCATCGCACTTGGAACTAGCGCATCGCCTTCGGAATTGATGCAGTGTCTACTGAGGGAGCAGTAGTCGCTCATTGCCTTCAGAACTGGTGCCTCACACTCAGAACTGACACATTGCCGCCATTGCATGGAGAATCTCAACTCATCTCCCCCACTGTGTGGCCCGTCACCGACACATTGCTTTGGCTGCATCTTGCCTCTTCTACGTCAACACAAGCCCGGATCAAGGTACTTTGGATCTGAACATTTGACTTTGCCCCAGTCATGCACAACCAGAAAACCCATTTAAGCACTTATTGCTTCTAAGTGCTATTTTACATTTATTATTCGGAAATTCATATCTCGGCTTCTACTTGTTGGATATCTGTCGTTTTGGTCTTGTTTGTTTTCTAAACTTGAGCTCTAGTTTTCTAACCTGGTGTGGAGTCTTTTTGTGGCGCTTTCACTGTGTTAATAGTATAAAATGTTGCTTAAATACTTTACACATTGTCTCTTAAGTTAAGCCTGACTGCTCTGTGCCAAGCTACCAAAAGGTGAGCATAAGATAATTTAGGGTGTGCTGTGACTTACCCAGAGTACTATTGTGGTTCCTGCGTGGACAGGGTGCATAACTCTGCCAACCAGAAAGACAATTTACAACACTAGCTTATGTTGACAGACACAAAGTAGATTATCACCCTTCTACAGGAGACCCACATTGCACCTCTGGGACAGTCTTAGTTTGCGTTGGCTTGGAGACAGCACTAATACTTCTTTTCTTATTACACATATTCTTGAGGGTGGTTACTCTCTTCAGAAAGACCCTAAATTTTAGTCTTAAGGAGTGTATAACTGATACAGCTGGGAGAGTGTTTATAGTAGTGAGCTGATGGATGAGCAACCGTTTCTGCAGGTAAATACTTATGTGCTAGATATAGATGATCCAGACTTCTTTGATGACGTAATGCTCAAGGGAGGCAAATATAAGGATTAGTCAATACTGCGAGGAGGAATTTTTAATATGACTTTTTCAGCACAACAGGATAAACTGTCAGGTGTTCATAAACAACCCTCTAGAGCAGGCAGGGCACTTTTACATAAAATGCAGCTCTATGATCTATTGGATGTTTTTGAGACAGACGCATCCAACAGATACTTAGATTAAATATTATTCCACTGTCCATGACCTGTGCTTCTGAATTATATGTGGTTGGGGTCCAGTTCCACAATTGTTAAAGTGCATGATACTAATATACATCCAAGAACTTCTTCTGACCATTCTCTAATCACTCTTAACATTGACAACCCTTCTCCTCCTCCCCTTTCATTATCTGCTGTCTGAAGGGCCTGGAGGTCCCTTATCAGGTGTTCTGTGTAAAGGTTAGATTGGTGATAATGGAATGGTTTAAATTGAATGCAAACTAGGTTTCAGGGGCTGCAACAGTATAGGAGGCATTCAATGTATATATTGGGGGTATTTGAATGTTGAAAGGCTCTGGCATTGTTAGATCACTTCATAGCAATCTTGAGCACTTAGGGGGGGAAATACAAGTATTAGAGAGTGAATGTGCTAGCACTAAATGAAAATACATTCTCATTAAGCTCCAGGATAAGTCGAAGGCACTCCAGGAAGTTGCAGACTCTGAGGTCCTCTATCTAGTGAAGTATGCCTGAGCTCGACTTTTTGAAGAAAGGGATAAGTCAGGCAGGGCTCTGGCATGGGTGCTCAGGTTCAATATCGAGAGTGCTCAGATTACATGCATAAATATCGGCACAGGTATGGTCACATTTGTGCCTGCAGACACTACAGATGACTTTGGACAGTACTACAAATCTCTTTACACCTCCAAAATACAATGTGAGGTACCCGATGTCACCAAGTATTTGGATAATATTGCCTTGGCATAGGCTGATGGTGAAGGTGATATGAGGAAACTACTAAATTCTCTACTTACCTTTGAGGACATAAGAACACAATGATGAGTTTTCCTAGTGGCTAGGGTCCTGAAGAAAGAGGATTTCCTGTTATATTTTGTAATGAAGTCTTAGATATTTTTCCCCAGATTGCTCGACATTTAAAATTATGCCTTAGTTAAGGGGCATGTGCCATGGACCATGACAGAGTCTATACTCATTGTTCTACCAAATCCAGGCAAGATTCTGATGCAGTGATTGCAACTATTGCTAAAGCACCTGGTGCTACAGCAGCAATCAAGTTTTATACCTCAACGATCTACAGCCTTTCAAATACACACCCTGACGGGCATTCTTTATCTGTTGGATCCTCTGCTACCGGCTGTGACGATACTGATAGGTGCTGAAAATTTGTTTGACACTTTAGAGTGGCCTTTTAAGCATGAGTCCCTTTGGCCTATGGGTTTGGGAGCCCAATTTTTAGAATTCATCATCCTGCTGTACACTGCAACCTGTCTCAGTATTAAGGTCAACCATTTACACCCCAAAGGGATAACAATTAGCAGAGGCACACATGAGCAATGACCCCTGTCACACTTGATTTTTGTGCTTACAATGGAGACACTTGTTTGTTTTCTCTGGGACTTTCCCTCTAGCCATGGGCTTTCTGCAGGGGGTGGCCCACTGGTGGTGTCAATGGATGCAGATGAAGTGGTGCTGTGTGTGAGAAATGCAGATGAAAACCTTACACATGTTGTTAGGGAAATCATACAATGTGTTGGTCATTCAGAAGTACAAATTAACTGGGGGTAGGAGTCTGAGATCTTTCCCTTGACAGATATTACAATGCATTACCCAGTACACTTTCACTTAAGATTAGGTATAGATGGGGTAAAATACCTCGCTATCCATGCCATGCAAGATCCTCCTGTAATACTCAAGCAAAGTTTTGGCACTGTGCTTGGAGCCCTTAAAACCTGCGCTGAGCACTGCTTTCAGTTTGCACTATCTATGATGGGCCATGTACCACTTGTTAAGATGATCACATTGCCCAAATATTTATATTTGTTTGCAAATATTCCCATCCTGTAGGAAAGTAGGATCTGCTTCTTATGGTTACCCCCACTTTTTGCTTCACGTTACAATGTTCTTGACTAGTCTGACTGGGATCCTGCTAATCAGGACCCCAGTCTATCTGCTTTCTCCCTAAAATGTTATGCCATGTACTTAGGTACACTCTAGATTGGATACTGGGGTACCCTGTGAGACCTTAGTATATTGTACACATGTACCCAGGGCATAGGTACCCCAGAGGCCTCCCATGGGCTGAAGCATGTATTATGCCACCCATGAGAGGCCATGAAAAATGGAACTACAGGCCTGCCATTGCAACCTGTGTTAGATGGTGCATGCACCACTTAGGTTAGATATAGGTTTACTATAGCTATAGGTCACTACACTTAAAACCTATCAGTTACCCCTTCTAGCAGGCCTTGACAATCCTGAAGGCAGGGTGCTGGGTTTTACGTGAGAAGATGCCCCTGCATGAGTAGAGCACCCCTGCAGCCTTCGGAGACCATTCTCTCGAGTTGTCGGTGATGCAGCCAGACATATAGGTAGAGGTTCATTATATGCTCGCGTAAAATGCTATCTCGAAAACGGCTGCAACAAAACATGTCGTATTTGGTATCAAACACCTTGGAATCATACCTCCCACACCAGTAACCAGTGTGGGAAGTATGATTACACCCTTCTGAAGTGAGCTTCGTGGGGTCCCTGGTCTCCCGGGACCAGCCTTCTCGATCCGGGTGGCTGACCAGAGACACATTTCTGCTCTCCTGCAGCTGAGCCAAGCTTGAGCAGGGGAAGGCAGGACAATAGGTATCCTGTCACAGGGAGGTGTGACCACCTACCAGACAAGATTTAGGGCCTCATGTAGGTAGCATACCAGTTACCACTTCTAAAATACCGAACGATACCGAATCGGTATTTTAGAAGTGGTAACTCGTATGTAGGTAATGAGTCGGTATTTTTTACCGATTCGTTACAATTCGGTAATTACCGAATCGGTATTTACCGATTCGGTAATGAGGCATACCTTCCCATTGAGGGGAAGGTATGCCTCATTACCGAATCGGTAAATACCGATTCGGTAATGGTGGAGAAAATGCAAGGGTGGCAGGGTGTCACATTGACACCCTGTTGCACCCCTGATTCGGCCATGTGTGCACATGTGGCACACATACATGCCCTAAGGGCATGTATGTATGCCACATTGCACACTGCTACGTGCTTCCAAATGCATACACACATACATTAATTATTTACCACCAACTAAAAGTTGGTGGTAAATACCGACTCATAAACACACACACACACTCCCCCTACATATCATTTCTGAAATCGGAATTTACCGATTCGGTAAAATTACCGAATCGGTAAAATTACCACATCGGTAACGTTACCGATTCGGTAATTTTACCGATTCGGTAGTTTTACCGATTCGGTAAATTCCGATTTCAGAAATTGACCCCCTACATACCAATAGCCAATATACCGGTCGGTAACGGTATAATTACCGAAAATCGGCCGTTACCGACCGGTATATGGCTACCTACATGAGGCCCTAAGTGTACTTGGGCTAGGTGGGTGCACTTCCAAAGTTCCTAGAAGTCTGCATCTGGGGCACACTTGGTGCCCCTGTGCATAGTCCAGTTTAAACCAGTCCTGGGAGCCATTGGCTCCTGCTCTGGTGCAAAACTAGACAAAGGACATGGGAGTAACCCCCCCCACTGTCCTGACCCTCCCCTGGGATGGTCCCCTGAATCTGTACAACCCTCTCACTTGGGTACTTAAGGGCTTACCTGGCTGTAGGACCCTAGATTCAACGTGGACAAGATTCTGATCAAGAAACCACTGACCTTCCACAATCTGGACACTCTGGACTTTGCCTGGGCCCGACTTCGTCTCCCTCTCCGTCTAAAGCATTGTCTGTGCCTGTGTCTGTGCCTGTGCACCATACAGGCTCTGTGCAGAACCTGTGGAGCATCAAGGACAACTGAAGGATCTCCCTTGGGGTGGAGGAGTCACTCCTCTGCATTCGCAGGAACCGTAGTGCAACTGACCGGTCTTCTGATCCTGAGCTCCTGCCAACTCCGAAGGCTCCAGCAATACAGAATGTGGGTTCCTATGTTCCTTGAGGTTGAGCTACCCACTCACCAAGTTTGAGGACAGTATCCCTTGTGGGGACCACATAACCCGAACTTCTAAGCACTGCATACTTTTGCAAGTGCATATGCTTGTTGGCATTCCCCAACTAAGTGCATTAAGCTATCAATAGCCCCAACCTCTGCGCATATTTTGTACAAAGGACTTTGGCCTCCTTGCACTCTGTGCCCTGCAAGCTATTACTTTGTGAAACTGCTTGAGGTCCCCTTGCAACTCCTGTGCCTCTGGCCTGTGGGTCCACTTGAAGGTCAACACTGCTTTTCTTGAGCTCCCCTGGTTGCTCCAGGCTTGCCCTGACTCCCCTTGCTGTGGTGAGTCCCCTGGTCCTTGATGGGCCAGACCGTAACCTTCTCTGTGGGTTGCCACTGCCAAGGCTTATTGGTGCTCCCGCTGGACACCGACCCCTAAGCACTCAACATCCTTTGTGGGACAGCTCGTATTCATCTCCTGGTCATCTTTGAGGTCTCCTGGTCCTTGCAGCTGTGGAGTCAAGGTCTCCACCTTCACACCTGAAGCACCCGACATCAGTGGGCATTTGATAACCGAGCCCCTGGCTACTCCTGAGTGACCCAGACTCTGTCACCTCTGCTTTCAGGTTCCTTCCATCAAGAATCCACCTGTGGGTTCCACCTGACACTTTTCTTCTTTCCAGCAGTGGCATTTCTTTGAAGGCTCCCATTGAGAACTACAACGGTTTCCAACACCACTTCAGCCCTATGCACCCGGCTCCCCGGGGATAACTCTGGTACTTCAGTATCCACGGGTGGGGTGGCTCCCCAACCTTCTATGTTCCAAAGCGTTTCCTCATAATCCATTGGGAAGGGTGCTTAAACTTTAAAATTGCAACCGCGACTCTCCCATTGAATTGTACGTAGCACGCTGTCGTGTTTCCACACTGCACCCATCCTCCGTGAGGTCCCTACTTACTCAACTTGGGTGGTTCATTGGGGTCCCAGTGATTCTACATCCTCTAGACACTGTCTTGACTCGAGTTGTGGTTCTTATACCACTATTTTAGTATATGGTTTGGTCTCACCCGGTAGTTCACTGTGTATTTGTGCTACTTTCGTATAAATCTGTGCTACAACATTGTGTGCTTTGTGTTTATCTGTGTGTAGCAGATACTGTGAGGTATTTAAGGCGTGTTAAAATAAATATAGATATTTTTATAACTACTGTGTGGTTCTCCTTTCATTTAACCAATACAATAAGGTTGCATTCTGGTAAAGCAAGCTGTTCAACATTCCTTCAAGACTAAGCCTGAAGGCTGCTCTCCACAGCTACCACTTGGATAGCTTTGTAAGGTTATCTTTGACCTGCGAACTTCACATTGCCTATGCGTGATGTTCCCAACTTCTATAAGTACGGCCTTGTGGCACAGGCACATTATAATAAATATTTGCTCCCTGCACAGATAGTCCAGATACATAAAAAGGATACAGAATAAATTGACACACCCTAAATCCCTATTAGCTATGATCTAAAAGCAACTCTCAGTTCATGTAGATGTAATTTGTATGACATGAAGGGCATGGTGGAAATTGTCACAATTTCTGGGCTGTGAGATGTCACACTCTCCGCTGCTGCCAGCAGTCACAAATACCCTGCTCCTGCCCACATCGAAAAAAATAATAATAAATATAACAGATCAAACTGACAAAAATCCAATTAAATAGAAGTGGAGAAATGCAATTTTAAAGATTTAGGGAGGTATAGCGTCTAAAACCACAAAGCGCCACTTGCCCTCATCTAGTTATGCTAGATTAGGGGAAACTCGCAAGTGTAGGCCGGCCACGATGGAGCGTTGGTCGAATACAAGGACCAGGTACCTTCTCACATTCTGGTGTGAAGACTTCAGAACTTCAGGATTTCTTCTTTTCTTGTAGAGGAGTACACACTGATGCCAGCACAGGACCTGGAGAGGCACCACTTAGGGATCAGAGACTCACTCTGGCAGGGGGCAGAAGGGCTCAGGTAGATCCAGTTGCAGCTGTGCAGCTTCAGAGGCTTATTCTGTCCTTGTGGCTCAGAAAAGGAAGTCAGCCAACTCACCTTTGGAATCACTCATGTGGCCTGAGATGAAGGCAATAGGCCCAGTCTTCCTTCGCAGAGAGCATGGAAGGCCTCAAGCAGCAGGGCAGTCCCCTGGAGAACAAGGCAAGCAGCAGGGCATTCATCTGAAAAACAATGGTTCAAAGACTCTTTGCGCTTTGTTCCAAATCATGCGGACTACCCCGACAATATTGTGGCATAAATCTCTCAAGTCTTGACAGTCTTTGAGGACCAATTGCCTTAAAGTTTCAATTTAGCTCTATTTCTTAAAGGGTCCTTTTTCAGCATAAGAAATCCTTTTGTCCTGAAGATGATCTTGTAGATGGACAACATGATAAGACTGGGACGTCGACCAACATACCCACTTTTATCAATGAAATAATATCATTGTACAAGAAAGCCTTCCCTGATGTATAGGAAAATTTCTGTGTAAATAGGTACTAAAAATGGGTTATTGACACGAGTGACAAGTTTTGTTGAAGACATTTTTGTCTCTTCTTTATGTGAATACTGTTCTGTACCCTTAAACTGAATCTATTTGAGTATCCATCTTAACCAAAGCATACACCTGTTCCTTGTTTTTGTTATTGATCTACTTTGTTTGTCAATAAGTAAATTGAATTTCAGGATTCATGTTTTTGAGGCCACAATTTGGGCACTCACAAGTGATACTAGAAAGTTATAATTGTTTTTCTGCAAATCTAAATCAAATACCTAGTAGGCACCTTTACTAGATAATAACTTTCTAAAAGGGGCATGTTTAGAAATATGACTTAAGATCTGCATTTCCCATTAAAGAGGATTTTTAATTGCAATTGTTTTGAGACCAAACATGACATTTCTACCTGTTTACAATCAAAAGTTAGCACTTATTAAATGTAATGAGGTAACCCAATGTTATCCTATTTGAGACGTAGGCCTCACAGTAGTGGGAAACGCATTTGGGAGTTTTTCACTATGGGACACGTAAAACTTAAAAGCACATACTACTTATTAAATACAATGCCCCCTGCCCTATGGACTGTTTAGGGCCTACCTCAGGGGTTAGTTATATGTATTAACAAGCATTTGCAATGCAATAGGTATCACATTTACGAGAGTTTGAGCTATTGGCATTGTAAATGGCAATGCTTGTTTTTTATGTTTTGGTTTTTAAAACATAGTAAAAGGCATGGTCATTTACAATGCCAATAGCTTAAACTCAGTTAAATGCAAGACCTATTGCATTGCAAATGCTTGTTTTTTTTGTTGGGGTGGTTTATATAGCATGAACTCGACCGGAAGGTATCAGACCGCTTTACACGAGCACCAGTTACATTACAGATGGACATCTTCATTTTGTTAGGCATTGAGAGATTAGGTGATTTGTGAAGAATCACAGGATGTTGAGCGTCCCTGTCAAGACGCAAACCCTGTTACCCAGCTTCGAGGTCAACCCCACTAGCCATTAGGCCACATCCTTGAAGTCGTCCTTTCTCATATTATACTAAAATATGGGAAAGTCTGACGTGTGTTCGTAATTTAATGTCTATGAAAGTTTGGAAACCTGACAGTAGTTTTTCATGTTATCTCTCCCAGAAGGATGAAGCTGTGGTTTATTCTGATGGTGAATAAAAGTGTGACTAGTAGCTGTGCACGTGTTAATGCCCTCACACCCACGTCACTCTCAGTCCATAGCCAGGATAGTCCGTGTTCTGGAATTAGACATTCTTTTAAATATGACTTAATTGTAGCATTTACTGTCAGAATTAAATATATTTTGCTGCCATGTGACAGACCAATGCAATTGCACATGCAAATCATCGCTTATTGGCACGTGTTTTGTGAGTCTTAAATGTGTCTGTCTTCATCTTCCTAATTTTGGGGCAGAAGGGGTCCACAGTTGTGAGAACAGTCGCAGATGAAACGTGACATTCACTGTGACACCATTTCTGTAGCTAAAACTACCAATGACCTAAATTAGCTGTGAATGCGATCGATACACCTGTGCCAATCAGAAGACAGACCCGGGCACCCATGACCTTGAAGTGCGCGTGCCAGGTGCCGGGTGCAGTATTTGCTATAGCAGACCAGCAAACTTATTTATATGTATCAGGGGTGGGGCTTCCCTTGGTGCAGCCGGTGTAGTGGTGCCGGGTCCCAGAAGCCGTGGGGGGGGGGGGGCACGTCGTTCTTTGCAGTTGGACACATGCCACATTGTCTACTCTACAGCCTTGAATTAATAATGTTGTCCTTTATCAGACTGGCAGTGGTATGATTTAGGCGGGGGGAATGTAATAAAGATGAATACTGGCACAAAACCGTATAATATCGACCTCCCATCACCAAACTGTTAAACTATTCACTACAACCAAGTCAACCCTGTGTCTTGAGCACACTCGCTTCGACTGCCCTTTTTCTTTAGTCACTGTGTGTGATCTTGGACACGTGTCATTGCCAGCACTTCTCAGCTAAATGAGCTTCACTTGCTCGATGCACATAGGAAGTCAGTGAAAAGTACGCAAATTCCAGCCTTCGCTTTGCCACCTGTCCGTTTGTGTGATCCTGGACCAATTACTTCACGTCCATGTGCCTCCGTTCTTTGCCTGCCAGAATTAGGCACTGAGTACAAAAATATTTGCAATGCAATAGGTCTCCCATTTAAATGCGGAACCTATTGCATTTCAAAGAAGCACAGCCATTGTCCCGGCTGCTTCAAAAGAGAATGTGGGCATGGCGCGCTGGATGTAAGTAAAGCATGTCATGCCTGCAGCAAGAGAAACTCCAAAAAGAAAATAATGCTGCTTACTCACTTAAGAACACGTACCATGTAACAAGCAAAGTAAAGGGGCCAGTAGCCATGGGAGGTTACAGATGAAGACAAGGCAGTAGTGAAGAGATACTAACAAGCCTCTTTATGAATCAGATGCCAGCATTTAGGAAGGACACTGCCACAAGCCAATGACGAACATGTGCAGAGAGTGGGCAGAGCTTCTCTTCCATACTCCACTTCCATAGCTCTTGTATTCATTTGAGATTAAAGGTGGAAGTTTTCATACAAGTCAAGTCAAATAGTGCTTTATTCGATCACTAGTATCATAAAAGCAATGTGCATCAACATAGAAAAACATTACAATTCTATAATGGTTTGCATCTGGAGTAAGATTAGCATTAAAATATGATTAAACTAGGTTTACAAGTTGCTACATTTTTAAGAGTTTATAGGATAAAAGAAGGATACTATTAAGGGAATTAAAGTCCTGGGTGGTGATATTTTTCCTTTATAAAATTGTAAAAATAAGGATGTATAAAACAGTGAAAGGAGAGGCATTAAAACCCCACCAAACAGTAAAATGTAAAATGTAAATGTGTACAAACTATAAAGGAGATCTCGTAAATAAGGAAGATATATCATAAGAGAAGACACTCTATATTTTAAGAGCACGTGCATTCCTCCCAAAGGTTCAAAATTAATGATCCCTACAGCATATTATAATGAGTGCACAATGAAGGAGGAGCTGACGTTGTTACTTGCCACTCGGCATATGTGGGCCCTTCAAGCTTTGTGTCTGATAAACCAGGCGCGACTCAAAAACTTAGCCACCCCACGAATAATAAGTGTGCTTGAGTCGCTTTTGAGGATATGCAGGACGACCTTATAATCACGTGTGCCCATGGATTTACAGATTGGTTTTATCCACTTAGACCTGACAGTAGAGTAAGCCAGGCATGCAAATAAGACGTGGGACACACTTTCCAACGGGGCACTGCAACAAGGACAAGCCTCTTTTTGATGTTCATGCAGGTTCCATTTAGAAGTTGTTGCATGGACTGGGAGTGTGCCTAATCTAAATTGGGTGTATAGCAGCCTATCGCGTGGAACCTGGATAATATCCAGGTGAGGCTCTAAACCTCTGCACTGCTTATGATTGAAGAACTCGTCTGTCAATCTCCCCAAATTTGTTTTGCTCAGCTCGTTGGAATCCACCCAGTTCCAGTAAATATGCTTCAGCTCTGTCTTGTTAGGTGGGACTTGAGTAACTCATGATTCCGAAAGACCCAACTTTGTCAATGTCTTTCTAACATTGGATATCCACTTGACCCTATGCACTACATCTAGATTAGTTACTTCAGTCAGGGCAGCGGCATACTGTGCGAGTTCAGGGGTGCGCATTACGCGTGCCCAAAAGAGCAATGGGCGCAACTTGGCAATGTCCCTGATCGACCGTCTATCCATATCAAACATTAAGGGGTTAGTGGGGTGTTGCAAGGGAGCATCACCAGGTCCCTCACAAACTTATGCTCGGATCTGCAGATGTCCTCAATGTTGTCAAAACCCCATAACTCCGCACCATACAGTGCACTGCTAACTGCTTTGGCTTCATAAATTATGAGGGCTGGTGCAACCGGCCTACTATACGATGACCGGTGTTCTTTACTTAATTCCCCCACTACACACTTATGGTTCATAAGCATATTTGCTAAGTGGGGCTTCCAATGCATTTTGTCAGAAAGCCGTATGCCCAGATAATCAAACATGCTTACTCTTTCCAATAGGGTGTCTTTTAACGTTAAGTTGTTTTAAAAAGACTTTATACAAAAGGATGCCCAGGGATTTTGACAACCGTACAAATTCTGGATTGTGTTCCAATAGGATGCCTTTATTGATCCGTTGTTGGACAGAAATTGCAGAGTTGGGTGGGCTGATTAGAAAAAACTCATGCAAACTGTAACTCATACAATAAATGCTGTATCCATGACCTCACCCATGACATAACAGATTTAATTCCAAATGTCATAATTAAACCTACAGAAATTTCATATCACTTTATAATTAACATTGTGACAGGGACAGCTATTAATGTAGTATTATTTACTGGTTGGACAATGTAGTGCTTTTTAGAAAGGCTCCGCTTTTATGTGTTGTTACACATTGATCTAACTATTGTAAGTTTTGGGCAGGGTCTGTGCCCTGCTCACCACATGCAGCCAACCACAATTGTGCAGGGCCTTCAACCGTGTGGAGTGAAAGTTGGCTGGAGGGCCCTCCAGGCCCTGTGGCTAACCTGTCACTGGTGCCCTCCAGGCACTTCTTTTGGGTTGGCCAATCGAGGGCCTGATCCATTTATTTATTATTCATTTTTCCATTTGTTTTTTGAGGTGAGGTCACAAACCCTTAGAGACTTGTGGTCCTTGCAGGATTCACAAACCTGGTCCTAAATCCACGTACCCAGTGCCGACAAGGGCCTAAGATCCTTTGCTGTTGGGTTTGTGGATCCCGAGGTGGGGTTTGCGGACCTGGATTCGTTGTCATGGACCATGATCCTGCAGTAAGGTCAGTCAAACACGTTTTTTTTAAAGTTAACATCATTATGGGAGGGGGAGTGGGGTGGTCACTTAGTAACTCCCACCCCACTCGAGCCAGGAGAACTATGAATTCTCTCCACACCCTCTTATGGCTCCCTCACTTTTTTGTCAGAATGTGGGACCTGTGTCACGAATCCTGTCAAACCCCAGCTTCCCGCCACCCTGAATCACCCTTCATAGATATCTATGAAAATGGCTGTGCTGAACGCAAATCGGATGAACTCTTTTTGGAAGGTTCCGGGCCGACTTGTCAAACAGCACCAGCTTTAAGTAAACAGAACGTTCAATTTTTTTGTCACTGTTTCTCCATCTCTCACTTTCTATTTATTTCTTCCTTTTGTATTTTACTGCCTTGCTCTGGGTCAATGTCAGATGAGGGAATTGGCGACTTTGATTCGAGCATCAGTACCTTAGAAATGGATTGAGCATGGCTATAATTGACTTTTCCTGTCGCTTTCAAAAATTGGCTCACCAGGCCTGCACTTTTGCGATCTTTTTGCTCCTGCCTCCTACTGCTGCTATGAACTAGGTCAGCAGAACCTTGCAGCGATGCTTCCTGTACCCCTGTGCAGATGTGGTTGACTTGATCTTTTAACAAATGAACCTGTTATTTTATTCAGACCTGTTGCAGATATTTTTGCTGCACCATTGTGAGTGACTCACTTGAAATATGGAAAGCGGAATGATTTAAACTCAAACATTAGTTCACTCATTCCTTTTAGCATTTACATTGGTAACAAGTAAACGCAAACCCCAACAAACCTGCACCTTCAAGATTGTCCCTACAACTTATCTGGTCAGATACTTAAACCTAGACCCTACAAATCAACTCAATGGCAGGTACGTTTTTCGCGACCCATCAGAGGCTTTATCCAGGTCGGACAGGGGCAGAAAATAAGCCGGGGAAAAATAGAATTGACACATGCTGCAAACCGTGTTAGGTTTTTAATTTGTATAGACGCTGCACATGTGTTTTGCTTGTTGCAGGCAATGTTTGTGGTAATATCAGGGAACCCAAATATAAAAATCGTCCCACCAGACTGTAAACCCGCCCTCACGCAGCCGAAAAACTGGCCCACACTCTGACTGACCTGTCAGATCCGCCCTTCTGGCAATGTTAGACTGCTCTACAAGCCTGCCCGACCTTGACTTTATCATTGTACCTGCATGGGCCACTTGGACTGTTGCGATTACACTGGATATCACCAGCTCCAAGGCCTAGATTTATCATAGAAATGTGTTGCCCTTGTGTCATGCAAAGTCATATTCATCAAGTCACGCCAAGCCACCCTGCAGGGCCCTGCGTGGCTTGGTATATCTGGAATAACTCAAGGCAGCACAAGTAGCTGCCTGCCTTCATTTGTGTTGGGAAGGCCTTACATGGGTGAAGCGTGGGTATTCCCTTGCATATACCAATGTATTTTGGCACATTTCCAGATTTACCAAAAACTGGTAAACCCAGGGATGCGTTGAAATTGTATGCATTCCAGATAGAAGCGCAACAAAGATAAATATCTTTATTCCTCGTTGTTTCCTCTTCCTAACAATGTCATTGTTGCAGGAAGCATAAATGTAGACAAGATAACAAGCAATCCACTAAAGCATCAGATCATAATTAATTGGGGCACTATCATGATCCATATTGTTTCCAAATTCTTAAGGAAACGCTGATAACATTGAAAACAGAAAAACATACTTTGGGGGTTGCTAGCTGTTGTAAAAAGGAAAGGGCATGGTGGTAATGCTTAATCTTAGAAGCACGTAGACAAGGTACTAACAAGCATTAACAAGCATTGATAATGCAATAGGTCTCGCCCACGCCCTCGCTTAAGTTAAAGCAATTCGGTTTGTAATTAGGTGGCTTTTTAGCTTGGCTTTTATTAGTGTTTTTCAAACTTTCATGTACATAACATGCATATGTATGCATATATGTATATGTATATGTATGCATGCATTTATATTTGTATTTATATAGATATGCAGATGTATATATATGTTTATATATGTATGTAAATATATAAATATATACACATACATATATGTATAATTGCATATGCATATATATACATATATATACACACATATATTACCTACTGGCAGTCACTAGTAGGTAGTTATAGTTAGGACCTATTTTCTATAGGAAATCTGCAACATTCTATTTGGAATAATGTTGGCGCCGATTGACGAATCTTCGCAAAAGTTTCCAAACTTTTGGCCAGCTCCAGTCCGCTCCTATCCTGAAAATTTCACGGTGATTCGTCAAGCGGGGGCCGAGAAAAAAAGGGTGGTCCCAAAACACATTTTCCCCATGCATTTTCCCATAGGACCTGTTGACGCAGCTGCAGCCCGAACTGCTGAACGGAATTACACCAAATTTGGCAAAGAGGTAGTCCTCAGTTCAGACTCATGCCTTTTGCTTAAATGGTGTAAATCCGTTTAGTAGTTCCTGAGAAAATTAGAGTTAAAAAGATAGATATATCTGGGCGGAGCCTAACCACACATCTCATCGTGAGATCTGATTGGTTGTCAGTACTTCAGCCAAGAAGTGTTGGCAGCCATCTTGGAACCAATATACATGATAGCACCTCATTAAAAAGCATTGCAGTTAATAGAAGGTTTTAAGACTTTAGTTACATTATAAATCATTTGATGGTACCATACTCATTTTACGAATTGTGGTGTGTTCTAAGATGATTTTACCATGTGAAAAAGCCTTCTGCTGTGATATCATGAATCATGTTTGAGAGAAAACTATTTTCTCATACTTTTCCCACAGAGGTTTGGAAGGTGATCTATAAGCTAAACTGAGAGCATATTTTCTGTAAATTCACATTATCTTTCTCAGTCATGTGAGAATGAAGTCTGACATTCTCAGTAAAACATGTACATCCAACAAGGGCAGAGACTGTCAGTTGATTTTTTTGTGTTCTACTGCAGCTTCCCTGAGTGTTCTAAAGAACAACTAGAGCGCTAACAGTCCTACTTATGACAAACGTATTGCACACCTGAAGCCATCTTGATTGGAATAAAGTGGTACCTCTTAAAACATTTAATTTAAAAAGGAACAAAACAAGGGGGTTCATTTTGCCATAGCAAGTATGATTAGTGCTGCAGAAAGAAAAATTAGGGCACATTTTGACTTCTCAAATCCTCTTCTATTTCATAAAAAAATTCTGACATGCAGACTGAAACATGCACTTTTAATACCAGCTGCAGACTTCCGTGGCGAGCAGTAGCTTTACTACAGTGATCTAATGAGCAACTAGAGTGCTAACATTCAGAATTTATGGCAAATGTGTGACATATCTGAATACCTACTTGATGAATTAAAGTAAAAAACTGAAAGCATTTCCTACTGAGGAGACTGCAGTAAATGAGGAAATTAGGAAACTTCATAACAAATAAATCTCCCAAGATGGCCACCAGAGACAAAAGAGCCCAAATGCAGCACAAATATCACCCAGATGTAGCCCACATGTAGCCCAATGACAGAAGTGTGCAAAACACTTATTTTTTGTGTATTTGCAGTTTTATATAGTGCAGACTGGTCAGGTATTGGAGTGCTTTACATGAGCATTGGTTACATCACACAAGATCAAATTCATTTTGGTTGTAGGCATGGGGAGATTAAGTGATTTGACCAGAATCACAGAATGTTGAGCTGAAGCAGAAACTCCAACCTGGTTACCCAGTTGCAAACTCTGCAGCTCTGGAAGTAACACCACATCCTCTCCCCTAAGTGCAACATTTAATCAAGTGGTCAACTGGATAAAAAAACATAAAGATTACAAATAATTTAAAAGTTCTTTGTTGCTATTTGAAAACTCAGAAAATATGTCCTCATTTTAGTTTTTTTTAGCACTAACCATAATTTTGATGCAAATAAGACCCTCTCATATATGTAATTTCTAAAGGAAATACTCTAGGTATTACAGTTTTGATTACATCAAGATGACGCCTGGCATTCCACACTTTTGTAATAAATATAGAATGTTAGCAATCTAGTTGTTCATTGGGATACTGTTGAGAGGCAGAGGCCAGGGGCACGGAAAATTGAAGGCAGGTAGGAGAGTGCAGAGGCAACAATTTGACCACACTGGGCAGGCAGGAAGGGCAGTGGCAGCACAACAGACTATGGAGGGCAGTGGAAAGGGGGGCAGGGGCAACAAACCAACAATACAGGACTGGTAAGAGAGGCTGTGGCAATATAATAGACCATTGTGGGCAGAGGTAGTACAACGATACATGCCAACAGACCCGTTTCAGCCAGGACACGTCCAAAGTTTTTAAGCTCAAATGGGCTTTATTTGATCTGTCTCCTGTCTACAATCTCCTCTTTTTCAATGTAACTCAAAGGGGAAAATCAATACCCCAGTTTTTTTTCAAAATCTCCCTCTTACCAAGTTCAAAATGTTCGCAAGAATGGTACATTGGATCATGGTAGGCAGGAGGAATTGGGGTAGGGACATGGACTCGGATAACAGAGGACAGGAGAGACATGGAGATGTGCACCAAACTGACCCTACAAGGCAGGCATCAGGGTTTGCAGCAGCACAAAACACCACACAGGGCATGCGGGACGGGAGTGCAGCACAACAATCCATAGAAAGCAATAGGGAGGGGACAGGACCATGCACATGGACAACATAGAACAGAGGGGAAAGAGGCAATGGTAGCTAGCTGACCATAATGGACAGACAGTAGAGAAAGCTGCAGCATAACAGACCATAAAGGACAGGAGGGACGGATCAGGGGCATTACAATGGAACAGACAAGCCAGGAGGGAGGGAATAGGGGTCTGCACATGGAAACAGAGGGATGGGGGCAAGGGGGCAGGAGCAGCAAGATGACCATGGAGGTCAGGCAGGATGGGCACTAGAAACAAGACACACTATGGGGAGCAACAGTGAGACTATGATGGCATACACACAGACCATGGAGGGAAGGTGGGAGGGGGTCAGAGGCAGCTAGCTGACCACACAGGGAAGGTTGGAGGGGCCATGGAAGCACAGAAGACCATGCATCACAAGCGGGAGGGTTAGTGGCAGCACAATGGCTATGACGGGCAAGAAGGAGGGTGCAGGGGCATGCACAAAGGACCATGGACGATAGAAGGGAGGGTCAGGACCTGGGCACAGACAAGAGAGTTCAGGGGAAGGGGCCTCGCAACAGACCGCGTGGGGCAGGCAGGAGGAGCAATTGCAGCACAACAGACCAGGGAGGGCAGAAGGGTGTGCCAGTAAAATGGACCATGGAGGACAGGAGGAAGGGGATAGGGGCATGGCATGTGGACAGGCAGGGTGGAGGTGGCAGGTACAGGTTACAGTCATCTGACAATGCTAGGCAGGTGGGAGTGGAGTGGCAGCTCAACAGAACACTCAGAGTAGATAGGAGTGGCAGGTCCATGGAACATGGTGGGCAAAAAGGATGGAGCAGGGGCATGCACAAAGACATCGGAGGGGAGGGGGACGGAGAATAGGGGCAGCAAGCTAAGCACAGAGGCTAAGCAGGAGGTCAATGATGGGCCATAGAATTGGGCAATGGAGGGCAGGAGGAGTGGACTGGTACATCATGCTAAATGGAGGTCAGTGGCAGCACATCAGACCATGCATGGCAGGAGGGAGGAGGCTAGTCCATGGATTCAGACAACAGAGGATAGGGAGGAGGTGGAATGGGCAGCAAGCTAACTGTTCAGAGAAGGTGGGTATTAGGAACTTTATTGTTTTTAAAATGTGTGTCTGTGCGAACTACTTAAAATATGAACAAGTATGCAGCATAATCTCCCTTTTATTCAGGAAGAAGAGGACGTTTGTGACTGTGACTCAAGGCTCACTTGGCAGAAACACCCCCTGACCCTCCACCCCCCATCGCAAAATGTAATGCCTGTGAAAAGGGTAGGTGGACGCAGTGTTATATAGAACAAAGTCCTGAGAGCACGATTGAAAATGAAAACTAGATATAGTATATGGTATAAACTATGCACCAAAAAGTGTGATATAAGATGAACCGGGCTTGAAATATAATTTGCAATACATTGTGCGCAATGACAGATTCATTGGAGAGCGCGAGATAGCACAGGCACTAGCGCGCGATATGCGCCTTGAAGTGTATTATGCACAGGGCAGTGTTGTGTAACCTAACTAGTCTCTAAAGTTGTAATATAAAATATGTGCTGGGGAGTGTAACATTGTATATGCACTGTGACAAAGATATGGATCCCAGATTGTAATGTATGGCATAGCGCTGTGCGTTATAACATAGGCATCGAGGAAGGCACGTTAGATGGGGCAAAATAACCTGTGCGAAGGCAAGTGAGGCATGACATATTCACGGGGTGGTGTTACAGTGCACATGGGCTAGAGAGTGTCATAGCATACGCATTAGCTTTTGGAATACAACACAGAGGTGTGTGGCACTCGGCGGGCACTGGTGGGTGTAACACAGCATTGGGCTCAGCCAGGAGCACGCTGTAACTCTCAAGTGAGGTTTGTCTCCTTTCCAGAGAGTAAAATAAAAAGTATTACACATCCGGCGGTGGATGTGGGTTTTATTAACCATGAGGGGGGTTTCTTGCATAGTTTGGTCAAATTTTTGTCAAATCCCCTTTGAATGGCTTGGTGTGCGTGTGTATTAAATATGCCCGTCAATAGCTACCCATGTTTGTATAAATAAACAACAAGGGTGTCTAGTTGGAGAGTACCCACCGGCGGGGGTGCCGGGATTAGGCACGGTAGGGCGTCAGACACGTCAGAGCTTCACTAGCGGTGTAAATACATTCCACGTGGATTCATTGTATGCTTAGTCGCCTTTTAATGAATATCACGTAAATCGTCATGGTGATAGGTACATACGGTTTGTCCAGCATGTCCTTGGTGTTTCTATAAATATATATATTTTTAAAATAATAAAAAACAAAGGCCGGCCCCGGGGGATGGGGGCAACGCAGCCCCCCTCCTAAAGAAAAAAAAAAAAAAAGGCCATGGCCCGGAGGTTGGGGTCCACGGGGCCCACTTCCAAATTTATTTTTTTCAACAAAATAAATTAGGGTGCAGGCCCTGGGGGATGGGGTCCCCAGGGCCAATAAATTAGAAAAAGAAGGGGGGCCACACAGCCCTCCTTCTTAAAAAAAATAAAATAAATAAAAGACCGGCATCGCACCGGAGGCCACGCCCCCTCCTTGCAGCACTCTGCAAACGCGCCCCCTGGCCAGTTGTAAGTTGGGGAATTAATTCCCCTTCAATACTGAGGGTCCCTGAGTGCCAACTAGCCCAACAGGTATCTCCAGTATGCGCCAGGGAGCTGCATTGCAGACAGGTGTTCTGAGGCCATGCCTCTTTTTACACCTCTATGCAACGCAGCTCTGCGGCGCTTACTGGAGGTACCTAGTGGGCTAGTTTGACCCTAGGGACCCTTAGGATTCAAGGGGACCTAATCTCTCAACTTAGAACGGCCACCGTGCGCGTTTACACAATGATGAAGGGAGGTGACGGGGCCTGAGGTGACGTGTGCAAACACGCCCTGTGGTGCATTTTAAGTTGGGGAAATAATTCCCTTTCAATCTTGAGGGACCCTGGGGGCCAACTAACCCACCAGGTGCTTCCAGTAAGCGCCACTGCTCTGCGTTGTAGAGAGGTGGTGCAGGCCATGCCCCTTTTTACACCTCTCTCCAATGGCGCTTACTGGACGTACCTAGTGGGCTATTTTGCCCCTAGGGACCCTCAGGATTCAAGGGGACTTAATCTCCCAACTTAAAACGGCCACAGGGCGTGTTTACACAGTGGGGAAGGGAGGGGACGGGACCTGAGGTGACGTGTGCAAACATGCCCTATGGCGCGTTTTAAGTTGGGGAAATATTTCCCCTTCAATCGTGAGGGCCCCTGGGGGCTAACTAGCCCACCAGGTGCTTCCAGTAAGCGCCACTGAGCTGCGTTGTAGAGAGGCGGTCCAGGCCGTGCCACTTTTTACACCTCTCTGCAACGCAGCTCTGTGGCGCTTACTGGAGGTACCTAGGATTCAAATGAACTTAATCTCCCAACTAAAAATGGCCACAGGGCGTGTTTACACAGTGGTGAAGGGAGGGTACGGGGCCCAAGTTAACGTGTGCAAACACGCCCTGTGGCACTAACTGGAGGTACCTAGTGGGCTAGTTGGACCCTAGGGAACCTCAGGATTCAAATAAACTTAATCTCCCAACTAAAAACGACCACAGGGCGTGTTTACACAGTGGTGAAGGGAGGGGACGGGGCCTGAGTTGCATAGAGGTGGTCTAGGCCGTGCCCCTTTTTACATCTTTCTGAAACGCAGCTCTGTGGCGCTTCCTGGAGGTACCGAGTGGTTTAGTTGGACCAGAGGGACCCTCAGGATTCAAGGGGACTTAATCTCCCAAATTAAAACGGCCACAGGATGTGTTTACACAGTGGGGAAGGGAGGGGACGGGGCCTGAGGTGACATGTGCAAACACGCCCTGTGGCGCGTTTTAAGAGGTAGTTTTAATCCCTGCCCTATTATATACTAGGAGCTTACAGAGGAGGTCATGCTAATCACAGGGGGACCCCAACGCATAGTGTTCCCTAGTGTATGTAGGTGTTTTCACTGTATTCTGAGTGTCTTTTAACATAGCACTGGCTCTAGGACTGGTTAGTCAAACTCAGTTACCACCAGTATCCGTCTGAAAAAGTTGAGGGTACTGGATGATTTTGCAACAAGGCTTCTTTTTGCTCTTCTGTTTGTTCTTTCTGCACGTTATCCTTCTTCCTGCACTTTTCTTCGTCTTTGAGGACTTCTGTTGCTTCTTTCTGCATTTCTTTTTTTTCCTTCTGTGCGTTTTTCTTCACATGTCCTATCTCTGTAGGCATAGTTAGAAATTAGCATTTAAAAAACCTTTGAAATTCACTGAAAAAACCATAGGTTTCAGGCACATTACAGTTAGGAATTAGCATTTAAAAAACCTTAGAAATTCACTGAAAAAACCATAGGTTTCAGGGGCTTTATAGTTAGCTGGACTTTTCACTCGTACAAAACCATTGAAATTCCCCCGTTATAGTTAGTTCAGCTAACTATAACTCGCGCGCCCGTAATGCACTGCTGATGACGTCACACATTACATCACTCATGACATGGTCAGTGACATCACTCATGACATCACTGATGACATCTCAAATGACATCACTGATGACATCACTGATGACATCATCCTTGTGATAGAGTGGCAGACCTCCTCTCCCCCTAATATAACCTTTGATACACACATTAAAAAATAGAAACTAAAATTTTCAAAACAATGGACATACCAATACCAATTACAACAACCTATTCAGTAATTTTAAGATCCACATACACAGCCACTCATTCACCAACAGTCCTATACAGTCCTCATACATGTACTCACTCATCATATGTACTCATACACCTATACATCCTGTTACACAGCACCACTCATCCATAGTTACTCACACACATAGTCACTCATGCTAATAAAGAATGAAACATCCATTTACTTGCATACACAGTTATACACACACCACCACACTTACTTCTACAGAAACTTACACATACTTAGTCTTTTAAACAATCACTTATAGAAACACATACTTATTCATACAGGAACTCTTCCAATCTCTCACTCTCACATATACTCACTTATATACACCAATAGTCAAATATACTAGTTTAAAACATATGTAGTTATTCATAAAGACACTATTGAGACAGTCATTCCCTCACTAACACACCCATGCACACACTCATCCACCCATACAGTCCTGCACACATGCTGTCTTCAACACATACAAACAGTCTTCAACACATACAAACAGTGAGTCACTCGTTCATGCACCTATGCACTATGTAATACCCCCCACCGAACCATACAGACACTCAGACACTCATACTGATACTCAAAAAACCAACTAATATCCTATATAGACACTCATGTAGCTACTCACCAACCCATGCAGCCACTTATACACAAATTGAGAGACTGATACAGATATTTACATATTTAAACATTACTCACTAAGCCATGTATTCACTAAGATACACTTAATCAGTCAGTTATGCAATCAATTTTTCAAAAACAAATCATCCATTTAGACACTTATATACCCATTTATTCTTCCATCGACCTTGAGATATAAATATATAAAACATATGTAATTTTCAGAAAAACAAACATTCACTGGATGATGTCATCAGTGATGTCATTTGAGATGTCATCAGTGATGTCATGAGTGATGTCCCTGACCATGTCATGAGTGATGTAATATGTGACGTCATCAACAGTGCATTGCGGGCGCGCGAGTTATAGTTAGCTGAACTAACTATAACGGGGGAATTTCAATGGTTTTGTACGAGTGAAAAGTCCAGCTAACTATAACGCCCCTGAAACCTATGGTTTTTCAGTGAATATATATATATGTGCATATGTGTATGGCTAGAGAGGTAGAGAAAGGTAGAGTGGTAGAGAGTAGAGAGTAGTAGAGAGTAGAGAGTAGTAGAGAGAGAGGCTGAGAGGTAGAGAGTAGAAAGTGAGTAGTAGAGAGTAGTAGAGAGTAGTAGAGAGTGAGTAGTAGATCGTAGTAGAGAGAGTAGTAGTGAGTAGTGAGTGGTAGTGAGTAGTAGAGAGTAGAGAGTAGTAGAGAGTGAGTAGTAGAGAGAGTACTAGAGAGTGAGTAGTAGAGTGTAGAAGTAGAAGAGAGTGAATAGTAGAGAGTGAGTAGTAGAGAGTAGAGAGTGAGTAGTATAGAGTAGTAAAGATTGAGTAGTAGAGCGTAGTAGAGAGAGTAGTAGAGAGTGAGTAGTAATGAGTAGTGAGTAGTAGTGAGTAGTGAGCAGTAGAGAGTGAGTAGTACATAGTAGTAGAGAGTGAGTAGTAGATAGTAGAGGGAGAGTAGTAGAGAGTGAGTAGTAGAGAGTATAAAGTAGTAGAGAGTGAGTAGTAGAGAGTAGTAGAGAGAGTAGTAGAGAGTAGTTGAGTGAGTAGTAGAGAGTGAGTAGTAGAGAGTATTAGAGAGTGAGTAGTAGAGAGTGAGTAGTAGAGAGTAGTAGAGAGTAGTAGAGAGAGAGTAGCAGAGAGTAGTAGAGTGTGTAGTAGAGAGTGAGTAGTAGAGAGTGAGTAGGGGGGGTCTATTTTCTGACCTGTTGCCTGAAACTGACACGCACTCTCCCTGGTCTCTGCATCGCGCTGTTTCGCTTCACTGGAGGACGCCGCCCTGGAGCACCCTAGCGTTTCCTTGCCGCCGCCGCTCACACCACCTACGCGGCCGCTGTGAGTAAGGAAAACTACAATACCCAGCAACCCTTGCGGGACAAGCCCGCCCACGTCACAAGAAGCGCGCTTGTAGGCGCATAAAGGCAGCGGGAGCCCTGGCAGAGTGGGGGGTCTATTTTCTGACCTGTTGCCTGAAACTGACACGCACTCTCCCTGGTCTCTGCATCGCGCTGTTTCGCTTCACTGGAGGACGCCGCCCTGGAGCACCCTAGCGTTTCCTTGCCGCCGCCGCTCACACCACCTACGCGGCCGCTGTGAGTAAGGAAAACTACAATACCCAGCAACCCTTGCGGGACGAGCCCGCCCACGTCACAAGAAGCGCGCTTGTAGGCGCATAAAGGCAGCGGGAGCCCCCGCGACGCGGGATCGCGCGCGGGTCGGCGCCGGGCTAAGCCCGGGCAAAGGGCGGGCCGTCTGAGGCCGTCCGAGGACGACAGAGGACGGGACGGACCCAGACTACTATGACCGTGTCTGAGTGAGTGTTTTATCGACCCTTGTTACATTGGGCACTACTGTCAATTGCTCTAACACAGCTGATATCAAGCAGCAGTGAACTTGAAGTAGATCTGTTAAAGCTGTGTGGTGAAAATGCCGAAATCGAAAAAAACTACAAGTGTGAACATTATGGACAATTATATGGTGCAGATCGTTAGTAAAATTAACAACGACAGAAGGGCGTCACTGGGGTTAAATTGTTCTCAAAATCCTTCTGAAAAATCTCCTGTGCCAGTACCTTTGTCTGATTCACTTTTGGCTTCCCCCTTAATGGCTAATACTAGTACTCCAACTGAAATTGATGAGTTAGAGAGTGATATTATTGAACTAAGCACTTATCCAACAGTCACCTCACAACCCATTTCTGATGTAGATTTGCACATGGCCGTCGAACTAGCTGATACCGATCCTTCCATCCCTCCCCCCAGAGTCAGGCAAGTTAGAACCTGTAGGAAAAATCAGGCTAAAAGTAATGGTTCCCGCCCAGGGAAAAAAAAGGCTACCTCTGCACCCAAAATTGTGAAGAAAGCTGAGGCATCAGAGTCCCATTTTGCTAAACATTCTGAGAATGAATTATCCGAGAAAATAGCAAACATGATTGATATTAAAATTGAGAGTGTTATTACTCCTCTGGTGGCCAGAATTGATGAATTAATGACAGAGGTAGTCAGATTAAACTCCCTGATAAATAGACCTGTGGAAGAAGTACCTAGAACTGAGTCTCCGGCACCGAGTCACAGTAGTCTGACAGCACCACCTGTTAGAGGGGAGCGAAGGGCTACACAAAATGAGATTGTGAATCCTCCACCCTTGCAATTTACAACTGAGGGGAACACCCAGAAAACATCTAAACCAGGCCTTCCTATTGACCGACTTGCTCAACGTCCAGCGAATGACCAGTTCCAATGTATTGTTGAGGCATTTCCTACCACATTGGTTCTTGCCAATGTACCTAACTTACCTTCTGACAAAATAGAAACCACATCTTCCCTCATTAGTAAATCATTACATTGGTTAACAAAAAACATGAGAATGACTCCTTGGGGAGAGAGACAACTAGCTGGCGAAATCATCATGGCAAGAAGGGTCTCATGGTTAGGCCATGATCCAAAAAAATATGCCGGGGATTGTGTGGTTATTAATTTTTCCAACCTGGCAGTCCTCCCTAATATCCTGCATAACATACTTCCCCCACAACGGAGACATGGCACTATCATTCCCTTAACACTGCACTATTTCTATTGCAGAAAGAAAGGGGTGGTAAATCAAGCGATGGCGAGGAAAGGGCGGACCCTATTATCTAGTATAGGGGGTGGGAGTGACCTTAATAGGATATGGAATATCAGCATAGAAAACAGATTTGAGGTCCTGTCAAATCTGAATGATTGCGATTGACTTGATGGGAATGCTAAATTTGTGGCTGTTGCATCTACTCTGCACGATACCTTATCTATCCCTATAGGATCAGCCAGTTGCAATGACAGTATTTTAAATGGCAACCCCAGCTCTACCCAGTTGACGGTACAGGAACTTTGTAGATCTGCATTACCCACCCAACTAGGAACTGGAGATATTGAATTACAGGCACTAATAAATGAATCATTAAGCAATCCAAGTAGCAGGACTGATTATACGAATAGGATTGAAGATGATATCCAAAGCCCACTAATGTTAAATGAGCTTACTAGTCCTATTAAACCTAAGCTTCATTTGTCCGTTTTATCCTGGAACCTTGCAGGAATTGGCAACAAAATGCACTGTCCTGAGTGGTGCATCTTTGTTGATCAGTTCGATTTAATATTATTTCAAGAGTCGTGGTCAATGGACCCGGTTTATCGCTTGGGTTTCCTTAATTTCTACGTACCTGCTACCAAAAAAGCTAAAGGTCGTCCCTCAGGAGGCTTGATAATTTGGATCCGCCAATCCCTTCGCTGTAAAATTGACCAACTTAGATCTCAATCTAGCGACATTCTGTCATTAAATATCACCTGGCCTAATGACCAGGGATTGGCTATAGCAAATGTTTATGCTAGAGGGACGGTTGGAGGCTCCTCATCAGACGTAATATCTGTCTTAGACCAACATCTCTCTGTATTACCATCGGAGAAGCCTATTTTAGTAGGTGGGGATTTTAATACGACGTTCGAACCTCTTGGTTCGGAGGATCAGTTCCTAGCAGAAGAAGAAGATAGTAAGTGGGGGGTTCCCCAGCTGGAACTACCCCCGGTCAAGAGGTGGACTGCCATGGCCATTCAATTGAAAGCACTTTGCCTAGAGAGAGGGCTTAGGGCTGCTAATGGACGTACTCGGTCAGATCGCCAGGGGGCAAATACGTTCGACAATGGCAGATCTACTAGTCGTATTGATTATTTCCTAGTGGATATAAGGATCTGGCCTAAACTAAACGATATGACCATAATCAAACGAGATGACAGTGATCATAATGCCCTTCACTTGGAATTACAAACCTTTAATGAGCCCACAGAACTAGGAAATAAAGATGGGAAAACTAGCCTGGATGTTGTTGTATCAAACAACATGAGGCATGTTAAATGGGACAGATTTATAGAGAAGCCCGAAGAACTAGAAGATCTTAAAAAAGTGGTAACTGATGAAGTGGATAAATTGTTTACACAAGCATCTGGAAACACATTTTTATCATCAATGGATGAGGTCCATACCACTTTTTTTCTAAATCTCCCAAAAAATTTTTAAAAACCCCTAGTGGGTGGAAAATCCAATAAGGACAAACAACCTATGGCGGGATGGTTCAATAAATCATGTAGAGCAGCTCGCCAGAGTTTAAGTTTGGCCCTTAGATCAAAAAACATGGATAGTGTGAGATCTGCTAGAAAACTATATAAGTATACACAGCTAAAGGCTAAGAAGGAATGGGACGAGGATCATTGGCAGGATCTGAAAGCAGCTTGCATGTCGAAGGACCAAAAGAAGTTTTGGGCGATAGTAAAATGGGACAGAGGCGGGGTTGCACCATCTCCCCAAAATAATGTGGCAATAAACTAATGGGTTGATTTTTTCAAACCACAATATGCTTCAGTCTCGCAAGAAGGAGAGTACTCACCCCCTCCGGTCATTTATTTTCAAACGCAGGTGTTCACGATTAAAGATATAAATTTAGCATTAGATTGTATAACCAGGGGCCGTGCCCCCGGGATGGACGGAATACCTGCGGATGTATTTTTAACTGATAGATTGTCCTGGTGTCAGTATTTCCAATATCTAGCAAATTCTATTGCTATGGGGGCGTCTATACCCCCCTCATGGAAAGGGGCTGAAATAATCCCAGTTTTTAAGAAAGGGGACAAATCATTACCCAGTAACTATAGACCTATCAGTCTCATAGATTCTGCCCAGAAACTGATAGGTCGATTAGTGCAAAATAGATTACATACCTGGATTGAAGAAAATAACATTCTGTCTCCCTTTCAGGCTGGGTTTAGACCATGTACTAGTTCGGTTGACCAGGTATTCTATTTTTTAGCACTCTACTGGAGGAATGTAAAGCTAACCAATGGGACCCTTTATGCGGTTTTTATAGATTTAAAATCCGCATTTGATCTGGTGCCTCGCTCCAAATTATGGAGGGTTCTCGACGAAGCAGGGATTGCTCCAGAACTACTAACACTACTCGTCCGCTTGCATGAAAACAATTATGCACGAATAAGGTGGGGAACGCAGGGGGAGGTTACTGACACATTCCCTGTAGAGCGTGGTGTTCGGCAGGGATGTGTCCTGGCGCCCACGTTGTTCTCCCTATTTATTAATGGCATTGTAGAACATCTGAGTCGTTCGCCCACAGACGCTCCCGTATTGGCTGGAACTCGCGTACCTGTCCTCATGTTCGCGGATGACACACTGATAGTTTCACGGACACCTAGTGGCCTGCAGAAGGCGCTAAATGCATTCGGTGAGTTTTGTCGAGAACGTGGTCTTGAAATAAACACCTCCAAAACAAAGTTCATGTGCTTAAACAAGAGGAAAAATTTTAGAGGCGTAATTAAATTCAATGACACTCCGTTGGAACAAGTAGAGGCATTTACATATTTAGGGATATCCCTCCAGAACAATATGAAGTGGACAAACCATATTGATATGGCTGCCCTAAAATTCCATCAGTTAGCGGGGGCAATTGTCTCAAAATATAAAACATCCCTGACCAAACCTATCACTCCAGCCTTAGAGATTTATAATATGAAGGCTATTAGTGCCGTATTATATGGTTCAGAATTATGGGGTTTTGGCAACCTGAAACAACTAAGTCTAGCCGAAAACAAGTTCTTATGTTGCCTAACGGGAGTTCCCCGAAGTACCCCAATGATTCCATTAGCCTATGATCTAGGCAGGAAAAGAATTGAGGATTTGGCACGATTGCGCCCACTCCTTTATTGGAGACGTATCATGGTCACACCGGAATTGGCCCACTATGCTACCGCCCTAAAAGACATTATTAGGGCCGACCAATTTCATTCCATAGCATGGCTTAAAGGAATCAGAGACTTATTAATAAAACTAGATCTGGGGCATCTATGGGATGATTCAAATGGGTTAAAATTTCCTCCTAAGTCTGCACTCAAAAAAATGTACTGGGATATGATTACAACATCTGTTACTATCACTGGCCAGAATACCAATCTAACAGGACGATATCTCGACACCAAAAGTATTCCATCTTGTGAGGCTTTTTGGGATTACATAGAGAGGCCTTTTGATAGAAAACTGTATTTTCAGTTTCGAATTGGGACTCTCCCTGTTAAAACATTTACTCAGAATTGGCTACCCAACCATGATAATTGTTGTCCTCACTGTCGAGATTTGATTGAAGATGCTGGTCATTTATTATTTGTTTGTCCATTGTATGTCATTCCACGTCGCAGATGGATAAAACCAGTATGTTTAAATTTGGGAATACGTAGATACAAGGATGCCTTGAGGATACTCGAATCTGATTGCACTCCATATTTGGTTATTGCCGTAGCAAAATTCTTGGGTTGGGCCTGGGTTATACGTTCACGCACCCTAAAAATGTTAGAAGAAGGATAAAGAATATCTGACACCAAGGACATTGTTCTATTTTTAACATAAGCTTGCTTTTAAATTGATGTTATTAATTCATCGGAATTATTCGCCAGCATCACGGTTTAATGTATTTTTAAGATTGTATATTGTTTTAAAAATAGTATTTATATTTATTGTTAGGATGTAAATATGCTTTTATGACAATGCTGTCGAATAAAGCTTTGAATTTGATTTGAGAGAGTAGTAGAGAGTGAGTAGTAGAGAGTAATAGAGAGTGAGTAGAGAGTAGTAGAGAGTGAATAGTAGAGAGTGAGTAGTAGAGGGTAGTAGAGAGTGAGTAGTAGAGGGTAGTAGAGAGTGAGTAGTAGAGAGTGAGTAGTAGAGAGTGAGTAGTAGAGGGTAGGGGAGAGAGTAGTAGAGAGTAATTAGTAGAGAGCGAGTAGCAGTAGTAGAGAGTGAGTACTAGAGAGTGATTAGTAGAGAGAGAGTAGCAGAGAGAGTAGTAGAGAGAGTAGAGAGTAGTAGAGAGTGAGTAGTAAAGGGTAGTAGAGAGAGAGTAGTAGAGCTCCATCATTTGAATGGGCCTGTAAGCGCATGTTGCAGTATTTCGCGTAGAAGGGGGTGGCTGGGAATGAGTTATGAAGGGGGTCTGCCCAGAAAAGCCCATGGTTTATAAATGGCTCTGTGACAATGTACATGCAGCCCGCCTCTTCTCTTTAACCCTCGGCGTCAGCTATGCTGCCTGAAATAACACCGAATAATTTTGCAACACGCACCAATTTGGATCGTTGCATTCGCTAAATGTACGAAGTAAAATAAACTGGGTAACGGTAACACTACAGCTGCTCGTCGTTACGGTGCTTAGAAATGGTAGGGGTGTGGACTGAAGCATTGTAAAGGCAACCTATTGACATTAACAAAGCAGCCCGCGCCTCCCTCGTTCACTGCTAGGCGCTACTAATAAAGCGAGCACACCAGCATACACACACGCTGAGAATATTACTGTATTTTTTGGTTTACTAAACTATTAACATCTAGATGTCGAATGCACTCTATTTCCCCTCAGCCTAATTAATTTTCTGATTTAGAAATTCCTGAAGAGCAAGAAAAGGACACAGTTGAATCATGATTTTGCGTCACCTGGCATCAAAAGTGTGCCACTCAAACTGGAGTCCTGTTTGCGACACAACTACCCCTGCAGGTGGGCGTGGTCTGATGCTATTCAGTGCGTGACGCACTAGTTTGCATAATTACACAGTCAGATGCCATTTTGCCAAAAACGGTGCTTATGAAATGCACCTCCTAAGTGTTCATACCCCTGGGATGTGCTCTGAATTCCAATTAAAGTGATGAACTGTTGTTTTTAACGTATAAAACGTGTGGTAAAGCGTGCCAAGGGGTGCTGGCACAAATTATGCCATGGGGCACTAGCCTCTGTCTTGTACCACCCCGCAGCATCAGGGCGGTGTGCCAGGCAGGGTGCTCGCCTTTGTGTGCAAGCACCACACTGGCTGGCTAGAAATCCCGCAGCTGAGTCTAGCGCCTTAGCGCCCTCTTCCAGGAGCTCCATCATTTGAATGGGCCTGTAAGCGTATGTTGCAGTATTTTGCTCAGAAGGGGGTGGCTGGGAATGAGTTATGAAGGGGGTCTGCCCAGAAAAGCCCATGGTTTATAAATGGCTCTGTGACAATGTACATGCAGCCCGCCTCTTCTCTTTAACCCTCGGCGGCAGCTATGCTGCCTGAAATAACACCGAATAATTTTACAACACGCACCAATTTAGATTGTTGCATTCGCTAAATGTACGATGTAAAATAAACTGGGTAACGGTAACACTACAGCTGCTCGTTACAGCGCTTAGAAATGGTAGGGGTGTGGACTGAAGCACTGTAAAGGCAACCTATTGACATTAACAAAGCAGCCTATGCCTCCCTTGTTCACTGCTAGTAGCTACTAATGAAGCGAGCACACCAGCACACACACGCTGCAGTGTGGAATGTGTTTACCTTCGGTGACTACGAAATAACTTTTCGTTTCGTGTGCACTAAATTAAATGATAATACATAGATACCGATGCGTACATTCGATTCGGAAAAACCCTTCATGGGTAGTAAGTGGGAGCCATTGCTATCTGCGCGGTTAGTTTTAATTTGTGTGCTATTTGCAGGCTCCCACACATGTAATAATGTTTAAAAATGAACATCGGGCCATAATGGGACAATATTTAATGAGAACATTACTGTATTGTTTTTTGTTTACTAAACTATTTACATCTAGATGTCAAATGCACTCCATTTCCCCACAGCCTAATTAATTTTCTGATTTAGAAATGCCTGAAGAGCAAGAAAACGGCACAGTTGTAATCACGATTTTGCGTCACCTGGCGCGGCAAATAGGCGCATTTCTGGGGCTTTAAATTCAACAGCCACACTACCAGGCGAGCTGCCCTCGCCAGGCCACTTCAAAACACGTGCATTTAATGCATTGGACTCCAACTGCTGAATCTTGCCAGAAAGGAAGCTGCTTCGCTAAAAGAGTGTGGACAGCCCAAAGCCATCTTTGTCCCTCCGTGCGCTTAAAAGCCACCATGCGCACGCGTGTGGACATCATATGCGAAGAATTGCCATGACAATGGCAAGATTAGCACAAGATGGTGTCGGACTGTCCACAGTCCGTAGGGGTACGCGCTTGCTGTCTGCATTGGACAGATGGTGAGAGCAGCCATATTTGTACATGCAGGCGCGTGAATGCAAGCGTTGGGGAGAATTGATTCCAAAAGGTCTCTCTGACGAGAGCAGCGCATGCGCTGCTTTTCGCCAGGCGAGACCTAAAAATGCAATAGGTCTTGCCTTACATTAAGTTAAAGCCATTTGCTTTGTTATACAATACCATTAGCAAAGCAAATGGCTTTAACTTAATCAAAGGCGAGACCTATTGCATTTTCAATGCTTATTCTATTCGTGTAACTCTCCCATGTCCTCTCCCCCTAGAATCCTTGCCAAACATCCCTTCTACCTGCACCTGCAACTATCCTTAGTGAGGGCCGAGCTGCCTTAATCTGCTCTGTAAAGCCTCGTCCACCCGGTAGCACCCCTTGTCGTCCATCTGCTCTACGGAGCTAGTTGTTTCCTTACATCGGAGCTCTTGCCTCCTCCTACTCCACTTCTTTTAGTAGCACCCACCCTCTTATCCCCCGCCCGCGTGACTCCGCTTTAGGATATTTCGTACTTGTCTTAGTGGTGTGTCAGCAGCGGTGTGTCAGCAGTGGTCTCAGCAGCGGCGTGTCAGCAGCGCGATGTGTCAGCAATGGTGTGTCGGCAGTGGTGTGTCAGTAGCGGCGTGTCAGCAGCGGCATGTCAGCAGCGGTGTGTCAGCAGCGTCATGTCAGCAGCAGTGTGTCAGCAGCAGTGTGTCAGCAGCAGTGTGTCAGCAATGGTGTGTCAGCAGCGGTGTGTCAGCAGTGGTGTGTCAGCAGTGGTGTATCAGCAAGTGGTGTAACAGCAGTGTTGTGGCAGAAGTGCTGTGTCAGCAGCGGCGTGTCAGCAGTGAAGTGTCTGTAGAGATGTGTCAGCAGCGGTGTGTCAGCAGCAGTGTGTCAGCAGTGGTGTGTCAGCAGCAGAGTGTCAGCAGCGGCATGTCAGCAGTGGTGTGTCAGCAGCAATGTATCAGCAGTGGTGTGTCAGCAGCGGCGTGTCAGTAGTGGTGTCACCAGTGGTGTGTCAGCAGCAGTGTGTCAGCAGCGGCGTGTCAGCAGTGGTGTCAGCAGCGGCATGTCAGCAGTTGTGTGGCAGCAGCGGCGTGTCAGCAGCAGTGTGTCAGGAGCAGTGGGTCAGCAGCTGTGTGTCAGCAGCAGCGTGTCAGCAGCAGCGTGTCAGCAGTGGCATGTCAGCAGCGGTGTGTCAGCAGCATCATGTCAGCAGCGGTGTGTCAGCAGCAGTGTGTCAGCAGCAGTGTGTCAGCAATGGTGTGTCAGCAGCAGTGTGTCAGCAGGGGTGTGCCAGCAGCGGTGTGTCAGCAGTGGTGTATCAGCAAGTGGTGTAGCAGAAGTGGTGTGTCAGCAGTGGTGTGTCAGCAGCGGTGTGTCAGCAGTAATGTGTCAGCAGCAATGTGTCAGCAGTGTTGTGTCAGCAGCAGTGTGTCAGCATGGTGTGTCAGCAATGGTGTGTCAGAAGTGGTGTGTCAGCAGTGGTGTGTCAGCAGTGGTGTGTCAGCAGCGGCATGTCAGCAGCGATGTGTCAGCAGCGGTGTGTCAGCAGCGGTGTGTAAGCAGCAGTGTGTCAGTAGCGGTGTGTCAGCAGGTGTGTCAGCAGCGATGTGTCAGCAGCGGTGTGTCAGCAGCATCGTGTCAGCAGCGGTGTGTCAGCAGTGGTGTGTTAGCAATGGTGTGTCAGCAATGGTTTGTCAGCAGCGGTGTGTCAGCAGCAGTGTGTCAGCAGTGGTGTAGCGGCAGTGGTGTGTCAGCAGTGGTGTGTCAGCAGCGGCATTTCAGCAGTGATGTGTCAGCAGTGGTGTGTCAGCTTCGGCATGTCAGCAGTGATGTGTCAGAAGCGGTGTGTCAGCAGCAGCGTGTCAGCAGTGGTGTGTCAGCAGCAGTGTGTCAGCAGTGGTGTCAGCAGCAGTGTGTCAGCAGCGATGTGTCAGCAGCAGTGTGTCAGCAGTGGTGTGTCAGCAGCAGTGTGTCAGCAGTGGTGTCAGCAGCAGTGTGTCAGCAGCAATGTGTCAGCAGCAGTGTGTCAGCAGGTGCATCAGCAGCGTTGTGTCAGCAGCGAAGTGTCAGCAATAGTGTGTCAGCAGCAGTGTGTCAGCAGTGATGTGTCAGCAGCGATATATCAGCAGTGGTGTGTCAGCAGCGGTGTGTCAGCAGCAGTGTGTCAGCAGTGATGTGTCAGCAGCGATGTGTCAGCAGTGGTGTGTCAGCAGCGGTGTGTCAGCAGTGGTGTCAGCAGTGGTGTGTCAGCAGAGGCGTTTCAGCAGTGGTGTGTCAGCAGCGGTACTCGGTACAGGATTGACGTTCCTACCTAACATGCAAGAGGCGGCAGCTTTCTCCATAAAGCATAAAGTTATAATCTTGTTATTGTCATTCATTATTTGTAAAGCGCACATATGCCTTAGCTTTTTGGCGGTAAGAGAAACAAAATACTGCAGTAGGTGGAAGGAGGGAGCCCATCTCCACTGGGTAAGAGGAAGCCCACGCCATGCACGGCTCCACTCTTACACGTCCGTGCTGAGCACTGAGTGGCGTTTTTACTTCAGCAGCAAAAAGCACAAACTGAATCGCGTCATGGTGCTGCTTGAATTACACGTGTCAGCACCCAAAGTAGAGGCATCCGTTGTACCGACGTATAAAGATGGAAGGTAGACAGAGTCACAAAGGGATGTATTCCAGTAACGTGCAAATATCCGCACGTAGCACTCAACTCAATGAAAGGACAGTATTTCCTGATTATGTCCCGTTTCATAGAGACGGATATGACTGGAACAGTAACCTAATGTACAATTATGGAAGCTCCCAGCAACAGTGGGGAGAGGACCTTGAAACGCCGCTATCTAAGACTCCCTGAAGGGTGGTGCCCCCACCTCCCCCTGCGCTGCAAGGGAAAACTAGAAGTTAATAAAATTAAAGGCAAAGACGTGGTCCAAAGTAACCCTGGGCAAAGCACTATGCTACGCTCGCATAGTTTCTGAAGTTTGTCCAACTTCGCACTACGCGAATTGCACGTAGCACAGTGCAAACACGCATAGCGTAGCATAGTGCAGCGGTCCTTTTTTGCTTGCTCGTGGTCCTCAACGTCAAGTTGGCGACCGCGAGCAAGCAAAATGACATACTGGCGAGACTGTTTCCTCGTTTGCGATCAGCAACATCAAGTTGCCGATCGCGAGCGTGGAAAATAAACCTCCTGGCGAGATTCTCAAAGCGGGGAGGTCAGGTTTCTCATTACGAGTGGTCGCGTATGCTCGCGACCGCTCGCGATGAGAAACTACCAGTCCGTGTTGAGAAAGCTGCAGCTCAAGTAAAAATCTACTCGCGCGGCAGAAAACTACAGCTCACTCTGTGCAAGATGCCGTTTTCAATGATTGCACAGTGCCGGATGCTTGTCCGCACTGTGCAATCATTGAAAACGGCATCTTGCACAGTGCGAACAGGTTACTACCCAGTTCGCAAAGTGCTACGCGTAGCTCGCGTAGTGCAAAGTGCACTTTGCGTAGCTATGCGTAGCGCTACTTTGCAAACTACGCCCAGGCTTAGTCCAAATTCAAAAGTTATGGTAATAGCATGCAAGATAGTTTAGTTAGTTAAACGCTCTCTCAAAATATTCATAGGTGAACGGAATGAATCCATACAGGGCCTCCTTAGATATCCATCCTTCCGAAGTAGACAAACAAGAACCACGGTGTTGGCTAACAAGCGAGTATGAAAGTAAAATTAGCTTGTTTTTTTGCAGTACTGTAAAAATGGTTATGATTATTCCACATTACATTCGTTCAGAATCCCACCCTAACAATTAATTCTCAAGGGAAAGCTGAGATTATGGAGCGGTCTATATTTATCTCTAATATCATGCTTCTTCAAATACGGGAGTTGAGCGCTTTCTAGGGAAGCTGAGATTATGGAGCGGTCTATGTAAATCTCTAATATCATGCTTCTTCGAATACGGGAGTTAAGCGCTTTCTTTGGAAAATCTGGTCCACTATTACAGCTGTCCAATAATTTAGATCAGGCCATAACAAACAAGGCTGCTGCAAATAACTAAAGAAAACAAGCGTGGTCCGGCCGCAAAAGGGAAAACAGCCCGACTGGCAAATTCCACGGCAAATTAATTAAATAATGAAGCGCGGTCCCGAAAGTGAAAGAGGACTGCGCTGCAGCCGGAGCATGGGTGGAACAAGCATCGATCTCTTGTCTTTATGGGGCCATGTGTTTCTAATTCGAAACACATGGCCTCATATAGTTAAGAAAGTACTTTGCGACAGAAGCAAAGCAGGTGACCCAGTCCGATCGGAGGCGAAATGGCATCACCCAAAAACCCTCATTTCCAATGGCAGGCCACCGTTTAGCATAAACAGTGACGCCAGCCAATGGAAATGAGGGGCGGGGCTTAAAGCCCTTTTCTGAAAATCCTCATTCACAATAAAACTCGCCGAAGCGAGCAGCACTTTGCGCTGCAACGCCACGCAAGACCTAAAGAGCGCTTGTGAAGATATGTGTAAAGGGAACATAAAAGCATAATGTGACTAGTGTTTGGTGCTGTGCCTGGCCACAATGGCAAATACGAAGATGTTCAAATCAGGCACACTGAAGAGGGAAGACTAGCAAAAAAATAGTGTATTTAATCTAAGACAGGTTAGATGAAAATCAGTACTGTGTATCAGTGACAAGCGTCAAATAAGCTGCAATACCGTTAAAATCCGTTGATCATTTATATAACAAAAATAAAGTTTTATGAAAGCTTCTTTGGATCCGGACTCCAGCATCATAGGGGAAAAACAAAAGGCTGGGATGCCCATTTCTTTAAAAGTTCACTTCAGGTACGCAAACCATTGAATTTTGGTTACATGATCAAATGTTAATACATCAGTATTCAATAACTTTGAAACTTGGGCATCAGAGCAAAGTCAGATTTTGTGCCATAAATGCAACTGGGAAAAACCAGGTAAATCCTCAAGATAGTTATGGCCAATGTCATTGTGATAAATAATGTTTGCCGTACTCTTAGGTACAGCCAAATGGGTGCGCAATTTTTTTTCAACCTTATGTTATTTAGGTAACCCCAGACCGCAACTCCATATAAAGCGATCAACAGACATTTGGATTTTTAAATATGCCTTAGTTCCCTCATAGGCTTATGTCGAATCCTGGAAGCACACCTAAGCACTACCCTGATAGAGCTTTTAAACCACATACATTTCAGTTTAAGCACATGTCCCCACTGCAAATCCCCATCAAAGGGAATCCCCAAGTAACTAAAGTGCTCCACCCTGTTAATCTTAACTTCCCCAATCTTATGTATTTTAGTTTTGGCCTTTGAAGGGCCGCAGATCATGGTAAAAGATTTTGACATATTAACGGTAAGATCCAGATTGTTCATGACACAGATGAAGAGGTCCAGCAATGTCTTTAACACATGTGCTATTCCTGCAAGGAGAGCAACATTCCACATATAAAAGGACAGGGATTGCGAGAATCGCTATTTGAGGCATATCCATTCCGTTAAGGGCAAAAAAGGGCTCTAAACCATTGATGGAAAGTAAAAAGAAGAATGTGTCAAAAATGCACCCTTGTCACATGCCTCAAGGCTACCTGATACAGGACATGTATTCCCCATCTTGACTAAATTATACTTTAACAAAAGTGTCCTAATGGAGACGACAAAGAATTTCAACCAAAGGCTGCACGACTCTCAAACTCCTCAGTATACACAACATTTTTGTACACTTGACAGTGTCAGAGGCACAGGAGCGGTCCATAAACCATGGATTGGGCTCCAAAAGTCTGCGAAATCTGATCATATGCCTTCCACTCCACGGCCTCTCTGGTAAGTCCTGCCATCCCAATGACATGGTATGGCTTTGAATCTAAACCATCACAATCTATATTTCCCTGCGTGGAGATTGAGATAAGTCAACTGAGATGATTAGATCTTCCACTGGAGATGGTGGATGTTATTCTGGCTGCTTACTGCCCATACTTTATCCCCAGCCTCATCTGTGGGACCCTAATTTGATTCTTACCTTATGATGTGCTCACTCTTTGATCCTATGCACAGTTGCACCCTGAGACTTTTACCCTTCAAGACTGTTTTTCTTTTTGCCATTACTTCTGCACATCATCTCACTGATTTGCATTTATTGTCTGTTCAGCCTCATAATACCCTCTTTTTTCATGATGGTAGCACTTCTTTTTTACCAAAACTGATGTCACCATTTCATGAAGGCAGTTCATTATGCTCCCTGCATTATTTTCTCCTCTGCATTTCTCTAAAAAGGAGGAGAGGTGCCACTGGTTGGATCCTAAGTGAACTTGGCTATTATATTGATAGTAAAAAGGTGAACAGTGTGGCAGTCAACATTTCTTTGGCCTTGATACTGCACAAAAGGGCAGGCTATCCAGAAACTGACCTCGTCAAGGTGGATTGTCCTTTGCTGTGCTATGGTAAAAGGAGCCTCCTGAGGGTCTTGCACTAATTTATCCAGGGAAATAGGTGCTCCTTTGGCCTTGGCCAGGTGCATTCCCTTTTTGGCTGTCCACCACACCTTCACCAGGCTTCACTGTGTTGTCTTTCATGTCTACAGGGAAGGTCATTTAGCTCTTTCAGCACTGTAGGACTTCCTAGTGTAAGTCTACTGTTCTGACCAACCAGCTTGTGAGAGTACTGCTTTGGTATTGATTTAAAATGTAAAAACCTTTTAGTTAAACGTCACCATCTGAAGAACAAATTACATACAGTTATTCTTTTTCTGGTGGAAGCTTTATCTAACTGTAGAATCCTCAGTGCCCATCCTCAATCTAATTCCAAGGTTTTTTTCCCTGAAGCTAATAAGGTTCTAGGCTAGATTTTAGACTGTCATTTCCTTCCTTTTATGTCGCTCATTACCAGTGGGTATGGCAAATGTATATATATAAGCTCACAGGTAGGGCACCAATATGCAGCACTGTGTTGACCCATCAACGCTCTAGAAGAGGGGCCTAAGAATGTCCGATAAGTCACCTCCTGGTACTTGGCAGCTATGGCAGAGTTTCCAATATCTAGCTTGGTGCCTGGTGAGATTCAAAGGGTGCAGAATCTGTGGTTAGAGTGTCCACCAGAAAAATGTTACCATCGGTAAGTAAATTGTTCCTTTTGAGGACAAGTCGTTGACACAAATCACAACTGCGATAGGAGCGCCCTGCAAGACTTGATGCAGGATCATGCTCTCCACATCCCCTGGAGACTGCTACACCCTTGGGACAGAGACTATACCTTAGCTTCATGCCCTCATAATGTTTGGACTCACATTGACTACTTCCTCTTTACCCCGTTCATGACACAACGTTTTGCGGATGTGACTATTATCCCTTGTGGGGTCTCAGACCTGGACCTCATAGGCTTACATCTAGACCTGGGACTGCACAACCCCCTTAAGGCACTTAGTACCTCAGTACCTCTCAATGCAAAGATCCTGGGGTGAAAAGTGCCTCATGGAATATGTGGAGGGACACTTAGAGGGAGCGATCACAACAGTGGAGGAGATTGCCTTAGTGATCTATCCTAAGCCCAATGAGAAAGGCTCTGGAGAGGATAGCTTCCCGGCTAGTTTTAATAAACCACTAAACTCCACAATATTCCTATACTCATCTCGATCTATAAAGAGGCCCTTGATACCTCTCTCCAGGATTCCTTCAGACTAGAATCCCCACGATCCTGAAACCGGGGAAAGACCCCTTAGAAAATCTAGTCACTGACTGATCTCCCTGATAAACATGGATGTCAAGATATTGGCCCAGTTCTAGTGATGCACTTGAATAAAGTCATTAAGCTCCTCAGACATCCTTCACAGTTGGACTTTGTCCCGGGCCACTCCTCAACCAACCATATGCGCACTCTCTCCCACATTATCTGATAGGTGATTGATGCTATAGATGAAAAAGTCCTCCACTTCCTGGACAACAAAAAAACCTTCAACTGTGTCAACTGAGGTTCTCTATTCTGCACTACTGAAACAATGGCATAGGCCATGATTTTCTCACCCGTGCTAAAGGCATGTAGCCTGACCCTACCGTATCTGTTGCATGTGGAGGAATCTCCTACTTTGCCATTTACTGTGGCACTCACCCAGGGGTACCCTCTGTCCTCTGTCCTTTTATTATGTGGATGACAGCTTGACAGTAGGGCACTCCTCGGATTTAGCAACCACTTTAATATTACGACATGACTCCTTCTCCCATTTTTCTGGATATAAATTAAAATGGTCCAAATGCAAAGCCCTACCCCTGATGCCCACCACTATGAGAGCCTCTCTGGATAACTTACTCTTTAAGTGGCTGCACACAAAACTGAAATACCTAGGGGTATATATTAATAAGGACTTGTGAGACATGGTCTTAGTCAATGTACAACTGATCATAGGTAGCTTGGAATGTGACTTTCGTAGATGGTCTGGGCATAACGTGCCCCTCCTGGGGAAAGTTCAGATCCTCAAGATAAATATTCTCCTCAAATCCAACTACATCTTTGGCATGCTACTTCTCTTCATACCACCATCCTGCCTCTATCTCACAGTTTATATGGGGTCCAAATAAACCAAGACTAAGGGAAACCAAACTCCACTCCTACATGGAGAAGGGCGGCCTCCACGCATTTGTAGGGCTACTGTTTAGTGCAATAACTGGCCCATTCAGGTCATCTGCTAACCACAGCAAATCTTTACCCATCTGGGTATTGCTGGAACAGCACTTACTACGGATGCCAGGTGACCTCACTGTTTACTACAGACGCTCCATTGTGGCGCAATGCAGCCATTATGAAGGGGGAACGGGGGAGAAATTCACTGGTCCACTTGGATCAACCATGGCATTTTTCATGTTAATGACCTTGTCTCCAGTGGCTCCGTAAAGACATTTCCTGACTTGAGACAGGAATTTGCCATCACTCCTTCTCAGCTGTGGAGATATAATCAATTATACCACGCCCTTACTCACTCTATGGAAGAACACATATCAACCTACGAACCTATGAAGTTTCCCCATCCTTCAATACATCCACACTTGGAAACATCGGAAGGGTTGTTGTAGGCCTAATTGCCACACTGATTGACCACTGTTTCGCCTCACCCACATCGACAGCACTGCTGGCCTGGTAGGAAACATGTCTTAACACACGATTGTTGGATGGTGACTGGGAAAATCTGCAGGCTGATTATAAGAGGGGGCAATGGGAGGCACGCCTAAAGTATAAAGTATAACTATTTTAAGATCCTCCACCACTGACACTGGTCTACCGACGAAGTTACACAGTGCTTGTCTCAGCGCAGACTCTTGCTGTTGGAGATGCGGCGTGGCGGAATGGGACATTGTTCACATGCTAAGGCAATATGACTGACAGATGTGTGCCAATCTGCGGAAGGAACTGCAGGTGATTAGACAATCGACAATTGACCTTTCGACTGGTGCTTCTACATAATACTTCCAACCTCCCTTCCAAATACACAACTTGTCGCTAGATGGCTCTTCACTGACCTAGAATTGGCCAAATTATGTTCCTGCTCCAAATGCCCACCTTCTAGTCATTGTAGGATGGCATTTACTACATGGCGTGCTTTGAATAAGTCGTCTACAAGCTACACAATAAGCTACAGACCTTTAATAGGTCTGGGGCTCATTCCTCACGAACTGACGACACCTATATAAACAACCTTCCTGGGAGCTCCTTGTACCAGTCATCATCATCATCAAAATAGTTTATTTCGGGGCTCAATGAACCCATAAAGCATGCTAGCTATAAACAGCATCATTCATAAAAACATTGTGAACAAACAAATAAAAAGTTAAAAAAGAAAGGTGCAGTTGTTGAGCAAATTATCATAAAATATTACTCTATGGCTTGTGCATCCACATTGTTGTCTATGCATCACTAAAAAACCTATTTATAAGAGTCACAACTCCTCAAAAAAGGACAACATTATAAACAATTACAATCGTGGTCCGGGTAAGCTAACAGTTGAAATCATTTAGCAATTGTAAGTGGCCATTGCCCGTTCTCTCAGGAAACATGGTTCCTTGAATCAAACAGATTGCCAAAACAGTACATAAGTGGGGAATGATTATTATGGTATGCCAAGTCATTTTCTTATAATCCAGACAGCATGGAGATATCTACTCACTGCAAATACAGTGAGTCCATCTGTATTTGTTCTTAATGTCCTGGTGGCTATCAAATAACTTCTTAGCCCCAGGTTGTTACAAAGAGGCTTGATCCATTTCCTGCTGGGATATTTATACTGGGGACATAAAAGAGTAAATGTTTAATGTCATTGCAGGATGCTCCACACATGCCACACAAGGAAGCCGCTATTGGATGGTTATTCCAGTTTTTGGTGTAATGTCCAGTCTGGAGTATGCCCAATGTAAATTTAACATATAGGGTCCTCATCTGGCCATGTCTTATTTTATCCTGGTATGGTTCTAATGCTTGGCTAGGTTTAAACTGAAGGAAAGCTGATGCCAGCAAACCCAGACTGCCACTGCAATAGGACTGCTCTGTCACATATGACCAGTATGCTGCTTTAACAGCTGATTTCACATTAGTGGTGGTAGCAGAAGATGTAGTACAGAGTTGGCTCATGCCTTTCGGTAAAAGGGTCTTTTTTAATGTGCAAAGCCACTTTATGGGTTGAGAATTAGGGATACCCAGGAACTTGGTTAATTCCTTTGCAGTATGGTTCCAACTCTGGGGTACCTCACAAATGCACCCAAAGTAGCAGAGGTCAAAGGTCAGCTATATCACGGATCTGCCAGGGGCCGGTTTCTAGAACTAAAGGGATAATAGGAGTACTCCAAGGTAAATTAAACAGAGATCCATTAAAACAATGTATTCGATGGTCACCTCTTTTTTCCCTACATACCCCTAGATCTCTGCTCCATACAGGGCCGCACTCTAGATCTTGGCATGATATATTTCAATGGCTGGTTAAACATACCTTGGGTTTGTATTTTCATATCTTTTCAGCACAGCGTGTGCTCCACGCAAAAGAGAAACACTTACTTTGACCATGTGAGTTACTCAAGAACTAGTTTCATAAATTGAAATTCCCAAATAATCGAATGTGTCCTTACTTAGTAGGGGAGTCACTTCCATACTAGAACCACCTCTAATGCATCTGTGGGGGTTGATGCACATATTTTTTGTTTTTGTAATATTAACCTCTAGACCCCTCACTTTGGAAAAAAGCGTGAATTGATTCAAAAGGTATTGTGAGCCTATAGGATATCATCGGCAAATAAGAGCCCTGGTATAGACTTGCCACATAATCTAGTGTAATCATGTGTGCAATCGAGTAAATACTTTATCACATCATTAATATATAATGAAAACAAAGTTGTGGCTAAAACACAGCCCTGACAGACTCCATGCATGATTGCAATATGTTTTGTTAATTCCCCTTTTGGGCCCCATATCACGTGTGCAAAGTTTGATTCATGCAGTCTAGTTATTAAAAATAATAAAGACGTGTCCATCACCATCTGCTCCAGCAGTTGCCATAGCATAACCCTAGGCACCAAATCAAAAACTGTTTTGAGGTCCACAATTGCTACATAAAGGTGGTCTTTGAATAGCTGTATATACTCCTACTGCATTGTCAACAGTACTAGTCTTCTGTCTAAAACCGACTTGCAGGGGAGTGAGGATACTGTCAGCATTTATCTAATCCTTAAGCTTTTCTAAAACCTGAGACAAAATGTTTTTTGTAAATTATCAACTAGGCTTATGGGACGATAATTCCTGGGGTTACTCCTATCCACCTTCTTATATATAGGAACAAATTCTGCTCCTCACCATGTCTCGGAGATGTTTGCACCTTCCAGAATCAGATTTGAAAGCTTATTTATGTATGGGACCCTTACTTCCTGCTCTGAAGTATAAAGGTCACCTGGCATTTTGTCAGGGCCTGGTGCCTTCTCGGACTTTAGTTGTTTTACAGCTCGTCTTGTCTCTTCTAGGGTAAATCTCAGTGACAGATCCTTACCATCCAACTTGGTACATGATGCCATTGGGCTAACAGTTTGCTGTGGAATTGGAGCGTTATTCTGCAAGGTTCAGAAATGTTGATCCAAAATGTGGGCAGGAATATGGTGATCCAAATGGTTAATAGTTCTTAAGTTTCCATTAGCTACTATATGCCAAAAGCATCTATTGTCCCCAGATCTAGATGCTGTAAACAAATCCTCCCAACCTTTTGTTTATGCATTCTTATTTGGACTTGGCTATGATGTATTAACTCTTTTAGTTCTAATCAGAAATGTGTCCCCCAGCTTGAAAGCTGCTAAAAGTGTAATTTTAGCTTGCTTACATTTGAAGTTAAACCACGATGAGGGATTGGTGTTGGGTGTGTTAACATATTTGAATTTAATAGAGCATAAACAACTCTGAGTTATAAGCAACGCAAGATGTGCTTTCATAAATTAACCTCCTATATCATGATTGTCTGAAAAGAGTCCAGCTCCGGTGTTAAAATAATTATCTATTGCTATCATAGTCTCAGAGTTCTTCAAGGTTTTACCCTATTTGACAGCTCTCCCATTGCTTGGCAGCACTATTCTGGTATTAAAATGATCTTCTACTATGGAATCACAGTGGGGGAGGATCGTGTTTATAGACAGATGTAATGGATAGTGATCACTACCACCCCTTTTATACATCCTGATGTCAAGCATGGTGTGCAAGATCTTGAAATCCCCAAACATATAATCAATCCTGCTCTTGGATCAACCCTTTGTGAAAGTTTAATCTCTATGGGGATCAGATTTAGATCTACCATTACAGACACTAAAGCCATGTTTAAGTGACATCACACTAAACTGTAGGGCCATGGCAGACCATCTTTTTATGAATCTAATCTCTGGACATCTCTGATTCTGTTCTCCATTTCCATAATGGAGTCAATAGGAGCAATGGGTGCGAATGAGACATTAAAATCACCGGCTATAATAAATGGAACATTTGGGGGACCAATGGAAATAGCATGCTTAAGTTTTAACAGGGTAGGTGATTCCTTTTGTAAATTCCCTGGTCAATTGTAAACATTAAGCAGTTTGATAAAAAAACCTTTAGGACCCTTCACAATCAACCCCATTATACCAGGACAGTCCAACGTTTATTATCACTGGGGACAAGGACCAAGTGTCCTGAGCAAAATAATATCAAAACAATTGATAAACTCAGTCCATTTCGGATCATCTAATTTATTCCTCAGCCCTGCAATGTTCCAAGATAAAATTGACAGTTCTGTTGTGGGGTCTGTAATAAGAACAGGGATTGGAGTAGTAATTGGTGGATCAATGTTTTCATAGCCAAAGTTCATATTATGGGTAATTCATGCTTCCCCATTTTGGATTAGAACAAGCACTGGGAGGATAGTGGATTCCTTTGCTATTAAAATGGCTTTCTCAGATGTCCCCATGATGGAACTACCCTTTCCACAGTCGGTATCTTCGTCTTAAACTGGAAGTTAGACAATGAAGTTGAAATTGATCTTGCCTCCAGGTTAATTAGACCATTCCCCAGGGCCTGTCTATTTAAAATTAGCTTTATAGTGTCTATATTTTGATTGGCTCCCTCTGCTCACAAAGCTGAGATAATGTCCTCTTGGATTTTAGTCCGGAAGTGTCTTTTGGTATGAATCCAATGGGTTACTTTATTTATGAGTGAGTCTATGTTCTCCTTTTGGCCGTTTGACAGCTTGGGCACATTTATCATAAATTGCTCGGGTCTCTCTACATAGTGGGGATTGTGTAGATTTATCATACTATCCCTATCCCTCCTGACAGTCCTATGTACCTTGCCTGGAAGACTTCAAAAGTTGTCAGAATGGTAGCTATTTTTCTGTACATTTAGTCCAGGAGGGGAATTGGTCCTAGGTGGTCTGGGAACCGGCATACAGGTTTTGTAAAAATGCTTTCCTTGTGACTGAAGAGTTACAGGCTGGTAGTTGGGCCTTCGAGATGGCTTTCCGTATCGACCTCTGTGTGAAAATTGCAAAGGGGGTGGAACTAAACCACCACGTACAATAGTAGCTTTTGAAGGGTGGATAGGTCGATCATTACAGTCACCACTCCAAGAGATCATGGTTGTGAGCCCCATTGAGTCAAACTGATGCGAACGAGGGTAGGGGGTATTTGTAGTTTCATGGGAGAATTCAAAACAATAATAGACCCTGCAAAGATGTTAGTGTGGAAAATTGATTCCTTAATTTGGGAAAACTCATTTTTGAGAAAGTCTATTAAGGCTTGTAAGTCTCCAGTAGCCAGGGCATCTATGTCTCCTTTTGACTTCGGGACAGTAAATGTGTTACCATTTTCTCCTGGATGCGCTAAAAGGTGGGGCTTGCATATCGCCTGGTTTATTATCAGGTCATGGGATGCCTTACTCCCAGATCTTGGGTGCTCAACAATTTGGCCAAGACTCTGTGTGGGTTCTAGAGGAGCTTCATTAGGGATTACAGTGATCTATTTAGGGCTCTTCTTTTGGTCACAAAGTTTGCTGCTTGAGATAAGTTCTTTCCCTTTTGGTTTAGTTTGTTTGTCTGGGGAGAAGTGGGTGATTTTATTTGCTTTATTGAGTTTGTCGGGCTGTTTTATATGGTGCCTAAGCATACCTTCCACTTCTACAAGTAAGTTGTCTATTTCACTTAGAGTGCAGTTCTCAACAGAATGTCTTGGGGTTTTGGCCCCTTTCCCGTTGGTCAACGGTGCTCTAGCTGCTTTCCTCTTCCCCATGGTACTCTCAAAGACTCACGGCTTTCGATATTTTACTTGACCGATATACTCTTTTATTATACAGTCGATGGATCTCACACTTGCATTTTAGACAATTTAGACAGTTATTTAGCAGGTAAATGAGAGTAGATCTTCCAATAAGTGTACTTGGAGCAGAAAGCATGACCCAGGAGCCTTGATACACAGCAGGCTGCCTGGAAGTGCTATATAGCGCAGATGAAGAGCAATACAGGTGCTGGTAATTGCTAGGGCTGCCACCTTGACCCCACAAGGGTTCTGGGATGCATAGTCAGAGTGCTAAACAATTGCACCCTTTGAATTTGTCCCAGTCATATATTCTCCTGTTCCACAAATACCTATCTCAATATCACCCCTCTCCTTCAGGGGGCTTCCCAGACACTGGTTCGTACCACTCTTTGATCTCCATAGTTACGGGTCCTTTACGCCCTGCTCCAATATGAATAGCCCTGATGGCTTGACTTGAGTGGTGCCAGGACTCCCCAGCTGCTTTGATGTTATCTACATGAGACTCAAACTCAAAGGAATATGAGGGTTTAATTGCCCCATACCTGTTACCTACCGAGATGGATAGTTCCCATTCACATTAGAGTTTTTTGTCCCCATACCCCTGATGCCCCCTACCAATTTGCTGCTTCAGTTATTAGAGACCTACATGATTACTCACTGTAACACTTCTCGACATTGTTGGCCTCCTTGGGATGTGCTGGTATATTGTTTTACTTTTAGTCTGAATTGTTTCATTGTAGCTTTTATCATTCCTTGTGTTCACCACTTCTGCATTAAACGTTTGTATTGATTGCAAAACAAGCTTAAAAAATGTATGTAAAAAATTGAAATACATTTTATGTGCAACCCAGGTTCCACCTCTGAAATATATGGTCTGCATGTTTAGAACAATTTCATTTTTTCAACACTAAATTTAGTAGAACAGCTTCTTCAATTCATATTTAAATAATTTAAATCTGATTTTTCTCAGGGAGAAAAGTAATGACCAAGCTTTTGCGAGCCTTTAACCATTGGCTGAATGTTCCAGAAGACAAAACACAGGTATTTTTCTCTTGTAATAGTTTTTTCCTCTGTCTTCATGCCAAGTGTTTCTTTCTGTTCAATTTGTATACGTGTGCTTATTCATTTAAACAGTAATAAATACAGTATGTCCCATTTGAAAACAAGATTTCATGACTGATGACATATTTTTAATCACACTTGCTAAACAATGTACCTGTATAATGCACCCAGCGCACACAAGGGTTGCCATATTTTAGATGAGGAACAAACCCCATCTGATTGGAAAAGTAAAACACTTCCATCTTCAATCTCTGGGCATTTCTTCTTTTCACTAACTAACACTGTTGGCAATCTTACAAACATAGCATGTTATGAGCTTAAGCAGTGTAGCATCTGTATTACATTAGACTCCAGTACAATATATATATATACCCATTTGAATCTAAGAAAGTCTCTGTGTTGGTCTGGGAGATGACTAGAACACTGGTTACCACCATGGAAGACTGGATCTGTGAGACAATGATTTCACTCTGAGAGGTGCGTAGCTTGGCCAGTAAGATTGGGGGAGTGTGAGCTTCAGACATCCCAATAATTACGCTGGCATATCGTAGTAAAATACATTATCTGAGAAACAGGACATGAGGGGGGCTTAAGGGGCAGTAAAATGGGAGAACAGTGTGGATTGTTAGCGGTACATAAAACAAAATATTTTGTAAAATAACTATCATTTTTTAACAACTTCAAAAGAGAGGAGAGTATGTCTGTGTGTTTTAGTCTATGTGCATGTAAAGATTTTAGGGGAAATCCGACAGACACCACACCATAACTGACTGAAAGCACCTGTATCCAACTATTTACTAAAGAATACATTTATTAGGGGGTTGTAACACCTGAAAACCCCTCCTGAAGGGACTGCATGCATCAACCACAAAGCTCTTCACTCACTTAACCACAACTATCTAGATACTAAACATCTCCCATTCTAAAAACACAATCCTCCCAGACACACTAATTTTATGGACATGCACCTGATGTGGAACTCACTCCCTAGAAATCTCCACGGCAACCCTTCCTTTTCCTGCTTCAAACGGTACCATAAATACCTACTGCTCAACAAATATTTTAACACACTCACAAACTGAGCTATGTTCCCAAAGCTCACACCCAATCTGACTAGACCCTTTGCCATGGCTGATTGATTTCTTCACCTGCCTACTATGTCTTTTATTCCATTAGCTCATGCTTTTCTTATGTCCGCAAATTGTAACTACCATGACTGCCTAATGATTTCTTTGTATGTAAATATGCATGTACTTCATTCAAATGATCTTGCATAATATGTAAAGAGCGCTGATATCTTCGGGTCTAGCTAGTGCTATATAAAACCTTTAAATAAATAAAATAAATTAAGCTAAGCCCCTGTACATGGTCATGCTTTAGAAATAGTGTAACATAGAAGATGCATACCTTCTCATGTGAGCAGATTATCTCTTTGTGCCGTCCGCCTAGATTACATAGATATAATATAGTTATCATTAGTCCTAGTTGGACGATCGCCTGAGCCATCAGAGGAAAGTTCTGTCGGTGCTGCACAGAAGTACGCTCATGATCAAGGAAAGGCAAGTGCATGATCAGAGAAAGCTTAGAAGTATAATGTATAGCCTTAGTGGTATAAAGTATAACATGTACATCAGATGAACGGATGCAGGCCCAGATAGAGATGTTCCAAAAAGCCTTACCTAAGTGAGTATTTCTGGATCTCAATGGCTAGGGTGTCAACCTCATGGACAACTGTGGGACCATACTTGCTACCTGACTGCACCTTTTGTCACCTGGAGTGGCAAATCTCCAGAAGATTTTCACAGCCTCAAATAGTCTCTGAATCACTTTTTCGTGCCCAAAGAAAAGAAAAGCGAACCAAATGAGAAATACATTTACCCAGACCTCAGGACTGCATTCACTGTCCAGAGGAATCATAAACTCCCAAGATGTCTTATGGCCATGAAACCTGAAAGGTGACAACTTTAAATTACTTTAATTGCCGATTTCATAGGAAGATCTGCAATTCACTGTAGAGCCTAAGAGAGGTATGTCACATGAGAACACTGTCTGTTGCATGTCTGATTTCTTTAGGGCAATATGGAGTTGGAAGACTCTATAGCAATACTCCTATTCCACCATGTGCCTGGCTTCATTGATCTGAAAAATCTGGCATACTATCTTGTGCATGGGACTTGAGTCACCAAAGTCCTCCAAAGGGGTTAGTGCTGTGATTTCTAATATGCTTCACAGTGGAGTAATTGAATCTGCTATAGTTGGTTGACCACACTACCTGTACCTCCTTTTGCGAAGAGAACGTTAGTGATAGAGACCTCTTTTCAGTAGCCATTGTCTAAGAGTCAGATAGCATGCTCTCGAAATTAGGAATACAACTTACATTAATTCAGCAGTAGAAGGAAGTCAAGGGTAGAGAGCTGACTTTAACCACGCTGCAAGAACCGAGAAGCTCAACTACTCAAGACTGCAGTGAGGGTCCTGTGACAGGAGCTTTTACATTGATCACAGTATTGAGGCATGGACTACAATTCAAAATGCTTAAGATGTTTGCGAGTGCCATCCCTGCACATTCTTTCCATGTTTCTAGGTAAGAGATAACCTTTACCTATAACTTTCATCAATTCCATATTTCAATAATCACTTAACAAATATGTACTAAAGTTTTGTTAAACAACATGCCTGTAACTCTTTCTTTTTACTTAGTTTTTGTTGTGACATCTTTGGGGTGAAAAATAAATAGCCAGAAATATGTGATTTTTTATTTAAGAAAAAAGTAAAATAATACATCTCTGTCCTACCTTTACACATTTTACACCCCCAAAAAAGCAGTGAAAAATATAATTACATAAAGAACTTGTATTTTATGTGATAAATGTTTGACACACTGAATTCAATCAGCCCCTAGGTGGCGCTGCAATCCCAGCTATAGAGCAAAAGCTACAGTCTGGGAAATGCTTTAGAAAAATATGATTAGTTCTCCTAAGGTCGTGGTTTCAATGATCCAGGAGACTTATGCTTTTTTGTAAGGTTACTTGGGGGGGAGGCCGATATCCCTACAGCCCCCCAAAAACATTTTTGGTGATGTCTCTGCCCCTTCTAAAGACATCACAAAAATAAATATATGTACATAGCCTTCCAAGGGCATTATGGGGCACTCCATGAAGAAGCAGTGAATAATAAATAAAGGCCTGTTGCCGCCCATTTATTATTCACTTTTTGATTTATTTAACTTTTTTATCTGGGTGTCCCGTGTCCACCCAGGACACCTCCTGTTTTTTCAGAAGGGGGCAGCGGGGGATGCCACCGGACCCCTGCGGCCCCACCTGCTTCCTGCAAGCAGCCCTACTGAGCCAAGCATGGGGTCAGACTTTTTTTTTAATTCAAGGGGTGGGGGGGGGGTGCGTCCCAGGGGCCCCCAGCCCCGCCTGTTCCCTGCTCTTGCAGGAGTTGGCATGTTTTTGTTTAAGTAGAGAGATGTACCCCAGCACTCAACAATATTACTACAAAATTCATTTTTTAAATTGAAACACAAGATCTATGTATTCTATTGTTCGCTCAAATCACAGGATATGACAAAATTTGGATTTGTACTGGGATTCTCTCAAATGTAATAATCAGTGTGACATTTAGTCAATACATACTGTACATATATTCATACAATCATTTTTTTTAAAAAAACATTTCATGTTTATACAGATATTTTCTCAAGGTCCAGTTCTTGTTGCTGGAAGAACAGAATAGCACAGTGAAATAGAGACATGACAGCCGACACATGTTTCGTTACATTCGTAACTTCTTCAAGGCTGCTATAATAGTAATAGCATTTATGAATAATTGCTTTAAGGGACATTTAGTAAATACATATGAATCAATCCATTACCGTTTTAAACACAGAAAGTAAAGTCAAAGGCGCAAGTGAAAAAAATCTCAGAGTGATGTGAGAGAGTACAAAAAAGCTGTAGATTAGTGGGACGTGTGCATATCAATGGATGGGCCATTATATCATTCTCAATAGGGATAGTAGGACAGGTGGGAAAATAGGACTTAAGTGTAGTAAAACCTTGGAAGGAAAGGTAGATATACTCAGAAGGCAACATGAGGAGTAAGCAACACCCGAGAGTGAGTACTATTCATGGTAAAACACAATTTTTGTAATAGATTGTGCTGAAACCTTAGCCCAATATCATATGGTAAGGAGGGTTCTAACCTTAGCTACGTAAGGGGGGTGATCCTCAAATGTTCATAGAGAATCCACCAATGTCATGTTGTCTTTATACAAAAAAGAGTAGCCAAGTAATAAGTCCTAAGACATAAAGGTAAATAGTTATATGTAGCTGATATATCCTTAATGACTTTTTAAGAGAAGATAATGTATAAATAAGCACCTTATATGTGCTGTTGAAATCTGTTGATTTCTTTTAAACGTCGTTCAAGAGCCACAGGGAGAAAATATTTCAGCAGTTCATGTAGTCTATACTTCTCAACTGAGATTGCAAACACATAAGTAAAATAAAAATGTGGGTAAAAGAAGAAGAAAAGAAGCTGCAGGCATTTTTCTATTTAGTATGGTCCGATTTAAATAATTGTGAAAAGTCACTCGCATTAAAGTGCTATTCAGAGATAGGGTAGGATATGGGCATAAACTCATCACAATTCATGAGTCGATTCTCCAAGTAGGTAGTTCTCCATTTCTAATCTGTGCAAGGTTGTCCTGGTAATCAAAATATAAGACATATGTACTAAATTATATATCGAAGTTTGCGCTTGGTGTTTGAAAAGACATTAGTGCTAATGTGTCACGTATGTCAAAATATGTTTTAGGCCTGTAAGTTTTTGTGATTAAAAAAGTAGAGTTACATGCAATGTGCAACTGAAGGGCAGTGATACTTCCTTCTAGATAAAAGGAAATTCTGTAAATTAGATGCGGAGATTTTAGATTGTGTAGATATGTTACTTCATTATCTATTTAATGCAGTATAACACATGCCAGTACCAAAGTATAAATGCCCCAGTATCTGTAGTAACATTTAAGAGAATTTACCAAATAAGGTACAATCGTTATTTGTTTAATACGGATTGAGAGCGTGTACCAAAATATGAAGCGCCCAAGTATCTATAGTGAACATTAAAAGAGTTTGCCAAGTAAGATACGGTCGATCATACTATATAAAGCTGAGTCCCAGACCACCCCATTAGAGGTAGAAGAGTTGAAGGTGAAAGGTCTGAAATAAATAAAACTTACTTATAAGTCTATTGTTTGTCAACTCTGGGCGGAAGTATGCCCCAGTAAATAAAGTTGAAATACCTGAATATAGTTACAAAACCGTCCCTAAAGTCGGACTGTTTGAGCTAAAGTTACATAAAACATTTCAGGGGAAAGTGTTTCCCCTAATGGCAGCACAAACACTTGCTCGTAACTATTCATATGAGTCCGCTGTCTCGTGGCACACTGGTCCAAGTAAGGAGCCGGGTGCAAGTGAAGCCTTTGTATTTAAATATCAATTATTCTGTCAGGTATTTTGAAGTAAAATTTTTAGAAATAGAAAATAGACTAGTAAGTTCATGTTGGATGCATGGCGGGCATTTTAGAGTGGCAAACAGGCATCAATTTCAGAAATAGAAAAGAGACTAGTAAGTCCATGTTGGATGCATTGCGGCCATGTGGGAGTGGGTCTCCATGTCCAGTAGTTACTATGAGGAACTTGCGCGTACCAGTAAGGAGGGATATAAGTATAAAACTGCCAGAGAGATTTATATCCATTATTTTTTGAGTTATTTAGATGTATAAGACTAAAAAAATAAAATAAAGGTGACAACAGGAAGCGTGAAAAGTAGTAAAAGAAGGACTCCGGCGCTTGTGTCGGCCATTCAGAGTGGGTACCCGATCACAGTGGATTTAGCAAGGAATTTATAAGGGAAGGGAAATACAATAATAGAACACTGCCAGAGTGCTAAGATCCAAGTTCACAGGTCAAAAGTCCATAGTTATATATGGATCAAAAAGTATAGAGCGCTAAGTGTAACAATAGGTCCAATAGCAATGGTCATAGTCAAGCAGTCTCCCAGTCCGTTTAGTGTGAGCTATGCTTCTGTAAATATAGATGTGGAATAGGACAGATGTGGCAGATGACACTAAGTGTATCACCAAAGCCCATTTATAAGAGGTATACAGTAGTAGGTTGCAACATTGGTTGGGGTAACCTGTCCATATTGAATGTCTATCACAGGTAACAAAGCTATCCATTCTTAAACAGAAAACAGTAATAGTAAAGTGACAGTCAGTACATATCAAGTCCCCGCATTCTCAACCTATTCCGCCATGCAGAAACAGTGCAACATTGTAAATGTACATTGTAATACACATTAAGAAGTAACATTCTGTCATCAGGGCTACCCATGCATTGGTGTAGAAATGTAATTCTGTTAGAAACACATGTAGTTCCCTGTCAATGTTCAGGCCCATATCCACAGCCTGTAACTGTGTTTCTGCTCGTCTAAGCGCTAGTATCCTGTCCCCACCCCCTTGGATGGAAAGGTATTTGCATTATCCCATGAAATCGGATATTGGTCATTGTCATGGAAGGCTGTACTGTGTTAAAGTGGACCGCAAGAGGATACTATGTGCTGTGGGGCGTGGCTAACAGACCAAGATGGCGGACGTGACTCCGTAACGCTCCGTCACCGTTGCCCCGTTTATCCTGTAAATCCACCGGGTGGCCCTGCTCTACTGTGTGGCAGTGCCCGGGCCTAGTTGTAGGCATGTTGGGCAGCTGAGGCCGGGGGGGGGGGGGGATAATACAAAGAGTTTCTACTGCGAGAAGCCTGGACAACATGGCCACGAACTGCCGGCTGGACGCTGAGAGCGGGAGATGCGGCGTGCACAAGTACCAAACACCTGTGACTAAGAGTAACGTACTGCCAGCACAGCCGCAAGGAGGCAGCAACGGTGTACACCCCTGCCTGGAGGCGTAAGGTGAGTGGGACGCCGGGAGAACTCGGGGCTGTCGTCATGACTGAGAGCGGTGAGGGAGGAGCTTGCTTCGGAGCTAGAACAGGGTATGTGAGAGCAGCCGGGGGCACCAGAAGACACCGCAGCTGCAAACCGTTAGACAGCACGTTGTACCCTGGTGCTGTCTGACAGGGACCCATCAGGAGGGGGAAGCTGCAGTACGCTGGACTAAGACTCAATAGAGCAAGAGGGTTACCCAGAAGCTTAGCAGAAGCTAGCGCAGTCCCACTTTGGAAGATTGCGCACCAGACAGCGTGCAAATCGGAGTGGGTAAATGCCCAGACCCGTGCATCTACCCTCAATCTCGCTTAAAATAGAGGGAAGTGAGCCCAGTTGCGCCACCAGCGCCAAGACCCAACACGTGGGCCAGCCTAAAACCTGAAATACTGCCCCGACAAAAACTACCGTGCAGTGAAACGGAAGTGAGCACCGGACTGCTTGGCTGACCTAGGGGTGAATCACTTGGGGGCCAACGGAGCCCCAAAACTGAGCAGTGAAGTAAACAAACAAGGGTCCACCTGGAGAATCTAATACAACGTGGAGCAGTAGCCTAGGGACCGGCTGACAAACAGGAGCAATACAAGTACGCAAAGTGGTGCAGGTGGCGGCTCAGGTCTCTCACAAAGATTCCCTACCGGATAGCGACTACACAAACACCGAACGTCTGATGCCTGCCCTGCCGATCGCGCAGCCGTCACCTGCCTGGGTTCCCTCTCATCCAGCTCACAGTCACCGACCTCACATCATTTCCGGATGCCCACTGCGCACAATTGGTCATGGGGTGCCTCCGAACCAGTATGCAACAAGCGGCAGCCCAACCAGAGGCACCGGGGATGTCACGCATGGCTGCAGAAGGAATAGGCGAGCCCCCAAAGACTGCGCTCTCATCCAAGCTGGATACAGTACTGGCAGCAGTGGAAAAGATCAGTAAGACACTGGACCACACTCGGAGCTCACTGGAGGAAAAAATCTACAAGGTCGCTTTGGACTTCACGTTACTGAGAGTGGACCATTGGAAGCTAGCCGAGAAGGTCCACACCAACAACCAGGCCCTGGCAGAATTAAAGCCGATCATGGATAGCCATGCGTCGGCATTGTAAGATCTCATATACAGAGTGGACACCCGAGAGGACCGGCTAGAAGTCGCGGAAGGCCGCTCGAGGCAAAACAACGTACGTGTAGTGAGCCTTCCTGAAGGAGAGATGGGGCAAGATCCAGTGGCATATGTGGAGCGATGGCTATGCAAGATCCTTCCTGAAAATGCTTTTTTGCCGCATTTCGTAGTGGAGCGTGCCCACAGAGCACCCCGCGCGTTGACTTCCCCCAGGGGCCCGCTGCTCTTCAAACTTCTCAATTACATGGACAGTGACACCCTTCTAAGGGAAATGCATAAACTCACTGAGGAACAGGTACAAAATCAGATGTTGATGATGTTGCCAGACTATACAGTACAAGTCCAAAAAAGACGCAGCTCTTATCTGGAAGTTAAACGCTAACTACGCTCCTTAAATATGCGCTACTCTCTCATGTTCCCAGCGAAACTGCGCGTGGCCTGTAAGGGTTACAATACATTTTTCGAAATGCCAGCTGAGGTATGGGGCTGGCTCGAAAAAACAGGACAGCTCACAGGACCCAAACCATCAACCAGTTGACAACCGTTCCGACAGGTCAGGAGAGGACGCCGCCGCGGTAGAAGGAGAAACCCCAAGCAACCATACCTGCAGACGTCAATTTCGGATGTGGAACAGAGGGAACTGGAGCCTCGCGAGGCCCTCCGCGGGGTGGCCACCAACCACACTCAATCACTAAACTACAGCTCTAGAGCACGCGCTTCTCACTCCTGCAGCCCGACTGGGTCATCCCTGACAAGATCCCAGGACTGCGACTCACCACAGCTGCCAGATGTCACCCCACAAACATCCGATGAAATTATTTGAACATTGGACAATTGTTATCTGCAATGTAACCTTTTTATCTCTAAAGTCTCTCATGATTTCACCAATGCAATTCCTCTTGACAAGTGCACGCCATATCAACTCACAAACGCACTGTAAGAAACCATATACAGTTGCACTATGCACCGGGTCCCGTCCCCCGCTTTTCCCCCTGCTCATTCAGGAGTCAAAACGCCGGGCCCAGCAGGGCAGGATAAACCACCACGATACCACCCCTCCTTTCTCACCAGCATGTCCTGGGGCAAGTGACCGTATACGCGAATGCACAGCACACAAACCCTAAGTTAAACAGGTTTCACACACCAGTTGCCATCGTTTGGCCTCATAGTTTGGATGAGCATCATTCTTGAACTCGCTCTCTTGATGTTAGGTGCAATGTTGACGCATCGTTACCTCCCCCCCTTTTTTTCTCTTCATCCCAACCCAGACAACCCAGGCTGGTGCCATCATTATTGCAGATGATCCCAAAGCATCACACGCAGGGGACTATAAAATACATCTATGGTGCAGGTTAACACAGTGACATGGAATGTGTGGGGCATGCACACACCGTCCGGTAGGTATTTGGTGTAGGCGTACTTACAGCGCAGACATGCTCAGATCTCCTGCTTACAGGAAACACACCTTACTCAGGGTAAAGCAGGGCGGCTCCGCAGGTGTTGGAGGGGCCAAGTATATAACACAAATTACTCAGCACAGGCACGCGGAGCACTGATTTGGGTTAAAGCGGGTGTCCCTCATAGAGCAGAGGAGGTGGTAGTAGACCCAGTGGGAAGGTACGTCTTTGTGAAAGGCAAACTAAATGGGCAGGAATTGCTTAAGATCAAGCTGCATTTCTACGCAAACTTACTGATGTACTGGCGCAATGGAGTGGCCTCCCTTGTATCATCGGAGGAGACTTTAACGCAACCCTAGACGTTAGTCTAGATTGATCATATCACCCCTAATGCGCACGCAGGCAGTCTCTTATGCGCAAACCTTGCAGGAGTGGCTCATAACCTGGACCCTAATAGACGTCTGGCGCACGCTTAACCCAGCGGAACGCATATACTCATTTCACTCTCAAGTTCACAACCTACATGTCAGGGTTAACCGTTTCGTTGGGTCACCAGCCCTGCACCCACATGTCAAACATGTTGAGTACCTAGGACACACGCACTCAGACCACAATCCCCTGTTGTTGCCACCCACATGGGACACAGGACGCCCCCAAATACCCACATGGCTCTTGCAACCAGCGGCACTGGAGGACCCAGCATTCCTTTCCTCATTAGGTACATCCATACTAGACCACTTTGAAAATAATAACCACACCATGAAAGACCACCTTCTTGAGTGGGATGCCGTTAAGGTAGCACTCAGAGGGCATTGCATGGGGTCCACCTGGAACTTGCGCAAAGAAATAACATGGAACCTTAGCAGGATAGAGGGGAAATTACTGGAGCATGAGATGCAACAGGCAGAAAAGAGTAATGACATGAGTGCCTTAGACTCACTGCGAGAAGAGCATGCAGACCTGTTAGAACAGCCCGGGTGCCATAATTATGTAGCGCACTCTGCACGCACACACACTACCGCAGATCACGCAGGCAGAATACTGGTGTGGCTTATCAGGCAAAACCAGGCGCACCAACCCATATCCGCTCTACAGCCAACCCTGGGCCAAATGTTGTACACACAGCTCGAAATACATGAGGCGATGACCCAATTATACTGGACTATACCAGACCAGAGCGTTCCGGACAGGGAACCAGAATGCTAGTTTCCTTGAGGCAGTACAATTGCCAGAAGCCACGCCAGAGCAGTGAAAGACGCTCAACGAACCTCTCACACCCAAAGAAATCCGCAATGCAATCATGGCTCTAGCGTGTGGTAAAACCCCAGACCCGGATGGATTACCAGCGAAATTCTATAAAGCCCACTCTACGATACTCATTCCCTACCTGCATGAAGTATACAAGACAGCTATAGAAAAACAACATCTCCCCCTGTCCATGTACGAAGCCAATCTGGTATCCCTGCTTAAACCTGATAAGGACCCCACAGAACTGGGCTCATACAGGCCACTCGCCTTACTTAATGTTTATTATAAAGTGCAGGCCAAACTTTTAGCAGATAGGCTGGCGCAGGGAGGGCGGAATTTGCATAGTCGCACTACGCAAAGCTCCGCAAAACAGTAAAAAATCTCTGCGAACAGGCAGAAATTCAGCGAACACTGTTTTCCTGTTCGCGATCGCTGTTTGCGTGCTCGGGGGGAAATATCTTGCGAACACGCATTTTGAGAACACGAACAAGCAAAAAATTCCGCAAAGTCATGGAACGCAGAATTTTGGGCAATTCCGCGTTCTCCGCGGAACGTGGAATTGCCCAAATTCTGCAAATTCCGCGAGCGGAAAGGAATTTACCGCCCAGGCCTACTGCCCACCTTAATCCACTGGGAGCAGGAAAGATTTGGACCCATTGGAAACAACTCTTTAAACCTCCGATGCTACTTCAGGGTTGCGGCGTACTCACAGACCCAATGGCTGGGAGCGGGTTGCCTCATACTAGACCTCGAAAAGGCCTTCGACTCCTTGGAGGGGGGCTTCCTATTTGCAGCGTTAGACAATTATAAGCTGGGAGACTCATTCATCGATATGGTAAAGCTGCTATATAAAACCCCAACAGTGAGGGTAACAACAGGCCCCTACATATCTAATCTCGTGGGAGTACACATGGGGACTCTCCAGGGGACTTGCCAGGGTTGCCCCTTGTCCCCACTGCTCTTCGCATTAGCAATTGAACCGCTCGCTGAGGCAGTACGTGCTGAGATATCTGATGGTATCACACTGGGGGACGACACACACTATATCATTTTATGCAAATGACCTCCTGTTGTACTTTAGGGATATTCACAACATCCTGCAGAATTTGGCGACTATACTGGAACGCTTCGCCTCCATATCAGGCCTGCGAGTGAATGTTGCCAAGTCCTGCCTCTACTCTTTTGGAGAGCAATGCGGAGGCCCTGGATATGAGCTGGGAGGCACACAAGTTCACTGGTGTGCAGATCCATTTCGATATCTGGGCATCCGTATATATTGGAACACAAAAGATCTACAACGCGGTAATCTGGGCAGAGCGCTAGCCGCGAACCGCTCCCAGGTGAAATTCTGGGACACTCTTATGCTCTCAGTAACTGGTAATGTGGCCATAGTAAAGATGGTGGTACTGCCCAGGTTTCTCTACTATTTCTCAAACCTTCCACACTATATTCCCCTGTCCTTCTTCTGGCCCCTTGAAAAGTTAATAAAAGACTCCATATGGGGTACCTCCATCGAGTGGCAATCAACAAACTCTACCTTTCTACCGATCAGGGCGGCCTGGCGATCTCACATCTGCAGCAGTACTACTTGGCAGCCCGAATAAAATGGGCTGCCAGATGGCTTGCGGACCGCCATATTGGAGACACGGCGACTACATGACCCCCACTGCAGCTGGCGCAACAAGCAACGATATTCCATCCAATATCCAAATTCAAGCCACAGGACTCGCTCCTCCTAAACGTGACATATAAGTGCTTCCACAGAACACTGTACATTACCTAAGCAACCACATCATACGCTCTGGCTCTGCCCCTAGAGGGAACACCCAAAGGCCCTGTGGTAAATACGGCGACTGAACTTAGCAGCTGGCATGCGGCTGGAGTCCGTGACATGGGGGACCTATATTGTGAGAGCGTGCTAATCCCATACACATCACTGGTGGAAGAAGACGAGCTGCCCCCAGGTCAACTCCTGCTACACCGCTCTCTACTGAAATCCATCATAGCCAAATGGGGAGACAAATCCACTGAGCCAGAAATGCACCTCACCATTTAATACCTGCATGTTATGGGACAGGGTGGGCACCTCATCAAATGGTTTGTAGCATCACTCGGACATCACACGGCGGCAGACCTGTTGGCCCTCCGCCAATACTGGGAGACAGATATAGGACGCCAGCTTACAGACAAGGAATGGGCATCAGTACTGGCGAGCCCAACCCAGGTCCCCAGAAATGCGCGTTTGCGGCAAATACAATTCTATGTCATTCATTGCGCATATCACACACCTGCGAAGATAAACCAATAGTTCAGGCGGCAAGACACAAAGTGCCCCAGATGCATGCTCCTAGATGCAGATTGTTAGACCTGGCACCATTGGCGTGGGTCTTTCTTCCATTTTTTTTGCTGTTGCCTCCTGTGTTATTGCTATGTTTTTGCTGGTCTAGATGCTTTGGGCACTTTGCCACTGCTATTCAGTGCCAAAGTTCAAGTGCTCCCTATTGTAAATTGTTGTATTGGATTAGTGACTCCATGATTGGCTTATTTGATTTACTTGTCCGACCATAGTACAGAGCACCATGTGTGCCCAGGGTCTGCAAATCAAATGCTGCTGGTGGGCTAGCAGCACTGGTTGTGCCACCCACAGAAGCAGCTTATAAAGCGTGGCTCAGGCCTGCCATTGCAGAGCCTGTGTGCAGTCTGGGACTGCCATGTTGACTTGGCAAGTGCACCCACTTGCCAGTCCCTAAACCTTCAATTTTCTACATTTTAGTCACCCCTAAGGTAGGCCCAAGGGCAGGGTGCATTGTAGGTGAAAGGTAGGACATGCCCTGATGTGTGTGGCATGTCTTGATAGGGAACTACAGCCAATTTCATTTTTCACTATTGCAAGGCTATTTGCTCCCATAGGCCAGAATAGGCAGTTTGATTATAACATCTTATAATCCTAACTGACCCAGGGAACAAGGTAGAAATTCGAGTTTAGTATGCCTGAACTCAGAATGTTAAAATACATCTTTTAGTGTGGGTGATTTTTACATTCTGTGTTTGAAAATACCACTTTTAGAAAGGTATTTTCTTGCCTAACCATCCAGCATGCCTCTGCTAGGCTGGTGTATTCCATGTCTGGGTTGGAGTGACAGGGGGATGGAGAGGGCCTTGGCTCCAGCAGTCTGATGGGTCAGGGCTGGGCTGAATAGGGCCTGCATTGAATAGAGAGTAGGGGGACGAGATTTCCTTTCACTGACCTGATCCCTCATAGAATAAAGGGTAGGGGGAGGAGATTTCCTTTCAGCTACCTGGGCCAGGTCTGCTTTCAACAATGCTGTCTCCACCTCCTGCCCGGAAGCTGCACCAGGGAGGACAGAACTGGGCACAGACACCCTCTGCCTTCAGAGGACAAAGGATTGTGCAGTATAAATATTGAGGCCCAGCCCTCAAAACTTTAGATCACTTCTGGGAATCAAGACAGACCTTTGTCAAGGAGAGAAACCAAGTAAGCTGAAGGAGGAGACTGCCCCAGTGCTGGTTTCTGTCTGGGATTGGCCTGCAGTGGTTACTCAGTTCCAAGAAAAGGGAAAAGGAACTTTGTGTACTTTATCATCTTGAGGATGAGTTCCAAGGGCTTGAAGCTGAGCTTGCCTCCTGTCTGAAGTCACAGGGACACCAAGACTTTACCACCAGCTCCCCCTGAATTCCCTTGCTGGGAATTCTGCCTGCAGAGAGGTGCTTGCTGATGTTTTGGGCCCTCTGGACTCTGTGTGTCGCTGGGAGCTGGAAGTGTGATGCATCGTGGAAGAAGCGTGTCACCGCCGCAGCAGTTGCCATCACATCACTGAAGAAGCGCGTCGCCGCCACAGAGGCTGCCGTCGCATCACCGGAGAAGCGTGTCGCAGGACCTGTCGCTGCTCAAGAGTTCAGAGTCGCCGCACAGCCGTCGGACGTGCACCCATCGCATCCACGTTGTTGCATCGCATCAAAGACGCCATTTTGTTGCATCGCACCGGATCATCACATTGCATCGAGGCGCCATCTTGTCTCATCGTCACCGAGACGCAGTAATAAACGACACATCAACTCCCCACACAGTAAGGAACAATGCATCACCTCCCCTGCGCTGCAGTAAGGAGCCGACACATCCACTCCCCTGAGTGTAAGGAACGGCACATCAACATCCCTGCGAGCCTTTTGTTTGTATTGCGTGACGCATCCCAGGTACTTTGAGAGTAAAGTGTCGCATTTACCACCTACATTGAACTAAGCTATTTTCTACCATTTTAAAGTCATATTTTTATCGTTTGGTCTTGTGTTAAGTTATTTTTCAAAACTGGTGTAGTGTCCAATTGTAGTATTTCACTGTATTACTGTATGTGTTCACAAATGCTTTACACACTGCCTCTGAGATAAGCCTGTCTGGTCATGCCAAGCTACCAAGGGGGAGAGCAGGGGTTATCCAGGAGTGTACCCCCCTTTCCCTGACTAGAAGTAAGGGCAACTACTTGGTCAAAGGTACCTACCTCTGCCAACTAGACACCCCCCTTTCTAACACAGATTTAATACATATGCTGTGGTGATGCTCCACACTGACAGAATACTGGCTGGCAGTGGCAGATGCGCTAACACAAAGCACAGACCGCACACTACCCTGTGAATGGCACATATACCGTCTGCACCTCTTCCGCAGAAGTCGCAACAACAAGGTTACGTCTAGATTTTAGACCTGGGGATGACAGTAGCGGTAAGGCTAATTACAAAGAGATGGAAAGATTCCAACCCACCACACTTCATAGCGTGGAGACACTCTATGCTCAACTGGGCTAAAGCAGAAAGTACCCCACTTAAACGTGAGGACACGCAAGGGATCCAGAAGACCCCCATTGCTACCAGTTGGGACGCAGTTCTCACCACATTGATCCATATGCATGAGAACACGTCTCCCACCCTTGCTTCAACAGGGCATGCATCCCTGGAGAGGTCAGGATAGAGCAGTGCTCACAAGCAGAGGTTGGGGTGCAGTGGTCAGACGTAAAACACCAACCTAAGGTGCAAGTGTAATTATATGCATGCCCCCAACCTTGCTAACAGTGACTGCCAGTTCCTACATCACCAATATTACCGCCCCCGCATTCCCAAGCGTCAGCCCCCACTCCCCAGACCCCGTACCTGTTAGAGGTTATTTTGTCACAGTGTTGTTATTAGCCCTCCTCCACAGTTATGGAACAAGCTAGACCCAACACGGCCAAAAAGCGCCTAAACGACATGCGCTGCATGAGAACCAATTCAGGTTACCACCGCACACATAGATCCAAAACGCTCAGGTGGGCTCGGTTGTTAACGTAGGGGAGCGATGCAATTGCTAATTCCAGTGAACATACTAGTTGCAGTTAGCTGCAAACGTGGAGAATGCAGTAATGTTTTGCATAACCACAGAGAAACACACAGCACCGACACATTACGCACTAACGCGTCTAACACACGTGTTCAACATGAAGAAATAACTCACACTACATACAAGTAATTGTCATAAGGTCATGTTAAAGTTTATTAGTTGCAAACAATTGTACTATGCTTGACAGTTGAATAATCCCCTGTGATGTTGAATTGTCAAAATGTCCAAGACACCTGCCTCCAAAGATATATGGCATGTATAGAGTGTAACGAAGCCTCCAGCTGTTTCCAATCTGCCTGTTTGTTATAAACCAAAAATTCTATAAAAAAGATTTAAACAAAAAAAGAGGATACTCTGTGCTGTTATTATGTATGGCTCTCATGTGTTCCTGAATTCGCTCCTATAAGGGATGTATTGTGCTACCAATGTATATAAGTCCACATTGGCAACTAATGCAATATACAACAGATCTAGAATTGCAATTAATGAATTGCTGTATTGAATGTGTAGTGGTAGTATTATACTGGAATTCTGTGAGTTTGTTTTATGCAAAGGGGCAGACATTGCATTGTGCACTTTTAGATAAAAGCCCTTTGGTTTACCAGGGAGCTATGTGGGGCTCTGAGTTTTGCATGGTAAATAACTAGAACACAGAATATCCCGCAAGGTTTTCCCCCTTTTATGTACAACTCTAGGTTTGTTAGGAATGTGTTTCTCAAGCGATCTGTCCAATGTCAACAGGTGCCAGTGTCTGAGTAAGAGCTTGTAAATGACATGACTCTGGGTGTTGTATCCCGTGATAAAAGTTAATTTGGTGACCTTCTTTTTGGTGTCCTTCTTTTTCTTGCAGCCCCTGTTTTTGTTTTTGAGTACTGTAGCCCTAGTGATCTTAAGTATTCTTTGTCTGGATTGGTAAAGCACTAGGATTAGGAGGAACTGTAGTGAGGATGCCATTTTCCACAGAGAACTTGACACACTGTAAGAAAGGTTTATGTGCAGGGGCTACTCACATATTCTGTGTTCTAGTTATTTACCACCCAAAACTCCGAGCCCACATGGCTCCCTGGTAAACCAAAGGACTTCTATAAAAGTGCACAATGCAATGTCTGCCCCTTTTTATATAACAAATTCACTGAATTCCAGTATAACACTGCTACTACACACTCAATAAAGCAATTCATTAATTGCAATTCTAGATTTGTTGTGTAGTGATTTAGGTGCCAATGTGGACTTATATACATTGGTAGCACAATACGTCCCTTAAAGGAGCGAATTCAGGAACACATGAGGGCCATACGTAATAACAGAATGGAGTATCCTCTTGCGGTCCACTTTAACACAGTACACCCTTCCATGACACTGACCAAAATCCAATTTCATGGGATAATGCAAATACCTTGCCACCCAAGGGGTGGGGACAGGAAACTAGTGCTTGGACGAGCAGAAACACAGTGGAGTTTGAAGTTACAGGCTGTGGATATGGGTCTGAACATTGACAGGGAACTACATGTGTTTCTAACAGAACGACATTTCTACACCAACGCATGGGTAGCCCTGATGATAGAATGTCACTTCTTAATGTGTATTACAATGTACATTTATAACGTTGAACTGTTTCTGTATGGCAGAATAGGTTGGGAATGCGGGGACTTGATGTATACTGACTATCACTTTACTATTACTGTTTTCTGTTCTAAGAATGTTACTTGTGATAGACATTCAATATGGACAGGTTACCCCAACCAATGTGTCAACCTTCTATTGTATACCTCTTACAAATGGGTTTAGGTGATACACTTGGTGTTGTCTGCCACATCTATCCTATTCCACATCTATATTTACAGAAACATAGCTCGCACTAAACAACGGACTGGGAGACTACTTGTTTATGACCATTGCTATTGGACCTATTGATACACTTGGTGCCCTATACTTTTTGATTCGTATATAACTATGGACTTTTGACCTTTGAACTTGGATCTTAGCACTCTTGCAGTGTTCTATTGCATTTCCCTTCACTTATAAATTACTTGCTATATCCACTGTGATCGGGTACCCACTCTGAATGGCCGCCATGTACTCGACACAATTCCGGAGTCCCTCTTTTACTACTTTTTATGCTAGCTGTTGTCACCTTTATTGTTTTGTCTTATACGTTTAAATAACTGAAAAAATAATGGATATAAATCTCTCTGGCAGCTTCTTACTTATATTCCTCCTTACTGGCATGCTTAATTTCCTCATAGTAACTACTGGACATGGGGACCCACTCCAAAATGGCTGCAATGCACCCAACATGGACTTACAAGTCTCTTTTCTATTTCTGAAATTGATGCCTGTTTGCTACTCTAAAGTGGCCGCCATGCATCCAACATGGACTTACTAGTCTCTTTTGTATTTCTAAAATCGATGCCTGTTTGCCGTTTTTTACATCAAAATAACTGACAGAATAATTAATATAGATCTCTCTGGCAGTTTTACACTAATATCCCTCCTTAGTGTTACGTTTAAGTTCCTCATAGTAACTATAGGCATGGGGACCCACTTCAAAATGGCCGCCATGCACCAAACATGGACTCACTAGTCTCTTCGCTATTTTTAAGATCAATGCCTGTCTGCTATTTTTTACTACCTGGTCGGATGACCCTCCACACTTGTTGCGTACCTTTAAATATGAAGGCTTCACTTGCACCCGGCTCCTTACTTGTACCAGTGTGCCACGAGGCAGCGGACTCATCTGAATAGTTACTGGTAAGTGTTTGTGCTGCCATTAGGGGAAACACTTTCCCCTGAAATGTTTTCTGTAACTTTAGCTCAAACAGTCCGACTTTGGGGACGGTTTTGTAACTATATTCAGTTATTTCATCTTTATTTACAGGGGCATACTTCAGGCCAGAGTTGACAAACAATAGACTTATAAGTAAGTTTTATTTATTTCAGACCTTTTACCTTCATCTTTTCTACCTCTTAAACGGGTTGATCTGGGAGTCAACTTAACATAGTATGACCGACCTTATCTTACTTGCAAACTCTTCTAATGTTCACTATAGATACTTGGGTGCTTCATATTTTGGTACAAGTTCTCAAACTGTATTAAACAGATAACGATTGTACCTTATTTGATAAATTCTCTTAAATGTTACTACAGATACTGGGGCATTTATACTTTGGTACTGGCATTTGTTATACTGCATTAAATAGATAATGATGTAACATATCTATACAATCTAAAATCTCCACATCTAATTTACGGAATTTCCTCTTATCCAGAAAGACATATCACTGCCCTTCAGTTGCACCTTGCGTGTACATCTACTTTTTTAATCATGCAGCTGACAGGCATACAACATATTTTGACCTAGGCAACACATTAGCACTAATGTCTTTTCGAACAGCAATCGCAAACTTCGATATATCATTTTGCACCTCTTATATTTTGATTACCAGGACAACTTTGCACAGATTAGGAATGGAGGACTACCGATTTGGAGAATCGACTCATGAATTGTGATGAGTTCATGCCCATATTCCACGCTCTCTGACTAGCACTTTAAAGCATGAGTGACTTTTCACAGTTATTTAAATGGAACCATACTAAATAGAAGAGTGCCTGCAGCTTCTTTTCGTCTTCTTTTACTCACCATTTTATTTAACCTATGTGTTTGCAATCTAAGTTAAGAAGTCTAGACTACATGAACAGGCAAAATATTTTCTCCCTGTGGCTCTACCATGAAGTTTGAAAGACATCGTACACACAATGAAAAGGGGGGAGAAGGAAAAAACCCTTCCTCATCCTCCTCAAAAATAATATGAAAACACAAACAAAGAGGTAGAGCAAACAACAGTCGTCCTATATCTGTTTGTGGAATGTAGTAGATTAGGAGAGCACACTTACTTTGTAAAAACTGCCCTCACCCACAACAAGTTGTGGCATGCTTCATCATAGGGCTGCTACTGACGCCTCTGCGCAGACCAATGCTAGAGGCGGAGCAATAGAGAGGGGTAAACAATACAACAGTGATAAAGAAAGAAGGAAAAGGCAGGATCCTATAGAAGTGCAGATAGATCGTGAATTTAAAACTGGCTCTGGGATATCTCTATAATATTTTTATTTCTAGATTCCCTAGTCAGAGTTAAAAAGGTATAATAGATATACCTAACGGATAGTGGTGGTGTGAGTAAATTAGGTGCTCACCACCCCTCTACACTGCATGGGGGTCAACATGTCTCTGCCGGTTTTAGACTTATTATCCGGCATTCATCAGGACAGGTTGGATCCCTATGCTACTTTAATACCCACCTTGATGGGCTACACTCCCCCTGTAAGTCTGGAGTAGTTTGTAACTTTACTCTTCCAATTGGAACTGAAAAATAAAAAAAAATGGTAAAAACAAACTATTTCCAATACATCAATTCAATCCAAAGAAATAATCTCGTTGTGTGCTATCAATAATTCTCATACATTCACAAACAGGTGCGACTAGGGTGTTTCATGAATGGTGAATATCAAACCCTTATAGCTCATCGGGCATACAGTGGCCCTTCCAATGGTATATATCTCACACAATCTGTGAGCCATTTCCATAGATACTAATGGCATGCTTTTTCTATAAGACAAAAGTGCTGAAAGAAGATGAATACCTCCACACCGTCAAATATGATATAAAAGATACAGAGGTACCTTGCCCCATATCGTACTCATAGGTTTAGGTTTTAGATGCAATAAATCTCGGTCTCACAATGTACAGCACTCTGCACATCTTACCGAGTTTATTAAGTAGAAAGCTAGAACTGGCACTGGAGTGGAGGGCGACCCTCTGTAGTCACACACTGTGGGAAAAAACAGTTCAATGTACTCAGAATACTCGCTCTTTTGTTAGATTCTTGTGAAAATGGTATACAATTCCACACAAAACTCCAAACACTCATCCCTTCTTATTCAAGATTGTTGTTGGAGTATCTCAACCCTTGACAGACGTCCCATCGTGAGCGCATAGAAGAAAGTTATGCTACACACATCTGCAACAGAACTCTAAATCCAGACATCTGTATTCTTCTCAGCGACGAAGTATGTCCGTTAGCAGTGCTAGGTAACATACTCACACCAAAGTGAACGTCATTCCCTAGATAAATGCGACATCCCTCTGTTGAAATGTATGATGCTTAGCCTACAAATTTGGTGTATTGTCTGTTACCCAAATCATGTAGCCAACTAATTTATGGTACACCCCTCCTCCTTACTTCGTCAAGAGTGGTGCGCCGCAACTGGAATCAGTCTCTCTCGGTGCCGTGCAGGTACCTCGAATGGCAGTCTTCCGTTCATTATTGATTCCGCTTCCCATCACGTGGTGCGTGTGTATGACGAGGCACATACCACGTTAGAGTGTAGACCGCTAACCTGAAATACAAAGGCTAAGCGTCCTCTAACCAGGAAATCATGTGTCACAAGGCACATATCATGTTCAGGTCTAGACTGATAGTCCGGATTCAGACGCTATACGTGCTCAAAACCAGGAGAAAAGGGGGTGATGCTGTAACATAAACTCTAAAGGTTGCTGATAGTAACAAAACAATTATATTGAGATTTAAAAACGATAAATGCTACTAGCTCTTCTCCACATGACATCAAATGTCAAATAATACAGGTTAAGCACTCTCGCATCTCATAATATGGACTCAGATTAAGTAATCTTTAAATCACGGAACGTCAGCCCAATTTCCTGTGGCATGTTAATTTACATCACCCAAAGAAGGTGTTTATTAATATTATTACTGTACATAATAAACACTAGAAATTGTAAATTCCAATAGAGTGGTAATCCTATAATACTCCTGAACACTTCCACTCAGTAGAAGTGAAAGTGTTCCCAGTTGATAATAGAGCTACAATACCCTTCAGGGTCCCATCCCAATGATGACAGGTATACTCATGTTTGTTGGAGGGCAACCTAAATAGTAAAGTGGAGTTCATTTTCTACCCAGGGCTGACCATGGTATTTCATCATTGAGCCCTGTTTCGTGGCTCCTAATAGGGTACACCCATTTCTGCTCATGTATGAAAAGAGCTTGTGATAAATCCCTCGTAGATGGTGCAAACGAGGGTTTATCCAGTACCGTCCAATATATGTCCTGTACCGAGTGCCCTTTTTCAGCAAAGTGTAATGTGAGGCGTGTGTTTGTCCTGGCACACCGGATATTGCTCCTATGCTGCATTATCCTCACTTTCACCTTTCTACAAGTCATCCCAACATACATCAAGTCACAAGGACACTTGATTATGTAGATGACGTTGGAGGAGTTACAGTTCGTATGTATTCGCTGTTGCCAAGGATATTTGAGGAGTACATCCACCTCTTTTGTATTCTTTGTCAATATGCATACATCGCATGAACCACATCGTGTGTGCCCCGTGACAGGTGTCAAGTTCCCAGCCACACGAGGAGCCCCTCGAGTGCTGTTATGCGAACGGGAATGCACCAATTGTTCCTTAATGTTTTGGCCTCTCCTAAATGAGAAGAGGGGTTTCACAAGCCTAAGGCCGCTGGAATTCAAAATATGCCAGTGTTTAATAATAATACGTTTAATGGCCTCAGAAGATGTATTAAATTTGGTGACACAGAAAGTGTTATTTTTAGTCGGTCGCTCTACTTTTTCCAATAACGTCCCTCTAGGGCAATTCCATGCTCGCGTACGTGCATTCCTGATTACGTTGTTTGGGTAGCCTCTATCATATAGTTTTCCTGCAACAAGGGTAACCTCTTCCCTAAATTCGTCAGGTTCTGAAAAGTTCCTGCGTAGCCGCAGCAACTGACCCACAGGGAGATTTTCCTCAGGGATTTTGGATGGAATGAAGAAGGCCATTCTTATCCGTGGGTTTGTGATGGACTCTTGTTGACAGTTTGCCATCCTTTGGAAAAATAACTAAGTCCAAAAAGGGAAGTTAGTCCTTGGTGATAGTGGTAGTGAAATGCAAAAAGGGGTTTTGTCTATTCAGCCATTGCATAAAAACACTTCTAGATGCCTTATTGCCTCTCCAGACACGTATGTTATGTGTCCATGGATTACCAGCACCAAAGATATGTTTGTGCTCAAAGGTAGATACATACAGACCCGCTAGACTCGGTGCGAATGCACTGTCCATTAATGTACCATGGGTCTGCAAATAAAGAACTCCCTTGTACTCAAAAAAGTTCCTTGTCAGTGCTAATTCAGCCAGATGTAAAATAAATGGTCTAGGGGTCTGATATTGCCAGTCCAGTTCAAAGAGGAGCTCCTCTACCACCTAAGAGTTTCAAGTTGAGGAATATTGGTGTACATGGATTCTATGTCCAATCCCACCAAATATTCCTTGTCAGGGTTGAAAACCATATCAGTGAGGAGATTAAGGACTTCAGTTGTATCCTTTAGGTATGCCCTCTTACTCTGAACCAAAGGTTTGAAGAAGAAGTCACAAAATTGTGACAAAGGCTCAAGTATAGAGCCTATACCAGCCACAATAGGTCTCCCTGGAGGTGTTCTAGTTACTTTATGCACTTTTGGTAGGATGTAGAATGCTGGTGTAATGGGATCTTTCTTCAGTAGAAAATTGGCCTCGTGTTCTGTTATCCAGTCATTACTCAGGGCTTCCTCTATGATAGTGCCAATTTCTCTTTTTGATCCCGGGGTAGGATCAATCCGGAGGATCTTGTAATTCCTCTCGTCACTCAGTAATCTCTTACACTCCTGTTCATACACTTCTTTAGTTTGAATAACTATAGCTCCTCCCTTATCGGCAGGCTTTATAGTCAATTCTTGGTTATTGTTCAATTCTTCTAGGGCTTCCCTTTCTTCTCTACTGATGTTCCTAAAGGGATACGTTTGATTTTTCCCTAGTTTCTCAATATCATGTACCACTGCTCTTTCGAAAGTAACAACTTCCTGTGGTAATACAGAGTTCATAGGAGTGAAGGTAGATTTGGGATGGAAATCAGTATCCCCTTTATTTTCAGTTCTATCTTCTCGGTCTTTGAAGAAGACGTTCAGTCTCACTGTTCTGAAAAAATCTGAGAGTTCCTGACGTACCCTAAAGCTGTCCATGGTGTTTGTAGGGACAAAGCTCAATCCTTTGTTTAACACCGTTGTTTGGGCTGACGTCAAGTTCCCTCCCTGCTGGTGCCCGGCATTGGATCCCGTGCCATGCTCCGAGTTACCCTCTGATTGAGATCCTCCCACTGGACCCCCAGAGTGCCTCTTTGTTTCTCCCGGCCCCGGCCCCTGCCTAAAAAAGGGAAACCAGGTATCTGTGGGAAATTCTGGATGTTATTAGGGCCCTGCATGGGAGGGTAAGGTTGATACATTGGAGGCCAACCAAATCCTTGGCCTGGGTAGTTCTGGTACATAGGGTTGAAATTAAATCCCTGACCTTGATACTGTCCTCTACCTCTACCCTGCCCCCTCCTCCTAGGTCTGTTTTCAAATTCGCTCCCGTCACTGTTTGAGCTCATAGAGTCTGAACTCCTGCGGCCTCCCTGCTGTCCTTTCTTAGCTTCTTCCAATTTCCTCTGAACATACTCATCTGTTGTGTATGGGTACATTTTTTCTTTTGAACATTTTTTCAGGTCCTTCTGTAATTTAGAGATCTTTGATTGCAATAGATAGTCCTTATAGTCTCCTATTTCTATATTGGTTTCCTCTAGTTTTCTCTTGTATGTGGCCAACACCACACTAGCTCTGAGTCCCTGCTCACTGTTCTGTATCTGTATGAGCAGTGTATCTGCAATTCTCTTTGCTGTAGTTATAATAAGAACTAACCAATCTCTCCTGCATTTCTATGCAATTAATGCCCAATCCTTCCTTCTCTGAATAGCACTTTAATGCGAGTGACTGTTCACAATTATTTAAATCGGACCATACTAAATAGAAAAATGCCTGCAGCTTCTTTTCTTCTTCTTTTACCCACCGTTTTATTTTACTTATGTGTTTGCAATCTCAGTTGAGAAGTATAGACTACATGACCTGCTGAAATATTTTCTCCCTGTGGCTCTTCCACGACGTTTGAAAGACATCAACAGATTTAAAGCAGCACATATAAAAGGTGTTTATTTATACCTTATCTACTCTTAACTAGTCATTAAGGATATACCGGCTACATATAACTATTTACCTTTATGTCTTAGGACTTATTTCTTGGCTACTCTTTTTCGTTATAAAGACGACACGACGTTGGTTGATTCTCTATGAACATTTGAGGATGGTCCCCCTTACGTAGCTGAGGTTAGAACCCTCTTTACCATATGATATTGGGTTTGGGTTCCTGCATGCTCTATTAAAAAAATTGTGTTTTACCATGAAGAGTACTCACTTTTGGATGTTGTGTGCTCCGGATGTAGCCTTCTGAGTATATCTACCTTTCCTTACCAGGTTTTACTACACTTAAATACTATTTTCCCACCTGTCCTACTATCCCTATTGAGAATGATATAATGGCCCATTCATTGATATGCACACGTCTTACTAATGCTACAGCTTTTTTGTACTCTCTCATATCACTCTAATATTTTCTTCACTTAGGCCTTCGCCTTTACTTTCTGTGTATAAAACGGTACTTGGTTGATTCATATGTATTTACTAAATGTCCCTTAAAGCAATTATTCATAAATGCTATTACTATTATTGCAGCCTTTAAGAAATTACAAATGTAACGAAACACGTGTCGGCTGTCATGTCTCTATTTCACCGTGCTATTCTGTTCTTCCAGCAACAAGAACTGGACCTTGAAAAAATATCTGTATAAACATGAAATGTTTTTGAAAAAATCTTTTTCTTGTGTGAATATATGTACAGTACGTATTGACTAAATGTCACACTGATTATTAAATTTGAGAGAACCCAAGTACAAATCAAACTATTGTCATATCCTGTGATTTGAGCGATCAATAGAATACATAGATCTTGTGTTTCAATTTAAAAAAATCAATGTTGTTGTATTATGGTTGAGTGCCTGGGTACATCTGTCTGTCTAACGTTGAGCACAGCAATCTTTTCGGAGAAACTTGCATCAACACCCAAGGTAGTGGGGTGTTTCTGTTACCCTGATTGGCACCTAAACTAATTCTTTCTCATACTTGGAATTTGCCAACATGCTGCCCACCTTTACACTTCTTTGTTCTTCTGATGTGCGACTGTCTGTGCCACCACTACCCCCTGTCTATTTTATTATGTTTTTGTTTAAATAGCGTGCCCTGGTGCACACCCAGAGAGTGGGCACATCAGGTCCAATTTTTTTTTAAGAGGGGTGTCCCACAGTGCATTCCTCTTTGGGGACTGTGGCGGGAGGCCAAAGGGCTCCACAGCCAAACCAGGAACCCTGCTTGCACCCATCATGAGTGCAGTGGGAGCTGGTATTGTTGCAACCCTGCGGGAGCAGTTTTTCTTTGCTCTTGCTGGGTGGGAGCATTCTAATAATTTCCCTGCATGAGACTATGGGCAGGAAAATGCTTTATTCGCCCAGCAGACAGGAGCAGCTTTGAGCTCAAAGCCTGGTGGAAGAACTGTAGCACTTTCCCTGTACACGCTCCGTGGCAGGAAAACAGACTGTGTCCTGGGGTTTGGAAAACCCAGATACCATCACTGAGCTGGCCCTGGGGGATGGGGTCCCCAGGGCCATTGTATGGCTCAAAGGAGGGGAGCTGCTCGGCCTCTCTCCCCTGTATTTGAAAGACAGTTCCGGGGATGGGTTCTCCAGAGCCTCATCTGGCATGGGGAGGTAGGCCGCACATTACCCCTTCCTTTATGAAATTATCAGCCCTAGGGGATTGGTTGAAACTCACTAAAGATACGCTCTACTTAAGCCTGGGCTTCTGTTTTTAAATAAGGAAAAGTGATCCTTCATAAGGACGAAAACCCTCACTCACCCGAAGGTGACATGCTTCAACATTGGGCTCCCTCCTCACATCAGGGTCGCATCGTCCAAGATGGGGCCTACAACTCTCCACCGAATGCAGTGTGTGGAGAGGAGCTGAGGTGTTTTAGATGGGGGATTTCACTAAGCAGTGTGAGTGAGTGAGGGGCAGAGTGCAAAATTAGTAAATAGTTAAAACTATCTCAGGAGCTCAATATCTTTATTCAGTAGTGCCCTTGGATAGAGTTAAAACATGAGAGGACTAGAGGTCAAAGCAAATATACCCCCTTAGTTGTCAACATGTTTCTTCTTCTGCTAGACTCCAACCGGAGTTCTTAGGCATTCTTCAGGACCAGGCTACAATACAAGTCACTCTGCAAACAGTAACAGAATTGATAGTATGGCTATACTGGCCGTGATAGTGTGCGGTCACAAAAACAATGGGTAATTTAATACACCATCTCCATCTGAAAATGAGAAAAATAGAGATCGCCTTATGTCACTATGTTGCATATGGAATGTCCCAAGGCACATTCACAATCTCCCCATAGACATTTAATAAAATATAAGTTGGTTTATAAGCCAGAAAAAAGAGGGCATGGTTACCTGTTGGGGGAGATATGCTTTACCTCTCTACTGCCACATGGTACCCCTCGGCCAATTTGGCTATTGAGACTGAAAGACAATAGATTAATAAACAATGACAGTGTAGTGTGAATAGCATCCATATACATCTTGTGATTTATACGAATAAAAAGAGAGACCAGTCAGCACAAACTCACTAAACATCATAGTGACAGGCCGCAATGTAGAGAGACGGAACACATCAATCTCACACAAAGGTAAGTTGTACAGGACACTATGTACCCCTCAGTTATGTGTGTACTCGCATATATTGCAAGTCTTTAGTCATAAGGAAAAAGTATAACCACATGTTCAATAATGCATGCAAGCGGAAAGAGGTACTAGTCCCTATTGTTCCTCCCAACCTTTATAAACAAGGGGGCAGCTGCCCAAGCCTCAATAGGTGGCTCTGAACCATCACAAGGACCGACAATTGCCTGTGGAGGAGATGGTCTCACAACCGCCTAATGGTAACCAAGCAGGGGCTTTATCCACCCACTGTGTGGAGAAAAGCTGGACAAGCGGATAGGACAAAGGAACAAGAGTCCCAACCTGATGTGATCGCTTGCGATAGTCAAGAGCGGGTGAAACCTCATCTCGCTACAGCTAAACACGATCGCGAAGTGCCAGACAGCATCTAAGTCTCTCCCTACAGCAACAGGGTAAAGGAGAGCACGCACAATTACAACAGTACTCGGCCGAGTTAGCTGTGTAAACCAGGGTCCGGGCGAGAGAATGATCTCTCGTGCATCACTGGTTTTAAAGCAGACATCAAACTAACGGACATGACGGGATACGTCATGTACGTGCACAATGCTAGGCATCATGGAAAATGTAGTGCACGGGATGTGGCACTTGAATCGTGGAACAAAAACACTGTAAACCATGGCTGTCAAAGATAGAAGGCATGCCAAAAGACAAATGCAGACACAGTTACGAGTGTGTAAACCGGGGTCCTAGCGAGAGAAGGATTTCTCGTGGATCACTGGTTATGAGACGGACATCAAACTAACGGGCATGAAAGGATACTTCATGTTCGTGCATAATGCTAAGCATCATGGGGAATGTAGTTCTGTTCACAAAATGCGGCATGTGGCTGGTGGAATGTAAAAGATAAAGAGCATTCCAGAAGACAAATGTAGAGACAGTGTGAGAGTGTGTTTCAACCAACCCGCACGGGCTAGTGCAGCCACATACTGATGGATCATACTGGCATGTAAAACATGCCCAGGGGCATGGGCTGGAAACCATGCTGGAAGCGGACTCTCACTGAATCTCAACACTGGGTACAGCATTGTTCAATGAGGGGAAGGCCATTGGTATAGTGCTTGGGGCAAAAGTACTGCCCATCAACGTTAGCGTAACTTGCAGGTATAGATGTTTGCCATATTGGAAGAAGTTCTCCTTCATTGCCAGTGTGGCACATTGTAGCACAAAGGAGGTTGGTGTCAGATCTTCTTGTTCTTGTCTTTTCAATTCAATAATAGCTTTATTTCGGACACCAGGGCCATAAAAGTGCATAATTAAGACTCACAGCAACAATAAAATACATAAAAAGAGTAAGCACTTGCAATTATATATTCCATGTATCAAAATTGCCTACTTGGGACAGGATTCTCCAGCTTCTGCAGAGATGTGGCAATTAAAACGCAGGTGTCCTCATACACTTTTTGAATCCAGGAAAAGCACTCATTTGATAAAAACACAAGTTAAAATATTAACAGAGATGGAAGAATACAAAAAAAAAGAGAAAAAAAAGAAAATATAACCTGAGACAGAGAACCCTAATCGTGTTTGCACTGAGATGGACCTTTGCAGTTCCTACACGTAAAACTCCCCAGGGTGGTTCTTACTCAAACCCCGCTGTATGTGCCACATACGGTTTGAAAAGTGTGACACAGCAAACACAATTGGGGGGTGCGTGTCATAGTTTAGCACTCTGTACGCCTCTCTATGGTGCACGAAGCCTGCGTTTCTGCAAATTTGGATCAACCAGCGTTTGCGAGGCAAGTGATATGCAGGGCAGAAAAACAGTACATGTACTTCGGACTCAAGCTTGTAATTACAAGCAGGACACTCAGCCGTATTCTCTTTGGCCCATTTGCTTGTGTGTGCAAATAATGGAAGATTCCCTAATCTAAACTGCACATACAGTTGCCTGCCCAGTGGGGGGTGGATCACATCCATGAAGGGTTCCTTGCTATATACATCTTTAACTTGTAGGAACTCTGCTATCATCCGACCGCAAGTGGGACTTCCCTCTATGGCCAGAATGTTCACATGCCTGTAGAGTTGCACTAGTTCCAACCTAGATATCGTTGGGCATGAAGACTCAGGGGTTTTCTAGAGGTCCAGCCTGCCTAGCCTTAAGGAGAGATCCCTTATGTGTCTTTTCAAGTAGAGACCTAATTGTATTCAAGGATTCATCCTGTGGGATATTTGTATATTGAGATTCTACATCAAAAGATGCTAAAATATGAATCTCTGAGTTAAACAACATCTCTGTCAAGGTGTTGAGTATGTGCTTTGTGTCTTGCAGGTATGGTGGCATCTCTGTAACCTGTGGGTGTAGAAACCAGTACACAAACTGAGAGAGGGGTTTTAATAATGAACCTATCCCGGAGAAAATCAGTCTCCCCAATGGTGGTCTAGTTGGTTTATGTACCTTGGGTAGCACATAAAAGTAAGATATCTTAGGTGGTGTGTTAACTATGAATTCTGCTTCCCCCTTCGCGACCCAGTCAGATTCCAGAGCCTGTGTCACCACTGTCATCATCTTGTTCGACAAACGTGGTGTGGGATCAAGATTGAGAGGGCGATAATATTTCTCGTTGCACATTTGGCGGAGACATTCCGAGTGGTATGTGTTTGCATCCATCAAGACAGTTGCACCACCCTTATCTGACGATTTTATTACAATCTTGAATCTGTGCCCAGTGCACGGAGACAGTCCTGTTCCTTCTTAGATATATTACAGAAAGGGATCCTGGCTGAAGGTCTAAGTTTCTCAAACTCCTTGATAACCGCTTTGTCAAATGTAGCCAATTCCACCTGCACCATGTGGAGAGGTGGGTTGAAGGGGGACTTGGGTTTGAGTCCAGTGTTAATTTGTCGATCACATCTCTCAGTTGTCATTTCTTGAAAGAAGAAGTTGAATCGTATCTTCCTGAAAAATTTTGCTAGCTCCATCCATGTGTTAAAGTCATCTACTAGATCTATGGGCACAAATCCTAGACCGTTATTCAGGATCGTCAAGTCCTAAGTGGTTAGAGAGTGGGAGCTAAGGTTGAATAAGTTGTTTAGGTACTTGTCGACGGTGATGGATCCCATGTCATGCTCCGTGTTATTCTCTGTTTGAACATGGAATCCCATTGTACCCTCTGTGACTCTTGGTAGTTGTTGATCCTGGTTCCTCTTCTTCTGCATCCTCTGCCACCTCGGCTCTGTCTTAAAAAAAGGATAGTTTGGTGCTCCAAAGGACATAGGATGGAACTGGGGTGTTATGTTTCATATAAGTACCCTAATATAGGCCCGGGTAAGATCATAAACCGCCACCTACATTATCCCCCTTATACTACACAGTAGCGAGCCTTTAGGATTGAACCTTTACCTAGTTCCAGTCCTGGGTGCAGAAGGAGGGATTCTCCTCAACAATATAGTCCTATAACTTCATCAATACACTCACACAGTATGAATGAATATTCATAAGGGATCTTGGAAACCAGGCAGGGGCTACACCACCTACCCCACCATAACTACCTACAAGATTCATCCCAAACATCATTCTCAAATCCAACAATGGCTAATACATGGGACAAAAGACAAAGGAGCCCTAGATACTTTCTGCATAAATACAGCACATATTGCTAGTGTTAGAGAGAGGGAACCAAGACTTCCAGGCTGACACACTGACCAGAGATGCTGAGGCTCCTATATGTAGACACCTCAGTGGTCTGAACATCCCTCGTGGATGGGCTCCTACATTCTCACACTTCAGGTAATGGGGTTCGACTAAATTCTAGAGGGATTCTTGGCTTCACACCTACTCACATGCTAGGTACACTTAGGGACATCTAGATAGGCATTGTTGGAGTACGCACTTTCTTTTATCATGCATTTTACATTCATGTATGCATTTATGATTATTGCAAAATGGTAGAACTGTACTATCCTTTTATATTCATGGTATTGCTGATCATATATCTCTGCTACTGTCTAACGGTTGTTGCAGCACATCTATTTTACACTAGAAGAACTACAGTGCAATAAATACTTATTGTAACACGCCCGACTGTTTCTTCCGTGTAACTCTCTGAGACCGAATAAGTGAGCATGAGTGACTGAGCGAAAAGTAGTACATCGTTTCCACGAACTTGAGGGATCAGGGTTGTCATGTTCTAAGGTTGCCAGAAACTATTCTCTCCCCGATAAGAGGAGACACTTGTGGCACTGTGAGCTAGCTTATGCACACAGGCTAACATTTCCGATGGGGATGCTCAGAATCAGTCTGCCACCAAACCCATAGTTTATGTTATCCAAACGCGCAGATTCTGTATGGGGTATATATAGGAACTACACGACATGGTGCCCAACGTTGGTTGGGTACTTATTTAACAGTAGAATCTGAGTAGTTTAGTCGAGCTAATTTTCAGAGACTCCAACTCACAAAACGCCAGAGACGTCTGGGGTGGTTGGGCACAAAGTCCGCCAAACCTGAGTAAGAGAAATATCATATTTATTGGCTGCTGGTTAATCAAGCTTGAAGGACATAGTGCTCCTAAAATGTGCAATAAAACCTCATCTTAGTTCCCTTGATCAAACTTCTTCTTTACAAAATGACTGAGTGCTACAATAACCAGTAGTGGATCTGCACCTCTCATTAGGAGAAGAAGATTTAAATGCAATTCAAATGGCACCTAAATTCAGACATACAATCACCCTGAAACTATTGGAAAATGGTTTGTCAGCTAAGGGTGGCTTAGTAGTTTTCGTGATTGAGGCACACAAATCAAACAAAACAGAGGTATTCTATTTGTACATTCCCAGAAGCAGATGCAAGAACACAGACATTTCACTACTATACAGAAGGAGATCCACTAATCAGACCCTCCAGGATATCGCGATTTCGCGATTTCGCGGTACCGCGAAATCGGCACTTCTGCAAAAATGCCGCGATTTTTACTAAAGTGCCCGCGAAATCGGCACTTTTGCAAAAATGCCACGATTTTCGCAAAATCGGCACTTTTGCAAGTGATAATGCCGCGCTATGGTTTAGCAAGAGAAACAGGAAGAATCTTATCTGAGCCTCTTCTCACCATGCATTTAAGAATAAACAGGCTGACAGTAGAAAGGTTGCAAAACTGTATCAGACTCGCTGAGTAAACAAGAGTGACTCCGTGAGCCTGCCTGCCTCTGACGGTTTTGGAAAGTTAGGGATGGGATTAGCAGAATGGAGCTGCTTTTACCTGCATGGAATCTCCAAGAGCAAAGGAGATAGAGCGGCTCCGGCTATACCCCGCTCTCTCCGTCGATGTCCGCGACCGCAGAGCCTGAGAGGCAACAACAGAGGAGAAGAGCAGCCTCTAGAAACTGTCCGGGACAGGAAACCAATGCCTAGTTGAAATGTAAACTCAACGTATGCCATAGAAAATACATACATTTAGCCTGTGAGGTGCGCTGGAGTGAAGTCACCGTAATTAAGCTCCCTGAGGTTAACTGCAGCAGGCCTGCGCTTCAAGACAGAGAGTGAGAGAGGGAGGGAGGAAGGTAGAAAAGAAAGGATCTGAGAGGGAGATAAGAGAGAATACAGAAGAGAGAGAGAAAGAGTGTGGATGGATGAAATGGGAGACATTATTCAAGGACATGAAGGGAGACCATTAGTTTTAGGGCATTTTTGCCAAGGCTGCTTTTGGTTCTGCAGTCTGGCCCTGGGAGGCTCATGAACACACGCAATATCACATCACATGCAGTGGCATCCCAGGAAGAGGGTGCTGAGCCCCAATAATTTACTGAAACCCCAATAATCATGATACCCCCAATTTTACTCAGGTGGTCAGATTCCATGATTCCTTCCTTGATCTAGCAGTAAGAGACACCATCCTCTACATAAAATCAATATTTAATGACTAGAGTACAAATCAGGTAACAACTAAGAACAAAAAATGAATGTGTGTCCTCATGTAACGTAACTGGTGCAATGTAAAGTGCTCTGATACCCGAGGTGATTCGGATATAAAACTCTGCAAAAAAAAAACAAAAAAAAAACTGAGTTCTAGATCATGGAAAAGTTTAAATGGATTGTGATAGAATTCTTTATAAGTGATGCAAGTAAATTCAATACTGGTGCTTCTATGCGGGACCCGGCTGGGGAGCCTTAGTGTGGTTTGTGCTGGTTTGTTATTACGTTTCAGCTGATTAAAGAATCTCAGAACGACAATGTAGAATTGATAATTTGAGTTTCTAAGCTTCTGAACATTTCTGATAAGCTATCATCATTTCGTTATTCGCATAGAGACATTGACATGGAATTTGGACAAAGACACCATTTTAACTTAATCCGATCGCAGGATCGTGTCACCTGTAAGTGTGTAGGTTGCTTTCTTTTTGGGCACATGAGGCACGCGGCGGGCCCTGGGGGGCATAATTTTTTTTTTAATCACATATATGTAGCCTTGAAGCCAAACACAGTCTCTACATTGTAAATAAACCAAATATACATAGCTTCATGTTGTTAAATACTTCAAAAAACTAAGATATCTGTGTTTGTTGTAGGAAAAACTGCAAACTAAAATGCCGCAAAATTGCCGCTAAATTTCCATATTTGTGCCGCTAAATTTCCATATTTGTTCCGCTAAATTTGCTACTCCATGCCGCTATATCCTGGGGGGTCTGACTAATGGAATATGGTCCTTGCGAGGACATAGAGGTTCCACTCACGTACCAGAAACACTTATACTGGTTTAAAGGCACCCTACCCCATATAAGAAACAAAGTAAGATTAGGCCCGCTCGGAGGAGACAGGACAACATGGCCTATGTTAGCAGCCTACACACCTCATCCTGACGTTGAAACAATGCCACAGCCTCACATACTCATACAACAAAAATATTTAATCAAAATTTACAGAAACTTGACGCAATTCGTCATGAGGACTTTCACAGTCAACCAGCATCAGTTGCAATAAAGTGAACTTAATCTCAGGGTACAGCAACTAAAATCACACCACAAACATTGCACGTGGTAATGGGCAAAATGCCCATGAAACATGACCAAATGTCATTCTGGGTAGCTCAGAAAATAACTTAGCTTGAGGCACTATTCCCGAATACTACCCCATTTGAAAAACACAGAATGCTAACAATCTGCTTGCCCATGGGGATAACACCACAAATAGAGAAATGCACCTCTTGGGGTACAGTCTTTGCTGCCATATATACCAGGACACATGGTATTCCTTCATTAGCGGTGATACTAGATGTATTAAGACAAATGAAACAAGCATTGGCATAGCCAATAGGTCTCGCTTTTGGGACCTTCTAAGTATTTAGTTAGGCAGCACAATATCCTTGGTGCAACCACATCAACTGTTGCATGGCTAAACATGTATAAGGTCCCAAAGGTGAGACCTATTGGCTATGCCAATGCTTAGTGTGGTTGTGTGTGTGGTTATGTGTGGTTGTGTATGTGTGTGTGTGGTTGTGTGTGTGTGGTTGTGGGTGTGTGTGGTTGTGTGTGTGTGGTTGTATGTGTGTGTGTGGTTGTTTTGTATATGGTTGTGTGTGTGTGGTTGTGTGTGTGTGTGTGTGTGTGTGTGTGGTTGTGTGTGTGTGTGGTTGTGTGTGTGTGTGGTTGTGTGTGTGTGTGCTTGTGTGTATGGTTGTGTGTGTGCTTGTGTGTGTGGTTGTGCTTGTGTGTGTGTGGTTGTGTGTGTGGTTGTGTGTAGGTACGGGTGTGGGTGTGGTTGTGGGTATGTATGTGGTTGGGTGTGGTTGGGTGTGGTTGTGTGTGTGGTTGTGGTTGTGTGTGTGGTTGTGTGTTTGTGTGGTTATGTGTGTGTGTGTATGTGTGTGTGGTTGTGTGTGGTTGTGTGTGTGTGTGGTTGTGTGCGTGGTTGAGGTTGTGTGTGTGTGGTTGTGTGTGTGGTTGTGGTTGTGTGTGTGGTTGTGTGTGTGGTTGTGTGTGTTGTGTGTGTGGTTGTGTGTGTGGTTGTGTGTGTGCGGTTGTGTGTGGTTGTGTGTATGTGTGTGGTTGTGTGTATGGTTGTGTGCGGTTGTGGTTGTGTGTGTGGTTGTGGTTGTGTTTGTGTGGTTGTGTGTTTGTGTGTGGTTGTGTGTGGTTGTGTGTGTGTGTGTGGTTGTGTGTGTGGTTGTGGGTATGTGTGTGGTTGTGTGTGTGGTTGTGGTTGTGTGTGTGGTTGTGTGTGGTTATGTGTGTGTGTGGTTGTGTGTGGTTGTATGTGGTTGTGATTGTGTGTGTGTGTGATTGTGTGTGTGGTTTGGTTGTATGTGTGGTTGTGTGTGTGGTTGTGGTTGTGTGTGTGGTTATGTGTATTGTGCGTGGTTGTGTGTGGTTGTGTGTGTGTTTGTTGTTGTGTGTGGTTGTGTGTGTGTGTGGTTGTGTATGGTTGTGGTTGTGTGTATGGTTATGTGTGTGGTTGTGTGTGTGGTTGTGTGTGTGCTTGTGTGTGTGGTTGTGTGTGTGTGGGTGTGGTTGAGTGTGGTTGTGTGTCAGTGTGGTTGTGGGTGTGGTTGTGTGGGTGTGGTTGTGTGTGTGGTTGGGTGCGTGGTTGTGTGTGTGTGTGGTTGTGTGTGTGGTTGTGTATGGTTGTGTGTGGGGTTGTGTGTGTGGTTGTGGTTGTGGGTGTGGTTGTGGTTGTGTGTGTGGTTGTGGTTGTGGGTGTGGTTGTGGTCATGTGTATGTATGTGGTTGTGTGTGTGGATATGTGTGTGTGTGTGTGTGGTTGTGTGTGTGTGGTTGTGTGTGGTTGTGTGTGTGGTTGTGGGGGAGTGGTTGTGTGTGAGTGATTGCGGTTGTGTGTGTGTGGTTGTGGTTGTGTGTGTAGGTGTGGTTGTGTATGAGTAGTTGTGGGTGTGGTTGTGTGTGGTTGTGTGTGTGGTTGTGGTTGTGGGTATGATTGTGTGTGTGGTTGTTTGTATGGTTATGTGTGTGGTTGTGTGTGTGTGGTTGTATGTGTGTGTGGTTGTGTGTGTGTGACGGTATGTGTGTGTGGTTGTTTTGTGTATGGTTGTGTTTGTGGTTGTGTGTGGTTGTGTGTGTGTGTGGTTGTGTGGTTGTGTGTGTGGGTGCGGTCGTGGGTGTAGTTATGGATATGTGTGAGGATGTGTGGTTGTGTATGGTTTTGTGTGTGTGGTGGTTGTGGTTTTGTGTGGTTGTGGTTGTGTGTGTTGTATGTGTGTGGTTGTGTGTGGTTGTGTGTATGGTTGTGGTTGTGTGTGTGTGGTTGGGTGTATGGTTGTGTGTGTGCTTGTGTGTGTGCTTGTGTGTGTGGTTGTGCTTGTGTGTGTGTGGTTGTGTGTGTGTGGGTGCGGTTGTGGGTGTGGTTGTGGGTGTGTGTGGTTGGGTGTGGTTGTGTGTGTGGTTGTGTGTGTGGTTGTGTGTTTGTGTGGTTATGTGTGTGTGTGTTTGTGTGTGTGTTTGTGTGTGGTTGTGTATGTGGTTGTATGTGTGTGTGGTTGTGTGTGTGGTTGTGTGCGTGGTTGTGGTTGTGTGTGTGTGGTTGTGTGTGTGGTTGTGGTTGTGTGTGTGGTTGTGTGTGTGGTTGTGTGTGTGTGGTTGTGTGTGTGGTTGTGTGTGTTGTGTGTGTGGTTGTGTGTGTGCGGTTGTGTGTGGTTGTGTGTATGTGTGTGGTTGTGTGTATGGTTGTGGTTGTGTGTGTGGTTGTGTGTGTGGTTGTGTGTGTGTGTGTGTGTGTGTGTGCTGATAATGGATACACACAGCTCATCATCTTAAGAGTTCGATTGCAGCCAATGTGCACTCAAACCTGCCCTCTCCTTGTGAGTTGCACCCCATATTTCAACCCACCATAGCGCTTTGAGATCTAAAGCGCTACATAGGTCTAATCGATTAACCAGTCACCAACATGCTGTGCTTTTAAAGAGAATGTGCCAAAAGTTTCCAGCTTCCTCATCATGTCCTCATGAAAGCGCCAACGAAAGGACTCCCTGAATGGTGCAACGGACATGAAGCACCCGCTGCGATCAGAAATAAACACTGTGAACGTTGTCCAGTTTCACAGTAACATTTCCTTAATGTTCTTTAAGTCACAAAACAGCAATACTAAAAGCATCTCAAAATAAAGGAACACAAACATCGAGTTTGTGGAAAGAGAAAGCACATTGTAAGTCAAAGGGGCGTAGCAAAGCATTAACACAACAACATGTTCTTTGATGTTTGATGTTCTTTGAACGAGAACATCAAAGGGGAGGGAGAAAGTGAAAGTGATCGCGGGCGCTTAGTGAGCATGACGAGGTTTGCCAGCCTCTGCTCCTAAGCGCGCGCCTGTGCACATGCACTGTAGCTCTAGGTTGGCCATGGTAGCATTTTTTTGAGCCCTCACAAAAAGTCTCGCCAGACCAGCGCATGCGCTGGGTCAGGCAAGACCTAAAAACGAGTACGGAGCAGAGCCTGCTCTGAACTTAGGCATGAAGTTACTAAATAACTATGACCAGGTATCAGCCATAATACTAGCTAGAAGAAAAGCCAAAATCAGAACCCCAGTTTAAGAAAAAGACAGTTGCAGGCCTGATGATCAGACATGCCCAGAATTCTGAGGACGCAGCTTCTGAATGGGGAATGGGCTCAGACAATACTAGACAGTGCGCCAGAAGTAACAATAGCTTGCCAGATGCTGATGGAATTTCTGGTGACAGTGGACTTGAATGATTACATCACGGTGAAAACACTAGATACAAGGGTGAGCGTCCCACATAAATTATATGAAATGACACTCAAAATGGAGGGGGACAAGCCCAGGAAAGTTAAAGGTCTCTTTTGGAATAACCTATCATCTGGTTATGACATCCTATTAGCTGAACAAGATGGCCACCAGCATTTGTTATGGAGTGCCCTAGGGGAGAACATTTTATTTTTCCAGCATTCTCCAACCTTGTTCCCATTCATCTTGAACATGCGTATGCTCTGGAGTGGGCAGTAGCCCTAGCTCCAGCATTGTACAAAAATCATGCCAGGTGGGATGAGGAGTCAACCCACCACATGATCCCGTGAAAAGTTTCACCAAATTCACAAAGGCAATATCCAATAAAGCAAGGAGCTAAAAAACAGGTCAGGGAGATTTTAGATCAACTTGAATATCAAGGGGTCATTGAAACATGCACCTCACCAATGAACAATACTTTGTTTCCTGTATCAAAATCGGGTAATTCATATCATCTAGTTTTAGATTACAGACTTTTAAACACATGCACAAAGTCATTCGCTGTCCAAAACGTGCACTATGCCGCGTTAATGAATAACATTGTGTGGAAAAAATTAAGGGTGGGCGGAATTTGCGAAAGTGCCTTTTGCAAAATATCGCAAAACGGCAAAAAATCTCAGCGATCACGCGAAATTTTGCGTGATCGCGGAGATTTTTGTGTGCTGATTAGTGCGTTACTGAATTTGACCTTCAACTCGGGCACCTGCTTTATTTATATCTGTAAGACTTACAGATATAAATAAAGCATGTGCCAGAGTTGAAGGTCAAATACTATAAGTGCTTCCTGTTGGGGTTTAATTTTTGTGACAGGAGCATCGTGCCAGAATGAATCCTGCCCTGAAGATGCCACCGTTTTGTGCAATACCTCCATTAACTGAGAGAAAAGATGATGAGGATGGACCTACCCTGAGGTGCCCCATGTGCATTACTGTGAGAGAGCTGTGGATGGGCGTAATAGGAGAAACTAAGTGACGCAATCTTATTTCTGATTCAATCTACATATTGTACTTTTATGCTAGTTTCAAAACAGCTGCCGTAACATAACCAAACAGTGGTGAGGTGAGTGTGCACGCTGACAGACGTATACTGCTGTATGGAAATGTCCACCTGTGACAACCCCTGTACTAGGTCACGAGATTGCCTTCTACTTCACCTGAGGCCGCCTTGGCATTTGCCAGCTGAGGCAGAGATCTGGGCGAATGGTCTGCGGTAATATGCGGCCTGGGGACTCTGCCAATGGACACCTCCTTCTTAATGCCCTCATTTATGTCCTGGACTAGTCCCCGATATTATTTGATCGTTCCTAGATGGCAGTGGTCATCTAGCCTCCATTGTACACTCGGACACTGAGGGCAAGGAACTGCTGCTTTTGTATTTGCAGTAAGGGTGGGTGACAATTTCCGTTCCCTCGCGGATCGCGGAAGTTTTGACATTTTCACGTTACGTGCGGAGCATGAAAATGTCGAATTTTCTCAATTTCTGCGAGCTGAATGGAAATTGTCGACCACCCTTAGAAAAAATACAAAACCACACTTGATATCTCAAATGGATTTTTCCGTCCAAATATAGCACCTGAAAGCAGGTATTTGACCGCATTCTCAGCGTTGCGGTATCAGCAACAATTTTGTCTTCTTCCCCAGGGGTATAAGAACAGCCTGGGGGTATTTTCAGCAAGGGTAACTGAGTTACTCCAAAATTTTGATGAAGAAGCATTGTCCTATGTGGATGATATTTATCTTATGGACGATGAATTAAAAAAGCACTTGACCAGGGTGAGCACCATAATGATGGGATTCGCCTCTGAGGGCTACAAATTTAATTTTAAGAAATCAAAAATAGCCCACCTCAATGTACTGTTTTTAGGATATGAGCTTTCGAGTGAAGGGAAAAGCCTGGCAGATAACTTTTTAGAAAAGTGTGCGCTGTTCCAACCCCCAAGATCATTAAAAAATCTACAATCAATACTGGGATTCCTAAACTTTGGTAGAACATACATTTTGGATTACGCAGAAAGAGTAAAACCTTTCTACGACTTAATAAAACCTGACTTTTCAGTTAGACATTGGACACAGGAACACACAAACATCATATGTTCACTACAAGAAGACATGATAGCTTCCAAACACATACAGACATGCGTAAACATACGCAACTTAGTGATCCGTGTAATAGCGGGTCAATGCGGGTACACTTACTTAATCTTCAATGAAGGCGAAATGGTACCAATCGCATACAAATCACATCTGTACACAAACGCGGAAAAGCGTTTCACTTCAACAGAAAAAATCATGACAGTAGTTCAGACCGCTGTAGCAAGAGAAAGAGCACTGGCTCAAGAGAAATGCATAATTGTCATAGCCCAGGTACCAGCTTTAAAAGCTGTTACAAAGGCTAGCATTTCAAATGCGAAAGCCTTACATCCGAGATGGAGACAATAGGCTAATTCTTTTACTGAAACGGATGTTGACTACAGATTTGATCCAAGTCTAAAAACACAGACATTTCTGCAATACGAACAACAATATCCTCTATCAAATGAAATATTGTCTCTAGAGCAGAATGAATATATTATTTACACTGACGGATCTGCTCAACCGGCCATAGGAGTAAGCAACAATACAGCGCAGCATGTGCTATCATTAAAGGTTGCATGCAGGATGGAAAGTTCCATCAGAGTTGCACAAAAACGCAATCTCTAGGAGACTGCACGGCACAGTTGGCAGAGTTAAAAGCACTGATACTGTCACTAGTAAATACGGATCACAAATTCCCCACGCTAATTGTGTGTGATGCCTTTTATGGTGTACAGTCATACAATGAATATTTACAGAATTGGGAACAATTAAGCATAAAATGCTAAGGAAACAGGTAGTGGAAGTAAAAAACAATACCATGGGCTCACGTGATTCATACACTGAGTCATCAACTTAATGGTTTTCACGTTGAAGGGAATTAATTGGCTGATGAAGCCGCAAAGGGGGCTGTATGCACAGCTTCCGTAGCTGCAATCACTTGTTCAAAAACGAGGACAGACGGTGCGATTATGGTTGCTGTCATTGCTTCGCGCAAAGGCAGCTCAGCAGTACCAAAGAAATTTCTATTCAAGTTCTCCTACAAGTTAGATGCTAACAACATTCTATATGCTCAGATTTCTGGAGTGGAGGCTAGAGTAATACCAAATATGGATCATAGGCAAGGTTTAATAATTGCTGCACATGAGGGTTTGAGCTCTGCAAATACAGGCGTTACAGCAACTATTACATTGTTGAAACAGCGTTATTGGTGGCCAGGTCTAACACAAAAAACTAAAGACTATGTCTTGAAATGTGACATCTGCCAGCAGATGAAAGGCTCCACCATAACACGCCTGGCACAGACACCGCTATTGAAATCAGACAAACCTCTCGCTTGTGTGTATCTGTACCACTACGGCCCCTTACAGTCTGATGGGACTTACAGTATATCATGGTTGCAGTGGATTCCTGCTCAAGATTCCTATGGGTATGGCTTCAGCACTTGGCTGACGCCCGAACTGTTATCAAAGATTTGCGAGTCTTTATGGAGACATACACAGTTGGCACGTTACATTCTGACCATCAGCGTTTAACTCTCGGGCTTACAAAGAGGTCATGTACCATCCTGAGAGAAATTCGGTTGTGGAGAGGAAAAACCAGGACTTAAAGCAATCTTTAACAGCTAGGGTATTAGGTAAGGGCGGTAGTTGGGTCAATCATCTCTACGGGGTACAACAGGCACTCATTAACCAGCCAAGAAGTTCTCTAGGGGGTGTCACTCCATATGAGGTCCTATTTGGGAAATAGAATGTGGGTAACTGATTATGATTGTGAAGGCACAGTGGCGGATGAGAAACCATTTGATATCCTTGATCGTTTGGCTGTTTTACAGGATCTCAATGAATCTAGGACACAACAAAGCAACGTCCACTTAAAACAGACTGCCATTGGAGAAGTCAAGGCAATCACGGCAAGACCTGTCTGGAGCCCAAATGTCAGGGATCTGGTCAGAGAGCATATAGCTGACAGAAAATAATTTGGGCCATCGTACAGAAAGCCTGTACCAGTCCTAGCAGTTCAAAGAACAAGAACTGTGATTTTGCTGGAAAAAGGAGAAAAGATTTGTCGCAAACGACTTAATCAAACCACACTATGTGGCCGATACTGAACAGTAGGCCTCATGGACACCAGTCCACAGTAGCAGACGTTCTCCTCTAGCTACAATGCAAGAAGTTCAAATAGAAAGACTCATTACGTTTGAAGTGCCTCCTGTGCGGAATGAAGGACTATGCAACAATGCTATGGAACTTGCTCCCCTTGAACCTAAAGTTCAACTTCAAAATTCAATTCAAAATAACACACAAGTTGCCGTTTATTTAGTCTTTATTTCAATTATCAAATTATTAAAGACAACATACATCAATAAACTCATGTTGTGGACCCTTGAATTCCATTATAAACTAATAATTGTAACAGCCCAATCATACGAATATTTTAAAATTAATAAAACCGGTATACAAATTTCACATAAAACCATAAATTAATCCATCCTGCTATGCATTCATATTTCCCATTCAGAAGGTAAAAAATTTGTAAAATCAATTACATAGAAACATTATTAAGATCATCTTAAAAACTAACATTTATTTAAATGTAGCTACAATAACTTGATTATAAGGGAATTATCCCTTTACATGTTGGCTACATTCCGAGCTTTGGCAATTTTGCTACGGATAGCCCACATCCAGCCTAAGAATTTTGCTAGAGCAATTATTATGGGCTCGCTTGTGTCTGTCCTTAAAATCCTTAATGCCTCAGTACCTTCCCTGGTACCAAGGTTTAGACAGATTGGTTTGAGCCATCTGTATCGAGGGGCTTTGTAGGCTGGGCAGACAAAGAGAACGTGTGCTATGGTTTCCCGCTGCGACGGATATGTGTTACATTTATCATCATTCAGGGGGTGCCATTTGCAGGTGAAAGTTTTTATTGGGAGTGAGCCCACCCTGTATTGTTGGTACAGTTTCCTGTCAAGCAGAACCATAATATAATCCCAATACGGTTCATAACGGTACTCCTGTTTCCTCTCAAGGAAATCCCTCGTCCGAGTTGGACTCGTAGCGGACGAAAAACGTTTCTTCCTAACCATGTCCCAATAGGCTGTCTTAAACTCTTTCTTTGATGGGAGAGGGTTACCTTCAGGGTTTTCCCATATACCATTCATCCCCATGTCACTCAAGATGGTTTTAATCTTTGTCAGCCAGGAAATCTTACATGAGGTGTCAGCCTGCCTGATTTCTAGCACTCCCCGGGCATACAGGGACAGTTCGGGTGTAGCCCATAGTCTTCTCCATAAAGCCACAGGACTAAAGCGAGCTATATCGTCTAGCTGGTTACAGCCCAAATCAAGATAAAGGGGCAATAGGGGGGTCGGTGGAGGAAGGGAAAGCAGAGTTCTCACAAACTTGTTCTGGGCTACAATCAGAGATGTTAAATCTGAAAAACCCCAAAGTTCTGCCCCATAAAGTACTGAGGTGCTAATTTTAGAATTATAAATCTTCAGTACAGGAGCCACTGGTTTTGTATTGGACAGTCTCTGCTCCTTCAAGAGGAGCACCTGCCAGTTGGGCGTGTTTGAGAGCCAACTTGTTGATCTGGGGTCTCCATTTTAATTTACTTTCAAGAGTTACTCCTAAATATGTAAAAACGTCAGTTTGCTCTAGCTGTACATTGTTCATAAAAACCCTCCCTTTAATGGCCTTTCGGTTGCGGAGAACCATGAACTTTGTTTTCTCCACATTAACCTTGAGGTCCGCAAACATTAACAATGGTATTTTCTGACCAGCTAAAGATGGAGCATCTGTTGGGTAGTTCGAATAGTATTCCACGACCCTGGTAATAAAAAGGGAGAACAGGGTTGGCGCAAGAACACAGCCCTGACGTACCCCCTTGGCAATGGGAAACATGTTTGTGACTTCCCCATTTGCACCCCAGCGCACCTGAGCGAAGTTTGAATTGTGCAGGGTGATTAAAACGGCCAACAATGCTGGCGGCATCCCCATATCATAAAAGGTGCTCCACATTTTATCTCGGGGCACCAAATCGAATGATGATTTTAAATCAATGAAGGCTGCAAATAGCGACCCACCCCCTAAGATCACCACCCTCCAGTAGATGATCACAAAGCTGAGAACTTGGTCGATAGTGCCTGTATGTGGTCGAAACCCAGCCTGCATGGATGATAAAATGCCTGTTTCATCCATCCATGTCTGGATTCTGCTCAATTCCAGCCTGGCAAAGATCTTTTGAATACAATCAATAAGGCTTATAGGACTATAATTGCCAGGTTTCGATCGATCCCCTTTCTTATAGATCGGGATGATCTCAGCTCCAGACCACGTCTCTGGGATGGGGGCTCCACTTGCTATAGCATTAGCTAGGCTCTGAATGTAACTCACCCATTTATCTCTATTGTACATAAACAGGTCAGCTGGAATGCAGTCCAGGTGCCCTACCTTACGGGATTTGTTTGAGGGCTTTTTCAACCTCTTGTATGGAGAAGTGCAAGGTGATGGTAGGATTAGGTTTTGGAAATTGGGCTATATAATCACTACTGACAGCAAACTGAGCCTCAAAATGAGAGATATACGCTTCTGGTGTAACGTGATTGATGGGAAGTGGTTTCAATATACTATTACCCCATTTAACAAGGTAACAAAAATTAGCCATGTTTTTTTCTTGGCTAGCGCTAAGCAGATTTTGCCAGTGTTGGTCATCCCATTCCTGTTTCGATCGTAATAAAATGTGTTTATGTCCAGCCCTTGCCTCTCTAATCTCTTCCTTATTCCTTGATCTAATAGTTCTCGCTAATCTCCTGTATGCCTCTCTACATAATTTGTTGTACCAAGGGACTGCCTTTGGACTTAACTTCCTTGCCGGTTTCTTTAGCTTCTTTACAAAAAAGGGCTTTTATTTTTGAGAACAAGTCATTGTGGACCTGCAAAATAATCGAGTTGATGTCCTCTTAAGTGTCACAATTTTGGATAGTTACCAGGGAACACTCGACCAATGCCTCCATCTGTCTTAGATATCCTTCGTTAGCTGCAACACTAACCCATTTGACTCTCCTGCAATCATTGGTGGACTCCACTTCTGCTACGGCTTTGACTATTTCCTGAGATTCATGATTGGGTAGGCCTGGGACCTGCATAATCAATACTAATGGGTTATGGTCACTTTTGAGCCGATCCTGAACTTCCATATCCTGTAAAGACGACCATAATTCCAAGCTAAAGAGAATATAATCAATCCTACTGCTTCTCGTGCCATTATTAAAGGTGTGTATACCCCGCCTATCAGACTGTGACCTCCCATTCGCTGCCCTTAAGCCCCGTTCTAAGCACAGCCCTTTCAGCTGAAGAGCCAGTTCACAGTCAAGGGACTCGAAAGTGCAATAAAAATCCTCAACGATAATCAGGCTACTACGTCCCCTATGCCTATCCAAAACCCCATCCAGTGTCATGACTGTACTTGATTCTTTACCTCCAGGTGTCCCTCTCACATATACATTAATGAGTATTATGTTCAAAACCTTGCCCATCCGCAGTCTTATGACAAAGAGGTCCTCACTATCGCTCTTAATTTCCTCTACTGTGTATCGCACGTTCTGTTTAACCCAAATAGCTAGACCCCCTGTGGGTCTAGCCCTTTGTCCCTTCTGTGCCGGTTTAAAAAAAATTAAGAATCCTGGGTGACAGATTTGGTCTAGCGCCCAGGTTTCTTGAAAAGCCCAGACATCATATTTATCAATAAATGTTGACCATTCGGAGGAGTGTGTTTTGGTGAGGAGACCAGCAATATTCAAACTTGCCAGTAAAAAATTGGGTTGGCCGCGGCCAAGTAGTAACATTTTTGATACATCCGGGGAGTTAAAGTTAACAGTATGGCCCATTGCCCCTTGGATGATTCCATCATTAAACTCGATAGCCCCTGCTTTGGGCTCAGTACAGCGCAGGAAGGCTGGGCGGTCCTCTTCTGCTACCCTTCTCGGGGTCACCCTTTCTTCTACATTTCCCGACCTGCCTGAATTAATCTCCTCATACCCTACCTCTTTGCGACTGTTGTTCCCACTTATGTTTGAAGTTCTGGTGGAATGATAGTAGGATATAATCCCATCCTTCGGGACACCCATGCGATTATTTGTGCCTTGAGATAGTGGATCGGTGCCAAGACCGAGTCAGTCTACATATTCCAAAGAGTTCAACACCCCATAGTGGTTAAATGTAGGAATTGAATAGCTTGGTGCTCCATGGGCTAGCCGCACCAACCCCGCATTTGTGGTCCTTTGGTTTGTGATCGGTTGGTAAAAAAAGCCCAAGGGGAAGATGTTGATATCCCTCACCTTGATTTGTAGATTGCCATCCCTATCCATAATATGTTGGACCAACCCTGTGGACCCAAAACTTAACACCACGCAATCCCCTGGTAAAGATTTGGGTGTACTACCAATCCATGGTACCCTACAAACCATCTTGAAATTGGAAAATAGCTCATGCTTGATGCCAGTCCTGACTGTCAAGAAATGTAGTGCCCTATTCCTCAGTGAAGACCAGTGTTCCTGTGCCACAGGCTGGATAGCTGGAACGTTAGCCAGAACCACCGTGTCTGGTGTTGCATCCGGAGGTAGGTGCAGCGTGTTGTGATTGTGTGGGATGAAGCTGGTACTCCTACTCAGAGACACACTAGTACGCCCATCCCCTACGAGTGCAGGACAAAGGGAATTAGTACCGCTTTTGGTGTTATTCTGGAGTTGGTTGGACCTAGTTGGCGCTGTAACTGGAGCGGGGCAAAGCGGAGTGTCAGCACAGTCCCTGGTACATGTTCGGTACTCATTCTGAGCGACCAATCCTTCTCCCTGTCCCTCATTAGTAAGGGTGTTGGTTATATTGACACTGAATAAAGTCTGCTCTATTTTTGTCAGCCTACCCTCTATCTGGGTCAATTTATCTAGCAATGGGTTCATCAAGGCCGCAAGTTTGTTACCAATCTGGATGAGGAGACCATTCTCAGGCATGCGGGTGGTTAAATCTGCCACAACGGGTGTGTTAAGGGTCATATTTATATTGTTGGGGGATGAACTGTTGTTGATGCCATCTACACTCCCATTGTCACCCACCTTACGTACAATGGGTTTGGATGCCAATTTTGTGTGCTTTGGGGGAGCCCGCAATTTCCTTTTTTTAGAGGGTGGAACCCCACATTGAGGTTGTCTCGTTCTATGGCTTCTTGTATTTACAGTGGGAATGCAGGGGACTGGGACTGATGATACATTGCCCATATCGGCAGTTTCAGGATTTATTGGGAGTGTTAGATCTGGGGGTCTATAGTTGGCAGGGGTAGGTACCACTGTCCAAATAGGGACCCTAGCTTCTAGTCAGGGTAAGGGGGATACACTCTTTAGATAACCCCTGCTCACCCCCTTGGTAGCTTGGTACGAGCAGACAGGTTTATCAAAGGCAATGTGTAAAGTATTTGTACCAACACTCACAGTAACACAGTGAAAACACCACAAATGGACTCCACACCAGTGTAGATAAATAAAGTACTTTTATATAAACTACACAAGACCAAAACGACAAAAATCCAACATACACAGTTCAAGAATATGTCAGTCAGTCAGTCCTATAGATCTGAATTTGCAGAGATCTGGCCTGCTCTTAAACACAAAAAGATCCCTTGGCTTCTGCATATTAATGCAACCTGTATTCAATTGGGACTCCCGGAATTGTGGTCAAACCCGGAAGCAAGTTGTTCCGGGATCCCGAGGAAAGAACTACTTTCTCTGATGTCCACAAATTACCTCTCTTCTCTTTCGAGCTCTTCTGCTATGGGTAGGTTGACCTTAGAATTCCTCATGGTCAGACAAGATCCCGGACTAGAGGAATTCATGGATCAAATAGAACCCCCACTTGCTCGAAAACTGTATATTCAGCTTAGACATGGCACACTACCGGTTAGGTCCTTTTCATCTAAATGGCAGACCCAAAATCAGGAATGTTGTCCTGCCTGTAACTATAAAACGGAGTCTGTTGCACATGTGCTGTTTTTTTGTCCTGCTTATTACACAATTCCTATTTGCAGGAACCTGGGATTTCGTCACTTTAAGCAGGCGTGTAGGTCACTAATCTATGATACTCATCCTAATATTGTCTTTGCTGTATCTCGCTATCTTCACAGTATGTGGCGCAGGAGACAAGCCTTTTTAACTTAATTATCCTTGTATTGATAACTAGTAGTTTAATCTTTATTTTTAAAACTTTTAACTTATATGTCTATTTATTGTCTTATTGTATTATTGTAATTGTTGATGTACATAGGTGCACTTTTATGGTCTTTGTACCGAAATAAAGTTATCACTGACAAGAATATGGTTTCAAAAGAGTTCTTAGCATAGCGACAGAATAATCCACATTAGCGTTGATTTTAGCCAACAGTACCTGGTGATGCGATAAAAGTTCCTAGCGGCGCTCAGGCGTCGAAAAACAAGAAACAGCGTCAGTCCTGAGACCCTGGGGAGGCAATGCGACAACCCCGCTGCACGCAGCGGGCGTGTGCATCGAATTCGGTCTGTATGGGGAGTGAGGCGATACTTGTATGGATTCCAAGGCATAGCTTCTCTGGTAGAAATTTATTTGCAAAGGCACGATGCGACGATCTTCGATGGTTCTGCGACGATGTTCGCAGCGACGGGAATCTTCCCGCTCCGGGGGCGATGCGCTCCAAAGATGAACGCGGCATTGATGTTGCAGCGGCGACAGGCGCTGCGACGATCTTGGCGGCGACTGAACTTTTCTCACTAAGCCGGCGGTGAGTGAAAAAGTTGCAGATCTTTTACTTCTTTTCTCTTGGTCAGTTTCCCAACAGCAGGCACAACTTCCAGAGGCCCCACAATTGGATCAAGCACTCTAGGAAGGGCAGAACTCACACAGCAGAGTTCAGGGGAAAGCTGGGGGTGAAGTCCTTTTGTTCCTGGGACTTCTTAACAGGAGGTCAGCTCTACTCAGGCCCTTGGAGATTCCTTCAAGCCAGGGGACACAGCACACAGCAACGTCCTTCCCCTCTCCTTGGCAGCAAAGCAAGTGCAGGTCAGCCTTACAGCAGGTCAGTCCTTCTTCTTCAGTCTTCCAGCTTTCTCCTTGGCAGAGGTTCCTTCTTGATTCCAGGATGATCTAAATTCTTGGGATCAGGGTCCCAATATTTATTCGCCAAAATCCTTTGTCCTCTGAGGGCAGAGGGGCCTTTGCCCAGTCCAAACCAGTTCTGGAGCACTCTGCTTACATGACTCCTTCTTTCCTTTCACAGTACAGGGCAGAAACATCAGACACCCCACAGGAGGTGGAGCCAGCACTGTGGGGGGCAGGCACTGTCCTATTCAGGTGCAACTCCTCCCTCCCATCTAGATGCAGATCTCTCTATTCAGCCCTGCGCTGGCTCACCCTGTCTCCGGGAATTCCCCAGCTCCCTGGAATTCCCCAGCCCCTGTCACCAAACTCCAGACAAGAAATACACAGCCTAGCAAAGGCAGGTTTGGGTGGTTAGAAAAGAATATACCTACTTTCTAAAAGTGGTATTTTCAAACACAGAATGTTAAAACCAACTTCACTAAAAGATGTATTTTATCATTCTGAGTTCAGGCATACTAAACCCGAATTTCTACCATGTTCCCTGAGTCAGTTTAGGATTATAAGACGTAATAATCAAACTGCCCATTCTGGCCTATGGAGAACAGGTAGCCTTGCAATAGTGAAAAATGAAAATGGCTGTAATTCACTACCAGAGCATGTCACCCACACTAGTACATGCTCTACCTTTCACATACACTGCACCCTGCCCAGGGTGGTACCTAGGGCCTTCCATTGGGGTATCCAATGTGTATAGAAAGGGAAGGGTTAAGCCTGGCCAGTGTAGACACTGGTCAGGGCAGCATGGCAGTCAGCAACTGCACCCAGTCACAGCGGTGGCAGGCCTGAGACACCATTTTAGGGCTACCCATGTGGGTGGCACAGTGCTGCAGGCCCACTAGTAGCATTTGAATCACCAGCCCTGGCATACTTGGTGCACTTTACTAGGGACTTCCTGGTAACACAAATATACCAATCATGAATAACCAATTACAATAACAATTTACCTAGGGAGCACTTGCACTTTGACACTGATCAGCAGTGGCAAAGTGCCCAAAGCATCTAAACCAGCAAAAACGATATCCAGCACAGCGTCAACAATACAGGAGGTAGAGGCAAAAAGTCAGGGGAAACCACGGCAAAGATGCCATGTCTAACAGGGAGCAAAATGGGTGGAATTGTAGAGCTGCACGATAGGGCAGCGCTATTACCAACAGTGCTCTCTGGGGGGTCGAAGACACAAGACTGACCAAAGGTTGCAGTGGCTCTAACGATAATCTGCGTTCGGTAAGCTGTATTTCATGTATCACGGGCAATTCCGCCCTCAAGAGAAATCTAGCCAATGTACCCACGACCCCAGGGCCCACTTTCCACCTGTTCATGTTAAGGCGAGTTCATTAGTGAGCACAACAATAGATAGTACTATAGGAATATACTGCAACTTGTGTTTTTTAGGGGGGTGGCCCAGTCCAGTCTCTGCTGGTCTCGGACGGCCTCAGACGGGCCCGCCCTTGGTCTGGGCTTGCAATTCGACCAAATACAGACGTCTATATCAACGTGCCTCGACAAGAGCAACATGCAATTTCAAAATATCCTGATGCATTTCCTACAATTGATCAAACTGCGTGTAGCTACTTCATGAACTTTGATACGTTTTCTTCGGATACAAGTGACCCTGAAACAACGCCAGCCCAAAAATCACGCAAGCAGCAAGTTAAAGACTTTCTACACTTTCTGAAAAAGACTTACCTGGTATCTCCTTGGTTAGAACTCTGGGTAATTACTGGGATTTTATTTTTTCATTTCTGGCTAGGCTTAGTAATAACTTTTAGCATGCTTATTAGTGGACAATATCTTCAACAAAGCTCCGCAGCCCAAAAAGTTAATTTAATTCTGAAACCACATCAGTCTTCACATCATGAACAAAGAGACTTATCATCAATGAACATTACAGCAGTTCCTATATTGGACAGTATAGTTTGGGACAAAGTTGATTTCAAAATATTCGGTCCTACTGAACCTTAAAAAATTTCTCATGCATTTAAAATTTAATTGAGTGATATTATTACCTCCAGTACATTTTCTGATGATTGGGACTCTGAAACTGTTAATAACATGTTGTCTGATTTAGAGAAAACTGCCACATTTCCAAACACTTAAATGTTAGAAGGTACTTCAGACTATGACACTTTGTACTGTTATCAACACTATCGTCATAATTTCTTACACAAATCAATATCACCTAAAAATGTTGTTGAGTACCTCCAATGGGTAGAACATTGCCCTACACCACCAAAAAGTAGTTCGCCAACATTTGCACAGAAATGTTCTTATTTTTCAGGTTTTAACACCACTGACCCAGCGTTATTTTATTATAAAGTTACACCGACATCGGCACTGAAAATTAAGTTGACTAACACCAAACAGATAAATACTCTGCTTCCTTTATTGCCCAATTGTCTGAACAAAGGGTTTGACCTATGGAAGGACAAAATAGACTTAAAATCTGTCTGGGGTTCTAGGGACTGGCAAGTCGAGGGAACAGAAGTGCTATTTAGAGCATGCTTCATTTCACAGCAGATGATATTTCTAGATGACACTGTGCAACAGACATCCTGTGTTGGACTAGGCAAGAACAAGGACCTGAACGCACCTTGATTTCCAACACCATCACAGATGGAGGGGTGGCAATATTCAACTAAACAGGGAGGGGCAACAGTAGATGACATTTTACAGTACAATAGATCAGACCCTAATTGGAAAGAGTGGTTGGTTTGGCCCTTAGACACAAACAGATGTCAAACAAAATTGTTGGGTACCACTGAAGGGTTCCGTATGCATAGGCCAGACCCACGCTATATACAAAGAGAACATATGGGGGTAGTGCCAACCTACAGTGATGGGAAGTTGTGCCTTGATTGGCTAGAAACCTCAACACTCTCAGAAGTGAAACAACAGTTATCCTTGCTCTCACAAGACATGGATCTTAGGGATTTTTTACTAGGTCCCAAGAAACACCATCAGAAACGCTTCATATATGCTGGCATTTATTCTGCCTATAATGAAATTTGGAAAATGTCACAACAAGAGTCCGCAGAGAGGGTATGGGAAATAGACCGTTTTAACTTAGAGAAATCTCAAGCAGTGGTAGACAACTTTGACCTCCAGGATATATTCCTTAGGCAACATTGTATCTTCTGCGATAGACATACTGGAACAGGATTTAGCCATATTACAACACGGGCAATCTCAGTTACGTTCTATTATGTTATTATGCTGGACACTACAATCTTTGTGTGCAGGCTATGTGCCTTGGTGTTATATAAACAGTATGTCTCTGTTTTCTGAATATTATCTAACAGATAAGCAGATTGAACTGGCACAAAGAGGAGCAAAATATAAAATGCTGCATTTACGGTAGCAGCATCTCCATCTACGGAATGGCTTATCCCTGGCCACATAACTCTATCGGTCCCTACTTTTCAATTTCAATATTGCCTTGAGCAAAGGCAGGTGGGCAAATATGAAAAAATGGAAAAGGAATACATTAAGGAATCTTGGGAGTTACCATACTGTTTTTGATGCTGGAGTGGGGAATCAAGAAGTGTTTCTAAGAAGTACGAACTGCAAGAGCGCTTTAAGCGGTTCTCTCATGTGCCAGAACATTTCACTGCATGGAGCTTGCAACGGTTCAATAGCAAACTTGTCCTGCCACATGAAAGGGACTCCAGCAGCTGTGATTACACCGGTATTCGAGCTGCTCTCAAATGGAAGTTACTTGATGCTGAACGATCAAGGTTGTTGTGGGATGCTTCCGGGCATTTCCTATCTGGTCACTGTGAACTCCAGGGTTACTTGCTGTATGCCAGTATTGTTTCCCAAACAAGTACAGTGCCGTTATGGCCTTCGCTAAATGTTTCCTTTATACAATTTGATACTTTGAACAGACTGAAAGCTATGCTTTTACAGCAAACCGTACCCTTAACCGCGGCTCGAGAGACCTTTGATCTTCAAATTGCAAATACCTCGACTGAGATACATGCACTTATACGTACAAACTGCCCCATTCATTTCTCAGAAATGGTGGGTCGTATCTTTAATATGTCTGATACGAGTGGTATTGTACACCTATTTAAGACCATATGGTCAGGATTTCTAAACACCTTTCAGACAATCCTCAGAGTTATTCCACATTTTATACACTCCCTATTTGGAAGCATTTTTAGATGTCTTCCACTGATCCAGCTTTCTATCGCAGGAGTCATTTTTCTGCTCTGCAATGGACGGCCCAATCACCAACGAGATGGTATAAGCACTCCTGGAGCGCAAGTACCGTGAACGCATGGTAAAACATCTGGGCACACCTCGCTTAAGGGACCTGAGCGCGTCTTGGTTCCTATCGGTTAGACCAGTCTGGATGGACTGCATTTTACCAGTTCTTCGATGCCTGTTTTGCGGTGAAGAATGCGTGTTGGACCTCTGTCTGACACTGGCAATGGACACGCCTGCTGACTTGAATACCAGGCTGGAACCCCTGAGGGTCCCTGCTCGGCAATGTCCCCAGTGTATTCTCATATTGAAGGCTGCATTCCTTGAGAATCCGCAGGGTTACAACTGGGTTGAGCATCAGCTCCATCACTAGCACCCAGGTATCGACTACAGCACTGGCTGCCTCTACACCAGCTATTGGCAGTGCTGAATATCATCTGTGCTCCATTGAAGTACTCTGCAAGGTGTTGCAAGGACCGTCCCCTGCAGCAGCAAGCGACAACGATGTTTCGTCTCCCAGACAGGAAACTTAATCTATAATTGGCTCATTGAGTGCTGGAAAAGAATTCAGTTTTTCTTTTTTTTCTCCAAAACTCAACTAAATTTGGAACATTACCTTTAAATTGACACTTTCGCTGAAAAGCATGGCCTCCTGACACTTATAGTGGTTTGACTTGTATAAACAAACTCAATTAGGATTTCGGCTTGGGTGACAATTCCTAAAACTAATTTTCGAAGTAAACTAATTTTTTTAATGATTTTAAGACAAAGTTTTTACAAAGTTCACTGATAGTTTTATGTGCTACTATCTAGTAAAGAGAATAGTTCACTAGCATTTTTATCCTTGTTGGCTGTTCGGAAGAGGAGTGGGTGTTATGTTTCATATAGGTACCCTAATATAGGTCTGGGTATTATCATACCCCGTCACCTAAATTATCCCCCTTCTACTACACAGTAACAAGCCTTTAGGATTGAACCTTTACCTAGTTCTAGTCCTGGGTGCAGAAGGAGGGTTTCTCTTAAACAATAGTGTGCTATAACTTCATCAATAGACTCACACAGTATGAATGAATATTCATAAAGGTTCTTGGAAACCAGGCACGGGCTACACCACCCACCCCACCATATCTACATACAAGGTTCATCCCATACGTCATCCTCAAATCCAACAATGGCTAATACATGAGACAAGGGACAACGGAGCCCTAGATATTTTCTTCATAAATACAGCACATCTTGCTAGTGTTAGAGAGAGGGAGCCAAGACATCCAGGCCGACACACTGACCAGAGACGCTGAGGCTCCTGCATGCAGACGCTCCAGCTGACAGTGGTCTGAACATCCCTCATGGGGTGCCCAACTCGAGACCAGGACGGTCTCCTACATTTTCACACTTCAGGTAATGGGGTTCGACTAAATCCTAGAGGGATTCTTGGCGTCACACCTACTCACATGCTAGGTACACTTAGGTACATCTAGATAGGCATCGTAGGAGTACGCTCTTTCTTTTATCATGCATTTTATATTCATGTATGCACTTATGATTATTGCAAAATGGTAGAACTGTACATTGTTTCCACGATCCTGAGTGATCAGGGCTGTCATGTTCTAAGGTTGCCAGAAACTATTCTCTCCCCGAGAAGAGGAGACACTAGTGGCTTATGCAAACAGACAACCATTTCCAGTGGGGGTGCTCAGAATCAGTCTGCCACTAAACCCACAGTTTATGTTATCTGAACATGCAGATTCTGTGAAGGGTATATATAGGAACTACACAACAGGGATGGTGGGCAGCCCCATGGTTGTGGAGGTCACCATGGTCCTGGTAAGAATTGTATAGGGGATCTATCATAACCACCTCTGTACTGGCGATTTCTTGGATAAGATGTGATGTTGAAATTGCTTGAGTCTGAGTCTCCTGAGTTACTCCATTCTTCAGAGTTTGAAGTCCAAACATCCGTGCCTTGCCTCCAACCTCTTGCGCCTCTTCGATTATTGGTCTTGGTAGATGCCGGGGTGTAATCATCTTTAGTGTAAGGATATACCTTCTCATGTGTGAAGCGATCCATATCCTCTTTCAATTTAGTGATCTTTTATATTAGGATCCCTTCTCTGCGAATAGTTTGTTCACTTCTTCTTACTTTTACTGATAAACCAAAATCTGTATCGTCACCTTGATCTGGAATTCAAGCTTTTGTATTTCAATCAACAACAAGTCTGCAACCTCCTTTGAAGTGTTAATCAGGAGGATCAACCAATCTCGTGTACATTTCCATGAGATCAGTGACCATTTCTTCGTAAAAATCTTGTTGTCAAGGAATAGACGAGGAACATTGGTGACGATCAGGCCTTGTGGTGCTACGTTACCTCTCAGGTACTCCGTGAGGATTGCTGCATGCACAGCAGTCCTTAGTTGTTGTTTCATTAAGTTAGAGAGTTTATTCCATTCCTCAGTCTGGTTAGTGATTGTGGTCAGTGTAAGAGCTAAAAGACTGGGAGTCTGTAGTATCGATTGGACCATGTCCTCATCAAATACTAGTCCCAAACTTTCTACCATGTTTTCAAGCTATACAAACAAATACTGTATAAATGACAAATGCTTTATTTTTGGTTGGTTGTGTTCTGATATAAATATTGACATGCAATGTTAGTTTGTAACAGCCCAGAAGAAGCGCATTTTGGCACAAAACATGTGATGGCTGTTTGCAATCATGCACAGTTTGGAGGCTGTTTGCTGTATTAAAAGAAATCTTGGAGAAAGATACAAGAAGACGTTACTGTTATTTTTTTAATTCTCAGTGCACTGTTGTATATAAATATATATATATATATGTTTTCAAAGTTTACCCCTTCTTGGGCCATAGCTGAAGATGACGACAAAAGAGCACTGTCAGTACAAATCCCTCTTTTATTTCTACAATCAGCATGTTAATCATCCCCCAATGTATTCTGGGACTGGTAGTGCAAAATGTCTAACCCATGTGGGCGTCGTCAAAGTCATTTCTTGAACAATCAAAATGGGATAAAAGGTGCTGTCCACCTCACTGTACAATATATTTGGCATCTCCCGCTCCACTCAAACTGTACAATCCAAACAGCAAGCAGACCCGCGTGGCTCCGGGGGTGGAACTCCAATGTAGCAACGGCCACACAGGAAATGCCTCTTCCGTGTAGCTGACCAATTCAAACAGCACACGGACCCACGAAGCACAGGCGGTGGTGCACCTCCGTGACCAAGGGCTGGCCACTAATTTGTTTTCAAAGTTTACCCCTTCAGGTGGAGGGCGCACTCGGGATCGCTCCTCATTACAGGTCGGTGTAGCAGCCACATCCTCGTTATATTGGCCAACGCGTTTCGGGCAGAGACGCCCTTCTTCTTGGGCCATAGCTGAAGATGACGATATATATATCCACTTAAAAAACCATAGGTTTCACACACGTTATAGTTAGGAATTAGCATTTAAAAAACCTTGCAAATTCACTGAAAAAACCATAGGTTTCACACATGTTATAGTTAGTTGGACATTTCACTCGTAAAAAAACATTGAAATTCCCCTGTTATAGTTAGTTCAGCTAACTATAACTGGCACGACCGCAATCCACTGCTGATGACGTCACATATTACATCACTCATGACATGGTCAGTGACATCACTCATGACATCACTGATGACATCTCAAATGACATCACTGATGACATCACTGATGACATCATCCTTGTGTAAGAGTGGCAGACCTCCTCTTATCCTAATATAAACTTTGATACACACATTGAAAAATACAAACTAAAGTTTTGAAAACTATAGAGATACCAATACCAGTTAGAACAACCTATTCAGTAATTCCAAAATCTACATATGCATCCACTCATTCATCAACACTTCTATATAGTCACTCATACATGTACTCAGTCATCATATGTACTCATACACCTATACATCCTGTTACACACCTACACTCATACATAGAGTTACTCACACACATACTCACTCATGCAAATAAACATCCATTTACTTGCATATACAGCTATACACACACCACTACACTTACTTCTACAGAAACGTACACATACTTACTCTCTTAAACAATCACTTATAGAAACACATACTTATTTATACAGGAACTCTTCCAATCTCTCACATATCCTCACTTATATACATCAATACTCACAAACACTAGTTTAAAACATATGTACTTACTCATAAAGACACTATTGAGACAGTCATTCACTCTCTTACTCACCCATACACACACTCATCCACCCGTACTGTCCTGCTCACATAGTGTCTTCAAAACACATACAAACAGTGAGTCACTCATTCATGCATCTATACGCTAAGTAACATCCCCCACTGAACCATACAGACACTCATACTGATACTCTAAAAACGAAATAATAACCCATATACACACTCATGTAGCTACTCACCAACCCATGCAGCCACTTATACACAAAGTGAGACACTGATACAGATATTTAAATATTTAAACATTACTCACTAATACTTGTATTCACTAAGATACTGTTAATAAGTCATTTATACAATTAATTTAAAAAAAAACCATCCATTTAGACACTTATTTACCCATTTATTCTTCCATTAACCTTTAGATATGCATATATAAAAAATATTTATTTTTCAGAAAGACACATATTCACTGGATGATGTCATCCGTGATGTCATCAGTGATGTCATTTGAGATGTCATCAGTGATGTCATGAGTGATGTCACTGACCATGTCATGAGTGATGTAATATGTGACGTCATCAGCAGTGTATTGCGGGCGCGCGAGTTATAGTTAGCTGAACTAACTATAACGGGGGAATTTCAATGGTTTTTTACGAGTGAAATGTCCAGCTATCTATAACATGTGTGAAACCTATGGTTTTTTCAGTGAATTTGCAAGGTTTTTTAAATGCTAATTCCTAATTATAACGTGTGTGAAACCTATGGTTTTTTAAGTGAATTTGCAAGGTTTTTTAAATGCTAATTTCTAACTCTAACGTGTGTGAAACCATGGTTTTTTCAGTGAATTTCAAAGGTTTTTTTAAATGCTAATTTATGAATATATTATTATATTTTTTAAATATTTATTTTACAATAAGCTACCTATGTATATAGTTATAGATTGACTGTATCCTGTAATATGGAATGGCTCAGCTCTTTTTTTTTTATTTGGATAAAGTTGAACAGCATAGTTAATATCTTCTATAAACTTATAAACAGTTTATTTTTTTTTTTAGGGTTTTTGACGGTGCGCGCACGAATACGTGCTCCGTGTGCACATGCATACGTGCTCCGTGTGTGCATGCATACGTCGTGCATGTTCCGTGCGCGCGTGCTCCGTACGCGCATGCGTGCGTGCTCCGTACGCCCATGCGCGCATGTGCGCGTGCTCCGTACGAGCATGCGCGCGTGCTCCGTGCGCGCGCGGTGCACGCACGGCGCGCACATGGCAAGTCATGTGATTACGAAACAACACTTTTCATTAGTTCATAGTAGTTTCAGTTCCAGAATCTTCCAACACCACACCCACTCCCCTCATTATTTCTTCTGATTCCCTGGGAGAAGGAGCTGAGCAGCTTTTCCAGTACTCCAGTACTTGAAAATGGCAGAGCAGCAGTCATCTTCTGGGAGTGAGGAGGAGAGCTTTGTGCCACCAAGACAGAGGAAACAAAAAGACTCATTTATTTGGAAATATTTTACTTTTTCAGAGGGCCAGAAGAAGGTGAATGCTCCTGAAGTCACCTGCACTGTTTGTGGAGTGGTCTTATCAAGAGGAGATCCTAAAAACAAATACTCTTTCAGTATCTACTCTATGTTAAGGCACTTTAGTGGAGTACATCCTGTGGCTTATGCTCGGGAGTGTACTCGAGCTGCAAGAGACAACCCTCCAGCAGCTCAGCCAGCAGCTCAGCCGAGCACTTCATCTGCGGCCGCAGCTTCACCTTCTTCTCGACCTCTGGATATCCACCCTCTGTTCCAGAGGGTTCATATACGGTGCAATATGTGCAATGCTGTTCTCTCTTATGGTGACACCAGCATTAACCTAATAGAGACCAAGATACAGCAGCACACATGCCCCACCCCATAATTTTTTTGTTTTTTTGTTCCTCTGTTCCTCAATTAACACAACGGCTCTTTTTAGAGCCAACCAACATCTAAGCACATGCACTTGATTTTTAATTCTATTTTTTTAATGATTTTTTTCTGCCGTACGCGCACCGTGCGCGCACCCCGCGATTTTTTGAAAAAAAAATAAAATGTTTTTTTCACCCTTCGGGGTCCTTCAGGGACCCCCTGACAAAGGCTAGGGGGTCAGGAACTCTCTACCCTGCCCCCTTTTCCCGTTCTCCACCTTTCTTTTTCCCTGTCACACACACAACACACAAAATGGCGGCCGACACTTCCTGATTTCGATCGATTCGAATGTTGACTGACATGTAACCACCAATCAGAATTACGCTCGCGCACGTTATGGTGCGCGCACGGTGCGCGGCTATAGATATTTATGTACTTTTAACTGCAATTTTCTCAGAAACTACAGAACAGATTGACACCATATATGCAAAAGGCACATGCCTGACCTGAGGACTACCTCTTTGCCAAATTTCAAGTAATTCTGTTCAGCCGTTCGGGCTGTACCTTCGACTAAAGGTCCTATGGGAAAATGCATGGGGAAAACGTGTTTTGGGACCCCCTTTTTTCTCAGCCCCCCCTTGACGAATCACCCCGAGACTTTCAGGGTAGGAGCTGAGCGGAGCGCCCCATTAGTTTTGAAAATTTCGCGAGGATTCGTCAACCGGCGCCAAAGTTATTCAAAATAGAATTTTCAGATTTCCTATGGAAACTCGGTCCTAACTATAACTATCTACTGGCGACCGCCAGTAGATAATATATATATATATATATATATATATATATATATATATATATATTATCTACTGGCGGTCGCCAGTAGATAGTTATAGTTAGGACCGTGTTTCCATAGGAAATCCGCAACATTCTATTTGGAATAACTTTGGCGCCGGTAGACGAATCCTCGCGAAAATTTCAAAATAGGTGGGGCGCTCCGCTCCGCTCCTACCCTGAAAGTCTCGGGGGGATTTGTCAAGTGGGGGCTGAGAAAAAAGGGGGGTCCCAAAACGCGTTTTCCCCATGCAATTTTCCGTGGGACCTTTAGTCCAAGGTACAGCCCGAACGGCTGAACAGAATTACTTGAAATTTGGCAGAGAGGTAGTCCTCCGCTCAGGGAAGTGCCTTTTGCAGGTCTGGTGTCAATCTGTTCAGTAGTTCCTGAGAAAATCAAAAGTAAAATCATATATATATGTGGGCGGAGCCTAACCACACATCTCATCCTGAGATCTGATTGGCTGTCAGCACTTCATCCAAGAAGTGTTGGCAGCCATCTTGGGACCAATATACATGATAGCACCTCATTAAAAAGCATTGCAGTTAATAGAAGGTTTTAAGACTTTAGTTACATTATAAATCATTTGTTGATGGTACCATACTCATTTTAGGAATGTTCTAAGGTGATTTCACCATGTAAAAAAGACTTCTGCTGGGATATCATGATTGAGAGAAAAATATTTTTTCCTGCTTTTCCCACAGAGGTTTGGAAGGTGATCTATAAGCTAAACTGAGAGCTTATTTTCTGTAAATTCACATTATCTTTCTCAGTCATGTGAGAATGAAGTCTGACATTCTCAGTAAAACATGTACATCCAACAAGGGCAGAGACTGTCAGTTGATTCCTTTGTGTTCTACTGCAGCTTCCCAGAGTGTTCCAAAGAACAACTAGAGCGCTTACAGTCCTACTTATGATAAACGTATGGCACACCTGAAGCCATCTTGCTTGGATTAAAGTGGTAACTCTTAAAACATTTAATTTAAAAAGGAACAAAATGATGGGGTTCATTTTTCCATAACAAGTATGATTAGTGCTGCAGAAAGAAAAACTAGGGCACATTTTGACTTCTGAAATCCTCTTTTATTTCACTAAAAAATTCTGACATGCAGACTGAAACATGCACTTTCAATACCAGCATCAGTTTTCCCTGGTGAGCAGTAGCTTTACTACAGTGATCTAATGAGCAAAAAGAGTGCTAACATTCAGAATTTATGGAAAATGTGTGACACATCTGAATGCCTTCTTGATGGAATCAAAGTAAAAAACTGAAAGTATTTCCTACTGAGGAGACTGCAGTAAATGAGGAAATTAGGAAACTTCATAACAAATAAGTCTCCCAAGATGGCCACCAGATACAAAAGAGCCCAAATGTAGCCCAAATATCACCCAGCTGTAGCCCAAGTATAGCCCAATGACAGAATGTCCCAGAGTGTTCTTAAAAACAACTAGAGCGCTTACTGTCTTCATTATGACAAAACATTTAATTTAAAAAGGAACACAATGAGGGGGTTCATTTGGCCATAGAAATTATGATTAAGGCTAAAGAAAGAAAATGAGGGCACATTTTGAGCGACTTCTCAAATCCTCTTCTATTTCATTAAAAAATTCTGACATGCAGACTGAAATATGCACTTTTAATACCAGGAGCAGACTTCCATGGTGAACAGTAGTTTTACTACAGTGATCTAATGAGCAACTAGAGTGCTAACTTTCAGAATTTATGGCAAATGTGTGACATATCTGAATACCTTCATGATGGAATCAAAGTAAAAAACTGAAAGCATTTCCTACTGAGGAGACTGCAGTACATGAGGAAATTAGGAAACTTCATAACAAATAAATCTCCCAAGATGGCCACCGGAGACAAAAGAGCCCAAATGTAGGCCAAAATCACCCAGATGTAGCCCAAATATAGCCCAATGACAGAAGTGTGCAAACCACTTATTATTTTGTGTTTTTGCAGTGTTATATAGTGCAGACTTGTCAGGTATTGGAGTGCTTTACATGAGCATTGGTTACATCACACAAGAACAAATTCATTTTGGTTGTAGACATGGGGAGACTAAGTGATTTGACCAGAATCACAGAATGTCGAGCTGAAGCAGAAACTCCAACCTGGTTCCCCAGTTGCAAAGTCTGCAGTTCTGGAAGTAACACCACATCCTCTCCCCTAAGTGCAACATTTAATCAAGTGGTCAACTGGATGAAAAAAATAAAGATAACAAATAATTTAAAAGTGCTTTGCCGCTATTTGAAAACTCAGAAAATATGTCCTTATTTTGGTCTTTTAGAGCACTAACCATAATTTTGATGCCAATAAGACCCTCTCATATATGTAATTTCTAAAGGAAATGCTCTAGGTATTACAGTTTTGATCACATCAAGATGACGTCAGGCGTTCCACACTTTTGTAATAAATATAGAATGTTAGCAATCTAGTTGTTCATTAGGATACTGTTGAGAGGCAGAGGCCAGGGGCACGGACTCTGAAAATTGAAGGCAGGTAGGAGGGTGCAAAGGCAACAATTTACCCACACTGAGCAGGCAGGAAGGGCCGTGGCAGCACAACAGATTATGGAGGGCAGTGGAAAGGGGGGCAGGGGCAACAAACCAACAATAAAGGACTTGCACGAGAGGCTGTGGCAATGTAATAGACCATTGTGGGCAGAAGGAAGAGGCAATGGTAGTACAACCATACATGCCAACAGACCCGATTCAGCCATGAAACGTCCAATGTTTTTAAGCTCAAATGGGCTTTATTTGATCTGTCTCCTGTCTACAATCTCCTCTTTTTCAATGTAACTCAAAGGGGAAAATCAATACCCCAGTTTTTTTTCAAAATCTCCCTCTTACCAAGTTCAAAATGTTCGCAAGTATGGTACATTGGATCATGGAAGGAAATGGGGTAGGGACATGGACTTGGATAACAGAGGACAGGAGGGACATGGAGAGGTGCACCAAACTGACCCTGCAGGGCAGGCATCAGGGTTTGCAGCAGCACAATACACCACACAGGGCATGCGGGATGGGAGTGCAGCACAACAATCCATAGAAAGCAAGAGGGAGGGGACAGAACCATGCACATGGACAACAGAGAACAGAGGGACACCAGAGAACAGAGGGGCAAGAGGCAATGGTAGCTAGCTGACCATAATGGACAGACAGGAGAGAAAGCTGCAGCATAACAGACCATAAAGGGCAGGAGGGATGGATCGGGGGCATTACAATGGAACAGACAAGCCAGGAGGGAGGGAGTAGAGGTCTGCACATGTAAACAGAGGGCTGGGGGCAAGGGGGCAGGGCAGGAGCAGCAAGAAAGCTATGGAGGTCAGGCAGGATGGGCACTAGAAGCAAGACACACCATGAAGAGCAACAGTGAGACTGTGATGGCATACACACAGACCATAAAGGGAAGGTGGGAGGGGGTCAGGGGCAGCTAACTGACCACACAGGGAAGGTGGGAGGGGCCATGGCAGCACAGAAGACCATGCATTGCAAGTGGGAGGGTTAGTGGCAGCACAATGGCTATGATGGGCAAGAAGGAGGGTGCAGGGGCATGCACAAAGGACGATGGAGGATAGAAGGGAGGGTCAGGACCTGTGCACAGACAAGAAAGTTCAGGGGAAGGGGCCTCACAACAGACCGCACGGGGCAGGCAGGAGGAGCAGTTGCAGTACAACAGACCAGGGAGGGCAGAAGGGTGTGGCAGTAAAATGGACCATGTAGGACAGGAGGAAGAGGATAGGGGCATGGCATGTGGACAGGCAGGGTGGAGGTGGCAGGGACAGGTTACAGTCATCTGACAATGCTAGGCAGGTGGGAGGGGAGTGGCAGCTCAACAGAACACTCAGAGTAGATAGGAGTGGCAGGTCCATGGAACATGGTGGGCAAAAAGGATGGAGCAGGGGCATGCACAAAGACATCGGAGGGCAGGGGGAAGGAGAATAGGGGCAGCAAGCTCAGCACAGAGTTTAAGCAGTAGGTCAATGATGGGGCATAGAATTGGGCAATGGAGGGCAGGAGGAGGGGACTGGTACATCATACTAAATTGAGGGCAGTGGCAGCACATCAGACCAAGCATGGCAGGAGGGAGGAGGCTATTCCATGGATTCACACAACAGAGGATAGGGAGGAGGGGGATGGGGCAGCAAGCTAACTGTTCCTAGAAGGCGGGTATTAGGAACTTAATTGTTTTTAAAACGTGTGTCTGTGCGAACTACTTAAAATATGAACAAGTATGCAGCATAATCTCCCTTTTATTCAGGAAGAAGAGGACATTTGTGACTGTGACTCCGGGCTCACTTGGCAGAAACACCCCCTGACCCTCCACCCCCCATCGCAAAATGTATTGCCCGTGAAAAGGGTAGGTGAACACAGTGTTATATAGAACATAGTCCTGAGAGCACGAATGAAAATGAAAACTAGATATAGTGTATGGTATAAACTATGCACCAAAAAGTGTGATATAAGATGAACCGGGCGTGAAATATAATATGCAATACATTGTGCGCAATGACAGATTCATTGGAGAGCGCGAGATAGCACAGGCACTAGCTCATGCTATGCGATATGCGCCTTGGAGTGTAATATGCACAGGGCAGTGTTGTGTAACCTAACTAGTCTCTAAAGTTGTAATATAAAATATGTGCTGGGGAGTGTAACGTTGCATATGCACTGTGACAAAGATATGGATCCCAGATTGTAATATGTATGGCATAGCGCTGTGCGTTATAACATAGGCATCGAGGAAGGAACGTTAGATGGGGCAATATAACCCGTGCGAAGGCAAGTGTTGCACGACATATTCACAGGGTGGTGTTACAGTGCACATGGGCTAGAGAGTGTCATAGCATACCCACTAGCTGGTGGAATACAACACAGAGGTGTGAGGCACTCGGCGGGCACTGGTGGGTGTAACACAGCATTGGGCTCAGCCAGGAGCACACTGTGACTCTCAAGTGAGGTGGGATTAGGCACGGTAGGGCGTCAGACATGTCAGAGCTTCACTAGCGGTGTAAATATATTCCATGTGGATTCATTCTATGCATAGTTGCCTTTTAATGATTATCACGCAAATCGTCATGGTGATAGGTACATACGGTTTGTCCAGCATGTCCTAAGTGTTTCTAAAAATATATATTTTTTTAAATAATAAAAAACAAAGGCCGGCCCCGGGGGATGGGGTCCCCGGGGCCATAAGTGGCCTGAGGAGGGGGGCAACGCAGCCCCCTCCTAAAGAATACAAAAAAAAAAGGCCTTGACCCGGGGGTTGGGGTCCCCGGGGCCAATTAATGCCTTGGGAGGGCCACATTTTTTTTTTTTAAACAAAAAAATTAGGGTGCAGGCCCTGGGGATAGGGTCCCCAGGGCCAGTAAATTAGAAAAAAAAGAAGGGGGGCCACACAGCCCTCCTTCTTAAAAAAACTAAATAAAAGACCGGCATCGCGCCGTAGGCCACGCCCCCTCCTAGCAGCACTCTGCAAATGCACCCCCTGGCCAGTTGTAAGTTGGGGAATTAATTCCCCTTCAATACTGAGGGTCCCTGAGGGCCAGCTAGCCCAACAGGTATCTCCAGTATGCGCCAGGGAGCTGCGTGGCAGACAGGTGTTCTGAGACCACGCCCCTTTTTACACCTCTATGCAGCGCAGCTCTGTGGCGCTTACTGGAGGTACTTAGTGGGCTAGTTTGACCCTAGGGACCCTTAGGATTCAAGGGGACTTAATCTCTCAACTTAGAACGGCCACAGGGCGTGTTTACACAGTGGTGAAGGGAGGGGACGGGGCCTGAGGTGACATGTGCAAACATGCCCTGTGGCACGTTTTAAGTTGGGGAAATAATTCCCTTTCAATCCTGAGGGACCCTGGGGGCCAACTAGCCCACCAGGGGCTTCCAGTAAGCGCCACTGCTCTGCGTTGCAGAGAGGTGGTGCAGGCCGTGCCCCTTTTTACACCTCTCTGCAATGCAGCTATGTGGCGCTTACTGGAGGTACCTAGTGGGCTAGTTGGACCCTAGGGACGCTCAGGATTCAAATGAACTTAATCTCCCAACTAAAAACGGCCACAGGGCGTGTTTACACAGTGGTGAAGGGAGGGGACGGGGCCTGAGTTAACGTGTGCAAACACGCCCTGTGGCGCGTTTTAAGTTGGGGAAATAATTCCCCTTCATTCCTGAGTGCCCCTGGGGGCCAACTAGCCCACCAGGTGCTTCCAGTAAGCGCCACTGCGCTGCGTTACAGAGAGGTGGTCTAGGCCGTGCCCCTTTTTACATCTCTTTGCAACGCAGCTCTGTGGCGCTTACTGGAGGTACCTAGTGGTCTAGTTGGACCCCAGGGACCCTCAGGATTCAAGGGGACTTAATATCCCAACTTAAAACGGCCACAGGGCGTGTTTACACAGTGGGGAAGTGAGGGGACGGGGCCTGAGGTGACATGTGCAAACACGCCCTGTGGCGCGTTTTAAGAGGTAGTTTTAATCACCTGCCCTATTATATACTAGGGGCTTACAGAGGAGGTCATGCTGATCACAGGAGGACCCCAACGCATAGTGTTACCTAGTGTATGTAGGTGTTTTCACTGTATTCTGAGTGTCTTTTAACATAGCACTGGCTCTAGGACTGGTTAGTCAGACTCAGTTAACACCAGTATCCGTCTGAAAAAGTTGAGGGTACAGGATGATTTTGCAACAAGGCTTCTTTCTGTTCTTCTGTTTGTTCTTTCTGCACGTTATCCTTCTTCCTGCACTTTTCTTCGTCTTTGAGGACTTCTGTTGCTTCTTTCTGCATTTCTTTTTTTTCTTTCTGTGCGTTTTTTCTTCTTTCTTCACATGTCCTATCTCTGTAGCCATAGTTAGAAATTAGCATTTAAAAAACCTTTGAAATTCACTGAAAAAAACATAGGTTTCAGGCACGTTATAGTTAGGAATTAGCATTTAAAAAACCTTAGAAATTCACTGAAAAAGCCTAGGTTTCAGGGGCGTTATAGTTAGCTGGACTTTTCACTCGTACAAAACCATTGAAATTCCCCCGTTATAGTTAGTTCAGCTAACTATAACTCGCGCGCACGCAATGCACTGCTGATGACGTCACATATTACATCACTCATGACATGGTCAGTGACATCACTCATGACATCACTGATGCCATCACTGATGACATCTCAAATGACATCACTGATGACATCACTGATGACATCATCCAGTGAATGTGTGTTTTTCTGAAAATTACATATGTTTTATATATGTATATCTCAAGGTCGATGGAAGAATAAATGGGTATATAAGTGTCTAAATGGATGATTTGTTTTTGAAAAATAGATTGTATAACTGACTGATTAAGTGTATCTTAGTGAATACGTGGCTTAGTGAGTAATGTTTAAATATGTAAATACCTGTATCAGTCTCTCACTTTGTGTATAAGTGGCTGCATGGGTTGGTGAGTAGCTACATGAGTGTCTACATAGGTTATTAGTTGGTTTTTTGAGTATCAGAATGAGTGTCTGAGTGTCTGTATGGTTCGGTGGGGGTATTACGTAGTGCATAAGTGCATGAATGAGTGACTCACTGTTTGTATGTGTTGAAGACAGCATGTGTGCAGGACTGTATTGGTGGATGAGTGTGTGCATGGGTGTGTTAATGAGTGAATGACTGTCTCAATAGTGTCTTTATGAGTAACTACATATGTTTTAAACTAGTATATGTGACTATTGGTGTATATAAGTGAGTATATGTGAGAGTGAGAGATTGAAAGAGTTCCTGTATGAATAAGTATGTGTTTCTATAAGTGATTGTTTAAAAGACTAAGTATGTGTAAGTTTCTGTAGAAGTAAGTGTGGTGGTGTGTGTATAACTGTATATGCAAGTAAATGGATGTTTGATTATTTATTAGCATGAGTGACTGTGTGTGAGTAACTCTATGGATGAGTGGCATTGTGTAACAGGATGTATAGGTGTATGAGTACATATGATGAGTGAGTACATGTATGAGTGACTGTATAGGACTGTTGGTGAATGAGTGGATGTGTATGTGGATCTTAGAATTACTGAATAGGTTGTTGTAACTGATATTGGTATGTCCATTGTTTTGAAAATTGTAGTTTCTATTTTTGAATGTGTGTATCAAAGGTTATATTAGGGGGGGAGGAGGTCTGCCACTCTATACAAAGATGATGTCATCAGTGATGTCATTTGAGATGTCATCAGTGATGTCATGAGTGATGTCACTGACCATGTCATGAGTGATGTAATATGTAACGTCATCAGCAGTGCATTGCGGGCGCGCAAGTTATAGTTAGCTGAACTAACTATAACGGGGGAATTTCAATGGTTTTGTACGAGTGAAAAGTCCAGCTAACTATAACGCCCCTGAAACCTATGGTTTTTTCAGTGAATATATATATATATATTCACTTAAAAAACCATAGGTTTCACACACGTTATAGTTAGGAATTAGCATTTAAAAAACCTTGCAAATTCACTTAAAAAACCATAGGTTTCACACAGGTTATAGTTAGGTGGACATTTCACTCGTAAAAAACCAATGAAATTCCCCCGTTATAGTTAGTTCAGATAACTATAACTCGCGCGCCCGCAATCCACTGCTCATGACGTCACATATGACATCACTCATGACATGGTCAGTGGCATCACTCATGACATCACTGATGACATCATGCTTGTGAAAGAGTGGCGGTCGCGCGACTTATAGTTATCTGAACTAACTAGAGCGGGGGAATTTCATTGGTTTTTCACGAGTGAAATGTCCACCTAACTATAACCTGTGTGAAACCTATGGTTTTTTAAGTGAATTTGCACGTTTTTGTAAATGCTAATTCCTAACTATAACGTGTGTGAAACCTATGGTTTTTTAAGTGAATTTGTACGGTTTCTTAAATGCTAAGTTATGTATTTATTAATATATATATATTTAAGGTTTGTCACCGTGCGCGCACCGTGCGCGCGCTTTGCGCACACGGTGCGCTAAGCGCACCGTGCGCGCACCCCGCGATTTTTATAAAAAAAAATAAAAAATTATTTCACCCATGGGGGTCCTTCTGTGACCCCCTGACTAAGGCTAGGGGGTCAGGAACTCTCTTCCCTGCCCCCTTTTCATGTTTTCCACCTCTTTTCCCCCTTTCCTTTTCAGTGCGAGAGACAAAATGGCGGCCGACACTTCCTGATTAAGACCGATTCGAATGTTGACTGACATCTAACAACCAATCAGAATTTCGCTCGCGCACTGCACCGTGCGCGCATGGGCGCGCACCGAGCGCGCACGGTGCGCGCGTATAGATATTTATATGCTTTTAAATGCTATTTTCTCAGGAAATACTGAACAGATTGACACCACACCTGCAAAAGGCACATCCCTGCCCTGAAGACGACCTGTCTGCCAAATTTCAAGTAATTCTGTTCAGCCGTTCGGGCTGTACCTTCGACTAAAGGTCCTATGGAAAAATGCATGGGGAAAACGTGTTTTGGGACCCCCCTTTTTTCTCGGCCCCCGCTTGACGAATCACCCCGAGACTTTCAGGGTAGGAGCTTAGCGGAGCGCCCCATTAGTTTTGAAAATTTTGCGAATATTCGTCTACCGGCGCCAAAGTTATTCAAAATAGAATTTTGAGATTTCCTATGGAAACACGGTCCTTCATCCTGGAATTGCTGGCAGCCACCTTGGGACCAATGTACAAGATAGCACCCCATTGAAATGCATTGTAGTGAATAGAAGGTTTTGATGGTCACCAAAAGGAGAACTATAAAAGGTAATAGCAGACGTTAGTTACATTAGAATTCATTTGTTGATGGTACCATACTAATTTTAGGAATTGTGGTGTGCTCTAAGGTGATTTTACCTTGTGAAAAACCTTCTGCTGGGATATCATGAATCATGTTTAAGAGAAAACTATTTTCTCATGCTTGTCCTATAGAGGTTTGGAAGGTGCTCAGAAGCTAAAATGAGAGCATATTTTCTGTAAATTCACATTATCTTTCTCAGTCATGTGAGAATGAAGTCTGACATTCTCAGTAAAATATGTACATCCAACAAGGGCAGAGACTGTCAGTTGATTCCTTTGTGTTCTACTGCAGCTTCCCAGAGTGTTCTAAAGAACAACTACAGTGCTAACAGTCTTACGTATGACAAAATGATGGCACACCTGAAGCCATCTTGGTTGGAATAAACTGGTAACACTTAAAACACTTAATTTAAAAAGAAACAAAATGATGGGGTTCATTTTGTCATAGAAATTATGGTTAGTGCTGTAGAAAGAAAAATTAGGACATGTTTTAAGTGGGATCTCAAATATCTTCCTGCTATATTTCAACAGGAGCAGCCTGTCAGTTGATTCCTTGTGTTCTACTGCAGCTTCCCTAAAACACTACCCCCAGCATGACCCCTTACACTGCACAAACACCACTGCACCACCCTAAAACACTACCCCCTACAGTACACAAACACCACTGTGCTTCCCTTAACCCTAAAACACTATCCCCAGCATGACCCCTTATACTACCCAAACACCACTGCGCTACTCTAAACACTAAAACACTACCCCAGGACGACCCCCTACACTACCCAAACACCTCTGCACTACCCTAAACCCTAAAACTCTACCCCAGCACTACCCCGTACACTACCCAAACACCACTGCACTACCTTAAACCCTAAATCTACCCCCAGCATGACCCCCTACACTACCCAAACACCACTGCGCTACACTAAACCCTAAAAGACTACCCCCTATACTACATAAACACCACTGAACTACCCTTAACTCTAAAATACTACCCCCAGCACGACCCCCTACACTACACAAACACCACTGCACTACCCTAAACCCTAAAACACTACCCCCTACACTACACAAACACCACTGAACTTCCCTAAACCCTAATACACTACCCCCAGCATGACCCCCTACATTACACAAACAACACTGTACTACCCTAAACCCTAAAACACTACCCCCAGCACGAACCCACAAACACTACACAAACACCACTGCACAACCCTAAACGCTAAATCTATCACCAGCACGACCCCCTATACTACCCAAACACCACTGCTCTACCCTAAACCCTAAATCTGCCCCCAGCATGACCCCTACACTACCCAAACACCACTGCACTACCCTAAATGCTTAAACACTACCCCAGCACAACACCCTACACTTCACAAACACCACTGCACTACCCTAAACTCTTACTCTACCCTCAGCATGACCCCCTACACTACACAAACACTACTGCACGAACCCGCAAACACTACTGCACTACCCTAAACCCTAAATCTACCCCCAGCACGGCCCTCTACACTACCTAAACACCACTGCACTACCCTAAACCCTAAAACACTACCCAGCATGATCCCCTACACTACCCAAACACCATTGCACTCCCCTAAACCTTAAACTTGCCCCAGCAAGACCCCTATACTACCCAAACATCACTGCACTACCCTAAACCCCAAAACACTACCCCAGCACGACCCCCTACACTACACAAACACCACTGCACTACCCTAAACTCTAAATCTACCCCAGCACAACCCCCTACACTACACAAACACCATTGCATTACCCTAAACCCTAGAACACTACCCCCAGCACGACCCCTACACTACACAAACACCACTGCACTACCCTAAACCATAAAACACTACCCCAGCTAGATCCCCTACACTACCCAAACACCACTGCACTACCCTAAACCCTAAAACACTACCCCCAGCATGACCCCCTACACTACATAAACACCACTGCACTGCCCTATACCCTAAAACACTACCCCCTACACTACACAAACAGCACTGCACTAACCTAAACCCTAAAACACTACACCCAGCATGACCCCCTACACTACACAAACACCACTGCACTACCCTAAACCCTTTGATGCTCATGACGGAATGCTTCCGTCATGAGCATCAGTGCCCCTGGCAGGGATCCACTCACTAGACACCAGGGAGGGGGGAGCGGCCCCTTGGGCAAGTTCCTTCACTCCCCATACAAAAATTGGCTAAATGCAGTCTTTCTGCCCCCTGGGGGGCAGATGAGGCAGTAGCCTCCAATCTGCAGAAAGCCCACTAAACACCAGGGATTTTTTTGGGTGTGTTTTTTTTTAGGGTGGGGGCTGCCTGAAATGGGCACACCAATGCCCCATCCCCCTGCCACCATTACAGCCTTTCTGACCCCCGGGGGCAGATGAGGGCAGTAGCCCCCAATCTGCCCCCCAGGGGGCAGAAAGCCCACTAAACGCCAGGGATTTTTTTGCACCATTTTTTTTAGGGTGGGGGCTGCCCGAAACGGGCACGCCAATGCCCCCACCCCCCACCACCATGACAGCCTATCTTTCCCCCATGGGGGCAGATGGGAGCAGTAGTCCCCAATAGACGCCAGGGATTTTTTTTGGGACAAATTTTAATTAGGGTGGGGGCTTCCCAAAACAGGCATGCCTATACCCCCACCCCCTCCCCTGCACACATGACAGCCTTCCTGCCCCCCCGGGGGGAAGATGGGGGCATTAGCCCCCAATCTGCCACCCGGGGGGGCAAAAAGCCCAGTAGACGCCACGGATTTTTTGGGAAAATTTTAATTAGGGTGGGGGTATTGGCATTCGCGTTTTGGGCAGCCCCCACTCTAATTAAAATTTGCCCAAAAAACTCCGTGGCGTCTTGTGGACTTTTATCCCCCCTGGGGGACAGATGGGGGCATTAGCCCCCATCTGCCCTGCCGGGTGGGCAAAAATCCCTCTAGACGCCATGTTTTTTTGGGGACAAATTTGAATTAGAGTGGGGCAGCCCAAAACGGGCATGCACATGCCTCCACCCACTCCCCCGCAAAAATTACACACTTCCTGCCCCCCCCGGGGGCAGATGGGGCAGTAGCCCCCAATCTGCCCCCCGGGGGGGCAAAAAGCCCACTAGATGCCAGGGATTTTTTGGGGCAAATGTTAATTAGGGTGGGGGCATTAGCATGCCCATTTTTGGCAACCCCCACCTTCCTTAAAATTTGCTCAAAAAATCCCTGGTCTAGTCACTGGGGGGCAGATGGGGGATTAGCCCCAATCTGCACCCGAGGGGGACGGGGGGCAAAAAGCCCACTAGTCGCCAGAGATTTTTGTTGGGCAAATTTGAATTAGGGTGGGGGCTGCCCAAAACAGGCATGCCCATGGCCCCACACCCTCCCCCCCCCAAAGATTGCAGCGATCCTGCCTCCCCTGGGGAGCAGATGGGGCAGTAGCCCCCAATCTGCCCCTCCCGGGGGGCAAAAAGGCCAAAAGACGCCAGGGTTTTATCTGGGAACATTTTTATTAGGGTGGGGGCATTGGCATACCCGTTTTTGGCAACCCCCATCCTAATTAAAATTTGCTCAAAAAAATCCCTGGTGCCTAGTAGGCTTTCTGCCCCCCCCCGGGGGTCAGATGGGGGCATTAGCCCCCAATCTGCACCCCGGGGGGGAAGAAACCCACTAGTCGCCAGGGATATTTTTTAGGCAAATTTGAATTAGGGTGGGGGATGCCCAAAACAGGTCTGCCCATGCCCCCACCCCCTCCCCTGCAAGAATGACAGCCTTCCTGTCCCCCGGGTGGGATGATGGGGGCATTAGCCCCCAATTCTGCCCCCGGGGGCAAAAAGCCCAGTAGATGCCAGGGCTTTTTTGGGCACATTGTAATTAGGGTGGGGGCATTGGTATGCCCGTTTTGGGAAGCCCTCACCCTAATTAAAATTTGCCCAAAAAACTCCCTGGCATCTAGTAGACTTTCAGCCCCCCCTGGAGGGCAGATGGGGGCATTAGGCAATTTTTATGTTGCCTCAATACGTTTTGGACCCTTGCCTGTCACGGTTACTTGGGCCTCCCACATGAGTGAGGCACCGTTTTTATCGGGAGACCTGGGGGAACACTGGGTGGTAGGTAATTTGTGTCAGCCCGGTGATGCCACAACTTTCCCACACAAAAATGTGTGAAAAAAGTGCTTTTTTCAGATAAAATTGAGGTTTGCAGGGGATTCTGGGTAAGGAAACATTGGGGGATCCAAACAAGCCATACCTCTCTGGAATCCCCTGGGTGTCTAGTTTTCAGAAATGTGTGGGTTTGGTAGGTTTCCCTAGGTACCAGCAGAGCTAGGGTTCAAAAACTACAGCTAGGCACTTTGCCAAACAAGGGTCATTTTTCACTGCAAAATTGAGGTGTGTCCACATTGTGTTTTGTGCCGTTTCCTGTCGCGGGCACTAGGCCGACCCACACAAGTGAGGTATCATTTTTCTCGGAAGACTTTGGGGAACGCGGGGTGGGTGGAAATTTGTGGATCCACGCGGATTACAGAACTTTCCACCACAGAAATGTGGGCAAAATGTGGTTTTTTTAACAATTCTTTAGGTTTGCAAGGGATTCTGGGTAACAGAACCTGGTGGGAGGCAGTCAAGTCACCCCATCCTGTATTCCTCTGGGTGTCTAGTTTTCAAAAATGTATAGGTTTGCTAGGTTTCCCTAGGTGCCGGTAGAGCTAAGGTTATAAAACTACAGCTAGGCACTTTGCCAAAAAAGGGTCATTTTTCACTGCGAAATTGAGGTGTGTCAACGTTGCCTTTTGCGCCGCTTCCTGTTGCGGGCATTAGGCCGACCCACACAAGTGAGGTACCATTTTTCTCAGAAGACTTTGGGGAACACGGGGTGGGTGAAATTTGTTTATCCACGCAGATTCCAGAACTTTCCACCACAGAAATGTGGGGAACATGTGTTTTTTTAACAATTTTTTAGGTTTGCAAGGGATTCTGGGTAACAGAACCTGGTGGGAGGCAGTCAAGTCATCCCATCCTAGATTCCCCTGGGTGTCTAGTTTTCAAAAATGTATAGATTTGCTAGGCTTCCCTAGGTGCCGGCAGAGCTATGGTTCAAAAACAATAGCTAGGCACTTTGCCCAAAAAGGGTCATTTTTAACTGCGAAACTGAGGTGTGTCCACGTTGCATTTTTTGCCATTTCCTGTCGTAGGCACTAGGCCAACCCACACAAGTGAGGTGCCATTTTTCTCAGAAGACTTTGGGGAATGCGGGGTGGGTGGAACTTTGTGGATCCACGCAGATTCCAGAACTTTCCACCATAGAAATGTGGGGAAAATGTGTTTTTTTTAATAATGTTTTAGGTTTGCAAGGGATTCTGGGTAACAGAACCTGGTGAGAGGCAGTGAAGTCACCCCATCCGGGATTCCCCTGGGTGTCTACATTTCAAAAATGTGTAGGTTTGCTAGGTTTCCCTAGGTGTTGGCAGAGCTATGGTACAAAAACTACAGCTAGGCACTTTGCCAAAAAAGGGTCATTTTTTCCTGCGAAATTGAGGTGTATCCATGTTGCGTTTTGCACTGCTTCCTGTCGCGGGCACTAGGCCGACCCACACAAGTGAGGTACCATTTTTCTCGGAAGACTTTGGGGAACATGGGGTGGGTGGAAATTTGTGGAGCCACGCAGATTCCACAACTTTCCACCACAGAAATGTGGGGAAAATGTGTTTTTTAACCAATTTTTTAGGTTTTCATGGGATTCTGGGTAACCAAACCTGATGGGAAGCAGTCAAGTCACCCCATCCTAGATTCCCCTTGGTGTCTTGTTTTAAAAAATGTATAGATTTGCTAGGCTTCCCTAGGTGCCGGCAGAGTTATGATTCAAAAACTATAGCTAGACACTTTGCCCAAAAAGGGTCACTTTTCACTGCAAAACTGAGGTGTGTCCACAATGCATTTTGCGCCGTTTCCTGTCGTGGGCACTAGAGACCAACCCACACAAGTGAGGTACCATTAGCCCCCAATCTGTCCCGCCGGGTTGGGCAAAAAGCCCTCTAGACGCCAGGGTTTTTTTGGGGGCAAATTTGAATTAGAGTGGGGCAGCCCAAAACGGGCATGCCTAATTCCCCACTTCCTCCCCCCCAAAAATTGCAGCCTTCCTGCCCCCCTGGGGGGCAGATGGGGCTGTAGCCCCCATCTGCCCCCTGGGGGGGCAAAAAGCCCACTAGACACCAGGGATTTTTTTGGGAACATTTTAATTAGGGTGGGAGCATTGTCATGCCCGTTTTTGGCAACCCCCACCCTTATTAAAATTTGCTAAAAAAATCCCTGGCATCTAGTAGGCTTGGGCTTAAGGCCCCAATCTGCACCCCCGAGGGGCAAAAAGCCCACTAGTCGCCAGGGATTGTTTTGGGACAAATTTTAATTAGGGTGGGGGATGCCTAAAACAGGCATGCCCATACCCTTACCCCCCTCCCCTGCAAAAATTACAGCCTTCCTGCCCCCGGGGGGCAGATGGGGGCATTAGCCCCCAATCTGCCCCCCGGGGGGCAAAAAGACCAGTAGATGCCAGGGATTTTTTGGGCACATTTTAATTAGGGTGGGGGCATCGGCATGCCCGTTTTGGGAAGCCCCCACCCTAATTAAAATTTGCCCAAAAAACTCCCTGGCATCCAGTAGACTTTCAGCCCCCCCCTGGAGGGCAGATTGGGGCATTAGCCCCCAATCTGCCCCCCGGGGGGGGCTAAAAGCCCACTAGACACCAGGGATTTTTTTGGGCAAATTATAATTAGGGTGGGGGCTTCCCAAAATGGGCATGCCAATGCCCCAACCCCCACTCGCAACAATTACAGCCTTTCTGCCCTTCCCTGGAGGGAAGATGCGGGCAGTAGCCCCCAATCTGCCCCCCCGGGGGGCAAAAAGCCCACTAGACACCAACGATTACGCTGGCAAAGTGCCAGCTTTAGTGTTTGAACCCTAGCTCTGCCGGCACCTAGGGAAACCTACCAAACCCACACATTTCTGAAAACTAGACACCCAGGGAATTCCAGGGAGGCATGGCTTGCGTGGATCTCCCAAGGTTTCCTTACCCAGAATCCCCTGCAAACCTCAATTTTAGCTGGGAAAGTTGTGGCATCACCGGGCTGACACAAATTTCCTACCACCCAGCGTTCCCCTGGGTCTCCCGATAAAAATGGTGCCTCACTCTTGTGGGAGGCCCAAGTACCCGCAACAGGCAGGGGCCCAAAACATATAGAGGCGATATCAAAATTGCCTATCACCAAACATCCTGGTTTTGCAAGGGGAGGTCACCTGGGTTCTTGGCCCGTGCTCTTTGGCCATCTAGGGAAACCTACCAAACCCACACATTCCTGAAAACTAGACACCAGGAGGTATGGCTTGCGTGGATCCCCCAACATTTCCTTACCCAGAATTCACGCAAATCTCCATTTTAGTTGAAATAATCACTTTTTTCACACATTTTTGTGTGGGAAAGTTGTGGCATCACAGGGCAGACACAAATTTCCTACCACCCAGCGTTCCCCCGGGTCTCCTGATAAAAATGGTGCCTCATTCGTGTTGGAGGCCCAAGTACACATGACAGGCAGGGGCCCAAAACCTATTGAGGCGACAACAAAATTGCCTATCACCAAACATCACCGGGCTGACACAAACATTTTGTGATAGGCAATTTTGATGTTGCCTCAATAAGTTTTGGGCCCTTGCCTGTCATGGGTACTTGGGTCTCCCACATGAATGAGGCACCGTTTTTATCGGGAGACCCGGGGGAACGCTGGGAGGTAGGAAATTTGTGTCAGACCGGTGATGCCACAACTTTCCCACACAAACATGTGTGAAAAAAGTGATTTTTTTCAGCTAAAATTGAGGTTTGCAGGGGATTCTAGGTAAGGAAACTTTTGGGGATCCACGCAAGCCATACCTCTCTGAAAGACCCCGGGTGTCTAGTTTTCAGAAATGTGTGGGTTTGGTAGGTTTCCCTAGATGGCCGCCGAGCATGGGGCCAAAAACCCAGGTGACCCCCCCTTGCAAAACCAAGTTGTTTGGTGATAGGAAATTTTGATGTCGCCACAATACGTTTTGGGCCCTTGCCTGTCGCGGGTACTTGGGCCTCCCACACGAGTGAGGCACCGTTTTTATCGGGAGACCCAGCGGAATGCTGGGTGGTAGGAAATATGTGTCAGCCTAGTGATGCCACAACTTTCCCACAGAAAAACGTGTGAAAAAAGTGATTTTTTCAGCTAAAATTGAGGTTTGCAGGGGATTCTGAGTAAGGAAACATTGGGGGATCCCTGCAAGACATACCTCCCTGAAAGCCCCAGGCTGTCTAGTTTTCCGAAATGTGTGGGTTTGGTAGGTTTCCCTAGATGGTCGCCGAGCACGGGGCCAAAAATACAGGCGACCCCCCTTGCAAAATTAGGTTGTTTGGTGATAGGAAATTTTGATGTCGCCTCAATACGTTTGGGGCCCTGGCCTGTCGTGGGTACTTGGGCCTCCCACACGTGTGAGGCACCGTTTTTATTGGGAGACCTGGAGGAACACTGGGTGGTAGGAAATTTGTGTCAGCCCGGTGATGCCACAACTTCCCCACACAAAAACATGTGAAAAAAGTGGATTTTTCAGCTAAAGTTGAGGTTTGCAGGGGATTCTGGGTAAGGAAACGTTGGGGGATCCATGCAAGCTATGCCTCCCTGAATGCCCCTGGGTGTCTAGTTTTCAGAAATGTGTGGGTTTTGTATGTTTCCCTAGATGGCCGCCGAGCACGGGGCCAAAAACCCAGGTGACCCCTCTTGCAAAACCTTGTTGTTTTGTGTTAGGCAATATTGATGTCTCCTCACTACGTTTTGTGCCCTTGCCTGTCACGGGTACTTGGGCCTCCCACACAAGTGAGGCACTGTTTTTATTGGGAGACCCGGGGGAATGCTGGGTGATAGGAAATTTGTGTCAGCCCTGTGATGCCACAACTTCCCAACACAAAAATGTGTGAAAAAAGTGGATTTTTCAGCTAAAATTGGTGTTTGCAGGGGATTCTGGGTAAGGAAACATTTGGGGGATCCAAACAAGCCATACCTCTCTGGAATCCCCTGGGTGTCTAGTTTTCAGAAATGTGTGGGTTTGGTAGGTTTCCCTAGGTACCAGCAGAGCTAGGGTTCAAAAACTACAGCTAGGCACTTTGCCAAAAAAGAGTAATTTTTCACGGTAAAATTGATGTGTGTCCACATTGCGTTTTGTGCCGTTTCCTGTCGCGGGCACTAGGCTGACCCACACAAGTGAGGTACCATTTTTCTCTGAAGACTTTGGGGAACGCGGGGTGGGTGGAAATTTGTGAATCCACGCAGATTCCAGAACTTTCCTCCACAGAAATGTGGGGAAAATGTGGTCTTTTTGACGATTTTTTAGGTTTTCGAGGGATTCTGGGTATCAGAACCTGGTGAGAGGCAGTCAAGTCACCCCATCCGGTATTCCCCTGGGTGTCTATGTTTCAAAAATGTATAGGTTTGCTAGGTTTCACTAGGTCCCGGCAGAGCTATGGTACAAAAACTACTGCTAGGCACTTTTCCAAAAAAGGGTAATTTATCACTGCGAAATTGAGGTGTGACAACGTTGCCTTTTGCGCCATTTCCTGTCGCCGGCACTAGGCCGACCCACACAAGTGAGGTACCATTTTTCTCAGAAGACTTTGTCAAACACGGGGTGGGTGGAAATTTGTTTATCCACGCAGATTCCAGAACTTTCCACCACAGAAATGTGGGGAAAATGTGTGTTTTTTTAAACAATTTTTTAGGTTTGCAAGGGATTCTGGGTAACAGAGCCTGGTTGGAGGCAGTCAAGTCACCTCATCCTAGATTCTCCTGGGTGTCTAGTTTTCAAAAATGTCTAGATTTGCTAGGCTTCCCTAGGTGCCGGCAGAGCTATGGTTCAAAAACAATAGCTAGGCACTTTCCCAAAAAAGGGTCATTTTTAACTGCGAAACTGAGGTGCGTCCACGTTGCATTTTGCGCCGTTTCCTGTCGCGGGCACTAGGCCAACCCACACAGGTGAGGTACCATTTTTCTCAGAAGACTTTGGGGAATGCGGGGTGGGTGGAACTTTGTGGATCCACGCAGATTCCAGAACTTTCCACCACAGAAATGTGGGGAAAATGTGTTATTTTGTATAATGTTTTAGGTTTGCAAGGGATTCTGGATAACAGGACCTGGTGGGAAGCAGTCAAGTCACCCCATCCTAGATTCCCCTGGGTGTCTATGTTTCAAAAATGTATAGATTTACTAGGTTTCCCTAGGTGCCGGCAGAGCTATGGTTTAAAAACTATAGCTAGGCACTTTGCCCAAAAAGGGTCATTTTTCACTGCAAAACTGAGGTGTGTCCACGTTGCATTTTGCGCCGTTTCCTGTCGCGGGCACTAGGCCAACCCACACAAGTGAGGTACCATTTTTCTCAGAAGACTTTGGGGAACGCGGGGTGGGTGGGAATTTGTGGATCCATGCAGATTCCAGAACTTTCCACCACAGAAATGTGGGGACAATGTGTTTTTTTAACAATTGGTTAGGTTTGCAAGGGATTCTGTGTAACAGAACCTGGTGGGAGGCAGTCAAGTCTCCCCATCCTGGATTCCCCTGGGTGTCTAGTATTAAAAAATGTATAGTTTTGCTAGGTTTCCCTAGGTGCCGGCAGAGCAAGGGTTCAAAAACTACAGCTAGGCACTTTGCAAAAAAGGGTAATTTTTCATTCTGAAAATGTGGTGTGCTCATATTGGGTTTTGAGCAATATCCTGTTGTGGGCATTATGCCTACCCACACAAGTGAGGTACCATTTTTATTGGGAGACTTAGGGTAATTCAGATTTGTAAAGCAACGGTTATTACCTATTGACTTTCGATGCATTTTTGCCTTCCAAAAGAAAGACATTGTGTAAAAAAGAAGTCATTTTGAAAAATGACCGATAATTCTCAAGCTAGTATGAGTATTCCCAATTTCGAAAATGTGCAAATATCTACTGTTTCTAAACTCTATAATTTGTTCCCATTTCAGAAATACATAGTTGTCTTTCATACCGATTTTTCGATGTATACATTTTCCCACAATAATTGCTATATACCCGGTACATAATAAAAAGCCATTGCAAATTGCTGCTCAGTTTTTGACTCTGGGTTCGTCGGGTTCTTGGTGAACTTTTCAACAAATTTTCAATTTTTCCTGTATTTAACTGTTAGTTTCTATAAAGAAACATTGAAGGATCTACACAAATGACCCCTTGCTGAATTCAGAATTTTGTCTCCTTTTCTAAAATGTGTAGCTTTAAAGGATCCATTATTGCTTTCATACCCATTTCTACCATTAACTGAAAGGAGGTTGAAAGCACAAAAAATAGCAGAAATAGGCTATGTCCCAGAAAAATGCCCAAACTGTGTAAAAATTTTGGTTTTCTGACAAAAGTCTGTAATTCCCTAAAAGCAAGGCAAATTGTGATTTTAGCCCCACAAACCCCTTTTTTGATACCATTTGCAGGGAAAAACCCAGACGCTTTCATTTGCAGCCCTTTTTTCCAATTTTTTCCAAAAAAAAACAAAATTTAGCTGTATTTTGGCTAGTTTCTGGGACTCCTCCAGGGGAATCCACAAACCCTGGGTTCCTTTAGAATCCCCATGATGTTGGAAGAAAAGGACGCACATTTGGCGTGGATACTTTATGTGGTCAAAATGTTACAGGGGCCTAAGCGCGCACTACCCCAAAAAGCCAAAAAAAGGCTTAGCACAGGGGGGGAGGCCTAGCAGCGAAGGGGCTAAACCTTAAATCTACCCCCAGCATGACCCCTTACACTACCCAAACACCACTGTGCTACCCTAAACCCTAAAACACTACCCCCTACACTACACAAACACCACTGCACTATCCTAAACCCTAAAACACTATCCCAGCATGACCCCCTACACTACATAAACACCTCTGTACTATCCTAAACCCTAAAACACTACCCCTAGAACGAACCCGCAAACACTGCACAAACACCACTGCACTACCCTAAACCCTAAATATACCCCCAGCATGACCCCCTACACTTCCCAAACACCACTGCACTACACCCTAAAACACTACCCCAGCATGACCCCCTACATTACACAAACACCACTGCACTTCCCTAAACCCTACATCTTCCCCCAGCACGACCCCCTACTCTACACAAACACCACTGCACTACCCTAAACCCTAAATCTACCCCAGCACAAACCCCTACACTACACAAACACAACTGCACTACCCTAAACCCTAAAACACTGCCCCCAGTATGACCTCTACACTACCCAAATGCCACTTCACTACCCTAATCCCTAAAACACTACCCCCAGCACGACCCCCTACACTACATAAACACCACTGCACTACCCTAAACCCTAAAACACTACCCCAGCATGACCCCCTGCACTACACAAACACCTCTGTACTACCCTAAACCCTAAAACACTACCCCAGCACGAACCTGCAAACACTACACAAACACCACTGCACTACCCTAAACCCTAAATCTACCCCCAGCATGACCCCTATACTACCCAAACACCACTGCACTACCCTAATTCCTAAATGTACCCCCAGCATGACCCCCTACACTACCCAAACACCACTGCACTACACTAAACCCTAAAACACTACCCCCTACACTACACAAACACCACTGCACTGCACTAAACCCTAAAACACTACCCCAGCATGACCCCCTACACTACACAAACACCACTGCACTACCCTAAACCCTAAATCTACCCCTACTCCAACCCCCACACTACCCAAACACCACTGCACTACCCTAAACCCTAAATCTACCCCCAGCACAACCCCGCACACTACACAAACACCACTGCACTACCCTAAACCCTAAAACACTACCCCCTACACTACATAAACACCACTGCACTACCCTAAACCCTAATACCCTACCCCCAGCACGACCCCCTACACTACACAAACACCACTGCACTACCCTAAACCCTAAATCTACCCCCAGCATGACGCCCTACTCTACACAAACACCACTGTACTACCCTAAACCCTAAATCCACCCCAGCACAACCCTGTACACTACACAAACACCACTGCACTACCCTAAACCCTAAAACACTACCCCCAGTACGACCTCTACACTACCCAAACGCCACTGCACTACCCTTAACCCTAAAACACTACCCCCAGCACGACCCCCTACACTACACAAACACCACTGCACTACCCTAAACCCTAAAACCCTACCCTCAGCACGACCCCCTATACTACACAAACACCATTGCACTACCCTAAACCTTAAATCTACCCCCGGCATGACCCCCTACACTACGCAAACACCACTGCACTACCCTAAACCCTAAAACACTACCCCCTACACTACACAAACACCACTGCACTACCCTAAACTCCAAACCCTAAAACACTACCCCCAGCATGACCCCTACACTACCCAAATACCACTGCGCTACCCTAAACCCTAAAACACTACCCCCAGAATGACCCCCTACACTACCCAAACACCACTGCGCTACCCTAAACCCGAAACCACTACCCCCAGCACGACCCCCTACACTACACAAATACCACTGCACTACCCTAAACCCTAAAACACTACCCCAGCACTACATGGTAAGGAATTTATGCAGTGCCTCGTTTCTTATCCACCTTTACAAAGATGTCTGGTTGCAGTTTCACGGTTTCACTTTTAGCATAGTTTGTTTCCGTGCCTCTAGACTGAGGAAAAGTATTTCACTAGAGCGATGTCACATAATTGAGCCCTCCATTCAGACCTATGAAAGTGCCTCAGTCCTTTTTCAAAGGTTTGTCACGGATATTTCAGCAGGCAGTTTGTGCAAATGTAGACATTATTCAGAACATGCTAAGCAGTAGCACAGTTGAACTCTGATAGATCGCTAGCCACTTAAACCGTAAGGCAGGTGTAAAAAGGAGCGTAGCCTCGAACCACCTCTCTGCAATGCAGCTCTGTCGTGCTTACTGGAGATACCTGGTGGGCTAGTTGACCGTCAGGGACCCTCCGATTCAAGGGGACTTAATCCTCAAACTTACAATGCACCAGGTGTCCCTTCCTGCACAAAAACAATCTCCACATGACACAGACATCCTTGCACCATGGTGCAAGGGTGCCTGTATCACCACATGGCTGCAGTTTGTGCAGCAGTGCAGAGGGAAGCACAGAGTTGCAACATATTCATGTACATATGTCACATCCCTGTGCTTCGGAAGTGCCACAGTGCAGTGCAGATAAAGAGCTTGCCGTGTCACGCTGCAGTACTTCCTCATAAATCTTCACCTATAAATTCACCATACACTACTAATGCATTGTTTCAGTCAATCATGCTATATACATATATTCAACCAAACTTTCACACATTACCTTGCAATTATAGTTCTTTCTTTAACCCCTTCAGCGCGGCGGGAATTCCCCCGCGGTGCTGAAGGGTTCGAGCGCGGGCGGGGCCATGACGGAACGGTTCCGTCATGAGCACAGCGCAACCGATGCTCATGACGGAACCGTTCCGTCATGGGCATGGAAGGGGTTAACCAGATAAGGTAGTTCAGATAAGAACTTTCTTTTTCTTATTATTACTTTTGTATTTCTTTTTTTTAACAATTTTGTATTTTTTTTTTTTTTAAATGAACCAAAAAAATAGAACAAATAAAACAGGAAACATTTGGAATTACTTATCATGCCAAAAACAAAAAAAACTAAAAAATTAACAATGATGGTTGCGTTGCGCAGCACAAACTGCATCCACCAACTGCTCACTGAAGCATATAAGTTTCTTACACTTCATGCAGTGTTGCTCGAGAAAGGTGAATTCTGGCCTAATGTCCATTGCATGTGTTCCTGAGGACGCTCCAGATGTACTTGCCACAGCAGGTGAGGGGTTCAAAGCAGCTCGCCTCATTTCCTCCCGAGCAAGATTGAGAGGATGTGTGGTCCGGAGATGCTTGTACATAGAAGCAGTGCTACAAGAGTATTTTTTTTCACTGCCTCTTGACAGGACTCGGTCACAAATTTTGCATGTCACCTTTTTCGCATTTACTTTCTTCTCTCCAGGTAGAAAAGTGAAGAATTTCCACACAACAGATTCCGGCCTCTGCTCTGTGGACGTGGTGCCTTCTGCAAGAATTCTTCTTCAGAAGATACTTCCTCCTACTGCTGCTGCTGCTGTCCAGATGCCATTTTGTTTGATATTTTTAGAAAAACACCAAAAAACACAAGCAAAAAGGGTTCTTGTAGGAAAAGAGATGTCTCTCTAAATATGCTCCAACAAGAATGATTAAAATGGGTGGGGTCCTTCACTAGTTACAGTGGGAAATGTTATGAACCAATAAAATCTTTTTTTGTACGGTCACATGGGATTCGCACACTCTGCGCTCATGAAGCATGCACCCGACGCGACTTCCTGAAAATATATTTTAAAATGATATACGTTTATTATGAGTACAAATATATTATTTTTATGAATATCTTAGATAGTCTCTTGCCCTAATATGTATATTAAACACACATACATATCATTTTAGAACATAAAAAGATTTTGCGGGATTCGGGCAACCAGCGCTCCCCAGCACGTATATGACGTCATGCGGGACCCGCCACCGTGCATGCATTGCGTACCGTAATGCGCATGTGTCATGAATGCATGGGAGCAGGAGTCGCGGACTGGTTGCATACCAATCGCGCACATCACGTAATATTAAATGTATATGATGTAACTGAAAAACACGCAGCCGTCGCACACTGTACGCGGATCCTTCACGACGTTTCTAAAATGGCGGCTAGAATCTGCGCACCCCCCGTGATGTGTACACTTTGGGTGTGTGATAAAAAAAATTGAAAAAGAAAATAATATAAATATATTAAAATAAAAAAACAAAACAAAAAAATGTAACAATATTTCAGTTTTAATTTTTTTATTTTTTGTTGCAATTTTCAGAAAAATATATAATGTTATTTAATGAATAAAATATTTATAAATAAACAGTTAAAAAACTGTAGAAAATAGGTGCAAACAATAGGTATAACTACTATTACACCTAAAAATTAGCATTTTAAAAACCTTTGAAATTCACTGAAAAAACCATAAATTATAGTTAGAAATTAGCGAAGTAAAAAAATAAAAGGCATTGTATGTGAGAGTTTCTGTATATAAATAAGTATGTATAAGAGTCAGTGATTGTGAGAGTAACTATATGAATGAGTGTATAATTGCAATGGTGATTTTTTAACATATTAAGTATGAGTTACTATGTGTTTGAATAAATGAGGTGTTGTGTATATAATTGTGTAAGTGAGTAAATGTAAGTGTGATTAATTTTTTTCATGAGGATGACTGCATAACCGACTAAGATGACTTCTGATGTGTCAATGTCTATATATGTGTATAAGTGCATTTGATAGTGTTCTATTAATTAGTGACTGCATGTATCAGTGATTCTCTTCTTGAATGGGTAGTTGCGTGTGTGGACTTAGGAATCAGTGAGTGGGTACGTAGTAACTGGTATTGGTGTGTCAATTGGGTCAAATATGGTATTTTACAGTGAGTAATGAAAGGTTATACTAGTGTATGATGAGGTGTATCACATTGTCACGTGGATGATGTCATCAGTGATGTTATTTGAGATGTCATCAGTGATGTCACTGACCATGTCATGAGTGATGTAGTATGTGACGCCATCAGCAGTGCATAGCGGGTGCGCGAGTTATAGTTAGTTGAACTAACTATAACGGGGGAATTTCAATGGTTTTGTTCGAGTGAAATGTCCAGCTAACTATAACACCCCTGAAACCTATGGTTTTTCAGTGAATTTCTAAGGTTTTTTAAATGCTAATTCTTAACTATAACATATCTGAAACCAATGTTTTTTTCAGTAAATTTCAGAGCTTTTTTAAATGCTAATTCCTAACTATAACATGTCTGAAACCTATGGTTTTTTCAGTGAATTTCAAAGGTTTTGTAAATGACAATTTTATAAATGTATTAATTGTTATATTTATGTTTTTGATACTGATTTACTACATTTTTTTAAACTATTTATTTTTAGATATTTTATTTTTTAATATACATTATAATTACATTATACATTACATTACAGAATATACTTTCTCAGAATGAATTACATTAGTTTAAATACTTTGCAAATAGGCAATAGACATTTAAGTACAGTAGTTACAGTTGTTGCAATGGGCAACACAATTTCAAACACAATGCAACATTGAACTCAATGGGAATTTCTAGTTAAATGCAATTAGTTACTTTATGTATTACTTTACTAACCACAGGACTGGATCCTAGATTCAGTCCTGGAACATCTCTTGTAAACAGTTGAGTAAAAGCGTTTTGGTTACACTAGTGATTTTTAAGGAATATTATTGTATTTTAAAAGTTGACACTTAGAAACTTTTTCGCATAGAATCACCAATGTTATCCTATGGGAGGAAATTCACTTAGCAGATAAGTAGTGTTATCGTTACTTTTTTTTACTCAGTGGTGGATCCTGGATCCAGCACTGGTGCATCTCCTGTAAACAGTTGAAAGAATGCGTTTAAGTCATACAGGCGATTTTTAAGGAATATTTGTAGTTTGTGAAAATCGACAGAAACTTTTCTTGTGAAAACCAGACAATGGATTCCTATGGAAGGAAATACAAGTTACTGGTAATAACGGTTAGAATTACTTTTCAGGATCAGTACTGGGCTCAAAGATTCAGCACTAAGGTCTCTCCTGATAACAGGTGAGTAAATCGGAATTCGTAGTTCAGCTGATTTTAGAGGAATATTTGTAAGTTTCAAATCTCCACACTTAGAAGAATTTCCAGTGAAACTAGTCAATGTTAGCCTATGGAAGGAAATTCAAGTTACTGGTAAGTATGGTTAGAATTACTTTTCAAGATCAGTACTGGGCTCAAAGATGCAGCACTGAGGTCTCTCCTGATAACAGGTGAGTAAATCGGAATTCGTAGTTCGGCTGATTTTACTTTGGTCCACTATACATAGAGCCACTTTCCTACACCATCCCCTCCCTTCACCACTGTGTAAACACGCCCTGTGTCCGTTTTAATTTGGGAGATTAACTCTCCTTGAATCCTGTGGGTCCCTGGGGTCCAAGAAGCCCACTAGGTACTTCCAGTAAGCGCCATAGTGCTGCGTTGTAGAGAGGTGTAAAAAGGGGCACGGCCTGGGCCACTTCTCTGCAACGCAGCGCAGTGGCGCTTACTGGAAGCACCTGGTGGGCTAGTTAGCCCCCAGGGGCCCTCAGGATTGAAGCGGAATTATTTTTTTTAATACATTTGTGTAGCCCCCTTCTTTTTCTAATTTATTAGCCCTGGGGACCCCATCCCCCAGGGCCTGGCCCCTTTTTTTTTTTTAAAGTAGAAATCGGGAAGGGGGCCTTGTGACACCCCTCCCGAGGCCATAATTTGCGCCGGGGACCCCATCCCCCGGGGCATGGCCTTTTTTTTGAATTATTATTATTTTGGGTGGGCTGCTTTGCCCCCTCCTGTGGCCACTTATGGCCCACGGGGTCGGCCTTTGTTTTAAAAAAAAATAAATATATTTTTTCAATTTGGACCACTCATAGCCCCAGGGACCCCTTCCCCCGGGGCTGACCCTCTCCGTTGGGGGCCGTGGGGGGTCCCAAATCCCCCCACGGTCCCAGCCAGCTTCCCGCATCCTGTGGGAGCCGGCATTGCTCTTCAACATGGGGAGGAGCTAACATGCTGCTCCCCCTGTGGAAAAGCAATCTGCTTTGCTATTTGGAAGAGAGAGCAGATTTTCTGCTCTCTCTTCCAAATACCAAAGCAGTTTGCAATGACAGGGTGGGAGCCACGAGGCTCCCACCCCGCCAAAGCAAACTACAGTGTCCCGCTGTGGGCACCCAGCGCAGATTTTGCCGATTTAAAAAATATATATATATATTTTTTGGCCTTGGGGGTCCTTGTGAGTCCCCCTGAGCAGGCCTAGGGGGTCAGGGTGTTTCTACCCTGGCCCCTTTTTTCGTTTTGCGCATTTTTATTATCAACTAGGTTTCTTGTGCCTCGGTTCTACAGAGGCACAAGATGGCTGCCAACACTTCCTGATTTGGAGTGTTGACAGCCAATTAGAATACAGCTCGTGCACGGCAGGGTGCGCTTAGGGTGCGCAGATCCAGTGCGGCCATAGATATATATGTGATTTTGATTTTACTACTGAACGGATTTACACCATTTAAGCAAAAGGCACGACTCTGAACCAAGATCTACCTTTCTGCCAAATATGGTGTAATTCCGTTTAGCAGTTCGGGCTGTAGCTGCGACTAAAGGTCCCTATGGAAAATTGCATGGGGAAAACACGTTTTGAGACCCCCTTTTTTCTCAGCCCCCGCTTGATGAATCACCCCAACCGGACCGGAGCGGGCCATGAGTTTTGAAAGTTTGCGAAGATTCGTCAACCGGTGCCAAAGTTATTCCAAATAGAATGTTGCGGATTTCCTATGGATAATAGGTCCTAACTATAACTACCTACTGGGATAGATAGATAGATAGATAGATAGATAGATAGATAGATAGATAGATAGATAGATAGATAGATAGATAGATAGATAGATAGATAGATAGATAGATAGATAGATAGATAGATAGATAGATAGATAGATAGATAGATAGATAGATAGATAGATAGATAGATAGATAGATAGATAGATAGATAGATAGATAGATAGATAGATAGATAGATAGATAGATAGATAGATAGATAGATAGATAGATAGATAGATAGATAGATGGAAATCACCTACTAGCGGCCGCCAATGGATAGTTATAGTTAGGTCTACTTTTCCATAGATGAAGCATTTTTTAGTTTGCTAATAACTTTGGTCCTGTTTTCCGAATATCCACTAAACAGAAAAAAGTTCATCCACCTCAGCTCCTCCCTGGGAAGTTTTGCGGTGAGCCATCCAGTGAGGACTAAGAAAACAAGCATTGAAAATGCAATAGGTCTCGCTTTTAATTAAGTTAAAGCCATTTGCTTTGCTAATGGTATTGTATAGCAAAGTAAATGGCTTTAACTTAATAAAAGGCGAGACCTCGTGCATTTTTAATACTTGTTTAACCTGTACTTCTGCCCCTGTTGACTGGAAAGGCGACCCCGTTGCCCCCGGACAACCAATAGTTGCCGTTGCGGGAAACCAGTGAAAATTCTAATGATGCGACCCCTATTGGGCCGCTGACTTTGACCGGTCCAATCCCGCCACCTCCTGTCTTTGGGGCCCATTGGGGGTGCGATGAGGGCCCTTGTCCAGACTCTGTGATAGATGGCGGGCCCTTTTTCTGTTTCCGTATAATTCCAGTTGGTGCATCAAGGGTTGATATGCACAAACAGAATGGGTTAGTTTATCTATCCTGTTTTCCATCCGCTCTTAGAGACTTAAATTACAAATCTGATTCCTAAAACTGGTTCGAAATTAACTTTGGGGAAAGTCCATTGGCAGTCTTTATTGTTTGATTAGGAACAATTTATGAGCCATATAATTTTAAGTTCGCCATAGTAATCTCATTGGCGATATGACAGTTTTGTTGCTGCTGCAACTGTGTTGAATTTATTCTTATGGACAGTGCTTTAAATGGGCCAGTACTCATCGGTACTGAGTACCCGCACTTCTTAGATTTATCACTCTGAGTACCGGCACTTCTCTACTTCCGTGGAGTGTACTAATACTCATGAAAAGGTAGGCTCATTGCCCATCCTGGTGAGCAGGAGTGGAACGTGTCTCTGGCATCCAATGCACCGCTTCTGCAGCCCCGACCTGAGCCACAGCTGAGGTATTCAGCAGGGCTCATTTGAATAATGTCCGGGTGCTCACCATCACACTGTGCTTGACAGAGCAGGGTCAGTTCAGGCCCTGTGCTGTCAATCACATTCCCACTATCCTGTGCATTCCTGCAAGCACAGGAATCATGTCAGTGCCCTGGCAGATGGATGAGGGAAAGGGTGGATAAAGAGATGGATGAGTGAAAGGATGAATGGACAGGTTTGGAGATGGATGGGTGGATGGATAGGTTTGGATATGAAGGGTGGATAGACGTAATGGTGAAAAACTGAATGACTGATGAAAGACTGAATAGATAATAGAATGTAAAGTTTAAATGGTGGACATCAGCAGGTAAATGGTAGAATGAAAGGATGAATGGATAGATCGATGGAAGAGACAAGAGATATCTTCTGGGGAGGGTCATGAAGAGTTGCTTCATTTGCTTGGTGCCATAAGAGATTTGGTTCGACGTGGGGGTATTTTCAGTTTCTTCCTACTCGCGTGCGCAAAAATATATAGTATTGTGCCAAACAATAATCCACAGCATGACATTAAGAGGTTGAAACTATTGCAAAAAAAGGAAATGTTAACATATTTTCGCATTTCTCTTTCATTTGGTGTAATGAGTTAACCTGCTTTGTTTAAATAAACACGTCTTGTGTTTTGGTGGGTGCTGACACTAATATAAAAGTTAAGTATCATCATATCTTGCCTTTAGCCCCACCCCTAGCCCTGCCCCCTCACTACACCTCTAGCTCATTTTGATGAGTACCTGCACTTAATTTTTCCCATTTAAAGCACTGCCTACGGCATCTCTTACCTGAGGCCCCCCTGTCATGGCAGTTCCACATAAGGTATTGGCTTTTTAAACAGTTTCAAGTGCCACAGAGGCTTCAGAGTCAGCCGGTGGCAGTGCCATCAGAATGATTAATTTGAGAAGGTGCAGAATGAGGGTCGATGTGATGGCCTCTGACTCCTTCCTTCTTTAAAGTACTTGACATTTTGATCCCCCTTCTTTAGCAGAATAGCCTGGGCCTCTTAGATTTTTTTTAAAAACAACAACACAGGAAGATCAAAAAAGTTATGTAAACCTCAGACCTCTCCGCTTTAAATCCTCTAATATGTGGTGAAAGTCTCTATCAGTCGTTGAAATCCGTTACATCGATGTTTTTCTCTGGTAAAAAACGACATTTTTCTGTCATCCAAGGTTAGTTTGAAAGAAAAGTTGATTTTTTTTTCAGATATCAAGAATCAAATGTTAAAGAAGACCCCCTCCCCTTTTATAGTCTTTCAATAAAGCAGACATAGGTTAGGTAGTCAATGTCTCCAGCAGACATTTTAAGATTCATAAAAGATCATTCCTGTGTCTTTTCTTTTAATAACCTCCTCCCCTGCCCGTTCTCTCACCTGAGAACTTCCAACGCGGCTTCCCCGCTGCCAGAGTTACTCACGCTGGCGACCTTCCAGGCTTGAAGGGTCGAAGGGTTTGCCTCTTCAACCGTTGATTAGAGCAGCGCCATTGCTCACAGGTCAGAGGTGGGCTCCCAATTCTCTTGGTGAAATGATGCTTGCGGGGTCTGCTTGCTCTCGACTTCTGAGATTTCCTTTAACTGTGGGCTGCATATTTCTAAACATTTCATCCACTCACCTCCGCTCACGCTACTGATTAGAATCCAGTACTTAGCAAGAGAACATGAGGTACCGTGTAGTCAGAGTCGTCCTTCGCCACGAGAGCGCCCTGGGCGGAAAGAAATGTGGCACCCTTTCTGCTATTTGTGAATAAAATGAGCAACAGAGAACCCCTTTTGTGTTCAGGGGTCAGTCCCAACCTGTCTACGTCAGAATTGTGACTGGCCTCTGAAAGCAAACATCTCAGCGCATCCCAAACAAACTCTCCTGCCCCCACACACACTCCTGCTCACCTGAATCACTCGCTTTTCAGGCTGGTGTCAAGTTGTTTGTTGGAGGGGCGTAGGGTTAAAGGGTTAATAGTATGTGGCAGCTGGGGTGAGAGGGAGAAGGGAGGACAAGAAGGCAACCTGATGGAGTGTTGAAAACAGCGCTTCCAGCACCAGAGCCAGGTGACAGGGTGACCTTAATGCTTCATTTGCCCTCTCTGAAGGTTGGCGCCCTGGGCCTGGACCCAGCTCGCCCAGGCCAAACTTTGGCCCTGCATGTTTTATGATGTACTTCAATCTCAGTCTCCGAGTTGGTTTCCCAGAGCACATCTCTCCAGCAGTGTCAGTCACGGGGCGATGATGGTGGGGGTGCGTGGTTCACCCCACGAGCATGCTAGGAGGCTGCACGCTTTCACGCGCCTTAATGAATTAGATTAATATAGCCCCTTTTAATGGAATGTAAATGTGGTGCTGTGCAAATCACTTAATTTCCCCATGCCTATCAAACCAGGCTGGTCCGCGATGGCTGTCCAAGCGGCATCACTTGACCAGCGAGATATGTAAAATATCACCCTGCGCCGCCACTTTGCCATCAGCCAGCAAGTGAGACCAGGGGGCAAGGACTCGCCGCCCCAGCCTGCACATCGCCCAGCATCATCACATGCGCCCGGAGGAGCGAGGTAAAATTTGGAAACTGGCGCCAGCAGCGTGGGACTCCCGTGGTCACTGCCGCCACTTTGCCATCAGCCAGCAAGCGAGACTAGGGGCAAGAACTCGCCACCCCAGCCTGCACCTCGCCCAGCGTCATCACCTGCACCCGGAGGCTCAAGGTGAAATTCAGAAACGGGCGCCCGCAGCGCGGGACGCCCCTGGTCACTGCTGCCACTTTGCCATCAGCCAGCAAACGAGACCAGGGGGCAAGGACTCACCGCCCCAGCCTGCACCTCGCCCAGCGTCATCATCTGCGCCCAGAGGCGCGAGGTGAAATCCGGAAAAGGATATGTTTGGCATATCCGTGGACTTACCGTGGATTGGACTGGACATTCGTTGACAGGTCTGTTTAATTGTGCGGCTAACAGTGGACTTCAAGTTGAACATTGTGATTACTGAGGCACTTGCGAGTGGGGCATAAACTTAATATCTCACCACTGACTGTATATTTTAAATCCTTGTTGACATAGTCCTAAATATGGGGAAAAGGAAAACAATGGAGGGAAATGGAGGAGGCGGGGTGGTGGGGGAAGTGCTGGGAAGGAAAATAGAATTAAGAAGCCTAGAAAGTCAAGGAAGCAGAAACTTCTAGGAAGTAGCTGTGTCATGAATAGAATAGATACACTCATTAGTGAGTGCGAGGGTATCTTAGAGGGTGATACAATGGCACAGGTAGTTTCTAATGAACCCCCAAACTGCCCCGCACAATTGGTAAACTCTAGTCCAGGGCGCCAGTTAACTATCCCACAAGCCGGCTGCTAGAGGAAGTCCTTTAACCCAATTAACTCAAGTGGGCAGACTAACAGTGGAGAAGGAAGATAGACCTGCCCCCGATAAGATGTTAGACAACAGCTATCAATTGTTGGGAACTAAAGTAATATGTACAAATAGATTCTCCCCCTTAGCTGATTCATTAGCTGTCCCACTGGAGGAAGATGGGGAGGATATCTTGTTGCACACTAGCCATTCTCTGCTTCATAGTTCTTCCCCAAAGCCGCCACAGAGTCAAGTACAAATCTGAGATCCGATTCGCAGGGGACACATGCTCTTATCCTGGAACTAAGGGTAGAAATAAATACCATGAGAACAGCGATTATGGAATTAACAACTATAGTTAAGCAACTATTGCATAAAGCCCCTACTGAATCAGAAAGCAAAAAATCGAATACGTGGCATCAGGTCCAGCATAGCCAGGCGAAGCGCCATACTCAAAACAAAAGCACTGTAACTAAGACTGCCTAGAGTAAGGCTTTTAGTCAGCCTCACCGCCACACCCCAATAGAAAAGGAAGTAACCTCCTCTGTTCGGTCAAATTGTCTAAAAATGACTAGCTCAAATAAGAATACCGTACAAACACATAATAGGCGACCCTCCCTGTTAGGAACAGAAGATCCTCAACTTAATTTTTTACAGCCAAGATCTAATGGATCTAGACCTAACCTGCTCCAGGCTTCCACAATTTATATGGTCAATGTGCCCAAATGTAACAATGGTAAAGCTTTTGAAAGTGCAGATTCCCTTACCAACAAGGCAATACATTGGATTCACCACGTTAGAGGGTGGCGATCTGTCATCCGAGAGGATATAATTAAAGCACAGAGACTCACTTCCAGAACACAATCTTTAGACTGTGTTGAATTGACACTAAAGGGACAAGACCTTGTTGAAGACATGCTTTCCTTGGAATTTCGTACCTCTTTCCCATACAATTCCTCCATCCAGTTTAGACGATCTCCACTGAGCAATAGTCTTGGGGGATTATCTGGGCATCGAAACTCTTCCCCAGTTAGGTCGTCTACCTTGGAAGTCAATGATTGACTTCTAACGTTGGATGCCCAGGTAGATCTCCAATCTAGTAGTGATTCACCTCCCTTTTTCTTTATTAATGACATGCCACCTTGTAATATTAGTGACCCCACTATAGGAAACACAATGGTAAATCTAAATGTGCAGGAAGATAAGGATATCCCTAGAGAAGGTATATAGAATACTACTATTGATCACAGGGTAGGTGATAAGCTTCCAACTGATTTTACCGTGCTATTCAGGAATACAGCCGGATTAAAATCTAAGATTCCATCTCCCGACTGGCATACATTTATGGATGAATTTGATATAAGCATACTCCAGGAAACCTGGACGGTAGACCCTGTCTACCGCACAGGCTACTTAAATTTCTATCTACCAGCAGATAGTAGGGGGAAAGGTCGGCCCTTAGGAGGTCTAACAATTTGGGTCTGACAAAATATAGGTTTTGTCATAGAGGAACTAGAGTCCCATAGCAAGGATATTTTAGCAATCAGGTTGAAACGGGAGTAACAGGAGCCAGTTGACATCTATAACATTTATTCAAGGGGGACGAATGGGAAAAAATCAGAGGTCATAACTGCTCTTGATAATTTATTAGATGGGAACTCCAGGAGCAGGAATGTAATAATTGCGGGCGATTTTAACGTAACATTTGAACCACTGACAAAGGAGATATCTAACTTTGTTGAGGAAGAAGAAGCCCAGTTGGGGATTCCCAAACTAGATCTGGCCCCTATAAAAAAATGGACGGATGTGGCGATCCAAATGAACTCATTATGTATGGAGAAAGGTTTGAGGGCGATAAATGGTTGATCTACACCTGACAGAGAGGGCGCTTGGACATTTAATAATGGTTTTAGTGCTAGGTGAATTGATTATGTTCTGATTAATTTTTATTTATGGTCGGCTCTTAAGGATATGGTGGTAAGGGAGCGGTTAGAGACCGACCATAATCCACTATGTTCAGTTTTTGACCATTTGTCCGAAAAAGTAGTTCATCTCCTAAATTGCGAATTAATCACTCTGGAATTGGTCCCCACAAATGATATGAGTCGGATAAAATGGGTAAAACTATATGAGAGTCCAGAGGTCCTCGAAAATATATCCCTCAATATTAATAATGCAACTATAACATTAGAAGCACTCCTGGCCAATTCCTCTACATTTGAGTCTGTAATAGGATACCATGAAGAATTTTTCTTACATCTCCGTAAATACTTTTACAAGCAATGTAAGACTAGGGGTAGTCACCCCGACAATACAAACAATGATACTTGCAAATGGTTTAATGAACAATGTAAGATGGCTCGCAGTTCCTTGGGGGCTGCAAGAAAAGAAGGGGTTCCTAAGACAGTGCAGTTGGCCAGGTTAGCCTATAAGGGTACACAGGAGAAGGCCAAAAAAACTATGGGACAAGAAGAGATGGCTGGATCTTAAAAGTGCCTGTGAAAGTAAAAACCCTAAACTATTTTGGGATACAGTGAAATGGGGTAGAGGTGGTTGGCTGCCAGAACCAGTATGTACGGCAGGACCAGTGGGTTAGTCACTTTGAATGTCAATACGCTGGTGGTGGAGAGGATTTTGATAGGGCTGTCCCCTCTCACTTTTATTATCAAGGTTCGGCTTTTGATGACACTGATGTTAGGCTTGCTCTGTAAGCTGTTATGGAAGGTTAAGCCCCAGGGCCGGATGGGGTCCCAGCCGATATCTTCCTCTTTGACAAATGTAAATGGAGGCAGTATATTAAGATTTTAACTAATGAAATTGCGAAGGGGGCTCCAGTCCCAAACTCATGGAAAGGGGCAGAGATAATCCCGGTTTTTAAAAAAGGAGATAAATCCCAGCCTGGAAATTACAGACCAATTAGCCTTATAGACTCACTACAGAAGATCATGGGGTGACTTGTTCTAAATAAGGTTCAAGTGTGGCTAGAGGAGCAGTGTATATTGTCACCACTCCAGGCTGAATTCAGGGCATACACAAGTACCATCAACCAGATATTTTGTTTTACATTATTATATTGGAAGACCGTGGTCTTGACCAAAGGCAGTTTATATGCTGCCTTTGTGGATCTTAGGTCAGCTTTTGACCTTGTCTCCCGAAGTAAGTTATGGACAGTATTGAAAGATCTGGGGATGCCAAATGAATTATTATCTCTTATTATTAGACTCCATGAGGGAAATTATGCAAGAATAAGGTGGGGCACACAAGGCCAGGTGACAAATTCATTTCCAGTAGAGAAAGGGGTGAGACAAGGCTGTGTAATGGCTCCCACCTTGTTCTCACTGTTTATCAATGGGATTGTGAAATTTATGGCTGCCACTCCCACTGATGCCCCAGTTATAGTGAGGGAGAGAATTCCCATCCTAATGTTTGCGTATGATACGTTGTTAATCACTAAAACACCGAGCGGTTTGCAACGGGCCCTGTCACTCGGAAGAGTTTTGTCATCTACGGGGCCTGGAAATCAACGTATCTAAAACTAAGTTCATGACTTTCAACCCGCATAAAACATTTAGAGGTAGCATGGTCCTGAATTAACGTCCCCTGGAGCAGGTTAAGGATTTCACATACCTGGGAGTTATAATGCAGGGAGATATGAGATGGAAAAAGCAGTTAGATATGGCCACGCTGAAGATCCGGCAACTGTCAGGTAGTCTACAAACAGAGTTTGCTGTTTCCTTAACTAAACCTATTAGCCCAGTTTTGGAAATATACAACACAAAAGTTGTTAATTCTGTGTTGTATGGGATGGAGTTCTGGGGCTTCAATCCTCTTACCAACCTAACCATAACGGAAAATCGGTTCTTACGGAAGATAACCAATCTTCCGCAAAGCACCCCTGTTCGCCCACTACTTCAGGATCTAGGCAGGAAGTACTGGCCGATATAGCCAGATTGCGCCCTTTGCTTTACTGGAGGAGAATCTGGTCTACACCAGGATTGTAATCTTATGCCGCTGGCCTTAAAGATTTAATGAGGTCAGATTCTCCCAAAAAAATATAATGGCTCTAGGAAGTTAAATTGATTCCTCTGAGTATAGGTATGGCAACACTATGGGAGAACCCAGAAAGCATTCCATTTCCTTCAAAAACTTTATTGAAGGAAAGATATTGGGGCTGGGTGAGTGACAACATTGTTAGAGTAGCGTCCCCTCAACACTAACAAGGTATTTTCTGGATGTAAAGCCATTACAAAAGCTAGAGTCATACTGGGACACAATAACCAAGCCTCACGACAGAAAACTCTATTTTCAATTTAGAATCGGCTCCCTACCAATAAGGACTTTTTTGACCAAATGGAACAAGTCAAAAGATACTCTGTGCCCCACTTGTTTTGTTCACTCTGAATCCTTGGCCCACATGTTATTTGTATGTCCAGCTTATAGAATTAGGCTGTGACTGATAGATGTACTCGTCTTGAGATCTTTACAGATTTACATCCGCTTTACTTGGATCTTCGTACTACTCGGGATTAAACTGCTTCCCACACTCCTTTCATTGATCGCTTCCGGTCCGTTCGAGTGTTTTGACCTACTGGGTCGGAATTACAACCAGGTTTGAGGTCTGACATATTTGCCGTAGTAAGAGAAGCCCTGAAGAAGTCGGGGGTTTTTGTGCCCCATGACGAAACACGTGTTGGCTGGCTGGAACATCTGAACTCGTCATAAACAGAAAGACTGATTATACATCTTTACCTTGTGGTCCCTCATTTTCTTCAGATGCTTAGTTGTATGGATCTGTCTTGAAACAAATGCTATTACGCGTATCACACAGATTTTAACGTGTGCACAGTTTGTGTTCTGTTCATACTGGGACACAATAACCAAGCCTCACGACAGAAAACTCTATTTTCAATTTAGAATCGGCTCCCTACCAATAAGGACTTTTTCGGCCAAATGGAACAAGTCAAAAGATACTCTGTGCCCCACTTGTTTTGTTCACTCTGAATCCTTGGCCCACATGTTATTTGTATGTCCAGCTTATAGAGCCCCACATCGTATATGGCTGTCCCCAATTTGTCGTTCTTTGGGTACTAGACAAAATTCTACGGCATTAAGAGTATTGCGTTAAGATACAAAGGCATCTATTGTCATAGCATTGGCAACATTTCTAGGATGAGCATGGTCCATTAGATCTCAGGCAATTAAGGAATTATAGTACTATATGCCTTTTTTTTATGAATGTACATCTTGATCACTGCCGTCATCATGTTGTAATTGAATTTAGAAAAGTTTCCTTAACAAATTATGATGTAAAAGCTAGGCCTGGGCTTGATAGCTTTGAATGTTCTTGATAATGGCCGTTACCCACGAAGGATTATTATATGGCTTTAGAACCATTTGATGTTAGAAATTAAGTTGTTTATAAATCTTTTAACACGTTCTCATTATTTTTAGCTGAATTTTTTTATGATTAATATTTATGGGTCATGTATTTGTATTTGTGCTTTGATGACTTAATTGTCGAATAAAGCTAATTTGACTGAATAGTTAAAAAAGGTAGATGAGTTCGGAATGCACTCCATTTATAGGAATGCATATTGTGGTCATTATTTTTGAGAGAAGAATGTAAGTACTGTGATAAGTTGATTGTTAATTCCTATTTTTCCCAAAACATTTACGATCTGTGAAACTGTCGCAGGATCATGAACAGTAGAAAAGAGTAGGTGATCTTTGAATACACTCTGATATGCACACTTGTTACTGTAGAAGGGGTCTTTCTAGAGATGGTGTTTATCAGAGTCTACTATTCAACTTTCTCCGCTTTGTAAAAGTTGTGAGTAGAGAATAGTCCCTTCCCACACCCTGCTATGCACACCAATTATCAGAGTGAGGGCTGTTAATAGGGAGGAGAGTCCATGGACAGAGTATACTAAGCACACATGTCCATCAAGAGAGAGGTCTCAGTGGAGAGGCTAGTCTCTCTCTTCACACATCCTACTATGCACATCTGTCATGTGAGAAAGAGGTCTGAACGTAAAGGCTGGTCCATGTACACATCTTGCTACACACATTCAGCGTCTGAGAGACCTTTCTAAAAGGAGAGGGCACTCCCTCCCCACATCCTACTACACATCACTGTCATCTGAGAGAGCGATCTGAAAAGAGAGACCAGTCCCTCCAAACACCAACAGTGAGGATGAAAAGGATATGGCAGTCCCTCCCCACACCCTACTATGCACACCCATCATCTGAGAAAGAGGTCTGAAAGGATAGGACTGCCCCTCCCCACACCCTACTGGGCACACCCGTCATCGAAGAAAGGGGTCTCAAAAGTTAAACCAGTCCCACTCCACACCCTACTACGCACACCCATCATCAGAGAAATAGGTCTCACCAGACAGGCCAGTCCGTCCCACACCTTATTACACACACCTATCATCCAAGAGAGAGATCTAAGGATAGAGGCAGTCTCCCTACACATCCAACTACACACACTCGTCATTTCAGAGAGAGGTCTCCTTGGAGAGGCCAGTAACATCACACACACTACTATGTACACCTGTTATCTGAGAAAAAGGTCTGAAAGGAGAGCCCAGTCCGTCTCCACACCCAACCATACACACCTGTTATTACAGAGAGATGTCTCAGCAGAGAGGCTTGTCCCTCCATACACCCTAAGACACTCAGCTATTGTCTTAAAGAGATTTCTAAAAGGGGAGGGTACTCGCTCCGCAAACCATACTACACACACCTGTCATCTGAGTGAGAGGTCTGAAAGGAGAGCCCAGCCCCTTTCCACACCCTAGTTTGCACAATGTCCATTACAGAGAGAGGCCAGTCTCACCTCACACCCTAATGCACACATCTGTTATGTAATAGATGTGTCTTAGTGGAGAGAATACTCTGTCCCACATACTACTGTTTCCCTACAGCTTTGTTGTGACCCTGCAAGATTCTCACGAGCGCAGCTCACAAGCTTCAAGGAGTGAAACTTGCTGCATAGACACATGCGGTCTCGCAAGTGATTTGTTAGACCTGCATGGAAAATTACTGGGTATGCTATGAGATGTTTTACGATCCTGCAAGAGTTTTGCAAGATCATATGGGGAGGTAAAAAAAAGGGCCAAGACTCAACCAGTAGTTACCATTCATATTGCATGGTTGAAGAAATGCTGTGATGTAATTGGCTGTAGAACCAATGATAGCTCAGATTGTTCTCGCTGATTTGGAGTAGAATGAAGCTTGTTGGAATTGTGCCAGAAGAAGTGACTGGATTTGGAACAGTGACAGACTGGTGTTTTCAGCTGTATATAAGAAACTGCTCTACGTTCAGATAATTCGAAACATACTTTATGGACTTTGTTGAGAAGTGTCAGTAGTGTCAGTAAGTGTTGGTAAATTGATTCTATGCAAGGTTCAGTGAGTCAAAAGCTGCTTGTAGAGGTGCATGTGTATTCATATAGGTTTTGAGAGGTAGACTTTAGGATGTGGAGAGATATCACCAAGTTTTGGCTGTTCTTTTTTTTTCCCCTCATATGACCTCCGTAGCTATAGCAACCACTCAACCTGTTCCACCTCTGGTGTATATAACTTGGTGGTTCCACTCTCAGATGATGTTCTTTACAGGGAATACCCATAACAGACAACCTGAGCTGACCAGAGGTTTTAATCATTGACACTTATCCTATCCCTTAATCTAACATGACTCATCCAGGAAAAGGATCATCCAACAAATTCCAAAACAACCCCATCTCAGGCCATCACTGGCCTTTCTCTATGTGCATTTACCCTCTGATCTAAAGCTCTAAAATATCTTACAGAGTTCCACCAAGCACTCCAAGTGGGAGGTACCGTCTGGCACCACAATTTACAAATCTCTCCCCTGGCCAACAGGATCAGATAAAACACCAATTTATGATGCACCCCTATCAGGCCTAGCACTCCCCCCGGTGTAGGTATAATACCAAATAGTATAAGAGATAGGCTTACCTCAACAAAAAAACCCAGGGCCCTTGAGATGGTCTTACCCACACTTCTCCAGAATTCTTGTATCTTGGAGCAAGAAGCAAAAACGTGAACATCGTCTGCATTCTGACAGCCTCATCTCAGACAGCTAGCTTCATCACCGCCCTTTATTCTGGATATCTTAAGAGGTGACCAATAAATCCTGTAGAGTGTGAAAAAATGGTTTCTTCTGAGTGCAGCAGATTTAACTAGTGGGTAAAGAATGTCTAGAGATGCTTGCCATAAATCTTTCAGCTCGTCCCTCGGCAAGTAGTTCTCCCAGAGCCGGTATGGCTGTTCCATCTTTCTATCTACTGCTGCCAGAAGGTGATTATACCATTGAGTCACTTCTTTCTTCCTTGGGGCTAAATCTTTTTAGTTAATTTTCCACGTGATTGTCCTCCGATAGGGGCCAACGTTGGCTCTTACACCAAGATGAAAGCTGATAAAACTTAAACCTAGACAGACTCCGCTCGTGATATGATTCCAGATGTCCCAAGGATGACATTTATTACCCACTACGAGATCCTACAGTGTGAGACTCCAGCCTCTTTTAGTGGATAAGCCAGAGCGTCCCGAAGACACTTCGGTGTACCAGGAGAATCCCACACTGGGGCCCAATCACTATAATAAGAAAGTCCCAGGCAATCTCGGCCATAACTTGGCCGACAAAGTCTTCAGACGGACTTTTAAAAAGAAATTAGGAGAGCCGAATTTATACATAAATCGTTGCTCCACTGTACCTACTAGCATAGCTTTAAACATGCCGCCTATAATTGAGTCTTCTGGAGTGAGCAGTGACATCCTACAGTTTGTTAGTTGGTATGCCCAACAATACAACTGAAGGTCTGGTAGGCCCATGTCTCCTCACAGCAATTTGCATCTACGTTTTTTCCAGGACAGCCTGATCCCTTTGCCTGCCCAGATGAAAGAAGATATCTAACCCTGGATTTTAAGAATATCAGCTTTTGCAAACTCTAAGGGGATATTATTAAACAGATAGCTATATTTCGGGAGAACGCACATCTTGATCCAGTGAACCAGACCATAATGGGAGAGTGGAATGTTCTGCCATCTTTTTAATAAAACATCAACCTCTTTTGTAGCTCTATCTAGGTTAATTTTAGGAATTTGAGTAAGGTCCTGAGTTATTATGACTCCCAAGTATCTGAGCTCCCAAGCAAAGATCTACTCCTGATCAATGATATTCCATGCCATGATCTCAGTTTTGTCATTGTTTATTTCATAGCCCGATAATTTCCCAAAAATCTGGGCTTCCACAAGAAGCTCCGGGAGAGTAATGTTAACGTTGGAAGATAATAAGATCAAATCATCCGCATATAGCGCTAATTTTCTCACAAACCCATTTACTTGAAAAGGAGCGATCTTCTGGTTTAGTCTTAAACTCTGGGCTAATGGTTCTATATATAAATAAAAGAAAATGGGGGACAAAGGACAACCCTGCCTAGTTCCACGCCCTATTTTGATAAGAGGAGAGAGGCTACCATTCACCAAAATCCGAGTCTGGGGGGACTTGTATATCTTTTTAAGGACTTCCCTAAAGCGGTCGACGAAGCCAAAAAACTTCAGGGTCCTATCCAGGAAATGCCAGTTCACACGGTCAAAGGCTTTGGCTGCGTCGACGGTAATAATTGAAATAGGAAGACCCGGTGATGAGGCCAGATCGACTGCCCCAATTAAAGTATGTACCAGATCCGACGTTCCGGTGAAAAAACCTTTTTGGTCCTCATGAATTATTGGCCCTATAATCTTACAGAGCCAATTATTCAAGATTCCAGCAGAGACCTTATAGTCAGTATTTAGTAATGAAATTGGCCGGTATGACTGGCACTGGGTTGGATCCTTACCGGGCTTCAGGATTAATGCAATAACTGCATCGCTCCAGGAGTCAGGCAGAGGGGATGTACCATCCTAGATCTCATTATACAATTTCAGCCAGACAGGGATCACCTCCTCCCTCAAGATAGAGTAAACCTCAATCGGGATCGCGTCAGGACCTTCCGCTTTCCCTTTCTTAGCTGTATCTAAAACTGTTAATATCTCACTCCCTGTTATTTCTAGGGTGAGGATTTCCTTACTGGCCTCTGTTACTTTTAGAAGCTGCTTCTCTTTGAGCCACCCAGCTATATGTTCCTCTACCACCTGAAGGTCTTCTCGATATAGCTCTTGAAAAGATTGCGCAAAGGCTTGTTCTATATTCCCTTTATCCTCCATGGTTTGTGTGCCAACTTTAATCTTGGTAATATAGTTGTTAGATCTGTCAACCCTACTCTTCATAGCAAGAAGCTTACCACAGTTCTCCCCCTGCTCGAAGTCCCTCATTTTACTTGCCTCCCATTTTTGGAGTAAGATCTCTTCAGACTTAAGTCTAAACTACAACTGCAACTCTTCGACTCTCTTTATTAGGTTATCGTTTTCCATTCCGAGGGGACTGCTCACCTTTAAATCTGCTTCTGCCCCTGCTATCTGTAGTTCTAAGTCGGCCAGTTCTTTCTTCTCGGCACTAGCCCACCCCACAACCATCCCTTTTAGTATCCCTCTCAGCCAGGCTTCGAAAGTATCCCAGACCACGTGCAAGGGGGCTGACTCCAAATTATCCTGAAAGAAGCTGGCTGTTGCAGACTTTAGAAAACCAGGAGTTGAGGGTTGCAGAAGAAATCTCCTATTTAAAGTCTACCTCCTCTGAGTAAGCTCTGAGGGGAGTTCTAGGTTAAGAGCTATGGCACCATGGTCAGATAAGTGTATGGGCAAGTTTTCAATTGAGCTGACTTTATCAAGATCAGAGTGCTCCATAAATATATAATCGATTCTGGAGTAATGAGAATTCTTCTTGCTATAAAAAGAGTATTCCCTACTCTCTCCCATTTTTTTCCGCCATACGTCACAGAGGTTAAAGTTTTTTAATATAGTCAGGAGATGGGCTTTGACACGCGCAACTGCTACCTGCGTTCTAGGGGAGGACCTATCAAGGTTGTTATTTAAAAGCACATTGAAATCTCCTCCCAAAATCAAAGGAGACTCATAGTCGGCCAAGGCAAGACAAAGATTATTCAGAGGGGTTATATCTAGGCCTGGGCTAAAATTCCGTTCCGCTCGCGGAAATTGCGATAATTTGACATGTTCGTGTTCCGCGGAGAGTGCGAAAATGTAAAAATTTCCTCAATCCGCATTTTACCAAATTTTTTTTGCTTGCTCGCGCTGTAAAATAATACATTCTCGCGTGCGCGCGATCGCCTTACCTGAATCCCCGCGTTCTCCCGATCCGGTCGCGTTCTCCACAAGATGTAGGATTATTGGTAGCCATTTGCGCTGTCTCGCGACAGTTCGCGCCCGCAGTAACGTCATTCATCGCGCGATCACGTCTGTCTTCTCTTGATCATGCACCGCGAGACAAGCGAAAACAAGATGGCCGCGCCCGCGAGCAACCGCATGGGTAAGTTGGCGAGCCGCGACCACGCAGAAAATACCGCGAATGGGGGCGAAAAAAACATCCGCATCTTTGCGATATTTCCGCGTGTTTGCGGAGATTTTAAACATTTTCGTGATAATTTGCGAAAGTGAATTTCGCAAATTCCGCCCACCCTTAGTTATATCATCCTCATTGGGCCCATAGTGGCTAGCAAATGTGTATTTTGACTCCTGACACTTGATTTCAGTAATAACCCAGCGCCCTCTATCGTCTACCTGAGACTTAATGAGCTCAACTCCCGAATTCACTTTAATTATGACTGCAACCCCCTTTGAGCAGCATTGCTGGTCTGTGGCTATAACCTTATCGACCCACCTTAGTTTTCCAAATAGTGCCTTACACTCTGATTGTAAAAGATGGGTCTCCTGAATCATAAAGATCCTAGCTGAGCTGTTTTTTAGGTTCTGCAGAGTCAGGTGCTGTCTTTCTTTAACCCTTAAACCATTTACATTCCGGCTTAGGAATTCAAGATGACGCTTCCCTTCCTGAGCAAGTCTATCCCCCATAATTATCCTGACTCCACCCTCTGCTGCAACTACTGGAGGTTATAATGTAACATGAAATTGCTGTTATGCCTTTTTTTTCCCAATTCTCCCCACCAACAACCGTGGAAACCCTCACGACACCCCACACCCACCCACAGAAACCCTCCCTGACTACCCATTGGCAATAAACTATTGCCTTTTGAGCCGGCGCCCTCAGCCTCCAAAGAAAAGAGAACAAGAAACCAATAATAGGTGCTGAATCCTATATATATGCTAGATTTAGTTTGTGCCAAAAAACTGTCTACTTCCTCCGGGAACCTGAAATTGTACATCTTGTTGGCCCAGACTACTTTTAGAAAGGCAGGGAATCGCAGCTGCACTTGTGCTCCCTGGTCCCTTAATGCATCCATTCTCTTGCCCAGCTCCCATCTTCTATCCTCTGTAACCCGGGAAATATCAGACTGTATTCTGAAAGAGGCATCCTGAACCTGAGTAGACTTAAGTTTAAGAGCTGCCCCCAATAGTCGCTCCTTTAGAAGATAGGATTGAATATAAACTAGGATTTTCCTGGGATTTTTCAGAGCGGGATTCAACTTAAAGGGGTCCCTGTGAATTCTCTGGATCTCAGTTTCCCAAACATGGGCTGCAGCGATCTGGGGGAAGGCTTTAATTAAAATGTCTATAACATAGGCCCTTAAATTATCACCTTCCAATCCTTCTTTCAGATCTAAAATCCTGATGTTGTTCCTTCTTGATATATTTTCAAGTCTCTCCAGCCTGTCTGTTAAATCTCGCTCTTTTTCTTTCAGTCTAAGCACTTCTTGGTTATTACCTTTAACCTCTATGCCCAACTCCCCCACTTTATTCTAAAGGGCTTCCATCCGGTGCGTCAGTGCCAACAGATTTTCCTCTAAGCTGGTGCAGGTATCTTCTGATTGGTTTCAGAAGTGGAGAAGCGAACCCCAATCTCCACCGATAACTGCCTTAACATCCTGTGTAATGTGTCCGGACTTTGTGCTACTAGGACTGGGGATGTATCACCTAGCTCATCTAATTCAGTTTGACTGCCACTCCCTGCCATAGAAGCCATGGCGATCCCACTTAATGGAGAGAATCGATTAGAGAGAGGAATGGCAATGTTTAACTCCTGAGATTCACTTGGCGCGGCCTGTTTCACGGTTTTCCCAACACCCTAAGGATTAGCCATGAAATATGACCTAAGTGAGGGAGTCACTTTAGTCACTTTAATAGTGACTTGATTTTTCTTCTGACTCTTCTCTGGAGTGGATTTCCCAGATTTATTGAGCAGTTTCCTATGTTTATGATTTATTACTGAAGTGTCTACGATTTGACGGGATTGTTCAGGTTGTTGTGCAAAAGACTCTCCTCCTAAAATAGTTTGTGATATTAATTTGTACCTTTTGCCTAGGGAAACCTCTGATTTCTTTGGCTTTGACAGGCCCCCCTCAGAAGGCTGATCCCCTCTTTTTTCAAACTGTCCAGATTGCTGTGTAGCTAACTCCATAGAGAAGGGGCGGTCTAATTCCTTAATTTAGTTATCTTGATTAATTTAAATGATTTATCACAGCGTGTTACCAGGCACGGCGCTAAATAAATTTCTCCTGGGGCAACTCTAGACTCAGTGCCTATATCCAGCTGTGAATGGCGCCTGGCAGCGATGATGAGGGGCTTTGTTTCTGGATAAAGTATACCACAAGGGCTGCTGCTACAATAGTTTGAGCAGGGGCTGAACAGCTGATCGTGAAAAAGGCACCGGGCACGACGGCACTCTGCAAGTGCCCCCGCTGCCCTAAATAGTGGGTATATTGAGTCACCGCACATCCAGAAACCCACAAACCGTTTCAATCAATGGTGGGCCCCCCTGCCACTTACCGCATCTCACCAGAGCAGCGTTTCTGACCTTGCGTCTTCACTGCCTCGCTCCCCTTAGGTTATGGTGAGCCGGAGGCGCCACTAGCTGTCCATGCTACCGCGTCAACTCTGACTCCTCCTCGTTCCAGATCACTCGTGGCAGCAGGGAGGGCTCAGCCGCCCACACCGGCAAAGAGGCTCTGAACCCGGCCCCAGCCACAAAAATGAACTTCAATTTAGTATTGCAGCACATATTAAATATGTGATTGTGGGTGAAAAATGTAGAAAATTTCAAATAACATAGTGATATATCATTGTTATCAATTACTGATCAGTATGTAACTTCCTATTTTTTGATTAGTTTGTCTTTTTTTAGGGAGAAAATAGAAAATAGAATCATTGAAAAGCAGACGTACCATGTCACACATTATATGGAAGAGTAATACAAAAATTGCTTACTTTGGAAGAAAAATGGAACAGTAACTATGTGAAAAGTCACAAAAAGAATTTAATTGCACACTGATGTTGTTCTTATTAGGCATGGGCAGAAATATGAATCCGCTTGCAGGGTTGCCGAAATTAGAGAATTTTGCAATACCAATATAACATCAAGTTCGCTCTAAATTCCACCTTCTGGCGCCTGGTGATATTATATATCCATTGGAGTGCAAGATTTGTTTTGGCATGTTGTTGAGTGCAATGAGATTTGCCTGCTGCTAGTGAGCGTGCAGAAGATTTGCCGACCACTAGTGCATCTGCTGGCCATCATGAAACCTTCCAGAGCCATTCTCGTAATGCTGGTGAGAGCCAGTGGCCACAGCTGCTTCACAACCAGATCCTCTACTAATAGCTAATGTTATTTGCACTGGCTATTTTATATTTTTTTTACATTTATCTAGAAATTGTAACAGTAATAAAAGTGTATTCATGTATTTTATGCATTGCAAGTTTTTATCTGTAGATGTTGTTTTTTATTAATCCCCGCCGACATCCACCCAAGGTTCACCTCTGTAGTTTTACACACCATATACTGGTGATAAACTGTGAATGTAGGAAACTTTTATGGCTCTTTATGCCTAAATAAAGTATTTGATTGATTGCATTACGACCAGATTCTCTACTTGAGAAGCAGCTAAATCTACTTGAAAATATTTTGTTTTCAACAAGATGGAAGGATCCCAGAGACTCTAACTTCCCCTTACTGTCTAACAGGCTTCTCCCAGTGCCTTCTATATCCCCCGGTCACTTTTCATTTGGTTTGCGAGGTGGAATGACACTCTCTTTGTCTGTAATTCCCCACTTCATGTATACCATTTAATTTTTTAGGGACTTGTTTCGTGATATCACAAGAAAGTTCAAAACCTTTCATATAAGGATGTTGTTTGTTTGAAAGTGGGCCTGCACCAGTATTTATTTGTACATTTATTTGATTTTTAAATCTGATTGTGGTTGTGGTGGGTGGCTTGGAGTTGTAGTAGTTATTTTTGTGCATTTAATTATTTATCTTATGTAAGGCAAAAAGGTTGCACAGTTCAGTAAATTTTCTCTATGCTTGTTAAATTTGCACTATTCATTTATTAGGTCAAGCCTAGGCAATGTATGTATTCACTCTGTAGGCTTGCAGCCTGCCCATTGCATTTCTATCCGTCCCTTCAATTGCTGTTAAAAAATGCTTGCTTGCTAGTGGTTAATCCTTCCTCTTTGTGTGTTGGATTCCTCACACAGAGCAGTGCCCAGTTACTGTTAAAATCATGCTTCTTTGTTCATGTGTTCATCTGCGGGACACTTTTTTTCTATGAATCCTGCTCGTGTCACTGTTTGCCTGCCTTGGGTGGATCAGCTTTGGCACACATCACTTAATTTCCTCATCCTGTTCAAATATCGAGATGGAATGTCAGATGCTGTTTTTGAGGACGTCTCTTTAATTTTCTCTGACTTCAAAGTGCAAGGATTTCCCCCAAATCCCTCCCACTTTGCTGCTTGTTGCTTTAGTGAGCCTCGGTCACCTACCCTTCAGCAGCCCAACCTCACAGCACAGTTAAGAGTAAGGATTCAGTTACTCCTGTTGCATTTTCCCCTGATGATTATTTATATAATGTGAACTTGAGCATCCCAAAGGTATTGGAGTGCTTTACATGGGCACTAGTTAAATTACGTAGTGTAAGATTAATATTTAGGGGTATTTTTATAGAGCGTGAACTCGACAGACTGAAAGGTATTAAAGTGCTTTACTAAAGCAGCAGTTACATTACACAAGGTCAAGTTAATTTTTTGGCTTTTAAGTGCGCAGAGATTATGGATACAACTTTGATCCTGTTGGATCAGTCCGCAGCCTTTGATACCCCATCCCTGCTGATTGAACACTGTTGAAAGTAATCCATGCAGTAATTTCAGGCTTTTATTTCTGCTGCACAGCAATAACTCCACAGTCAGGACAGGTCTTGCTGCAACTGAAGCAAGTCCTGCATTATACCATAAACACTCTAAAGGAACCTAGAACATTATATGAAAGTAAACACAGCGCATGCATGGAATACTTAGTACAGAATACCACAAACGGCAACAGGAAATGGGTATTAAAGACAGGGCTCTGAAACTATTGTCCTCCTTCCCCAAGTATAGATCCCAAAGGGTGATGGTGAACCAGTCCCAGCCGGACTCGTTCTCCCTTCCATGTTTATTTTTCCCTGATATCAGTTTAATATGCTTGAAGATCATTGTAGTATATGTATATAACAATAGTGTTCAATATTGTATGCATTTTTTCAATGTTCCCACTGCACCTCCTTGCCTCCCAATAGGTGTGCATGCAAGGAATACTTACTACCAAATACCACACACCTCTCTCAGTAAACAAAACAAAGAGGGAAGTAAAATAAAGGAAACCTATATACAAAGGCAAAACAGAAAGAGAACAACAAAAGATAAGGTGCAATAGCTGTAAAATGAACGTTATGCACCATTTTCTGGCAAAACTAAGAAATCTCCCAGGAGGTTGTCTGAAGCAATTTGCACCTTTGACTCTGGAAGCCACCAAAGCTTCACCATTGTCTGGTGATTAAGAGCAATTTCCATAGTCGCCATTTTGATCATACCTTTGGACATTGTTGTTAAATCTTACAAAGAAATCCCCTTTGGTGTCCTCCAGTCCAGCTCTTGCGTTGTACGAATCAGTGCATTTGGCTATCTCCTGAAGTTCCAAACTGAACTTGCTGACAAATCCTGTTTTTAAGATTATCACCCAGTCTCCCACTTTGAACTCATGTGGTCTTGTTTCCACCTGCTATCATACCAATCTTTGACCCTAACATTCTTACTTCTCACTCTAAGAGCAGTTTCTTGACATTACAACTTTCTCCTTCCCTTCTCCACTTTTCCCTGAACCTCCAGGGACACACACTGGATGCCAGATACCTCACTTTAACAATTTAAAAAGGCCAATTTTGGTGATAGTGTGCAGAGTTATGCGGTATAGCCACATCCTTTCTCTAAGGGAACTCTTCCAATCACCCCCCTACTTATGTGCTTCCAGTCCAAACCCCTTCTCAACCTCTACATTTTCATGAGGTTCGCACAGTGAACTAGTCACATGTTTAATACCACAATGCCTAAGGAATGCTTCCATTTCCACAGATGTGAGGTGTACACTGTTTGTCTGTGATTAACATGGAAGAACACCTTTCTTGTGCAAAAACATCATTGAAGAATTCTTTGACCTCACCAGTGGTGGCTTGTGAGACAAATTTCACTTCTGGACACTTGTAATGATAATCAAGCATTACCAAAGCAAACTGAGCATCCACTGGTAAGAAATTAAACAGTCCTGAAATATCAAAAGCAACTTTTTGCCACAGCATTTCAGGCCGTTCAACACTCTTTAAAGGAGGGCTAGGCACTTTCAGCATCCTTTCACTGGAGGCGCACATATCACATTCCCTTACTGTCTGGTCAAACACCCTATCCATACCAAGCCACCAAAAATGATCCCGCACCAAGCGTTTCGTGGCGGACATATCTGGATGTCCTTTATGCGCACGTTTAAGAGTAATTTCTTGTATCCCTTTAGGAGGAGCATAATATACTTCCTTTGAATAATAAGTCCCCTTCCATCTAAAGTTCCCCCACTTCATTGTACATTGATAACAATTCAGGACTGACTACCCTTTTTGTAGCAACCCTTCTAATACACATTTCCTGGTAGCTTGTCACATGTCTTCAGCACAGTCACATTTCTTCCAAAGTTCTTCTAAAATTAAAACAAATCCTCCAGACACTATATCTTTAATGGTGGCAACTATTTCACTCTTATTAACCATTTTAGAATCATTCTGCTGACACAGGAGGCGTGACAGAAAATAAGCAGTCACATTTGTTTTCCTGGCACATATTCGGTCGTAAAACTGTACTCTCGAAGTTTTGACACCAGTCTGACAATGCATGCCATATAATTCCAACTACCCCCTAGAGACAATATGTACACTAAGGACTTGTGATCTGTTCTCAACACACATTATGCTGCCCCATACATAGTTCCTGTAATGCTCAATAGTCCACACACAAGCAAGTAATTCCCTCTCAATAACTACATTCCAGCGCTCGGTCTCATTAAGGGTACGAGATGCAAAACGGACATTCCACTCTTCCTTGCCACTCCTCTGTGATAACACTCCCCCAACGCCGTACAAACTTGCATCCACAATAATTATACACTGCTTCCTCATACTAAATGGTTTCATGGTGGGTACCTTTACAAATTTCACTTTTATATTCTTAAATGCCATCTGCTGCCCATCCAACCACTCATTAGTAACATTTTGTCTCAACAAACTTCTAAGAGGTTTCATCATGGAAGCAAAATTGTCTATGAATTTGCTATAGTATTCACACATACCAGCAAATGATAATAAATGTTCCTTGTTGATGGGAGCGGGGGCCTTCACAATAGCCTCAACGTTGGATTGCTTTGGAGCTACCCCCTCACCAGACAAGGTGTGCCCAAGATATTCTACAGATTTCTTAAACTTGTTATATGTATGCCCCTTAAGCGTCAGACCGTGTTTAGCCAACCTGTTGCATACTTCAAATGCTTCATGTGTTCTTCTTCGTGCCTAGAAAATATTAAAATATCACCCTGGAAGCATTTTACAAACTGATCATTATCTCTGAAAATGTGAAACATCGCCCTCTAAAAAACTGAGGCAGCTGAAGCCAAACCAAATGGCATCTTGGTATATAGATACCGTCCCTGAAGAGCAATAAAAGCTGTTAAATGTTGTGATTCCTCAGACAATTCGATCTGATGATACGCGGGCCTAAGATCCGAAGTGGAGAAAACTTTAGCACCTTTCTATATTCAAACTACCTCAGTGATGTTGGGGAAAAGGATGCCAGTCAATTATTAACTTCGCATTCAACACTGTTAATTCCATGCACACTCATTTTTTGATCACCTTTGCACACCAAAACAATGGGAAAAAACCCATTCAGCTGACTCGATAACCTCAATTATGCCATCACTGACCAACTCATTATGCATGTCCCTAAATTCATCTCTTACGTTTATGGGAACCCCCGCAATTTTTGCTTAACCGGCACTGCATTGTTCTTCAGTTTGATCTTTTACACGTAATCTTTTAATTTCCTGAAACTTTCTGTGAAAACATCCTAAAACTGTTCTTACACAAACATCTCTCCTTCATTATCTCAGACAGATGATACTTGTTTATCAGAATCTTCAATAACCAACAAAACTGGTTCCCTACAGTGAGGATTCAAAATTATCCCCCAATACCACTGGTCTCTCCAGCCTAACAAGTTCACACCCTTCACTGCTACATAAGACTTGATTTGCACACATTTCACTTTAAACTCCAAGCTAACACACAAATAACCATCTATATCAATAGCTGAGCCATCAAAACTCTCTGCTAAAATGCCAGACGGTTGCAACTATTCAATTTTGCACACATCACCAAACTTCTCTTTGTAATATTCTCCAGTGATGATAGTCCCGGAAGATCCTGAATCTACCATGAGATCCAATTCCACCCCTAGAACACATACTACGCACTTTAGAGAGTTCTTAACCATTCGCTCATTGGAGCTTGCCTCACAATCTAATATAGACAACACAATTCCTTTATGATTGCCAACCGATTTTCCACACTCACACCCAGGTTTAACAGCATGCATTTCAGCAGTGCACAATACTATCCCACATGCGTGACGTATACTCCTCCTTGCATTCTTGCAAGAATTTGTAAAATAACCCACTCATCCACATTTTTAGCATTCCCTGTTGATTGCAGAACACCCTACATATGAGGCAATGTGAGCTCTACTACCACATCTGTAACAAATACCAGACTTGTCAGGCCTATAAAATTTCCTAGTACCCGCAGAATTGCAATCACAACACACACCTCTTCAACACTCTCCACATGCATGCTATTGTTCTCAACAGTAGACATCCACTTCTCTGATTGTTGTAATTGTTTCGCCATAGAAATCACTTCTGCCAATTTGGGATCCCCCGTGACTCACAATTGCTTTTGAGTCTTTTTGTTCCTCGCATATAGAATATACTGGTCCCTAATCATTTTGTCTGACATAATAATAAAATTGCAATGCATACAGAAAGACCTCAAGGCAGTCAAAAAGACATCAAATGATTCACCTTCCTTCTGTGCTCTAGTGTAAAATGTTAACCTATTTAAAGCAATATTTGAAGTTGATCTAAATCTTTGCTCCGTTCTTAAAATAGCTTCTTTGTATGAATTTAATTCCTCTTGAATATTAGGTGGCATGACTTGAGGCAAAGCTCTGAATACAACTTAGCCTTCTGAACCAAGACAGTGCAAAAATATGCTTTTTTTCTGCTCTGCACCCATACATTTGCCATCAATTGCTCTCATGTGTGTCAGAAACTCCTCTTCCATCTTGTCCAAGGAATAGGGGGTTCACCCTTACATTGTTAAAATGTTGCTGGTGGGTCAAACTGTATTGCATCTTTTGGTACACAAACTTCAAAAACACCCCAATAAGCAGATCAGCAAATATACCAGTCCAGATACTATGCAAGACAATATTGGCAATTTCTTGACCAAAAAGAATAATACAAGTTTGAGGAGATTGTAGGGAATACTGCCAATTTAATAGCTTGGGCTCCTTTCTGGGAAAAGTAAACCAGCCAAGATAATACGCACAGAATATTGACAATGTACTGATTCAAAAGAATAATTTAAGTGTGAGCAGTACCGTTGGTAAGAAAACAAACTGCCACACTTAATGGTTAGGGCTCCTTACCGGGACACAGCGTCCGCAGAGTAAACCAGTTACCCACAACAAAGACGATGCAGGACATCTAAAATTAAAGCCTGTGGTATACTTGGAATGCCTCTAGACTGGTCACACAGAGCAAGAAACTGCTAGTAATTAATGCGTGAACACTAGACTGCAAACGTATTGAAATATGCTTTAAAAATGGCCGCACATAACGTAACAATGCTTGTGAACAACATGCAGAGTGGAGATAAAGATAGTTCCGATGTCTGTACACACAAGATGGCAGCCGCGCTGCTTGACAATGTAAATCCAGCATTGTAACTCCTGCATGTAGCTAGACATTCTGTAGCATCGTCGACAATAATGGAGACCCACACTCCAGCCCGCAAGAAGAAATTCCACAGAGGTGCAGTTTGAATCAAGTGAACAACACCCAAGGTATTTACTTTCAAAGTTCTCTCGAGGGAATGGGACTGTTCAGTTGTAAACAATTCCGTGGGGTATCAATCCCATAATGGCTCAACCATTGGTGTAGTTTAATCCTCAATTGCATAAAGCTGAATTTGTGAGATGAGGTCACAGCTCTTTCTGAGAATAACACCAGAAAGAAGTAAAAAACACACTCCATTCCTGTGCTGCAGTAGGTTGACAAGAGTGCTTCCTCAACTTGTCGCCATTAATGGAAAGTAATCCATTTCCACACAGTAATGTTAGGTTTTCATTCCTGCAGCACGGCAATACGTCCCTCTCAGGACAGCTCCAGATGCAATTGGAGCAAGTCCTGTATTCTATCATCAAGACTCTAAAGGAACCTAGAACATTATATGAAAGTAAACACAGCGCATGCATGGAATACTTAGTACAGAATACCACAAACGGCAACAGGAAATGGGTATTAAAGACAGGGCTCTGAAACTATTGTCCTCCTTCCCCATGTATAGATCCCAAAGGGTGATGGTGAACCAGTCCCAGCCGGACTCGTTCTCCCTTCCATGTTTATTTTTCCCTAATATCAGTTTAATATGCTAGAAGATCATTGTAGTATATGTATATAACAATAGTGTTCAATATTGTATGCATTTTTTCAATGTTCCCACTGCACCTCCTTGCCTCCCATAGGTTTCTCATAGTCCCTTAGTACACCAGCAATCAATTACTTTTATTTACTTTTTTATCTATTTCTTTTATTTATGTATTTATTATGCTACATTTACTTTAGAATTTTTTTATGTTTTCAATTTTTAATTGTTCTTGTTTTTTTATTTTTTTCCATTTTCCTTTTATCCACCACCTGCCTGCCATAGGCACCTACAGCACACCTGCATTTATTTTTAAATGATTGTCATTGCTAATTTTCCCCTGGACCTCTTCATTTTTTAAGGATTACTCCATTTCTCCCTGGACCCCCCACCTCCCATAGGAACACATCATTATCTGTAATATGAATAATTCAAACTGCAAAAATGCCACATTTCACTAAATGTTTTTCTTGCTTGCTTGCTTTTAGTTGTGCAACAGTCATTAACGTCAGTATTGTCAGACAGAAGGCCAGCACAAAGTGACGTGACCACAACATATAAGTCCTCCAGTCTCTTCCGCTTGTGCAGCTAAGTACCACTGCCAACTGACAGAGCTTGATGATGGCCCCAAAGAAAGGTGCTGCCAAGAAAGTGGCCAGTGAGGAGGAGAAGAAGCAGATTTCCACCACTGACTTGCCACCCCAAACCTTTTTCACAAAATGTGAGCTTACTGCATCGTTTTCTAGTCAGCAAGCTGGAAACAGCACTCCCGCATCAACGGCACCACCCCAAACTAATCTCTCTCAGGAAGGCAGCCACTGCAATCATAGTGATGAGCAGTGAGTCTGAATTGGATTTGTCTTAGTGGCAAACTGGTACCCAATTGTCACTGGAAATTGAGTAAGGTGGACAACAGGAGCTGCAGCCAGCATTATTAGATCTTCATAAAGATGAAGCAGAAATGGCGTTTGAGCTTCCTCCTGAGCAAGATGTACCTATTCTTGAGCCATTGGCTTACCGATTTCCAGTAAGAAAAAGGAAGGGTATGCCACCAACTTTTCCAAGCCCCTCTTCTGATGATCTTGACATGGATGACACCGGCTGACCCCGAGACACGAAATGGGAGAGAAGGGAAAAGGAAAGTTCCTGAGAGGCTTAGAATTATAGAAGGGGATGAAGAGGATGAGCCAGTCATTGTCATGAAAGCTGGCTCAGAGTACATCAACATTACTCCTCCTATTCAACCTTCTCTGAGGGATATGGCACTGGTACCACCACCACCGCCACCACCAGCTTCCATATTTGTAAAGCCCCCGCTGAGAACTGCATCCATCAGCACCTCAGTTGAAGTACGCACTGCAGAGAGTCAATCTTCGACACACCCTCCTACCTACAATTCTTTCGCCATTGGTAATGGCACAAGTGGCCCGATTAAAAAAAGTTCTCCTTCCCAGTTTGGGACTTCTTACAACTAGCAGGCAGGAGGAGAACATTGCAAAATGCTCCATTTCAAACACAAGTGTTCGTAAGCCTGGTTCACACTATGGTACTGGAGGCCAAAAGACCCCCATGAAAAAAATCACGCAATCCGATGAGAGGCACACCTTAACAAAATGGCTGCAGGTGGTGGTGGTGATGACAAGAGAGGGGAATCAGCTCTGATCATGGCAGGAGGTGTTGAGGAAGACTAGGGTAGCAGTTTTATGCAACGCAGCCGTGTCCCCAGCAGTACACCAGTATCACCCACCTCAGCAACTTCGAAATGGCACAAGAGTCAGATGGAGACACCACAGCATACAGTGACTGCCTCAAGATGAATATTAGGTCTATCACCTCCTGGTTCTCTCCCGAAGACAGCTGCATCAGTGGCACCAGAAAAGAAAATAATTTAGGCTACTATTATGGGCATGTTTAGGCACGAGGGGTCTTATGAATGCAACCATCCAACAGTGCAAAAAGGAAGCTGGTTAAAATGATAGCCCTGCACCTCCTCCCTTTTTGTCTTGAGGAAGGAGTAGGATTTTTTGAATTTATGGAAGCCATGAGCCCAAACAGAAGGTTCCCAACCAGATCTATTTTGCCAGAGTTGCTGTTCCAGCACGCTCTATTATGATGTGCTGCAATTAGTTGGACAAGCTTTTCAGCAGAGTGCTGTTCACACTATCCACCTGACGACAGACATGCAGACCAGTTGTCAAGCAACTGATTGGATTTGTATCACCACACACTGGATCTCTTTAGTGGGGGTTATGCAACAGCTTTCTACTAGACTCAGCACTGAAGAACTTTTTAAGTTCATTTAGCGGCATGCAACAGTAGACATGTTTGCCATAGAGAAATCCCAGGCAGCTGCAAACATCATAGGTGACTTTAACAGCAAGGTGTTTGAATGGTTGCAACTCAAGGTATCAAAATTGGATTTATTGCCACAGACAATGGCAGTAATATAGTTAAATCCATGGTGATTTAGGGTCCTGTGTTTCCTACATTGCATCTACCTGATTGTCCAGGACTTCCTAAAAAAATAAGACATAGTCAGCAGCATACTGACCATCTGCAGAAGAAACTGCACTGATTTTAGACATTCTTTTCAGCCTGGAAGCAGTTGAGGATCATTCAGCATGCAAATAGAATGCCAATTAAGGCCCTCATACAGGAGTTGCCAACACATTAGAACTCGACCTATTGCATGTTGCAACATCTGTTCGAGCAGTACAAACCAATTAATGGCTATGTCATTCAAAGAGGAAGAGATGCATCTAGATAAAGCACCACCATGGAGATGGACAAATAGGGCCTATTCAAATGCCTGACACAGATGTTACATCCTTTTGAGTTTTTCACATGGAAAATCAGCAAAGAGGACAGTATGATGAGACAAGCTATCCTGCTGTTGCAACTGCTACATGACCAGCTAAAAAAGGTGTTGCAAAGGTTTGCATGTGTGAACAGAGAAACGCATGACTGGGTCGAGAGCTTAATCCTTTGCTTGGCTGTTAATCCAAGGATGCAAAGAGACATTGTGCCATCCGAAAAGCACATCTGTGCACAATACTTGCTCCACAGTTTTAAAAAAAAGTGGCCACTCTCATTCTTTTTTTCGGATATGGATGTTTCACTATTCAAGACTTGGACTTTTGATCAGAGTCCTGGGCACAGGTTCTGGTGTGCAGCCTTCAACCTTTAGAGAGGGCAGTGCTGTTGTCTCAGAGCAGCCAAAACCAGCAACAGGAATACCAGCAACAACAATAACAGCAACTGAAAAATCGTATCCAACCTCTGCAATGACTTGGTTTCAAGTGGCAGGGCTTAAGTCAAATGCAGAGGTGAAGGCAAAAGAAACTGAACACGTGGCACCAACAATGACCATTCAGAGGATGTTCCAGGACAATCTGGATGACCCAAAAGAGGTTTCTGTGGATCAAAACCCATTGGTCTATTGGTATGGGAAGATGTGTTAATGGTCAGAGTTCAGCAGGTTTGTAATAAAGGATCTGGCTTGTCCAGTAGCCAGTGTATCTGCTGAGTGTGTGTTCAGTGCAGTTGTCACAGTGAGAAGGGCCAGTCACTTACCTCAAATTGTGGAGAGATTGACCATAATGAAAATTAACCAACACTTCATACTGCACAATTACTCTGTTCCTGAAATACCACAGGAGGAGGAGGAGGATGAGGGAGATTGGTCAGACTCAAGAGCATTAGCTGGCCAACTTCTGGGTGACCCACCTGAACACTCCTTCCCTGACTGAGTAGGGTACCATAGAACTTTTTAGCATAGAACTTTTTAGCTAACATCAAACTGCTTAGCTAAAAAAAAAAAATAGATACAGCAACAGGAACATTATATATTTGTTTGTGTCCAACTTATGCAGCCCCACCATTTTAGGCACATTTAAGATAAAGTGAAGAAGTGTCCACATTCCCTTCAAGGACATTGGAGACAATGCCTGCCTCTGTCCCTTGCTCATCCTTCTTTTTTTCATTCCCTAGCAAGGCTGCCTCAGTAAAGCAGTAAAGATCATTTCATTTACAATGTGTTACTTCCATCTAAAGAGGAGATATCATTGTGTACCACCATGCTTGGATTGGATCAGGTAACTATTGCACCAATGATTGGTATATTATTGAGTGATTGTGAGCAATAATTGATGATTCATCTGGTGGCTGACAGTGAGAGAAAGTGTTTAACTTGTTTGTAAACTCGATTTTAATGATTTACAATGTTTGGGGCTTGATGGGTTATTTTGCCTGAAGGTGATTGGCCCTTTCACACTTAGTTAGATTTACTAGCAGGGTCCACTCTTTGCTGTACTTTTTTCTGGTTCTTCAGAGACCTGACCAGTCAGTTTAGTAAGAAACAGAAATCCACACAAAGTCTCTCCTTGTTCATCAACAGCAGTGCACGACAGGTCGATCTCTCTTTATCTCATTTGGGTCAGGCCGGAATCGAACTGATTCATTACTTGAAGTCAGGACTCAGGGCAGATCTACCTCAACAGCCAGAAGGAATTTATGACTTTAACGTGAAACCAGCATGGTGATATTCAGCTCTATGGACTGGAGAGAGGTGTGTTGATTTGGAAAATGTTGCTGAGTGTGTGTGCTGGCTGAAATGTGAAACTCCTCCATTATGCGGTTGTGATCAGAGGGAGCCTGTTGAGACTGGAGACAGACATGGGATGTCATATTATCATATGATGGACACACTTGGCTAAATGTTATGATGAAAGTTGTGAGATTGATCAGCCTGGTACATGCAGCGACTTGTCTGGGATTGGTTTTAAAATTGTGTTCACTTCTCAGTTAATCGCACATGAGCCATAATGATTGCAGCAGCCTATGTTCTTGCTCTGCCTCTTGGTACACTCCTCATGAAGATTACCTTCTGTCCTCCTTGACTCTACAATTTTATTTCTGTTTTACAACGCACAGGCCTTCTTTTCTCCTGCACAAAAGGCGAAAGCTCTATAAAACTCCTGCTTATTTACCATACCAGTTCAGCCAGGCACTCAAGAAGACTGACATTCTGAGTAGAATGCAGATTCAACACCCAATTTGGCATTTATATACAGTATAAGTTTTCTTTTAACAATCATAATGTTCAGAAGTGTGTGGGTTCACACCTCCTTAAGTTTGTATTTCTTAAACCTAGATGACAGAACTTTTAGATATATAATAATTTGGGTCTCTGGGGTTGAATGACTATTTTCAGTGCATTTAATTGAACTGCCATTCCTTCATTTCCTTCAATAACAGATTTGACGATGATGATCTACCTGATGAATATTAATGTTGTCTAGTGTTTGTCTTTGTCAAACCTTTCTCCAACTACCTGTTCCTATCCCTTCATCAAACCCCTAACCCTCTTCCCCCAGGCTGAGTGCTCTATATTGAGGTGTGACTTATGAATTTTTAATATAAATGGGTCACACACTTGGTGGGGCGGATGTGGTGAAAGTGACACTAACTCACTGCCAGATCTTCTATTACCTGAGCTGTAGCCCACACCAACCCCAATTACACAGCCATGCAGAAAAGGGATCCACAATTTACATATATAACATCATTCATCAACATTATTCAGGCCTTGTGTTGCGTAAAGGCTTAACCTTGACCTGAGTCCACTACTCCTGACTCAAGGATTTCATACGTTCAGTTTTAATGGTTTAAAACAATTAAATACTAGCTCCCCATTGTTCAGAAGAAGTTACTATTGCTAGTTTTTTTATAGTAGCAGGTCTTTGTGTCATGGTGGTAATCTGGTCTTAGTCTTTGTAAAGTTATGATATGAATAAACAATCCACTAACTGTGTTTTCTTTCAACCTAGTTACATGTGATGGATAATCCTTCTGATTAATCCTACAGTCCTAGTTCACCTAGGTGGAAGTGGGACCTCACTAGTGATGTCTTCCCTGTTAGTGCGTTAGACTGCTACTACTGCCACCACCGTTAAGTAGGCAACTTGGGAAACCCTGCAATAAGGTTTTGGAAGATGAGAGCGTTAGCAGCCATCGCTTCATCTATTCAGGTAGGAGAGCTATAGAGTGAAGTGAACTAGAAAACGGAATTAGTTTAGCTAGTAACTAACTTCTACTGAAGATGAAGATTTTTTAATTAGGTTTTTAAAGGCAACATAGGCATAGGTTTAACCCCTAGGGGTCAATATAGTTGCAAATGGTAGTAAGACAACAGTAAAACTAACACTTTAATAACTGGATTAAAAAAAATGCTATGCTAAAAGTCAGTAGCAAAGACAGATTTCCATCATAAACAATTTTTCTTTATTTTTTTAACAAATCCATCATAAATAATTTTCCTTAAATTGTTTTAATAATAAGAGAATCCCACTCTCTCCACCCACAAAAAGCCTACCCCTCTCCCCCAAAAATAAATAAATCACCCCAATCAATGTCCAAAGAAGAAACTAAAGTCCAACTGCCCTTACCAATTCCCATCCTCTCCACCCACAACAAAAGTTCCTCCAACCAAATCAAATATATTTTTAAAAAGGGCGTTAGAGGGCATTGATATGGGCATAACGGTCTTCCACCTCTTGGCAAAGCAACACTAGCTCAAGTAGGACTGGCAATGCAAGCGGTCTGGGTATGATGAAGCGGTGCAGCAGTGGTGGATACCAGCTGCTGGCAGTGCTGCCCATGGTATGGCAAGGATGAAGGCCCTCACAGCTGGCTGCAGGTACTGGAGCCCACGGCATCCTCTCCAGAGCCACTAGCTGGAGGCATTTGGCCTGGATGGCATCCATCTGTTGCCACCTCAGGCAGGATACTATCTCCTACCAAGCTGTTGAAACCACAGGAGTGGTTCCAACAGCTTACCACATATAAAGAAAAAAATGACAAATTGGAAATAATACCCAGTGTAAACACTTGTTTATGTAGTGACATTGTAGAGTGGGCCCATCGCTCGCTGGCTGCTCGTCCGGTTCCAGGAGCTCCCTCTCGTCCCATTATTGGGAGAGTATTGAACTATAGGGACCGCAATGTAATTTTATGCTTGGCACGAGAGAAAGGTACCATTGAACACCAAGGCAACAAAATCTCATTCTTTCCGGACTTCACTGTGGCGGTCCAGGCGGCAAGAAGGGAGTATGCCGATGTCAAAAAATGTCTCCAGTCCGAAGGGGTCTAATACGCTATGCTCTACCCTGCCCGCCTCGAGATTGGCCCGGATGGAGACTCTCACATTTTCAACAACCCCAAGGCGGCCCTGGAGCATACCAAACACCTTAAGCGAAGGCGACGAGAATCCCGAACGCCATCAGATACTGAAGAACATTAGGCCCTATATGGAGTACTTGCAGAACTATTCTGCTGCCTGGATTGCTCTAAGTTCCTTATGGTTACTACCATGTATGCCTTGCTTCATTTCCATGTACAAATGGACCTGACTGGGGTCAACTATGTTATACGTGCTCTCCTATTAGGTGTGGGTTTCATGGTATCATATTTTGCAGGCACAATTACAGCACCCTGCTCAGCCACCTCCTATTAGATGGGAGGTTAGTTGCACTCTGGCGCCCTTATATGAGTATACCCCAACTGAGGTTTACACTACTGTTTGTTGGTTGGGGAGGGGTGGGGGTGGGTTGGCATGGCTTTGGCGAGTTGGGGACGCTGAAGTTGGTGGGGGGACGAGGGGTTGCAAAGGGAGGGACACCCTCTGGCACAGTAGGTTTTATGCTTTTCGCACCCTATTTCGCTTTTTCTGTAATTGACACACATGTCACAAACAGACCTAATTGCCAGGTTACTTTGCACTCTGCTAACCAAATGAGTGGAAATATACGCCTTTTAACCTGGAATGTCCGAGGCCTCAACTCCCCCAAAAAGATCAGGGCAGTATTTGCTTATTTAGACAGAATGAATATCCAGATTGCATTCCTGCATAAGACTCACCTTACGAAAGCGTCTGACAAGAATGTGGGGGTCCGATGGACTGGGTCATGCGTAGCGTCATCCTACTCCAGTTATGCACGAGGAGTGTTGATATTGATTAAGAAAGGGATACCCTTTCAGGTCATACATACTGAGATAGACGACCTGGGCCGCGTGGCACTGGTGCATGGTCTGCTGGGTGGGATGAGTGTTCTTTTTGTGAATGTTAATTAACCAAATGTCGATGACCCGGCTTTTTTCGCAGATGTCTGGCGCCGTATCTCAGGGTTCCCTGACGCTGAAATCATACGGGGAGGGTATTTTAATGTCTGTTTAGATATAGATGTTGACCGGATAGGAAGTAGCTGGGCATGGCCTAAACAAGCTGCTGAGACTTTACTGGGCATGATGGATGCTGGATGTATGAGGGATGTCTGGTGTCTGCAGCACCTGGGGGTGCGGGAGAGTACTTTTATTTAATCTATGCACAGGACGTGGTCCCACCTGGACTTCTGGCTGGCCACAGAAGCAGCATGTACCTGGGCGGTTAAGGTGCGTCATTTAGCCCGGACACTATTGGACCATTCTCCAGTGCTCCTGGATCTACGGGTCCCTGCATGTGAGAAACCGCCATTCCAGTGGTGACTGCAACCGTCTTCCCTGACGGATGTGGTTTTTAGGGCCATGGTTGGGGAGGCTGTCCGTTATTTCTTTCTGGACAATGTTGGCTCCGTCGACAGCACAGGTATGATGTGGGAGGCCTTCAAGGTCACTATCAGAGGGGTCTGCATAGGGGTGCAGGCTGGAGTGCTACGAGATTTGAGACGTAGAATTCACAAATTGGCAAGGGATATTTCCGCCTTGGAAAGAGCCTATGAGGTGAACCCGTTACCCGAAACGTTAGCTAAGATCTGAGAGTTGGTTACGTTGCACAATGAAACCGCGGACCAGGAGATGGTACGTAGATCCAGAAGTAGTACGGCCCGATATTATGGAGAAGGGGGTAGACCTAGTCGTTCCCTCGCTCAGAAGTTAGCTGCGCCGTGGAGTCAGGCGTATATTACGGAAATGCTAGATGAGGCAGGGGAAGATAACTATGGTACAGAAGCCATCAGCTAGACTATACTCGACTATTATACGGCCCTTTACAGTAATAGAGATGCAGCGCAGACGGACGACATTCATTCATACTTAGATGACGTCGCACTGGGCTGGCTGGCCCCTGGACATCGGGAATACCTTATTCAACCATTCGATGAGGAAGATGTAACGATTGCTATCATGTCTCTCCCCACTTGTAAAGCAGTGGGCCTTGATGGTCTTCCGAGCGAGTTTTACAAGGCTTTTGCGGATGACCTGGCCCCCAGACTCCTTGAAGTCTACGCGGAGGTCTATGACACTGGGCGCCTTCCGCCTTCGTTATGGGAGGCTCTCTTGGTGATGCTTTTGAAACCTGATAAGGCGTCTAATCGATGCGACTCCTATAGACCACTCTCGATGATCAACATCGATACCAAGATATTGGCGAAAATGATCGCCCTCCGTCTACAGCCTCTGATCTCCTTGCTGGTACTCCCGGATCAGTCCGGATTTGTACCTGCGAGATCTGCTGTGCACAACTTGCGTACCCTCTTTGCAACTCTCCACTATTTCGACTCGGATTTCCAGGCCGTGGCGGTGCTCCTCGACACTACCAAAGCGTTCGACTCCCTTTCCTGGGAGTATATGTTTACTGTTCTCACAAGGATGGGATTCCCCCCGTTCTTTTTGCATTGGATCAGGGTTCTATACATCGAACCTGCGGCCAGAGTTCGTGTTAATGGCTGGGTGTCCTCGGCATTTCCCATAGGCAGAGGCACGAGACAGGGCTGCCCCCTGTCTCCAATGCTATTTGCTTTGGCATTGGAGCCTCTGGCATTCAAGCTGCGCCAACTACATGCCTCCGCTGCGCTGTGCTTCCGACAACGGCCACTTGTCGTCTCGCTTTATGCGGATGACATGCTGTTATATATTTGCCAACCCGCTACCTACCTCCCAGAGTTGCTGCGCGAATGCGTCAAGTTTGAAGGTTTCTCGGGCCTAGGGATAAACTGGGCCAAGTCAACGGTGTTCCCCTTGACAGCGGGTACCCACGAGTTTGAACTGGACTTTCCTTTGTTCTGGACTCAGGGCCCGGTGAAGTACCTAGGGATCTGGTTGCAGAGAGACTCCGCTCAGGTAATATCCATGAATTATGGACGCACCATTACACAACTCACTGAAAAGGCGGAGAGGTGGGCTCGCCTGCCACTTTCGCTAGTGGACTGCATAGCAGTGCTCAAAATGGTTATGTTGACCAAGCTATTATATTTATTTGTGAATATTCCTATCCGCCTAAATGTCTCTGTGTTCAAGGCAATACAGTCAATCCTATTGTCTTTCATTTGAGGAGGCAAAAAACCTCGCTGCAGCTGGGACATCTTAATACTGCCTTTTGAACGTGGTGGATTTGAGGCTCCAGATATGCGCCTCTATTACTTGTGTGCTCAGGCGCAGTTCGCACACTATTGTTTTTTTACACAACGCTTTCTCCCTCATACTGCTATTGAGGCAGATACCATACTCCCGTTACCGCTGGTGGCAGCGGTTTTCTTGGGAGGGAGCGGACGTCCCTGGATGGAAATCAATGCGGTACAGTGTACCGCCTGGGCCTGGCAGACACTGGCGCGGTGAGCAAAGCTGCCCTATCCTTATTCCCCCAAATTGCCGCTGGCGGCGCATCCTGATATTTCTGCGATTCAGGAGCGTCTGGCGGGGACCACGTTGCAGGCAGCCGGAATTGCACAAATGGGAGACTTGTATAAACAGGGCCAGTTCCGTTCGCTCTCGGACGTACAGGCGGGTCGGCCACATGGCGCTATGCTGTGCTTTACATACGTACGTAAGTATGGATTCGACAGGCTATTAGGGACGTATACCTTGCTTTCCCCACGGAGCCTTAGACACGGCGAGCACTGTGGGCGGTGCTTGCGGGGGAGGACCGTAAGGGACTGATCACTAAACTCTACACTACATCCCTTCGTGAGCAGGACTCACAGGTGCACCCCTCATATGATAAATGGAAAGCAGCCCTAGACAATGTGCTGTCCGTGGTTCACTGGCATTATTGCTGCAAATTGACTGGGCGACTTACAGCTAACTGCAACCTGCACATCATACACTTCAAATTTTTCCATCCGCTTTATTATACCCCTGTGAAATTGCGAAGATTTGGCCTGCGCGATACTGCTTGTTGTGTGCGATGTGGGCAGGCTGACGCCGATTTTTTGCACCTCTCTTGGCTCTGTGCCGGGATAGCCACCTTTTGGTCCAAAGTTGCGAGTGTGCTAACGGACGTTGTATTGGAGCGAGTGTGGTGTATACCTGAGTTATGCTTGTTGGGTAATGTGAGGTCCTTGAAACCCTGCAATAGGAGGCTGGTTGCTGTGGCTACATTGATGACTAAGCGGGCTGTGGTGCAATGTTGGGGTGCAAAGAGATTACCCACGGTCCGAAAGCGGATCCGGGACTTAACTTACTGTAGGGAACAGTTGGAAATCTATGCGGAGGAGCTGCCTGAATCATCCCAGCCGAAGGACTTCTGGGCCCCACTTATTTTCTTATGAGCCATCCTGACTTATAAGCTGATATACATTCCACAGTTCGGTACTAAGAATTCCTGATTTAATTGGTCTCGGGCTAGTTTATCATTTTTCTGTGTGTGGGCCTACCAAGTGTCAACATGTTTTTTGATTTATTAGTCACAGTGTTGCAGTGCCGGGGGGGGGGTTCTGTTTGTTCTTCACTACTACTAGTTGTTACCCATTGTTGCATATATTTGCTAACGCAGAACAGGAGGTAACAAGAAGTCTATAACTACCTGGCCCACATGTCCTCCTTGATGCGGCTGGCCCAAAGTGGTTGTAGGCGGCTTGCTGTGTATTTCTTTCTTTTCCTGCCCATACTGCCATGCATGATGTTACTTTGCGCTGCTGCATACCAAATTTGTCAATAAGCAAGCAATGTGACTTACCACCAACCGTCCTTGACACCACTGGAACTCCCCCTCCAACCGCCTCTTGGGCAACCTCCGTCGCACTGGGGCTGCAGACACCGCCAGCCCTGGCACTGGTAGTCTGTGTGGCTACAAATACAATTACACATTTTAGATGCCAGATACGCCTCCTAAGTAATTATTATCATTTTTTAACAAAGTAAAACCGCAATACCTCACAACAGTTCGGTAAGCTGTATCTTCAATCAAAACTATCACTTTGGGAGGTTTGTTGGTCAACAATGTTAGAAAAGCCAGGTTGTTAAGCCAACTAAAACCTTTTGTAATGGAGGGGCAGAGCTATGATGACTTTGAGCCGTTGAAGTGCAATGAAGGAGTGGAATGGTCAATGAAGGACACATGGTCTTAGTTGGCAAATGCAATGGGATCTCATACTTTCCGGCCATGCTGTACTATCATGGTAACTGCTGGTATGTTGTATAAATGAATGATAACACAACATTGGGGGGGGGCAAGGCCACTCTCTCATTTTGACAGTTTGAGCATGAGCAAGAAAGCCTTCTCAACACAAATGTTTGGTGATTTATAGCTTACTTGGGCCTGCAATCGTCAGAGTACCAAAATCTGTTTTCTTAGTCTGACAATATCATCAAATATATAAAGGGAGAGGGAAAGCCTATTAAAAAGGCAGAAGAAAGGTACAGAGTACAAACAGGAGGAAGTCAGCTACAAAAACATAAGTCATATGAAAAGAAGCATAATGCAGGGATAACAAGAATTTACCCACATTAGATAGAAAAGTTGAAAAAAAGGAGACAGTATAGAAAAAAGAAAACAAGGCAAAGTAATTCGAATAGTAGGGAGAGGTAAGATAATGTAGGTAAATAATATTAATAAATGGACCTACTGGAGCCAGCAGAACTATCGGCTGTGGTGGTTGTTCTACCCACTGTGGCACTGGGGTGGTGGTAGCCCCTTCATCCGCCTCTGATGCCCTCTTACCCTTGGGTGCAGATGGAGGAAATAAAGAAGATACAAACTAGATTAGGGGTACAATTAAGTCAGATGCAGTAGCATTGTATTTTTCTAAATCAGATTGCGTATAGTACTAGTATTGAGTTGACCTATTCTTAATTTTCTAAACTACATTTAGAACTACTAATGCAGTGCAATGAACGATATTTGTTTCTCAACCCCCTCTGATGGGCCAACTCAGTCTCCCATTTCAATGCATAGATCACTGGGAGATTGATACTGTATGAGCTACATAAAGAAAGACTCAGAGAACGCTAACTCACTGATATACTACCACTATCTTTGTGACAGTACTGAGGAGTCTGCATGACTTCTTAAATAACAGGCCAAGCAAGTGCCTATGAGTGCAAGTAGGTAGCGCTGAGCAACTGGCTAGCTCAGGCTGGTTCAGATATTATTCGTACCGTGAACTCAACTTATCCCTGGGTAGGGGCAGAATGCTATTTTATTTTATTTTTTAGCATTCTTAGAGAACTAAAAGATGAAACAATTACTCACCGAGCCCTGCAACCTTGATACCCAGCAGTTCAAGCAGGTCTGTTCATGGTCTAGCCAGTCTGCCCAGTGGTGCATCTACTGTGGTGTTGTGCGGTGCCCCCCAGTGCTACAGTACATGCACAGGTACACTCTCCCCTACAGCACCCAAGGCTCCAGTAGGGTATACCCTCTCCCAGGCCTGCTGCCTGCTGCCAGCATGGAGGGGAGGTGGCACTGCACAAAATAAATTAGCATGGCCACCTCCGCTTTCGAAAAATGGAGCTGTACTGCAAGCCTTGACAGCGCTGTTGACTGCAAAGTGTGTGGTTTGTTGTTCATACATTGCACTGGGGTGAAAAAATAAAAGAAGTAAAAAAAAAACAGCAAAGCAGAAAGAAAGAGCTAAAGGAGGTAGAACACAAGAAAGAAAGGCAAAACAAAAAAGTACTAAATGTCACAGAAAACGTTAAAAAAAACCAGAATGCACAATACACACACAAAAATACACATACTGAAAAAAAAGTTAAATTAGGGGTGGATGAGTGGGATAGGGGAAGGATTGGAAGAGATTAAAAGAAATTCGAAAAGCAGGCCCAGCACCATGCACAGAACAGAAAGCAGGTAAACCAAACTGGCCACGCCAATGCGGACAGTGTGATGCCGCTGGCGCTGATTTTTCAGCGCGGAATGCGCTACTGGCTGAAAAAAGCTGCGCAAATGATGCAGACAAGAATTCTTCCTCCCATTCAATCTCGCAGAGGTTTTTTTTTGGAACAGCGCAGAGATCCACTGAGCAAAACTCCACGAGTTCTGCTCAGCCCAAGTTTTTACAGCCTATGGCGACATTTATACCCTTGGAGAAGCTTGTTCTGTGCAGCTCTACTCTAATTGTTTTTGATGACAAAATAAATGATCTGCTTACTACAGCAGCAAAAATGTGCTTTATCTATATAAGGAGGGTTGCTCTCTGCTTGAGCATTGAGTACCGGGGGAGCCACAGTGTTACCAAGTTCAAAAGATAACAACACTCCTGAAAAGGGATTAAGCTCTGCAGCATGGGTTAATTTAGCCTGAGCAAGGTGTTGAGGGTGCATAGCCCTCGAATGTCACATGCCAATGGTAATCACAGTGTATTCCTTGTTCCTGCTGCCCTTGCTGAACTCCTTTTTGTGTATTTTACAAATCAGCAAGAATAAATAATTATTTGTAAAGGTTGTTGTTTTTACTGCTGTTTTTGTTGTTTATTAATGTTGTTATTGTTTGTTATGGTGTCAAATCGTTTTTTTTAAATACAATTGGGCAGATTTATGAGCCCCTTGCGCCACTTTTGCGTCACTTTTAACATGGGAAAAGTGACGCAAAAGTGGCGCAAGGGGCTCATAAATCTGCCCCAATGTTTGAAGTTACAACGGGTTTCTTTCCTTAACAGCTTTTCACGATTTTAAAATTAATAGAATCTCCTACTGTTGACTTAAAGTGGCAGTTCATTCTTTAAGAACTATAACTGTTCTCCTGCATGCGTTTGTATATTTAGGGAACTATAGAGATTAATGCTTCTTCCTACTGTAGAATAAAGATTTTTATACGAGAGCCAGGTTTTGTTACAGAGGCAATTCCATTCACATAGTACACTACACACTGATGTCTGCTGGTGGAGAGGGCAGTTATCTTGCACATCTTAATATATACGCTTGTCACTTTGGAGAGAAGTTTCAGCGCAGAGCTCTGTCTTTGTGTACACCATACTATAAATGCTAAACTCCATAAGGAATTGCCTGAGAGAGAAGTGAGTGTGTCATTACATTTAAATGTGCACACTGGTTGTGCAAGACTCAGTTATCAACAGAGAGGATACTCAATTTTACACTCTACTAATGACTTTAATGACCACGAAGAGGGTTATGAGCAGAGACAGACGTCTGTACCCATATAATATATTGGACATGTATTACTCTGGGGAGATTTATCAGCTGAGAGGGCAGTGTGTTTCCATATCATAGTCTCTAGAGTTGTTATGCAAGATATACTTATGAGTATAAAGGTAATTTTAACTGCATACTTTGCAAAAGTGTAATCTAAGAGACATATCATACTACGCAGAGTTATCATGCAAGAGACTTGTCTCAGGAAACAGGGTAGTTCGTCCCCGCAGCCTACTGTAAATACCTGTCACCATGAGAAGAGGTATGATTAGAGAGATACATTTGTCTCAAACCCTACTAGAGACACCTCTTGCCCTGGTAAGATGTGTTAGCAGAGAGATGATTTCCTTCCCAGACAGCACTACATATAGCTGTTGTTCTAAGGAGAGGTATGAGGACAGATCCTACTAGTTCATTACACTTATATGTATATCCATGTTGTAATGGAGATAGGTGTTAGTGCAGAAGGCACATTTTGGTTATTTCACTGGGGAGAAATGTCAGTTGAGAGGCTAGGACGTGTTCTACTTAATATGGAATAATGAGGTTTTACATGTGAGGTGAGTACCCTTCTTACCCTACTATGCATACTACTAAGCTTGGGAAAGGTGTGAATGGAGAGGCAGTGTCTCTTTACATCCTACTCTACACACCAATAATCTTCATGCAAGCTCTCAGTGGAGAGGGTAGAGTCTCAAAATAGTCCAGTAGTGAAGATTGTAAGTGGTAAGTATTGTAATGAAGGAAATTGTAAATTCTTCCCCTAAAGTATTTTCATGATCTTGTGAGTACCTTGCAGGATTGTATAAAAAAGGGGCAGCAAAAATCTGGTGCATATAAATTATACGTATAAAATTATCTATGTTCAGTGAAAATACAAATTCCATTGTGAAAGTATGCTCTTGTAAAGGCTTGTGAGCATAAAGCAGTAAACACTGTCTACTCAGAGTGGATGCAGAAGCCTGTGTACCTGACTCTCTCTAGAGGGGCTCGCAAGAATCACCCCTGCTATGTATGGGAGATTCTATGCTCTCGCAAGTGTCTTTTGAGGTTCATCAAAAAAGGAATAAAATGGGGAACATAGTACAAACAACATACGGAATGAAAGTGTAGGGTAGCTCTAAAAAGAGCTTTTTCAGGTAACATTTTCAACAACTGTTTTTTACCATTTTTAACTCTTTTAAGGGATAAAACAAAAACAAGATACTGGGAGTAAAAAAAAAATCTTTAAAACAAAGAGGAAAAAATGTAGATAAAAAAACCTACTGCCTTGGTGGCCATTTATGATCCTGGGCCAGCCTTTCCCATGCAGCCCTGCTTGTCTCAGACGGAAAAAGGACTATGTTCATATAAGCAGAGTTGTTATGTGCTTCGGCAGTGAGAACCTGGGCAGGCACGGTGTCACCAGGTTGAAAAAATGTGGATGATCCTCATAAGTTATCAAGCTCAGTTTGTACTGAAATGCATTCCTTTTTTTATTTTATTTGGAAACTATTTGTGTGATGCAAATTTTAGAAGATGTTTTGTTAAAATTAAATGGCATTAACAAGCTAAAAATACACATTACATTGATTTGTCTATTTTCATATTTGTTCCCTGTTTGAAAAAACTTTGATGTTCCTGTTTCTGAAATGTGGTTATTTTTTTCTTTTAGATGATCATTGAAGTGATAGAAATGCTCCAGAAGGCCAGCTTTTTGATAGATGACATTGAGGACAACTCGAAGTTACGACAGGGCTTTCCTGTGGCCCACAGCATATATGGAATTCCGACTGTAATAAATTCAGCAAATTATGTTTATGTCCTCTGTCTTGAAAAGGTTTTGACCATCGGTCACCCTGAAGCTGTGAAAATATTCATCCATCAGTTGCTGGAAATGCTCCGAGGACAAGGTTTAGATATTTCCTGGAGAGATACCGACACATGTCCAACCGAAGCTCAGTATAAGGCTATGTCCTTGAAGAAGACAGGAGGATATTTGGGATTGGTTGTAGGCCTAATGCAATTATTCTCAAACTATAAAAATGATTTGAAACCTCTTCTTAACACCCTTTCCATGTTTTACCAAATAAGGGATGATTATGCCAACCTAAAATCTAAAGACAAAAGCGAAAACCAAGGTTTTTGTGAAGATTTAACAGAGGGAAAGTTTTCTTTTCCTGCTATACATGCAATATGGTCAAGAGCAGAAAGTAATCAAGTGCAAAACATCCTTCGTCAGAGGACAGAAAATGTAGACTTAAAAAAATATTGCATGGACTATTTTGAAAAGGTGGGGTCTTTCGAGTACACCAAGCAAACGTTGCAAACACTTGAATCAGAAGCATACAGAGAAATTGAACAGCTAGGGGGGAACCCACTGCTTGTAGCACTAGTAGGCCATCTAAGTAAACTGTACAAAAATAATGACCAGGGTTGCCTACCTTCCTCCAAGGTTAATCTTAGCACATATTAATCAAGGTATATAAAATTGTAAAATATTTTAGTTATGAATAGGATTGTTAACTTTCATTCATTTCTATATGCTTTGCTAAACTGAAAACAATGGAATTTGCTCTTTTGTATTAGGAAAGTTAGTATTTGTTAATGACAAATATATTTAAAAAGCAATCTCATGGAAAGAACTCTGACTCTGCTTTCTTATTTGCTGCTCTATGGATTATTAACGTTGGTCAAATTATTTGTTTATTTGAAGTGATCTAAGCTTGATAAATCAATAAATTCAGACTAAGCAGTAACAAATATTTGTGTAGAAAACTGCCCAATTTTTCCTCCTCATCCCCTTAGCCTGTGTGTCTGATCTGAAGCAGAAATTCATCTGTAAGGATTGACCTATAAATCATTAGGAATCCGAGTCCATAATCTACAGCCACAAATGAAATGACAATGGTCCATCTTATAGCTCTGCTGTGTGTAGATTTAGATTCCGTATATAGGTTTCCCGATTTATGCCCTTACATAGGTACAATTCATATTGCCCTTATTTAGGCATTGAAAATCCAGCCCTTATTTAGGCATTGTCCATGCAAACCAAATACAGGCATGGTCTCCTACATCCGTCAATCCACGTCACAACGAGTTCTTGGAAAACCAGACTCTTAAGCCTTTAGGAATTTCCCTTGCTTGGATATTGATTTCTCCAAGAGCTCATTTATTATGCATGAACATCTATTCCTTAGGGGTTCATTCATGACGTTCCGATGCCCGACTTTTATGTCAATACAGGCATTCCTAAACACCTTCAAGGTATAAATATACCTGCACTTGCCCTGGCAAACCACAGTTCTGAAGGACTGGGTTATTCTAAGACCCAGCGGTGCCAGGGAACAACACCTGAAACCTTCATGGGTTACCTGTTCTGGTGTACAAAACACAGAGACACGGGACACTTCCAGCGACGTCAGAGATCAGCGTTTATTTACTGCAGGGATACAGAGGTCACAAGAAGTACACAACGTGTAGGTTCTCGGAGACTGCTTCGATTTGCAAAAGTGGATCGCTCCTTTTATACACGTTTTTGCCATTGCACAGTATGGCGAACAAAGGTTACAACTCAGTTCCCACAATAAACTTCAAAAGAGTCGTGTTCATGTTTCAGGGGGCCGGAACATAATTACAACAGCATTGCCGGTTCCCAACTGTAAAAACATATCTTTTCTGCAATAAAACACATTCCATCCTGACCGTAAACACATTAGGAAAAGGGACGAAAACAGATGCAAAGAAAGGACAAGGATGCACAACAGATTAGGAAAGAGTGTTGGGAGTAATAAAGGAAACTTGATAACGGGATCAAAGACCTCGTGTCCAATGTATGCATGACTGAAACAATAGACCGGCACGGCAAGATGAGCCTCGAGCGGGGCCATCTGCCTTCGCCGTGTCATTTCCCTCATCGTAAAAAGTCACCCTCAAAGAAACACGTGTCCCTTGTGTAAGCTTGGGAATCCCAGGGTCACGAAGCGGACAAAGTCCGTTCGCTGGCTACTTGAGGGCAAGAAACAAAATGGATGCTGTATCTAAAATGGAACCCGAGGGTTCGGATGAACAAACCCAAAAATAAGACGAACCATACGTGGTTGCATAGCGAAACTGAGTACACCCACTATACTCGTCATTTGCGGTTCGTAGATGTTAGAAAGGGTAGACTGACCGGGAGGGTCGGCCGGTGTCAGGAGGAGAGGTCTCCGGGGAGAGCCGTCTCCAGCGATCGTACAGACAAGTAACTTCCCCCCCACAGACAGATACCACACACGGATAAGGTTCAGTGTTCTTTATAAGCACTTCTTAAGGTACGGTTGAATGGTACAAGGAGGTCTGGACTCAGGGGTCCCCTCGATTCAAGTCTCTCAAAGCAGGGTAAGGGGTAGCGGGACAGTCTGTCTACCAGTCAGGTAGTTCGGATGAGATGATGACTAGCTCACAATCCTCGAGCTTGGTGGTTTAGTTGGTACGGGCCGCGGCAGCGCCAGCAGGTCCCGGTTGAGATGGTCGGTACACGGTCCGCGGCAGCGCCAGCAGGTCCCGGAAAGATGGTCGATGTACGGTCCGCGGCAGCGCCAGCAGGTCCCGGTGAGGATGGTCGATACAACGGGCCGCGGCAGCGCCAGCAGGTCCCGACGAAGATGGTCGTTACAACGGGCCGCGGCAGCGCCAGCAGGTCCCCACTAGGATGGATGTTGCAGAAGGCCGCGGCAGCGCCAGCAGGCAGGACGATGGTTCACAAGAGCGGGCTACGGCAGCGCCAGTAGTCCGTCAAGGCTGAGTTCTCTCGGTGTCTCTCGACTCCAGGATACAACTGCCTTCCTGCTCCGGAGTTGCCCCAGTTATAGGGCAGGCGCCCTTTGATGTCCGGACCCTCGCACGTGGAGGTCGGAGGGCCCGGGATGAAGGTGTCCAGACACCCAGCAGGGGGTGGAGCCAGCGCCTGGGGGAGCTGGAGGCGATCGGCACCTGGCGGGGGAAGAGCTCTTGACACTTCGTTCTCCCATTGACCTGCCAAGTGGTCCGCTCACCTCCTGGGTGGAGGGTGGTGCCGGGATGTCGGGGCCGGCCAGGCCCGGGGTTAGGGTCGGGCCGAGGCCACGCGGCCTCGTGGTGCAGGGCCCAAGATGGCGGCTTGAACCGGCCGGGGAAGCCGGTGGGGCTGGGCCCCGTGATGAGTAGAGGTCCGAGGGCAGAAGATCCGTCGGGAGACGGGGTACAGGTGCTTTTCGTGGGTTATGCCTGGTGGGCCGGAGCTCGGGCCCTGTCGTTCGGGGAGGGAGCAAGCCCTTCGTGTGGCCTGTCCAACATGCGTCCCCCCCAGCTGAAGGCGGGGAGAGTCACCCATCTCCTTGGGGACTCTCTTCGTCGAGGCGGAAAAAGCGGGACAGGCCATCCGCGTTGGCGTGGTCTTGGCCTGGTCGGTGCTCCACAGTGAAGTCCATTCCCTGCAGGGAAATGGACCAGCGCAAGAGTTTTGGGTTCTCTCCCCGCATCTGCATCAGCCACTGCAGGGGTCGATGGTCGGTTTGTACCCGGAAGTGGGTACCGAAGAGATAGGGCCGGAGCTTTTTGAGGGCCCACACCACTGCGAAGGCCTCCCTCTCGATGGTGCTCCAGCGCTGTTCTCGGGCCAGGAGACGTCGACTGATGAAGGCCACCGGCTGGTCATGACCCTCGGGGTTTAACTGAGAAAGGACGGCTCCGATGCCGTGGTCGGAGGCGTCGGTCTGTACCACGAATTCCCGACTGTAATCGGGGGCCTGGAGCACGGGGGCGGTGCACAGGGCGGCCTTCAGCTTCTCGAAGGCCGCTTGACAATCGGGGGTCCAGTTAATCCGCCTCGGCTGGTTCTTGGACGTGAGACCCGTGAGGGGCCCCACGATGCTGCCGTAGTCTTTCACGAACCGCCGGTAGTAGCCGGTGAGCCCCAAGAAGGCTCGGACCTCGGTCTGGGTGACGGGGGGCTGCCAGGACTGGATGGCAGCAATCTTAAGTTGTAGCGGGGCCACCAGCCCGCTTCCCACTTGGTGCCCAAGGTAGGTCACAGACCCTTGGCCAATTTGGCACTTGCCGGCCTTAATTGTGAGGCCGGCCCGCTGGAGGGCCTGTAGGACCTCGTGGAGGTGACGGAGGTGGTCGGCCCAGTGGCGGCTGTATACAGCGATATCGTCCAGGTAGGCAGCGCTGAACTCTTCGAGCCCCGCCAAGACCTGGTTCACGAGGCGTTGAAACGTGGCGGGGGCATTCTTCATGCCGAAGGGCATGACCTTGAATTGGTAGTGGCCATCGGGGGTAGAGAAGGCTGACCGTTCCTGAGCCCTGGGTGTGAGGCCGATCTGCCAGTAGCCCGCTGTTAGGTCGAAGATACTAAGGTAGCGGGCGGCCCCCAGCCGGTCGATCAGCTCGTCTGCTCGGGGAATCGGATGAGCGTCGGTCCGGGTGACAGCGTTCAAGCCCCGGTAGTCGACGCAGAATCTCAGTTCAGGTGCGGTGCCGGGGGCAGCGGCTTTGGGAACCAATACAACCGGACTGGCCCAGGGACTGTCCGAGGGCTCGATGACCCCGATTGTGAGCATCTTGGCCACTTCCTCCTGTATGCAGGCCCGTACCCGATCTGGTACGCGGTAGGCCCGGTGTCGGACAGGGGGACTGTCCCCGGTGTCCACGTCGTGCAAACACCAAGGGGTGACCCCGGGGGTGAGGGAGAACAGGGTAGCGAACTGCAGCAGGAGGTCCCGGCAGCCCTGGCGTTGCTCCGAAGTGAGGGCGTCAGAGAGCCGGACCCCGTCCACGGAGCCGTCATTCTCCTGAGTCTTCAGAAGATCCGGGAGGGGTTCGGAGTCTTCCTCTGCCCCACTGTCCGTAGCCATCAGGAGGCTGAGTTCTGAGCGCACAAAGTGTGGTTTGAGTCGGTTGGTGTGGAGGACCCGGAGGGGGTTCCGGGAGGTCCCCAGGTTGATGAGATAAGTGACGGGGCTTTTGCGCTCGACCACTTTGAAGGGCCCCGTCCACTTATCTTGTAAGGCACATGGTTCGGTGGGGGACATCACCCATACTTGTTGTCCGGGCTCGAACTCAACGGAGGAGGCATTGTGATCATACCACCTCTTCATGTCCTCCTGGCTGGCCTCGAGGTTCGCCTTGGCCATCTCTCTGAAGCGCCGGGTCTGATTGCGTAGGGCCAGGATGTATTTGAAGACGTCTGGAGGGGTCTTTAGGGGGGCCATCTCCCAACCTTCTTTTACGAGGCTGAGGGGCCCTCGCACAGGGTGCCCGTACAGGAGTTCGAAAGGGCTAAAACCGAGGGACTTCTGGGGAACTTCTCGGTAGGCGAAGAGGAGGCACGGGAGTAGTACATCCCACTGGCGGCGGAGGGGCTCTTCCAATCCCCCAATCATCCCCTTGAGAGTGCGGTTAAAACGCTCCACTAGTCCGTTCCCTTGGGGGTGATAGGGGGTCGTAAATCTGTAGGTGACCCCGCATTGTTGCCAGAGGGACTTCATGTATTTGGATATAAAGTTCGTGCCTCGGTCGCTGACGACTTCTCGGGGGAAGCCTACCCGGGAGAAGATCCCCATTAGGGCCCGGCCGACCACCGGAGCTGTCACGGTCCGTAGGGGCACCGCCTCGGGGTAGCGGGTGGCATGGTCCACCAGTACTAAGATGAACCTGTGTCCTTGTGCCGTGCGGGGGTCCAGAGGCCCCACAATGTCTATCCCCACCCTCTCGAACGGGGTGGTGACCACAGGGAAGGGTTGCAGAGGGGCTTTCAGCTTCCGACCACTCTTCCCGCTGGCTTGGCATGTGGGGCAAGATCGGCAGTGGTTCAGGACGTCGTTCCTCATTTTCGGCCAGAAAAAGTGGGTCACTAGGCGGCTGTATGTTTTGTCCTGGCCCAGGTGTCCAGCCAGGGGGACATCGTGGGCCAGGTTGAGCAGAAAGTCTCTGAAGCGGAGAGGTACCACCAGTACTCGACCGGCCCCCAGCTCGGCGATTCTTTGCTCGCTGTATAGCAGGTCGTTATCCCAGTAGACCCAGTGAGTTCCGGTGGAGTCCCCTGCGTTCTGGGCGCTGGCTTGTTGGCGGAGTCCCTCGAGGGAGGGACAGGTCTTTTGTTCCTGGCGGAACTGTTCTTGGGTGGGCCCCCCTTCTTGACGCCACTGAGCCAGGTCAGGAAGGTCCTGGGGTTGCTCGTCCCCTTCGGTCGTCGGGTCTGGGAGGCTGGCCTCGTCGTTGTCTTCTACTGGGGCGACCGGGGGCGGAGGTGCTGGCCATTCCGGTTCTTCTGATCGAGGGACGGCACGGGCGGCCATGGACCGGGTGGTTATGCAGGCCCAGTCCGGGAGGCCCAGCATCCCCAGGTGCTCTCTTCTCTCAACGGTGGCCCACGGGGAACTCTCGAGGTCATTCCCCAGGAGGCAGTCCACGGGGGCATCGTCCCGGACCGTCACCTTCAACAGGCCGGAGACCCCTCCCCATTCGAATGGGACGCAGGCCATTTGACACATACTTTCAGAGTTGTCTGCCGAGCGGACGGGGCAGAGAATGTTCGGCAGGATCTGCTCGGGCTTCACCAGGTGACAGCGGACGGCCGTCACACTGGCGCCTGTGTCACGCAAGGCCTCGGCTCGCTGTCCATTAATGGTCACCCACTGACCGTATTTCCTGGTGTTAGCGGGTAGGGGAGCCCGCGGGACCATGTCTCTTCCCCCTAAGCACGCCAGGACCATGGCGGCCGGTTCCCACTCTTGCTGGGCCGGCTCATACTCTTCTGGTTCCTCCGATGATCGCTCTTCCCCCAGGGCGGCGGCAGCTACCTGGCGGGGCTTGGGTGTTTGGTTCTGCGGGCAGCTCGGGTCATTGGCGTAGTGGCCGACTCGCTGGCATCGGTGGCACGTGACGTTGGCTCGGACCCCAGGACGCCACGGGGGGTTGCCCCGGCCGGCCGGAGGCGGGGTGCTGGCCACGGGTGTTGCTGGCAAGGCGTCTCTCCCTCGCCCCTGGCCCCCTCCTCCTCCCCGAGGACGGTGCTGGCCTTGGTTGCTTCTGTTCTGTTCGTGTGGCCCCCTCCGGCCCACTCGGGTGCTTTCCCATCGGTCAGCTTCGGCGGCGAGCTGCCGGGGGTCAGTCAGCTTACTGTCGAGGAGGTGCTGCCTGAGCTCGACGAAACAGTTGTTCGACAGGTGCTCCCATACCATAAGGTTAAAGAGTTGTTCGTAGGTGGTGACATGGCTCCCCTTTATCCAACCCTCGAAGGCACGGCTGAAATAGTTCACGTATTCTACCCAAGTTGTGCCTGGGATCCGGGTGCAATCTCTGAACCTCTGGCGGTACATCTCGGGTGTGAGGCCGTAGCGGGTGAGGAGGGCAGCCTTCATGTGGTCGTAGGACGACATTTGGTGATCTGGGAGCTGCAGTAGGGCATCGCGACCCTCGTTGATAAACCTCCCCCAAAGTCCGGCTCCCCAATCACTCCGGTCGATCCGGTGGGAGGTCATGGCGATCTCGTAGGCTTTAAACCACTGTTGTATGTCGTCTTCTCGGACATACTCGCGGACAACATCCTTGGGGATGTGGACTTTTTTCTCGATTGGCCCCGGGGTGTGTGGTCGCTCAGGCACCCCCAGTTCTTTATTCTGTTTCCGAAGTTCTATCTCCGCTAGTTGGCGCTCGTGCTCGAGCGTTATTTTTTTCTCCTCCAGCTCTCTCTGTCTCTGCTTCTCTTCTCGTTCATCTCGGAGCCGCATATGCTCGAGGTTGAGTTTCTGTTCAGCCAACTTGAGTTCCCCATCCATCTTGAGTCGTGCCATTTCCAACTCGTGCAATCTGGTTCTTTCTCTTTCTCGGATCTCCTCCTGCGAGAGGCCCGTTCCCCGCTCCTCGGGAGCCGTGGCGTTCCCCTCTGGTGTGATGCTGCTTTGGTCGGAGGGTCCGGCGACCCCAGTTTCTGTCCATGACTCTAGGGCGTGCTTTAGATCATCCTTGGTACTTAGGCCGGTGGTAGCAATGCCAAGTTCTATGCAGAATTGTCTCAGTTCGCGGTGGTTGTATTCTTCTAATTTATCCATTTGGAATTTCTCGGTGGAGCTGCTATCTTTGGCTGACATCGTGTTTTTGTCGTGGGGTGAGCTACTCTCTGTACGATTATGCGTTGATTCGGATCGCGCCGCTGGCCACCAATGTTAGAAAGGGTAGACTGACCGGGAGGGTCGGCCGGGGTCAGGAGGAGAGGTCTCCGGGGAGAGCCGTCTCCAGCGATCGTACAGACAAGTAACTTCCCCCCCACAGACAGATACCACACACGGATAAGGTTCAGTGTTCTTTATAAGCACTTCTTAAGGTACGGTTGAATGGTACAAGGAGGTCTGGACTCAGGGGTCCCCTCGATTCAAGTCTCTCAAAGCAGGGTAAGGGGTAGCGGGACAGTCTGTCTACCAGTCAGGTAGTTCGGATGAGATGATGACTAGCTCACAATCCTCGAGCTTGGTGGTTTAGTTGGTACGGGCCGCGGCAGCGCCAGCAGGTCCCGGTTGAGATGGTCGGTACACGGTCCGCGGCAGCGCCAGCAGGTCCCGGAAAGATGGTCGATGTACGGTCCGCGGCAGCGCCAGCAGGTCCCGGTGAGGATGGTCGATACAACGGGCCGCGGCAGCGCCAGCAGGTCCCGACGAAGATGGTCGTTACAACGGGCCGCGGCAGCGCCAGCAGGTCCCAACTAGGATGGATGTTGCAGAAGGCCGCGGCAGCGCCAGCAGGCAGGACGATGGTTCACAAGAGCGGGCTACGGCAGCGCCAGTAGTCCGTCAAGGCTGAGTTCTCTCGGTGTCTCTCGACTCCAGGATACAACTGCCTTCCTGCTCCGGAGTTGCCCCAGTTATAGGGCAGGCGCCCTTTGATGTCCGGACCCTCGCACGTGGAGGTCGGAGGGCCCGGGATGAAGGTGTCCAGACACCCAGCAGGGGGTGGAGCCAGCGCCTGGGGGAGCTGGAGGCGATCGGCACCTGGCGGGGGAAGAGCTCTTGACACTTCGTTCTCCCATTGACCTGCCAAGTGGTCCGCTCACCTCCTGGGTGGAGGGTGGTGCCTGGATGTCGGGGCCGGCCAGGCCCGGGGTTAGGGTCGGGCCGAGGCCACGCGGCCTCGTGGTGCAGGGCCCAAGATGGCGGCTTGAACCGGCCGGGGAAGCCGGTGGGGCTGGGCCCCGTGATGAGTAGAGGTCCGAGGGCAGAAGATCCGTCGGGAGACGGGGTACAGGTGCTTTTCGTGGGTTATGCCTGGTGGGCCGGAGCTCGGGCCCTGTCGTGCGGGGAGGGAGCAAGCCCTTCGTGTGGCCTGTCCAACAGTAGACACCAAACTCATCCATATTCGTCACCACTCAAAAGTGTCGTTCCGTCCCACACGGAACCTCAGACGCTCCTTTTGCCCTCATGTAGGCAAGCACTAGTCAAGATCGGAATCTGTTTCAATATTCATCAGATCGTTCAGCTGCTGCTGAAACATCATTCTATTCATCAACGTCTCCTTGGTAACAGATGGCCGTCTTATACACGTTGTAGCACAGAGGCCACATAAGGCAGGACCACACTGCACACAAAGACAACACGTGAACAGAAACGTTACAACAACCCCTACGATCATCAGAATCTTCCAACCCCAAGTTGACATCAGGCCCCAAAACCATCCTAGAAGCGTCCAATTACCTTCGTCCACGTGTATGGACTCTGAAATCTTGTGCAACTTCGAGATGGCTTGGTAGACAGTTGGAGCATTGTCAGGAATAAAAATGCAACAACTCGAATGGATAACTTTACACACACCACCTCTATCTGCAAGAACAACATCTAGAACCATACGGTTCTGCAACGTCATGAGTCTATCCGCCTGAAGTTCAGCTGTTAAATTACCAAGGGCACTTGCAGTAATATTAGCAGTCGACTCAACTACACGGGTCAACTGTCTTAGGTTCCTACTATTAACCATAGGTCCCCAAAATGGCAAGAAACCCTTAAAGAAGTCTCCTGCTTCTTGACCGGCAGTATCCTCTTTGCTAATAACGCCTCTCACAACTCTAGTTTTGTGATAGTCTGAGGCAACTGTGAAAGTCGGTGGTAAAAGATTCGCAATATAACAGGTACCCGAAAAATCACGGGGTAACCATGTATATGCGCGTTCATAACATACAAAATAAGTGCCCTTAGCGGTCAGAAAAACAGGGGAAGAGAGCATCGGTAGAACATACGTGTCAGTGCAAGCACTGTTCCCAAGTTGTGCTCTCGGATTTCGACCCAAACCTTTCAAGCAGAAATTACCGAGGTGTGGTACAATCCATATTGGGGACGAGCTCTTAAGCTGTCTATCACCCACTGACGTACTATACTCAGCCTCGCTCAGATCCTTATAGGCCTGCACTTCTTCATCTGGGATAAGCGATGCATCAAAAACATCTCTATCTAAATCCGCTATCGCTATCGCCAAAGGCTTGTGATACGGCCCAGGACCAAAATTGACAGAACGTGGCTCTCGACTGGGGTAGGAATCTAGTGCACTACGGAACATAGTTTGGAATGCTCGAGCTGAGCCCTGGGAGCTGTAAGGAAGGACCAAATACGGAATACCCCTATCCATGGTATGTGGCATTAACCCACACACCCAACAATTGGTAGTATTCATCACCAACTGATGCTGATGTAGAAGTTGAACGAAGGAGTTATTCATAAATTCTGCACGTCTAACCTGTTCATGTTGAGGCAAAGGATGAAAAGAATGTGGGGAAACAGTGGTGAGGGAGCTTAGTTTGGGAGAAAGAGTAGGTGGAACAGAAGGTATTAACAACGGTACTCCAAAATACACACCACCCACCAATAGCATAGATACGGTCAGAAACAGTAGGAACACCTGAAACAGAAAACATTTTGTTCGTACAACCCTCCGTAACTCTAATCTCTGCGCCGACATCCTTTCTACTTCCAACAGCTTAGAGAATACCATCCTCTACAAACCGTCCGTGACGTACTTGACGCACTTCGTTCTGAGTAGCGATTATCAATCCCCAGGAGTTCCCAGGAATCGACAAAAGTAACCGACCTAGCGTCAGAAACCTGCTAAACAGAAAGGAGTACCCGCACGGCCCTACGGTAACCCGGATGGTAGGGTTTCCTCAAAACGTTCAGTTTTATTACAAATCTCTTAGCAGTGAAAAGCACATAAGAACTCAAAAAGAAAGGATATAATTGTTCATAATACTCATAGCATCAAAAAGCAAATATACAACTAATTTTCATTAGTCCTTGAACGAAGCAAGTATCGACTTCTTCCAGGTCGAGTTTGCTCTACAAACAATTGTTCAGCTGGCGCAACAGTGTTCGATGAAGTGAACGACGAATCAGACCTTGGGTTCTCTGCTACCGATGACTCCACATGTGGGTTTGGCAGTGACAAATCATCCCCTACAGGTTGAGCGTCACTAAACGGCACAAAGTGTAAAGGAGTCTCAGTTTCCGCTGCCGAAATCCCAGTTCTCACCCAACCGTCTGTTGGTAAGGGGATCGGTACCTTTTTCGTGTGGCTAGCGTGGACCCAGTTTTTCCGGCCCTCCAGTCGAACCGCAGTCCTCGTTGTCAACAAGACTTGAAAGGGTCCTACGAATCTTGGCTCCAAGTTACGTTTCCGACCAAAATTTCGGGTAACGACCCAGTCGCCTGGCCGGAGCTGATGTCCAGGACCCTCTGTCTGCGCCGGTAGAGCTTCAAAGACCTGTTGATGGATTAACCGTAGTTTAGTGGTCAAATCATGAAGGTAATCGATTAGCATTGGATACTCAAGACTATCAAAAGCCTTAGGTCTCGGGACTCCCCAAATGTTCGCAGGGCGGCCGAACACAATCTCATATGGGCTAAGCCCTACTCGAGAGTGTACAGTCGCTCTGGTTGATAGGAGAGCCAGAGGCAAGGCATCTGGCCATGATAGACCAGTCGTAGCTTGTATCTTTGCGAGTTTGAGTTTCAGGGTACCATTGTACCCTTCAACCAAACCCGCTGCCTGAGGATGATTAGCGCTATGGAATTTGACGAATTCCAAGGCCCTTACACACACTCTGCATTACACTTCCCACAAACTCGCTTCCATTATCCGACCACACGATCCGTGGCATTCCATACCGAGGAAAGTATTCCTTCAGCAGGATTTTCGCTGTGGACGGGGCAGTATTATCCTTAAGAGGATAGGCCTCAATCCATCTGGAGAACGCACAAACCACAACCAAAACATACTTCAGGTTATTGCATCTCTCCATATGGATAAAGTCCAGTTGGATAGCCTCAAAGGGACAGACAGGAGGAGCAAAATGACCAGGTGGAGTGGGGGTGCCCTTGCCAGGATTGTGCATCAAACACACCATACAATTCTTAACCACTCTCTCGGCACACTTAGCAATACCCTCATTCTTCCATACAGGGGACAAGAACCTACATATTCCTTTTGCACTAATATGTGACAACCCATGAGCCATCGTCACGACAGCTAATACGTACGCATCTGGTAACATCCACCTCTGACATTCCGTCAGGTCAACCCAACATCCATGCATATCCAACTTCCCCGTACTTTCTTTCCACTTGGTCTTTTCAGCTTTAGTAGCTTCGTTCTGAATTGCTTTCACACTCTCAACAGTATTTTCACACATACCAGTCTCCGTCGGCCACCTCACTGAACTCGTAACATACATTCGGGTCGTAAAATCCTTAGCCGTTTCCTTAGCAATCTCATCCGCAAACGCATTACCACGACCAACATCATCCGTCACTTTCCGATGTGCACTACATTTAACGATCGCCACTTGTTTAGGCAATGTAAGTGCATCCAAAAGGTCATTCATGAGCTGCCCGTGTTGGATCTTCGTGCCATGCGATGTCATAAATCCTCTTTCTCTCCACAGTCTTCCAAAGTTGTGCGCAACGCCGAATGCGTACTGACTGTCGGTAAACACATTCACTCGCTTTCCTTTAGACAAAACACACGCTCTTGTCAATGCAACCAATTCTGCCGCTTGTGCTGAATTCTGATTCAATCTCGCAGTTTCCACAACCGTGCTCAACGTCACTACAGCATACGCAGTCGTCACATCGCCATTCGGCAATTTGAAGCAAGAACCATCCACATACAAAGTACCATCAGGATCTGTCAAGGGAGTGTTTTTCAGGTCCACACGACCCTTTGTTTCTTCCTCAGTTCGTAAATAACAATCATGTGGCGGTATATCATCTGATTCCATATTAATCGGCAACAATGTCGCCGGATTCAGTACATTACAACGTTTGATCTGTATATGACTTGCCAAAAGGGTCAGCTTGTACCCAGACAACCTTGCACTCGTCAGATGTTGAGTTTTTGTCCGGTTCAAGAGAGTGTCAACCGCATGCGGAACCATCACCATGAGCATATTATCCATGACAAGACCTGCGGACTGCCGAATAGACGCCGCTGCTGCCGCTGTCGCCCTCAAGCAACTTGGCAACGCTCTGGCTACCGGGTCTAAGGTCGAGGAAAAATATGCACACGGGCGCTGCTTGCCACCAAATTGTTGCGTTAAAACACTTAACGCACAACCTTCCCTCTCGTGGACGTATAGTGTGAATGGCTTGCTGTAATCAGGAGTACCTAACACAGGAGCCGAACACAACGCATCACGTAGTTCAGAAAAACTTTTCTGACATTCCTCCGTCCATGGCAAGGGAGTCGAAACATCCTTGCACGTGAGAGCTATCAATGGCTTCGCTAACAGTGAAAAATTTGGAATCCACTGTCTACAGTATGACGTGATACCTAAAAAGGCACGCACATCTCTCTGAGTCGTCGGCACAGCCATTCGAGCAATTGCTGCGATTCTTTCAGGGGTCAACCTTCTTCCCGCCTTTGACAATAAGTGACCTATGTAGGTAACTTCTTGACAACAATATTGTAGTTTAGAAGGTGACACTTTGTGGTGTAAATCACAGAGATGCTGTAACAGTGACACAGTAGCAGTCTTGCAAATTTGTTCAGTGTCTGCAGCTACCAACAGATCGTCGACGTACTGAATCAAAGCCGCACCAGTCGGCAGCACAAATGCATCCAGTTGACTCTTAAGAGCTTGGCTGTAGATCGATGGGCTCTCACAGTAGCCTTGAGGTGCACATTTGAACCGGAAGCTGCGACCTCCTAATGAAAAGCCGAACAAATCACGACTTTCCTCAGCAATCGGAATGCTAAAGAACGCATTCTTCAGATCGATTACCGAGAACCATGATGCAGAGGCTGGAATCAGAGTCAGTAAAGCTGTAATGTCGGGTACCACAGGAAACTGCGGGACAACAATTGTATTTACTTCCCGTAAGTCAATAACTAGACGGTACACGGGAGACTTGGAGGGATCAGTTCGCTTCAAAATAGGCAACACGGGACTATTACACACGTTACCTCGTGTCTCCTCGATAACATCTTTATCGATCAGATCATAAATGATCGCTAATAGTGCCCGTTCACCATCAAGGGAGATACGATACTGTGGTATGCGTGGTAAGCGCACATCAACTTTCAATTGAACAACATAAGGTGGTATATCCAGCAGGCCCACATCATTGGGACCTGTCGCCCACAAAGAAGCCGGAAGAGAACTCAATTCCGGTGGGAGCTTATCGATCGATAGATACATAGGAGAAATCACCCTCTCACCCAATGTAAGCTCCACACCTGTAGGAGAGCAGTACAAAGTCGCATGTAACCTCTTCAACAAATCCAAGCCCAAAAGATTCTCACCACAACCAGTAGTCAAAATCAAAGGAGCTTCTAACTCATGAGACCCAATCGTAAGGGGCAAGGGGCTAGAAACTGGATTGCTAACGGGGGCGCCAGAGAATCCAACGGAAACATTCGTTAAGCCAGACAAAGGTGCGCCAGGGAGTTTCGAATGCATAATGGAACTTTTTGCTGCACCAGTGTCCAACAGAAAAGGCTCAACGACGCCCAATGCAGCAACTGCAACATAAGGCCCTCTCTGATCAACCGGAACTGATACTTCTCCCTTCCTTTGTCTATGGCTGTCCTAGTAGATACCATCCGTATCAACATCACGCTCGACGTAATAGTCATCCACATGATACTGTGCAGATCTACCAGACGAGAGGTCGCGTCGATCGAAACAATTCTGCGAGTCTGAGGAAGTGGCAAGACGCTCGGCCTGATTCTGAGTAACTCCACGACCTCTACCACGTGAAGCTTGTTGAGGACCACTACGACCTCCTCGAGCTGACACACCATTGTTCCTATCACGGAGAACTGGACAATTAAACTTCAAATGGCCCTCCCCTCGACAATACGCACACTGATTATATCCCAACACAAAACGAGGTGCGGGAGAGTCATTTCGCGTCTACGACCTGGAGAACTGTGATTGTGATCGATTTGGCTGTTGCGAGTCACTGAACTTTGAGCGCGGAGGATACGCTTGCTGCAATAAGACCTTAGTTTTAAGATCCTTTGTTTTCTTATCTGCACGTTCACTTTCTTCCTTTTCTCTATTTTCGTAATATTGGGCCGTAGCCAATATTTGAGCAGTGGTAGAAACAGCCCATGAACTCTCAGAATTTTTCAACTTGTTGCTAAGTTCGGGCAACAAGTTCGATACAAACTTATCAACGAACAACCGCTGACCACCCTCCGAACTCATGTCCTGACCACTATGATCAACAAATGCTTCCTCGAATCTCGTAAAGAAATCGGAGACGCTTTCATCCCTCTTTTGCTTGCACGCGGACAACTTGTCCCAATTGACGCGCATCGCTGGCATAAGCGTTTTCATAAGGGTAATTATCCTCTGGGGCAGCTCCACAATAAGCTGTTCAGGTTTAGCCCCACCAACTTGCTGAGCGTCTGCCGCCGTAAGGGCAGCCCAGTCACCGCCTAACTCGGCCGCGTGATTCTCGTGACGAATTTTCGCCCAAATCGGCTGAGGCACTACATTGCCAAACAACATGTCAATATCAGCAAGGTTCATAACAGTAGCATCCACTAATTGGGACAGCTCCTTATAATAACCTGCAGGATTTTTACGAGGATCAGGCAAAATTTGCTTCACCTGTAAAACTTCCGATCGTTTCCAAGGGAGGTGTATCCACACTCTCTGAAAACGGCCTGGGACAGCAGGGTTAGCATTAGGATCACCTGGCATCCACACTGGAGGAACTTCCCGCATAGGATATTGACCAGGTTTTGCCATCCACTCTGCGGTCTCTTCTTTAAACAATGCTCGAGGTTGCACTGTACACCAAAAGGATAACAGGCGTTCTAGAGCATCTCGAACCTTATCACCTACAATCACGCCAGTCGTGAATTGATGCTGGAGCTCAGAAACCTCAGACGGTACATTATCGACCACATCATGATCCCACTCCTCCCTCAACGATTTACACATTTCCTCAAACACGAGTCGTTGCGTGGGCGCATTAAACTGAGAAAATGTTTCGAACACTACACGCGAAGTGTATTTAACAGGATTACGAATCCATTTACGTGCCATTTTTACCAACGATTCACGTTCCCTACCATCAGGAAGCTGGCTGCGCCTCTAGGCAACATCTGAAAGAGTCGAGCCGAGTATTGGCCCAAAAAGCGGAGAATAAAGAGTAGCAACAGCAGTCAGGAGACGGCTACGAACAGAAGGAGAAGAGGAAGAAGGTGCAGGCGCAGCGACAGTAGGAGTGGAGGCAATAGAAGTGGACGCGGCACCAGGAGTAGCGGGAACGACAGACTGAGGAGGGACTTGGAGAGGCGCAGTAGGAAGAAAAGCCGGTAAAGGAGGATGAACGATCTGCGGTACAAGAGGATTCGGGAGAGCGGGAGGAACGGCGGGCTGACCAGCAGCCGCCAAAACAGCAGGTTGAGGAAGAGGTAGAATCACAGGACCCACAGTATCGGGGGCATAGGGAGGTGGTGATTTCAACAAATAAGATAGTAGCGAATCCTCTATTGCTTCTTCACCCGTCTTATCGGCATTAGACGGTAACACCGGATAACATTTATCCACCGCCATATGATGAAGTCGAGCACTAATTTCTTGCTCTTTCTCATCTTTGTCTCGCTGATACTGTTCTGCATTTCGCATCACCGTAATGACACCTTCTTTTTTATTTTTCTTACTCTGTTTGATTTCTTTCTGCTTGGCCTCTTTCCGCCATAACCGGAAGGAATCAAACATGGCCGGCCTAGCCTTCTTTTTAAACAGTTTAGCTTCCAAATTATCTAAGATGGCAGTTTCGAAACTACCATGTGATGGCCAACTAAGAACGCCATCATTTTTAGTGTAGCGGACCCAATATTCATTATATACGATAGGACCCACGCCATGGCGACTATAGAGCTCGTAAATTGGAGTTCCAACCGGAGGTATCGGAAACGAATCCTCCAGCCGGGAATCCATTCTGCAACATTTGAAAAACCCAAACAAAGTACTACGGCCAGGCATCGCACACTAACCGAGTATACAAACTTCAAGGGCTATCGAATTATGATGTCCTCGCACAAAAATGCAAGACCCTCGGTTTTTGGCAATTGCAATCATCAAATAAAATCCAACAACTGAGAACCACAAATGCTATGGAACCATGCAAACAACAAAGGAACGCTGGGAGCGACCCACAAATACTTAACTGAGAGAACAATGGCATCACCAGGAAGACCCGTCTATCGTCTCGCCGTACAAAGGACTACGCCAGGCGCCAAAACAGGTCGACAGTCAGGGCATCAGTCCGTCGCAGCCGTCAGGAGGCGGGGATCTTCGCGGGAAAAGTCTTCGGGCCACTTATTTCGACAACTGGATCGATGAAGCGGGGTGCACCTTCCCTCGGAGATTTCACACGAAGTTCCTCACGATCGTCGGGCTTTGGACCGGTACCGTTGATGTCGCCCCACGTTGGGCGCCAACTGAAGGACTGGGTTATTCTAAGACCCAGCGGTGCCAGGGAACAACACCTGAAACCTTCGTGGGTTACCTGTTCTGGCGTACAAAACACAGAGACACGGGACACTTCCAGCGACGTCAGAGATCAGCGTTTATTTATTGCAGGGATACAGAGGTCACAAGAAGTACACAACGTGTAGGTTCTCGGAGACTGCTTCGATTTGCAAAAGTGGATCGCTCCTTTTATACACGTTTTTGCCATTGCACAGTATGGCGAACAAAGGTTACAACTCAGTTCCCACAATAAACTTCAAAAGAGTCGTGTTCATGTTTCAGGGGGCCGGAACATAATTACAACAGCATTGCCGGTTCCCAACTGTAAAAACATATCTTTTCTGCAATAAAACACATTCCATCCTGACCGTAAACACATTAGGAAAAGGGTCGAAAACAGATGCAAAGAAAGGACAAGGATGCACAACAGATTAGGAAAGAGTGTTGGGAGTAATAAAGGAAACTTGATAACGGGATCAAAGACCTCGTGTCCAATGTATGCATGACTGAAACAATAGACCGGCACGGCAAGATGAGCCTCGAGCGGGGCCATCTGCCTTCGCCGTGTCATTTCCCTCATCGTAAAAAGTCACCCTCAAAGAAACACGTGTCCCTCGTGTAAGCTTGGGAATCCCAGGGTCACGAAGCGGACAAAGTCTGTTCGCTGGCTACTTGAGGGCAAGAAACAAAATGGATGCTGTATCTAAAATGGAACCCGAGGGTTCGGATGAACAAACCCAAAAATAAGACGAACCATACGTGGTTGCATAGCGAAACTGAGTACACCCACTATACTCGTCATTTGCGGATCGTAGACACCAAACTCATCCATATTCATCACCACTCAAAAGTGTCGTTCCGTCCCACACGGAACCTCAGTTCCGGTACGGTCCAGTTCGACTGCCTACTTGCGGTTCGCCACGGCAAGTTCGGAAGGAGATCGAGTTCCCGCCTGATGCACTGACCAGACGCTGTCATCCTCGCAGAGAATCCAGCTCCAATGTTTCCAACTCCCCTTGTGCAGTGTTAGATATCGAGTCCCGGAAAGAGATTCCAACCTCTCACATTCTAAGGTATGGAGCAGACTAGAACTTAGAGAAGTTTTTGGCAACTCTTGGCAAAACTAAAACTATAGCTAGCTATACTTTAGAAAACAGCACCTACTTCTTACCTCATACTACACTTACGTTAGGTACTCACGATTGTAGCAGTTCATATCTCATGCATGAGAAATAAGACTGTTCAATAAACCCCTTTTTATTGAACCGCCCGTCTCTCTATTTCTGTGCAACTCTGTAGAAACGAAGCATGCACGATTGACTGAGTGAAACTGTTATCTATTGTTTCCACGGTTCTGAGATTGCTCCGACTCGAAGGGAAACAAAGTTGTCATGTTTATGCGGTTGTCCGACACGAATCCCTTCTTGTATATTCAAGAAGTTTCTAGTGACCTCTGAGATAGCTGGCACACACAAGTAATTAAGTTTAATGTACTCGATAGAGACATACTGACCTCTGTCCTATGTCAAAACTAAAGTGTATATTATTCCATTGCGCAGAGCCTATCAGGGATATAGTTCCTACTAATCCTTTCGATCTGCATATTTATTGGACAACATAAACTAGGAGCTTGATGCCTAGACTGAATCCGGACAGCCCCACAGTATTTGTAGGCTTATAGACCAGTTAGATTACAGTGCCAAGTGAGCCCCCCACTAACCTTACCAGGGAGCTAATGGTTTCTGACAGTCACTGAACATGACAACCCTGACCCCTCAGGGATCGTGGAAACAGTACAGAACCTTTTTCTCAGTCACTCGTGCTCAATTATTCTCAAAGGAGTATACAGAGAATACACACTGAGACGTTTTCAATACATTTCTTGAACCAATATTATTCTGATATAAAATACGTGTGCTGCAATTATTAATAGACAGGAGCAGATAAAAGTGATTCCAAGCAACTAGAAGTGTAAATAGTAGATATAGTTCTACCATGGTGCTAAAGCAATGTATATATGCCGGCATCTAAAACAAGGCAGTAATCGAGCACACTCCTGCTATGCGAACCCTACTGTAAGTGTACATAGAGTGTGTGCATGTGTGGAGCCAAGAATTCCCCAAGGGATGATCCAAACCTATTACCTGATAAGAGAGAATGAAGGACCCCATCTTAGTCACTACCAGGACACCCCTCACTAGATGCCAGACCTCTGTGTGATGAAGTCTCAGCTTGCAGGGACCCTCGGTGTCAGCTGAAGGGCCTCCTCCTCCTCCAATCTTTCGGGATGCTCATATAGTATAATAGAAAGCAGCCTTGAGATGTGCATATAGATTGGTGATGTTATAGATATAGATATCCCTGTCGCACTGTGGATGAAGATAGAGATAACATTTGTGCATAGAGCAAAAAGAGACCTTATACATGATGTTCAGGGCATTGTGATAAAGCTAGATGTGTAAACAAATTTTGTTTCATGAAACCTAATCCAACTTGGTCGTGCATGCAAATATGTGCAAAAGTTCAAAGCTGTAATATTATTGTGAAGACAATGTAAGAAATTAGCTTCTTCGCTACATGGGCCTAATCTGGGACTATAACACCCACTCCTGCATATTAAGGGTCAATATCTGAAAGCTATCTTAAAGTTAGCAGGCCATTTTAAAAAGTAGGCCTTCCTTTAAAATATTCATTTAAAAGCCCAATCCCACAGAAAGCCATGATACCTAGAAAGGAAAGCAAAATCTGTTTTGGTTTATTTTGTTTACAAAATAGGCCAAATTGTTCCCACATGGAAGAAGCCAATCCTTTTTGTGGATGGAGTGATAGGCGCAACATTCTTGTTGTACACAACTGCAGACGATGTTACCAGAGGCGCACCTCGAAGCTGGTGTTCGGAGCAAAGGTGATTCCATCCCATTCCAAAAGTAGCCACTCAGGGAGACGTTGTAGCTCATAAGTTTTCTGCAGAGTCCCTGTTCACATCACAAGAAGCTGAAGCATCCCTGTGTGGCTCTAAGAATGCATTCATAATCACGCTGGTGACAACAATACACATGGGCCTTTTAAGGGGTCCATCATTAATTCAATGTCCGGTGATGCATCCAATTCTGATCCGAGACATATATCCAGGATGCATTCATGGCAGACAGCGGAAGACTGGTTGTATGCAGTCAAGCCAGACAGGCCTGGAGGATAAGAACTAATGCTCGTTCAGTTTGTAAAGTTGAGGTGTGCTGAAGCAGTGTACCATGTGCTCACGGCAACGCAGCACTATCAGTGCTGTCTCCATTCTGAGTTAAACTGGAACGTCCATTGCTGAGCAGATAGAATAAAATCAAGATTCCCGCCACAAGTAGCACGACAAGCGATAGCCCTCCAAAAACGTTTCTCAACAAGGAGTGTATGAAAGATGGTATAACTCCAAAAATCATCTGAAAGGTGATAACCAGACCAGAGTAAATACATTTATAAAAAGGAACTATTCCTTTTGTATCAGACATGTTAAATATTTGATGGACCAGTGTTAAATAGACGGAGACTTCTTCAAATGCTTCACAGGTAGTTTAATACGATTAAGCACCACAAACATACAGCTCAATACTCGCTCAGTGTTCGCCCTCAACTGTCTTCACCACGGCATCACCATGGAGACAGGAACGCTTGGAGCGAGCACTAAATTCATCATGACACAGAGAGTACATGAGAATATAACACATCCTCTATACACAACAATGCAAGAAATCAAACAACAAAAGAACACGAAGAAAGAAAAGGAAACAAGACAAAATAAAATCTATTAAAAAGCATTTAAATGAAAATCATTAAACCTCGCAGGAGTACAATGTGATCTTCGAGGAAACCTCCCAAACTGGACATGACCAGGATCTGGTGGAGGTGGGGTATTAAAAGAATTGCCAAAACTTTGAAAAGAGGAAACTAGGCAGTGGGAAATATGGAGCATCGCTTGGACTTGGAACAGAAGAGGAACCAGGCCCAGTGAATTTTACAAGTCTAGACATGTCCACTTACAGCCATTTTGCATCGTACCAACATTCTTATGAATTGAAGAGATCATGAAAGGACCCATTAATTCCGAAACACCTTTTTTTGTGAATCTGGGTTTCTTAACCAAAACCCACTCACCAATGTTCCACAGTTTAAACTTAACAGCATTCCTGGAATCAAAACGGTTTTTGTACTCTTTTTGATAAGACTAAATCCTGGTTTCCACCTCCTTCCCATCCAAAGGGATTATATTTTGAGAAGGAAGCCAACAAGGATTCAACTTAGACCGGGCATGCCTGCCACGCAAAAGTAAGAAAGGTGAGTTACACATGATGTGATTAACTGTGGTACGGTGAGCCCACCAAGTATCACGTAAAACATCTTTAAGAGGAGTTTTCGTATTTAAAGCTGTTTGTACACAACCTTTGACCACACGGTTCATACGCTCCGCAAGACCATTGGCCTGAGGAGAGTAAAGAGCTGTCTTGAGATGAATAATGCCAAGATCATTCAAAAATTCACCCATGTCAGAAGAAACAAATTGCACCCCATTGTCTGTAATGATATATTTGGGAATGCCCTCACAGGCAAATTCATCCTTCAAAAAATCAAGGATAACTCTAGTGTTAACATTGCTCACACACCTGGTAGATACCAAAAGAATGACAAATCTTTCATATGGCGCAAGTAAATCAAAGGGGCCCATCAAGTCTAAACCCAATTTAATCCACAGTTGATTGGGAACCTCAACCGGAGACAAAGGAGCATTATTTACAACTTTAGATTTTTCATTAGATGAACATTGATGGCAATCTTTAACCACCTTCTCCACTTGATGATCCATATTCGGCCACCAATATCTTTCACGAAGTCGTGTTTTAGTGAGACTCCTCCCAAGGTGTCCGTCATGAGCAATATTTATCAGTTTAGATCTCAATTTTAGAGGAGGAATACATCTACCACCACGCATAAGACCATCATGCAGAATGGTTAATTCATTCCTAATAGACCAAAAAGGTACAAGGTCCTGATCAACATCTTTGCAACGGGCAGGCCATCCCTTAATGATAAAATCATTGATAATTAAGAATAAGGGATCATGAGATGTAGCATCTGCCCATTCTTCATGGGAAACAGAGGATTCCCTAACCCAAGAGACGCTGAGAGGCTCAACATCAGCATAATCATCATGTACCTGTATAGGTAGTCTGGAGAGACAATCAGCAGTCACATTTGAAGACCCAGGCAGATACTGTACTTGGAAGTTGAATTCTTCCAGACCTTCACTCCAACGCTTCAGCCTGGGAGTTAATCTGTCACTTTCCATACAAGAGAAAACCTGCACAAGAGGACGATGGTCAGATCTTACAATAAAAGGAATTCCCCAGAGATAAAATTTGAAATGCTTAATTGCCCAAACTATCGCAAGCGCCTCCCTCTCAATACAAGAATATTGTTGCTCAGCTTTTTTTAAAGCACGTGACGCAAAAGCAACAACTTTATCTACACCATCATCAACTTGGGACAGTACTGCACCCAAACCAGACAAACTTGCATCAGTGGTAAGTATCGTTTTTCTCCTAGTATCAAAATGGCCAAGACTGGGTAGTTGACTGATGGATTGTTTGACAATTCCAAAAGCAACATTACATGCTTCATTCCACTCAAATTAAGTACCTTTCTTTAGTAGATTCCTGATAGGTTCAACAATCGATGCAAATCCCTTTAGAAACTTAGCATAAAATTCAGCTAATCCAAGGAAAGATCTAACTTGTTCCTTGTCATTGGGAGTTGGAGCCTCAATGATACTTTTAGCCAATTCAAGCTTAGGTTGAATGCCTTCTCCAGAAATTACATGCCCAAGATATGTAACTGAAAAAACACCAATTTTGCACTTCTGTTTGTTAACCGTGAGGCCCTTGCTAGCTAACCTCTCCAGAACCATTCTCAATATTGTGTCATGTTCATTGTCGTCTTTGCCATAAACAAGAACATCATCCTGAAAAAAAATGACGTTCGGCATATCACCAATGACCAACTTCATGATGCGTTGAAAACATGCCGCAGCTGATGCCAACCCAAAGGGCATCCTGACAAATCTGAATGCTCCTAATGGCGTTACAAAATATGTCAGATGTCTAGAATCATGATAAAGAGGTACTTGGTGGTACGCCGAAGACAAGTCAAGGACAGAAAAAAATGTAGCACCATTAAGCATAGGTATAGACTCATTAATATTGGGAAGAGGTTGGCGGTCCACCCATATCCATTTGTTTAAATCTCTGAGGTCCACACACATGCGAATGCTCTTCCCACCATCTTTGGGGGCCAAAACTACTGGGGCCAACCATTCCGATGATTCAATTTCCTCTATTACATTCAAACCAATTAACCTATCTAATTCCATTTTGAGAGGAGATATCATCATGTTTGGAACTTTCCGGACCTTGTGCACACACGGTACTGCATTATGCTTCAGGATAATGCGATGTTCAAAATCCCTTACTAGTCCCAATTTATCCGTGAAAACTTGGGGAAACTCATTGAAAAACCTGCTGGAGTTAGAATTATGGTCAATGAGCATGACTTGATCAGAAGCCTTGACAACATTGGGATTCAAGATTATACCTAAATCTCTCTGGTGCCTCCAACCTAAGAGGTTATCCCCCCTTTGTGCCACATACATTTTTCCAATGGTTTCACGACCTTTGAAATGTATTCTCATGACCGTGTAACCAGACACATTAATTCGAGACCCCCCATAGCTGACTGGAATAATATCAGGAGCAAGTAAGATGATATCAGGAAAAGTTTTGTTCCAAACCTCGTTTCCAATCATCGTGAAAGGAGAACCTGAATCTGCTAATACAACAAAACTTTTGCCACTAATATCAATATTACATTAAGGCATAGATATGGGATCAGCATCGACAATACCATCACTTCTTACATTAGAAATAACCATTCTTGGGTTTGTTGATACAGGTTCAACATTTTCAAGACACTGAATTTTGCCAGAAGATCTACAAACCCTGGCATAATGACCTTTTATGCCACATTTTAAACAGGTGGCAGATTTTGCAAAACAATTAGGAAAATTTGAGGCATCATTGGGACTCCCACATCGATAACATTTGATTTTGCTACGCTCAGTGTGGAATTTTGTCTTAGGAGTCTGAGTAACTTTGCAAATATTGTCTTCCACAACAGTTTGTTGAACATTTGTGGCGACTTCGTGGATGCTGCTAGGGGTAGGAGTGCAGTCTGTGGAGGTTTTGTGTTCCTTCATTTCTTTTACCCATCCTGATGTATTTTCCATACCTTCCACAATAGAAATAGCTTCTCGTAGAGATGGGTTTTTGGACAGAAGTTTTTCTTGGACCCTAGGACTGTTTGTACATCTGACTAACTGATCGCGGATTAATGATTCAGTTAGTTCTCCAAATTCACAAGTTCGAGTTAAAATTTTTAAGGATGCTACATAGTTTCCAACCTTCTCCTTTGGTTCTTGTATTCGCATGAAAAATTTATGGCGTTCCAGCACAGCATTTATACGAGGCCCAAAGTAGTTTTCAAGCATTTTCATAGACATTTCAAATACATCCAACAGTTCGCCAGACCCATCACCAATTGGAAGTTCATCAATACTGTCATAAATATTTCGGCCCTCAACACCCAAATTATGTAGAAGAATGGCTTGTTTTCTTACTGCTGAAAATCTTTCTCCACCAATTGCCACAAGATAAGAGTCAAAAAGATTTCTCCATCGCTTCCAAGGAAGTAATGGCTCACCTTTTTCACACAGGAACGCTGGAGGTTGGCTCATCGAGGTCGAAGACATGCTTAAAAGGAAGGACAGGATTAACAAGAAGTTTAAATGTGTTACAATTTAGTTAAAAAAATCTAATAAAAAATAATTATGTCAGTAATTGTTGTGGCAGTTAAGAAAATGATGATTTTTCCTTCGTTGTAGAGAGCCCTGGTTATAACCAAGGTTACGAGACAAACAAATATGGAGGCACGTCAACGTGGACACGACGTGCTGATGTGCAACGTTGGTTTCCGGGTATTACATAGATCGTGTTGGCCGAGAGGATGCGCATGCGGGGAAAGGCACGAGAGCAGAGTCTGCGCGAGGAAGGCGATCAGCTGTTAGCCACTGGTAGGTCCCAATATCAAATAATAAGTATTTCCAATAGTCGCGCAAGCAAGCAGCAATCATATAATTTGGCACACAAATTGGCAAAACACGGCAGTTGCTTGCATGCGAGGAGAAACAATTCCTTTCTTGTTCCTTCTTGGCAGTCACTCTGAACGTAACGGCAAAGTTAGTCAAAAGAGTGACGTTCCACTCCCGCCGTGCATATAAAAGACAAATCACTCACAATGAAAGTAGAAACAGAAGATCCAAACGCTTTAGCCTCTGTCACCATGAAAATCTTCTAAAAGTAGACTCCACATAAGTTGCAACGAACTCTCCGTGGGTTCGATAAAGGTTGGTGGTGCTTTAACTTCCCGTCGTCACCAGTGTTAAATAGACGGAGACTTCTTCAAATGCTTCACAAGTAAGTTAATACGATTAAGCACCACCAACATACAGCTCGATACTCGCTCAGGGTTCGCCCTCAACTGTCTTCACCACGGCATAACCATGGAGACAGGATTGCTTGGAGCGAGCACTAAATACATCATGACACAGAGAGTACACAAGAATATAAAAACCAGCTCACTAACATGCAACGGGAAGTTGGAGTGGAGTAGTGCCTGTGTCTCAGACAAGGACCTTGCAACCTGGAGATCAAACGTCTCTCTGGATGAAGTTAAGGACACATTATTTTGAAAAAGCATGGCTTTCAGTTATCTCAGAGAATCAAATAGTATGTTGTAAACATTTTTGGAAGGCCATAACGCTGTCTCCCAAACTGTGCGGGCAGGTGAAAACAGTACTTGTGTATATGTCGCTATGAAATTAACCCTCACTAGATAAACGATGCCCGGTTCCAATCCGCCATCATTACCAACCACAGGGGCAGCCCAACACTCCTGAACCAGGGGCAGTCAGTGTATAGTCCTAACAGTGATTCAAGAAACAATTTGCTAAAAATACAATATTCCCTAACAAATCAAAATTCTAAACAGAACAAAAAAACTACAATCTAATAAAGAGAAAAGAGAAAGAATGCCCATATGTAAAAAACGATCTTAGCAAAATTATTACAAATGTATTACATATTTTAAAACATTTAAGACAGTAGCGCTCAATGCAATATGCTGGTATGCAAACAATACAGATCACAAACCAGACTGGTGGCTAATGAAAAAATACACGTTACAAAACAGGAACAACATGTACACAATTAATGTGTCCTCCATTAGTTTTTTTGGCCACATAAGCATCAACAGCGTTTCGACCACTGTAAAATTACAAGGTCATCATCAGGACTATGAATTCCAATGAGTGTCACAAACAATTCTGTATGAAAATATACATATGGGTCACATTAGTTAAAGAGTAAGCTCCTTCTAGAGTAAAAGGCCTACACAGAAAAAGAAAAAGGTGTAAGAAATTCTGAGAGCAACCTATCACGTGAGGTAAAACGTCCAGAAGTGCCCAAAGAAGAGATGGAGAACTATCTCAGGATTTCAGAAAGCACACCCAGTGCACCAAAGAAAAGTAAAACAAATGCACAAATTTGCCATCACCAAAAATATCAAAGAATATAAAAAATTCACTTATTTAAAATGACCATCCAACCATATTTATTTTAGTTGGACAGGGAAGAATTCCAAAATATCACTAGAAAAAAGCAAAGTTACAATTAGATAAAGATCCATATCGACATTAGGAACCAAAAGGCAAAAAAACTATGTAAGATGCAACTTACTTAAAATGGACAAGTGTAACTTCAGGCTGTCCCAAAGAATAATAATTTTCAAATTGGCCGCATCTCTCCTTACAAATAGGAAGATGTCAGGTGAACAAATCACCGCAGTACCTCCACACAGCAGTGGGCTATAAAATAAAAGACAAAATGACTGTCACCATGCTGGAATAGGAGACTCAACTAGCCAAACACATTATCTTAAAACAGGTCAGACATGAATCAGGGACCAAAATATAAAAGATTAACATGGTTAATGGCCTAGATGAGAAACAAATTCTCATAAATGCATAATTTAGTAGAGGCGGAAATCCCAATGCATTACGGGATATTGATTGTAACATGCCTCAAAGCGTCAGAAAAAAAAAACAGCCTGAAGGAAGGTGACTTCCAGCTTCATACATTGCTATCTTATTGCGAGGGCCGTAGTCCCGAGGCAATGTGGGATATCAATTGTAACATGCCTCGAGGCGCCATAAAGAAAAACTCAAAGCAAGGCGGCTTCCAGCATCAAACATTACTATCTTATTACGAAAGTGGTCTACTCACCAAATGCGTCTGCACAGCAGCCGAAGAATCAAGAAGCCTCGGCATGCTTGTTCGAGGTTCAATAAATAATGTTTCAACTCCCACGTTTCAAGTACGCGGACATAGTAGAAGGACTACGAGGGAAACACGATCCCAGCGTTGAACATTAACATCCGCCATCTTTAACAGATGTAATTCAAGCCTCACATCGGAACTTATTACGGAAAATGACTCCATAATTAAAATGCTGGGAGAATATTCGCCAGTAAACACTTAAAGAGAAATATGTCTTCATTTATTTCCATTTTTCTGGGTGAATTCAAAACCACAAGTGCCATCATAAGAAAGCGCTGAGAACGAAAACTTACAATACAAGTGACCAATATAGTCACAGTAGTTAAAAATTGAAACGGCTGAATGCACCTATAAAGTCAGAATGGACAAAAATATGTGCAACCACTGGTTAGAAGAAATATAAGAGAAAGTAGCTTTTTCTTCCCAAAGGAGCTTAGTTACAGCAGTGTCAGTTATATGTGGATAATTCAAAAGATAAACTGTCTGGAATATTGCACAAAGCTATACATCACATTACATTTCCTCAAACTATCTTTCACAGTTTTAATGAATTATCAAACATAAACAAGAATCATCTTTGATTTACTACAACAATATTGTTCCACGTGACAGTACACTGTATGGTTACAATAGGTGCATGCAATACAGTATTAAAATAGTCAGTAATTATTGCAAATGGCAATAATGCATTACACATTAACTATAATCTCATCCAGATACTGTATATTCACATTTGGCAATGTCTCACCCATATACCACAGAGTGACACTCCTCCATAGAGTTAAGACCCCGATTTATGCTGTCACAGTGGAGTATCCAATGGCATTCAGTTTTATTTAATATGTTAGTAATACTCCCTCCTCTAACAGGAGTGTGAACCACTTCAATGACCTTCCAACGCATGTCGGAGGGGCATTTTCAGCTTTACATCGAATTCGACTTTTGTGTTGTTCCAAACGTGTTTTTATCTTTTGAGTCGTCTGCCCCACGTTAATAGGATCACATGGACACCAAATCGCATACACCACATTTTGTGTGTTGCAATTGGTGTAATCTCGCAAATCATGATGGATGTTCCCATGGATAAATTGTTTGGTGTTTAGACTAGAGCTGCACATAAGACAACCACCGCATTTATAGTGTCCCAGGAGCTTGTTCAGACCCCAAAGTGTGGTCAAATTGGGGACCTTAATGCGAGGTAATGCTGCTCGGATCAAATGGTCTTTAAGGTTCTTACCCCTTTTATAAGAGAATAAGGGTTGTTCTTGTGTGATTCCTGTTGCCACAACAAGTGGCCAATGTTTTTTAATAATACCAGATATTCGGTTGCTTCTTGTTCCAAAGGTGGTCACACATGGAATCCTGTTTGTTTGCTTTTTCATCTTGCGGGTTAATAGAAACTCCCGGTGGTTCCGCAGCAGCCTTGATCATTCAACATAAAATAGCACCCATTCGAGAGCAGCCTGAACACAGGATTAATTACGGCAGCTGGAAAATCCTTCAGATAACAAGACAAGTTCACTACCTAAGCATTGTATGCCAAGGGGAGACAAATGTCCTTGCGAACTAAGGATCCACTTAAAACATCTTCACAGGCCGACCCACTATGAAAAATGTCTGTGCCCCCATTTCTGCTTCTAAACTTGAACGGTAATTTCCAATACTCATGCACATGGCCTCCCCCTGGTGCTTCATATCTGCCTACCTGTTGGTATTGGAGACAATATTGGAATTGGAAAGTCGTGACATGTAGGGTTATATAACCATGGATTATCCAGTCAGTAGATGGTGTCTCAGCCATGGTAAAAAGTACTTGGTCTAAATATTCAATGTGTAGCATGATATATTTCACATCTCTGCGTTCCATTATTATCTGTCTTTCCGTTAGATTGTATGCTGAAAACAGACTTGTTCTGTTGGTGTGACGCCATCGAATGTGCCAGAACGTAACGTTTGTAACGTTCAGCTCAGTATTATGATTGACCGTAATTGTGACTGTCCATGTTGTAAAATAGACATGTCATGCTGTATTATGTCAAGACAATAAGTTGCCCAGTGAATACATTCTGGGTGGTAATGTGGTCATACCATTGTCAACCACAGACAAAGCCTTTTGTAAACTAACCCTGTCTATCTCGCACTCTCTCAGCAACTTCTTGTTGAGAAAGTTTCCACAGCTCGTTGTAAATTCCGTTCAAAAAGCGCTTTTGATGTGGCTTCCGGGGACCTAATAAACAATTCCTGAGATCCATGCCATCAGAAAGAAGGGACAAGTGTTGCTTCACCTGGGAAAGTATTGAGGTTTTCAGCCAATCTAGGCACAACCTCCTAACACTATATGACATCACCACCGAGTGTTCTGTCTGCACATATCACTGATTAGGCCTATTGATCCTAAACCCTTAGGTGTTACCCAGGAATCTAGACAGACACCTATTCGTGTCCATAGGCCAAACCAACCACCCCTTCCAATTGGGATCTGATGTTCAAATACTTTATCTTGGGTATTCCAAGACAGAAAGTTTGTTGCATTTTTATTCAGGATTTTTTTTTTATGTGGTGTAAGGCATGTTCTAAATAAGGCTTCAGTTCCCTGAATCTGCCAATCTTTTGTCTCCCAGACAGATTTTGTGTCTATGGTGTCTTTCCAAAAGTCTAAATCTGGTATAGACAGTTGGGAAATAAAGGAAGCAGAGTATATCAACTTGGTGTTTGTTAGCATATTTTTCGAACAGTTGTAGATGCTAGCCTATAGTACTACAATGGTGGGTCAGATGTATCAAAACCGGAAAGATAAGCAAACTTTTGTGCAAATGTGCTTGAACTACCTTTCAGCAGTATTGGGCAGTGTTGCCATTGTGTGTAATCATAAGCAGCGCACGGGACACTAGTTTTTGTAAAAATGGTGACCTTAATGTTGATAACAGAACATGTCTCCATAATCAAATGTAGTATCACACAATTCATCAATAGAAAATGCAGCTGAGTGCTCTAGATCTGCAAGCAAATTAGATACAGTTTTAATGTCCCAAACATCAGAGAAAGTGCTAGAGGTGATGATATGATTTAAGGGAATTTTAAACAAATAAGAAATTTGCAATAATTCAGTAGGACCATACACATCATACGATACCCTGTCCCACACAATTCCTTCAGGAATTGGAACCGCTGTAATGTTCACCAGGGACAGGTCCCTTAGTTCATGGTCTGATGATGCATGTGGTTTAAGAACCAAGTTCACAAGATGTACTGCAGAGCATTTTGAGAGATAATGTCCATTCAGAAGTAGGAAAAACATCGTCACTAAACCAATATAGACAACCAGGAAAAGTAATCCAACTGTAATCCAGAGATGTATCCTGAGAACAACAAAGCATGTATTTTTCAGGCAATGATCGAGAGCACACATTTGTAGCTTGAAAGGGAGAGGTGGCGTTGGCAGTTGAGGTTCACTTGAATCCAATGAGAAATTGTCATAATGCAGGAAGTAGCCAGACGCTGTTCAGTCTACTCTTGGTTGCTCAGCAGGTATTGTAGAATTCAAAGATGACTCGATCTGTGGCATGTTCACATAGACGTCGTCAATTTTCCGAATTGAGATTTCTGTACTAGTTGATTGTACAGTTGTAATTGTTTCAATAGGGAGAAGTATTATTCCGTTGTTGTTTACTACTTCCCTATGGAGAGTGGAATCTTCTCTAGTTATTAAAGCTTCCATCTGAACTTCCTGAACGGTAGCCAGGGGAGTGCGGTGGCAACTCAGGAGCCCACAAGCCTGTTGTTGAGAATCGGCTATAGAGTGTGGTTTGATCAGATGAAAAAAGACAAACCTTTTGTCTCAGTGACTGGCAAGAGGGGGAAGAAGTACAGTTCTGGTATTTTCAACAGCCAGGACAGGTACAAGCACTCTGTATGATCGTCCAAATTATTTTTTGTCCACGATTTTTTTCTCTAGCCAGGTCTCCAATCTTCGGGACACAGGTAGGTCTTGCTGGTGCAACCTTCACTTCCCCAGAGGTGGTGCGTTTTACTTGGACATTGCATTCTAAAGCTTTGAAATCACTGAGTCCCTGTAAAACATCCAAACGTTTATTACTGTCAAACGGTGTTTCAGCTGGCACTGTGCTGCCACTGTCGAGGTCTGGTACCCACATTCTCACACCAAACAGGAGTTCATAAGGTGTACAACCCCCTAGGATGGTTCGTGGCATATTGTTAAGAGCCCTCTAGACCCTCTATAGGTGATTGACCAACTGCCACCCTAGCCTAGAACCCTTGCTGTTAAGGACCACTTTAAGTCATATTTTTTTCCTCTCAACTAATGAATTTCCCTCTGGATGGTAGGGGGAATGTAGTCGAAACAATTGTGTATGTCCCGATAAATACTCGCAAATCCCTTATAACAGTTCAAGCGTCAGCCGAGTACTGTGGCCAAACTCAATGGAAACTGGAACATGAATCCACTGCCATCAAGATATACTTGTAAGCCCCATCTGATTGTAAGGGGCCGCCGTGATCCAAATATACGCAAGCCAAGTCTGCATAGAGCTGTCTGTGCTGGATGTGCTATGTTGGAGCTCTTCATCTGCTGGCAGATGTAGCATTTAAGGACAAAGTCCTTGGTTTGTTTGTCGATACGGCGAGGGTGAACGCCCCGGCAGGAAACTGGCCCATCTGGTGAGCACCCCAAAAGGGGCTGGGCATATCACATCCATTGAACGTGGGGATGGGACTACTGCCATGTCTGATTCGGACATTGTGGCGGAGTTGGTGGCCTACTATCGCTCCCTCTATTCCACCACACTGCCTGACAATTTTTTGCAGCACCTGTCATTTGTGGAGGAGGTAGCCGTGGTCTGGTTGACCAAGGGCCAGGCTGAATTCCTGGCGCATCCCTTCACGGTCGATAAAATCTCCCCAGCCATTGGTGAACTCTCGGGCTACAAGTCACCAGCACTTGACTGACTCACTGGAGTGTTCTACAAAGCATATAAAGAAAGTCTGGTGCCTCAACTCTTGGTGGTGTTCGCTGAGACATTAGAGTCGGGCACACTCCCCCACACCATGCATGAGGCGGCCATCTCCCTTTTACTTAAACCTGGAAAGGACCCCACACACTGTTCGTCCTACCGTCCCATATCCCTCATTAATTTTGACAACAAGATCCTTGCCAAAACGCTCTCCTCGTGTCTTTCACTATTAATGGATCAAATTTTGTCTCTGGTACAGTCTGGGTTTATAACACATCCATCTACCGCTCTTAATCTTCACACGGTCCTCTCTGTCATTAAACGTATTGGGCACACCACGCCAGCTGCAGTTGCATTATTAGACGCAGAGAATGCCTTCGACTCCCTCGAATGGCCCTTCCTTATGGCATCGCTTCATAAACTTGGCCTCCATTTCAACTTCATAGCCCTAATTGCCCTTCTATATTCATCCCCTGTGGCCCGCCTGCGGGTTAATGGGTCCTTATGTCCTCCCATCCCCATTACGCGTGGCACGGGTCAGGGATGTCCATTGTCCCCGCTCCTATTCATTATCACAATGGACCCCCTGATCTGTCACCTTCAGGAAAAACACCTGTTCCATGGCCTGCAATTCCATACCGGTCCGCTCTTGATGTCCCTGTATGCAGGCAACGTTTTGCTTTTCATACGCCACCTCAAACCAATCTCCTGCCGCTAATTGACGAAATCAAATGCTTTGGTTCTGTTTCAGGTCTTAAGATCAGCTGGGGGAAATCTGGGGGAAATCGGTGTTATGGACCGGTGAGACCACTAAATACCTTGGGGTGCAACTGCACAGAGACAAGGGACAGGTCATACAGCTGAATTACAGGCCTGCTATTGACCAACTTACCTCGCAAAATGGAAAAATGGATACAGTTGCCTCTCTCCATAGCCGGCCGTATCGCCCTCATAAAGATGAAGGTACTGCCCCGTTTCCTCTACTATTCCTATCCCGCCCACCAACGCGTCTTTTACCCGCTTACGCAGCCTCCTTATCCGATTGATATGGGCTGGCTGTAGATCACGGGTGGCTTGGGATACTCTTACCCCCCATACACCCTGGGGGATTCGCGGTCCCGGACCCTCAACTGTACTTTCTGGTGGCACAGGCACAATTTGCTCACCACTGGTTTCATCCTGACACCAGAATACCCTACACCAAAACATACAGGGAACTAGCTGCTCCGACTCCTCTGGCGTCCCTACTCCCAAAGGGAGTCCCTCTCAATGCGCATGACTTTCAACCTTTGGCCACTACATGCAGGGCCTGGCATAAACTGAATTGATTATATGGGTCTGGTCCCCTTTACTCGCCCGCGCATCTATTCGCCAATAACCCCTTTTTACCTCTTACCACTGATAAAGGGGTGCTTGCCACTTTCACTAAGCTAGGGCTCGACACCTTCGGTTCACTGTTTCCGGATGGTCAGGCACGCATACTGTCTGATTTGACACAGCTCCCTGGGCTCACTGGCATAGACTCTCTTAATGAGGCCCACCTTCAGGGGACGCTCCGCACTACATTTTCTGCTTACCCTGCCCCTTACGACGACTTCCCCCACTCACCCTTCTCATAGCAGACGACACTGGATCACATCTGGCACAAAACTGTATAAGCATGCATAACGCTCCGGGTGGGGTGGGATGGCGGGATCAGGCAACGTTGGGAGGCTGACAGTGGGTATCCACTGACTGACAAAGAATGGACCTACTGCCTAGAACAAACCCACAGGGTGTCCCCTAATCATAGGCATAAATTGCTCCATTTTAAATTCATCCATAGAATTTACTTAACTCCTACCCAACTAGCCAAATTTGACCATTCTAAGCAAACAAATTGCCCCAAGTGTAACGCCTTGAATGCTGATTTTGCTCATATGTCCTGGTCCTGCCCCCGCCCTTTTAACATATTGGCAGGAAGTGTTTGCTGTGTTAGCTCAAATAATAGACACGCCTCTGGTACCCTCCCCGGAGTTGGGACTGCTGGGATTGGTTGAATGAATTAAACTGTGCTACAGGCGCTTTACAGCGATTGCCTTACTACTGGCGAAGCGCGAGATAGCTAGTCTCTGGGGGGCAAAGGCTCGCCCAACCAGGTCAGCCTGGCTCCGGAGTAAGGCGTACTGCAGTGTACAATCTGAGATCTTTGCCTCACTCCAACCTCCAGGCCCCGTGACTTTTGGTGCATCTATCGCACATACCTACAGTGCACGGTTCACACGTCACAGGCTTCTCCTACACCACCAGCCCCACGCATACTGAGTAGATTATAGTCAGGTCTCCTGATGCACTTTACAGTTTGATGCTCCCTTAAAGTGCACGTCTCCTGGCTGCAAGATGGATATCACATGTACTTCCTCACCACCGTCATTAGTCTTAGACTGGTACATCATGCACTGTTACTCACAGACCCCAACTAACTCAATGAGTCACAACTTGTGTATTTCTTTTTGGTTATTGTCTGTGAAGTCATATTTATTTTACGATCTGCATGGTATAATTGTCTCTTTGCACTCCTTTTGCATTCTTTATATTGTTTTGCTTCATGACATGCTCTAAGATGCGCAACATTGTAGATCTGTCTTTATTATTGATTTGATGTACGTGGTGTCTTTGTACTGTTGTATCATCAATCTTTATTCCCAATAAAAACTTTTAAAAAATGTGTTTTTTTAAAGGTCCTTGGTTTGTTTTGATAGACCTGGCCACCAATAGCTGTGCTTCAGTAATAAAACTGTAGCAGTAATCCCTGCGTGAGTGGTACCCAGACCCTCATGTGCAGCTAGCATCAGTTATAATCTGTGATCATTGTTTTATATTACTCTATCCCCCACTGCTGGAATATGAACATACGGAATATTTTGTGCATCTAACTTGTAGGAGTACTTGAGTTGAAAACCATTTGGCAGGGCTGTTCCTTTGCGTGTGGCATTAACTACCACCATAGTTGTTCCATCTATCCTTGTACTCAAGTGAGTTATTGCAGCAACAGCAGCAATGCGAACTGTTGCCTTGGCGGCTTCATCTGCCATTGAATACCCTTCAACGTGAGTGCCAACACATTGATGACTCCATTTATGAATAAAATGAGCATGTGGCAGGTCTTTCAGCTTTGCCACCTGTTCCCAAAGCAACTTGTGCATTGCTGTGCAACCTTTAGAATCTCTAATCCATTCTGGTCCCAATAGTCTCCATTTTTGTTATAGGATTGGGCACAGTAAAATTAATCACACACAATAAGTGCGGGAAATTCACAATCCGTGTTTTGTGGTGCCAGTATCAGGGCTTTGAATTCTGCCAGCTGCACTGTACAGTCTCCTAGGGACTGAGTATGTGTTTTCTGAGGACCGAACTTTCAGTTATGATTGCGTACTTTAACAATCGTGCATGGTGCGGAATATTCCTGATTCATTCCTACAGCGGGCTGGGCAGAACCATTGGTCTAAATGATGCAGTCATATCGATATAGAGGTATAATTTCATTCAGCAGAGGATATTCTTGTTCATATTGCAAGAATGCTTGTGTTTGTATTGTAGAGTAAAATCTAAAATCTACATCTGTTGCAGTGAGAGAGTTAGCCCATTGAATCCATCGTGGATGTAAAGCTTTAGCTTTTGGAAAACTCGCTTTTGTAATGGCCTCTAAGGTTGGTACCGGGGTCACAATAACTATGCATTTCGCCTGCACCAGTGCTCACCACAGCAGTCTATACAGCTGACAGCATTTTCTCAGTTGGTGCAAAACACATTTCAGCGTTTGCAATAGGAACTGTATCGTCTTCATTGAAAGTGACAAATGTGTACCAGGTTGGTCTAGCGACGACGCGGCTCACCAGGTTAGTTGTGTGTGTAAATGTTTAGAAGCTATCATGTCAGTTTGTACGGAGCGTAGAATATCTGTATGTTCCTGTGTCCAATGATGCATTGAAAAATCAGGTCGAATTAAGTCGTAGAAAGGTTTTACTCGTAATCCAAAATGTAAGTCCTGCCAAAATTAAAAAATCCTAAAATGGATTGTAGTCTTTTCAGAGTCAGCGGTGTTTGGAGCAGTGCACATTTTTCTAAAAAATTAGTCGCCAGTCTTTTGCCTTCACTTGACAACTTGTATCCTAGAAATAGGACACTGAGGTGAGCAATTTAGTTTTTTTTAGAATTGATTTGTAACCCAGGGAAGCGAACACTAGTATTATGTGGTTCACACTAGCCAAGTGTTCCATTATATCATCACTCATTAAATACATATTGTGTTCATAGGACAATGCCCCCTCATCAAAGTTTTGAAGTAGCTCTGTCACTCTGGCTGAAAACAGACTATTCTTATACCACTGTGGTAATTGACAAAATTGACGCCGAGTACCTAGAGTTGAGAATGCTGTCAAATATCTGCTCCCAGGCGCTATATTTTGGCAGAAAAATCCATTTGAGGTGTCTAGTGCTGTTTTATATTTTTTTGCACAATGTTGTACATTAGTGTGGCACTATGTGCATTTTGTAGTGCAAATGTATGTGTGGAAGCATTTAAATGTCTATAGTCTAAGACCAGACAATATGAATTATTGGGGTTCATTACACGAAACAAGGGTAATATTTATGGCTAAGGTGCAACTCTCTATCACACCCTGGTACTCAAGTTGATCTATGATCTCCCTCACTTGTTTCTTTGCTTCATGCTTTATTGGATATTGTCTATGTGGTTGAGGAATGGATTTTAGTGGGATTTCGTGATGAGGTGACTCATCATCCCACCCAAAATGATTGCGGTAAAGTGCAGGAGCTAGTGCTAATGCCCACTCCAGCAAGTGTGACTTTTTCACTGATTCTTGTACGAGGTCTGAGAAGGCAGGTAAAATTACGTTTTCCCCATTGGCAACTCCAATGCGAAATCAGGTGGCCAATCCTTTTCAGCCAAAAGAATGTCGTAACCAAAAGAGACCCTTCACTTGCCTGGGTATGTCCCCCTCCATTTGAACCATTATTTTGTATAATCGATGTGGGATACTTACCAGTGTATCAGGTGTTTCCACCGTAATATACTCACTCAGCGCCACTACTGCCAGATAATCCCTCAGGTTCCGGCAAGCTACTGTGACTTCCGCCACGCTGTCTAACATTGTCAATACCCATTCCCCATTCAGAAGAAGAGTCCTCAGTGGCCTGGGCATTTCTAATTTTAATCCCTGCTACCTTCTTTTTTTAAGTTTAAGAAAAGATTTTATTTATAAATTGAGAAATACAATATAATAAACACAAGATAAAATCAATATATACCAAATTGGCAATTCAGTAAATAAGTAAGATACAAGGGAAAAGAAAAGGAAAAACAACAATCATCAATGTTCAGAATAAGCATAAAAAACACTATACAATAATTATTATAAAAGCAGAGAGCAAGAAGAAACAGAACCAAGTAACAACTACTATAAATGCATCACAAAAGAGTAATCATGGAGGTTTAGGTACTTCTTCAGTTCGGGGGTTATGAAAAAATGCGTTATTAGCAGATAAATCTAAAAAATTAGTTATGGGTAGCCAAAGAATGTGTCGTTTAATAGCAAGAGAAATTGGGGAAACATATGCCGTATCTAATCTGTGATTGTAAAAAACTGCATACACCAAGCCAGATAAGATACATTAGTAGAGTTCTTCCATTCCCTGGTGATCTGCTGGAAACCAACAGTAAGGAGTAAATCTATTATGTGAAAATTGCTATATTGAGAGCACCAATCTTCACAAACACTACCTAGGAAAATATGAACAAAAGTAAAAGGAATTTGTGTATGAAAACTTTCATTTATTTGTTGCCAGACTTGAGTCCAGAAATTATAAATATGTTGGCAGTCAAATAACGTGTTTTAAATCAGTTGAATTTGTCGCACAGGACCAAAAAGAAGAAGAAAAAGTTGAATTTATTTTGTGTAGTGAGACAGGAGTAAACATAAGCCAATTGTAAATAAAAAATTATATTTCAGTAGTGTTAGCGGCTCCAGAAGACATCCTTATTTTTATCCAAATCTTATTCCAAACGGAAAAGGGAAAGGAAACCTGAAGATCAGGTTCCCAAGATAGTTCCACCTCCATTTTGTCTCGATTAACTTGATAAGATAGTAAATGTTTATGCATTTGAGAGGCAGAGGGAGCAGAGTCCAAGACCGAAAGTATGGTTGGAGGTGAAGAAATGCAGATAAGGTCAGATGAAAATTAATTATAGGTGGACTGAATCATCGTAATTAAAGATGCATATTTGGATTCATAAGAAGAAGGTAGGGAAAAACGGGCGTGAGCATTTATAAAAGGAAATCAAATGTCACAGTGAAAAAAGTGATAAATCCAATGAAGCCCTTTGGCGTGTCATTCCTTCCCCAAAAAATTGTATTAGTAATTCAAAGGTGATTACTGTACCAAATGGAGGATTGCAAACATTGATCTTTAGCATTTTGATAAGAAAAGAAAATAGGCTGGAAAATGTTTGAGATATTATTAAAAAATAGGGAGGGATAGTGACTAAGGCCTATGTGAGAGAGATAGGAATTATTTGAAAGAAAAAGGATAACAAAAGACTTTTCAATATTAGTCCATAAAGGTAAGTTTAAAACATCATCTTCTTGTAACAACAAAGAAGATTGTTTGAGGGAAAGTACAGTATGGTAGGAATGAAAGTCTGGAAAATGAATTCCCCCAAAATGTTTTGGTAGTTTGTGTTTATGAACAGACATATGGGTTTTTATTATTACAGAAGAATTCAGATAAAATGGAGTTGATTATCTTGTATTGAGAGTGATGTATATTTATAGGAATATTGGAAATTTAAAAAAGTATCATAGGAACCAGCATAATTTTTATTACATCCAGGCGGCCCCACCAAGATAAAAACGAGGGATTCCATCTAGAAGTAAGAGTTCTCAAAAACAAGAAAACAATTAAAACACAACACAGCTTTCAAATATTAGAGAGCCTGATAACATCCATATCATCTTCTCTACAATTATCCCAAAAATGCTGTAATAAAACAGGATGCTCATAAGTTGTAGTTTTGTTTTTATATGTTACTTTAAATAGACATGGATGAATGAGGCCAAATCTAGCATTGAGATTACGTAATGCTGGCCCCATATCCAAAAACGTCTTTCTCATATCTGCTGTCTCCTAAGCATAGTCCTGTGAAAAGAAAAAATTAGAACCTTGCCCAGATATTCCTCCCTTAAGCTTAGCTGTTTGTAGAACTCTCAATAAGTTAGTATATAAACAAAATGATAACGCCAAACCCAATAAGCGCAAGTTAAACTTCTGTTACAATTTTCAAGATTTGTAATTTGTTTTTTAAAAGAAATGGATTTTCCGATTGCATAGAAGGGGCCTGGTTCACTACAGCTTGTAAAGAGTCAACAGGGTGTTCACTTACATAACTTTATTTTCTATGCATGACCATTCATCATCTAAGGTTTGAAGACACTTGTTAGGTTCCTCCATGTAAGGTCGAAGAGCTCGAATCTCCTCAAAAAGTAAATCCAAAGAAGCAGGTGGAGCAGAGGTAACAGGTGATGGTGGATCCTTTTTAATATGTTTACCAGGTAACAGTGTAGAGGAGACCGCTAATTTGGAAACATGTTTGGTAGTTGGAAACGGAATATTTAACGATGACTCCATTGTCCCGACTGAAGAGGGTAAGGTCTAGCAGTCCGAATTCTCCATGTCTGTTTGAAGGATATTAAATGGATTATAATCCTCAAAATAAAATGACGAAGAAGGTGGAGTGAAAGTTTGTCGCACAGAAACTGTTTTCCCCATAAACAGTCAAAGATGGCACCTCAACCAGGTTGCATGTGGTGATAAAAAATTGACTAGGTTTAAAAATCACCTAAGCAACAGTAGGAGAGATCAATAATCCCAAAGGATGAATTAGTTATGAAAGAAATTACAAAGTCTTTGAAAAACTGCAAAGAACGTTTGGCAAGGAACATCTACTTAAGCAAGTAAAATTGGAGATGGAAGATGAGTGAAATTAGCCATAAACTCAAGGATATAGGTCATTAATCATATAGGGGGCCAGATTGAAAACAACACCAGGTGATGAATTATAAAGGAACATTCGAGGAACCCCTGCTTGACTTAAATGCAAAAAAGAAGAAAAATTGTAGACATTAATTTTTTGCATTTGAGCTGTAGTCAGAAATGAGCAGCAGCAGCAAGTTTCACCCACTCCATATTCTACAGATCTTCCTGCCTACAAAGAGCTGTATTGACTTTTTAAATGAATATCTGTTCATAAAGCAGGCGGTGTAGAACATAAGAAGCAAATGGTAATAAAGTAAACAGTCGTGAGGAGAGTCTAATAACCATATGTGCCAAAGGAATCATGGCAGAAATAATGATGCAGGAAAGACATTATGCCAATACCTCCTCTCTTCCACATTCCTGCGGCAGACAATCCACATTGGATGTAAAATGCATATAAAAATGCTGTATCTTATTGAAAATTACGATGAAGGGGCATTTACTCCATGTGAAATGAAAAACGCGAACCCATGAGAGAGACCCACTGACCAAACCTGCCGAAAGGAGGGGAAGGGCTCTTACAGGCGCAGCAAAAATGGCATAATGAGAATCTGGGGTCCTTCATACCTCTAAGAACTCCATTCCTGCAGAGAAAATCACAAAGTGTCCGTGAGGAGTTGGACCCTCCTCCCAAACACAGCGGAGCTTCACCAGAAAGCGACCATCCTTGTTGGCATCAAGCCACGCCCTCTAATACCTTCTTTTTAACTTGAGGTTTAGAAGTCCTTTGTTTGTCCTCCTGTTTAAAATTGCCCATTAGTTTCATCCCCACATCCAGGGCCGGTTCTGTCCAGTATTCATTCTTTATTTCTTTTAGTACATCTGGTATAACTGCTATTGAAGGAGTACCATGAGTCTGGTATAAAAGGCAGCGAAGATTGCATCCCAAGTGACACAATCTTTCAATGGGGGGCCATCCCCATAGGCAAGCAAATTGTTAGTATTCTGTGTTTTTCCTGTGGGCCCGTATGGGGAAAAACTGCTTCAAGCTTGAATGTTTTCTGCGCTATCTGTGAACGGGTTTTGTTCCCGGCTGGTGAGAATCTTTCCCATAATGACTTTCAGCATTTGGGGGCTAATACCTTTAGTAGCCAATTGAGGTTGTGCAGCCTGAGCAGCCCTCGCAGGTTGGACTGTCAATGTCCTCATTATGTATTGTGTAAGATTTCAGTAATTTTTTTACTAAATCTCTATAAAGTGTACGCATTCCTGCTGCTGATGAAGTAGCAATGTCTGGATGCAGAGTATATGAAGCTAGGACAGGCCAGGTCGCTCCTTCTTTGATGAGCTGATCGAATCTCACGCTTTCTGTGGTATGGGTTAGGCCGCCTTTAAACCAATAATGTTCTCTTGGTAAGTTAATGGGACTTCTATGTCCAAGTATGGGAAATACTCTTCAGGTGGTTCATCTTCAATGTAAGTGTGAAACAACCATATGTGTGCTTCTGCAGGCGGGAATTTAATTCAACAGTAGAATACCTCTGTTCTGAATGTTTTGTGTGCCTCAACCATGAAGGTAACATTGTTGCCGGGAGACCATGTTGTAATAATTTCATAGTAACTGCCTGTCTGCAATTTTCAGTAATATTTAGAGCAACTACCTGTTCTTCAATGTTCTCAATAGCTTCTCCATTTACAGACATTGTGTGAAGAGGAAAGGTATTGTTTTCAAATAAATGTTATAGAGATATGATATGCACAATGCAGGAAACCTTTAATCCTCCAAACTTGAATAGCCTACAGCCCACCTTGGACGTCTCCGTTTTAATTGTGAGTAGGGCTTAACCACTCAGATTTACAGTTAAATAGAAACCCAATCAATGTTGGTGGCACCATGTCATGAAGTTCTTACTAATCCGTAGGATCTGTGGGTCTGTTGGACAACATAAACTAGGGGCTTGGTACCTAGACTGATTCCGGACACCCCTGCAGGATTTATTAGCCTATAGACCAGCTAGCTCACAGTGCCACCATAAGGGCCCCCTAACACTACCAGGGGGTGAATGGTCTCTGGCAACTACTGAGCATGACAACGGTGATCCCTCAGGGACCGTGGAAACAGTACAGAACCTTTCGATCAGTCACTCATGCTTACTTATTCTCAGAGAAGTTTACAGAGAATACACAGTGGGACATTTTCAATAAGCTTTTGAACTAACGTTATTCTTGTATAAAATATGTGTGCTGCAAAGATTAATAGATAGAAGCAGATAAAAGGGATTATGAGCACCAGAAGCGTAATTAGTAGCTATAGTTCTACCATGGTGCTGTCGTGTAGTTTCTATAAAACCTATACAGGATCTGTGCGTTTAGACAACATAAACTGCGGTCTTGGTGTCCAAACTGATTCCAGACACCCCCACTGAGTATGTTGGACTGTTTACCAGCTAGCTCACAGTGCCACTAGAAACTCCTCTTACCAAGGAGAGAATAGTTCTTGGCAACTATCAAACATGGCAACCCTGCTCCTCTAGTCACTCGTGCTCACTTCGTCTCAGATAGATACACAGGATAAACGATATGGAAGTTTTTCAATAAGCATTTTATTGAACACTCGTCATTCTTCTGTAAAATAGGTGTGCTGAAACAATCACTAGACAAAAACAGATATAAACGATTAAAAGCACTAATAAGGTGAAAGGATGGTAGATCCCTAACATTCTGCTATAATCATGAACATAGGCAAGTATATAAAATACATGACAATAAAATGTGTAATCCTACAATGCTACCCTAACTTGATGTACATAAGTGCACCTAGCATGTATGTAGGTGTTAAGCCAAAAATCTCTCTAGGATAGAGTCCACCCCATTACCTAAAGTGAGAGACTGTGGGACCCTGTCTTGGTCTCGAGTTGGACACCCCGCAAGGGATGTTCAGACCACTGTGAGCTGGAGTATCTGTATGCAGGAACCTCAGCGCCTCGCTTCAGTGTGTCGGCATGGAAGTCATGATCTCCTCTTCCTATCTCTGCAAGATGTGGTGTTTATATACCTGAAGGTATCCCCAGGGGGTTCTACCTTGCTGTGCCACTGTCAGACTTAGGATGACATCGGGAATGAACCTTGTACGTAGTTATAATGCAGGAGATGGTAGTCCTGCTGAGTTTCCAAGAATCCAAGGATCCTCATGCAGTATGTATGAGGCTATTGTTCAGGGAAAACCCCACGTTCTATAAGCAGTACAGTAACTAGTCCTAGCAGCCCATTATGTATGTAGTGTAGGGACGAATATAGGTGAAAGGTTGGGATGTTAACCTGGCCTATATTGGGGTACCTATATGGAATATAACAGTGCTAAAACAATGTATATATGCAGGCATATAAAACAAGGCATACTCCTATTATGCAAACACTACTCTATGTATATATAGAATCTGTGTAGCTGCGGAGCCAAGAATCCCACCAAGGGATGATCCAACCCAATTAGCTGATGGGAGAAAAAGAAGGAACCCATCTTGGTCACAAAGTGGACACCCCTTACAAGTTGTCAGACCGCTGCGTGGTGAAGTTTCAGCATGCAGGGATCCACCATGTCAGCTGAAGTGCCTCCTCCTCCAATCTATCAGGATGCTAATCTTTTATACTAGAAAGCAGCCTTGTGATCTGTGTATAGATTGGTGATGCTAGGGATATGTAGATAGCCCTGTCGCTCCGTGGATGAAGATAGAGATTACATTTGTACATAGTGCGAAAAGAGACCTTGTACATAATGTTCAGAGCATTGTGATAATATTTGTGCAAAGCTAGATGTGTAAACAAGTTGAGTTTTGGGGAAAATAATCCAACAATGTTATGCACGCAAATATGTGCAAAAGTTCATGGCTGCAATGTTATTGTGAGAACAATGTAATAAATGAGGTGCTTTGTAACATGTGCCTAACCTAGGAATTTAACAGGTCCATGAAGTTTCTGAAAGATGGTTATGAACTGGGATGGTTCAGCTCAAGGCACCCGAACAGATTTGGTCCTCACTCTATGCTAAGGATCAATTCATCTGCCACAGTGTGTCAAAGACTCAATTACATTGTTTACATCCAGATGATAATGGGGTGCTTTTCCTCAGAATAGTGATCCAGAGCTTTTGAGTATCTTTTCATTTGTGTTCTTTCTCCCTTACAGAGGTGTGTACTACAAATGAGGCTGTCCACTACGCCAATGTCAACAAGGAGTCAAAGGAGAGGAGGAGAGGTAGTGATGGAGATTGTCGTGGATAGGTGAGGCAGAGCAGGTGGTGACAGCTTCTGGCTGTTGGTTTCTCTTGCAGCAGAGTCAGATGTGTGAAAGTCACCTTTGTTTTTTGTTTTGCTGCAAAATACCATACAGTCCTTCCTGGATGATGGTCCAGCACTGTGTTGGTTTGATCTGGGCTGTAGTTGTTCTTTCTCTTCTAGGATAGATGTACTTTAAAATGATTCCTGCCTTGCGGAGTTCTCTTCGCCCCACACCAGTATGCAAAGACTAGGACTGGAAGGTGACCGTGGTCATAATCTGAATCTAGCAGGGAGTGGTCCTAGTTTTTTAATTGAAAGCAATCACAGGATGAAAACTGATACACTGTGGAAGCTTTAGAGGGTTTTTCCCAGGTAAGAGCAGACTGGCACATGGTTGGAGAATGTGTGCAGAAACCGGTCCCCTTACCTCACTATTGAAGGAGCATAGAGTTAGATTGTGCCAATCCCTGCCTCCTCACATTTAATCTCTGCACTTTTTAGAAAGCATGAAAGAAGGCAGCAGCAAGAGTCCTCTAAGGGGTGTCTGCTATACCTGGACCAAAAGAGGATTTAAAACACATAGGGCCATATGTAGGTAAATTACATTTACCGATTCTTAAATACCGTATTTTACCGATTCGTTATTTATGAATCAGTAAATGTAATGTAGGTAAATAAATACCGATTCGGTGTCTGTCGGTATTTTAGAATCAGTATTTACCGATTCGGTAATGGCAACTGGCTTCCCATTCATTCCTATGGGCCTGGAGGCCCATAGGAATGAATGGGAAGCCAGTTGCCATTACCGGATCGGTAAATACCGAATCGGTAATGAGGGAGGCATCATCATGGGTGGCAGGGTGTCACATTGACACCCTGTTGCACCCCTGATTTGTGCATGTGTGCACATGTGGCGCACATACATACCCTAAGGGCATGTATGTCTGCCACATTGCACACTTCAAATAGCCAAAAAATGCCTTTTTACAGGTTTTCGTCATTTACCACCAACTTTTAGTTGGTGGTAAATAACGAATCCCCACACCAACGACACACTCCCCCTACATCTTATTTCAGGATTCGGTATTTACCGAATCCTGAAATTATCCCCCTACATAGCAAAAGCCTAAATACCGGTCGGTAACGGGATATTTACCGCAAATCGTCCGTTACTGACCGGTATTAGGCTTCCTACATATGGCCCATAGACCCTGCATAGATGAGGAAGAGGGGAGGGGTAAATTGAATTACAAACCAATGCTATTTGTATCCTTTAGGGACCTCCCTATTAAGACGAGTGAGCTCCTGCAGATGAAAGTCAGATGGTGTACTGGAGAGCCCACTCTGTCTCCCAGCCTTAGCCTACTTCGCAGTCACAGCTACCTCAAGCGTTTGGTTTACCAATGGAAGCGGAGATCATAGCTCAATTCAGCAAATGACGGTCAGAGTTCACTGCTTACCCAAGGGTCTTTTTCTGCCATATCAATAGCTTTTTTGGGGAGAATAATCATCATGGTCATGATCCTATCACCTTGGGATATGGCTTGAGAAATTAATGTCCTAAGTGCAACACAGTACATGGGGTTCAGCCGAATCATGAAACACAGCCAGCAAACAATAAACACATCACATGCCTAAGTATAAAGGTTAGTTGCTGTAGAGACACCCCATGTTCAGACACTGGGTTGAAACTGCAATCATATCCTAATATTTGAATTGCCCATGTATTTGAGGCCATGAGAAATACACAGTCAGCACTCAAGCAAAGTATAGCAAAGGCTGATTTTCAGCATCAGGAGAAATCATACAGCTTGTGGATAGTCGGGGAATGTTCCAATTTCAGGATGACAAAATCTGACATTTAGGAGGTTGTTGATGAAATTGAAGCCCAAGGGCCCAATTACCATGGCGTATGGAAAAACCCTCTGATTGCCATGGTTTTGGGAAAAATCCCCCCGCTTGACCCGCGGCATTTCCATCAGTCAAATTCCGATACAATGTTCGCAAAATCATACCTTGGCGGACAGATGTCACAAAAGACCATTCACCACTGTTGGAAAAGCTGTAAATCAGCCCACGGCGGACGGGGAAAGCTGTTCAATGGCTTGAAAAGGCCGCTCCCGCCGTGGCATGACAGCATGATGAATTACGATGAGAATGCAGAGCTGGCGGACCGAGCACTGCTTCCGACTGCACCGCACGCACATAGGCCAAATGAATGGCGGACGGAACCAACTTTACAACTATGCCCGAAGTGTGCCTGTACTCCCTACCGCCCTCACAGGCCACAATGATACACCCCAACTTGCTCCTGGTAAGGAAAGCCGTACGCAGCATGGAGGAGACAAATGGAGGTCATCACTCATGTGGACACACCCACATAGCACAGTATAAAACCAACCACTTCCTAGACCAGCATCATTTGCACACCACAAGCTGAGACAGAGAGACAGGACACCATTGACTCACACTGCAAAACATCATACACACCCATCTCCACACAACTCCACATCCACCCACACACTTCACACACTGCACATATCTCCACCACTACCCAAGACAATGCCTAAATCCACAGACTCAGAGTTGAAAGTTATGGTAGACGAGATAATCAGGGTAGAACCACATTTGTTGGGACACCTGGTCCAACACCAGGGCCGGACTGGCTACCGGGCATTTTGGTGTGCTGCCAAGCTGTGGGCTGATTTTGTTGATGAGGACCTTCATGTGCTTAAAATCATTTGTTTTGCTCTGTTTATTTAGAAGCATACGCAGGTCCCCATCAACGAAATCTGCCCCCACCGCAGTGATATCAGCCCCCAGCTTGGCAGCACACCAAAACGCCCGGTAGTCAGTCCGGCCCTGTCCAACAAACCTTACTAGGCGCAAGAATCAGATGTAGTCAATTTCCCTACGCACTGTGCATGACATCAGGAAGTGGTGGTGCGACCACATGTGCAGGGTCAAGCATCGGGCCCAGAGGAACCACGAGGCGGGCCAGAGAACTGGTGGCGGCCATCCCATTCCAACACTAACCTTCACCGAATGGGCGGAGAATGTGCTTGCTGTAATGCATCTAAAAGGTCTCACAGGAAACGAGGAGGGAGTGGAGAATGGTAAGTACTGACAAATGTCTCCCATCACACTGCAACGTACTGTTGTGCACAGCAAGTGAGCCTCAATCGCCAGCCCACATTAAACTCATGTGGAATGTATGCTTTCAATATGAATCGATCACAAGGCTAGCATTTCCTTATTCAGCTTCACCTCACAGGTAGGTAGTCAGCTCATGTTCCCTAGCCTTCCTTCCAAACAGCATGGCCCATTCTCCCCACCCCACAGCCATGTATCAGCTAACTCCGTCGACAGTGACTCCTAACAGGTAGGTAGCCATCTCACTGGGGAGGGGGTTGTTGAGCCCAGACAGCAAGACCACAACTCCGACAAGGCCCTCTGTCTTCCCTTACAGACAGCATGTAGCCAAATGGCCCTCACATCCCGCACTTGGCAGCCAAATCTGGAACCCCCATAAGTTGTAGGCAGTGCACATACAGCCAATACCATCACGAGGCCACATGATTCACAGTGTCAGCGATGAAGTCACAGGTAAATGCAAAGCAAAAAACAAGAACGCGAACACAAAAAGCCAATGTGCAAGTCCCATTGCCTCAAAGCAGAAAGACTCGGGTCAACACAACACATGCATGGAAACTCTTTCAAACCTCACAAACCACAGGAGGCAAGTACAAAAAGCATAACACAAATCATTGAGTTGTGGCATAGTAGTCCAATACTCATTGAAAAGACACAAATGTCCAAGCATAAACTGAACCGGATGAGCAACAAGTTAGTACCAGAGGACATGTCCTTAGAAATACAATATCTGTACAAATGATTTAGTATCTTCAGCCATGACACATAGCTAATGAGTAATGTATGTACCTCCACATCACATTTGACTGCTGACAAACTGTTATGAATGCATAGTAATTTCAAGCTAAAAAGTAAGGCCATCTCAAATGAAATGGGCCAAACATCAAAGTTGTGCTGTGTACTGAACATGCTGACAATGTAACCTCTCTTCAACAGGTGGCTCGCTAGCAACAGCAGGCGCCAGTGCCATGAACGAGCCCAGCCAGTCTACCCCCAGGAAGGTGAACCCTCGGATGCAGACTCCCTGGTCTTTTTGGATGAGGTGGAGCAACCTGGCCCCTCCGGCGTGCCCAGGACAGCTTAGTCTCTGGCCCTCACTGTCCCCAACACCACCACCACCACAACTCCCACAACAGCTGTACTGCCAACGCAGACCCCTGCAGCAACTACCTGTGTGGCAGCCACCTCGACCATCACCACCGCTGCCTCCAACACTATCCCTTTGCCAGCAGTTGTGAATACCACTAGCCAGACTGGGGCTGCTGGGGACGGTGTTCGGCAGCAGCGCTTGGCACCGCCATAGGTCTGTGGCAGCAGAGCAGGTGGGAGGCCAACTGAGGGTCAGCCACAGGAGGATAAAGAGACTGAGGCCCTGGACACCGTGCTAGCTGTCCTTGGTGCATACCTGCAGAACCAGGGACAGATGGGCCAGGACCATGAAGAACTGCGGGAACTCCGCCGGCTGCAGAGCTCCATGGACACTCGCTTGGGACAACATGTGGAGTACATGGGCCAGTTTGTGGGTGTCCTGAGGGACATGCATGCGGCTCAAACTGTTGCCAACCCCCCACGCCCCGTGGCCAGTCAGATGATAGTCACACCACCTCAACAGCGGCCACAGGGAGTAGTGAGTCACACCATGGCGAATCCTCAGACACCTCTCAACATGCAGCAGGTTCCACCCCCCCGGCCAAACGTCAGAGGGGTTGTCCGAAAAGACCCCTGGAGGATCAGGTGGCACAGCACTGTGCTGTAACAGTTCTCAGAGCAACCGCTGATGCACCACTGTAACACCGAGCATTGACTTTTGTTGTAAATACCAAACAACATTGCCACAAGGATGGGAGTGTTTGTTTGGACATTGGAATAACCATTGTGTGTTCTACCCTAACTATCCGTGTACCATCACTTTCTACTTCACCCCTCACCTGTCACGAATCGCAAAATAAACACAACCACAACAGTATGCCTTTATGTCAAGAGCATTCTCATCACAGTAAGTAGCATGTTGACTCACATTGCAATGTTTACGAATATGTAAAAGCAAAAATCCATTGAGAGAGTGGAGGAACCTCGAAAGACACAAGGAAACAACAGTGCGTTGGCATATCATGGAATAATCGCAAAAGCACACCACGAAGCAAAACACTGTACAATATGCATTACAGACAACACCAGCAAACACCATCAACATGGACAGCAGGGGCATTGGAGCACATGACTGCACCTCCAAACACAGTTTAGCCCTTAGCATCCTGGTAAATGCAGTTCAGTTGAAAAGCTTACTTCTATTACCGTTGTCGTGTGTCACCAATGTTGGTGCATGTAAGTGCTGTGAATCTCTAGACACATGTGTTTCGCGTCATCCTCCCACATCAGTAAGGGTATGGTACATTGTGATCGGTGTCTGCTGAGGAAGTTGCCACAATCTACTCTGGTCTCTGTACCTCTCCCTGCCCAACTCAGGTGAAACACCGCCGTCACATGACAATTAAGCATCATGACTGAACTGCATTTACCAGAATGCCGAGGGGTGAACTGTGCTGGGAGGTGAAGCAGAGTGCTCCCATCACCCTAAGAACATCATCATGGACATGAAGGAAGTTGTCACGGATCACACAGCACAGATCAGTGAAATCCTTAGCAGTGTGCCCACAAGAGCCAGCATCACAACACATCCTGTCATGTGGACTATGGTGTCATTGTCACATTCACACACTCAAGTACTGTTGCCCAGGGATTTTCCAGTGACATGTACGATCTATGCATGTTTACCCACATATACACCAGTCCCTGACAACATACCCATGCTAAATCTGTTTTACAACCAAAGTTATCTTCTCCTGAATGGGCACAAGTGCTGGGGATACAGGGCAAGCATCACATATATAGGAACTGTTGCACTCCGTGTTCCTTGCTGTAGCAATGTTATACATACTCCCCCATATGTGATTGTGGATGGTCATTTATGGCCTCACATTCCCACAGCTAAAGCAGACTTCAATAAGTGTCCAGGCACAATGGGCTTCTGTCTCAACAAGTAGTCGCTCACACACCAGCCCTGAGACCTTCGAATTCCAGGCGCCTTGACCATCCCGCGCGATTCAGTCACTGCTGGACACGGCACTCCCACTTTTTTCCAGGGGACCAACACGAAAATCATCGAAAGCCTCTGATACTGAAGGCCATTGCACACTTTTTTAAACTTATGGGCTCTGGCCTTGTCCCTTCGTTTTATGCTATTTCTGGAGTACTACCGGGTGTCATTACTCCAATTATCAGACTGCACTTAGCAGTTTGATATCACTACTTGTGGCTGTACAGCTGAGCGCTGGTTCTAGGAGTGTGCACACGCTATGTCTGCCCATCCTGTGGTCCAGGCAAATCCTTGTCAGTTGCAACTGTACCGGGACCGCATGCAGCTTCTCTTTGGATGTGTCCCATTAGCTGTGCTATTCATCAGTTATAGACTAACCTTCCGCTATGCCTATTTCACCTGCGTGCAACCTGTGTTCTACTGCCGACGATGCCCCTTTCATTGGTCCAAGGATGTCTGCCTTTCCAACACATCCCTTGATGCCCTGGATCATGATCTGTGGGTTAATCCTTTGTTGGCCCACATTCAGGACTGCTCCGGTGATACACGTTTGTGGGATGCCTTTCAATGTGTCAGACAGGCTGCCAGCTGTCCCTGTGCGTTTGCGCAAAGGCTACTGTACCATGCCTACATCGAACCTCTCCCAGGTTGCCATGGGATTCTCCTTTTATCCTCTTGGTGCTAGGAGCACCTCTGTTCCTTTATACTGCTGGATTAGATAGCTGTCCTTTTTGCTGAAGATGATTTGGATTGTCTTTTGGAACTGATTGCCTTCGAAGCTGCCTGTGCCTTCTTGGATTTGTAACTACTTAACAGCAACAGGAAGTGTTGGTGACTATTTCAATGTCCTTTTACCTTTTTCACGCCTACTAACAGGAATTGTCATTCAGCTCTCTGACTTTTGACCTGTCTGCATCTGCGTTCACTCTGCGGACCTCTGTGGTCTGTTTCACTTGGTACCACAGACCTGAGCAAGGCTAGCCTGTCATCTGACTGTCATGGACATTGTCGACTGGCATGAGCCCAGCTTCCATCATGCAGCAGTAGCGCACAAAATTTACATGGCGTAGTCGTTTTGCAAGTACAGTAGTATTTGTCTGTCATGTAAAAAGAAGTGTCTGCAGAGCTTGTTCTCTGCGCAGTCCAGGAGTACTGCCTGAAAATTCTGTCCATGGTCGGAGGACATTGTCCGTTGTCATTCTGTTCTGGTCAGGCCCTAGCACACCCACTCAACAAAGTGTCACAGCTGCTAGAGGACACAGGTGCCTTTTAGATGTCATGGGGAGGCGAACTAGTTGCCCCACACTAGTAGAGTGACCCATCCTGTGATGAGAACAACACAGCACATGAGATGTACATTTCACCATGTATTGGCTGAGGAATGGTTCGGCTGACAAAGCCCATAGACCTGGGACATCTCATACAACTCCTCCCAGCAAGGGGTGGGGGGATGTGCTTGTTGGTCTTCGTCCAGAGGGATTATTGATTTGACATCTTGCTTCATGTGATATGGATGTGTCACTATGGTAACTGTTTTTGTACTCCTGCATTCTCACCTTCTTGTGGCACGTATGTTGCCTGTTTTGGCACTGTAGTAAAATAAGCACATTTCAAAGCGTTTCTTGTTTTCAACTTATCGACTTGTGTACACGTGCTTGCATACCCCTGAGTGAGTGGGAGAGCTAGTGAGGCACTATAGCAATTGGGTCCTGTGCTAAAGGGTGCTTCTGGGTGCTCAGTCCCTTCCTGCCCAAGTTCTCTAATCCCGTGCATAGTCCTGTATAATATCAGCAACAATTCTCAAAGTTTGTGAGACAACAGCAAGGCAGACAGACACAGTCGTAGTCACTCATTGTTAACTTACACTCAACCGAAGTAGTTGACGATGAGCTGTTGTCACTGGTCAAGGCCTTCTGCCTCACCACTGTCATTGTCACTGGACATGTATGGGTTGGGAGCTGGGAGCTGCTGCTGTTCACCGCCGTCCAGAATTAAGGGGAACCTTCTGCACAAGGCCAGGTTGTGTAGAATGCAGCAGGCAACTACCATCTGGCATACCTTCTGTGGTGAGTAGATAAGTGCACCACCAGTCTGGTCCAGGCACTCAATCTTTGACTTCAGCAGTCCAAAAGTACACTCCACCACATGACGTGTCCTCCCATGTGCATCATTGTATGCCACTTTCCCCAGCTTTGTTGGATACCGTAGTGGGGACCTCAACCACGGATGATTGGTATACCCAGACTCACCTAGTTGTGAGACAGGCAGGCAAACAGTGTGATGTGAATATGTGGGGAGAGCAGCATGTAATACATACATCACTGTCATTGACACAGCCCACTCGCCAACAAGCCAGGCCCGCTCGGGGTGCTGATTGGCCATCAATTGGGGTATTGTGCTGTTCCGCAAGATGTGGGAGTCATGTGCCGACCCAGGATACTTTGCACACATGTGTGAGATGATCTGATTTGCCTGGCATACAGCTTGCACGTTGATGGAGTGGTAGTGTTAGCGGGTTCTATAGATGTGTTCACTTGCCTGTGGTGGAACAAGGGCAATGTGGGTACTATCAATTGCTCCAACAACATTTGGAATGACTCCCAGGTCATAGGACTCCCCCATCACAGCTGGCAATCCATCCATCCTAGGGAAGTGGACAAGACTGTCCTTGTAAGGCATCAGTGCCGACAGGACGTCACGCAACTCCATGCTGAACATGGGCTGTGCCATCCCACCGGCGCTGGCCACAGTGTACTGGAAAGACCCAGTAGAGAAGAAATGCAGTGCAGCCATAACCTTCACTGTAGCTGACAATGCAGCCGGATATATTCTTTTGGGCTTCAATTTGGGCTCCAACTGGGCACATTGGTTTCGTAGTGTGTGGCGATCCAAACAGAATTTCTGGATGATTTCGATGTCCTCCATCGTCACCAGGTCAGGGACAGGTCGAAAGATGGGTGGTCTCCTACGTATGTCAGGGTACACAAGCATGAGCTGAGTTATAGATGATATGTGGTGAACAGCTTACCCAGGGACTCACACAAGCACAACATTGACAGTACTTATGGTCAAATGAAATGCACAAGTGACCTGCATTCAGACGTTGTTTTTCTTCACTCACTCGACATACTGAAACTACGACATCTAAAGAAGTCGATGTGTATGGCATATGGTACACTGCTACGTCAAGGATTAGCTGCCCTGTGGTTAGATGGCACAGCACTTGTGTTTCACCAGCATCAGTGCTGAGCTGCATGTTGCTGCTGTCACTGCACGACCGCAAGCGTTAGTCTCACAATCCACAACATTACGGGATGAGGGCAGTGAGTGTCATCTAAACAACGCAACATGGATGTTCAGCATGGTGGACAGACACATGTGGACATTATGGGGTCAGTCCTGTGTGAGTGTGTGATGATTTTGCATGACAGGCATTGCAATGTTCACCTGAATGAGGCACAAATGCACATGGATTGTGTATACATGCCCACATGGCGGACAGTAACCAATGATGTCGGTCAGAGCTATGTTTGTTGGTTCCACATGTGCACTTCTAAGACGTGTCTGGGAACATTTACAGGCAATGGCAGCTATGCACACTGAACGCCACACCAGTACGTGTGTTGGGAGTGCTAGGGATTACAAGTATGTCTGATTTGCAGACAATGGACACCTCTGATTGTGCAGACAATGGACACCTCTGATTGTCTGCCTACGTCACTGGCCCTTCCCAAGTCGACCTCTGGCCAAGAGACACCAGTCAGATGTCAAGGGATATACAAGCAATGTTCACAGGTTGGATGTTTCATTACACAACATTGGTACAGTGGAAGAAACCTTAATCCTTTTTGACTTCTTCCCTCATTTCAGTCCATGCTGGCCACGAGGAATGACTTTGTATGTACTTTCATTCTCCTTTTCTTAGACATACCATGTGTGTGGAGAGTTCACTAAAGGGTCACACTCTCTCATACCTTCACAGTGTAGTGACCAGCTGGTCACTGTTCTAGTTGTTCTGATTTACCAGCCACTTCCAGAGGGCTGGCTTACCCCCACCCCACAGCCACCCAGCACAGGGGTCACTGGACATGTGACCCTGCCAACAAACAGGTCCGGACACACATGCCCTGGGCCAGTTGCCCTATACATGTACGGTGTCTGTGTGGTTCCTTTATATGCATGGGGGCCTCGTGCCCCTCAACATTACACATGGGGTGCATCAATCACTTTAGGGAAATGAGTTATGATGTGTGATGTAATTTGCATGGTGCCAACGTAAATGCTGTATGTGTTTGCATGAATGGTAGCTGGCATCCGCAGTGATGACACGCATTGGCCCCAATTGAATGATGCAGGGTTGCGCTCGCAGCTTCCCAGCCTCCGCGGTGTGGCAACCACTATGTGAATGAGCCATCAGCCAATGGGGGCCTTCGGCGAACATATTTTGGTATTGCAGTGTGCGCGCTCTGCAACTGCGGAACTCAGCATTGGCCCCAATTGCCTTCAGGGACACCGAGTGTCACTCATGGATATTGGGTGGGCCTCGCTCTTTGTATTCTGCAGCTTGCCACATTCATCACGGGGCCGCAACGCTTGCTGGGAGTTGTAGTTGTTAGGGGGTTGCATGAGTGGAGATGTTTGGTACATACCTCTGCTGTTGGGCGCAGCGGCGTCTTGTCTGCCAGAGGTGCAGCAGGTAGTGCAGTGGGAAGGCCTGTTGCACAGGGTCCATGGTGGCTCCGGTGGTTTAGATGGGTTCTGTATCGGCTCTTCCTCTCCGTTGTTGTGCTTGCGCCATTCGCAACGTGGTGGTTTTTACGTTTGCCACATGGTAATCTGGTTGGCAGACAGAACGTGTTTCTGTACGCTGGTCTTGCTCTGTTGGCTCCATCCACCACCCTTACATATGCAAAAAACATGCGGAGCATGAAAGACCACGGCGGACGGTAAAGGGCATTGTGATTCGGTGATCGCAATGACCGCGACTGAAGCGGGAAGATGTACGTTTTCCGCCACCGCCACCAGTGTGGATGGGCTTCCGTCCATCATCATAATGAGCCCCCAAGTTAGTATCTTACAAAGAATTGGAATGACATGCACCACTATTCAGGTTCTCTGAACAGCAAATCAACTGACATTAAATAACTTAGATAGGTTGATGAATCACCCCCTTAAATCTAATATTCTTCTGATATGTATTCCTGAACTTCTAGAAAATAATCCTTAAAACACTAATTGAATAAACTTTAACAACAGTTCCTTCCAGTTTTATGAGGGGTGTATCATGATGGAGAGATTTCATTGCGAACATTTCCTTGAACTTTGGAAATGCCCCTAAAGCCTTGTAAGGCTATGGATAGTTTTCAAACCACGTTCATAAAGCTAAACAAGAATATTCTAGTTTTGAGCGAGCACATTTATGTAGTAGATGCAGAAGTTCATATAAGACAAGTGTAATCAAAAGGTATGGTAGACCCAACATAAGGTAAGGAGCAAGAGTGTCTTAGGGGGATTGTTCTTTGGTAGTTAAATTATTAGATACTTTCTTGTTTCAAATTCTGTAGTCAAAAATAAGCACTTTGATGACCTGGGTAAATTACAATAGAAATGTAGAATCCGGTTCATTCCCCATCTTGCTTTTAGATTATTAATATCAGTGCATGGTTGGGATAGCATATGGTTTTAGACATACTTTCACATAACTTTAGGGGCAGGGCTAAGTTACTGCTCAATGAGGGAACAGGGTACAAAAGGTTCATGGTTGGGTAATGTGATTGAAGGAAACAATAAAGTATTGGTACCAGTTCAACTGTGCCATACAAGAAGCTGGAACTACGGTGGGAAGTAGAATATTGATAAACAGGTAATTGGGTTATGTTTTGTAGAAATCAGATTGGAATACCAGGAATGGGCTGTTGAATATATTCAACGGGCAATTTTAAAGTTCCAAACCCCCCTCTATAACGCCCTTGTTCTTCTATGCACAGCAGTGCAAAAATGCTTACTCCTTGAGGAAAGGTTTATAAAAGGAGACATTATCCATGGGCATAGGGCAGAAGCACTATCACTTACAACATCAATGTATATGTTAGCATATCGTACTATAAATATATGTGGTTCAAAAAAGTAAAATACTTAAAGACAATTTTATTCTCATCATAAAATCTTTATTCAGTTGATAAAACAACCAACAAAGAATACAAGCACCATCATCGTTATCAAAACATAATTGCAAAACATATAAAGTATGGTAATCAATAAATCATGAATAATGCAACCAACTCGAACAGTACATCAGTTAGTCAAGTCTCAATCTCCTTCTTCTGGACACCAATGCAGAAGAAGGAGAAACCGGGTACGAACCGTCGCTCGGAGCGTTTTCTCCATCCGACTCGTACCCGGGAAATAAACTTTACAAACATGCAAGTACGATTCCCACGGAAACACCATTTCCGTACGAATCGTAAAAAACACCGACCGACGAAAAAATACATACGAATGTGATCCGGGAATGCTCCGACGTGACGTCGGGACGCATTCAGGCTGCGGTCCACGAACCAGGAAGTACAATCCGCACCGACGTCACCCCGCACGGATTATATTTTCCGGCAGCCAAAAACTGCCGGGAAATCAGGATGACGCGCACAAGGAGCACCTGTACGCGATGGACAGCCATGGACCCGAACCTACGTGTCATCCCAGCCCTCATAGCAGTCCACCTGCTCTACAGGCACCGAGGCAGATGCCGCAGAAGGTCAGAATAACACCCAGGGGCAAAGGGGGGGGGGCAGGGGCAGGACACATAACCCCCACCCAAGTCACAAATTACACATGCCCTGGACATACCTGACCTGCAGGACCTGGTCACCTCGAGGGGGTGGGGGCGTGTCCAGCAACGCAAGCGTCCGCCACAACGGAAGTGGATGTTGACGCGAACCGGCAACACAACAATACCGGTACGTACCGTACCCAGGCCTTAAGAGCGTGGATATGGGTCGTACCACGCCCACCACTACGTCACCCCAACAATGGCGGTACGGCCCGTACCCACGTTCTAAAGGCCTGGGTACGGGCCGTACCAGCATTGTTGGGGTGATGTAGGGGTATGCGTGGTACGACCCGTACCCACGCTCTGAAGGCCTGGGTACGGTGCGTACCCCTACAGCACCCCATTGGGGGTCTGCACCGTACCCAGGCCTTCAGAGCGTTGGTACGGGTCGTACCACGCGTACCCCTACATCACCCCAACAATGCTGGTACGGCCCGTACCCAGGCCTTAAGAACGTGGGTACGGGCCGTTCCGCCATTTTTGGGGTGACGTAGGGGTGGGCGTGGTACGACCCGTACCAATGCTCTGAAGGCCTGGGTACGGTGCAGACCCCCAATGGGGTGCCGCAGGGGTACACACCGTACCCAGCCCTTCAGAGCATGGGTACGGGTCGTACCACGCGTACCCCTACATCACCCCAACAATGCTGGTACGGCCTGTACCCAGGCCATTAGAACATGGGTACGGGCCGTGCCGCCATTGTTGGGGTGACGTAGTGGTGGGCGTGGTACGACTCGTACCCACGCTCTTAAGGCCTGGGTACGGTACATACCCAGGCCTGCAAATTGTGGGTACGGGAATGTACGGAGAGTACCCCCACCTATGTATGAATGGAGTGTACCCCCACCCGTGTATGAATGTAGCGTACCCACACCCCACCAGTGTATGAACGGAGCGTACCCACATCCGTGTATGAATGGAGCGCACCCACACCCGTGTATGAATGGAGCGTACCCACACCCGTGTATGTCCCGACCGTACATGCCCAGACATAGGAGGGGTGTGTGCAGAGTCCTCCCAGAAGTGCCCAGACACAGGAGGGGTGGGTGCCTATCACTCCCAGCAGTGCCCAGACACAGGAGGGGTGTGTGCAGAGTCCTCCCAGCAGTGCCCAGACACAGGAGGGGTGTGTGCCTTTCACTCCCAGCAGTGCCCAGACACAGGAGGGGTGTGTGCAGAGTCCTCCCAGCAGAGCCCAGACATAGGAGGGGTGGGTGCCTATCACTCCCAGCAGTAACCAGACACAGGAGGGGTGGGTGCAGAGTCCTCCCAGCAGTGCCCAGACACAGGAGGGGTGGGTGCCGAGTCCTCCCAGCAGTGCCCAGACACAGGAGGGGTGTGTGCAGAGTCCACCCAGCAGTGCCCAGACACAGGAGGGGTGTGTGCAGAGTCCTCCCAGCAGTGCCCAGACACAGGAGGGGTGGGTGCCTATCACTCCTAGCAGTGCCCAGACACAGGAGGGGTGTGTGCAGAGTCCTCCCAGCAGTGCCCAGACACAGGAGGGGTGGGTGCCTATCACTCCCAGCAGTGCCCAGACACAGGAAGGGTGTGTGCAGAGTCCTCCCAGCAGTGCCCAGACATAGGAGGGGTGTGTGCAGAGTCCTCCCAGCAGTGCCCAGACACAGGAGGGGTGGGTGCCTATCACTCCCAGCAGTGCCCAGACGCAGGAGGGGTGGGTGCAGAGTGCTCCCAGCAGTGCCCAGACACAGGAGGGGTGTGTGCAGAGTCCTCCCAGCAGTGCCCAGACAGAGGAGGGGTGTGTGCAGAGTCCTCCCAGCAGTGCCCAGACACAGGAGGGGTGGGTGCCTATCACTCCCATCAGTGCCCAGACATAGGAGGGGTGTGTGCAGAGTCCTCCCAGCAGTGCCCAGACACAGGAGGGGTGGGTGCCTATCACTCCCAGCAGTACCCAGACACAGGAGGGGTGTGTGCAGAGTCCTCCCAGCAGTGCCCAGACATAGGAGGGGTGGGTGCCTATCACTCCCACCAGTGCTCAGACACAGGAGGGGTGTGTGCAGAGTCCTCCCAGCAGTGCCCAGACACAGGAGGGGTGTGTGCAGAGTCCTCCCAGCAGTGCCCAGACACAGGAGGGGTGGGTGCCTATCACTCCCAGCAGTGCCCAGACACAGGAGGGGTGTGTGCAGAGTCCTCCCAGCAGTGCCCAGACATAGGAGGGGTGGGTGCCTATCACTCCCAGCAGTGCCCAGACACAGGAGGGGTGGGTGCAGAGTCCTCCCAGCAGTGCCCAGACACAGAAGGGGTGGGTGCGAGTCCTCCCAGCAGGGCCCAGACACAGGAGGGGTGTGTGCAGAGTCCTCCCAGCAGTGCCCAGGCACAGGAGGGGTGTGTGCAGAGTCCTCCCAGCAGTGCCCAGACACAGGAGGGGTGGGTGCCTATCACTCCCAGCAGTGCCCAGACACAGGAGGGGTGTGTGCAGAGTCCTCCCAGCAACGCCCAGACATAGGAGGGGTGGGTGCCTATCACTCCCAGCAGTGCCCAGACACAGGAGGGGTGGGTGCAGAGTCCTCCCAGCAGTGCCCAGACATAGGAGGGGTGGGTGCCTATCACTCCAGCAGTGCCCAGACACAGGAGGTGTGGGTGCAGAGTCCTCCCAGCAGTGCCCAGACGCAGGAGGGGTGGGTGCAGAGTCCTCCCAGCAGTGCCCAGACACAGGAGGGGTGTGTGCAGAGTCCTCCCAGCAGTGCTCAGACACAGGATGGGTGTGTGCAGAGTCCTCCCAGAAGTGCCCAGACACAGGAGGGGTGGGTGCCTATCACTCCCAGCAGTGCCCAGACACAGGAGGGGTGTGTGCAGAGTCCTCCCAGCAGTGCCCAGACACAGGAGGGGTGTGTGCCTTTCACTCCCAGCAGTGCCCAGACACAGGAGGGGTGGGTGCAGAGTCCTCCCAGCAGTGCACAGACGCAGGAGGGGTGGGTGCAGAGTCCTCCCAGCAGTGCCCAGACACAGGAGGGGTGTGTGCAGAGTCCTCCCAGCAGTGCCCATGGAAAAAAAGGTTGCAGTACCCACAGATACAATGCCCACAATAGTCAGTCAGGTGCTCAAAGACCCTGCAGAATACGTAACATGCGTGCGAGGCTGGGAGTACACACATGCATAGTGTGTAAAAGGGAACATGTCCACATGAAGTAACTTCAATATACTCCACACACAAGTACAGTGACCACCAAGGATGCCACAAATGATGCAGGTGGAGACATTGCCCAGCATGCATGGCCAAAGTAGAACGGATCCGTCATACACCAAGGATATGTAGACGCAGCTCAGCACAACATTTAGGAAACACCCTGCAGGGAAGATGTCAGGGTCCACAGAGGAAGGATCACACCTTGGGACAATGTCACCATGCAGTAAGAGCATACATGAACAAAGTTATTTGGCAAATACCTTGTGATGGCACACAGATACCAGGGTCCATCCCATGAGCTGCACACCACTACATTTGCCAGACACCTAACACATTATCCCCACCCCAAACATGGAGCAGCACCACCAACAGCAATACCAGAAAAGCAGTAGTGTGCAAAGGGAAAAAAACATAGCTTTATTCAGCATAAAAAAACGATTTGTAATTTAAAGTTGAATATGTACAAGGCCCATAGGGCAGTCCATAGTCCAATTCCTGGTGGGGGACACATAGGGACGCGTGTCCCCTAGCTTGCCTGCACAGTTCATACCTCCTTTGCTTCCACAGGGGGGGGCATCATGTGGGGGGGAAGGACCAGGCACCGCAGGGACAAGAGGGGCAAGGGTAGGTGTTGTGGGTGCAGGGACGGAGGACTCCACCACAGGGGGTGGGGCAGCGCCAAAGGTGGAGGTCAGAATGGCGCTGCACACGGTTGCAAGGTCCCCCAGCGTCTCCCCTGCACCCAAAGGAACCACAGGCCCCAAGGAGGGGGGGGGTCGGAGGGATGGGTCGCAGCGCTGCTGGGGGAGGGTGTGGACAGGGGGGGGGGGACACAACCACCCTGACCGGGGACTCCTTTGACCGCTTGTGGGGTGGTGTCACTTTGGGGCTCAGGGACAGAGCGGCCATGAAGGAGTCTTTGGTGGAATCCTGGCCAGGAGAGCTGAGGTGAGTGGATTTGGAGGTAGTGGGTTGTGATGAATGTGGACTCCCACTGTGGCTGCGTGTCTTCCGTTTGCCCCTGACCCAGTGGTTGTGCCTACTTCCCCCTGTGTGTGTGTGAGAGGAGGTGTGCGCTTGGCCTTCCCTGGTGGTGTGGTGCCTGTGTCTGGTGGGGTGCGTGCATGGCTACGTCTGGGTGTGCTTTGGACAGGCATGGGAGTGGGAAGTGTGGATGATGCAGGGGTGGGGGGGGATGTAGCGCTGCAGGAGACCCACTGCTGCAGTCAGTGTCGAGTCAATGGACCTCAGCAACTGGCGTTGGTCAGACTGCACAGCTGAGATGCCCTCCATCTAAGCCTCCATCTGGGTGAGCACTCGTGTGTGGCCATGGAGGACATTAAGCATCGCAGTCTGACCAACCTGCAACTGGCGCAGGATGTCCACATACTCGGCATTGGCGGCAGCAGTGGAGACAGGGGCAGGGGGTGCGGTGCCTGGCAAGAAGGAGACACGTGGTGACCTAGCACGGCGGGAAGGGACCAGAGCAAGTGGGAGGCCGGTGATGGGAATCGAGGGGGCGGGTAGAGATCGAGTGCTGCTGTCAGCTGTGGGAGCAGCCTCCGCCCCCTCTGGGAGATCAGCCTCGGACCCGTGAGCGTCATAGTCGGTGGTGTTACTGGACAGGTCCTCCGCCTCACTCCCCTCGGCCTCCGTGCCACTCGATGCGCCAGACAAGACAGCACTGCTGCCACTGGTGCCTGCTCCCTCCTCACGGTCCGTGCCAGTGTCTCCCTCTGAGTCCCCCGACGATGCTGTGGGCAAGGTGAAGAGACAGGAAATGATCAGACACCTGTATACATATGTCACATGAGTCAAATCGACATAGGTCACAGTGCATAGCCTGAAAAGCAACATGAGTGACATCTACAACACAAGGTACATATGTAGGCCCTGCAACACCCAGCTGGTTGACCCACCATGCCACTGAGAAACAATGGAGAGCATGACCCAACAGCAAATTACTTGTTATCAAATAGGACAGAGGAGCCAGGCTCTGGGGACAATCGTGCACAGCATCTGTACCACACAGCGTTGACAAAAAAGGGATGAGCAGGAACCATGTCTATTAACTTTTTGCACATGCTGCAAAGCCAATACATTAAAACATGCACAACATGACTGGGTCACTGCACCTTGAGTGTATGTCCAGACAAACATCACACACAGGCCAGACCTAGCAGGGAGACTTCAGATTTGGACATGTAGGCCTTGCCTGCACAAAGCACCCCCTACCTGAGACAATGCGATTGTGACAGAGGAAGTACTTACACCTCTTACTCTGGGATAAAAACACATGGCCTGCACTAAATCCTGATTGTACACAAACTACCCCTGGTGCGCCTGTCCACATATATCATTGACAATCAACCATCATCAGATTGTCGTTCCAAGACACACAGGCACTGCCCACTGTGAGTATGCACAAGCAAAATTGGGTCGCACTGTACAGTGGACACATGTAGCACAGTTTACGTCAATACAGATGAGGCCAGGGTACAATGCCACAGAGCCCAACCTATGCCGAAGTCACAGAAAATGTCCACATAGTTGGATGACACACATGATACCTAGGAAAAGGTGCCCCAGGGCACGGTAGTGGCCACACACCTCCATGGTCCTGGATGGATATGACTGCAACTGAAGCAACCATCCCTGCACTATGCATTAATCCCACTCATGGACATCATGTCAGAGGGCACAACATTGGACATGCATGCTGGAAGGCAGTACACTTTAAAGACACACTCCTATGTTGGGACTCAGCATGAGTGCCAACTGACATGGACCCCACAATGACTGAACTGGCCAGGGCACAGCCAAGGTACCAAAACCTGTTACACTCCACCCCCACACATGATGCTGCAAGCATTGGGCACTTGGATTTACTGCCAGTCTAGATTACCTTGTGCAAGAGGGACTACACACAGACCAGGGAACACATGGCAAGGAGGGGAAGGGAGGAAGAACAGCACCGGTTTACTTTGGGGAACTGGTTATGCACTGCACATGTAAACCCTGGCAGTGTATCCATGCAACTGCGCACTTCCAAAAGCTGGTGACACACAACAAACACACATGTACCTACCCCCTTCCTGCTGCTGCTTCTCCAGTAAGCGCCTATCCAAGTCGAGGAAGACAACCGCCAGCACACGCTTCTGGATGTGGGTCAGACGCCGGCGCCTACGGTTCTTCCGGCTCTCAGGTGAGTCCCCCAGCAGGACTCGTGCAATCCTCCTCGTCCAGCACCGGATATCCTGCCAGCGTTTCCTCACCTGGGCTAGGCGCCGCTTCCGACCCTCCGTATTCCTCACGGCACTGACGGCTTGCTTCCATATCTCCCCCTTGGCATGGACGCCTACTTGTGAGGATGCAAAAGTGAGAATACTTTAATTCACCTGAGCAATGACACAGAGACACACATATTAACAAATTGTCTTCTTTGAACAGGCCATGGTATGCAGGCAACTCATTGCACATTTGTCATAGGGACATAATCCACTGTGGAAGGCAAAATGCACTACGTGGCATTGAAGGTACACAGGTGGCATGAGGGGTGCCACACAATCAATGATCCTGGATCACACTGTGCATCACAAGCTACACAAGGATTATGTACAACACCTCAAAGCAGTCACATGTCCCAGCCCACTGACGATACCTCAGCAGAGTACACAGACACACACAGGCACAGGACAATCACCTGCCATTGCCAACTGCGGGTACAAACCTCACTCTGCCCATGTGCCACTAGACTGGGGGGTGTCACAGGTGTGGGGCTGGCTCAGCACCGCAGTCACACAGCACTGCTCCCTGCTCACATCACATGGGCAGGGTATATCCATCCCTCATGCAGCTGGTGTGCAACACTCCCCATATGCACTCACCCACATGACAGGGGACTTACACACACACCAATGTCCAGGGGACGAACACATCATTTGGACACTCACAGCACAGGTACACTAAACAAACACACATCTATGGGTACTGTCACCTGTCACACTGGGGGGACCACAGAATCACATCAGGACTGTAGCAACAACATTCCCAGGAGGAGTAGCCAGGCAGAATGTGGCATGCACCATGCATTGATTGTCACAGTAAGCACAATGCAAGTGAGGAGTACACACAGGAACCACAGCATGCTCTGCATGGGAGACATGAGGCCATCCCCACCCTGTGACCCACTCCAAACAACATTGCATGTCTGTCACACAGGGACACAATGCCAGAAGTCACAGTCACAAAACAGAGGCACAGTCTAAGCTAGTGGAGTCTGCACTCACCTGCTCCCCTGGTCGACCATACAGCATGGTGTACTGTGGGAGGATCACATCCACCAACGCAATATTCTCCTCCATGGTGAATGGTTGGGCCCTCTCCACAGACCTGGACATGGTGCCAGAGGAATCACGAGCAGCAGCAGTGTTGTGGAATGAAAGGATGTGCAGGCAAGTGCTCTCTCATGGGACCTGGCTGCCTTATATCTGCCTTGCTGGCCTGTTTCATTCACAGGAGTACAGAGTGATTGGTCAGTCACATTAGCATCCTACGTTTCCTCCAATCCCTGCAAACCTACCCCAGTGAGTGGCGTTGCATGGTTTAAAAATTGAGCATGATGTCAAGTCAACAACCACTTTGCAACAAAGTATATCGTTTCCAACCGACTTCTGCTGGCCACCTGATGCAATAATTCAAACTTTAAACTCGGTCTCCATGACAACCAGCATGCATTTAGGCCCTTATACTTGTCCCTCATGTGTCCCCTATGTTATTTCAAGATTTACACACAGGTACGGTCCGTTCCATGGCCCTAGGGCACCCCAAATGCAGTGATACGGACCGTACACGCGTGTGTAGGGTCCCTATCACTATGGGAGTGCTGGCGAATGCGTACGCCATAGTGATACGGACCGTACACGCGTGTGTAGGGTCCCTATCACTATGGGAGTGCTGGCGAATGCGTACGCCACAGTGATACGGACCGTACACGCGTGTGTAGGGTCCCTATCACTATGGGAGTGCTGGCGTATGCGTACGCCACAGTGATACGGACCGTACACGCGTGTTTAGGGTCCCTATCACTATGGGAGTGCTGGCGAATGCGTATGCCATAGTGGTACGGACCGTACACGCGTTTGTAGGGTCCCTATCACTATGGGAGTGCTGGTGAATGCGTACACCACAGTGATACGGACCGTACACGCGTGTGTAGGGTCCCCATCACTATGGGAGTGCTAGCGTATGTGTACGCCACAGTGATACGGACCGTACAAGCGTGTGTAGGGTCCCTATCACTATGGGAGTGCTGGCGTATGCGTACGCCACAGTGATATGGACCGTACACGTGTGTGTAGGGTCCCTATCACTATGGGAGTGCTGGCGTATGTGTACGCCACAGTGATACGGACCGTACACGCGTGTGTAGGGTCCGTATCAGTATGTGAGTGCTGGCGTATGCGTACACCATAGTGATACAGACCGTACACGTGTGTGTAGGGTCTGTATCAGTATGGGAGTGCTGGCGTATGCGTACGCCATAGTGATACGGACCGACCCTACACACGCGTGTACGGTCCGTATCACTGTGCCGTACGCATACGCCAGCACTCCCATAGTGATAGGGACCCTACACACGCGTGTACGGTCCGTATCACTGTGGCGTACACATTCGCCAGCACTCCCATAGTGATAGGGACCCTACACACGCGTGTACGGTCCGTATCACTGTGGCATACGCATACGCCAGCACTCCCATAGTGATAGGGACCGTACACACGCGTGTACGGTCCGTATCACTGTGGCGTGTCTGCTGGTGGAATTGTTGTGCTCCTGCTATTCCTCATGAACACAGCAACATGTGCTGAATCAGCGTTACATGCACGGACAAGTTTGAAAATCTCCTTAGGGTAAGGGATGCAGCACGGCTTTTTGGGAGTGGTATTTGTTTTGAATGTGTGTGCACTGCTCCTGTTCATGTTTGGATACTTTACATACATGTAGAATCACCATGGGGCACATGACATGGAGCTGAATTCACCTGAATTGATGGTCAGACTTGGTGACAGTCATCTGTAATGGGATTGTGGACTGTGATGGAGCCATCAATGTGTGTAACACTGCCCTCGGAAACATACGGGTTGCACCGGGTTGACATGGTGTGTGAATTCCCCATTAGAGGCTCAATGGTGTATAGCAGCCTCTCCGTGAGCAACAGGGGGTGTTTAGCTGTAACCCGTCACTTGTGTGCCAGTGCCATGGATTTCCAGCATCTGTGGTGCACAGGGGGGTGCCGGTGTTGGTCCCACGTGTTCATCCACATTACCTGTGTATGTGTTGACAGAGTTGCATTAGCATTCCGTCTGCCTCCAAGGTGCCTCATCTCTGTCAATGGTGGCCTGTTGCCACTGTGCATGCGGCATGTCTGGCATAGTTCTCAGAGATGATGCATATGAGTCTATGTGTAGAGTAGCAAGATGCAAGCTGTTTGTCAGGGATTAGAATCTGTATTGTGCATGATGTCCATGGCTGTGTAGGTATTGTGGCATGTCAGTCTCCACGACAGCCACTGTGCTGCATGTGCATCCATTGTGTGTGTGTGTGCCATGTTGAACCAGACAGTCCTTCCTTGCCATACACCGTTTGCATGGTTCCTTCCTGAGATCCTTGTCTTTGTGTGCTACTGGTGGCATTGTTTTCTTGACATGGTGCATGCTGCTGCAGGCCCTGCAGCAAGGCCACCCAGTGTCCATACAAACGAGCTGGTGTTCATCATGGATTGCTTGCTGACATGTGCTATGCAGATCAGCAGCATCTGTGCCTCATGCTGCTGCACACTCTGGATTATGCACAAGATCCCCAGTTCCATCCACCTCAAGGCAAGAGAGACCATCCCCCAGGTCAACTACGACATCAGTGTCTAATCCTACCCTGCACTCTACGGACGTGTGCGTTACAACTCCCATGATACTTGTCCACATCCAGGGTGCATCTGCACAGCTCTGCTTCTACATCCGGCGACCAGGCCACATCAACGTCCAACAGGGATGGGGGGAATGAATCACTGCCAGCTACAGGATGACCTTCTCAATCCACGCACACACTCAGGATGCAGCCCACAACCACAACACAACCTTGTGGCACTGTGATCCAAAACCCCATTGTGCCATCTCCATGCATCCAACGTTGGCCGGCCCACCATTCTCCACATCCACCTGACTCAAGCATGCAGGACATGGTTCTGCCACGTGTCTACACATACCTGAGAGTAGCACCCCAGGACACTCCACATGATCCCTGACCTCTGCGCATGACTGTTGCTCTTCTACATTGGTCTGTAGGCACAGTTGTGCGGGCACCCCCTCAGCTGGTTGGGCCCATCACGGGTGAGTATGGTGCTCCATGTCTGTATTGGATGGTACATTGTGACCCATATGTGTCCTGTGTCAGACTCAGACCCCAGGGTATGGATGTTTGGAGTTACTTCTGAAATCCGGCATGGTTTGACTTTACAACACACACATGTAGTGGAATAATGCAAAATGACGGCATCATCTTGTGATTGTGATGAATTTTATTAGTGCTGGGGTACGTGTTTGGGGGGGTGACAAGAGATGCTTGGCGGGAGTGTAGAATCCAAAGTTCACAGGGGGAGTTGGTATCCTTGCCATTGAAAGTCATCAGAGTCTGTGCCACAGTCTTTGTCAACATTGGTCAGACAGTGACCAGCAAGGCCATGTGGCAGAGAATGTCATTTGCTGATGTGCTGCTGTTGGGCCAGAGGGCCAGGTGCCAGGCCAGGTGACCTGGGAGATGGTGATGTTCCGCTGACTCTCACGGTCTTTTGCGTGGACGACCCACCTTCCTGCGGGGACCCTCAGAAGCAGGCCTTGACGATGCTAGGGACGCTCCGTCAGATGAATCCTCCTCCTCCTCCTCCCTCCCTGTTTCTGGTGCTGGTCTACGCCTGGTGGCACAGGGAGGGTTTGCCAGGCTTTGGGCGATCTGACGGAGTGATTGGCTCACGTCCCTGTGCACCGCCAGGAGCTCAGCCAGTCTTGCCTTCATCCGTCCATGGTGTTGTAGATGACTGGCATGATGCTCGACCTGCATATTCTTGATCTCATTGAGGGTCTCCACTACCTGGTCGATGCCTCTGGAGTCACACCGGTATGTGTCCAGGATGTTGTGGACGTGTGACATTACCGGTTCCTGAGCCAACTGGTCAGGTTCGCGCCTCCGCCGTCCTCCACTCCCACCACCCCTGCCCACTTGCGCCTGGCCTGCCGTTGTGGGCACATCGGATCTCCGGGACCCCTGAGGGATGGCATTTGCGGTGTCGCCTGCCTCCTCCTGGGTGCCCGGAGCACCTTGTCCCTCGTGGACAGACTGGCTGTGTTGTTGTGTGCGGGCAGGGCTCCTGGGTGTCTCCTTGGATGTGGCAGGAATGGGGGTGGTGGTTGGCACAGTTGTACCTGACGCAGGTGCTGCAGGTGGTTGGACACCAGAGGGGCCAGGTTGGTCTGGGTCATCCACGGAGTGGTGAGAGTCGTCGCTGCCGGTGGGGTCCTCTTCACGCAGAGCCTGGTCCTGTGAGTCTTCCCCCCCAGTGTTGGGGGGAGATCGACGATGTTGACCTGTGTGTGAGAGAGACAGTGTTAATTGTGTTACATGCGACATCCATATTCATTCATTTTTGATTAGGCACAATTCCTCTGGGTGGTTGGATTTGGCTAGCATTCCTCTCACAGTGCACTTGTGCATGGGTATGTCCCTTGGCCACAGCTTTCGACACTTTACCTATGTGTGACACAATCTTAGTTGATGCATCTTTTGGGAACGCAGTCAGCAGTGTAGTGAGCGGGCGTAGCAAGCCATGCAGAGCCGCCTTACGTGTTGCACTGTACGTGGCCAAATGGTGTTTTTTCCATGCTATTTGAGAATGCAGGTAGGTAAATTAACAATTTGTGACAGGGTTCTGACAAACACAGTGGGTGGGTATACTGGGTGTAAGGTTCTGTTTGTGCCTGCAGCACGGATGTACTCATGCACAGATTGACACATGGCCCAGTGTTTATCAAAGGTTGAAGGGGGGGTTCACGCACTGCCAAACCTTGTCTACATGCACACAGTCCACCTGCTGACGAGCGGACATGGCCACACCACCCAAGGGTGATTTGGTCTCCCTCTGTCTCCCTTTCTCCCTCCCTCTGTCAGCCTCCTCCCACTGTCCATCTCCCTTTCTCCCTCCCTCTGTCAGCCTCCTCCCTCTGTCCATCTCCCTTTCTCCCTCCCTCTGTCAGCCTCCTCCCTCTGTCCATCTCCCTTTCTCCCTCCCTCTGTCAGCCTCCTCCCACTGTCCGTCTCCCTCTGTCTCCCTTTCTCCCTCCCTCTGTCAGCCTCCTCCCTCTGTCCGTCTCCCTTTCTCCCTCCCTCTGTCAGCCTCCTCCCACTGTCTGTCTCCCTTTCTCCCTCCCTCTGTCAGCCTCCTCCCTCTGTCCGTCTCCCTTTCTCCCTCCCTCTGTCAGCCTCCTCCCACTGTCCGTCTCCCTTTCTCCCTCCCTCTGTCAGCCTCCTCCCTCTGTCCGTCTCCCTTTCTCCCTCCCTCTGTCGGCCTCCTCCCTCTGTCCGTCTCCCTTTCTCCCTCCCTCTGTCAGCCTACTCCCACTGTCCGTCTCCCTCTGTCCCCCTTTCTCCCTCCCTCCCTCTGTCAGCCTCCTCCCTCTGTCCGTCTCCCTTTCTCCCTCCCTCTGTCAGCCTCCTCCCACTGTCCGTCTCCCTTTCTCCCTCCCTCTGTCAGCCTCCTCCCTCTGCCGGTCTCCCTTTCTCCCTCCCTCTGTCAGCCTCCTCCCACTGTCTGTCTCCCTTTCTCCCTCCCTCTGTCAGCCGCCTCCCTCTGTCCGTCTCCCTTTCTCCCTCCCTCTGTCAGCCTCCTCCCTCTGTCCGTCTCCCTTTCTCCCTCCCTCTGTCAGCCTCCTCCCACTGTCCGTCTCCCTCTGTCTCCCTTTCTCCCTCCCTCTGTCAGCCTCCTCCCTCTATCCGTCTCCCTTTCTCCCTCCCTCTGTCAGCCTCCTCCCTCTGTCCGTCTCCCTTTCTCCCTCCCTCTGTCAGCCTCCTCCTTCTGTCCGTCTCCCTTTCTCCCTCCCACTGTCAGCCTCCTCCCACTGTCCGTCTCCCTCTGTCTCCCTTTGTCCCTCCCTCTGTCAGCCTCCTCCCTCTGTCCGTCTCCCTTTCTCCCTCCCTCTGTCAGCCTCCTCCCACTGTCCGTCTCCCTCTGTCTCCCTTTCTCCCTCCCTCTGTCAGCCTCCTCCCTCTGTCCGTCTCCCTTTCTCCCTCCCTCTGTCAGCCTCCTCCCACTGTCCGTCTCCCTCTGTCTCCCTTTCTCCCTCCCTCTGTCAGCCTCCTCCCTCCCTCTGTCTGTCTCCCTGTGTCCACCTCTGTCTCTGTCCCTCTCTCTGCCCCTCTCCCTCCCTCTGTGTGTCACCCTCTGTCACCTCAGCCCAGCTTCCTGGGCACACACAGTTTGCAGGTCTTTCAAAGGCCATTGGCTTGTTCATGTGGGTTTGTTTCTTCTATGCGGGCACCCATTGGGCGGAGTGTCTGAGTCTGCGCTGCTGCTGTGGCGGTGTGTGCTGACACTCTTTCAGAGTGATGCGTCTTCATTAGCTGCTGTTATGTGCAAATTGTGCCTTCATACCCATGTCGTCCTGCAACGCGGCCACCATTAGCAGGCAAAACAGTACTGTGTGGGGACACACTGTTTGTATCGCTGTGCCCTAAGCCATATGGGCTGAGGGCATTGTTGTGTGCTTCAGAGTTGCTCTATGTTAGTTTTGAAGCCCACCCTCCCGGCATCGGGGACATCCTGTCTTGTGTTGGTGTTTTGTGTGGCCTGTGACTTGGCATGGCCTTGCTTGGGGCATGGGGCATGGAGGCGCTAGTGGCATGTGTGTGTTTTTGGAGTGTGGTTGTGTACAGTGCAGGCTTTGGGGGGGGTTGCGTGCATGATTGGTATTTGGGTTGTATATGGCGTTCCCCCCATGTGAGGTGAGTTGTTTGTGTACTCACCAGGCTCTCGGACTCCTTCTACTCCGTCTACTCCCACCGGCGGCAGCGTGGCCATCACCTTCTCCTCCCAGGGATGGTAGTGTACCGGTCTGCGAGCCGGACCTCCTCCAGTGATGTTGGCCTGGTTGTGGTCGTCCGTCATTTTGCGGCGGACCGTCCTCCGCAGATCGTACCACCTGGCTTGGCACTCATGCCTGGTCCTTCTGGTGGACCCAACAGCATTCACAGAATTGACAATCCTCTCCCACATGGCAGATTTTTCGGATATGCTGGTCCGTCTGACCAATGTTCCAAAGAGCTGTGGCTCGACTGAAGATTTCGTCAACAAGGACCTCCAGCTCCTCCTTTGTGAACTTTGGATTCTTGTTAGTGGGCATGGTGTGGGGTGTGGGTGTGGATGGTTGTGGGGGTGTGGGTGTGGATGGTTGTGGGTGTGTGAGTGTGGTTGTGCAGGTGTGTGTGTGTGAATGTGATGAGGGTGTGGTTGTGATGGTGGTTGTGTGAAGGAGTGCAAGTGTAAGGTGTATTGATGTATGTAGTATGGTGCAGTGCGTTGTCTCTGTGGTCTGCCAGTAGGGGATCTGTTGCAAAGGATCATGGTTTGTGTGTGCTGGGCCTTTTTATTGGTCCATTTGTGGGTGTGGCTGTGTTTGAAGTTTGGGTGGGTGTGTTATAAGGAGTGGTAGTGGTTTGGGCCTCTGTTTAGCTGTTTGTCAGTTGCAGGTCAGTGTATACGATGTATTTGGGCTTGTTGGATATGTTTAATGGTGTTGTGTGCATCGAATTGACTCTCCTTGTGTTTTTTTGGTTTGACCTGGTTCAGTAGGAGTGTTTTTTGCATCTGTACGGTGCGTACATGGGCCATGTTGTTGTACAGTGCTGTCCTTTGCTATGGCTTAGTACGACTCGTACATGCGCGATGTTGTGTGAGGGTGCTGGTGTGTGGGCCTGGGGTAGGGTGCGTACAAACACGGGCAGGGTGTTGGCCCACACCGTCCATCGGTGGTGGTGTTTCGCACCGTACATACAGGGGGGGCTGGGTGTAGGGTCCGTACATACACTGGTGGGGTGTGGGTACGGTCCGTACATACACGGGTGGGGGTACGCTCCATACATACACGGTTGGGGAGTTGGTACGCTCCATGCATACACGGGTGGGGGTACGGTCCGTACATACACTGGTGGGGGTACGGTCCGTACATACACTGTTGGGGTGTGGGTACGGTCCATACATACACGGGTGGGGAGTTGGTACGCTCCATGCATACACGGGTGGGGGTACGGTCCATACATACACGGGTGGGGGTACGGTCCATACATACACTGGTGGGGTGTGGGTACGGTCTGTACATACACGGGTGGGGGTACACTCCATACATACACGGGTGGGGAGTTGGTACGCTCCATGCATACACGGGTGGGGGTACGGTCCGTACATACACGGGTGGGGAGTTGGTACGCTCCATGCATACACGGGTGGGGGTACGGTCCATACATACACGGGTGGGGGTACGGTCCGTACATACACTGGTGGGGTGTGGGTATGGTCCATACATACACAGGTGGGGGTACGCTCCATACATACACGGGTGGGGAGTTGGTACGCTCCATGCATACACGGGTGGGGGTACGGTCTGTACATACACGGGTGGGGGTACGCTCCATACATACACTGGTGGGGTGTGGGTACGGTCCGTACATACACGGGTGGGGAGTTGGTACGCTCCATGCATACACGGGTGGGGGCACACTCCATACATACACTGGTGGGGGTTCGGCTTGTACATCCCCGGCCGGGGGGCGTTTTGTGCGTACATGCGGGGGATGGGGGGGTGTTCTGCGCGTACATACGGGGTCTGTGGTGGGGTGTTCCGCGCGTATGCGAGCACATGTCTCCATGGTTGCTATAGGAGTTTGGTCCGTACGGTGTTTTCTCCATCCAGTTGTAAAATCGAAGGGACGGGAGTGATCATACTTGTGCGGTCAGACTTCATGTTTCTGATTCGTACGGTAAATCGTCCGGGGATGTGTTGGACACATTTTCTGACCCGAGGACGTGTGGGGAAATTTTCAAAATGCGATTCGTATGGATTTTTCCCATGCGAATCGTACTTGGCAGTTTGTACGCTACTTGTACGATTCGTATGGTAAAAAATCCGGATACGATTCGTATGGGGAAACATTTTCCAGGATCGGAATCGGCCCCATATTATAGTTATTAAATATGTTGTTCTATGATTTTTAATTTAAACACACAAATATTTAGTTACAATATACTTACTAAGTGGGTCTTTATGTATTTTACTCCAATGACTGTAACTCTTTAGTTGTGGAATGTTCTTTTTGTATTTTCTTTGTCTGGAAAATAAAAGTGCATTTCTTTAAATATTTGTTTCTATATTTTTATGGGGGGTGGATAGGGGGTTTGGCATTGGTTTTGATTTAGGATGGATGTGTAATTAATTAGTTTAATTTGGGTTGATAAATACTTACTTTGTTAGTTGTATGTTTTTTGGTGCTTTTCTGTATTTTCTTAGTTTGTTCTGGAGTTTCCTGTAGTGGAAATATAAAATAGAAAGAAGATATAGATTAATGTATAGTTTATGTATATTCTAGTTTAAAGTAATTTGCTTTTAGGATTAATGAGTTTAATTTAGTTTACTTACGTTTGATAGAGTAAAATATTGGGTGTATGCTGATCTTCTTAGTTCTGTAGTTAAATTCCTGTAGAGTTTGTCCTTCATTATTTCTCTATATTTTGGGTGTAGAATAGGAATGAAGTTTAACTGTTTATATAGTGTTTTGGATGTTGTAATGTCTGTTTAAGTGGTTAGTTTGAATTTGGAGTGTTTCTATTGGTCAATTTGTATTTGAAAAAAAAATGTTTTGGTAGTTAGTTTCCAAATAAGGAAAACGCTAATTAGTAGTACGTTGTGTATAATTGTGTATATATAATGAAATAGCTTATATTATATGTAATATAATTGAATTATTCTATTAAATTTTAGTATTATTAATGTTTAATGTAGTAATGTTGTTAATGATGTTTTAGTCATTTTGTATCTGTGTTAATTTATTTCATGTTATAAAAATGTTATTGTTCAGAAATAATTTGTGAATGAGGTTTTATGAATTTAGTGTTATTTATGTAGTTTTTTATTTCTATTTATTATACTTTTATATAGTCGATGAAATGAAATGAAATGAAGGGTATGTTTATATAGCGCAACTGTCACTCCGACTGGAGCCTCCTGGCGCTGCAGATAACCAAGCAAACTGATACAAAGCAACCTAAATTAGAGCAAGAGAGTAGGCATCAGATAAACCAAATATCCAGGTCTTAAGGGCACGTTTAAATGGATCTTGCTGTTGTATTGCCCTCAGTTCCCTAGGTAACTGATTCCATGCCTTAGCTCCAAGTATTGAGGCTGATTTTCCTCCCCTAGTTGACAGTTTGAACCTGCCCTCTGCCAAGAGGTTAGCTGAGCTCGATCGTAACGTTCTGGCAGTGGTATATGGTTTAAACCTGGCAGAGAGATAGGCGGGGCCAACTCCTCGAACAGCTCTAAAGGTTGTCAGGAGGAGTTTGAAAAGAATTCTTTTGGGAATTGATAGCCAATGTAGGGTCTTCAATGCAGCTGAGGCCGAAGATTTACGAGGAAGGCCCAGGACTAGTCTAGCGGCTGCATGTTGGACAACCTGAAGCCGTCTTAAGGACGATTTATTGGTCCCAGCAAGAAGGCTATTGCAGTAGTCCAACCGTGACAGAATCAGAGCTACTGCAACTGTTTTTCTCGCTGTTGCTGGAATGACATTGAAGAACTTTTTCAAAGTTCGAATTTGGCTAAAACAAATCCCTGTTAATTTTGATACATGCGGCTTGAATGAAAGTGAGGTGTCAAACAAAACTCCCAAATTTCTGGCCACCTCTACAATGGATGGAGGTGCTGCCATATCCTCTGGCCACCAATCCTTGGGTTGGAAAGTGTTGTTTTTGCCAATGGGAAGGATCTCTGTTTTGTCGGTGTTACAACAGAGGTGGTTGTTAGTCATCCATTTAATGATCGCTGAGAAACAGGTTTTAAAGTTCTCCTCTGCTGATGTTGTTTTATCCTCCAGAGACAAAATGAGCTGGGTGTCGTCAGCGTAGGATGTGGTCTCAATTCCAAAGGAAGAGATCAAGGAGATCAGAGGGGCCATGTATATGTTAAACAGCAGGGGACTGATGGAGGCCCCTTGAGGGACACCCGTAGAGACAGTGTGTTCCGATGACATGCAAGATCCCAAGGAGATGACTTGTTTCATGTTAGACAGGAATGATGATATCCATGCCAGGGCCAAGTTTGTAATGCCGCATGATCTTAATCTGGCCAACAGGATGTCATGGGAAATGGTATCAAATGCGGCAGACAAGTCTAACAAAATCAAGACTGCTTTTCTGCCACTGTCCAAGATGAATTTAAGGGTGTCCGTGATCTCTAGCAACGCTGACTCCGTCGAGTGTCTGGGACGGAAACCCGATTGTCGGGGATGGAGAATAGACGCAGATTCAATAAAGCTGGCCAGTTGTTGACACACTATTTTCTCCGTGATCTTACCCAAGATGGGGAGAAGCGAGATGGGCCTGTAGTTAGATAATATTGAGGAGTCTACGTTCTGTTTCTTTTTTAAAGGTTTGACAATCGCGGATTTCCACTCTGAGGGCACTTTGCCCAAGGCCAGAGAGGAGTTCACTATGCCATTGATTACAGGATTAACCACATCAATAATGTGATGTAGAAACGTCGGGGGGCAGACGTCCAGTGGTGAACCAGATTTGCAGGCTAAAATAGCCTCTCTAGTTTGAGCTAGGGTGGCCGCTTGAAATGACGGCAGAACTGGAAGGTTGGAACTGAGGTCTGGTTCCTTTACATCGTTAAAATCTTCCGCTTTCCAAGTCCTAAAGTTTCTTTGAATGTTTTTGATTTTGTCCTCAAAAAAACATGCAATTTCATTGCAAAGTGCTACAGATGACGGTATGGTGGTGTGCAGGACCTTGGGATCAGTAAAAGATTTTACAATTTTAAATATTTCTTTAGAATTATTCTTGGCTATAGCAATTTTATTGCAAAAGTATTCCCTTTTTGCGGAATTAATGGCCGCCTTATATTTCTTCCTAAAAGCTTTGAAGGTCAGCAGATTGGATACTTCGTATCCCCTCCTCCATTTACGTTCCAGCTGCTTGCTCTGTAAGTGGAGCTCCGCTAGATCCTTCGAGAACCAAGGGTCATTGTGGATCTTCCTTTTAGATGTTCTAATGGCTCTTCTGTGGGGTTCCAGTTTATTCCCGATGGATGTGATCCAATTATTCAGTCTAACTGAATCCTCTTCAGGTTCCCCTATAAGTTCTGGAGCAGTATTTAAAGCCGTGGCTGTCAAGAGGGGATTAGAGACCAACAGATGCCACTTCCGCTTACTAGAATGGCTGTGGTCACTGTCATTAGTAACTGCACTAACTTTTTGGGGAATAGGAAATTCGAAGGGAATAAAACTGTGGTCAGTCCAGGCCTGTGGCACTGGTTTGCCAGTCTGTAGGGACTCTAGGTTGGAACAAACAATGTCCAGAGTATGTCCTCCACAATGGGAAGGACCTTGAACCAACTGTTTTAGCCCTAGCTTAGAGATAGTTTCTAGAAAGGAAGACACTCCCGGGCTGTCCTTGCATTCTAAATGAAGATTAATATCCCCAATAAGAGTAAAGTTAGCGTATCTGAGTACTGCCTCGTAGAGGGCTTCTCCCAGGGAATTTAAAAAAGCATTGCTATTACCTGGTGGCCGATATAACAGTACTCCAGCAAAGGAAAACGAGTTATCCATAGCACAGCAGAATCCAGTGTTTTCTGCTCCTGTGAGGCCTTGAAGGGAAAAGGTCTTCACCTGCAAAGATTCCCTGTGTATAATGGCTACACCTCCTCCCCTGCCCTCCTCTCTGTCCAACCTACACATGGTAAACTCTGGTGGCAGAGCGGTTACTATGTCTGGATTGCAGTCCTCCCTCAACCAGGTTTCGGTGACGAAAAGGAAATCTAATTTGTTCTCCACAATCAACTCCTTAATATCCAGGGCATGCTTTCTTAGAGAGCGGGCATTTATTAGGCCTCCTAGGGTGGGTGCTGGAAGGGAGTGGGTGGTGTGTGAGTCAGACATTATGTCCTGGTTAATTACATTGATTTGGGTCCGACATAACCGACAACTTAACGGACCTAAACTGCCATCAACCTCTAGCGAATGACCGCATTGATTACCTATATTTAATGCCTCCAATTGCCGAGCTGTCATGGTCTGGTGTGGAGGTAAACAGGCAGCATGGCTGGCGCTGGCCGCGTCATGGTCGCGGACGGGCGCAAACGGGCTTGCCTTGGGCGCGCCTTGGGCGTGCCGCCGGCGCGCCCGCTGCGCGCGTCCGCTGCGCGTCAGCGCCATATCCTGTTAAAGTACTGTGTGTGAGGGAATGGGTCCGAGGACTAGACCGTAACCCTCGCAAGATGGCGGATGTCGAATGACCCACCGGAAGTGAGGAAAACGAATGTAGCGTAGGCGTCCCTCCACACAACCAGCACCAGCTGTGGTGGACCGGGGAGCAAACGCAGAAATCCAGACACAATACACCAATTTACAAGGTAAAATAACGTTTTTGAAATAATCACAAAGCGTAAAATAACGTTTTTAAAAAGGTAACAATGCGTTCACAACAACATGCAGTGCAGTGCAGTGAGGCACATAAGTATCAGGGATGTTTGCTGTCGTCTCCAAATAAAAATAATAACAGCAGATTTACAAGAAAATCTTAAGCACCAAAAACGAGTCTAGGTTGCAGCGTATCACAGTCTACTAAAATTCCGATATTAGTGTTGTCGATATTTTAGTTTACGATATTTTTAACCTAGTCTATGTATTTTAATGAAGCTCGATATTTTTGTATTTTGATAAGTATGTTGCCGATATTTCTGGTATCTATATTTATGTACTTTGATATTGTTTGTTCGATATTTTGGTGAGTTCTTCAATAAGTATATGATGTCGATTATAATGTCATCGATAATTTTGTATCGATATAATTGTAGGACGATAATTTGTGTTTCGATATTTTGTCAGTGATCCGCATGGCAACCATTTCAGTATTAACCAATAAAAATCCTCCAGCGGTGCTTGTTGACAAGCGATCCACTACTGTTGACAATTTTCTAAATTTGTTTGCATTCAGTGTTATTCCCACTGCTGGTATCAATGCCTGAAAAATGTCACCTACAATTTCTGCCCAAGATTCTCTCTTGGTCCTAGCTAAATGATTACTTAAGCAATGTACACCATCTTCTCCTCTATCCATATGAAAGATGTTTAGAAAGACCAGGCTTATGTAACATGTGCCATACCAATGGTCTGGCAGACTATAATATGCCCTGTTCCCACAAATAAAATATAATCCAGGAAAGACTGGATCTCTTCCACCTTTGAATCCCCATCCACCCATGATTCGATATGTATCATGGCACTCACTATTACCTAGGAAATAATTATCATACGCAGTTTGATTCCTTCGAATGCAAAATTTCCCTTTCTGAGGCCAATCTAAAGCTATAGTTGGACTAGCTTCTCCTTTCAAATGATTTTCTTTCTCTATATCCCAGATTGTTTTCTCCACTTTCCCTTCTGCTGCTTTTCTTTGCATTTTCAATCCTCTTTCCTCAACCATGTCTAGGAATGTCTTTTCCTCCTTCTTCAAACTACATGTTAAATTGTTTCTAAAAATATACTCTAATGTTAGTTCATTAGTTTCCAAAAAGAATTCACCTAATACCTTAGCAGGCTTCACTTTGTTCAACTTATTATAAGAAGGCACTTGCGCAAAAATGTTATCTATATCTGAAAAATAATATTCTAATTTTCCTGTCTCATAAAACAAACTAGCTATTACACTACATGTTATACCATACGTTGCTGGAAGGTGATGATATGTCACTCCCTCAGAAACAGATGCAGGTAACTGCATACATACGTAGCAGTCCCGTACGTCCATTGCCTTTACATATTCATACAATAATTTTGAAAACACATTATTAGGGCCTTTTTATTGGTCCATTTGTGGGTGTGGCTGTGTTTGAAGTTTGGGTGGGTGTGTTATAAGGAGTGGTAGTGGTTTGGACCTCTGTTTAGCTGTTTGTCAGTTGCAGGTCAGTGTATAGGATGTATTTGGGCTTGTTGGATATGTTTAATGGTGTTGTGTGCATCGAATTGACTCTCCTTGTGTTTTTTTGGTTTGACCTGGTTCAGTACGAGTGTTTTTTGCATCTGTACGGTGCGTACATGGGCCATGTTGTTGTACAGTGCTGTCCTTTGCTATGGCTTAGTACGACTCGTACATGTGCGATGTTGTGTGAGGGTGCTGGTGTGTGGGCCTGGGGTAGGGTGCGTACAAACACGGGCAGGGTGTTGGCCCGCACCGTCCATCGGTGGTGGTGTTTCGTACCGTACATACAGGGGGGGCTGGGTGTAGGGTCCATACATACACTGGTGGGGTGTGGGTACGGTCCGTACATACACGGGTGGGGGTACACTCCATAAATACACGGTTGGGGAGTTGGTACGCTCCATGCATACACGGGTGGGGGTACGGTCCGTACATACATGGGTGGGGGTACGGTCCGTACATACACTGGTGGGGTGTGGGTACGGTCCATACATACACGGGTGGGGGTACGCTCCATACATACAAGGGTAGGAAGTTGGTACGCTCCATGCATACACGGTTGGGGGTACAGTCCATATATACACGGGTGGGGGTATTCTCCATACATACACTGGTGGGGTGTGGGTACGGTCCATACATACACGGGTGGGGAGTTGGTACGCTCCATGCATACACGGGTGGGGGTACGGTCCGTACATACACGGGTGGGGAGTTGGTATGCTCCATGCATACACGGGTGGGGGTACGGTCCATACATACACGGGTGGGGGTACGGTCCGTACATACACTGGTGGGGTGTGGGTATGGTCCATACATACACAGGTGGGGGTACGCTCCATACATACACGGGTGGGGAGTTGGTACGCTCCATGCATACACGGGTGGGGGTACGGTCCGTACATACACGGGTGGGGGTACGCTCCATACATACACTGGTGGGGTGTGGGTACGGTCCGTACATACACGGGTGGGGAGTTGGTACGCTCCATGCATACACGGGTGGGGGCACACTCCATACATACACTGGTGGGGGTTCGGCTTGTACATCCCCGGACGGGGGGCGTTTTGCGCGTACATGCGGGGGATGGGGGGGTGTTCTGCGCGTACATACGGGGTCTGTGGTGGGGTGTTCGGCGCGTATGCGAGCCCATGTCTCCATGGTTGCTATAGGAGTTCGGTCCGTACGGTGTTTTCTCCATCCAGTTGTAAAATCGAAGGGACGGGAGTGATCATACTTGCGCGGTCAGACTTCATGTTTCTGATTCGTACGGTAAATCGTCCGGGGATTGTGTTGGACACATTTTCTGACCCGAGGACGTGTGGGGAAATTTTCCCAATGCGATTCGTATGGACTTTTTCCCATGCGAATCGTACTTGGCAGTTTGTACGCTACTTGTACGATTCGTATGGTAAAAAATCCGGATACGATTCGTACGGGGAAACATTTTCCAGGATCGGAATCGGCCCCATATTATAGTTATTAAATATGTTGTTCTATGATTTTTAATTTAAACACACAAATATTTAGTTACAATATACTTACTAAGTGGGTCTTTATGTATTTTACTCCAATGACTGTAACTCTTTAGTTGTGGAATGTTCTTTTTGTATTTTCTTTGTCTGGAAAATAAAAGTGCATTTCTTTAAATATTTGTTTCTATATTTTTATGGGGGGAGATAGGGGGTTTGGCATTGGTTTTGATTTAGGATGGATGTGTAATTAATTAGTTTAATTTGGGTTGATAAATACTTACTTTGTTAGTTGTATGTTTTTTGGTGCTTTTCTGTATTTTCTTAGTTTGTTCTGGAGTTTCCTGTAGTGGAAATATAAAATAGAAAGAAGATATAGATAAATGTATAGTTTATGTATATTCTAGTTTAAAGTAATTTGCTTTTAGGATTAATGAGTTTAATTTAGTTTACTTACGTTTGATAGAGTAAAATATTGGGTGTATGCTGATCTTCTTAGTTCTGTAGTTAAATTCCTGTAGAGTTTGTCCTTCATTATTTCGCTATATTTTGGGTGTAGAATAGGAATGAAGTTTAACTGTTTATATAGTGTTTTGGATGTTGTAATGTCTGTTTAATTGGTTAGTTTGAATTTGGAGTGTTTCTATTGGTCAATTTGTATTTGAAAAAAAAATGTTTTGGTAGTTAGTTTCCAAATAAGGAAAACGCTAATTAGTAGTACGTTGTGTATAATTGTGTATATATAATGAAATAGCTTATATTATATGTAATATAATTGAATTATTCTATTAAATTTTAGTATTATTAATGTTTAATGTAGTAATGTTGTTAATGATGTTTTAGTCATTTTGTATCTGTTTTAATTTATTTCATGTAATAAAAATGTTATTGTTCAGAAATAATTTGTGAATGAGGTTTTATGAATTTAGTGTTATTTATGTAGTTTTTTATTTCTATTTATTATACTTTAATATAGTCGATATATATAAAATTCCGATATTAGTGTTGTCGATATTTTAGTTTACGATATTTTTAACCTAGTCTATGTATTTTAATGAAGCTCGATATTTTTGTATTTTGATAAGTATGTTGCCGATATTTCTGGTATCTATATTTATGTACTTTGATACTGTTTGTTCGATATTTTGGTGAGTTCTTCAAGAAGTATATGATGTCGATTATAATGTCATCGATAATTTTGTATCGATATAATTGTAGGACGATAATTTGTGTTTCGATATTTTGTCAGTGATCCGCATGGCAACCATTTCAGTATTAACCAATAAAAATCCTCCAGCGGTGCTTGTTGACAAGCGATCCACTACTGTTGACAATTTTCTAATTTTGTTTGCATTCAGTGTTATTCCCACTGCTGGTATCAATGCCTGAAAAATGTCACCTACAATTTCTGCCCAAGATTCTCTCTTGGTCCTAGCTAAATGATTACTTAAGCAATGTACACCATCTTCTCCTCTATCCATATGAAAGATTTTTAGAAAGACCAGGCCTACGTAACATGTGCCATACCAATGGTCTGGCAGACTATAATATGCCCTGTTCCCACAAATAAAATATAATCCAGGAAAGACTGGATCTCTTCCACCTTTGAATCCCCATCCACCCATGATTCGATATGTATCATGGCACTCACTATTACCTAGGAAATAATTATCATACGCAGTTTGATTCCTTCGAATGCAAAATTTCCCTTTCTGAGGCCAATCTAAAGCTATAGTTGGACTAGCTTCTCCTTTCAAATGATTTTCTTTCTCTATATCCCAGATTGTTTTCTCCACTTTCCCTTCTGCTGCTTTTCTTTGCATTTTCAATCCTCTTTCCTCAACCATGTCTAGGAATGTCTTTTCCTCCTTCTTCAAACTACATGTTAAATTGTTTCTAAAAATATACTCTAATGTTAGTTCATTAGTTTCCAAAAATAATTCACCTAATACCTTAGCAGGCTTCACTTTGTTCAATTTTTTATAAGAAGGCACTTGCGCAAAAATGTTATCTATATCTGAAAAATAATATTCTAATTTTCCTGTCTCATAAAACAAACTAGCTATTACACTACATGTTATACCATACGTTGCTGGAAGGTGATGATATGTCACTCCCTCAGAAACAGATGCAGGTAACTGCATACATACGTAGCAGTCCCGTACGTCCATTGTCTTTACATATTCATACAATAATTTTGAAAACACATTATTAGAAAAATCTGTTATTGACCTGTCTTTATGCAAATAATTTTTATCTATTCTAGTTGGAACAACTTTTGGAATCTTCCCTATATTAGTTTTATTCGCACTATGTCCTTCTAAAGTGTCTATAGTAGCCTTAAAGGAAATGACAAGAGCAAGGATGCTCCATAAAAGCATTAATAATCCTGTACAACAACAACACATTTTACACCATCTTTCCATGAATGTACATCTACCTTTACTACTTTCTATGTTAGCCATCTTGTTAAAATGGACCGTGTCTTTTGACTTAGCCTCTTTTACTTCACAACTAGTTCTAACACCTATTTGGTTCTACCAGTCACTATTTTTAATTCAATATCTTGTTTTCTTCATCAATAGTTTTCTTAACTTATTCAGTTTGGCATCTCATCGTTCTTCACTCTCCTCTCGTCTTCCAAATATGGATTTTCCTGAACTTCTGTTTCTTCTTCTCCAATGTCGGACAAGAGAACTCTCAGGATTTCCGATTCTATTTCATCCTCAACCACTTTCAGTACAGTCTCCTCTGGATTTCCTTGACTATCTGCCTCTTCTCCCTGTTCAGGCAGAGCCACGTACGTCCATTCTGGTGACTTATACTTCTGGTTAGGTTTCCTTGTTCTTCTACTCTCTTTGTCTTCAGTTAATTCGTCTTCTTTAGATTTTTCTTGACTTGTCACTTCATTCACCTGTTTAGCTCTCGGTGAATTTACTCGTGTCAGTCTGTATCTCAGTTTCCTTATTTTATTGGGCCAAACATCATCTCTTGCAACTCTTTTTACTTTACTTCCTTTGTCATTCTTTTCATTCCTCCAAGCTCTCTTTCTTAGAACTCGACCTTCAGGTATTTCATTTTCACTCTCTTCAGACTCTGTCTCAACTTGCTTTGTCTTTTCAGCGACTTCTTCTTCCACCACTTGTTTTGTTTTCCCTACTTCTGTCCCTCCTCGGGTCTCCGGCACGCAATCTTCCTGCTGGCTACTTGTCCCTTCACCTAACTTGATGTTGCAGTTCCCTACACCTCCTCGGGGGTCTTCCGCAGAAATCTGTCCCTCTCTCTCTGTACCTGTCCCTTGTTCACTTAGATTTGTTTCTTCAGGTGGAATTTCTCTCAGTCTCTCATCTGGTACTTCCTTTTCACGAATTTCTTTTGTTGCGTCTTCAGTACTCTTTCCCCTTTTCTTCCTGTGTTCCTTCTTGGAACCCTGCGCTTCTTGCTTGTTTTCCAGAATCGCTAGACTCGGAAATCTGCAATCTTCTTCTCAGAGCGATACTCCTGGGGACTAAAGCTGATCTTTGTTCTGTTTCCCCCCTTTCAGAGTTTCCTCGTGTCTTTGACCCTTCGTCATCTGATTCCGTGCTTGATTCTGATTCATCAAAGTATTCTTTTCCTGTGCTGTCCACTGGATTTGGAATTCTCAATGTATGACTGGTATGGATCCAGTTTTCCAGTCCAGCACACTTCACAGCTGTGGTCGTGGTCAAAATGACTTGTCGTGGTTTTCCCCACCTTGGAACCAGACAATTTCTTCTTCTGTGGACTTTTATCCTTACCCAATCACCTGGGCTCAGATCATAGGCTTGCTTCTTTCCAAGTGTTGTGGCATCTGGTCCAACCTGATGAAACACAGAATGAACTGCGTCAGCCAGGCCTTTACAGTAATCCAACACCATGTCATCAGAAATTGTCATCAGCTTGTTGACTGGTATAAACACATGCCTCATTGCATGTCCCATGATTATTTCATGAGGACTCAATCCTGTAGTTCTGTCTGGAATTGACCTTATTGTCATTAGTACTAGAGGCAAGACATCAGGCCATTTCATACCTGTAGCCAAACACATTTTCCCTATTCTATTTTTGATAGTACCCTTTATCTGTTCGACCACACCAGAAGCCTCTGGTCGGTAGGCACAATGTAGTTTTTGTTGTACATTCAATGCCTCACAAATTAATCGTACAATCTCATTATGGAAATGTCTTCCTCGGTCTGACTCAATTGTCACTGGGAACCCGAACCTGGGGATGAATTCTCTCAGCAGTAGCTTGGCTACTGTCAACCCATCATTTCTTCTTGTTGGGAATGCTTCCACCCACCTGGAGAATAGGCAGACCACTACCAAAACATACCTCAATCTGTTACAGGAAGGCATCTCAATGAAATCTACTTGCATTCTGGTGAAAGGCCCTCCTTCTCGACCTATTGTTCCCAGACTCACTACTGTCTTCCTTCCAGGATTGTACTGTTGACATATTAAGCATCTCTGACAAAGACTCTCCGCCACAAGTCTGAATTTTGCATTGTACCAGGTCTGCTTAAATGACCTGATCATAGCATCCCGTCCAATATGTCCCTGGCCATGATACATCCGTGCCATGGTAGACATCATGCTATCAGGCATAACTGGTCTTCCATCTCTATAGACCCACACATGATCCTTTTCCCTTGGGGCACATCCTGCTTTTACCCACTGTCTCCTATCCTCATCTCCTGCCTCATCCTGCAACTGTTTTACCTCTTCCCAAGTTCCCACAATGTTAGTGAACATCAATGAGCAAGAAGACATTTCTCTTTCCTTAGCCCGATTGACGGAATTCTGATTCCGTGCACAATACTGTGCCATGTCATTGGCATACCTGTTCCCAGTGGCAATATAATCACCACCTTGACTATGTGCAGCACATTTTACAACAGCCAATTGTTTAGGCAGCTGTATCGCCTCAAGCAACTTTCCAACCACTTCTGCATTCTTAATGGGAGTTCCACTCGAGGTCAGGAAACTTCTTTGTAGCCATAGTTGGCCGAAGTCGTGGACGACTCCAAAGCCATACTGGCTGTCAGTTATCACAGTCACTCTCACACTCTTTCCAATCTTGTATGCTATAGTCAAAGCCACAAGTTCTGCTACCTGGGCTGATTTCACTCCTTTCAAATATGATGCTTCAATTACTGTTGCAACTGTGCATACTGCATATGCTGCACTCAGCACTCCTTCATCTGTTCTCAAACATGACCCATCAACGAACATCACAAAATCACTTTCTGGCAAAGGTACATCTTTTATGTCTGGTCGTGGTTTGGTACAAAAATTAAGTACATCCAGACAATCATGATCAACTTCATCTCTTACCTCCACAATCTCATTGTCAGGCAACAGTGTTGCTGGATTCACATTCACACATCTTGCAAGACTCACATTAGTTGCACCTAATATGACCTTTTCATACTTAGTCAGCCGACTGTGTGTCATATACTGAGTACGACTCCTTGTCAGCAGAATTGCTACATCATGGGGCACAAACACTTTCAAAGGATATCCCATCACAATTCCTTCACACTGCTCCGAACTTTGACATGTTGCTGCCACTGCTTTCAGACATCCAGGTAAACCTACAGCTACTGGATCTAGCATTGATGAAAAATATGCAATTGGTCTTCTCGATTTTCCATGTTTCTGGGTCAACACAGAAAGTGCACATCCATTTCTCTCACTGCAATACAACTCAAATTCTTTCTCATAGTCAGGCATACCTAATGCAGGTGCTTCATACAAACCATCTCTCAATTGTCTAAATGCTGCCAAGTCTTCTCTGCTTAATTCATGGGGGTCTTTTACATCACTTCTCGTTAATCGCACCAAAGGCTTTGCGATCAAGGAAAAGTTCCCTATCCACTGACGGCAGTACCCTACCATTCCCAAAAACATTCTTACTTCTCTTTGAGTCATGGGAGCTCTCATTCCTTTTATTCAGTCAGTCAATCAGTCAAAGTTGGCTTTATTTCGATATAAGACATATCTTTAAAAGCAATACAATACATCTTTTTTAAAAAAAAAAATAAAAAAAAAAAAGCGGATTCATAAGAAAACAGTTATGCAAGTTCAAAATACGAATGGCAAAGATAAATTACATAAAAAATTCCAATTATAAAACCATAATTAAACAACATGCAAAAGCCTTTTTGATCTGATCGTCCATGCCCAGTTTAAAAACTTCGCCATACCACAGACGAGTAAAGGGCGTGTATCAGATTTTAAGATACGGAGGGCCTCACTACATTGTCTTGTGCCTAGTTCTTTGCATAGGGGTTTCAGCCACCTAAGGCGAGGAGCTTTATATGCGGGGCATTCAAATAAGAGGTGGGAGACCGACTCGATCCTAATCTCACAGAAAGGACAAAAAGGAGTAGTCTGTGCTGGCACCTTCCATCCAGCAGTCAGCTCACACACGGGCAGCACACCTATCCTAAATTTAAAATATAAAGCCCTATCTCTAGATTTTGAAATGATATCGAGATAAGGCTCAAGTAGTGCCACCTCCTTTACTAATAGGAATTCAGCAGTACATCTACATAGATTGGGATTAGAGTTTCTGGAATCCATTACCCATTTCCAGTACAGTTTTTTCAGCACGGACTTGGACGGTGCGGCCCTGGACTGCCAGGCTTCTCCAAGACCCAACTCACCTAACAACCGCTTAACATCCCTCAACCATCCTATTTTGTGCCAGCCAGGCATTGATAAAACCTAATTTAACCCCTCCGCATAACTAACAAGCTCCGGAACTTTCCATATGCGGCCCCAGAGAAGTAAAGGGCGCAACCTTGCCTGGTCTTTGATAGGGCAGCAGCCCATGTCAAGGAATAAGGGAAGGGTGGGGGTACCATAAGGGAGACCCATAAGATCCTTCAAAAACTTGTTTTCCGAACGCGTCAACTGGTCCACATTCTGCATCCCCCAAAGCTCTGCTCCATAAAGCGCCGCACTCACCCCTCTTGCCTTATAGATGTCAAGTACTGGGGCAATAGGTTTGAGGGTGGAGGACCGTTGTTCTTTGAGGAGTGCCCCCACCACCCTTTTATGGCTTAGCAGCATTTTATGGAGATGACAATTCCACCTCATGGTGTCGGAGAGGCGGATTCCTAAATAGTCGAACTCCTTGACCCTTTCTAGGGACCCTGAGTTCAATACAGGTGGCCTACCCCTTTTCTTCGGGGGGTTCAAGACCAAATATTTGGTCTTTCCCGTGTTAATTTATAATCCCCTCAAATTACAAAAAGTTTGGAACCTATCAAGGAGGCTCTGCAACCCAACTGGGGTCTTGGAGATCAAGAGGGTATCGTCTGCAAATAATAGAGTGGGTATTCTCCTGCCCGCCAGGGATGGGGCATCTGAAGGATTTTGTAAGAGATGCTCCACCACTCCATTGACGTACAATGAGAACAGAGTGGGGGCTAGGACACAGCCCTGATGGACACCTCTATTTACAGTTATTCGGGCGGTCTTTTGGCCCTGATTACCCCACCGAACCTGTGCAAAGTTTTCTGCATGGAACTTAATCATCAGAGATAATAGGTACGGTGGCATGCCTAAGTCTGACAGCACCCTCCATAGGCGGCTGCGGGGCACTAGGTCAAAGGCAGTCCGTAAGTCGATAAAGGCAAGATACAGACTGCCTTTGCCCAGCACGACCACCTTCCAGTATAACAACAGCAGACGAAAATCTGTTCAATGGTCCCAGTACCTGATCTAAAGCCCGCCTGGAAATCAGAAAGTATCCTATTCTCCTCTACCCACTGGAGCATCCTCCCTAAAACCACCTTTCCTGCCACCTTTTGCGATGAATCCAGTAGGCTTATAGGGCGATAATTAGCTGGGTCGTCCTGACTCCCTTTTTTGAAAATCGGGATGACCTCAGCGCCCATCCAGATGTCTGGGAGAGGTGCATCATAAAAACTTGCATTAAGTAATGATGCAATGAGCTTTCCCCATTCTAATGTATTAATGCGGATCAAGTCCCCGGGTAGCCCATCCGGCCCACAGCTTTATTTGGGATAAGACAGGAAATCGCATCCTTTACTTCCTTCCCTGTAAACAGGAGGTCCTCGCTCAGCCCAAAAAAGTCAACCGAAAAACTTTCAGCTGGATCTACCCCAACCCCCGTTACCACAGTATAAAGGTTGGAAAAATGGTCAAACCATGACACCTCAGGTATATTGCATGTTTTAAGGGAATCCATGGGTTTTTCCCTGTTTCTAATTAAATCCCAAAAACCCTTCGAGTCCCTCCCAGCACTTGCCAGTTTTAAGCCACACCAGAACTGATTCTCCCACTCTTTCTTCGCCTGACCAATAGCACCCCTGTACAGCTTCTTGGCTGCACTAATCAATTCGGTATCCTTAAGTTTAACTGCATTGATTAAGTCCCTTTTCGCAATTCTGCAGGGAACAGAATACCAACCAGGGTTACCCTTAGGGCGCCCCGTCTTGTTAGCCCTATAGCCTGGGTTTCGCACAGTGAAGAGGTCACCTAGTGCTTTGGTAGTATGGCTAAACAGAGTGGAAATCTCATGAGCAATTGACACAGGGGAATCTAGTCTGGACAATGCATTAGCCATGATTGATCTTATTTCCACAATCTTGCCCTCATCGAAAGCTACATTTTTCCATTTTAGGCGCCTCCCACAATTCGAGGGACAAACGTCACTTGTTGACTTCCACGCCTGGGGGGCTTGCAGTTTCTCCCCAGCCGTCCACATTGGGGACAGTGACAAAGACAGCGGATTATGATCGCTGTCAGACGATGGGAGGACTGCCATATCCAACAAATGCCCCCAGAGCTTAAAATTTAGTAGGATATAGTCAATTCGAGATGAATGACCTACCCTATTGATGGTGTGGGCCCCACAGGGGTCCGACTTTGACCGTCCGTTTACTGCCCTCACACCATATTCCAGGGTTAGGGCATTTAAATGGATAGCACTTTGGGTCCAGCTCTTAATCGGTGGTATTAACAGGGGTGGGATGCCTCTCCTAACATCTTCTTCTTGAGTGCCTAATATATCATCCTCGGCTAGGGGTTCAAAGGTGCAGTTAAAGTCCCCTGCTAACATAATATACGTTTCTGCCCTACAGGATCTAAGTTTGTCCTCTAGACCCAATAGGGTCAATGAGGGCGCGCCCCCTTTCGGGGGTCTAGCATAAATATTAAAGATCTCTAAAGTCCGCCCCCCAAAGGACCCTCTGACTACTAGTCTCTGCAAGTCTGGGGACTTAATTTCTATACACCTTATATGATATCCCAATGTGATGCTTACCCAGATTAATAAACCGCCTGAGGGTCGACCTCTCCCGGCGGACGAAGGGGTTCCAGGTACAAAGTAGGTAATATAACCAACCTTGTATTGGGGTTCCAAACACCAAGTTTCCTGGAATAAGCATATCCCGAATGACTCTATAAAAGAGTTCCATTCCGGTATGTCCAGGTTGCGAGAAATCCCCGCTATATTCCAGCTGACAATCTTCAGGACCTCGTCATCAACTGCAACCTGCGTAGAGGAAAACCTCTGCACGGATAGACTATCCTGGGATCCAGAGTTAGTTGGAACATCACTCACTGATTTCAGCTGGTTTGGGGCATCAAAGGCGGACTCATCGGAATTTAAATAACCTGTTGACTCCCCAATATGGGACGCAGCACTACCCTCAGAAGGAGATGGATTATAACAGGGTGGCCCCAAAACTATTCCTTTACAATCTAAAACGCAGCTCTCCTCCTCCTCAAATACAGCAGATGACTTAATGGGAGTTTGGTAGCTATTATGTCAACAATCCTGCCAGGACCAAGTGGGAAATGGGCATGGGTTTTGGAGAAACAGGCTGAATTTAAGGAGATTAGGAGGAGTTTGTCTGCCATTCCATCCCTCCCAACTAATGGCTCTTGCAGGCCGGACGGGAGCTACATAGGAATTAAAAAAACTAAGGTCACGCGTACCAATTCCTGAGTCGGGGCCCATACTGCCCTCACTATTGCTGAAACTACAAACATAGCTGGCAACCCTAGGGTCTTCAAAATTGACTATATTACAGTCCCCCATTATGTCTTTGGGCCGGGTGCCTAACCAGCTAACCCTTCTCACATGGATAACCCGACCACCTAATGAGCTAGGGAGAGGTCTGTTTTCCTTCAACCAGAATAAGGTTTTATTCTTAAGTTCGGCGTATGACTCCTGTTTGCCTGGCTTTAGCACGGGGACAAGAAAAAATGACAAAGCTGTTCCTGGAAATGGGTGAAAAGGACAATGTGGTGTTCACGGACAGTAGGGGTATTGGATATTGAGGCCCTCACACAACCTGTGGGGTGTCGTGAATCACGTACCCCTTAGGATGTATCGCGTCATCATCGGGCTGCTCCTGCGTCGAGTCGGCTGGTGCAATACCCGACGGGCTCTTGTTTAAGGAGCACTCTTGTGGAGATCTTTTTATCCAATGAAGCCGATGGGTGAATGGGTGTGTGGGGTTCTAGAGTGATGTAGATGAAGAATATTAATTGTTAAAAATAGGGGTCGGAGTGCTTTCTCAACCAATTTATTAGGAAGCCTCCCTACTAAGCCGTCCTCCCTAATTCTAGAGTGGAGTTTAATGAGAGATTTTAGGGAGAAGAAATTATCAAGAGTGACTTGCTCGAATCTGTCCAGTCGCTCTGTTAGCCCCTTTACTCTCTCTAGAACCGAGATCAACAGTGCTTTCACAGTTTTTTCGAGCTGGGTGATTAATGGGGTCTCGGTAGGAGGGCTTTCGGGAGGTTCAGGAGGGTCGGACATCAAATCCACACATGTCTTTTCTACAGTAGCACCAGTAGCTGCTCCCCCTTTTGGCCCCTGGGGATGACCAACACCCACCCCTGCACCCTTATGGGACCAACCCGCCCTGCTTCCATCTCTCCTAGGTTTCTTAAAAGGTTTTAAGTAACTGCCCTTACGTGGACTAATCGGTCGTTTCCTTTTGCTCGAAGCTAGGCCATTTGCTGCCAGTAGTAAGGGCACAGAAGGGGAGGTGGAATCCTCCTGACGAGGTGAAGTAACAACAGGAAGCAAAAGTGCAGGGGTCTCAATCGGCCGTAGCTGTGGCAGGGCGCTCTCACCTCCCAGCGAAACCGCAGCAGACAAACTCTCTAGCCAGTCCAGGCTGGCCCTAATCGCAACAACCCGTGGGTGGTCAGGGTCTAATAAAACATTAACTAAGGGGTCAGATACATGAACAGGAGGAACATTAACTAGAGGGTCAGTTGGGCGTACTGGGGAAGGGACTAATGCCAGAGAGCCCAACGATGAACGTTTACCGGTCAGGGGTTCCCGAGAAAGACGCCGTTCTGTCATGGCGATTTCTTTCTCGATAACCGTAACAACTCGGGTAATAAATTGGTCCATAGTCCCAGAAACACTACCAGCACCAACCCCACCTGCCCCCCTCAAGCCCCTACCAGATCGCGTAGACATTGACATAGAGACCTCAGCAAAGATAGTTGAGCCACTAACTATGCCTAGAGAAGGGGTCCTTCACCTAACAATCCATTACACGCAATACTTGCTACACACACACCTCCAACAGCAAATATCAGCGGGGTGGCCCAGCCCAGCCTTGGTCAGCCACGGACGGCCATAGACGGCCCGCCCTTTGCCCGGGCTTCTCCCGGGATGCTCCCGCGCTGCGGCAGTACGACCTCCTGAAATAGCAAACAGAGGGAGTAGTGGGTGGGGGGGCGGGGCCAGCAGGGAGAGCAGCCCAGGTGAAACAAATTGGGCTCGCAGGGACTCCTGGGTGATGGAGTCCCTGCTAACGTACTCGCAGCCCTGCCAGCAATGACACGCCCAAGATCTTTAAGCAGAAGACAGCCCCTCTCTCAGCAGCAACTCTCGCTGGTAGAATGTGCGCTGTGGGACCCGCGAAGCGGGTCCGGCGAGTTGCTGGTGGATTTCAAGTAAAAAAGGCAGAGAGCAATAATGGCAGCAACAGCAGTCCAAAGAAACAGCCGGTAAGGATCCCACAGGCAAAATCCTGATTCCCAGTTTTTACTCCGTGGGCGGGGGGGCGGGCCAGCAGGGAGAGCAGCCCAGGTGAAACAAATTGGGCTCACAGGGACTCCTGGGTGATGGAGTCCCTGCTAACGTACTCGCAGCCCTGCCAGCAATGACACGCCCAAGATCTTTAAGCAGAAGACAGCCCCTCTCTCAGGAGCAACTCTCGCTGGTAGAATGTGCGCTGCGGGACCCGTGAAGCGGGTCCGTCGAGTTGCTGGTGGATTTCAAGTAAAAAAGGCAGAGAGCAATAATGGCAGCAACAGCAGTCCAAAGAAACAGCCGGTAAGGATCCCACAGGCAAAATCCTGATTCCCAGTTTTAACTCCGTGGGCGGGGGGGGCGGGGCCAGCAGGGAGAGCAGCCCAGGTGAAACAAATTGGGCTCGCAGGGACTCCTGGGTGATGGAGTCCCTGCTAACGTACTCGCAGCCCTGCCAGCAATGACACGCCCAAGATCTTTAAGCAGAAGACAGCCCCTCTCTCAGCAGCAACTCTGGCTGGTAGAATGTACGCTGCGGGACCCGCGAAGCGGGTCCGGCGAGTTGCTGGTGGATTTCAAGTAAAAAAGGCAGAGAGCAATAATGGCAGCAACAGCAGTCCAAAGAAACAGCCGGTAAGGATCCCACAGGCAAAATCCTGATTCCCAGTTTTAACTCCGTGGGCGGGGGGGCGGGCCAGCAGGGAGAGCAGCCCAGGTGAAACAAATTGGACTCGCAGGGACTCCTGGGTGATGGAGTCCCTGCTAACGTACTCGCAGCCCTGCCAGTAATGACACGCCCAAGATCTTTAAGCAGAAGACAGCCCATCTCTCAGCAGCAACTCTCGCTGGTAGAATGTGCGCTGCGGGACCCGCAAAGCGGGTCCGGCGAGTTGCTGGTGGATTTCAAGTAAAAAAGGCAGAGAGCAATAATGGCAGCAACAGCAGTCCAAAGAAACAGCCGGTAAGGATCCCACAGGCAAAATCCTGATTCCCAGTTTTAACTCCGTGGGCGGGGGGGCGGGGCCAGCAGGGAGAGCAGCCCAGGTGAAACAAATTGGGCTCGCAGGGACTCCTGGGTGATGGAGTCCCTGCTAACGTACTCGCAGCCCTGCCAGCAATGACACGCCCAAGATCTTTAAGCAGAAGACAACCCCTCTCTCAGGAGCAACTCTCGCTGGTAGAATGTGCGCTGCGGGACCCGTGAAGCGGGTCCGGCGAGTTGCTGGTGGATTTCAAGTAAAAAAGGCAGAGAGCAATAATGGCAGCAACAGCAGTCCAAAGAAACGGCCGGTAAGGATCCCACAGGCAAAATCCTGATTCCCAGTTTTAACTCCGTGGGCGGGGGGGCGGGGCCAGCAGGGAGAGCAGCCCAGGTGAAACAAATTGGGCTCGCAGGGACTCCTGGGTGATGGAGTCCCTGCTAACGTACTCACAGCCCTGCCAGCAATGACACGCCCAAGATCTTTAAGCAGAAGGCAGCCCCTCTCTCAGCAGCAACTCTGGCTGGTAGAATGTGCGCAGCGGGACCCGCGAAGCGGGTCCGGCGAGTTGCTGGTGGATTTCAAGTAAAAAAGGCAGAGAGCAATAATGGCAGCAACAGCAGTCCAAAGAAACAGCCGGTAAGGATCCCACAGGCAAAATCCTGATTCCCAGTTTTAACTCCGTGGGCGGGGGGGCGGGGCCAGCAGGGAGAGCAGCCCAGGTGAAACAAATTGGACTCGCAGGGACTCCTGGGTGATGGAGTCCCTGCTAACGTACTCGCAGCCCTGCCAGCAATGACACGCCCAAGATCTTTAAGCAGAAGACAGCCCCTCTCTCAGCAGCAACTCTCGCTGGTAGAATGTGCGCTGCAGGACCCGCGAAGCGGGTCCTGCAAGTTGCTGGTGGATTTCAAGTAAAAAAGGCAGAGAGCAATAATGGCAGCAACAGCAGTCCAAAGAAACAGCCGGTAAGGATCCCCTTTTATTATTCTAATTCTGTCTATTGTTATTTTCCTTAGTCCTTTCTCAATGTAGTGTCCCAGATACTGCACTTCCTTCTTGCGCAAAACTGTAGTTTTGCGGGGGACACTTTAAGTCCTCCATCTGCCAAATGATTCAGTAAGGCTATTGTATCTACCTCACAGGCTTCACGTGTTTTTGACGCCACCAAAAGGTCGTCAATATATTGTACCAGTACAGAATTTTCTGGCATTTCTAGACTCTCCAAAGACCTCTTTAACAACTGATTGAATATTGAGGGGCTCTCTGTATACCCCTGTGGGATTCGGCACCATGCCAAAATACGCTCACCATACCGAAATGCAAAAATTTGCTGACTGTCATGGTGCAATGGGATGGAAAAGAAAGCATGACACAGATCAATTACTGTGTACCATTCAGCATCATGGGGAATCTGATATAAAATCACTGATGGATTTGGTACAATGGGACAACATGATACCACAATTTTATTCACCTTTCTCAAATCTTGCACTATCCTAAATTTCCCATTAGGCTTTTTCAGTCCCATTATCGGTGAATTACATGGACTACTCATTATTTCTCTCAAGATTCCTTGTCTGATCATTTTCTCTATTATAGGAGTTACACCTTCAATAATTTCAGGTGTCAATATGTACTGTGGAACATTTGGATACGTTACTCCTTCTTTCACAGTTATTTTGACTGGATCTACATTTCTCATTAGTCCTACATCCTCCCCAGTGAAATCCCAAACCTCTGCCTATACGGAGATTCTCAGTTCTTTTGGTAATTCATCAGGGTTGAATACAGCATATGAAAATGAGATCCTGTGCACACGTATGGATAATAACAGGTTCTGTATGTATTCAACAGGAGCCAGAAGGAGTCAGAAATTTCTATTAATGGATAAACACCGGTCGACATCAGGCGTGTTGCGTGCAAGATTTCTTTTAATGAAAAGTTTCAATTCAATATACAAAAGAAATTAATCAGCCGACACGTGTTTCGTCACAACGTGTAGCTGTTGTGACTCATCAGGGCTAAGGAAGGAAAAGGAATAGGGAAAAATAAATGCAAATGAAAATAAAATGACCACAAAAGGATTAAATGAATAAATAATAATAAATGGAGCCATGGCAACAGTCACAATGATGAAAGCCAAGAAAAGGAAATTGGCTCCTGTTGAATACATACAGAACCTGTTATTATCCATACGTGTGCACAGGATCTCATTTTCAGTTTTTGATGTAGGTCTTGACCTACGCATTGCAGGGGTAATTTCATTGGGTTTGTCCCCCCTGACCTAGTGGCACCGGACACCATTGTTCACTTTACTAAACTAAGTACACGCTTGAGCACCAAGCTTCATCCAAACAATCAAACCCTTACTACTGTCTTGAATACAGCGTATGTTTCAGTAACTTCACTTTCTCTGTTAGCTAGGGTCATCTTGTACAATACATCATCATCTGGTGTTTCAAAAGCTATTCCATCCGGAGTACAAAATATAGTGCAATTCATTTTGCACAACAGGTCCCTACCTAATAAATTCACAGAACTGGTGTCACACACCACAAAGCGGTGCATTTCTGAAAATTTCCCTATGCTGACTTTCACTGGTTCAGTAAGATAGGTCTTAATTTGCCTGTTGGACACACTAACTACTTGGATCGTTTCATCCGAGAGAGGAAGATTCTTAACATCAGCTGATCTAACAGTTGATCGAGTAGCACCAGTATCTTCTAGGAAAGTAATATTTTCATCATTAACCCTCCCATCTACAAAAGGTCCTGTCTGGTCTACTTCTAGAGTTGCACCAAGTACGCACTCTTCTTCCTCCCTTCGGCACCGTCAATAACTCTCTTCTGCGTCACTTTCATCGCGTTGCAGCCAATACTGCGAAACAGCGCTAGCGCGTGGCAGCTTATTTACCTGTTCTTCATTGTAGAATCCCGATTCACTACTATACTTCTGTGTGTTTCTGCTCTGTGGAAAAGGCGGCTTTGGCACCTGATTCTGTGGGGGAACAACTTGCTGCTGTTGCTGCAGTTGACCACTCACCTCATGCTGCATCTGTGGGTTCAATGATTTGATTTTCATTGTTAGTACTCGGGGGAAATTTACACTCGGATTTCCAATGCCCTATCCTGCCGCAATTATGACACGGAATTGCTTTTTAGCTTCTTCAATGTTCCCTTTGTACTTCCCATTATTAAAATTTGGCTTGGTCCCTGCTTGTTCCACCAATTGTGCTTCCTATCTCTCTGCTACCTTTACCTGTGCCCACATTGCCTTCTCCTTTAACTTTCGCTGTTTTGCTTCAATTTCATCACTGAAGTATTTAGCATGTCTCAATACTTCATCTATTTTCTTGTTTTGCGAATCTACCGTATGCTGTTTAATCATATCACCAATTTATGGTCGTAGACCATATACAAATCTGTATACAAAATGGCTCAAATCCTTTTCACTCAGATTCTCGTCTCCGCTAAACTGCTTAAAAGCTTGTATTAGCCTCTCATAGTAGGCATGTACTGACTCTTTACTTTCCTGGTGTGTTCGATCAATTTTTACCCAGTGTGTCTCTTTAGGGGGCACTTTATTTTTCAAAAATACCATCACCTGCTCATACTTCTTCATTACCTCGGGGTCTGGTGCTCCTGTTTTAGCATCCCTTGGATATTCCTTGGTTGGCCAATTTATCATCAGCTTACACTCTGACCATAGATCTGCTGGTACTATTATGTCAAACAGACTATTCAAATCAATCCATAGTACTTTAGACAATTTTACAAATCTGTCTACCTGTCTGTACCACTCGACGGGCTTTTCGCGTAGTCGAGGGAAGTCATTCGTAAATGACAAAATATCCTGTCTTGTCCATGGAACATGTACATATCCTCCTCCTGGAATCTCTCTCATAGGGCACTCTGTCACTACCTTCTCCTTTCTCTTACAGGAAAGGCTGAAAATGTCTTATCTGAGGCATCATTGCGTTTTCTATACCACCTGCTTCTCCATTTATCCACGTCTCCCCATTTTCTCAGAAAAATGATTATGTCCTTAATTTGACCTATTCGTCCTGTGGTGTTCATGTTCTCAATGTCTTTTTCAGTGAATTCTACTCGATAAGGTTTCTGTAAGGCTTTTACCTTTTCCATATCAATACCCATTTCATTTGCTACATCTTCTAACCTTTCATGCAAGTTTTTCGCTCTCCAAGTTGCACTTTTGCACAAAAATTATAATTCTTCATCCTGATAGGTTTTCAATTTTTCTGTCGGGATAGTCCCTACGATTAACTCTTCCAATACCATTCGTAACTTGGCCACATCAATTGATTGGGATTCTTTATCTTTCCTCTGCAAGCTTCTTAACCATTCACTTAACTCGTCTGTTGATGGTCCTACTTGTTTTTCTACATTTCCATGTCCAAAATCATTTTGTGTTTCTGACACTGTCTCTATCATTGTCATACGTCTCTCTGCACAATTCTGATCTATAAATGGATTATTTGTAAAATTCGGTTCCATTACACTCAAAGTTTGCCTCCATGGATTCTCATTCTGACTCACTCTTGGTTGTTCTACAGGGTTACTATTTCAGTAAGGGACTGTCAAACAATGCTCACTGTCCTTCTGTTTTTCAAAAATAGGCATTACTGGACCTATCGTTACTGGAACAGTTACTGCTTCTAGATTCTTGGTCAATTCTCTTATTTTCTCAGTTAATTCCAGGGTTGTCTTTGCTAATTCTACAGAATTTTCTCCATCTGTTCTTCCTTCTGATCTCTTTTCTACCTCTCTGGTACCACTGTTTTTACTCAAACTTAGGGAGTCTGGTTCCGTTTTTATAATTCGCACTGTTTCTCTCATTGGGGCACTTGGAGTTAACATTTCTGGTTCTGATCTATACGGTGGTGGATTTTTATAGAACATATCATCAAGAACATCATCCTCAGACTCATTCGCTCCATACCCTCTCGACTCCAAATTATGCCTCTTTTCTACACACTTTCGACCTTCATTCTCTCCTACAGTTCTTACAGGGAACACACCCTCAGTCATGCTTGCATCTCGCCATCTTTTCATTCGATCACTATGCGTTTCGTGTCCGTATGGCCTTCCAAACCAGTACCTATATCCTCTACCACTTCTTTGTCTTTCTCGTTCATGCATTTCGTCTTCCCATTCTGTCAAATGCTCAAACTGTGTCGGTCTAGGTTTTGGTTCCAAATTCATCATCCTTTCCCTCAAGTTTCTTAAAACAGCCAAATTAAATGAACCATGCTCTGGGAAAGCTAATACTCCGTCGTCCTTGGTGTATCTCACCCAGTTATCCAACCAAATACAAGTATGATATCCATATTTCGTAATCATAAAGGATGCAGGGGTTTTCAGAGGAGGAAGTAACTGTCCTTCCCTAGTCTTAACTGGTTTGTCTTTCTTAAACCACTTCCTAATTCTCCCTAACCAGGTCTTCTTCTCCTTCTCTGGAGGGTTGTAATACATTTTCTTGTATTTCGCGCAACGCTAGTCCCCCTTTACAACTGTACCGCTAATCCATCCAATCACAGAGCGACTTCACACTAACGCACCTATTCAGAGCATCCACGTCACTGTCACAGTCCTCGAATCCTAGCACGACTCACACTAACGCACCAATAAGGAGCGTCTACGTCACCCTGTCACAGCTCTCCAATCCTAGCGCAACGTACACTAACGCACCAATCCGTGGCGTTTCACAGTTCTGACCGACTGTCCAATCCCAACGCGGTCGTTCTGACGTCAGCAGCCGCTGCGGCAGCTCCTGCTCCTGCTCCTGCTTCTGTCTACCCCTCCTTTACAAAACCGCTCAGTAAGTTTTTGTTTCAATTTCTACACTTCTGTTAGTAACAACATAGAAACATCTCCATTGTCCGCTTCGCTAAACAAAGAACAGCAAAAAGACCTTTCTCACGAGAATTCCGTCTTTCCCGAGAGCAGCGCTTACCTCTGCCCTACTACGGAATCATTACTTCCGTTGATAAAGTAGCACATCCCTCTACTTCACCCTTCTAACAAGTATTAGCTAATTGTTTCTCTAATATTTAAGACACTTGGGTGCCGATTCCGATCCGTTAAAAATATTCCCCATACGAATTGTATCCGGATTTTTTTCCGTACGAATCGTACATGTCCCGTACAATCTGGCAAGTACGATTCGTATGTGAAAAAATCCATACGAATCGTATTGGAGAAGTTCCCCGACACGTCCACGGATCAGAAAAAGTGTCCGACACGTCCCCGGACAGTTTTACCTACGATTCGGGAAACTGAAGTCCGAGCGCGCAAGTACGATCCGTCCCGTCCGTCCGAATGCACAACCGTATGGAAAAAACACCGTACGGTGCGAACTCCCATAGCAACTATGGAGACGTCCAAATATGTGCCCGCATACGCGCCGAACACCACCCCAGCACCCCCCCAGTACGCGCCGTACCCCAGCACCCCCCCATGTCCGTGCCGTACCCCCACCCTACCCCGTAGGTACGGAGCGTACCCCCACCCCGTAGGTACGGAGCGTACCCCCACCCCCCGTAGGTACGGAGCGTACCACCACCCCCGTAGGTACGGAGCATACCTCCACCCCGTAGGTACGGGGTGGGGGTACGCTCCATACCTACGGGGTGGGGGTACACACCATCCATAGGGGGTGGGGGTACGCACCGTCCATAGGGGGTGGTGGTATGCTCCGTACCTACGGGGTGGGGTGGGGGTACGCTCCGTACCTACGGGGTGGGGTGGGGGTACGCACCATCCATAGGGGGGGCTGGGGGTACGGCACGTACATACGGGGGGCTGGGTGTACGGCTCGTATATACGGGGGCTGGGGGTACTGCGCGTACATACGGGGGGCTGGGGGTATGTGCTGGGGGACGGTGCTTACATACGGGGGCTGGGGGTATGCACCGTCCATACGGAGGTGGGGGTACGCACTGTCCATACGGGGGTGGGGGCACACACCGTACCCCCAGCACCCCGTATGTACGCGCTGTACCCCCAGGCCCCCAATTGTACGCGCCGTACCCTCGGTTCACGTATGTACGGCATGTACCCCCAGGCCCCTACACCCTGCCCGTGCCTGTACGCACCCTACCCCAGGCCCCTACACCAGCACCCTCACCCAGCCTTGCGCATGTACGAGTCGTACCAAGCCATAGCAAATGTGAGCACTGTACAACAACATGGCCGATGTACGCACCTCACAGATGCGAAAAACACACGTACTGAACCAGGACACTGCAAAACACCACAAGGAGAGTCAATTCGAATCGCACAACACCACAAAACACATCCAACAAGTCCAAATACATCCAATACACTGACCTACAACAGCCAAACAGGTAAACAGAGGCCCAAAACACAACCACTCCTTATAACACACCCACCCAAAGTTCAAACACAGCCACACCCACAAATGGACCAATAAAAAGGGCCCACAGACACAAACCATGAGCCTTTGCAACAGACCCACTGCTGCCAGACCCCACAGACAACACACAGCACCATACTTGAACCTTTACTACACCTTACACTTGCAGACCTTCACACAACCACCTTCACAAACACCCCCTCATCACATTCACACACACACCTTCACAACCACACCCACACACCCATAACCATCCACACCCACACCCCACACCATGCCCACAGACAGGAATCCAAAGTTCACAACAGCGGAGCTGGAGATCCTTGTCAACGAAATCATCAGAGTCGATCCACAGCTCTTTGGAACATTGGTCAGACAGACAGACGTAGCAGCTAAATCAGCCATGTGGCAGAGGATCATCGAGAGGGTGAATGCTGTTGCGCCCATCAGAAGGACCAGGCATGAATGCCAAGCCAGGTGGTACGATCTGCGGAGGACGGTCCGCAGCAAAATGACAGATGAATACAACCAGGGGAACATCACTGGAGGTGGCCCGCCCCGCAGACCGGTACACTACCATCCCTGGGAGGAGAAGGTGATGCGCATGCTGCCGCCGGTAGGAGTACACGGAGTAGAAGGAGTCGCCGAACCTGGTGAGTACACAAACAACTTACCCCACATGGGGGGAACCGCATCAACAACCCAACTCACAATAATGCACGCAACTACCCCAATGCCATCACCGGACACAACCACACTCCAAAAACACGCACATGCCACTAGCGGCTTCATGCCCCATGCACCAAGCAAGGCAATGCCAAGTCACAGGCCACACAAAACACCAACACAAGACAGGATGTCCGTGATGCCGGGAGGGGGGGCTCCAAAATCGCATTGTGCAACTCAGAAGCAGACACCAATGTCCTCAGCCCATATGGCCTAGGGCAGAGCTATACAAACAGTGTGTCCCGACACTGTACTGTGTCGCCTGCAAATGGCGGCCGCGTCGCAGGATGACATGGGTATGAAGACCCAATTTGCACATAACGGCAGCTAATGAAGAGGCATCACTGTGAAAGAGTGTCAGCACACACCGCTGCTGCAGCGCAGACTCAGAGACACTCTGCCCAATGGGGTCCGGGAGATTCTAAACAAAGCCACATGAACAAGCCAATGGCCTTTGAAAGACCTGCAAAGTGTGTGTGCCCAGGAAGCTGGGCTGAGGTGACAGAGGGTGACAGACAGACGGAGGGAGAGGGAGAGAGAGGGAGGGAGACAGAGGGCGACAGAGGGCGACAGAGGGAGACAGACAGAGGGAGGGAGAGGGAGAGAGAGGGAGGGAGACAGAGGGCGACAGAGGGAGACAGACAGAGGGAGGGAGAGGGAGAGAGAGGGAGGGAGACAGAAGACGACAGAGGGAGACAGACATAGGGAGGAGGGTGACAGAGGGAGGGAGAGAGGGAGACAGAGGGAGACAAAATCACCCTTGGGTGGTGTGGGCATGTCCGCTCATCAGCAGGTGGACTATGTGCATGTTGACAAGGTCTGGCAGTGCGTGAAACACCCCTCATTCATTTGGAAAGCACTGGGCCATGTGTCAAACTGTGCACGAGTCGATCCATGCTGCAGGCACAAACCTAACCTCACACCAAGTATACCCACTCACTGTGTTTGTTAGAACCCAGTCACAAATGCATAAGTTACCTACCTGCATTCTCCAATAGACATGACAAAGCACCATTTGGCCACGTACAGTGCAACACGTAAGTTGGTTCTGCAGCGCTCGCTACGCACGCTCGCTACACTGCTCACTGCATTCAAAACTGATGCAACAACAAAGAGTGTGTCACACATAGGAAAAGTGTTGATAGCTGTGGCCAAGGGACACACCCATGCACCATGCACAATGCACAGGGACTTGCCAAGTACAGACAAGGTAGATGACACTTGGCCCTGCTGTAGGCAGCACAAGGCAAACCTGTGACCACTGTACACTCAAACACCAACTCCACATGCCACCTACCTACCACAGGAACTCACATTCACTGTCATGCCAGCAGGCACCATGAGGGGATAGACACATCACCTGGTAGACCCAATGACAAATCACACCACACCCAACAGCATGCCCGGTCACACACACCCCCCCCCTTACAAAAGCACACACCCCCGGGGCAGCCAACGCAAATTGGCACTCCCACAATGGATATGTGACACAACAAGACCAATCCATAGCCAAATAAGCATCCCAACACTCATTAGACAGGACAAATAACCAGGAGTACATATCAATCTGTCCCCCGCAACATACCCATCCACAAGTGCACTGTGAGAGGAATGCTAGACATATCCAACTACCCAGAGGAACTGTGCCAACTTGAATATGTATGAAACATGGATGACGCATGAAACACAATTAACATTGTCTCTCTCTCACACACAGGGCAACGTCGTCGATCTCCCCCCAACACTGGGGGGGAAGAATCACAGGACCAGGCTCGGCGTGACGATGATCCACACCACACCGTGGATGACCCCGACCAACCTGTCCCCTCTGGTGCCCAAGCACCTGCAGCACCTGCGTCAGGTACAACTGTGCCAACCACCACCCCCATTCCTGCCACATCCCAGGATACACGCAGGAGCCCTGCTCGCACACAACGCAGCCAGCCTGACCAGGAGGGACAAGGAACTCCAGGCACCCAGGAGGAGGCAGGCGACCCCGCAAATGCCATCCCTCAGGGGTCTCGGAGACCCGATGTGCCCACAACGGCAGGCCAGGCTCAAGTGGGCAGGGGTGGTGGGAGTGGAGGACGGCGGAGGCGCGAACCTGACCAGACAGCTGAGGAACCCGTTATGTCACACGTCCGCAACATCCTGGACACATACCGGCGTGACACCAGGGGCATCAGCCAGGTAGTGGAGACCCTCAATGAGATGAAGAACATGCAGGCCAAGCAATATGCCAGTCAACAGCAACACCAAGGACGGATGAAGGCAAGACAGGCTGAGCTCGTGGGAGTGGTAACGGACATGAGCCGTTCACTCCGTCGGATTGCCGAAAACATGGGCAACCCTCCCTGTGCCACCAGGCGAAGATCAACACCAGCCACAGGGAGGGATCAGGAGGAGGAGGATTCGTCCGACGGAGCATCACAGACATCGTCACGGCCTGCTTCTGAGGGTCCCCCGAGGAAGGTGGGTCGTCCACGCAAAAGACCGTGAGAGTCAGCGGACCATCACCATCTCCCAGGCCACCTGTGCTGGCACCTGGCCCTCTGGCGCAACAGCAGCACCTCATCCAATGACATTCTCTGCCACATGGACATGCTGGTCACTGTCTGACCAATGTTGACAAAGACTGTGGCATGGACTCTGATGACTTCCAATGGCAAGGATCCCAACTCCCCCTGTGAACTTTGGATTACAGACACCCGGCGAGCACCTCTTTACATCCCCCCAAACACGTACCCCACCACTAATAAAAATCATACAAATCACAAGATGATGCCGTCATTTTGCATTATTCCATAACATGTGTGTGTTGGAAAGTCAAACCATGCCTGAGTTTTGAAGTAACTCCAACCATGCATACCCTGGGGTTTGAGTCTGGCACAGGACACACATGGGTCACAATGTATCATCCAATACAGATATGGAGCACCATACTCACCCATGATGGGCCCAACCAGCTGAGGGGGTTCCTGCCCAACTGTGCGGACAGACCTATTTTGAAGAGCAACAGTCATGCGTAGAGGTAATTGTAATTGTAAAGTACTTGTTAAGCGCGATTGCTGCCCGAAAGCGTCCAAGCGCTGAGTAGAAGCAGAGAGTGATCTAGAGGACAGTCTAGGAGAGGTCGGATTTGGCAAACAAATGTGTCTTTAGATTTTTACGAAATGAGAGGAGGTCAGGATTGGATCGAAGTGAGATGGGGAGGGCATTCCAATGTTTAGCGGTGTTCAGGGAGAACAGCCTGCCCCCCGACCTGGCTCGCTTCACTCTGGGGACAACCACAAGGAACGCATCCGTCGACCGGAGGTTCCTGTTGGGTTGGTAAGGAGTGATAAGGTCGGAGTTGATGGCAGGAGCTGTTTTCCAGACGGCGTGGTGTGCCAGGCACAGTGCCTTAAAGGTGACCCTCTGCCTCACTGGTAACCAGTGGAGAGTTTTCAAAGCAGGTCTGGCTGACTGAGTGCGCGGGATTTCCAGCAATGTGCGAGCTGCACAGTTCTGAACGACCTGCAATTTTCGGAGAGTTGTCTCCGGTGCCCCTATATATAAGGCATTGTTCGAGTCCAGGCGAGACTGGATGAGGCCTTGCATCACCACCTTTTTTGCCTCGAGGGGGAGTAGCGGGAGGACCTTCCTCAGGATCCTAAGTAGGCCGAAACAGATGGAAGACAGTTTTTTGGCCTGAGTGGAGAAGGAGAGTTTATTATCCAGCCACACCCCCAGGCTTTTGACACTGTCCTTGGGGGTGGGAGTAGAACCCAGAACACTAGGCCACAGAGAGGTGAGGGAAACCGGAGAGGGAGGGCCTAGGAGCAGAAGCTCCGTTTTATCACCATTTAGTTTTAGGGAGGAGTTGGTCATCCATCCCTTGACGTCCATCAGGCAGTTTAACAGATCGGCTGCGGAGTGCCTATTGTTCTTCGTGGCCAACGAGACCACAAGCTGGGTGTCGTCGGCATATGACACAATTTTAATGCCATATGGTTCGACAACACCCGCCAGCGGCCTCATATAGATGTTGAACAATACAGGGCTCAGAGAAGAGCCCTGTGGTACTCCGCAGCTCAGAGGTTTACTCGAGGACACCATCTCTCCGTCGAAGATCTGAAACGATCTCCCAGACAAGAAGGAGTCGAACCACCTTAGAGCGTCACCTGAGACTCCGATGTTATGGAGACGGTCCAGCAGGGTGGTATAGCTGACCGTATCGAAGGCGGCACTTAGATCAAGGAGGATCACTGCCACTGATCCTCTCTGGTCCAGTATCCTTCGAGTTTCTTCCGTGACGGCTAGCAAGGCGGTTTCAGTGCCATGCTTTGGTCTGAAGCCTGTCTGGGATGTGTGAAGTAAGGAGTGGTCCTCCAGAAACTGGACCAGCTGCGTGTTTATATGCTTTTCTAGCACCTTGCTGGTCCAAGGGAGAAGTGAAATGGGACGATAGCTGGAATGATCGTTTGGGTCCAGGCTGGGCTTTTTCAGCAGTGCCCGTACCATGGCCTGCTTCCAAGCAGTGGGGACTGAGCAAGCGGAGATAGAGGTATTTAGCAGATCCCGGATGACAGGTAGCGTGGCTGGGCTTGCCTGTAATAAAACTTTTGGAGGGGCGGGATCACGGGGGGAGCCAGATTTTACTTGCCGTGCCACCTTGCTTAAAATGTCAAGATCCAAGGGAACAAAATGCTCGAGGAGAGGCTGATTGGGGTGCCGAGGTGCTTTAGGGGGGGGAGGGTGGAGTGTATCCGGAATTATGTCTGAGGTGGGGAAGGTGGAGTAAATTGTTGTGACTTTATTATAAAAGAAATCCGCAAGCTCGTTGCATTGATCCTTGGTTTTGTTGGGTGGGGGTGCTGTGTTGGCGATGGTGCAATGTTTTATGATTTGGAAAATTTCTTTTGGTTTAGATTTTGCTTCTAAAATTCTCTCAGAGTAGTAAGTTGCCTGGGCCTTTCTGATCCCTTCTTTATAGACTTTAATCGACTCTTTGTAGGAGGCCTTTTTGTCTGGAAGGAAGTCTAGGCGCCAGGCTCGCTCTCGTTGCCTACAGAGGCGTTTAGTTGTTTTAAAGAATCGGAAAACCAAGGGGCAGATTTCTGTGGTCTATTCGAAGAAGATTTGCGGACCGGGAGGATCGAATCTAGCGAGTGGGTAATCCAATTTTCGTAGTGAGAGTTGGCCATATTAGGATCTGGGTCAAGTGAGGGGAGGGTAGAGTCTAGTTTAAGCAGCCAGGGCTCCAATGGAAGTTTGGACCAGTTCCTCCTAGAGGAAACTTGAGGAGGGAGCTGGGGGGTTTTGTATTTGATCCAAGTGAAAGGGACCAAAAAATGGTCCGACCATGGGAGGGGGGTGGGTTGACCAACGATTAGATCCGTGCAGTTACTGAATATGGGGTCGAGTAGATTGCCTTTTTCATGAGTCGGGGCAGCAACCAGTTGGGATAGTTGGAGGGCTTCCAGATCCTCTAATAAATCCTGAGCGATGTGGTCTGAAAGAGAATTAAAGTGGAGATTAAGGTCTCCTAAGATCGTGTAGTTGGCGGCAGAGAGGATTCTTCCCGCTATTGTCTCAGGAAGAGACCTATGAAACTCTTTTACAGGCTCCGGGGGGCGGTAAATCAAGGTACCCGAAAAGGTGTTATTGGCGCTGAGCTCTATACAGAAAGCTATACTCTCACATTCAGGAATAGTCTCAGCTGTGGTATAACATCGGTACTGGTTCTTCAGAATGATTGCCAGACCTCCGCCTCTCCCTACCGATCTGTCTGCTCTGAGGATATAATATCCTGCGGGTAAGGCTTGAACTACGTCTGGTTCAGAGTGTACAGTGAGCCACGTTTCTGTCAGAAATACTGCGTCAGGCTTATGTTCTTCAAGCAGCATGGCAATCTGTGTACTGTGTTTGGGCAAAGATCGGCAGTTTAACAAGTACATATGGTACGTTTGTGTAGTGGCTGACGGGGATTTATGGAAAGAGTGCATGCACCCTGGACAGCGGGCGGGCAGTTCCAACGGCGCGAAAGTGTGGGAGCACTTAGGAGTAACAATCCTACCTATGCTGTGTAGGGCCGCGGCGCCGTAGGTCACGGTGTGGCTATCATGAGAGCCAAAGTTTATGGCCCCAGGCCCCGGCAGGTCGCGGACGGGCGCAGACGGGCTTGCCTTAGGCGCGCCCGCTGCGCTCGCCCGCTGCGCGTTCTGAAGTTACACATTTTGAGGAGCCGTAAGGCGGGAAGTGGGCGTGGCCTCACGGGGGCGTGTCCAGCGGCAAAGGCAGCCGGTGCTCAGGTCACGTGAGCGCTAGGTCTGCTCTGCCGTGCCCTGGAGTGCGAGTGTTTCCAGCGGAAAATCACAGTTTAAAAAGGTGAGTTTTGGGTTTAAAAACAGTGCAAGATACAAAAAACAACCTCTCCCGGCTTCCGCCTCAGGAGTCTAAGCTTCAACACAGGGCGCTCGTAACTCAGCGCTTTTGAAGACGGGAAGTGGGCGTGGCCTCACGGGGGCGTGTCCAGCGGCGAAGGCAGCCGGTGCTCAGGTCACGTGAGCGCTAGGTCTGCTCTGCCGTGCCCTGGAGTGCGAGTGTTTCCAGCGGAAAATCACAGTTTAAAAGGTGAGTTTTGGGTTTAAAAACAGTGCATGATACAAAAAACAACCTCTCCCAGCTTCCGCCTCAGGAGTCTAAGCTTCAACACAGGGCGCTCGTAACTCAGCGCTTTTGAAGGCGGGAAGTGGGCGTGGCCTCACGGGGGCGTGTCCAGCGGCGAAGGCAGCCGGTGCTCAGGTCACGTGAGCGCTAGGTCTGCTCTGCCGTGCCCTGGAGTGCGAGTGTTTCCAGCGGAAAATCACAGTTTAAAAAGGTGAGTTTTGGGTTTAAAAACAGTGCAAGATACAAAAAACAACCTCTCCCGGCTTCCGCCTCAGGAGTCTAAGCTTCAAAGGTCAGGGATCATGTGGAGTGTCCTGGGGTGGGAGTCCCAGGTATGTGTAGCCAGGTGGGAGAACAATGTCCTGCATGCTGGAGTCAGGTGGATGTGGAGAATGGTGGCCAGGCCAAGATTGGATGCATGGAGATGGCACAATGGGGTCTTGGATGACAGTCCCACAAGGTTGTGTTGGGGTCGTGGGCTGCATCCTGAGTGTGGGCGTGGATTGTGAAGGTCATCCTGCAGCCGACAGTGAACCATTGCAGCTATCTCTGTTGGACGGTGATGTGACTGGGTTCCGGATGTTGAAGCAGAGCTGTGCAGATGCACCCTGGATGTGGACAAGTATCATGGGAGTCGTAACGTACTTCTCCCTAGAGTGCAGGGTAGGATTAGACACGGATGTTGTAGTTGACCTGGGGGACAGTCTGTCTTGCCTTGAGGTGGATCGAACTGTGGATCTTGTGCATAATGCAGAGTGTGCTGAAGCCTGAGGTACAGATGCTGGTGATCAGCATAGCACATGTGAGCAAGCAATCCATGATGCACACCAGCTCGTGTGCGTGGACACTGTGTGCCTGTGCAGGGCCCTTGCCGGTGGGACACAAGCAGTTGACCCAGCTGTAAGGGGACAATCCGCAGATGAACACCTCAGTCGTGTACAAGTCCAGCATCAGGTGGCCGATGTTCAGCCATCTGCCAATGGATACCATGCATTATTCAATATGAGAACTGGCAAGGTCTGCGTCTTTGGGGAGGGTGAGGAGCACCTGGCTGCCAATGGGACACCAGATGATGATGAGATGCAGTGCACATGTCATGGTGTAGAGGGGGATCCTGGACACATTGTAGACTGACACGCTGAGACATGATACCTGTGCCATGTGTCCCACAACGACACCATACTACATGCAGAGGCCTGGAGTACCACTCCCATGGCCTTGTTGGGGTACAGAGCCGGTGGGGAGTAGGAGGGACATGACATGGTTGGTGTGACAGGGCCTGGAAGGCGTGCCAGCGGTGTGTAGGCAGTTGGAGTTGCACACTCATTATGCCAAGGTGTAGTGTGGGCGATGAGTGCATGCCTGAGTGCATACAACAGATGTATTGGATGGACACTACTTGGTGGGTGGCCTCAACATCATGGTGTAACGTGATGTGGCACATGCAAGGACATGAGGCATGTGCAATGTGCATGTAGCATGTGCAGACGGTCCAGCCTTTCCCACCGCAACTGTGTCACACACAAGCAGATTACACCAAAATGAATGGGTGGAGGGAGGAAGGGGGGTGCATCTTAGAGGCGTGTGTGTGAGGGCAAATATAGAAACTCTGTGTGCCCTTGCTGCAGGGCCTCCAGCAGCAGGCGCCATGTCCTGAAAACCATGCCACAAGTTGCACACTAACACAAGCATGTCAGAAAGGACTACTGCAAAAGGTGTATGAGAAGGGAGGAGTGTCTGGTTCAACATGGCACACACACAGACAATGGATGCACATGCAGCAAAGTGGCCGTTGTGGGGACTGAGATGCCAAAATACCTACACAGCCATGTACATCATGCACAATACATATCATAATCCCTGACAAACAGCTTGCATCTTGCTACTCTACACATAGACTCATATGCACAATCTGTGACAACTATGCCAGAAATGCCGCATGCACAGTGGCAAGAGACCTGCATTGACAGAGATGAGGCCCCTTGGAGGCTGAGGGACACCTTTATTAGTCATGTTTGCCGGAAGGCAAATGCATCTATATTAACAGATGCACAGGTCATGTGGATGAACATGTGGAACCTACACAGGCACCCCCCTTTGCACCACAGATGCAGGAAATCCATAGAACTGGCACACAAGTGACGGGTTTGAGGCAAACACCCCGTGCTGCTCACGGAGAGGCTGCAATTCACCATTGAGCCTCTAATGGGGATGTCCCACACTATGTCAACCCGGTGCATCCCATATGTTTCCAAGGGCAGTGTTACACACATTGATGCCTTCATCCCAATCCACAATCACATTACAGATGACTGTCACCAAGTGTGACTATCAATTCAGGTGAATCCAGCTCCATGTCATGTGCCCCATGGTGATTCTACATGTATGCTAAGTAACCAAACATGAACAGGAGCAGTGCACACACATACCAAACAAATAGCACACCCAAAAAGCCGTGGTGCATCCCTTACCCTAAGGTGAATTTTCGACATGTCCGTGCATGTTACGCTGATTCAGCACACATTGCTGTATTCATGAGGAATAGCAGGAGCACAACAATGCCACCAGCAGACAACATGCGCAAATACCTGGGGATGAGAGACACACAAGAAGTGAGCCAAAAGAAGCACATCCGCATGCATGGGCATGTACTCGACACGTATAAGGTTGTCAACATGCTAGGTGAAAATAGTATCTCAGGAAAGACATACTTTTATTACACCATCACTCGAGTGACACATCCAAACACACCTCTGACTCACTTGCCATACATGCAGATGGACCCACACATTGCAACACATGCCACACAAGGCTCAATGCGTGCACACTCAGACACTGCAACTCACCACTAAGCAAAGATGTTGCGTATGATCCGACTCCGGATGTCCTCTTCCTCCTCCTCCTCAACATCACTTGCCACGTCACCAAGCCCCTCGTCCTCCACGGGTGGATGTTCCTGCTCATCCGGATCCAGGATGAGTGGCACAGCTTTCTCCACTGCCATGTTGTGCAGCATGCAGCACACGAGGAAGATTTTGCAGACCTTCGCCGGTGCATATGGGAGTGCGCCGCCGGTCTTGTGGAGGCACCGGAATCGGCTCTTCAGGAGGCCAAAGGTCCTCTCTATCACTCACATGGTCTGCCCATGGGCGTTGTTGTACCGGTGATCGGCAGCCGTTCTGGGGTTGCGGAGAGGCGTGATCAGCCATGGCATGTTGGGATAGCCAGAGTCCCCTACATGGAAACATCATGGACAGAAGTGGGTCAGGAGAAGTAGTAAGACAGAAAGATGACGCTAAATACAGTAGTAACAGAGTATACCCACCAACAAGACATGCTCATTCGTTGCGCAGCTGCAGCATCATTTCAGGCACCCTGCTACGCCTCATGATGGAGGCATTGTGTGCTTTTCCTGGAAAACGAGCACAGACATGGGAAATCACCATGTTAGCAAGACACAACACAAGGGCATTAATGGAGTGGTAATGTTTCCTGTTTCTATAGGCTACCTCCTGTGCCTGTGGTGGTACCAAAGCCACATGTGTCCCATCAATAGACCCAATGACATGGGGCATCCCTCCCAGGGCATAGACGTCACCCTTGACACCTGTCAACTGCTCAGGAGTTGGGAAATTAATAAACTCATCCAGGTGAACCAACATGGCCTCTAAAAAATCATGCAGGACACGGCTGAACATGGTCTGGGACATGCCACCAACATGAGCTATGGTCTCTTGAAACGTACCCGTGGCAAAGAAATGCAGGGCTGCCATCACCTTCATCTTGGGTGTCAGTGCAGTAGGATACCTGTGTAGCGGTTGGAGGTGTGGTGCCAGCCTTGCTGTCAAGTTCAGAATCAACCGTTGGGTGAAGCGGTAGCGGCGTATACAGTCACATTCCCTGAGGGCAGCCAAGTCTGGGATTGGTCGGGGGAGAGGCGGAGCCCTGCAGTAATTTGGAAGGGACAACGGAGAGTGAGTACAGTACAACAACACTGTCAATGTACTGAGCACATGTTAAACAGCCAATACACATATGCTACATGCAGAGTCAGGTCTGTGCAATATATCCTGGACACGTATGCCAGGCAGGTGACAATCCTACCAAGAGCCAGCTACAAACGTGGATTCACAAGCTCAACATGACATGGCATGAAACTAGCTGTGGGCCAGTGTAAGTGAACAGGCAGACGCATTACAGGAGTGACAGACATCCACATGTGTGCAGAAGAAGGATGTTTATCATACAGACAGGTTGCGGAACACTAGAGGCACAGGTCACATGTCCCTAAAAAAAGGACAGACCACACACCTTGCCATGAAGGGGAACATGTCAAGACTGATCACACATACATTGATACTACGCAGATATGTCCTTGTCTCGCAAGTCCATGTTCGATGCATACATACACACGTTACATCTGATTCCACATGTGTCCTGGTGTGCATAATAGTGTGCCATGCCCATCCACACACATGCACATGTTGGATGCAGCAACTGCAGATGCATTTGACGGAACACCAACAGCAAGCTTATGGGAACACATGACACACACATGACATACTCACATCGTGCAACGCCGGTAGTCACATGTCAGGTGTCATTATCCGTGTACCTGGCATCAGGGGACAGTTGCGGGTGTTGGCGTGTGCCATGCCAGTGACGCAGTGCTCAACAAGTCTGTACTACATGCACACATGTCAAAGGTGTGAAGGGGATGTGTGGCACATAGTGCACCATCACACATGACATGTGTACACAGCTCATCACACATCTATTGGGTTCAAACATGAGGAGATTTGTGCCACATCACAGCCTGACACACCTAGGCCCGAGATATGTAGGACTGCACTGACAATGACTTGATGTCCAGCCTTGGCCAAGTATGACAGCTCAATTCCTTTATGTGTGCCGCCTGTCACCAGTGTAAGGTGTGAAACGCACCATACACATGCTCTGAGGGTGTGTGTAGGGTCCGTATCACTATGGTTGTGTTGCCGTAGGCGTACGCCATAGGGATACGGTCTGTACAGGCGTGTGTAGGGTCCGTATCACTATGGTTGTGTTGCCGTAAGCGTACGCCATAGGGATACGGTCCGTACATGCATGTGTAGGGTCCGCATCACTATGGTTGTGTTGCCGTTGGCATACGCCATAGGGATACGGTCCGTACACGCGTGTGTAGGGTCCTCATCACTATGGTTGTGTTGCCGTAGGCGTACGCCATAGGGATACGGTCCGTACAGGCGTGTGTAGGGTCCGCATCACTATGGTTGTGTTGCCGTAGGCATATGCCATAGGGATACGGTCCGTACAGGCGTGTGTAGGGTCTGCATCACTATGGTTGTGTTGCCGTAGGCGTACACCATAGGGATACGGTCCGTACAGGCGTGTGTAGGGTCCGCATCACTATGGTTGTGTTGCCGTAGGCGTACGCCATAGGGATACGGTCCGTACAGGCTTGTGTAGGGTCCGCATCACTATGGTTGTGTTGCGTTAGGCGTGTGCCATAGGGATACGGTCCGTACAGGCGTGTGTAGGGTCCGCTTTACTATGGTTGTGTTGCCGTAGGCGTACGCCATAGGGATACTGTCCGTACACGCGTGTGTAGGGTCCGCATCACTATGGTTGTGTTGCCGTAGGCGTACGCCATAGGGATACGGTCCGTACACGCGTGTGTAGAGTCTGCATCACTATGGCATACGCCTACTGCAGCACAACCATAGTGATGCGGACCCTACACACGCCTGTACGGACAGTATCCCTATGGCGTGCGCCTACGGCAACACAACCATAGTGATACGGACCCTACACACGCGTGTACGGACTGTATCCCTATGGTGTACGCCTACGGCAACACAACCATAGTGATACGGACCCTACACACGCCTGTACGGACCGTATCCCTATGGCGTACGCCTACGGCAACACAACCATAGTGATGCGGACCCTACAAACGCCTGTACGGACCGTATCTCTATGGCGTACGCCTACGGCAGCACAACCATAGTGATACGGACCCTACACACGCGTGTACGGACCGTATCACTGGAGTGGTGGTGCCCTAGGGGCGTGGAACGCACCGTACCTGTGTGTGTATAGTGAAATTACATAGGGGACACATGAGGGACAAGTATAAGGGCCTAAATGCATGCTGGTTGTCATGGAGACCGAGTTTCAATTTCACATTTTTTCATCAGGTGGCCAGCAAGAGTCGGTTGGAGACAATATACTATGTTGCAAAGTGGTTGTTGACTTGATATCATGCTCAATTTTTAAACCATGCAAAGCTCCTCACTGGGGTAGGTTTAAAGGGATTGGAGGAAACGTAGGATGCAAATGAGATTGACCAATCACTCTGTACTCCTGTAAATGAAACAGGCCAGCAAGCAAATATAAGGCAGCCAGGTCCCATGAGAGAGCACTTGCCTGCACAGCCTTTCATTCCACACCACTGCTGCTGCTCGTGATTCCTCTGGCACCATGTCCAGGTCTGCGGAGAGGGCCCAGCCATTCACCCTGGAGGAGAATGTGGCATTGCTGGATGTCATCCTCCCACAGTACCCCAGCCTGTATGGGAGACCAGGGGAGCAGGTGAGTGCTGACTCCACTAGCTTAGACTGTGCCCCTTTTTTGTGACTGTCACTTCTGGCATTGTGTCCAGGTGTGACAGACATGCAATGTTGTTTAGAGTGGGTCCCAGGGGGGAATGCCTCATGTCTCCCATGCAGAGCATGCTGTAGTGCATGTCTGCACTCCTCACTTGCATAGTGCTTACTGTGACTATCACTGCATGGTGCATGCCACATTCAGCCTGACTAATCCACTTGGGAATGTTGTTTCTACAGCCCTGATGTGATTCTGTGTCCCCCCCAGTGTGACAGGTGACTGTACCCACAGATGTGTGTGAGTTGAGTGTACCTGTGGTGAGAGTGTCCAAATGATGTGTTTGTCCCCTGGACATTGGTGTGTGTGTAAGTCCCCTGTCATGTGGGTGAGTGTCCATGTGGAGTGTTACCACCCAGATGCATGAGGGATGCATATACCCTACCCATCTGATGTGAGCAGGGAGCAGTGCTGTGTGTCTGACATGCTGGGCTAGCCCAACACCTGTGACACCCCCCAGTCAAGTGGCACATGTGCAGAGTGAGGTTTGTACCCGCAGTTGCCAATGGCAGGTGATTGTCCTGTGCCTGTGTGTGTCTGTGTACTCTGCTGAGGTTGCGTCAGTGGCCTGGGGCATGTGGCTGCTTTGAGATGCTGCACATAATCCTGGTGTAGCTTGTGATGCACAGTGTGAGCCATGATCATTGATTCTGTCGCACTCCTCATGCCACCTGTGTACTTTAAAAGCCACGTAGTGCATTTTGCCTTCCCCAGAGGATAATGTCCCTATGACAAAGGTGCAATGAGTTGGCTGCATACTGTGCCCTGTTGACACCTGCCAAATTGTTAAAATGTGTGTCTCTGTGACACGTAGCAGGTGTATTGATGTTGTCTCACTTTGTAATCCTCACAGGTAGGCACCTATGCCAAGGGGGAGATCTTGAAAGCGGCCGTCAGGCCCGTGAGGTAGATGGAGGGTCGGAAGCGGCGCCTGGCCCCGGTGAGGAAACGCTGGCAGGATATCCCGTGCTGGACCAGGAGGATCGCCCGGGTCCTGCTGGGGGACTCACCACCACGCCCCCACTGCGGGCGTCGCCGACTGACCCACCTAATGAAGCGTGTCCTGGCGGTGGTCTTCCCAGAGATGGATAGGCGCTTACTGGAGAAGCAGCAGCAGGAAGGGGGTACGTACATGTGTGTTTGTTGTGTGTCACCAGCTTTTGGAAGTGCGCAGTCGCATGGATACACTGCCAGGGTTTAAATGTGCAGTGCATATCCTGTTCCACAAAGTCAACCCGTGCTGTTCTTCCTCCCTTCCCCTCCTTGACATGTGTTCCCTGGGCAGTGGGTAGTCACTCTTGCACAAGGTTATCTAGGCTGGCAGTTAATCCAAGTGCCAAATGCTTGCAACATCATGTGTGGGAGTGGTGTGTTACATGTGTTGTGAGCTTGCCTGTGCCCTGGCCAGTTCAGTCATTGTGGGGTCCATGTTAGTTGGCACTGCTGCTGAGTCCCGACATAGGAGTGTGTCTTTAAAGTATACTGCCTTACAGCATGCATGACCAATGTTGTGCCCTCAGATATGATGTGCATGAGTGTGAGATATGCATAGTGCAGGGACGGTCGCTTCTGTTGCAGTCATATCCATACAGGACCATGGAGAAGTGTGGCCACTACAGTCCCCTGGGGCACCTTTTCCTAGGTATCATGTGTGTCATCCAACACTGTGGACATTCTCTGTGTCTTCAGCATAGGTTGGGCTCTGTAGCATTGTACCCTGGCCTAATTTGTATTTACGTAAAGTGTGCTACATCTGTCCACTGTACAGGGTGACCCAATTTGGCTTGTGCATACTCACAGTGGCCAGTGCCTGTGTGTCTTGGTACAACTATCTGATGATGGTTGTTTGTCAATTATATGTGTGGACAGGCGCACGAGGGGTACTTTGTGTACACTCAGGATTTATTGAAGGGCATGTTTGTAATCCCCGAGTAGGAGGTGTAAGTACTTCCTCTGTCTCAATCACATTGTCTCAGGTAGGGTGGGGTTTGTGCAGGGATGGCCTACATGTCCAAACCTTATGTCTCCTTGCCAGGTCTGGCCTGTGTGTGATGATTGTCTGAACATACACTCAACATGCAGTGACCCAGTCATGTTGGGCATGGTTTCATGTATTTGCTAAGCAGCATGTGCCAAAAGTTAGGAGACATGGTTCCTGCTCATCCCTTTTTTGGCAATGGTGTGTGGTCCAGATGCTGTGCTCGACTGTCCCCAGAGACTGGCTCCTCTGTCTAATTTGATATCAAGTCATTTGCTGTTGTGTCATGCTCTCCATTGTTTCCCAGTGGCATGGTGGGTCAACCAACTGTGTGGTGCAGGGCCTACATATGTGCGTAGTATTGTAGATGTTACTCATGTTGTTTTTCATGCTATGCACTGTGACCTATGTAGTTTTGAATCGTGTGTCATATGTATACGGGTGTCTGATTATTCCTGTCTCTTCACTTTGCCCACCGCATCGTCGGGGGAAACCGAGGGAGACACTGGCACGGACCTTGAGGAGGGATCCAGCACCGGTGCCACCAGTGCTGGCGAATCTGGCGCAGCGAGTGGCACGGAGGCCGAGGGGAGTGAGGCGGAGGACCTGTCCAGTCCCACCACTGACTATGACGCTGACGGGTCCGAGGCTGAGCTCCCAGAGGGGGCGGAGGCTGCTCCCAGAGCTGAAAGCAGCACTCCATCTCTTGCCGCCCCCTCCATTCCCATCACCGGCCTCCCACTTGCTCGGGTCCTTTCCCTCCGTGCTAGGCGACAACATGTCTCCTTCGTGCCAGGCACCGCACCCCCTGCCCCAGTCTCCCCTGCTGCCGTCAATGCCGAGTCTGTGGACATTTTGCGGCAGTTGCAGGTTGGTCAGACATCGCTGCTTAATGTCCTCCATGGCCACACCACACTGCTGACACAGATGGTGTCGTACATGGAGGGCATGTCAGCAGCGATGTCGGACCAACAGATGTTGCTGAGGTCCATAGACTCGTCACTGACTGCAGCAGTGGATCTCCAGCAGCACTCCGTCCCACCCCCTACCCCTGCACCATCCACACTTCCCACTCCCATGCCTGTCCCACGCACACCCAGACGTCCCCATGCACGCACCCCACCAGACACAGGCAGCACACCACCAGGGAAGGCCAAGCGCACACCTCCTGTCACGCACACACAGGGGGAAGTAGGCACAGCGACTGGGTCGGGGGGCAAACCGCAGCCATGCAGCCACAGTGGGAGTGTGCAGTCCTCACAACCCACTTCCTCCAAAACCACTCCCCTTAGCTCTCCTGGCCAACTGTCAGTTAAGGAGTCCTTTGTGGCCAGTGTGTCCCTCAGCCCCAGTGTGGCACCACCCCGCAAGCGGTGGAGGCAGTGCCCGGCCAGGGTAGTTGAGTCCCCCCCCTGTCCACACCCTCCCCCAGTAGCGCTGCAACCCATCCCTCCAACCCCCCCCCCTCCTTGGGGCCTGTGGTTCATTCAGGTGCAGGGGAGATGCTGGAAGACCTTGCGACCGTGTGCAGCGCCATCCTAACCACCACCTTTGGCGCTGCCCCACCCCCTGTGGTGGAGTCGTCCGTCCCTGCACCCACGACACCTACCCTTGCCCCTACTGTCCCTGTGGTGCCTGGTCCTTCCCCCCCACATGATGCCCCCCCTTCTGTGGATGATATGGAAGTGTGAACTGTGCAGGCAAGCTAGGGAAGACGCGTCCCCAAGTGTCCCCCACCAGGACTTTGCACACGGCCTGGCCTATGGGCCCTGTATATAGTTGACATTTCTTTAGCTATGATTTTTCATGCTGAATAAAGCACTTTGTTTTTCATTTGCATACGAATGCTTTACTGGTCTTGCTGTTGGTGGTGCTGCTCCATGATTTGGGGTGGTGATAATGTGTTAGGTGTCTGGGAAATGTTGTAGTGTGCTGCTCATGGGGTGTACCCTGGTATCTGTGTGCCATCACAAGGTATCTGCACAAAGTCTTTGGTCATGTAAGCTCTTACTGTATGGTGACATTGTCCCAAGGTGTGTTCCTTCCTGTGTGGACCCTGACATCTTCCCTGCAGGGTGTTTCCCAATTGTTATGCTGAGCTCTGTCTACATTGCCTGGGTGTGTGACGGATCCCTTCAACTTTGGACATGCATGCTCGGCAATGTCTCCACCTGCATCATTTGTGGCATCCTTGGTGGTCACTGTACTTGTTTATGGAGTATATTGACATGACTTCATGGGGACATGTTCCCTTTACGCACTATGCATGTGTGTACTCCCAGCCTCGCACACATGTGTTACCTGTTCTGCAGGGTCTTTGGGCACCTGTCTGACAATTGTGGGCATTGTATCTGTGGGTACTCCACCCTTTTCCTTCCATGGGAGGCACCAACTTGTTGGCTGCCCCAGCACCTGTACATTCCTATCAGTCCTGGAATGTGCGTGACAGTGTGTGTTCCCTTTGGGTCTCTTAGTTTAGTAGGGTGGCACATGAATATACTGTCTTGTTGCATGCTCCCAGTGTGTGTATTGTGCTGCCAGTTCCAGGGGTGGGTAAGCATGTGTCATATGTCATCACACCCACATGTGGTGTGTCATGCAGTGGGGGATGGACATCCACCCTCATGGGAGTAGGACACTGCTGTCAGTGATGTGTTGGCATGCCACTCTCAATATAGTCACACTTTGTGTATGCCTTCATGCACCCATGGAGTTTTGCTACAAGTAGGATGGTGTACACACCACCATGTCTCTGTCCACTGCTGGGAGGACTCTGCACCCACCCCTCCTGTGTCTGGGCACTGCTGGGAGGACTCTGCACCCACCCCTCCTGTGTCTGGGCACTGCTGGGAGGACTCTGCACCCACCCCTCCTGTGTCTGGGCACTACTGGTAGTGATAGGCACCCACCCCTCATATGTCTGGGCACTGCTGGGAGGACTCTGCACCCACCCCTCCTGTGTCTAGGCACTGCTGGGAGTGATAGGCACCCACCCCTCATATGTCTGGGCACTGCTGGGAGGACTCTGCATCCACCCCTCCTGTGTCTGGGCACTGCTGGGAGGACTCTGCACCCACCCCTCCTGTGTCTGGGCACTGCTGGGAGGACTCTGCACCCACCCCTCCTGTGCCTGGGCACTGCTGGGAGGACTCTGCATCCACCCCTCCTGTGTCTGTGCACTGCTGGGAGGACTCTGCACCCACCCCTCCTGTGTCTGGGCACTGCTGGGAGTGATAGGCACCCACCCCTCATATGTCTGGGCACTGCTGGGAGTCATAGGCACCCGCCCCTCATATGTCTGGGCACTGCTGGGAGGACTCTGCACCCACCCCTCCTGTGTCTGGGCACTGCTGGGAGTGATAGGCACCCGCCCCTCATATGTCTGGGCACTGCTGGGAGGACTCTGCACCCACCCCTCCTGTGTCTGGGCACTGCTGGGAGGACTCTGCACCCACCCCTCCTATGTCTGGGCACTGCTGGGAGTGATAGGCATCCACCCCTCATATGTATGGGCACTGCTGTGAATACTCTGCAGCCACCCCTCCTGTGTCTGGGCACTGCTGGGAGTGATAGGCACCCACCCCTCATATGTCTAGGCACTGCTGGGAGGACTCTGCACCCACCCCTCCTGTGTCTGGGCACTGCTGGGAGTGATATGCACCCACCCCTCATATGTCTGGGCACTGCTGGGAGGACTCTGCACCCACCCCTCCTGTGTCTGGGCACTGCTGGGAGTGATAGGCACCCACCCCTCATATGTCTGGGCACTGCTGGGTGTCATAGGCACCCACCCCTCATATGTCTGGGCACTGCTGGGAGGACTCTGCGCCACCCCTTCTGTGTCTGGGCACTGCTGGGAGGACTCTGCACCCACCCCTCCTGTGTCTGGGCACTGCTGGGAGTCCTCTGCACACACCCCTCATATGTCTGGGCACTGCTGGGAGGCCTCTGCACCCACCCCTCATATGTCTGGGCACTGCTGGGAGGCCTCTGCACCCACCCCTAATATGTCTGGGCACTGCTGGGAGTGATATGCACCCACCCCTCATATGTCTGGGCACTGCTGGGAGTCCTCTGCACCCACCCCTCATATGTCTGGGCACTGCTGGGAGGACTCTGCACCCACCCCTCCTGTGTCTGGGCACTGCTGGGAGGACTCTGCATCCACCCCTCCTGTGTCTGGGCACTGCTGGGAGGACTCTGCACCCACCCCTCCTGTGTCTGGGCACTGCTGGGAGTGATAGGCACCCACCCCTCATATGTCTTGGCACTGCTGGGAGGACTCTGCAGCCACCCCTCCTGTGTCTGGGCACTGCTGGGAGGACTCTGCACCCACCCCTCCTGTGTCTGGGCACTGCTGGGAGGACTCTGCACCCACCCTTCCTGTGTCTGGGCACTGCTGGGAGTGATAGGCACCCACCCCTCATATGGCTGGGCACTGCTGGGAGTCATAGGCACCCACCCCTCATATGTCTGGGCACTGCTGGGAGGACTCTGCACCCACCCCTCCTATGTCTGGGCACTGCTGGGAGTGATAGGCACCCACCCCTCATATGGCTGGGCACTGCTGGGAGGACTCTGCATCCACCCCTCCTGTGTCTGGGCACTGCTGGGAGGACTCTGCACCCACCCCTCCTGTGTCTGGGCACTGATGGGAGTGACAGGCACCCACCCCTCATATGTCTGGGCACTGCTGGGAGGACTCTGCATCCACCCCTCCTGTGTCTGGGCACTGCTGGGAGGACTCTGCATCCACCCCTCCTGTGTCTGGGCACTGCTGGGAGGACTCTGCACCCACCCCTCCTGTGTCTGGGCACTGCTGGGGCTGATGGCCACACACCCCTATGTGTCTGTCCACTGGCGTGGTAGGACCCGTACCCACGCTCTTGAGGCGTGGGTACGGGCCGTACCCCTACGGCACCCCAACAATGGCGGTACGGCCCGTACCCACGTCCCACAGGCATGGGTACAGGCCGTACCACCATTGTTGGGGAGACGTAGGGGTACGGCCCATACCCACGTCCCAAAGGCATGGGTACGGGTCGTACCACGCTCACCCCAACGTCTCCCCAACAATGGCGGTACGGCCCGTACCCACGTCCCGAAGGCATGGGTATGGGCCGTACCGCCATTGTTGGGGTGATGTAGGGGTACGGCCTGTACCCACACCTTTAGTGCGTGGGTACGGGTCGTACCACGCACACCCCTACGTCACCCAAACAATGGCGGTACGGCTGGTACCCACGTCCCAAAGGCATGGGTACGAGCCGTACCGCCATTGTTGGGGTGCCGTAGGGGTACGGCCCGTACCCACACCTTAAGAGCGTGGGTACGGGTCGTACCACGCCCACCCCTACGTCACCCCAACAATGGCGGTATGGCCCATACCCACGTCCCAAAAGCATGGGTACGGGTCGTACCACGCCCACCCCTACGTCACCCCAACAATGGCGGTACGGGCCGTACCCACGTCCCCAAGGCATGGGTACGGGCCGTACCGCCATTGTTGGGGTGACGTAGGGGTACGGCCCGTACCCATGCCTTTAGTGCGTGGGTACGGGTCGTACCACGTCCACCTCTACGTCACCCCAACAATGGCGGTACGGCTCATACCCATGCCTTTGGGATGTGGGTACAGGCCGTACCGCCATTGTTGGGGTGACGTAGGGGTGGGCGTGGTACGACCCGTACCCACGATCTTAAGGCATGGGTACGGTGCGTACCACAATTGTTGTGTTGCCGGTTCGCGTCCATGTCGACTTCCATTGTGGCGGACGCAGGCCTTGGAGACGCCCCCGCCCCCCGAAGTGACCATGCCATGGGGGTCAGGTATGTACAGGGCATGTATGAATTTTGACTTGGGTGGGGGTTATGTTTCCTGCCCATGCCCCCCCTTTGCGCCTGGGTGTTGTTCTGACCTTCTGCGGCGTCTGCGTCGTTTCCTGTACACCAGGTGGACTGCTATGAGGGCCGGGATGACACGTAGGTTGGGGTCCATGGCTGGCCGATGCGTACAGGTGCTCCTTCTGCGCGTCGTCCTGATTTGCCGTAAAATATTATCCGTGCGGAGTGACGTGGGCACGAATCGTACTTGGTGGTTCGTGAAACGCTGCCTGACTCCATCCGGACGTCACATCCGCGGTGTCCCGGATCCGATTTGTATGTTATTTTTTGCTGGTCGGTGTTTTGTACGAATCGTACGGAAACGGTGTTTCTGTACGAATCGTACTTGCGGGTTTGTAAGTTTTTTTCCCCGGGCACGGGTACGACGGAGAAAACGCTCCGTCCGACGATTCGTACCCGGTTTTTGCAGGAACGGAATCGACACCATAGTTGGAGACCCAATGCTCCTGAGAAATAAACCCAGAGTTTCGTATTTGCATTCACACTCGTTCACACAAGAAAATGTAGTACATTCACACAGAATCCTGTCTTTTCCCGAGAACAGCGAACAGTCTGTCCTACTACAGAATAATGACATACGTTAACAAAGCAGCGCTTACCTCTCCTTTGTCCTTCTAACAAGCTCAGAGAGTACCTATTACCTTTCCAGTGATAAGCGTTATCGGAATGCCAGTTGGATCCCTGGTACCTAAGACGAGAACTTCACAGGTAACCTTTGCTATCATACACACTTCTCTCACACAGAAAATGTCTCTAATGGCAACACACGGCGATGTCACCGAATTGAACCCAGACAATGCGCCGTGCAACTTCAATTGTCACGCGTTTCCCCTGTGTACCTACAGGGCAACAACAATTCCGTCTTTCCCGAGAGCAGCGCTTATCTCTGCTCTACTACGGAACCGTTACAAACTTCCGACTTCCTACATCCCAGAAGCCGTACCAAGAACATTAAACGTAATACCAATCAATAACCAAAATCAAAGCAATGTACAAGCCGTAATCACTAAACCAAACAATAAAAAACCATCATACTTCTACCAGAAAAACTGATGCAGCGCAGAGTGCAAATTCCCTCCCTACTGTCACGGACTAAAGATCTCACACACGCACACTATCCATACATTCGCTGGTGAGGCCCATAACACCAACACACATTTACCATTAGTCCGTGTAAGAGGCGATTATCCTCCTGAGCGCTGGATAATGAGGGAGGAAGATACCACTTTACCCTAATGAGCAACAAACCTACAAACCCTTCTCATACTCATTAGGCCCTAGATTCCACATTTGGTATTATCCTCATAACCGGGACGGATCTGTTAGTTGCGGTTTTAAGTGAAATACTAATACTCTAATTAACCTTTTCATTTAACACATTTCAATGAATAATCAACCCAACTCAATTCTGTAGATGTTCAAATCCAAATTTATATTAATATTGCAGATTAAATCATTCATTTAATCAAGTTGCCATTCATATTTACCTATTCTGGCTAAAGTCGTCCTCTATGTCAAATTTTGCCGTCTCGCAAATCTATGCCCATCAATTTTAGCAGGATAAGTTCATCAGGAATTTGGGCATTAATTCAGTCCGTCAAAGATTCAGGCTAACAGCTGTCCTGCAGTGTCACCGTCCTCTCCGTCAGCATATCATCAGGAAATCGAAAAGCGCGCTCTAAACACCTCTCTATTCTATCATAATTTATAGTAAAATCACATTCCAAAAAGTATTGAATATTATTTTAGAATGTCTCTGATTGGTCAGTCAAATGTGTTCAACAGGGTTCCCATGCGGTAAATGTCTCTTTAGATGTAGTTCATAATTTTTCCGGTCCAAAGTATCTTTTTAATGTTTCTTTCAGGGCAACTGGCTTGCAGCCCAGAACGACCTTGGTAGGCACAGTCGCATTAGGGTGTCAGGAAGGCCACTGCTGCTGATGGTGACGCATGCGCACTTCACCCAGAGACTTTCGTAATGGAGTCAATTCGCCAGATAGGGATGTCAGCCATTTTATGGCCACTCCAAAAGGTCAACTTAAGCAAAGAAACACAAAAACGTATTTAATACATAGAAATGACTAATAAAATGTTATTCCCTTACTAATACCCATATGTGTGTGTATTTATCTAGCCAAAAGCAACACTCAATGCGGTTTATACTTACTAAATAAAGCACGAATCACCATTACATCACTAAAGCAACATATATCATGCATTGTTCTAATTATCTATCATTAGTATGCGTCCGAAATTTAGTTCACGTAAATTAATTAGGCCATGCAGATGCAAATCCCACATGTATTTCGGTCATGAATAAGGTTGATTAGTTATTTCCACACCACTCCAAACCATTAGCACGATTATAATTAATTAATTAATCTAATTAATAAAATGACATGTAAAATGGGGTGGGTATACAAAATTTTGCATAACCCGCTCCAGCACATGTGTCGCGAATGCGCGGGAGCAGGAGTCGCAGACTGGTCGCATACCAATCGCGCATATCACGTGATATTAAATGTATATGATGTAACTGAAAAACACGCAGCCTTCATGACTTTTCTCAAATGGCGGCTAGAATGCGCGCACCCACCGTGATGTGTACACTTTGAGTGCGCGAGTCCGAAAAAAATGTTATTTAATGAATAAAATATTTATAAATAAACAGTTAAAAACCTGTAGAAAATCAGTACAAAAAAATAGATATAACTACTATCACACTTAAAAGTTCCCATTTAAAAAACCTTTGAAATTCACTGAAAAAAAACATAGATTTCAGAGATGTTATAGTTAGAAATTAGCATTTAAAAAACCTTAGAAAGTCACAGAAAAAACCATAGGTTTCAGGGGTGTTATAGTTAGCTGCCCATTTCACTCATACAAAACCATACAAATTCCTCCGTTATAGTTAGTTCTGCTAACTATAAGTCACGCGCCCGCAATGCTCTGCTGATGATGTCACATATTGCATCATTCATGACATGGTCAGTGACATCACTGATGACATCATCCACTTGACAATCTGATACACCTCATCATACACTAGTATAACCTTTCATCACTCACTGTAAAACTGTAAAACACAACTACCCATTCAACAACAGAATCATCTATACATGCAATCATTAATTAATAGAACACTATCAAATGCACTTATACACATATATAGACATTGACACATCAGCAGTCATCTTAATCGGTTATGCAGTCATCCTACTCACTCATGAAAAAAATTGATCGCACTTAAATTTACACACTTACACAATTATCCAACAACACCTCATTTATTCAAACACATAGTAACTCATCGTTAATATGTTAAAAAAGCACCATTACAATTATATACTCTTTCATATAGTTACTTTCACAATCACTGACTCTTACACATACTTATTTATATACACCAACTCTCACATACAATGTCTTTTATTTTTTACTTTGTTGAAGATGTACAACTAAAACATATATTCGCTCACCAACACACAAATAAATACACTCAGTCACCCAAACAACTGGTTCCACATGCACTCTTAAACCCATACACCTAGTCAATCAACCATTCACACATCTATGCATAGAGTTACACACATCCCATCCAACCACACACAAACTCAGTGTCCCATACAAATACTCACCCAACTAATCAATAACTAATATACACACTCATGTAGTTAGTGACCAACTGATGCAGCATGTTATACAACAACAGAGACAGTGCTGCACACATTCACATAGTTTAGTTACTAATCCATGTATTAAGTGAGACACTTTTAATTACTCACTTAAAAAGACAGTCAGACAGCTACTAAATCCTCCATCTAGACAGTTATATATCCACTCAATCTTCAATACAGATTGGTATATATATAATACATATTTAAATTTCAAACTAAACCACATTCAGTGGAGGATGTCATCAGTGATGTCATCAGTGATGTCATTTGAGATGTCATCAGTGATCTCATCAGTGAAATGGGCAGCTAACTATAACACCCCTGAAACCTATGGTTTTTTCTGTAAATATATATATAGATATATATATATATATATATATTACCTACTGGCAGTCGCCAGTAGGTAGTTATAGTTAGGACCTATTTTCCATAGGAAATCCGCAACATTCTACTTAGAATAACGTTGGCGCCGATTGACGAATCTCTGCGAAATTTTCCAAACTTTTGGCCAGCTCCGGTCCGCTCCTATCCTAAAAATTTCACGGTAATTCGTCAAGCGGGGGCCGAGAAAAAAGGGGGGTCCCAAAACGCGTTTTCCCCATGCATTTTCCCATAGGACCTGTTGACGCAGCTACAGCCCGAAGTGCTGAACGGAATTACACCAAATTTGGCAAAGAGGTAGTCCTCAGTTCAGACTCATGCCTTTTGCTTAAATGGTGTAAATCCGTTCAGTAGTTCCTGAGAAAATCAAAAGTAAAATCACATATATATCTGGGCAGAGCCTAACCACACATCTCATCGTGGGATCTGATTGGCTGTCAGCACTTCATCCAATAAGTGTTGGCAGCCATATTGGGACCAATATACATGATAGCACCTCATTAAAAAGCATTGCAGTTAATAGAAGGTTTTAAGACTTTAGTTACATTATAAATCATTTGTTGATGGTACCATACTCATTTTAGGAATTGTGGTGTGTTCTAAGGTGATTTTACCATGTGAAAAAGCCTTCTGCTGTGATATCATGAATCATGTTTGAAAGAAAACTATTTTCTCATGCTTTTCCCACAGAGGTTTGGAAGGTGATCTATAAGCTAAACTGAGAGCATATTTCCTGTAAATTCACATTATCTTTCTCAGTCATGTGAAAATGAAGTCTGACATTCTCAGTAAAACATGTACATCCAACAAAGGCAGAGACTGTCAGTTGATTCCTTTGTGTTCTACTGCAGCTTCCCAGAGTGTTCTTAAGAACAACTAGAGCGCTTACTATCTGACTTATGACAAAAGTATGGCACACCTGAAGCCATCTTGATTGGAATAAACTGGTAACACTTAAAACATTTGATTTAAAAAGGAACAAAATGAGGGGGTTCATTTTGCCATAGAAAGTATGATTAGTGCTGCAGAAAGAAAAATTAGGGCACATTTTGAGTGACTTCTCAAATCCTCTTATATTTCATTAAAAAATTCTGACATGCAGACTGAAACATGCACTTTCAATACCAGCAGCAGACTTCCCTGGTGAGCAGTAGCTTTACTACAGTGATCTAATAAGCAACTAGAGTGCTAACATGCTGAATTTATGGCACATGTGTGACACATCTGAATGCCTTCTTGATGGAATCAAAGTAAAAAACTGAAAGTATTTCCTACTGAGGAGACTGTAGTAAATGAGGAAATTAGGAAACATCATAACAAATAAGTCTCCCAAAATGGCCACCAGAGACGAAAGAGCCCAAATGTAGCCCAAATATCACCCAGATGTAGCCCAAGTATAGCCCAATGACAGAATGTCCCAGAGTGTTCTAACGAACAACTAGAGCGCTAACAGTTTTACTTATGACAAAAGTATGGCAAACCTGAAGCCATCTTGATTGGAATAAAGTGGTAACACTTAAAACATTTAATTTACAAAGGAACAAAATGAGGGGTTTATTTTGCCGTATAAATTATGATTAGTGCTGCAGAAAGAAAAATTAGGGCACATTTTGACTTCTCAAATCCTCTTCTATTTCATAAAAAAATTCTGACATGCAGACTGAAACATGCACTTTGAATACCAGCAGCAGACTTCCCTGGTGAGCAGTAGCTTTACTACAGTGATCTAATGAGCAACTAGAGTGCTAACATTCAGAATTTATGGCAAATGTGTGACACATCTGAATGCCTTCTTGATGGAACCAAAGTAAAAAACTGAAAGTATTTCCTACTGAGGAGACTGTATTAAATGAGGAAATTAGGAAACTTCATAACAAATAAGTCTCCCAAAATGGCCACCAGAGACAAAAGTGCCCAAATGTAGCCCAAATATCACCCAGATGTAGCCCAAGTATAGCCTTATGACAGAATGTCCCAGAGTGTTCTTAAGAACAACTAGAGCGCTTACTATCTGACTTATGACAAAAGTATGGCACACCTGAAGCCATCTTGATTGGAATAAACTGGTAACACTTAAAACATTTAATTTACAAAGGAACACAATGAGGGGGTTCATTTTGCCATAGAAATTATGATTAGTGCTGAAGAAAGAAAAATTAGGGCACATTTTGAGTGACTTCTCAAATCCTCTTATATTTCATTAAAAAATTCTGACATGCAGACTGAAACATGCACTTTGAATACCAGAAGCAGACTTCCCTGGTGAGCAGTAGTTTTACTACAGTGATCTAATGAGCAACATGAGAGCTAACATTCAGAATTTATGGAAAATGTGTGACACATCTGAATGCCTTCTTGATGGAACCAAAATAAAAAAACTGAAAGTATTCCCACTGAGGAGACTGCAGTAAATGAGGAAATTAGGAAACTTCATAACAAATAAATCTCCCAAGATGGCCACCAGAGACAAAAGAGCACAAATGTAGCCCAAATATCACCCAGATGTAGCCCAAGTATAGCCCAATGACAGAATGTCCCAGAGTGTTCTAACGAACAACTAGAGCGCTTACTGTCTTACTTATGACAAAAGTATGGCACACCTGAAGCCATCTTGATTGGAATAAACTGGTAACACTTAAAACATTTAATTTAAAAAGGAGCACAATGAGGGGGTTCATTTTGCCATAGAAATTATGATTAGTGCTGAAGAAAGAAAAATTAGGGCACATTTTGAGTGACTTCTGAAATCCTCTTCTATTTCATTAAAAAATTCTGATATGCAGACTGAAACATGCACTTTTAATACCAGCAGCAGGCTTCCTTGGTGAGCAGTAGCTTTACTACAGTGATCTAATGAGCAACTAAAGTGCTAACATTCAGAATTTACGGCAAATGTGTGACATATCTGAATACCTTCTTGATGGAATCAAAGTAAAAAACTGAAAGCATTTCCTACTGAGGAGACTGCAGTAAATGAGGAAATTAGGAAACTTCATAACAAATAAATCTCCCAAGATGGCCACCAGAGACAAAAGAGCCCAAATGCAGCACAAATTTCACCCAGATGTAGCCCACATGTAGCCCAATGACAGAAGTGTGCAAAACACTTATTGTTTGTGTATTTGCAGTTTTATATAGAGCAGACTTGTCAGGTATTGGAGTGCTTTACATGAGCATTGGTTACACCACACAAGATCAAATTCATTTTGGTTGTAGACATGGGGAGATTAAGTGATTTGACCAGAATCACAGAATGTTGAGCTGAAGCAGAAACTCCAACCTGGTTCCCCAGTTGCAAAGTCTGCAGCTCCGGAAGTAACACCACATCCTCTCCCCTAGGTGCAACATTTAATCGAGTGGTCAACTGGATAAAAAAACATAAAGATTACAAATAATTTAAAAGTTCTTTGTCGCTATTTGAAAACTCAGAAAATATGTCTTCATTTTAGTTTTTTAGAGCACTAACCATAAATTTGATGCAAATAAGACCCTCTCATATATGTAATTTCTAAAGGAAATACTCTAGGTATTACAGTTTTGATTACATCAAGATGACGTCAGGCGTTCCACACTTTTGTAATAAATATAGAATGTTAGCAATCTAATTGTTCATTGGGATACTGTTGAGAGGCAGAGGCCAGGGGCACGGACTCTGAATATTGAAGGCAGGTAGGAGAGTGCAGATGCAACAATTTGACCACACTGGGCAGGCAGGAAGGGCAGCGGCAGCACAACAGACTATGGAGGGCAGTGGAAATGGGGGCAGGGGCAACAAACCAACAATACAGGACTGGCAAGAGAGGCTGTGGCAATATAATAGTCCATTGTGGGCAGAAGGAAGAGGCAATGGTAGTACAACCATACATGCCAACAGACCCGTTTCAGCCAGGAAACGTCCAATGTTTTTAAGCTCAAATGGGCTTTATTTGATATGTCTCCTGTCTACAATCTCCTCTTTTTCAATGTAACTCAAAGGGGAAAATCAAAACCCCAGTTTTTTTTCAAAATCTCCCTCTTACCAAGTTCAAAATGTTCGCAAGTATGGTACATTGGATCATGGTAGGCAGGAGGAATTGGGGTAGGGACATGGACTGGGATAACAGAGGACAGGAGGGACATGGAGAGGTGCACCAAACTGACCCTACAGGGCAGGCATCAGGGTTTGCAGCAGCACAATACACCACACTGCGCATGCGGGACGGGAGTGCAGCACAACAATCCATAGAAAGCAATAGGAAGGGGACAGGACCATGCACATGGACAACAGAGAACAGAGGGGAAAGAGGCAATGGTAGCTAGCTGACCATAATGGACAGACAGGAGAGAAAGCTGCAGCATAACAGACCATAAAGGGCAGGAGGGACGGATCAGGGGCATTACAATGGAACAGACAAGCCAGGAGGGAGGGAATAGGGGTCTGCACATGGAAACAGAGGGATGGGGGCAAGGGGGCAGGGCAGGAGCAGCAAGATGACCATGGAGGTCAGGCAGGATGGGCACTAGAAACAAGACACACCATGGAGAGCAACAATGAGACTATGATGGCATACACACAGACCATGGAGGGACCACACAGGGAAGGTGGGAGGGGCCATGGAAGCACAGAAGACCATGCATGGCAAGCGGGAGGGTTAGTGGCAGCACAATGGCTATGATGAACAAGAAGGAGGGTGCAGGGGCATGCACAAAGGACCATGGAGGATAGAAGAGAGGGTCAGGACCAGGGCACAGACAAGAGAGTTCAGGGGAAGGGGCCTCACAACAGACTGTGCGGGGCAGGCAGGAGGAGCAGTTGCAGCACAACAGACCAGGGAGGGCAGAAGGGTGTGGCAGTAAAATGAGCCATGGAGGACAGGAGGAAGGGGATAGGGGCATGGCATGTGGACAGGCAGGGTGGAGGTGGCAGGGACAGGTAACAGTCATCTGACAATGCTAGGCAGGTGGGAGAGGTGTGGCAGCTCAACAGAACACTCAGAGTAGATAGGAGTGGCAGGTCCATGGAACATGGTGGGCAAAAAGGATGGAGCAGGGGCATGCACAAAGACATCAGAGGGCAGGGGGGAGGAGAATAGGGGCAGCAAGCTAAGCACAGAGACTAAGCAGGAGGTCAATGATGGGCCATAGAATTGGGCAATGAGGGGCAGGAGGAGTGGACTGGTACATCATGCTAAATGGAGGGCAGTGGCAGCACATCAGACCATGCATGGCAGGAGGGAGGAGGCTAGTCCATGGATTCAGACAACAGAGGATAGGGAGGAGGTGGATGGGGCAGCAAGCTAACTGTTCAGAGAAGGTGGGTATTAGGAACTTGTGTCTGTGCGAACTACTTAAAATATGAACAAGTATGCAGCATAATCTCACTTTTATTCAGGAAGAAGAGGACGTTTGTGACTGTGACTCCGGGCTCACTTGGCAGAAACACCCCCTGACCCTCCACCTCCCATCGCAAAATGTAATGCCCGTGAAAAGGGTAGGTGGACACAGAGTTATATAGAACATAGTCCTGAGAGTACGATTGAAAATGAAAACTAGATATAGTATATGGTATAAACTATGCACCGAAAAGTGTGATATAAGATGAACCGGGGTGTGAAATATAATATGCAATACATTGTGCGCAATGACAGATTCATTGGAGAGCTCGAGATAGCACAGGCACTAGCATGTGCTATGCGATATGCGCCTTGGAGTGTAATATGCACAGGGCAGTGTTGTGTAACCTAACTAGTCTCTAAAGTTGTAATATAAAATATGTGCTGGGGAGTGTAACGTTGCATATGCACTGTGACAAAGATATGGATCCCAGATTGTAATATGTATGGCATAGCGCTGTGCGTTATAACATAGGCATCGAGGAAGGCACGTTAGATGGGGCAATATAACTCGTGCGAAGGCAAGTGTGGCATGACATATTCACGGGCGGTGTTAAAGTGCACATGAGCTAGAGAGTATCATAGCATACACACTAGCTGGTGGAATACAACACAGAGGTGTGAGGCACTCAGCGGGCACGGGTGGGTGTAACACAGCATTGGGCTCAGCCAGGAGCACGCTGTGACTCTCAAGTGAGGTTTGTCTCCTTTACAGAGAGTAAAATAAAAAGTATTACACATCCGGCGGTGGGTGTGTGTTTTATTAACCGTGAGGGGGGTTTCTTGCATAGTTTAGTCAAATTTTTGTTGAATCCCCTTTGAATGGCTTGGTGTGCGTGTATATTAAATATGCACGTCAATAGCTACCCATGTTTGTATAAATAAACAACAAGGGTGTCTACTTGGAGAGTACCCACCGGCGGGGGCGCTGGGATTAGGCACGGTAGGGCGTCAGACAAGTCAGAGCTTTACTAGCGGTGTAAATACGTTCCATGTGGATTCATTCTATGCCTTTTAATGAATACCACGCAAATCGTCATGGTGATAGGTACATACGGTTTGTCCAGTATGTCCTAGGTGTGTCTATAAATATATATTTTTTTAAAATAATAAAAAGCAAAGGCCGGCCCCGGGGGATGGGGTCCCCGGGGTCAAAAGTGGCCTGAGGAGGGGGGCAACGCAGCCCCCCTCCTAAAGAATTTTTTTTTAAAAAGGCCATGACCCGGTGGTTGGGGTCCCCGGGGCCGATTAATGCCTTGGGAGGGCCACATTTATTTTTTTCAACAAAAAAAATTAGGGTGCAGGTCCTGGGGGATGGGGTCCCCAGGGCCAGTAAATTAGAAAAAGAAGAGGGGCCACACAGCCCTCCTTCTTAAAAAAATAAAATAAATAAAAGACAGGCATCGCGCCAGAGGCCACGCCCCCTCCTTGCAGCACTCTGCAAACGCGCCCCCTGGCCAGTTGTAAGTTGGGGAATTAATTCCCCTTCAATACTGAGGGTCCCTGAGGGCCAACTATCCCAACAGGTATCTCCAGTATGCGCCAGGGAGCTGCATTGCAGACAGGTTTTCTGAGGCCACGCCCCTTTTTACACCTCTATGCAATGCAGCTCTGTGGTGCTTACTGGAGGTACCTAGTGGGCTAGTTTGACCCTAGGGACCCTTAGGATTCAAGGGGACTTAATCTCTCAACTTAGAACGGCCACAGGGCACGTTTACACAGTGGTGAAGGGAGGGGACGAGGCCTGAGGTGACGTGTGCAAACCCGCCCTGTGGCGCGTTTTAAGTTGGGGAAATAATTCCCTTTCAATTCTGAGGGACCCTGGGGGCCAACTAGCCCACCAGGTGCTTCCAGTAAGCGCCACTGCTCTGCGTTGCAGAGAGGTGGTGCAGACCGTGCCCCTTTTTACACCTCTCTGCAATGGCGCTTACTGGACGTACCTAGTGGGCTATTTTGTCCCTAGGGATCCTCAGGATTCAAGGGGACTTAATCTCCCAACGTACAAAACGGCCACAGGGCGTGTTTACACAGTGGGGAAGGGAGGGGACGGGGCCTGAGGTGACGTGTGCAAACACGCTCTATGGCGCGTTTTAAGTTGGGGAAATAATTCCCCTTCAATCCTGAGGGCCCCTGGGGGCTAACTAACCCACCAGGTGCTTCCAGTAAGCCCCACTGAGCTGCGTTGCAGAGAGGTGGTCCAGGCCGTGCCACTTTTTACACCTCTCTGCAACGCAGCTCTGTGGCGCTTACTGGAGGTACCTAGTGGGCTAGTTGGACCCTAGGGACCCTCAGGATTCAAATGAACTTAATCTCTCAACTAACAAGCATTTGCAATGCAATAGGTCTCGCATTACTAAAGGTTTGACTATTGGCGTTGCTAATAATAATGTAACACCAATAGCTCAAACATTTAGTAATGTGAGACATATTGCATTGCAAATACTTTTTTTCTCTCACAGTTTTATATAGCGTGAACTTGACCCAAAGGTATAAGAAAGAGCGCACTACAGAGCGAGCCGGCAGTAAAACGACAGGCACCAGTTAAACCTGAAAAAATGTAAAACAACCTCCTTTTTAAAAATATTTAAATAAAAGCCAGCAAACGGAGGAAGGGACCAATGGATGAAAGGGTGGACGAGTGAAGACTAGGAGAGAGAGGAGCAATAGAGAGTGGGCACAGGAGTAACCGAGGAGATGGTCATTTTAATAAAATAAAAAGAAGTATATAGTAGTAGTTTAGTTTAATAGTTTAAAAAGTAGAACCTCCGGTAGCCAAGCAAAGATAAATTCCACACTGAAAAAACAGAAGCACGCACACATTCTCTAATATTATACTCAGGTAAAGAATTACAAAAATGAGTTCATGTGCTCCCACGTGCTCCTCCTCTAAGCAGACCATTACGAACTTGGAATGCTTCATGGCGCTCTCTGGTCGGTAGGAGCGGATCAACTGAGAATTCAGAACAGATAGGTTGTGATTAAAATCTGATTGAGACTCATAGTGCGTACCATCTGAGAGGCGCTTTAAGAAGCACACGTGTCCTTTTGAAATGTATTGTTTTTGGGGAACCGGAACAAGCTTTGGTTGTGAGAGGACCAGGGGCAATTTATGTCAAGATTTCAGCCACTGCATTCGCCGGATTAAACCAGAAAATGTTTTCCTACAGTACTTTACACGCGTTTCTGTCATTTCTAAGCACAGCAAATAACCGGTGTTACCATAAGCCAAATTAACGGGACCAATACATGATGGTAGTCACAACGATCACTGAGGAATGAATGGGAATAAAGAACCAGACATGGTCACAGGACGTTGATCTTGCACTAAGACGGCAAATGTGTTTATACATTGAAAGAAGAATAAAAGTCACCCATAGACCTAACATATACCCCTCACTAATTGCCAAGCCGCCAATAATAAATGTTGTATGGGACAAAGGCTGGGTAGCCTACCCCCATCATCCATTGTTGCAACAATAGCTGCAACGCTCGAGAATGCCTGGTGCTTAATGACTGCAGTTGCTCCGGTTCAAACTTTCAATTAGAGCAGCGTGTTTTTTTTTTATGAAGCATCACCACGTTTTCCTGCCTTTCTGCACGCATTGCTCCTCCATATACTGCCTATAGATGAAATTAAGGCATGAACACAATCTAGGGCTGGCTGTGCATGCAGAAAACACATTATCATCTGCCCAGGGAATAATTGCCTGGCGCTGCATACAGATATCCAGTACCCGCGCATGCAATGAGATATGCTGTGCAGAGGCAGGCAGCAAGCATTGCTGTGTCACACGTAGGCTTTCCAGAAGCAACGGCGCCGGTCTAGCTGGCTGCACACACACAGTTCACATGACTACTGGGGAGGCGGGCGCTACCACTGTATGCAGTGCAGGGCAGGCCGTTCTGTCTCGTGCCATTTCACTCTGCACACAGAAGTGGATGCTTGAATTAAGTAACAGTCACATCGCGGCTAATCACGGGTGCATGCCAGGGAGCGGCGAGTGTTGGCGTTGTAATGCCCAACGCACCATGGCTCTCTTATGGGCAGATGAGCTGGTCCAGAAATACCCATTCCTAAGCGGGACTAAGATGGCCCTATGAATCCGTGCTGCGTAGTGCTGTCTAAATGCGATGCTTCGGCCGCCATTTCATTCTACACTGCGAAGCTCAGCAGGCATAACAATTGCACCTGAGCAGTAACAAAACAGTGAAAGTAAAAGGAAATTAAACAAACACTGTTGTTCAATTCAATATTGAATCACAACCGGGTGCCATCCCAAAACCAGGGAAATTGTGTGGCGGCCGCTGCGGCAATTGTGAAACTGAAAGCACGCATGGCTCGCTAAAAATGACAAACCAGCAACAGAGGAGCCCGCGAAAGTGAAAGTGATCGTGATTACGATCGCTACGGAGGAAAGACACATGGCGCTGCACGCGTGCACGTTCACGTGCACTGTAGCTTTAGGCCACGGCAGCACTTTGAAAAGCCCAGATATAAAATGTCTCTTCGAGCCTTTGGCTCGCGAGACCTAAAAACGGCCACAGGGCGTGTTTACACAGTGGTGAAGGGAGGGGACGGGGCCTGAGTCAACGTGTGCAAACAAGCCCTGTGGCTCGTTTTAAGTTGGGGTAATAATTCCCCTTCAATCCTGAGGGACCCTGGGGCCCAACTAGCCCACCAGGTGCTTCCAGTAAGCCCCACTGCGCTGCATTGCAGAGAGGTGGTCTAGGCCGAGCCCCTTTTTACATCTCTCTGCAACGCAGCTCTGTGGCGCTTACTGGAGGTACCTAGTGGTCTAGTTGAACCCTAGGGACCCTCAGGATTCAAGGGGACTTAATTTCCCAACTTAAAACGGCCATAGGGCGTGTTTACACAGTGGGGAAGTGAGGGGACGGGGCCTGAGGTGACGTGTGCAAACACGCCCTGTGGCGCGTTTTAAGAGGTAGTTTTAATCCCCTGCCCTACTATATACTAGGGGCTTACAGAGGAGGTCATGCTTATCACAGGGGGACCCCAACCCAAAAAGTGAGAGACTGATACAGATATTTACATATTTAAACATTACTCACTAAGCCATGTATTCACTAAGATACACTTAATCAGTCAGTTATACAATCAATTTTTCAAAAACAAATCATCCATTTAGACACTTATATACCCATTTATTCTTCCATCGACCTTGAGATATATATATAAAACATGTAATTTTCAGAAAAACACACATTCACTGGATGATGTCATCAGGGATGTCATGAGTGATGTCATGAGTGATGTCACTGACCATGTCATGAGTGATGTAATATGTGACATCATCAGCAGTGCATTGTGGGCGCGCGAGTTATAGTTAGCTGAACTAACTATAACAGGGGAATTTCAATGGTTTTGTATGAGTGAAAAGTCCAGCTAACTATAACGCCCCTGAAACCTATGTTTTTTTCAGTGTATTTCTAAGGTTTTTTAAATGCTAATTCCTAACTATAACGTGCCTGAAACCTATGTTTTTTTCAGTGAATATAGATATAGATATATAGCTAGGTCAGACTCTAGCAATTATTAGAGAACAAATGTTCTCCCCCTATGATTTGTCAGATACAGTAACTAATGCCAAAATCACTATGGCATTCTGATATTATTTTGTAACAGAATACCTAACTGTAGGGTTTATTTCAGAGAAACAACAATCCACCCTTATATGCCTATTGATTTTAACATATGTTTTCCACACTCAATTGATCAAGCCAATGTGCTTATCATAGCTTGATAATAGAATGATCAGAACCATGACAACAGCAATATTTTCCTACTGAACCAATCAGGTCTGTCGCTGTTATCAACAGCCTACCACCCTAACAAAGTAATGTCTTCTGTACTGAGCATAAGCTTTCACACAAGGTAGCCATCAGTCATACAGTCATAAAATGACATAGTATATAAAGTTACAGTGGGTAAAGCAAAATACTATCTCTCCTCGGAGGGCCTCACAAGGATTCTAAGAATACACATTTTCTATACCCACGGTTTGTCAGTGGGAGTAACCGGCACTAAAATGCTTGCCTACTTTGTCAATCTGTAGAATTCCATGTAACAAAATACCTGCCTGTAGGCTTTGATACAGAGGAATAAAATCTACCTTTAAATGCATATTGACTTTATTATATGGTTTCAGGTATACATTTATAAAATAGGATCTCACAAGAATCATAGTGGTGGAATTCCTCTCCCAAAGTTCGTCAGAGTAGGCGACCAACTTGATAAACCTTGTCTACGAAGGTAGTATGTGAAATTACATGTAACCACATATCTTTCGATGTCCTGTAACATAATGTTACAACTATCCACTGTTAGAAGACTACAGGCTTAATAATAAATGAACAGGTCAGACCTATGGCTTTGGGCATAACATTTCCCTCCACAGCAATCAAGCCTATAGCTGTTATCATTGGCTTGTCACCATACCCATTTTTCCCACAAGGCAATCATCAGGATTACAGTCATAAAATTGTAAATGTATACAAAATTGCAGTTTAGGTCTATAGCCATGGTTAGGGGCTTGCCACCATAACCTACTCAGTCCCACTGCATTGAGTATATACTTTGCACAAGCCAAAAAGCGCATTACAAGCAGTCTTTTTAGATGATGCACACAAATTTGCTCCAATCAAATCCTGTACTCAGCGGTACCAACATGAGTATTCCCCTCTCCAAATAGGACTCTGAAAAAAATAATTTTGTTAATCACATACGGTCAGGTGACAGTTGCACTGTCAAACCAGACCTAAAAAGCCATGTAAGTCATTGACTGCGATCATCGCATCTGTGCTGCTGCAAGAGAAAAACACTGTAAATTATCTAGATATCTAAGACCCTTTAATAGCATTACAATGTCATGGGTGTGCCCCTGAAAGCTCAAGTGCAAGCAGCTGGATAACAAAACAAAATGATCACAGGTTTGTGGAGGGCAAGCACCTGTTTTTGGAAGCACAAACATGTACTCATGGCTTCCAACATGTGGACGGAGCCAAAACCCCTCTCCTGGAAATTCTCACATAATTGTGTGGTGACTGCTGCACTTGCAAAACAGAGCATACAAATGCATTCTTAGCACTGGAGGTAAAAAACATGTGTCAATGTACACAAAGTTCAACCAGAACACTAGTTCTGAGCGAGAACAGTTAGGTAGTAGATTCAGAAATGTATATAAAACAAGTGTAAGCAAATGTTTGGTAGCCCCAACATAAGGGAAAGGGCAAGTGTGTCATATGGGTATGGTTTTGGATAATTAAAATATTGGATATATAGTCAAAAAATAGGCACCTTGATGACAGTTAAATTGCAAGAGAGGCGTGAATTCCGGGTCTGACTATCTTCCTTTTGGATTAATAATATTGAGGGATTGCTAGTATAGCATAAGGTATTAGACAAATGTTTACACAACTCAAGGAGCAGCACCCAGCAACAGCTCAATAAGGGAATTTGAGGGGAAAAATAAAGCCAGATAGGAATATAAAAAATGGGCTGTTTAATACATACAAAGGGCACTTCTTAAGTTGCAAACCCGCCTTTTGACAAAATGCTCATGCAACAAATTCTGATTCCCATATTTAGATATTGACTTTGCTAAAAACTCACTGGGCCACAGGTGTAGTGCCATCTACTCAGCAGAGCACAAAAAGGGAGCGTTAGTCATTGTTGGAAGCTCCACGGTCCACAGACAATCCACAGGAAGGAAGGAATGAGGTTAACTTAAACCTTGGGGGGAATTTAGCTTTCAGTAGATAGTATTTACAGTCTAAAGTCTGATGGCCACATACTTATTTTCAATATTTAACTAGTGGAGGTGGTGTGTTTCATATCAAGAGGGGTTGGAAATTCAACCTTAGTCGAGAAAGAGAAATCATTTATGTAATGAGTTAACCCCGCACAAAAGCTTAAAGTGTGAGGCTTAATATTTGGTATAATTAAGGGATTTACAGGCACATGCATCAATAGAAAAACTGGTCGCAAACGTGCAGATTCTCAGAATCTTCCCTTTGGCGACCGGTACTTTTGCATTTGGGATGCATCATCCCAAATGCAAAAATCGCAATTTAAGTAATCTCTAAATTGCGATTTCTTAAATTGCAATTGCATTTAAGGAATCGCAAATGGAAATTCCTTAAATGCAATGCATTAAAGTAAAAAAAATCGCGATTTCGCTAATAGGGGGCGCAAATTACCATGAAGTTGAACTTCATGGTAATTTGCAAAAACTTTGAAAAAGTGCATTTTTCAAAGTTCCATTTTACACACACACATGCCCTTGGGGCATGTGTATGTGCAAGATGTACTCATATGCAGATTTCAGGGGTGCAACAGGATGTCCTTTTGACACCCTGGCACCCTTGAAATTGCATTCTCAATTTGCGATTCTCTAATTGAGAATCGCAAATTGAGAATGTCTTCTCATTCATCCCTATGGGCCTCTAGGCACATAGAAATGAATGGGGAGGTATTCCTTAATTGCGACTCGCAATTTGCGAGTCGCAATTAAGGAATGTTTAGAAATCGCTATTTTTAAAGCGATTTCTACATGCATAGGCTATTGCGATTCCTTAATTGAGATTCCTTAAAAATCGCAATTAAGAAATTGCAAAAGCCAACATTGATGCATGTGCCTGTTAGGATATAGGATTTATTCATTTATTAAAGTCGTATCCTAGATGGGCATTTTGTTTGGTGACTATAATGTTTAGCTCAGATAGCATTAGCATCATAATCAATCCAAGAAATTTATCGGACAGATAACTTATTTATTTGAAGCTCCCCTGGTGTTGGAGTTTGAGTAAATTAGTGGTAAGTCCAGGTGCTGGAATGTAGACCTCTTCTTACAACAGATTTTAACTTTGTCGGCTATATTCTAGGTAAGACTAGAATTTTATATACTGAAAACTGCCATGTCGTTTGCCTCCGTTGTATGGGTGATTCCCAAAGTGATTACTAAGTACACCATTCAATTTTATGAGGAACAATATGGTGGAAATAATCTGATTTCTAGGACTGATATTTCGCAGGCAGCCCATTTAATATAGCCTTATAGCTTGCCGTAGCGGGCTATACCGGCTATTAAAGGCCCACTCCAGCGTTAAAGGCCCGAGCCGAAGGCGAGGAACTTTAACAAGAGAGCGGGACTTTAATAGCCATTATAGCCCAGCCACGAAGGGCTATAAGGCTATCAGAACATTCTTCCACTAGAGGGCAGAATGTTCTAACAAATTAAACAAAGGCCTCTCGGAGTTCAATGGGTTTTAACTCCCCTCGGGCTCCGAAATGCTTTACTGAAAACATCATTGGAATGTTGCTTAGCGTGCCTTTACCGGCCCGTAGAAGCACAAAGCACACCATTGTCTTCAATGGAGTGCTCCACATTCCAATATTCTAATAGAAATTGATGAGCAAAGTTGCAATGCTACATTTATAGAGCTCCTCTAAGAACAGGACTACACAAACCTATTGTCTAAAGGAATGGTTAATAAGTTAGCCCTTCCTCAAACTGAGTTTTACAGACTTGGAGAAAGGATTGAAAAGATATTGGATTGGCAAATAAAAAGTAATGAAAGTAGGCAATGTGGATTTTCAAGAGTTATTACTGAAAAGCCTTAATTTTATTAAATATTCAAAGGCGAGAATTATGTTGTCTTTCCTGTTCTTTAACAAAAATAGTTTTTTAACATAATCATAGACGTTGAACTTTCTTGACATAGTTCCAGTATGTAGAAATTTCTAATATATTTGCTGTCCTCTCTCTGTTCATATTACTAAAGCGATCATTGGTTTTTCCCACAATAATAAACGTTGTGTGTGCAGTTTCTCTAGGCAGGTGTTCAGTTACCATGTTGAAGTTCATTCCTTCCTTTTTTTCTTGTGAACTTCATAAATCCTGTATCTTTGTTGGGAGTACTTCTGTGTGTGGCACTGCATACACTGATTCAACCAGCATAATTCTCAGCTCGTCTACAAATATAACAATAAAATAATCATGAGTCGTGTTCAATTATGCAGCGATGGCCTCCAGAATTTTATCAAGTCTCTCCTCTTGCACTTCTTCAATTTTGATTGTGTTTTATTTAGGTGTAATCTGTTCCATCACAGCTGTGGTTTACACGGTCTATAGCCACAGCTACTCCTTAGCCTTTCTAATTCTGCCTGTAGTACTCAACATTCGCAGGCAGTTCCTCATCTTGTGTGCTTTGAGCCTGTTATGTAGAACCTCCTTTATTTTACACTGCACTGCCAAAACAGGATTGGCTCAGTATGGTTCCTTACTCATGGACACTGAGCTGAGTCAATCAATCTGCACTGCGGGATGCTGGTTCTGAGTTCCCACATGTGTGTGACAAAAACCCTCTTTCTAGCCTCTTGGGATATTCCGCTTCCTTTGTATAAGTATTATTCGGAATCTGCCTCCGAGGTGCCAGCAAGGTTCCATTCCTGTGGCCACATGCTTGCATATGGTTCACTTCCATATTGGTCTTCTGCTCCTCCTGGCTCCCCCATTATGGTTGTTTCTTGGTGATAGTCCCCTCTACATGATGAATGGTGGGATCAGGGGGAGGTTGCTTAAGTGTTTCACAGGCCCTATCTGTCAGCAATTATTTGTCAGCTTGCCTAGTGTTCTCTTTCTCTCTTGCCCCTCTTGGTGTTGTGGTCATCAGGCTTCTGATCAACCCCTTCCCTCCCTGTTTGGTTCTCCAATTGGCAGCCACCAGTTTAGGTAGGCCCCAGAGTCTGGATTTATGGTTGTCTCACTGTTTGGGGAAGGGAAAATGTAGATTTACCACAACCTGGTGGGAAGAAAATCTGGATTTTATTAAAGACACAAAGGCTAATATTATGCAATCTGTTTATTACCACTACTGACAGCAGCCCCTTTAAAGCACTTAGAACCCAATAAAACTCCAACCCTATAAAGTTCAGAAACCTCAACCATCTTCCTTCTTTTTTAGCTTACTGCAACATGTCAAAAAATAAATTTTCTCTTGAAGTTATACCAGTCTCTGTTCAATCATCCAAATTCATGCTGATACTCTTTCCAGTCGTTTGGCAACAAGTGTACTTCTTCATCAACCGATGAATTAAACTTCTCCATCTGTTAAACTTGTCTACGTTCTACAAGATAAACAGAATAATAATGAAAGCAGGGTCGGGAAAGAGGGCGGAATAATATTAGCCTCCATGTCTTTGACAAATTCCAGATTTTCTGCCCACCAGGCTTTCAAAAATCAATCTCCATTTAGGCTAATATTATGTAAGTCTAAAGCCTGCCAACCAACCCACACGTTGTATTCTCCCCAGGACTAAAATAGAACTTCCTAAAAGTCGAATCATAGGACCAATCAGCACATATCAAAATACCCTGTAATGCACCTCTCATCATAAAGTCCTTGGAAGCAGCCGCACCTCTTACTGAATGTGCTCCGAATATTCTCACATCTTCACCAACTCTCCTGATCACCTCTTTTACCATCTTGCAAGTATAGGTGACGACCCAGCTTTAAATGTTTTTTAAATAAGAAAAAGCATCTGCTTCATGCCCAACAGCATGTCATCAGATGTTCTCTCCTCATACTCTTTAACATAACAAACCACACACAAATTCTCACTCTCATTTAAAAATGGCTAAAATATTGAAATTGGGTTTGTTTTTGTCCTCCTAGTCAAATAAAACGCACTCCTTCAAGGGAAAAAACCTGCTTGAAAGATTGAAGGCCCACACATCAGAAACAAGCCTAAAAAAAATAACAATATTGTCAGCTTCAGGGTAAACTCCTTCCAACTCAATCCTCTATTTGAACCTCAACTCACCAGAAAAGAGAAAACTTTTGAAACATCCCAAACTGAGTTCTACCTGGGAACTGGCGGCTTCGCAATTCTAATGCTTCTCATTAACCTCTACTTCAAAACATCCTGTCCTACAGATAAACGAGTAACCAAAACAGACCCGCAGCATTCACCGATCTGTGCACATCAATTGTCCTATAAGACAGTCCACTCTCAAACATTTCTGATAAATAATTAACTACCTCCACTACATCCATTGAAACTGGATCAAAATTCCTCTCTACACACCAGCAAAACAATTTCTGCCAAGCCAGTCCATTAACTTCCTTGTACCTGATGCCCAGGATTTTCCATGCCACTAGCCTCAGTTGCCCTGCAACCACCAAACCATGCATCTCTCCTGCTGTTTCCTGAAACATTGACAATAGAGTTGGGAAATACACTGACAACTCCAGAAAAATGATAAAGCCCTTCCCAAATCCTGACAAAAGGTATCTTTTCCCTTTGGAGGCAGATGCCAACTGAAAAACCTCATCATTTGAACATTCAGCCTGTTCGCAAACAGATCTACACTGAATGGTCCCCAAACTCTCTCTATCTGTAAGTAAATAGGTCTCTGCAACCTCCAGTCGCTGGAATCCCTGAAATTCCACGAAAACCAGTCTGCCACCACATTGCTCATCTGTGGTATGTGCTCTGCTTTTATCGATATAGTCCTCCTCAAACAATACTCCCAAAATACTTTTGAAAGATCTGTCAGATACTTTGATCATGGACCTCTCAGCTTGTTTACATATCTCATAGTTGAAACATTGTCTATCCTTGAAAGAACCAAACACTTCACCTTGTCCTTCATAAAATATCTTATTGCAAATGAACCTGCAGTTGCAGTTCCAGACAGTTTATTTGCAACTTGATTTCTTTCTCTGTCCAATGACCGCCTGTTGACATAGCACCACATCGTGCAACCCAGCAAAATAACCTTGCGTCCGATTCTATCATCAATATTGTATTCTCTCAAAAAAATTGCTCTCTCATTCCAAGAATCCATGTTCATTATCCAGCACTGGAGCTCCTCTCTCTCTCTTCCTCGGATAGAACAATATCCTCTGAAGACCACTTCTTACATGCATCGCCTTCAATCTATGAAGTGTCTGATAATTTAGATGTCAAGGAAAAATATCCTGTATCGTTGAAGACAAAAGATCAATTACCCAGGCCGGCATCATCAAAGAAATCCAGGTTGGGTCCAAAACCCTTCGAATCTCTTTCCTTATTCTTTTCAACTTGTCCCTTAGAAGCATCAATATCCCTTCCACTGTGTTCACCAAAAAGTCCAGAAACAAATTTTCCTGACTTAGTTTTAAACAAGACTTCTACATGTTCAATTCAAAATCAAAATTCTTCAAGAAATTCACTGCCATGTCCGTGTTATCTTGATCTCTACTGATCCATAATCAACATGTCGCCCAGATAAATGATTAACTATACACCTCGTTCTCCTAAGAATGCCACCACATATGACACCACAGGGCCAACGAAAGGACAAACAGTAGGCAAACAAACTTCCACAACGTTCAGCCACACCTAAACTACAAGAACCTCTGATGTAATTCCCAATTTGGATAAGTCCAATCGAGTCAGCCAATCCCCTCTATGCAAAATGTCCCTTCACATTTGCATGCCTTCCATTTTGAAATGGTGATTAACCACCTCCACAATGGCACCTTTCTCCATCAGTTCTTTAACCTCGCCACCAACTTTGATAAATCTCCACTGAACCTTATGCCTTCTGCAACCCGGGACCCGGAGCTGAGTCTCTGCCTCTGAGGGTAGAAACTGGCTGATTGACCTGACCCTTGGTTCTGATAGGGTTTAAAACCTTGAGAAAATGAAGTTCCCATGATGCTCGTTCCTAGGCTGGGGAACAGACCCCTTGTTTGCCTGGCCCAACCAAAAACACAACCATCAAAGACTTTCTTAATGTCGCATTGTGACTTTTGATGAGAGCAATAGGCCCATACAAACTTAGGGCCCGATTCACAGAACTAACTTAAGACAAAATCCTAAACTTACTACCCTTTTGGTATTCACAGAAGGCACTTACTCATTTTGGTATTCACAGAAGGCACTTACTCATTTCGGTATTCACAGAAGTTAGGAGTCCTAACTTTAGGACTCCTAAATGCCTTCTGTGAATACCGAAAGTCTTAAAATTAGGATTTTTCTCAATTTAGTAGTCCTAAATCTAAACTTAGGACTACTAAATTGAGAAAAATCCTAATTTTAAGACTTTCGGTATTCACAGAAGGCATTTAGGAGTCCTAAAGTTAGGAGTCCTAACTATACTACTACTAAACTGAGTAAAATCCTAATTTTAAGACTTTCAGTATTCACAGAAGGCATTTAGGAGTCCTAAAGTTAGGAGTCCTAAACTTAGGACTACTAAATTGAGAGAAATCCTAATTTTAAGACTTTCGGTATTCACAGAAGGCATTTAGGAGTCCTAAAGTTAGGAGTCCTAACTATACTACTACTAAACTGAGAAAAACCCTAATTTTAAGACTTTCGGTATTCACAGAAGGCATTTAGGAGTCCTAAAGTTAGGACTCCTAACTTCTGTGAATACCGAAATGAGTAAGTGCCTTCTGTGAATACCAAAATGAGTAAGTGCCTTCTGTGAATACCAAAATGGTAGTAAGTTTAGGATTTTGTCTTAAGTTAGTTCTGTGAATCGGGCCCTAAGACATTGCCTTAATGAATTCATCTACAAACGGAAGACCATTTGCAGTGGGACCTGCCTCATTGCTAGTCAAATCCACTAACTTTGGATCCATTTTTGGCAGAATGCTTATCCTGCATTCATCCGAAATTGCTGTGTTTGCATTAGCTAAAAAGCAAACGGCGCATTGCACCCACTGACTCAATTCTTCCACATCCAACTGTGCTTTATTTACTTGTGCTTCCTCCACCAGGTCAAACACCTTGGCTAAAGGCTGAATAATGTTTTGACACCTTTTCAAGCCTTTATCTAAACCTTTATGTGAATCTCATCCACCCTTCCCAATGAATGCCAAACATTTTGCATCCAACTCTGGTGTCACCATCACCTTATTTGCTAAACTAGACTCGTACACTCAGATACTCTGACCTTAACCATAACCTAACATCCTGAGGAATTTGTTTCCTCAACCAGGTTTCAACATAGTCAGTAATATGAACTGTAGAAGACCATCCTGGTGAAAGTAAGTACTTAATTAACATTGGATCAAACATACGATCCCCAAATGGATCAGCCAAACACTCAGGATCATTATCCTTTGCACGCTCTTGGGGCTCTGCCCTCAAAATACTCTCACAACCCTGTTCATCTGAATCAAACTTGGAAGAACAACTTAGTTCAATCTCTGCACTATTTGAGAACTCATCACAGTGCTTCACTTTATCCTTATGTCCTTTCTTTAAAAAATTCCTTTCCTTCCCTGGGCCTGGAACCTGCCCTCCATGTGTGTCCTTGACACTTCCATGACTCGTGTGATCACACAACCCTTGATCTGCCTCCACAGATGTTCTCCTCTTAATTTGTGTCACACTGACATCAATGAGCTTACTTTTGCTTGAGACTTTACCCCTTTTCCTCTCCTAAGAAGTAGTCACTACAGCAGACCAAAACATTCTTTCTCCAAATCAAGTCCCCTTTGTAGGAAAGTAATATCTGCTTCTTATGGTGACCCCCACTTTTTGCTTGATGTCTCACTATTTTTTACTAGTCTGACTGGGATTCTGGTAATCAGGACCCCAGCCTATCTGCTTTCTCCCTTAAACTGACATACATGTAGTTTGGTACACTCCAGATTGGATACTGGGGTACCCTAATCAGTCCCTAGTGTATGGTACCCATGTACCCAGGCAATAGGTACCCAGAGGCCTCCCATGGGCTGAAGCATGTATTATGCCACCCATGAGAAGCCATGCAAAATGGAACTCCAGGTATGCTACTGCAACCTGTGTAAGCTGGTGCATGCACAACTTACTTTAGATAGAGGTTCACTATATCTATTGGTCACTACACTTAAAACTTAGAAGTCACCCCCATAGCAGGCCTTAACAAATATGAAGGCTAGGCTGCTGGGTTCTATGTGAGAGGGTGCCCCTGCATGAGCAGAGCCTCTCCGCAGCCTTCTGAGACCATTCTCCATGGTTGTCTGTGACTCAGCCAGACATATAGGTAGAGGTGCATTATAACCGCGCGGTAAATGCTATCTCAAAAATAGCTACATAGAAACATATTGTGTTTAGTATCAAACACCTTGGAATCATACCTCCACACCAGTAAATGGTGTGGGAGGTATGATTCCACCCTTCAGAAGCGAGCTTCGTGGGGTCACTGGTCTAACTGGTGCCAGCCTTCTCGACCCAGACAACACAAAATGAATGATGCCGACCAGAGAAACATTTCTGCCCTCCTGCTGCTGAGCCAAGCTCGAGCGGAGGAAGGCAACACAATAGGCATCCTGTCACAGGGAGGTGTGACCACCTCCCAGACAGGGTTTAGTGTATTGGGGCTGGGTGGGTGCACTCTGAGAGTGCCTGAAAGTCTGCACCTGGGGCACATTTGGTGTCCCTGTGCATAGTCCAGCTCAAACCAGTTCTGGGAGCCATTGGCTCCTGCTCTGGTGCAAAACTGGACAAAGGACATGCGTATAACCACCCCTCTGTCCTGCCCCTCCCCTAGGAGGGTCCCCTGAATCTGTCCAACCCTCTCCTGTGGGTACAAAAGGGCTTACCTGGCTGTAAAACTTTAGATTTTCAGTGGACAAGATTGTACAAGAAGAAACCACTGCCCTTCATCCGTCTGGACACTCGGGACTTCGCTGGAACCTGACTGGGCTCGACATCATTCCCCTTTCTGTCTGAAGCTCTGTTTGTGCCTTTGCTCCATACAGGCTCTGTGCAGGACCTGTGGTGCACTTACAACAACTGAAGAATCTCCCTTGGAGTGAAGGAGTCACTCCCCTGCATTCGCCGGCACCTAACTGCAACTGACCGGTCTGCTGCTCCTGCGGACTCTAAAGATTTCAGCAACACAGAAGGTGAGTTTCTGAAGGTCTCTGAGGTCGATCTGCACTCTCACCAAGTTTGAGTCCAGTATCCCTCGTGGGGACTGCATGACCCGAACCCCTGTGCACCCCGTCCATTTGCAGTTGCATATGCTTGTTCATGATTCCCGAGCTTGTGCATTGGACTTCTTGTAGTCCTGACCCTGTACAGTATTTGCACTAAAGAACTCCGGCCTCCTCGCACCGAGTGCTCTGTGGGCTGGTGCTTTACCAAAATAAACAACATTCTTGACAGCATTATTGCTGCATCACAATATTTTTTCATGACAGTATTTTTTTTCAATATTTCTGTTCCCGATATTTAGCCCTCGATATTTTGTTCAAATACCATTTTGGGGAAAGAGCAATACTTTTTCCTAAGACCACAAACAAATCTGATGAAGTGGACCTGGGATCACAGCTTGGATTGAAGGTGTAAAAGAGCCACTATACATGGATGAATATGAAGAGATATGTGAGATGATGTAATCAAATGACAAAGTCCTTTCCTGATAGTAACCAATTTAAAATCTAGGAGTTTGACGATACAAGAATTTCAGTTCAATACAAATTCAAGAAATTCTGTAGGTTTGACTCAAATAAGTAATGATTTTGGTTGATCTATAACAAAACCTAAAATTTCCAGGCAATAAATTGCACTTTATAGTTGCATTATAGCGTTGTTTTGTGACAGAATGAACTGGCAAAGGCTTATTACTGGTCATAGGTTGCTGCTACTCTTCGCTTACTGGGAAAATATTCATTAGAAAGCCTGTTGGGTTGTGAGTAGTTTGCTGTACAACACTTTTAATAACAGGTCCTGAATTGTTTGGGAGGTCAATTTACTATCTGTGTGAGAAAGATGTGTGGAATACGGAAAGTTTGAATTGGGTAGTTTTAAACCTCTGTCTGGTACTTAGTTCCTGTTTATAAAATCCAGTGATCTGTAGACTGTTGGTGCCATGCTTGGTAAAACAGTGCAATTTGACCTTTGGCCAAGGGCCCTTTCTCCAAGGAAGTCAATTCTATAAGTTTAGGATCCAACTTTAATAATGTTCCCTTGCGTCCTTCTGTGGAAATTTATGAATTTGCAATACATAACAGGCAAATGAGTTGGGTCCAATTTGAAAGTTTTGATTAGGTGTGTGGTAATTGATCCATCCTTTACTTTTTTTAGCCATTTTGAATATGTTTGTAATTGGACCCATGGCATGCAATAACTTACTCTAACAGGCTGACCAAGCTCTGCCTATTTCCTTATTTGTGTCCTCTCCATATTTAGTGAAGAATGTTAATAATTTGGGATCTATGTCAGAAATTGCTAATACCAAATTTGCCATGATAACTTGTGTACACTCTGTTCTCTATGCATTTATGATAATCTTGTCTAATACCTTTCTTAATCTTACAAAAATATACTCCTCTTTCTTCATGAGGAATAATTGACCAATCTGATGATAATGGAAGATAAACTAGTGTGTTGTCAAACAGTGGTTCTCTAGTTGTATTACAAATCTCATCTGCAGAATTTGTGTTTTTTTCATTTAGAAAACTTGATTAGTCCAGTGATTTAATTTTTATTGGGGTCAAATCAACTGATGTCAGAATCATTTTGTACATTTAATTCGGAATCTAGGGGTTGAGGTACACCAGCTGAAACATCATCAGATTAGTCACGGACTAAATCTAGGAAATGACGCGTTCTTGCGCAAGTCTATCTCACTTTTAGAAGGTCTTTTGACTGACAGGCTGCCACAATCATTGGAGAAAGATTCTTCCTCAATCATATTACTAACACGGTCAGACTTCCTCAAAGCTGCCTATTCTACTTGTCATGTTTCACCAATAAAGTGTGTTTTTGCCTTTATAAGTTGGCAAATAAATTGTACTATGTAAGGAAATGGACTCTTATTTGTTGCAGAAAAATGTTTTTTACACCTGTTTCCACCAGAAGCGAAGCTCTGGGCCTTAATTATGTCATTTACATTTACTGGCAGAAGTCACCAGGGAGAATCCGCAGGAAGCTATAAATATTCATGTAAGATTTTTGATCAGCTTACTTCCTTGCACCCAAGTCGCACAAAAGAAGGAAAAAACATAACATTCAAACTTGGTTTAACTATGAGTTTAGGAAGTTGAGAACCCAGCTAATATTAGCCATCAAAAATATACACTTAAACCTAATCTGCATCCTGCCCAAGGTCTATAAACATGCTCAACATGAAGCCAAAGAGACTGGTGCGAGCAAAACTGGTGTTGATTATTATATACTTGAAATGAGAGATTTGACCAGATTTTGGTCTCTCATCACAGGGGCGAGATATGAGGCAGCTGCTCAACCAGCAAATCATATTTCATCCTTAGACTGGATCGATTATTTGCAAGCCTTGTATGATGACGATTCAACCGATGGACTAAGTGGGGACCAGAATTTTATTATCATAGACCAAAAAGATTGTATACCGACCTACGACCTCAATGATGTGGAATCCGCAATAGGCACCATCGTCCAGGGGAAAGCCCCAGGACTACATGGCATTCTAATTGATATATTCATCTCTGATAAATCTAAATGGACCACCTACATCTTATTTCTGAGTAACGCCATAGACAAGGGAGTTCAAATCCTCAGCTCATGGAAGGGTACTGAGGTGATACCCATCTATAACAAGCATTGTAAATGCAATTGGTCTCACATTTGCTTGAGTTGGAGCTATTGGCATTGTAAATGGCAATTTGTGAGAAGCTGGCCTGGTATATGATGTCCACTAATGTAAGTGGGCACCTTGCACTGGTCCAGACAACCCTTATGGTGATTTAAGAGGTCTCAGACAACCTTAGAAAGCTATCCAAGTGGCAGCTGTGGAGAGCAGCCTTGAAGGAGTGTAAAGCAGCTTGTTTTACCAGAATGCAATCTTATAGTATAGATTAAATGAAAAAGAACCACACAAGTGCATGCGCATTTCGCGCATGTGCGGGCGTCCGCGCATGAGCATTTGTCAGAAGAAGTTGGAAACCAGGAAGAGGGAGACCCGTAGACGCCTCGCTTCAGGTAAGTGTCTTTACTATTATTTAATTTACAATTAGGGTATGTTTTAAAAGGAGGGCGGGCGGGAGGTGGGTGGCGCGTAGTGGGGCTACGCGGAGCACGTAGTGTGCGTAGATTTGGGCACACTACGCGCTGCTTCACGTAGCCCCACTACGCCCACTACGCCCACCCTTAGTAATTATGTGTTTTTAAGTGTATTGGAATTATGTGGAGTGGGGCTGTGTGTAATGGAGTGTAAGTATGTGGAATTACATTTTGTGTTATCGAGTGTTATGTAATGCAATGCTGGCAAACTCTTCCTGCCTGTTATAATGCTTGTTTGTTATAGCTTTTTTTTATATGAATGGAGGGACATAAACAATAGGAGGGTGGAGACTGAGAAATAATATCTGTATTACAACAGAAGCAGCGGACAGACACTAGGAGAGAATCAACAGATGCCAGATTATGAGGGCTACGCAAACAATGATGCACGGAATGCTGAATAAATCATACATTCACCCCCAGTCAAGAGATCTGGTTTAAATCCGTTGTTCTTTTCCTCACCACTATTTAGGACCAGATCTCTGTATTGGGGTGAATGTATGACATTGTTCTGCATTCTGTTCATCAATTGCTCTTTTGCATTTGTCACCCCGAGTGGGACCAGTATGCCCAGATGTGGGTCCCGTGCTCTCAATGCCACTGGAGTCAAACTATCCTGGCTGATGAGGGCTGAAAGCCCGAAACCAGTCCTAGGATGCTTGTTTCCAGTCCAGGGAGGACCTGGCTGGCAGTTTGCGCTGGACTGTTCCCATTGGGCTCAGGGTCAAGACTGATTTGCATATGGCTTGGTCCAAACTGGAATGGCATAATGAGCAAAAAAACGATGGATTTAGGCCCAGGTCTCTCTCTGTACTGGGGTGAATGTATGACATTGTTCTGTATTCTGTCCATCAATTGTTCTTTTTGCATTTGTCACCCCGAGTGGGACGGTATGCCCAGACGTGGGTCTCGTGCTCTCCATGCCACTGGAGCCAGCTATCCTGGCTGATGAGGGCTGAAAGCCCGAAACCAGTCCTAGGATGCTTGTTTCCAGTCGAGGGAGGACCTGGCCGGGCAGTTCGGGCTAGACTGTTCCCATTGGGTGCAGGGTCAAGACTGATTTGCATATGGCTGGGTCCAAACTGGAATGGCATGGTGAGCAAAAAAACGATGGATTTAGGCCCAGATCTCTGTACTGGGGTGAATGTATGACATTGTTCTGCATTCTGGCCATCAATTGTTCTCTTTGCATTTGTCACCCTGAGTGGGATGGGTATGCCCAGACGTGGGTCCAATGCTCTCCATGCCACTGGAGTCAGGCTATCCTGGCTGATGAGGGCTGAAAGCCCAAAACCGGTCCTAGGATGCTTGTTTCCAGTCCAGGGAGGACCTGGCCTGGCAATTAGGGCTGGACTGTTCCCATTGGGTGCAGGGTCAAGACTGATTTGCATATGGCTGGGTCCCAACTGGAATGGCATGGTGAGCAAAAGAACGATGGGTTTAGGCCCAGATCTCTGTACTGGGGTGATGTATGACATTGTTCTGCATTCTGTCCATCAATTGCTCTTTTTGCATTTGTCACCGCGAGTGGGACAGGTATGCCCAGATGTGGGTCCCGTGCTCTCAATGTCACTGGAGTCAAGATATCCTGGCTGATGAGGGCTGAAAGCCTGAAACCAGTCCTAGGATGCTTGTTTCCAGTCCAGGGAGGACCTGGCCTGGCAGTTCGGGCTGGACTGTTCCCATTGGGTGCAGGGTCAAGACTGATTGCATATAGCTGGGTCCAAACTAGAATGGCATGGTGAGCAAAAAAACGATGGATTTAGGCCCAGATCTCTGTACTGGGGTAAATGTATGACATTGTTCTGCATTCTGTCCATCAATTGTTCTTTTTGCCAGATTATGAGGGCACACTGAAGCGGTGCTAAGTAATGCTGAAGTGGTGCTGAGGTGGTGGTGTGCTGGTGCAGATGTGATGCTCAGGTGATGCTGAATGATACGCCTGTAAATACCCATACAATATACAATTATGTACCATCACCAGGGATCTCTTTGGAAGAAATCTACCATGGTATAACACACTGTACAAATCACCATGTTATGTATCCTTTTCCTCCACTCTTTCTTGTCAAGTCATAGGTAAAGATTGCACCTATGACAGCATATCAATCAATCATAGCATTTGTAAAGCGTACTACTTACCTGTGAGGGTCTCAAGGCGCTGGGGGGTGGAGAAAGCTGCTACTGCTCGAAAAGCCAGGTCTTGAGGAGTCTTCTGAAGGTCAGCAAGTCTTGGGTCTGCCGTAGGTGGATGGGGAGGGTGTTCCAGGTCTTGGCAGTGAGGTGGGAGAACGATCTGCCACCGGAGGTCGCTCTTCGAATGCGGGGGACTGTGGCGAGGGTGAGGTCGGCGGAGCAGGGCTGGCAGGGGGGGGTGTAGAAGCTGAGTCATCTGTTGAGGTACGTTGGTCCGGTGTTGTGGAGTGCCTTGTATGCGTGGGTGAGGAGCTTGAAGGTTATCCTCTTGTTGACGGGGAGCCAGTGCAGGTCTCTCAGGTGGGGTGTGATGTGGCTGCGGCGAGGGATTTCGAGGATCAGGCATGCAGAGGAGTTTTGGATGCATTGAAGCCATTTCAGGAGTTTGGCTGAGGCTCCTGCGTAGGGGGCGTTTCCGTAGTCCAACCTGCTGCTGACGAGGGCCTGGGTGACCGTTCTTCTCGTTTCGGTGGGGATCCACCTGTAGATCTTGTGGAGCATACGGAGGGTGTTGAAGCAGGAGGAAGAAACAGCGTTGACCTGCTTAGTCATGGAGAGGGTGGAGTCGCGGATGACCCCTAGGTTGTGTGCGTGGTCAGTGGGTGTTGGAGCTGTTCCCAGTGCGGTCGGCCACCAGGAGTCGTTCCAGGCGGAAGGGGTGGATCGAAGGATGAAGACCTCCATCTTGTCTGAGTTCAGCTTCAGTCAGCTGTTCCCCATCCATTCCGCGACAGCCTGCATTCCTTCGTGGAGGTTGGTTTTAGCGGTGTGGGGGTCCTTGGTGAGGGAAAGGATCAGCTGGGTGTCATCAGCGTAGGAGATGATGTTGAGGTCGTGCAGTCGGGCGATGTGGGCGAGGGGTGCCATGTAGATGTTGAACAGCATTGGGCTGAGGGATGAGCCCTGGGGTACGCCGCAGATGATCTTGGTGGCTTCGGAGCAGAAGGGGGGAGGAGGACGCTCTGTGTTCTGCCGGAGAGGAAGGCGGTGGTCCAGTCCAGGGCCTTCTCTTGGATCCCGGCATCGTGAAGGCGTGTTCGTAGTGTGCGGTGGCAGACCGTGTCGAAGGCGGCTAACAGGTCCAGGAGGATGAGGGCCACGGTTTCTCCATTGTCTAGCAGGGTCCTGATGTCATCAGTGGCGGCGATGAGGGCAGTTTCGGTCTTGTGGTTGCTGCGGAACCCGGACTGCGACGGGTCCAGGATGCTGTTCTCGAGGTAGCGGGTCAGTTGTTTGTTGACAGTCTTCTCGATGACCTTAGCCGGGAACGGGAGCAGGGAGATGGGCCAGAAGTTCTTGCGGTCCTTGGGGTCCGCCTTGGGTTTCTTGAGTAAGGCATTGATCTTGGCTTGCTTCCAGCTCTCCGGGAAGGTTGCTGTCTCGAAGGAGATGTTGATGGCTTTCCGGAGATGGGGTGTGATGGCAGTGCTTGCTTTGTTGAAGATGTGGTGTGGGCAAGGGTCTGACGGAGATCCGGAGTGGATGGTGTTCATGATCTTGATGGTGTCGTCGTCGTTGATGTTGGTCCAGGAGAGCAGGCGGTTGGTGCGGATGGTGGTCGTGGGGGCAGAGGTCTCAGTCATTGGCATAAACCGTGAGCCACTTCACTCCCTTATGAAGAAGGGTAAGTGAATATACTAACCTCATCTGCAAAAAAAGTAGTCTGAAAACTGAAGACCACCTCTCATCCCACAGTCCTGAAGAAAGCCACCAGACTCGCAAGATCAATTCCTAGACCAAAACACGTCGACCCCTCACTAGGTGCAGTGGAGCAATCACTAATCCACTTATGCACCTCTTTTTCTTTTTTTTTTTTTTTTGAAACCTTTATTACAGAATGCAAAAGATATACAAAGATGGGCCTACAACCTTCGGGCCGGCCGCTAGCAAACAGTAAGAGCATAAAATACAGTTAGTAAACACATGCTGCAGCGTGAGAGAGATCACAGGAGTTGAAAGAAGCGTTGGCGGCCACACCGTCCGGACCCCCCAAATGGCGGTTCCATTTTTATATAAGAAACAACAAACAAATCCACAAGGCAGCAAAAGTCAAAGCAGCAGTACGAGCTCCCCTGGGGAGGACCCTACCGATCCACAGGAATAGCGGGGGGGGGATAGGCCGGGGCGGAAACAAAGTGGACTCGGTTCCCAGAACCAAGGCGACAAGCAGACTAGGGAGACGGGGCCAGTGCCAGCTCAGGCGTCAGTGGCGGGGTACAAATTCCGCCACGGTAGGAGTTCCAGGGGCCCCACACTTTCACCCATTTCCCAGGCTTACCTCTCGCAACATACACTACCTTTTCCCGAAACATACACCAATCCATGTTGTCCTTCCACGCCGAGACCGTTGGCGACCTCTGGGAGCCCCACAATTGCGCTATGTCACGCTTGGCTACCATATATCCCAGAGTCACCCACCACATCTGCGGCACTGAGTAGTCAGTCGGCTCCCACACATTTAGTAGACATCTCCTCGCCTCGGGAAGCAGCGTCACATGCGTGACCGCCTGCAACACCGCATGCACACCACGCCAGAATCGCGCCACCTCCGGGCATTCCCACAAAATATGGAAGAAGGTCCCTAAAGAACCACACCCACGCTTACACAACCCATCCACGGCATATCCCATACGCATCAGACCCGGCCCCGTGACATAGACCCTATGGAGTATTTTGAGCTGGACGAAGCGAAGGCGGGCCGGTATGGCCACCTCTTTCGGGGAGGCCACCGCAGACACCCAGTCCTCGTCATCCAGCTCCAATCCATCGGCGACCCACGCCTCACGAAGGCTAGTCAGCAGTCCCGAGCGATCGTTGATGAGCTTTTTGTAAATCAATGAAATCGTGCCATCCGGTACATGCCCATATAGCACTCTATCTTCCAGAGGGGAGTACTCCGGGATGGAGGCAACATCCGGGAATACGGAGCACAACGCGTGACGGACCTGTATGTATCGAAAGTACTCCCTGTCCTGCAACTGGAATTCCGTCTGCAGCACATCGAACGTTTTGAATCCCCCCCTCGTCCAGAGATCGCCCACCTTGCTGATGCCTATCATGTCCCACTTCTCAAAGCCTTTCGAGGTCCACAGGGAGCCCAGCCGCTCAGATGCATACAGTGGCGTCGCCCGGGTCAACCGATCCTTCCACCCCATCGCCAAGTTCGCCGCGTGCCACACCTGTACCGCGACCCGCTTAGGGCCCGTCAGACGTGCGTCGAGCGATCTAGAATAAAGCGCCCGATTATAGTCACCACCCGGCAGTAACAGTTTATCCATTTCAAAGGCCGGGTTAAGAGCGGGCCCATAAAGGCCGTGGTTTATCGCAGCCAGCTGGGAGGCCCAGTAATACCGTTTGATGTCTGGGAGGGTGACCCCCCCCCGTCGTACCACGGGAGCGTCAGCTTCGCAAGGGCGATACGCGGCCTCCCCTCCCAGAACAGGTGTCGCTGCAGACCCTCCACCTCGCGAAAGTAGCGCGCCGGGACAACGTCCATCGTGTTCTGTAAAGCGTATAGGAAACGTGGCAGCGACATCATCTTAAACAATGCCGCACGACCGAGCGGTGAGAGCGGCAAGCGCCTCCAATGCGCCACGTCCTCCTTCAGGCGCTGGAGGGGGGGGAGCAAGTTCTGTTTATATCTGGCCTCAGCGTCCAGGGTAATAAAGATACCCAGGTACTTAAATCCCTGCGGAGCGACCTGGATAGGACAACCCCGCGGAAGGATAGGAGCCTCCCCGGAGAGGACATACACACAGGATTTAGCCCAGTTGATGACTAAGCCGGAGTTGCGGCCAAATGAATGCAAAACATCCACTAGCACAATCAGCGATTTACGCGGGGAAGCGAGGTATAAAAGAATATCGTCCGCGTAAAGGGATACGCGATCCTCATACTCGGGGGTCCATCGGAGACCACGAATAGAAGGATGCCACCGCAGCCACTCCGCCAGGGGCTCCAAGGCAAGCGCGAAGAGGAGCGGCGACAGCGGGCAGCCCTGCCGCGTGCCTCTGCCCAGTTCAAACGGAGCCGACACTCTACCGTTCACCGCCATCTGCGCCAGCGGTCCGGAGTATAACAGTTTCACCCAACCAATGAATCCCGGGCCAAAACCAAACTTAGCCAGCGTCGCCCAAATATATGGCCACTCAAGCGTGTCGAACGCCATAGTGGCGTCCAAGGACGCCAAAATGGCCGGCTCTCGTATGAACGGGACCCGCGCGAGCACCCCATGCAAACGCCGCAGGTTTAGCGCGGTGTTGCGATGAGGGATTAAGCCGGACTGGTCCTGGTGAATCAGATCGCACACCACGCCAACCAGCCGATTGGCCAGCACCTTGGCTAGAATTTTGGGCTCCGCATTCAGCAGCGAAATGGGCCTGTAAGACGTGACCCGATCCCGCGGCCTCCCCTCCTTATGAATAACCACGATAGTGGCCAGACGCTGGTCCAGCGGGAGGGAACCCGCCGAGCGGGCCGCGAGGAACATAGCACGGAGATGCGGCGCCAGCGTATCTGGTCGTAGTTTGTACAATTCGATGGGAAGGCCATTAGGACCCATGGCCTTGCCGGAGGCAACCGAACGTATGGCGAGGGCAATCTCCTCGGATGTTGGGGTCACGTCCAACAACACTTTATCCTCCTCCGAAAGGGAAGGCAGCGCAATGTCTGTAAGCAGGGCATGGGAATCCTCTTCCGAGCGGGAAGATACCGGGAAATACACCCCACGGAAATATTCCACGAAGCAATCAACAATTTCTCCTGGTTCAGTGACACACACACCATCCAATTTCTCAATCGACGGGACAACTCGACTCGCTCTCTCCTTTTTATCCAGCCACGCAATCAGTTTACCAGCCTTATCACCCACATCGTACAGTCTCCCCTGTTGCTCTCTACTGAGGCCCCTGGCTGCCTCCGTGACGAGGGCCTTGTAGTCCGCCTGCTTGAGTCGGAGAGCATGCAATTTATCATCCGTCACCCCACACTCCAGATCACCCTCCAACTCAGTTATCTCAGTTTCAATACGGGTCACCTCCTCCCGCTCGCGCCTCCGGGAATGGGAAATGAGGGATAGGGCCTCCCCCCAGAGTACCGTCTTAAACGCCTCCCACAGAGAGACCGCAGACGACACAGACCCCACATTATCTTCAAAATATCGCTCAAGAGATTTAACCAAGTCTGCGCGAATTGTGGGGTCACGCAGGTACCAGGGATTAATCGGGACAACCCTCCCCTCCCCCCCTCGGGACAATGTCGAAGTGCAACAGGAGCGGGGAGTGGTCTGAAATACCCCGCGCCAAATGTCATACCTCCCCAACCCTCCCCGCCTGTGCCGCTGGCATCAGGACATAATCAAGCCTCGAAAGACTGCCATGAGCCCCGGAATGAAAGGTGTAATGTATCTGCGTAGGGTGTTTCAGCCGCCAACAATCCACCAGCCCCAAGGTATCCAAGAGGCCGGATAACCAAGTTTGGGCACGGGGGAGATCCCTGGGAGGGTGACGATCCTCAGTCCCGGAAACTACAGCGTTAAAATCCCCCCCAACCACTAGAATCCCCTCTGGAAGGCCAAGGAGGAGGCGCCCCAGATCAGCAAAAGTAATTGTTTGCAACCCTGGCGGGACATAAACAGAGACGAAAACAATCACTCTACCCTCCAATCTACCCACCAGAGCCGTATATCGTCCCCTGTCATCATGGAGCACCTCATCAACTTCCAACGGGAGCGAGGTTTTAACCATAATGCCCACACCCCTCGAACCAGACGTGAAGCCCGAGTGGGCTATAAGGCGATAGCCCCGTCTGTTCATGGCACAAAAGGAGTTGCCAATGAGGTGTGTTTCCTGCAGAAATACTATATCGGGTGAAATTCGTTTTAAGAACTGCAGGACCACCCCCCGTTTTATCCTGTCCCCCAGTCCATTAACATTCCAGGACAAAAGACTCAGTCCCCTACCCCCCATCATAGCCGAAATCGATCAATCTCCCCCAGAGAGCACTTTAGAAATAGCACAACAATACTTCTGCCTTGTGGTACAAATAAACAATACCCAACCCCAACCCAACAGCCCCAACAAAACTCCCCCCTCCCTGCACCCCTGCATGAGCCCAAACAGCCCCCCCAACTTGCAGTGTGCCTGTCGCCCCTATGTAAATTAAACTACTAAGACCCCCTAGAGGAGGAAGGAGAACCCCCTCGAGACCCAGCACCACCCCCAATGGAGGGGAAACGAGACACAACAGTCAAAAGACCCTAAGCTGGGCCGAAAGTGACATCATCCGGGGTGAGCCCCCGTGTCAGTACCTCAGACCCGGTCCGGTGGGCACTCTCCTCCCGTCGCCCCCCCCCCCCATCCCGACCATGTCCTCCAGACAAAGTGTCCAACCAGTCCCCGGCCGTTTCAGGACGGTCAAAAAAGTGAGTGCGACCATCCGCCTCCACCCGCAGCCTGGCCGGGAAGAGCATGGTGTATTTTAAGTTCATGCCTCGAAGCCGCCGCTTGACGCCCAGGAAACTCAGTCTCTGCTTCTGGACCGCCTGCGTAAAATCAGGATAAAAGTTCACCTCCATGTTCTCCAGCTTAATCGGCCCTTGCAGTCTGGAAGCTTGCAAAATCGCATCCCTGTCCCGAAAGTTGAAAATACGGGCAATAAGAGGCCGCGGAGGGGCTCCGACCTTCGGCCTGCCACCGGGAACTCTATGGGCCCTCTCCACCGCAAAGAATTTACTCAGTCCTCGAGGCTGGAGATGGGTAGAGATCAGGTCCTCCACAAAGAGATCCGCCGCCGACTCCTCCCGTCCCTCGGGCACTCCGATAATGCGAATATTATTCCTCCGGGCCCTGCTCTCGGAGTCCTCCAGGCGCCGATCCATGAGCGCACTTGCCTGACGGAGCCGGTGCACCTCCGTCTGAAGGGCCGCTACCTCAGTCGTGAGGCCCGACGCGGTGTGGGCCAAGGAATCGACCCGGTCATTTGTCTTAGAGAGATCGGCTCTGACAAGGTTGACATCGATGAGGACCGCGTCGAGTTTGTGTGCAAAGGTGTCGAATTGCTGGCCCACTGAGGTCTTCATCTCAGCAATGGCGCCCATGACGTCCTGCAAAGTCAGATCCGTAGGCAAATCCGGGGCATCCGGGGGGCACTCGGAGGACTTGTGCGATCCGCCGGGAGACCCCTTCGGGAGGGTGTAGCGGTCCATGATGTTGGCCTGATGTGCGGTGCCACGCCGGGTCGACTTGGCCTTCAACCGGTCCACATCCTGCTTCGTGGCCATCGTCGTGTGTCTCGCACCGGCCATCGTCGTGTGTCTCGCACCACCCTCTTTTTCTTTTAATCATGTCCCTGTCTTGCCTCAATAAAGTTTTCTTCATACAGGATAGGAGATATTTTTAATCACTAGTTACGCTTCAAGACTGTGAACCACACAGACAGTCTCCCTCCTGGTGGAGGTTTGTTTATCACCTCTAGAACCAACCACTCAGGTGAATATGACATGATGATGGCACTATCCACCTAACCACACGGCGGAGAAAACAGACACCACGCACTGTGTTAGTGTGGTTGAGGGTCTCCGTTACAACACATGTGAAACTCTGGTTCTTTGTCACTAGTGATTCTTTCCCCTATTATTATTAATTCCTTAACACTGGAAGCTGAATGAGTCTCTGCTTCTCTCTCCCTTATATTGATTTGGATATATTGGCAGTGCACAGCTGTGGGAGTAAATAAATATAAAAAAATCATAAACTGTACAAAATAGACAGCGTATTTACCCAGGAGACAAAACAAATCAACGGAGAACATCCAAGAATCCCCGAATTTCTATGCCCATCACTACTTCATTCCCATCTACCCACTCACCAAGACCATAAACATGAAGCAGAATCAAGTCCTGATGTGAGTAAAAACCGCCATTCTCAAACTCGAACCTACAGGATGATCACTACTATGTCAGAAAATCACTGCCTTAGCTACACGGATGATGAGATCAACTCCATCCTCTCAAGCCCATCAATTTTACTAGACACAGACCTAACACAGACACTAGCTCAAACTAACGAATGGGAGTCTCTATCTAACAGAAAAAAGGAACAAGGGAAAACAGCTATCCATGGACTGATCATGACTGAGTTTCTCTGAGCGAATGCAGCGCCCAGAGATCTGTGGGTTCACAATGCCCTAAGGATTTTTCTACAGGACATGTTTTTTAGAAAAGACTGGGCAGCCATCTCTTGGAAATGCACCAGAGACTGGTTAGTCTTAATCATAAAAAATACAACAAGGCTATCAGAAGCGCTTACCATAAATATACAAGTGAGTGAAGCAAAACTGAAAACAACAGTACACATATCCGTTTTCAAGAAAAGATTGGAAGAGATCAACAAAGAAATGAGTGATATGAAAGACTTTATTACCCAGAGCAAGGTACAGAAACTAGGGAAAGAACTTAAACGTTTCTCACAAGAAAAACGATATCCTTATACTAAGGACGACTACATTCCACTAGAAGAACGCAGTGATAGCGAATCATCAGGAGAAAGCTCAACGAATACCACAGACTGGAGCAGTGGAGAGGATAGACCATATCGACTACATGGCAGAGGACAAGGAAACAGGAGATGACGTGGATGGCAAACCAGATGGAGACAACCATTTTTTGGAGAAAACATTGCATCCTTCTACCAGCCACTCATCCCACATATTAGCAGTTAGACAAACCCATACATGCAAGGACCCCACCCTACCTCCCTTTGCTTTAGGCCCCCTTTTAGAGAGAGGCCAAAAGTAGTCTCACAAGAAGAAAAAAGGAGTAAGATGGGCCGAAACAAATCAGGGAGTCAAAACCAGGAGGATGTCGAAAGACCAAGAAAAACCAGGACCCAGCACAGCGACCCACTAGTGCTCAAACTCACCGATCTAATTCTGACCCAAGATCAACAACAAGTTCTCAACAAAGAGTTGGGCTTTGTCCCCACACCCTCCCTTGATCATTTCAAACTACACTGCGAGATAGCAGAATTCTGATGAAAACTTATGCTGAAAGCGTTTTTTTACTAATCAACCAAGTCAACTGTCAGAAGGAGACTCAGACTTGAGAAGGAAGTCAACATTCTGCCTACCTAATTCGAATATCCCTGTTGAAATTCTCACTTACGAACAAGCCATGTTCAAAGAAGTTGAGAATATTAAAAAAACCAGCAAAAAACCTTTCTTCAATATAACCAGAAGAGAGACGTTAGCAGTAGACAAACTCAGGAAGAATAAAGTCCTAGGGGCAGATCTACAAGAAACTAACACAGCGCGGTGCCGCAAGCCATCTTGCTGTGCCGCACTGCGTTAGTTTGAAAGCACAGGGATGCAACATATTTACAACAATATGTTGCATCTCTGTGCTTCCTGCCGCACTGGCACACAAACTGCTACCATGCGCCGGTGCAGGCACCCTTGCACCATGGTACAAGGATACCTGCTTCGTGGGTAGATTGTTTTTGTGCAGGAAGAGGTACCTTCCGGCACAAAAACAATACATTGAGGTGATTTCTTCTTCCAATGTGTGCTGTAGAATGCAGCACGCATTGAAAGAGGAAAAAAAACTAGGAGAAATGAAAAGGGTGGCGTAGCATTCTGACACATTTCCAGATTTACAATTTCTTGTAAATCTGGAAATGCATCAGTGGTCATGGGTGTTGTATGAGAACAACCACAGCAACACCCATGTCACGCCCCTAACATGCAAAGTGTTGCGTGAACAGGGGTGACTCTGGCACCACCTAGATTCTCTTTCAAATGCACAAAGAACCTTAGGGACACTGTGGTCCACACTCGCCCACGACCACAGAGACTGATAATGCAGAGACCTTTATGGGATCTGCCCCCTGTGACTGGACATTACCCTTGTGGCTCTTGTTCTGTGTGCCACCTCACTGACACACATAAGATAGTCGAAATCAATGACAATCTTAAGTGGGAAATACGCCGCCACACCAATTGTAACACAACCAATTGTGTATACATGATCACATGCCCGTGCACATTACAGTACATAGGTATGACGACGCGCCCCGTCAAGACACGCATCATCGAACACCGCAGTAACTTTCGCTGTAAAAAAATTAACACCAAAATGTGTGCACATTTTTTAGAAAAAGGACACCCTCCTGACTCTTTCAGATGGCTAATTTTGGAAACATTCCCGAACATAACTAAAGATGCCCTTCTGCTTAAAGAACAACGGTGGGTGTATAAAATTGGCACTGACACCTCAGGACTCAATGATGCCATCCCGTGGTGTTCCCTTAAACCACCTTAAGTCATATTGCACACTGAGCTTCCTAGTTACTACACCTTTATCTGTTTAGCTTCCTTATACTCTGAACTATCTCCACACTTACTAGACCTTGTATCTAGGTCATTGAATTACTGGTGTGGGATCGCAATTGGTTGATTGTGGTACGGAAGCATAACACATATAACAACCTTGATTGAGTACATTTGATTGCCAAATATGTTTCATTTACCATTAGCACCTACATTATGGGTCATACGATAACCTTATGGACGGTGAATTCTTCTAATACCTAGATATTTCATCCATACAAACAGCTAAGCCAAACTATTAAGAGCATTGCCAGCGCCGATTACTTATTAATAAGAACATTACACCCTATATATTCACTATAGCGTTGCTTAGCGACTCGCACCCCTTCCAATATGGCGGCCAAATTAGTCGTTTTGATCACACTCCAACATGGCGGCCAAACTAGACGTCTTATTCATCTATGATCAGCAGTGCACTCTTTCCCATACGAGCAGCTATGTGGTTTCCTCCTTTTTAAACTCACGTGAGACAACTGGACTCCACCCCCCAGTCCTGGTAGTGAGGGGTAGGTCGACGGGCGACACGGACTCGGCGTGTCAGTAAGTAAGATTACCTGTTTTTCCACTAAATATGTATGTAATACTGCTGATTCGACTATGGCACACGGGCGACGCAGACACAGCGTGTCAATTAGTAACATCTCCCTGACTTTATTTTAAATGAAGTACCGCACAGTGTTAGAAGCTACATATCATTATTTTACCTCAGCATTTAGGCTACAAGATATAATAATTACTTGTTCGAATCCAAGAGCCATTGCACTCCTTTTAATAATTTTAACAACTTAAATAACCCACAGATCCGTATTGGGCGTTACAATGAGACTTTGACCGCAATACAGAGACACGACTCTGTACTCCACTCAGTTTTCGTGACCCTGTCCCAGCACTTTCAGGAACACGTATTGCTATTGACCGATCCTTGCTGGCATTAGGTACACCTTTGGTGTTATTTGAGTTTATCTGCACCCATCAGAGACCACCCACGAGAGAGACGTATGTTGTGGATTCAAGAGAAGGGGTGTCAATGACCCTGGAGTACTGCATCTATTTGATTTAACATGTTTTTAAAGCACCTCCCCCATACACCACTACAGAACGCAAGGAACTCCTTGCGCAGCCTACCAGGGACTGCAGTGGTTTATCCTATGGAGTATATAGGGTAAGTCCACCAAATGCTGTTGAAACACCTTTTGAGTGATCACTTCACGTGGCTTTTGTGTGATTTTTAAAAAAAATTCCCCTCCCCTAAACACGACTGTGCACTTTCACATCCAACGCACGTTGTACCAGCACCAATTGTGATAACTGTTTTTGTGATTAAGCATTCTACAATGATCTTTGGTCTCCCATTTTCCATACAGGTAGACCGAGCCGCAGGTAACAATACCAGCTGTACATATGAATGCTTATTGTTTAACAAACAATTCATTTGATATATACTTGTAGATAGAATTTTTAGGTCCTGACGAATCACTTGAGCACATCTCAGCTATAGTGAGAAACATGTTGACCATGACGAGGCAGTGTAGACAACCCAGAACATAGGTCTGAGTCACTAACACTTTTACCTCATATTTTTAATTAGGCGAAGAGACATCATAATAAACTTTTTGCGATAGTACTTCCTCTCCTATTTTTAACATTCATCTACATTCTCACAGAGCCCCACTATTCCATTTGAACTATCGGCTACTTTGGATATAAAATATCTCCACAAAAGAGCTCTCCAGACAAGAGCCCGTCGGGTATTGCACCAGCCGACTCGACGTAGGAGCAGCCTGATGATGTTACATTACATCCTAAAGGGTATGTGTTTCACAATATCCTGATGGCTGTGTGAGGGCTCCAAAATATCCAGAACAGTCTCCTTTCACATGGTGCGCCACACCTAGGAACAGCTTTGTCATTTTCATTTGATATTTACAAGCACAGGTTAAGTCATGCAGGGTGACTTTACCTGTGCTTATAAATATCACTCAGCAGGCTGCACCACCGGTGCGTCATGCAACATGATGCACCAGCGGTGCAAGGGGCTTGTAAATCTGTCCCCTAGTAATTAAACCCGCCGATAAAGGCGGAGGTTTTGTTCTTCTGAGGACAGAAGACTACCAAACAACAATGTACTAACCTATTATCGGACGAGAGATACTACAGAGCTATAAAATTGGACCCCACATTGAGACTTACACACACCATAAATATCATAGTGGAGGAAGCTGAGACCAACCAATGGAGTACCTACGAGCAACCAATCCCAAAACACCTTACTTTTACACATTGCCAAAAATGCACAAAAAGAGAGTACCACCACCAGGCCGCCCAATAGTTTCGGGTACTGGGTCTATTCTAGAAACTTTATTACAATTTGTGGATTATTATCAAAGACTGTTAGTCCAAAAACACCAACATATCTTAAAGACCCTAGAGATCTTCTGAACCAGCTAAAAGAGTACCATATGAACAAAACACTGACTTTTTGATTGGGCTAGACATAGAGAGCCTCTACACGACTCTCCCCCAAGAAGACACCCTACAAGCAATTGAAGATTAACTTTTCTAACAGGAAAAGATGCACAATGCTCCAAGACACTTTATCTTGGAGTGTTGTCGACAAGCACTGCCAGAAAACGTTTTCGAATTTGAAGGGGCTCTTTACCTCCAAGCTCATGGTACTTTAATGGGGAGTACTTTGGCCCCAAGTCTAGCAGGACTTTATGTCAGCACTTTTGAAGAGAGATGTATCTCACAGTGACTAATCCATACAAATTTAAGATACTCTTCTGGGAGAGATACATAGATGATATTTTTGTAATCTGGCGTGGCACTGAAGACATCCTTTGTTAAACAAAAAGAGAGTAAGGGTATTAAGGTTGGGAACAAACTCCCAGTCCCCTAAGAGCAGTATATCAAAACAAAAAGAGGGAGTATCCCGAGGACATTGAATGTCCCTACGAAATGGAGAAGGAGAGAGAGACACAGGAAAGGAAAAGTTTTTCCTTTTTAAAGAAACCCCTCACTCACCAACCTAGTTGGTGACATCTTTCATCATAGGGGTCCACCCAAGTACCCGAATGCCACTCGGGTGTGCTTCAACGCCTGAATACAGCAGAGCAGGTTTTTTTGGGAAAGTGTGAAAAAAGTGTAAGTGAGTTGATTAAAAATGTCTTTATTGTACTCCCTAAGTTTTTAATGTGGAGCATTAAGACAAGATTAAAACCAAGTGTGAAACTTAAAATGGCTTGATTGACCAAAAGTATCAGTGAGAAGTGAAAAAATTACTGGTCAACATGTTTAAACCCATATGTGATAATACATGATTTTCGTCAGGGACGAATGTTGGGACCGGTAGTTGTGCACACGCTAAAACGCACACGTCCCTGAATCCGCATTTAGCCAGACTGTGTACTTACGGTGAGGCAACCTTTCAGCGTTCTGTGAAGGGAAAATATTTCTGAAAGAAATAGAGCAGACCATTATACACAGTATATTGCGTTCCTACTGTGTATATGTTGCTACATCTTATATTTGCTTGCTCTCCATTTTGATGGTGTGGATTAAATATTCTTCTACACACACCATGCACGCCGTATTGTTGTGACAAAATTCTGTGCACTATATATGTGATGCATCTTGAGTTGGAGTGTAGACAACACTCCTATCTTTCATTACATACCCACGATCATTCATTGTCTCAGGTGGGTGTCATGCAGCTCTTTCAATTTAGAGCATCTGTAATTGTGGAGCGAGTGAGTTTAAGAACATGCACCACACGTACAACTGTACTTGTGCTCATAGTGGCAAACAACATAGACCGACAGACATTGGGAAGGAGGAAGCAAGGTAATAAAAACTTACAAGAAACTGAATTCAGTCTCACCCCATGGAAACCGTGGGGGGGCCTTGGTTATAGTCGCATTCTGTAGAGTTTAAAATACAGAGAATAAAGCCACCAATTGCTTTCCTACATCAAGAGAAAAAGAGTAGAAGTAAGCGGTACCCACCCGCATTGGATGTTACTCACGTTCTCTAACAAAAGTGCCCGCCTTGGAACCTACAAGTGAACCGCACGAAGTCCTGAAGATCCTGCCGTGGCGGTCCCTGAGGTTGATATGCCGAATGTTTTGCCTGATGACTTCCGAGCACGTGATGCGTTGTGCGGTCATGTGATCGGGTGTATGTGTGGGGGTGTGGCAAAGGAAGAGTCGAATGACTCAGTGGTATTCAAGTTAGTGGGCTGAGTTATACAGGTATAAGTACCCAAATGGCGTTAAGGGGTCTTGGGTAAATAACCAAGCGTCGTGAGGTAAAGGGATCGGAGGACAAGATTAAATCCGGATATCACCATGGCGCTAAGCGATTCATAGCAAATAGCCTGGCACCGTGTCACAATAAAAAGTGAATGAAATAGATTTAACATTCACTATGCAGTAGTGAAGAAAATATATATAGTGCAAAGCATAGCACAATGGGAATTTATCGGAAATGTAAGGACAGTACGCCAAGTGGTCAGAGGCACGTGAATAATGTAGTTGCATCAAAGAAAATACATGTGTGATCACTAAAGGTGTGAGCACATGTAATGAAGGAAATTTAAAAAGGATTGTTATACACATGTGTCAGTGTTTAATAGCAAGTTCATATGGTGACCTATGTGTCAATCCTGTATGTTATTCCGGGAGGGTATAGAGACAGAGGAAGAACAGGCTTGCAGTTTACCTCTGTTTGACAGTATTCCACGGAATATTATCATTAAGACCATTGATGTTAGTAGATAATCTGTAGACCTAACATTATTCCTTTTCAAACAATCGTTGTGGTGTGTTCTGGCTAGTTTTTACTACCTCTATAACTGTCCATCTCATATCATTAGTGGTATGGTTATTTTGGAGGAAGTGTTCAGTCAGTTTCGTCGTGACTTTTTTGCACCTGATTGTGCTGCAATGTTCACAAATCCTTTGTTTAACTTTCCTCCCTGTCATGCCCACATAACGAAGGCCAAATGGACAGTTTCTTAAGTACACCACGTTTGTACTGTTGCAATTAGTGTGTGCCCTCTGTGTCCATACCTTGCCTTGTTCAAGAGTCAGTGTTTTGGTGGCTGATGTTAGGTGGCACACACTGCAATTGCCACAGGGGAAATGGCCAGTAACGTTAGGAAGACCCCAATCATTCAGGACTGTTGCTGTGGGATCATTTTCCTCCTGGGCGGGTGTTTACCAATGTGCCTCTAAGACTCCTTGCACGTTTAAAGGAGAATAGGGGTTTATCCAACTGTAAGTGCCCCGTTTTCAGGATGCCCCAGTGTTTATTGATAGACCGTGTCACTTGGTTGGAGAGAGTGTTATATGTGGTAACACACATCAGTGGAGGCTCATTCACAGTATTGGGGTGATCCTCTAGAAGAGCTTCTCGTGGTTGATTCCTCGGACGTTTTTAGCACGTCTTCAGGATATGCTGAGTGTACCCCCTATTTGAAAGTTTAGTAGTGAGATCAGCTGCCTGTTTGCGGTAGTCCGACAATTTGCTACAGTTTCTCCTCAATCTGAGGTACTGTCCATATGGCAGATTTTCCTTGAGGGCCCTCGGGTGGAAGCTTTCAAACCTGAGCAGATTATTCTTAGCAGTGGGTTTGTGGTGAGTCCTAGTTTCCGATCTTCCTTTGTGATAATGGTGTCAAGGAATATCATGGTATCAGTGTCCATCGAGTGTGTGTACCTTAAATTGCTGTCACAGGTGTTAATCCACGTGATTAACTCCATCAGAACGTTTTTCAGTCCTTGCCAGATGGCAAGGACGTCGTCAATGTATCTCTTCCAAAATACAATGTATGGAGAGAAAAGATTGACATCGCCCAATATGAATTTCTTCTCAAAGTCAAAGACGTACAAACCCGCCACACTGGGGGCGAAGGTACTCCCCATAGAAGTACTGCCTGTTTGGAGATATAATTTGCCTTCAAACTCAAAGTAGTTCATTTTGAGTGATAGGGTGGCACATTCCAAAATGAAATGTTTGGGTGTTTTCTACATCCATTCAGTGTCATTCAGAGCCTTACCGAGAACTTCCAGGGTTTCATCTTGAGTGAGACTAATATAGAGGCTTTCGATTTCAAAGCTTACTAGTATAGTAGTCTCATCTACCTGAATATCTTTGAGATGGATCACTAGACTGTTTGTGTCACGTAAATAGGTATCGTTTTCTTGTACCATTGTTTTTAGAAAAAAGTCACAGAATCTCGACAAGGGTTCAGGGAGAGACCCAATACCAGACACAATTGCTCTGCCAGGTGGAGGGATTTTATTTTTATGCATTTTTGGGAGTATATAAAAATATGGGACTTTTTCACCACTAGTAATGAGAAATTCTGCTTCAGGTTTAGAAATGTAGTCGCATGACTCAGCTGTGTCCACAAGGGATTTAATTTCTTGCTTCAGTTCTTGTGTCAGATTGTGACTCAAAGGACAGTAATTCCTCCTGTCTGCTAGAAGGCAGAGGCATTCAGTTTGGTATGTCGTTTTGTCAAGGTCTTCTACACCACCACTCTTGTCTGCTGGTTTTATGACAATGTTGTCAATGTTCTTCAATTGTTCTAGGGCCAGATTCTCTGCCTTCCTCATATTGAAAAAAGGTTGTTTTTCTTCCATTTTCCTAATGTCATTGTACACGCCTTGTTCAAATGTCATAACTTCCACTGGAATTGTGTGTGGCGGTGGTATAAATGTGGATTTTACACGTAAGCCTGTCTCATCTTGGGCACGGTTCATTGGAAGGTCATCTTCCTTTTCAAAAAAGGCTTTTAACTTCAATTTTCTAAAGAATCTGGCTAGTTCATAATGGAGATTGAATTCATCCAATCTTGCTGTGGGAACAAACCCAAGGCCTTTGTTGAGTACTTTCTCCTCTGTCTCCATGAGTTCTCTTGAGGACAGATTGGTTACTAGACCTTGCTGTTGCTTGTCCCCGGTTGTGGGTCCCGTGTTTTGCTCCTTGTGTAGTTGCCCAAACTGTCCTGCTCCTCCCAGTGTACCTGGTTGCTTCCCTTTCTTCTGCCTCTTCCACTCCTGCCTCTCCCTAAAAAAGGGGGCCTGCATGTGTTTTGTGGGAACAGAGGTTGTGGTTTCCATCCGTATACAGGGTACTGTTGATGTGGGTTATAGGGGCCCGGGAAACCTCCTATCATAGGGGCGTTATAGTTTTGCCAAGTGTTCAGTGGTTTGCCTCTCCCTCTCTGTCTGGGTCTCCCACTACCTGAGCTTGACCCACTGCTAACTGATGAGTCATCACTAGACACCTCAGAATTTCTGTCTGCTTTTGCTGGTGGTGTGAAATCTGGGTCAGAGTAGGGGTATGTTTTTACATAGGAAAAACATTTGAGATCCTTTTTGAATTTTTGTACCTTCTGCTGTGTTAGGTTTTCTTTATACTAATTAAGTTCTTTGTTCAATTCCTCAAGTTTCTTTTTTAACCAGTGATTGTGGTTTTTATGTGGTTCTCTGTGTATTGTATTTCCACTAGTATGGCCTCAGAAAGCCTCACAGCTGTCTTGATTATTAGTACCATCCAGTCGCGTGTGCAATGCCACGCGATCTGGGCCCAATCTTTCCTGAATACTGGATCCTCAAGGAAGATGCTTGGTACATTTGTGACAAGTAGGCCTTTAGGCGCCGTGTTATTTCTAAGGTACTCGGTCAATATATTACCATGTAAAATTGTCCTAATTGTGTTTCTTTTCATTTCCGATAGTTTGTCCCAATCTGTGGTTTGTGATATTGTTTGTGCTATAATTGCGTCTGCAAAAATTGAGCTTTTGGAAAAGATGGCCTCCACCTCCTCATTAATGAAGGACAAACCTTGGTTCTCACCCATGTCTAACGGTCAAATGTAGGCTCCGAAAGGAAGGGCTCTGGCAGCTGTACGCTGCCTAAACTTTGTAGTAAGGGTATTAAGGTTGGGAACGAACTCCCAGTCCCCTAAGGTCAGTATATCAAAACAAAAAGAAGGAGCATCCCTAGGACATAGAATGTCCCTACGAAATGGAGAAGGAGAGAGAGACACAGGAAAGGAAAAGTTTTTCCTTTCTAAAGAAACCCCTCACTCACCAACCTCGTTGGTGACATGCTTCATCATAGGGGTCCACCCGAGTAGCCGAATGCCACTCGGGTGTGCTTCAACACCTGAATACAGCAGAGCAGGTTTTTTGGGAAAGTGTGAAAAAAGTGCAAGTGAGTGGATTAAAAATGTCTTTATTGTAATTCCTGAGTTTTTATTAACCATATACAATAAAGAGTATTATTATTGGTTATTATTATTATTATTGGATTCATATTGACGTGACAGAAAAAAAACCTGTAGATTCATCGAAACCGAACAAACCTAATTATCCAGCAGCTTATTTTAGAAATGACAACTCATCACAAACAAAAACTCCAAGCTTTACAAGTGCACAACAAATCGCGACAAAACCCAAAATGTATTATGGGTTTTTTCACTAGGCCACCTCCTAACCCGAGTCTCACACTCAGAATGCGACCAATAACACAATATAAACAATTGCGTTATACCTGGGATCTAACCATTGTTCACTCACACATTTTTTTAGCTCTACTAATGCACGCAAATTATAAATATACCTATTTTGTCTACATTAACTCTCACTACCTCTTATGTTATTTCACAGCATGACTTGGCCATTATATATACTTCAATGAAATATTTCCATAGACAGTAAAATGTACTGTTTTTTGAAAATCAATCTTGTTTGCCATTCAACCATTATGTATTCACATTGACTTTCCTAAGTATTTTGTCCATTGTGGTCCTTTACCCTCGATAACCAAGGCAACATTCAGCTCCTTTCCCTGTTTTACCTAATTGGTTTCAATTAGTGTCAACTCTTGACTATTTAAGCATGCCTCACCCCATCCCATTCACTGTTCGGGATCGGGAGAAACTGCAGCACCGTCTGACGAGGCTGCCTTTCACGAAGGTAAGAGCTCCGGCTCCTCAGCCTTTGAGTATTTAACCTTCGCTATAAGTTCTCCGTCTAGAAACCTTAGCCGTAATTGAAGGTTTCTCTTTTTTTAAAACTCTCAATAGGACTAACTTCTCCCGCATCCCAAGAGGACTGCAGCCTCCTTTATTAAGGTAACTTGACATACACTAGTGGGCATTTTCGTTAGTATTTCTTAAGGGCACTAGTAGTTAGGCTACACTATGGATTCCTGAATTCTTCAGAACACACTCAAAATCTCTTAAATTAAGATTAAAATATATATCCCCATTTTTGCCACAGGAGGGCAGCCTTTTACCAAAAACAACGTGGATAGCATGGTGTTAACGGTATGTCACTATGGGCCAGCGGTATGAAAGTTTGGTTTTGCGATTCTCAAATAGCGATTTTTTGGGAATCGCTATTTAAGAATCGCAAAACTCTATGGGGCATATGTATCAAACGATTTTTTAATCGCAAACGCTGCGATTCGCAAAATAACAGCGTTTGCGATTAAAAAACCGGTAATCGGGATGTATGAGCCAAATCCCATCGCAAAATTAAGGAATTGCTAATTTAGCGATTTCTTAATTTTGCGTAAGCATTTAAGAAATCGCAAATTGCGATTTCTTAAATGATATGTAAAAAGCACCCAAGTTGTGCGAATTATCCTTAAGAAATCGCAAATTACCACCAACTTCCAGTTGGTGGTAATTTGCGATTTCCTGTCAAAATGCACTTTTTTGAATTTTACAAAGTGCCACGTGGCGCTCATACATGCCCTTATGGCATGTATGTGCACCATATGCACACACATGCTCATTTCAGGGGTGCATCAGGGTGTCATCATGACACCCTTGCACCTTTGAAATTATTCTCAAATTGCGATTAGCAAATTGCGATTCGCTATTTGAGAATTACTTCCCATTCATTCCTATGGGTCTCCTGGCCCATAGAAATGAATGGGCAGGTATTCCTTAATTGTGATTTCGCAATTTGCTAATCGCAATTAAGGAATTTTAAGAAATCGCAAAAAGTTTGCAATTTTTTAAATACATCCCGTTTTGCAATTCTCAAATAGCGATTCTTTAAAAATCGCTATTTGAGAATCGCAAATGGTGATGTTGATACATATGCCCCTATGTATGTAGGATGTGCAAATAATTTTGCGAATCCTACCATTCCTTAATTGCGAATTGCAAATTGCAATTCGCAATTAAGGATACCAAGACTTTCTCAATATGCGATTCTCAATTAGAGAATCACAAATTTAGAATGCAATTTCAAGGGTGCCAGTGTGTCAAAAGGACACCCTGTTGCATCCCTGAAATGTGCATGTGTGCACATGTGGCACACATACATGCCCTGAGGGCATGTATGTGCATCACATGGCACTTTGAAAAATGCAAAAAAATGCATTTTTTAGAGAAATCGCAAATTACCACCAACTTGAAGTTGGTGGTAATTTGCGATTCCTTAAGCCCAAATTGCACTTTTTCTGTGCCTCTTACATTGCATTTAAGGAATCGCAAAATTTGCAATTCCTTAAATGCAATCCCAAAATAAGGAATCTCAAATTTTGTGATTCCTTATTTTGCGAGGCAGTTTTACCTTAATACATCCCACTTAGCTAAATTGCGATCGCAAACACCGAAATTCTGGGAATTGCGGCGTTTGCGATCGCAATTTTGTTTGATACATATGGCCCATAGTAAGAGTTCACCACATTTTGCAAAGTGAAATACCAAGATTCACATCTTTGCCATTTTTTAAGTCCCCTTTTACTATAATTTACCTAAGATATTAATAACTAGCAAGAACTAGCTGGCACATGCATCAAGGAAGGCTTTTACGATTCCTTAATTGCGATTATTAAGGAATCGCAATTAAGGAATCGCAAAAGCCTATGTATGTAGGAATCGCTATAAAAATAGCGATTCCTAAACATTCCTTAATTGCGACTCGCAAATTCCGAGTCACAATTAAGGAATGCCTTCCTGGAGATTGCATGCGCAATTTGCGAGTACCAGTAGGTACTCGCAAATTGCTCATGCAATTTCAAGGGTGCAAGGGTGTCAAAATGACACCCTATTGCACCCCTGAAATTGCGATGTGCACCCATGTTGCACACACACATGCCCCAAGGGCATATGTGTGTGTAACCTAAAACTTAAAAAAATGCATTTTATTGCATTTTTCAAAGTTTTTGCAAATTACAGACAAGTTTGATTTGTCTGTAATTTGCGGTCTCAAATAGCGAAATCGCTATTTGAAAGTGCTTCTAGCATTCCATTTAAGGAATCGCAAATTGCGATTCCTTAAATGCCTTCGCAATTTAGGAATTCACAAATAATTGTGAATTCTTAAATTGCGCATAGGAAACACTTTCATGCATCTCCAAAGGCTAAGCCGATTTTTGCGAATCGCACCGTTTGCGATCGCAAAAACCTTTGATGCATGTGCCCCTAGATACATCTAACAACCATAAATGCAATAGAAATCGACCTCCACACTGAGAACAGTGACCTTAAGATCGAGATGAGGTGCATCCCTATATGGAAATAGTACCTCCTGACTAATCTGTTTATGCCGCTGTACCTTTTTTGACAATTTTGTTAATCTGGAACACGCCTGTAAATACCCATACTTTATACAATTATGTGCACTCACCTGGGATCTCTTTGGGAGAAATGTAACATTGTATAATACACTGTACCAAAGGCGCCATTAGAGTCAAATTCCGGGGGTGGCTAATAAAAAATTTCGGGGGGGGGCTGATTCTTCAAGCAAAAGGCAGAGTGGAGCTGAAGGGGCTCTAAGAAGGGGTGAAATACATCAACAAGCAAAAGGCTGTGTGTGTGCCTGGGAAGCTGTCTCATCCCGGGCTGCCACACACGACGGGGGGGCTGAAGCCCTTTGAGTCCAATGGGCGTTGCGCACCTGCACTGTACAAATCACTATGGGCTATATGTAGGTAGAACAGAATTTGCGATTATGAAATTGCGATTTTTCGCGAATCGCAGTTTCAGAATCGCAAATTCCGATGTAGGTATTTTTTCGCAAATATTTTGCGATTCCCAAAAATTTGCAGAATAATTTAGCGATTACCCAAAATGCGATTCCTTAATTGCGAGAACGCAATTAAGGAATCGCAAATCGGGGAATCTGCAATTCAGGTGCAGAATGATGACATCACACCCAGGAAGTGTGACTGCCCATGCTGCACCTGATTGACAGCAGCTGTGTTAGAGCCAGTAGCTGTGTGAGAGCCTGTGTGGAGAGGAGAACAGTTGTGCTCAGCTACTGAAAGCAAGCCAAATGGAGTCCCAGGGGCTAGAGACACAGCAGGAGGAAACACCAAGGAAAAGGAAACAGAAATTCAGCGAAAGGGAGCTGGAGGTCCTCACCCAGGAAGTTGTCAGTAGCCATGATCTCCTGTTTGGCAAAAGTTCCCTACGTGTGCCAGAGGCAAGAACAAGAAAAATATGGAGTGACATCCAGGAAAAAGTTAATTCCATTGGCGTCACACACCGCACAGTCGAAGACCTCAGAAAAAGGTACTACGATATGCGGCAAAGGTCAAAGGAGAGGGTGGCTACAAGACTGTCCGAGGCAATAACGGTGGTGGCCCGTCCACAGCATCAGAACCAACGCCCCTGGAGGAGCTGGTGGAGGGCACACTGCAGCCTGAGAGTGTGAGTGGAGTGGCTGACCTGGACAGCTCCGAACACACAGACACCAGACAAGGTAAGATGCATGCCAAAACCCCCTGATACATCCCCAACCCTCTCACACACCCCAAAAGGCATCCTGAGTGCAACTCCAGTACATGTCCACCAGCACACCCAGAAATGCATTATGAGAGATGTAGTCACATGCACTGATAACTGGGCCAGTGAGACACAGCCAGGTGGAATAGGGAGGACTCCATCATGCAAATAGGGAAACAGACAGATAGTACCCATGTGATTTTTATTGTGTAAACTATAATGCATTACAAATGCGAGACAGGACACAGAACTAATGTGTGCCATTCAATTCACAGCACCACCACCAACACAGGAAATCGTGCCTGAATGTGAGGAAACTGCTGAAATGGAGGACGAGGCAGGGCAGGAGGAGCAGGGCGAAGCCAGAACTTCAGACTCTGCACCATGCAGGCGGCGCAACATTGTGTCACCACCGCCACTGTTGGAGGCACAGGCACTAGACACAGCAGCAGAGCAACAGCCAGTGCACAGGCAGCGTGCAGGACAGCAGCCAACACAGTCCCCTGAACACTCCAGAGTAGGGAGAGGGATGAGACGCAGGGCACGCCCGTCCACCAGCACTGCTCCTGCCGAAGAGGACACGGTGTTCTTGGACCTTGAGGGCAGCATGCTCAAACAACAGCGCCTGCAAGTGAAGGGGATACGGTCAATACAGCTGCAACTGGCAGCACACAACCACAACATGACCGAGTTGCGGGCTGGAGTAATGGCCATGACTGGTGCTTTGGAGGGACTGTGCAGGGAGATTATGAGGGACAGGGCAGCCCGGCGCAGGGAGAGACATCGCCTCCACACACGGCTGGACTTGTACACTAGGACCGTCAACCGCCAGTCAACTGCCACATCCCTGCTGGCCAGAAGATGTGTGAGCATGCAGCGTGAGATGGCCCACTGCTGTCAGGACGTTGGCATTGTCCTGGTGCAGGTTACACATGCGGTGGACCAGATGCGCGCAGCTGCCACAGGTGGCATAGGCACACTTAGTGCAATAGACACAGACGAACAGTCCAGCAGGAGCAGCATCACTACCCCAATTCCACTGGACAGACGCCGGAGTGCACGCCAGGGCAGAGTGGATGATGACTCCAGGGAGGGCACTGCGCAGACACAGCGAGGGGCAACAGGGCGTGCACATAGGAGGTGAAGGGACACCAGGGACTAATGGCCATGTGTGACGCAACACAGTCCATACTGACTGATTGCACTGTGACACAAACATGTGCAAGCACGAACTATACAGTCACGATGTAAGATAGATGTATTCCTGCAACTAAGGAAATAAACATCACTGTCAAACACAATTCAGTGGCATCGTGTCCTCATTACTCACTTAGAAGTAGTTCTGTGTGATCTCATCTCGTCTCATGCGCCCGGCAGCCGCACCGGCCCCACCTGCTGGTCCGCGATGTGGAGCTGGTCCCTCCTCATCTGATGATTCTGAGTCTGTCAGATCCACTGGGGTTCCTTTTTTGGTAGCGATGTTGTGTAGCATTGCACAGGCAACCACAATTTTGCAACATGTCTCAGGGCTGTACTGTAGCGCACCTCCACTCTTATAGAGGCATCGGAAACGGCTCTATAGGATTCCGAAGGTCCTCTCAATGGCACAGCGTGTAGCTCTGTGTGCGCTGTTGTACCTCTCACCTGCAGTTGCTGGATTCAGGTACGGTGTGAGGATGTAGTCTCGTGCAGCATACGCACTGTCACCTGCAGGGTATAAGCAGATTCATGTTCAATACTGTCCTGCCACTGCATCACTCTACTGGTTCTGTGTCTGTATGGCATGCATTTACCTAGCAGGTAGCCCTCTCCAAATTCGCTATTTGTGAGTCTGCGATGTATTGCACTGTGGCGAAACATGAATGAGTTGTGTGTGCTTCCTGGGTATTTGGCCACAATATCAGTGATTATATGTTGGGCATTGCACACTACCTGGATGTTCAGGGAATGATATGACTTTCTGTTCCGAAAAACATACTCATTCGGTGATGGGGGTGAGATTGAGCCAATGACATGGGGGAATTGGGCAATTTGGTAAAATTCCTGCTTGGTCTGATCTAGTGCCTGTTGTGTGCTTGGAAATTGTATGTGGTGATGCAGCCTCTGTACCATTGCATCAAGGAAAGCGTGGAGGAAGCGCGAAAGTGCACTTTGTGAGACACCTCCTGCTGTGGCAATGACCCCCTGAAAACTCCCTGATGCCAGGAGGTGCAGTGAGCACAGGACCTGAACATGGGTGGGAATGGAGTGTTCCCTGCGTGTTGGGTGTTCAAGTATGGGTGTCAGCTCCTCTATAAAATCCAGGATGCTGTCTGGGTGCAGCCTGTAGTTCACATGGATCTCCTCCTCGGTCAGTTGGAAGAGGGTGATGCGTGCTCTGTAGATCCTTTCCTGGCGTCTCCTTCTCTGTGTGGCATCCCTGATTCGCAGCCTCCTGGCTATCACGTACAGGCCAGCCATGGTGGGAAGTCCCAGTGGCATTGTGGGCCTGTTTAAATAGGTTGCACATGGTTACCACCTGCTCAGAGTTGGTGGTAATTGAGAAGTGCAAATTTGCGAATTTCCTGGATTGGCTAATTGCGATTTTTCTGTACATATATTTTTGCGCATTCGCTATGTGCGAGATCGGTAATAGCGATTTTCGCAGTTGATGTGACGCAGACTGCGATTACGCTAAATAATTTGCAGAATCTGCGTTACGCAAAAATGCTAATCGCTAAATTAGCGATTCTCATTTTTATGCAGTGTTTGTGATCGCAAAAGTGCTTCCTACATATGGCCCTAGGTTATGTATCCTATTATGATTTTTTCTTCCACTCTTTCTTGTCAAGTCATAGGTAAAGAATGCACCTATGACAACAGAAACCGTGAGCCACTGCGCTCACTTACGAAGAAGGGTAAGTGAATGTACTAACTCCATCTGCAAAAAAGGTGATCTGAAAATTGAAGACAACCTCTCATCCCATAGTCCTGAAGGCCACCAGACTCGCATGAGCAATTCCTAGGCTGAAACATGTTGATCCCTCACTAGGTGCAGTGGAGCAATCACGAATACACTTAGCAACAGATTTTTCTTTTAATCATGCCCCTGTCCTGCCCTAACAAAGTTTTCTTCATACAGTATAGGAGACATTTGTAATCACTAATTACGCTTCAAGGCTGCGAACCACACAGACAGTCTTCCTCCTGGCGGAGGTTGGTTAATCACCTGGAGAACCGAACACTCAGGTGATTACGACCCAATAATGACAATATCCACCTGACCACACGAGCGGAGAAAACCTATACCGTGCACTGTGTTAGTGTGGTTGAGGGTCTCCGTTGCAACACATGTGACACTCTGGTTCTTTGTCACTAGTGATTCATTACCCTATGATTATTAACTCATTAACACTGGACGCTGAATGAGTCTCTGCTTCTCTCACCCTTATATTAATTTGGACATTGCTGAATGATACTCAGGTGGTGCTAAGTGATGCTGAGGTAGTGGTGTGCTGGTGTGGAGGTGATTCTGAGTGTTATTCAGGTGGTGCTGAGTGATGCTAAGGTGGTAATGGGTGACGCTGTGGTCAGAGTCATGCTGAGGTAGTGGTGTTGCGCTTGTGCTGTGTTGAGGTGGTGCTGCATGGGTGTCGAGTTACTGCTGAGGTGGGGCTGTGTTGGTGGTGGTAGGGCACTGATGTGGAAATGGTGCTGATGTTTATGTTGTGCTGCGCTGGTGCTGAGGTGGTCCTGTTCTAATGCTGAGGTGGTGGTGAACTGATCCGGTGATGCTGAGGTGGTGCTGAATGATGCTGAGGTGGTGCTGAGTGATGCTGAGGTAGTGGTGCTGCACTGGTTCTGAGGTGGTGCTGAGCTGGTGCTCAGGTGGTGCTGAGTGATGTTGAGTTGGTGCTGTGCTGAGGTGGTGGTGCGCTGATGCTGAAGTGGTGCTGCGTTGGTGCTGAGTTGCCTCTGAGGTGGGGCTGCGTTGGTGGTGGTGCACTGATGCTGAGCTAGTGCTGTACAGTGCTGATGTTAAGGTGGTGTTGAGTTGGTGCTGTGCTGATGCTGAGTTGGTGCTGTGCTGATGCTGAGTTGGTACTGCGCTGGTGGTGGTGCACTAATGAGGAGGTGGTGCTCTGCAGATCCTGAGCTGGTGTTGAGGTGATGTTGAGGTAAGGCTGAGTGATGCGGATTCCCTCACCACCACCACCACCCTTTAACAGTGTCCCTTAAGGCTCTGTAACCACTAACTTTCAGATGCATTTAATTAGTTATAAAGCACCTCTCATACCAGAGTAGGATGTCAGAGCACTTTGCACCACACACAAATGGATGTATGACGTTACAACGCACACTATTACAACGCATGCACTTACAACGCATTTTTTACAACGCATAATCCATTACAACGCATGACATTACAACGCATGACACTACAACGCATTTTTAAAAAATACCTTTACAACGCACTACCATTACAACGCATACTACCTTTACAACGCATACCATTACAACGCATAATATTAAATTACATTTAAGGTAAGTATTAGATAGTATAGGGGTAAAAATTACTATTCTAACTCCAGGGGGTGCAACAGTAGGGTAAGTGTTGGATAGTGTAGGGGTAAAAATTACTATTCTAACTCCAGGGGGTGCAACAGTAGGGTAAGTGTTGGATAGTGTAGGGGTAAAAATTACTATTCTAACTCCAGGGGGTGCAACAGTAGGGTAAGTGTTGGATAGTGTAGGGGTAAAAATTACTATTCTAACTCCAGGGGGTGCAACAGTAGGGTAAGTGTTGGATAGTGTAGGGGTAAAAAATACTATTCTAACTCCAGGGGGTGCAACAGTGGGGAAAGTGTTGGATAGTATAGGGGTAAAAATTACTATTCTAACTCCAGGGGGTGCATCAGTAGGGTAAGTGTTGGATAGTATAGGGGTAAAAATTACTATTCTAACTCCAGGGGGTGCATCTGTAGGGTAAGTGTTGGATAGTATAGGGGTAAAAATTACTATTCTAACTCCAGGGGGTGCATCAGTAGGGTAAGTGTTGGATAGTATAGGGGTAAAAATTACTATTCTAACTCCAGGGGGTGCATCAGTAGGGTAAGTGTTGGATAGTATAGGGGTAAAAATTACTATTCTAACTCCAGGGGGTGCATCAGTAGGGTAAGTGTTGGATAGTATAGGGGTAAAAATTACTATTCTAACTCCAGGGGGTGCATCAGTAGGGTAAGTGTTGGATAGTATAGGGGTAAAAATTACTATTCTAACTCCAGGGGGTGCATCAGTAGTGTAAGTGTTGGATAGTATAGGGGTAAAAATTACTATTCTAAGTCCAGGGGGTGCATCAGTAGTGTAAGTGTTGGATAGTATAGGGGTAAAAATTACTATTCTAACTCCAGGGGGTGCATCAGTAGGGTAAGTGTTGGATAGTATAATGTAATATTATGCGTTGTAATGGTATGCGTTGTAATGGTAGTATGCGTTGTAATGGAATGCGTTGTAAAGGTAGTTTTTAAAAATGCGTTGTAGTATCCTGCGTTGTAATATCATGCGTTGTAATGGATTATGCGTTGTAAAAAATGCGTTGTAATGGTAGTGCGTTGTAAAAGTTGCGTTGTAAAGGTTGTTCCCCCACACAAATTACAGAGGCAATTAATCATATGTGTATAAATTAGCATAAAGGAAATGTTACATAAGACAGATGACTACAGGGTTTAGGAGTCATGCATATTGGTAGGCAGCATGGTAAAGAGTGCTTGGGCCCCAGAAGCACCAACTCCAATTGAATTGAAAACAGAACACCAAAGTTAGGGGTTCTCTTAAATAATAAGAATCGATTTCTACCCATATGAACCCCTTTTGCAACATTAATATTTGCTCTAATGTATACATTGGAGTACATGCAGTTCTTTGATGACAGTTACAAATTCACTGTTCTATGTTAGGATTTTAATTTATAAGCTGCAAGTAACAGTAAAGCAGTAACCCAATGACCTATTGAAATTTTATGCACTTTGTGATCTGCATGGTTATGATACACTTTCTTTGCAGCTGGCATATTAACCCTCTGCGTTACCTTGCGATGAGTTAAAACTTCTTCCACTAGACAACACTGATCTTTCCAGCAAGAACATTAATCACCTGAGTTAGCTTGACTTTTTTATTGTCTGGAAATTGTTGTCGGACAGCAATGTGTCAGCCAGTGCTTTAAAAAGCAAAATAAACTCGGAAACATTGCACCTCTGAAGTCACTATCCAGTGCGATTGCACTGAAACATTGCCTCTCTGAAGTCAGTATCCAGGGAGATCACACTGCCCTTGTGCTGGCCCTGCCTTCTTGGTCTGCATTTATTCAATGTAGTACATTCAAATGTACGTTTTACATGGGACATTTTTCCAGAAGGAAACCTTTTGGCCTTAGCGCTAAACCGACCAGGAGAGACTTCGAACTCCTCAGCCAGCAGCTAAGCACAGGTCCTGGAGGGTAGGAAAGACCACAAGCAGCATGCATATTAAAGTATCATTTGAAGCGTTGAGTTAATGGAACTGAAACAAAGTGCTATGTTTAAGTAGTGGTTTAACTTTTTTCATGATTTAAAACTTCAGTAGCTAGCAGGCATGACTGGCTGCTGTTGGCTTTGGACAGGATGGACAAGACAAGAGAGCCATGGTGGTTTCAAGGGACCCATTAAAGAGGCAATCCGTGCCATTTATAGCCTTGTGGGGCCCAGAGCTGCTGTCACAGTGCTTTTGTGCCTGTTTCTGGAGGAAATTAAAGGAGGCAAACTCAAAACCACAATAATTAATTGTTTGCATTCCAAGCCAGCCTGGGAGCTACCTTTCGGAAGAATACAAAATAATGCCAGCCACATGGAAGAAACTGGGAGGGTGAATGCTGCAATAAATGTAAGCAGCTACGTCTGAGCACCCACAGTGTAACATGAGGTTGAAAACATAATTAAATAGTCCCCCCACAAGCAGATCAACAGAACCAAGCATAATGATACTGTACTAAGTCCCTGCTCTTTGGCGGAAAAAGGAGGGACAAAGAGGCAGGGCTGGCCACCACTAAGCAAGGATTTTTAAAGGACATTGAAACAAACAAATGAGAGGAAAGGAAAGGCATTTGGCCCACAGAGATATCTGTATACTAACAAATACAAGAGGTCATACGCTTATGGTCGCCCTAAAAAAGAAGACCCTGGCCTTCCACTGAGTTATAGACTGATAAGCCTGATAGAATCAATACTGAAGATCTTTTGCCAAGTTGTCTTACATAAAATTCATGTATGAGTTGAAGAAGGGCAAATACTCTCTCCCTTCCAAACGGGCTTCAGAAAAAAACTGCACTGTTGACCAGGTTTTTTGTTTTCTTCTCCTTTACTGGAAAAAAGTCCTATTCGGCAAAGGTTATTTATCCGTCTGCTTTTGACTTAGTCCAGCGGGAAAATCTTTGGTTGGTGCTCCAACAGATAAGAATGCCTCCTAATATACTTTCAATCATTGTTCGGCTCTGTGAGGGTAATTATCCACAGTTCACTGGGGGGAGCAGGGTCAACTTACAGATCCAATCCCTGTCAGGAAGGGTGTCCGCCAGGGATGTGTTCTTACCCTTACTTGTTTTCAATTTATTTGAACAAGGCAGTGCACTTCCTTTCTGTTGTAGCAGCCGAAGCTCCATCATTGACTAATATAAATGTATCCACTCTACTCTTCGCAGAAGACACCTTGCTAGTGTCCCAAACACCAAAGGGGTTCCAAACACTTATATCTGATTTTGAGCAGTTTTTCTTGTTAAGAGGTCGTGAGGTGAATGCAACTAAGAGAACATTTTTGTCAATTAACCAGCATAAATCACACAGAGGGAAAATGTTTATGGGTGGAGAGGTGCTATAACGTGCTTGTAATGCATCCTCTCCATAGATTCTCTGTTCCCTGCTGCTCAGCCAGTGTGTGAAGTCATGGAATGTTGACCAATGTCTGGAGGAGTGTCAGGTAGAGAGAGTGTGTTGAGCAGTGAGGTTGCTGCTCCTGGTGGGGTACTTTACCATGTACCTTGTAACCTGTAACCTAAGCTTTACGTTCCTCAATAAACCTACAACTTGTTAATCTACATGCACTGGCTACCTTATTCCTATATGCCAAGAGGGTATCTTTTTATTTACAACACTGGTGACGATCTGGAAACAAACCTACATGTAAGGAAACTCATGAAACAAAGAAGTGAAGGAACACTGAATGAGAAGAGACGCAAGAAGAGGAAAAGTAGATGCTATGAACCCCACCAGTGTCTTGACCCATCAGACAGCTTGCAGACTGAGAGGGTGGTCTACTTAACTGTTCCCAGACTAACAAATAATGCAGCATTGTGGGTAGACTGGTCGACTGGTGAAATCTGAAGTGCAGATATTATTAATGATCTAACCAGCGTCTACCAGTGCCATGAGTCGAACTGGAATCAAATACTGAATGGCGCCTATTAGACTGGAGAAGGCTGATGGGCGTCCACTGTTTTAGGAAGTAATGCAATTAGCACCGACTCCATGCTGAGACAACTTAAATTTGGGGGTGCATGGTGAAAAAAGGTACTGTTTCATTTACTGCCTTCTCTTGGTGCACTCCAGGGCTTGAGACTGAAGAGCATGCTTTTAAAGTGTGTCAGTAAAATACAAGAATTGCTTTCTGCCGAGGGACTTTATTTTATTTTTATTTTTCTGGCAACTGCTTCTATTTAACTTTCTTGACAGATAACGACCAGCAGAGGTTAGTAAAATACCAGATTCCAGTCCATAGAAATTGTCTTCCACGAGCAGCCGTAGACAATATTTTTTTCAATTCTCGTATCTTCAGTGATCTGACCACCGAAGGACCTGCTTTTATATTGAAAACAGAGCTTTGGACTATACCATTTCCAGCTGGAAGGCAATATTTATTTCCATGTCTTCTCATACCTGGCGTGTCAGGCAGTTGGGTGCTTACTTTCCCTCCATGTTAAAGAACAGTAGATGTTTCAGCACCCAGGCTAATGTGCTACATAGCTAAATACATCTAAGGTCCCAAAGGTGAGACCGAATGCATTGCAAATGCTTGTTGCACGTTGCTCTTCATATGAAACTAGATACACTGTGATCAGAATTAAGCTATGTCACCCTCAAGTTGTCTGGTGCCTAATTATTTATTTTTGTATCTGGGTTATTTCGAACTGTGACTTAACTTATTGATTTAAGTCCCTTAGTTCCTATAGACAATTTTAGCCCCTCAATTTGAAGGGGAGTTGGCCTAACGGCTAGGACGGTTGACCGGGGAACTGGGTTCAGTCTCGGCTATGACGCTGAACATCCTGTGATTCTGGGCAAATCACTTAGGGCCAGATGTAGGTAATCCACAAATACCGAATTCTTAATACCCAATTTTACAGATTCGGTATTAAGAAATCGGTATTTCTTATGTAGGTAATGAATCAGTAAAAAATACCGATTCCTTAATATTTCTTATTAACGAATCGGTAATACCGATTCGGTAATAAGGAATACCTACCCATTCATTCCTATGGGCTTGGAATCGGTAATACCAAAGGACACCCTATTGCACCCCTGAAATGTGCCTGTGTGCACATGTGGTGCACATACATGCCCTAAGGGTATGGCTGTGTGCCACATGGCACTTAAAAAAAAAATTAAAAAGTGCATTTTTAAAGGAATTCGTTAATTACCACCAACTTGAAGTTGGTGGTAATTAACGAATTCTTAAAGCACATAAGCACTCTTTTATGTGCTTTCTACTTTGCATTTACCGAATCGGTAAATACCGATTCGGTAAATACAGATTCGGTAAATACAGATTCGGTATTTACCGAATCATCACCTACTTTAGGAATGGCTAAATACCGGTCGGTAACCCTGAAGTTTACCGAATTTCGGGGTTACCGACCGGTATTTAGCCACCTACATCTGGCCCTTAATCTCCCCGTGCCTAACAAAAAATGAATGTGTCCTCATGTAACGCAACTGGTCCTGTGTAAAGCGCTCTGATACCCGATACTTTCGGGTCAAGTTTGCGCTATATAAAACTCCGTAAAAGATTTTTGGGGAGAAAGCTCTGGTACTTGAAATTGCTTATTTTTGAACATTATTATAATTATTGTATTTGTTTTTTACATAAAATGCTTGCTATTAGGCAAAATGTTATTACTAATATGAACATTGCGGTGCTGATTGTTTTTAATCTTGTTGTTCCTATTTTTATAGATTTGCACAATCCGAAATAAACATAATTTGTTGGATAAACTGTGGACCCTGTTCACTACGCATTTATGATAATTTTGCCTAATGGATTTCTTACTCTTACATACATATACTCCTCTCGCTCCATGAGCAATAATTGACCAATCACATGACAAAGCAAGATAAACTAGTGAGGTGTCAAACAGCGGTTCTCTGGTCGTATGACAATTCTCATGTGTAGAATTAGTGGGTTTTTTCCTTTAGCAAACTTGAATAGTCTTGTGGCGTCATTTGTATTGGTGCAAATCAACTGAGGTCAGAATGATTTTATACATCAAATTCCGAATCTAGGGGTTGAGGTACAACATCTGAAGCATTATCAGAATAGTCACGGACTAAACCTGGAAAATGACGCGTTCTTGAGCGCAAGTCTACCTCACCTTTGGAGGGTCTTTTGACTGGAAGGCTGCCACAATCATTGGAGCCAGAGTCTTCCTCCATCACATTACTGACACCGTCCAAATTCTCAGAAGCTGCCTATTCCACTGGCCCATGTTTTATAGCTAAAGAGTGTTTTTGTCTTTATAGGCTCACAAAGAAATTGTACTATGTAAGGGTCTGGACTCTTGTTTGTTCCAGAGACATAGGCGCTTATTTACAAGCCCCTTGCGCCGCAGGTACGTCACTTTTTCCCATGTTAAAAGTGACTCTTGTAAATAAGCCCCATGTTGTTTAGACCCTGCTTCCACAAGAAGTGAAACATTGAGCTGTAACTATGTCATTTACAATTTGCCAGTATTTTGCACAACATATATCGCTGAGGCATTTACTGCCAGTCTTACAGCAGTTTTAATAAAATGTTACAAATTCTCTCCAAAAATCTCCTCACTGTCACCCTTCCTCTCGTTTTGTGAGGTGTCAATCTTTTTATATAAAATGGTGCAATTAAAACACAACCCATTTAAAAGAAATGCCTGTAGTCTTGTATATTTATTTTTGGAAGTGCCTTAATAAAGATAATTGGGAGACATTCACTCACCATAAGAAAAAGAGCATGCTTGCCCTATTACTATTATTATTATTATATTTATTGGGTGCATAAATCATCCCCGAAGGGATCTCTAGGCGCCATGGCATCACGGAACATATCACCAAAAGATGGAGCGGTTAGCGATTGAACAACCAAGTTTTCCAAAGTTTTTTGTTGACAGTGAAATTGGAACAGGTGCGGATGGACAAGGGTAGCTTGTTCCAATAATGAGAAGCCAGGAAAGAGAAGGAGCGATTCCCAAATCTGGTTGTTCGAATGTGCTTGGGGCCTAATAATAATAGATCACTAGATCTGAGCTGACTAATAGGAATGTATGGCAGTAGTTTATTTTTGAGGTAATAAGGCCCATTCCCGTACAGAGTTTTGCAGACTAGACAGAGAAGTTTGAGAAGTGCACGGTTTCTTATTGATAACCAATGAAGGGAGCGCAACATAGGTTTCGATGGAGAGCGGGGGGGAAGTTCAAGATGAGGGGAGCAGCAGTGTTCCTGCACCACCTGGAACCTTTATTCCCACCAATAAGGCATTTCCGTAATCAATGCAGCTTATTATCAAAGCTCGGACTAGAGGTTCCCTGGCCTGTAGAGGGGTCCACCAAAAGACTTTCTTAAGCATTTGCATGTAGACTACGGCAACACGCTCTACACCGGAATCAAGAAAAACCTCACCCGCAAACTCCAGAATATCCAGAATGCCTCCACCAGACTAGTCCTTAACCTGCCAAGCTACTGCCACATCACGCAACACCTGTGGGCGCTACACTCGCTCCCCGTCGTGAAGAGAATCACCTTCAAGCTTCTCACCCATGCCCACAAAGCCGTCCACAACACCGGTCTCTCCTACATGAACCACCGCCTTTCGTTCCATGCACCCCAAAGCCCTCCGTTCAGCCCAGCTCTCCCTCGAGACGGTGCAGCGCATCAAGAAGATCAGGGCAGGAGGCTGCTCCTTCTCCCTCTCCATGGCCAAAGCATGGAACACCCTCCCTCTCCACTGCCGCCAGATACCATCTCTCTCCAAGTTCCTGAGGGGCCTCAAGACCTGGCTCTTTGATGAATCACCATGAGCATCCGACAACAGCACGAACCCTGGAGAGCCCTGGAAGGCCTCAGGACCTGCCGGTCCTCTCGATGTCACCTGTGAGTGCCAAGCAGCTGTGCACTCACCCTCCATGCCTTAAGACCCTTTAGGGTGAGTAGCTGTGCTTAATAAACACTTGATTGATTGATCTATAGTGATGTCCAATTGCATGGAATATGTTTCAAAGCCACATGGCTTCATATGTTTTGCCAGGGTAGCCACATAAACATTAAAAAGAGTAGGGCTGAGGATTGAACCCAGGGGCACCCCTTGGTCCAAAACCCTTGGTATGGATGAGTGGTTACCCAGCTGAACAGAATGAGTGGGCTCAGAAAGAAAGTTCTCCATCCATTCCAAGGCCATACCAATCTCCCCCAATCCTTGCACTAGGATTTGATGAGAGATGGTATCAACTGCCACTGACATATCCAAGAGAACCAGTCCCGCTGAGGATCCCTGGTCTAAGGCAAGCTTAATGGTGTCAGTGACCTCTATTAAGGCTGATTCTGTGTGATGAAATGCACGGAAACCTGACTGAGAGGAGTCCAAAATGTGTTTGGATTCAAGATAGAACACCAATTGTTGATTCACTAAAGACTCTAGGATTCTAGATATGAAAGGGAGTAGGGATATAGGTATGTATTTTGACATGTCCTAAGGGTCTGCTGTAGGTTTTTTAAGATGGGGATTGGTGCGTGCTGTCTTCTATTTCTGATGGATAGTGGCTAACTGAAAAGAGAGACTACTTAAGTCAGTAATTGAGGTGAGTAAAATAGGGAACAGAGTAGTGATTATGTGAGGGGGCAGGGTCCAACAGAACACCAGTTTTTATTGATTTTAATCTGGACGGTATTTGATCTTCTGTGACAGTATAGAAAGATTCAAGGGTGGAAGATTGAGAGTTCATCTTGTCGTCTTGAGATTCCAGAGTCATAGTTATCATGTTTTTTGCAAGGGAAATGTAAATGTTGTTATTTTTTTGATCAAAGTACACAGCAAGATTGTCGCAATGTAATTGGGAAGTGGGTATTATGGGATTACAACTACTAGGATTCGTGAGTTCCTTAAGGATTTTAAAAAGCTCTTTGGAGGAATTTTTCTAAGAGCTGATTCTCTCTGCTATGTGAGTTCTTCTAGCAACGTTACAATATTTCAGGTATTTCCTGAAGGCTATTTTATAGGCAAGTCTTCCTAAATACGGGCTTCCCTTTTTTTTAGCGATTTGGAGTACCATGGGGCTGGGGGATTTTCCCTTTTAATTTTAGATCTTTTTAACTGGGCGATGATGTCTAAGACCTTTATAAAAGAATCTTCGAAGGCTTCTGAAGCAAGATTGCTGTCTTTGTAATCAGATTTGATAGGGGAGTAAAGACAGGGAGAAAGGTGAAGGGGATTTCTTTTCTCCAGGGTCTAGTGAATTTAATAACCTGATGGAGAGCATCTTTAGGTTTCTGAATGTCCAAGTAAAAATCTAGGGAGAAATGGTCAGTTCATGTCTGCGTGACTGTAATCTCCACTAATAGGTTGGTGGTGTAGGAAGCTGGCTCTGTATATACTATACCAAAGTGAGGTATAGTGTGCACAGAGTCCAGTGGAACCCCAAAGGTAGGCATAGGAAAAGTTAGATAGAACCTTAATCTCTATTTGTGGTCGTGTGGTCGAGCAGTAAGGCAGTATTAGAGGACAATGTTAAGCATTTGTTGTACCCACTCAATAAGCAAAGACTGAACTTCAGACCAATTGGTTTGTATAAAAATATTCTTTTAGTTATTTTATTTTCTAGAACCAAGCAAGCGTTGGCACAGGTAAGTTGAAGAATACTTTGCAGTAAATATACAGTTTGAAATGCAATTGTAAATGTACTTTTGAATTGGTTACAGTTTGAATTACTGGTAATGCAATACTGTGAAATGCTTTACATATAGTGTCGGCTTTGCAATGAAAATTACAGGTAAGTTACTTTTACATTACTTTTTAGATTACTTTTGAGATTACTTTTTCCACTCAGGGTGATATACCTAGATATCACACTGGGACATTTCTTAGAAAAAAGGTAAGTAAAATCAGTTTTGCACAATTGTTATTTTTCTGGTTTCCATACAAATCAACTCCACACTTAGAACATTTTTCTGAGAAAAAAACAGTCAATGGATTCCTATAGAGGGAAATTCAGTTAACGGTTACCAGATAAGTAATCGGTCTTTGGAGTTGAGCTTCTGGTGTCGAGGATGCACTCTCGTTACACCCTCAGCAGCACTAGGGCAGCCGGGTGCAGAGTGCTGAGGCCCAATGTTATCCAATGGGGGATAGGGGGCCTCCGGTTGATGGCTACTGGCAAGCAGGCCACTGGGTTGTGGGAGCAAAGCTCCTGGACTTTAGGTCAGGGCATATGGGGAAACAGATTAGCATCAAAGGTGCACCCTTAGCGGCACTAGGGCAGGGTGCTGTTTTGACGTCGGGCGTCCTGTTAGTTTCAATGGAGACTTCCGGTTTGCAAAAGAGCTGCAGGCAGGGAGATGAAGGTCTTCTGGGTGCTGCCACCACTTCGAGAGGTAAGTTGGGAAGTTAGGGGTTGGTTAGGAACTGTTAGTTTGGGCACACAAGACCGTGGTGTATCGGGTGCAGGGGTGCCTTTTGGGTTCGGATCTTCTTACCAGCTCCTGGTCATTGTTAGAGGGGCCTTCTGGATTTAGGCTGCAGGCGTCGGCTGGAGGCTTGAGGCAGGTCAGGGGTAGCCGGATCTTGAGTCAGGATCACCGGAGTGACCTCCTTGTGGTGTTTGCCCACTCAAACTTGGACCGTGGATTGAGGGTGCAGAGTGGGGCAGATTCACAGTATCTGGCCAGAGCCAGAGGTTGCAGGTGAACTAATCCGGTGTTCATGGGAGACAAAGTCTTTGTGCTTGAAGGCAGACAGGTCCTCCAGGGTTTTCGAGGTTGCTGGCTGCAGGACACACCAGGATTTCACAGGAGCAGGTTCGAGGTGGAGACGGGGCCAAGTTAGTGGGCATCTTCCTCTTGTTAGCTTAGGCACTGCTGTTCGGTCCTTATTCTTCTTTTCTTGTTGCAGGTTCGGTTCTTGTCTGAGGAAGCAAGGTTCGGGGTGCCCCTAAATACTAGATTCAGGGGCGTTACAGGTAGGTAAAAGGCAGGGACCAATGGGTCCCTTCCCTGGGTTGGGTACACCCCCTATTATGCCACCCTCCAGTGGGAGGGTGGCATGAGCCTGTCACTCGTTTGCTGAGTCCTCCCCTCTTCAAGATAGTGTGGACTGAGAGTTGTGCTTCACCTCGCCTTCCCCACCTGAGGGGTGGAGTTGGCAGAGATGGGCACACCTCTCTTCCTCACTTGTTTTTCCCACCGGTTCTCCATCCCAAAGTGGGGGTCGGAACCAGTGGGGACCATTTGCTGAGGGCAGCAAGAGGCCTGGGGAAGCTCACAAAGGTCACAAGCCTTTGAAGCTTCCCCTTCGTGAACCCTGCCCATCCTGGGGGAGGAGGCTTGGCACCTCGTCCCAGGATGTGCATTGTTTCGGGCCCCAGAGAGCAGCAGGCTCTCGACCCAGGGGTTCAGAAACATGTCTCGTGGTGGCAGCTAAGAGCAGCCACTCAGCCAGGACACTGGAGGTGGGTTAGTTTTCATATGGCATCTCTAAGATGCCCTCTGTGTGCATTTTTCATTAAATCCCACACTGGCATCAGTGTGGGTTAATGTGCTGAGAAGGTTGATACCAAACTTCTCAGTTTTCAGTGTAGCCATTATGAGGCTGGGGAGTTCGTACTGACAAACTCCCAGCACCATATACTCTTAATGGCAGCAATGCACTTACAATGCCTAAGAATGAACTTAGACACTGTAGGGGTACAGGACTCATGCACCTGTACCCTCACCACTGGTACAGTGCACCCAGCTAGAGGGTGACTGATCTATGCTAGGGCAGTGGTTTGTAGGCATGACACACAGAGATGTGTGCTATGTCGACTCTTCACTTTGTTCTGCACCAAAACACGCAGCCTGCAAAGGCAGTGTGTGAGTGTAGTGGTACAGGACCTTTAAAGGTGGCACAATAAGTGCTGCAGCCCTTAGAGGCCTTCTCTGGTCACCGTGCCCTGGGTACCTGTGGTACCATTTACCAGGGACTGACCTGTGGCCAGAGATGCCTACAATACAGTTTTAGGTAAAGAACATGGGCCCTGGGTACCTGATTAGCAGGAGCCAAGGACACCCTCAGTCAAAGTACATCAGCAATTCAACAAAAAAATGTGGGGGCAACCATGCAGAAAGAGGGCATTTTCTCACAGGTGGCATCAGTAAATATTAGATCAAGAGTGTGCCCAGCTGAATGTGTTGGACCTGATACTATTTGGTGGAGCCCCAGTGATTACATGTCTGCTAAGAGTTGTATGGTGTCGGGGTCAGCTTGAATATCAATATGATAGTTAAAGTCCCCTAGGAGCAGAAAGTTGTATGCTGCTAGGATGTGCAGTGCTAGCCGATACATGAGCTTCATACTGAAATCTTCCTTTCCTTCAGGCGGCCGGTAGACAAGCGCTCCCCTCCAAGTTAGGTTGATTGAGGCCTTAAGTTGGAACGTTATCATTTCCACCATAGGGGTGGAACATGAGCCCAAGGTTTCTACTCTTATAGGATTTTGGGTCACCATTGCTACTCCTCCTCCCTTTTTGTGCTGTCTGTCACACCTAATTATGCTATAGCCTTGAGATAACACTATGGCTATAGTGGAAGAGGAGGACAAATTTAGCCAGGTTTTAGTAATAAAGCGTATGTCTGGTTTTATGGAGCCTAAAAAATCCCAAAGTTTTGAGGCGTTCTTGGGGATAGAACGTGCATTTAAATAGGTGCACTGCAACTGGGAGTGTGAGTGATTCATCTTTTTCAAAGTAGTGGTATTACTGTTGACAGAAGGATTGCTGGTTAAGGGGTCAAGTGTTGATGGCCCTCGTGTTCTATGGTTGGCCGGGAAACTGGTATTAGCCCATGCGAAGTTACAAGTGTTACATTGCCAGTAGTCTAGGTTATCCGACAGGTGGAATTTCTCTCCACAGAACATGCCGAGAATGTCTTTCCCTCTTGTTGTAAGCTCCCTACTTGAGTGGATTTATTGCTACATAATTGCTCAAAAATGTGCAGCCTTCCTGGTGGATGGCGGTGCCCCAGCGGACGGGGTGCAGGCGGGCTTACCTTTGGCGTGCTATTGGAACGCTTGCAGCGTGCCCGCTGCTCACAGGCGCTCCGGGTTCTGAATAAATAAGAGCGGAAGCCTGATGAAGTGTGAGGAAGCAAAGACTAGAACATCAGCTGCCCAAAATGGTTGCAGCTGACACCCCAGAAGTTGCCCTGAAGGACTGCTCCCTCTGCTCAAACGGCACATTTGCAGCCGCAGCGGACCAGAGAGTTGCACAGAGTGAGGACGAGAGGAGAGGTAAGGGCCTCCAATAGTGGATGAGACTGGCAGTGCTAAAGTACATTAAAAGTATGATTTATAAAATATGTTAAAATAGAGTTAAATAATTTAGAGGAGAGTACTTGCGGAAGTCCCTCTTGCTCCCTACAAATGAGGTGGGTCATTTTTCTGAGGAAATAAAATAATTTTCTCAACCTAATGGACGTTTGCGAACCAGCCTTTCTGATGATAGATACTTATAACCTCAGGCTCCTCACCTTCTGAATCTCCCCATGTGCCAGACTGGGTCCCGCGAATTTTCTCAGCAATTTCCTCTCGTACTGGTGGTAGGTGACATCATGCAGCTCCACATTCAGTCCAGCCACCCGGATTTGATATCAGGGCCATTATATATCAGCCATCTCCATGCTGTTGTCATTTCTTTCTTTACACACTTTCTGACAAGGATTTGGAGCTGGTTCCCTTGCTTTTGTCAGCCATCTGACTGATTTTTGGTGAGCAAGGGACAGGCCCCTCTGAAAAACTACAGGTTTCAACTAATGCAAGTTTTTACACAAACAGAAGTCATTGACGGACCCCCAAGAGATGTGTTTCTCATGCCTCTGCTCCAAACACAATTCAATGTTGCCCCGCAAGAGCACATAGATTAATTTAAATGCCGTTTGCATCCTCAAAGCAAATTATACATTGAGGGACACCTAAAGAAGAAAATGGTCTGGTCCCAGTCAAAGTCAAAGGCACAGTTGAGCTCTCGCACCTGAGATTTTTCTCACAAATGAGGATCTTTAAGATCAGGATCATCAGATAAGACTAAGAAACTAAATAAGCACAAGAAAGAGAAGCAATGCTCCCCTTCTCACCACTCTCATCATGCAGGTTTGCTTGATGCACTGGGTACCTCCAGGCTGCAACGTCGGTCCTCAGAACAGATTCTTACTTTCATTCCTATGCGACTCGACTTCTCGGGTCCAGCGGCTATACTGTTACAACTCTGCATATTCATGGAGGCCATGGACAGGATTTTTGTTAACCAAGCGGATCCTTCTGGAGTTTCATCGGGGCCTAAGGTTCTGAGGTGGTCTCCAGTAGGTCTACAACCAATGGATTAGTCCCAGATGCCAACTGTGCCTCCCAACCTTGCCCTGAGGTCAGCCCTGACTTTAGGTTTGATGGCACATTTAACACCTCTTATGACACCCCAACAGACATTGCTGCCCGAGTGGCACCGATAGCCCTTTTGGATTCAGAAGGGAATCTTGAGTGACTTCCACCAACGTTGCATCAACCTCAATCATATGCCCTTTCTGATCCAGAGTCGCTTCCTCAACTATACCATTAGTGTGCCTATGATGATGCCAGCAACCTATGTGATGATGAATATATATTTTTAGAACTACACGATGCCTGTGGATTAGACACATTTCCTGACACGGGCCTCAATTAACCTTTACTAAAATGTGGCTAGCTACAAATCTGTCTCCTTTGCCACGGTCATTAGGAGGGCAGCAGAATTCTTAGACCTCACTTTATCCACCACTGTGATTAAAACAAATGTACTTATGGATGTGCTTTACCCACAGTAAACAGCGCATGAGCCTCTCCTCCCATTTTATGAGGTTGTAACAGACATACTACTGGGCAGCTGAGGAAAACCAGAATCTTTCCCTCCAGTAAACAGGCATATTGAAAGGCGGCATAGGCTAGCTCTAGGGGTGCCCTGCCTTGCTCCCACAACATGCTTGACCAGAAGGTCTTGTGGTACAGGCCTCCACCAATCAATTGAACCCAAATGAATTTCCGAACACCCACCAGGCAGAGAACAGAAACTCGTGAAGACAATCGCTAAGTGAATGTTCTCCTTGGCCAGCCTTGAACTGAGATCAGTGAACACAAGCTTCCACCTAGGGAGATCTTTTCATATGTTGTGGGGCTTAGTGGTGGGCATCTTGCCAGTGGTCCCAGATGACATTAGGCCAAACCTTCAATGCCTTATGCAAGATGGCCAGGAGGCAGTGAAGTTCCCAAATCAGTGGGGCCTGGACACCACAAATTGCTTGGGTAGGGCCGTCAGGACCAGTTTGGTGCCTCTGTGACACATTTGTATTCACTCCACTAGCTTTTCTAGTGATGTCTAAAAGTCCCTCATGGACATACAATTCAATAGAACGTGTTTCTTCAGAGACAAAGCGGTCTCAGCTGTAGAGCACTTTAAAGATAGTAAAGTGAAAGTATGCTTTCTTGGACTGGCGTCGCAAGTACGGCAGTTTCCCCAGTAATTGCAAACCTTACAAGGTTCCAGCACAGGATATAAACAGAGGCAGTGCCAGACCTCCACAACAACAGACCACTCAAGCCTTTTGAGGCAGAGGTTGGGATCTGGCCATCCACATTTAGGGCTCAAGGGGAAAAGAACCACCCAAATCTTCGCCCCTCTCTCCGCCGCTGCCACAATTGTACTTTAAATCCTCCTTAGCAGCAAACATTCACCCTGTAGGAGGCTGTGCAACCCATTATCTCCCCAGGTGCAAGAGCATCACATCCATCCAGTGGATGCTTCAGATTGTCCAGAATGGTTACTTCCTCCCCTTTCTGACACAACTCCCTCTGATTTGCCACTCACGTGCAATACTTCACAGAGCACAACTTATCCATACTTCAAGGAAAAGTTCAAGTTCTCTTGGTCAAGGGAGCAAAACAAAGGGTGCTGACATTAGAGATTAGGATTGGTTGCTACTCCTATTGTGTTCTTGTGCTCTAAAAAAGATGGGGCCTCCGTACCCACCCCCGGTTTTTGCCCTGTGAATTTCTTTTTCCAGACAGACAGATTCAAACACTCATCCTGGCTCATGTTCTGCCTGCCCTGGATACAGGGTATTGGATGGCCGCGTTGGACCTGCAGGATGCCTATTTTCAAATATCCATCCTTCAGTCCCACAGACCCTACCTGCAGTTTCAGGTAGGCCAAGAGTACTTTCATTTCTCAGTGCTCCTCTTCAGACTTACCAGTGCACCTTGGATCTTCACAAGGTTGATGGTGGCATTTTGCTGCCCATCTGTAGAGGTTGGGAATACCAATTTTTCCATACCCCTACAACTGGCTACTGAAGGTGGACTTGGCTGACCTGTTGATATCATTGGGCTTTCCCTTCAACATCCCGAAGCCACCATAGCTCTCTAAAGCAACTCCACTAAATTGGAGCCATCCTGGACAAAATGGTCCCCTGGGGGTAGCCCTTGACCCTGGTCTTGCTTTGCTCCCCATGGCCTTTGTGATAGTGCTGTGACTGAGGACTTCTTCTCAGCACTAGCCCCCTGCCTGTATTGTTTTTTATTTCATTGTTGCTTACTTTATTGCATTTGCCTGCATTTCTATTGTGCCCTGCTGCCACTGTTGTGTTTTCTTTTGTAGTTTGTGGCAGCTGTCGCCGTTTCCTGCTCCCGCATCCCACTGGCTCCTGCCCTCCTGCCTCCCAGTCATCCCCTTCCACCTCACAGGACTACTTATGGAGGCTGTGCAGCACTGGAGTGCTGAAGGCGTGCCAAAGGCAAGCCCGTCTGCAACCCCGTCCACGCCTGGGCCACGTGCAGCACCAGGAAGCCTGGTTCTGCTGCCATCCACCGCTACACCACCTCTGAACTCATAGCCTTGGATCCCAGATGCCACAACAACAACTGCTGCATCGCTTCCCCAAGACACATGGAAGGACCCTTCACCTGCCACCCATGCCAGTTCACCTGCGACACCGAAATCCTCCCTGCACCTTCACAACTGACCTACAACCCTCCTGAACAGCTACAGTGCATACTGCTCAAGGCCAGATCCCTCTACAAGCATGCCACTGAAATCAATCTGGAACACCATCACCACCTTCAGCCCCGACGTGATGTTCATCACTGAGACATGGCTCACACTATCCTAGGCACACAACATTGTGACCGCAACGCCCTGTGGCTGCAAGATGATACATAAATCCCGGGCTAACATACACGGAGGAGGCATTGCAATCATCCACAGGAAGCCCTCCATGCACCACTACCGAGGACAACATTTCACCAATCATGGAACACTTCAACTTCCAAAACCGAATCGACACAAACACCAGCATCAAAGGAGCCCTTGTCTACAGTCTCATGGGCCCTCACCCCGGCTTCTGCGACGCTATCTCCGAATGCGTCACCCCCTTGGCAATCAATTAGAAGCACTGCATCTTCTTCGGTGACCTCATATTCCACCTTGATGACCCCAGTGACACCAACTTTGCGAACCTCTTGGAAAGCATGAGCAACATCAGAGTCATGCAGCTGGTCACCAGCCACACAAACTGCGCAGGACACAACTTTGACCCTATCTTCACAGCCAGTGACAGAATCAAATTCAGCCACGCCACCAAACTCACCTGGACAGACCACAGCATCGTCTACTTCTCCAGTGCAGGATCACCATGACCAATAATACACGTCTGCCACAAATGGAACCAAAACACTGTCACCAAATAGATTGCCACCCTCAACACAACCAGACCCTGTACACCAGCAACCTTGAGCTAGCCATCCTCAACTTCTCCGACTGGATCTCCAGCTGGCTGACACTATCGCACCCATGGAAATGACCAGCACCAAAAAGCCCTCAAAACACGCCAGTTGGTTAACCCCGAACGCGGTGTCTTCAACTGTGAGTGTAAGTGACTGGAGAGATGGTGGTGCTCCAGCTGGAACCTCTCAGACAGCACCTCCTTCAAATCTGCCCTAAGCAAATACCACCACCGCCTCAAGGAAGCAAAAAAAGACACACTAACCACCCATATCAAAGCCAGTGAAAATCACACAACAGAACTTTTCGGCATCATCAGAGAATTCTCCTGCCCGTCGGCCATCAAAACCACAATTCATCCATCCCAAGCCCTCTGCGACTCCCTGGCAGACTACTTCCACAACAAGTTCTACATCGACAGCAACTTCGACCTGCAACCAACTGACCTCAACCACCTCCTGACACACACCGGCTACTACCACAGTCACCTCACCGAATGGACACCGCTCACCAAGCCAAGCACACCAGCAATCATGACCTCCATCCCCTCCGGAGAAATTATTGACCCCTGCCCCCACCACATTTTTTAAAAGTGACATAAGGAAATCAGCAACGCCCTCACCAACATATTCAACACATCTATCACCAAAGCCATCTTTCATGATGCCTAGAAACACGCAGAGGTAAACCTCCTTCTGTAGAAACCCTCCGCCGACCCCAACAAACTCAAGAATTACCAACCCCATCGCACTGCTCCCCTTACCGGCCAAGGTCCTGGAGAAAGCCATCAATCACCAGCTCACAAACTACCTGGAAGGCCATAACCTACTCAACGCCACTCAGTTCAGATTCCACTCCAAACACAGCACAGAGACCAAATTATTAGTTGTAACAGACAACATTAGATCTATCCTCGACCATGGCAAGACTGCAGCACTGATTCTCCTTGACCTCTCAGCAGCCTTCGATACAGTATCCCACAACACCCTCCTCCCCAGACTCCACCACATTGACATCAGAGAAAATGCCCTCAAGTGGATCACCACCTTCCTTACAGGACACAGAAACACAAATAATCAGCCAACCACCTTTCAATTCTGACCCCAAAACCATTATCTGCGGAGTGCCCCAAGGATCCTCCCTCAGCCCCACCCTCTTCAACACCTACATGAGTCCACTGCCTGGCACTGCCGGTGCCCATAGACTCAAGATCATCTCATACGCTGTAGAAATTTAACTCATCCTCTCTATCACAGAAGACACCTCCACACCAAAGCCAACTTCCAGAATGCCATGACCAACTTCACCGACAAGTTGAGATCCAACTGCTTGAAAGCTGAACTGGGCAAAACAGAGGGGCTCAGCTTTGGAAAGAACACCTCCCTATGGGTTGACAACTGGAGGCCCACCGCACTCGGACTCCCACCTCCCCCTAAGAGCACACCCACAACCTCTACAACACCTTGGACAAAGATCCCTCCATGAAGCGACAGATCAATGCAGTAGCCTCCTCCTACTTCAGCACCCTCAGCATACTTTGTAAGCTCTTCAGGAGGATCCCCGTCAACACCAGGAGAACAGTGACTCAAGCCCTCCTCACCAGCCAATTCGACTACGGAAATGCTCTATATGCCAGGACAACCTCCTCAAATGGCTAAAGACTATACAGAATGCTTCAGCCAGACTCATCCTCGAACTCCCATATGGACCAGCATCACCCCCCACCTTAGAAACTTCCTTTGGCTCCTCTGCCAGAAGAGATGCCAATTCAAGCTACTGACCCACACCTACAAGGACCTCCACAATACCGGACCCTCCTACATCAACCACCACCTGACTTTCCACCAGGCTAGCAGAGAACTCAGTGGAGGTCATTCCTTCTCTTAACTGAGCACCAAGTCCTAGAGCGACCACCAATTCCACCTCCAAACCTCCCCCTCATTCACTGACTTCAGGAATGGGCACAAGACCTGGCTCTACAACTAAGGCTCCCCAATCCTCCGTGCCTGGATTACCCCCAGGTTAATAAGCAACACTTTAAAAAACTGATTGATTGATCGAGCCTTCCCTCCTCCTCATCGAGTCCAGGACATTTGGGCTATGATCCACATGTTTCAACATTCTCGGTGACACCAGGCTTCCTGTCCTCTTGGCCTCCTGTATTCTGATTGAGGACCATGCCAGATGGCACATGTAGGCTCTACAGTTGGATCTGAAGTCTCAAGTTGTAGGAGGAAACTGTGAAATACCTACAGTTGTAGCTGCTAGTACACATTTCAACCTGTGACAGAACTTCCTCCCTGCCTCACCAAGAGCTAACGGTCATCACGGATGCCTCATTAATGGTTGGGGAGGTCATTTGGGTGAGGGCGAGATCAGAGGACTCTGGTCTACAGTGGAAGCCCATCACCACAACAGCTTGGAGGTGCTGGCAATTCTCTCCTCCCGACAATCAAGCGGGAACGGATTGAGGTTCTCACAGACAATACCACTATTGCAACAAACAAGGCAGAGTGGAGTTGTAGGTCCTGTTCCAATAGGGCCTGCACCTCTTGAAGTTGCTGAATGCTCAAGGCATCTCCCTGTGGCAACGCACCTGGCAGGATATTTAAACACCAGGATGGACAAACTCAGCTGATGTTGCCTACATGATCACAAATGGCAGCTGCCCTCTGAGGTGGCACAGGGCATCTTCCAGCAATGGGTAGACCCCTGGCTGGATCTTTTCACCACTGCAAAGTACGTACACTGGAGCACCCAAGGCAGTTCTCACTCAGAGGTGCCTTTCATCTGGACTGGGGCTTAGGATATCTGTGTGCCCTCCTGACCCTACCTCTCCTGCCCAGAGTTCTGAAGAAGATCAGAAAAGATCAGGCCCAAGTCATCTTAGTGACTCCGTACTAGGCAAAAAGAGTGTGGTACCCAGAAATTCTGGCCATGAGCATTTGTTCTCCGATCTGGCTGCACCTTTGGGAGGATTTTATGTCGCTGCAGGATGGCAGGGTACAGCACTTGAGCCTGCACAATCTACACCTCCATGCTTGGCGATTGAATGGCGTTAGTTGATCGCTTGTGATCTTCGTTCTGAAGTAGTTGGTGTCAAACTGGCAGCCAGGTGTCCCTCCACCAAAAATATTTATGCAGGACACCGGGTAAAGTTGGTTACATGGTGTTCCTCCTGCAACATTCAGCCTTTACATGCACTACTAGCTGACATTTTGTTCTGTCTTTCGTTAGCCCTCATTCCTCCATCATGTTGACCTCAAGAGGAACCTGAACTTTTACATCGATAGCTTCAGAAAACATTGCGTGGACGATCAGCTCTTTCTAGGCTTGTGTGGGCTGAAAAAGTGGAAAGTTGCACAGACAAGAACCATTTCCAGATGGATTGTTTTATGTATATGGTATAGGCTGGAAAAAGCAGCCTCAGAAGGCTTACAAGATCATTCCACCTGAGCAAAGGCTGCTACCACAGCCCTAATGCACAGTGTGCCAGTCATGTACATCGACCAGGTTGCTTCATTGGTGTCATTCCATACATTCACGAAGCACTACTTCCTGGATAACCAGGTCAGGTGGGACTGGCATTTTGCTTGGTTTTTCCTACAGGATTTCCTGATCTTAGCCATTTGACAGACCCACCACCTGGGGAGGTACTGCTTTGATATCTATTCACATAGTGAGGAATCTTTTGCGAGAAGTCAGAAATCCATCAGAGGAAAAAGTTACTTACCTCCAGTAATGCACTTTCTTGTGAATACTCTATCTAACTGCAGATTCCACACCGACCCACCCTCCTCCCTGTTTAGTGGAATTAACTCATCTAAATCCATACTAATAAGAATTCAATCTTAAGATCTGTACACTTGCCCAATCTGATTTCTAGGGGCACCATGTCTAATGGCACTGTCAGAAATCAGAAAGAATCTGACGTCAGTGCATGGAGGTGGAGAATATATAGTAGCCCTGATATCACATGTGGGGTAGTATAAACCCGAAAATGAGCAACACAATGCCACCTATTAGTGAATGACGGAAATACTGATAAGATTACCTGGATCCAGTCTGTGCCTGGGGGTATTCACATAGGAGCCAATTCACAAAACTAATCTGAGATAAAATTCTAAACTTACTACTTTTGGTATTCACCGAAGGCATTTAGAAGTAGTAAAGTTAGGACTCCTAACTTTACTACTACTAAACTGAGACAAAATCCTAACTTTACGTCTTTCGGTATTCACAAAAAGCATTTAGTAGTAGTAAAAGTTAGGAGTCCTAACTTTACTACTACTAAATGCTTTCTGTGAATACCAAAAATAGTAAGTTTAGGATTTTATCTCAGATTAGTTCTGTGAATCAGCCCCAATGTGATTAATCTATGGTTAAATGGAGTATCCTAAAGAAAGAGAGTAACCGAAGGTAAGTAACTTTTTCTTTTCCTTCATGCCTAGAACTCTGAAATGTTGCAGTCACACACACTAACAGAAGTAGGTAGGAAGCTTGGCTTGTTAATGACAGCCCCCAGTGGGACCGACGCAAAACTGGAAAGTATTGCATGCTCAGGGAATAAGCCCCCTGACAGCTGTGCAAAGCAAATGTGACCACACATACAAAGTGCACTAAGACAATCAATTAAAATAATGAATATTAAGCAAATATTAATGCATAAATAATTTATATATGTGACTGCCAGCAGCAAGAAAGAGGAAATGGTTGATTTTTGAGAGGCCTATTTAAAGGTAATAAAGATACACCTGTGTAGCCAATGTTTGTAGACCAACAGCAAGGTGTGCTGGGTATTGCAGTTACTTTATTTCTTCCTATTTTATTGTCAGTAGCTGGCTGCCTGTAATCAAACAGCAGAAAAGACAGCATAATTAGAACCTCTGGTCTTGACATAAAATTGATTAATGAAATGATGTTTTACGCACATGTTCAAATCTACAAATAAGATTCAAGAAGTTTTTGTCAACTTTTTTACACACATATGAGAAATCTGATTGTTTGGATACGTTAGACTGCTAATGTTTTAGTTGCATCCTCGTTCTTCTTAAGTTGTATGAGAAATAAGCATTCTTATATTGTCTAGTTTCAAGCACGTGAGGTTTTGGTAATCGTGCAGGGGTTTCACAATTGCAATGCTGCTGGACAGGATCGACTGCCCACAGAAATCTGGAAAGTACTTGAGCAAGAAATGTTTGTCCATCTTTGTTCTGGGATGTTCACTTCTGATTCATCTCCAAACTGATTTAATTAAACTCTGCCTTGTTTTGTACTCTGGGAAGAACTTCACCAGGTGATCTGTCATTAAGATAATTATGGAATGATGGCCTCCATTGATGTGGTGACTGCCTACACAAACCTTTATTGGCATTTCTAGTTGATTGTGTCCATTGTTATTATCTGTAAGCTAATTTTCTTTATTTCCACTTTCTCACCTCCTTTACTGATGCAATCCAAGGGGCATATTTTCAAGATAATGATGCAGTGCGATGCTCCGAACCATCTTGCTGTGCCGAGCTGCCAACCATCTTGCTGTGCCGAGCTACGTCATTAGGAACATGCAGGGATGGGTCGTATGTACAACAATATGACAAATCCCTCTGCTTTCTTCTGCACTGGCGCACAATAGGTTGCCTAGCCCAAATGCAGGCAGCTTTGCACCATGATGCAAGGGTGCCTGCATTGAAGGCATGATTATTTTTGTCCAGGAAGAACCACTTTCTTGCACAAAAACAATCATTGATGGTGCTTTCCTCCTTCTATGTGTGCTGCACACAGTGCTTAATTTGTCAAATTTGAAGTCCAGGTGCTCAAATGTTTGTCAGAGACCACACCCACTTCCCCCGGCTCCACCCACTTCCCCTATTAGCTCCACCCACACCGTCAACTGGCACTGCTGAAAGTCAGATGTAATACCCGATCTGGATTTCCCTCCTCCAAGTAAGGTTTTGATAAAAGGTTCCCCTGTTCTGTAAAAATGTTAATAAAGAGTAAATCAAAAGTGCATTTAAAACACTGAGGTCCATATGTATCAAGAAAGAAAATGGAGGCTAAAATACTCCACGGAGGACAAATTAGAGTTCTCTTTAGCTCGTAAGGAATATAAAAGAGCTATACGGGAAGCCAAAGTGACCTACTTCTCGGCCAGAATACTAAACGCCCAGAACAAATCTAAAGAAATCTTCACCATAGTCAATGACCTCTGCAATACCGAAAGAACCCACCCCAATCAGACACCCACTCAAGATCTGTGTAACTCCATGAATACCTACTTTCTGGATAAAATCTCCATTATCAAAGCCAGCATCCCTACTTCCCCAGGTATGGATGACCCGGTCACCTTGCCAACCAACCCTATTACCATGGACCATTTCCCCGCCATTTGCCCCCAGACTTTCTTAGAATTGCTGGCTCAGGTCAAATCTGGTTCCCCTAATGATTGCTGCCCTCCACATATTCTAAAGGATGTCTTGTCCACTCTTCCTCACAGTGTGCTTCCCTTTCTTAACAAATCGCTTCTCCAAGGTAAGGTCCCCACCGCCTTCAAGAACGCGATAGTGGTCCCTTTATTTAAAAAAACCAGGAGCTGACCCACTGAATCCTTCAAACTATCGCCCCATTTCCCTTCTTCCCTATCTAGCCAAGATTCTCGATTCAACAGTCTGAACACCTTGAACCTAATCAAGCTGGTTTTTGACCCGCCCATTCTACTGAGTCGGTTATCCTCGCAGTACTGGACACACTGAGAGCAAACACAGACAAGGGAGTCCCTCAAGCCCTTGTACTTTTGGATCTGTCGGCCGCGTTCGACACGGTCGACCATAACATCTTGTTGGCCCGTGTCGAACAGGCTGGCATACAGGGCTCTGCATACAGTTGGATCAAGTCCTCCCTCGACGGCAGAACTCAAGCAGTCCGTCTTGGCCCTTTTACTGCTCCTATGACCGCCACCTCTTGCGGTGTCCCCCAGGGCTCATCCCTCTCCCCCCACCTATTCAATCTATACCTAAAGGCCTTGATTAACTCCTTAAAAAGTAGGAAGATAACCACCTTCAATTATGCGGACGATCTTCAACTCATCTTCACATTGAACTCACCGGACTCCGCGCTAGAATTCCAAGCCACTATGCTTCACATCCAGCAATGGATGAACCGCAACCATCTTAAACTCAATCCCGGCAAGACAGAATTAGTCTTTCCGGGAAAGAGCGAGATCAAGTGGGACCCACACTTCTGGCCTAATGATCTTGGACCACCCCCCACTCCATCTTCCTCTGTTAAAAGCCTGGGAGTCACCCTAAACTCTGACCTCTCTCTCAGGGGACAGGTGGGGTCGGTGGTCTCCTCATGCGTCTTCCAACTGAGGAAAATAGGAAAAATTGCCCAATTGTTGACTCATTCGGCCCTCATTCAGGCAGTGAGTTCTCTCGTACTGTCGCGCCTCGATTTTTCAAACTCGATCTATTTCGGTCTGCCTGTGTATCTACTCAAGCGTCTACACATAGTATAAAACCAGGCAGCGAGACTGATATTCAAACAACCTAAATGGCTATCTGCCAGCCCTCTGTTAGCCAAAATGCACTGGCTACCCATCGCCCAACGTGCAGCTTTCAAGACTGGATGTCTGATTTTCAAGGCCTTGCACTGTAGGAGCCCCAAATTCATCAGTCACCTGATTGTTAAACATGCCCATGCCGTAATCTACGATCTGCCCATCTCAGACTTCTAACTATCCCAGTCTTCGAGCTCAAATGCCAAGGAGGGTGCAGGTTCTCCTACCTAGCCCCGAGTCTTTGGAACTCTTTACCATTGGACATCAGGATACAGGATAATTTGATGGGGTTTAGAAAGGCTCTCAAGACCTGGCTGTATGCACAAACCTACGCTTAGCTCTCCCCGCTGCAACACATTAAACGATCAGCGCCATGAAACCTATCTGGTGACCGTGCGCTTTATAAGCTCCTACTAACATAACATAACAAACCCCCCTTTAGTGATTCTCAATTTGCGATTTCTTACGAATCGCAAGTTGAGAATTGCAAAACGGGATGTAAATAAAAAATCGCAATAAATTAGCGATTCCCTAAAAATCGCTATTTCATTGCGACATTTCAAATAGCGATTCCTTATCCTAAAAAATCGCAATTTAGCGAAATTCGCAAATTAGAGAATCGGAAACTCAGGTGCAGTATGATGACATCACAACCAGGAAGTGTGACTACCCATGCTGCACCTGAGTTTCTGAACCACAGTGAGAGAGAAGGAGTGGAGGTGAGGGAACTCTGCAGTGCAAGAACTAATGGCAGACACTGGAGTCATGGGCAGCCAGGACAAACAGTAGCAGGGGGAAACACAGAGGAAGAGAAAACATAAGTTTTCTGAAACTGAACTGGCGGTCCTGATACAGTAAATGGTGATAAGCCACGAGCTGCTCTTTGGCAAAAAGTCCCTGCGGGTGCCAGAGACACGAAAGCGGAAGATTTGGTCTGACATCTAGCGCAGAGTCAATGCAGTTGGCGTCACCCACAGGAGCGTGGAAGATCTAAGAAAGCGCTGGTACGATATGAGCCAGAGCTCCAAGGAGAAGGTGGCTGCCAGGTTGGAGAAAGCAAAGAAGACTGGTGCTGGGACCTCTACCGCCACTGACTCCACACCACTTGAGGAACTGGTTGAGGGGACCCTGCTACCAGAGAGTGTTATTGGCGTGTCTGACCTGGACAGCACCAAGACAAGGTAAGAAGCATGCCATCACACCCCTGATACCCCCCAACTACCCCCACACACCCAGTAGTGACCCATGGGCAGAACAAAACTAAAACTCCAGTGCAGGTACACAAGCACACACAGCAATGCATTATGGGAGATGTAGTCACATGCACATTACAGTGGTGCATTTACACCCAGCCAGTTCCTAACAGCATATGCGCATCAGGAAAGGCAAAATACAGACAGACAGGACCCATGTAATTCCAAACAGTTAAATTTAATGCATGACAAGTGCAAGTCAGGACAGAAAATTAATATGTGACTTTACGTCCACAGCACCATCAGAAACATAGGAAATAGTCAGAGGAGGAGAGGACGAATCCTCTAACCCAGAGGCACCAGGGCAAGAGGAGGAGGGCAGCCCAGTAATCCCTCCAAAATGCCGCAGGCGGATTGTAGTGCCACCACTGACCCCATTGGAGGATGATGGCCAGGACACCGATGGTGATGACCAACCAGTCCCAGCACAGCCAGAGCCACAACACCGTGCTGATCCGGTCCCACCAGTTCCATCATGGCGCAGGGCACGTGCATCCACCAGTGCAGCAGCCCCAGGAGAGGACACAGTCTTTGGCGGGCTGGAGGGGCACATGTTGGAGGTACAGTGCCTGCAGGCGAAAAACATAAAGTCATTACAGAGGAAGATCAGGGCTGGCTTCATGGGCATGACGGGTGCCCTTGAGGCACTCTGTTCGGAGCTGAAGGCAGATCGTGCTGCTAGGCACAGGGAGATGCAGCTCCTAGATCTTTACACACGGGCAGTTAACCGGCTGTCCTCAGCAACAAATGTGCTGTCAAGGCGCAGCATATGTATGCAGCGTGAGGTGGCACCCAACAGCCAGGACGTGGCAAGGGCCCTGGTACAGATCACATCTGCTGTGGATGAGCTGCGGGCAGCTTGCACTACTGGACCAGGAGTCCTCACTCCAACAGATGAGGATGCACAATCAGGCAGGAGCAGCATCACCCCCCCCCCCCCGCCTCCCGCCTGGATAGGCGCCATAGTGGGCGTCACAGTAGGGCTACTGGGACAGGTGAGGAGGGCACTGTGCACCCCCTGCCAGGGTCTCCGACACGACAGAGCCACACTTGAGATGCACTAACTTGGACCAGGAGATGGGTGCCTCAACCCAGTTTACATGGACACTTGCTCCTGATTGTGCAATCGCACTGTGATAATAACATGTGCTGTGCATTGGACGATACATTGTGTGGTACACAGGCTGTGTGCCGTCATTTATCCTAAATTAAGGAAATAAAACACAGTCTCACAACTGATATTTAGCATTGTGTCATATATTCTCACCTAGAAATAGTTGCGTGTAATCTCATCTCGCCTCTGGCGCCCAGCAGCTGCACCAATTACACCGGCTGGCATGCGTCCTGGCGCTGGCCCCTCATCTTCGGATGAATCCGATTCACTTAGCTCCACTGGGGTGCCTTTCCTGGTGGCGATGTTGTGCAGCATGGCACATGCTACCACTATCTTGCAACAGGTCTGGGGGCTGTATTGTAGTGCCCCTCCACTCTTATGTAGGCATCTGAATCTACTCTTGAGTATCCCGAAGATCCGCTCAATGGTACACCTGGTTGCTATGTGGGCACTGTTGTACCTCCGCTCCCCAGCATTGGCAGGATTCAGGTAGGGAGTCAGAATGAAATCACAGACTGCATACGCACTGTCACCTGTGGGGTGGGAGGAATATGGTTAAACACTGTCCTGCCACTGCTATCCTTTACTAGTGGGTCCTTTGTACAAATGCATTTACCTAGTAGGTATCCCTCACCAAACTCCCCACTTGTGAGTCAACGTTGTATCCCACTGTGGCGGAAGATGAAAGCGGTGTGCGTGCTGCCTGGGTATTTTGCGACAATGTCGGTGATGATGTGCTTGGAATTAAACACCACCTGTATGTTCAGGGAATGGTAGGATTTGCGATTCCTGAACACATTCGTTCTGTGAAGGGGGGGATATGGCGACATGTGTCCCATCTATGCATCCAATGACATGGGGAAATTGTGCTATTTGATAGAGCTCCTGCTTTGTCTGGTCTAGTGCCTGTGGTGTGCTGGGGAAGTGGATGTGGTGATGCAGCCTCTGTGGCATGGCATCAAGGAACGCGTGGAGAAAGCGTGACAATGCACTCTGTGAGACCCCTCCTGCTGAGGCTATCACCCCCTGGAAGCTACCTGATGCCAAGAGGTGCAGTGAGCAAAGGACCTGGATGTGGGTGGGGATGGTGTGTGTCCTGTGTGTGGGGTGTTGAAGGATAGGTTTGAGCTCCTTAATTAAATCAAGGATGCTTTCTTCATCCAGCCTGTAGTTTGTAGGGGTCTCCTCCTCAGTCTACTGGAACAGGGTTATGCACGCACGAAAGATCCTCTCCTGGCGTCTCCTCCTCTGTGCAGCAGCTCTGAGTCGCAGCCTCCTGGCTATCACATACAGCCCAGCCATTGTGGAAAAATCTGTTGCATTGTGGGCCTCCTTAAATAGTTTGCACCTAGTTACCACCTGCTCAGACTTGGTGGTAATTGCGATTCTCAAAATTGCGAATTTGGTGAAATTGTAAATTGTGATTTTTTCAAACATTTCATTGTGATTTCTGAAAAAGCGAATTTTCAAATTGCGATTTTTGCAAATTGAAAATCGCAATTTTTTAATTCGCACTAATATTTGCAGATTTATTGGTTTGCAGTATAAGTAATCGCTATTTTAGCGATTCCTTATTTTTACGATGCGAGAATGTCTTATACATCGCGTTTAGCAAATTTTTAGTCGCAAACGCTGTTTTTTGCGATTCGCAGCGTTTGCGAGTAAAATTTCATACATATGGCCCAAAGCCCCTTACGACCATAAGAAATTACTCCAATAGTCCTACCTTGTGGTTCAACAAATAGTGATTCGCAAAGTCAGAGATTTTTGCCTAAGCAGTTCTGTACCTCAAATGCTAGTGTTTTCCAACATGTGGAGGGAACTCTGGGGCAAGGAAGTGGCGGAGAGAGGCGTTACCCTTCTTGGCTTAACGCCTCTCTCCGCCACTTCAGAAACGTGAGGCTGCACCATATTATCAAGGATATGGTGCAGCCTCGCGTTTCCCCCTGCGATGGCGCTAAGTTTTACAACTTAGCCCCAACGCAGGCACCCTTGCACCAGAGTGCAAGGGTGTCTGCGAGCAGGGAGGTTTTTTTATGTACAGGAAGGTGTCCTTTCCTGCACATAAACAAACCTAAAATGTCAGTTTGTAACTTACGTGTGTGCTGCTTCATGCAGCACATATGAAAGTTACAAAATGGCATTTCTAAAAAAGGTTTGTTTATGTACAGGAAGGCACACCTTCCTGTACATAAACAAACCATGGAATTTTGCCTTTTTTTGCTTTTTCCATGTGTGCTGCACAAGGCAGCACACATGAACAAAGCAAAAAAGAGAAGAAATAAAGCATTTCTCCTCTTTTCGCCATCTTAAGACCAGGATTTTCCTAGTCTTAAATTCGGCGCTGCCACCTATTATCGCCACCCTTGATAATAGATGGCAGTGTCGAATTCAATGGGTGTTGGGGTGGAACGCCCACCGCAACACGCACTGCACGCCCCCTTTCACACTAAGTTTAGCATGAAAGGGGCACTAATATCAAGGCACCGTTAAGCCACTTATAATGACTTTAAGCCACGTTACGTGGCTTAACGCTGCCTTGATAATAGGGAGCTGACCATATCGCCACCACAACGTCACAAAAAGTTACGTTGTGGTGGCGATAGGGGCTTGATAATATGTCCCCCTATATACATAAATCTGTCAGGTGTAAATGTGGGAGTGGGAGGAAAATTGAGAAAATCTACTTAAAAGTGGGAGGAATAAAGAAAAAAGTAAAACAAGGAAGTGCACTAGAAGGGCAGGTATCGAGAGATGAGCAACATTAAAGTAAGCAAAAAAAGATGTATTGTATTAGGGGATGCTGTTAAGGTTGCAATGCACGTTTAGGTGGGTGTAAACTTTGAAGAGATGAAATGCTTGAGGATGGGGACTAATCTATGATGTGCTTAAGAGGCAGGGGCTGTTGGGTCAGGCTCAGGTTGTGAACAGGGGCAGGTGCGTTGAAAGGGTTAGTAGGTCATGCATGTGGTTGTTCATCACAAGTTTTCGGAGGTGTATGACTTAGCACTGCAGCTTACAGTGTGCTCCTTTCAGTAAAGGCCTGTGTCAACTATATGAACTTGGTATGTTGCCTTGCAGCCTCTTTCCCAGACAAGTGGAATGTTTCAGATGCAGCTCAATGAGGTCTTGGAGCATTTTGTCTAAATTCTCCAAGACATGATCAGTGCTCCATCGACCTTCTGAGGTTTGGCTCGTACATGTCACTACTTCCCAAGTAGGTTAGTATTTGTGCACATGTTGTCCCTCATTTCAGGGATGTTACACCACACAGAACCCTGATGCTCAAAAAGCACATCCTCCAAGAAAGCAACTCTTGCCCAAGCCAACCCACACATATAAAGCCATTTCACTTGCCCATCTTTTTAGACTCCACATTCAGGATTGATCAGAGACAAAAGCAGCCACCATACATTTATTGCAGTTTCTTGGTATAACTCATTGACATTTTTTACAGACCTCAAGGATCTTGATGGGCATGATGACAAAACGTGTCTGTCGGAAATGGTGGAACATGACTGTAGTGAATATAGTGAATTAGGCATACAAATTTTAACCCTATAAGGACTTCTGCAATACAAATCTAAACTATGTAATGTCTTGAAATGAGTATACTTTATTTGCAAGACATCAACTGTATGGTTGCCACATTCTGCACCAACTAGATCAGCTGATAGATATTTTGATATAATATATGACAATTATTTGCATAGTTGAAATTTTGTAGGACTACCGATTTTGAAATTTTGTAGGACTACCGATTTTATGACTCGCATCTTCAAGGGGAATCTTAAGCATCAAAAAATGTGCCCCAACGCTGCAAATTGAAATTGGTAGCTCCCCACTACTGTGGAGACTAAACAAATTCAGAAGGAGGAGCACAAACATATGTGGCGTTTCTTGGAAATATATGGGCACCCAACCTGGCATTTTTTGTGTTCCAAACATTATACAAAACCTCCTTCAACTTCTGCTAGGATTACGGCGCCCCATCCCAATTTCTGAATTTTGTGACACAGGGCAATGGGAGTGTTTTTAAAAACACACACAAACACTTTGGGGGAGGACAATACCCCACAGACCTTCTTTTCTGAGGCCTTCACACCACTGCAGGGTAGGAAGCAGGCCGCGGACGAACTCCACCAGACGCAAAACCCCAAATCACAAGAAATTTCAGGATTCATGCAAATAAAACGACCAAGAATGAATGGGGAAATTGCTTTTTAGGTTCACATTACAATTAAAAGACACTCATTTGTCTTAACATAATGCACTGAGGGAGGGCTGAAGTCCATTTATGAAAGTCAGATTAAATGTGACCACCCCCATAATCATTATTTTGACAGACAAATTTTAAGTTTGTTATATAAATGTACTTGACAGCTAGTGAAAGTCATATATTGAAGTTCATACGTCCTGCTAGTTTGATTCTCGGTAACTCAATTAGCTGAAGCGCATGATGTCAACATAATTATACATTCTGGAAATGTAATATTGCAGAACGTAAAGGAACTCCATAGTCAGAGACATGGGAACAACATGAGTAAAACAGTCAGAGGGAGATTCTTTGGCCCTGATCGAGTGGTGAGGGGAAATGATAAAGAATGTACAGCACATGATATATTACGGATTTCCAGGGGTTAGTACTAATGAAGTGTGGTAAATGTTTTAAACCCTACGCTTTCTTCTTGAAAAGGAGGAGTTATTCACAGAATCATATTTTTTCACTGAATTCGGCATATAATAACATTTACTGCAGATTTCGGTCTGTAAATTTCGGCTGGTTTGATCCTACAAATTGTGCCAAGAGAAAATTATTCAGGTTACAGTAATTCCGGAATGTTTCTTGGAATTACCATGCCGGAAGCCGTTTCCACAGAGATCAATATATAACGCCCACCTTGTAAACAGACAGTTGTGTGTTCTACCTTACTCTATTGCTGTAAACAAAATGCTAAGCTCACAGAATAACATGAGCAGTGCATTGTGCAAGTTGATACCCAAATCATGAAACAATGTCGAGTTGCATAGCTGTGATGAAAATACCCCCATTTTGTTTTGACCCAAGTTAAGATGTGCCTCTCAACTCGAACGCATACAATGTTTTCTTTATTGCACATAGGTTTACTTTTATTTCTTGAAGATCTATGCTGCTTTATTTTCTCCCTCCTAGTGACAACCGTCCTTTCCACAGGTTGTTTCTAAATTCTCACCGGCTCCCTTATTTGTGTTTCTCGCTCTTGTTCTACCAGGGTATACTTGTTTGAGGACATAGGGAACGCTTCTGAAGTTCTGTGACAATCTTTGCACTAATTGACTGAGGAGAATCCGATCGATTGGGATATAGCCTTCCAAGAGACACAACAGCAAAGTTCATACAGCTACACAGGGACAAGGGCAGCAGAAAGATAATGGAAAAGCTGAGCAGAAAAGTGCTGTAGAACATTTACATCATGCAGTGAAGGCAAAGCGGCTTAGAGAGAGATGGGGGGCTGGCACAAGTTTGCACAACAGGAACCACCAATCCATGCACAAACAACCTGAACCACGAGGCTTGATGATGTAGGAACGATATACGGATTCCGAACAAGATTAAATGCACGGAAAAAGAGCATTTCATTTCAAAACAGCATTTCATTTCATTTGAGTCAAGTAAGTCTATTATTAGACAGAAAGGGGTTAAGGGCAAGGCCCTGCCCTTCCAGCCTCCTGACCTGACTAGTGCTCCTCCACAGGATGCCATGCCCAGCACCAGTGGCATAATTGATCGGGCCTCGGACTCAGTTCATACTAAGGGCCTCATTTACGAAAAGTGACACATCGCTGCGAGAAAACAGCGATGCGTCACTTTTCATTGCGCCCTCCTTGCAACACCAATGATGCGTCATATTGACATTATGACGCATCATGTCGCAAGGAGTTACAGACATATCTGTAGGCGCAAAAATGCCGCATTGCTGGAGTGTGTCACAAAAGTGACGCAACTCCAGCAATGGGTCATTACACATGGGCAAGTCCCATGTTAAATGTGCCTGCGCCAGTCTTACGCCTGCCATGAGGCAGGCGTAAGATATTGACACATTTGCGTCCTAGAAGTGGCGCAGTGAAATCTCATAGATTTCACTGCATCACTTCTACAACCCATTCTTGTGTCGGAACGCCCCCCTGCATACATTATACCTGGCGCAGGTGTAATGTGGCGCAGGGGTTTACAAAGTGACGCATCTGCCTAGATGCGTCACTTTGCAAATATGACGCAACATGGTGCATTGTTTACACCACTGGTGCGTCACAAAAAGTGACGCGCCGATGGTGTAAAAGTGACGCAAGGCCTCATAAATAAGGCCCTAAGTCTGTTTTGCAACCGTCACCGCGCTCAAGAAAAAGCAGCGTTCATTTGTTTTTTCACTTACTAGTTTACTTTACTGGTGCACTCCCTTTATTAAGAGGCCTGCTGCTACTTGAAATACCAGTGCCCTCCTCGACGTCGCGCTGAACTGGCGGTGACTCATGCGGTGTGCATGTGCCGGGCGTGGAATTTAATTTGAAAAAGAGGTTACACAGGCTTCCGCAGCCCCTTCACCCACAGGATAAAATACAGCCTAATCAGTGTGCCGCCCACCGTCAGCAAAGAACCGAAGGCAAATTTGCATGGATATGGAGGATTTATTATCGACACTCTCAGCACAGCAACACTCTTCTTCACCAGGGGAACCAGGACACTGTAACAGTCTTTAAATAACAAAGCAGTGAGTCAGTCAATTATATTTACTTTGAGATTTGGCTGCATGTGCAGTGAGTGCAGTCGGGTCGATGATGTGAGGTGGCAGTGTAGACCCGGCCCTGATAAATAAGTGCCGGTGCTAAGCACCGGAAAGCACCGGCACAAATTAAGCACTGGGTGATACACACATTAGATAACCCCTGCTCCTCCCTTTGGTAGATCTGCACGAGCAGACAGGCCTATCCTAAAGGTAATATGTAAAGTATTTGTACTCAACACACACAGTAATACAGTGAAAACACAAATGGACACCACACCAGTTTAGAAAAATAAAGTATCTTTATCTAAACCATACAAGACCAAAATGACAAATATCTAACATAGAGGTAGTAAAATATGACTTAAAAACAGCTATTTCAAAAATAAAGCTTTTAGCAAACAAATAGCTCCACCTAAGGATAGCACGATGTCGTGACAGGCAATATTCCAAAGTACGGCACTGACCACCCAAACAACAGTACCTTGGAATGAAGTTGTTGGACAATGCATGGAGTTATGGAGGTGAGGCGTCAGTGCTGAGGTCGAGGCCGGCTTCCTGGATGTCACAAGGGAGGTGAGGTGTCATGTCCACAAGGAGGCAACGTGTCGAGTCTAGGACAGGGGAAAGCGGCTGAGTCAGTGGTGAGGCATCGGTTCCAGTGAGGCAATGCAAATTCGAAGACTCATGGAGTCATCCTCTGCGGTTATCCCCTACACAATAACAGGATGCAGGTGCTGGCGGTGATGGCTCTGGTGCGAACGCTGGCTCCGAGAAGGCCAATAACTGTAGGCGTCAAAGGGCATTGGAGCTGCAGTGCAGGCGAAGCGGTGCATCATGCACTTCACGAGCGGTATCCCCGCCCTTGGTGCAGGTCGCGGCGACATTGCTGATGGGTCAGAGATTGTTTTTCTTGCTTCTCTTAGGTTTTTCCCAGCTCCCAACAGCAGAAACAACCCCCAGAGCCCCAAAACTGGAATAGGCACTTCCTGGTAGGTCAGAACTCCCAGCAGTGGAGTTCAGGGGAGCTTGTAGTTAAGTCTTTGTGTGCCTGAGACTTCAGAACAGGAGGCCAGCACAAACAAGCCCTTGGAGATTCTTCTTCAAGCAGGTTTCTCAGCAAAGTTCAGGTCCTTGTCCTTTCCTTGACAGAAGCAGCAACTGTGGGCCAACCCCACACACCACATAGCAAAGTACTTCTCCTCACAGCTCTCTGGCTCAGCGTCACTACAGGAAGTGGAGACAGCATTGTACAGAGAAGACACTGCCTATTCAGGTGCTAGTGAAGATTTCTCCCACCACTGTAAATGCAGCCAGACCTATTCAGCCCAACTATGAGTCACCCAGGAAAGGCAGGACTCACCTCAACCCCCCAAGTGGCTGTCAACAGTGAATGCACATCCCCAGCCCCTGTCACTTCAAAACCAGACAGTCAATACACAAACCATTAGAGGCACACATAATGGTTAAACAGGAAAATGCCTACTTTCTAAAAAGTATGAAATAAAGAGCATGCACTCCTTCCCTTTAGAAATACTTTATCGAACTTGGTGGAAAAATTACTTGTAGTGATTGCGTGCGAGCAGGCTGCGATCTGTCCCAACAATCGCAGATTTAATGAAAAAATGTTGCAAGGGTGACGCAGGTGCGCACCCATCTGTCGCACTGCGAGAGCAGGAGTATATCCTTATCATCAATTTCTCATTTGCTTTTTTGGAAAGATAATCATTTTGTTCCAGGTAAACCAGTCAGTAATCCACAATACTTATCCATGATTGATCAATGCTTTTAACATGACAGCAAGGACAGCGTGATTCCAACATGATTCATTTTGCATTTTCACAAATCTACTGCATGCCCTCCAGACCTTCAACAGCGACACGTTCAAAAGAATCATAGAAAGCAAGTTGGCTCAAAAGATATTTATTGCTTTTCACCCAATGCATTTCGGGCCACAGGGGCCCTTCGTCAGGGGTCACTGAAATGGATAACAAAAAAGATCTCAGCCATATATACAAGGCGAACTCTCTGCATTAAACTAAAATACAGTGAATGTGAAAGCAAACCCAAACGGAAAACCTAATTATAGTTAACCCCAGAAACTCTTCAAGCTCACCTCCTCCCTCCAACACTTAATCACCACTGAAACAAAAATAAACCCAGCACGTGAACATTCATAGATGAACCCCCTCACCCACAACCCATACCTAACCTACGTGTCATCCCTCAATTAAACCTTTCTGTTAAACCCACCCTGTTAGCTAATACTAATCCCATCCCTTCAATCCAAATGTAAACGAGTAAATCACCTTGAAAGCGACAAGCGGCAATAACATCGTAACGTGCAGCAGCATTTGACAATGTCAGCATTCAATTCGATTCAAACCCTTCCACAGCAGTTTTAACCTCGCGCACAATGGGAAACAGGTGTGTTTCTAACCCATGACTTCTACTAATGAAAATTCGAATTTTTAAAGAAACAGCACCCAGAATGTTGTCGTGAAAATAAAAACGGAAAAAAAACCCTTTCAATACAAGCGTTTCTCATGCTACCTTAGCTCTATTCTAATGAAACCTACTCAAATAAATTTCGATTTCGAACCCTCCCAAATAAAACCCACAAAAAAATCAAACCAAGTGCATCTAATGTGCACAAAGATGATACGAAATGAATAAATGAATGAATGAACAGATGCAGCAAAAAAACAGGAAAACCTCAAATGTTTGCAGAGTTGTAACGCCCCATGCAACTGAATCTGTTGTCTCAGTCCAATTATTGCATTATCCATACATGAGCGTCACTTGGATTGTTCATATCTTCATGCTGCCTTCAAAGTGACATGTGTATCTTCAATCAATCTTTATTTAGAAATCTTCAAAATGTTTAACCACGGGGTGCAAACTCTCGTAGGGGCAGTTAATTTGAGTTACAAAATATGAAATAAAGAGCATGCACTCCTTCCCTTTAGAAATACTTTATCGAACTTGGTGGAAAAATTACTTGTAGTGATTGCGTGCGAGCAGGCTGCGATCTGTCCCAACAATCGCAGATTTAATGAAAAAATGTTGCAAGGGTGACGCAGGTGCGCACCCATCTGTCGCACTGCGAGAGAAATGAATCATGTTGGAATCACGCTGTCCTTGCTGGCATGTTAAAAGCATTGATCAATCATGGATAAGTATTGTGGATTACTGACTGGTTTACCTGGAACAAAATGATTATCTTTCCAAAAAAGCAAATGAGAAATTGATGATAAGGATATACTCCTGCTCTCGCAGTGCGACAGATGGGTGCGCACCTGCGTCACCCTTGCAACATTTTTACTTTCTAAAAAGTGGCATTTTCAAACACACAATTTAAAAACCATCTCCCTAAAAAGATGTGTTATTGAATTATGAGTTCAGAGAGCCTAAACTCCAGTTTGCTATCTTGTCCCAATGGAAAGTTAAACTTGTAAGATGTTATAAAGCAACTCCCATGTTAGCCTATGGGACAGATAGCCTTTCATCCGTGAAAAACTAAATACACAGTATTTCACTATCAGAACATGTTCCACACACCAGTACATGCCCTACCTTTCATATATACTGCTCCCTTCCCATGGGGGTACCTTGGGCCTATCTGAGGGGTGTCTTACATGTAAGAAAAGGGAAGGTTAGGGCCTGGCAAGTGGGTGCACTTGCCAGGTCGACATGGCAGTTGCACACTGTGTGTGCAGCCACTGCAGTGGCAGGCTGAGACTCATTTAGAGGGCTACATATGTGGGTGGCACAACCACTGCTACAAGCCCACTAGTAGCATTTGATTTTCTGGCCCTGGCACACTCAGGGCACTTCACTAGGGACTTCACAGTAAATCAGATATGCCAGTCACAGATAACCAATCATAATAACAATTTACACCAAGACCATATGCACTTTAGCACTGATTAGCAGTAGTCCTAAAGCCAACAAAAACAGGCGAGGAAAAATGGGAGGAAGAAGCAAAATGTTTGGAGGTAATCCTGCAAAAAGGGCCATTCCCAACATAACCCCCTTCCATCCTGAAGCCACAGTACACCAATCAATACCTCGATGGGCTTCCCTGCTTGGTGTGATAGAACATGGACACTGGCCCGCAACAGCAGGCTTATATTCCGGTTCTATGCCTCCCTGTACCTAGTTGGATCCCTCTAACCATACTCGCAGGGCACACTAAGTTAATCCATGGTGAACCCTTCTCCTCACTGGTGGATCTCATCTGTGCAGCGACTAACCTTACTTTTCTCACAGCTGTATCCAAGCGGGCAGACAGTACCACTAGGCCAAACACACTGGTATGGCCCAGTCCACCACTGGGGTGGGACGCCTGTCTCCCTCCCAGGGGCAACTCTGTCCACCAGGACAGCAAGCCAAGGGGGGCACTGAAAGCTGTCTGTGACGAGAGCCAGGTCTCATGCCTTTCAGGCCTCTCAAACCTCTGTGGCATCAGAGAGTGGGGGTGGTAGCCCCAGGTGCCTGGCACCCTTTGTCTACTCTCTGTCCTGTCAGGCCAGGGATGGCATCCTGCCATTGACCCACCAGGTGCCTGGGGTGGGCTCTCCCACACCCTGTCCTCCCCTCTGGGGCTCTGCACCCTCCCACCTTGAGCAGTACCACCAGAAGAAAAACCGGTAGGGGAACTGCTAGCAGTTGCCCCTTCCTCCAGTTCAGGGGGGACACCTTGAACTTGGCCCTCCATCCCAGAGTCTGTACCCTTAGGCTGGACCTGTGCCTGGCAAGCCAGGACTTCTGGGGGAGTACACCCACCCCCACCAAGAGAAACACACTCCTTGTGAGTCGTGTGAGAGTCTGCCTGGCATAGGTCTCCAGCCTCCTGTCCATATGACAGTCGTGACAGTGCATAAAGACCTCGCAGTCCAGAAGTTGCCTCGCCAGGGTCAGTCTTGGGGTACTCTGACCTTAGAACTGGTAACCCCTGCACCACTGGTCTCTCTACTGGAGACTGTCTCCCCCTCATCCCTTTCTCTGGACTCATGCACCCTCACACTTAGAGCGGTACTGCCAGACACCAGAACTGGGGGAAAGCTTGTGACAGCAGCCCACCTCAGCATACCTGATACTTTGGTAGCCCTCTCGGTGATGGCCTCCCAGTACAGACTAGGTCCCCCTCCTGGTGTTCAATAATGGAACCAACCAGGCTCTGGGACTGGGTTTAGGGCATCCTGGGACTCAGCCCACCCTCACTCCCTCTAGTCAGTGACAGGACATGGGACCTATTAACCATCCCACTACATTGGGACCTATCTGGGTCACTGCCAACCTCCCCTACTTCACCGGATTGGGGAACACTGTAGCCACACCCTTCAAGATCACTTCCAAGGGCTTCTTCAGACCCTCTGGAATCCACCAAAGGGTCTGCCTCCAATGCAATCTTTCTGGGATCAGAGAACTCACACTCCACAGGGTGTAGGCATAGCTCTGGAAAACAGGGTCTGAACATATGCTCTCCAACAATTGAGTCACAAAGCCCCTCTCAGGTTTTAACCATACTGCCCTTCACCTCACCATCCGGTGCCTTGCATAAGTACCTCACATCACCCTTCTGAGACTGGTAAGGCAGTGTATGACTGTTTCTGTCATTCAACCCACACTCTTCTGGGTAGTCTCAATAATCACATACCAGGGCCTCTATCATGGGGGAACCCCTCCCCCTGCACCTCTCATCTAGAGTCAGTAGAGTGTCCCTCCAACCACTAGGAATATGATCCCCTGTGCCAGTTCCCCAATCCACCTCAGGGGCACTGCGCACCACTAAAGCTACCTCATAAACCTGAACTCCCTGGATTATGTCAACCCCCTGATTCAAGTCAGGCGCCACATCACTAGGTATACTTCTCTCTTAGCACTAGAAATCACATTTTTGCTGTCACTATTTGATCTGGACTCTGCCATTATAGCTTCCACCTCCAGCCCAGCCAAGCTCACTTCATGAGCTACACACTTTTCCTTTTCTTGGGCTAAGGCCCTCTTGGCCTAGGTCCTCTTGAGTTCCCCGCCCAACTCTCTCAGCCTCCACTCAACAGCTAGAAGCCATTCATCTTGCTCTGTTTCTCCCTCACTATCAGAGAAATCCTCCTCCTCAGAATCATCTGGTAGTGTTGCTTCTCAGCGTCTGACCTCATAAGAATATAGGTGTGCCTCAAGATCCCTCCTTGTAGATCCTCTCTCCACAAGCAGCCCCCTCTCCTTTCAAAAGGCTTTTATCTCCTTCATTGTGTAAAGGTACAGGTGCCAGAAGTTGATCCCCATTTTGTCAAGACTTCACAGGTGCAACAACTAACCAGAGTCTCAGTATCAAAAATACACCCAGGAGGATGTCAGAAATAGAAAATAACTGTACTTGATTGTGTAATGGTCAGCACTATGCCTGTAATGTACACCAATTACTGTGTGTTACGTACAAAAACAAGTTTAATCCTTACCGCTGACCACCAATATTAGAAATGGGGGTCTCTAGTTGGCAGAGGTATGTACCTTTGTCCAAGTAGGGGCCCACGCTTCTAGTCAGGGTAAGGGGCATACACACTTTAGATAACCCCTGCTCATCCCCTTGGTAGCTTGGCACAAGCAGACAGGCTTATGCCAAAGGCAATGTGTAAAGTATTTGTATTCAATACACACAGTAATAGAGTGAAAACACCACAAATGGACACCATACCAGTTTAGAAAAATGAAGCATCTTTATCTAAACCAAAAAAATACCAAAACGACAAACATCCAACATACAGGTAGTAAAATATGACTTAAAAATAGTTATTTAAAAATAAAGCTTGTAGCAAACAAATAGCTCCACCTGAGGCTATCACACTGTTGTGACAGGCAATAATCCAAAGTACGGTGCCGACCATGAAGTGCATAGCAACAGGCATGGAGTCACACATACCTTCAAACAGGAGCTCCTTCAAACGAAGTCATTGGACGAAGGACGGCATCGTGGAGGTGAGGCATCAGTGCTGAGGTTGAGGCCTGCTCCCTGGCTGCCATGGGAGAGGAGAGGCATCGTGTCAGTGAGGAGGCGACATGTTGAGTCCAGACAGGGGAAGTCTGTTGTGTCGGCAGAGAGGCATCGGTTCCGGTGAGATAATGCAAAGTCGAAGTCTAGTGGAGTCTGCGGTTTTAAGCTCCACGATAACAAGATGCAGGCACTGGCGGTGACACCATCGGTGTGAGCCCTTGCGTCGGAAAGGCCGATAACTGCAGGCATCAGCAGGCATAAAAAAACGTCGGAGCTGCAGTGCAGGCAGGGCAGTGCGTTATGCACTTCACGGGAGGTGCCACTGGCAGCGGTGCAGGTCGCATCGCTGATGGCATCAGAGATTGTTTTTCTTGCTTCTTTTAGGTTTCTCCCAGCTCTGAATAGTAGGAACAACCTCCAGATACTGGAAAAGGCACCTCCTGACAGGTCAGAACTCCCAGCAGTGGAGTTCAGGGGAGCTGGTGGTTAAGTCTTTGTGTCCCTCAGACTTCAGAACAAGGCCAGCACATACAAGCCCTTGGAGATTTTTCAACTAGCAGGTTTTTCAGAAAAGTTCCAGTCTTTGTCCTTTCTTTGCCAGAAGCAGCAACTGCAGGTAAAACCCACACAGCAAAGGGACAGTACATCTCCTCACAGCTCTCCAGCTCTTTCCTTGGCAAATGTTCCTCTTGAGTCCAGAAGTGATCTAATTCTCTGGGGTTTAAGGTCCAATACTTATACCCCAGTTTCTCTTTGTTCTCTTTGAGGCAAGGCTCTCTGAGCCCAGTTCAAACCAGTTCTGCCCTCTCTAGCTCAGCTTCACTATAGGAGGTGGAGACAACATTGTGCAGAGGAGACACTGCCTATTCTGGTGCTAGTGAAAACTCCTCCCACCACTCTAAATGCAGATCAGACCTATTCAGCCCAACTATGAGTCACCCAGGAAAGGCAAGACACATCTCAACCCCCTTTGTGGCTGTCTATAGTGAATGCACATCCCCAGCCCCTGTCACTTCATAATCAGACAGTCATACACAAACCAGCAGAGGCACACAGAATAATTAAACAGGAAACTGCCTACATTTTCAAACACACAGTTTAAAAACCATCTCCCTAAAAAGATGTGCTATTACATTATGAGTTCAGAGAGCCTAAACTCAATTTTTCCATCTTGTCCCAATGGAAAGCTATACGTGTAAGATGTTACAAAGCAACTCCCATCTTAGCCTATTGGGACAGATGGCCTTTCAACAGTGAAAAACGAAATACATAGTATTTAACTATCAGGACATCCCCCACACACCAGTACATGTCCTAACTTTCACATACACTGCACCCTGCCTATGCGGGTACCTTGGGCCTACCTGAGGGGTGCCTTACATGTAAGAAAAGGGAAGGTTAGGGCTGGCAAGAGGTTACACTTGCCAGGTCGACATGGCAGTTCCAAACTGTGTGTGCAGCCACTGTAGTGGCAGATCTGAGACACACTTACTGGGCTACTTATGTGGGTGGCACAACCAGTGCTGTAAGCTCACTAGTAGCATTTAATTTACAGGCCCTGGCACACTCAGTGCACTTTACTAGGGACTTACCAATAAATCAAATATGCCAATCATGGATAACCAATCTTGATAAAAAATGTACACAGACAGCATATGCACTTTAGAACTGATTAACAGTGGTAATGTTAATGTTAATGTTCATAATGACTTGTTAAACGAACGTACACCGGGTGTTTTCATGGCGCTGTGAAAGGCTTTGAAGGCTACCAGTGTACAACTTTAATTATAGGCTTGTGCAAATAGCCACGTTTTAAGGGACTTCCTGAATTGCAAGAGGTCAGTGCAGGACCGGATCTCCAGCAGGAAGGAGTTCCACAGTCTGGGGGCAAGTGTGGAAAATCTGCGGCCTCCTTGTCGTACCCGTTTGAATGCGGGAATGGTGAGGAATGAAAGGTGAGCAGAGCGTAGGTTCAGAGAGGGAATGTGCCTGAGTATCAGGCTGTTAATAAATTTGGGGTTATTGCCATGCAGGGTTTTGAATATAAGGCAGCCCACCTTAAAAGCACAGCGTTGAGGAATTGGGAGCCAATGCAATTTCATCAGCAGAGGGGTTGCTGGCTGCCATCTAGGTTGATGAAGGATCATTCTGGCTGCCTGATTTTGGGCCATCTGCAGCCGTTTGAGCAAGTAGATTGGCATGCCCAAATACACAGAATTAGCATAGTCCAGGTGCGACAGGACAGTGGCTACTACCACTTGGATCAAAGCTTCCTGTGTGAGAAAACGGTGTATCTTTTTAATCTTCCGCAGTTGAAAGAAGCATTTAGAGATGAACGAGTCAACCTGGGTTTTCAGTGACAGGTCACTGTTGAGGGTGACTCCTATTATTTTGGTTGATGGGGAGGGGGAGGGGGAGGGTGGAGGACCTAGCTCTGATGGTCAGTAGTGTGGGCCCCAAAACTTATGGCTGTCCCCAGTAAGAACAAGCTCCATCTTACCAGGATATAACTTAAGGTGGTTGTGGTCCATCCATTGTTGAATATGTAGCATGGTGGCCTGAATTTTGGTGACGGAGCTGTGCGAGTTATTGACCGAGAAAACGAATTGCAGGTCATCTGCATAATTAAAGACCGTCACATTCCTGACTTTAAGGGACTGGATCAAGGGAAAAATGTAAAGATAAAACAGATGGGGAGAGAGAGCGGAGCCCTTTGGGACACCACAGTTGGTTTTATGCGGTGGGGCCAAAAAATAGTCTTGGCGGACGGCCTGGGACCAATCCTCCAGGAAAGAGGTGAGTCAACGGGCCACCGCATCTTGAATGCCAGCTTGACCAAAATAGTGTGGTCGACTGTGTCGAAAGCGGCGGAGAGATTAAGTAGCACCAGTGCCTGGGGGGAGCATTTTTCCGCGCTGTCGCGAGGAGTGTCCAAGACAGCCAAAATTACAGTTTCAGTAGAATGGGCCGGCCGGATACCTGCCTGATAAGAGTTGAGGTATTTAGATTCCTCCAGGAATGTGGACAGGCATTTGGCTACGTGGGCCTCTAGCACTTTTGCCAGAAACGGGAGCAGGGAGATGGGACGGTAGTTAGGCAGAAGTGTGGGGTCAGCTCCAGGTTTCTTCATTAGGGGGACTATAGCTTTTTTGAAGGCTGTAGGAACTTGGCCGGAAGAAAGTGAATCGTTCAGTAGCATGAGTGTCAGGCCCGGGTAGACTGATAAGCAGTCTTTAAGTATGTGAGGTGGGCAGCAGTCAGAGGGGGTTCCTGATTTAACTTTGACTAGGAGCTCCTGAAAGATCTCGGTGCTAATTGGGGAAAGCAGCTGAGTGTACAATTGTTTCTGTGCATGGTAGCAGGGGTCAGCATGGAGGGGTGCTTAGGGATGCTGGCTTTGATGGTGGTGATTTTTTCAATGAGTGAGTTGCACAGTACTTGAGAGGGCGTGACCTTTGTGAGGATCCTGTCTGGATTGGACAGTTCATTCATTATGACAAATATTTCTTTGGAGCTTTTGTTGGAGTTGAGAATGCGCGTGGAGAAGTGAGCAGCTTTAGCTGCGAGGATGGCCTTCATAAATTCTTTCTGGGCTGTGATATACAGACATTTCTTGTCAAGGGAGTATTCCCGTCGCCACTGCCTCTCTAGTTGGCACAAGGCTAGTTTCTGAGTTTTAAGTTCAGAAGAAACCCATCTCTGGTCGCCTGGCACGTTGGGCTAATTTAACTTTCCCAAGAAGCGCGTGCTTGTTACTGGCCTCGAGAAGCCATTGAGAGAGATTTGCTTCAGTGGTATTGATGTCAATGCCAGGATACGGGTTTGTGTTGGTCAGGGTGTCAAGGAAGTCTTTTTTATTGATGGCATTCCATTTCCTGGCAAAGCCGCCTTCGGCTGTGCTAATTTTATGGATGGTCGAAAGTACGAGCGTAAATTTTAAAAGATGATGGTCGGACCAGATACAAGGGAGAATTGCGGGGATTGAAGTAGTCAGGCCACTAGTCCAGACTTGGTCCAGGATGCGCCCTTTCAGATGGGTGGGAGAGGAAACCTGTTGGGTTAAATTTAAGTTAGTGAGGAGGTCAGACAGCTCAACAGATGGAAGGTCCTTCGTAAGGGTCGTTGTACCAATAATTAAGGTCGCCTATGAGGAGGACCTTGGCGTGGTCAGTGGCGAGTTTAGCCATCTGTTCGCTAAGTGAGAGGGGAAAGTGAGCCATCTGATGCAGTGGCCTGTAGACTAATACTCAGACGATAGTGTCGGTGGTGGATTTGAGTTGAAATACTATGTTCTCCACCTCATTGAGGGAGAGACAGGTCAGGGTGCTGAACCTGAAGTTGGTGTGAATAATGGCTGCAACCCCCCCCCCCCGGTTTACCTGATAAGCGATTGGCATGAATAATATAGTAATTAGGTGGCATTGCCGCCAGCAAATCAGGGGCGGAGTCTGAGGTAAGCCATGTTTCTGTCAACAGTAACATATCAGGTGTGTCAGTAAGCAAGAGGAGGAAGATGTCAAGCTGATGCTTGTCAAGAGAACGTGTATTGAGATAGTAGATTGATAGGGGCGTAGGCTGGAGTTTAGCCGGGCGCAGCAAAATATTGCTGGGGGTGGTAGAGATCTGTATTTCTGGGAATGTGCTCCTTTTAGTGAAGATTCCCAGCTCAGAGATCAGGGACTGTTTTTCACCCGCAAGGTTTAGAAGAGGGGAGTGCATCAGTTTAAGAGTATCCGAGGGGTAAGTAATCAAACGGGCATAGTGCCTAGACCCTGGGCCCGGATGGGTGCGGACAGTCGCAGACAGGCTTGCCTTAGGCACATGCCGGCGCGCCTGCTGCGCGCGTCCGCTGCGCACCCGCTATGCGCGTCCGTGGTAAAGTGTCTAGAGTCCTAAAGCCAACAAAAACATGTCAGGAAAAATAGGAGGAAGAAGCCAAACGTTTGGTGGTAACCCTGCAAAAAGGGCCAGTTCCAACATGGTGCAAATGTAAGACTTATTACTGTTTGTGTTGACTATCAACTGAACTTTTTCGCGCGGGTGTAGTGGAGTCTTCAGTATTAACAACACCACGTTGTGATCTACTGCGATGCACATACATTGCCTCATTCACAGAGACACTGCTAACACCGAATAGTTTCTCACTTTTGGCATGCCCAGCTGCTCCACTTAGTGCTATTTGAGTTATCTGTAGGTTCTCTACTGCTTTGGTTACTTGCAGAAGACTCTTGCAACATCCATGAGAGTCATTTGGAGGTAGTCAAGGGTCGCTGCTGTGACTTCTAGCTTGCTACTTCTGGCACATTCTTTGCGACCGCTGGCCTTTTGAACTGCAGTTCTACAGTACGGTGTGAGAGTGTTGATGTAGCCTGTGCAATGTGATTTATTGACATATCCATACGCGGGTATAAATGATGTTGAGTACATCTGTGCACTGCATTGTGCTTTTGCGTTTGGTAACATAGATTGTTCATAGCCTCGGTCATAGAGTTCACTTGTGCCTTTAGAGACTTGTGGGAATCTTCAATAGCTGTTGCTACATGTTGGAAGCCAGTTGTGGTGCTTCATTCCATTCCAGATCATTTTTTGGTTGTAATGTGCATTTGCTTGTGTTGTAGGTGCTGTACCTTCAACATAGAGGCTTCAAGACCACCAAACACCTGTGAAATGAAATGAAAAAGATATTTATGTTTCGCAACTAATACCCAAGGCTGTCAGGGCTCTGACTAAAGGAGAGAAACCGCAGAAGTCAACCCATGAGATCAGAGATTAAAAGCAAAGTTTTTAATGCTTTTGTAATAGCCAGCAATTTGGTTTCCTTCTTCAGTTCTAGCGGGAGAGAGTTCAAGAGTCTGGTAGTTCCCACTAGAAAACTTCTACCACCCCATATAGCTTTTTTTAATCTGGGTATGACAAGGTTGTAAGCTGAGGTAGGTCTCAGCGTCCGAGCTGGAAAGTACCATTGACATTTACGTTTAAAAAACAATCAGATCCATACCGTGTACAGCTTTGAAGCAATGCAAAGAGCCTTAAAATCAGTGCCTTTCTTCACTGGAAGCCAGTGAAGCTGTCTGAGCGCAAAAGCAGCAGACTTGTGCTTGGGGATACCCAACAGCAAGTGAGTGGCAGCATTTTGCATGATCTGAATTTTAGTGAGATATTTTACCTGATATTAACAAAAAGACCATTACAATAGTCAACTCTTGACACCACCAGAGCTGTGGTGGCCAGTTTTTGAAGATCGTGAGGAATGAATGGGAGAACTTTCCTGAGAAGTTTTGGTATTCACAGAAGGCATTTAGTTGTTGTAAAGTTAGGACTCCTAACTTTATTACTACTAAACTGAGATAAAATCCTATCAATCGAGTTCATTACATCATTGGCCACCCTATGCCTCAAAAATAATTTTTTTAAATTTAAAAACAACTTATTCCTGCAGGTCAAAGGAGTGGCTGTGGGGTGTTGTTTCGCCCCAGAGATAGCTCAATGAATCAAGTGATTTTAAATTGAACATCCATCACTGGATGAGATATATTGATGATATTGTAATGATATGGGAAGGTGATCTAAATACCTTGAATCAGTTTCACGGTTGGCTGAATACAAGGCCTCAGGACCTTAGATTTACCATCTGGCACAGTAATGAAAAAATCAATTTCCTAGATGTTTGGATCATGGACCAGAGTGGGAAATTAGAGGTGAGCCTCTTTACCAAACCTACAGATCGGAACATCCTCCTACACCCTAGAACCTTAAAGAAAATCTCCTTAGGATAAGGCGTAATTGCACCAATAAAAGTGACTATTTTCAAATTACAGAAATTTTGCAGGGGAAAATAGTGGAGAGAGGGTACCTAAGAAAACTGGTCAAGACAGCTCACAAACGAGCCTGGTTTACCCAGAGGGAAGAACTATTGATTCCCAAACCTAAATAGGAGAATAGTCCACTTTAGAAGTGTGCTGACATATAGTTCTAAGGCGAACAAGGAAGAAAATAATCCTAAAAAATTGGAGATTAGTACAACATATGGATTTCCCTAGACCTTTGTTTGCCTTTAAGAAAGGAAAAAACATAGGGTGAAATGTAAGATTTTTGGCGCCCCGTTAGTTGAACATTATGAGACATGGAACCATACAGAAAATGAGATGTCCTGGTCATTTCTATTGGTGGTCAAATGCCCCAAAAGGGTATCTTTACCATTCCATCTCAACAGAAAGGAAGCGATGATGATTTAAAAATACAAGACTGCAATCCATGGCCTTAATGACCGTGAAGAGGTCTGGGCATTGATATAGTTTTCCTAGCTAGCATATCATGACTTGAGTCATTTCTATTGAATGGATTCTGTTTTCCAGGTTCCCTGTTGTCTGACGTAATGAAACTGTGCAATATCTCAAAAGAGATGTCTCACTTGTATGTATATATGTAAATATGATTAATCTGTGAATATATTATCCACACATGACCAAATGTCTTCTCACCCATTCGCAATATACATTGTGATCACGCACTACATTTTTGTACTTAGAACATGCCTTTCATTTAATTGCTACCTCCCCAGAATTGTAACGTGTCACGGAGTCACATAGTTTCCATGCACTTCAGGTTACAGGTTCTATTACTGTCTTTGTCATTTTTATTTATATTTTATTTTGTTTTGATGCACTGGGTATTATATTTCACTTATAATAAAATGTTTCACTTTTGTTTTGTATTTTAAAATCTTTCTTCCTTCTTTCTTCCTTCTAAGTAACTATGTAGTTATTATTTGCAGGAACTGTTGTTAAAACAGACATGTTCCTTGACGTGGTAGTATTTTTTCTAGCTCTAGTAGTCAGGTGAGCATGCGACACCCACCGGATATTTACCAGGTCTCTGCCGGCTGCGTTCTGAACGCTGCGGACTCAGCAACGCGGAGCTCTTGATTTATGCAGAGCACCTGAGACTAAGGAACTCAGGAGAGAAGAGTGAGTGTCCTTTCGGCCGCGTTAGTGTATCATTTGTTGTTTGCGGCGATAATAGGGTTTAGTCGTATTAGAGTAAACTCTTTCCATTTTCTGTTCTTGTAGCAAGCATCAGCCCGACAGTGGCGAGGCAAGACCCGTCCTGGATCCACATTCCAATAAGGATTCCTAAGGTATTCTACAGGCCCATACTTGTCATGGAGTTTACTGTTTGGTTGATGTCACGTTGGTGCCTAGTGTCACACTTTGTTTATTTAATATTTTTCATACCTTAGAATTAAGACTGGACCAAGTATCCAGTGTGATGACACGCTTGTCATTGTCAGGAGCGGTCGCTTTGGTACCACTCACGGCCCGCAGCCGCTAGTTGTAAGTTATCCTAGTTGCTATTTCACTTGAATTGGTGAAAAGGTAGAGTAGATTTAGCGCAGTAATAGTTTCCCGTGACTTATATTGCATATGTATTTCCAATACAAACACTTAAGGATTACACGCTGTGGGTGATTGAACACATGTAGGTCTAATTGTTGATACGAGAGTATCATGTTGTGATCTCACATACACACGTGGATGAGGTTAGTGATTTCTACACTCCTCCATCACTCTCACTGGAATCAGAGCACACATCAATCAATCAATCAATCAGGGAATTGTAAGCGCGCTACTCACCCAAGAGGGTCTCAAGGCGCTGAGGGGGGTGGGGTCCATAGATCAGTTCACAGACAGCCACGCGTGGCACGCAGCCAGGTGCCCAGGGACAGGCCTGGGGCGGACCAGATTCTGGACCCCCCTACCCGCCGATATCACAAACAATGGGGCGACCCGGTGTCCCTCAGAACCTGGGTATTAACATTCAATAAAACAAGTGGTTCTGTTGGGATTTACACAATTACTTTGAGAACTGTTTTCTGGTGCCGAAAACAGAAGACTTATTTATAATGTACAAAGCGATACTTTGCGAAAAGGAATAAAAACACACACCGAAACAAAATTCAATAGTGTATTCAAATTAAGTATCGAATACTGGTGGCTGTCACAAATACAAATTCAATTGCAACAAAAACAACAAGTGACAGAAGTGAGCAAGTGACATATAGTGATTAGTGATATGAACAGTACACTATATACATGACGAATACACGTGAAATAAAACAGGTGGGAATGGAAGAAGCTTATTATTGTTCTTGTCCTATATGGTTTTGCAGATGTGCTGCAAGATTCATTGATGAATTAAATCGTGATCATGAGAACTGTGCAGACATATGTAGCTTGTCGACGTTTCGACCCTTGTAGGAGCACAAAATTCAAGTGTGTCAGGGCGGGTCTTCCTCAGGACTATGGAAAGGTGGATGGACAGCCTATAAAATTAATTGTAAGGAATGATCAGGTGTGTGTTAACAGAAGTTAGTTTAAAATGTTTCGTGGCTAGGGTGAAAGAATATGAATCTTACCAAAATGCAGCGGCCTCAATGGATGAGATCTGCCAATGCACGAAGAACAAAGAAGGTCTCCACCATCCGGTTGTAGCCTAAAAGAAATAATGGGCACTATGTAGGTCGTATGCAGTATGTAATCCCGCATATCAAAAATAGTGGCAATAAGGTTTTAGAACGTACCTCATCTAAAGATTCACTCGACTTTCCCCAGCCGGTTGGAGTCTTGTGAGATGGGCTTAGCAGTCCATAATCATTAATATAAAGTTGCTGTAAAAACGGAAAACTAGTTTTAGAATCAGAATCATTATGTTATAATGTGTCACGCAGACTGCGACTCTCTAAATAATTTCCCTTGTTTCTCACCTTGGTGTGCAGAATTGCATCCGTTCGGCGGCAGCTCGGGTTAGTTAGTGAGGCCGTGAACAAGGAAGCAGCAGATAACAGTGCTTTTACGTCATTAGCGGCTGGAGAGCGCGATGTGCACGCTCAGGTGAAGCAGCTCAATGGAGCTGTCAGGAAGGAATTTTTTGCGTCATTCTCCGCTGATGAGCACGACGTTCATTCTCCAGTGCAGCAGCTCAATGGAGCTGTCAGGAAGGAATTTTTTGCGTCATTCTCCGCTGATGAGCACGACGTTCATTCTCCAGTGCAGCAGCTCAATCGAGCTGTCAGGAAGGGATTTTTTGCGTCATTCTCCGCTGATGAGCACGACGTTCATTCTCCAGTGCAGCTGCTCTATCGAGCTGTCAGGAAGGAATTTTTTGCGTCATTCTCCGCTGATGAGCACGACGTTCATTCTCCAGTGCAGCTGCTCTATCGAGCTGTCAGGAAGGAATTTTTTGCGTCATTCTCCGCTGATGAGCACGACGTGCACGCTCCAGTGCAGCAGCTCAATCTAGCTGTCAAAAAGGAATTGTAACGTCATTCACAGCTAATGAGCGTCCTAGCGTAGCAGCTCAATTGAGCTGAAAAGAAAGAAATTTCAAGTCCTTTTGCGATGGGTGGTAAAAAATGAAACATGGGGAGCGTGTGATTAGGCGGCAGGAAAGTTGTGCAAAGTACACGTAAGGATTTCTCAAGTCCTTAACAAAAACATTCTTTTGTATGGGGAGCCTGTGATCAGGTGACATAAAAGACGAAGCTTATTACAGATAAATTTAAACATGACATTAGAAAACGTCCTGTAGAGGATGTAAAAAATCAGGCAAAAAGTAGCGTGAAGTAAGTTGACACATTACATGGAAGACAAGGTTAGCTAGAAACATAACAAGCATAGTTTCTGTAGCCTAGTCAGCTGTCTATATGTCTCCTCCTGTTCATTTAACCCTTTGTTTACTGAATCAAGAATATTGATCCATCGGCATTCTTTTACGTTAAGGGATGAAAGTAAGCTACCACCCCTAGGATGTATGGTAATCTTCTCTAATACCCACCACTCTAGTTCATCTGCGGTGTGTTTACTTGTGGAGAAGTGTTCGACTAGGGGAGCCCCCTGGACCTTGCAGCGAATTCTGATGCGATGTTGAAGGATCCTAGTTTTGACCTTTTGCGTGGTCTGGCCCACGTAGATTTTGCCACGTGGACATCGTATTGCATAAATAACGTTATTGCTGTTACAATTCGTGTGTTGTCTCAAGTAGTATGTTTTGCCTGCATGTTCAAAGGATGAGCCAGTCATTGTAAAATCACAGGCTTTACAATTGCTGCATTTAAAATGACCAGTTATAGGTGGTAGATTGAGTTGTTGTCTGATATCTAGTGTCTTTTTTGATTCTAGATAGGAGCTGACAACATAGTCCTTGATGTTTCTGGCTCTCTTGAAGGCAAATAACGGTTTCTCATAGCTCTTGAGCACAGTACTTATCAGGTTCCAGTATTTTAAAAGTACTTTCTTGATGTCATGACTGTGTGTATTGAACGTGGTAACGCAAACCTATTTTTCTACATCTTCCAATGTGGGCAGTATCTCCAGAAGAGTCTCACGTCGGCGATACCGAGCCCTCTTTCAGGCACAGTTTAACAAGCCTTTTGGATATCCCCGATCTCTCAATTTTGTAATTAGGATATCTGTCTCTTTATAGAAATCACTTCTTTTTTAACAGTTCCATCGCAGCCTTAAAAATGTGTCATATGTCAGATTGTCTCTTAGGCTTCTTGGGTGATGTGAGTCGTACTTTAAGGTGCTATTCCGCTCTGTTGGTTTCCTGTATAATGTAGTAAAAATTCTTGCTTCTTCACTTTTCAGTGTGATATCCAAAAAGTCAATGCTCTCATTGTTATCCGTCATGGTGAATTATATATCCGGTGATCGTCCATTCAGCCATGTTTTAAATTCTGTGAGACTCTGTTCTGTCCCTGTCCACACCATCAGGACATCATTGATGTACCGCTTCCAGACTGCGATATTGTCCAAAAATGGGTTCGCGGGATAATATAGGTAAGTACCCTCATAGTAACCCATATAGAGGTTCGCTAAACTGGGGGCGAACCCAGCCCCCATAGCCACACCTTTACATTGGAAATAATAGCTGTTCTGAAAGATAAAATAGTTCTTTGTCTTTGTGTAAATTAAAATAAGTCTTCTGTTTTCTGCACCAGAAAGCAGTTCTCAAAGTAATTGTGTAAATCACAAAAGAACCACTTGTTTTATTGAACCCCTACCTGCCGAGGTGGGGAAACGGGGCTAGGCGGAACAGAGGCGTACCTCCTCGGCAGAACCCGGTGAGGGACCCTGCCACGAGTGATCGGGGGGTCTGACCTTGTGGGGGGGCCGAAGGAACGCAGAGCTAACCCTCCGACGGCACCAGCCGCATCCCAGGGAAGCCCTGGGGCGATTGACAATCGCGTTGGTGCATGGAAGCTTACCCACAGTGACTAATTGTTTTTGGTAACATTCCGTAGATGCATAGTAACGGATTTGTATATATTGTATAATTGTTTTATAGGTCCCTCCTCTTACCCCCATCCTGATGAGATCCAAATAAAGGTGTCGAACTGTGTAAACTATCGAAAAAGGAGGAACCCATTGATCACAAAAGTAGCATATATTGATTCGTTTGTACAGAACAAAGAATGTTTTGAGGTGGAGCGGTTTTCTCATCTGTGCATTAGGGTTACCTCACAGTGGACCGCGCCAGAGTCTTGTGTAAGATCTCTGGTTATAAATAATCGGGATCTAGGAAATTAGTTTGATTATTTTTGTATGTTGTATTTGATGTTTTGTGTATATATAAATTGTTTGTTGAATAAATGTAAAAAGATGAATAGTCCCATCCAGATATTAAATAAGAAATAAATTACGGTTGTGACTTCGAATGAATTATGAATGTGACTTTCTTTGAAAAATAAATCAAAATTGGATGGGATTAGACCCTATGCATTGAAGTAATTAAATGAACTCTGATGTAATTACTTTGTGATATCTGTTCCTCCACCTCATATTCTTTTTTGAACTTGTTTATAGCCCAGAAAGTGGAGGAGGATTTGGGCAAACGCCTTCTTTATGGATATTTTGGCATGCGTTTGGCATGCCAGCGGTGTGGACGCACTGTTGTGGAAATTATATAGCTGTCAATAAAGGAGGCGTGTCTGCCACACGAGCGCTAGAAGGCAGCATAAAACAGATGGTAAAATAAAAATGGGACAAACCTAGGGTCCAGGCTGCCTCGCAAGCCTCACACAGGCTCCCTTGTGGAGGAATGTTACTGGAAAACAAGTAAAAACAAATTAAAGGATGCAACATTTAAAACATACAATGGGAAAAAGCTAAAAATGGGCCATTCAAGATGGCGCCCACTTTTGACTGGAAGCCAGGCAACTCCAAACTAGGGTTGAATGCCTAGAGTACCCGACTCCTACAAGGAAAAGAACGAGAGTGCTAAAGCTATCAGCTTCGTTGGTGCTCAGCTGAGCTGCGCAGACATGCTGTTGTGGAAATTAAATAGCCCTCCATGAAAGGGGCGGGTCTGCCACAAGAGCACTGAAGCATGAAGGCAGCCTATAAACAGATAGTCAAATAAAAAGTGGACAAACCTAGGGTCCAGCTACCCCGCAAACCCCACACAGGCTCCCCTGTGGAGGAATGTTACTGGAAAACAAGTATAAACTATTTAAAGGATATAAAATTTAAAAACATGCAATGAGCAAAAGCTAAAACGGGCCCTTCAAGATGGCACCCGCTGTTGACTGGGAGCCAGGCAACTCCAAACTGGTGTTGAATGCCTAGAGCACCCGACTCCTACAAGGAAAAGAACGAGAGTGCTAAAGCTATCAGCTTCGTTGAAGCTCACCAGTGTGGTATCGTCCATATCTTGTGTGGACCCTGATTTAGGATTAGGCTGCATGACGACACTGCGATGTTGGACACGAGTACCCCCGTGCAGTTGTCTGTGCCTCACTGCAGGTTCCTCCATTACACTTGGGGGCATATTTACAATATTTTGTTGTAGGGCAGCGCATCAAGCCTTCTAATTGCGCTGCTCTACATCAAAAGAAAAGGGCAAGAATGGGCTGTATCTACAAGATATGGTGCATTCCCATCCTTTCTTACAGCGCAGGCACAGAAACTGAAGCCAAGCGCCAATGCAAGCACCCTTGCACCATGGTGCAAGTCAGGGCCGTTTCTGCCATTAGGCAAGATTAGGCGGCCGCCTAGGGCGGCAAAAGGGGGAGGGCGGCAAAAAACAGGAGTTTGAGATCGCCTGTCACTTTCTTGCAACAGCTTAGGGATGCAGTGGAGGAAAAAGTTAAACGCAGCCTGTCTTGTCACCGCAAAGATGTTTCTAAAGTAAAAGGAGATTAACAATCCATTTGTGTTGCTGTTGTTTATCTTTGGCGGCTCGGGAATTATGGGCAGGCTCATCACAGACACAGCTCTGACACTCCGAATAAACGCTGCTATTTGGGGGCAGTCGACTCCAGTGGAGGAAATCAGGAAAAAAATAACAGTGTTCCCAGGAGGGACGTAAAGGTGTCGTATCAAGACAGCGTTGGATTCACTAAAGAGATTGCCTTCAAATTCTATTTGCAGGGCCCTAGGGAAGTGACAACTGAACTCGGTACTTAGCGTGCCGCTTCAATTAAGATGTACCCGCTTGGGCTAAGGAGCCATGCCCTTCTTTAATAAACACCCAGCACCTCGACGACCTCCCTACTAACCTCTGCATAAAATATGAATCAGACTTGGCATATGTTGGTGAGCAATAAGCGGCAACTTATGGTCTGAAGAACAACATTAAATCCCTGGTCAATAAAATTAAAAAAATGCTAAAGGAGGTACAAGTCAGTTTGAGTTATTATACATATTCCAACAGATCTGCAATTATAACAAGGATGTGGCTATCATATACCCATGGGCATATATATTTTTCCAGATGACTGTGCTATGCTGTCCAATTACAGCCCCAATGTCCAGTTACTGCCTTAGTACCAGCCATAGCACCACATGAAAAGGCACAACTATTTACGAAAGGCACAGCGATCAGGAATAGCATTGATGGTAGCACTGCAGGTTTCAATCTTATTCATAGACGTCTGCTATAAGGGCTCAGGGAGATTCTCCACTGGGAACATTTTGAATGATATGGGGTCACATTTTACACTGATTGGCTCAATAGCCATTGGTGTGCCACGCCAATGCAGCCTGACGCTCCCCAGGCGTGGACCCCATTTATTCAAAATGTGCAGTGGATACACTGTGTATGTCAATTGGTGCACCTAGTATGAATTGGGTGTATTCCCTTATGTTAACAATTACATCTAGTATGCCAGGGCCAGAATTTTGCCAAGAATTACTTTACATATGCCATTGCCAGAAATGTGTAATTTCCACTCACAAACACACGTGCTCACATGTTCACACAGACAGACATTCTCTCTGTCTCTCACACATACACAATCACACACACACACAAACGCACACACATGCACTCACTGTCTCTCTCACACATACAGTTTTTTTCCAACTTTCCTGGCTTCAGCTGCCAGCATCAGTCCACTACTGCTCCTCAGCTGCTGTTGCATGGACCCTCAGGCAGCATGCAGTTACTTCCAGGCTCAGGCTCTGAGGCAGGTAACTGAAAGCTAACATCTGTCTGTCTTCACTGCGCAGAGTTCAGTTTTTCGCTTCTAGATTTTTCTCTGTACCCTCTTACATCATGTCTCAGGACCGAGTGAGGTCAGAGAGGCTCCTGAGCTCACCCTTTGATGAGATGGAAGATGATGAGATGACAGCCTGGTATAAGGCTGGGCCAGTCACCAGGACCAGTCTACTCTGCATCAAAATGAGCAGAGTTGCCACTGTAACTGGCAGTTGAAGTTCTCAAAGAGTGCTAAACGATTTTGTTAGAAGAGAAAGAATAACAGTGTATAGAGAGTGAGAAACTGCAGAGACCTGGATGACAGGAGGAGAGAGTGATGGTAGTTAAAGGGAGGGGGCGGCATTTTGCAATTCTCGCCTAGGGCTGCAAAACACCTGGAAACGGCCCTGGTGCAAGTGTGTCTGTGTTATTGGGAATGTATGACGTTACAACGCATACATTTACATCGCGGTACATTACATCGCGGTTTTGACAACGCAAGTCGTTACAACGACTTGCGTTGGAGGGCGCTGGACTTAGGAGTAGTATAATTTACTATTCCAACTCCAGTCTACGTACAGTAGGGAAGGTGTTGGATAGTAAATTATACTATTCCTTGTCCTAGAGCGCCATCTAGCGCAAGTCGTTGTAACGACTTGCGTTGTAAAGAACACTTTGTAATGGCATCGCAATATAATCCCCGCGTTGTAAACTATGTTTCCCCTCCGCAAGCTGTGGTATCAGCACAAAGGAGATCTCAGGGAGTCTGTGAGGATCTCCAGAGAAGCTGCAGCGGATCTGTCCTGATGGAGCATGGAGGGCAACCTGTCTCAAGGGAAGCTCTTTCATCTACCTCCATCGGTGGCCACAGTGATAACGGATGCATCCACCTTAGGGTGGGGTGCTCATCTGGGGGATCTGGAGATCAAGGGTCTTTGGTCTCCAGAGGAAAGGTTGCTTCACATCAACCTTTTGGAATTGAGGGCAATTCGTTTAGCACTCAAGGCCTTCCTCCCTTCCCTTCGCGGTCAGTATAATTTACTATTCCAACTCCAGTCTACGTACAGTAGGGAAGGTGTTGGATAGTAAATTATACTATTCCTTGTCCTAGAGCGCCATCTAGCGCAAGTCGTTGTAACGACTTGCGTTGTAAAAACCGCGATGTAATGGCATCGCGATGTAATCCCCGCGTTGTAAACGATGTTTCCCGTTATTGGAATAATTGTTTTGGTGCAGGAAGGGGCAACTTCCTGCACAAAAACGATCAAAGGAAGCATTTCCTCACTCTATGTCTGCTGCACATGGAAAGAGGAAAAAATAAGGAGAAATTTAAAGATTTCTCCTCGTTACGCCTGCTTTGAGAAGACATTAGTTTTGGCGCTGCTCCAGCTTTAAGCTATGTTGTAAATCCGAGGCAGTGTCAAAAACTATAGGTGTTTTGCATGGGAACATCCACAGCAACACCCATGGAATGCCCCTTCCATGCAGACTAAGGCAGTGCCTTACTCCACATTTACAAGGCCATAAAAAGCCACGTAGGGTGGCTTTGCGTGGCCTTGTAAATATGGGCCAGCACACTACACCTCCGGAGTGTCCCAAAGGGACTCCCTGGCGGCCTAAAAGTGCCACAGGGGCATTGTAAATTTGCCCTTTGTATTTTCTGCATCATCAACTTAATCAATGGGCAGTGTGTGACAGACAAGGACAAGGACTGCTACTTTGCAGCCGGGGTGATGTGTGTGGAATAATGGAATCATTGCCTTCTTCACTGCACATCTGTGTTATCTTCCTGACCCTATCCTTCAGACTCATGTTCTGTTTGTGCTGGAACATCTGTATAGAGATGCAATGTGCAAATAAATGTTATTATGTACACTTTTGTTTGTATCATTCACAGTATAATAGATCTTTTGTGTGTATCATGCACAGTATGTTAGATTTGGTTTGTGCTGTAAGTGTTCGTAATGGAGTACCACATATCCCATAATCTACTACTAGGGCAGGGCTAACACTTCTAATGGTTTTATGCTTGCATTCTATTGCAGTTAAACATTTCCCAGCTTACCATGATTACAATATTGCCTCACACATTGCTGCAAACAAGTTATTCTGAGCCTGTGAGTGTACGTATGACTCTTACCTTTTGAAGTAGCAGGAGCCTCGTAAGTGTCAATGTTGCTGAGTCCAGACACATTTTCTGGCTCCAGGGTGGACTCGATAATTTCCTCAAGAGAAGTTGGTGGTGGTTGAGTAGGAGGTCTCTCTCCTGTTGCACGGCCCTCAGTTCTACGGGTTGCCTACTTCGGTTTGGTCCTGGATTGGAGATTGTACCACTTTTTGCTAATCTGTTCTGTGTGACACCCACAGAGTTGATGTGCTCTTGGATTTTTAGCAAAATGTTTTTCTTCGTTGCCTCTGGCACAGAGAGGGATGTTTTCCCAAATAAGGCATCATGATTTGCAAGACACTCTTCTGTGAGTATTTCAAACTGTTTTTCAGAAAAAATAGGTATCTCCTTCCTCCCTCCAAGGTCCTTCCTCTTTATAGGATTCCACTGGGACATTTCCCTGCTTTACAGGGCTGGATGGCTGTGATGGCTGCTCATCCTGAGTGGATAGTATTGGCTATCACCTGTCTCAAGGCTCTCCAGTGTTCTAAAAGGCCTGCTGCTGCTCTACTTCCTGTTTGTGATGCCATCACTCCCTGGCAGGTAAAGATTTGGTATTTGCGACTCGATTCACTATCTACCAAATCACTATTTGCGATTCTTTAAATAGTGAATGCAACTCGTACCAAATCGGTAATGGCCAGTCACTCACATCCGTACATACAAATACTGATTAATTAAGATTCAGCAAGAATAGCAACTTACAAATCGGTATTCATTTGCTGTGTACATCTAGCCCTTTGTTCTTGGTTTGTGCTCAAGATGAGATATAGCTCACTGTAACCTTAAAACATTTGTTAGCGCTGCATGGGTATTCTCTATCCCAGGCCATATACATATTCACTATCTTTGACATCTGCATACTATACCACAATATTTCTATGCTAAAATACTTCTATTGCATATTGCAATAATTAATAATCCATACTATTGATTACTTGTGGAATAACCACTACAATAGAGTTCATAAGGGAATCCACTCCACAGCGCTAAAATACATCGGCTCGTTTCTCAACAACCGAACACAAACGGTCCGACTAGGTCAATTCCAATCCAAACCCAATATCATTGGCTGTGGTGTTCCACAGGGAGCATTGCTAAGCCCCACTTTATTTAACACCTACGTTTCATCCCTGGCGGAAATTAGCAGAAAATGGGGTATGGCATTTGCTCCTATGCGGACGACACACAGCTAATGGTGGCCCTCGAAGAAAGACCTGAAGCCACCAAAATAAAACTACATTACTGTCTCTCAGAAATGGCACAGTGGATACAGAAGCACTGCCTGAAACTAAACGCAGGGAAAACTGAAATCCTGCTTTTTGGAGGGGCCAAGTGGATTTGGGACGCCACATGGTGGCCTCAAACACTCGGGGCTGCTCCAATCCCTAAACATTGTGCAAAAAATCTAGGTATCCTCATTGATGATACCTCATCCATGAAGGACCATGTGCGGGCCCTTTGTGGCAAGGGTTTTGCCACCTTGAAACTGCTACACAGGCTTTTTCCTTGGATCCCACTAGACTGTAGAAGAACAGTCACGCAGGACTTGCTTATGAGTCAGCTTGACTATGGCAATGCTCTATTTGTGGGCATGAACGAGTCTCTCTTCACGCGGTTACAGGTGCTCCAAAATGCCGCAGACAAGCTAGTATGCAACAAAAACAGACTAAGCTCAGCATCAAAGTGCATGAAAGACCTGCACTGGCTTCCTATGCGCCAAAGAGCGGTTTTCAAATTACTCAGCCATGCTCACAGAGCACTATTCCAGAATGGCCCAAAAATACTGCAGGGGAGAATCGAGTTCTATGTCCCGACAAGGAAACTGTGGTCTTCGTATCTGGCACTAGCCAGAATTAAACGTATAAAGAAAGTAAGGTCCAGAGGACGCTCCTTCTCATACCTGGCAGCCAAGAGATGGAACGATCTCCCCACAGACCTACGACTTACATCCAACTATCTGGAGTTCCGGAAAAAATTGAAAACTCATCTGTTCCCAAAAAACGAACACCTTCCTGCCTGTTCCAGCAGCCTAATACCCTCGTTCTTGCTATCAGCGCCTTGATATCCCCTGGGATGAATGTCGCGCTCTATAAATAAATAAATAATCCTAAGGATGAGTCTTGTGAAACAAACAAGTGTGTATTTCCTATTGTTGACTCCTTTAGAAGCAAAGAAGTTCCTTTGTGTTTTTAATACCTATGGATGACTCTTTGTGAAACAAACAAAAGCAAAGTCCATTCCTGCAAGAGATGCTTCTGGTTCCCAGCACTCCAACAAGTCCTGGCTAGTCATGATTGCCTAGCAACGACTCTATGGACCACAAATAACTTTTACTTCAAGATAGCCACCACCTTCAGAAAGTCTTCTAAGAGTCTTACGGACTCATGGGACTAGTAGTCATTCTTGTCTTTCCTCATGTGTTTCACGAAAAGCTTCCTTCTAACATGTGAGCATTCTGTCAAGGCAGCACCAAAACTCTGCTCACCCTTTAATCCTTCTCAGCCCCTCAAGACAAGCATGCTCTTGAGCATCAGAGTAGAGCATAACGTAGAACAAGCACACAATGGAAGGCACATACTACAATGCACCTTGACAGATACTAATAGAGGCATAAATTGTAATAGATATAAATATTTAGGCAGATAATTTTGATAATATTACATCTTCCAAACCTACCATAAAGTAATCAACATCAACCCCTCATATTGATGGTAAATGTCTTCACAACCTGTATCAATATGAAGGAGATTAGCAATATCTTTAGTAAAGCGAATACCTAAGTATGCAGCAGGGGAAACAATCCTGGCTTCTGTGAAAGCCATAGCTTCGTTATATATAATTTGAGTTTTTAGCATGTAATTGATACCCTGATAGTCTACCCAAGATTGTGGCATCCCTCTCTATTACATTAAAAAATATATCAACCTTTATGGACAACCTTAGATTTATTTGGTGGCCTGAAGAACAGCTTACATTAGACAGAAAAAAATATGTCAATATAGGGCACCCCTGGTGGATACCAATGGTGATTCTAAAAAGGGATGAGAGATTACCCATGATAACAATCTTAATGACCACAGATTGATATAATATGTAGCACCTCTCCAAACACCTTCCTCTCCTTGCATGCCGGTAGCACTAGGTGACCCAAACGTGCACTATATATTATCATCCCTAAGAGTCTACAAAATGCCAGGTGATGTGTTTGGGAAAGTGCCCCTTTTTGCCTTGTTACCTCCCACTTTTGTTCTGACACAAAATGCACTTTAACTTGGTGTGTACTGGGTTCCTGCCAATCAGGTTACAAGGGTCTGTGTTCTTTCACAAAGCTGTACCTTTGCACCCCCAATTGGCATTTCTGGTGATATGTAGATCCCTTGTAAAAGGTACCATGGGTACCAAAGGCACTGTGACCAGAGAAGTTCTCTAAAGGCTGTTGTGGGCCCTCGGAGGCCTTGTACCTTAACACCCACACACTGCCATTGCAGGCTGCGTGTTTTGGTGCAGAGAAATGTGACAGTAAACATGGCACACATCCCTCTGTGCCATGCCTGCAATTCACTGCCTATGGACTAGGTAAGTTACCCCTCTAGCAGAGTGCATTAGACTACAGGCGAGGGTACAGTGGCATGAGCCCTGTACCCCTACAGTGTCTAAGTCCATTCTTAGACATTGTAAGTGCAGTAAAGCCATAAAAGAGTATATGGTCTGAGAGTTGGTCATTAAGAACTCCACAGCTCCAAAATAGCTTTACTGAAAACTGGGAAGTGTGGTAGCAAACCTCTCAGCACATTAAACTCACACTGATGCCAGTGTAGGATTTAATGTAAAAGGCACTCAAAGGGCATCTTAGAGATGCCCCCTGAACAACGACCAGCCCTAGTGCGGTTCCTGAATGGCTGTCTGCCATTTGCCACCACCAGACAGGTTTCTGGACCCCTGGGTTGAGAGCCTCTGCTCCCTGGGTCCAGAAACAAAGCCCATCCTGGGCAGAGGTGTCACACCTACTCCCACAGTATGAGCCAGGTTCACAAAAGTGGAAGCTTCTAAGGACAGCCACCACTGGAAGCTATCCCCGCCTTTTGCTGCCCCTAGCAACTGTCTCCCAACAGTTCTCACCATCACTTGGGTGGGAGAATCGATGGGAAAAACCAACTAGGAGGAGAGGTGAGCCCACTTTTGCCAACCCCACACCTTAGGTGGGGGAAGCAAGGTGAAGCACAGATCTCATTCCCCACCATCTTTGAGATGAGGGGGCCAGACCAAATAGGAAGAGGCTCATGCCCCCTTCCCACTGGAGGGTGGAATAATAGGGTGATGTACTCACCCCAAGGAAGGGACTCATTGGTCTTGACCTGCACACCCTTGTAACGCCCCTAAATTTAGCATTTTGGGGCAAACCCTAACCTTGCCTCCTCAGATTTGAGGAAGAAAGAAGAAGGACTGAAGAGCTGTGCTGACCCAGGATGAAGAAGACACCTACTGCTATGGTCCCAGCCCTACTGGTCTGTCCCACCTCCGCTCTGCCTACAGCAATGAAACCGGCATGTCCAGCAACACCCCAGAGCAGGAGGACCTGCCCTGTACTCACCTTACAGACTCTGTCTCCAGTGATCACAGGATGTGCTCATCAAAGACTCCAAGACCAGAACCAGGATCCAGGCGGCTCCACGGTTCTGCACCACTCTGCACTCAACACCCACAGCCTGAGAGGTCCTACCCCATGAGGAGGTCTCCCCAGCGACCCTGACCTGGGATCTGGCAATCCCTGACCTCCCTCAAGCTTCAAGACGATGCCTGCATTCTTAACCTGAAGGGTCCCCTCAACCGCAACCGGAGCTGGTGAAGAAAACCCGATGCCTAAAGATACCCCTGCACCTGATGCCCCACGGCTGAGGGTGGCCCAACCAAACATGTCCAGGCATCCCCTAAGATCCAAACTTACCTCTCCGGCTGGTGGTAACATGCAGGAAGTCTCCTTGCCCAAGCATTCAGCTCCTTTGCTGAACCGGAGGTCCCCATTGAAATCTGCAGTGTCCCCGAAAATCTCCTTGTCACACTGCACCTGGCTGCCCCTGTACTGTTGGTGGTGCAGCTTCGGTGCTATTTGTTGGCCCCTGCGGTGCTGACCATATTTCCAGGAGCTTTGCTCCCATACAAGAGTGGGCCGCTTGTAAGCAGCACCCGACCGAAGGCCCCCTTAGCATTACTGGTTAACGTTGGGCCCCAGCACTCTGTACCCTGCCCCCCAGTGCCACTGGTGGTGCAACTTGAGTGCCTCTCTAGACCTTGAGGAATCCTGGTCCTAGCCCCCAAAACTCCCACTCATAAATTGTTTACTTACCTGAGAACCTGCTAAAACTTTCTCCCATAGGAGCCTATGTTACGAGTTTTGTTCCTAAAAGTGTTCTGTTGAGCTGAACTTTGTATGAAAGAAAAAGTAACTCAACTGTAAACATTAAAAAAGTCTTACTTACCTTGGATTGGGAGACCCCAGGTGTATTATCTAGGTATTCTATCCCTAGCAGTCGATGTAATCCAAAGGTAATTTTAAAGTAATCCAAAAGTAAATACTATGGGGCAGATTTATGTTTCCTGGCGCATCCCTGCAAATCAGCAAGGATGCGCCAGGAATGATGCGTCACGCAAGTTTACCCTTGCGCCACACATGATGCGCTGCATTTACAATGCGGCGCATCATGGCGCAGGAATAAACAGATGCGTGACGCATCCGATGGCGTAAGGTTGGCGCAGTGCTTCAGTTGCGTCGCAAGCGCGACGCAACTCCAGCACTGTTCCAACCTACCCTATCCCTAACATGGTGCGTCAAGCCTTACGCCTGCTTCAAGCAGGCGCAGGCTTTTGGCGCATCAGCGTTGGGAAAGTGACTCAGTCAAATCTTATAGATTTGACTGAGTCACTTTTCAGGGGCGTTCCTGCGACGGAATGCCCCCCCCTCTGTCGACACGCCCACGTGAAACCTGACGCAGGTTTTACGTGGCGCAGGGCTTTACATCGTGACGCATCTCCATAGATGCGTTACGATGTAAATATGGCGCAACGTGGCGCAGGGTTTACACCGCCGCTACGTCACAAAAGTGACGCAACGGCGGCGTAAAAGTGGCGCATCTCCAATATAGATCTGCCCCTGAGTAATTTAACCTGCTTTAAGAACCAATACCAAACTGTAACAATTGCAAATTTAACCACAACGGCATTACAATGTAAAGTCTTGCATTTGAGAGTAGAGTTTACTTACCTGTGCCAAGTCATTCTTGGTTCTAAAATATAAAACATAAGTATACCTTTTTTATTCCTACCTAATTGGTCTGGATTCTGTTTCTGAGTGTGTGCCATTAGCATTGATTGAGTGAATACAATAAATGCTTAACACACCCTCTGAATAAGCCTAGCTGCTTGCCAAGAATACCACAAAGAGAGCTGTTAGTACTTACGTAATGTAGCCTCTGCTATTCCTCTGGGACTCCCTGGACACAGTTCACACTATACCTTACTTTGGTACAGTATATGCAGAGCCAGCTTCCTACAATGTCAAGCAATGTGACTTGTCTATAACGTGTGGTATTATGGCCCACTCTAGAATAAATCTATGATGGCATTGGGAAACAAGTTTTCTGATCCAATTAGCTAATTGCCTCGTGAAGATTTTGAATAGATTTTGGTGTCTGCATCGATCAACTAAATTGGGTATTACAAACTGCACTACATTAAATTTTTTCCTTTTCAAAACTACAACTATATTTTTTGCCTATCCTCGCATATGGGTTTGTCAGCCCCCACCTAACCGTACCTATCCATCTCTGTCTAGCTCTTCTGCATCAGTCTCTTGAAAGATACGTTTGAGGCACTATACCTTTCACCTGACCGCTACCAGTTTCCTATTGTGGGATGCATTGAATCCCTTTACATTCTGCATTATTATACACGTGATAGCTGTTTGAAAGCTGTTTAACCTTATAGAATTCCTACACCCTTCGCCTTCTCTGTGACTTTTAAGTGGCACTTTCCAACTTTTCCCTCTTTTTCCCCATTGCTGACTCTTCACCAGACCTTTCCATCCCCAGCTTTCCAACCCAACCAGCCCCTGTTGGCTCTGGCAGAGACACTGCTTTCCACCCCCACTCTGTGAAAAATCAGCCTCACCCGCTATACTGAATTCACAGCCATGGGGACACACCGAAGCGCCTCCCTCACTTTTTTTCATTCCACCTCTAGTTCCACCCATTCCACCTCTAGTTCCACCCATAAAATCATCAGTCTCTCATAATGGAACAGAACCCCTATGGGACCTATTTATGAGCCCTTGGAACACTTTTATGCCTACTGGTGTTGTCAATTTGTTGACGTACTGGCAGCGTAAATCATGAGCCACATTGAGTCATTTTACAAAGTGACGCATCTAAGCAGATGCGTCATTTTGTAAACCCCTGCGCTACATTATACCTGCGTCAGATATAATGTATGCAGGGTGGGCCTTCCCCCCACAAATAAGCTTCATAGAAGCGGTGCAGTGAAATCTATCAGATTTCACTGCGCCACTTCTAGGATACCACTGCATCAAAACCTTACGCCTGCCTCGCAGCACGCATAAAACTGACCCTTTCACATGGGGCTTGCTCCATGTGAAAGGTCACATTGATAGAGTTGCGTTTGTTTTCAGACACACCCCAGAAATGCATCCCTTTTGCTCCTACAGATAGGTCAGGAATACTGACGTATCTGTAAATCCTTGCGACATGGAGCATCATACAGTAAATATGGCGCATCCATCGTGTTGCAAGGATGACACACTGCAAAGTGTTGCATCGCTGGTTTCCCCCAGCAATGCAACACTTTCATAAATGAGCCTCTGTATACTTTGGAGGATGTATAAACCAGACCTGTTGTGCTTTGCTAGAAATTCCAGTGATACCCTAATATGTTTTGATTATCATTTTCATATTCTCAGCAGTTTTATGCTTTAATCTCAAATGTAAATAAATAAATCAGTTGATCCTTCATAATCTTCAGTCTCGCAGGCTCTTGAAGATAACCTTGAACACCTATATTTTAAAGGGGGTGATCATTTACCTTAATGACCAGTGCCTTTCAATGGTGCTGTGGCAGAAGTCAGACCAAGGGAACAAACAGCAATCTTTGACTTTGATAGAATTGTAAAAACAAGTTTTTGTGAAATTCTGCTTGATGAAGAACAATGTTCCATAAGTATATAAAAGTTCCTTCCTCTCTCCCTGAGGTACTATCAGGGTCACTGGAAATATGCGATTTGGTGACTGCAACGTTTTCTGCATGATTATTGCCCCATTTGCCACATAATCCCTCATATGCTGCATAATCTGCAGATGTTACCAAAAGAAAATGTATAGTTCAAACAGATCAAAAGTTACTAAACCAAATGCAGCAACATTTGTTGTAGTACAGTGGAAGGCCCTTCGAAAAGGTTGACTGTTCATCTTTTTGCTGTCTAGTGATATATTCTAGTGAGGTGAAACTTTGCCCATATGGGGCAGATTTACAAGCCCCTTTCGCCACTTTTGCATCACTTTTCCCATGTTAAAAGTGACGCCAAAGTGGAGCAAGGGGCTTGTAAATCTGCCCAATACTCATTACGTTTAAAAAATATATATATTGAGGTAATACTATCACCAAATGTGCCACATTATGCCTCATAATTTGTCTTTTCTTGTTGCATAATTTGGTAAACCCTGTCACATAATTTCATCCGTTCCTGCTGCCTAAATTCTAGTGTCCTTGGGTACCATATGGTTTTGCTGAATTTGTTGTGTTTGGATTGATCTGACGAGGAAAACCGTGAGCACATTTGGACTGAATGCAAATATCCTATTCGGTGAGCTCAGGAAAAGTTTGCTGAAACAACTAAACAATGAACCAACCTCTTCTGTTCTGAGCCTTCAGCACTTTCCTCAGTCTCCAGCATCCGTGAATTATTCTGATGCTGTTTGTCTCTTGATCTTCAAGCTTCCATTGTCTATCGACAAGCCATTTCTTGTGGTTGTCTGCCACTTGCGCTGCCTGTGTTGCCACTATCTTAATCTCGGCAGTCCGTACTTGCGGCTGCTTCAGTTTGGTGGTCAAGACTTCAAAATGCTTCTACATTTTACCTTACAGAGGCACGAGTATTATAATTTGCATTCCTGAGAACAACTTAGCCTGTGCATACAACCTCTCTGGATGTCGATTAACCAGTAGATCACCTGGATGGCTGGTTCCAGTGGTCGTTGACCTTCTGCATGTGAGGTAGTATCTAGAATTACTTGTGTGCCTTGCTGCTCTGTCCACCCTATAGCTGGGTGCCGAGGTGTGAATACAAATGCTAATTGAAGTCACTTCAGCATACTTTATCTCCCGCTACCTGTCTTATTCGATTTCTTTAAGAGAGAAAATGGTGTTACTCCATGCTCCACCATGTGAGGACCCTCAGATAAATGCTGTCTTTTTTGGTACATTTTTTGGTGCTGAGATCCTCAACTGACACATCTGAGCGAGAAAACATTGTTACACGGACTACTGATTATCCGGCAGGCTGCTAAGTTCTTGTCATAATAGCATGGCTGAGTATGGGTATGAGAGAGTATAGATGTAAAGTGCATTTGTCATAAATATGGAAAAAAGCGATGTACCGGCGGCGCAGGGGGCTTGTAATTAAGAGCTATAAATTAGCATTTTTTCATTAACATGATAGCGCTGAAGTCTGTTTTCAAAAATTGCACAGAATTATTTCTCTTTCTATCATACGATCCACTCTTAGTTTGTTTTCCGAATCGTACTGAATATACCCTTTGCAATGTAGAGTAGAGTTCTTACTTGTAAAAAAAACTTTTGTAGAACATTTAGATTACACCAAAATGTATGTAATCACCTAATGTTATTAATGTATTGAATAAGGGAATTAATTATTTGTTTCATTTGACTTTTTTTTAAAGAGCCAGCCTTTGGCATTGAATCCCTTTTTTCAGGCCTATATGATCTGTACACAGGCAGAAAAAACAACGTTGTTCTTTCCGGTGCTAATTTACTACTATATTCTCCTTGCGAGCATTAAAATACACTTGCTGGAGTGTTGTAAACTTTGCCATCTTCTCTGTGCCTTTTCTCCATGATGTTTGTTTTAAAAAATGTTTCTGCCAACGATTTGTCTATATTGCTTTTATAACTAATGGGTTCTGAGCACAGAATTCCCTGTGGCAAATCCCAGTCCATGAAATCGCCACTCATTTATGTAAGATAGGCCACTTCACACTTAGCCCTCTCAGGCACTGAAGGGCGTCTTTGCACTCACCACTCTCTGTACTTTTTTTGTCTTCCCACAGGCTTTTGCCTTCCTCCTAGTGAACTGGTGTAGACAGTATATATCTGGCTATGCATCTACTCCCTTGTTTCCTTCCATGTTGGCTCAGCTCCCACTACCACTCATCTGCGGACCTGGACAAAGCCGATTACACCTTCCCATGGATGGCATAGTCTCTCCCTGGCCTTTCAGCCAGATGCACAAAGCGTTTTACCGCTCGCAAATGGTCCATCGGGTAGTTTGCTTCGGCAAAATGCTTTTCGGCATGTACCAAACCTATTGTGCAAGTTGGTAAACTATTACCAAATCACAAAATAGTGTTTGCGAGTCGATATTAGGAAGGGGTGTGTTAAAGGTGTCCCTTCCTAATAGCGTGTCACACTGGTATGTATGAATCTTTTGTGAACGGGAATGCGGTCACAAAACATTTGCAGTTACCACCAACTTCAAGTTGGTGGTAACCCATTCGCAAACGGGAAGGGGCCCCAGGAGACCTCTTCCCCTTTGTGAATGTGGGTACCAACGTTTTTTATGAGCAGGCACTGCCTGCTCTTAAAAAATGAAAATGTCTCTTTTCATTTTTTGTTTAGAAATGCATCCCGTTTTACTTTAAGGAAAACGGGCTGAATTACAAAAAGAGAAAATGCTTTATTTATAATGCGATCACAGACATGGTGATCTGCTGACCCCAGCAGGCCACCATCCTTGTGATTGTAGCCATTCACAATGGGTCACAAATTGCGACCTGCCTCATGAATATTGATGAGGCAGGTCCATTTGCGACCCACAACGAATCACTAACAGTGTCAAACACGCTGTTTTACATTGTAGTTTACGATTTCCTAATAGCGAATCATTAAAATTTGCTATCAGGATATCGCAAACATTCAGGTTTGTGCATCTGGCCCTTAGTTGTTATTCCCGGATGACAATTGAATTAACGGTGGTACCTGTGGTATGGAGCTGGCAGGGACTCTGCCTCTGCTGAAGTGAAAGCAGTAAACTCGCCACCTAACTGCTCAGTGATTTATTTCTTGACCGTGAGGAGATCAGGAACACACATTTATTGTTGTAGCGCATTGCTATTTAATACATAGTATTTGGTGTTCTTTTTCCCAGCAGTTTCTTGGGTATTGATTTTCCCAAGTACTTCTTTGATGTAGGTCAAGTCATTGTAAGTGATCTGTTGGTGAAAAGGTGTATGACACAGTGTTCAAGTCCACTCAGTTGAGATGATTTAAAGAGGTTTATTAGAAGATGGTACAAGATCACAGGAAGATTAGAACAGGACCAGATCAGGATCAGTTCAGGTCCAGAGGGAGACCCCACCAGGAGCAGCCAGCAGGCAGCTCAGCCCAGTCAACTGTCCCTTCTCTGACAGATCCCCAACATTCTGACAGCATCATCACATTAACATTCCACTTGTAGTAGAATAGCATTGGATTAACATTAGCAGGATATAACACACAGCCTCCGTGAAGGACAGTTATCCACTACCTGGGGAAAACGACCCAAGTGTGATTGATGGTTTTATTGACCTGTGGACAATTTTCACACGTGTGCCTGCTTCTTCCTTGAACTGAGGGGGGCTTTTCCTCCAACATTAAATATGGACCAAGTGTTTTAGAATGTCTTTACTTGATATATTGGAGAGCGTACTGTAGGGTGTTTCACATGTCAGAACATGGACAGTTTATTTTTTCAGTCTTCTTAAAAACACATTCCCTCTGTATATTCCTAACCCCCATGAGTATTCTTTTACCTATTTTTTGGATATCCCGTGTTTGGTAGTTTCTGAATTAATGCTTGTTCATTTTTGTTTGTCATCAATTAACAATAGAGGGGCAAATTTACAAGGGTATTGCGCCACTAGAACGTCACTTTTACTGACGTTCTGGTGGCGCAATGCCCTGCACCATGTTTACAAAGTGGCGTTACCCCACTTTTTGTGGCTAGAAGTTTTTTTCTGTAAATATGGTACCCTTTCATGCAGGTATATGCCTGAATGGGGAGTGCAATGGGTGCTGCTGTGGGTGTTCCACCGTAGCACCCATTGATTTTTTGACGATGACCCAAATTTACAAGGATGTGTAAAGCTGAGGAAGCACATAAAATGAATGCCATGCAATAGCAGGCATTAGAATGGAGCAACAAGGAAACTTTTATTTCTCCTCGTTTTTGCTTTTTCTGTGTGTGCTGCTTTCAGTAGCATACATCGAAAAAGCAAAACGCCATTAATGATTGATTATGTGCAGGAAGGTGTTGCTTCCTTCACATAAACAATCATTAAATAATGACGATTTGCTACTTCTACACATAGAAGTAACAACTCTCCAGTGTTGATTGTTTATGTGCAGGAAGGGACACCTTCCTGCACATAAACAATCATTCCCAACGTAGGCATTCTTGCACTATGGCGCAAGGGTGTCTGAGTTGACGCTAGGCATCTATTTTTAGCGCCGACTCTAGGGAAAACACAGGGGTGCGCCGTATTGTTGTAAATATGGTGCCTCCCTGCATTTTTAAAATGGCGGACTAGGGTGCTAGGAAATTTACCCCAAGGCCGCGCTGCACAATTTCCTTGTAAATATGCCCCACAATGTTAAAACGTGTCTCAAAGGAAGGCTGTCACTGAGAATCCATGGATGAAAGCTCTCAAATAGTAATGCATGGGATTCTAATCCACTGGAACCTTGAACACTTTCTCCAAATCGAGTAATGCTGTAAATAAATAAATCCCAAAAGTTCCCCTATTTTACTGCATTCTTCTGTGAAATTCAGAAGAGGATTTAAACCATTAACCTTGTTCTTGAGTATTTAACAATGTTGTAGGCACCCATTCTAAATTACTGGAATGCCAGCTATAAACCAATACCCCTGTTTTATTTAGTCTAGGAAGGGGCTGCTATCTGCACACATATATGTGATTTTAAATTTACTGGCATACACATTTGCACAGATCAATATGGCAGCCATTGAGATTTGCCTGTATTTTCTAATAAATTATGATACCGTATATGAAATAATAATTTGTTATCATCGCTTTGATGCAAGTCGTAATGAAGCGGGTAGGGGTCTTGTGATGTTAGTGTATTTCATTTTGTGGCCCTTCTACTACCCTCATTCTCTCCTACCTCGGCATTCGTGTGTAGGCCAATTCTGTTGCCAGAGTCACTAGCTTACACGCTCAGATTAAGGTTGTAGAATGGATCCAATTCCAAAACGCTATAGAAAATGTTAAAACATTTTAAACTCTTTGTGAGAGAACTCACTCCTTGATGCCATGTCAGTCTCATACTGAGTTTGTCAGATCCTGGGACAGTGTTCCCCTTGTCTATATGCATATCCAAATCACAGTTGCCTGGGTTAGAGTAAAAGAACATTTTTGGCCAACTAAACTAGACACTCCTGTTGACACTGTAGACCATTAGTAATTGATGAAGTAACTCACAAACCTTGGATATATTATCTTGGCGACTTGTTGGTGACAACCACAAAAACACATTGCATCTCACAGGAAAAAAGATACCCGAACAAAATGAGCATCTTTTCCTAAAAAACGTGATTTATTTTACTGAGGTTTAATATACAGCTTTAATATGTTAAGGCAATAGTACAAGATCTGTTTTATTCAATTTACACATAATAAGACGGAAATGTCATCTCGTGTTTTTTAATGTACAAAAGGGATCCAATTGTTGTCTGCTAGCAGCTCTGAGATTCGGCAAGACAGAAAGACAGGACTGAGAGTGCTGCCAAAGATCACACAGAATACAAGACTAGTAGAGAGGGTGATTTCACATACTAATATGTATAAAAAGTTTTTTTTTTTTAAAGTAAATAAATTCAAAAACAGTGCCTGCTCCACAGGGCGGGCAAGTTTAACAATTCACTGACCAATGTTCCACACAACAAGTAGCAAAATCTTGTGTGGCAGTACATTTTCTAATTAGAAAAAAAAGGCTAAAAAAATATCTGTATCTAGAATTCTGTATCAATCGATAAAGATCTGTAGAGAAAATCATCAATGTGCATCACTGTTAAGAAAGGCAGAAGCCGTATAAAATATATTCACTGCTATTAAATGACAATAGAGTCAAGCGATAGTGGAAAGTAACAAACAAACACACAAACAAACAGCACTGCTTTGCATATTTCCACTGATTTCTAAATGTGAACAGACAACACACTTAAGATATTTCACCATGCATTGTCAATTTGGTCTTTTGCTTAAGTGAAGATGATGTACTTTGCTTCATTCATCACACTCCTCTTCAAAAAGTAAGGGCCATATGTATGAACACATTTTTCCATAGACACAGAATGGGTAAAACCCTTTGATACATCTGGCCCTAAATGATTTTTCTCATTCGCTACAGTCAACATTTTAGATGACAATACACCTTCCTTAAGGGCGGAGGCCATGCCTCCCTTTTCTTAACACTGCAGAGTATATGGGCACATGTTATGTGTGAGGGTCTCTACTCCAGTTCGCTGTCTTCCTTGGTGGCGTTTAGTGCTGTGCAGTAGTTTGGTTGATCCGAGGGAGTGTAGCCTGGCAGGCACACACACTTGTATGAACCCTCTGTGTTGATGCACTTTGCGTTCTTGCAAAGTGACATCCGGTTGTTCAACTCTGTACATTCGTTCACATCTAAAAGAGAGAAAATAAAACTCATGTTAAGGAGAAAGTTTCACTTGAGCTTGTTGCCTTCCATCCACAGTGGGCTTAAACCTTAACCTCAATGTAGTGTGTGTATTCCTTGAGTGCAACACTTATCCAAATAGAATGCTCATCACCACCTTCATGGTTTATTTCCAATACCTCCTCCCACTTAATGGAGGTGTTACCTTATTTTATAGTTGAGGTACAGCAATAAAAAGAGGGTGTGTAAAGTTTGCTGTGCATGGAATCAACAATTCCAAGATCTGTGTTTCACCCCTGAAATGGCCATTCACGCTTTATCTGATGAACAAGTTAAGACTGAAAATACTGGTTCCCAATGTACTTGGGGACCTATTTACGAGAAACTAACGCAGCATGGTGCCGCAATTGATTTTGCTACGCTGCGCTACATTAGTTTCGAAGCACAGGGATGCAACATATATACAACAATATGTCGCATCTCTGTACTTTTCCCTGAACTGGCGCACAAACTGCTGCCATGCACCATTGTGCAAGTATGCATGCATTATGGGGATATTGTTTTTGTGCAGGAAGGGGCACCCTCCTGCATAAAAACAATCAATTGATGTGATTTCCTCTTCCAATGTGTGCTGTAGAATGCAGCATGCATTGAAAGAGGACAAAAACGAGGAGAAATTAAAAAATGTCTCCTTGTTGCGCCCCACTTCGGCACCCCTGGGGCGGCATAGCATTCTGACACAATTCCAGGCCTACGATTGCTCGTAAATCTGTAAATGCATCAGTGGATATGGGAGTTGCGTGGAAACACCCACAGCAACACCCATGTCATGCTCCTAACGCGCAAAGTTGTGTGAAAAGGGGTGATATTTACAAGCACACGTAAAGCCACGCAGGGTAGCTTTACGTGTGCTTGTAAATAGTATGCAGCAGGTTGGGCCGCCGGTGCGTATGCAACATGATGCACCAACAGCACAAGGGGCTTGTAAATAACCCCCAGGAAGCTTTCACATTCACCATGACCAACTTGAATCTGACACAGATGGACCCAGATAGCCAGTGAAGATAGTAAAAACTATTCAGGCACTCATAATGAGAAATTCCTCTCACCATCCTTCAGTTAGCAACCTGCCTTTTGCTGCACCCTCGAATATGTACTTGTTTATGCATATTTTTGAGCTCCGTTTGGGCCTCTGTTTAGTTATCTCTAAACGTTTATGTTTTTAAAATTATAAAGACAGCTCCCTCCTTACTATACACCAATCTTGGAAACAGCTGGAAGTTTACTCATGCAAATGTGAAGATTACATGAGTTTCCAGGGTAGGGTGTTCCAGGGGTTTTCTTCACGAGAAACTATTTCCCACGAGAAAAAAACTTTTTTGTCTGAGCACTAACACTTTCTCTTCTGTTTTTCTATGAGCAAATATGGGTATGCATGCCCGCGAAAAAGGAATTCACAAAAAGGATTCTAGCAGCATTCCTAGGAATACTGAGAAAGTCACAATATTCCAGGCAAGCTTTGGGAATTCCAGATATTTTTAAACTCAGTACACACGTAAATGTAAACCCTAGGATTGCGAACTTACAAATTTCTTTTTGAATCAACTTATAGTGTCTGCCTTTAAACCTACATGTACAGGTGGCCTCTTTAGATTACTTGAGTCAGAAGATGCAGTCTGCTTTTGCCTACCTCTATTTCATATTAAAACCTGCTTTAAAACACAGATATATTTCTTCAGTGCCTCATCATGTTTTGTGCAGTGTACCCAAAGCAGAGATTTAGCACGACGCTCCCAGACCATATTAAAACATTTTAGCACACATATGAATGTGTGGTATTATATCTTTGATTACTGTAGCACAGATCAAACAAAGGGTAACAATCCTAACTTTGATATTAGATTTACAGACACGTTTTTCAAGAGCAGGTTTTAGTGAAGATTAAACAAAAGCATTTGCTTCCTGCCAGAGTGATGTATCTGAGTTAGCTCTGCCTGGGAAGTGTTAAGGAATATTGACCTATCCACCTGGCAGATTCCCACAAGAGCAACATGCCTTTGTTCTCCTTGATACAAATAAAATAAAGCTCTCACAAGCAAGCTCATTTTAACAATGCTGACAGTACAGAATCTGGTATTTAAATCTTTAGTGTTTATCAGAGGAACAGAAAACCACAAAGGCTCTCCACAATTATCCTGGATTCATAGATTGTTGTTCTTAAGAGCAGTACAACTGTCCAGCAATCCATTATTGTTCACTCAATAGACTTCAACATTGCACCAACTGAAGTCAGGAATTCCAAAAAAGATGCCAAATGTGAACCAACAGATCAAACATCTTTAAAATCCAACCCTCTGACATCGCCTAGCCCATGTAATAAGACAGTAGCTGAGAGCTAAGCATCACTTATGGGGTTTTTTTTTAAACCAGTCTAAGTGATGACAATTCTCTAGGACACCTCCTTCAATACTTCTTCATACTCTAAGTTGCTTGTGGTACATATTAACGCACCATTTTGCACCAACCATAGCTAGACTTCTCGAATTTGGTACATTATCTTTTGAGACCATTAAGAATACTCTTGTTGGCGGATAGAGACATAGGATGGGTAAGACCATATTTTCTTGGAGAAGCCAAACCTCGAATGGCTGATAAAGAGTTCAAGCGTGTTATTGTTTTCAGTGCTGTGGAACCAAAAGTGCAGGAGAACGTTCTTGAGCAGCCCACAAGCTGCAGCCGGTAAACATGGACCCTTCTCAAAAAGCCTGTCTAACAATAGAGCGGACCTCGCAGAGCTCCATGAAATGAAGGAGTAATACATTAAAAATACATATCTTGAGTGGTGCTGGGATAGAAAAGGTTACTTGCATGGCTCTTGAGAGCGTTGACGTCTGCCTAGACTACACCCTAGCAAGTTCAGAAGGTCTTTATAACGTTTCCGCTTGCATGTGCATTAGGGGTTCACTGTAACACAAAATGGCACCCAGAATGGGACTCTATGGTCTGGAGAGGCACACTATATGCATTCACCAGTTGCTGAGTATAACTACTGTCAGCTCACTGGACTGTGGAGTACTGACAATCATGGACTGCAGTATGACAATGGCAGAGAGAATCGCCTCCTGGCCTATCCTATGTTTGTGAAATTGTCTGCCAGTTGCCTTGACATGGATCACAACTGAGAATGCAAGGCGGGGCCGAATCAAAGATGCATGGGAATGCACTTCACATGGTGCAAAGCTGCCCCTACTGCCTGCCAGGAAATGCAAACCTTGCCTGCCACATGTCAACAGCCAAGGACAGAGAGGTGCAAGTGAGACACTAAGACAATTGCTTTGGGGACTAAGAATTTCACAACTATTGGGAAGGGGCAACTGGGCCCACATGACCCGCCCAATCCCTCGAACCTCCCCATCCCAGGAACACCATTCACAAACTCCTCTAGAAGTGCTAATATCCACTTTGCATTGATGTAAATGTAAATGTAAAATGTATAGAGGAGCAGGCTAGGCTGGCTCCAAAGTCACCATAAATATTAGTTATATTAGTTAAGATATTATTGTACTGTTGATTATTTGCAGTATAGTGTTGTATGTTAAAAAGGAATGCACTTTTTCCTTTGTAAGTAAAATTACTGACTTGACATTAATGTAATTATTGGTATTAGAAGGTCCATTGTGTTTTGAGTTCCTAACCCCACACCACCTACCTGAGTACACATTGAGCTGCTCAAATGAGTAAAGTAAAGCCACATACCACAAGTGGCAGATGTCTTACGGTGACAGAGTTTAAGCCAATAACCCCTGAAAACATTCACACAAGTGGGCTCCAACACAGCTTCCTTAAGCTGTTTAGGCATCTATTCGTGTTTGACTAGGGTGGGTGGCAATGGTACATCTGGACCAATAACATGACTATCCTGGCTGCACACCTTTGAATTTTCATTCCCAGTTCAGAGGATTGGGGAGGGTTGTATGTCAGAATATTGCATACCTAAATATTGTCCAACATAAGCATTCTGTCCTAAATATTGTTTACAAAATTATATTTCATCTGATTGTATATTTTATTTTATTGACTCTAATGGGGCGAATAAGATATTTATGTCAGATGATATTCTGGCAATGGAATTCTGGTACTACAAACAGAGTGACAGTTTTTTTCAATGGTGCAGCTGCCACCATCTCAGCCATAAGAGAGACCACTAGGCAGTCATAACTCTGATACAAATGGCTTTAAATTGACAATCAGTTTAAGGTGGCTGGTCCCTCCCATTTCCGGTGGCGCCACTTAGAAGTCCACCAAATAAACTATGACAGTCTTGCACAGAAAGCTCTTTAAATGTCATTTGAATTTGGGCACTGGAAATGTACCCCCAATTTGGGACAAAACGCCCTGGCCTACACTAGCAATAGCAGTTCTATCATGCTGCCCTGGCAGGATGGCATTGAATTCAAAGAGTTTTTCCATATGTTATCGCGTGCCAAGCTGGTGGTTGCCGCTTCACTGCAAAAAAACTCTGCCTCCGTGGAAGGTGCTCCTCTTCTCTCCTGCTCCCGATGGGACACAATCACAGGCTCCCCACCCAATCCCAAGAACTGCTCTCAATAGCATGAGAGCCACGATAGGATTGGTCTGAGTGGCCTTGTTTGCCACTCAGACAGTGCATGGAAGTCTGTGCTGTTACTCCCACCTGCCTGGTTGTAGCTAGGTTGTAGAAACCTAGGTGCGCATGTCTGTTTGGCCAGCCTAAGAAAGCCAGCAAAACTTACTTGTGCACTTTACAGTGCACCTACCACTCCTCCCTGCCATGGCTCAGCCTGGCCCCGCCAAAGACTCCCTGGCTCAGTTAGTCAGCAGAAAAAAAAATGATATTGTTTTATTGTCATTTTATTTTTCGTTGACTGATCAGCAGGGCGACCCTCCTCCGACATTACGGAGGAGCCGCCCCTGTTTAATGACTTCCTATATCTTTGTGCATTGACATTTTAGCATGTACATTGGAGCAGCAGAATTTAACCTCCACCTTTAATTGTCTGTCACAATTTTACAATTATATACTCATATCTGATATTATATTCACTGTGCGCCTTACCTTCTTTAATGTGTGTGTGTATCATTTAAATGTATTATTGAAATCTAACCAGCCTAGGGATTATAGATTTATATATAAGTGTACTAATATTCTTTTAAAATATGTAATCATGTCCTCTTTTGTTTATGTTTAGCATTTATTCTTAAATTTATACCTGTGTATGTATAATCATGCATTTGAAGTTGATATTGACTGCTGAGTTAACTTAGCCTGACTATAGGCCTCAATTGAAACGCGTTTAGCCCTACCAGTATATTTATGTTCTTTTCGCAAGTGCATTGTCATGCTTCTTGCTAGTTAGAGAAAGGAATACTGTTTGCATTAGACTATCGATAGTGATGCCTGAAGCGAACAACTTGGCATTGAACGTGGAGAATACAATGGTCAAAAGAGGCCTTCTGTTCATCATGTATCAGAACAACAAGTTTTTTATGGTTGGGGTTTACAGTCCAAGTTTCAAAGTGATGGGAAACTTAAGGGAGGGTGCGAATGCTCCTCTCAGGTAACGATTTGGTTGATTCCTCATGGTGTGAGAGGAGATAAGGATGTTTCTGAATCTCCTGTTATTTTAATTGGTGTTCCCACAGTTACACAGTCAGACTCCTTTTAGACTTGGAGAGGGACAGACCGCTATGCTTAACTTTTTCCTGCAAGAGTGATGCTTTAGGCTAGAAACTTATTTCCTTTCCAAGACTTCTACAGAAGTCTATCTTATGCTGACACCTTCTAAGCACCCTGAACAGAAACCCTAGATAGATGGTCCTGTAGTCAATCAGGGGTTAGAACAGAGCAGGGAAGTTGCTTTATGGAACACCTTTTTACTTTAATTTGTTTCATTATTGTTGTGGCTGTCACTATTCTGTATTTCATTTTATTACAGCTCAATCTACTGTGATTTTACAGCTTACCTGCTGTATTGTTGTATCTCTGCAACTCATTTTTACTCTGCTTATATACTGGATTGACTTGTATACTAAAATAAAATCCATTTTACTATTTCTGGTGGTTCTTGTCCTGATTGTGAAGTCACATTGACTGCACGAGCTAGAAAGTGATTGTTAATGTATTCTCCCTATCAGCCCTTACAAGTCAACCAACAAAGGTCCGTATGACCAATGGAGACAAATCTTTAGCGACTTCACTAAAAGATGTGGGGCATATCATCAAGGCGGTGCAATAACATTTTCGCCGCTTTTGCGTCCGTTTTCGGCCGAAAAGCGGTGATAATTTTATCGCCTTATCAGCAAGGTCACGCTATCGCGTAAATCCTTGCATTAGTGCCCTTTCCCTTAACGCCCAGCTTTGCATCTCTAATGAGATGCAAAGTGGGCGTACCTTGCCAAACTTACGTGGAGAATGTCGCTAAATGACATTTCTCCAATTAACAATGAAATCGCTAACCTGCTTATCGATAATAATTGCGCTTAACGCAGGTTTCTGTACACCTGCTTTTAATATGATTTAGCCATGTTATCCAATGGGAGGTGGATTACATGGCTAAGTCCACCCTGCCCTATCAGCAAGGTATCGCCTGTCGCAGTGCGATTATCGCTGGTTTTCCAGCTATAATCGCGCTGTTTTGTAGCTAACACTTGGATTTCTATCGCTTTGGAGACATGCGTTGCTGATAGCATGCTATCTCCGCGATAGAATCCAGCGATAATTATCCTAGCGCTAAGTGCGCTTAGCGATAATTATCGGCGGTTGTTGCTGATATGCCCCTGCGTTGTAAGTACCAGTGCGCTGTCAATTGTCACAGCTTGGTGGGAGTCTCCCACACTGAGTTAACTTGATGTGTATTCTCACCAACACAGGTCATCTTGGCCATGTCCAGGTGGTAGCCATCAAAGCAATCACAGGTGTAGCCTTCCTGCACTCTGACGCAGCGGCCGTTTTCACATCCGTTCAGGATGCCACATTCCTCTGCCTGGAGCTCTTCAAAGCTGTTCAGGAAACCTAAGAGGGGGAGATGAGACGAAAATCATTACTGAAATATCTGGAGATCAAAGAATCTATTAATGTAGTCCGGAATTCATAGGCTAATGCTCACTCCATAATTTATTTGTGAACTGGACCCGAAATTCGCAGCCTGTGTTACCCTTTAAGCCTCGTGCCTTACAGATTAAAGCCTGTCCCGCAGCTAGTCAAATTTTGTGCCATGGTGAACATATACATAGCACAGCATTTAATGGAGATTACTGAAACTGCTATATGACCTCTGATTGTTAGCAATGTTATTTTGGACTTCTGCTTAAGCTGCAGTAACTAACAAAAACCAGTAGATGGAAGCATACACTCATAAATGTAGTCTATTGGCACTGCTATAAAGAGATGCAATACAGTTAAAAGAGACGTTTGACCCAAATACACCATGCTTTATTTATGTAGAATGCGCAACTGATGCCGGGAAGGAGAGGCAACTTTTATTTTCTGCTGTATTTGGTCATTATGATTTAGGGCAGCTTCTCACCCGGAAAATGAAGCTAGCACATACATTTAGGGCATCTCTCCTGCTAACAAACAAGTGAACTGGATTTTTCCAAAAACACACAAAAAGGAACAAAATGGTAAGGGCAAATGCAAGCTTTCAAACTGTCATTCAAAAATGGCAAATTGAGATTCACAACAAGGCACACAGCAGGCGCATGGGAGATTTACAAGAAAATGTATACATGTGGGTTGAAACTGCTGCTGATGGCAATGTAGAATGCAGGTTTGTATGATTTCAATGTCATGCCAGGGGGCATCGGGGTGAAGAGACAACAGCCAAGACTTCATAGAGCGTCCATGTACCACTGGAAGGTGACCAGGACATTGTGGAATCCTGTTCCTTTAGAAATGACAATATGCAATACCATGACGCTTTGTAAGGAGCTATGCTGTCTTTCCCAGGCGCCCCTGTACACTTGACACTAAAATCTCTGGTAGCAGTTTTAGGAGGACAAAATAATGGACGTCCTGTCGGGCTCATTATAAGTATGGGTCTGATTGATTTGCTGTTTGTAGCACTTAATTTCCTAAAGCCATACAAATGCAGATAAGGCGCTTGCCCAATTACCTTGGCATAGATATGCCTGTGTAGCGCATGCATGGTAAAGACATGCGTTGCGACGGAATGCATTGTAAAGTCATACAACCGGTCTGGCTTGCAATCTTTGGGCAACGGCCACATACATAATAAGGATCTGGCTGACGGCAGGATACGATCTGCTAAATAGTGCCGCAATGTGCTCCACGGGCATATCGGGCCTTATATGTATTTGTATAGCTTTAGGAAAATATGAGCTACATAAAGCAAGGCTGTATGACGTTACAATGGATTCCATTGCAAGGCATGCCTTTAACACGCATGCGTTACAACGCGAATGCCATTACCATGCATAACCTTTACCATGAATATGCCTTCATCACGCATTCCTTCAGAACGAATTTCGTTGTAAAAGTATGAATGTTAAAGGTATATCCATGGTAAAGGTTTTTCCTGACCTGCGTCCTTAGACCAGTCGTTGCGCCTCCAACCCCTGCCCCCCCCCCCCAGGCCATACCCCTTCCCTGCCCTGAACCCTAGAAGTGGACCCCTGCACAACCCCCCCCCCCCCATGGGGCCACCCCTTCTAAAAACTACCCCTACACTGCCCTGAGCCTGAAAAGCAGAGGTCTGCACCACTCCCCTCCTAAAAGAAATTAAAATTAACCAAACCCAGTTCAGAACCGTAAATCCATAGCCCCCCATTGAAGATTTTAACATTTCGAAAACAAGTGGTTGTGGATTTGGAAACCCAGACGTTTTAAGGTATTTATGTAACCCACTCATTTAACACCAATGATGCAAGGCTGAATGACCTCCCAAACTCCCTTTCCTTGCTGAAAATTAATTATGCCCAAAGTGACAATGGGGTCTTCTAGACCAGGGCTGACAGCCACTATGTAAGCAGAAGCCATGACCTCTGTTCATCTGGTGGAGTGCCACCCACCAAATCTAGAAATACTCACCTGCCTAGTGGGATCCCTGTATGTAAAGTGCATGCGCCGGCGTGGCAGATGCTCTTTGATAAGTATTGAATGCCAATTGGGCTCTCTTGTCGCAGAAGCTTGCCCACCATTCTCTTTTGTTTGTCAGCAATAAACCCTCAAGATGGAGATTTGTTGCTCCACACAAATCTCCACATCAGGGACAATATAACATTTCCTGTCCTGGTACTGCCATGCTTTGTGAAACTGTGATGCTCCCAGGAAGGAAAGAGCAGTGACTGTCAGCCAACCCTACGTATGGCTGAACCACTGGATGGTGAACTGGAAGGCCAGTGGGAAAAAGGCAAGAAAGCCAAGGATTTATACCTATGGAGCCAGCAGTGGCTGCGCTGATGAAAACGTCTTTTCTCCACCTCTAGATGTGGCATTGGAGGAACAAGTCTGATGAGGTAGGAACACAGCCTATTTACTAGGTGCAGCAACTCTGCCAAGCTCTAACTGATCACCCAGGTATTTCTCTTTTTACTGTCCTCTCAAACATTTCCAGTCACTCAGGATCTACTGAATATTTTAATTAGTAGTGTCGTCTGGAGACATTCTGTGTAGCTTCACTCCCATTATATTATTAGAAGTTTTACAATCTCCACATATCCTTTTTATTTTGCTTAAGGTTAACATCAACTTGTTTATAAATAAATGTTTCTATCGTCCGTGGCTCATCATTGCTTTCCTGAGGTTAGTATGACAAAATATCATGAACAACAATATTGTGACACCAGAATATTTTTCCAGAAATGTCATCTACAAAAATGTGTAGTTTACATACTTTGCACCGAAACTACCAAATATTCTGTCAAATATAGTGTGTAACAGAATATCATCAATAAAAGGTAAGTATATCTACATTTTAATATATAGCATTCTTAAAAGTTTATTTATAATATTCCCCGGGGCCAATTTTTATTGTAGGGAGGGGGCTTGCGATTCCCATCTCTGAATAGTAGATCATCTCGTGGACCCCATGTCCCTGGTGTCCGATAGAGGTCCACTGTCCAAGGGACACACCCCCTGGGACGCTGGAATTGCCTTCCCTGGAGAGCATGAGTAGGGAATAGAAAATGTATTCCCTGCCTGCACTGGGCAGGGCACACAGCTTTGCTCCCCACCGGGCGGGAGCAGTGAAAAATGCTGCTCTCACCCCGGGCAGAAGAAAAGTTAAATGACTTGCTCCCATCAACACCACAGAGGGTGCTGACTGAGCAGCCTGCTGTGCTGTGGGGGCATTACAGCTCCCCCTGCTGCCCCCAGCAATTGAAGAAGTAGAGGGTGCCTTGGGCTGCTTCTGGGGCATTCACTATTAAACCAAAAATAACTAGCTCCTGCCAATGAGGGAGCCGTCCCTAAAGTAACTATAATTTGAGCCTTCGCCATTTGCTACTTATGTCCTTAAATATTACATGACTGATGGCATGTTCTATGGCATCACTGATGCCAACTATGTGCATGGTGGGAAAACAAGTTATAGTTACTTTAGGGCATGAGTTATAGTTACTTGAGATAGCTATAACTACTGAATTTCAGTGGTTTTGTTAATTTAAAATGGCATGTTTCAACTGATATTTTCACCTAAATATAACATCCCTTAACATTTGTTTTTTCAGTACATATAAATATATATATTCAGTGAAAAAATCATAGGTTTCAGGCACGTGATAGTTAGAAATTGGCATTTAAAAACCTTTGAAATTCACTGAAAAAACCAAAGGTTTCAGGGATTTGTAATGTCATCAGTGATGTCATTGACCATGTCATGAATGATGTAATATGTGGCGTCATCAGCAGTGCATTGCGGGGGCGCGAGTTATGGTTAGCTCAACTAACTATAACAGGGGAATTTCCATGGTTTTCTATGAGTGAAATGTCCAACTAACTATAACATCCCTGCAACCTATGGTTTTTTCAGTGAATTTCAAAGGTTTTTTAAATGCTAATTTCCAATTATAATGTTCATTAAACCTATCTTTTTTTCTGTGTTTTTTAATTATCAACCCATTCTCAACTTGGTGAAAACTGTAAATCTCACCACTCTTCCATCGATACCTTACGCCAACAAAATCGCCACAAACGAGAGCCACAACTAACGCTAATGAAATGCAAAGTAGGCGTTCCCGTGCAAAAAACCCCCGAAAACACCACTTCCCCATATTTTCAACGACCAGCCAAATCTGCAATGCGATCCAAAAAGCAGGCAATAAGCTGAGGTAGCAGTAACAAATTAACATCAACCTTTAACTGGTGTAAGGAGGTCGACTATATACTCCGTGAATTGTATCCAACTCACAGCCACATCTAAAGACCAACACGTGATAGAGCTACTGATCATGCAGGTCCGACACGCAACAAGACCACAACACCCAGCATCACCACCACCAGAACCTCCCCCCCGCAGCACCCCCCTACTACCACCAAGGCAGCGCAAAACAGAACAACGGACCTTCCCAAAACACCATGCCCCTCAGCCACACAATAGCTGAATGTTGGGAGATGTGGCAACCAACTATATATGAAGGAAGCAAGTCACCCTTCAATAATAAATCACACAATGCCAAGTGTAACGCTGATGTGCTGCACAGACCTCACTATGCAAAGCACAAACCTCTCCATGTGGAGATATACTGTTGATACTTGTAGTGAAGTGCACAGTAGACGCAATCATGTTACCTTAGGCAGTGGGGAAGATCTCGGTCATGTAGCTGTGTTGTCCCCCCCTGGAAGCGGAGTGGGCTGCTCCAACGGACGCCACTCCAGCATAGCAGCATGAATAAATAGGCCAGGCCCTAGGCGTGGTTCACTTGAGGGAAGACCAAAGAGTCTGTCACAGCGGAAGCCCTCACCCTGGCACGTGGCTGCCGCCATAACCGCGGGCCTCCTCGACACAGGCCCCCTGTGCACCCAGCAGCACAGCACTACAGACTTATGTCTGTACTGACTACTGCCTTCGATCTACACTGCGGACAGCAGCGCTCACAATTCAGATGCAGTGGCGATTGCAGATGTCGCGGTCCTGTTCGCAAGACACTTTGCTTCCAGTGCGGCCTGCCCAGACTACGCATCATCGCACGGTGCGCACACGCTGTGTGCTTCAGGTGCTACTAACTCACTGCACAATAAATCATCGCCACGTAGCTGTGTGCCCATCCTGACCGCTGCCTCTGCCCTACACTGGGGTTACACGGTTCACAATTCAAGATTAGTAGCGACGCAAATTGTGTAAGACACTATAATGGGTTAAGAAGACCACATGCTTCCAATCTGTGCAGCTCAAGTCAACGTCACCTGCCTGTGGGACTTTGCTGACCACTGCCTCCGGCCTACACTGTGGAAGATGGACGACACGTGGTGCCAACTAACCCTGTTCAACACAAGCCGATCCCACATGTGTTAGTGTGTCCTGAGTCCTGAATTGCAGCTACCACAGCACCAGACTCCCTTCGATCAGTGAAGGGTATATCCATATGGAAGGCCGGCGACACATGGTGCCACTGAACCTGCACTACGCAGGCCGGTGGGGCCACCAACGTATGCACGTGGCTGTGGGGCCTTGCTCACCGCTACCTCTGGCCTACACTGTGGAAGACCGGCGACAAATGGTGCCACTAACCGTCTTCAACACAAGCCAATCCCACATGTGGAACTGTGTCCTAAGTCCTGAATGGTAGTGACCCTAACTCCGTGAGAAAACCACAGCACCAGACTCCCTTCGATCAGTGAGGCACATTTCCATATGCAACGGCGGCGACACGTGGTGCCTATAACTCTGTTCAACACAAGCCGAACAATCCCACATGTAGAACTGTGTCCTGAATGGCAGTGACCCCAAGTCCATGGCAGTGACCACAGCAGCATACTCCCTCTGATTAGTTAGGCATATTTCCATATGCAACGGCGGCGACACGTGGTGCCAATAACTCTGTTCAACACAAGCCGAACAATCCCACATGTGGAACTGTGTCCTGAGTCCTGAATGGCAGTGACCCCAAGTCCATGGCAGCGACCACAGCAGCATACTCCCTCTGATTAGATAGCCATATTTCCATATGCAACGGCGGCGACACGTGGTGCTAATAACTCTGTTCAACACAAGCCGATCCCCACCTGTGTAACTGTGTCCTGAGTCCTGAATGGCAGTCACCCCAAGTCCGTGGTAGTGACCACAGCACCACACTCCCTTTGATCAGTGAGGAGTATTTCCATATGCAACTACAGACTACAGTAGGCAACTAACTATCACAGTCCTACACCCTACATATTATCCTTTTAGTATCCTCGCTGCAAGATTTTTTTTTTATATCAGTTATAGCTTTACTACAGTGACCAAATTAATCTTCAAATGCAAACTAACATGGAATAGCAGTCTACACTACAGGCAGTACAGCTCGCAATTCCAATTTTAAATGCTAATTTCTAACAAGATTGTACTCAGAAAATACAACACTTCGTCAATGTATTCTATACTTATTTCATCTTTTCATCATACGCCTACACTGCACTCAGTAGGGCTCACAATGAAAATTATTTCTTCATTCATTGACTACAGAGTCTACTAGGCAAGTGACTATTACAGGCCTCAAATCTACATAATATCCTTTTAGTATCCTTTCCTCTTGAACATTTTTTATATCAGTTATAGCTTTAGAACAATGACCAAATTCATTTTCAAGTACAAATGAACACTCAGCAGTCTACACTGCGGGCAGCAGACCTCACAATTTGAATTTTGGACACGTGGTGCCAATTAACACTGTCCAACACAAGCCGATCCCACATGTGTAACTGTGTCCTGACTCCTGAATTGCAGCGACCACAGCACCAGACTCCCTTCGATCAGTGAATGGTATATCCATATGGAAGGACGGCGACACATGGTGTCACTGAACCTGCATTACGCAGGCCGGTGGGGCCACCAACGTATGCACGTGGCTGTGGGGCCTTGCTCACCGCTACCTCTGGCCTACACTGTGGAAGACCGGCGACAAATGGTGCCACTAACCGTCTTCAACACAAGCCGATCCCACATGTGGAACTGTGTCCTAAGTCCTGAATGGTAGTGACCCTAACTCCGTGAGAAAACCACAGCACCAGACTCCCTTCGGTCAGTGAGGCATATTTCCATATGCAACGGTGGCGACACGTGGTGCCAATAACTCTGTTCCACACAAGCCGAACAATCCCACATGTGGAACTGTGTCCTGAATGGCAGTGACCCCAAGTCCATGGCAGCGACCACAGCAGCATACTCCCTCTGATTAGTTAGGCATATTTCCATATGCAACGGCGGCGACACGTGGTGCCAATAACTCTGTTCAACACAAGCCGAACAATCCCACATGTGGAACTGTGTCCTGAGTCCTGAATGGCAGTAACCCCAAGTCCATGGCAGCGACCACAGCAGCATACTCCCTCTAATTAGATAGGCATATTTCCATATGCAACGCCGGTTACACGTGGTGCTAATAACTCTGTTCAACACAAGCCGATCCCCACATGTGTAACTGTGTCCTGAGTCCTGAATGGCAGTGACCTCAAGTCCGTGGCACCTAACACAGCAGCATACTCTTTGATCAGTTAGACATATTTCCATATGCAAGGCCAGCGACACGTAGTCCCACTAACCCTCTTTAACACAAGCTGATCCCACATGTGTAACTGTGTCCTGAGTCCTGAATAGCAGTCACCCCAAGTCTGTGGCAGCGACCACAGCACCAGACTCCCTCTGATCAGTGAGGCATATTTCCATATGCAAGACCAGTGACACGTAGTTCCACTAACCCTCTTTAACACAAGCCGATCCCACATGTGTAACTGTGTCCTGAGTCCTGAATGGCAGTCACCCCAAGTCTGTGGCAGCAACCACAGCACCACACTCCCTTTGATCAGTGAGGAGTATTTCCATATGCAACTACAGACTACAGTAGGCAAATAACTATCACAGTCCTACACCCTACATATTATCCTTTTAGTATCCTCGCTGCAAGATTTTTTTTTTATATCAGTTATAGCTTTACTACAATGACCAAATTAATCTTCAAATGCAAACTAACATGGAATAGCAGTCTACACTACAGGCAGTACAGCTCGCAATTCCAATTTTAAATGCTAATTTCTAACAAGATTGTACTCAGAAAATACAACACTTCGTCAATGTATTCTATACTTATTTTATCTTTTCATCATACGCCTACACTGCACTCAGTAGGGCTCACAATGAAAATTATTTCTTCATTCATTAACTACAGAGTCCACTAGGCAAGTAACTATTACAGGCCTCAAATCTACATAATATCCTTTTTAGTATCCTTTCCTCTTGAACATTTTTTATATCAGTTATAGCTTTAGAACAATGACCAAATTAATTTTCAAGTACAAATGAACACTCAGCAGTCTACACTGCGGGCAGCAGACCTCACAATTTGAAATTTGGACACGTGGTGCCAACTAACACTGTCCAACACAAGCCGATCCCACATGTGTAACTGTATCCTGAGTCCTGAATGGCAGTGACCCCAAGTACATGGCAGCGACCACAGCACCAGACTCCCTTCGATCAGTGAGGCATATTTCGATATGTAAGGCCGGCGACATGTAGTCCCACTAACCCTGTTTAACACAAGCCGATCCCACATGTGTAACTGTGTCCTGAGTCCTGAATGGCAGTGACCTCAAGTCCGTGGCACCTAACACAGCAGCATACTCTTTGATCAGTTAGACATATTTCCATATGCAAGGCCAGCGACACGTAGTCCCACTAACCCTCTTTAACACAAGCTGATCCCACATGTGTAACTGTGTCCTGAGTCCTGAATAGCAGTCACCCCAAGTCTGTGGCAGCGACCACAGCACCAGACTCCCTCTGATCAGTGAGGCATATTTCCATATGCAAGACCAGTGACACGTAGTTCCACTAACCCTCTTTAACACAAGCCGATCCCACATGTGTAACTGTGTCCTGAGTCCTGAATGGCAGTCACCCCAAGTCTGTGGCAGTGACCACAGCACCAGACTCCCTCTCATCAGTGGAGCATACTTCCATATGCAAGGACAACAGCACGTGGTGCCACTAACCCTGTTCAACACAAACCGATCCCACATGTGTAACTGTGTCCTGAGACCTGAACGTCAGTGACCCAAACTTCGTAACAGCGACCACAGCACCACACTCCCTTCGATTAGTGAAGGGTATTTGCATATGGAAGGCCAGCGACACGTGGTGCCACTGAACCTGCACTAGGCAGGCCAGTGGGGCCACCAACGTATGCATGTGGCTGTGAGCCCTTGCTCACCGCTACCTCAGGCCCACACTACGGTCAGCATGCCTCACAATTCAGATAGAGTCCTGATTCCACATGACGCAGTCCAGTAGCCAAGACACATTGCTCCCAGTGCGGCCCGTCCACACCAAGCATCATCACAGGCTCATACAGTCTCAATACTTCTGGTGCCACTAACCCTCTTTAACACAAGCAGATCCCACATGTGTAACTGTGTCCTGAGTCCTGAATGGCAGTGACCCCAAGTCCGTGGTACCGACCACAGCACCACACTCCCTTCGATCAGTGCCGAACATTTCGATATGCAAGGCCGGCAACACGTAGTCCCACTAACCCTCTTTAACACAAGCCGATCCCACATGTGTAACTGTGTCCTGAGTCCTGAATGGCAGTGACCCCAACTTAGTGGCAGCGACCACAGCACCAGACTTCCTTCAGTCTTATTTGTTGTTCTTTTCTTTAAATAATTTTTTTATATGTAAATCTATACATGACTAAGATTCTTCTTTGTCCAACCGCACAGGGACACTTCCAGGCCCAAGAAGGTTGTTGTGGTATGATGGTAATGTGGGAAGAGGGTGCGTTACCTGCTGATGTGGGGAGAGGCAGCGTCAAAGGGGTATCTATCACAGAAAGAACTTCGATATGTTTTCACAAATGCCTCGGACAAATGCCAGCTGACAGACTGAATCACAAAATGGTTTTTCAATGCTTATGTAGTGGGAGTTATAAACAGTTCGCACCCAGGCTCGCAGAGGGCCAGCTGCGGCCCGTCCGCTAGACTCACAGACACAGTACTACGAGCCGTCCGTGTTATTGTAGCTATCCCTGCCCTGTTCTGTTGTACGCCACACCACGCCACTGCGATTACGTTCCGACGTTGGCCCCACATAGCTACCTGTCGCAGGCGTACTCGCTGTTTTTGTGCAGGTCAGTGGTCTAGTTCTCAACATCTCACGGCCACTCCCTCAGGGCAGGTTTGCACACACCACACCCATTCGTCACATGCGTCACTTGCCATGTGACCATGCAAATATAATAGGTCGACAACGTCACATCCTTTATTGCCGGTGCTGACTAGATGGCGGACGCGCCACGTGTCTCAACCATAAAGAGTCTTTGAAAAGTTGCGCAGAAGGTTATTCGCACCCTGATCTGTATAGCCATCAGGGGCCTACCACCCCCTTGGTGCGGACTTCAGATGCACAGGGTTAGTACCACCCAAACCTCATATGGCCATCAGGGGCCTACCACTACGTGCACACACTTGAGTTCCACAGGCTTAGCGGCCCCAAAAGCTGATGTGGTCTCCGCCATCGATGACTCAGCGACATGTGTGAGATCTGCCAGGCCGTGTAGAAGCCGATGTGGTCTCCGCCATTGATGACTCAGGACTCAGTGACATGTGTGAGATCTGCTGGGACGTGGAGAATATGATGTGATCTCCACCATTCATGACTCAGGACTCAACGACATCTGTGACATCCGCGGAGAAGCTGATGTTGTCTCCGCCATTCATGACTCAGGACTCAGCGACATATCTGGGATGCGCGGAGTTTTGACGGGCACGTGGAATGCCCACTGCTGCACACTCCTGTGGCACCAGGTATTTATTTGCTCATGGATGCGCAGAGGCAGCAGTGTCTGTGTGTCTCTCTCTCTCTGTCTCTCTCTCTCTCTCTTCCTTCTTTTCCTTCTATCTCTCTAACTCTCTCTCTTCCTTCTCCCTTTCTCACTCCCTTTCTTTCTTTCCCCGTACAAAATGACACGAGGTGCACCTTTGCGATTTATTCTAAATACTAAAATCCTGTATTGAATTGCACTGAGGTAGTGGCTGCACTTACAGTGTACACACAAAATCAATTAAGAACTCTCATTGTATTTATATTGATTGGGAATAGTGCGTCAAGTGCTGGATCTTGACGAGATACACTGCTCAGTTCGTATATTGTTCTGCACACGAAAAAAATCACATCACAACTTTCACACCAACTGCAATGCGAAACAAATACCGGCGATAAGCGACGTTAGCACCAGGTATTTTACACCTGCTTTCTGCTGGTGTTAAGCAGGACGACTACCTGCACAATGAAACGGAACACAGCCAAGAGCCACACCAGAACACCCACAGGTGCCATAGAATCACTGAGCATGATGCAGGGATACCCATGAGGGCCACAAAACTCATCGCAACAACTCCAGGACCGCCAACGCACCCCAAACCCGCATCTGAGCAAGTGTGTCCCTGTGGTCATTGTCTTAGCATGATACCTTATTGATTTGATACGTGCAAATTTACCTTCGTGCTCCCTGTATAACACCCCCTAAGCACCATACACAAGTTACAATGTTCAAAACAAAAGTTCCTCCGAGTAGGTATAACTACATGCTGACACTACTTGACACATGTGGCACAGAGGCCAGAGCACATGACTTCACAGCACATGACACACAGTTTGGACTCACGCTTTCATCCCCGACTCCGGCAGCACCTCAGCTTAGCACCATGAGACTCTAGAAAATCCCTCACATATTTTCCGTACCCCACGACTTTCAAACCAGTAGGAGTCAGTAGTTCGTCCTAGTAGGTATAAACACATGCTGACACTACTTCCACAGGTGTGCTGCAGCGGCCAGGGCCCATGACTTCACACCATAAGACACACAGTTTAGGCTCACGCTTTCATCCCCGACTCCCACAGCAGCTCACCTTAGCAGCATCAGACTACGCAATACCTCACTTAATTTCCGTAACCAGCACTTTCAGACCGGTAGGTATGAGTAGTTCACTTCGCACCCCCTTTATAGCACACCCTAAACACCCCACAGAGGTTAAAGTGCTCCTACCCTCCTCTTTCCCACATTTTTTGCCCTTTTTCCCCCTTACTCGCTTCAACTGAATCACAAAATGGCGGCCAACACTTCCTAGTTGCAAACGCTCGCAAGTCACAAGATAAGAGTGGAAAAAAGGTTGAAAAACAAGAAAAGGGGGCAGGGTAGGAACATCCTGAACACAGGGACCCCCAGGGCCAAAAAAGCATTAATTTTTTTTAATCAGCAGAATTCGCGCTGGGTGCGTGAATCCTGCCGTGAAAATAAAACAAAAATGAAGCGCGGTAATGAGCCCCCGGGTGGGCCAGGTCCCGGGGGCAATTTCAAAATTAAATAGCGGGGGCCCACGGGGGGCTGGGGAACGCCACCTCCCCAGGGCTTCTTTATTTGGATGTGGGGGGGCTCCCAGGCCCCCCAAAGCCCCAGGGACCGCCACCTCCCCGGGGCTTTATTTGATTATGCACGGGGGCAGGTGGCACCCACGCAGCCCCAGGGACAGCCACCACCCTGGGGCTTAAATTATTAGAAAATATGTGTGGGGGGAGCTCCTGCTCCCCCACACTGCCCCGGAGACCACCACCTCCCCGGGGCACTAATTATTCAAACTTGGGGTCCGTTACATGTGATGCTGATCAGACATGGTAATATGGAGTTACTTGCAGGGCAAAACTGAAAAGGTGTTTTCTGCATAATGCCCCTTCTTAATAGTCATTCTTGATATGGCCTGGTCTTTGAAAAATTGCATGGACGCCCACTGTCAAGTCCAATTGCAGTTACTGCACTGATGAACAAGTTACTTACCTTCGGTAACACTTTTTCTGGTGGATACAGTATCTGCCTGTGGATTCCTCACCTTGTGAATATCCCCTGCGCCAGCATTCCACTGAACTTTTTCCCCCAGCTCTCTACGCCGACGTGGACGTCATAATGCTTCGGCTCCGCTCGCGACTCCGTATGATGTCACCGGAGCCATAAGAGAGTCACGTCGGCGTGATGATGTCAGTCCCACCCATTTTTTCCGTGCCTCCGAGGCGAACAGGTGGACCGACAACAGATTCAAAGTATACAACATTCGAACAAAGATACATAGTACATATACAAAAAGGAAAGCTAAGGAACAACAGCATTTCCTATAAGTGTACCAGAAAAAACAACATGTCAAGCAAGGCATCCTTTAGGGTATACAAAGGTGGACAACGGGGAGGCGGGTGGGCCAGTGAGGAATCCACAGGCAGATACTGTATCCACCAGAAAAAGCGTTACCGAAGGTAAGTAACTTGTTCTTCTGATGGATACATCTGCCAGTGAATTCCTCACCTTGTGAATAGAATCCCACAGCAGTCCTACTCCCGGAGGAGGGTGTCCACCTTCCTATTCCAAAAAGTCCTGCAAAACAGAGCGCGCGAAGTGGCCCTCCCTCCTCATCTCAGAGTCCAAGCAATAATGCTTTGCGAAAGTATGGAGGGAGGCCCAAGTCGCGGCCTTATAAATGTCTGCCACAGGAACACCCCTGGCCAAAGCAGAGGTGGAAGACTTAGCTCTAGTTGAATGAGCTCTAATACCCTCAGGAGGAACCTTACCAGCCAGGGCATAGCAGATCTTGATGGCAAGGAAGATCCATCTTGATAGAGTGCGCTTGTGCACAACTTTTCCTTTAGAATGTCCAACATATCCCACGAAAAGCTGATCATCCAAACGAAAGTCTTTCATTCTGTCCAAGTAAAAGCTCACAGCTCTTTTTGGGTCCAGACGATGAAGCCTTTACTCCTCTTTGGAGGGATGAGGAGGTGGATAAAAAACAGGGAGAGTAATAAACTGCCCCAAATGAAACAGAGCAACTACTTTAGGCAGGAAAGCAGCCCTGGTCCTGAGTACCATCCTTTCAGCATGTAATGTTAAAAACGGGGGTTTAGAACTAAGAGCTTGAAGCTCACTCACAGACTAAGGACCTTCAGAACTAGAACAACCGCTCCATTGAGGAATAAAGGGATCATCTCCTGAATGTCGAGAATTCTTTGAGGAGGAGGAAATGCTTGACACACAGTAGTGTCCGGTACCGCCCCTATGAACAGGTTGCGTTGAGAGGGCACCAGGTGAGATTTGGGCACATTGATCGAAAAACCCAAGTCGAATAACAGCTGAGATGTTACCTGCAGATGATGTTGCACCATCTCTGGGGACTCTGCCTTCAGAAGCCAGTCATCCAGGTAGGGGAAAACCGGAATCCCCGACCTCCTGAGATGAGCAGCCACCACTGCCATCACCTTCGTGAAGACTCGAGGTGCGGTAGTAAGACCAAACGGGAGGACCGCAAACTGGTAATGTTGCGACCCAACTGTAAAACGGAGATACTTCCTGTGCGACTTCAGGATTTGGACATGGAAGTACGCGTCCTGCAAGTCGATCGACACCATCCAGTCTCCTTGCTGCAACGCTTGAAGAACCTGCGCAAGGGTCAGCATCTTGAATTTCTCCTGTTTCAGGTAAAAGTTCAAGACTCTGAGGTCCAGGATCGGACGCAATCTGCCGTCCTTCTTGGGAATTAGGAAATACCGGGAGTAGCATTCCTGACCCCTTTCATGCTCTGGAACCACCTCTATCGCACCCTTTTGAAGCAAAGCTAGAACCTCCTTCTGCTGAAGAAGTAGATGGTCTTCCGAGCAGTAACCCTGGCAAGGAGGGTAAGGGGGAGGAAACTCCCGAAAGGGAAGGACGTACCCAGTCTCCACGAGGTTTAAAACCCAAAGGTCGGTTGTAACAGATTTCCAACCTCGTAGAAAGTGGGACACCCGACCCCCCACAGGTCTCACATGATCTAGGATGGGGGATCTAGGGCTGCTTCCCTGAAGCTTCATTGGGAGCAGAGGAGGCAGAAGATGAAGATGGGTTGCGGCAAGAACCTCTCCGTCCCCTTTGCCTTCCTCTATACGACCTAAAGAGGGGATTCTGCTGCTGCTGCTGAGGCTGCCGGAAGGACTGAAATGAGGATCTCCCAAAGCCCCTGAATTTCCTAAGACCAAATCCCTTAGCAGGAGTCTGTAATCCTAAAGATTTAGCCGTTACCCTGCTCTCTTTAAATCTTTGCAAGGTGGAATCAGCCTTTTCGCCAAAAAGTTTCTCTCCGTCAAAAGGCAAATCTACCAAAGTGGCTTGAACATCAGTAGGGAAGCCAGAAGAACGAAGCCACGCTTGCCTCCTAGTGGCTATCGAAGATCCCATTATCCTTGCCACAGAATCAGCCGTGTCAAGTCCCGACTGAATTACCTGCCTTGCAGCAGCCTGAGTGTCAGTGACCACCTCCATAAAAGAAACTTTATCTCCTTCTGGCAGCTTAGGGGCTAATGATTTCATAGAGTCCATCAGAGCATGAACGTAGCGCCCTAGTAAACAGGTGGCATTAGTAGATTTAAGCGCCATGCTCCCTGAAGAAAAGGTCTTTTTTGCTGCTTGATCAGTCTTTTTAGACTCCCTATCCGCAGGAGTCTGAGGGAAGGCGCCTGAAGAATGCTTCGAACATGAAGCTTGCACCACCAGGCTTTCTGGAGAAGGGTGGGAAGAAAGAAAACTTGGATCCCCAGGAGCCACCCTATATCTCCTTGCCACCTGTCTGGAGACTGCCGGCGAAGAGAGTGGCTTACGCCAGACGTCCATAACTGGCTCCAAGATAGCCTCATTAAAAGGCAACAAGGGTTCAACAGTTGAGGTTGGCGAATGTAGTACTTCAGTTAGAAGGTTTGGCTTATATTCAGGAGAGGGTAACTGCAAGTCCAGCAACTCTGCGGCCTTCTTAATAACTAAATGATAGGGAGCCAGTTCTTGCGGTGGCGAGGACCTAGTAGAAGAATGCTCCCACTCCGGAGTTGTATCAAGACCACTAGCATCTTGAATGCCTTCAAAGTCGTCAGAAGATGTATCCACTTCACCTTCTTCCACTTCCTCCCTATAACGCTCCTCTTCCAAGACTCTCTGGGCCTCTCTCCTTGAACGGATCCGAGGAACCGGCGTCGGCAGCGCCGTAGGCGGAGTCGGTGGAACCGAACGTGGAGTCGGCGGCGCCGGAGTCGGCGGTGCTGGACGTGGAGCCGAGGGAGTCGGCAACGGCATTGAGGAGGGCTCCGAAGAATGCCGATCCAAACGAAGCCGAGATGGATCACCAGACGGTGCCGGAAACTGCCACGAAGGAGCCATCGGCAAAAAAGGGCATAAATGGAGCCTGAGCATAATGCTGCGGCACTCCCAAGGTGTATGCCATAGGACCCACGGGACCAGATGGTGCACCGGATGGGAAGGCAGCCCGTTGAAAAATCCCATACATCGCATTAGGAAAATGTGTCGAATCCGCACCCAGAGTCGGGAACTGCGGATAAGGGATAGATCCTGAATCCGGCTGAGGAGTACCTGGAACCGGAGCCGAAATGTCCTCAACAGGAGCCGCAGGATCAGCCGGCTCTGGAGAAAGCTCTTTCTCTTGTTCCTGCTCGACGTCAGAAGCAGAAGACTCCACTGGCGCCAGAGACTGCACCTAGATTTAAGCGCCATGCTCCCTGAAGAATAGGTCTTTTTTGCTGCTTGATCAGTCTTTTTTTGCGGCGCAGTCTCCGGCGCAGTCACTGGCGCCAGAGACTGCGCCAGTGACTGCGCCGGAGACTGCGCCGGGGTCCGCGCCGGAGTCCGCTTCGGCAAAGATGACCTCTCTGGAGACTTCCTAGGAGATGGAGAAGGAGATGCAACATCCTTACTTCGACGTCGAGGCGACGGCGATCTCGAAGTCTTACTCTTCGAAGACCGGCGCCGAGAGCTATGCTTTCTTTTCCTGTGATGCTTCTTCGACTTCGAAGAGTGTGAAGTCGACTACTCCGGCCTCGATCTCTCCTTCTTCCTACCCCTCTTTTCCTTCTTCGCCTTCGCCTCTCTCTCCTTCAAGGACTTGGGGTTCATTCTTCTGCAGCTGGAACAGTCCTCCACGTCGTGGTCAAAAGAAAGGCACCACAAACAATCTTCATGGGGGTCAGTCATTGACATGTGGCCCCCACATTCCCTACAAGGTTTGAAACCTGACTTCCTAGTCGAAGACATGGTGAATTCACAAACAGTAACCCACTACAAGACTACAAAGTAGCAGGAGAGTGCTGGAAAACCGTTACGCGTCGACGGCGTGGAAAAAAGGGAACTGACGTCATCACGCCGACGTGGCTCTCTTATGGCTCCGGTGACGTCATACGGAGTCACGAGCAGAGCCGAAGCATTTTGACGTCCACGTCGGCGTAGAGAGCTGGAGAAAAAAGTTCTGTGGAATGCTGGCGCAGGGGATATTCACAAGGTGAGGAATCCACTGGCAGATGTATCCATCAGAAATTGTCTTCTTCTGCTGCTCGAACTAAATCATCAATGCCAGCACCGAAGGTACCATCAGAGAGCGTCATTGGTTGTGGAGCTAGCAAGGAACATCCAACCCAATAGCAGTTAGGAACAATCTGAAGGGGACAGTGTGCATTGTGGCTAAGAGCGGGGTCACTTACATCTTGTGACCAAAATGTTCTTGAAACAAAAGCAAGTCACAAACCTCCACTCAAAACGCTAGATGGCAGGTTTATGCAAAGCATGTGTATCTACAGCTACACAAACTACAAACATATCACCCTGAGTGCACGTTGTTAGCACCTAGCACAAAGAACCTATAGCTTTGGGATCTGTGCCATCTTCTTGGAGGTAGTTGTATTCATTCTTTCATTCTGTTGTTGAAAGTAATGTAATGACTTCCAGCCACAAACAAGAAGCTAGGGCCATGATTCAGGGTCAGTCTTTTGTCAACGTGTTCATAGAACAAAGGATCTGATTATTTGCCGTTCAATAGGTGAATTGGTGAGCGTCTTCATCATAGACAGTCTAAATCAAAACAACCTTCTACACTGTAACTGCATTATATGAAATGCAAGCTAAGGCCACTTTTTTTAATTTTGTGACATCTGGACATACCCTCTACTTCTATGAACTGAAAAGGAAAAACCTTTCTGAACTTTACTTCCTCCTTACTCACGCTCTTTTGGTTAAAGAAAATGGCATTGAAAAAAGTAAAAAGGAAATATGCAAACTGTTAAGAATAATACATGTGTAGTAAGAGTGATAAAAAGTGGTTCCACAACATGCAAAATAGGGTGCTTTCAAATGTGTGGAGGCCACATGCGCTAGCTAAAGACTAGATGGAAACAGGCAGGTTTTTAATAATTTCCTAAAGTTCTATCTAACTTTGACAGAGATGGGAAGGTAACAAGTTCCACCTGGAAGTAGTAGCAATAGAGAACCCAGGGTTTTACGATGATATTTGGGAACACTCACAAGAAATTTCTATTTGGATCTTAGTAGATGACCATGTTCGTAGCACTGAAATCGATGAGCTAAAGCTAATAAGCTGTGCAAGAAGACGGCTTTGTTTACTATGCACAAGGAATTGAATAAATATGAAACAATTTGCAGAAATGTTTGACACTGATGTAAAAACACAAGTTAGTCAGTAAATTTATCTATATTGATTCAGCAAAATTCCAACAGTAGCAGACAGGAAACATTGTGCACACTTTGACTTCCAATTACATCACTAGGTTGACCCATTATCAAACCTCAACTTCCTATTTTCTGACCATTGGGTTTAGGGATGGCACATTGAAAGGAAGTACGTTCTGTTTCTGGCTTCATGATCCCTATGGATATAGCTTTCAAAGGCTGAGATTCAAAAGCAAGGCAATGATAGCAGGCAATGCTTCTACCAACTCTTAATTGCCAGCCCACTATGAGTTAAAGGTAGCATGCCGTGCATTGTTTTATGTTATGTTAGTAATCCTTATATAGCACCTAATTCCATCGGTCTCTTAGCGCTTGTCCAAGGGTTAGTCACCTAGCACCATCTAATACTTGCCAGAAACATTACAAGGATTCTCCCAAAACTATAGTTCAAGAATACATGTGACATGGGCATTGAGCTGTGCCACAGATGATGTTTCAGTCTTTTATCTCATGGAAAATGTACTTACGGTCCTGGATGAAGTGTGGCTCTTGTTCAGGCTCATAATGGTCTTCAAAGCCTACCAGAGCATCCCGTCCGTAAGGTCTCCTGGATCCCGTAACTGGAATGTTGCACAGGTGGGCGTAATCCTCTGTCGGGACAAGAGAAGATTCCAGTTATCACTAGCCATGTGAAACAGTGATAGCACAAATCTGGTTTACACCAGTTAAGCCAACTATTCCTCTCAACTTTGTTCCCTTGTGCAAAATCTTCATTTCAATCAAGGCTTGTGCCACAGTTTGAGTGTCAGGTTCAGACCAATTTCCTGCATTTGCAACATTTGTGTTTATTTTGTTGTAGGTACAGCATAGCTCTTCCGTGTCACTCCATTGCCCCTTCTGAATGAATAAATAAATAAGGATTTATTTTCATATATTAGGGCTATCTCACTTAGAACAGCCGAGTCTGGATCCTTGACAGAATTTCAGAATGGTCAGAGTGTGTCAAGTATTTGCATTTAGATCAATTGTATGCAAAGTTATCTGATGTGGATAACTTAAAAATCTAACAAAGATCAGGGATACCTAGACCTGTGTTGAACACCCCTGACATACACAAGTTAAGGCAAAAAAGGGTCTTGCAAATAGAATTCCTTTGGATACAGCAAGCCTCTGAGGCCCAGCCCTTGCAGTGACTGATCGTGGTACTGCTTATAGAATATCAAATGCTTATCTGAACAGGTCATTTTCTGGTTTCTCCTAAAAAAGAGGTTGTGAAGTACAGCTCTCAGTGGTGAGCTGATCTCTGAGGGGTGGTCATTTGCCGTGATTAGGAAACACATACAGCCTCATGCATCAAGCCAAAATCCAGTCGGTAAAATACCGATTCGCTAATAGCTTCCGGTATTGAGTTAAAAATACCCAATCCCAATGCATCAACCCAAAAGCAAAAATCGCTATTTAAGGAATCCTTAAATAGCGATTCCTTAAATAGCGATAGCATTTAAGGAATCCCAAATAGAGATTCCTTAATTTAAGGAATCTCAATTTGGGATTCCTTAAATGCAATGCATGAAAGTTAAAAAATTAGCGAATTCGCTAATAGGGGGAGCAAATTACCATGAAGATGAACTGCATGGTAATTTGCTAAAAGTTTGAAAAATGCACCTTTGTGCATTTTTCAAAGTTTCATGTTGCGCACACACATGCCCTTAGAGCATGTGTGTGTGCAACATATGTGCACATATCAATTTCAGGGGTGCAAGAGGGTGTCATTTTGACACCCTTGCACCCTTGAAATTGCATGAGCAATTTGCGAGAACCTACTGATACTCGCTATTTGCTCATGCAATCTCCAATTCATTCCTATGGGCCTGGAGGCCCATAGGAATGATTGGGATGGCATTCCTTAATTGCTACTCGCAATTTGCTAGTAGCAATTAAGGAAAGTTATTAGCGATTCCTTATTTTTCGCTAATAAGGAATCGCAAATGGCATTGTTGATGCATGTGCCCCACTGTCCTCTATCTTGAATCACTGTCGTAGTATATCATGTGATGATGACTAGCATTACAGTTTCCTGTCCTAAATAAAGAAGTGCAAGTTTACTCTAACCAACAAATAACGTCCCCAGAGACTTTTCCCAGAATCATGCTTAGTCAAGGACACTCTAACTGTCCCAGGCTATTGATGTAAAATGTTTCAACTAGCATGCTTGAATAAAACTGAGAACGCCTAAAACCCATGTAATATTACTATAAGAGAATTGTTATATTGTATGCTGTAGTAAAATTTTCCTCTTTCTTATTCCTTATTGGTGCATACCTGAGAACCATGTACTTGTGTAGAATGTACGAACATCTTTGTTTAAAGTCCTATAAAAGGACATGCATTTCTCTGTACCTCAAAACACCCGATTCCCCATCTTTAGAAGGCAAATCTATGCTGAATTTCATACAAAACTACAATAGGTTCTTGGTACTTACGAACTGTACACTCTGCTGCTAAACTTATTGATTACATTTTTCTTGTACCTTGCTTGTTAATCCCTTGTATACAACTTATAAAACAAATCATAAATGGTGTCTTTCAGTCTTGAAGAATGTCTCAATATTGATTATTTAACTTGATCACTGAGCATCATTGATGGGTCCAATTGGGGAGCACCAAAGTCTGTATTGGGACTACACAGCTCCTGGTCCTAGCCAGTGGTGCACTTTCGTTATGATCATTTAAGACAAGTTACAAGCTGTAAAATAGCACAGATGAACGTAAAAGCAGAAGTGATGCATAAAGTCGGCCACTGCTACTTTTCACATTTTGCATCATTAACGGTTTCAACAAATCTGTGGGGTATGCAAAATTAAAAAGGAAAGGGAGGATGAAGTTTGGATTAAACTAAGGGAATCTGCTGTACATGGTAATATTAAAGACTTTTGGGCAATAATTGGGAAGGGATGTGGTACGCGCCATACCCCCACCCCCATTCCTATACCAGAAGAGGTATGGTCCTCTCATATCCGAGAGCTCTATGCAGGGAACGGGACTACAGGTATTGATAATTCCATATATGCTGCCTCTGAAGACCTGGTTTTCCTTCCCTCAGAGAAAGAAATCGAGACGGCTATAAAAAATATGCGGCCCTCTGGGGCCATGGGACCGGATGAGCTTCCTATGACGGTCCTCAAACAAGATCCCTTAAGTTGGAGCAAAATTTTGTACCCCTTGTTTAAGGCGTGCCATCTCTCCAAATTTGTTCCTGCGTCCTGGAGAGGAAGTATTTTGGTCCCTATCTTTAAAAAGGGTATAAGGGATAGCCCTAGTAATTACCGCCTGATTGCACTCCTCGACTCCATCGGAAAGGTCTTTGCGAAATGTCTCCTTAGATCTCTTTCTGATTGGGTCGAGGACGGCAATATTTTGCCGTTTGAACAGACTGGTTTCCGAAGGGAGCATGGTACGCTAGATAACCTGTCCGCCCTTCAGGTGATCACAGATAAATATGTCCAGGTGAGAGGAGGAGTGGTATATGCCGCCTTCATTGATTTCTCCACAGCGTTCGATAAAGTAGATCGTGGAACGCTGTGGAGAAAACTGGCGACGCTTGGTGTCCCTACCCCCCTGTTGGAACTGGTGCGGGCTCTGCACACTGAGACCTGGTGCAGGGTCTTAATGGGGGGCGAAAGGGGGCTTTCGGCCAAAATACCATCTCGGAATGGCCTTAAACAAGGCTGCTTATTGGCACCCCTTTTGTTCTCCTTATATACGGCTGACCTCCCTGTTGCCGTGTCTGCCAGTGAGGGGATTGCCCCGATGATAGGAGGGACTCCAATATCCTGCCTGATGTATGCCGATGATGTTCTGATTCTTGACTTGACTCCAATTGGTCTTGCAAATCGGCTACAGGCTCTACAGGCCTTCGCTGGTGAGCATTACATGAAGATTAATATTACCAAAAGTAAAGTGATGTGTATAGCTGGTAAGAAGAAGTGCCGCTCGACAAATTACGGTTGGGCTATTGGAGGGCATAGATTGGAGGTCGTAACTTCCTATACTTTTTTGGGAAAAATATTTTCGGCCAATATGAGTGAGAAACTCCATATAGAGCACTGCTCCCGCAAAGCTCTTGCCCATGGCAATGGGTTAAAGTCCTTATACCAGGCAACGGGGAAAAGACATTTTTCCAGTCTTCTAGAAGTTTTTAGAGTAAAAATCCCCGCAACTATCTTGTATGGTATTGAATTAATAGAGGTGAAAAACTGGGACTTCTGCCATAAGATTGAGGGGAAACTCTTAAGATCCCTCTCGACTCTAAACAATGCTTGCCCACTAGCCGCCTGTAGGCTTGACTTTGGACTCAGGAGTTCCTGGGTTCAGGGTCTATGCGCCCTAATAAGATGGGTGGCCAGTTTGGCTAGAGCGGGTGATGGCACCCTGCGAGTTCTCCTCAAAAATGAACTTTTGGGCAATTTTAAAGAGTTCTCTAAACTCGTAAGCAACTTTAGAAGGGCTGTAAAGATACTGAAACTTGATGAAAGTGTTCTATTCTCCTACTCCTCCACGCAGTTAAAACATGTCCTCAAGGAGGCTTCGTGGGAGTTTTGTTTCCTCTCCGATAAAAAATCAGTTGGTGATAAAAGGAATGTGGAACCTCTCATCTCCTCCTATAGGTTGAAACAGCCACAACCCTATGCCCTATGGAATCTACCGCATGGGATACGTAGGTTTTGGTTTTTGTTACGCTATGATTTAATTCCACTTAATCTACTGTTATCTAAATGGCATGGCACTTCTGCTTTGTGCAATTTATGTAAACTGAACACCCAGGACTGTATGCATGTATTATTGATTTGTCCTATGTTACGTAATTTGCGCAATCGATGGCTAAAAGTAATTTGTATCCGCCTTAGCATTGTCACTTTAAAGGATTTCCTTCATGCACTTTATTGTCCTCCGAACGAAATGTTCTGTTCTTATATTTTTAACTTTTTTAAAGGATTTTTAGCTATTTATTAATATCCCTGGTGATATTTTGTCTGTCCGGCCTTGTTAGATTGATTTTTTGATGTATAGCTATTGCGGATTGAATTTTGTTTTTAAATTCTTGTATTTTCTCTGTATTTGTTGCTGTGTATTGTATATGTTTATGTGGCCCTCTTGAGAGCCAAAACATAATAAATAAATTTGAATTTGATTTGTGGGGTATGCACATTTTCCCAATAGTTATAAGAGACATCTCAGGGTAGCAAAGTGGGCATTCCCATAGGGAATATCAGGTAATCGGGCAATGCAATGCAGATAGCAAGTAGAAATCTTAAAGTTTCACATTTGTGAGTACACACAAACATTTGCAATGCCTTTTCTGCACTTCCATTCACGGTCTTACGTAAGCCTCAACGACTCCAGTGTAAGTGATTCTGACTAAGCCTGGGCAAAGCACTAAGCTACGCTCGCGTAGTTTGCGAAGTTCGCGCTACTTCGCACTACGCGAATTGCACATAGCACAGTGCGAACACGCGTAGCATAGTGTTGCGTAGTGCTGCGGTCATTTTTTGCTTGCTCGTGGTCCTCAACGTCAAGTTGGCGACCGCGAGCAAGCAAAATGACATCCCGGCGAGACTTTTTCCTTGTTCGTGATCAGTAACATCAAGTTGGCGATCGCGAGCATGGAAAATAAACCTCCCGGCGAGATTCCCAACGCGGGGAGGTCAGGTTTCTCATAGCGAGTGGGCGCATATGCTCGCGACCGCTCGCGACCGCTCGCGATGAGAAACTACCAGTTCGCGTTGAGAAAGCTGCCGCTCGAGTAAAAATCTACTCGAGCAGCAGAAAACTACAGCTCGCACTGTGCAAGATGCCATTTTCAATGATTGCACAGTGCCGGTTGCGTGTCCGCACTGTGCAATCATTGAAAACGACATCTGGCACAGTGTGAACAAGGTACTACGCAGTTCGCGAAGTGCTACGCGTAGCTCGCGTAGTGCGAACTGCACTTTGCGTAGCTTCTAGTACGCCCAGGGTTAATTCTGACGGTGCAGCAAAGGATTTGGAATGCAACCGTTCTAATGGAGATGTCGGGAAAAAACGAAAGACATGGCATGGAAAATTAGCTTAAATATGAAATTTGCAAGATGCCCTCAACCTTTGCATCTATGGATTTTTGAAAAATCCGGCGAATTCTCTGAGACACAGTTTGTAAAATTTGCAAGATAACTATGTCTTGTGGGAGTCTTGTGTGTTTGAGAATCTCCAAACAGTTCATAATTATTTGCTTTGAGCAAGCACACCTTTATTTATTGGAAATGTACAACAGTTTGATGCCTCAGTAGAGCGTGCCTACCACCCATTTGCATCATGCACTGTATAATACACACTTCGCAGAAGCAGGCCTTCACTTGTTTCTTTTGTGTGCTCCTGTGTATGTTAGCAATGCCGTCCCAAGGACCCTGCTCCCCAGAACTAGACTCCAAATTTTGCTGAGGCTGGAGGGCAAGCTAGTGTCACAGGCCTCAGATCTCAGGAGGAGGCAGACGTGTAACTGGCTTCAGTTCTCAGGGGGAAGCAGGAGTGTAACTGGCTCCAGATCTCAGGGGGAAGCAGGAGTGTAACTGGCCTCAGATCTCAGGAGGAGGCAGACGTGTAACTGGCTTCAGATCTCAGGAGGAGGCAGGAGTGTAACTGGCTTCAGATCTCAGGAGGAGGCAGGAGTGTAACTGGCTTCAGATCTCAGGGGAAAGCAGGAGCGTAACTGGCTTCAGATCTCAGGAGGAGGCAGGAGTGTAACTGGCTTCAGATCTCAGGAGGAGGCAGGAGTGTAACTGGCCTCAGATCTCAGGAGGAGGCAGGATCTCAGGAGGAGGCAGGAGTGTAACTGGCTTCAGATCTCAGGAGGAGGCAGGAGTGTAACTGGCTTCAGATCTCAGGGGAAAGCAGGAGCGTAACTGGCCCGCGTCCGCACCTGGTCCGCGCCCAGCGCCAGGACCCCTGGCCCCCGAGGATGCCAGCCCACACGACGGACTTACGACTCCACCACTCTCTACGCACTCAACGCCGGCCGAAACCCCGCCTGCTACCGAGCCACCCCGAGACGCACCCACGGACCCTTCACCTGCCAAGCCTGCAAGTTCTCCTGCATCTGGACCTGCACCGCTCCCGCCAAACCGAGCCCCAGCAACCACCGCCTGAAGTGCATCCTGCTCAACACCCGATCCGTCCACAGGCACGCCATCGAACTCTGAAACCTGCTCGACACTACAGCACCAGACGTCGCCTTCCTCACGGAAACCTGGATGAACGCCTCCTCAGCGCCCAACCTCGCCATTGCCATACCGGACGGATACAAGATCACCCGGAGAGACCGCGTCAACCAGACAGGAGGAGGCATCGCCATCGTACACAACAACACTATCCGCATCTCGACCAACTCCGACGACACCTTCACCGCCGCCGAACACCTCCACTTCCAGATACACACCGACCCCAAGACGACCCTCAGAGGCACTCTCATCTACAGACCCCGGGGATCTCGCACACAATTCAGCGAAGACATCGCAGACTTCATCAGCCCGCACGCTCTCCCCTCCGCCGACTACATCCTCCTAGGGGACCTCAACTTCCACCTGGAGAACAACAATGACAACAATACCACCACCCTGCTGCACAACCTCGCCAACCTCGGACTCAAGCAACTGGTGAACACCCCGACCCACTACGCCGGCCACACGCTTGACCCCGTCTTCTCTTCCAGCAAGCACATCTCCTTCAGCCACTCCACCGGACTTCATCGGACTGAGCACAGCTGCGTCCACTTCAGCTTCAGAAGAACCACGACCCACCACCACCTGCAACAGGTCCCTCGCCGGAGCTGGAACAAGATCACCGCCGAGCAGCTCACCGCCTCCCTCAACCAGAACCCTCCCACCAGCACAACGGACCCCAACAAAGCAGCCAGCAACCTCACACAGTGGCTGACTGCCTGAGCTGATGACCTCGCACCACTGAAGAACCCTCCCAGCAGACCCGGCAGCAAGAAAACCCCCTGGTTCACCGACGAACTCAAGGACTCCAAGAAGAACTGCCGCACCCTCGAGAAAGCCTGGCGCCACGACCAGACCACAGACAACAGGACCGCCCTCAAGCACGCCACCCGCAAGCACCACCAGCTGATCCGCGCCACCAAGAAGACAGCACTCAAAGAACGACTGGACAACAACGCCCACGACAGCAAGGAACTCTTCAGCATCGTCAAAGAGTTTTCCAACCCCAGCGCCAGAAACAACGACATCACCCCCTCGCAAGACCTCTGCGACTCACTCGCCTCCTTCTTCCACCGCAAGATCGCCGACATACACAACAACTTCGGCACACAGACCACGCACACAACCACCAAACCAACGCCCGCCACCACCACCCTCTGCAACTGGCCCCGGTCAGCACCGAAGACACCACCCGCACGATGAACACCATCCACTCCGGATCCCCTACCGACCCCTGCCCCCACCACGTCTTCAACAAGGCCGACGCCATCATCGCACCCCATCTCCGGGACATCATCAACGCCTCCTTCCACACCGCCACCTTCCCGGAGAGCTGGAAGCACGCCGAGCTCAGCGCCCTCCTGAAGAAACCAACAGCGGACCCCACCGACCTCAAGAACTTCCGCTCCATCTTGCTCCTCCCTTTTCCTGCCAAAGTCATCGAGAAGACCGTCAACAGACAGCTCGCCGCCTTCCTCGAGACGAACGGATCTCTCGACCCCTCACAGTCCGGCTTCCGAGCCAACCACAGCACCGAGACCGCCCTGATCGCAGCCACCGATGACATCAGATCCCTGCTCGACAACGGGGAAACAGCGGCCCTCATCCTCCTGGACCTCTCCGCAGCGTTCGACACCGTCTGCCACCGCACCCTAGTGCAGCGCCTCAGCAACATCGGAATCCAAGGGAAGGCACTGGAGTGGATCATCTCGTTCCTCGCCGGAAGAACCCAGAGAGTCCGCCTCCCCCCGTTCAGAGCCGAAGCCACCGAAGACATCTGCGGCGTACCACAAGGATCATCACTCAGCCCAACCCTCTTCAACGTCTACATGAGCCCCCTCGCTGCCATCGCACGCCAACACAACCTCAACATCATCTCCTACGCCGACGATACCCAGCTTATCCTCTACCTCACCAACGACCCCGACACCGCCAGAGCCAGTCTACACGAGGGGATGAAAGACGTTGCCAAGTGGATAAAGAACAGCCGCCTGAAACTGAACTCAGACAAGATGGAAGTCCTCATCCTGGGATCATCGCCCTCTGCCTGGGACGTTTCCTGGTGGCCCCCTGCCCTGGGCACCACTCCCAAACCAACGGACCACGCACGCAACCTCGGCTTCATCCTGGACTCCTCCCTCTCGATGACCAGACAAGTCAACGCCGTCTCCTCTTCATGCTTCAACACCCTGCGCATGCTCCCCAAGATCTTCCGATGGATCCCCACTGAAACCAGGAAGACCGTCACCCAGGCACTCGTAACCAGCCGACTGGACTACGGGAACACCCTCTACGCCGGAACCACAGCCAAACTTCAAAAAAGACTCCAACGCATCCAGAACGAATCCGCACGACACATCCTGGACATCCGACGACACAACCACATCTCCGGCCACCTGAAAGACCTGCACTGGCTCCCCGTCAGCAAGAGAATCACGTTCAGGATCCTCACCCACGCACACAAGGCTCTCCACGACCTGGGCCCAAAGTACCTCAACGACCGCCTGACCTTCTACACGCCCACCCGCCAACTACGATCAACCAGCCACGCCCTCGCCTCCGTACCACGCATCCGCCGAGCCACCGCCGGAGGAAGATCCTTCTCCTACCTGGCAGCCAAGACTTGGAACTCCCTCCCCATCCACCTTCGGCTGACCCAGAACCACCTCTCCTTCAGGAAGCAGCTCAAGACCTGGCTGTTCGAGCAGTGACGGACCCCTCCCCCCCAGCGCCTTGAGACCCTCCCGGGTGAGTAGTGCGCTATACAAATGCCTTGATTGATTGATTGATTGAGGAGGCAAGATCTCAGGAGGAGGCAGGAGTGTAACTGGCTTCAGATCTCAGGAGGAGGCAGGAGTGTAACTGGCTTCAGATCTCAGGGGAAAGCAGGAGCGTAACTGGCTCCAGATCTCAGGAGGAGGCAGGATCTCAGGAGGAGGCAGGAGTGTAACTGGCTTCAGATCTCAGGAGAAGGCAGGAGTGTAACTGGCTTCAGATATTAGCAGGAGACAAAGGTGAAAATGACTTCTGATCTCAGGAGAAAACATGGAAAAAGTTATGTAGGTGTCTTTGGATATAAACAGGAAACAGGGTATAAACTGGCTTCAGGTCTCATGAGGAGACAGGGCTGCTAATGACTCCAGAGATGAGGAGGCCACGTGGGTGCAAATGGCTTCTGATACCACGAGGAGACGTGATGAATGGAAAAACATTCCTTGATAGAGGGAGAGAGGAAGGTGTGGACAAAGAACAGTTGTTGCATTCACAATTAACCAATTATACAGTGTACATTTGCATTGGCATACCATTAAAGAACACCTTTCACAGGAGTATTTGAAAGTATTATAATAAATTAAATGAGTAGAGGCTATATTCTTTCAGAACACATATTTAAACTTTCATGTACTATAATTCTGCTTTAGTCTTGTTTACATTTTGTACACAATTGCGTCAGTAGGTGGGATAGCTGTATATTACTAGTATGATCTTGATCACAGATTTTACAAAGTGGAAGGGCTGCAAACACCTGGTATGCCCCCTATGTAAATATGGCTGCGGGCTTATTCAAGGCTAAGTGTAGTCACATTAGCTATAATGGCATTAGGTTTGCAACAGAAGAAGCATCCCTCTGGTCAAACGTCAATGTGGTCTGTGCAGATGGGCATTTCTGAGGTTGTCAGATGCTGTCTGCAGCAGAATTAACTAAGATACGTCTTCTCTAAATAACAGACGGAATATAGAAGAGAAGAGTCCATGTGCTTATAGAAAATGTGAGTGGTCCAATTATAATCTGTGGATTCCATCCATTTCAGAGAACCAAACCTTTGCAAAGTGTTACAATAGAAATGTTCATTGCCTTATGTAAGTTAGCATTCGCTGCGCCATTTTCTTTCCAGGCGCCATTTTAGGTTGTTGAAAACTGATCTAGTTCAATTCAGAGAAATGCTTCACTCTTTGTATTCTCTACTGTCCGACCGACTCTTCATTTGGTATGGAAGGCTGAGAGGTGATCATTAGTGACCCGGGTGACCACCCCCAACCCCGGACTAAGAAACTGCACACCAACACCACGAATCCCAATACAAACATTTTGCCTGATGTCGCACAAGCAGGAAAATCAACAGACATGCGTGGCCAGAAAATGGAGACTCAGTCAAACAGCAATGCAATCACCAACACAAAACACCATACAAACAAAATCCGAGACAACCCTTAGGATGAGTCCTAGCTGCTCCTCACTGGACAATCCGTAGCACACAGCCTGGAAGACCAAATCCAAGAGAAGAAGGTGTGCCATGCGCCAACAAAGGAAAGAGAGGGAGAGAGCAAGGGAGAGAGACGGACTGAGGTTGCACAAGCAGCTCAAGGCCTCTCGGGCACCTTGCTCCACATGCCAACATGTGTGTGTGCATTGCCATCCGTACACCATGAGCCCAAGGCCATATCCCAATCTCAGCGCTAAAGCCACATCACATTCAGAAAACGCAAATAGTAGTCAGACAAACATCAGGGATGAAAGCTCCATTCTTCCAATGCAGAAGGCGGGAGGACACCTGCACCTCTGACCTTGGTCCAGAACGCGCCTGGAACACCCTGAGAGAGATGCCATGGCAGAGGGGGACGACTCACACACCGTGCATTCCACAAATGAACTATTCGACTCATCCACACTCCACACACAGAAGCCATTGCCTGTGGTACCCCTGCATGGGATGCCCTTGACACTCACGGAAACAGCAACCCACTCTCCCCAGCAATGCACACACTTTCGAATCATTGCTCAGAGCTGTGGCATATCCTCCACATAACTGCCGCAGTTCAGAAGAGTGCTGGTTCCATGAGATGCACCAACGCAATGGCAGGCCATACCGGGCACATGCACAACCCCCGTCACGTGGAACAGTACTGTGCATGTATGCTGAATTTACTGGGCGCAGTGTCACTGGCAGTGCTGCGGATCAGTTACAAGCTTAGCTTCCGCATTGCCACCGTCACCTGCGTCCAGCCCTGGTTCCACTGCCGAACATGCACATTCGAGTGTCCCATGGATGTCTGCCTATCCAACACAACTGTTGATGAATTGTACTATGGCTTGTGTCTGCACCCCCTGTTGGATCACGAACAGGAGTGTAACCGAGACAGCCGTGCATGGGATGCCCTGACATACTGCGTATGTATTGGTAGTTGTGCATGGAAAATGGCACAATTCCTCGTGTGCAGTGACCACATCGAGGCACTCCCCTATTGGGCTGTGTTGCAGATTGGTGCAACGGCGTGGGCTGAGCACACCTGCCCGGACCACTTAATGGATTGGCTCACCCTGGTGTTCCTTGAACACCACAACGACGTACTATTGGAACACATTGCACATGAAGCTGCACGGGCATTCATGGACGAGTAACTACGTTCCTGCAGCCACATCCGATTGTCACCCACAGCACATGTACCAACAACTTGTTGCATCGTGTGGATTGCTCACATATCCCACCACAACAGAGGACACATCTGCCTTCATCTGGGATCTGGATGTATGTGCGTGGAACAACACGTGTGTACACACACCCTTGCAAGGTGATGCAGGTCCATGCTCGGTGCCACACAGCGTCGTTTGGCAATGTTGCCAATTCGGACACACTGCTGGGGGAGAGCACACACATGGCAATGTAGCACAAGATGTGAACCTGTCGAACCCTCACACCTGATCACTGTCAGCAGAGCAGACAATCGGCGCACTCCAGAGGCAGAGCACTATGCAGATCCCATGGGCAGTGAGTCGTGCCCCCTCACACGGGGCAATGGGCAGACGCCAAACAACACATGACTCATCCAGCAAGGCAAGGTGGGCTGAGAGTGTTGTCATCCATGATGAATGAAGCCCATTTTAGCCCCAACATTTTCTGAACCTCGACATGTACCCATGCTGCGTGTAAGTGTCTTAAGCATGTCCCTGCCTGTTGTGGCCGTTGCCTCGTCCGTACTGACACGCACATGCCAATAAAGTCTATGCAACTCCACTGGTGTCTAACTGTGAGGTGTGTTGTTTGGATTATCCACTCGTGTGCCACAATCAGCATCATCCCTAAACAGGGAGGAACTAACTGATGCATGTGCAATGGGGGTGTGTCCCTTTGGCAAGCTCCACCTCTGTAAGCCAGACATTGTTTTTGGATAGGTGCTGGATGACATGTGCACTTACGTGACTTCAGCAATGTGAGTATGGTATCCAACCTCTGACCATGTGGAACAATGTCATATATCATAACAGAATGTGTCCACACAGATGTGTGTGAGTAGGTATGCGACGTGAACTTCTGGTAGGACACCACTCCTGGCCTGCTTTCGTTTGGGTCAGTCCTACACACAGCCCTATTCAAAACATGGGCGTGTGCCTACGTTGGGGGTTGTGAGATTGTTGTTGATGTGCAATGGGGACACAGCTAGTACTCACCTTCACAGTCATCCAATTGGCCTTGTGTCTCAGGGATACACATGCGCATAGATGTCAGTTACCAGGGTGTACCTTCATGTGCAATCATTGTTCCTACATCCAGCCATACCTTCATACGTGAGTGAACATAGTGATGACACATCTGTGTGATTTAGAATGTTTTATTCACATTCAGGTGATTGACGGAACTGGGGCTGTACATGGCCATCCAAGCCCACATCACATGGAAACCCATTTGCGTGCCAACCAGAGTCCTTTGGGGATTGCACAGTGATTGGGAAGAGGGATAGTGCAGTCCGCAGCAGGATAGCTGTGTAATTGGCCAGCAGTGAAGAAATGGCAGTCCGTGTCGGGGTCCGGGTGAAAGTCGCAGAGTGTTCCGGGGGTCACTAGGAGGTGTTTCCCAGGCCATGATGCATAGGTCATAACCAGGCAGGGACAGGCCATACGGCAGTGATGGCTGCTACTGCCTCCTTCCTCACACAGTAGTTCACAACCCCTTCTTACTCCCCTGATACGGGTTCTGTGTCCGGTGTGTATGGCGGGGTGATGGCTGCATCACTGTGTACCACTGACACATCAGACTGCGAAGGTGATGGGGCAGCATCACTGTGTGCCACGGACACATCAGGGGTCGGAGCTGTGTATGTTGATATTCCCGCTGCAGTCATCTGGGAACGGCTCAGTGGCAGCAATGGCAAGATGAAGTACTGCAGGGCATTGAAGTACCCAGCTACTACTCGCTGGTGTCCATCCGTGTTAGACATCCTTCCAGCATGCATCTGCTCCATGGTCTCCATTGACCTCCGCATCTGTGCCAACTCTGTGCTGTCATGGCTCGTGCCTGTCTGCCCACACAGTTCTTGTGTATGATTCATGGCACCAGCGAGGTTAGCCAAGGTCTGTGGCGGAACATGGTGCGGACAGGGGGTGTCCGATAGGGACTGTACATGGTCCCTGATGTGACTCAGACACCCACGTATGGCATCGAATTTGGCTGCCATGAGCTCGAAACCCACCCACAGCTGTTCAGCCAACTCCACCTGGGAAGACTACACACGTTGTATGTGCTCCATGTATTGGTCGGGGGGTCCTGGGAGACAGCCGTGGTAGTATGTGTTTCCTGCTGTGTGGTCTGTGCAGGTGGTGGGGTCACCTCGAGGCAGCTGGCCTGCCCTGCTCCTGGGGGTGGGATGCAGAGGCTGTCCAGTATCCGTTGGAGGGTATCTTGACATATGTGCAGGTTGTCCTCTACATCATCAATGATGGGGTTTGTGGTCTGCTCTGCAGTAAGTGTTGATTGTCCCTCTGAAATGTTAAGGGGAGATGCAGGTTAACAGAGTTTGTATGTTGTTGATTTGCAGATGTTTACATTCAGACTGCATGCCAATGTACATTGTGACTGTTTTGGGGGAGCTGGCTATTTGATGTCAGTCAGTGTGTTTTTCAAATAAATGATGTATGTGTGGTAGTACCCGTTCATTGTCATCACACTGTGTCAGGCAATGCCAGATGTGAGTGGACAGTTACTACGCACGAGCGGAACCTGTTGTGAGCTCTGTCCTGTGGTGATGGTGTTGCACATTGTACCACATTGCCGTCGTTGCTGATGTCCTGTGATTGCTACGCGTGTGCGTTGCATTGTGGGGGAGTTGCCCCTGCAGCTCTGATTTCATGTGGCCTTCTCCCTTTTAGGCGGAGTGCCTTTGAATTGTGTGCTTTTCGGGGCCTGATTTGCTTTTGACTTGGGTCATATGTGCTCTCAGACAGATTTTGTGGCCTGGGGCATTGTTCGTCCGCTGGGTGTATTGTACGGCATGAGTTGTGTGTGCACGTGGACATGTCAGAGTGTGACCTGCTCCTTTACGGATGAGATCCGCACTGGGCTACCTCCATGTTGATTCGTGGGCCATGTCTTTTTTTTGGCTGCTGCCATGCTATCGGACATGCAGTGTTACTTGCATAGTCAGTGTGGGTCACAGAGCCGCTGCTTTGCTGGATTCAGCACATGTGCATGGGTCGGTTGTGATATTGGTGATAGGGGGGGCCCCTCTGTGCACATTGTGGATGGGGGCCTACTTGGCATTTCTATGTGTGCTGCAGTGTGCCAAGGCAATCAGGGACATGTTCCACGGTCATTGTGGGTGTGTAGTGTGCTACGCATACTTGTACATGTGTGCCATTGTACCCATCTCCCCCCCTCCGCCCCGTCCCTTGTCGTTACTCACCCTGTTGTTGTTGGGTCAGGTCATATCGTGCTGTGTCCAGGCCCCCCCAATCCTTCCACCAACTCCTCACTGCTGACTGTGGCCACCATTTGTTCCAGCTCATCCAGCTCCTCCTGTGTTGCAGGAGGCCCACCTCCAGTCGCCGTTGCTGCCTCCCTGTTGGAGGAAAGCTTATGTTTGGTCTGCCTTTTCAGATCATGCCAGCGCCTCTTTACCTCCTCCAGTGACCTCCTCAACACTCCGACTGCATTGATGTTGGTAACGATGGCCTGCTATATTTCGGTTTGGGTTGCCAGTGCTGCAGTGGAGGTGCCGAACAGTTGTTGATGGTGTTCGGTCACATCCGTGACGAGGATCCAGTCTTCCTGCGGACTGAACCCCCATCTTCCTCTTCCTATTGTCCTTGCCCTTCCCCAAACGCGGGGTTCCTGGCTGGTCCTCCATGGGGCTTGTGGTGTTCGGCTTGTCCTCTGCACTCAGTCCGGGTGCATTGATTGCTGCTACGCAGTTTGAATTGTTTTTTTGGGGGGGGTTCTTGCTTTTATGGTGCTTTTTCCCGCCAGACACGTGGGATTTGCAGGACTGTGGCTGGTCTTCGCTGATTTCTGTACCGCGATTGGCCTCATCACATGATTTTTCACGTTCCCGTCTCGCATTTTTGCGGCGTGGCGTTGATTTTGACACTGACATTTGATGCGTTATCTGATGGCTATCGCATGGTACAGCCTTGTTGTGAATTCCACTTTGACTCAGGGTTATTTTCCCGCGATGGGCTGCGATATTGGAAGTTGCCTTACGCTACTCTTGCGGTAGTTATCACACGTTCTTGTGAATATACCCCTTGGCTTGTTGAAGCTAATGACATCCACACTGCATTGTTAGAGCAGTGTGCTTAGCGGTTAACGACCAGAATATCAAGTACTTAATACTAATAGCTATCTATATCAAGTAGTTAATACTGATGTCTGTCTGTCTGTCTGTCTGTCTGTCTGTCTGTCTGTCTGTCTGTCTGTCTGTCTATCTGTCCGTCCGTCCGTCCGTCTGTCCGTCTGTCTGTCTATTTATCTGCCTATCTATTTATCTAGCTAGCTATCTAGCTATCTTTCTTTCTATCTACAAGATATGTCGCTGTGCTTTAAGAATGGTAAAACTTTACATACCCATACATACTTACCATCTCGATATTTTGGACATCAGTATTTCCTCTAGAATGTTATGGTCGCACAATATTAAAAAAATTCGTATTTGGAGACATACAAGAGTGTTTTGCTATTTGCCAGGAGTAGAGTCACAATGGGGATTAATATGAAAATGCCACAACAACTGGAGACAACATATAGATCATTACATTGAAAAATAAAAATGTAAATCTGTTCATTCCTAGCTCTTCTTTAAGCATGGCTTGGTGCAACTGTGATCCTGATCCACCAGGATGGGAGGTCTAGACTGCAGTTGAATTAATAGAACAATGTGAAAATCAGACTGAAACGATACTGAAAACAAAGAAGAAATAGGACAAAATAACACATCCATTCGCCCAAGGTTACCCACTACTGGTTCAAAAGAAAAAATAACAAGCTTGTATCTTGCAACTTTCGCATAAAATGGAAATTCATGCCTGGAAGGAAGCTAGCACAAGGCTTCATGGAAAGTATTCTAAGGTCTCCTGTTAGGAGGCAGCGTTTCTTAGGCAAGGATATACAGGGAGACCCTTGAGAGAGAGGAATCAGAGAGTACATTTTTGCTTAAAAAGACTTAACGATGTAATCAACCTACATTAATTATGAACCAGGTCTTACAGTTAGCGCCGAAACGCACAGCCTATTAAATTAAAGCTGTCCTGGTCCATGCAGGAATGTCTCCGGCAATGAAGGATGCTCTTGCTGTGAAAGGTTTAGCGTGTGCGTCTTTGGTTCAATTTAATTTTGCATTAATGTGACTCAGAACTGCAGCCAAGTCTGTGGCCAGACAGCACCTGATTGGATGGAGCACGAGGAATGTTTGACTAATGCTTCAAACCCCTGAGGAGCAGGGTGCACGAGCCTCTGAAACTGACTTTCAGTAATTGACACTTTCTCCTTTGCTGGCAACATCTTCAGTCATCAGACATCCTTTGCTGGGAAAGGTCAGTCTGCGTTTCTTTGGTTACTTTTTCTTAGTTGCTACAGTCACCTGCTGCCTGTTGAATGCCTTTTATTCAAATATGGTGAGGTCATATACGTGTTTGCTTGACCGCGCAGAAGAGCTTTAGTGAGTGGTCCCATCAGCACATGATTTCCTAAACATGCAGAACGTTTCGGTAAAAGGTTACGTACTTTGAGGGAATAAAAGACCTTGGGAATCATTTATGGGGTTTTTGCCGTAGGGCAGCGCCTCAGGCTTTGCTGCTGCGCTGCCCTACAGCAAAAGAAAAGGGCAGGAATGGACTGTATCTATTAGATACAGCGCATTCCTGTCCTTTTCGCCTGCGCAGGTGCACAATGGGCTGCCGGGCACCAACAAAGGCACCTTTGCACCATGGTGCAAGGGTGCCTGCGTTGCGGGGATGATTATGTTTGTGCAGGAAGGGAAACCTTACTGCACAAAAACAATCAAAATAGGCTTTTTCCTCTTTTTATGTGTGCTGCAAAGGGTCAAAAAGCCATGGATGTTGCTTGGAATGCCCCCAGCAACACCCATGGAACGCCCCTTTCACGCAGTTTTCTGTGTGAAAGGGGCACATATTTATGCGGCCATGAAAAGCCACGTAACGTGGCTTTGCGTGGCCTTATAAAGATGTCAGTGGCACATTGCACGACCGGAACGTCAATGAAGTGATGTTACGGCGGCACAAAAGTGCTGGTAGGGCCTTGTATATAAAAGAGAGCAGGAACAATGCAGTCTTGGGATCAATGGAGTGCTCCAGGCTTATAATGGCTGGTATAAGCCTGGAGCTCCAACATTCCAATGTTTCTTTGTTCACAGCTCTGGCTGTGAACAAATGCTTCAGGGAGCCTGAGGGGATTTGAATCCCCTTGCGCTCCCTGAAGGATTCGCTTTATTTGTTAGAACATTCTGCCCTCTAGTGGCAGAATGTTCTAATAGCCTTATAGCCCTTCGTAGCAGGGCTATACCGGCTTTTAAAGACCCTCTGCTTTGTTAAAGTCCCTCGCCTTCGGCTCGGGCCTTTAATGATGCAGCGGGCCTTTAATAGCCGGTATAGCCCGCTACGGCGGGCTATAAGGCTATATTAAACTATGCAAGGTTTAAATAAATTAAGGCATTATCCCCCCTGATCTTGTGAAATGTAACTATCTTATTCCTCTACCTTATGAGGGAGAACAAATTCAGCAAATTGATGATCTGGTGGACCTAGCAGTAGCCCCAGTCTTTTTTCAAAGAACAAAATATACCATTAATGCAAACATGAGATGTGGAGAGGATTTACTCAACCACTCTTACTTCGTAATATGTCAGATGCAATTTTCCTACTCTAATAATCGCTTAGGCCTCAAGCTGGCCACTATTTCTTATATGCTGTTAAATGAATGCTGCTATGTGACCTCCATGCTATGTGCGGCACATCTGACAAGTTGTGCTAACACCACATTGGATTCCGAGGCATGTTGTTTCACTATTCCCCATTGTAAGTATCACAGCAGACAAAAAAACAGGTCTAGTGAAGGTGTTTCGCGTGACATATTGACCTTGACAGTTATATGTAAGAGTCATTCCAGCCTTTTCTTCTCTTTCCATCCTGTGTGACTTGGCAATGCTATTGGTTAGTAAGGGCTCAGCATGGCGGACAGCCAAAAATCTTTTGAGCGACATGATACGGATGAATAGGGTTACCACTTCACTCCTCTTCACCGGGGACACCAATATGTCCAGTTCTGGGCTTTCATCCAACACTTTAATGTTTCGTAGCAGCTGTTGAAGCCACTTCACATGAATCAATTGAACTAATGTACCAGATCATAATGGTTTCTAAAAAGTAAGCTGAACAATGTAAAATATATTCTGTTCAGCGATACTCAGTCATCTGGCCACCCTACTGATGACGCAAGTCAACTTTCAAGCACGCGTGGTGAGAGTTGGCTTTGAGAAATCTTTCCGAGGGAGAGCCATCATGAAAATGTATGAGGGATTCACCTATAAGACGTGGCCTCATATACAAACGCAATTTATGGACTGTTTAGCAGATGGCTCTAAGTGGATGCAGACGGCTTCGCATCCTTTCCGATGTCTGGCGGCTTCTTCAGCAGGCGAGGAGGAGGGGAGGAGCGAGGTCTGCGAGTAGCAGAGAGGTAAGTCTCAGCTCAGCTGAACAGGATAGCATGCGCCCAGCTGTAGTTTCAATCACAGATCATTTCTCCTCTGCTGCAGCACTCGACATGCATGTTAAATACCCACACCAAGAAGTCCTAGAAATATATTTCCAGGGTCAGCGACAAATAAGGCAACACACAGAGTAAGCCATTTCAGCCCCCACCACAGCTCAAACAAGCACCGGGGAACTCCTGGCCCGGAGGTGTGAAAGCTCTCCTGCAAGCCAGGAGTATCTGCTTAACTGCCTCTGATTTATGGGCTCTTGCTGAAATTCTTTCGGCAGAAGAGTTTTGGGAGATGCTTGAAAGCCCCCAGTATGTGTACAGAGCTGTTCTTGATAACAAAAGGCTGTTGGCTATCTGACAAGCATGAGCATATGAAAGCAGCACTAAATATCAGCATCCCATTCCTTCCCAAGGAATGTAGGAAGGGCAGTAAAATCCCATGGTAGTCGAAACACACTCAATAATTCATTTGTGGAAGAGACTTTCATCAATTTTCTGAATACTTTATTAGGGATCTTGAAACAAAAATATGGGGTTCTTTGAGGAATACTTACATACTTTCACTTTTTGCCTGTGTCCTGGTTCCAGGGTAAAAATTAAAAAAAGACCTGATAAAATGCTCTGAGGGGGGTGAATGACCATAACAATCAGTTACAAGATAACTACCTGTCACCGAATAAACTGAGGGGCAGATTTACACGATAGTGACGCATCTATAGAGATGCGTCACTTTCCTTGCGCCACCCTAAAAAATGCTTGCGCCACCATGGATGCGCCGTATTTTCAATACGGCACATCATGGCGGAAGGATTGACAGATGCGTCAGAATTCTGACGCATCTGTTGGGCAAAAGACACGCATTGCTGGAGTGGTGTCGCAAGCACGACGCAACTCCAGCAATGCATTGTGTGGTCTATTCCCACTACACTGCATCACTCCTTACGCCTGCTTCAAGCAGGCGTAAGGTTTTGACGCAGTGGCGTCCTAAAAGTGACGCAGTGAAATCTTGTAGATTTCACTGTGTCACTTTTACGAGGCTTTCCTGCGTAGGAATGCCCCCCTGCATACATTATACCTGATGCAGGTATAATGTAGCACAGGGCTTTACAACGTGACGCATCTCCTTAGATGCGTCATGTTGTAAATAGGGCGCATTGTTTGCGCCACCGTTGAGTCAACAAAAGTGACGCAATGGCGGCGCAAAGAGGCGCAAGGGGCTTGTAAATCTGCCCCTGAGAGCTGTACTCTTGTAATGGGTCCTGCCCTGTGCTCACCCGCAGACAACCGCCACGGCCGGGCTGGGTCCAGAATTATTGTAAAAACAGTGCTCTAAATGTGCAGGTACTGACAGGTACTGAGCAGCTGCAGTTCTTTCATCTGAAACGGAAAGTACCAGCCCTCCACACATGCTTACAATACTTTTATACCCTCATTAACAGCAAGTCGGTGACTGGTGTGATATTTATCACACCTGAAAAAATCTGCCACCGCCTAGTCGGTATTTATTGGGACGATAAATACCACACAATTAAGTCTGTATTCATAGAGGTGATAAATACCACACAATTATGAGTTTTTGGGGAATAACATTCAGATTTGGTGCTTGCTGTTCCAAAATCCACATGTTTGGGTAAATATCAGGCATTATTGTTCCTACAGAGATCGGGAGGTTTGACCTGCTGACATTTATCTCAAAACTCCTAATTGCGATATGTGTGGGAAGAGCAGTCACCACTCATATCTCAATTAGCTGGGAAGTCATATTGAAGGCCATTAGGCCATATTATTATGAGTGCTGCGGTATGCTGTGCAATAATAATAACACGTGATAAATTCCAACACCAAAATGTTTGGATTTCATTGTGTGCCATAATTTTCACCCATTACAAGTTTGTCCTGAAAAATGGTGCATAAAATGTGGATTTTGGTAGTTACGCACTAAAATCCACATCTCAGAATTTTTCAGGCATATTTCTCTCCGACCTGACAAAATGTGTCCAGGGGATGTGTTTTTCATCAGACTGAATATTTTCCTGGGCCCACATAAGGCACACTTTTCCTGTTTGCACCATGGCGTTTCTTTAAATAGGTGCGCCGTGCACAAACAGGGGAATTGCACCCTCTTACACAAAATGCGCTGCTATCAGGGCAGCTGCAGTCTCGTGCTGCCCTGGGAGCAACGCACTCAAGTGAAATACCGAGCAGCTGCTTCAAAGCCGCTCCTTGTATCACTGTGCAGTTGGCAACCCACCTGCACTTCGAGGAGGGATTAGAGATTCCTTTGGAGGTGCCTGCTGGAGTGACTGCACCTGTCGCAAGGGTGTTTCAGTGGGGGTCCATGGGACTCTTCAGAGTGCTGCCATCAGAGGGTGCACTGACAGTGCACCACCCATTTTCGGGGGCCCACTTTCAGTGAGCCTCCTGACAGCTTATTTGTCTTTGTGCTGGTGTTCAAAATATGGCAGGGGCACAGAGACAACGCAGCCGTGAGGGGACCAGCCATCATCGCCCAGCCGTGAGGGGAACGGCTAACATCCTCCTATTGCCACTAACCTGCCGTGAGGTGAACGGCCAACGTAAAACTTCAACTCCCAGCAGCCCCGCAACTGATGCCTCCTCTAACGCTGCGACCCGTGCGCGGAGGCACGATTAGAACTCCACCGGCCTCCCGCAGAGTGGGACGCGCGTGGGCGTGCCCGGGCCATGCCTGGGTGAAGCCCAGGAAGAGGCAGGGCAGGGCCACCCCCTTTGAATTTCCCCCTGGACATCGCTGAGCACGGTACTGTGCACTCTACTTCATCCATCGTTGTGTCAGCTGTTCATAAGCTGCTAATAAGCGGCTGCTTGGTAGACTCGCCTCATTGACTCTGATGGTTCTGCTTCCTTCGGGCTCAAGGGGACTATATTTGCACCTTTGAATTATTACTTTGCTCTATTGGCCAGCCATCCTTTGTGGGGGGGTACACGTTTATCCACTGTTAGAACTTGGTTATTTTTTAGCACTAGTGGTCCCTGGGTATACATGATGGGGAAGAGGAAAACCATGGAAGGTGCTGGGGGAAGCGGGGCTTGCCGTGTAACAAAAGGGAAAAGGGCTAGGAAGATTCTAAAACACCCAGGTAGTAATTGTGTCCTTGACAGGAAAGACACTCTAATAAATGAGTGCGAAGGCATCTTAGAGGGTAATCAATCGATACCCCCAACCCTGGGGGACCTGGCTATTAGATCCCCTCTAAGCTCGAGAATAACCTGCCCCCCAATATCCCAACAATGTTCCAAAAGCCACCCCCTAAGAGGGCATCGAGCAAATCAAAAAAGCTAGCTTTTGCTGCCCAAGATACATCCCAAACCCATGCCATCACCCTTGCCAATATCAGCATCACCACAACTCAACAGGAACAAGAGCAAGAACCTGTAATCCCTTGCACAATTAGATTTCTACCTCTTCAAGGTGTCAGTGATGAGCATAGTGATAACGTGCCCTCACCATCATCCCTTGGGTCGGTCGACGCTACTGGAACGATTTGTATAGAAGATAAAACAGAGTCCACAGACACCCTTTTTATCATAAATACACTAAGAACAGAGTTTGGCACATTGAAAAGTATTATAGAGGCTCTTACCACCCTAGTTAGAACATTAATGAAAATGGACTTGCCTCGTAAAGAACATGATAACCCTGCACAAGTTCACCATCACCAGTCCATTAATAATGACCCTCAGCCACAAGATCCAGTACCTTCTAGTAAAAAATGTACTTCCTATGATTCAAATTCTCATCAATTAGCTACCTCGGCTTCTCTAACCCGAAAGTATGCCCCTAACGAGTCCTCGGCTTGGAGCACAAATAGACCCAATATTTCTATATAAGACAAGCTTAAGAGGTTAGCAACCCCATAGAATAACGCAATTAGACACATTGCTCAGCCACGACAAGCTCAACCCCATATCTATGAAAATCAAGATCAATTGCCCCCTCCAGCTGCTATGGCCAATACCAACTGGTCACAAACCCAAAAAATCTACATGACCAATGTCCCGTGAATTAATACTAAGAACGCCCATGAGAGTGAGGAATCCCTAATTAACAAGGTGACCCACTGGATACGTCATATTAGGGGATGCAGATCAGTGATCAGAGACGACATCCTAAGAGCACGGAGATGCCCCTCACCAACTAACCAACGAGATAACATCGAGATTATCCTAAAGGAAACCGAGATGGCAGAAAATCTCCTTGCTCTAGAATTTCGCACTTGTCCCCCTGATGGGTCGTCTATTCAATTTAGGCAGCTTCCCATACACGAGTTGGGCAGAACACTTAACACACAGGTATCATTACATTTAGCAGGCACGTCTTCCCTGGAGTCTAATGATTGACTACAAGAATCAGTTATCCTGACCTCCTCTAACTCCCAAACCACTCTATACAAAGTTCTCAATGCTTAGCATAGTAGGTGGGCAGTACCTTAACTTGACCTTCCTTTAGTCAAAAGATGGACACAGCAGGTACTCCAAATGAATTCTATTACCATGGAGTATGGTTTGAGGGCAACCAACGGTAGGTCACTATCTGATAAGCAAGGCGCTAACACCTACAATAGAGTTAGCTGCCTGTCCAGGATTGATTACACATGTGGGGGCACTTGATCGATATGCTAGTGGGTACAACTACAGAGAGTGAGCAAAATCCTCTGTGCCTAACCTTGAAACCCCCCTGGGAAGCAAATTATTACCACCAGAACACCCAACCCCAGGCAGTCACCAGAGATATAGTTCCATCAATTTGTAAAAAGTTCTTGAAATGGAAAAGGGTAGCCTTGAGCGAGGCAAAGATTGCTGTCATCAAACATGAATTGACAATCGTCACGGCCAAGCTCAAAGATGCGGCTTGTAGTGTATCAAGATCAATAGATGTACCTAGGGCCCAAATGCATACTGTTACTCAAATCAATGCATACTTTCAGGTCACAAACCAGAAGGAAAAACCTAGCAATTCCACCAAGGACAGATACTCTTGGTATAACAGAGACAGCAGGGAAAAAAGATCATCCCTGACGAAAGCCATTAAAGAGAAAACAAAATGCACATAAAAGCAGCCAGAAATTACTATAAAGCAGCCCAGCGAGAGGCAAAGGCAAACTGGGACAAATCACGTTGGGAGCAGCTAAAAGATGCATGCTCATCCAAGGACAACAATTTGCATTGGAAATTAGTTAGCTGGGGAAGTAGGACAGGTGCACGCCCACCCCCGAATCATATCACCAGCCAGACTTGGTACAACCATTTTAAAGGGGTTTACTCAGCAGTAGAGGCTAGCACGGAAGGGGAACCAGCTGGGACAAATGGGCTCTTAGCAGAGGAGGAGTATTTCACCATTCTGGAGGTGGAAGCCGCAATAAATAAAATTGTCCCCTCAAAAGCTGCAGGCCCGGATGGCCTACTTGGTGACCTATTGTTGGCTGACCCCAGTCCCTGAACACGCTACATCTTATCCTTAACAAATGCCATAGCCAATGGAGCACCGATCCCAATGTCATGGAAGTCTGCTGAAGTGGTCCCCATATACAAAAAGGGAGCAAGGGATGATCCCACCAACTACAGACCAATAAGTCTGATTGATGCTATGCAGAAGGTATTTGGCCGGATGCTTCTGCATAGGATACAGTCATGGTCTGAAGATGAGGATATCCTTTCCCAGTTCCAGGCCGGTTTTAGACCAAAGACCGGGACAATGGACCAAGTGTTCAGATTCCTTCTAATTTACTGGAAGGTGGTGGTGCTAGGTAAAGGCAGTCTCTACCTTGCATTTATCGATCTGAAGACTGCCTTTGACCTGGTTCCTAGATCTAGGCTATGGGCAACGCTTGGCGAAATTGGTATCCCCTCTTTTGTCCTTAATATACTGGTCCGGCTCCATGAGGGTAGCTTTGCCGAGGTCAGGTGGGGGGAACAGGGACAATTAACAGAGCGCATCCCTGTTAACAGAGGAGTAAGACAGGGCTGTGTTCTGGCTCGAACCTTGTTCTCCCTATATGTGAATGGGGTAGTGGATTTCCTCCTGGAGGAGCCAGCAGACTCGCCCACTCTGGGGGGGTAAGAAGATGCCAACTCTGTTGTTTGCGGACGACACTCTGTTGATATCTAAGGCCCCAGCAGGGCTACAATGCCTAATCAACAGATTTCAACTCTTTTGTGACAACAGGGGATTGGTCATAAATGGTGCTAAAACCAAATTTATGGCCTTAAACTGCCACAGATCATGCAGGAACGGACCTCTGCTAGGTGGGATTCCCCTTGAAAAGGTTGACACCTTTGATTATCTAGGTGTAAGACTTTCTGATAAAATGTCTTGGAGACCTCACCTATGCAAGATGCTGATGGTACACAAACGTGTGGCCGGAGTAATAGCGTAAGAACATCGCCTCTCCCATACTAGGCCTGCAGCTCCAGCCCTACAAATATCCGACACAAAGGCGGTTAGTGCTGCCCTTTACGGAGCAGAAGTCTGAGGATTTGACAAATTAGATGAGCTCTGCAGGTCAGAACATAAATTCCTAAGAAACCTAGTTACGGCACCCAAAAATATCCCCCTTACCCCGCTGCTATGAGACATGGGTAGGCGGTGAATAGAAGATGTAGCTAGGCTACGTCCCTTACTTTTCTAAGCTCGCATTAGGCAGACCCCTGAGCTCTCTCCCTATGCAGAAGCCCTCACCGAGCTCACCCGCCTAGACACTGGGGGGAAAATAGGCTGGATACATGACATTAAGAAAATGCTGTTAGCTATAGGACTTTGTGGCTGCTGGGCTAGCCAAGAACCCCCAAGGAGAGAGGAACTTAAACGCCCATACTGGGAATGGGTGGATCAACGAGAAATCAGCAGGCCTAATGTGGGCAAACTGACAACAGAATTCTACTCCCACAAACAAACTAGGTATTTTGAGCCCTACCTTGACTTAATCAAGGCACCAAGAAATAGAATACTGTATATGCATTTTAGGTATGGATCCCTCCCTGTTTGCGAAGTGACAGCAAAATGGTCTGCAAGCAGCGGGAAAAATTACCCAAGTTGCAAGGCCCTGACAGACAGCATTGCCCACTTACTGTTTGCTTGCCCGGCGTATAAAACACCACGGGCCAAATGGCTGAAACCGCTTTCCCGGCAGCTTGGCACACGGGACCACCACACAGCTTTACGCATTCTCAAGTCCGATTCTAGGCCCTTCTTTTCCTGCTGCGTAGCGAAGTTCTTGGGTCAAGCCTGGCTTATAAGATGGAAAGCCCTCTCGAGATAGATACCGTTTTTATTGTATATAGGTCAACAGGGATTTTAAGGTCATAATAGTACTGTTGTTAGAATTATTATGCACAAGCACATTACATTTCAAATTTTCGCTATCAGACTAAGCAAATGCAAAGCCTTTTTAAGTATTGTATCACTGCCTACATACAATGATGAAATATTGATTATTTTTATACTGGTTTTTAGGATAATTATCTTTTTATCTATCATTGTTACTCTCCTTTTATTAATATTTTTAACACAATACATGTATTTCTGACAAAAGGTGCCAATCGATTAGCTGGCTGCACCAACGTCCATGCTAATCGAATATGTTGTATATTTGCAATTTCTTTTTAAAACAATAGTAATGTCATTTTTTTATTTGTAGCTTTTATGACATTTTTGTCGAAATAAAGCTTAAATTGAATTCTTTTGTTTGCCTGGGACCATGTCCCATGCAAATGAGTAAATGCATTCCTGAGATATTACCAGCGTTACAGATGGGGCCACACGAGCATCTCTGTCATTTTCTGTAATACAAAGTCCCCCGGGGTGTGCAAACCATGTACACATGCACATTGCATCCCCGGAGCACTTCCTGTAATACGACCCTGGGCATGATATATTCTCCACAATTTATAAATCCAATATGTGTTGCAACTGAAGTTGCTGAACATATCGGAATAACAGAGAGCAGAATCAGCACCCATAGAAAGAGAAAGTAGCAAGGAGAAATAAAGGTATTTCTCCTCATTACATCTATCTTGGAAGGTGTATCTTTTTGGCACCGTACCAGGTTTACCAGTTCCGGGATGCATCAAAAACCATGCAAGTTGCGTAGGAGCACCCACTCATCGCTCATGGAACACCTTTACTCCAGATTTATGGAGGCACTCCGGCCCACGTAAAGTGGCCTTACATGGCTTCATAAATCTCATTGAGGACTTGCATCACTCTTGCACCACCTTGCATGGTGCAAGAGCGTCGCAACTCTGCTCGTACATATGCCCCAGGGAGTCTGGGATAGTGAGTATCTGTACAGAGTACCGACACCTACTCTACAGCCAGAAACACTCTGTCTTTGTGTGCGCCTGCGAGATACAGCGCTCTGCACATTCTCAAAGAATGAGACTCACCCACCTATTTGTGACAGAGTGGTATCTCCCATAGCTCTTTTTTTCTTTTCAACCTGCAACCTCACTGCCTCTGGGGATTTTTATGCTATGATATGCTAAATTTAGCTGAATTACTTACGTTGTGAATGTACCAGTAGGTCGCAGTCAACCACTGTGTTGTGTAGAGCAGGGAAACCTGTAGCGTTGGAAAAACTACAATTTCATTGTTTTTTCAGCTGTGGTCAGGTAGTTTCCAGTTACTCAAAAGTAAATGAGGATGTGTCCTTTAAAAAAGATCACCCCTCATTCCTTAACCACACTTGCGGTCCTTAACATTTTGAACAGGTGCAGGCACTGAGCCTTGGATAGCACAGTGACTGGTGTGCATGAACTCCAAGCCTCTTCTTAGAGGTTGCTACTTGTGTGCCTTTCTAGAGCATAGTTAGTTATGCTGTGATGAGGCTGCTCCAGGTTTCCAAATGACAGCAGTAGAAGCTTCAGCTTCCTGACCTGAATAAGTAAGAAAGGCGTCAGAACTCACATATCTCATCAACCTATATATTCACCTCAGTGACTTAAGTACACACTCCAAACATCTGTCTGTAACCTGCATGCCACTCATGACTTAACTGTACACATTCTGTGAGCAATGAAAGCTAGTACTAGTCTGACAAAACAAATCTGTTCTGCGGGAAATGGAAGACTGTATGTATTGTGTTCTATGAGAGAGAGAAGCTTGCTTTGCTACTGCCATATTGTCCCAGTTCTGTGAGGAAGTAAAGCTTAAACTACTGCTGCCTGTCATGTGATGGATAAAAGCTTGTCCTGATGCTTCTCTGGTTGTACCCATCCTCTGATGTTGGGAAGCTTGCACTGTTTCTGCCTAAGGTTTTACCTGTTCTCCGAGTGTTTCCAATGTTGTTACCACATGCACATGCATAACATGCTCAGACCAGTCAGAAGCTTTTGTTGGACTACGGGCAAAAACTAGTGGATAGGAGCCTGACCCAGAAACTCTGGTTTCAATCACATCTTTTCAGCTTCACAAAACTGTGTGATACTGGACAATTACCTTTTCCCCCTCTAATTCCTTTTCCATGATCATCACATTTGAGAGCACCTTGCAATAATTCAGGTCAGGATGTGCAGTGTACAAAAATCTTCTCTTGTATGCAATTTAATTAACAATAATATTGCTTAATCTATAATCGCAATAAAGACTTTGTACAGGTGGCACAAGACAATTGGCTTGCCTCTTGGGTCACCAATATATTTGTCATCAAGGCAGAAGGGGGAAAGAATGTGATGCCCATCCAGGATCTGAATTGCACGTCTATTCAGGAAACCTGTTTTCAGTCCTGGCCTCCAAGCTTAACCAGACAGTTGTGGATGTACACTGTACAACAATCTCTCTTGTGTGTGGTGTAAAAGACCATAATGGTGTTCCATATATCAAAAAAATGCTTATAGTGGATAAACAAGACAGCAGACTTGTCTCTTTAGTCAATAATAAAACTGTCAAAGCAGCAAGGTTGTGGTTGAAGAATTCTAATAAAGGCCACTCAGTGCAGTGATATAATCTAAGGTGCTAAGGTGAAACATTTGAAAAGAAACTTTTTTATGTAAAGATTGGTACCTCAGCCATAAAGTGAAAGTAAGCGACACTAGGGCAGAAGGTCCAGGATGAGTTAAGAGCTGTTCTCCTCTGCCTCCACGGTGATGCTTTTCCAGACAGGATGCAACAAAGACGGGGATACTGTGAATTATGGGACTCGGCCATCACTGCCACACTGCAACTGCCCAATTGGCACTAGTCAGGCATGAGATGCTTTGGTGGTGGGAATGAGGTTCGCCGTCGCAAGGTTTATGAACTCCTGTGTCATACACGAAGTCAGCTGCAAGTGTGGTTTGGCAGCATGGGCATGGCCTATTTACAGCGACTTCCCCTGCAAAACATGCTGCACTTGCTGACAGCCTTGCCAAAAACACATTGCAATGCGTCTTTAAGGAGTAGGACCAGAGGAAATTTGCCCAATCGCTCCTAAACCCCATATGAGACTGGTGAACGTGTCCTATGAAGCAGGGATTGTGTCACAATATTTAATGTGGGGTTCTTATATTCCTAAGAGAGTCACCTGAACCCACAGGGGCAATATTTGAGTACCACAACATGTTGATGGAAAAAAGAAATAGGGTCAGTTGCTTGGCCCTCCTGTTTTTAATCCTTTGGTAGGTAGACAAGAGTAAACAACATTTTAGCTCATCCACATACAATTTAATATATGACTGACGGTATAACAAAGGCAGAACATAAATGTTGACATAAGTGACACAGCCACACCCAAACAAGGGAATCCATAACTAAGAGACTTACAACCAGTGAACAGCAGTATTCTTGAATGCTTCCTAGTGCAAGATATGGAACTCACTAATGAAGCCTACCACACTAGGTAGTGGAGTTTTCCAGTGGCGTAATGAAAGTTGAGGGGGCCCACCTGCAGCTCGTGGCACCCCCGCACCGCGGGGGCTGCAGGGGCCTGTGTTACGCCCCTGGAGTGTTCATCATCCTGTAAGAGTCCATGAATGTATGTCAATTCTATAAGAGGTTTGGCTGTTTCTTCGTGGATGTTTTGTACTTCTTATGGTTTATGCAAATTGTACAACAGCCTTTAACTCCTCTCATTCACTCCTTGGTGTGTTAGCTATCTGTGTTGTACCTGTCCTGCATGTGTGAGAGAATCATGCCCTGTTCCTTCTACTAATGCCACCTATCTTTAACTTTTTACTTCTGTTATGGAATATTGCACTGCTGCGATACGGCTATACCTTTATTGTGTAGAGAAGCTTGGTACAAAAATGTCTACTACATATGAGAAAAATGTTCCACATTGCCAATGCTTGTTTTAATGTATGATGGGAGAGAAAGAATGAACTCTCACAAAATATTTGTGCAGAGTTTGCTTTTGGATTTACACGTCGAATAATTTTATTTTTTTAATGTAGTTGGCCACCTGCTGACATGTTCACTTTGAAAATTTTTAAAACATAGCTAACAAGCGGTCAATTCTGTCATTTTAGTCAACAGCAAATAGTATACTGAGGTTTTGTGCCGATGTTGAAATTGTTAAAAGCAAAACTACGAGCCCCACAATGCAACATTCTGCTGGGAAAAAACAGATGATGGTATCATATTTGTAGCACTAAAGCGCAGAATTATGAAATGCAAAATACATTTGTGTTCCTGACTTTCTACGTTTTTTTCTTGCAGGCAATCACTGGTTAAAACAGCACTCCGGGTGAGCGGACAGAATCACCTTTCAGATGCAAATGCAAGCATCTGGCTGCTAATGGGCGAACTTAAACACTCCTTAGAAAACCCACAAACGGTGTCATTTGACACAAGATTGTGAGAAGCAGTATTAATCGTGTCCATAGACACGCAGAAAGGAAAAACAATGTCTTGTTGCCGCTATTCCGGAACACTTCCTTTGCTTCGATTTTGGTGCAATTTTGATGGTACATTTACAACACTACTATGACGCATCGCGCGCTGAAGTTCAGCATGTAAAGTTGCAGGGCCCGAGGCCCTCATGCATGTATAATGACCACACGGACACACTTAGATAGATCGTAGAACTGGCCCAGGGCACGTGTGCCCGGACCCTTTTATTGCCAGGGTCACCTGACCGGTGGCGCCTGTGTTGGATGGGTGTGGGGTGAAGTGTTAGACAGCCCTCAGGGAGTGGTGGGCACATTGGAACACTAGAACAGTGATCAGCCGATCGATACATCCCTCCCAAACTTTATTCAAAACTTGAAACAAATAAAGACCAACCTGTGGGAGAGAATAAACACAATAAAACACAATAACCGAAACTTCCAATGAGTCTCTTGAGCTGCGTGCAAAATAAAGACGATGGTATAACAGCAACTTGGACCACCAGTCCACTTTAGCACAGTTCATGTGTGCTCTGCGGGTCCGGTCTCTATCCAACTCTGGGCGTGGAAGTTGTTCTTACAGTCTTTCTTGACATCGCTCTCATGGTGGCAAAACAGGTAGAGTGATGGTGGATTAAATGGATGTTGCTTTCCACCACCAGTCCTGGTTGTCGTGGTTTCTCCACACAGGCGGCATGACTTCTCTTTACAAACGGTGGAGTACTTGCAAAGCATCCCTCTCACCAGGATGCTCCTCTCGCAGGTGTTCCCCTCTCACGGTATGTTCCAGAGGCCCTCCTCACCAGGTTTCCATTGGACTGGTGCTTTTCATCGTGTCGCTCCAATGCAACCCTCTCGATGTGTGGAGAAAACGCTTCGAATCCCACCGTTATGTCCTTAGCTCCACCTGAAGGTAGTTGTTGACTCCTGTCTTTTCACATGAGATCTTCGTCCTCCTGGGACCTGCAGAAGCACTGCTGTGGATCCATCTCTCAGGAGATGGACCCACTGCCCCCGGTGTCCCTGAGGCCTTTGCCCCTTGAATATCCACGGTCTGGTGTGGAGTGGTCAGTTCCTCGTCTTCAGGACGTCCAAGCACTTTCGCCATCCAGTCTCCTGTTCAACCCCAAAGGTAGGTGTTATGAATGGTCCAGCCTGCTCACCTCTGTAATCACCAGGTGGTCTGAGGACTCGTAGGTAGGTGTTTTCTCCGAGTGCCACCGATGTTCTCTCCAGGCCTTGTGCTCCGAGTTTCTCGCACGTGTCACCTTTGCCTTCTGGTGTGCAAGTTGTCATGTCACACACTCCTCTCTACTCTTCTCTTCTGCTTCAACTTTCTTCTTCATGTTGGCGTCCTGCCACTCAAACTTCTCCTTCCTTCTTCTGCATTTCTTCGTGGTGGCGTCATGCCACTCAAACTTCTCCTTGTTCCTTCTTTCTTTCCGCGACGTGGTCCAGTCCCATCTTCTTGCTCGTCTTCACTGACCAGGCCTCCCCATGTGACGTGCACTTCACATGGGTCTCCCTGGTCTTGTCCTACCCCTAGGACAATGCATTCACTTCCTTCGGTGACCAGACCTGTTGTTGTGACCTTCTTCGGTTCATTACTTCTGACTTCAGGTCAATCTTGTCAGACCTCTCTTCGGTCCTCTTCTTTGACCTGTCCTTGGTCCTCTTGTCAGACTGGTCATCTTCTATCTTCTCTGACCTCTTCTCAGGTCACCGCTTCTCTTCAGACCCCTGGAAGGTCGTTTTTTCTGACCTCTGGCAGGTCATATCTTCAGACCTCTGGCAGGTCGTCTCTTCAGACCTCTGGCAGGTCGTCTCTTCTGAGGGTGCTCTCCAGGCACCTCGACACCACCAGGACATGGCTCTCTTGTTGCAACCTCCTCTCGGGCCGGCTTTACAGGATGAGTCACGCCGTGTGATCACCTGGCTTACTCACTCTCAGGCTCCATCCTGTACCGTCCCTGTCTGGGGTACATCTTCTGCGCAATGTTGCTCCTTGCGCTCTTTCTTCTTCCACTTGCGGTGGCGTCCTTTTGCCACTGGACGTGCATGCTGCCCATTTCCCCTGTCCTCCATGGACTTGCTGCCTTCCCTTCTGGTGGCAAGATTACCAGTGACCCTACTTGCTGCGGTGACCCCCTGTGGCCACTAGGCGTCATCGCAGGATCTTCACCAGTCCTGGTAATTTCTGTCCTCACGGTTCCCTTCTTGCCGTTGTCCTCCTCACTGTCAATGGGTTCGCCGCCACTGTTCCTGCATTTGCTTTGTGCTCCTTCTCCAAACACACACATGGATCTGCATGTCCTGGTAGTCTTCACGGTGTAGTGACATTGGGTTGTAGTCTGTTCTTTCTCTGCATGCTTATCTGTGACAGTCATATCATCCATCAACAGCTTTCATCCTCAGCAGCAGTTCCAGAGCTGTGTATTTTATTCATTTTTCTCAGGAAAATCACAAACGTGGCTACCTCTCCCCTGGCCTCTGATCATAGGCCACAACAGTCAAACTCTATGCTGCAACTCTGTCCTTAATAAGGTGTGCAGTCAAAATATCGATTTTTTTATATCGACCTACACTAATATCGATTTTTTTATATCGTATGGACAGAATATCGATGTCAAGAATATCGGTGACCAGAATATCGACCTTAAGGTAAGTAAGATCGTTTTTTTTATATCGAAGTAAGTAATATCATTAGCAAAAATATTGTTGTTAATAATATCGATATTTATATTAGTGGTATGTATTTTTGTATGTATTTTATATGTATGTTTAACATTTTTTGCGTCAATATTTCTGTAGGTCGATATTCTGACCTTCGATATTCTGTCAGTGATTCCTTGCATTAAGTTTTATTTATTTACTTTCTTTTTTTTTCAATGGGCGCCTCTCGGCTGTAGTTGCTCCCACGCCCGTCAGCCCTCGTGTGCGTTGGCTCTGGTCAGTGAAGGGCGCCAAGCTGAGATTGTTCCTGCAGCGCTCCTTAGGCTTCAGCAGCTTTACTCACACTGTGGGCCACACTTCACTGCCCCTTCACTCTCGCGGCCGCTCCTGCTGCTCTCTTGCAGTTTCGTTCCGCCAGGCTATGCTGGAACCGAGCACCATGCTGGCGCGGCCTCTCATCAGCCAGCCGCACCTCCACATATGGCTGCTTCCCCTGACACACACCGGCTGCTGGACTCCATAGGAGGACTTCGTCTTTCCCACAGTACGTTTCAGTTCAGTTTTTTTCTTATTGTTTCAATTGCGAGCAGGGCCCTTGCCACCACACTGCACAGCGGCCTTCTCAACCACTTTGACATTACGGCAGCGGCACTCCCACTGTTTTTTGTACAATGCCAGTGGCGGGGGAGGGTGAAGCACCCGGGCTTCCTCAGTCTCTGGGAGTTTCTTCTCCTATTTTTCATTTATGCGGCAGCCAGTCGCGTGCTTATCTGATTACTCCCGCCCCTCGCAGCCAACACTCTCGCCTGTCGTTCGTTCTTCCTTCGGCCCGACTACTTCACTGCACCCGCGCGGGCTCACCTCATGCCCCGCGGGCTTTTAGGTTGTCCGCATGCGGGGTGGTCTCCCGCTCCATTTTTCTTTTTCAATCGGGGCCTCAGCAGGTTGGTGGCAGGGGTCACGCCACTGTCTCCCTCCCTCGCCACGCGGTCTCTCCGCGTTCTGTGTGCCGCCACGTCATTGCGGGCACACCAGGTGCGGGGTGGGCTCCCGCTCACCTCCTTCAGGCCCAGGGCACTTCACATGTCCTGCGGGCCGTTAGGCGCATCCTGTGCCAGCTTATATGGGGGTGCTTTCGACACAGGCATCACTACTCCCTTTCGCCAATCTTTCGGCCTGCTGCACGCACAGGCACAGCCCCCTCGTTGACAATGTAAAGTTGCAGGGCCCAAGGCCCTCGTGCATGTATAATGACCACACGGACACACTTAGATAGATCGTAGAACTGGCCCAGGGCACGTGCGCCCGGCCCCTTTTATTGCCAGGGTCACCGGACCAGTGATGCCTGTGTTGGATGGGTGTGGGGTGAAGTGTAAGCCAGCCCTCAGGGAGTGGCTGGCACATTGGAACACTAGAGCAGTGATCAGCCGATCACTACACAGCACATGCTGCACGTGCTGCCCCGCGAGTGCCTTCAGTGCTTATTCCTCAGACTAATGGGATGGGGAAAAACCGAGCCCATTCGACTTTAAAGGGCTGAGAAGTCAGGGCCCTTGAATGCAATTGCTGGTCTTCATTTTTCCATGCATGCATTTGAATAAATATTGTTTTAATATGAATACGTTAAAAATATAAAGCACGCTGATTCCAGGTAGAACCATCACATGCCATTCTCCAAAATGTAGAGCAAGCTACATACACTGTATCAAAGCGGTGGTTTCTTTTAGCCGTAAGTGCACCGGTGTGAGACTCCTGTTGTACCGCCGTGGACCGTTTTGGGCAATCATATTTGCTGAATGCGTCACTTGTGGCCATGCTGGTTGGCTGAAATGACATAATTTGCAAGCCATCCTGTGCCATGCCAGGTGAGCAGGTGCCCCTAATAATCCTCCTGGGGAAGGGTTGCATGGTGGAATATCCCAAATTCCACAAATGTGCTGTTCAGGGCAGATAGCGGTATGAAAGCGACTACCAGTTTTAGCCTCTACAAATAATGCAGCTGCTTTTCATTGAGTACTTTTGGAGAATACACACGCACCTTTTTACCACAGGAAATGTATTTCTCCATGGTGCTGAGACTGGTTAGGTCCGGTCCCCACATCGTGAGTATATTGTCACACCCTTGAACCCACAAGGATAGTAAAACAAACCCATACATACATGTGCACACAAACATGTGCAATGGCACACACACAACTTTTTACACAGGAAATGTGATTCTCCATGATGCAGTTAATAATTTATGTCTAGTCCCCTAAGTGTGATTGTATTGTCACAGCCTAGTCACCATAAGGATAGTAACATAAACACACGTGCACCGACACATGCGTATGGACGCATGCACGCTTACACAAATACACAAACTTTTACCACAGGAACCGTAATCCTCCATGGTGCTGTGCCAGGTTTATGTCCTGTCCCCACAGCGTGAGTATATAGTCACACCCTGGAACCCAAAAGGATAGTAAGACAAACCCATACATACATAAGCACACAAACATGTGCAATGCACACACACTACTTTTTACACAGGAAATTTAATTCTCCATGATGCAGTTAAAGATCTATGTCTAGTCCCCAAAGTGTGATTGTATTGTCACAGCCTAGTCACCATAAGGAAAGTAACACAGACACAAATGCACAGACACATGCGCATGGATGCACGCACGCACAAATACACAAACTTTTACCACAGGAACCGTAATCCTCCATGGTGCTGTGGCTGGTTTAGGTCCTGTCCCCACAGCGTGAGTATATAGTCACACCGTGGAACCCAAAAGAATAGTAAGACAAACCCATACATACATAAGCACACAAACATGTGCAATGGCCCACACACTACTTTTTACACAGGAAGTGTAATTCTCCACGATGTACTTAAAGATTTATGTCTAGTCCCCAAAGTGTGATTGTATTGTCACAGCCTAGTCACCATTAGGATAGTAACACGGACACACGTGCACAGACACATGAGCATGGGCGCACGCACGCACGCACAAATACACAAACTCTTACCACAGGAACCGTAATCCTCCATGGTGTTATTTAGGTCCATGTAAAGAAACGTAGACCTTAAAAAACACAAAGCCCAACCTGCAACCAGTTACCTGAGTTCTTCATGGGGCACAGGGCGCACTGCATCCCCCAGGCCTCGCCGTACAGGCAGCAGCACTCCGAGTAGCTGGTCTGTTTTCCAACCAGAGGCCGGCTGCACACAAAGTCGTCGCTCAGGTGTTGCCAGCAGAGGTCCTGGAAAACTTCGCTTTCCTCTGTTTGCTCTGGGGGAAGAGAAACGTTACAGCCAATCACTTGCTGGTAGACATTCAGCGGCGTCAGCAAAGCAACATCTGTTGGTAATGTTTCATTTTCTGGGGAGCTCACAAAGTTTCACACATTAAGGGTGCTGCTTTAGGGCAGCGTTTGGGCCTTCTGTTACTGAAAGAAGAGCTGGATGGATGGACAAATGAAACGTGTGAACCTTAAGTCAACACCAGGTCAACATACTGGCCAGCTCTTTGTTAGACGCCTCCATAGAATATAAAATAGAAGGCATTTGCAGAATAATTCTCAGTTTATTGAACTTTAATGATGACGCTGGTTTTCAAAGACAGTGAAATAGTTTATAATTAGAGTGTACAATGATACAGCAGGCAGGGTAACTAGCAGAACAGATGGGCTAAACTGGCTTCTCCCTTCATTTTTGATATGTCTATTTATCTTTGTAAAATCATTTAAATAACCACATTCTTTCCAAATTACCCACATCTTTTGCTCCTTTCTTGGGGAACTTCATGTTCCGTGGATTTAAATTGGAAATATATATCTATATTTAAGCCTCAGAACAGGAAACCATTCCAGATAAATTCTGCAACCACAGTTGCTAAGCACACACTTTTTATTTCGCTTCTTTTTCACTGCCAGTTACTATATGCACTTTTGTTATTTTTAGGGTTCTTTCTCAAAGCCTGCGTTACTACTATTGCGCTATTTTGTAGCAATGCCGCACATCACCCATCACCAAAAGACAGATGTAAGAAAAGGACACGACCGCAAAAATGCATCTGTCTCATTCTCCTCGTCTAATGTAATTCTACTAACAAAAGTTTAACAGCTGGGGGGGCGACCAAGATGGCCGATGAAACAAACATGTGGTGATTGAGCTCCGCGTGCCTTGCCGCCTATCAGCATTCTGTAGCATCTAGGATCCCCCCTTGGCCCACTGCCTCACAGGGGTCACTATTGCCTACTTGCTTCCTGGCTTGCAGTGAAGCGCCGAGGTGCTGGCCGACACTCGCTGGACAGGATGAGTGATGACTAGAGGGGTTGAAGCAGGAGGCTGCCTGGCTGCCCACTGGCATTGGTCTGTGTTTTTTGTTGAGTTTTATATAGCGAGAATTAGACCCTTAGATATCAGAGTGCTTTACATGAGCACCAGTTACATTACAAACGGGCACATTGATTTATGTTAAGCACGGGGAGATTAAGTGATTTGCCAGGAATCCCAGAATGTTGAACAGCCCTGCAGAGACTCGCCCCAAGATCCCCAGCTCCAAGGTTGACTGCCCTAGTTGTTAGCCAACATTCTCCTCCAGGGCCTTTCTTGGAACTGCTGATTAAGTGGCAGCCGGTGGAGTTGAAGTCGGGCCCACTGGGGGCCCAGATGTCGAGGAGCAGTGGCTGTGAGAGAGGGCTCTCACCTCCTACCTGACCGCTGGTGCCATGGTGAGGTCCCAGCTAGAACATAGGCAGCAGTGATGTGCCGGGGCCTGCCCTCTGGTGTTGACCCCCACCGGAGCAGCAATATCCACTGGGTAGTGGCAACCACATCTCAACGCTGTGGAGGTGGTGCGCCGCGCAAGGACCTCCTCTCCAGCCCCCTGAGGCGCCGATTCCTGGACAGTGGTAGCCTGATTAAGATGGGTCTGTGTGCCTCCCTGGGGGAGTTTGATTATAGGTCAGATGGGATTGGGGGACATGCATTTCTGGGACAGAACATGCCATGGATGAAGGCCACACCCCTGCCCCCTGAATGTAAAGAGCAAGCTGAGGCTTATCACCAGTACCTGCAGCACCAACGACGAGGGGCCTGTCCGGCGGAGTAGTGATCACTGATGTTGCATGGGAGGAACTTGATACCCCTTACTCTTCATTGTTGAAAATATGCATGTTGTTCCCAGATGCTGCTGCAGGGAGCAATGCAGCAGTGTGGGAGAATAACACTCTTCTCAATGGATGTCGCAGGGGCTTTGCCATAAATAGAGTGCTTTGCTTCTGTTGTAAGTCCACGCATTTGATCCTGCTCGACCTGGGATAGGGGTTCCCCCCCCCCTCCTGCCTACTCAGTGTTTACTTGCTGTTGTTGCTTGGGAGTTTGTGGCTGCAGACTGTGCAATCACCACTTTTGCTGTCACCTGGCCTTACGTTTGCATTTGAGTGGTGCTCCTTTTCCTACACGCGATGCAGCGAACATTTTCAAGCAGTGAGGCACCAAATGGGGACCTAAACAGGGGGAACGTTGCTTCTGCCACAACTTGTTGGACTCTCAAGGGTGTATGATGCCCAAGCGGTGCCCGCTGGAGCTACCACCATGAACAGATTTTATGAGCTCCTGGGGGTTATCAGGGATGTTAAGGCCACACTGGACGCCAAATTAGATGCCCTGATAATCGTAATGAATTTATTTAGGGCAGACCAAACCAAGTTGAGAGACACAGTGGAGTCCAGTGAATCTGACCTGGCAGGCCTATGGCCCTCTGTTTTGGATATGCAATTGCAATTATGGACTCTCCAGGAGGAGGTAACATTAATACGTGCCTGTGCAAACATGCTGAAGACAGGTCAAGGCACAAAACTATTCGTATAATAGGGCTCCCAGAGGGTGCGGAGGACCTCAATATGGACCTCTTCTTGGAGGACTGGCTGCACCACATTGTCCTTGGTGGTTGACGATCCACCTTCTTCTCCTTGGAGTGGGCACATAGAGTTTCTGTCAGGCCACCCCGTCCTGGGTCATCCCTGATACCGGTGGTGGCAAGACTCATTAATTACCGGGACCAAGATCATATACTACAAGGTTGCTGGCACCATGGGGCCTTGGCAAGTTTAAAACAACCCAGTGAATATATATCTGGACTACAATACAGAGGTGCAATACCAGTGCAACTCTTTCATGCCTTTTAAACACCAACTCCAGCAGTTAAACAAATGCTATTCCCTAATGTTCCAAGCGAAACTGCAGGCCCTGGACTAAGATATAGCTCACTTCTTTACATTTCCAGACAGTGCCTGGTAATGGCTAGAGACAAAAGTTGCATCCCAGCAATTGCTTGACAGGGTGACACAGGCGGGAGTTGTCAACGACGTTCTCTTTGATGACAACAATGCACTAGCCCCCACCCCAGGGCGACCTACGAATGAGCAGGCAGCCTGGGAGTCATACCACCAGCTCCCCCACACGATTCATGTCCTCACTGGAGGGCAACTGGGAGCGTGCCCTGATATACATTTCTCCTGAACTGTGGGCTGGCCTGGCCTTGACCCCGATGACTGCCAACTCCATATCCTTTTGTTGCAATTATTGAGACTGTTATTTGTGCTCCACATTTGTGGGATCTCCCATACACTCTATAAAGCGGGTGGGCCGAGTGATATTTGTCCTTACCCTATATGAATCCAGTACTCCCGCAACCTTGGTAGACTTGGTTTGACTAATGTTGTTTGCTGCAATGTTCTTGGTTTGGGGCTTGTTTTTGTCTCAACCAGGATTAGGGAGTTGGGAGTACAGTTTATGCTTCATTCTATTTTTCTATTCCCTTCTTTTGTCTGTGGTGGGTTGTGGAGGGAGGGAGGCATGGGGGGCACTGTTGCTGTGGGTGGAGGGTCCCGGTGGGGGGTGCATCTCACTGTCTCAGATTGTATTAGGACTAACTGATTCTCCCCATCTATAACGTTTTGTCCTGGAATGTGTGGGGGTTGGGCACCCCTTGACGACGCAATCAGGTGTTTTTCTATCCACGGCATATGAATGTCCACATTGCCTCTTTTCAGGAAACGTACATGAGCTCATTGGGATTGCAGCACCTGCACCACCAGTGGAGGGGTCAGATAGTGGGCACTGCTTATTTGTCATATACTAGAGGAATGCTTATATGGATGGCACCGGTAGTCCTTCTTCAGATCTTGCACCAGAAGGAATATCTGGAGGGGGCGATATGTGCGAAATGAGGGCCACCTGATGGTGCACCTCTCTCACTGGTGGCACTGTATTCCGGCCAGCCTCAAACTTTTGATACACTTCCCTCTACTTTGCTCCATGACCTACGAGCACCGAGCCTCCAGGAAGGGAAGTTTTAATTGTGTACATGATATTACCGTAGATCAGTCTACACCTCCACTGCATGGCACTCAGGTGCATAGAGTTGCTCATTCTTTGGTGGATTGCTTGGACCACAGTAGACTGCGGGACATTTGGCCCTCCTTACACACCTTGGCATGTGAATACTTCCATTTCTCCCAGATTCACCAGCTTCATACGAAAATGTACCTTTTCATGAGTAATCCAAGGTTATTTCCCTTCATTCAAATGGTGGAATACTTGGGCCGCACATTGTCAGATCACTACCCTCTTCTGTTCACCTTGGATTAGGACTGGCAGTTACCCACGCATCTGTTGCAGGATACGGTGTTTTGAGGAAAAATAGGCGCACAAATACTATAATATTTTGAGCTGAATGAGGACTCACTGTCAGACAAGTGGATGGAGAGGGACACCTATAAGGTGGTCATATGGGGCCTATGTATTAAGCTGTCCTTGCAGTGTGAATTGACAACCTTGGAGGCAGTGATCTGTGAGGAGGAGGTCTGTCTAGAGACGGGGGCATTTGGAGAGCAGAGATTGCTGACCTCCGGACCAAATATAGAACCCTGGTAGACAGACAAGGTAAGCTAAACAGTGCAGACTATTTTGATAATCACCATGCAGGGTGACAAAACAGGACGGGTCAAGGCAAGGTTGATGGGCTCCGAGAAGGAGCAGTCTAGACTGACAGCCATTCGCTCCCGATAAGTGAGATCCTCATATTGCAGTTAACCATTAACAAGGCCTTCTTTGACTACTATAGTACCCTCTAGCACGGTGTGATGCCCTGAATGATCCTGGGCTGCTGACGTACATAGATGCTCCACTGATCCCCGACCTGGACCCTCTTGATTGTCGGGCATTGGATGCCCCATTAACAATTGGGTAGGTCCGACTGGCAATAAACCAAATTGCACGCAACAAAACTTCAGGGACGGATGGGCTCCCCATGGAGTTCTATGCGGCATACAGAGCCATGCTTGTCCTATAGCTTTTACGGTTATTTCAGGCGGCCAAGGCCGCTGGCACTTTCCCACCATCGATGAGGGAGACAGTCATCGTGGTACCACCCAAGCCTAATAAAGATCCGCTGGATGTGTGCTGCTAAAAGGCACGTTCGTTACTCAATACTGACTGTGAGGTGTTGGGGAAGATTATTGCTAATCCCTTGCTTCCTCATATGTCTGTTCTGGTCTATCCGGACCAGAAAGACCTTTTACGAGAGAGGAACATATGCCTCAATCTCTGTCGGGTGTTTCACATCATGGAAGAGCAATGTCTTGAGCCCTCGGCTGGAGTGGCCCTTTCGTTACATATCAAGAAAGCCTTTGACTCCCTGAGCTGGTACTATCTCAGAGGTGCGTTGAAGCGTATGGACCTGGGACCAGAATTCCTAAGCTGGATCAACCTGCTCTACAAAGACCCAATTGATAGAATGCGCACTGGCCGAGACGTTTCCCCACTTTCCAGAGTCCATACAGCAACTGCGGCCCGTGCAGGTAAGAGTGGTGGAGCCAGGTTAGGAGGTGGGGGGGAGGGAGATGGGATTTTGACACACCACGGCGAGGGAAAATTAATTATTTATTTAATTTTCCAACGTGGTCATCTGTCGAATCCCCCCAACCCGGCCCCAATGCTCTTACCTGCATGGGCCGCGGCTGCCAAACAGGCACCAGGCAAGGCTGCCCACACTCTCCTCTCTCCACTACTTTATTTGTGCCTGATGGAAAAATCAGCATCTAAAACTGGGTCCTAAATATTACAAACATTCCCACACCATTAAGATGACGGTCCTATAGCAACTGCCCTACAGTGAAAGTGCTTCTGATGGTTGAGGCTTCTGAGGTTCTGCCACTAGAAATGGAAAACAGCTCTTCTAAGGTGGGGGAACAAAGAAGTGGGCTGATGGGACATCTGCCAATTTTTGTTCGCGGACACATTACCGGCCACTTCTAAATAAAGTCCTAAATCTTTCCTTATAATAATTAGCACTCCCGAGCTGGATGTGCAGAGGATAAAAAGGGATTGCCTCTTAGCATGCCATACATTTGAATGAAGATTACAGAATAAGCAACCCGCTTTACAGTGCACAGACGTTGCTTGTTATGAAGAATTGTAGCTGGCATTCCCCTACAGAGTGGGAAGCTCACTTGCCACTTTGTGACAGCATGCTGACCAGTTCAGTAAGGGGGGCTCTAAGTGTTCTCACTTTGGGAGCAGTTCCTGACTCCCTCCGCATTTCTGGGGGCACACAGTCATCAGCTGATATGTTGGATGCAAGAAAACACTGCATCAACACCAAGGGATATCTCAGGTGGCTAGGCAAGGGAGCCTTCAGTCTGGGTTAACAAGGGGACGAGGTATTATTGTCTGTCCAGTAAGTGCAACCCTCTTGGGATCTCTGGGGGCAACCATGCAATTCTTTTTACATCCTGCAAGGCCTCATACTATCTGGAAGGGTGCAACATGTAGGCTACCTCCTGTGTGTTCTCCATTTTCCTGCTCCCTTGGGTGATGTGTTGGCCACAACATGCTCCATTTTGGGAACATGCACCAGGGTTCTCCTTCTCACACTTCCATGCAATCGGTGGGGACCCCCCTCAAGAAATACATAGGCAATAAAACAGGTTCAAAATATTTATGATTATAAAAGGGGCACAATGTCCCTTCCGTAATACAAAGCAGCAGGGCCCACAGTGGCAAAGATCAGAGGAGTTCTAGTATTGTAACATCACTGTCCCGAGTAACAGAGGCATATTTATGAGAACATGTCAGAGCGCAGAGCTGCACCAAATTGGGCTGCCCCTCTCATTTTAGAATTGAAGGCCTGTGCCGTATTCACAAGACTACAGTGCACCCCTGTGTTTTCCATTGCGCTGGCACCCTTGTACCATGGGGCAAGGGTGCCTGCATTGCAGGGAATGATTGTTTATGTGCAGGAAGGGACACCTTCCTGCACATAAACAATCATTAATGGCATATTGCTCCTTCTATGTATGCTGCAGAGTGCAGCACACATAGAAAAAGCAAAAACAAGGAGAAATACAAAAGTATTCCTCCTCTTTTAGCCATTTGAACGCCTCTCACGCATTGCGTTAATTTTTAGTGTGGCCTCAGATTTACACATCCTTGTAAATCTAGGGCAGCATCAAGAAAAGCAAAGGGTGGTGTGGTGGAATGCCCACACCAACACCCATTGCATGCCCCTTTCACGCTAAGTGATGCGTGTAAAGAAACCTTATTTATAAGTCGGCGTTAAGCCACAAAAAGTGGCTTAACGCTGCTTTGAAATATGGAGAAGGGCATATCGCCACCAGAACACCGCTAAAAGTGATGTTAAGGTGGCAATAACCCCTTGTAAATATGCCCACAGTGTTTTTTTGTAGTATAACTGCTAGATGTCGAACGGTTGTTTAAACAAAAGCTTGCGTGATTGGGAACACAAAATTCATTATTGAGCACAAAGTGAGGCAGTCAAAAAGGACGTGTGAACTACCAGTGTCATTTATAAAAGTTGCACTATATTATCATTTTCATTCAAGCAATTACACTTTGGGGAACAAGCATTTATAAATGCATTAGGTTTCGCCTATGTGATTAATAATAGGCTGTTTTATGTTGTAAGTTGTAGCTTGGTGAGTAGTGGTACAATATAAGTTACAAAAAGTCTGTTAAAGTGTTATGATTGTTTATGTACGAAAAGGCGACATTTTGTGCTGTTACTAGTGGTATGGTGCAGGTAAGCAATAGCAACATTTAAAAAAATGAAATGAAAGAGGGAGAACGTATAATTAATTGATGTAATAGCAATATTATGTGTTTAGAAGAGTTCTGACAACTTTTGGCCCCGATGCCACTGCACCTGCAGCACCATTGAAATCATGGTTACTGTGCCTTCTAGATAACTGCACTTGTGACAGCTTGTTTAGTAGTAAAGTTTAGCAATATTCTGCATTTAGTGGGATCCCTAGCGATTTTGGCCACGGTGCCACTGCACCTGCTGCACCATTCAAATCAAGTCCCTTTTAACTGCAAGATAACTGCAATTGTGTCTGCCTGTATGGTAGTAAAATATATCAATATTAGGTGTTTCGAGGAGGTCATACACATTTTGGGCCCCGTGCCACTGCACCTGCTGCGCCATTCAAATAAATACCATGTTGTCTGCAAGGTAACTGCACTTGTGACTGCCTGTTTAGTAGTAAAATATAGCAATATTAGGTGTCTAGTCGGGTGCCTAGAGCTTTTGGTCCTGGTACTACTGCACCTGCTGCACCATTCAAATCATGACCCTATTGTAGGGGTGGGCGGAATTTGCGAAATCCACTTTCGCAAATTATCGCGAAAATGTTAAAAATTATCGCAAACACGCGGAAATATCGCGAAGATGCGGAAGTTTTTTTCCCGCATGTTCGCAAGATTTTCTGCATGGTTGCGGCTCGCCAACTTACCCATGTGGTTGCTCGCGGGCGCGGCCATCTTGTTTTCAGTTGTCTCGCGGTGCATGATCGCGAGAAGAAAGACGTGATCGCGTGACGCATGACGTCACTGCGGGCGCGAACTGTCGCGAGACAGCGCAAGTGGCTAAAAACAATACAACATCTCATGGAGAACGCGACCGGATCAAGAAAACTTGTCGGCGAACGCAGGGATTCAGGTAAGCAGATCGCGTGCGCGCGAGAATGTATTATTTTACAGCGCGAGCAAGAAACAAATTATCGCCAAGCTGCGGAATGCGGAAATTTTGACATTTTCGCGCTTTCCGCGGAACGCGAAAATGTCAAATTATCGCAATTTCCGCGAACGGAACGAAATTTTAGCCCAGGCCTACCCTATTGCCTGCTAGATAAATGCACTAGGGACTGTCTTATTTAATATTAAAATTTGTAATAATCCGGGTTTAGTGGGATCCCTAGAGTTTTTGGCCCCAGTGCCACTGCACCTGCTGCACAATTCAAATCAAGTCCCTTTTAACTGCAAGGTAACTGCATTTGTGACTGCCTAATTAGTAGTCAAATATAGCAATATTATGTGTTTAGAGGATTTCTGTCAACTTTTGGGTCCAGTGCTACTGCATCTGCTGCACTATTCAAATCATGACCCTGTTGACTGCAAAGTAACTGTACCTGAGACTGCCTGTTTAGTAATAAAATATAGCATAGCTCTTGTATATTAACTTTATTTTTAATGCACAATGTTTATTACATTTAGAATTTGATCATAAGGACCAAATAGATTAAGTTGAAAAAAATCAATCCGATAATGCCTACCAAGTGCAAAGAAAGGTACTGAGGCATAAATAGGAAATGCCACAAACATTCTAAGACTAAAGCATCTGCTTTACTCAACTAAGTAATACAAAGCAAGCATTCCAGCAAGCTGTCTGCTGCTGTGCAGGCGAAACCTAAAAAAATAGGCAAAAACGCTGGAAACTGTTTAATGTGTAAATGCAGATTTTTGATCATACTTGGGTAGATTCCTAAGTTATCAAGTGATCACTAGCCACAGGAGGCACAATCCCTCCACTCGCCCCTTTAACATGAGGCAAAATACACACAATTGTCATACCGAGTGGGACGGTTATGCCCAGACGTGGGTCCCGTGCTCTCCAAGCCACTGGAATCAAGCTATCCTGGCTAAAGAGGGGTGAAACCCCGAAACCTGTCCTATGATGCTTGTTTCCAGTCCAGGGAGGACCTGGCTTGGCAGTTCGGGTTGGACTGTTCCCATGAGCCACAGGGTCAAGACTAATTTGCATATGGCTGGGTTTAAACTGGAATGGCATGGTGAGCAAAAAAACTATGGATTTAGGCACAGATCTCTGTACTGGGGTGAATGTATGACATTGTTCTGCATTCTGTCCATCAATTGTTGTTTTTGCATTTGTCACCCCGAGTGGGACGGGTATGCCCATACGTGGGTCCCGTGCGCCCCATGCCACTGGAATCAAACTATTCTGGCTGAAGAGGGGTGAAACCCCGAAACCGGTCTTAGGATGCTTGTTTCCAGTCCAGGGAGGACCTGGCTTGGTAGTTCAGGCTGGACTGTTCCATGAGGCACAGGGTCAAGACCGATTTGCATATGGCTGGGTTCAAATTAGAATGGCATGGTGAGCAAAGAAACGATGGATTTAATGCCCAAATCTCTGTACTGGGGTGAATGTATGACATTGTTCTGCATTCTGTCCATCAATTGTTGTTTTTGCATTTGTCACCCCAAGTGGGACGGGTATGCCCAGACATGGGTCCCGTGCTCTTCATGCCACTGGAATCAAGCTATCCTGGCTGAAGAGGGGTGAAACCCCGAAACCGGTCCTAGGATGCTTGTTTCCAGTCCAGGGAGGACCTGGCTTGGCAGTTCAGGTTGGACTGTTCCCATGAGGCACAGGGTCAAGACTGATTTGCATATGGCTGGGTTCAAACTGGAATGGCATGCTGAGCAAAAAAAAAAGACAGATTTAGGCCCAGATCTTTGTACTGGGGTGAATGTATGACATTGTTCTGCATTCTGTTCATCAATTGTTGTTTTTGCATTTGTCACCCCGAGTGGGACGGGTATCCCCAGATGTGCGTCCCGTGCTCGCCTTGCCACTGTAATCAAGCTACACTGGCTGAAGAGGGGTGAAACCCCGAAACCGGTCTTAGGATGCTTGTTTCCAGTCCAGTGAGGACCTGGCTTGGCAGTTCGGGCTGGACTGTTCCCATGACGCACAGGGTCAAGACTGATTTGCATATGGCTGGGTTCAAACTGGAATGGCATGTTGAGCAAAAATACGATGGATTTAGGTCAAGATCTCAGTACTGGGGTGAATGTATGACATTGTTCTGCATCCTGTAGGACCTGGCTGGGCAGTTCAGGCAGGACTGTTCCCACGAGGCACAGGGTCAAGACTGATTTGCATATGGCTGGGTTCAAACTGGAATGGCATGTTGAGCAAAAAAATGATGGATTTAGGCCCAGATCTCAGTACTGGGGTGAATGTATGACATTGTTCTGCATTCTGTCCATCAATTGTTGTTTTTGCATTTGTCACCCCGAGTGGGACAGGTATGACCAGATGTGGGTCCCGTGCTCTCCACGCCACTGGAATCAAGCTATCCTGGCTGAAGAGGGGTAAATCCCCGAAACCTGTCCTATGATGCTTGTTTCCAGTCCAGGGAGGACCTGGCTTGGCAGTTCGGGTTGGACTGTTCCCATGAGCCACAGGGTCAAGACTAATTTGCATATGGCTGGGTTTAAACTGGAATGGCATGGTGAGCAAAAAAACTATGGATTTAGGCACAGATCTCTGTACTGGGGTGAATGTATGACATTGTTCTGCATTCTGTCCATCAATTGTTGTTTTTGCATTTGTCACCCCGAGTGGGACGGGTATGCCCATACGTGGGTCCCGTGCGCCCCATGCCACTGGAATCAAACTATTCTGGCTGAAGAGGGGTGAAACCCCGAAACCGGTCTTAGGATGCTTGTTTCCAGTCCAGGGAGGACCTGGCTTGGTAGTTCAGGCTGGACTGTTCCATGAGGCACAGGGTCAAGACCGATTTGCATATGGCTGGGTTCAAATTAGAATGGCATGGTGAGCAAAGAAACGATGGATTTAATGCCCAAATCTCTGTACTGGGGTGAATGTATGACATTGTTCTGCATTCTGTCCATCAATTGTTGTTTTTGCATTTGTCACCCCAAGTGGGACGGGTATGCCCAGACATGGGTCCCGTGCTCTTCATGCCACTGGAATCAAGCTATCCTGGCTGAAGAGGGGTGAAACCCCGAAACCGGTCCTAGGATGCTTGTTTCCAGTCCAGGGAGGACCTGGCTTGGCAGTTCAGGTTGGACTGTTCCCATGAGGCACAGGGTCAAGACTGATTTGCATATGGCTGGGTTCAAACTGGAATGGCATGCTGAGCAAAAAAAAAAGACGGATTTAGGCCCAGATCTTTGTACTGGGGTGAATGTATGACATTGTTCTGCATTCTGTTCATCAATTGTTGTTTTTGCATTTGTCACCCCGAGTGGGACGGGTATCCCCAGATGTGCGTCCCGTGCTCGCCTTGCCACTGTAATCAAGCTACACTGGCTGAAGAGGGGTGAAACCCCGAAACCGGTCTTAGGATGCTTGTTTCCAGTCCAGTGAGGACCTGGCTTGGCAGTTCGGGCTGGACTGTTCCCATGACGCACAGGGTCAAGACTGATTTGCATATGGCTGGGTTCAAACTGGAATGGCATGTTGAGCAAAAATACGATGGATTTAGGTCAAGATCTCAGTACTGGGGTGAATGTATGACATTGTTCTGCATCCTGTAGGACCTGGCTGGGCAGTTCAGGCAGGACTGTTCCCACGAGGCACAGGGTCAAGACTGATTTGCATATGGCTGGGTTCAAACTGGAATGGCATGTTGAGCAAAAAAATGATGGATTTAGGCCCAGATCTCAGTACTGGGGTGAATGTATGACATTGTTCTGCATTCTGTCCATCAATTGTTGTTTTTGCATTTGTCACCCCGAGTGGGACAGGTATGACCAGATGTGGGTCCCGTGCTCTCCACGCCACTGGAATCAAGCTATCCTGGCTGAAGAGGGGTAAATCCCCGAAACAGGTCCTAGGATGCTTGTTTCCAGTCCAGGGAGGACCTGGCTTGGCAGTTCAGGCTGGACTGTTCCCATGAGGCACAGGGTCAAGACTGATTTGCATATGGCTGGGTTCAAACTGGAATGGCATGGTGAGCAAAAAAACTATGGATTTAGGCCCATATCTCTGTACTGCGGTGAATGTATGACATTGTTCTGCATTCTGTCCATCAATTGTTTTTGCATTTGTCACCCCGAGTGGGACAGGTATGACCAGATGTGGGTCCCGTGCTCTCCACGCCACTGGAATCAAGCTATCCTGGCTGAAGAGGGGGGTTCCCAGACGTGGGTCCCGTGCTCTCCATGTCACTGGAATCAAGTTATCCTGGCTGAAGAGGGGTAAAACCCCGAAACCGGTCCTAGGATCCTTGTTTCCAGTCCAGGGAGGACCTGGCTTGGCAGTTCGGGCTGGACTGTTCCCATGAGGCACAGGGTCAAGACTGATTTGCATATGGCTGGGTTCAAACTGGAATGGCATGGTGAGCAAAAAAACGATGGATTTAGGCCCAGATCTCTGTACTGGGGTGAATGTATGCCATTGTTCTGCATTCTGTCCATCAATTGTTGTTTTTGCATTTGTCACCCCGAGTGGGACGGGTATGCCCAGACGTGGGTCCCATGCTCTCCATGCCACTGGAATCAAGCTATCCCGGCTGTAGAGGGGTGAAACCCTGAAACCGGTCCTAGGATACTTGTTTCCAGTCCAGGGAGGACCTGGCTCGGCAGTTCGGGCTGGACTGTTCCCATGAGGTACAGGGTCAAGACTGATTTGCATATGGCTGGGTTCAAACTGGAATGGCATGGTGAGCAAAGAAACGATGGATTTAGGCCCAAATCTCTGTACTGGGGTGAATGTATGACATTGTTCTGCATTCTGTCCATCAATTGTTGTTTTTGCCTTTAACATGAGGCAGCAGTCATAAAATCTCAGCTGCTGGCAGGCATGTTCATGTCTGCTAAATGTACATTATACGGAGCATGACCATTTCACATTTCTTGCAAAGGGATCCATAAAACTCTGGAACAAAAAATGAGTTCACTCCACCCATTCCATGATGGTCTGCAACTGTTTCTAAGAATGCATGCAAACTCAGCCAACAAGAGAAGGCGTTATCTCCTTTGGTTTTTGACTCCACAGATCCGATGAAATCCCATAGTGATATTTTAAAACATACTGAATTGTATTTTTTTTATTTTAAAAAGTATTTTCAGTTCCAAACTAGAATTTCTGGGAATATGGTGCACTGCAAAGGCAAGCTGTTACCTTGTGCGTTAATCAGCTAAACAACCTTTGTGTCGTGTGCTACAGGTGGCATGCCGACCAAGCAATCAGTGAAGAGCACTGTAGCGAGTGTTACAGACGTTTGGCCTACCAGCAAGCAATTCTTCCACCCGCGACCTTATAGCAGGTTGTAAAGGTCTCACATGGATCAGAAGGAAAATGCTACTTAACCAGTATGCATCTGTTCTTGGCATGTAGAGCTGTAGATTCAAATGCGTTCGCATAGATCGCTATCTGGTGTTGGGCTCGGATGTTTGCACTTTGTTTTTCTTCAAAGAAGTGTTTGTAGTCACGAGGTACGTGACTCCTCCTTCGGTGATAGTGCGCATGGACATCTACTCCATCCCCAGACTGTTCTTGCCATAAAGGGTGATGATGGAGTTAGTAAGAATAGAAAGAGATGTCCATGTGTGTTGTATCTAAGTAAGATAATACTGCAGATAAAGGTACCCGGGGAGGTGGGTGGGTGCATATGAATCTACAGCTCTACATGCCAAGAACAGATGCATACTGGGTAAGTAGTATTTTCCGTTCGAGGCATATGATCTGTAGATCATATGCATTAGAGTAGACTTTGCAGCAGTTATCTTCCCAGCAGTGGCTGACCTGTATCTGTAGCAGTAGTTTGAAAAAGTGTTCTTAAGACAGCCTGGCCCACACTAGCTTGTTGTTTTACATGCACATCTACACAGTAGTGCTTTGTGAATGTGTGAGGTGTAGATCAAGTTGCAGCCTTACAGATGTCATCCAAGGGTATATTCTCTAAGAATGCCATAGAAGCCCCTAGTTTGTGTGTGGAATGCGCTCTATGGGGAATAGTTAATGTGCGTTTGACTTTAATGTAGCATATTTGGGGGCATTTAACTATCCATCGTGCAATACCAGTTTTTGAAATGGGATTGCCTTTATGCGGTGGTGAAAAAGCAACAAATAGTTGTTTGGTTTTCTTAAAAGATTTAGGGGCATATGTATCAAAGGATTTTGTATTCGCAAACGCTGTGAATCGCAAAAAAACAGCGTTTGCCAATACAAAATCGCAAAAGGAGATGTGTGAGGCATTTCAGCCTCGCAATCTTAAGGAATCGCTAAATTTGCGATTTCTTAAGCTTGCGTAAGCATTTAAGAAATCGCAAATTGCGATTTCTTAAATGCAATGTAACACGCACCCAAGTTGTGCGATTTCTCCTTAAGAAATCACAAATACCACCAACTTCAAGTTGGTGGTAAGTTGCGATTTCTTTGAAATATGCACTTTTTTGCATATTTCAAAGTGCCATGTGGTGCACATACATGCCCTTAGGGCATGTATGTGCGCCATATGTGCACACATGCTGATTTCAGGGGTGCATCAGGGTGTCATCATGACACCCTTGCACCTTTGAAAATATTCTCAATTTGCGATTAGCAAATAGCGATTCGCAAATTGAGAAGGACTTCCCATTCATTGCTATGGACCTCCTGGCCCAAAGGAATGAATGGGAAGGTATTCCTTAATTGCGATTTCGCAATTTGCTAATCGTAATTAAGGAATTTTAAGAAATCGCAAAATGTATGCGATTTTTTAAATACATCCCGTTTTGCAATTCTCAAATAGCGGTTCTCAAAAAATTGCTATTTGAGAATCGCATATGGAGATGATGATACATATGCCCCTTAGTTCTTTCAATGTAATGAAGTATTGCTCTTTTAACATCTAGTGTGTGAAGAGCACGTTCTGCCACTGAGTCTGGTTGAGGGAAAAACATTGGTAGTTCAACAGACTGATTGAGGTGAAAGGCAGAAACAACTTTAGGTAAAAAATTTGGATTGGTCCTAAGAGCCACTTTGTTGTAATGAATTTGTAAAAATGGTTCTTGTATGGTTAGTGCCTGGAGCTCACCAACTCTTCTAAGAGATGTGATGGCTATAAGGAAGGCTAGCTTCCAAGTGAGGAACTGTAGATCACATTTGTGCAGAGGCTCAAACGGTGGGCCCATAAGTCTTGTAAGGGCAATATTAGGGTTCCAAACTGCGCATTGCTTTTGGATAATGGGTGTGGATACCTGGACGCGAAGTTTGGGCATTTTGCGGTCTGGAGTGTGGTGAACAGATTTATTTCTGGGTAGCCCCACATTTGAAAGAATGGAAGGAGAACTTGAGAATGTAATTTCCATTTGTGGATTTGTTGTAGTTGATGACTGAGCAGATCTGCGATGTGATTGTCTACTCCTGGAAGGTGTTCGGCAAGGAGATATATATTTTGAGGTATGGCCCATCTCCATATGGTTTGAGCTAGTCGCGAAAGCTGTAGGGAATGTGTCCCTCCCTGTTTTTGTATGTAGTACATTGCTGTCATGTTGTCCGTACAGACCAGGACAGCTTTGCGGACTACATGGACTTGAAAGGATTTTAATGCTAGAAAAATTGCAAGTAGTTCCAGGTGGTTTATGTGGAACTGTTTTTGTTGTAGAGTCCATATGCCCTGAATGGTATGATTTTGAAGATGAGCTCCCCAGCCGGTGAGCGATGTGTCTGCTGTTAGCACTATCTGTGGAACCGGGTCAAGAAACGGGCGCCCTTTGGAAAGGTTGTATATGTTCCACCACTGCAGAGAGCGATTTTTGAGGCTATCTACCAACACCAGATCGGTTAAACGACCTTGAGCCTGGTTCCACTGACGTGCTAAGCATTCCTGTAGAGGACACATTTGGAGTCTTGCATAAGGGATGATTAGACTGCAAGAGGCCATCATCCCGATTAATTGCATGAAACACTCGAGCTGGTAATGAGTGTTGAGGTTGAAATTGTGACATTAGAGCCTGTATGTTGTGTATCCTGACTGGGCGGGGGTATGCTAGAGCTTTGCAAGTGTCTAGTGTAGCTCCTAAATATATTTGTGTGTTGGATGGTTGGAGGTGGGACTTGGTGAGGTTTACAGTGAATCCCAAGTTGTGAATTAACTGAATTGTCTTGTGGGTGTGTTGAAGAGAGCTGTGTTGTGAGATGGCCTTTAGGAGCCAATTGTCCAGATAAGGAAACATGTGAATGTGTTGTCTTCTTAAGTGAGCTGTAACTACTGCTAGGCACTTGGTGAAAACTCTGGGTGCTGTGGTTACCCCGAATGGGATGACTTTGAATTGGTAGTGTTGATCGTCCACCACGAACCTGAGATTTATTCCTATTAGCTGGGTGAATGAGAATATGGAGGTAGGCGTCCTTTAAATCCAAAGTGGAAAGAAAGTCGCCGTGCTGAAGCCATTGGAGTACCTGTTGGAGAGTGACCATGTGGAAATGGTCTGACTAAATCTAGAGGTTGAGCTGTCTGAGGTCTGATATTGGCCTGAGAGAGCCGTCCTTTTTTGGAATGAAAAAATATAGGGGGGGGGCGCAGCCAACAGGAATGGCTGCCTATTAGCGAGGCTCCAAAGAACTCGCCGTCTATCCTGCTAATATCCTGTTAGTTTAGCCGTACCTCTTCAAGAATTGGTGGATTCTTGGTCCCTGACTCCGGTGGCAACAGGTGTTGCCCGAAACCATCCCTGAAACAAGACTTGGGCTGGATTGCAGAGCTGAGGCGGCAGGGACGAAGAAAATGGTGGCATCCTAGACCGGGAGGAGAAGGAGCGGAGGTACTTGTGGAGCTTCCTTGGCTCTCCTGCTTGTCGGAGATGCAGAAAAGTAGTGACTGTCGGCGGCGCTCAGTGCGCGCTGCGATTGGCAGTGCCAACGCTGTTGAGTGGGCTTGGAGCAGCCGAGAGCTGTGAGGTGAGCCACGCCGCACAAAAACGAGGCCCCGGCGTCTGGGACCTGAGAGGCCCACGGATCCAGCGCTCTGAAGCGTACTTGGGCGGTGTGCAGCGGGGGCACTTGGAGCGCAACCGGCAGGGATCCTAAGCACAGTGGAACCAACATTGCAGAGGCCGGCGATAGGAGGCTTAGCAGGGATGTTCCGATCCAGAAGGATTGCTAGAGCTGCCGTAGCTGATTTGAGGCACTGGGGGGCAGTTGACTGAGCGGCGACGAGTCAACTTGAGACCCCGGTTCTAGAGGCTGGTGGGTCTCAGTGCAGTGCAGCTCCGGACGTGATCGCCCTACACGCCTACCGACAGCATTTAGTGCCCAGCCCCTGATTTATGCCTCACTGGGAGCGGGAATAATTCTCAGACCGGTGAACTGTGGCGGAGGACACTGAAGAAGAAAATAAGGGCAAACAAGATCGCTGAGTTCATCTGCAGCAAGGCGCCGGTTCACCACAGCGCACTTTGATACACATGCGGGGCACTTCCGGGCTCATAGGGGGGAGCGGAGTGTGAAGCGACGACTCCCCCATCCTGAAAGGTGCCTTGGGCCTTGATCCATGCTATAATAGCACTGTGAAAGTAGGTGTGAGGCAGGATGCCACAAGATAACACCCCCTGCTCTGAGAACCATACGGCTACACAAGGTGCCAAGAGTAGCAACTGGGGGCTGGTTCCTAGGAAACTCGACAGGCCTCCAGGGGGTCCGAAACCCCCCTGGGTAGGTGGCGGAGAGTACTGTGACTAGGCCTGAAGGACTCAACCACAGTGGTAATTGGCGGCCTGGTGCTGGCAAGTGGAAAGGGGCCCAAACCAACGGCCCAAAATAAGCTGGCCAAATTCGCCTGGACTAAAGCGGTGGAGGGGCAGGAAAACACTCAGCAGGAGGCCCCAAATAAGCTGATTAACTCTCAACCACAACCGGACCTAACGCTTCACGACATAATGTAAGCAATAACAGGAGTGCGCACATCCCTCGAAGCCCGCATCGATCTGGTTAACATTGAAGTGTCCCTTATCCGTGCAGACCTGCTCAAAACGGACGCTAAAGTGAAAGACCTGGAAGATACAACCACAGGACTTCAACAGGATACGTCCCTACTCCAAAAACAAGTGTGTAAACTGCAAGACCAGCAGGCGGCTATGGAGAAACAACTGGACGTATACGAAGGCAGGGCCCGTAGAAACAATGTACGCATTCTTGGGGTCCCGTAACGTGCGGAGGGACCGGCGGTGGATCTCTGCTGGAAGATCTGATCCTGAAGCATCTGAAGCCCAAGAAACTCTCGGACAACTTCTCCATTGAACGGGCCTACCGAGTCCTAGGGGGGCATCCTAAACCGGGGGCGCCCCCACGGCTGATCATTGCACGAGTCTTTAACTACAGATATCGGGACGTAATACTTCAGACCGCACGAGCCAATCCTCCGTTCAAATCTGAAAACAGCGTGATCATCTTCTTCCCCGACTTCACCATGAAGGTCCAAGCTCAGCATCGTAGCTTCCTCACAGTGAAGAAAGCGTTGCGTGACAAGGGGGTGAAATACGCCATGCTTTTTCCAGCAGGGCTCTGGTTAGCGTTGGATGGCAAGACGTGGTTCTTTTCCTCGCCAGAGGACGTATGGGACTGGCTGGAGGGACAGCGCTGCATTGAAAAGCCACACAGAGGAGGGAATGACGGCCTCCGACCAAATGGATCCAGTCAGGGGGGTGACTGAAGTGATGATCCTTCACGGGAGGAGATGAGATCGATCATCCACTGCTACAAAGACGACTTTTCAATATACAGATGGGGCAGTCCCATACACAGATAAGTGACTCCAATAGTGTGACTGTGTGAAGGGGACACTGAGGGGTTTCCTCCTGTCACCAGGGGACTGTGGTGGTTAATGAGCTGATGCCCCACCTGACCGCCTGTGAACTGCTGCGAACTAAAGGGACATTTATTGAAGTGGGGGGGGGATTCACTTTTCTAATCGAAATGAGACACAGGCTAATTTAGCCTACGGCGAGGGGGGTGGGCTGACTGCCAGCACCAATTAGTATTTGGGAGGGGGAAATAGGCACTCTGCCTGGTTTGGGTGTGAGTAGTTTTAAATCCACTGGCATGGAGGCAGGCAAGGGGAGGCACAGGAGTTGTGGGATGGGGGAAGGGGGGTTCAAGTTCATGTGAGTTTGAGAGCCGCAAAAAGTAATAAGTCATGCTTAAATACAGTTGTTGTCACAACCCATTTAGGCCGTAAAGCCATGGGTCTTCTCTATACCGATGTACCTGCTCGTCTGATGGGAGACATGCTAAGGTTGCTGAAATAGTGGAGTGCAGGGAATGAGCCCTGGAGATATGTTGGATACTCCCATCTCCCCACCCGTGATCAGTCTGATGGAAGCTAAGAAAAGGGCATCACTCACGGTGCTGACCTGGAATGTGAATGGGATGGGGGACAAAATCAAAAGGGGTATTGTGCAACACTATCTCAAGATACAGGCCCCCGATACTGTGTTACTGCAGGAGACACATCTAGTCTAAGGCTCTCATGTGGTGAGGATACAAGCTCCTGAACCATGCTGACTATTCCTCGGGGTCCCGAGGGACAGGTATCCTGATTAAAAAGAATCTAGCTCTTACTCCGACACATACCTGGCAAGATCCGGGGGGTAGGTTTGCTGTATTGGAGGTACAATGGGAAGGGAAAGTGCTCAATATGGTCTCAACATACCTCCCGCCAGCGATAGGTAAAGAAGCACTGGTAGACCTGGGGAAAATCCTGGCAGACCTTCCACTGGGTACACTGATATTAGGGGGGGACTTCAACATGACAATGGATGACCAAAGAGATAGGCACCCAACATGCACCCAGATGAAACCTCCTACACTTATTATTCTAATGCCCACAAAAATATGTCCTGCATTGACTACTTCTTGACACAGGCCACAGACATAGGTTATTTTCGCAATCCCCACGCTCTACTGAGAGATATTTCGGACCACTCCCACTGTGGGTTGAACTTACATATTCTACACACCGTCCATGAACCACCATAGTCCTCAGCCCATGGCTCCTAAAAATCCCAGATATACGAACGAACCTACTCACACAGACCATTAACTACATCAAAGAAAATGTAGGAACAGTAGACTCCGCGCAGACTATATGGGAGGCTTTTAAAGTGGTAGTGAAGGGGCAAGCTCTGGCGTTAAAAGTGGGTTATAGTAAACAACGGCAGCAACAGCTTTCGCAACTGGAAAGTGAACTCCACACATTGGACGAAGAGTGCGTAAGGTCTCCCACAGATACCTCTATACATCGACTCGCGATTAAACAGCTAGAATATAGGACCTTAGCAGAGGAAGATATGCGGGCCAAACATTTGCATACCCAACACAAGCTTTATGAAATGGGGAATAGGGCTGGGAAGCTGCTAGCCTGGCTGGAAAGGAGAGAACAAGGTGAGAGGTGAGTGCCAAGGCTGACTCTTCAGGATGCACAACAGATCACAGACCTACAGGATATCGCAAATGCATTTGCTAACCATTTAGAAACAATATATACCCCTGCAACCACCTATACGGCAGAAGATTCCCGACAACTCCTCGTAGATATGCGGCTGCCTACGCTCTCAGAGGAAGATAGGGACTCCTTAGAAGAGGAGCTCACAGATGACGAAATTAAGAAAGCCATCAACGCTATTCAGTCAGGGAAGGCGATGGGTCCGAATGGGATGCCCATAGAATTTCTGAAACTGGTTGCCTCCCACGCAGCGCTACATCTGCGGGCTATGTATGATGAAAGCTATGAAAAGGGGGTCTTGCCAGAGGAACAAAGGTTGCCTCCATAGTGGTTATCCGTAAGCCGGGTAAACCCGCCGAGGACTGTGGCTCATACAGGCCAATTTCCTTAATAAATGTGGAGGCGAAAGTCCTGGCGAAACTGCTGGCCCTGCGTTTGGTGTCAGTGATTCCATCTTTGGTACACCCTGACCAATCGAGCTTCATGCCTGGATGGAACACGGTGCTCAATATTCATCGTCTATATAATGTCCTAGCACGATGACAATATATTGAGGAGGACGCAGTGGTTCTCTTCCTAGATGCGCCGATGGCATTCAATTCTATAGAGAGGCCGTATCTGTTTGAAGTACTGAAACGCATGGGCTTTGGCCCGAAATTTTTGAGCTGTGTCAAACTGCTGTACATGGATTTGCAGGATCAAGTACGGGTGAATAACCACACGTCCTGAGTATTCCATCTCAAGAGAGGCACCAGGCAGGGCTGCCCCCTGTCCCACTTGCTCTTCTCCCTGATGCTGGAGCCACTAGCATCCTGGGTGAGAGGGGATGTAATGGTGAGAGGGCTGAAATGGGCGGAAGGGCACAATGACGGTATATCGTTATATGCCGATGATATCCTGCTGTATCTGGCATCCCCATATGGGTCCCTGCATAGTGTGTCAAATACTTTCACAAATTTTGGGAAATACTCTGGATATGCGATCAACTGGAGTAAATCGGTACTCTTTATCCTTCGAGGTCCGACCCCTTGTCTCCCCCAGGGTTGCACTGTGGAGATAGATCAGGACGGATTTCGGTATCTCGGGATTTTTATAACCCCAGATCCACAACTTTTCTATGATCGGAACTTGACGGTACCCTTGGACAGGTTGCACAGCGATGTTAAACACTGGAGATCCTTGCCCCTATCGTTACTGGACCGAGCCGCCCTGTTTAAAATGTTAGCCCGCACGCGCTTTTTATATGCCCTTCAAAATTGTCCAAGCAAAGTTCTGGGTGCCTATTTTTTAAGCCTAGATAGTGAGGTCAGAACGCTGCTGTGGGATGGAGTGGTACCTCGTATTGCATTGCGAAAGCTGACTAAGGGATGGTACGATGGGGCGATTGCTCTCCCGGACGTGCAACTCTACTATAGGGCCTAGCAGCTGGCGGTGATTAACCACTGGATATACCGTTCACCGGTGGATACAGCGTATATGTTGAACAGGTAACCTACCTGACCCGTTCTATGCACTTCGCGAAAAATGGCAAATAGACCTTGGGCCCCTTGAAGACGAGGATTGGCAAGCGGCGCTGATGTCCCCAAGGGAGGCGGCCATTTGTCTCCGGTTCTGCCTGATCCAACTAAAAATCCTCCATAGATCATATCTTAGCGGTGAAAGGTGGGCGAAGATAGGATCAAGGCTAGATGCGCTCTGTCTTCGAGTCTGTGGTCAAGAAGCAACTTTTTTTCATACCATTTGGGTCTGCCGGTGTATACGACCAATGTGGGAACGGCAACATATCCAAGACGCATTAGGGAAGACACTCACTCTTACACCACAACTTGGTCTACTTAAAGTCTGGGAAGGGACTGACCTCACAGAGGTGGAACAACAGCTGTCCACATTGGGATATACTCTGGCGAAACGCGAAATTGCCAGGAAATGGGGAGTGGCAGATCTGCCGTCTCCGAAGATATGGGCAAAGGAACTGGACAAGTGTATGATTGCTGAGAAGGAGGTTTTTAAGTCCAGAGGGTGCCCAAGGAAATGGGACAAGAAATGGGGCAAGTGGAATGAATACCAGTGGGACTTGTGTATCTCCCCAACAGTTGAAATGGAAATGCAACAGAGAATGGCACAATCTTTGGAAGAAAATGACTGGTTTTAGGGTACATCTTGGTAATTGTACGTGATTTGTAGATAACTATGCTGTACAATGATTGACAATTTGACTCTCTCTGTTTATTTTGATTTCATGGTATAAAATCAATAAAAATATATTTAAAAAATATATATAGAGAGAGAGTAAACGCCCCTATCCTGATGAGTCAAGGGAACTGGTTCTATTGCATGTTTTTGTAACAGGGAGAGAACCTCCTTTTTTAGGAGGGTGAGATATTCTGAGGACATTGCACGAAGTTTGGGGAAATATTTGGGGGAGTGGAGTTAAGTTCCAGACAATAACCATACTGGATAATTTGTCTTACCCACTTGCCTGTTGAGATGGAATTCCAGACAAGTAGGAACTGTGAGAGACGTCCCCCGATAGGAGTGAAAGGATCGGGGGTAGTGGAGGGAAGTCACTGTTTGGTGGCAGGGGAAGTGCGGTTGGAGTTACCTCTGCCTCTTCCTCTATTGTTATTTCCTCTGTACCCTACCGAAAAATATCCTCTAGAGGAGGAAGATTGATTATGACTTTTGTAAGAGGAGGAATTTTCTGACGCCATTGTTTTTGAGCCACCCCTGTAAAAGGAGCGGCGAAAGGAGGTAGATGTAAGTCTCCCATGGACTTAGCAGTCTCAGTGTCTTTTTTCATTTTTTCTAATGAAGAATTGACTGCTGGCCCAAAAAGGTGATCCTGATTAAGTATTGATGATTGTACTTCTTGCTTGAATTCGGAGATTCGAAGCCAAGCGTGCCGGCGTAGTAAAACGCTGGTGTTAATGGCACGCAGGGCGCATTTTATAGAAGTGTTTGTTATAAGCTTGCCCTCTTGGATGAGGTCGTTAGCTTTAGTTTTTTACTGTTCTGGTAAATGCTGCATTAGTTTTTCCAGCTCGTCATAGTGAGTACTATTATAGCACGCTAAAAGAGCTTGAGCATTTGCAATACGCCAATGATTAAAAGCTTGTGATGTGATTCTTTTGCTTGAGGTGTCTATAGCATTTGACTCCTTGTCAGGAGGAGGGCGTCACCTGTAGTTTGTGAATTAGCTCTTTTCCATGCGTTAGAGACGACAAGAGATTCTAAGGGTACCTGCCCTCTGATGTAGACTGGGTATGTAGGAGCGGCTTTATATTTTTTATCTACCCTTGGTGTAAGTATTCTAGCTCTAACAGGCTCTTTGAATATGTCATTGGCGTGTTTTATCATGTCTTTGAGCATGGGCAAAGTATTAGTGCATTTTTGGGAGGGAGCGAATGTCTCCACTATGAAATCCTCTTCTAGGGGTTCAGCATGTAGTTCCACCCCATGGTACTGAGCAGCTCTGTTAATAAGCTGTGCAAAGCCAATATTATCATTGGGTGGTAATAGTCTGGAGGCATACAGATCGGGGTCATTATTATGGTCTGGAACTTTATCATAATCATCCCAGGGGTCTGTGTACTATGGAATGTTGTCCTCATTGTCATCCCCATCCCGTCCCCATCATTGTCATCCTGTGGCTCAGGTGAGAAAGGTGGTTGTGGTGAGTTTGATGGTGAAATCAATAAGTTTGGATTAAAAGGTGGAGGCGAGGGAGGTATATAAGGGGTAGAGGGGTTAATATCCATGTCTTTTTTCTTCAGAGGTATATGAAAGTCCTCTGGAAGATCCAGCTTCCGTTTTTTAGGAAGTGTTGCTAGAAGGTGTCCGGTTTCAGGGTCAATATGTAATTGTTTCTGTCTTGGATCCAAAGGGTCTTGTGGACGAAGTTCTTTGGATGGGGTGTCTTTGTCCTTTTGTTTTGATTCAGAGGGCTTTTTAACAGGGCTAGTCTCTGAAGCTTTAAGAGGAGCTGTGTATTTTTTGGGCTCCGAGCCTTTCGGTGTGGAATGTTTCGGCTCCGAAGGTTTGGGTTTTACCGGTTTCGGCTCCGAAGGTTTGTCTTTAGTCGATTTCGGCTCCGAAGGTTTGTCTTTAGGTGGTTTTGGCTCTGAAGCTTTGGGTTTAGCCGGTGTCGGCTCTGAAGCTTTGGGTTTAGCTGTTGTCGGCTCCGAAGCTTTGGCTTTATGTGGTTGCAGATTCGAGTCTTTCGGTGCCGAAGGTGTCTGTGGTGCCAACAGCGAAGTGTCAATGCCACGTACAGAATGCAATGCATATGCCAAGAATTGGGCACAGTACTCACTTTAATTATTTAAGGAAGAGGAACTCCCCAGTTCATAAAGTCAGGCGCTCAATTTTGTATGTAATCCGCATCGATACTTGTATTTTTTTTAAGGACTTGTTTTCTCCAATCTTCTTTTGCACTTTATGTAATCAATTCTACTTTTACTAATTAATTACATTTCATCTTGAATCCCCAATGTGAACCGTGACTATCGTGTTCGCCATTGCATAAAACAAGTTGACCAACCAGTTCACTCAATGGTGTTTTTGTCAAGTGTTTACCTACACAATATTGGCCACCACTTCAAAGATCATAAAATAGATATCCTCCTCTTCATTCACTACTATAACATTATATGACAACTTTATTGGCCAACCAATCAACACTAACTTGAATTCATCCTCTCTTCTATGACTGGACATTGCTTGGTTTAAACAACGTTTATCATGTCAATTTCCGCGCATCCTTTATTCACACTTTTAAAGTACGAAGCGTAGACAGGCTCTTCTTGACAGTTTATGAATGTGACGTATCAAATTTAAACCATGCTAGCCACCCACAGTCTCCTTATCTATTCATAATGAAATCAACTTATTCCTGGTTCCCTTACCACTGAAACTATCCACGCCAACCCAGTTCTACGCCTTCAAAGGATGTAGTTGGTTTGGATATATTTTGAATCCTGTTGATCATTCATGCCCCTTGGAATTAATTTTCCAGGAGTTCTGGCCAATAAATCTCTCCGCTGTGCTCATTTTGGCAGAGGAAACAAACTTTACCACGTTGATGTGGCTTAACTTGGCCGAAACCAATTTGGGGCATCTCTTTTCTCATCTGGAAGGGACCTGCCCTGGGAGTTCTTTTTGGAGTGGTCCTGCTGGAGGAGGGCCAAGGTCAATTTACCTATACCCAGCCTCATGGGCTTATTTATGAAAGCCCTGCATCACTTTTGCACCACATAAAGTGGTACATGTATGACGCAGGGCTCTGCATCAGCTTGATGAACCACAGGGGGGCCTTGATTGGCCTCATAAATCTTAAGTAAGAGAGTACAGAGCAAATCACGGCGTTGCCTTTCTCTGCGCAAGTGAGGCGTTCCATAGGCGTTGCAGAGGGTTTTCCCAGGCAACACCCATGGATTTTGACACTGCCCCACATTTACAAAATCATGTAAACTTGGGGAAGCACCAAATCCTTACGCCTCCCGAGGTGAGGCATAACGAGGAGAAATATCTTTAGTTCACCTAGCTTTTCCTTTATCTATGTGTGCTGCATGCTGCAGCATACATAGAAAGAGGACAACGCCTCCTAGGATTGCTTTTGTGCGGGAAGGTGCTCCTTCCTGCACATAAGCAATCGCCCATGCAACGGAGGCACCGTGGCAACATAGTGAAAGGGTGCTTACATTGGCGCTAAGCTGGCTGAAACTGCAGCAGCACAAGGACAAAAGGTCAGTAATGCACCTTATTGCATAAATACGGTGCATTCCTGCCCTTTCACTTTGGTGTAGGGCAGCGCAACAAGGTAGAATTTCTCAGCATGTGCACACAGACCCGTTGCTTTTAATTAGGCATTGATTTCTGTTTTCTACAGCTTTTTATTAGAAATACGTACACTCTGGCCCTGATGAGAATTAATACTTGGTGTATGGCTGTGACAAGCAGTAGCCTGCAGCTCCTGCAGGCCAGATTACTCAATGGGTCTGAGTTTCACAACGAAAAGCATATCTTTCATTGCCCTTCCAGCTCCTCTCTATAATTGGATATTGGTCGCCACAGAATGGCCCTTTTACTTGAGATAATTGCTATAACCACAGAAAGAAACTAAACACAAAACAAAGAGGATTATATAGGTCAAAAAAGTCCTTCGAACAATATTCAGAGGGCTTTAAGATTGGTTCCCATACTGGGGATATACAAATGGTGCTTGCTATATCTGTCCTTTGAATTAAAATAATAAACATTTATATAGCTCACTGCTCAAACTAAATACCAGGCATTACTATTACACATCTTGGTGGTGCACATTTTATCGACATCAAAAGGAAGATGGTCCAGGTAAACCACAATGGAACTGGTACCAGGCATCTTTTATGCTACTCAACTCCACTTTACACCACTGAACCATATGCCACTCTACTGTCCCCCAGTCCACTCTATTTTCTGCGCCAGTTACTTCCAAGCCACTCCACGGTACACCACTCCACTCTGCGCCACACCCTGCCACTCTACTCCACACAGTGCCACTCTATGCCATTCTATTATACACTCCACACAACTTCACGCTATGCCACTCTACTCCACTCCCAGCCACTCTACTCTGCCCCATTCTACACCTTGATACTCCACTTAACTGTACTCCACTCCACCCTATGCCACTCTACCCCATTACATTCGACTTCACTGTACTCTACCCCATTCTCCTCTATGCCACTTAATGCCACACCACTAACTTTTAGCTATGCTGAACAGCAGCCATGCTGCTGTACAACATGGCTAAAAGACATTGACAAAGCCAATAGCTCTTGCACATGGGAAACCTATTGTCTTTGCCCTTCATTTTTTAATTGGTTGGCAAACATTGCAGTGAAACGAGAGAGCTTGTGCTGCTTGGTTATAGAGAGTATATGTGGACCAGCAAAGTCCGACTGACAAACCACCAGTCAACGATTTACGATTCATAATTATTAATCAACTCGTAGTTCTAAGGTAATTCATGGAGAGCTGCTCAGTACCAGATGCAATTCTAGTAGTGGTAAAGTATTCTAGGAGGAAAGTGAATGATCATTTCTAGATTCAAAGTAAGAGGTTAACATGAGAGCTCATAAAGAGAGACAGCAAACAAAGCAAGTTTAGAGATATGATTTACGGGTTGATACAAAGTTTAAAAAATCTTCTCTTGATGGAAAGGAAGATAACTTGAGAAGGTTTATCATATAATTGAAAAATCAACACCTAGAAATACATAAAGTAGTCCAAAAGCACTGGCATCTAATAAGTGATTTAGGTATTGTAGATATTCTCTAAATAAATTACTGAACGTTGGGGATGTAGTCAGCAAAAGCCATTTGAAGTTTTCTAATAATCAGCAGAATATCTGGATACAGCACTCACCAAAAAGGTTCTGTTGCTGTGGACACTGCAAGGCGGTATGCACCTATGCCACAAATACAATCGGATGATTTGACAATCAAGAGATTTCCAATAAATGTACTATTACATCTTTTCTAAATTGCTTGTCAACATTTGTCATGTATGTGATGATTTACACATCTGATAAACTTTATGTAGGGAACACCATACGCTGCTATAAAGTGACGGTTTTAGATTATTTTCGTGCTATTAAAACATCTGACTTTCGGGGTGAATATTATGAAAAGGAATTGTGACAGCTAGGAGCCACTTTGATTTATAGACTTGGCTCACGGTTTCTAAGAGGGTGGAATTCTGAGTTTGAATTGAATGCATTTCTATGAGACAGAGGCGTATGCGAAAAAAGCAAGGTGATCTAATAACTAGTGAAACTTAATGTAAGTGTGTTTACTAAAAATTACCACTGGATCTAGACCCAAAACCCTTATTCTACGCGACTGCGTAAATTACAATTGATGACAAAAGCATCTAACATAATATGGTTATCCCGCTGCTAAGCAAAAGTGAATATGGATTGCTTCTAACGACAAAAAAGGCAATTTGTTTTATTACTTTAGAGTACTTAATCACTGCTCTCTCTGCTTTTTCAAAATCAGGAAAGGAACAAAAATGCATTGCCTGCCCCAGAAGCTTCTCTAGAGTACAGAATTCACTTCTTCCAGCTCTTCAGGGCTTTAATCTGCCTCTTGAAAAACTTATAGCTCAAACTACAATAGAGAGTTGTAGTCAATAGATATGTTCTGATGGAGGCTTAATTATTTCTTAATTCAAAATTGTACCAGTAAATGTAGCACGTGAGGCTGCAAGAAATATGTTGCGTAGGACTCTGGCAAAATCACACAACAGAACTGACTGAAGAATCAAAGCAGAATTTCTTGCAGATGGCAGGCATAGCAGCATCATGAAAGACTAAAAAAGAGGCAAGCCTTTTGGACATCCCATTCTAATGAGCTACTAAATTCCTTTAATTCCACACATAAATGTAACAGCATAAGGGGGAAGGTAGAGTGAGTCTGGGTAGAAAACAATGGGTCTAATTCACATATTTTCCATAATTAGTCATTAGCATGAATAGTACTTAACTCTATGTCTAGGCGTGAGATATACCTAAGTATACTGAGCTGATTCTTAAAGCTTGATCTATGATCAGGCATGTCTTCCTCCTTGCTTAGTGTGACTTACTCTTGAATTTCCTGGAGTAAGAATTTGCTTACATGTGCTTTTCATGACTAAGTTTGATTAAGCTTGACTTACTCCTAGAAACTACTCACAGAATATGCTTTGTGAAACAGGCTTGAATTTATCTGGTACTATAAAATATAAATATGGTGGAAGACACAACAACTCACAGGAAAAGCTTTGGGAATCTAGGGCCCTATTATGTAAAGAGAGCACTCTCCCTGTTTGCGCCCGGCGCATTTTAAAACAGTTGCGCCAGGTGCAAACCAGGAAAGTGCTCCCTATTACATGGAATGCACTGCCCCCAGGGCAGCCATGGACTCACGCTGCCCCAAGTACAGCGCATTCCTGTGAAAAACGGAGTGGCTGCTTTAAAGCTGCTCTGTGATTTCACAGTGCAGGCGGCAACCCGCCTGCACTTTTAAAGGGGATTAGAGATCCCCTTGTAGGCGGGTGTAGTCGGTGACTCTTTGCCACTGCGCCCGTGTCTTTTAATACGGCAGGGGCTCAGAGGCAAAGCAATTCCCTTGTTTGCATGGGGCATGCCCCCATTCAAATGAGGGAACGCCCCCTGAAAATAGTCCTGGCGCTTTATGTGCACCAGCGCTATTGGTATTACAGAAAGGGCTGAACAAGTCTGCGGCCTGTTCTGTAATACCAAAGTGACCCAGGGCATGCAAAGGTGATGCAAACGCCCGTTGCGCCCCCGGGGCACCTATGTAATACGGCCCCTAGTGTGTAATTTATTTTCGCAAAACCATGTTAGAAGAGCATTAGAAATGAAGACTGTTAATTTCAGCAATGTGCTGACAGCAAACATCTTACTGTTTATGCTTCATTTCTGACATTTGCATTGCAACCCTAATAGGACAATCCAAGAACAGCTTTCAATTAAATTATTAAAAAACAAAATATTGACTTAACTGCTGATTGATTACATAATTCATATGGAGAAAAAATTCAAGCACATAAAAATCATCTTTGGAAAGACTGTGTAAATGATTAGAATTAAGCCATTAAAAATTAAATATTGAGTCAAAGGAGCTGGAGGACAACTGCATGATGCAGCGTTAACTCTGTACAAAAATAACAAGCTGCAATAAAGAACACAATCAGGAAACAAAGGGGTCCTACTCAGGGATACAATTCAGCTACAAATTATTGGATAATGGTCTTAAGTTTTTTATTAGGCTCCTGCTAGATGATTTTCATATAGCCTGCACCCAGAAGAGTAGTTCTTGGCTTGCACACTAGAAATAATGTCACAACACAGTCAAAATGGCAAGGCGTGCAGTTCATGGGCAAGGGAAGATTCAAACCCACTACTTGTAAATAGGCTGTACTGGGAACTCAACAATCATTCCTATTTTGCCTTTTTGTGTTGAGCCGTGGAAAGGAAGTCTTAGGGAAAACAGAAGGGAAATTTGATGAAGTTCTCACTACCAGGAACTAAACACAAAAATACCAAACATACATCTTTTCTTGCTTATTGTGGTTTCCTATGTGCTGAAGGAAAGTTAAAAAGTTGAGGGTTTTTTTTAAAGTGTAATCAATAGAACAAGTAGTCAACACAGACGTGGGCAGGCACACAGTGTTTTATATGCCACATTCTGATGAACCTTCTTGTGGGGCCTTATAAACCACAGGGTGAACCAGACGTAACTCACTTGTAGATTATAGTGCACCTTCTGCTACTGTGTAGACCACACCGAGTGTCAAATGTTAGCCTGTATTATCAGGTCAATTGTTTCACCCACTGATTTGATTTGATGTGACTTCTGTCACTCACATATGTTTGGAAGGTCTCTTCTTAAAATCAACAATATAATCAAAACTGTGGAATGTACTGGTCCTATTAGTACACTTGAATTTATTAACTACATATTGCACCTACTCCATGGTCTCTCTTACTCATGTCTAAATTCTACAGTCACAGACACCATCAATGTTGTCCTACTGGATATGCCCCTGCCCTTTGTTGCGCATATTGTATAGATAGCAATTGAGAGACATCAATGTAATTATGGTGCGGAAAAGGCAAGGTGCTACCAGATGCCTTTGTCTGAACCAGATGGCACAAGAATCAGAGAGGTCAGAAATAAAGAACTAACTGGCCTATAGCAGAATACAAAATTGAAGTAAGCTGTATGTATCTTGGCCATTTAATTTGTTATGTTATGTTATTTGTATTTGTAGCACAAGCTTCTCACCCATAATGGTATCCTGGCGTGGAACAGAAAGTTATTGCCGAAAGGTTTAAAACTAAGCCAAAACAGCCAGGTTTTAGGTTTCTTCCTAAATTTTGAGAGAGGTCCATCAGAACATATGGAGAGATGATGTTTATGCCAAGCACTGGGAGTCAGGTAGAACTGTCCTCCTGCTCTAGGATGCCGGGTGTGAGGCTGGCGAGCAAACAGGTGAGATGAGGAGCAAAGTTGTCTAGTTAGAAGACAGAAGTGTATGCGACTGCTAAGGTAAGAACGCCCAAGTTACTTTATAAGTATGAGTAAGAAGCTTGTAGAGGGAATGCTCAAGGATCATTAGCCAATGATGAGTGTGTTAGTCTGTACTGACAGTGGTATGAGGAGGCAGATTGAGAACAAGTCAGCTGCTTTGTTCTGGACCACTTGGAGTCTCTAGCTGAGGCAAACCAAAATGCCAACATACAGGGCATTTCCGTAGTGCAGTCTACTGGTAATAAGTGCTTGGGTCACCATTTTTGTTTGTTCAGTGGCATCCATTTAAACATTTTTTGAGCACTTTGAGAGTGTTAAAGCAATAGGTAGGCATGGTAGTGACTTGGTTTGCCAGAGAAATCTGATCATCAGTAATAAAGCCCAGGTTCTGGCAGCTCAAAAGTGCTTAGGTTGAGGGCCAAGGTTGATAGACCACCAAGCAATGATCTGAGAAGGTAGCTCTCCCAAATAGCCTGGTATTCTCACTGTTTATCTTTAGGCAATTACAGCTCATCCAGTTGGCAACCGCAGCCCATCAGCTCATGCAATTAGTCTGAATAATGGCAGTATCTTATGAAAGAGAGAGGAGTAGCTGAGGGTTATCGATGTAAGAGATAATATTGAAACCAAAAGATTTATCAATTAATGGTAATTGTGTCTTATAAACATTAAGCAATGTAAGGTTCAGGGAAGATCCCTGGGGCACCACTCACAAAAAATTGAAAGCATCACATTGGAAGACTGGGAGACAAACTGACTCGGTCTGTTGATAGCAAAAAGAACTAAACCATTGAAGAGCAGAATGTAGACACTTGCATCAAAAAGGAACCTGAATAGAATGACATGCAATACTGTGTCAAACACAATCAAAAGATCTAAAAGGATAAAAGCAGCAGTGGCACCCTTATCAATGATGCATTGGATGTTGTCTGTGATGAGAGCTGTTTCCATTCCATGGCTGGCTCTTAAGCCAGATAGTGAGACGTTTAGCAGAAAGACACACTCAATGTAGCTGGTGAGTTGTTGGTTGACTAGTTTTCAAGGGCTTTAGCTGGGTAAGGAAGACAAAAGATAGGTATGGAGTTTCACAAGAAGACAGGCTCAGCAGAGGGCTTTTAAAGTAGCGGCAAGACCATGGGAAACTGCCATTCACTGGGGTAAATGCGTAGTCAACAGTGAGAGGTTCAAAAGGTTGGTTAGTGTGGGCCAAATGAATTCATGACCAAGAGAATAGATGTAGTACTGACAGTGGTTATCAAGAGAGCCAGATTTAACCAAATACTGTGCCCTTCTGATGTCTTCTGTTACATGCCCAGGAATTCAGATGGGCATGGATACCCATGAAGATACCAAGGACAACATATTAATAAAGTCCAGAATGTCTAAAGCAGGTTATGGGGAGAAATTAAGATAAATCCCCTATACTGTAGACATAACTAGAAAGGTCAGAGCAGAGGTCCTGGGATGGGGTACTGTAGCAGACAGAGGCAGAGGGACTGGTAAATTCCTTTACAATGGTTGAAAAATTCTTTAGAGGAATTGGTGCATTGCTCAATCCGGGAAGTCAAGGAAAGGTGACTGGTCTATCTCAGGTGCTGATGATAATTATGGAGTGCTGCCTTATAGGTGCATTTATCATGAATGCTATGTGAGCTATGCAGCTGCACTACTACACCTATTCTATGCATCATGTTGTAGGTCTTCAACAATGGTTATGACAACATATATCAACTTTTGGTAGCTAGCAAACATAAAAACAGACTTTGTTTCTGGTCATGGTGAGAAAACAAATGACATAATACATCACTCCATCGAACACTTTGATTCAGTGAGAGAGCGGTTAGGTGTGGCATTCTTAACTTGTGGCAGCTGTTGAAGGTGGTGGTCAACATCACAAACATTTTTTTTTGGGGGGGGGGGGTTCTAATTTTTCATTAGACTTTGATCCAGAGCAATAGAGAGCAATGTAGAAAACATGGAGGGAAAGAGAATGAGAAAATTTGGAAGAGAGAGGGGAAAGAAAGCAGGGATAAAAAAGAACCTTGATGAGTGAGATAGATTCAAAACGTGTAGGATGGTGGAAGAAAGAGGTAGGAGGTGGAATGAACCAGGCAGCTTTGGTATTCCTCAGTTCTAGCATTCAGCACTGCTGGTGGCTGGTTTCTAAGACATACTTTGTGCTTCAGCATTTTGTTTTTATAAATTAAGAACTGCTCCCATTACATAGACCATTCACATACCGCTTGACTCAACTGGCCTGACACATCTTTTCCCAGTGATATCCAGTACCATAGGCCGTGTGCAGAAACAATTGTAGGATCCATCCGTATTGATGCACTGCCCATCGATACAGCTAATCGGGTCCTGGCACTCATCAGTATCTTTAAGATAACAAAAAAATACAATGAAGAAGGTAAATGCTAGACCTGCTACTCCACTGACATCCCTCTAAACCCAAACCTGGGATAGCCATTTTAATTTACTGGGCATCTGTACTCATAAATAAGCGAGGTAACTCTCCTAGATCTGCTGTCCCATTCTATGTTGCATGCAGTAATATCGAGATTGTAGGAAACAGAACAATATTGTTGAAAGTAATCCCAATAACTTTGCCACCCAGTCTACCAATGCAATTAAAAATGAATTATACTTTTATATGGTTTAAACTTTCTTTTCAGATATTTGTTTAATAGCTGCAGGCACAGATGAATCTCCAAACAGATACCACTTAATGTTATATATGTGGTGGATAATACTGTTTTACAGATTTCCTGCAACCAGAGAAAAGGGACCCCCATTCAGGCTCTGGCTACCTGTACCTCCAAATGTGAATCTGACATGTTAGCCTAAAATCTTACCAAAGCATTGGAGCTTCACAGGATCATAGTAGGTGCCCTGCTTGCAGTAGCACTCGTAACCAGGCTGAGTGTTGAGGCAGAAGCCATTTTTACAGATTTCTTGTCCAAACAGCAAACATTCATCTGCATCTGCAGTCATGAGATCACAAAAGAAAATGTAGGTTAATATTTACATGCAGGTAAATAATGTAAAGTAGTGGGTTTTTGTTCTGTTTCAGGGTCTTAGTGGCAGACAACTCTACTATTCGTCTGTGATTACAGAAAAGTAAACAGTTAGAGGTAAAGTGTTTTTAGCACAAAGCCGAATGCTGCCTGGTATTGTGACCAGTGGACACCTTTGAGGGATACGACGCATTTAAGAGGATGCATGTTTCAGATATGTTCAAGATATAAAGAATAGAAAGATGCTGAAGTTAACCGGTCAGCAGATATGAGGTGATGTACTAATTACAGATTGTGCACTGTATAAATGCCTTACACCAAGAGGTTAGAAAAGCATTGGCAAAGCCACTGGGACTGACTTTGGAAAGCTATTAGTGTATGCACAGGTCATAGCACTAAAAAGAAAAACATGCCGCTGGAGAACATGGCCGTTATAATACATTAAACAAATTAATAATTACATATAATTTTAATACAACAGTATGAGTGCTTCCTAACAGGAAGTTGTTCTTTGAACATGCATAGGAGCAATTTTTTAGTTTACTCATAAGAAAATATGAAAACATGGTTGAAACAAACAAGGATGACTAAAAAGAAATATAAAATGGCAAAATGCGCTGGCAAAGTAAAGCTTTGGCACACCAGCCCAGGCAGTGAAACGTTCATTTTAGGTGGACGTCAACATGTAACCGGGCACAGTGCTGTCACTCACACTGCAAGTGGGCAACTTGTCACCCAATAATGTGTGCTGTGGCAGGCGGAATCAAAATGTGAATACCAGTTGAGCTGACCATCACCTATCTCAACAAATCCCAGGATAAGATGGGCAACCAAAAACCAATAAATGAGTACCTACCAAAAATGTCCCTCCAGTTCTGAATGACGCTATTTGGTCAGGTGACAAACAAATGCCCAGATCCAATCCATGTCAAACAGCAAGACCTTTTTTCCTGTTCAGTTCCTTGTGAAGTCTGGTATTTCCTGGGTCATCCATAAAAACAGGGACTTCTTTCATTCCATGGCCCATCCAGGGAGCAACCATCTAATGTTCCTATCCTAGTAAATAAGAGTCAGAATGACACCAGAGGACGTGTCTTCCTCAATTTATAATCAGCCAACATCATATCCCCACCAGCTCTGCCATGGCTACAGCTAGGAAAGAAAACCGTACCTGCATACAGATGCAACCACCTTATCCCTAACAGTCTCTAAACAACTAGGAAATAACGTAGGACTTAAGCTGGTCTACTGTTACATTTCAAGTGGGCATTCCTTACACTGTGATAATGCTGTACATGATGGCTGGTGCAGGAAAGGTGCATGTAGCATTATTGGTACACATCACTGTTCTGTGTGTACTAGTGGTATAGATTGCGCTTTCATTGTACATGCATTGTATTGTCTCTATATTAGCGCCCTTCTACCCAGTATGTATTTAACAGCTGGAATGGCTACTGGTTGCCTTGCAACTGTTTCAGTATTTGGCAAGGTTCTGGTATGTCATGCTACAGTCGCATTGGTCCCATGGTACATACTATGGGCATGCAGGCATATCTGCCAACTTCCTCTAACTAACTGTTGAGGCATTTATTCCAAATCCTATGTATGTTTGTGGGCACTTCCTCAGTGTTGCTGGTGTCAGTACATGCCTATTTGCTGTAAGTGTCTCCACTTCTTTCTCTCTCAAGGGTTCTTCTGAACACTGCCCCTTGCTCATGTCCTGTTTCCACAAGTTATTCCCGGGCACTGGTTAGGAATGGTTTGGAGCGAAGTGAATAGCTAAGATATGGGAGAGAGAGGTCTCAGTCGTTGTTGGTGACTGAAGTCCCACAAAGCACAAAAAATATGGCCCACAGTGATAAAGTGCTTTCTATGTGGAATCCCCAACTCATGATTGTTAGTTTGGCACCAGCAACAAGATCTTCGTTGGAGAAAATGCTTAAGGTATATGTTCAACAAGTAGCCAAAACAAAAATACATTTAAGAAGTAAGAAATGAAAAACGTCTAATGCAGGGGAAATAAATGGACAGAAATAAGGTAAGAAATATGTTACAAAAAGAAAAAGAAAATTGGATAAATGGTTCAAAATGTACATAGAAACCAAAATAATACACAGGGTAAAGTACTGGAAAAAAACATTCCCTTTTATCTTCTAGGGAAATGGAAAATGCAAAACATTTTAGAGTATTCCTTGCATTTGATCAAGACCTAGGCATGCTCTGAGGAACACGACTGAGTAAAAGCTGGTGATTGGTCCCACGGAAAAGTTTTACATTTAAACTTAAACACTTTTATGGAGATCAGAAAATCTTCAAGCAGAGCAGACCTGGAGGTCTGCTCTGATGGCTGAGAAGGGTGTCTCAAGGTCGTATACAGTTTGACTATTGCCTCTGACTTCCCACCAAAAAGATCATTGCAGGGAACACCACTAAAAGGAAGCTGCAAAGGCTGCATTTTTGAATGACAGGGTTAGTATCTTGACCCAGACTACCAAAATGTTTGTATAAATGTTCCAGTAAACTGCTACTATGACAAAAACTGAGAAGGGGATCCTTGCATGTTTCCTAACTTCATTCTTGGCTTGATTTATCCTCCCTACAACGCTTAAACTAGCATTTGCAATGCAATAGGTCTCGCCTTGAGGACTTTATAAGGATTTAGTAATGCAGCATATTGTGCTGCCCCAGAACTTTCAGGGTGCCGAGCCGCTGATGAGCAAGATTCCCTCATGTGAAACGCTGCTGTCGCACCAAGCACATTTCCAACCTCACACACCTCCTATACAAGTCTTACTACAAGCAACACCATTTTCAATCACGCACTCCAGACGGTGTCTTCCAAACACTGAAAACCAGAGCAGCTGAGAAACTGTCACGGCATAAGTGTTAAATCTAGGTTACAATACATTTCGCAATTGGCACTGGTCGAGCAGGCTGCCACGGGCAGGAAACAAAACTCGATGGTGATAATGAAAGCGGTGTTCTGTGATTTTGGGCAAATTGCTTAAAATACAAGCAGCAATCTTGGAGGAGTGGTAGGTGCGGTGTGAAGTGGTAGAGAGAGAGGGCACAGGGTGAGCAGTAAACAAGACGCAGTGGTGAAAATGAAAGCAGTGAGGGGGCGAGGAGAGACCGCACGCAATGTGACTTGAACAGCATTTGAGCTTATAAATTACTCCATCTGGCAACATTTAAAAAACAGCAATGAAACGGCATCAAACATGCTGTGAAGGGAGTGCGGACAGAGCTGCTGTCTCGGGAGTTTGAATCTTGACATCGGCTTAACATCCTGCGATTTTGGGCAACTCACTTCAAATACAAGTAGTGATATCAGAGAGGTGGTGGGGCCGGGGTGAAGGGAGAGATGAAACCGGGCGAGCAGGCTGCCATGAGCAGGAAATAAGATGCAATGGTGAAAATGAAAGTGGGCACATCGCTAAAAGGTGCATGGCCTCCATAGTGAAATAATAATTAAACCTGCAAAGCAAATGCAGACTGAAACATGAAGCACAGTGTCCAGAAGTGGCTGCTGTGCTGATACACAAGCTGAGGCAAACAAGAAAAAATATTGTGCACACAATACAACCTATGTATAAAAGCGTGAGACTACGTGTAAGAGGGGCAGTCTCCTGGGAAGGCATGAAACATAAAAAGGCGGGACTATTTAAGCATGCTGACCAACCAAAAGCATGCATTTATGAAGGGCATGAACATGAATGAATGGAAAAGATGGGAGGTGCTTCAAGCCACAGTCTTGATTACAGCATGCCTCGTAGAGCAGCGCTTGCGCTGCCCAGGCTCAACCTAAAAATAATCACCTTCCCTTTGGCCCATGCAGTATCTAGAGGGCAACTCAAGTGAAGCTGGAAGGGCCCCTGTTTTGAACCAAAACTGTGCCAGAAAGGTCTTTAGACGCCCAAGTGTCCCACTTGAGAGTTATCTGGGAAGTGCTGTTACTCTTTGTGTCTATTGTCGTGTGGATAGTCCTTTGAAGTAGCAGATGGCATGCTCATTTTCCAAGAAGACATGAAAATAGTGTGATCCTATACAGAAATCCTAGGCCAAAATGTATATGCTTTTGAAATGCAATAATTTCTAGGCAGAGTATTTTGTATATTCCAAATTGGGGGCCAATTTCGATGTTGTGAGGAAAGCCTTCCCAACGACTGGGATTAGGAATGCTTTTCTAACGAATCGCATTGGGAGAGTTTGAACGACCGAGTACGAGGGCTCCGTATGCTGATGGGCTTGGTTATTTCAGAACCCCATTGACTTCAATAGCAGCCTGTGTACCGCACGCTGATACAGTCTCCCACTGAAAAAAGGGGTTGTTGGGGAAAAGCGGGCACACTGTGGAGGGCACCCCATGATGCCTGCCACATTGTGCATGCAAGTGAAGAGGGGTCCCTTGGGTACCTCCATGGACCACATTCCGGCACCCATGGGTAAAGGGGGGCCAGCAATGAGCCCCCAAAGACCGATTCCCAAAGCAGTTTTGTCTCGGTCAAGCCAATTCGGAAGGGCTGTCAGAATCGTTCATCGTACTCGCTCATTCAGAAACCATCGCCATTGGGCTGTACAAATCGGCTCAGAACGACTTATGTGCGTAATCATATGTTATCTTTTAGTTGTAGTGGAGAAAATAATTTTCTTCATTCTGTTCTACCTTCCTGGCTCACAGCTGGGTCTAATGCCTCAGTGATCTAGTGCAGTTGTTCTTAACCTGTGATCCGAGGGCCACTGGCGGTCTGCCATGCCTACTCAGAGGCTCTGCGACTGTTTTACAAAATTAAATAATATCACAATTAATAAATTAAAAGTATTAAAGTGTTTACAAATAAAGGAGCAACTTTAAGAATATGAAAACTTTTCTATATTTGATTGTGAATATAAAGTACATATTTCAATATTTGACTATTTGTTTGGTGTATACTTGCTTTTGTATTTTTGTGTATTGTTTTCAGGTAAACTCTTAGAAATGGGTTAGTCATGGTGAGAGGGGTGAGGTGTGGGGAGAGTTTTCAACAATTACTCAGGGGGTGTCCCTGGATTCCAATAATGATTCAGTGGGGGACAACAGAAGTCAAAAGGCTAAGAACCGCTGGTTCTTTGTTTGACCTCTGTATTATAGATTCACATCCTGGCATGTCATTCATCCTTTAATCATTCTAATGTCGATACAATGAGTACCCCTGAGTTGGATAACAATAAACAGCTCAAATTAAGAGTCAGGATACCCCTCCTAGGGAACATGCGTTTTGGAAATCAATCACAGAGGTGTTTATAGAAATGTAAAAATAAAAGCACTTGTCCATTCAGAAAGAGAAAACCACAGAGACTGCAGGGGTCAAAAATGCCAGAAAACAAGAGAAGAAGATGATGCTTCTTAAATGAATAAATCAATGAATGAATACATTTTTCTAGAGTATGAAAGTACCCTGATAAAGGATGTCATGACACTTACACTATTGTATGGAAGAAATTACATAGAACATGTCTTTTGTTATTCGTCTTTGTTAGGTTGGGCTGAGGGCCAATGCTGAAGGGTTGATGGTACATTTGAAGTTATGCTTCTAGATGATAATTATTTCTCATTTCTCCAAGTTTAGTTATAAACGGTTTCCTTGTGAAGCTCATGGACTTCTCTTGCTCTATTCAACTTTCGAAATCCTTTGCTTTACTTTTAATTTGTTCATTTGTAGCGTAACGTATATTTTGCTGTCTTGCATTTTTCTATATTAGTATTTTCATACCTGTGCTCCTATGCAGTATTTGGGCGTGCTGCCTATGGTGAAAGAACATGTTTTATTTTCCAACAAAGACTTTTCTATTATACTGGACATATTGTCAAAATCGACACAATGGGGCTTATTTACAAGGTACGTCATTTTTAATATGGGAAAAAGTGACATATAGGCGGCGCAAGGGGCTTGTAAATAATTCTTTACTCATAGATCAGCGTCTTGGTAAAAGCTGTCCAGCAGTGAAAGTCAACAGCAGGAAACATATGAAAAAGGTTTGTGGATGATGTACATGTGTGATGTGCTGCCAAATGCAGAATGAGACGACCAATGAAAAGGTTAGTGCAACGCATGATCAGCTTGTTTTGACCGCAAAACGAACAACTTTTAAGGAGGACGTGAAAGGTAATGTTGAAGTTTCAGACTTCTAAGTAAGTAACAAGACTTGATGGCTTTCTGCAACTCTGTAGTGTTTATTACTCGACTAATGGCCACCGTTTGCAATGATTCTCCGAAAGCACAATTTCTAGTGAATGAAATATCCAGTCGACAATGTGTATAGAGATTACTGGAAACAAAAAACATGCATTATCAGCAGCTTGGCAAGTGTCACTGTGTCATCACCGCCTGCCTAGTCCATACGCTGTATCCATCTTGTAGGGAGAGTAGTTAATTTTCCTGCCATTCTTAATGCTGTGGAAAGAATTATTGGGGCATATTTACAAGTCCCTATCATCACCCCACCATCACTTTTCAGGACGTTGTGATGGCGATAGGGGCTTTGCCTTATTTTCAAGGCAGCGTTAAGCCATTTATCGTGGCTTAACACTGTTGTTAAGTTACTTAACGTGGCTTAATGCTGTCTTCTAAATAAGGCACCCTTTCAAGCTATACTTAGCATGAAAGGGGAGGGCAATGGGGGTTGCTGCGGGCATTCCACCGCAACACCCATTAATGTTTGACGCTGCCCAATATTCACAAGGGTAGCATAAATATGGGGCAGCACCAAAATTAAGGCAAGGGAAAACCTGGTCTTACCCTGGCAAAACGAGGAGAAATGTTTCATTTCCCCTCGATCTTGCTGTTTCCAAGTGTGCAGTGTTGTGCATCACACTTGGAAACAGCAAAACGCCAATTATTGTTTATCTGCACATAAACAATCATTTAAAAAAATGCAGATTTGCAACTTCTATGTGACCTGCATTGAGCAGCACACATAGAAGTTACAAAACGCCATTTAAAGATTGTTTATGTGCAGGACGGGATACCTTCCTGCACATAAACAATCTTACCCTGCAATGCAGACACCCTTGCACTATGGTGCAAGTGTGCCTGCCTTGGCACTAGGTAGCTAAATTTAGCACCAGCACCGGAGGAAACGCAGTGCTGCACCACATTCTTGTAAATATGGTGCAACGCTGTGTTTCTAAGGTGACTTAGAATGTTGTTAGCCTTCTTGGCTTAACGACACGCTACGAAACTTTACTAGTAAATATGCCCCTATGTCTTGAGGTGATGTTCATTTGAGCTGATAAGGGTTTCTATACTTCTTCTAGGTACACCTACCTACTACTAAGTACCTACACTGTTCTAATAAAAAATATATGTGATGGTTCATATTTTTTTAATCTAGAATTGTTTTTGCAAGCATAAGGCCACCACATTTACATGACATTTTTTTGATTTTTCTTCTTTTTATTTTTCTGGCATTTCCTTGCAGTAAAATACTAACCATCACACCAGCTTGTCAAGGCACAAGCTATTGACTAACCAATTCTTTTTTTGCAGGTAATAATAAGCTTACTGTATGCGCCTGTTGTCAATCACTATTATAGTAACATGTTTCCACCTCGGAGTAAGTTAGCCATCACTAGTGCAGTGACTCTGCAACAGCTACTGCCTCACCTCCACAAGTGGAGTAGCAAGGGGGGGGGGGGGCGGTCCACCCAGGTCAGCACAAGTTTTGGGGGTGGTGGCCCCCCTGCTCTTACCTGCAGTCATCGTAGGCGGCAAACGCAGGAATCCCCAGCACATCGCCCTGCTCTTACTGGCGGCCGCCGCTGCCGGGCGTCAAAAGCAGTTGCCCCCACAGGCAGTAAAATATCTAGTTACATCACTGTCTTTCACCCTTATCAGAAGACCCAACTCATTATCTGTGTATCTTAGTCAGTGTAAAGTAAAACACAAGGCAATGCATTAACTAGAAAAAAAACAGTCACTTGTGTCGCAGTGAAATAACAACTTTCTTACAAAAAGTCACCTTCCCCGTTTTCTCACTGGGAATATATGTGGAATACTGTAGATCAGTAACCATTTACATTTTCAAGACCACATTGAATGGTCCATTTCTGGGCGTACCATATGTCTTCTGCTGGCCTATCTGCATGTACAGTGCACAGCCTTTGATCTACAATCAAGAATGGTAGAAGTAGAGTTGCTGGTCATACAGCCACATTTTCCTAAGACATTGCTCAACCTTCTCCGGTTTATTCATATGTTGCCACCCCGATTGAAACAGCGAGTTTGATTCTTCTACCTTTTATGGAGGTTTTCCTGCTCTTTTGTGCAAACCAAGTTGTTCTTCCTGCTGTTGTGAAAGGGATTAGGGAAACTCGATCCATTGTCTCATTGACAGTAGATGTTTTCTTTGGAGCGCATTTACATTCTAATGTCATGTCTTCTTGCAGATCTTCTCCAACGAGATATCATGGAATCTTGTACAATTTTCTAGAGGTCTAAGTGCCAGTGATTCCCTTTTTTTCATTCCGGGGCTAAAGCAATGGAGCAGGATTCTGTCTCGCGGCATTACGTGCTGTTCCCTCATTTCCAAGGTTAGAGCATACTTTTGTTCCGAGCAGCATTTAGGTGCATCATAAGATGTCAATTCGTAGACCCACTACCATTGCTGCATTAAGACTTTTAAATACTGCACTGTTTTTGGACTACTATCATCACCAGAGATACCAAAGCAAATTTTGGTCATGTGGCATGCATTCCTCATCGACATTAGGTTGAAGAGAGCCAATTCGGTAGTGTCATTTTAGGTACAGTTGTAATCATGCCCAGGGTCATGTTCATGCACCTCTCTGGTTCCTGGTGGAGATTCAGGGAGCTCCGCATGTACAGCAGAGTGCTGCTGCTAAAAGGCTTAAGGCTGCACATCACTCTGGATTGTTAGGGGATTATCCCGGATTTATTCACCACTATTAAAATCCTTGGTTAGCTATCTTCTTAACTTTGTGGCCTGATCCAAATGTGTTGTTGTTAGGCAGTTATTGCTGAAATTGACCTTTTCCCATAGCACCACTGCATCAGTACGTGCCCTCTGATGCCCACAGGAATAGGATTGAATGTACCTAGGGAGGAGGTCTGTGAAGATGAGTATGTTGTTATTGATGTCAGTGGCAAGTTAAAGTAATTTGATGTAGTCTAAATTGATTGGACCAGTGCTCTGAAGATAAGGTATTTTCACTTAAATCTTTACCTGAAACTTATTGGCTATGCAACATAAACCTACTATGTCCAGGTTAAGTGTGTAATCATAACCCAGAAGTCCATTGTCATAACTTTATGTCTTTAATGCACTCTGTACTCTGATGGGAGAATCAGCTGTCGGTAGATGTGAATGGCAGGTTTTGAATTTTCTGTAAAGCATTCCTTGCAGCATTAGAAGTTCACCCCAGTCTCAAAGAATGAGGAGTTACTCTTGGGGAGCGCTGCTATATGATCTTCTTTAAGTTTATGTTCACAGAGACCGCAGGTACTGGTGGCCCCCCACTGCTCTGTTGTGATGCTATCATGCCATTGTCACGGAAGTGATGTCAGGCTTAAGTTGGGCATGTGGCTGTCGGTGGCAGTAATGGGGTCAGAACAAGCAACCCGGAAGTTCATGATTTAGAGTGGTGCAGCTAAGACATACGGCAGCTGTACCTCTGTGGCAGAAGGCCCTAAACCTAATAACTGACGGTTCATTTAATGTTGGATTAGTTTCACTGGGATTAGGAAGTCTGGACTGAGAATTGGTATGAATGTTCATCTGCACAGAGATTGTCGTACTAAATATTTAAAATATCAGGATACAGTGAAATTAAAGCCAGAATATCAACCCCCCTGATACAGTCAACCTTGTGCATATAATAAAAAACAAAAACAAATATCGAATCCAAAATATCGTTACATAAATATAGCTAAACTTTACATAAATCAACTCCCAAAATATAGTTAATAATAATGTAGACTTTTTAAACTAACATTAAAAGAAATCAAAATATAAACTTAAAAAACTTTACAAGCCCCTGGCGCTGCCGGCACAACATACTGCCCCATATTTACAAGGATACGTAAAGCCATCCTGCGTGGCTTTTCGTGCCCTTGTAAATATGGTCCCAATATACACACAACACTTCGCATGTAAGGAGCGTGCCATGGATGTTGCTGTGGGTGTTCCCAAAAAACTCCCATGGCTTTCTGCCACGTTTCCATATGTACGAGAAATCGTAAACCTGGAAATGTGTCAGAATGCTATGCCTCCCTTGGGGAGAAAGAGGGAGGCGCAATGAGAAGAAATGTTTTTTCCTCTTTTTAATGGTGCCACATTCTGCAGCACACATAGAAAGAGGAACACCTCTAGTGATTGTTTATGTGCAGGAAGGTCCACAAAAATCATTTTTATAACAACCTCAACTAAAAAGGAACACACAATATTAAAAACAATCAAAATAAATAAATAGAGAGAGAAAAAAAATAATACAAATATAGAAAACAAGCATTAAACCTTTTCTATTAGCTACAGAGCATCATTAAAAATCAGCAAGTTGAAGTTCAAAAATATCGGTGCACAATAGCGTCTCAATCCAGTGCTCCAAAACTTAAGGGTTTTCCTATGCTATATGCAATTGAGTGTTCCATAATTTGAGACTCTTAAACACACCTCAGGAAAACCCTTTTTATGGATTTTCCCTTAATAGACAGACAGTGAGAGTCATGTTTTTTGGGGCGAGAGGCCATAACAAACATTTTGGAGAGATCTGTTGCCTGGTGCAAGTGGTCCATGAGATCTACAATTCCATCCAACAAGATGTTATGGCCATTTGAGGTTATTGGAAGAAGGATAGTGTCTTTGGTGTATAATAGCACCTGGACTGGCTTATTCCTAATAATTGGTATGTCCCATCCCAATCTGACCAGGGCAGCCCACAGACCATTTATGTATGATAAATAAAAATAATTGGTGCTAGGACAAAGCCCTGCCACCACACCACCCAAGCCAAATGAGTCGGTGCACTGTCCACTTTCACCAAATCTTACTGAGGCAGAAAGATCAGAGTGGAGCACATGCAAAAAGTCCCCCAACTCCCTTCCAGAACCCTATATTCCAATGTGATCCAGAGTTTTGATTTGTTGAAAGTGGTCCATAAAGGCTAAGTGTCTGACATTGCATTTAATAACTATTTGCCTATATGTAAATTAAAATGTAAATTAAGGGACTGTTCCATCGTACCCCCGTGCTGCCCAGAATCCTTACTGTACTTCAGATAAAATGCTGCGTTTTATGGTCCGAAGCATCAGCCTGTTATAATGACCCTGCCAATTACATTCACTGTGGAATCCAGTAATGAAATTGGCTGATAACAACAGGTATCCAGGCGATTCCCTTTTTTGAAGACCGGAACTATAATAGTCAATCATCAGGAATCTGAGAGGCCGGATCAACCGGTTGCATAAATACTGTTAGTAACGAGCAGGGCCCACAGCACGGTAGTTTCTTCCACTGAAAATTCTATATTGTGGGAGAACTGAGGTGAAACCAGGTCAAAGGTATTAATGTCAGTCACTGGGGGGTTATAGACAAGCTACCCACTGATCAGCATCTATATTTGTACTCAGACCTTTTATTGAGAAACCAGTTCAAAGGTATCAATGTCAGTCACTGGGGGGTTATAGACAAGCTACCCACTGATCAGCATCTATATTTGTACTCAGACCTTTTATTGAGAAACCAGTTCAAAGGTATCAATGTCAGTCACTGGGGGGTTATAGACAAGCTACCCACTGATCAGCACCTATATTCGCACTCAGACCTTTATTGAGATATTAGAGAATTTATTTGAATTAGCTATTTTTCAAACCATCTGGCTGTCTTTTAACTTACAAGAACAAATCAGTTTTTCAAACATATCAATTTGGAAGTATGACGTTCTTTTTTTCCCAGGCCTCGTTATAGTCCCTCCTAAAGATAGCTATTTCATATATATTCCTTGGGGTCGCTTTAAGGGCTTTTAAATAGGCTTTTCATAATCGCCTATTCGCAATTCTACATACTCTGTTAGACCAGGAGGGCCCAAGTGCACTAGAGGTTGCCTGGACCTTCATAAATAGGGCCCTGATAATTTTCCCCAGTTGTATGAAGGCCTCTATGACAAGAGAGGGACTTATGTCCATTGACAGGTAACAATTTACCAGGGCCTGGTTATTCACAGGTAGCTTACATAAGATGTCTCCCATATAAGCTGTTCTCCACACCCTCGCACCTTTGCCCATTATCTTTAACTAAACTTTTAGTATTGTCTTCAAACGCTTTCTTGGGTCTGCCTTTAGTGGTTGCTAACATAGTGATAGGCAGGTCGTAATCACTGTAAATGGTGGGCTAAATTGTGCCCTTCAGAATACGATTTAGTAAATTCCTTGTAACAAAAAATGTATCTATTACAGAGCTACAACCCCTGCCAGTGTATGTAGCAACATTAGTAAGGCGACCATACCAGCTCTGTTGCACTACATAGGGAATAATACAGCAAATGAGAATACAGTACCCCTAGGATTCCTTGAGCAAGCATGATACTTCCTGTCATCAAGGCTAAATGTGTTCACTGCTGTTAAGATAGAGAAATCCTCGAGCTTAGCTTTAAAGACTTCTGCAAGCACCACACTGAAACCCTCATCCATGTTAGAATACTTTTCAAGCTCTTCAATAAGATCAAAGAATGAGTGATAATTTGGGTTATCCTCTGTTATGAAAATATCATTATAAAAGTTAATGATACCACTCTAAAAGTATTTGTCCATTTAAGATGCAAGGCCTGGGTAGGAATTGGTGAAAAATGAGTAATCAGGAGCAGTCTTGGACCAGGTTGACCAGCCCGCCAGGGCCTGTCCTGTAGTTAAAGGAAATGCAGGGGCTGTATAACAGGTTAAACCATCAAAGAAGACTTCATTTATGTGTGTGTGTGTGTGTATGTGTAGATATATACTTAAACTATAACAAACATAATTAAAAATATTGAGTGTATATTCCCAGAATTCATATGCGAGAGATAAGATGCAAATTCTGTTTAATTCAATCTGCTATAGTTGCTCAATGTAGCACGTATTGTCAAATAATTCAGCAAACAAAATAAACAACGTTTGCCATTTTTCTTAGAATCTCTTTATTGTCATTGGTCGTTTTCCAGAAGTAATCAAGAATTACATGATGTGGTGTACAATTGATGTTGTAAACATTCTTCATGAAGTGTGTGCCCATTGTACTATGCAATTCTTGTATTGTGAATATTCCTCGCTGACATCTGATATTGGGCTGAATTCAAGGACGGCTGATATTTCACTTGATTTGAGGACTGTTATATAGGAAGCTATGAGCCTAGTAAAAGCCTCAGGCTTTAAAGGCACATAGTGGCAAAAACGTGTTGGCTGTTTTGCAATTCAATGGAAGATTGTAAACTTACTACAATAAATATAAGCAATACTGCCTTGTACATAACTTACGAGGAATATGTGGAAGTGTACAGATCTCTAGGCTTTGGACCTTTTTAGATGGTGAAAATAATGGCCAGTTCACAGAATTGGGAGGCTCAGTGAGGAATCTACGGATAGACAGAGTATCCACCAGAAAGAGTGTCACCAATGGTAAGTAACTTGTTCTTCTGATGGATACTTCTAACCATATATTCCTCAGCTTTTTAATATAAACCAAATTAGCAGCCCCTCAGCAGTGGGCCTGTGAACTGGCTTAGACCAAAAAAGACCTCCAAGACCGATCAGGCAGAGTGTCCTTCTTGATGGACTTGGCTGTTCAGACAGTAGTGCTTTCTGAGATTTTACTACAGAGGACAATCCAACAAGGGATGGTTCTCTTCTGCACAGCCTTGCATTTTTTCGCTCCAACGAATCAAACAATGGGCTAATTGTCTACACAATGAGGTGTGGCATAATCAATATAAAAAACAGAGCACACTTTTAGGATCATACCGATGGAGTCTTTCCTCCTTTTTAGAGGGATGATGTGTGGGGAGAATACCAGAAGTGTGATGCTGTGCCTGACATAAAAATGAGTCACCACTTTCAGGAGAAAGTAGACTCAGGTCCTTAAGACCAACTTGTCTGAAAAAAAGGTTGTGTATGGCGAATTGACAGAAAGGGCTTGGAGCTGATGTTACCGCAATGAGAAAAACTATCTTGAGCATTAGAAGCCACAATGGACAGTTGCGTAGAGGTTCAAAGGGCTTAAATATCAGGAATGTGATCACCAAATCCTGGTCCCACTGCGGCATACTGAAATGAGTAAGTGAAAATATATGTTGCACAACTTTAAAAAAATGCATCACAACAGTTGATTTAAGCAAAGTGGGCTGATCCAGCAACAGCAAAAAAGCAAAAAGAGCTGACAAGTAACCTTTCACTGTGGCCAAGGTAAGTCCTTGCTGAATCATGCACAACACAAAAAGCAACACTTTGGGAAGTTTGGCTTGAAATGGGTCAATCTGCTGACAACACACCCAGCTGCAAATTTGTCCCATATACCAATTTAGTGGAAGGATGTCTGGCTGCCAAGATGACCTCTACAGCCTCAGAAAGGAGGTTGATTGCAGTCAACCATCCCCATTCAATCTCCAAGCATGGATATTGCACAGGCCTGGGTGCAGGACCATGCCCTGCTGGTGCAAGAGAATATCCTCCAGAAGCAGCAGCCTGAAGGTAGGACAGATGCTCATGCCAGTAAGTCCGGGTACCACATTTTCCTGACCCAATCCTGTGCGACAATGATGATGGCACTGCAGTTTCTGATCTTCTTCAGAACTTGGGGCAGGAGTGGTAGCGGCACAAAGGCATACAGGAGTCACGACCTCCACTCTAGGTGGAAAGCGTTTCTGAGAGCGAACAATATGGGAAACTCAAGCACGTAAAGAGCTAACATTGCGCATGCTCTGCAGTGGTGAAAGAATTGAGCCAAAGTTCTTTCCATTTGCAGAAGATACCTTGTGCCATGCTCTACTTGCAACTACCATTCAACCCAGAATCACCACTGTTAACTCTTGGTGGGGTAAGGACAGAGGTCTGCCACTGACCCAATTGAGGTTAAGCAGCCCCCGTTGCATGCCTTTTGCAGTCTCCACCTAAATCTGAACATGGGTGAAGAAATCTACCTAATCCTGTGCCCACTGAGACTTCAGATCCCTCTACAGAGCCTGCATTTGCCACCTGGCATGCATGACCTGCAGGGCTTCAGGAGGCCATCAGTCCCTGCAGCCTCACTGAGGTCCAAGACGGAAGCCTGAAACATTAGGATCGTCTCCTGATTGTGCGAACTATCTCTCTGGAGAGAAGGCACAAAACTGCACTGTATCATGAATAGCTCTGATGAAAGGGAGTGTCTGCAAAGGAGTCAGATGTTTGCCGAAGTCTGGAGGTGGGTGAGGACTGTCAAAGGCGAGTGTACCTTCAGCAGCCAGTTAACAAGGTAGGGGAAGACGGGAACTTCAGAACTCTGAAGATGCACTGCAACCACGACCATCACTTTTGTGCGCACCCGAGGGTCACTGGTGAAGCCAAATGAGAGCACAGCAAACTGAAAGTGCACCTGCCCCACGGTGAACCACAGATAGATCCTGGGGTATGCTTCGCAGGGATGTGGAAATAGATATCCTGCAGGTTCAATGCTACCATCCAGTCTAAATGATCGAGGGCAGAAAGGACCTGGAACAGAGTGAGCATCTTCAATTTGTCCTTCCTCAGAGGGAGCGTTTGGAACATATACAAGATTTGTGTTAGTAGAAGCATCTTTAAAGTAGCTAGTCTTCCCACCCAGGAAAGTGTGTGTTTTATTCTGGCAGCTAAACTGAACCTTAATTCACACAGCATGACAAGGTCACTTTCTTATACCAATACCAATCCTTTGGATTTAGTAATTTTAGTTTGAAGACTAAATACTGTCTTAAATTAATCTAATAAGGGGATAAGGCCCTAAAGTCACTGCATGGGCTTGTTGATTGCGAGAATGATATAGTTTGCAAGGGCAGTTTAAGTACATCGTGGCAAATGGAACTACCTTGAATTTGAGGGTGCTCTCTAACTTTCTACAGGAGGTGTCCCAGAAAGAGATCAAAAAGAAGAGAGAATAGAGGTTACCCCTGTCATGTGCCCCTGGTCATATGTAGAAATCTGCAGGACTGACCATTTATTTGAATCCTTGTCTGATAGTTGTGGTAAAGAGCCTTGATCCAACCTAAGAATCAGGTGTCCAGGACAACTTGCTCCTAGTTCTCAACCAGCATTCCCTTTCCACTTTATGGAAAACTTTCTCTATGCCCAATGACAGGAGAATTGTCTCCTTTACCGTTTTCTTGGCACTATCTAGTAGATGTAGGGATTTTTTGGCATTTGCACTTGCTGTGAAATGGAATATGACCACCTAGCTCGGGGTGTATAAAGTCAAGCAAGAATTTGCCCAAACGAATCAGTGAGGATTTATAGGTCCAAGTAATGGAAATGAGTCTATATGATGCACAGAGTGTTATGATTTCTCGGCTTTAGGAGCAGTGTAATAGTGGCTTCAGTTATTACCATGGAGGATTCATTATTTAGTGTTAAGTCATTGAATAGCGCAGTTAAAATGGGATAAAGTATAGGTGAAAAGCTGTGAACCCATCAAGCCCTGGCGCCTTAGAGCATTTCAGTTGTACGATCGCTTTTAAGACCTGTAAAGCATAGCTAGCTTGAAAGAGGCTCCGTGGGGGAGTTTAGGAAGATAGTCCAAATATGCTGTTTGCTGTGGTAGAGAGGTGTGGTCTCCAGTTTACAAGGATTGATAGTATGTATGGAATCTCAGGCCTTGGCCTCGGTAGTGATGCACAGTGCACCTATTTCTATGATCTCCTCGATGTGTCAGCACTTCTGATACGCTTGCAGCTTACGTCCCAAGAGAGTGCACAGTTTATTACTGCCATCATGGAAGACAGCCCCTATCTACTAGGTATGTAGCTTGCTCTATCTAATGTTTGAGTATAGAGTTCGCCCCTCATAGTCGTTATATTTACATTGATCCATACCCACCTTAAACCCCAAAATATAAAAATGTATATGCATAAATATTTAAATACGTTCTACTTACTTGCAAAATACTTACATTTACCGCATAAAAAATTACTTATATTTTCATGGTAAAAGGCATCCGTCGTAAAGGCATATCCATTGTAAAACAATTCATGGTAAAAGACTTTTGCCGCAAATGCATTTTTGTTGCAAAACATTTGTTGTTAAGGCATCTTGTTGTTTAGCCTTCATCGTTAAGGATGTTTCCAAAAATACACTTAAGCCTTACTGCTTCTTGAAAAAGGGTCCCCCTAATGACCTACTAAAGGGGATCCTAAATGATTCATTTCTCTACCTCCCATGTTTTATTAAGGGACAAGAATTATGTGGGATTCTTATAGACGTAAACCGTATCGACGGATCTTTCAATAATGAGTGATTCTGTTGAGAGGGGCTCCGGTGATAAGTTCCCACCTCTCCCTCGCATTGGAGCATGTGTGCCATTAGGCCATGGTCTAAGAGAAGTTTGAATAAATTAGTCAGACTCCTTTCGGGCAATGTCCTAATCTCTTATCTAGAATGATTAGGACAATCCTAGTGTTTGTGCGAAGTGCTGCAGAGTAGCGAGAAAAGTCTATGGTAGGAGGGTGTCGGGGGGGTCATGCATACAACAGGCCCAGGTCATTCACCAAGGTCTGCCTCTGGGATGATAAATCTAGGATCCCACCATGCCATTGTTGGGATCTGCCCAGAGAGGCATTCAGAGCTAGATTAAGATCCCCTTTGATTCCTAGAGGACCCAAGGCAAAATCACTGAGGATTGGAAGACTATCTTTCAATAACTCCTCCCGTCCTCTATTGAGGGCATAGACTGATGCAAAGCTCATTGGTCTGCCCTCTGAAAGGCTATTAGTCAGCACAACCATCCATATTTATCTGTTTTAGAATCCTTTTCAATAAAAGAGCCTCTAGTGCTATTGTGTATTGCCCTTCGGCTCTATCAGAAGAGGAATTTGCATGCTATTACGTAGGAAAAAGTCAGGATTTCAGTTTAACTCTATATCCCCACAAAATGTGATTTTCCGGCATAAAGCAAATATTGGTGTTTGTTGCTTTAAGTTTCCCCAAGATGCCAATTTGTTTTGAAGGATTATTAAAGCCTCAAACATTATAGTTTACAACTTTTAGTATTAAGTGGTTAAACCTTTTTTTATCATATCAGGGAGAAATTTGCTTCTTATCATGGCTCCAGATATGTCGAACCAGCCTGCATTTACTTGGTTTCACTGCTTGTGTTTCCGTGACCGTGGCCTGATTGGCCAAGTGATCCATGAGCCTTGTGATTATGAAAGGGCGCCGAATGGCCTAATGATTGATGTAATCTCTGTAAAGTCATGTGTTTTTATGGATAATACAAAGGCTATTTTTCATATACCCTTGCATGGAGTTTCTTCTTTGGTGTGCCTAGTGTGTCGCTGCTGTGTGAATGTGTTGCGCAAACGCTTTACAGATTGCCTCTGGAATAAGCCTGACTGCCCTTCCAAGCTACCAAGGGGGTGAGCAGGTTTTATCTTCGGTGTGTAACTCCCTTGTCCTGACTAGAGTGGTGGTTTCTGCCTGGCTTAGGCGCATGCCCTAGCCAACTAGAAATCCAATTTCTAACATGTGCCTTCAAAGAGATTGTGCCTTCTTAACGTGCCTTAGACATGAAGGACGGCTTTTTGGTGTATTTTATGAATGCAGGCTAGGACATCAGGAGTCCTTTCCCCGCTTTGCTTAGGGGTATCTCTCATTGTGAATGGGGGCACCCCTGGGTTTCTTGAGGATGGCATCGAAAAGATCAAACAAGAATTATGGTTGATTGGCAACAGGAAAACTGTTAGGCATACCTCAGATGTGGATACAGTTCCAGCAAGATCTATTTTAAAGGTTTTCACATTTTTCTTGCACCAAAATGTATCGGTATTCAAGATGAAGAATTCGTTGTTGTAGTAGGAATATGCTACTTACCGGTATGCATCTGTTCTTGGCATGTAGAGCTGCAGATCTACACACTGTGCATAGTTCGCCATCTGGTGTTGTGCCCGGATGTTGCAGTTGTTTTTCTCTTGGAAAGTCTTTGGAAGTCACAGGGTATGTGACTCCTCCTTTGGATCGTATTGCGCATGGGCTTCGGCTCCATCCTCAGATTGTTTTTCGCCAGCAGAGAAATGATGGAGCTTTGTAAGAAACATGTGTGCTGTATCTAAATAAGATAAAACTGGAACAGATAAAGATAGCCGGGGGAGGCGGGTGGGCGTGTGTAGATCTGCAGCTCTACATGCCAAGAACAGATGCATACTGGTAAGTAGCATATTCAGTTCGAGGCACATGAGCTGCAGATTACACACTGTGCATAGATTGTGTAGCAGTACCCCCTCTTAGCGGCGACCACCAGTATCTGTTGCAGTTGTTTGAAACAGTGTTTTGAGGACAGCCTGGCCCAAACTAGCTTGTTGCTTAGTTTGAACATCTACACAATAGTGTTTAGTGAAAGTGTGCGGTGTAGCCCATGTAGCTGCTTTGCAGATATCATCTAAGGTGATGTTCCCTAAAAAAGCCATGGAAGCCCCTATCTTACGTGTAGAGTGGGCTTTAGGGGGAACAGATAGCGTTTGTTTTGCTTTGTGGTAGCAAATCTGTATGCATTTAACAATCCACCTAGCTATCCCAAATTTGGAGATGGGGTTGCCTTTGTGTGGTGGTGACAAAAGACACGAATAACCGTTTGGTCTTGCGAAAAGGTTGTGTTCTCTCGATCTAGTAGAGTAAAGCTCTTTTGATGTCTAGGGTGTGCAGAGCTCTTTCTGCAATGGTTTGTGGCTGCGAGAAGAATACGGGCAGTTCCACAGATTGATTGAGGTGAAAGGGAGAAAAGATTTTAGGAAGGAATTTTGGATTAGTGCGGAGAACAACCTTATTATGATGCATTTGCAGAAAAGGTTCTTGAATGGTGAGTGCTTGTATCTCACTGACCCTTCTGAGGGAAGTAATGGCTACAAGGAAAGCTGTTTTCCATGTTAAAAATTGAAGCTCGCATTTATGTAGAGGTTCGAATGGAGGCCCCATTAGTCTTGTGAGAACGATGTTTAGGTTCCACACCTGGCACTCTAGGGGGAATTATTCTTTTGAGGCCTTCCATGAAGGCTTTTATGGCAGGTACTCTAAAGAGGGATAGATGCTGTCTATTTTGTAGATACTCTGCTATGGCAGCAAGGTGTAGTCTAATAGACGTGTAGGCTAGGTTGCATCTTTGTAGGTGTAGTAAGTAGCCTATGATGTGTTGGATAGACACATCCAAGGGATTGATATTATTGTTGTGACAATAAATCACGAATCATTTCCACTTGGCTGCGTAGCAAGCTCTAGTGGTAGGACGTCTAGCTTCTTTAATGATGTTCGTACAGTCAAGGGGAAGATTAAGGTAGCCAAATTCTAGGATTTCAGGAGCCAGATCGCAAGGTTGAGCTGAGCTGGGTCCGGGTGTCTGATCTCTCCATGGTTCTGGGTTAAGAGGCGTGGAGAGAGGTGTAATTTTTGGTCCAGAACTACGGAGAGTTCCAGCAATGTGGTGTACCACAGTTGTCTGGCCCAAGTTGGAGCAACTAGGATGAGAGTTAGGGAGTGTTGCTGTAGTTTGCGCACCACTAATGGAATGAGTGGGAGAGGCGGAAAAGCATACGCAAATTTGCCTGACCAGTTCATCCATATCGCATTGCCTTTGGACAATGGGTGTGGATATCTAGTGGCGAAGCTTGAGCATTTGGCGTTTTCGTGGGTGGCGAAGAGTTCTATTTGTGTTTGCCCCCACGTTTGAAAGAATGGTTGAAGAACTTGTGGATGAAGTTCCCACTCGTGGATTTGTTGAGTTTGACAGCTCAACTGGTCTGCAATGGTGTTTTGGACTCCTGGGACATATTGTGCTAGGTATGGCCCACCTCCATATGGTCTGTGCTAGCTGAGAGAGCTGCAGAGTATGTGTGCTGCCCTGTTTTTGGATGTAGTACATTGCTGTCATGTTGTCTGTGCGGACTAAGACAGCCTTGCCTGAGACGTGTGTTTGAAAAGCTTTCAGGGCTAGAAATATGGGCAGTAACTCCAGATGGTTGATGTGGAGTAACTTTTGTTGAGGTGTCCATCTGCCCTGCATGGTGTGATGTAGTAGATGAGCTCCCCAGCCGGAGAGCGATGCGTCCACTGTTAGAACTATTTGAGGAACCGGCTCTAGGAACGGTCGCCCTTTGGAAAGGATTTTGGTGGTCCACCACTGCAGAGAGCGATGGGCATGACCGTCTACCAACACCAGATCTGTTAGTTGACCTTGAGCTTGGTTCCATTGGCGTGCTAGGCACTCTTGGAGAGGACGCATCTGGAGTCTTGCATGAGGTACAATGAATATGCAAGTGGCCATCATCCCTATAAGTTGCATAAACACTCGGGCTGGAAGTGAGTGTTGAGGTTGAACTGTGGCGCGAAGAGCTTGTATGCTTGCTATTCAGGCAGGGCTGGGGTAGGCTAACGCTTTTGAGGTGTCTATGGTGGCACCGAGGTATTGTTGTACGTGGGAGGGATGCAGATGGGACTTGGCGTAGTTTACTGTGAAGCCCAGGTCGTGAAGTTGTTGGATCGTGGCGTGAGTGTGTTGTACACACTGGTTGTATGAGCTGGCTTTTATAAGCCAGTCGTCTAGATATGGGAAGACGTGGATGTGTTGTCTTCTCAGGTGTGCAGCCACTACTGCTAGGCACTTGGTAAACACTCTTGGGGCTGTGGTGACTCTGAAGGGGAGTACTTTGAATTGGTAGTGGTGACCGTCCACTACGAATCTGAGAAACTTCCTGTGAGCGGTGTGAACGGGAATGTGGAAATAGGCGTCCTTGAGGTCTATGGTGGTTAGGAATTCGTTTTGGGAGAGCAGAGGAAGCACCTGCTGGAGTGTGACCATGGGAAAATGGTCTGAGTGTATGTATTGGTTTAGGGGTCGGAGATCCAGAATGGGCCTGAGAGAGCCATCTGTTTTTTGGTATGAGAAAATATAGGGAGTAAACTCCCTTGTTTTGTTGGTGGGCAGGAACTAGTTCTATTGCATCTTTTTGTAGGAGGGAGATTACCTCCTGCTTTAGAAGTGACAAATGTTCCTCTGACATTGGGCGCTGTTTGGGTGGAATGGTTGGGAGGGTAGATGTTAGCTCTAGGCAGTAGCCTGATTGGATTATTTGTTGTACCCATCTGTCTGAGGTGATGGTAGCCCAGACAGGAAGGAAATTGTGGAGTCTGCCCACGACTGGAGTGCAATAGTCTGGGGGAAGTGGAGGGAAGTCACTGGGTGTGGGTGGAGGCAGAGCGGGAGGTGTTAGTTTTGTCTCTACCTTTGTTATTGTTACCTCTATAACTGCCTCTTTGATAACCCCTAGTGAAGGTGGATTGGGTAGGGGTTTTGTAGGAAGTAGAGGCGCTGTCGGAGGAGTAGCCTCTGGTGTTGCTTCTAAAGGAGGAACGGCGAAAGGAGCGCCTGGGAGCTTGCGACTGCAAGGCTCCCATAGATTTTGCCGTGTCTGTGTCCTTCTTCATTTTTTTGAGGGCTATATCGACATTAGGACCAAACAGATGTTTCTCATCAAAGGGGTGGTTGAGAATGGAACTTTGAACCTCAGGTTTGAAACCTGAGATGCGTAGCCAAGCATCCCTACGTAAAAGGGTGCTGGTGTTAATTGCCCTGGAGGCGGTGTCAGCTGCATCGAGGGCACAACGAATGGAAGTGTTTGTAATGTTTTTGCCCTCTTGAATCAATTCGTTGGCCTTATGTTTATATTTATCAGGGTGGTGTTGCATGATTGTCTCCAGCTCATCATAATGTGCCCTGTCATATCTGGCTAGGAGCGCTTGGGTGTTAGCGATACACCAGATGTTGGCCACATGGGACGCCGTCCATTTACCAGAGGCGTCTAGGAGTTTAGACTCCTTATCTGGCGGTGGTGCCTCACCTGATGCCTGGGAATTGGCACGTTTCCTCGCATTGGAGACTACCAGGGAGTCTAGTGGTGCGGGGCCTTTAATATACGGTGGGTCTATTGGGGCGTCTTTATATTTTTTCTCAATACGTGGGTTAATGACCCTGGCCCTAACTGGGTCTTTAAAAACCTCTGGTGCGTGCTTAATAACTCCCTTAAGCATCGGCAGGATTGAGGTAGACCTGTGTGCAGTGTCAAATGTATCTAAGAGAAAGTCCTCCTCTACGTGGTCTGTGTGGAGATCAACCCCGTGGTAGCGGGCAGCCCTATGGAGTAGTTGGTAAAAGCCCATGGTGTCCTTTGGGGGGGGAGGGTCTAGAAGGGTAAAGCTCATCCTGCGGGATTTTAGGGACGTCTGAGATGTTGTAGTCTTCCCATGGGCCTGGGGAGCTTGTAGGAGTAGGGTCCCCTGCTGGTTGGTTGTCCGCCCCATCCCCTGTGTCGTAGATAATGTCGTCATCATCATCCTCATCTGGAGATGGTGTAGGAGAATGATGAGGTGGGGGAGGAGAAGGAGGAGGAGGTGGAGGAGGAGATGAAGGAATCCTCAAAGGGGAGGTGGCAAAGTCTCTCCTTTTTGGTGGTGGAGCTGGTGCAGGCTTGTCCAGTGGTCTTTTTCTGGTGCTAAGCGACAAATGGCCAGTCTTTGGATCTTTAACAAGGGTTTTTTGGTAAGGATGGGGTCGAAACAGTTTGTCTGTAAGGGGCAGATCCTTCGGTGCCGATGGTGTCGGAGCCGTGGGTTTTTTAGGCGTCAATTCGGCACTGGTTCTTGGTTTCGAACCCTGGGGTTTAGCAGTGTCTTTTGACTTCCTCGGTTCCGAGGTGGCTTTCGGCTTCGAGGTTTGGGAGTCGAGGCTTTTGGGCTTTTTGCTCGGCTCTGAGGGTGTTATCGGTGCAGAGGAGCCAGTGCCCGTCTTCGGCGCCGAGAGCTTCGTGTCAAGCTCGGCACGGATGAGGAAAGGGGCGTTTTCTTTTTCGGTGTCGGTGCCGATGATGTTTTTTCGGCACCGAGGGTAGGCTGGCTCGAGCCCGAGCTGCCTGAAGGCTTGATGGGCTTCTTGACCGGGCCCGGAAGCGAGGTATGGGAAGCAGTCTTTTGGTGCGTACCTAGGCCTGAAGGCGTGACCGAAGCCTTTTTCAGTGGCGTGGAGGGGGGTTTAGGGTCTGGGTCGACGTCTGTACTCACGCCCCTCTCTGCCGGAGTGATGTCCTCGACGTCGGAGTCGTCAGCTTCAGAGGCGCTGACGAGGCCTTCTTCGGTGTGATGTTGTTCCGGGACATCGACGCCTTCTTCGAAGATGTCATCGGGGATCTTAAGTCGACGAGTGAGCCATTGTTCTCCTTGCTCGTCGGTCCCGGATCGTCCTCTTCGATCGGAAGGAGGCGCAAGCTGGACAGTCCCTTGCCTCGTGTTCTGGGTAGACGCAGAGGTTGCACACCTCATGGAAATCGGTGTGGGGAAACTTCGACCCACATCGAGGACACTTCTTATATGGAGTCCTTTCAATCAGCAGGACCAGAGCCCAGGTAGGCCCAAAGGCATTCGTCGACGAACGGAATCGAAGACTTAGGTTGTTGAGAGTTGCGTCGAATGTTGGAGAACGCGATCGAGACAATACTGTCGAAGGGGGGAGGATTGCGCGCCGAACAGGAAAACTGGAACGGTTCTGAACTGGAACGCGAAGAACACATCCGAGCACGATGACGGAAAAAAACAATCTGAGGATGGAGCCGAGGCCCATGCGCAATACGATCCAAAGGAGGAGTCACATACCTCGTGACTTCCAAAGACTTTCCAAGAGAAAAACAACTGCAACATCCGGGCCCAACACCAGATGGCGATCTATGCACAGTGTGTAATCTGCAGCTCATATGCCGCGAACATTTATTTTCTTCTGTATGTTGCTAATGGTCATTACAGCCTGACCCACCTTTTTGTCTAGCTCATTGACATCGCATTGCATAGCCCGTAGATCATGTTGAAGATCAGTTTTGAATCCCTTGATATCTTCCTTGAGTTTTTGGAAGACGTGAAGAAAGAGGATCCACTAAATTATTCTCCTTCTATCTTCTGCAGCCATTCATCTTTTGTCTGACATTGTAAGGCTTGTTTGAAGAATGTCTTGATTTTGCAATCATTGTTATGAGTATCAGGGGGAACATGTTGATAGGACAAAACATGTTGATCAAGAAATCCAGCAAGCCAGGGGCTTCAAAGATCCCACACCAAGGTCTCCTGTTGACAACAGCTTCGACTGGGTTGCTCTCTAGAGTATCCCCTGGCGGACATGGCTCTCATGGAGGCCAGCTAAGTCCCCTGCATTTTCGCTGGTCTCAGTGTGTGGTTCTCTAATGCAGAGTCCTCAATCATGGGAGTTAAAGTGCACCCGACAGCAGTCCTCCTTAATCCCCTGGGTCTCAAGGAAAGGGGGTGTGCGGAGTGCTGTCAGAAATGTCCCAGGAGGGTGAATGTCTGTTAGGAGTTTCACCCTGCCACTCACAGTGGAGCAGGCACAGCCCTCCCCAATCTGACACACTGGGCTCCAGGTCTCTGCTTTCTTGTTTTGATCAGCTCCAGGTAGGGAGTGTGGACAAGGCCCGTCTGTGTGTCTGATGTCTTTGTCTCTGCTGGGTTCCAGGGCTCCGAGAGGACTCGGCCCAGTTGCTCAGATGTGTGCCCCATTCTGACACTAAGGGAAGCTTATAACACAAGGGGTCAAATTCTTCCACAGGTGCTGTTGGGAGCAGAAGTAAGCATGGTCTTACCCTCTTTCTGAGACTAAAATGCTCCATCGCAGTCCCTCTTAGCATGTGTGTTCATTTATTCCACTGACTCTCCTTTACCTAGTCATCATTTTGCTGCTATGGCCCGAGGGTGAGCTCTAATGTTCACAAGGCCCTGGCTCGTCCTGCTGCCAAAGTTCAACACCAGGAGAGGGGCCCAATCACTCTCCCCTAAGGTTGCACTGTTAAGGTGCCATATGGGACCCCACCCAAGTATAATCCAGGCAAGAGCCACCACCTCCTGCGTAGGCCAAGACACAGAGATCCAGACGTGCTTAGCCTGCTCCCACTTCCAGGTCACAAACCAGCTCCACTGTGGGGACTGGATTCTCTTTCTAGCAGGGTCCCCCGCCAGATTTGCTCACACAATCAGATGCAATGTCATGGCAGTGCTACAGCAAGTCCAAGGGTCTCGGTGTGTGCGGACTTATAAGGCTGGGCACAATCATGCGTCCACCTTGTTCCAGGCCATTGTCACGCCCCCAAATTATGATTTTAAACCACAAATTGTAAAACCCCTTCAGTGCTGTATGACTAGCAGTTCTGTAGTAACCTCACACTTGCTCCAGCTCCACTAGCATATACTAAGGGAAGATTTTTGTTCACCTCATTTAGAAGTTTTATCTAATGTGACAGTGAGAAAACCTCTTTCATGGGTATCAGTATCACAGTAGGATGAGCCAAACTAATAATAACAATACTGCTTATATGTATTTCCTGTCCATATGAAGGAAGCATAGGCTGGTGGTTCTGAGAGACAAATTAAATTCAATTTATAATACTGAGGTATTAAAAGCATACAGTCCCACTGATAGGGAGCCACCTCTTCATAGATGATTGCACCTCGGCACTGACCTTCATATTGCGGTGCACTGTCATCATATGTTGATTCTCGAGTAGGGATGAATCCTTTTCCTTCGGGACACATTGCTTTAAACTCCGCTGGTATCAAAGATGAAAGAAAAGTCATGATTAAACATATTCGTTTCTAAGAACACCACCTACACACCCAAAAAATATGCCACACAGGTAGTAAAGCCACCTTTTGTTATACCCTAACTGCTGGGCATTGGCATTTGACCAATTTAAAGTATGCTTATATGCAAAGTGAAAATGACTACGGCACACCACTCTGCCACCCAATGTTAACTTACTAACTAAGCCATTGCCACCGGCCCTAGAGGTGGAGTATAACACTTTAGTCACAGTATCATTAGACAACTTGACCACAGGTCACTTGTGGAAGGCACCTTCTGATGTCAGTGATATTACAAAACAAAGCTGGAAGTCTGTGTGCAATACAAATGCTAACAATATAACATAACATAAGCTCATTGATCATAATGCCTCACATGAAATCCAGAAATTGGCATTGGATGGATGTTTTGGGAAACACATTATTATGATAACGAAGTCAGAATTTTACAAACTTAATTTTGGCAGGCCAAAAGAAGAAAAAGAAAAAGATATCTTAGACCTCCACAATTGATTTGAGTAAAACTGGAATGCTGAGAGTGTATTTTTGGGTTCCTCTTCTGCTTGCCTCACCCTGCATTGGCTCTGTGACCAATCTCCCTCCCGTCAGTCTACAATCTTGGTGTACACAACTCTCCAAGGGCAAATGAAGAACAGAGCCAACCACCCTCAACTGCCATCACTTAAAAGAGGTTGTCTTTACCAGAGTCAGCGACAGGGCAGGGGAAGATTTCACAGTTGTCTCCCCAGCCAGCCCCCAGGGTGCAACAGCACTCCTGTTTGGTGATGTTGGACGTCAGCACATTGTCGCAGAAGTTGGCATCATTGAGGTTATAGTAACATTCCTTTAACTCATCACTGGTCTGGCTGTCACCTGAACACGAGACAACAAAATCAGAAAAAAATACTTAAGTAGTAGCAAGGGCTATTTCTTCAATCTCTGAGAAACATTGGTCGATATACATGTACATGATTGACAAAAAAACAAGACGAGCCCTTTGAAATCATTAGCATATGTAGTTTTTCTATATATATTTTTTGAACATTTTGATAAGTCAGTCGTACCACCCAGATGTCATCGAAGCAGGGTGCAAAAGTACCTGTAACACAACACAATTGACATATTTCAACAACATATTAAAAACTGTTTTAGTACAAAGAACTCAAAGAGGTACTTCCAGAGCTTTCAAAGAACAGATCATGAATTATTGTTTTCAGTTTTTGTTCAAAAGGAGTAAGTTACACTCTTGGAGGTCAAATATCATTTGAGGGAAGGACCTCAATAATTTAATCATTGCACTAATTATTAGTGAGCTATTATTTAGCAGCTAGATCAAGTGGCAATCAGAACATAATTGGTACCTAATATTGTATATTTGCTTATGAAACTAACAGAAGATACGACTAGAAGTTTTAGAATCTGAATGACAAAAAATGTAAGGGTGAACTGACTGATTATACTACAGGACAGTTGAATGAGTCTATGGCTTACATTTGAGTAACTTAATATATTATTTTATTTTTCAAATTCTATGTAGTGCCACATGTAGCCCTCTAGCGACTATGATGTAGTAAAAGTGAGCAACTAGGGAATGGAGTTAGGGCAGGTGGAGTCTAGTTAGATGTGCAGCGTGCAAGCCCTGACTGATCGCTGCTCTGGTCATTACAACTGTTCTGTGGAATGGCAATCCGAAGAGCTCAGTCTTCTGAAGTTTCCCGAATCGTAGGTGGCTTAATTGTCATCTCATGCTTGATTTTAGGCAGTTTAAATTCCGGGACCCTGGACACAGTGATCGACTGCCATTTTTGAGGAATTTGAAAATCCTTTGTGAAATAAGGTGGAAGTTGGACAAACATAGATTACTAGGGGAGTTTAGCATGGAGCTTTAAGAAAAATTGGGCCGTTTGTTCCAATAGGCCTTGCTTATTGCACAGGGAATTTTCTATTTCACACTTTATTCCAAATGGGATCAGTGCAGTCCTTTCAAAGGCAGCTTAACACTGTCGTGTTTCCTAAGATATAAGGCAAAAACCAAAGGAAATGATGGACAGAGTGTTGAACATTGCAAGCACTCACCCCCAGTCAACTGATCTGGGTTTAATCCATCACCGTTCTTTAGCCCACTCTGCCATCCCAGTTGAGACATGGCCATATGCAAATCAGTCTGACCCTGTGCCTCATGGGAACAGTCCAGCCCGAACTGCTAAGCCATATTTCCTTTGGTTTTTGCTTTGTTCGCCATAAGTTGGCAGGGTATGCTCAGACGTGAGTCCCTTGCTCACGTTGCCACTGGATTCAAGCAAGCCTGGCTGAAGACGGTTGAAATGCCAGAAACCGGTCCTAGGAAGCTTGTTTCCGGTCCAGGGAAGACATGGCTTGGCAGTTCGGGCTGGACTGTTCCCATGAGGCACAGGGTCAGACTGATTTGCATATGGCCATGTCAGAACTGGGGTGGCAGAGTGGGCTAAAGAACGGTGATGGATTAAACCCAGTTCAGTTGACTGGGGGTGAGTGCTTGCAGTGTTCAACACTCCGTCCATCATTTCCTTTGGTTTTTGCTTTGTTTGCCATAAGTGGGCAGGGTATGCTCAGACGTGAGTCCCTTGCTCACTTTGCCACTGGATTCAAGAAAGCCTGGCTGAAGACGGTTGAAATGCCAGAAACCGGTCCTAGGAAGCTTGTTTCCGGTCCAGGGAAGACATGGCTTGGCAGTTCGGGCTGGAATGTTCCCATGAGGCACAGGGTCAGACTGATTTGCATATGGCCATGTCAGAACTGGGGTGGCAGAGTGGGCTAAAGAACGGTGATGGATTAAACCCAGATCATTTGAATGGGGGTGAGTGCTTGCAGTGTTCAACACTCCGTCCATCATTTCCTTTGGTTTTTGCTTTGTTCTCCATAAGTTGGCAGGGTATGCTCAGACGTGAGTCCCTTGCTAACTTTGCCATTGGATTCAAGCAAGCCTGGCTGAAGCCGGTTGAAATGCCAGAAACTGGTCCTAGGAAGCTTGTTTCCGGTCCAGGGAAGACATAGCTTGGCAGTTCGGGCTGGACTGTTCCCATTAGGCACAGGGTCAGACTTATTTGCATATGGCCATGTCAGAACTGGGGTGGCAGAGTGGGCTAAAGAACGGTGATGGATTAAACCCAGATCAGTTGACTGGGGGGAGTGCTTACGGTGTTCAACACTCCGTCCATCATTTCCTTTGGTTTTTGCTTTGTTCGCCATAAGATGGCAGGGTATGCTCAGACGTGAGTCCCTTGCTCACTTTGCCACTGGATTCAAGCAAGCCTGGCTGAAGACGGTTGAAATGCCAGAAACCGGTCCTTGGAAGCTTGTTTCCAGTCCAGGGAAGACATGGCTTGGCAGTTCGGGCTGGACTGTTCCCATGAGGCACAGGGTCAGACTGATTTGTATATGGCCATGTCAGAACTGGGGTGGCAGAGTGGGCTAAAGAACGGTGATGGATTAAACCCAGATCAGTTGACTGGGGGTGAGTGCTTGCAGTGTTCAACGCTCCGTCCATCATTTCCTTTGGTTTTTGCTTTCCTAAGATATATTCATAGTTTGGCTGCCATGTATAGTTTTTGTTATCTGTGTTTTTGGTAGCCCTGTGAAGACCATGTTGAAACTTGTTGCTCCACCTAATAGTTGATTTTGAGCCATGGGTAGTTTTTCCAAAGGTTAAATAGACGTGTATTAGCAACTTTGCGCAACTCATCTTGGATGCCAATAATATGCCATTGTTGAATATGTTTCTTACTTACAGATATGTGGATGAGGGGATTCCTTGGCATGTGGTCTACTTGAATTGAAGCTTGGTGACATCTCTTCCTTCCAATACCTTTTATCCCTGATTATGTTTCATTTTCACATAGGAAACTTGTTTTTTTTTTTAATTGAAAGGTGTATTGTAGGCATTCAGTGTTTCTTTGGTCTATGTTGTGTTTTTGGCTGGCTTACGGATTTGTTATTGAGTTGGATGGTAGTTGGGAACTGGAACAGGAAGAACATTGTAGTAAAAAAGCCCTCTGGAGCATGTACAATGGTAAATGATGGAGTTGAATGGCAAGGTCCTGGTGAAATGCTCCATGGTACTCTTCTCAATACGCATCTGGTGAGATCAACTGTATTAAATGCATGCTGAGCGGTTGAGTATTAGAGTGACATGCTTGTCTTACTCCAGAGTTTGGAGGAACACCTTCAGGATAGTCACAAGTTCAGGCTTTCTTCCCAGGACTGGCCACAAAGTTTATTGTATGTGGTTTGAAATGTTGATTTTTTTTCCACGTATACTGTTAAATTTACGTCTCATCTCTTCTTTTGACATTTGGCAGGGTTAAGGCGGGTTAGCAATTAGTTATTAGCAAGTTGCACCTTGAGCATTTTCTATTGTCTCCTTCAGGAGAGCACTGAAAATGACATGCTTTTTATGTATGGGAACAATTTTCTTGTAGATGAATGCATATTTCATGCACATGTTGTCAGCCCTGAGCATAATGCTTTATGTGCCCTTCACAACCTCTATGTTAGGTGCTTTAATACCAACTAGTTGGAAAGCAGAGAGGAAACCTTGAAGATATACAGATGTCTAGAGAGGGAACAAAGAAGATTGCAGCTGAGTGAGATGGAGTCCAAGATTTTTTATAAATTTATGTTAAAGAAATCTCTGAAGCTTCATAGCGCACAATAAAAACTTAAAAACTTCTGGAATAGCCATTTCCTGATAGGTGCTGAAAAGGAATTTTGTCTCTTATCCTTCCTTGTTGATGCATTTGGTGAAGTAATTTTTTTGGGTCTGTTGACTGGGTTTTGCAAACCTTATGAATAGTCTTTGATCCACATGACATTTATGACTAAGTCAACAGGACCTCTTCACCTAACAAAGAGTGGGACACTTGGCTAAAAAGATCAGCAATTAAATGCACGAAATACCCCTGGAACTAGACAAGAAATAATAAGATGATGAGGGTCAATCCCAGTGTGCACTGGAGAGTTTATTATCAAAACAATTATTGTTGTGGATGGGAACGCTCAACTCCTTGTGGCCCACCGTCAAAGCCACAATAACATCCAAAGATTTCAATATTCAAGAAGGAGCGTCACATATATATATAAGTTCAACAATCAAATATTGAAGTCCAAAAGAAAATAAAGGAAATCCGGAATTCAGGATTTATCGGGCCGGACTGAGGACGCTTGAATACATCGGGAAGACAACTATTGTGATCATAGGAGAGATTTACACAATATAGACAAGGACAGAGGACTATATTTGGAGGAAACGGTTATATCGAATCTGGTTGACTTTGAAAAGGAATAGTTTTCTATAAAAGATTGGTTGTCTGATCAAGAATAGGATGATGATATAAAGACTTCACAGATTAGAGCCCTGATGATGTCCTAAAGGAGGATGAAACGCATTGGCTGTATAAACATTAATGTTTGTGAAGTTGGATGACATTTGATGGCATGACTATCATTCAAAATAAAGATCAGAACATGAAGCAGATATCCTAAGGATCTTCCTTTATTTTCTTTTGGACTTCAATATTTGATTGTTGAATTTATATATATATGTGATGCTCCTTCTTGAATATTGATGCCCCATGAACTAAATGGTAAGCTTTTTTGTGCATCTTGTTTTTGCAACCTCTTACCTTCTGACTCACGGAAGCGGCAGTGTCCCGTCATTGGATCATATTCCTGGTTCTCATCCAAGCACAGGCACATGAAGGAACCTTCCACATTTTCGCAAAGGGCTTCTCCGCAGACTCCACTAAGAATTTCGCATTCATTTACATCTGGAAAAAGTGAAACACATTGATTTCAGCACTCTCTAGGGTACAGACAGCACTCCACTCTTCCATTAGTGTCTCGCCCACCATTACCTGCTGGAAAATAGCAATGATTCCCCCAATGAGAAGACCACCTGATTGGTAAGAAAATGAGCTAGGTTAAGGAAAAAAAAGAGTTGATCTTGCACTGTAGGGAAACATTAACCTCGAAGCAGTTCCGGTTAACCAAATAGGCAAAGTAGACACCGACCTATAGGCCTGACTCAGTTTAGGGGCCCTGCGACAATGTATAGAAATAATATTGATTTGATCTTGAAAGAAAATTACAATCAAGTTTTCTTAAATATTGTTTCCAAAAGATAGAAAAAAATTAATCAACTCTAAGAAACGAAAGCTTTACATTAAAGACTCTATAGAAAAAATACTGTATTAATGTACTTTACCCATTAACAACTTAAAGTACATAAGCCAGAGACATCAGATTCACATAACAGTTTGACTCTTAAAAGCTCATCTTCTGGCTAGCTGTCAGTTTGTAAAAAAAAAAAGTGCACTAGGTGTTAGGAGATCATTTGTGAGGGTAGGCCCGAAATTTCGCTGTCTATGGGCCTCCACAGGGCTTAATTCGGCACTGCCTCGGATTTGGTAGCAATCCCACTAAAGGAGAGCCACGAAGCTGGTCAGCTGTGTCATTTCCGTTTTCATTTCTCTGTCTTCCAGCCAAAAGTAATGAGCGCATTCTGTCACATTTCGCTCTGTCTTCATAAGACAAAACTCTCACTGAAAAAGTTACCTTGCGCCAAAACATACATTTAGTAAACAGTTACATTTTATTCCTCATGAGACTCTTCCAAGAGCATTTCAAATAATTGACTGTGAAAACCTATTTGATCATCAACATTCTTCTTCAATTTCAAGAAAGCTGCTTTGCATCAACAAGGCTTTATTATAATTTAAGAAATATCAGCTTCCCTAATTAAGTTCATGTGTGTTTATAAAAGCAATCATACAACTGGAAGAAGTATTGTTGCTGTGGAGCAGTCTGGCCAATATGCTTGTGTTCAGCGTGTACTATCAGTTATCCCAATCCCACACTGCCGACTGGCCAGACAGGAGCAGTTTAGCTATTATGCGCATACCGACCAACCATTATTTAATTGTACTTCAGTCCAGAATGAAATTAACCAGGCCCCACACTATCCAAATCCAATTTTTTGACAGGAAGACAGACATTCAGGCCTCCACTTCATGAAGTAGCGTTGGCATATACATAAATCATGATCCATCCCCGCCACATCGAATTTGCCCTACTGTAGAGTTCCGGTAGGGTTGAGACGAACTTGGTTGTTTTGTGCCCTGGTTATTGCTGGGTTCCTTTCATCTGCAGCAGAAGAGATGACTTGCAGTCAGGTATGTTCTCTTATCTGTGCTTTACTGGAGATGCTGTCACTCATATACTAGTTCCTTTACACTTGGGGAGTTTGTCTCCACCCAGTCTAGAACTTCAATTTCCTAGTTGTGGTTCTTACCGAATCATAGTTAGGAAATTGCAGTTCCTGATGTAAGAAAACTGACATCTTTTAAATAGCGATTCCTATTGTGTTGCAAATTTACCTAACTCATGAATATTTATGGGTTAGGTCACAATTTGCGGTCCATTAGGAATCTCAGGCATAAAAGGGATGGTGGCCTGCTGAGGTCAGCAGACCACCATGTCTGTGATTGCTTTTTTAATAAAGCAATTTAAAAAAATTGCAGCCCATTTTCCATAAAGAAAACGTAAAATTAAACTTTGAAGTTACATTTTGTTTAGTGTAAGCAGTGGTCAATGGGATCTCTTTTCATTTGCAAATGGTTATCATTGCCTTTTAGTAGTCAGTAAAACATTAATGTTATACGACCATAATTTGGTCACAAAAATTCATGCTTACCACTCCGATTCTGTATTTGGAAGGGATGCCCTTAACACGCCCCTTTAAAATACTGAATCGGTATGCATGTTCAATTCCAAACTGCAATTTGGTAATGTGTTACAGAATCACAATTTATTATGTTTACAGAAAAAAAGCCGTTTTGTGGTCCAAAACAGCCCAATTGGGCTGATACTAACTGCAAAAATGGTTTGTTAATATGGACCTAAGTAAATAAAAAAAACTCCTCTGACAGCGAAGTAAATACAAGACATTAAGACTGACAACAACGTATTAGATATGTGGCGCCTCAGACACCTGACGTTGAAAGAGGGCACATGCATGTCTGGTGCTCGCTGACATGGTTCAGATTGGACTACTGGCTTGTGTTGTGTACTGCTTGCACATGGACAACAACAGTCGAACATCTTCACAGAACCTTGTTAGACTACTCCCCAGTGGTCCTCAAACTGATGGCCCTAGGAGAAGCATACAGAGTGTTCTGGAAACTGCCCAAACGGTGCACTAGATGATAGTGTTTTTATAGAGAAAATCTGACTGGAGACAAATGTACTTTTGACTAAAGGAGAGCACCATAGAAGGTCCTGAAACTCCTTAGGAGGCCTATAAAGTTGTTACTAGGGGACCATGCATTTCCCGTTCAGGCTGGGGTCCTAAGAGCCATTAGAGCCCGACTGACAAAGTTGGGATGTGAATTAAATACGATAGAGACAACAAAATTTGAGGTGGAGTGCTCGATGGCGATACTAGCAGAGACACTTGCAAAACTTGACGAGTACCAAGAAGAGGCACAGAGCAAACTTAATTTACTGTGTAAAAAATGAAAGCCAAGAATTATAGAGAGGGCAATAGGCCAAACAAATCACAGGCAGCACGTATACCCCAACATAGAGTGAGTTCAGGGATTACAGAAATTGAGACTGAGGAGGGGGCAAAGATACAAGAAGCAAATCAAATAATGTTAGAATTTTAAAACGACTACACAGCTCTATACAATGCAAATAAAATGTCAGAGATGGCTGATCTGTATGTCTTTCCTGGACACAATAGCTGACTAGGCAAGATGAGCCTATCACTGTTGAAGAAACAACAAATGTAATCCATATTTTACCAAATGAGAAAGCTCCCTGGCCAGCTGGGCAATCTGAGCACTTTTATAAAGAATACATATCACAGCTAGCTCCTAGATTCCTAAATGACTATGCTGAGACATTCCTGACATGGGCTGTTTCCCTATCCCTCCACGCAGTGCTGATGCTCACCTAAGTGAAATCCAGCAAACTCTCAGACAAAGTGGATTCCTACCAGCCGCAATCGCTATTTAATAGAGACAATAAGACTTTAACAGACGTGCTAGCTAACCGCACACTACCCAATTTGCCAAGTCTTTTTAGGGCGGATCCCTCAGTCTTCATACCCAGTAGGTTTAGTGTGCACAACTTGTGAACATTATTTGCAGTATTGCACCAAATTAGAACGGAGAAGGCACCAATTTTTGTCAATGCTTCTAAAGAGTCTGACTGCAAACTGGGACTATCTTTTCCACCATTTATGTCAGCTGGGTTTCTGCCCACAATATGTTAAAAGGATCAAGTTACTGTATTCTGGCCTAGGGGCGCGTATTAGCCAGAATGGTACAAAATTCTCTTTTATAAGCATAGCAAGAGACCCTAGGCATGGCTGCCCTCTGTCGCTCATCTTGGTTGTTCTAGAAATGGGGCTGCTTGTGGCTCAATTGTGCCAACACAATGCAGATAGGAGGTTAAGCTTCACCTCCAGATGACAGACCAGAAGAAATCTTACATCACTAATCAGAGAATTCCTTAAATTCGCAGGGTAATCTGGGATTCATAATAACTGGGCGAAGTCCACAATCATGCCAATGACTGCCACTACTATTCGGTGTGAACTGGAATACCCGCAAAATTAGGAGGAGTCCTCAGTAAAATGCCACGTCATACACAAGAGCTGAAACATAAAAGACATCATACATGACAATTACGGGATGGCAGTGGCATAGACAAAGCAACAGGTAGATAAGTGGATGAGCGTGTCACTTTCGCTTGCTGGCTGATAGGTGCTTGAGAAGATGGGCACAATCAAAATATTTGCAACTTTTCAACAATATATCCATCCCTACTCAACGCAACCTTCTTTTTTATTTTTTGAGTTTTATATAGCACAAACTAGACCTGAGAAATCGGGTATCAGAGCGCGTTACAAGAGCACCAGTTTCGTTACAGATGGACGCGTTCATTTCTGTTCGGCACGGGGAGATTAAGTGATTCGCCCAGAATCAAAGAATGTTGAGCGTCGTTGCCGAGACTCAAACCCGGTTCCCCAACTTCAAGGTCGACGGCTCTAGCCGTAAGGCTATATCCACTCCTTCTTTGTGAGACTGAAACCTTGTTTGACACGGCTGCCTTGTGCAGGCAACCAACCCCGTTTGAAAAGGGAATTACACACGCTACCATATGAACAGGGGGGGGGACTAGCATTCCCATACCTTGATCTATTTTACTTATGTGTGCTGTCTCAATCTATGCACTACTGGCAATTCCCAATGTACTATCAGACGCATGTGGCAGTGGAAACAGACACCCTAGAACCGATGCACCTTAACACTGATCTGCACAGAGGGTGCAAGGCCCACCACAAACACTGACACAGCTAAAGGAATGACATGGGCCGGGCATAAACCCAAACGAAGCACCAAATTAATTGTGCTATCTGCTCCCAGCATTCCCCTACCCTTCAGCCCGAGTATTCCCCCGACCTGCAGGCAACTAGGCACTTGCAAAGATAAACTAAAATGTTTAGATTACTAAATACCATGAAGGCGCATTCGGGCAACCAGAAATTGTACTAAAACAAGAAGAACATACACAGCTAGACATATTTGAATACTACAGGATTAGAGAGGCCTGACACAAGAGACACAACTGCTTTTCAGCCCCGCCACCTACATTTACCATATTCGAGAAAGTCCTGGATTTGCCCTCCTCAAAAACTAGCCATGCATCTACAGTGCCATGCAGAAAAAAGGTCCGATCTGCCAACTGATGTCTAAACAGAGCTGGGAAGCCGAGTTGCGAATGCAAATTGCAGATGAGCAGTAGTCCTACTTCTGTGAATGACCTCCTAACTATAAACTTAGATTAATACACTATAACTTTATCCACAGATTATATTATACCCCCCTCAGATTTTACACAGAATAGTTCTCCGCAAACAGCATTCTGCACACGATGCAAGGAACCCCGTGCAGGTTTTCTCCACATGAATTGGCAATGCCCAGAGATAAGTGCATATTGGAAACAAGTAGAGAAGAGTATGTCAGGCATCAGAGGTGCGCCACTAGAATGAACTCCCCTTCTAGCACAATTGGTATGGACTAAAAACTTGTCCCTGTCACATAGAAAGTTTTAGCTGATGCTTTTAGTGTTGCCCAAATGCTGAGTTGAAATGATATGTGAAAGATGGGCAACAGCAAGGGTTGCAGACTAGTCGCTAGACGTAGCATACTGTCATGAACAATTAGAATCATTCTGCAGGCTGATGCCTCCAAAAACAGATATAAAGATAGAAGGTACACCAGTAACTATTACACGCAGATTGACAAACAGACTGAAGCACTAACCTAGAGAAGATCACACTAGAGAAATCCACAGAAGATGAGTAACCAAAGAGGAGCACTTGCAGAAATCACAATGTGAAATGATATATAATATTTGTATACTATTATATGCTTATTTCAGACCGTCTAATAATTTCTAACATCGCTTAGCAAAAGCCCAATAGCTGCATATACTGAACCTCCTTCTTTTTGCACTGTTGAGTTCGGAATTGTTTGTATGTTATTGTTGGTAACCCAATGCAATTCAAAATACAAGTTAAAAAGTAACTAAAACTAAAGATCATCAAGGAGTGAGTTGCATATGTCCCTCCCACTTGGAACACCTATACTTGCTATTGAGTGCAGAGCCGTGCACATCTGCTTAAAATGTCTTACTGTGTAAAATATTGTCAGTTCCACTACACATCAGCAAAATATAGTGAGAACGTATTCATGCTGAATGAAGACAATGGTTGTTAAAGCAAGGCAGTTGGTCTTCACAGAAAAATAGAAAAAAGACATGACTCACCCACACACCCCTTCCCATCGAGAGAATCCTGGTATCCCTGGTGGCAGAGGCAGCGGTAGGAGCCCTCGGTGTTTTCACAGAACCCATGAGTGCCACACATAGAGTTATTTGTACATTCATCAACATCTAGAAAGAAGATTGTCGTGAGAACATGTGGAAAGAAGTTTGACAAGTAAGCAGTGGTAGCATAGCGACTAAGTGGGATAAAGACAGATTAAACATGAATTGCGAAAATACTGATTTAAAAATAAATAGATTAAAAAAACACAAACCAGTATTACACAAGACTCCAGCTGACTGCCACGACCTGGACCTGCATTCTGCCCTTGACTTTAAGAATCCTTAGGACTTTTTTTCAAAAACGACGCTGATCGATTATCCAAGCAATTCACCCGCCCTGAGGAAGCCCCTGGCTGGATGGCCATGTAAAGGGGTGAAACACGTGTTGGCTGTTCTTTCACTTACTATTATGGATAGAGAGTCAGTACTATTATAAACACCTTACAAAAAACCAGTGCGTGATTGGAATTTCTTCCAGAAGAAACAGATGAAACTAATCTTGCCTGCTGAACAGTATTACACAAGACTCTGTTAACATTTTCTAATCCACCGCTGTACTTTTTGCCTGCACAACCAAAGCTCTGCGTCTGTTAGTGCAATCATTTGCACATTTTATGGCTGATCTTGAATTAACAGCAGATTATGCTAAATCTTTTATCATCACCTGTGGTCCCAAGCACTTTAACCCTTTCGCTGCCAGGCCTTTTCCCCCTCCTGTGCCTGGCGCTTCCCCAGTGGGTGGGTGTCATGACGAGATAGTCTCGTCATGGGCACAGCGCGACTGTGCTCCATGAAGAGACCATCTCGTCATGGGCACAGAAGAGGTTAAACACATGAGTATTCAAGCTGGCAGCCATCGCTTAATAAGTATTGGTACGTTTTCCCAGCTAGGTGTGTCTTTTAGCTCATCAGGTTTTCGGGCTTCACGTGTATCAATATGTATAGAAAACTGGCTAGAGCTCTAGGATCTCTTCTCAGTCTCGCCTGTCCGTCGGGAGGCAGGGCACTGGCCCAATTGTTGCAGATCGACACTGCCCAATGCATTCCAATTGCATCATGGGGAGCAGAAATTTGAGGTTTAAAAGATCATGAAACTTTACAGAGGGAAGAAAATCACTTCCTTAGAAAAAGTTTGGTAGTCCCCCCTTCTACCTCTCACTATGTTTGCCACAAGGAATTAGGCGTAAACTACCTGTGTGATTATATACAAACTAAACCTCCCTTATTGTGGCTTTCTATCTAGAAGGAAAAGGAGGAAGCATTAACCAGGGAAATAATAATCGACTGTTTGACAGGTGACAAGGGTGTTCGATTCCATAGCTGGCATATGTTGAAAAATCATTCGATGACATTGACCTCACTCATATCTTCACTGATAGGGCATCCTTCACTGTCACCGACAGAAAGAAAGTCCAAGCTCTATTGCTAAGCCCACTTTCAAGTGGATAGGGAAAATGCTGATGGTTTAGAAACATCCATTGCAAGTTATTTGCATCTAAACCCTGGAATGTCATCAACTAGTTATTTATGGAATGCTAGAGGATATTGGATGCGTTCATTATTGTTCTGTTTTGGAGCTCACATGAGCAAATATTTGCTTTGATTTCCCCTTGGATAACAGCAAAAATTAGAAAGTAGAGTATTCCCATGTAATAATGCTTCTAGCCTATCAATGCTACTCTTCCTCCTCTTCTGTGATTTTTATAAGATCTATACCAAGGGAGATATTTACTACCTGTTTTTAAACTCAGGAATTTTCGGTATTGTATCCCATCCCACTATTACCCAGTGCTTAATTTGTACAATATTAAGTGCCGGGGCTCTGACCAGGAGGCCACTGCAGCTTGCACCACCCATCGACCTTGTCAACAGTGCTAAAACAACTACTAATCATCTTTCTCGCATGTAATGTGTGACAGGTCAGATTATTCCAGGTCCCCAAAGCTAAAGGAATGGCTGGGGAGGCAGGTATTAGTAATTTTTACATGTATATTGTTTTCCTAAACAACTGGTATACTGCTCATCTCTAAATGACATGAGCAGCGCCATCTTGTGGCAGACTGCTCTAAGTGTGGTGTTGACAATTAGGTGCCCTGCCGAGCACCGGAAACCAATTAAGTGCCGGTGCTCAGCACCGGAAAGCACCGGCTCAAATTAAGCACTGCTATTACCTTCAACAACTTTAAGATGACGAGACCTGTTTCAGTGTAAACCTATTCCTCTGCTCAGCTGTACGATCACGAGGCACTATGTACTTTGAGTAACTGAGTCATTTACAATGCTTTTTATTGCTTTTTATTTTAAGATCTGGTTTTAGCAGCGCGTTGCTGAAACCTATTTTTATATAATTATCTGTGTACTCACTAATGTATCCATAGCTCTGTATTGTTGGCTTTTATGTATTTTATGATGTGTACTGCTGGATTTTAGCTATTTCATGATTGTGTATGCTTTTATGGTTTGTTCATGAACCGAATCAAGTTTATATTGATTGATTAATTGATTACTATTTGACTCTTTGCTGTGGCTTTTGCTTTTCCCACTCAGGGCAGTGTCATGGATTTATAATCCCCAGGCGGCTCTGTGTCGCTTTACGCTGAGTGTCTACTTACATAAAAGCAATTTTGAATTCAGCTGATAAGGGAAATAAGGCGGTTGAAGCGGAGGTGGTTTGGCTAGGAAGGCAAAGTGTGATCAAATACCGAAAACAGGATTACAACCCAAGTTCTCTCGTTTCCAGAGATAGGTCTTAAGGACATTGATGCCATCTAAAATTTGATGAGAAGGAACTTCAACCAGCTACAAACATCAGCTTTTAATACATTTAATCACTATTAACTTCTTCAAACAACTACTCAACCATGTCCAAATGGTCACAAATGGCTAACTCCAGTTCATATCCTTAAAATGTCTGCTAAGGCTGTTCTAGCACTTGTCCCAATAAATCCAATAATAATTGTGTCATCGTTAATGGGCGGCACCGATTAATGTGGTGAAGCAGCAGCTTTGTATTGAATGAATGGTGCCTGCCATTTTTAATTAGCGCCCTTGTACTGCCTTGTTAACGTGGCACGATGGCTCCTTACAGATTTTAAATAAAATCTCCAACGTTTAGGTCAGTTGCCATTATTTCCATGAGCAGGTGTAACTTACTCCTGGAGGCTCAAAAGGAAGAACTAAGTCACACTTGCTGGGACAAACCACTGTGAAGCAAGCATAACACAATCTTCCTGAACATAAAATGTTGCACCGGAGGTGTGAGTGTGCACAGATAGAGCATCTTTTGCATTTCGAGGACAGATTTACTAAGACTTTGCACCAGCCCACAGTCATGCAAAGCAGCACAATGTTTTATTGGTATTTTACCCTGGAGAGGAGCCCTTTTCTCAGTGCTTTCCATTAACGGGATGTTACATGGGTGTCAAATGGATGTATTACTACAGGCCCCCGCAGTGTTTTTAAGGAAAGCCCAATTTACTAAGATGGTCAGACAGGGCTTTGCTTAAAAAATTACGCCACCTTGAAGTAGCCACTAATGTGGAGAAATGTTTTTATGTCTCTAAACTTTTCACTCATTGCGCATGTGTTGCACTGTAGCCCACAGCCATTGCATGGAAAGTATGAGAATGTATCTAGGCATAGGATTGTGTGCTGGAAGCGTATGCTTTCAGCAAATATCCTATGTAGATATCAGGAACACAGTGCTGCACCATGGTGCAATGGTTAGGTTGGGTGTTGTGCTAGGTAGTCTGTTTGTGCATCAGCTGAGGAGATGAGAGCAGAAGCAGACCATGGTAAATAAATATGGCTCTGCATTGATTTCCTCCCCAGTGCAGTAAATTTGGTTGCTGTGATACACTTAATATTAATAAATGTGCCCCTTATTATTGAGCTATTGGTATCCAGGTAGACCCCAGAGCATTCTGGTACTTGCAGTCTTTCACATCACAAAAGTCAGACTCACATTGCATGTAGGCAATGCAATCTCTTCTGATTCATGGTCTTCACCGATGGTCAAAGAGCATCTGCAATGAGCAGATATTAAAACAAGTAGTAATCCACGAACACTGTGCGCAAGATTAACCAGCCAGGATGACAAGACTACAAAATGAGACGTTAAGAACGCTTCTCAATCTTTAAAGGCACAATGTAAAAAATCAGTCCGAAAACACTCAAATGTCCAGCAGGGGGCACATGGATCAAGTTGAAAGTCCTGTGCACTGTACACCAAGCCTGCTGAGGCACTGGTCCAGAATATCCTGCAAAATCACCTGACTTCACACTGCCTGCTCTTCAGGTACCGAGTGCTACCTCCATTTGTCATTGCCAGGAAATGAAGAAATCCATCAATCCATTGAGGCGGAATTATGTGATGGTTGTATGGACGTCTCATAGGATAGGCATCAGCTCAGGGCCGGTGATAAATGCCTTGTGTACTGCACGCATAGCTTCCAGCACGCCAAGTCATTTATCTGCTCGCTGAGGCAGCAGACACCGGCGCACCAGAGAGCAGCAATTACAAGGCTACAACATGCGTTCCATTTCCCAGGTAGCCACCATCTACGGTGGTTATAAAACCACACACGATAGGTGGTCAGACCAATATAAATAGATTAGCAACTGTTCTTCAGCAGAACTCCGTGGTATCTAAAAGAAGTATGCTAGCAGGATGTGAGACAGCTTTACTTCAGCCAACAGTATAAAAGGGCCATCCCGTGAACGATGTCACATCCGATCTCAAAACCCATGCTGAGTCCAGAGACGTTTTAAGGCATGGGCAAAGTGGGCTCTGGCCCAGTGTCCCAGCCTTTTCAGGCCAGCTCTGTTCTGCAAAGTCTCGCCCTGATGACCTCGAATAACTCTTACTCAAATTGTTTTAAATACCGTTTTCCTTAAATTTATTTTTAATGTGGGTGATGTGTGAGAAGCCATTACAGACAATTTGCGAGAAATGTCGGGGCAGATTTACAAGCCCCTTGTGCCACTTTTGCGTCACTTTTAACATGGCAAAAGTGACGCAAAAGTGGCGCAAGGGGCTTGTAGATCTGCCCCGTTGTGTTTATGTTTCATGCAACATCCATAAAAAAAAATCTTTTAGATTAAAACAGGATCTCACATATGAGAAATGGTAGGGTGTCACAGAGATTAATTGCAATAATATTAGTGAGCCGCTACTGTATTACAAATTTGAAAACGCTCGTCACTATCTCTGAATCTTAGATGTAAACGCATTTAGATTTTTGAGGAGAGTGTCTGTGAACTGTCAGTCACCAGGCCAGCATGAAATAGCTGAAATTGGATCATACATTCAAGCCTGTTCCAGGGGATCCCAAAATACGCTCGGCCCACGGCCACCAAAATCCTTAAGATGTCCCTGGAGCCGACAAAAGAATGACTATTGATGCTGATTGCTAAAGAGGGCGGTCTGAGCAAAGAGAACAGTTTTTTTTTTCAATGGCTGGCCCATTTAATTGAGAGAAGGATTACAGTAGCTGCCTGTGAAATGGTGACCAAGGGATTTGTATGATAAACCGTCACACTTTGGTTTCTGACAAATGGTGGAATTTGGAGACACGGGACCTCATTTATAGGAAGACAGTATTGGGACTTCTGCACAAAATAGGATAAAGCTCCCCATCGCCTCTTCTCCGCACCGCAGTCCTTTTTGACGGCAGTTGTAGGCAGTGTTGGGATAGCAATGATGCCATAGGCTCTGATATCAGCAATACCATTTTCTCCGACAGGACGTTAAAATAAATTGTAACAGCTGAGCGTAATGTAGGGAAAATGTTACTTACCCTGTAATTATCTGTTTGTAATACGTAATGTTTCCAAGGAAGGCCATGCTGGTGGCCTTCATGCGTGTTTGTGAGACCTGCTGAGCAGGTCTGCGAATCGTTTTCCACCCCTGGTAGATATTCCGCCATTAGGTGGATGGAGTAGTGGAGGGCCCAAAGCCAAATTGTTTGGAATAACAGGGTGAGGCGGAGTGAGTGAGTTCCATCTTGATTCTGTACTTAGTACTCTGTGATCATATTGTCTTTTCGGATTAAGACTACCTTGCTCTGAATCAGAAGGAGAAAGGCTTTGAATGCTAGTTGGACTGCTGAGACCTCGAGGCAATTGATATTATGTCTCAGCTGTACTGTCATGTGATTGAGGTGTGCCCCAATCTGACTTGTGATGCGTCCACCTTGAAAAGGACAGCCCTTCAACAAGTTGTTGCTGTTCCACCAATGCAGAGAGTGATGTGTGCAGGCCTTTACCAATACTAGAAACTCCTGTGACCCTGCACTCGAGACCGTTGTGCTGCAAGGCACTGTTGAAGCGGGAGCATGTGTAGTCTTGCACGGGACACTATGGTAATGTGGATGCCATCATCCCAAGAAGCACATTACTGTTTTGATTTGGAGAGGATGATTTGGATGAAAAAGTGGGATGAGCTTCTGAAAACCCCTCACCCTTTGTTGCCTGATGTAGGCTTTGCCTGTAACTGAGTTTAGGGTTGACACTAGGAAGAGCAGCATCTGTAGAGGAACAAAATGTGATTTGGTGAGATTGATGGTAAAATCTAGACTGTGAAGAAGAGAAATAGTGGTCTGGTTATGGGCTAGGTACTGAAGCATGCTTGCTCTCTTCATCTGCCAATCGTCTAATTAGGAGTAAAGAATGGATGTCACCCTTTCTTAGATGTGTGGCAACGACCGCTAGGCACTTGGTGAAGACCCTTGTAGTGGAGGTGGCGCCGAAAGGCAAAACTTTGATTCGGTACTGACAAATAGTTACCTTGAAGTGCAGATAGCATCGGTGGGCTGGATGGGGATATAAGGAAATATGTATCATTCAGATCTAATGTTGTCATGTATTTGCTTGCTGCATCAAAGGGGTGATGTCCTGAAGGGTTACCAGGTGGAAATGTTCCAACATGATGCATCGGTTGAGGGGCCTGGGGGTGAGAATTGGCCTGAGGGTGCCGTCCTTCTTGGGATTGAGACAGTGGAGAGAGTAGACTCCTTTTGCATGGTGTTGCAAGGGAACAGTCTGATGGCCCCTTTTCATAGGAGGGGTTGTATCTGTTCCTCTATAAGGAGGAACGTGAGATGTTCTGGGCAGTAACCATGTTGACCACATTTGACGGAGGTGATTTTCTGCCAGCATGGCAAGAAATCCTGGAGTCTCCTTGCGACAGGTCTTGTGTGATCAGTGGGAAGGTGTAGAGGGTCGATATTTGGTGGTGGTGGAGGCCTACGTGTTCCTGGAAGCTCCTATGCCTCTACCTCTGTTGTTATTTCCTCTGTACCCATCCCTAATGTATCCTCGGGAAGTGTAGGGGGTGATAGGCTTGGCCCCAAAGGCTGTAGTATAGATTGCAGCAAATAGTTGCATTGAAATTTGTCTTGCCCTATGTGACTGGTTTCTACCCTCTCTGGATATATTCGAGCGGATGATGCTGCAGAAACTCCTGCATTCGTTCCCAGTGGGCCCTGTCATACTTTGCCACTAGACCTACCGAGTTGGCAATACACCAATAGTTAGAGAAACCTGCTTCCAGACCTTTTCCCTCTGCACTCAACTTTTTAATCTCCTTATTGGGTGGAGAAGCATGACTCTACCCTTGTGAGTTTGTATGTTTATCTGCTGAGAGGACCACTAGTGACCATGTGTCCCCTGATGTACGGAGGGTCATTGGGTGGGTCCTTATATTTTCGTCCACTCTTGATGTTACTGCCCTGGCTTTCATGTTTCTTTAAAGTGGTCTCTACCAAGTGTCAACATACCCTTTAGCATGGGTAAGACCCGCGAGTAGGTTTCATTTTGGAAAGGGTTTCCACCAAGATGTTGTTATCACAACAAGAATGACACCCTTCTCATACTGGACAGCCCTTTGAATTGCTTCATTGATCTGGGCACTCAGTAGGGGCCGGGAGTGGAGGGGGAATCTATGATGTAGTTTCAATCACTTTGCCTGGATCCCCAAAGGGTTATATGTGTCATTTGGGTGGGAGGGACTTGATGAATCAGCTGAGGACTGAGGTGAATGCACAGGAGTGTAAAGCCTAGATGATGTGTAAGTGAGTGGAGGAGGAGGTTGAGGAGGAAGGGGAGGGGCAACAGGAAGGGATGATAAATGAGGGGTAGAAAGGAGCAAAGTGAAATGGGGCTGGTTCCTTTTTCCTTGCGCTTCTTCTTCTTCTGAGATGGTTCCAGTACCAAAACAAGGGCCTCCTCAAAAGTTGGCTTGGTTTTGTGCGGCAAAGCCTCAACTGGTTTTGGCAGTAGCTTTGTTGAGATTTTATCAATTTGTGGTTGAACCACGAGTCTCTTTTGCCTTGCATCCAACTCCACCTATGAGTGTTCCAGAATTGGCTGTACTCAATCATCCACACTGTGGGATTTGGCAGTTCTTGTCGCTGACGGATTGTATGCAGGGCAATTAGTAGTCTTGGATGCTTTTGGAGTCCACTGCCTCAGAGCCTGAACCATATTTCTGCCCCTGGTGCTTCAGCGCCGATGGTGTTGTGGGATCAGACTTTCTCGGCTCCAAATGAGCTCTCAGCACCATCTTGGGGCCAGCTGGCATCTTCAGCACCTGCTTGGGCTTCGGCATCAGGGTCCTGAGAGCCCGTGAATGTTGCCTGCGTAGTGGGCTTCTCTCGAGGTTGAAGGGTGCCTGAGCCATGTGGTTCTCTGGAGGGTTAGCTTGGCTTGAAGGGGCTCGTTGCCCGACTACCTTGGAGGTGGTGCCCTGACTCTCCTCGAGGTCCCATGATGGGCTTAGGGTGTGTTTCTGGCATACTCATGGCCTGTGGTTTGTGTATGTGCAGTCCGGTAGCTTTGTGGAGGAGGTATTGTTCTTCCTCCTTTGTGTCAGAGCCGGAAGAAAAGACAGTGTCTAGCGACAGGGAAGGATGCTAAAGTTTTCAGATTTCTCAACAATGGTTTCTTTCCCTGGATCCTCCTCTGTGCAGAATGTGTACATCTTGCAATGTATGGGGGATACACAGGAACATTCTTGTGCTGCATTATTTCAGTTGCCACTGATTGCGGGTCAGCCTTGTTCCATTTCTGATGGCCCATCATCCTTGGAGAGCTACACCAAACAAGCAATGTTATATTTTGTTTACACGACCATGCCTCAGATAACTGGATCAAATGTAGTAAAATATCAGTGTTTCTATTTATTTCAAGCCCTTTCCCTTATGCGCTGGGTGCAGAATTCTGTGAGTTTTCTAAATCAATCACACATCAAATTAATCACCAACTAAGAAGCTACAGGAGGGCTACTATGTAATATTCTTTTTATAAACCTCAAGAGACAGTGTCTTCATGGTATTGAACCACCACAATATAAAAAGTCTTTTAAACCCTTAACTGCTGTGCCTATCCTGCCCCCCCACCAACCCAGGCAGGCTGACCCCTTTTTTGGCTATTTGGGGTAGTTTGTGCTTAGGCCTCCACAACCTTTTGTCCACATAAGGTATCAAGGCCAAAGTAGAGCCTTTTTTTTCCAACATCCTGGGGATTCTGAAGGTTCCCAGAGTTTGTGAAGTCCCCTGGAGGGGACAGAGACAATAGCCAAAATATAGCTACATTTTTAGTTTTTGGGGGAAAATAGGAATAAAGTGCTCTGAATATAAGTATCAGATTTTTTTCACAAAAATGGCATCGGTTTGCTGTGCTAAAATCACCCTCTTCCCAGCTTTCAGGAACATGGGTTTAGGTTTAGGGATTTATAGAGCGCATGGCTACCTGCAGGCATCCCAGCTCTATAACAGGTAAGGGAAGCTATCTGGAAGGAAGGTTAAGGGAACAGCCAAGTTCAGGGTCCATACTGTTCCAGAGTTTGGGCGCCAGATGTGAGAACGATCGTCCACCTCACTTAGGGGCATATCAACAACAACCGGCGATAATTATCGCTAAGTGCACTTAGCGCTAGGATAATTATCGCCGGCTAGCGTTGATTTTTATCGCTGAGATAGCGTGCTATTAGCAACGCTTATCTCAATAGCGATAAAAATCCTCACGCTAAGTGGCTAACGTGAGATTATCGCTGGAAACCCAACGATAATCTCACGTTAGCTTGTTGATAGGGACAGACAAACTTAGCCATGATATCCTCCTTCCATAGGATATCATGGCTAAGTCAGAAAAATACCAGACGTAAAAAATCAGCGTTAACCGCGGTTAGCACTGCTTTTTTTGTCTCTAACAGGGTTAGCGATATTCTTGATAATAGGAGAAATGTCGCTTAGCGACATTTCTCCTATTATTTTACTCTGGAACGCCCCCTTTGCATCTCATTAGAGATGCAAGGGGAAGCGTAGAGTAAAAGGGTGCTAACATGCAAATTTGCATATTAGCACCCTGTTGTTGATAGGGTGCTAGTTTTATCTCTGCTTTTTTGGCTTTTAAAGCCAAAAAAGCAGTGCTAAAGCCCTTGCTGATATGCCCCCTTGACCTCTTGATTCTGGAGGTGTTCATCAGAAAATTCAACCCTGATCTAAGACAGCGGCGGGGTGAGTAGTGGGAAATCAAGGTTCGTAGCATGGTGGGGAGCGTGGCTTAGCCAGCTGCAAGATGGCCGCACCTTGTGTGGGGTCTGCCGGCCAAGCTGTTCAATCTACCACAATCCTGCGGACTCCGGTGGAGTTGACCCTCCAGCCCATGCCATTCTGACTCCCTGCATCCGGGGGCACCATTTGATCCCCCCAGGGGGCGCTCGCCACCGGCGTCACATCGAGTTCTGCTGCTGTCCCTGGTCCCGGGTGCGGCTGCAGGGCCTCCCTGACGGCGTGCGGTTGGTGGCTGCGCCGGGCTGCAAGAAGCTGTGGGACTGCCTACATCGCGCCGCTGGGACCAGGACGCCCTGCTGATGACTACCCACCGTCCAGCTGTCTCTTCATCCCGGTGGGTCACGCTGCTGCTGGGGCGATCCGCAGCTGGGTTGGGGGCACACACGCCGCACCGCGGGGCCCAGGCATTTCCTTCCGCTGTCGGGTGCCATCTGGCGCATTAAGAGCCCATTGCCTCCCGCTGCCTCATTTGGGCCCGCGAAATGGGCGGGCGCTCCCCGCGCTTCCCCGCTGCCTTTGCCCCTGAGGGCGCGGGGCCACCGCAGTGCTCCTGCTGATCTGCAGCGATGGTTGGGGGCTTTGTGGCGGTACTCCTGTCTGTTGCGGAGTGAGAGGCCCACCATTGCCGCCCTGCATGCCAGGCTCATCACACCGGCACCTACCCGCCTTTGAGGTTCGCTGACCTGATTTGCGGCCCTTATTCGCCTGCTGCTGAGCGTGGCGGTGCCCACTAGCCCTTCATAGCTTCTTCATCACTGGAGGGCACGTCTGCTGTGCTGGTGTCCGGAGCAGATCTGGCCTCTGGGGGGACCCTATCCTTGCCGGCCTGTGACTTGAGACAGCCTCTCCTGCGCCTCACCTTCCAGCCTCCCTCCCCACATGGCTCCTCCGCCCGGCGTGCTGCTGGCGCCTGCTACCGCCTTTTCAATCTCTAACCCCACTTGCGGGGCCCGGCACCTCACCGCCTCCCACCCAGATCTGCACGACTGCATTGGGGTCTGGTCGGATGCTGCCTTCCTGTGCTGGCCCTGGCCTCGCTGGCCTGTGTCGCCTGGTCACCGCCCTTCCTGCATCAGCCTCTCCCTTGGGACCTGTGCCTGCCGCACCGTCCAATACGCCGCCACCGCCATAATCCCTCTCACTGTCACCTGCCTCTCCCTAAGCTGCCTCTTCGCCTGTAGATCCTTGGTGGTTCTGGTGGCGCGCTTGTGTGGGGACTGCAGCCCGGCCATGGGGAAAGCTGACCCCAAGCAACCCAAGCTGACCTTTGACCAGTGCAGGCAAATGTGACAGGATGGGCGGCCTTAAATACAGGCGAGCCTGCCGCCCAGACTGAAGTTCGCCCGACCCGAGAGGACGACCTAAAAGCCATCATGCTAGACGTGAAAGCTACCGTAACTGGCATCACCACCCAGCTTGAGCAACTGTCCACCTGTCTGGATACGGTCAAAGCCTGGGTTGACTCACATGACGCACAGCTGACTCATGTGGAGGCGAGAGTGTCTGATGCTGAAGACGCCGCGACCCGAGACCACCATAAACGACTCCAAATGGACGAAGTTCTAGAACTGATAAGGTACAAGAACAAAGATTTGGAGGCGAGCTCCCGTAGGAGCAACCTCCGCATTACGGGCATGCCCGAATCCTCCAACACCTCCAAAATGGAAGACTTTGTTGAGCAACTCATTCGGGACCTATTTGGCGATGTTCTTCCCCCTGTCTTCATCGTTGAGCGTGCCCAATGCTCTCTAGGTCCTAGGCCCGCTCCTGGCCTGCCTGCTCGTCCAATAATCGCCAAATTGCTCAATTTTAGGGACCGTGATGCGGTTTTCCGCGCAGCCAGGGAGAAGGGTGAAATTCGCCATCAGGGGAACTCTCTTGCCTTTTATCCTGATTACACGATGGTGGTACAGGCTGCCCGTCGCGAGTTCGTCCAGGCCAAGCGACTGCTTCAGAAACATGACGTCTCCTATTCCTTGGCTTACCCGGCTAAGCTGTGAGTCAAACAAGGTTCCCAAGTGCACGTCTTCACGGAGCTGTAGGCGGCACTGGCCTATGCGAAAAAGCTAGACAAGCCGCAAAGATTTCACCATCCAGTTCCCAGGCAGCAGCCGATGGCAATTTGAGTGTCAATGACTGATTATTGCCTCTACTATTGGGGTCTTGTTGTTTGTGCTCTTTAACACGATGTTATCTGCCCTGGCTAGATTATCACCTGCTCCTGTAGCCGCACTTGTTCGCACTTTCATTTGTTGTTCTCATGTTCGCTGGCCATTGGGCCCAGGGGTCTCTCTTGACGTGGGGTAACCTACTGTTCCTAACGTAACGGACCCACCTTTACCTCTCCCTTCACACAGCACATCCTGGCTCCCAATCTAGGCTACCCGATACCTTATGTGCTTCCATATAATGCGCCCCCGGCGCGTTAGCGCTCCGCCGCCCTCCTTTGTTTAGTATCACTGTCCGCGATAATCTGCGGCTTGGCCACCCTGTCCGTGTGGCAGGGGCGTACGCCGGGCAGAACCATGTCTCAAAGGGATGATTCCCTACCTTGTCTCTGATCTTCCCCTTCCCAGTTGGGGCTCCCTTGGGTGGGTGGGGTTGGCTTCTCAACCAAATTGGGGAATTGGTGTGGGTGGTGGGTGGAAGGGCTTACTGGACTTGTTGCCTCTTTCTCGAGACTGATTGTTTGTTTTGTTTCATAATGTTTTCCGCAACATGTCGTCTGCTACGTCAGATTCTGCACCGCATATCCCTTTTCAAATGCTCATGGTCCCAATTGAACATCTGTCCCCATCTGGCACTCACTTTCCTGGCGCCGCGGTATGACGGACACCACACTCTGGACTTGGAACGTCAGGGGTCTAAACGACCATCGTAAGGCCCGCCAGGTACACGCCCACCTCATCCGACATAAGGTAGACATTTGTTTCCTTCAGGAGACCCACCTGCTGCCGACCATATCTTCCAGGCTTCTCTCTAAATATTGGGGCGAAACTCACTCCTCCTTTTACTCCAGCTACTCTCGTGGAGTATCCATCCTAATGCGCGAAGGTCTTCCCTGTCACACTTCTCAGGTCATTGCAGACCCGGGGGGGCGCTTTGTTATCCTGCGCAGCACTCTCCTTGCCCAACCTCTAATCCTTGCAGCGATATATGGTCCCAATTCCGATAACCCGAGTTTTTTGTGCAGGTGTGGCAGCGCATCTCCCCCCTGGGCCGCTCTGCTTTGGGGGGGCGACTTTAATATTGCACCTTCTGCCACCCTTGATCGCTCCAGGCCCCATGCTCTGCACCCACGTGTGACTTCTCTCCTGCACTCTATACTAACTGACAATTCTCTGCTCGATGCGTGGCGGCACACCCGCCCAGGAACTCGTGAGGGCACATGCTTGACGGGCTCGTGGGGCTGTTGGTCCTGTTTGGACCTCTGGATCACCACTCAGGACGCTTTTGCGTGGGTCACCTCCATGGGGCACATGGCGCGCTCCCTCTCTGACCACGCTCCCGTGGACCTCGGTATGCAACTCCCGCACTCCCCGTGGCGCAAGATCGAGTGGCAGCTGCCCCCAATGCGCTCCGGGATTCAGTATTTTGCGACGACATCCAAATGGCAATCGCAAATTATTTTGACCTCAACGCTGGCTCCACGCTCTGAGAGGGTTTTAAGGCGGTGATCCGAGGCAAATGCATCTCCAAGCAGTCGGGCGTACTGCACTCTATTCGTGGCACTCTTGAGAGATTGGAGGGGGAGATGAAGGCTCTGGATGCCTTGCAATCTCTGGACCCTAGCCCCGACACCCTGGTACAGCTTAGGTGTAAACTCACTGATTTTAATGACGAGGCCAATAGAGAGCTCCCATTTCTGGGCAGTGAGGTGAGGGCGCGTCACTTTGGTGAGGGGGATCGCCCTGGCAAGACTCTGCCAAACTCCTACGGCAGCCTGTAGTAAGGACTCCCTTAATACGTACATACATTGTTAAGTTAGCATAACCACGTTAGAGGTTAGAAAGCCATCTTGCTGCTTTTGCGCACGACACTGCGTTCACATGTTATTGCTTAAACAAACTGCTGACTCGAGTTTTGCCTCACATGAGAGCAATCTGTTGTTACCATCCCGAGCTCTGCGCAGCGACCTTGGTCTGCACACGATGTGACAAACAGTCTGAGTTGTTAGACAATGCATGTTTTCCACTCTAGGTTGATCGACCCACTATTTAGTCATAACACACGAGCAGCTGCAAATACCTGAAAGTTGGTGCTTTTAATATCACAGACATCATGTTTATTATTCAGACCGAAGACGAGCCTTCCTGCGAGAAGACTCCTGATGCTCCTGTGATGTGATTTCACTAAGCTGATCTTTGAGGTATGGGGTCCCCTATTCAAGCCTAAGAGACCTTCTATTAGTCTAATAATAATATTAGCTTCTTAGTAAAGGGAAGGTGGTAGTATCCACTGTCATTATAACATGATCACCCCTTTTATATTCTATGGAATTGTAACGATGTTGATGGTTTTGATTTTAATCATTTGTCTGCTTGTATTAGCCAAAGTACTGCATCTTAGGACACGTGGTCTATAAAAATAAACTCTTTTTATTTTCACCGTGTCTCTGTTGATTATTGTTGTGGACTGATGTGAGAATAATATACGAACAGGTATTTCCGATTCCCACCATTACTGAGAGTATACTGAGTCGCTTGTTCTGGGTTGTCTTTTCATTGGGACCGCCGAGCTAAATCTCGGATAACGAATGGGACACTTATGCTAGCCGGATACTGGGTTCTGGGTTCTGAGGTGAGTTTCTGGTACACCACAATTCACTGAGGTCCTGGGGTTCTACGCATAGTTCTGTGTATAAGCAGAATCCCTGCAACATGGCGCACCTAACGTTTGGTCTATGAGTTGAAACGCCTTAGTAGTGCTTGTATTAGTCCACAACACCCTCATTCTTGTTTCCGGATAACAAGTCTGACGGATTTAAACCTACCTAGTTCTATTGATATAGGTTCCTTCAAGCTTGATCATTAAAAAGGTTATTAAACCCTTGTGCTACTGATAGCTTCGAGTGTGTGTTGTCCTAATGTCGGTGGATATTGCGGCGCATAGCCGTGCAGCTCTGAAACGTCATTTGACGCAGTATGGGGTGCCGGACACTGGTATGAACGTCATCTTTGTGGTGGGAGCCGATGCGGCTCATCCCTATGAGTTGTTCTACTCTTGGGTGACGATTCCGGCGGTAAGTGAGGATGATAATACCTTTCATTCTTACACTGCCGCTGCCGTGCCAGCGAACTATACGCCGTATAGGACACAAGAAATACCAATATCTGCTTGGCAGCATCTTATTTGGTTTAATAGCGCCCTTCCCCATGTGGTTATACCGCCAAGAATGGGTCCTTTATCAATTGCAGGGGCCACTTGGCCGGTACTAGCCGGATTTACGCCTCATCCCCGTTACCTCACGGTGACGGTGGCTGAGTTGCGTGTACTGCACACTGCCCTAATTACGGTATATAGGGCGTTAGTGCAGTACGTGTCGCGCAATGTGCAGGCGGGGGCACCTGCTGTTGCGGGGCAGCCTACTGACCACCACACGGTGGTCATTAGTCCTGTTATGGTTAATTCTGTTATGGGCAAGCGCCCCCAAACTAGGGATGCTTTCCCCTTTTGGCTTGCTGAAAAATTTGACCAAATAGAAGCGGTATACCCGAATACTTCTCCTGTGGAGAAACACAGGATCCTCACCATTAGTTTGCCTAAAGACTTGGTCCCCCACATAGATGATTGTGTAAATTGGGGCAAGGTCTTTGCAGCGACGTACGCGCAGTGCTTTGGCACTCCGTCTATGTTGCAGCTGCCCTCCGTTATCAAACGAGTTCAAGAGAACCATGGTGCGGAGTCTGCGATAGAATTAGGGATGCGGCTCCTCGGACAATTTGACCTGGTGGCTACCATGATAATGGGAAACCTTAAGGGTGATGCTTTGCATTTCCAGGTTCGTAATGAACTGAAGCGAGTTGCTGAAGAGGACAAACCGCAGGAATTTGCGAAAATAATCGCAGAGGCTTACCGGGATTTGGGTCGTAGCTCTTTAGGAGTTAAGCCTGTAATCAAGAATCCCGATCTGAAACAGCAGGGTAAGACAGAAACCTCTGGTAAGGACGACCGACCAAGTTTTCCAAAACAAAATTGGCGGTTTAAACAACAGGGAAAGCAGCAGCAACAGAAACAGGGCTCTCGGCCTGCCTCTCCCGTACAGTCAAGTAGTGAACGCACTTATGATCTGCGCGATCGTGCTACTATTAAGTCTCCTGATAGATTTCAGGTTTCTGAACAGCGTTCTCCTCGTTCTTCACAGGAAACATCGGCTACACAGTCCGGTGGCGGAGGCGGTGGCAAGGGTCGGGGTGCTCCACAACAGCGTGACCAACCCCGACAGACTGAGGGTAAAGGCAAGCAGGACGAATTTGCACGACAAAGACCCCCGTTTCAGAAGAAGAAAGTGGCGGCTCTGACGGCAAGGTATGCCTCAGATAGTGCGGACACAGCTTCGGAACCGGACATGGGCGCTGACGCTACTGGACAGCGCAGCGGAAATTACCATAGTCCGTCAAGCTCTGCGTCCATTTCTTGCGGTGACAGCAACTGATATATTGGTTACTGTTGAAACAGCTGACACCAGAGTGGCTCCCCCTGACAGACTTTATGAAATAGTATTATTAATTGAGGGTGACATACAACGTACAATAAAAGGGATTTTTTGGGATAATCTGACCACCACCTATGATATCCTCCTAGCGGAGGCAGATTGGCCTCCAGCTTTCATTTTAGAGGTTCCTAGAGGGGAGGAAGTAATCCTCCCGTCCTTTGGGCACACAGTGCCTAAGGACCAAGCTGAAGTGTATGCTGGGGAGTGGGCGCTTGCGCTTGCGCCGGCGGTGTATCGTACTCAGGTGGGATGGGACCGATTGTCCCCCTGCCATGAGATTCCATTGCGGTCTATGCCCCAGCCTCAACCACAATATCCCATGCGTCGTGAAGCTAGACCCAACGTCGCGGCGATCCTTGAACAATTGGAATATCAGGGTGTTATTGAAACATGTGTGTCCCCTATGAATAACCCTTTATTCACTGTAACGAAGCCTGACGGCTCGTACCGTTTAGTTTTGGATTACCGGCACCTAAACTCCCATTGCCGGACCTGCGCGGTACAAAATACACATAGCTCGGCTTTAGTCGACAGTCTCGTGCGTAAAAGGTTTAAAACGACACTTGACATTTCCAATGGCTTTTTTAGCCACAACCTGTCCACACTGAGTAGCCAGTGGACGGCGTTTACTTCGGGCGGCAAACAAAAACAGTTTACAAGATTAGCCATGGGTTACAAAAATAGCCCAGGCGTCTTTTCTGCTCGCGTGGTTTCTCTCTTAGAAAGAATAGACCCCGACGCATACTCCTATGTTGACGATATCTATCTTACGGATGATGAGCTGATGCCACATCTGTCTCGAGTCGACAATATTATCGTGAGTTTTGCTGACTATGGCTACAAATTCAATTTTGCGAAGTCTCACATCGCAGAATATACGGTGTTGTTTTTGGGCTACGAGCTCAACAATGAAGGTAAGGGGTTAGCCCCCCACTTTCTGGAGAAGTGTGCACGCTTAAGTGCTCCTACGACACTGAAGAAATTACAATCTCTGCTGGGCTTTCTGAATTTCGGCCGTACGTACATTCCTGATTATGCCCAGCATATCAAGCCGCTTTACGCCTTGGTACAACCTTCATTTTCGAAGTCTAGCTGGCAGCTAGAACACTCTGCAATTTTACAGTCTTTACAGGCTGACCTTCTTGCTTCACAATACTTGCTGACACGTGATAACCGCACTAACCTGGTAATACGAATAGTGCCAGGCGCCGTGGGGTTCACGTATTTGACGTTTAATGAGGGCGATACAGTCCCCATTGCGTACAAATCCCACTTGTACACCTCTGCTGAATTACGTTTTTCCACGGTCGAAAAAGTTCTGACTGCTGTGCAGATGGCGATCCTCAAGGAACGCGCACTGTCGCATGGGAAACAGATTCTGGTTGTAACACCATATCCTGCCTTAGAGGCAGTGACTAAGGCAAGTGTACCAAATTCTAAAGCTTTGCATCCACGGTGGATACAATGGGCCACAACACTGACGTCGCCAGATGTCACTTACATCTTTGATGCATCATTACAGACTCAAGAGTACTTGCAGTATGAATTCGTTCATCCGGCACCTCTGTCTTTGCGCCCGCTCGAAGAATACCATTGTGTCATATACACTGACGGGTCTGCGCAGCCCGCAATTGGATCAAAGCACGCTTATTCAGCGGCTTGCGCAATTGTCGTAGGTACATTCGTAAATGGTGAATTCCAATCTGATGCAGTGCATACGCAGTCATTGGGTGATTGTACCGCGCAATTAGCGGAGCTTCGGGCTCTGGTGCTTGCACTGGAGTTTGCTGATCCCCGAGTCACTACTCTTATAGTGAGTGACTCCTTCTACTGTGTCCAGTCCTACAATGACAATTTACACTTCTGGTCTCAGAATGATTATCGAGACACGAAAGGTAGCACAATTAAGCATAAAACGCTTTGGGTTCGAGTGGCAGACTTTAAAGAACGTCTCCCTCTCGTGAATGTTATTCACACTCTTGGTCACCAACGACTTGGTGTCCATGCTGTCGGCAACAGCTTAGCTGACGAGGCAGCGAAAACAGCAGTGGCTACATACTTAGTGGCAGCAGTTACAAGATCCAAAAGTAAGATTGATGATGACATCTTGGCAGCTATTGCTGCTACAGAGAAGGGAAGTGATTACCCGAAGGGTTTTCCCTCTCGTTATATTTATCATTTGAGTCCTGATAACGTCCCATTAGTGAGGATTAACGAAGTTGGTGACAGAATTATTCCCAACGCGGACTGCAGACCAGCACTGATCCTAGCTGCGCACGAGGGGTTGGCGTCAGCCCACGCCGGTGTGTCAGCTACCATATCTCTGCTACAACAACGTTACTGGTGGTTTGGTTTATATAAACAAGCGCGCGCATATGTTCTTGATTGTGACATTTGCCAACAGATTAAACCTTCTACTGTTGAGCGCCCACCACAGACACAGCTGTACATCTCTAATAAACCATTTGGTTGTGTTTATTTAGATCACTGCGGTCCTTTTTCTTCTGATACTGCGTACAAGTATATCTTGGTTGCAGTGGATTCGTGCACACGTTTTCTTTGGGTATGGCCACAAAGGAGTGCTGACTCGCGGACTGTCATCAGGGATTTGCGTGTCTTTGTGGGAACTTTTGCGTGTGGTACCTTCCATTCTGATCAGGGCCCTGCGTTCGCCTCAAAGGCTTACAAGGAGGCTATGAGAAATTTGGGGGTCCTAGTCAAATTTTCGTCCCCCTACCGACCTGAGGGTAATAGTGTGGTGGAGCGAATGAACCGTGACTTAAAGCAATCATTGACAGCACGTGTTTTAGGCACAGGCCGGAACTGGCTAGCCCATTTGTATAACGTCCAACGTGCACTTAATAATCTCCCTAGAAGGTCTCTGGGTGGGCGGACCCCGTACATGATGCTCTTCGGAATCAGAATGTTTGTTCCAGACCTTGATGGTCTAGACATTGCGGCGTCGACCGCACCCTTTGACGTAGATGATCACTGTGCTGTTTTGCAGACTCTACAAGAAGCCAGAGACTCTCTTTCGAAAGAACACTTGCCCTCCACATCTGAAGCTGAGGTTCAGATTCCGGTAGTCGGCTGGCTACCCCGAGTTGGAGATCTGGTCCGTGAGAAGGTGGAGAACAAGAAGGAGTTCGGCCCCTCTGATCGTGCACCAGTTCCAGTGCTTGGAGTGCAGGGTACAAGAACAGTCATTTTACCTCCACTTCCTGGTCGCAAAGAAAACAGGTACATCTCTATTGACAATGTCAAACTTCAGCGAGTGGCCGATACTTCTTAGTATGACTCCGGCAGTTTCATGCCAGACAATGCAAAGAAATTCAATGTTGGTTCCTGCTTCTAACACCTTGTCTGATGTTGCCATCGAGATGCATTCAGTTACTGATCCCTTGCTGATACCACCGGCTGGTGGTTTGCCCGAAGAAACTGAGTATGCTTATCCTACACGTGGACCCTCGCCTGTTTTACAATCTACAGCACTTGGCCAGTCCCGTTTCTCCTTTGACACTAACTCTTTGCCCTCAACTCCCCCATCGAACATTGCTGTTTTTGTAAGCTGGTTTAAGAGACATTTTTTGATAGCCCCTTGGACATACATCTGGTTGCTGCTTTTCAGTATTTTTTTGTTTATGTCCATTGGATTTGTTATAGTTTTTTTCCGTTTGGTGGATGGCCACTATCTCAAAGAGAGATCGACAATTAGACTTATCGATGGAACTTTGGCCCCCCACTCCTCGTCCCACATCATGAAAAGGGACCAGACTTTTGTGAATATTACTGCCTGGCCCGTCATGGATGGAATCGCATGGGATGCAGTTAAATTTCAAATTCATGGGCCTACAGAGGTCATTAATGTGCCTAATGTATTTCGTGTTTCTATGGGTGATGTAGTTAAACAGAACATACGTTCTGATGATTGGGATGTACACGCCATTGAGGCACTGTTTTCAGATTTGAAATATTATGCCGCTTTTGATGCTGAGGATTTGTATGACAATGCGGCTAATTATGCAGAACAGTATTGTTTTCAACATTATGGCAATCACTTCCTGCATAAAGCGAATACATTTAGAAATTTTGTAAATTTTACCCAATGGGAACACTGTCCCACCCCCTCGTTTGGCAGTTCACATACATTAGTTGATAAGTTTACTTATTTTACTGATTTCAGTGTTTCAGCCCCAGCATCCTTTTATTTTAAAGTTAAGCCTGAGTCTGCCTCCAAGGTTAGACTGACACACACCAAATTGCTTTATTCTAAGTCCTTTATGGATGAGTTGTCAATCAAAGGTTATGATCTATGGAAGGCTACTATTGATCTTAAGTCGGTTTGGGGTTCCAAACCGTGGCAGGTTCAGGGAACTGAAGTTTTACACCGTGCCTGTCTAGTACCAAATCATATGTTGTTTTTAAATTCAACCATCTTCCAAACCACCTGTTTCGGATTGGCCACTTCTAAAAAACTAAATTCGCCTTCTGTGCCGGATCTGGGCGCTTACCCAAATTGGGATAACCACACAGATCTGTCCCTTCCTGCTTTGCAGTTATTAGTTTCTAATTCATCTTTCAATATTTCGAAATTTAGTAATGAGGGATGGTTAATTTGGCAAAGCAGTTCTGATACCTGTCAACGTCGTTTTCTAGGACTGAAACCGGGGTATACTCAGGAACGCGTAGACCCACGGTTTGAGTCGTCACCTACAGTAACTACATACTCTGTAGGGAAATTATGTCAGTCCTGGCTGCGACATTCCACCTTGGCATCTGTCAAAGTTCATTTATCAAAATTACATGACAAAATAGATTTGAATGATTTTGTTAAAGGTCCTGTGGGTGGCAGATCCAAGAGATGGGCGTATGCTATTTACAACGAGGTATGGAAACTGTCGCAAATTGAGGCAGCTTCACGAGAGCTATTGATCAGGCTAATATGGAAAAAGTATTAGCAGTTATTGATAACAGCATTAGCACTCTTTCTTCTCGAATTTATACATTAGATAATATTGTTTCTTCAATTGTTGATATTGTGCATGATGATATGTCTGTATTGTATCATGGTCAACACCAGTTGCGTTCTGTTATGCAGTTTGCATGGACATTACAAACATTGAAGGCAGGGAAGGTCCCTTGGGACTATCTGAATACAACATCGTTATTTCTTCCCTTTAACCTTACTGACAAACAGCAGTTCATGTCCATGAAAGATGCTTCATATTCCTTGCTACATATTGAAAAATTGGAGCCGTTACCTTTCTCTGTAGCGGAAGTAGATTCAGCAGTGTGGCTCTTACACGGATTGATAACTCTCCCGTTCGCACTTTTTAAGTTTACCTCTTGTATGAAACACTATGCTCTGGGTAGATATGAACAGCTGGGTACCGCTTTCATACATGAAGTCTGGTCCCTCCCCTTTACGTATAGATGTACAAGGGACGGTACTGAGGTTTATCTGAAGGGTGAAGAATGTACAACGTCACCTGATCATTCTGTTGTATGTAGGCACATTCAGTTGCACGGAGCTTGTAATGTATACGCCCCGAATTTGGCCTGCGTCCTCAAAGGTATCCCGGTACCAGTGATTACGCCATCTTTCACGCTGCTTGCAAACGGTAGTTATTTAATTTTAAATAATGAAGCTTGCTGCGGGATGTTAGTGGGGATCCCATATATAGTAACAGTATCGCAGAGGGTTGTCTGCTGCAATAACGTTCTGTTTCCTCCCCCGCATGGGAGGCTGGATGCTTCCATCTGGCCTTCGATTCCAACCTTGAAAGCAGAGTTCAACAAGATGAGCAGAATAAGAGCGCTATTGTCCCAAAAGGAGGTGCCATTGACTTCCTCCCGGGAAACATTTGTCCTTCACGTAGCAAATACGCGCACTGAGGTACAGGCGCTTTTGAATACTGACCTCCCCCTGCATTTTGGAGCTTTGATCCAAACAATTTTCAATGCCTCGTCCACGACTGGCCTGGCTCATTTTTTTAAACTTGTGGGCTCGGGCCTCGTGACCTCTTTCCAAACTATTTTTGGTGTGATTCCGGCATTTTTTCATTCTATTTTCTCGAGCGTCTTTGGCGGTGTCCCTTTAATTCTGGCGCTAGTAGCAGGTGTGCTACTTTTACTTTTCATCTTACGGAATGGCTGCTCTTTCTGTGCCACACGACGGCCTGTCCCGTCTGCAGCTTCTTCGTGACAGGATGCTTGAATACTATGGTGTCCTGCCATTGGCGGCTTTGAGCCTGGCATATGGATTATCCTTCCGGTATTCCTACTTCACCTGCGTGCAACCTGTCTTCCACTGCCTAGATTGTCCCTTTGAATGGCCTATGGATTTGTGCTTAACCAACATGGTGTCTCCGGACCCGGATTATGATCGACTGATGAGGCCCTTAGTGTCTCACGAGTCCGCCTGTTCTGGTGTTCGGATTATGGCCTGCGGTGCGGCGCATGGTATCCTGGGTAATTGGGACATCGCGAGAGCGGCATATGACTTCTTGGATATGAGTTATTTGGAAGTACACGCTGGTTGCCCTCGGATGGTGCTAGAGGCTCCGCTAATGGAAGAACATGTATGTTCCTTTTCTTTGATTAACTGGATGGCTGAAACCTTCAGTGGCCGTGCCAATGATTTTCTGCTGGAAGCAGTGGCCACATATGCTGCATATACTTTCATGGATTGAGTGAACTATCGTCCACTGTGTTTTCCTCACGTGTCTTGAACAGTCTCTGTGCGTCTGCACTTCTGCCCGGTGAGGCGTTTTTTCCTTTTTTTCACCCCCCACTGCACGTTTGAGGTTTTTTGTTTTTTCTTTCCACTTTTGGTTTTTTCATACTCGGACTTTGCCTGAACTGACCATTGTTTTTTAAATTGTATACGCCTTGTTCTGCTCAGTGGCACTTGAACTCTGCGTTCTCTCTTTTCTTGCATACTAAGTAGTACTTCGATCAAGGGGGCATGTAGTAAGGACTCCCTTAATACGTACATACATTGTTAAGTTAGCATAACCACGTTAGCGGTTAGAAAGCCATCTTGCTGCTTTTGCGCACGACACTACGTTCACATGTTATTGCTTAAACAAACTGCTGACTCGAGTTTTGCCTCACACGAGAGCAATCTGTTGTTACCATCCCGAGCTCTGCGCAGCGACCTTGGTCTGCACACGATGTGACAAACAGTCTGAGTTGTTAGACAATGCATGTTTTCCACTCTAGGTTGATCGACCCACTATTTAGTCATAACATACGAGCAGCTGCAAATACCTGAAAGTTGGTGCTTTTAATATCACAGACATCATGTTTATTATTCAGACCGAAGACGAGCCTTCCTGCGAGAAGACTCCTGATGCTCCTGTGATGTGATTTCACTAAGCTGATCTTTGAGGTATGGGGTCCCCTATTCAAGCCTAAGAGACCTTCTATTAGTCTAATAATAATATTAGCTTCTTAGTAAAGGGAAGGTGGTAGTATCCACTGTCATTATAACATGATCACCCCTTTTATATTCTATGGAATTGTAACGATGTTGATGGTTTTGATTTTAATCATTTGTCTGCTTGTATTAGCCAAAGTACTGCATCTTAGGACACGTGGTCTATAAAAATAAACTCTTTTTATTTTCACCGTGTCTCTGTTGATTATTGTTGTGGACTGATGTGAGAATAATATACGAACAGGTATTTCCGATTCCCACCATTACTGAGAGTATACTGAGTCGCTTGTTCTGGGTTGTCTTTTCATTGGGACCGCCGAGCTAAATCTCGGATAACGAATGGGACACTTATGCTAGCCGGATACTGGGTTCTGGGTTCTGAGGTGAGTTTCTGGTACACCACAATTCACTGAGGTCCTGGGGTTCTACGCATAGTTCTGTGTATAAGCAGAATCCCTGCAACAAGCCTCATGCCATCTCCTATATCACCGCACTCCAGGATGGAGGACCAGAAAGAACCACCTCTCCCAAGGAGGTGGTGGCCAGATTCGCTGCATTCTACTCTCAACTTTACACCGCTGGAGTTGTGCCCACGCGCGACATCCTTGATCACTACTTCGATACTCTTCAGCTCCTCTGGCTGGGTAACAGCCACCAGGAATACCTCGACGAGCCTTTCTCCATGGAGGAGATTCTGGCTGCTATTAATGACCTACCAGGCGACAAAGCTCTTGGCTCTGACGGCCTGGCAGCATCCTTTTACAAGACTTTCGCGCCCGTCCTGGTTCCACACCTTGCCGCTATGTACAACAAATCTTTTTGAGTGTGGCCATTTTCCTCCTTCGCTCCGCGAGGCCCTATTAACACTACTCCTGAAGCCGGACAAGCCCCCCAAGCTCCGTGACTCCTATCGCCCTCTGTCTCTCATCAACAGCGATAACAAGATCTTTGCCAAATTGCTAGCCTCCCGCCTACTCCCTCTAGTGCCCCTGATAGCTTGCCCAGACCAGTCCGGCTTTATCCCCGGCTGTGCCACCTCGCACAATCTCCTGACTATATTCGCTGTCCTCCACCAAATTAACCCCACTCTCCCGGCCGTGGCTGCCCTTTTGGACGCCACCAAATCTTTTGATACTCTTGAGTGGCCATTCCTCTTTTACCTTCTCCCTCGCTTAGGCTTTAGCCCGGTTTTTCTGCGCAAAGTCCGGCTTCTTTACACTCTCCCCACCGCTCGCCTTCGGATCAACGGTCAGATCACGGAGCCCATCCCCGTCGCAAGGGGCACAAGGCAAGGGTATCCACTTTCACCCATGCTATTCGCTATTGCTATGGAGTCCCTTGCCGCCAGGCTCAGGTAACACCACACCCAGAGGGGTCTCGGCTTCGCAGCTCGTGCCTTGGGCGTCTCCATGTATGTGGATGACATCACACTCTACATCCGCCATTCCCAGGAGAATCTCGGCCCTATGGTCTGCGAAGAGGTGCGCTTCGGGGGTCTGTCTGGCATCCAGGTCAACTGGGTAAGTCCATTCTTTTTCCCCTCACGGACACCACTGTCCCCTTCACTCTGGACTACCTGTTTGTTTGGGCATCGGGACACACTAGATATCTGGGCATCTGGCTCAACAGGGATGTGAACAAACTTTGGAAGGCGAATTTCGGCCAGGCGGTGGACTGGTTGGAGACCAAGATTCACCTCTGGTGACGATTGCCCTTGTCCCTGGAGGGACGCATCGCCATCGCCCAGATGGTGGTGCTTCTGAAGTTTCTGTACTTATTCTTGAACATCCCCATCCCTCTCATGGCTCCATTTTTTTGCAGACTCCGCTCACTTATAATCACCCTTGTCTGGTCAGGGCCCCAGCCCATAATCGCATATAACATTCTCACACTGCCCTTATTGCGAGGGGGACTGGGTGCCCCAGACTTCAAACTATACGCCCTCAATGCCCAAGCCAGCTTCCTTCACTTCTGGTTGCACCAACGCCTTTCCAACCTCATGTTGTGGTGGAGTCTGACCTCGCTGCCCGCTGCCCTCTGGCCGCTCCTGACTGCTCTCTTTGCCCCTGTAAAACCCCTGTGCAGTGAAATAGACACGGTGGTCACCTTGCGCTGGGCCTGGGACGGACTCAGGAGATACTCTGGCTCTAGCATGGTCTCCTCTAATGCCATGCCCATTGCACACAATCTGGCATTCCCCCCTCTGCAGACTGCCGGAATGGTTAAGCGCACAACTCGCCTGGGGTTAGCCATGGTGTCGGACCTTTATCCTGATAATACCTGCTTCACCCTTGCTGCTGAGTCCGGCCCCATGGACACACTGCTGTATTACCAACTCAGAGCGTCCTGCAGGGACATTCACCCCATGTTTCCTTAGCCCCCCCCCCTTCAATGGCTGTCCTCGACTTCGCTTACACATCCAGCTCGCGCAAGCTAGTCACCAGGATATATGCCCTCACACTGGCGGAGTCCCCGACTACTGCTGACCGTGCCCGGGCCGCCGGAAGTGAGGACTTGAGCACCGATCTCTCTCAGGAGGTCTGGCTGTACTGTTGCAATCAGACTAAATGCCTGTCCCCCAATTACAGCCTGCGCCTCATACATTTTAAATACCTGCATAGATTATACCGCTCTCCTGTCATGCTGCACAAAATGGGCCTCATTCCCAGCGACAGATGTCTGCGATGCTCCACTCCCGCTGCTGACTTTTCCCACCTAGCCTGGCTCTGCCCAAAGGTCTCTGCCTCCTGGTGCAATGTGTGCACCGCTATCACTGAGATCACCCCCACGCCTGTCATGCCAGACCCACTGCTCTGCCTCTTAGGTTTTGTGAAATACTGCCCAGATGACTCCCGCAAGCTGATCGCCATGCTGCTCGTTCTTGCAAGGCGTAGGGTCTCAATGCACTGGAGACGAGGGTCTGCACCCAAAGTCAGCGCTTGGCTCGAAGACGCTGCGTGTTGTCAGACACTTTTGTCCGAATTCTGGGACCTGGTGCTGGCAACCAGCCGTCTGATTGACATTTGGGTCCGCTCGTTTCTTACATCTAATGCCAGAGCGCCTTGCCCTCTGCAGCCTCTCCCGTGCTCTCCGGTAGCACTCCGCTGGCGTCGGCCGCCGGGGATGGCTCATGATGTGAGGCCCTCCGTTCACACGCCCTGCTGATTCCTTGCTATCATTTTCATCAGCACATGGCCTCTCCCAGGCTTCCTCTGCCCTTCCTGCTTCGTTCCACGCAGCTTTTCTCCACGTAATGTGCCAGGCTGCTTATGCATGATTGTCCCTACAATGTATGTAACAGATGTGGTCTTCTTCATTGATTGCGGACCTTCTGCCTGCATATATTGTAACATGTTGTGCAACTTTCTCAATAAAGGTTTTTATTGAATCCAAAAAAGAAGAAAAAGGTTTGTAGCATGGTCGAGCCTCTCCCATACATGGCTCTATGTGCCAGGCATAGGGACTTAAATTTGATCCTGGTCTGAACGGGAAGCCAGTGTAGCTCTCTCAGGGATGCTCTAGCTGACTGATTCCTGGGTATCTAAAGAAGCAGTCTAGCTGCCGCATTCTATACAACCTGGAGCCTATTGGTGACATATTTGGGTGATCCAAGGTATAGTGAGTTTCCATAATCGAGTCTTGATACAACCAAGGCTTGCACCACCGTGCTTCTCGATTTCTCTGGGAGTAGGCCAAGGATTTTCAGGAGCATCCGAAGGATGCCAAAGCATGTACCCGCCAGTTTTTTGGCTTGCATGTCCATTCTTAGATTCTGATCAAGCCACACACCCAGATTTTTATGGCCCCAGGTAGCTGGCCAAGGCATCTCTAAGCGAAAGTTAAGATTGGCCCACAAGATCATAAACTCAGTTTTGTCCCCGTTCAGCTTAAGGCTGCAGTCCGCCATCCATGTTCCTATCCTTTGCAGACACGGGGTAAGTTGCTTATGGTCGAAGTTCAGGGAGTCGTCTATTGACACCACTAATTGGGTGTCATCGGCATATGACACAATGGAAAGTCCAAACTCCTGGACTATGTGAGCTAATGGGCTCAAATATACATTAAAGAGAGTCGGACTCAGGGAGGAGCCCTGGGGTACTACCCATGGAGCTGAGAGGGTATCTGACAGGAAGCCGGCCTCCATGCACTGAAAGGACCTGTCGCTCAAAAACGAGGTCACCCATTGGTTGGCTGTACCTTTGATTCCAATATTTTCGAGTCTATTGATAAGGATTTTGTGGTCAAAAGCCGCGCTTAGATCTAATAACACAATAGCAGCGGTCCTTCCCTGATCTAATATGCTTTTTAATTTTTCGGTAACGATGAGCAGAGCTGACTCCATATTATGCTCCGGCCGGAAGCCCATCTGGGTCTGATGTAAAACACAGTGCTCTTCCAGAAACATGCAGAGCTGTTTTAATGTTTTTCAAAGATGTAGCCCATTTCTCCTATTTTTTGTGCTTTTGACCTATTTCCAGTTTGGGGTGGAAACCAGTAGGGGGTTATTGCCCCCAGAAAGACTTAAATATAAGCACAAGGCCATGCCCAACGGGCTGCTCCCCTATTCCTGGTGTCTAGTGGGCAGATCCCTGCTTGGGGATCGCTCTCCTGTGGCGGTCCCCTAGCCGTGATCCACCAAGCAGATGTACCATTGGAAAATTTTGGGAGATTTTTCCCCCTTCCAATGATACCTCCCCTGTTAGAACCAGTGCTCTGAGACTAAGACGTCCTCCCGAGCACTGAATTAATGAAAGTAAAATGAGCCCATCGGCTCGTTTTACTTTAACTTTTACTGTAATGAGGTCAGAGTGCCCTGTGCGCCAATCGTCATTGCAGTAAAAAAATAGAAAAAAATGTAATCAGACTGCACGGGAAGCTTTTCTCAAGCAGCCTAATGTTAAAATAAATAAAGGACTCCCTGTGGTGCAGTGCAAAACAGGGGCCTTAACTTACTTTCCCAGGGTTGGCCAATGGCCAACACACGCACTGGGGAAGTAGTGCAGGTGTCGGCTATTGACGGACACCCACACTTAAAAGGATAATGGAAGCATCTTCCATTTTAAGAGTCTAGGTGGAATATGATGAGTAATATGATCAAATAATGTTCTGTTGGTAAAGTGTTCCAACAAAACACTGGAATTAATATTGTGAGACACAATTACAGTGTATAAATATCTTGATGTCGGGTCAGAACATCGCTGGTAAGGTAATACTATTTTACATTATTTAACATTATTGTTAAAAAATGTTGTGTTTTTGCACTGATATTTATATCATCTTTAAAAATGTTGTTTTTCTGTTTAATAAAGTTAGGAGCAGAGCGTTAAGGGAATAGGGTGGGGAATCATTTAACATTTTTATTTATTTTAGTTTGCTATGTTTGAAGTTGTGATCAAATGTCTTTTACATGTTTTAAACTTGTCATAATATATTATTGATTATGAAATGTTATATTATGCTTTCATTTTTGTGTGTTCATTATGTAAAATTCAAATGTTTAGATATAATATTTTTATTGTTATTCAGTGAATCTGAACCCCCGCCCGCAAAATCCCACAATTTTCACAATGTGTCTCAGTTAAAAGAGGGAACACTAAATCTGACCCCCCTCAAGTTCAACACTTTTCCGAATGGGGTTAAGTTTGGTATGGGAATAGTGAACCTCACCCCTCCTTCAAAAGTCCAACACGATGTGGCTAAATTTGGAGTTGCTGTAGTTTATCTGGACCATCCATTGTCCACCACTTTCCTCAGTGTATTTAGGTTTGGAGTGGGATTAGTTAATCTGAACCCACCCTCCCCCGCTCCCAAAGTAGAATACTTTCCCCAATGTGGTTATGTTTGGAGTGGGAAGAGTAAACATGAATCCCTCAAAGTCTGCCACTTTCCCCAATGGGGTCAAGTTTGAAGTGGTGAGTGGTACATTAGACTTTCCCCGAATCATAACACTTTCTCCAATATGACTAGGTTTTCATTCAGAATAGTAAATGTGACATCAATAAATAGTTACCAGCTAACTAACTAGCTGATGACAGCAGAAGACCTGGCTGTTTTTACAATAGGTAACTGAGCTATGCCAAAGGTACCCCCCTGGCCTGATGGCCATCCGTGTTTAGAACCTGGCTTGTATCTCCTTAGCGCACAGACACCTTAGGGTATTTCGCGCGATACAAAGCTATTTCATTCATTCATAACTGTATTTTTTAATAAGCAAATTTAAAAGTTACACTCATTTATAGTACATGTCTCAGTGCAGTTTTTATAAAGTCTTTTTTCAAGTTATTGTTATATACATTTTCTGAAAACTTTTACTGTGCAATATTTTTCAATATTTATAATAATTTTTCTGAAATATTTGTTTTTCCAAGAAATGTTCTTTTTAGTTCAGAATAATTGTAATTACACATATGATATACTTGTAGCATACATGCATTTCTATTTGTAATAATATACTTTTTTAAACATGTACAAAAAAAAATAACAAGCATACGTATTTACATTACGTACATTTTTAAACATGTAGCATATCACAAAGTACTGGAAAAAATAAAAATATATCTTTATCAGATTTTTAAATATGTATTTAGACATGAAATACTTTTGTACAGTTATTAAACAGGACATTTGTAAAATTAATAAAAATTAATAAATAGAATACCTTATTTAAACATTGGATTGCGTGGGATGGAAAACATTTTTATTTCCATTATGTTATTCTGCAGCTTTTTTCCGGTTTATTTGATTCTGTAGTCTGTCCTGGTCATTTTGGACTGTACGTGGTCTCAATTTCTCATTTCTGGTTTCCGGTTCAGGCAAAACTATCTTAAACTTAATTTATAAGGGTTTAGTGGTGAGGACAGGTGTTTAGACTTAGGGCCTTATTACGATAGTGGCAGTCGGACCGCTGACAGCCCTTCGGTCGAACCGCCGTATTCTGATACTGATGGTCGGACCCTAAGCTGTAGGATGCAAGACCGTGGGCTCCGCCAGGATCATAGATCAGCATCCCTGAATAAACCTTTCCAACAGTCTTTTCATGGTGGGAATTGCACCATGAAAAGGTTGTCGGAAAGGGATATGGAGGGACGCAAACAGGCCCCCATCTGCTGAGGGCCACTGAAAAGTGTCCCTGGGCGAACATGTAGTGCCCTCACCCACCTCCGTGCACCAAGTGCCATGCACAACATGGTGCAGGGCACACGGTGCACCAATGTGCAGGAGCTGCTGCATGGCGTCTGCATGTGCTGTGGCCCTTTCCCAAGGCAACAGCATTCCCCGCCGTGTTTCGGACTGCCAGCCCAGCACTCACATCATAATACTGTGGTCCGACTGCCTGCATGCTTGTCGGCGGTCTCATGACTGCAGCAATAGCGGCCGGCGGTCCGACTGACCGCCATTGTAATCAGGCCCATGGTTAGGCTAGCCTTTGTAACTAAATATTGTTTAAGTGCATTTCTTTAGTGCAGTAATTATTTTTGTGAAATGCAATGTTTGATTGCATTATATATGTGAGTTGTATGTGTTTAATTTTTATTTACAGTGCTTTGTTCTGTACTAGGCTTGTTAGTATTTTTGTTTGGATTTAAAGGTTTTTTTCTTTACAGTTATTTATTTTGAGATGTTTGGACTTTATGTTTAACCCTAATGCATTTAAATTTTATTTTCCAAGAAAAAAAAAGGTTGGGTTATTTCTTAACAATTTTTTTTTCTTTGTCCTTGATTTTTTGGTTTCCAGGACTATTTCTTTTTTTGTAGTTTTTCAGGTTTTTCATGGATTCCTTGATCATTTTACTGACCAGGACGTCAGTGACAGAATTGCCAGAGTTAACTTATTTTATTTATTTATATCAATTATTTATGTTATTGGGTGGAGAATATAATTTTTTTGATCTTATGTCCGTTCATATATTGCCTGTATATTTGATTTGTATGGTGTAGGTATATTTTTATAGGTGGTAGGAAAATGCTCTTTTAGTTAAAATAATGTTGGGTATTTTTCATACTTTGAACTATATATGTTTCAATATTCATTAAAGAAAATGTTAATTAGCAACCTTAATTTTTGTCTTTTGAGTTATTTTTTATTCAGATCTGTGATTGAAACTTGCCTTAATAACATTTAGAAATACATATTAACAAAATCTTAAGCATTTCAGTTTGATTTAAAGCACTACCTGTTCAAGAGCTATGATGATTTTTTGTGGTTTATATTTGTTAGTTTGTCATTTTATATGTGTTAGTATTTCATTGTAAGTTGCAGTTTGTTTGTTAGAGACGAGTGCGTACACTAACACCAATTCCAAGATGGCCACTTCACATTCCATTAATCACGCATGTATGTCTAAAAGGGGCGTGTCAAGGGAAACACGTGGGCAGAAGTGCTTGAGTCTTAGGGGGCCGGCGATCACCTTGGGGCACCATCGGAGGGATCAGAGTGGTCCAACTGGAGACACTTGTACCTTGGAGTAATAAGTCGGGCTTAGGGGAATGCAGTGATGAGAGAGGATAAGCTTGTGATGATAACATACTACCCTCAGTTAGGAAGTTGAATGAGACTGAGAATGAGAGGGTGGCAGAGTGCTTATAACGGAAATGACGCTCCGATAACACATGCTCTGCCTTCTCTGACGAACAAAAGGCCAGGCTGTCTGCTATTATTCACACCAGAGAGAGCATTGTAACTATAGTCCGACACTAGAACCATAGTGAACTTCTACTTCTAAATAATTGAAGAACTGAAGAACGGGTCTCCCTTACATACACTTTTCACTAGTGTTCACTATTAATTAGTATAGAGAAACTTTGGGCACTTTTATTAAGATCATGAAGTTATAAAATCAGTAACTACTTTGTGAGATCAATCACTGTGACCACAAATACTTGTATGGTCATACAGGATTTTCTACCTTCGAAGCGTCGGTCACTGGCTTTTAATTTTTCTATTTGAGAGTATTTAACTATAGGACAGTGTCCCCATTCTATCCCCGAGTTAGGATCATCAGTGATGGAACTCGGGTAAGTTGGTTACCATATAAGTTACTGGGCATGTGAAAAAATAGTAGTTCACATGTTGGGTGTCTTCTTTTACTGAGTTTATACTTATAATTTTTTAATACATAGGGGGAACACACATTTGGGTGCCGATCACGATCCGGTAAAAACCGGGTACGAACCGTCGGACGGAGCATATTCCCCGTCCGACGCGTACCCGGTCGAAAAAATATACAAACATGGAATTACGATTCGCACGGAAATACCATTTCCGTATGAATCGTACAAAACCCCGACCGACGAAAATAAACATACAAATGTGATCCGGGAAAGCGCCGACGTGACGTCGGGACGCACGCAGCCCGCCATTCACGAACCAGGAATTACGATTCGCACCGACGTCATCCCGCACGGTGAATATTTTCCGGCAGCCAAAAACTGCCGGGAAATCAGGACGACGCGAACAAGGAGTACCTGCACGCGACAGACAGACATGGACCCGAACCTACGTGTCATCCCGGCCCTCATAGCAGTCGACCTCCTCTACAGGTTACGACGCAGATGCCGCAGAAGGTCAGAACAACAAAGGGAGGGGGAAAAGGGGGGGGGCAGGACCAGGGGCAGGCCACAAAACCCCCACCAAAGTCACACAGCACACATGCCCTAGACATACCTGACCCCCAGGCCCTGGTCACTACGAGGGGGTGCGGGCGTGTCCAGCAAAGCCAGCGTCCGCCACAACGGAAGTGCTTGACGACGCAAACCCGCAACACAACAATACAGGTACGTCCCGTACCCACGCCTGAAGAGCATGGGTTCGAGTCGTACCACGCCCACACCTACGTCATCCCAACAATGGCAGGGCGGCTGTATCCACGTGGCAAAGGCCTGGGTATGGCCCACACAAGCATCACATAGCGTGGGGACGGATATGTACGGACCGTACCCCCACCCCCGTATGCATGGTGCGCACCCCCAACCCCAACAGTGCAAGTACGACCCGTACCCTCACCCGCGTACGTATGGAGCGTACCCCCACCCCAACAGTGTAAGTACGACCCGTACCCTCACCCGCGTACGTATGGAACGTACCCCCACCCCAACAGTGTAAGTACAACCCGTACCCTCACCCGAGTACGTATGGAGCGTACCCCCACCCCAACAATGTAAGTATGACCCGTACCCTCACCCGCGTACGTATGGAGCGTACCCCCACCCCAACAGTGTAAGTACGACCCGTACCCTCACCCGCGTACGTATGGAGCGTACCCCCACCTCAACAGTGTAAGTACGACCCGTACCCTCACCCGCATACGTATGGAGCGTACTCCCACCCCAACCGTGTATGTACGACCCGTACCCTCACCCGCGTACGTATGGAGCGTACCCCCACCCCAACAGTGTAAGTACGACCCGCACCCTCACCCGCGTACGTATGGAGCGTACCCCCACCCCAACCGTGTAAGTATGACCCGTACCTTCACCCGCGTACGTATGGAGCGTATCCCCACCCCAACCGTGTAAGTACGACCCGTACCCTCACCCGCGTACGTATGGAGCGTACCCCCACCCCAATAGTGTAAGTACGACCCGTACCCTCACCCGCGTACGTATGGAGCGTACCCCCACCCCAACAGTGTAAGAACGACCCGTACCCTCACCCACGTACGTATGGAGCGTACCCCCACCCCAACAGTGTAAGTACGACCCGTACCCTCACCCGCGTACGTATGGAGCGTACCCCCACCCCAACCGTGTATGTACGACCCGTACTCTCACCCGCGTACGTATGGAGCGTACCCCCACCCCAACGTGTAAGTACGACCCGTACCCTCACCCGCGTACGTATGGAGCGTACCCCCACCCCAACAGTGTAAGTACGACCCGTACCCCCACCTCGTATGCATGGAGCGAACCCACACCTGTGTATGTTTTAAGCGTACATATCCTGAAATAGGAGGGGTGTGTTCAGAGTCCTCCCAGCAGTGCCCAGAGACAGGAGGGGTGGGTGCAGAGTCCTCCCAGCAGTGCCCAGAGACAGGAGGGGTGGGTGCAGAGTCCTCCCAGCAGTGCCCAGAGACAGGAGGGGTGGGTGCAGAGTCCTCCCAGCAGTGCCCAGACACAGGAGGGGTGGGTGCAGAGTCCTCCCAGCAGTGCCCAGACGCAGGAGGGGTGGGTGCAGAGTCCTCCCAGCAGTGCCCAGAGACAGGAGGGGTGGGTGCAGAGTCCTCCCAGCAGTGCCCAGAGACAGGAGGGGTGGGTGCAGAGGCCCCCAGCAGTGCCCAGACGCAGGAGGGGTGGGTGCAGAGTCCTCCCAGCAGTGCCCAGAGACAGGAGGGGTGGGTGCAGAGTCCTCCCAGCAGTGCCCAGAGACAGGAGGGGTGGGTGCAGAGTCCTCCCAGCAGTGCCCAGAGACAGGAGGGGTGGGTGCAGAGTCCTCCCAGCAGTGCCCAGACACAGGAGGGGTGGGTGCAGAGTCCTCCCAGCAGTGCCCAGACGCAGGAGGGGTGGGTGCAGAGTCCTCCCAGCAGTGCCCAGAGACAGGAGGGGTGGGTGCAGAGTCCTCCCAGCAGTGCCCAGAGACAGGAGGGGTGGGTGCAGAGGCCCCCAGCAGTGCCCAGACGCAGGAGGGGTGGGTGCAGAGTCCTCCCAGCAGTGCCCAGACACAGGAGGGGTGGGTGCAGAGTCCTCCCAGCAGTGCCCAGACACAGGAGGGGTGGGTGCAGAGTCCTCCCAGCAGTGCCCAGAGACAGGAGGGGTGGGTGCAGAGTCCTCCCAGCAGTGCCCAGACGCAGGAGGGGTGGGTGCCTAACACTCACAGCAGTGCCCAGAGACAGGAGGGGTGGGTGCAGAGTCCTCCCAGCAGTGCCCAGAGACAGGAGGGGTGGGTGCAGAGTCCTCCCAGCAGTGCCCAGAGACAGGAAGGGTGGGTGCAGAGTCCTCCCAGCAGTGCCCAGACACAGGAGGGGTGGGTGCAGAGTCCTCCCAGCAGTGCCCAGACGCAGGAGGGGTGGGTGCAGAGTCCTCCCAGCAGTGCCCAGAGAAAGGAGGGGTGGGTGCAGAGGCCCCCAGCAGTGCCCATGGAAAGAAAAAGGGTGGAGTACCCACAGATCCAATGGCCACAATTGTCAGTCAGGTGCACAAAGACCCTGCAGTACATGTAACACATGTGTGCGAGGCTGGGAGTACACACATGCATACTACCTAAAAGGGAACATGTCCACATGAAGTCATGTCAACAGACTACATACACAAGTATAGTTATCACCAAGGATGCCACGAATGATGCAGGTGGAGACATCGCTCTGCATGCATGGCCAAAGTTGAAGGGGTCCGTCACACACCCAGCTAATGTAGACACAGCTCAGCACAACACATTGGAAACACCCTGCAGGGAAGATGTCAGGGTACACAGAGGAAGGAACACACCTTGGGACAATTTCACCATGCAGTAACAGCCTACATGAACAAAGAAACTTAGCTAACACCTTGTGATGGCACACAGATACCAGGGTACCCCCTATGACCAGCACACTACTACATTTCCCACACACCCAACACATGATCACCACCCAAAATCATGGAGCAGCCCCACCAACAGCAATACCACAAAAGCAGTAGGGTTCTAAGAAAAAAAGGCTTTATTCAGCATTAGCAAATATAGTATTTGTGGAGAAAGTTCAATATTTACAAAGCCCATAGGTCAGTCCATGAGTCACAGCTGGATGGGGGACACAGTGGGATGCGTGTCCCCTAGCTTGCCTGCACAGTCAGACTCCTTCGTCTTCCAGAGCGGGGAGGGCATCATGTGGGGGGGAAGGACCAGGCACCGCAGGGACATGAGGGCGAAGGGTAGGCGTTGTGGGTGCAGGGATGGAGGACTCCACCACAGGGGGTGGGTCAGGGCCAAAGGCGGAGGCCAGGATGGCGCTGCACACCTTTGCAAGGTCCTCCAGCGACTACTCTGCACCCGAAGGAACCACAGGCCCCAAGGAGGGGGGGGGCGGAGGGATGGGTCGCAGCGCCACAGGGGGAGGGTGTGGACAGGGGGGGGACTCAACCACCCTGACCGGGGACTCCCTTGACCGCTTGCGGCGTGGTGTCACAGTGGGGCTCAGGGACAGAGCGGCCATGAAGGAGTCTTTGCCGGATATGTGGCCAGGAGAGCTGAGGGGAGGGGATTTGGAGGGAGTGGACTTGGTGGAATGCGGACTCCCACTCTGGCGTGACTTACGTTTGCCCCCCGACCCAGTGGGTGTGCTTACTTCACCCTGTGTGTGCGTGCCAGGAGGTATGCGTATGACCTTCCCTGCTGGTGTGGTGCCTGTGTCTGTTGTGGTGGGTGCATGCTGACATCTGGGTGTACGTGGGACAGGCATGGGAGTGGGAAGTGTGGATGTGTCAGGGGTAGGGGGTTAGACATAGCGCTGCAGGAGACCCACTGCTGCAGTCAGTGTCGAGTTAAGCATCGCAGCCTGACAAACCTGCAACTGCCGCTGGATGTCCCCTGACTCGGCATTGGCGGCAGCAGTGGAGACAGGGGCAGGGGGTGCGGTGCCTGGCAGGAAGGAGACATGTGGTGACCGGGCACGCTGGGAAGGGACACGAGCAAGTGGGAGGCGGCTGATGGCAATGGAGGGGGCGGGCTGAGATGTTGTGCCACTGTCAGCTGCTGGTGAAGCCTCCGCCCACTCGGAGAGATCATCCTCGGACCCGTCAGCTTCATATTCTGTCGTGCCAGTGGACAGGTCCTCGGCCTCACTCTCCTCCGCCTCAGTTCCACTCGATGTGCCAGCCACGATGTCAACGCTGGCACTGGTGCTCCGTTCCTCCGCTCTGTCTGTGCTCATGTCTCCCTCCGTGTCCCCCGACGATGCTGTGGGCAAGGTGAAGAGACAGCAATTAATCATACACCTGCATACATATGTCACATGAGTCCAATCTACATAGGTTACAGTGCATAGCCTGAAAAGAAAGATCAGTAACATCTACAAAACAAGGTACAGATGTAGGGCATGCAACACACAGTTGGTTGACCCACCATGCCACTGAAAAACCATGGAGAGCATGACACAATAGCAAATGACATGAAATGGAGTTTGACAGAGGAGCCAGGCCCTGGGGACAATCCAGCACTGCATCTGCACCACACAGCGTTGCCGAAAATAGGGATGAGCAGGGACCATATCCATGAACTTGAGGCACATGCTGCATAGGTAATACTGAAAACATGCCCACCATGACTAGCTCACTGCACCTTGAGTGTATGTCCAGACAAACATCACACACTGGCCACACCTAGCAAGGAGATTTCAGGTTTTGACATGTAGGCTTTGCCCGCACCAACCACCCCCTACATGAGACAATTTGTTGAGACACAGGAAGCACTTACATCTCTTAGTCTGGGTGAAATACACAGGGGCTGCATAAATGCAAGATTGGACGCCAAATACCCAAGGTGCGCCTGTCCAAATAATCATGTACAAATGATCATCATCAGATCATTGTAACAAGACACACAGGCACTGGCCACCGTGAGTATGGACAAGGAAAATCAGGTCAGGCTGTACAGTGGACATTTGTACTACATTTTACGTCAATATACACGGTGCCAGGGGACAATGGCACAGAGCACAACCTATGCTGTAGACACTGAGAGTATATTTAATTTACAACAAGAGCACCCATAAGAGGTCGGCCAGGGACCGTGGGAATCATGTAATTATAGACAACAAAAGGTCCCTAGGAGCGAGTAAAAATAGAGAAGGGAATCAATAAGGACCCAATCAGTGCTTATTTTTAAAGACTTGTCCAGCCGGACAGTGGTCATAAATTTTACTGATATAGTAATTATGCAACAGTTACAAAGAGAATTCGCAAAGTTGGACACAAGCCTGTGTTCCGTACAAATAATGGAGAAAACATAAACAACAAACAGGGTTCAGGCAAAAAAAATGTTTGTTACAATTGTAAGGGGATGGAAAGTAAACTTAACAAACATTACATAGAGCACCCTTATGTATAAGGCATAGTATAGTTAGGTACATATAGGGTGTGTACAAGTGTCGACGGCGTTTCGATCCTACACACGCAATATTAGGATCATCATCAGGACAACATTAATAAGGCCTGTACAATTTAACCTGAGTAACATAATTGAAGAAGGGAAAAGGGAGAAAAGGAGAAAAAACAATAAATACACATGATTAAAATCAGTAACCAATTATTACAAGGAAAATTCTGACTAGGCACACTGTAAGTCTTCTTTTGTCAGGGGACAGAATTATCACTGTCGAAGGTCAAGGGAATAGGTGAGTGAGAATAGACAAAAAGAAATTATGAGAAGGGCAGTACCGGTGGAAAATTCGTAATTCTGTCAAGGTGATAAGGGTCGGTAACCTGCCTTAAAAAAGGGGGGTGGAAGAAGGCGTAATAGAACATGCCGAGTAGGAGAGTGCAATAGACTATGGACTGAAGGTGAAGTAATACGAATAGCTGGATGAATATCAGACTGGTGAACGAAGGGGAGGGTGACGAAGTGAGACGGCGAATGCAAGATCAATAAAGGAGTGAAAACGGAAGAGTTGGCAACAAGTGCGTGCTAAAAACCGTTAATGTACCGGCGTGCACGGAACAACCAAGATGGGGTGAGAACCGAAACTTACCGGGATCATACGGGAGAAAGCATAAACCGCGATCCGGGTCATGAAGGAGGGATGGATGGAATTAGAAGTACGATGGAGAAGGAGGCAACCACAAGACTGGGGAGGTCGTGTGGAAGGGGCTCGCTGCAGGCCGCGTTAACACACTACAGGAGGGAAGGCATGGGTTAGAAGGAGGAAAGGAGGGGAAGGGAAGCGTGAGGATGTGTGGGGCGATCGCACTCACCGTGAACAGGAAATAAGGGAATCCAGAATTAGTACGCGACGGATACAAACAATTGCCAGCAGTCGGCAAGGTCCGCGACTGGTGGAGACAGCTTCAAGGGGATTATCCCGATCCGCGGCAATGCGCTGCAGGAGGGAACGGAGAGGTTAAGGAAGGGAGGTGCGGGAGTGAGAGAGTCAAGGGCTTGGGAGTGTGCGGTAGGACTCACCGTTCGCGGGGTGATTTCCGGAATCCGGCAGTGCGGGAGCAAGGTACGGTGATACGGCTGCTGCCGTTGGTGCAGATGGGTGCATGTGATAAGGGCGAAGAGTGAAGCGCTGATTGGATAACTCTGGCAGAAGATTGACAATAGAGATAGGACCACAAGGACAGAAGGAAGGGCGCCATATTGGGTAGGGATAACCCTGGCAGAATAATGAGAATAGAGAAGGGACTGGAAGGACAATTGGAAGTGCGGCATATTAGGTATGGTGACATGGGAAAAGGGGTGGGAAAGAGGTGATTTAAGGTAGTGAAATAATAGTCTTTTTGCACACTGTAGGACTTCTTGTGTGCGAAAGTACTAGGTGATATTTAGAAGTAAAAAATAGAGAATAGTAAGACAAAAAGGTAACCCAGCATAGAGCAAGAAGCATGGAATTGGGAAGAGTTATACAGAAGTTTTCAAGGCACTCGAAGAAAACTGATATGCAAATCAGATACTGGTGGACCAATCCTCGTGTCTGTTTAATCCGGAATTGAAACTGTCAGTCTTCAGAATCCATTTTAATTCTTCTCTGTTTAGTGTCTTTATCATATCGCCTCCTCTTGGGGGCAGATTTACAGCAACAATGACTGTCCATCGAATTTCATCTTCAGAGTGTTTCTTTTCTAGAAAATGCTCAACCAATGGCGCTGTGAGGATTTTGCATCTAATTCTACTGCGATGCTGGGAGATGCGTAGACGAATCTTTTGTGTAGTCTGGCCAATGTAAATCTTATTACAGGGACAGAAGATTGCATAAACAACATTTGTGGAATTACAGTTGGTGAATGTTTTTAGTTCATTTCTGATGTTGCCAAAAACAAAGACTTTACACTCAATGGTCAATGCACAGACCACACAATTGCCACATTTGGCATGCCCTTTCAATGGTGGGAGGGACCAGATATCATTGAGAGTGGTGGCACTTTTTTTGTTGGTAGTAATGGGTAAGGCTGCACGAACAAGGTGGTCCTTAATATTCTTATTGTTCTTGAATGCGAATAGCGGGCGTTCCAGGTGGAGGTTGCCAGCATTCAAAACTGACCAGTTATTCAGGATACTTTTACGGATCGAGTTAGACACTGTGGAGAAGGTGGTGACGCACACCAGTCTGTTTGTTTCGGACTTGGGTTTGGGTTCAAGGAGAGTTTCGCGCGGGCAGTACCAAGCACGTTTCATGGAGTTCCGTATTAGTCTTTTGGGGTAGCCTCTTGTGGATAGTTTGGCAGAAAGTATTTTGGCTTCATAGAAGTAGTCCTCTTTTAAAGAACAATTTCTACGAATTCTCAAAAACTGCGAGAAGGGGAGAGAGTCTTTTAAGGCACGGGGGTGACTACTCTTATAGCTTAACAGGGTGTTCCTTTCCGTGGGTTTGCGGAAAAGACCTGTGACAAGAAATCCATCGATATGCTTAATCGTGAGGTCAAGAAAAGGGATGGATTCCCTTTGGTGACTCAATGTAAATTTAAGGCCACCACAGTTGTTATTGAGCCAATGAAGGAACGAGGTGAGTAGACTTTCATTTGCTTGCCATATCATGAAGATATCATCAATGTATCTTTTCCACTTACATGTACATGAAGAGAAAGGATTGGTAGTGGAAAGAATACAGTTCATTTCTAATGCATCCATGTATAGAATGGCCAAATTTGGGGCAAAAATTGCGCCCATGGATGTGCCTTTAACTTGTTGATAAAAATGGTTTTCAAACATGAAAAAATTCCTGGTAAGACAGACTTCTAATAGTTGTAATATGAAGTTGGTGGGTACTGTGTGGGGTCGCGGCCTTTGATCTAGGACACTTTCCATCACCAATAATGAGTCCCTTTGTGGTATATTGGTATAACCCTAAACTCAATATTCTTTGCACTTTGGATGTAGAATCCCTTTATACCAATATACCACAAAGGGACTCATTATTGGTGATGGAAAGTGTCCTAGATCAAAGGCCGCGACCCCACACAGTACCCACCAACTTCATATTACAACTATTAGAAGTCTGTCTTACCAGGAATTTTTTCATGTTTGAAAACCATTTTTATCAACAAGTTAAAGGCACATCCATGGGCGCAATTTTTGCCCCAAATTTGGCCATTCTATACATGGATGCATTAGAAATGAACTGTATTCTTTCCACTACCAATCCTTTCTCTTCATGTATATGTAAGTGGAAAAGATACATTGATGATATCTTCATGATATGGCAAGCAAATGAAAGTCTACTCACCTCGTTCCTTCATTGGCTCAATAACAACTGTGGTGGCCTTAAATTTACATTGAGTCACCAAAGGGAATCCATCCCTTTTCTTGACCTCACGATTAAGCATATCGATGGATTTCTTGTCACAGGTCTTTTCCGCAAACCCACGGAAAGGAACACCCTGTTAAGCTATAAGAGTAGTCACCCCCGTGCCTTAAAAGACTCTCTCCCCTTCTCGCAGTTTTTGAGAATTCGTAGAAATTGTTCTTTAAAAGAGGACTACTTCTATGAAGCCAAAATACTTTCTGCCAAACTATCCACAAGAGGCTACCCCAAAAGACTAATACGGAACTCCATGAAACGTGCTTGGTACTGCCCGCGCGAAACTCTCCTTGAACCCAAACCCAAGTCCGAAACAAACAGACTGGTGTGCGTCACCACCTTCTCCACAGTGTCTAACTCGATCCGTAAAAGTATCCTGAATAACTGGTCAGTTTTGAATGCTGGCAACCTCCACCTGGAACGCCCGCTATTCGCATTCAAGAACAATAAGAATATTAAGGACCACCTTGTTCGTGCAGCCTTACCCATTACTACCAACAAAAAAAGTGCCACCACTCTCAATGATATCTGGTCCCTCCCACCATTGAAAGGGCATGCCAAATGTGGCAATTGTGTGGTCTGTGCATTGACCATTGAGTGTAAAGTCTTTGTTTTTGGCAACATCAGAAATGAACTAAAAACATTCACCAACTGTAATTCCACAAATGTTGTTTATGCAATCTTCTGTCCCTGTAATAAGATTTACATTGGCCAGACTACACAAAAGATTCGTCTACGCATCTCCCAGCATCGCAGTAGAATTAGATGCAAAATCCTCACAGCGCCATTGGTTGAGCATTTTCTAGAAAAGAAACACTCTGAAGATGAAATTCGATGGACAGTCATTGTTGCTGTAAATCTGCCCCCAAGAGGAGGCGATATGATAAAGACACTAAACAGAGAAGAATTAAAATGGATTCTGAAGACTGACAGTTTCAATTCCGGATTAAACAGACACGAGGATTGGTCCACCAGTATCTGATTTGCATATCAGTTTTCTTCGAGTGCCTTGAAAACTTCTGTATAACTCTTCCCAATTCCATGCTTCTTGCTCTATGCTGGGTTACCTTTTTGTCTTACTATTCTCTATTTTTTACTTCTAAATATCACCTAGTACTTTCGCACACAAGAAGTCCTACAGTGTGCAAAAAGACTATTATTTCACTACCTTAAATCACCTCTTTCCCACCCCTTTTCCCATGTCACCATACCTAATATGCCGCACTTCCAATTGTCCTTCCAGTCCCTTCTCTATTCTCATTATTCTGCCAGGGTTATCCCTACCCAATATGGCGCCCTTCCTTCTGTCCTTGTGGTCCTATCTCTATTGTCAATCTTCTGCCAGAGTTATCCAATCAGCGCTTCACTCTTCGCCCTTATCACATGCACCCATCTGCACCAACGGCAGCAGCCGTATCACCGGACCTTGCTCCCGCACTGCCGGATTCCGGAAATCACCCCGCGAACGGTGAGTCCTACCGCACACTCCCAAGCCCTTGACTCTCTCACTCCCGCACCTCCCTTCCTTAACCTCTCCGTTCCCTCCTGCAGCGCATTGCCGCGGATCGGGATAATCCCCTTGAAGCTGTCTCCACCAGTCGCGGACCTTGCCGACTGCTGGCAATTGTTTGTATCCGTCGCGTACTAATTCTGGATTCCCTTATTTCCTGTTCACGGTGAGTGCGATCGCCCCACACATCCTCACGCTTCCCTTCCCCTCCTTTCCTCCTTCTAACCCATGCCTTCCCTCCTGTAGTGTGTTAACGCGGCCTGCAGCGAGCCCCTTCCACACGACCTCCCCAGTCTTGTGGTTGCCTCCTTCTCCATCGTACTTCTAATTCCATCCATCCCTCCTTCATGACCCGGATCGCGGTTTATGCTTTCTCCCGTATGATCCCGGTAAGTTTCGGTTCTCACCCCATCTTGGTTGTTCCGTGCACGCCGGTACATTAACGGTTTTTAGCACGCACTTGTTGCCAACTCTTCCGTTTTCACTCCTTTATTGATCTTGCATTCGCCGTCTCACTTCGTCACCCTCCCCTTCGTTCACCAGTCTGATATTCATCCAGCTATTCGTATTACTTCACCTTCAGTCCATAGTCTATTGCACTCTCCTACTCGGCATGTTCTATTACGCCTTCTTCCACCCCCCTTTTTTAAGGCAGGTTACCGACCCTTATCACCTTGACAGAATTACGAATTTTCCACCGGTACTGCCCTTCTCATAATTTATTTTTGTCTATTCTCACTCACCTATTCCCTTGACCTTCGACAGTGATAATTCTGTCCTCTGACAAAAGAAGACTTACAGTGTGCCTAGTCAGAATTTTCCTTGTAATAATTGGTTACTGATTTTAATCATGTGTATTTATTGTTTTTTCTCCTTTTCTCCCTTTTCCCTTCTTCAATTATGTTACTCAGGTTAAATTGTACAGGCCTTATTAATGTTGTCCTGATGATGATCCTAATATTGCGTGTGTAGGATCGAAACGCCGTCGACACTTGTACACACCCTATATGTACCTAACTATACTATGCCTTATACATAAGGGTGCTCTATGTAATGTTTGTTAAGTTTACTTTCCATCCCCTTACAATTGTAACAAACATTTTTTTTGCCTGAACCCTGTTTGTTGTTTATGTTTTCTCCATTATTTGTACGGAACACAGGCTTGTGTCCAACTTTGCGAATTCTCTTTGTAACAGTAGACACTGAGAGTGTCCACGTTTTGTGATGACACACATGACACCTAGGAAAATATGCCCCAGGGGACAGTAGTGGCCACACAACTCCATGGTCCTGAATGGGAATGACTGCAACACACGCCACCATCCCTGCACTATGCGTATCGCACACTCATGCACATCATGTCACAGACCACAACATAGGACATGCGTGCTGTAAGGCATGACACTTGAGAGACTAACTCCCATGTCTGGACTCAGCATCAGTGCCAACTGACATGGAACCCACATGTACTGAACTGGACAGGGCACAGGCAAGGTCCCAAAACCTGTTACACACCACCCCCACACATGATGCTACAGGCATAGTTCACGTGGAGAAAGCGCCAGCCTACATTACCTTGTGAAGGAGTGACTACACACAGACCAGGGTACACATTGCAAGGAGGGGAAGGGAGGCAGGAGAGCACCGCTATACTGTGGGTAACTGGATCTGCACAGCACCTTTAAACCCTGGCAGTGTATCCATGCAACTGTGCACTTACAAATGCTGGTGACACACAACAAACACACATGTACCTACCCCCTTCCTGCTGCTGCTTCTCCTGTAAGCGCCTGTCCAAGTCTGGAAATACCACCGCCAGCACACGCTTGTGGATGTGGGTCAGACGGCGGCGCCCGCGGTTCTTATGGGTCTCAGGTGAGTCCCCCAGCAGGACCCGTGCGATCCTCCGCGTCTAGCACCGGATATCCTGCCAGCGTTTCCTCACCTGGGCCAGGCGCCGCTTGTGACCCTCCGTCCTCCTCACAGCACTGACGGCGTTCATCCATATCTGCTTCTTGGCAGAGGCGCCTACCGGTGAGGATGAACAAGTGACACTACATCAATACACCAGGCACATGTCACAGAGACACATATTAGAACAAATTTGCTGTTTACAACAAGGCATAGTATGCATCCAACGCATTGCACCTTTGTCATAGGGACATGATCCTCTGGGGAAGGGCAAAAGCAGTACGTGCCATTGAAAGGACACAGGTGGAATGAGGGCAACGACACAATCAATGACCCAGGCTCACACTGTGCATCACAAGCTACACCAGGATAATGTGCAGCACCTCTAAGCAGTCACATGCCACAGGCCACTGACGCTACCGCAGTAGAGTACACAGACACACACAGGCACAGGACATTCACCTGCCATTGCCAAATGCTGCGACAAACCTCACTCTGCACATGTGCCACTAGACGGTGGGGGCTCACAGGTGTGGGGCTGGCTCTGCACGTCAGACACACAGCACTGCTCCCTGCTCACATCACATGGGCAGGGTAAATCCATCCCTCATGCAGCCCGTATGCCACACTCCACATATGCACCCACCCACATGACAGGGGACTTACACACACACCGATGTCCAGGGTACGAACACATCATGTGGACACTCTCAGCACAGGTACACAGAACTAACACACATCTGTGGGTACAGTTACCTGTCACACTGGGCTGACCACATCATAAAATGAGGACTGTAGAGGCTACATTCCCAGGAGGAAAAGACAGGCAGAATGTGGCATGCACCATGCAGTGATTGTCACAGTAAACACAATGCAAGTGAGGACGGCAGACATGCACCACAGCATGCACTGGCTGGGAGACATCAGGCATTCCCCCCCCTGGGACCCCCCCTACAGTACATAGCATGTGTGTCACACCTGGACACAATGCCAGAAGTCACAGTCACAAACAAGGGACACAGTCTGTGCTAGTAGACTCTGCACTCACCTGATACCCTGGTCGCCCATACAGCAGGGGGTACTGTGGGAGGATCACATCCAGCAAAGCCTGGTTCTCCTCCAGGGTGAAAGGCTGTGACCTCTCCACAGACCTTGACATGGTTCCAGGGAATCAGTAGCAGCAGCTGGGTCGTCGAATCCAAAGATGTGCAGGCAAGTGCTCCCTCATGGGACCTGGCTGCCTTATATCTGCCTTGCTGGCCTGTTTCATGCACAGGAGTACAGAGTGATTGGTCACTCACATTTGCATCCTATCTTTCCTCCAATCCCTTCAAACCTAGCACAGTCAGTGGGTTCTAATTGTGTTTTTTTCTTGAGCATGATGTCAACTCCAGAACCACATTGCAACAAAGTAGATTCATTCAAACTGACTACTGCTGTGCACCTGCTTAAAAAAATTCAAACTTTAAACTTGGTCTCCATGACAACCAGTATGCATGTAGGCCTTTATACTTGTCCCTCATGTGTCCCCTATGTAATTTGGAGTTTCACACACAGGTACGGTGTGTCCCGGGGCCCTAGGGCACCACAAATGCATAGCAACGGCCCGTACAGGCGTGTGTACGGTCCGTATCACTATGGGTGTGCTTGCGTATGCGTACCCATAGTGAAAGTGAGCGTACGCACGCGTGTACGGTCCGTATCACTATGGGAGTTATCGCGTATGCGTACTCATAGTGGTACGGACCGTACACACGCCTGTACGCTCACTATCACTATGGGTGTTCTCGCGTATGCGTACTCATAGTGGTACGGACCGTACACACGCCTGTACGCTCACTATCACTATGGGTGTTCTCGCGTATGCGTACTCATAGTGGTACGGACCGTACACACGCCTGTACGCTCACTATCACTATGGGTGTTCTCGCGTATGCGTACTCATAGTGGTACGGACCGTACACACGCCTGTACGCTCACTATCACTATGGGTGTTCTCGCGTATGCGTACTCATAGTGGTACGGACCGTACACACGCGTGTACAGTCCGTATCACTATGGGAGTTATCGCGTATGCGTACTCATAGTGGTACGGACCGTACACACGCCTGTACGCTCACTATCACTATGGGTGTTCTCGCGTATGCATACTCATAGTGGTACGGACCGTACACACGCCTGTACGCTCACTATCACTATGGGTGTTCTCGCGTATGCGTACTCATAGTGGTACGGACCGTACACACGCCTGTACGCTCACTATCACTATGGGTGTTCTCGCGTATGCGTACTCATAGTGGTACGGACCGTACACACGCCTGTACACTCACTATCCCTATGGGTGTTCTCGCGTATGCGTACTAATAGTGGTACGGACCGTACACACGCCTGTATGCTCACTTTCACTATGGGTGTTCTCGCGTATGCGTACCCATAGTGATACGGACCGTACACGCGTGCGTACGCTCACTATCACTATGGGTACACATACGGCAGCACTCCCATAGTGACAGGGAACCTACACAGGCCCTCTGAGCGAAAGTACGGTGCCTTTCACACATCACAGTGGTGACAGGCAGCACACAGGAAGGAATAGGGCTGACATACTTGTCCATGGATGGACATCAAGGCATTGTCTGGGCAGTACTACATGTGTGGGGCACAGGTGTGAAAGGCTGTGATGTGGCACATTACTCCTGAGTGGAGAAGGCACCAGATGTATGATGAGATGTGTACAGATGTTATGTGTGACGGTGCAATGAGTGCCAGGCATGCCCTTAACTCCTTTGACATGTGTGCATGTCGTACTGCACACTTGGGATGAGCGTCACTGGCATGGCACAGTCAACAACACACGCAAGTGTCCCCTGATGCCCGCTACAGGGGTTACCACACCAGACATGTGACTACCCACGGTGCACGATGTGACTATGTCATGTATGTGTGGGGGGTTCCCATTAGCTTGATGTTGGAGCTCCCTCAAAAGCATCAGCTGTTGCAGCAACCAACATGTGTCTGTGTATAGATGGACATGGCACACTGTTCCGCACACCAGGCCACATGTGGTATCGGATGTGAGGTGCGTATGTATGCATGGGACACGGAGTAGCGTAACAAGGACATGTCTGCATCCTCTCTATGAATGTGTGGTGAGTCATTACATGTACACCTTATTGGCAAGGTGTGTGGGCTGTCCTAGTGTAATGTCATGTGACCTGTGGCTCTAGTGTTCCGCTACCAGTCTCTGCAATCGACATCCTACTTCTGCTGATGTGTTGATGTATGTCACTCCTGTGTTGCATCTGGCTCTTCACTTACACTGGGACACAGCTAATCCCATGCCATGGCATGTGGAGGTTCACAATCTTCGTGTGTAGCTGGGTCTTGGTAGGAGTGTCACCTGGAAGCCATACGTGTCCAGGGCATGTGGCACATACCTCACTCCGTATGTCGCATATGTGTATTGACAGATTAACATGTGCTCAGCACCAAAAAATTGTTGTTGTAGTGCACTCACTCTTCCTTGTCACTTCCAAATTACTGCAGAGCGCCGCCTCTTCCCCGAGCAATTCCGGACTTGGCTGACATGCGGGAGAATGACTGTATCCGGTGCTACCGCTTCCCCCAACCGTTGATTCTGGAGTTGACGGCGAGGCTGGCACCACACCTGCAACCGCTGCACAGGTATCCTACGGCACTGACACCCAAGCTGAAGGTAATGGCAGCCCTACATTTTCTTGCCACGGGTACCTTTCAAACTACCATAGCTCATGTTGGTGGCATGTCCCAGAGCATGTTCTGCCGTGTGCTGCATGGTTTCTTAGAGGCCATGTTGCTTCACCTGGATGAGTTCATCCATTTCCCAACCCCTGAAATGTTGACTGGGGTCAAGCGTGGATTCTATGCCCTGGGAGGGATGCCCCATGTCATTGGGTCCATAGATGGGACACATGTGGCTTTGGTACCACCACAGGCACAGGAGGTAGCGTACAGGAATCGCAAACACTACCACTCCATCAATGCCCTTGTGGTGTGTCTGTCCAACATGGTGATTTCACATGTCTGTGCTCGTTTTCCAGGATCAGCACACGATGCCTACATCATGAGGCGTAGCAGGGTGCCTGAAATGATGACGCAGCTGCGCAACGAACAAGCATGTGTTGTTGGTGGGTACACTCTGTCTGTCCTGTATTTTGCGTAGACTTCCAGCACGACCGCTTCTCCTGTCCTACTTATGTCCATGTGCTTTCCATGTAGGGGAAGCTGGCTATCCCAACATGCCATGGCTGATCACACCTCTCCGCAACCCCATCACGCCGGCCCAGCTCCGCTACAACACCGCCCATGGCCGGACAAGGCGAGTGATAGAGAGGACATTTGGCCTCCTGAAGAGCCGATTCAGATGCCTCCACAAGACCGGCGGCGCCCTCCCATATGCCCCGGCGAAGGTCTGCAAAATCTTCATGGTGTGCTGCATGCTGCACAACATGGCAGTTGAGAAAGCTGTGCCACTCATCCTGGATCAAGATGATCAGGACCATCCACCCGTGGAGGACCAAGGTCTTGGCAATGGGGCTAGTGATGTGGAGGATGTGGTTCCGCAAGAGGACATCCGGACTCGGCTCATACGCGACTTCTTTGCTTAGTGGTGAGTACCAGTGTCTGTGTGTGCACGCATTGGTCCCCGTGTGGCATGTGTTGCGATGTGTGTGTCCATCTGCATGTATGGCACGTGAGTCAGAGGTATGTGTGGATGTGTCACTGGAGTGATGGTGCCAGTGATGAGTGTATTTCCCCAGTCATAATTGTGACCTAGCATGTTGTCATCCTTACATGTGTCGAGTACATGCCCATACAAGTGGCTGTGCTTTTTGTGGCTGACTTCTTGTGTGTCTCTCATCCCCAGGTACTTGCGCATGCCGTCTGCTGGTTGCATTGTTGTGGCACTGCTATTCCTCATGGACACGTCATCGTGTGCTGACTCAGCGTTACACGCACGGACAAGTTTGGAAGTCTCCTTAGGGTAAGGGATGCATCAGGAGTGTATTGGGTGTGGCAGTTGTTTACGATGTATGCACACTGCCCCTGTCGATGTTTGGTTCCTCTGCAGACATGTCGCATCACCATGGGACACATGACATGCAGCTGGGTACACCTGAATAGATGGTCAGACTTGTTGACAGTCATCAGTGATGGGATTGTGGATTGTGATGATGGCATCAATGTGTGTTACACTGCCCTCGGACACATACGGTTTGCATTGGCTTGACATGGTGTGGGACTTCCACATCAGCGGATCAATGGTGTATGGCAGTCTCTCCGTGAGCAGCAGGGGGTGTTTAGCTGTTAGCCGACACTTGTGTGCCAGTTCCATGGCTATCACGCATTTGTGCTGCAGAAGGGGGGTTCCAGTGTTGGACCCACATGTTACTCCACATCACCCGTTCATGTGTACTCCGAGTTGCCTCTGCAATCCCGAATACATGACTAATAAAGCTGTCCCTATGCCTCCAAGGTGCCTCTTCTCAGTCAAAGCTGGTGTGTTGCCACGGTGCATCCGGCATGTCTGGCATGGTTTTCCGTGATAGTGGCTATGTGTCTATGTGTAGAGTAGCAAGATGCAAGCTGTTTGTGTGGGATTAGACTGTGTATTGTGCATGATGTCCATGACTGTGTGGGTATTGTGACATGTGCCATTCCCATGCATCCAACGTTGGCCAGGCCACCATTCTCTGTATCCACCTGACTCAAGCTTGCAGGACATGGTTCTGCCACCTGTCCACACATACCTGGGTGCCCCACAGGACACTCCACATGATCCCTGACCTCTGCGCATGGCTGTCGCTGTACTCAAAATGTCTGTCGGCACGGTTGTGCGGCCACCCCCTCAGCTGGTTGGGCCCATCACGGGTGTGTATGGTGCTCCATGTCTGTCTTGCCTAATACAATGTGACCCATGTGTGTCCTGTGCCAGACTCAGGCCCCAGGGTGTGGATGGTTGAAGTCAAATGAGAACTCAGGCATGGTTAGACTTTACAAGACACATGTAAGGTAATAATGCAAAAAGTAGGCATCTTCTCTTTATGGTGTGACTTTTTATTTTGGTTGGGGTGGGGGGGGGGGTATGACATGAGGGTCTTTCCGGGTGTGTGGAATCCAAAGTTCACTAGGGGAGTTGGTGTCCTTGCCATTTGAAATCCTCAGAGTCCATGCCACAGTCTTTGTCAACATTGGTCAGACAGTGACCAGCAAGTCCATGTGGCAGAGAATGTCTTTTGCTGCTGTGCTGCTGTTGCTCCAGTGGGCCAGGTGCCAGGCCAGGTGTCCTGGGAGATGGTGCTGTTGCTCCGACCCTCACGGTCTTTTCCGTGGACGACCCGCCCTCCTGCGGGGACCCTCAGAAGCAGGCCGTGACGATGTTTGGGATGCTCCGTCGGATGTCTCCTCCTCCTGATCCCTCCCTGTGGGTGGTGATGTTCTACGCCTGATGGCACAGGGAGGGTTGCCCATGTTGTCGACTATCCGACGGAGTGTACTGTGAATTCCCGTGAACACCGTCACAAGCTCAGCCTGTCTGTCCTCCATCCGCCCTTGGTGTCGCAGTAGACAGGCATGTTGCTCCGCATGTTGCTGGGCCTGCTGGGTCTTGATCTCCTCGAGGGTCCCCTTCATCTCGTTGAGGGTGGACACAACCTGGCCCATGCCTGTGGTGTCCTGCTGGTATGTCTCCAGGATGTTTCTGACATGGGAATATACCGGTTCCCCAGCCAACTGGTCAGGCTCGCGCCTCCGCCGTCCTCCACTCCCACCACCCCTGCCCACTTGCACCTGGCCTGCCCTTGTGGACACATCGGGTCTCCGGGACCCCTGAGGGGTGGCATTGGCGTTGTCGCCTGCCTCCTCCTGGGTGCCCGGTACACCGTGTCCCTCCTGGCCAGCCTGGCTGCATTGTGGTGGTGGGGCAGGGATCCTGGGTGTCTCCTGGGATGTGGCAGGAGTGGGGGTGGTGGTTGGCCCAGTTGTACCTGACGCAGGTGCTGCAGGTGGTTGGACACCAGAGGGACCAGGTTTGTCGGGGTCGGGTTCGTCCACAGAGTGGTGAGAGTCGTCGCTGCCGGTGGGTCCGTCATCCCGCCGAGCCGGGTCCTGTGAGTCTTCCCCCCCAGTGTTGGGGGGTGATCCACGACGTTGACCTGTGTGTGAGAGAGACAATGTTAATTTTGTTCCATGCAACATCCATGTTTCATTGGTTTGTAAGTTGGCACATTTCCTCTGGGAATTTGGATATGTCTTGCATTCCACTCACAGTGCACTTGTGCATGGGTATGTCCCTTGGCCACAGCTTTTGCGACTTTACCTATGTGTGGCACAGTCTTACTTGCTGCGTCAATTGTGACTGCAGTCAGCAGTGGAGTGAGCAGGTATGGCGAGCCATGCATTGGCGCCTTCCGTGTTGCACTGTACGTGGGCACATGGAGTTGTTCCACACACTTAGATAATGCAGGTAGCTGGCGTTGTGCTCGTGCACAGGTTGAGACGTGGCCCAGTGTTTTGCCATGGAGAAGAGGGGGGATTCAGGCACTGGCCACCCTTGTCTACATGCACGCAGTCCACCTGCTGACGAGCAGACATTCCCACACCCCCCAAGGCTGAATTGGTCTCCCTGTGTGTCCCTTTCTCACTCCCTCTCTGTCCCCCTCTCCCTCCCTCTGTGTGTCACCCTCTGTCACCTCAGCCCAGCTTCCTAGGCACACACTTTTTGCAGATCTTTTACTGGCCCTTGGCTTGTTGATGTGAGTTTGTTTCTGATCTGCAGGCACCCATTGAGTGTAGTGTCTGTGTCTGCGCTGCTGCTGTGGTGGTGTGTGCTGCCACTCTTTCACAGTGTTGGCTGTTCATTAGCTGCTGTCATGTGCAAAAACGTGCCATCACCCCCATGTGTTAATGCAAGGCGTCCGCTATTTGCTGGCAAGTCTTTCCTGTGTGGGGACACACTGTTTGTGTTGGTTTGCTTTGTCCTGGTTGTGTACGTGCGTTTTTAGCGTGTGTACTTCGGGAATTTTGTTGTACAGTGCTGTCCTTGTGTCTGGCTTGGTACGACTCGTACATGCGCGATGTTGGGTGAAGGTTCTGGTGTTGGGGCCTGGGGTGCGCTCCGTACTTAGAATGTTGGGGTGGGGTACGCTCCATGCATACGCGGGTGAGGGTACGTGTCGTACATACACGGTTGGGGTGGGGGTACGCTCCATACGTACGTGGGTGAGGGTACGGGTCGTACATACACGTTGGGGTGGGGGTACGGTCCGTGCATACACGGTTGGGGTGGGGGTACGCTCCATGCATACGTGGGTGAGGGTACGTGTCGTACATACACGGTTGGGGTGGGGGTATGGTCCGTACATACATGGTTGGGGTGGGGGTACACTCCATGCATACACGGGTGAGGGTACGTGTCGTACATACACGGTTGGGGTGGGGGTATGCTCCATACGTACGCGGGTGAGGGTACGGGTCGTACATACACGGTTGGGGTGGGGGTACGGTCCGTACATACACGGTTGGGGTGGGGGTACGCTCCATGCATTCGCAGGTGAGGGTACGTGTCGTACATACACGGTTGGGGTGGGGGTACGGTCCGTACATACACGGTTGGGGTGGGGGTACGCTCCATGCATACGCGGGTGAGGGTACGTGTCGTACATACACGGTTGGGGTGGGGGTACGCTCCATACGTACACGGGTGAGGGTACGGGTCGTACATACACGGTTAGGGTGGGGGTACGGTCTGTACATACACGGTTGGGGTGGGAGTACGCTCCATGCATACGCGGGTGAGGGTACGTGTCGTACATACATGGTTGGGGTGGGGGTACGGTCCGTACATACACGGTTGGGGTGGAGTTATGCTCCATGCATACACGGGTGAGGGTACGGGCCGTACATACACGGTTGGGGTGGGGTTTGCTCCATACGTACGCGGGTGAGGGTACGGTCCATACATACACGGTTGGGGTGGGGGTACGGGTCGTACATACACTGTTGGGGTGGGGGTACGCTCCATACGTACGCGGGTGAGGGTACGGGTCGTACATACACGGTTGGGGTGGGGGTACGGTCTGTACATACACGGTTGGGGTGGGGGTACGCTCCATGCATACGCGGGTGAGGGTACGGGTCGTACATACATGGTTGGGGTGGGGGTACGCTCCATACGTACGCGGGTGAGGGTAAGGTCCGTACATACACGGTTGGGGTGGGGGTACGGGTCGTACATACACTGTTGGGGTGGGGGTACGCTCCATACATTCACGGGTGGGGGTACGTCTCGTACATACACGGGTGTACATACACGGGTGGGGATTCGACTCGTACATAGGAGGGCTGGGGGGAGTGTTGGGCGCGTATGCGGGCACATGTCTCCATGGTTGCTATGGGAGTTCAGTGCGGACGTTGTTTTTTCCATACGGTTGTAACATCGGACGCACGGGATGGATCGTAATTCCGCGGTCGGACTTCACTTTTCACATTTGTACGGTAAATCGTCCGAGGATGTGTCGGACACATTTTCCGACCCGAGGACGTGTGGGGAATAATTCCCAATGCGATTCGTATGAACTTTTTCCCATGCGAATCGTAATTGGCAGTTTGTACGGCACTTGTACGATTCATACGGTAAAAAGACCGGATACGAGTCGTACGGGGAATTTTTTTACAGGATCGTAATCGGCACCCAGGTGTATAAAGCATCATAATCAGTAAAAGATGGCCTACCCCTAAGCGGGGGTAAGCGAAACCGTAGTTATAGGAGTTAATTCAACCGTACTAAACAATGGAATTTATTCCCGTAGGTGTCTACAGAAAGGGCAAGTATAGCCACCTACAAGTCCCCTACCAGATAGTGACAAGACTAGGAGGGAACATTATTGGTACTTTTTTTAGGGTTCTGTATCCTGATGAATGCCAAACAACCTACTGGGCGGTAATCTAGGGCAGAAACATGTTGAAACAGCAGACAGGGTAATGGGGTCGTTATTTTCACATATACCCTTACTATTAATTTGATTTTAATCCTGCCAATTGGGATCCACAATAAAGGTTTCAGATACCCACTTAGACAGTTTTAGATTTTTCCTCTGCATTAGGGATCCCTATATGTCAAATTCTTTCTTTTCTACATTATACCATTTCTTTGCGCTCATCCCCGGATGTTGGTTTGCATCAGGGAGTCATAGTAGACCCCATGATGAAGCATGCCACTCATTGACTGGGTGAGGGCAGTATTTACAACCCTTTGGGATTTCCAAGTTGGCTCTTTACCACCAGAGGTAAATCTACACTACAATTTCTTGCCTCCTTGCAAGGGTGTGGTGATTGCTGGTGCTTTCCTCTTTCCTGTTACTTTTTAACCGGTGTGGGACCTTGAGGGTAATGTACTCCTAAATTACTTACCCCTTAGTACATGTCTTTCTCGTTGAGTGAGTAGTATAAGTTGTTGGGAGAACGAGGGAAGGCTTACTCTCTCGTCCCTTCTTTGTTGTGGATCAATTGCGTACACAAATAGGCTGTTTGTATTTTGATATTGATCATGTATTGTGTATATCTGAATCAATGGTGGAAGAAATAATTTAATAGTGCCAATCTTCACTCATATGTTACATCAAGTTAATGTTAGTAAATTGTTATTAATTGCGTATATGAAAATTTTTGTATTGCAATTGCGGTTGTCATGTATTAAAAAGGTGTCTTTTTTATGTGAGATTAGTAAATGTTAAGGTATGCATATATCTCCATATTTTATAAGTGCTACTGGTGTTCTCCTGGATGCTCTGTTTTCTGGCAATTAATATTTTTAGTGTAGGTATGCCAGGAAGTTGGCCTGTTATTCATTAAGGAACATTTGGTATAATATTTTTAAATATCATTCATCATTCCCCTTGTGGGCTCCTACTGTGAAATAATACTGACTTCTATTAAGGAGATGGTTATGTTACCTAAGAATTTCACATATTTCATGTTAGCAGTAACCCTGCCATGCCATGCATTTGAGTAATATTTAGTGAAATTGCAGTGTGTTTTGTCACTGGTTGTGCCCTCCTTACTATAATTACATATTAATTTACTTCCAGCTTCTGCTTCTGAAATTTTAGGTATTTTCTTGTTTCCAATATTTTATCATGGGTTTTAGATAGTCCTGGGTGGAGCTGGCAGAGAAACACTCCGCAGAATTCCACGGAGTTACCAAAGGAATTACGGTCAGTCACGCTGATAAACAACTTACACACACCCTTAAGCATGTGACACTGACTAAACTCCTCAAAATTCGTTAGTCACAGAGGAGTGGACATATCATTGACGCCCATTAAGGTCAGAATTTCAAATAGTCTCTTTCCCTTCCATCTCTCTTTCTAACACTGCCTTTCTGGGCTCACCTGAGACGATGAGACCAGCACAGCTTGTGGGGGATGAAAGGCACACTAAAGCTGTGATCCGGGGGTCCCACAGAGCTGAAGAGGAAGTTAGTGCCACAGCTGAGCGCTGATGCCTGCTCTTTGCCTATCCGCCATGGCAGCTCTTCTTTGCTGTAGGGAAATGCAAATATTCCACGTCTCTCGACAGTAGCACAGTGAGGAAGCTACTGGATTCAATCCGGGAAACGCCCATTCACATCAGGCCAGCCACTCACAACATTAATATTGAGGTCATCTTTCTCTCTGACCAAGCGTTACAAGCCTCGCTTCCAGCAAAACTAAACAGAGGCTGTGGAAACGAAAGAAAGACAAGAAAAACATTTAATGGAGTGAATTAGTTACTTACACAGTTCATTCCATTAAATATTTTTCTTGCCTTTCGTTTGTTTCCATGGCCTCTGTTTAGTTTCACTGAAAGCGAGGCTTGTAACTCGGGCTTAATCCAGTAGCTTCCTGGTTGTGCTACTGTGGGTAGAAGTCGAACATTTGCATTTCCCAAAAGCAAATGGACCAGTTTATAATACATATCATGATATATCGGTTCAAGGAACGGTACTCATGGGCTAGAGCAGGAATCTAAAATACAAAGATTGATTTTGACAACTTAATGGAACTGCACAACATTCTGGTGAATACGCCCCACTATGTTTGTTTATTCTGCTGTCTTTAAGTAAATCAGTACCAGGTACTATACTTTTCCTCTCATAGTGTTATGCAACATTGGTTTCCAGTGCACTTTCACAATGCACTACGCCCAATTAAACAAATCTTTGATGTTTGCACCCAATACTTAAATGTTTTAAGTGTCAGATATTGCCAGTACATCTCAGAAGTTGCCTGTTCAGCACCATAAACCCGGCCCGCAAGTAACGTGAGTCAGAAAAACTTGATGCACGTTTTGCTTTTTCCCTTTCTGCGAATGAGCAACCAACCCAATGAATGAAATAATCATTAGAAATATAAAATGTGCATTGTGGCAGCTGCGTTCTTGTACCATACTGCACGTTCAGTGTTATGGCTTGTTGATAAAACTGGGAGATGCAGCCGGGGTTTGTGCACATGCTGCAGAGATTGTCTTTTCTGAAATGTTTTCATCCCTCAGGCTTGGTAGATGTGGACAGTGTGTGTATGCACACGTTCACTATTGACAGCTCAATTTAGGGGCCCATTAGTATGGTGGGCGGATCACCCCCGCCGGGCCGGCGGTAGCCACCGCTGGCCTACCTGATTGACCCCCGCCATATTAGTATGGCTGGGGGGTCCGTGGTGGATGGAAAGACCGTCTGCCGCTTTTCCACCAGGCAACTCATCGACCGGGCAGAAAAAGGGCATGATATGGTGGCGGTGTCTTCAAGACACCGCCATCCATAGCATGATGTTGGCGGAGATGTGCCTTTCCATGGGCGTGTTGCTGCCATGGAAAGGCATGCCGTTTTCTGCTTTTGGGGGCCCGTTGAGGGCCCCCAGAGTGTTGGGGGGTGCACATGTGGGGTACCTATGATACCTGATACATTGGCGTGGGCAAGCTGGCAGGCAACGCGTGGTGAAAGTCACCTTGTGCATGCCAATGCACAACGTGCATCTACAGCATTGTGGTGGGAGGTGCTGTGAGCACCGCCCGCCACAATGTTGTGGATGGGGGATGCCACCGCCACGGTGGCGGCGGCATCATAATGGCCACAGAGGGACCGCTGCACCTCTGGCGGACGGTCCCGTTCACCGTTACGGTGGCGGGGAACATCCTAATAGGCCCCTTAGTGTCCGAAATGGTAAACCAAAGTTTGGAATAGTTCTGTAACTGAGACAGTTTTGTTGCACACAAGATTCTGTCATTCACATAGGGGTGGGCGGCCAGGGCAAACTCCGCTACGTGGCGGAATCAGAGTTTTTGCTGAACTCTGTGTTCCCAGCAGAGCGCGGAGTTGGCAAAACTCCGTAAACTCTGCTGGCGGAGAGGAGTTCACAGCCCAACCCTATTTTTAGAACATAGAAAATATACATTACTTTTTTTTAAAAACAGGTGTGATGTTATATTTACTTTAAGATTTTTACACTGTAGGTGCACATTTTAACTTACATTTTGGATGTTGTCTTTACTTTGTGTTAGTTGTGGAATTTTGTTTTGCAGGTCGGTTGTTGTTATTTTTGGGATACTTCTCATTTGTTGTAGTCTGCTGCGATATCAATTTTGTTAGTCGCTTCACTTTTTAAACGAAATTTAGAAAGGGGTTTGTTTTGTTTACTATTCTTACTTTCGATGTGGACTATTGGAATTTCAAGCAATTTGGTCTCTGTGTATTTGTTTTCTTTTTCTTTTAGCATTTTTATTTTTTTTGTAGAGTATGCACATGCAATTTGGAAAAATAAACATGTATCATAATTGAAATTATTTATTATCTTAACATATGTTTAGCTATTTAGCAACTTTGCTAGCTTTCGTTTAGTGTCAGACTTACTTTGTCTGAAGTATTTCGTGATTTGTTGAAGTGTTAGAGCCTTCTTTTGTAGGTTTGCAATATGGTAGAGTATTGCTGTTCTGCTGTAATCTTTTTTTGGAAGCATTTTTCTCTAGGTATTCATGCCCTTTTGATACTGTTTGTTCATTAGAAAACCATTTCAAATTGTTAACTGTTTTTAAGTTTAATTCTACTAGATTTTTGGAGATTAGTTTGAATTTTTTGTATGACTCATGGTTAACAGCAATTAGTGTTTTTGTAATTTATTTATTGTATATTAATTTTATTTGAACATATTTGCATAGAAGTCTATAAATTTATCAGCATTTTGTGAGCTTTTTCAGAATTATGTTTATCTATAATTCAATTAAAAAAAATCATGATTGTTGCTATGTTCCTTTTTTTAATGTGTAGGTGAAATTCGATATTTCTTTGTTTTTGCTCACAATATTTTTGTATTGTGCATATTTATTTCTCTATTTTTTTGTATTGATATTTTTGTGCATACTATTTATGTACAGGGTTACAATATTTCTATTTTCATTATTTGTTGACAATATTTGTGTATGACGGTATTGTATTTTTCATCATATTGTCCTATAACCGTTGATAACTGTTCATTTGGGGAACACACAATTGAAGGTTTGGATCTTAAATGCAATCCAAGTGTACAGCGTTCTCCACCAACAAAACTTCTGGTTTTAGATTGAGGTCATTGAAACAATCAGATCATATCTGATGAAATAGCTTCAAGTTACACTTCAGTCATTGCCCTGAAAGTGTAACGAAAACTATATATGATCAAATTCTGAACATTACACTCTGTGATCTTAAAAAAATTTCTGTGCATGATTTCTAAGAGCAGGATTGTTACCTGCAATTATTGGTAATAGGAGATCGTGATGCACAAATACCCACCAAAGAGAGTTCAGGTATATGGGGGGGGGGTGGGCGTGCGGGGTGTGGGGGTCGACCTAATTTGTTGCATATAATCATGGAATAGTGATCAAATTTACTTTTTTGTGGTTTGGATCTAGTTGTGCAAATGTAGAATCACGTGACCAGGTCTCTGAGTAGTTCCTTGTTTGTTCTCATCAAGAGAAGCAATTATCATTTCCTTCTACCTCAGGACAGTCAGATTGCCTGCCATAAAGTACGGTATATTGCCACACACAGCCCTGAAGATTATTTTTTCCTTACTACTTGAGGATCTGAGTAATGAATGGCAGGTTATATGTTGGTCTGTACTGAGGTCTGTACTGTAGGTCTTTTGAGTCTTTGGTGGGTTTCTTCAGAAAAATGGAGGTGATTGTATGATATATTAAACTGGGTAACTAGCTGTGTTGTAGGGAGATGTTGATGGTATTAGTCTGATCTTAAGCCAGAATTAACTGCGTTAGGTTTTGTTTTTTAACATGCCTTGTAAATGTTTATAAACTGCTAATATCTGTCATGGAACAAAAAATAACTGTCATAATCACACCAATGTGGGTGGCTACTAGTATGGCTAAAGTGCACACGACTGGTAAAATCCTATGCTGCCACTGCGTAAGTACTAACACGATCAGAATAGAGAAAGCATACTGAAGAATGTTATAAGGCATGGCAGATATATATGACCCAGACAACGGCCCTTGGCTGAAAAACGTAGGTCAGTTTTTCACTAAATGCACGTGTAATTTGCTGGTGGAAATGCAAATGAAAAAATAAAATACAAATCCTAAACCTTGATCAACTCCATGGCTGCGTCTGTGTCTTCTTCCTGAGTTTGTCCGTCATTACTGCGCATTGGTAATAACCGGGAACCGTGCATCCCATCATATATATATATATATATACATATATATATATATATATATATATATATATATATATATATTACCTACTGGCGGTCGCCAGTAGATAGTTATAGTTAGGACCGTGTTTCCATAGGAAATCTGAAAATTCTATTTTGAATAACTTTGGCGCCGGTTGACGGATCCTTGTGAAATTTTCCAAACTAATGGGGCGCTCGGCTCAGCTCCTACCCTGGAAGTCTCGGGGTGATTCGTCAAGCGGGGGCTGAGAAAGAAGGGGGTCCCAAAACGCGTTTTCCCCATGCATTTTCCCATAGGACCTTTAGTCGAAGGTACAGCCCGAACGGCTGAACAGAATTACTTGAAATTTGGCAAAGAGGTAGTCCTCAGGTCAGGGATGTGCCTTTTGCATATATGGTGTCAATCTGTTCAGTAGTTCCTGAGAAAATTGCAGTTAAAAGTACATAAATATCTATATGCGCGCACCGTGCGCGCACCTTAACGTGCGCAAGCGTAATTGTGATTGGCGGTTACATGTCAGTCAACATTCGAATCGGTCGAAATCAGGAAGTGTCAGCCATTTTGTGTGTGACAGTAAAAAAGAAAGGTGGAGAACGTGAAAAGGGGGCAGGGTACAGAGTTCCTGACCCCCTAGCTTTTGTCAGGGGGTCCCTGAAGGACCCTGAAGGGTGAAAAAATCATTTTATTTTTTGTTAAAAAATCGCGGGGTGCTCGCACCATCGCGAGGTGCGCGCATGGTGCGCGCACGGTGGAAAAAAAATCATAAAAAAATTAAATTAAAAATTAAATTTGAATGTTTAGATGTTAGGTGGCTCTAAAAAGAGCCGTTGTGTTAATTGAGTAACAGAGGAACAAAAAAATGAAAAAATGATAGGGCGCTGCATGTGTGCTGCTGTATATTGCTCTCTATTAGGGGAATGCTGGTGTCCCCATAAGAGAGAAGAGCATTGCACGCATTGCACCGTATATGCACCCTCTTGAAAAGAGGGTGTATATCCAGAGGAACAGAAGCAGGTGAAGCTGCCGCCGCAGATGAAGTGCTCGGCTGAACTGCCGATGATGTGCTCGGCTGAGCTGCTGCGGATGTGCTCGGCTGAGCTGCTGGAGGGTTGTCTCTAGCAGCTCGAGCAAAAGCCACAGGATGTACTCCTTTAACGTGCCTGACCATAGTGAAGATACTAAAAGAGTATTTCTTTTTAGGATCTCCTTTTGATAAGACAACACCACAAATAGTGCAGGTGACTTTTGGAGCATTCACCTTCTTCTGCCCCTCTGGAAATCTAAAAAAATGCCAGATAAAAGAGTCTTTCTGTTTCCTCTGTCTCACAAGGGTCTCCTGCTCACTCCCAGAAAATGACTGCTGCTCTGCCATTCTCAAGTACTGGAGTACTGGAAAAGCTGCTCAGCTCCTTCTCCCAGGGAATCAGAAGAAATAATGAGGGGAGTGGGTGTGGTGTTGGAAGTTTCTGGAACTGAAACTACTATACACCAATGAAAAGTGTTGTTTCTTAATCACATGACCTGAAACTACTATAAACCAATGAAAAGTGTTGTTTCTAAATCACATGACTTGCCGTGCGCGCACTGTGCGCACATGGTGCGCGCACGGAGCAATTCCATATTACAGCATAAAGCCATTCCATATTACAGGATAAAGTCAATCTATAACTATATACATAGGTAGCTTATTGTAAAATAAATATTTAAAAAATATAATAATACATTCATAAATTAGCATTTAAAAAACCTTGCAAATTCACTTAAAAAACCATAGGTTTCACACACGTTATAGTTAGGAATTAGCATTTAAAAGCCTTGCAAATTCACTGAAAAAACCATAGGTTTCACACACATTATAGTTAGGAATTAGCATTTAAAAAACCTTGCAAATTCACTGAAAAAACCATAGGTTTCACACACGTTATAGTTAGGAATTAGCATTTAAAAAACTTTGCAAATTCACTGAAAAAACCATAGGTTTCACACATGTTATAGTTAGCTGGACATTTCACTGGTAAAAAACCAATGAAATTCCCCCGTTATAGTTAGTTCAGCTAACTATAACTTGCGAGCCCGCAATCCACTGCTGATGACGTCACATATTACATCACTCATGACATAGTCAGTGACATCACTCATGACATCACTGATGACATCTCAAATGACATCACTGATGACATCACTGATGACGTCACCCATGTGATAAATTACCACATCTTCTCACACCCTATTATATACCTTTGATACACCGACTCAAAATTTCAGAGTTCCATTCTCAAAACCATACATACTGCAATACCAATAACTACATACCCACTTATTAACTCTTAGGTCTACATACACCTCCACTCGTTCACCTGTACAGTCACTCATACTTACAGTAACTCCATACAAGACTATCATATGCATTTATACACCTACATAGACACTCACACACCACCAATCATCCATAGAGGTACTCTCACAACTAGTCAGTCATGCAAATAATCACACTCCCATTTACTCACCTATGCAGTTATACACACTCAAGTTCACTTAAATAGTACCACATTCTTACGCTCTTATACAATCATTGATACAAGCACACACACATCCATACAGCCACTCTCACAATCACACACTCTCACATATACCCACTACGCGCACCGTTCACGATCCATACGCTATAGCATCCGTGCATGGTACTAGTTGGGTGCGTGTTTAGTGCACGATTGCAATGCGACCAGTACGCGACTCCCAGCCTATACGCGACACGTTCGATGTACGTAACGCGATGTTTACGCGCTTCCGGGATGTGTCCTCTGCGTCTATGACACGGTAAGTGCGCGGATCCCGCGAAATATTTAGCATTTAAAAAAACATATATATATGTATTTCATGAATATTAATTGAAGACAAACTCTAAACTAAAGAGATTTGATTGGTTCATTACACTTCCTCTTCTAACTATTGAAAGACCCCACCCATTTCAATCATTCTTCTTTGACCTTCTTTAGAGCACCATCTCTTTGGAGAGAAGAAGATTTTTTAGACTAAGTTTACACTTAGCTCTAACTTTTTTTATCCATAAATGGCTTCAGGGTAGCAGGCATCACCTGCATCTCCTCATACTTCTGAGGATGAATTTTTGGAGGAAGCACCACCCATAGAACGTTTTTCTTCAGTGGTGTGGAAATGTTTTACTTTTCCCGAGGGGCAGAATAAAACCAATGCCACCTTGGTCACGTGCAAGATTTGCAAAAGAGTCCTGTCGCGAGGGAATCATAACAAGAAATACTCGTGCGGCACAGCAAGTATGATGAAGCACATGAGGACCCTTCATCCAAACAATCTTGCACGAGAAGAGTGCCGACAGATGAGAAACACTCCTGCGCCATCCACCTCATCGCAGCCGAGCACATCAAGAGTGCATCCATCAGCCCAAACCTTGGACATCCGTCCTCAATTTCAATTTTTAAAAGTGCTCTGCATTAAGTGCAATGCGACTTTGTGCTATGGTGAGCAGTCGATCGATCTGATCTGCCGCCGGCAAGAGAGTCACATTTGCTAGTTTTTTTTTTTGTTTTTTTTTATTGTTCCCTGAAGTTCATTGTTTGGTTTCTCCTGTTTTATTTTTTGTTTTTTTTTTGCAGAAAAACCAAAAAAATAAAAAATTGTTCAGAAAACAATTTTATAAAAGAAGAAAGAAGAAAAAAAAAGTTCTTGTAAGAACTAACTTTCCTGGTTTAAAAAAAGAGCTACATTTCTTTGTTAGTGTGTGAAAGTTTAGATGAATGTATGTGTAGTACGTAATTGACTGAATGAATGCATTAGTAGCGTATGGTGAATGTATAAGTGTAGAACTATGAGGAAGTGCTGCAGCATCACACAGTAACCTCTTTAACTGCAGTGTGCTGTAGTACTTCCGAAGCACAGGGATGCAACATATGTACATAAATATGTTGCAAATCTATGCTTCTCTCTACACGGCTGCTTAAACTGCAGCCATGTGGTGACACAGGCACCCTTGCACCATAGTGCAAAGATATCTGTGTCATGTGCTGTTTGTTTTTGTGCAGGAAGACACACCTTCCTGCACAAAAACAATCAGAAAACGCATTTTTCTACTTCAATGTATGCTGAACATTTTAGCATGCATTGAAGATATACAAATGTGGAGAAATTAAAACAATTCTCTTTGTTGTGCTTTCCTACACCAATTTTAGAATGGTGCACCATTCACACACATATCGAGATTCATGATTTCTGATAAATCTAGACATGTGTCTTGTTCTATGAGTATTCAGTGCAATCATACACAACAACACTTATAGAACACCCTTTCAACACAAAGTGGTGTGTATGATGATGTTGTATTTACATGGAGAATAAAAAGTGCACAGAGTGCCTTTTCCTTTCTTTGTAAATATGAAAGAGTGTCTTGAGCAATAACTATGTTACAAAAAGTGTCATATTTCCGGTTTCAAAATTCCTTGCGAATGATAGAAGGTAAGCACAGAATTAATGTTTCAGTATCTTCTGCTAAATCTATTTCTTCTTCTCCAACAAACACATTTCTATAGTACTCATTATTTTTTAACAGATACAATGATGCCTTTTGCACTTTTCTAACATCCACTAACTCTTGCCAGATTTTCTTATTCTTAGTAGGAACACCATTAACTAGAATGAGCAGTGGCTCATTTTCTGCATGATCTACACCAATAGTTTCAATATTTTTCCTTAAATCTAATGGTAAATATACAACTCTTCCTTTCAATCCTCTTTGCAACTCTGATGGAGGTAATTTACTTGTTTTGGGCTCCATACGAACAATAGCCTGAAACGGGTGAACACATTGTATGAGAATAGACTCATACGTATTTAAATCTATCAGCTCTGGAGGAATAGCAACCGACTCTAGATTATTATGAACAGCTCTAGCAGGCATTTTATTCTCATCTAATTTGTTATACCAATATTTGCAAATACGCTGCTCACATCCCAAATCAAAACAATCCTCTACCAACAAATAAGTTGCAAATTCCATCCACTTATCATTATCTTCTATTTCACTTTTAAAATACAGATTGACACCCCTAGTCTGATTTTTATAGTGACTTCGCCGACAACAAATACAAGAAACATTTGGTCTTTCACCTGAAATTACCTTAAACTTTGTGATTTCATCCTCAAATTTTTCTGTAATTACGGGTTCTACATTGTCTTCAACATTTTGTTCTACTAATGTGTCAGTTTCTTCACTCTCTTGCTGAGGCCCAAAGTAACAAAACTCAATATCCTCACAGACCTGCTTCACATCTGATACTGACCCACGCAAAAGAGCACTGTTCAACTCACTTAACTTTAGTGCTGGACTTTTTGCATAATACAACCTTCTCACTAACTTCCGCATTTGAGTATGATGTACTGCCAGCATTCTGAAATGGTGAAAAACACTTTGACAAACTTTCCTAGAAAGACAAGCCAGAGAATGACCTTGCAAACCACTATGTTTTCTCACTCTGCAAGGGTCTAGTCCTTGCAACAGCTTAATCTTTTGTTTTACACTTTTTTTAGTATAGGCTCGTAAAAAACTACATAATTTTTCAATAGATTCCTGTCGTACACTGCAAACACTACTGCAATCCCAAGTGTACACAGGGTTTTTAGCACGTCTCCCTAAAACTTCATCAGCTATCACTTCTTCTGCATTTCTTTCAACCATTTTCTCTTTCTCCATTGGACAACCGTCACTAACCTCATAACCTCTACCACTGGTTTCAACTGCATACAATAATTTTTCGCTCAGTGAATAACTCTCTTCATTAAAAAAAGGCTCTGAACTAGAACTGTGTTTCCATTCTTCCCCAAAAAAAATCACAATTTTTTTTTATTAATAACACTTTTCCTCCTACTTTTGGCCTTCATTACCGAATCCTGAAATGTCCCCCCTACATACCAAAAGCCTGAATACCGGTCGGTAACGGGATTTTTACCGAAAATCGGCCGTTACCGATCGGTATTAGGCTACCTACATATGGCCCTAAAAGACTACATGCTAACTGACTGAATGATTGCAGTACTATAAGGAGACACACTGGGTGAGTAACAGGGTTTTTGCTAGAAGTGTATGAATACTAACTGGGGAATTGAAGGTGTGAAAGACAGCTGTGTAGCTGATTAAAGGACTGAATGCTTACTGGATAGGCATTTAAAGCAGTCCATGTGCTAAGGCCTGGCTCAGTGCATGAATACTTAGGAGCTGACTGAATGATTAGAGTACTGCAAAGAGAGTGTCTTGGTGAATTTATAAGTGTTTGGGTTTTGGCACAGTGAATGGATTACTACATGGTGCTGAATGGGTCACTAGAGGACTGCAAAGGGAGTGACATGGTGTTTCCTGGAAGTGTATGGCTACTGACTAGGGAATTGAAGGTGTGAAAAACAACTGTGTAGGTGGTTAGAGGACTACATGCATAGTGAATAGGCATTTGAAGCAGTCTATGTGATAAGGCCTGGCTCACTGCATGAGTACTTGAGTACTGACTGAATGATTAGAGTACAGCAAAAAGACTGCCTGGGTGAATTTATAAGTGGTAGGCTTTTGGCGCAGGGAATGAATTAGTACTTGGTACGGAATGCGTCACTAGAAGAGTGCAAAGGGAGTGACAGGATGTTTGCTGGACTGTATGGATACTGACTAGGGAATTGAAAGTGTGAAAGACAAGTGTCTAGGTGGTTAGAAGACTGCATGCATAGTGGATAGGGGTTTGAAGAAGTCCATGTGCTAAGGCCTGGCTCAGTGCATGAATACTTAGGCAGTGACTGAATCATTAGAGTACTGGAAAGAGAGTGTCTTGGTGAATTTATAAGTGTTTGGGTTTGGGCACAGTGAATGGATTAGTACATGGTGCTGAATGGGTCACTAGAGGACTGCAAAGGGAGTGACAGGGTGTTTCCTGGAAGTGTGTGGATACTGACTAGGGAATTGAAGGTGTAAAAGACAAGTGTATAGTATGTTAGAACACTACATGCATACTGCATAGACATTTGAAGCAGTCTATTTGGTAATGAATGGTTCACAACATAAGTACTTAGAGACTGACTAAATCATCAGACTACTTCTAGGACAGTGCCTGGGTAAAACTTTTAAATTTTCAGTTCTGGCACAGTGAAGAGAATAGTACATGGTACTGCACCTTAGTGTCAAACCCTGACTCATTTTATCAATGCATAAGCAAAGACTAGCTTCTAATGCTACTAAAATTTGACAACATGACCGGTTTTAAAAGAGTTATCTGTCAGAAAATACACGATGTTACCCAATCCTTCTCTCACAGTGGTTCCCAAATGCACACACACTCACAGTGTGATTCTAGACAAGCACCACTATCCCTAGGAGTTTACCAAAACTCATTTACTACAGTGGAAGTGGTAAGGGAACTGCACTCAATCTACATATTTCAGGACTGCACTTTTGTGTCAAAGCCTGACTCATTTAATCAAAGCATAAGCAAAGACTGCCTTCTAATGCTACTAAAACTTGGCAACATGACAGGTTTTAAAACAGTTATCTGCCACCAAATACAAAATGTTACCAAATGCTTCTCTCACAGTGGTTCCCAAATGCACACAGACTCACTGTGTGATTCTAGACAACAACCACTATCCCTAGAAGTTTACCAAAACTCATTTACTACTGTGGAAGTGGTAAGGGAACTGCACACAATCTACATATTTCAGGACTGCACTTTTGTGTCAAAGACTGACTCATTTAATCAAAGCATAAGCAAAGACTGGCTTCTAATGCTACTAAAACGTGACAACATGACAGGTTTTAAAACAGTTATCTGCCACCAAATACACAATGTTACCAAATGCCTCTCTCACAGTGGTTCCCAAATGCACACAGACTCACAGTGTGATTCTAGACAACAACCACTATCCCTAGGAGTTTACCAAAACCGATTCACTACTATGGAAGTGTTAACGAAACTGCACACAATGTACATATTTCAAGACTGCACTTTTGTGTCAAAGCCTGACTCATTTAATCAACGCATAAGCAAAGACTGGCTTCTAATGCTACTAAAACTTGACAACATGACCGGTTTTAAAAGACTTATCTGTCAGAAAATACACGATGTTACCAAACACTTTTCTCACAGTGGTTCCCAAAGGCACACAGACTCACAGTGTGATTCTAGACAAGCACCACTATCCCTAGGAGTTTACCAAAACTCATTCACTACAGTGGAAGTGGTAAGGGAACTGCACACAATCTTCATATTTCACGACTACACCTTAGTATCAATACCTGACTCGTTTAATCAACGCATAAGCAAAGACTGGCTTCTAATGCTACCAAATGCTTCTCTCACAGTGGTTCCCAAATGCACACAGACTCACAGTGTGATTCTAGACAAGCACCACTATCCCTAGAAGTTTACCAAAACTCATGCACTACAGTGGAAGTGGTAAGAGAGATGCACACAATCTACATACTTCAGGACTGCACTTTTGTGTCAAAGCCTGACTCATTTAATCAAAGCATAAGCAAAGACTGGCTTCTAATGCTACTAAAACTTGACAACATGACAGGTTTTAAAATAGTTATCTGTCAGCAAATATACAATGTTACCAAACACTTCTCTCACAGTGGTTCCCAAATGCACACAGACTCACAGTGTGATTCTAGACAAACAACACTATCCCTAGGAGTTTACCAAAACTCATTCACTACTATGGAAGTGGTAAGGGAACTGCACACAATGTACATATTTCAAGACTGCACTTTTGTGTCAAAGCGTGACTCAATTAATCAACGCATAAGCAAAGACTGGATTCTAATACTACTATAACTTGACAACATGACACGTTTTAAAAGAGCAATCTGTCAGAAAATACACAATGTTACCGAATGCTTCTCTCACAGTGGTTTCAAAATGCACACAGACTCACAGTGTGATTCTAGACAAGCACCACTATCCCTAGGAGTTTACCAAAACTCATTCACTACAGTAGAAGTGGTGAGGGAACTGCACACAATCTACATATTTCAGGACTGCACTTTGTGTCAAAGCCTCACTCATTTAATCAACGCATAAGTAAAGACTGGATTCTAATGCTACTAAAACTTCACAACATGACAGGTTTTAAAATAGTTATCTGTCAACAAATACACAATATTACCAAATGCTTCTCTCACAGTGATTTCCAAATGCACACAGACTCACAGTGTGATTCTAGACAACAACCACTATCCCTAGGAGTTTTCAAAAACTCATTTACTACTATGGAAGTGGTAAGGGAACTGCACACAATGTGCATATTTCAAGAGTGCACTTTTGTGTCAAAGCCTGACTCATTTAATCAACGCATAAGCAAAGACTGGCTTCTAATGCTACTAAAACTTGACAACATGACAGGTTTAAAAACAATTGTCTGTCAGCAAATACATAATTTTACCACATGCTTCTCTCACAGTGGTTCCCAAATGCACACAGACTCACTGTGTGATTCTAGACAAACAACACTATCCCTTGCACTTTACCAAAACACATTTCTTCATCTACAAGGAGTACTACATTTTAGTGCAGAAACATAACTCATTTCACAAATTCATAAACAATGACTGGTTTCTAATTCTACCAAAATATAAAAACTGCATAGTTATCTGTCTACAAACACATGAAAAAAACAAATGCTTATCACAGAATGGTTTCTACATACACACACACTGTCAATAAGATTGTAGAGAAAAAAAAGTACACCCTACACTTTAGCAGAAGAAATACATTAGTCTGATTAAAATAAAAATAGTCTACATACATCCCATCACAATTAAATAACTCACCTTTCAAGATGTTTTGTAGATTAAGAAGTATATCAGTCACACGCCAGATATCAGTCACACACTAGATTTTCTTATACAGAATCTCTGCACTGTGCACTTGTCAGCAAAACCAAAGAATGGCAAAGTTTCCCTCTCATTTTCCCCACAAATACATGTAAACATCAAATCACATTCCTTCCCACATAAAGCAAACACACATTTCTATTGGTTAAACATTTCAACCCTTTCCAAATGACATAAATTTGAACCCTTCCCACAATCTGCCTTCTGCCCGTTACCATAGAAACAAATCATGGAACACTGTACTGAGCACACAGGTCACAAGTTCAGCACACACAATGTTGCTAATCAAGACAGCAAGTGTGCTTGACTTCTCAACATATCAGCTTATCATATATAATGTTCCTTACAATCAGTTTTTGATAACCAATAAGAATCGTGCATTTAAAAAACAGAAATATACACCCTACCTTTCAGTGTAGAAGGTTGTCAAACAACCAATCATTTCTTTTCTTTTTTCAAAACTGCATCTTACCCACCATTTTAGAAACATCTTACTTTCCAAACTGCCATTTCATTTACAGAGACCATCTGAGTGCATCCAGACCTCCTTACAAGATACTTAGAGTGTGGATTGTGGGACACAGCTACATTTTCTGGAGCCAAAGGTATGCAGAAAACAAAGGCATTCACAAAGACCTGGGTTTGCCAAATGTAGACATTAAATGGATTGGACAGAGAGGGTTAAAGTGGCACCAATTGATGCCATTGGTGAAATCCTTCATGCAAATCCAACACCCTGACCTCATAATAGTGCACTGTGGTGGCAATGACCTAGGCACTTTGACTGGGGTAGGTCTGGAAATGCTTATGAAGGACACCTTTGCAGAACTGATTTCACTTTTCCCTAAAACTGCCTTTCTGTATTCTAACATATGCCAAAGGCAGAAATGGAACTGGTCCGATCATTTTTGTCCACAGATTGAGAAAGCTAGGAAACATGTGAATAAATCTGTTTCTGTTTTTTTCTGAGACTACAGAATGGGGTCCATTTACAATAACAATCTGTGCTTTTATATGCAAGAGATGTATAGGAGAGATGGAGTACACTTTACTGATGAAGGAAACAGAGTCTTCCTCAACAACTTTAGACTCTGTATAGGTACTTACTTATAAGTACCAAAAACTCTGAATGAACACAACGGCTCTTTTTAGAGCCACTCAAGAACAAAACACTTAACCTTAATCTTTATCTCCCAACAATTTCATATTTTTTTTCCTTGGATCCGCGAACCCACCGCAAGAGAATCCGTGCATCCAACGCGATAGGATGCACGCACCGTGCGCACATTTCGCCGTTTTTAAAAAAAAAAAAAACGGGGGCCCAGGGGGTCCTTCTGGGACCCCCTAAACACCTCTAGAGGGTCAGAGTATTTCCACTCTGCCCCCTTTATATGTTTTACACACTTATTCCCCTTGCTTCTTCAGCCTCGCTTCTACCGAGGCAGAAAATGGCCGCCAACAGTTCCTGGTTTCGAATGTAGACAGACACTTGACAGCCAATTAGCATTCAGCGTGCGATCGGGAGGGTGCGCGCTCGGATCGGGGAGGGTGCGCTTACGGTGCGGGTAGGGTCCGCGGATCCTCCCCGGCCATAGATATTTATGTACTTTTAACTCTAATTTTCTCAGGAACTACTGAACAGATTCACACCATTTATGCAAAAGGCACAAGTCTGAACTGAGGACTACCTCCTTGCCAAATCTGGTGTCATTCCGTTCAGCGGTTCGGGCTGTAGCTGCGACAACAGATCCTATGGGAAATTGCATGGGGAAAACGCGTTTTGGGACCCCCCTTTTTTCTCGGCCCCCGCTTGACGAATCACCACAAAACTTTCAGGGTAGGAGCGGAGCAGAGTTGGCCAAAAGTTTAGAAAATTTCACGAGTATTCGTCAACCGGCGCCAGACTTATTGGGAATAGAATGTTGCGGATTTCCTATGGAAAATAGGTCCTGACTATAACTACCTACTGGCGACCGCCAGAAGGGAATATATATATATATATATATATATATATATATATATATATATATATATATATATTTATTTTTTTTTCAACCAAAAGACACTCGCACTCGGGAACCTTGAAAAGATTTACTTAGTTGACAGAGCCCAGTCTGTCACACCAACGCGTTTCAGCCTTGTCGGCCTTGCTCACGGTAGGTGTGATTACTTCCTGTAACTGTTTTAACAAAATATTTAAACTTTTTAGAAACACTCAGTCCAGGTCCTCATTTACAACATTGTATCTATGAGATGCAGCGTATTCCGGTCCACTTTCACTGCTCTGGAGCACAAATGGCTGTCTTGCAACAATGCAGGCACCCTTGCACCATGATGCAAGGGTGTCCGTGTTTTAGAAACGATTGTTTGTGTGCATAAAGGGACACCTTCCTGTGAAAAAGTAAACAATGGAGTCATTTTCCTCTTTGTATGTGTGCTGCAGAATGCCTCCCCGACGCAGTGTGTGGCAATGCAAAGGCTTGCGCTGCATTGCTGGCTTACACCACATCTACATGGCCATGAAAAGCCACGCAGGGCGGCTTTCGCGGCTTTGTGATATGGCTCTACACTCTGCTCCTTCTGGCGGCACACGTGGCTTGTAAATAAGCCCGCCAGTATTTAGAGAGGCGAAAGTGGATGTGAATGATACGCAAGTACTGCTAACCCTACACATCATAACATATCATGTAAGGTCACATGCAGTGCATTAGGGCTTAAGAAGATTTTGCTGCTGTTTTAACTGGCAGAATATTGGACTTTTTGGGTTGAGAAATATTTCAGAAACTCACCTTTAAATTAAGCGTTGTTCTGTAATTTGTATGTTATTATGTAAATATGGGGCAGTCTTTTCACTTAGTGATGAACTATAAAACAGCTATACATTTTCAGCAAATATAATGGGTTTTGTAATTATATGTTAAGACAATTCATAATAACGCATCCCAATGAAAAACATACAGGAGGCTGATCACCATGTTTACTATATATGTGCTATACACACATTGCACAGACAATTATCATTAACTGGATGATATACTGAGGTAACCTAAAACAAACCTACAACCTTCATCTGCCATAAATGTTACTGATTGCCTAGGATACACACAGTGCACAATCTATGAGCATTGCATACTAAGAATATACCTCCCAGTTAAGACCAAAGACATGCTTGAATTCTTTAGGAGCGTACCATATTTATTTCATTCCTTTGGTATATACAGTGCACTGTATGCAGCCATGCATGCACCACTCTGATACAGTAAATGATGTCAGGGTAACATTTAGCTGTGAACCATGCCTGCTGTTTGTGTGCGGTACAAAGCAATGTTTTGCACTCTGTGTACCTCTCAAGTGCACAAGTTCAGAATATATTTTGAATAATTTAACATAACATTATTTACTATGGGATTTTATTTCAAATCCCAGTCTCCATTTTTTCTATGTTTTTCTATGGTAGGGTGTTGAGGCACCAGTGGTTCACCATGTGTGTTGCTGGACTTACAACTGTTTTTTTAACAGAAACTTAAACTCCGGTTTCGTGAATGGTTATCTTACTCAACACTATAAATAACTCAAATAGTGTAAGTTACCTTTGTGAACAAGGAACTAAATGTCCATATTCGAAATGGCCATTCTTCATCTGAGTGCAGGTGAATGCTAAATAGAAATTCCTGAATTCTATGGAAAATGGATCATTTATCCTTATTCGTCTGGGTCCTTTCAAATATAACGTAATTTAAACCACCCCCGTTGGACATTTTGATCATGCACCCATTTAACTGAGATCCTCTGTAGCATCAACTCAGATCAGGAGCTATACTTATGGATGAATATCAGTGCTTCTTCATGTACCCCTTGCAAAATGTTACTGCAACATGCGGTACACTATATCACCATGGAGCCATCAGAAGAAATATTCATAGATACCACTCAATCCAGTTTAATTCCAAGCAACCGTTTCTATAAAAAAATGTTAACACTGCGGTTTAAAATTGAGATGTGACAGGAGGGACCAAGAGAGCCAAGGAAGGCCACAACTTCAAACATTGCAATCCAAATAAAGAATAAAAGAGAAAATACTGAACTGACTGAATATAATAAAACTATTATTGAATCTTGCGATGTACAGATCTCTAAATGTTGAACTCAGTTCTTGGTCTTAGTGGAGATCTAGCCACCTTATTCTTGTCTGAAAATATTAACTATTAGATGTTCCAACAATGGATTTATTTTTACAAGAATGCTTTTTGCAACTCAGTTGGTTTGTCTCATCACTAAAGATTTAATAACTGATTTTTGCTGTATAAGAAGTCAAATGATAACCCTAAAAACCTATTTGTAATGCAGCTGCTCTTGATCTTTGACTAGATTTTCTTATCAGTGCCTTTCCTGCCACGATAACCAGAGCCATATACATAGGAAAATGTTTTACATGCATGCATGGGCAAGTGGAGTTTTTTGTTGGATTTAACTTAGTAAAAGTCAAATTAAAGACCTCCCTGTTTTCTACTTCACAAACAAACAGGAATTGAAAACCAAAGATGTTTTAAAATGAGCTATGGATAAAAACAGGATTGCTCTTGGATTGCAACCACGCCTGCCATGTTATTTTCCATATCATGTGAAAGACAAGTTACCCACACTTGAAAGAAGTAAACAAGTACACCTAAATGGAACTCTACATAAGAAATATCTTAAATGTGTTATAGATTTTGCATGCAATAAGTAGTCGAGGTTGAGAACTAAACTGTATCATCGTAACTAATATTATTTCTGTGATTTCACTGGTGGCATGAACAAAACCAATACTACGCTAGGACCACCATACTTATCACAAAAGTAATGGAGAAGTTATTGAGAGTTGATTAATCCATTTCTATCCTATGATGCCCCATCCACTGATGACCTGAAGATGTGGATAAAAGAAAACTGAAATTTTGTGTGCTATGTTTTCTTGAAATCGTCAAATGTAACTCAATGAATATGTAAATTATTTATAGAACCCCCCCCCAATACAACAGAACAAAAAAAGCAAAACAAACCTTACCAGCAACACACTCTTTTTCTTTCCTCCTATTTTTCATATTATTATTTATTTTATTTTACAGAATTTTATATAGCACGAACTTGACCCGAATCGGGTATCAGAGCTCTTTACATAGCACCAGTTGCATTACATGAGGACACATTCATTTTTTTTAGGCACGGGGAGATTAAGTGATTTGGCCAGAATCACAGGATGTTCAGCGTCATTGCCGAGACTCGAACCCAGTTCCCTAGAATCGAAGTCGGCCGCCCTAGCCGTTAGGCCAAATCCTCTCCCCAACCCATATTGGGTTGTTATATAATATTTTGTATTCAGCTTAATTGGACCATTTAATTGCATTTATTTAATGTATGCACACAAATCAAATGGAAAAACAATGGATATTACTTAATAGCTCCAGTCCTGTAAGTTTCAGAATAGTTTGTTACTTGCACAATCTGGAACTTCAGTCTGCCCTAGTTCTCTCCCTATTTTGAGACTTCATGAAAATATATATTTTGTTTGATTTTTGATTTTGCAGCTTAGGCAACAAGATATAGGTATTGCAGTAAATGATCTACAGGCCCTTAGATTGTCCCATTTGAACAGCAAAGCCGAATTATCTTGTTGTACAACCCCTCATGTCTTTAATCTTTGTTGCCAGCGGGTTAAGAAATTGAATCAACATGAACTGCTGCTGTCACTGGTATTCAGTCCTACAATGTGGCTATATGTCACAGGCCAGCACTTCATCGATATTTAAATACATTTGTACGGCATTTATTTGCAAAACATTTATAATGTTCATTTGAGGGATCTAGAAACATTGAGTGCAGGACGCATACCAAAATTCTTTTCTGAGGTGTCATGTTTCCTCCTGTAAGATGTAGCGCCCACTTTCTCAGGACTTTAATTTAATATTCGGAGGTTAAACTCTTGATGGACAAATAGGGTACCACAAACACTTTGAACTTGTAACTAGAGAACTTAAAAATGTTGCTCTGCAGACAGGAAGGGATTATTTTTGCAGTAATATTAGTCTTGTCAGTAGGGGATTCAATATATCAAATATTCTTATAAAAGATAAACATGATATGAGGCAGTATGAACAATATTAAAGGCTTGGACACAAAAACATAGTTACTCCAACTAGTTAAATAAAAGGGAACTATTAAATGAAATGCCGCATGGGCATGCTTTCACTTGTTCGGAAAACGCTCCTCTCTATTCGGAGCTAGCTGTATGTGGGCTTTGGAACACCATGGCAGCAAACATTAAAGTGACCACCTCCTACTAGCTTATTATGGACACTGTTTCCAGTTAATATGTTAATTAATTCTGGGTTCTGTAGTAGTATTCTGATTCCACTGAACTGATGAGACTAATAAACTTGAAAACAATGAATGGTATGTCAAATGTTCAGGACTGGAGCCAGTGTCCATAATAACTTGGATTGTAATCTTCACCCCAGCAAAGGCACAGGACCAATTTATTCACAGAGTTGATTTTTTTCATACTGTACCCGTTTAAAGTTGAAGAAACTTTTCAAATACCTTCAATCTTCTTATCCCAAATTAAACTAAAAAACAGAAAGCATGCTGAGTACCTGCCATTTTGTCAATCACATCCTTACCATCACAAGAACGGCCATCCGTGGAGACCACAAAGCCTTCTTCACAGATGCACTGGAAGGATCCCACTGTATTTAGGCATTCTCCATTGGTAGAACAGAGTGGTGAGAGAGTGCATTCATTGATATCTGATAGACACAAAAAGAAAAATATGAACATTACATCCATATTCACAATAGCCAGTGCAACCCACCACACGCTGCTGTGGTACTTGTACAAGGTCCTCAGTTCGAAGGGATGCTTCAAGAGAAATAAAATACACAAGTGACCCACACTTATTCCACTATTAAAGAGTAAATACTGCATCCTGTTACAGAAGTTCATTCCTGATAAGGAGTATGGAGAATTGTACAGGTCATCTCTACAGGTTGAGCTCCCAACAAGTGTGACAAGGATAAACAGCAACACCGAGTTTATTTTTCACATTCTGCTTCTTTCTACAGACTCCTAATTTAGTCAAAAGAGGAATCAAGAATCATGGAGATCAGTGATATTTTCATGTCACTCACTTTGGTTACCTCAGGAAGTCTGAACAACAGCTCTTTTCTCTTAGCCCTAAAGACAGTAACTGATGCAAGTGCTTGTTGATCCATCTCAAGTGTAAGCCACTATGTGGTCCTGATGTTCACCTATACCTGGGTAAACCAATACAAGTAAGAAGCAGATGTGACTAATAACCTAAGGCCAATGAATACCATGGTCACAAAACATTAGCCTTAAAGCAGTCAACATCACTACTTATGAAGAGTGATAACGGACCAAAGATGGTTGAATCTGGTGGAAGAATTTTCCTGCTACAAATTCAATCAGAGATTTTCATTGTGGTAAAGTGCTTAGAGTTTAATATTATGACTAGTTCGCCAAATACTTTTTACAAGCAAGCAGAAGAATACTAAATAAATTCTGTTTTAGAAAATAAGGGCACATTTCTTACCCAAGAATGATTGAAAATTAATTGCATTGGTGTCAGCATTTCCAATAGTTGTCAACATTGACAGAGTTTGAAGCAACAGCGTAAATGATTAGCAATCATGTGACAGACCTATTTATACTAAGACTGTGTTCTTACTGCACCAGCAATGCAGGTGATCTTGATATTAGGGTAAAACTTGTTTTAAGGATAAAAAAAATTAGACCAGCAAAGGAACAGTTTCATCAGTGGATATGGTTTGGACATCCAAATACACAAAGTGAATATACAAATGACCGGAGGCATGTTTCATCTCCTGGTAGGCTGCTCCTAGAATTAGAGATTATGATATGAAAGGAGAGGAGGGAAGCAGGCTCAGCAATATAATTTCACCTCAAAAAATGTAGTGAAGGCATTAACGAGTCTCCCTGCAGAATGTATGGCATGCGACTCCATGGAAGGATATTTTATGTTCTGCTGTGGTATGTTCTGTTGTTCTCTTGAGTAATATGGAGATTAATAACATATTACATTTCACACCAAGATGGCTTCTTAAAAAGAAAATATAAGGACTCTAGGGCCCTGATTATGAGCTTGGGGGAGCAGAATAAACATAAGGCATTCAGCTCCATCTGATTCAGAGTTGGCTGGTGTTCGTACACCTGTTTTTCTCAGGTGTAGAACACGGGTCCTGATTTTACCAGGCAGCAATTTTGACAGGAAATATCATTAGGTTTTGGCGGCAACATCCTAGCCTCAGTCCCCTGAGAGAAGTTAGATTTCCCTTCCCTCTACTGCACCTCATGCCCTACCCTGAGCGGAAGCTTACATTTAACATCTGTTCAAAGCAGGTGGTAAATGTATGTGTTAAACCCCATTGAACTGTGAAATCAGTGTGGTTTTCTGGCTGGTAAATTCTTTCCCACATGGCAATTTTATGTTCCACAGGACTTCCCTTGTAATTGTTCAGCAGTAGCATGGATTTACTGCATGGTAACGGCAAATTTCCGTACAAACTTTCCACCCCACCAGTTCCGTGCAACTCGAAATCAGGGCCTAGGAGGAGACGATGAGGCCTTGAAGAAGTAATGTGAAAAATGGGTGGTAAAGGCAGAATAGAAAGGTGGTGCAGAAGCAGGCCTCATTTAGAAAGAGCATGGGAACAAACACAGCAAACTAGGAAAAATAGCATAGGGCAGAAAAGGGAAACAACAGGCCAGTAGCCTTAATTTCCCTCAAATGTGATGGCTCTGTGTCTTTTGAGTACAACGGTGGGAGAGCTTCAGCTTCTAGTTATATGATTTGTGGTATGCCTGGTTTCTAAACCATAAGTAAACAAAAAGAGAATACACTGAGTAACTACAGAAATATTTACAGGACCTTTTTCTGGAGTGTGTTAGGCGCTCAATTCCAATTCTTTCATAAAGGCAAGTCTACCTTGATTATTCAGTTCTTGTCCTGTATCCTTTGTTTGAAGCTCATAGAATTCTGAGAAAAATAAAGGCATGCAAGTACTAAAAGTCTGATGGCAAGTCTGCTGAAAAGAGTACTTTTTGGGTAATCTTGGGTGCCGAGGTTTTTGACTGAATACCTGATTCACAGATGTGTCAGGTCTAGCTGAGGTAAGTTTATAATTTTAATAAATTTCTAAGTGTATCAAAGTTTTCCTAACACAACATTTGGAGAGTTTCAATACTGCAGAAAATCTACATGCACATGATTAGAGCAAGTGTATAGTTGGAATACTTAAGAAATGTCACAGATAAATAATTCTACTTTTAACTTCATGTGGGAAACCCTTTTTCATGTGCAGTCTTCCTTTCCTTTACACATGGATGTCCTGGGAATCTCCAGGCACTTTCAGCACCACACAGTACTGGTCCATTCAGGTGCACATTTAGAAGCACAGAGAAAAGCATAATCCATCTTCACAGGAAGTGACACCACTGCATTTCCCATCATCTATCTGCCAAGGAAGTGACATCACTGGATGTCCTATTATCCATCTGCACAGGAAGTGATATCACTGGTTTCCTGTCAAACTGTTTTTAGAAGAATAGGCAAAGCAAAATGATTTTATTTCTCAATATCACTCTTCACAGGAAGTGACACCAATTCCCATCATCCATCTGCATAGGAAGCAACATTACTGGCTTTTCCCATCATCCATCTGCACCGGAGGTGACATCAAACCAGATATCACAGACTTCATCACCTCTCAGATGCTTGATGGCCTCTACATCACAAAAACATGTCTCACACCCACATCTTTCCATGAAACATCCTTCTTCCCACAGGCTACAGCATCAATTGTGTGGACTGTGCACATCAGAAAGGAGGCGGTCTCTCTGTCATCCATAAATCATCTTGGTACTGCTTCCTAGGCATACTAGTAACACTCAACTCCATGGATTTGCTGACATGCCATATCCCACACTCTGCAACTCAACCCACCATCTTCCATTTTATCTACAGGCCTGCTGGGCAATGCAATAACTTAATTGTTTAATTTTCAGATCCTGTCTTGGGTGACTTCAAATCCCCCAGACAAGACAAGCTCAAAAAGAAGGGACACCTTTTTCAAACTCATCGATACACTCAACATGGTACAGCTTGTCACACAACCAACACACTCCAAACCACATCCTCAACCTTGTCTTCTCAAATCATCCAACAGCACAATGCAAACCACCCATACCCATAGACACGACCACCTGTTTTCCATCCCTATCTCTCGGCTCAACATCCTACCAACAAACCAAGGTCAATAGAAAAGAGAAGAAAAAATCTTCAGATTCCGTGAAGACTTCTTCATTGAACTGCTCTCTCACACTATGAACTCCAAGTTCAACACCTGTCTAAACAAATTCAACACTTTTTTGGAAAGTTACATGAACACTGCCACCCCAATTATAAACAGACCTTCTTGGCAATAAATGATCCATCCCCAGACAGGAAACAAAAACAGAAGAAAAACAGAACTCCAGTGGACTTCTTAATACTGACGTTCCTCCATGCAACATGCAGACACCTCGTCACATCAGCCAAAGCAAACTACTATACCAGCACCAGCCAGGAATCGACCAACAGAAGCAGAACGTTGTTCAAGACAATCAAGCACTGCATCAATTTTCTGCCGGACCCACCTATTCCTCACTCCACAGAAAAGTGCAATGTGACAAAATGCAGAAGACTCAATTGGACATCGACGACACCAAGTCTGCTTCATCTTTTACACACAACCCTCCCTGTAGAACACCCTAGTGATCAGCCTTCAGATGATGACTTACCATCATCCTTTATTAAAGCTCTCTAAGAGGGTGCTCTTTTACCTCTACTTACCATGGTCGGTGCCTACCTCGCTCAAGGCATCTTCCCGGAAGACAGGCCAGATCCATCCACTCCTGAAACAACCTTCACTAGACTCCGATGACTTTGCCAACTACTGCCAGCTACCTTTCTCCATCAAGATTATTGAAATAAAAGCAGCCTATGTTCTACTCCATGATCACTTCAATGCCAACCATCTATGCACAATTACCAGTCTGGCTTCAGATCACACTGCAGCACGGAGACTGCAACTTACACATTCAAGACAATGTTTGCCACATATTAAATACCTGGATGTCCAGCACCCAGCTGAAGCTCAACCCAACCAAGAGAGAATTCCTGTTGTTTACCAAGAAAAATATACAGGATACAGGAAATTCACCTCTTTAAAGAACACTACATTACAATGCATTAACCAGACCAAGCCAAGCTTTCTCTCTTACTTCTGGTTCACTGGATGCTTGTCTTTGACCATGTATAGCACTTCCCCAGCCTTTTTGCTATTCTTGTGCTGTAGAAATACCTCATACATACATGCATACATAAATACAAAAAAAAAAGAAAACATGTGGGTGGTATCATATCATTGCGTTTTACAGAATTTTATATAGCACGAACTTGACCCGAATCGGGTATCAGAGCGCTTTACATAGCACCAGTTGCATTACATGAGGACACATTCATTTTTGTTAGGCACGGGGAGATTAAGTGATTTGCCCAGAATCACAGGATGTTCAGCGTCATTGCCGAGACTCGAACCCAGTTCCCTAGAATCGAAGTCGGCCGCCCTAGCCGTTAGGCCAACTCCTCTCCCCAACCCATATTGGGTTGTTATGTAATATTTTGTATTCAGCTTAATTGGACCATTTAATTGCATTTATTTAATTTATGCACACAAAACAAATGGAAAAACAATGGATATTACTTAATAGCTCCAGTCCTGTAAGTTTCAGAATAGTTTGTTACTTGCACAATCTGGAACTTCAGTCTGCCCTAGTTCTCTCCCTATTTTGAGACTTAATGAAAATATATATTTTGTTTGATTTTTGATTTTGCAGCTTAGGCAACAAGATATAGGTATTGCAGTAAATGATCTACAGGCCCTTAGATTGTCCCATTTGAACAGCAAAGCCGAATTAACTTGTTGTACAACCCCTCTTGTCTTTAATCTTTGTTGCCAGCGGGTTAACAAATTGAATCAACATGAACTGCTGCTGTCAGTGGTATTCAGTCCTACAATGTGGCTATATGTCAAAGGCCAGCACTTCATCGATATTTAAATACATTTGTACGGCATTTGTTTGCAAAACATTTATAATGTTCATTTGAGGGATCTAGAAACATTGAGTGCAGGACGCATACCAAAATTCTTTTCTGAGGTGTCATATTTCCGACTGTAAGATGTAGCGCCCACTTTCTCAGGACTTTAATTTAATATTCGGAGGTTAAACTCTTGATGGACAAATAGGGTACCACAAACACTTTGAACTTGTAACTAGAGAACTTAAAAATGTTGCTCTGCAGACAGGAAGGGATTATTTTTGCAGTAATATTAGACTTGTCAGTAGGGGATTCAATATATCAATTATTCTTATAAAAGATAAACATGATATGAGGCAGTATGAACAATATTAAAGGCTTGGACACAAAAACATAGTTACTCCAACTAGTTAAATAAAAGGGAACTATTAAATGAAATGCCGCATGGGCATGCTTTCACTTGTTCGGAAAACGCTCCTCTCTATTCGGAGCTAGCTGTATGTGGGCTTTGGAACACCATGGCAGCAAACATTAAAGTGACCACCTCCTACTAGCTTATTTTGGACACTGTTTCCAGTTAATATGTTAATTAATTCTGGGTTCTGTAGTAGTATTCTGATTCCACTGAACTGATGAGACTAATAAACTTGAAAACAATGAATTGTATGTCAAATGTTCAGGACTAGAGCCAGTGTCCATAATAACTTGGATTGTACTCTTCACCCCAGCAAAGGCACAGGACCAATTTATTCACAGAGTTGATTTTTTTCATACTGTACCCGTTTAAAGTTGAAGAAACTTTTCAAATACCTTCAATCTTCTTATCCCAAATTAAACTAAAAAACAGAAAGCATGCTGAGTACCTGCCATTTTGTCAATCACATCCTTACCATCACAAGAACGGCCATCCGTGGAGACCACAAAGCCTTCTTCACAGATGCACTGGAAGGATCCCACTGTATTTAGGCATTCTCCATTGGTAGAACAGAGTGGTGAGAGAGTGCATTCATTGATATCTGATAGACACAAAAAGAAAAATATGAACATTACATCCATATTCACAATAGCCAGTGCCACCCACCACACGCTGCTGTGGTACTTGTACAAGGTCCTCAGTTCGAAGGGATGCTTCAAGAGAAATAAAATACACAAGTGACCCACACTTATCCCACTATTAAAGAGTAAATACTGCATCCTGTTACAGAAGTTCATTCCTGATTAGGAGTATGGAGAATTGTACAGGTCATCTCTACAGGTTGAGCTCCCAACAAGTGTGACAAGGATAAACAGCAACACCGAGTTTATTTTTCACATTCTGCTTGTTTCTACAGACTCCTAATTTAGTCAAAAGAGGAATCAAGAATCATGGAGATCAGTGATATTTTCATGTCACTCACTTTGGTTACCTCAGGAAGTCTGAACAACAGCTCTTTTCTCTTAGCCCTAAAGACAGTAACTGATGCAAGTGCTTGTTGATCCATCTCAAGTGTAAGCCACTATGTGGTCCTGATGTTCACCTATACCTGGGTAAACCAATACAAGTAAGAAGCAGATGTGACTAATAACCTAAGGCCAATGAATACCATGGTCACAAAACATTAGCCTTAAAGCAGTCAACATCACTACTTATGAACAGTGATAACGGACCAAAGATGGTTGAATCTGGTGGAAGAATTTTCCTGCTACAAATTCAATCAGAGATTTTCATTGTGGTAAAGTGCTTAGAGTTTAATATTATGACTATTTCGCCAAATACTTTTTACAAGCAAGCAGAAGAATACTAAATAAATTCTGTTTTAGAAAATAAGGGCACATTTCTTACCCAAGAATGATTGAAAATTAATTGCATTGGTGTCAGCATTTCCAATAGTTGTCAACATTGACAGAGTTTGAAGCAACAGCGTAAATGATTAGCAATCATGTGACAGACCTATTAATACTAAGACTGTGTTCTTACTGCACCAGCAATGCAGGTGATCTAGATATTAGGGTAAAACTTCTTTTAAGGATAAAAAAAATTAGGCCAGCAAAGGAACAGTTTCATCAGTGGATATGGTTTGGACATCCAAATACACAAAGTGAATATACAAATGACCTGAGGCATGTTTCATCTCCTGGTAGTCTGCTCCTAGAATTAGAGATTATGATATGAAAGGAGAGGAGGGAAGCAGGCTCAGCAATATAATTTCACCTCAAAAAATGTAGTGAAGGCATTAACGAGTCTCCCTGCAGAATGTATGGCATGCGACTCCATGGAAGGATATGTTATGTTCTGTTGTGGTATGTTCTGTTGTTCTCTTGAGTAATATGGAGATTAATAACATATTACATTTCACACCAAGATGGCTTCTTAAAAAGAAAATATAAGGACTCTAGGGCCCTGATTATGAGCTTGGGGGAGCAGAATAAACATATGGCATTCAGCTCCATCTGATTCAGAGTTGGCTGGTGTTCGTACACCTGTTTTTCTCAGGTGTAGAACACGGGTCCTGAATTTACCAGGCAGTAATTTTGACAGGAAATATCATTAGGTTTTGGCGGCAACATCCTAGCCTCAGTCCCCTGCAAGAAGTTAGATTTCCCTTCCCTCTACTGCACCTCATGCCCTACCCTGAGCGGAAGCTTACATTTAACATCTGTTCAAAGCAGGTGGTAAATGTATGTGTTAAACCCCATTGAACTGTGAAATCCGTGTGGTTTTCTGGCTGGTAAATTCTGTCCCACATGGCAATTTCATGTTCCACAGGACTTCCCTTGTAATTGTACAGCAGTAGCATGGATTTACTGCATGGTAACGGCAAATTTCCGTACAAACTTTCCACCCCACCAGTTCCGTGCAACTCGAAATCAGGGCCTAGGAAGAGACGATGAGGCCTTGAAGAAGTAATGTGAAAAATGGGTGGTAAAGGCAGAATAGAAAGGTGGTGCAGAAGCAGGCCTCATTTAGAAAGAGCATGGGAACAAACACAGCAAACTAGGAAAAATAGCATAGGGCAGAAAAGGGAAACAACAGGCCAGTAGCCTTCATTTCCCTCAAATGTGATGGCTCTGTGTCGTTTGAGTACAACGGTGGGAGAGCTTCAGCTTCTAGTTATATGATTTGTGGTATGCCTGGTTTCTAAACCATAAGTAAACAAAAAGAGAATACACTGAGTAACTACAGAAATATTTACAGGAACGTTTTCTGGAGTGTGTTAGGCACTCAATTCCAATTCTTTCATAAAGGCAAGTGTACCTTGATTATTCAGTTCTTGTCCTGTATCCTTTGTTTGAAGCTCATAGAATTCTGAGATAAATAAAGGCATGCAAGTACTAAAAGTCTGATGGCAAGTCTGCTGAAAAGAGTACTTTTTGGGTAATCTTGGGGTCTTATCACAATGTATTGCAGAGGTTTATGACGGAATACCTGATTCACAGATGTGTCAGGTCTAGCTGAGGTAAGTTTATAATTTTAATAAATTTCTAAGTGTAGCAAAGTTTTCCTAACACAACATTTGGAGAGTTTCAATACTGCAGAAAATCTACATGCACATGATTAGAGCAAGTGTATATTTGGAATACTTAAGAAATGTCACAGATAAATAATTCTACTTTTAACTTCATGTGGGAAACCCTTTTCCATGTGCAGTCTTCCTTTCCTTTACACATGGATGTCCTGGGAATCTCCAGGCACTTTCAACACCACACAGTACTGGTCCATTCAGGTGCACATTTAGAAGCACAGAGAAAAGCATAATCCATCTTCACAGGAAGTGACACCACTGCATTTCCCATCATCTATCTGCCAAGGAAGTGACATCACTGGATGTCCTATTATCCATCTGCACAGGAAGTGACATCACTGGTTTCCTGTCAAACTGTCTTTAGAAGAATAGGCAAAGCAAAAGGATTTTATTTCTCAATATCACTCTTCACAGGAAGTGACACCAATTCCCATCATCCATCTGCATAGGAAGCAACATTACTGGCTTTTCCCATCATCCATCTGCACCGGAGGTGACATCAAACCAGATATCACAGACTTCATCACCTCTCAGATGCTTGATGGCCTCTACATCACAAAAACATGTCTCACACCCACATCTTTCCATGAAACATCCTTCTTCCCACAGGCTACAGCATCAATTGTGTGGACTGTGCACATCAGAAAGGAGGCGGTCTCTCTGTCATCCATAAATCATCTTGGTACTGCTTCCTAGGCATACTAGTAACACTCAACTCCATGGATTTGCTGACATGCCATCTCTCACACTCTGCAACTCAACCCACCATCTTCCATTTTATCTACAGGCCTGCTGGGCAAAGCAATAACTTAATTGTTTAATTTGCAGATCCTGTCTTGGGTGACTTCAAATCCCCCAGACAACACAAGCTCAAAAAGAAGCGACACCTTTTTCAAACTCATCGATACACTCAACATGGTGCAGCTTGTCACACAACCAACACACTCCAAACCACATCCTCAACCTTGTCTTCTCAAATCATCCAACAGCACAATGCAAACCACCCATACCCATAGACACGACCACCCGTTTTGCCATCCCTATCTCTCTGCTCAACATCCTACCAACAAACCAAGGTCAATAGAAAAGAGAAGAAAAAATCTTCAGATTCCGTAAAGACTTCTTCATTGAACTGCTCTCTCACCCTATGAACTCCAAGTTCAACACCTGTCTAAACAAATTCAACACTTTTTTGGAAAGTTACATGAACACTGCCACCCCAATTATAAAAAGACCTTCTTGACAATAAATGATCCATCCCCAGACAGGAAACAAAAACAGAAGAAAAACAGAACTCCAGTGGACTTCTTAATACTGACGTTCCTCCATGCAACATGCAGACACCTCGTCACATCAGCCAAAGCAAGCTACTATACCAGCACCAGCCAGGAATCGACCAACAGAAGCAGAACGTTGTTCAAGACAATCAAGCACTGCATCAATATGCTGCCGGACCCACCTATTCCTCACTCCACAGAAAAGTGCAATGTGACAAAATGCAGAAGACTCAATTGGACATCGACGACACCAAGTCTGCTTCATCTTTTATACACAACCCTCCCTGTAGAACACCCTAGTGATCAGCCTTCAGATGATGACTTACCATCATCCTTTATTAAAGCTCTCTAAGAGGGTGCTCTTTTACCTCTACTTACCATGGTCGGTGCCTATCTCGCTCAAGGCATCTTCCCAGAAGACAGGCCAGATCCATCCACTCCTGAAACAACCTTCACTAGACTCTGATGACTTTGCCAACTACTGCCAGCTACCTTTCTTCATCAAGATTATTGAAAAAGCAGCCTATGTTCAACTCCATGATCACTTCAATGCCAACCATCTATGCACAATTACCAGTCTGGCTTCAGATCACACTGCAGCACGAGACTGCAACTTACACATTCAAGACAATGTTTGCCACATATTAAATACCTGGATGTCCAGCACCCAGCTGAAGCTCAACCCAACCAAGAGAGAATTCCTGTTGTTTACCAAGAAAAATATACAGGATACAGGAAATTCACCTCTTTAAAGAACACTACATTACAATGCATTAACCAGACCAAGCTAAGCTTCCTCTCTTACTTCTGGTTCACTGGATGCTTGTCTTTGACCATGTATAGCACTTCCCCTGCCTTTTTGCTATTCTTGTGCTGTAGAAATACCTCATACATACATGCATACATAAATACAAAAAAAAAAGAAAACATGTGGGTGGTGTCATATCATTGCGTTTTACAGAATTTTATATAGCACAAACTTGACCCGAATCGGGTATCAGAGCGCTTTACATAGCACCAGTTGCATAACATGAGGACACATTCATTTTTGTTAGGCACGGGGAGATTAAGTGATTTGCCCAGAATCACAGGATGTTCAGCGTCATTGCCGAGACTCGAACCCAGTTCCCTAGAATCGAAGTCGGCCGCCCTAGCCCTTAGGCCAACTCCTCTCCCCAACCCATATTGGATTGTTATGTAATATTTTGCATTCAGCTTAATTGGACCATTCAATTGCATTTATTTAATTTATGCACACAAAACAAATGGAAAAACAATGGATATTACTTAATAGCTCCAGTCCTGTAAGTTTCAGAATAGTTTGTTACTTGCAAAATCTGGAACTTCAGTCTGCCCTAGTTCTCTCCCTATTTTGAGACTTCGTGAAAATATATATTTTGTTTGATTTTTGATTTTGCAGCTTAGGCAACAAGATATAGGTATTGCAGTAAATGATCTACAGGCCCTTAGATTGTCCCATTTGAACAGCAAAGCCGAATTATCTTGTTGTACAACCCCTCTTGTCTTTAATCTTTGTTGCCAGCGGGTTAAGAAATTGAATCAACATGAACTGCTGCTGTCACTGGTACTCAGTCCTACAATGTGGCTATATGTCACAGGCCAGCACTTCATCGATATTTAAATACATTTGTACGGCATTTGTTTGCAAAACATTTATAATGTTCATTTGAGGGATCTAGAAACATTGAGTGCAGGACGCATACCAAAATTCTTTTCTGAGGTGTCATGTTTCCTCCTGTAAGATGTAGCGCCCACTTTCTCAGGACTTTAATTTAATATTCGGAGGTTAAACTCTTGATGGACAAATAGGGTACCAAAAACACTTTGAACTTGTAACTAGAGAACTTAAAAATGTTGCTCTGCAGACAGGAAGGGATTATTTTTGCAGTAATATTAGTCTTGTCAGTAGGGGATTCAATATATCAAATATTCTTATAAAAGATAAACATGATATGAGGCAGTATGAACAATATTAAAGGCTTGGACACAAAAACATAGTTACTCCAACTAGTTAAATAAAAGGGAACTATTAAAGGAAATGCCGCATGGGCATGCTTTCACTTGTTCGGAAAACGCTCCTCTCTATTCGGAGCTAGCTGTATGTGGGCTTTGGAACACCATGGCAGCAAACATTAAAGTGACCACCTCCTACTAGCTTATTATGGACACTGTTTCCAGTTAATATGTTAATTAATTCTGGGTTCTGTAGTAGTATTCTGATTCCACTGAACTGATGAGACTAATAAACTTGAAAACAATGAATTGTATGTCAAATGTTCAGGACTGGAGCCAGTGTCCATAATAACTTGGATTGTAATCTTCACCCCAGCAAAGGCACAGGACCAATTTATTCACAGAGTTGATTTTTTTCATACTGTACCCGTTTAAAGTTGAAGAAACTTTTCAAATACCTTCAATCTTCTTATCCCAAATTAAACTAAAAAACAGAAAGCATGCTGAGTACCTGCCATTTTGTCAATCACATCCTTACCATCACAAGAACGGCCATCCGTGGAGACCACAAAGCCTTCTTCACAGATGCACTGGAAGGATCCCACTGTATTTAGGCATTCTCCATTGGTAGAACAGAGTGGTGAGAGAGTGCATTCATTGATATCTGATAGACACAAAAAGAAAAATATGAACATTACATCCATATTCACAATAGCCAGTGCAACCCACCACACGCTGCTGTGGTACTTGTACAATGTCCTCAGTTCGAAGGGATGCTTCAAGAGAAATAAAATACACAAGTGACCCACACTTATTCCACTATTAAAGAGTAAATACTGCATCCTGTTACAGAAGTTCATTCCTGATAAGGAGTATGGAGAATTGTACAGGTCATCTCTACAGGTTGAGCTCCCAACAAGTGTGACAAGGATAAACAGCAACACCGAGTTTATTTTTCACATTCTGCTTGTTTCTACAGACTCCTAATTTAGTCAAAAGAGGAATCAAGAATCATGGAGATCAGTGATATTTTCATGTCACTCACTTTGGTTACCTCAGGAAGTCTGAACAACAGCTCTTTTCTCTGAGCCCTAAAGACAGTAACTGATGCAAGTGCTTGTTGATCCATCTCAAGTTTAAGCCACTATGTGGTCCTGATGTTCACCTATACCTGGGTAAACCAATACAAGTAAGAAGCAGATGTGACTAATAACCTAAGGCCAATGAATACCATGGTCACAAAACATTAGCCTTAAAGCAGTCAACATCACTACTTATGAAGAGTGATAACGGACCAAAGATGGTTGAATCTGGTGGAAGAATTATCCTGCTACAAATTCAATCAGAGATTTTCATTGTGGTAAAGTGCTTAGAGTTTAATATTATGACTAGTTCGCCAAATACTTTTTACAAGCAAGCAGAAGAATACTAAATAAATTCTGTTTTAGAAAATAAGGGCACATTTCTTACCCAAGAATGATTGAAAATTAATTGCATTGGTGTCAGCATTTCCAATAGTTGTCAACATTGACAGAGTTTGAAGCAACAGCGTAAATGATTAGCAATCATGTGACAGACCTATTAATACAAAGACTGTGTTCTTACTGCACCAGCAATGCAGGTGATCTTGATATTAGGGTAAAACTTGTTTTAAGGATAAATAAAATTAGACCAGCAAAGGAACAGTTTCATCAGTGGATATGGTTTGGACCTCCAAATACACAAAGTGAATATACAAATGACCTGAGGCATGTTTCATCTCCTGGTAGTCTGCTCCTAGAATTAGAGATTATGATATGAAAGGAGAGGAGGGAAGCAGGCTCAGCAATATAATTTCACCTCAAAAAATGTAGTGAAGGCATTAACGAGTCTCCCTGCAGAATGTATGGCATGCGACTCCATGGAAGGATATGTTATGTTCTGCTGTGGTATGTTCTGTTGTTCTCTTGAGTAATATGGAGATTAATAACATATTACATTTCACACCAAGATGGCTTCTTAAAAAGAAAATATAAGGACTCTAGGGCCCTGATTATGAGCTTGGGGGAGCAGAATAAACATATGGCATTCAGCTCCATCTGATTCAGAGTTGGCTGGTGTTCGTACACCTGTTTTTCTCAGGTGTAGAACACGGGTCCTGATTTTACCAGGCAGTAATTTTGACAGGAAATATCATTAGGTTTTGGCGGCAACATCCTAGCCTCAGTCCCCTGCAAGAAGTCAGATTTCCCTTCCCTCTACTGCACCTCATGCCCTACCCTGAGCGGAAGCTTACATTTAACATCTGTTCAAAGCAGGTGGTAAATGTATGTGTTAAACCCCATTGAACTGTGAAATCAGTGTGGTTTTCTGGCTGGTAAATTCTGTCCCACATGGCAATTTCATGTTCCACAGAACTTCCCTTGTAATTGTTCAGCAGTAGCATGGATTTACTGCATGGTAACGGCAAATTTCCGTACAAACTTTCCACCCCACCAGTTCCGTGCAACTCGAAATCAGGGCCTAGGAAGAGACGATGAGGCCTTGAAGAAGTAATGTGAAAAATGGGTGGTAAAGGCAGGATAGAAAGGTGGTGCACAAGCAGGCCTCATTTAGAAAGAGCATGGGAACAAACACAGCAAACTAGGAAAAATAGCATAGGGCAGAAAAGGGAAACAACAGGCCAGTAGCCTTCATTTCCCTCAAATGTGATGGCTCTGTGTCTTTTGAGTACAACGGTGGGAGAGCTTCAGCTTCTAGTTATATGATTTGTGGTATGCCTGGTTTCTAAACCATAAGTAAACAAAAAGAGAATACACTGAGTAACTACAGAAATATTTACAGGAACTTTTTCTGGAGTGTGTTAGGCGCTCAATTCCAATTCTTTCATAAAGGCAAGTCTACCTTGATTATTCAGTTCTTGTCCTGTATCCTTTGTTTGAAGCTCATAGAATTCTGAGAAAAATAAAGGCATGCAAGTACTAAAAGTCTGATGGCAAGTCTGCTGAAAAGAGTACTTTTGGGTAATCTTGGGGTCTTGTCACAATGCATTGCAGAGGTTTATGACTGAATACCTGATTCACAGATGTGTCAGGTCTAGCTGAGGTAAGTTTATAATGTTAATAAATTTCTAAGTGTATCAAAGTTTTCCTAACACAACATTTGGAGAGTTTCAATACTGCAGAAAATCTACATGCACATGATTAGAGCAAGTGTATAGTTGGAATACTTAAGAAATGTCACAGATAAATAATTCTACTTTTAACTATATGTGGGAAACCCTTTTCCATGTGCAGTCTTCCTTTCCTTTACACATGGATGTCCTGGGAATCTCCAGGCACTTTCAGCACCACACAGTACTGGTCCATTCAGGTGCACATTTAGAAGCACAGAGAAAAACATAATCCATCTTCACAGGAAGTGACACCACTGCATTTCCCATCATCTATCTGCCAAGGAAGTGACATCACTGGATGTCCTATTATCCATCTGCACAGGAAGTGACATCACTGGTTTCCTGTCAAATTGTCTTTAGAAGAATAGGCAAAGCAAAAGGATTTTATTTCTCAATATCACTCTTCACAGGAAGTAACACCAATTCCCATCATCCATCTGCATAGGAAGCAACATTACTGGCTTTTCCCATCATCCATCTGCACCGGAGGTGACATCAAACCAGATATCACAGACTTCATCACCTCTCAGATGCTTGATGGCCTCTACATCACAAAAACATGTCTCACACCCACATCTTTCCATAACTGAAACATCCTTCTTCCCACAGGCTAGAGCATCAATTGTGTGGACTGTGCACATCAGAAAGGAGGCGGTCTCTCTGTCATCCATAAATCATCTTGGTACTGCTTCCTAGGCATACTAGTAACACTCAACTCCATGGATTTGCTGACATGCCATATCTCACACTCTGCAACTCAACCCACCATCTTCCATTTTATCTACAGGCCTGCTGGGCAAAGCAAGAACTTAATTGTTTAATTTGCAGAGCCTGTCTTGGGTGACTTCAAATCCCCCAGACAACACAAGCTCAAAAAGAAGAGACACCTTTTTCAAACTCATCGATACACTCAACATGGTACAGCTTGTCACACAACCAACACACTCCAAACCACATCCTCAACCTTGTCTTCTCAAATCATCCAACAGCACAATGCAAACCATACATACCCATAGACACGACCACCCGTTTTGCCATCCCTATCTCTCTGCTCAACATCCTACCAACAAACCAAGGTCAATAGAAAAGAGAAGAAAAAATCTTCAGATTCCGTAAAGACTTCTTCATTGAACTGCTCTCTCACCCTATGAACTCCAAGTTCAACACCTGTCTAAACAAATTCAACACTTTTTTGGAAAGTTACATGAACACTGCCACCCCAATTATAAAAAGACCTTCTTGACAATAAATGATCCATCCCCAGACAGGAAACAAAAACAAAAGAAAAACAGAACTCCAGTGGACTTCTTAATACTGACGTTCCTCCATGCAACATGCAGACACCTCGTCACATCAGCCAAAGCAAGCTACTATACCAGCACCAGCCAGGAATCGACCAACAGAAGCAGAACGTTGTTCAAGACAATCAAGCACTGCATCAATTTGCTGCCGGACCCACCTATTCCTCACTCCACAGAAAAGTGCAATGTGACAAAATGCAGAAGACTCAATTGGACATCGACGACACCAAGTCTGCTTCATCTTTTACACACAACCCTCCCTGTAGAACACCCTAGTGATCAGCCTTCAGATGATGACTTACCATCATCCTTTATTAAAGCTCTCTAAGAGGGTGCTCTTTTACCTCTACTTACCATGGTCGGTGCCTACCTCGCTCAAGGCATCTTCCCAGAAGACAGGCCAGATCCATCCACTCCTGAAACAACCTTCACTAGACTCTGATGACTTTGCCAACTACTGCCAGCTACCTATCTTCATCAAGATTATTGAAAAAGCAGCCTATGTTCAACTCCATGATCACTTCAATGCCAACCATCTATGCACAATTACCAGTCTGGCTTCAGATCACACTGCAGCACGAGACTGCAACTTACACATTCAAGACAATCTTTGCCACATAATAAATACCTGGATGTCCAGCACCCAGCTGAAGCTCAACCCAACCAAGAGAGAATTCCTGTTGTTTACCAAGAAAAATATACAGGATACAGGAAATTCACCTCTTTAAAGAACACTACATTACAATGCATTAACCAGACCAAGCTAAGCTTCCTCTCTTACTTCTGGTTCACTGGATGCTTGTCTTTGACCATGTATAGCACTTCCCCTGCCTTTTTGCTATTCTTGTGCTGTAGAAATACCTCATACATACATGTATACATAAATACAAAAAAAAAAGAAAACATGTGGGTGGTGTCATATCATTGCGTTTTACAGAATTTTATATAGCACAAACTTGACCCGAATCGGGTATCAGAGCGCTTTACATAGCACCAGTTGCATAACATGAGGACACATTCATTTTTGTTAGGCAAGGGGAGATTAAGTGATTTGCCCAGAATCACAGGATGTTCAGCGTCATTGCCGAGACTCGAACCCAGTTCCCTAGAATCAAAGTCGGCCGCCCTAGCCCTTAGGCCAACTCCTCTCCCCAACCCATATTGGGTGGTATGTAATATTTTGTATTCAGCTTAATTGGACCATTTAATTGCATTTATTTAATTTATGCACACAAAACAAATGGAAAAACAATGGATATTACTTAATAGCTCCAGTCCTGTAAGTTTCAGAATAGTTTGTTACTTGCACAATCTGGAACTTCAGTCTGCCCTAGTTCTCTCCCTATTTTGAGACTTCATGAAAATATATATTTTGTTTGATTTTTGATTTTGCAGCTTAGGCAACAAGATATAGGTATTGCAGTAAATGATCTACAGGCCCTTAGATTGTCCCATTTGAACAGCAAAGCCGAATTATCTTGTTGTACAACCCCTCTTGTCTTTAATCTTTGTTGCCAGCGGGTTAAGAAATTGAATCAACATGAACTGCTGCTGTCACTGGTATTCAGCAGAGACGTTTTAATGCATGGGCCAAGTGGGCTCTGGCCCAGGGCCCCAGCCTTTCAGGGGGCCCCCTGACAAAGTCAGCTCTGTTCTCCAGAGTTTTGCCCTAATGACCTTGAATATTACTTAAACTGATTGTTTTAAATACTGTTTTCCTTTAATTTCTTTTTTATGTACTTGATGTGTGAAAGTCTAGTACAGCCATATTGCAGAGAAATGTTGTGCTTGTTTCATGCAATATACATAAAAAAAGTTTCTTTTAGATCAAAACAATGCCTAACATATAAGAAATGGGAGGGCATGAAAGAAATTATATGCAGTAATATTGGTGAGCTGCTGCTGTGTTACAATATTGAAAACACACATAACTATCCCTGAACATTAGATGTAAACACATTTAGGGCCTTATTTATGAGAAGTGATGCATCGCATGATGGATGCGTCATATTTACTGTATGATGCATCATGTTGCAAGGAGTTACAGATACGTCAGTATTTCTGACATATCTGTAAGCGCAAAAGTGATGCATTGCTGGGGTATGTCTGAAAATAGACGCAACTCCAGCAATGTGTCCTTTCACATGGGGCTTGCCTGTATTAGTCTTACACCTGCTGTGAGGCAGGTGTAAGATATTGACGCAATGGCGTCCTAGAAGTGGCGCACTGAGTTCTCATAGATTTCAATGCGTCACTTCTACAAAGCAACACCCACCCTACATACATTATACCTGGCGCAGATATAATGTGGTGCAGGGGTTTACAAAGTGATGCCTCTGTCTAGATGCGCCACTTTGTACATAGGGGGCAACATGGCACATTTTTTACGCTGCCGGTACGTCGCAAAAGGTGACGCACCCGCAGCATAAAAGTGAAGCAAGGCCTCATAAATAAGGCCCTTAGAGTTTGAACAAGTGTTCCTTTGCACTGTCAGGGCCCTCATGAAATGAAATAGTGTATTTAATAAATCGTGCAGCTACTCAGACTAGAGTGTCCTGGCGCTTGACAGCGGGAGGAAAATGTGCATAAAAGACCCATCAGTTATTAAAAAGCCAGGTTTTTCCTGAAAGAGTAGGTCTGTGGTTAGTCTCAGAGACTCAGGGGGGCTATTCCACAATTTTGCGCCTAGAAAGCTGAGGGATCGGCCTCCAGTGCGGGCACGGCATAGTTTAGACACGATGGCCAGGTTGGTATTGGAAGATCTTAGGGGTCTACATGTTGTGTAGCGATTAACGAGCTTTTTTAGGTAGCCGGCTCCTGAGCCAGGGAAAGCTTTAAAGAAGATGGTCATCGCTTTGAAGTCGATCTGTTCTTTTATGTGGAGCCAGTGTAGAGACTTAAGAATAGGGGGTCATACTAGATCTGAGTTTAGGTCTCAGGAAGGCTCTGGCCGACGCGTTTTGTACCACTTGTAGGCGCTGGATAAGGAGTTTGGGAAGACATAGTCAAGCTTTGATGTCACCAGAGCCTGCAGCACGATCTTTCTGCTCTCAAGCGCTCAAGCTCTCAAGCGGTAACACTGGCAGGAATTTTTTTAGCATCCGGAGTATGCCAAAGCAAACGCCAGTTAGATTTTAGATTTGAAAGCACATGGAGAGTGTCTTGTCTATGACATTTCCTACGTTTTTTATTTTCTCCTTTTCCGCGGGCAGGGGCGGCAGATCTTATGGCAACCAAGAGCTCCAGTCAGGTGTTTCTGGATTACCATGTCCTGAGATCTATTTGCCAAGAAGGATGACATCCATGTTAAGGCGGTCCCTCCAGGCCAATGTTAGCAAGTCTCTCCAAGAGCCTCTCATCTGGGACCGTATTGAAGGCCGCCGACAGATCGAGCAGTATCAGAACAGCCTTGCCTTCCTGGTCCAGCTTACCCTTGAGAAATTCAGTCACTTCCAGCAGAGCGGTCTCCGTACTGTAGTTAGCCCTAAAACCGGAATGGGACTCATGAAGGAGCTTCCCATCTTCAATGTATTTTTGGAGAGCCTGGTTTACATGCTTCTCTAATACTTTGGAGAGGGCCGGAAGAAGGGAGATTGCCCTGTAGTTGGTAGGGTTCGTAGGTTTGGCCTTAGCCTTTTTTATCAGTGGAAGAAGCTTAGCATTCTTCCATAATTTCGGAATGTTGCCTGAGGCGAGGGAAGCATTAAAGAGCTGGTTTACCGTGGGGTTTATGGTGGGAGCTAATAGGTTCAGGATATTCGCTGGACATGGGTCGGTAGGAGAGCCAGACTTAATGCTTTGGAGAAGGGTCAGTGACTCTTCAAGCTGAAACTCAGGGAAAGCTAGTGAAGATGGAGGATCCAAGAGGTGAAATATGCTATTAGAACCAAGGTAGAAGGCCAGTTCTTCCTCTGAGCTGTTAGTGAAGGCATGTTGGATAACGGAGATCTTTTTGAGGACGAATTGAGCTATTTGCTTAGACCATTCTTCCGTGCATGGCTGTTCATTTGTGCCAGCTTTCGGGGCGGTAAAGGATTTTACTATACTAAAGATTTCCTTACTCTTATTTTGGGCAATTTCTATCTTGGTTTGAAAGACGTTTTTCTTGGCTGCCTTCACGAGAATGTAATGAGCTTTTAAGTTGTCTTTATACACCTTCCTGTCCTCAGGTGGATAGGATTTACGCCATTTCCGTTCCATTTTTCTACAATTTCTTTTGCTAGATCTGAGGGAATCATTAAACCATGGAGCTGGTGGGGCCGAACTCTTTGTGGAGCGGGAAACAACTGGTACCACTGCATCAATGTTGGTTCGGAGCCATGAATCTATTGAGAGGGTGTCCGAGTAGGGGCAGCCAGCCAGCTCCGGTGAGGAATGACCGAGGTCATCTGCTAAAATCGGGATGGATATTTTATGGAACGTCCTGTAATTAGAGTCCCTCTGCCCTGCGTTAGCCCAAGGTCTGTGGCAGAGTTGGTAATGACGAATTTTAATAGGAGGTGGTCAGACCAGATAATGGGAAGAGGTAAGCTTACTGATAAATCAAAGTTGTGAAAGATTTGGTCTAGAGTATGGCCCTTCTCATGGGTGGCCGAAGAAATAGTTGGAAACGTGTTGCAGGCCTCCAGCGTGTCCAACCAGGAAATTGTTTGAGGGCCTTTTCCATTGTCCATATGTATATTGAAATCTCCCAGAATAAGTCAGTTGTTGTATTTTAAGGCCAGGGAGGTGGTGGCTGTATTAAGCATAGTAATACAATTTCCAATTGCACTGGGAGGTCTGTAAATCAGAAAATCAGCAGTGCTATGATGGGGGGGGGGGATAAGGTACGGCGGAAGCCTAAGGACTCTGCGCTCTTGATGTTTTCCATCGGGATGGGAGAGCAGTCTAGTTTTTTATTGTAGATAATGGTGACACCACCCCCCTTCCCAATCTCTCCTAAGGATTTTATAACCCGTAGGGATGGCCAAGGTGATGGTAGGGTTGGAGGCTTCAGACAGTCCGGTCTCAGTGAGAAATAAAAAATTAGGCTGTTCGTCTAAAAGTAGGCCATAAATGTGTGGTTCATCCTTTCGCATAGAGTGACAATTTAAAAGGGTGGCCTATAAGTCCTCTATTTTCTTATTGTTTTTACACTTATTGTTGCGTGGGAGGATCCTGGGTGTGAGATTCCTGGGCTGAAGGAGAGACCAGTTGCACTTATTGCATCGAAAGTCTACCTCCAAGCTCGGATCAGCCGCTGTACACTGACATAATGGTAGCCGCCGAAGGCTAAGCAGTTTTGTTCTATTGTAATATAGTGGAAGAAACTCACCGGAGGGGAAATGGGCAGCATGGCCGGCACCAGACGCCTCCGGGACGCCTCACAGCACATACAGGCTTGCCTATGGCGCGCTCGCTGCGTTTGTTCGTTTGCATCGGGAATATATTGGCTAATGCATATGATGCAAACTTGATCGCTAACGCAGCTGAGGAAGTGGAAACTGCGTTTCCAGAAGTGAGGAGCCCGATAGTAGCCCCAGCCCTCCGCACAATCGGAGTATCAGCCGCGACGGACCAAGACTGAAGGAAAAGCAAGATGCGTATCAAAGCAGCTAAGGATTTGTAGGCAAGCAGAATCAAGAAAAGTGTAAGTGTGCGTAGGTAGGAGAAATTGTTAAAAAGCACAGAGTAATTCAGCCACACATATACAATTTAAAAAGTATTAATATAGCAGGGCAGGAAACACTAAATCCTACCGCTGTCAGCTGCTTGCGTCCGTTTACATCGGGAATATATAGACTAATGCCTATGATGCAAACTGGATCACTAACGCAGCTGAGGAAGCAGAAACTGCGTGGGAAACAGGGGCTCAAATTGGATCATAAATTCAAAGCTGTTCTGAACAGGGGCCCCCAAAATATGTTTGGCCCAGGACCCCCAAAATCCTTAAGATGTCCCTGGTTTTCAGTCCTGCAATGTGGCTATATGTCACAGGCCAACACTTCATCGATATTTAAATACATTTGTACGGCATTTGTTTGCAAAACATTTATAATGTTCATTTGAGGGATCTAGAAACATTGAGTGCAGGACGCATACCAAAATTCTTTTCTGAGGTGTCATATTTCCTACTGTAAGATGTAGCGCCCACTTTCTCAGGACTTTAATTTAATATTCGGAGGTTAAACTCTTGATGGACAAATAGGGTACCACAAACACTTTGAACTTGTAACTAGAGAACTTAAAAATGTTGCTCTGCAGACAGGAAGGGATTATTTTTGCAGTAATATTAGACTTGTCAGTAGGGGATTCAATATATCAATTATTCTTATAAAAGATAAACATGATATGAGGCAGTATGAACAATATTAAAGGCTTGGACACAAAAACATAGTTACTCCAACTAGTTAAATAAAAGGGAACTATTAAATGAAATGCCGCATGGGCATGCTTTCACTTGTTCAGAAAACGCTCCTCTCTATTCGGAGCTAGCTGTATGTGGGCATTGGAACACCATGGCAGCAAGCATTAAAGTGACCACCTCCTACTAGCTTATTATGGACACTGTTTCCAGTTAATATGTTAATTAATTCTGGGTTCTGTAGTAGTATTCTGATTCCACTGAACTGATGAGACTAATAAACTTGAAAACAATGAATTGTATGTCAAATGTTCAGGACTGGAGCCAGTGTCCATAATACCTTGGATTGTACTCTTCACCCCAGCAAAGGCACAGGACCAATTTATTCACAGAGTTGATTTTTTTCATACTGTACCCGTTTAAAGTTGAAGAAACTTTTCAAATACCTTCAATCTTCTTATCCCAAATTAAACTAAAAAACAGAAAGCATGCTGAGTACCTGCCATTTTGTCAATCACATCCTTACCATCACAAGAACGGCCATCCGTGGAGACCACAAAGCCTTCTTCACAGATGCACTGGAAGGATCCCACTGTATTTAGGCATTCTCCATTGGTAGAACAGAGTGGTGAGAGAGTGCATTCATTGATATCTGATAGACACAAAAAGAAAAATATGAACATTACATCCATATTCACAATAGCCAGTGCAACCCACCACACGCTGCTGTGGTACTTGTACAAGGTCCTCAGTTCGAAGGGATGCTTCAAGAGAAATAAAATACACAAGTGACCCACACTTATTCCACTATTAAAGAGTAAATACTGCATCCTGTTACAGAAGTTCATTCCTGATAAGGAGTATGGAGAATTGTACAGGTCATCTCTACAGGTTGAGCTCCCAACAAGTGTGACAAGGATAAACAGCAACATCGAGTTTATTTTTCACATTCTGCTTGTTTCTACAGACTCCTAATTTAGTCAAAAGAGGAATCAAGAATCATGGAGATCAGTGATATTTTCATGTCACTCACTTTGGTCACCTCAGGAAGTCTGAACAACAGCTCTTTTCTCTTAGCCCTAAAGACAGTAACTGATGCAAGTGCTTGTTGATCCATCTCAAGTTTAAGCCACTATGTGGTCCTGATGTTCACCTATACCTGGGTAAACCAATACAAGTAAGAAGCAGATGTGACTAATAACCTAAGGCCAATGAATACCATGGTCACAAAACATTAGCCTTAAAGCAGTCAACATCACTACTTATGAAAAGTGATAACGGACCAAAGATGGTTGAATCTGGTGGAAGAATGTTCCTGCTACAAATTCAATCAGAGATTTTCATTGTGGTAAAGTGCTTAGAGTTTAATATTATGACTAGTTCGCCAAATACTTTTTACAAGCAAGCAGAAGAATACTAAATAAATTCTGTTTTAGAAAATAAGGGCACATTTCTTACCCAAGAATGATTGAAAATTAATTGCAGTGGTGTCAGCATTTCCAATAGTTGTCAACATTGACAGAGTTTGAAGCAACAGCGTAAATGATTAGCAATCATGTGACAGACCTATTAATACTAAGACTGTGTTCTTACTGCACCAGCAATGCAGGTGATCTTGATATTAGGGTAAAACTTGTTTTAAGGATAAAAAAATTAGACCAGCAAAGGAACAGTTTCATCAGTGGATATGGTTTGGACATCCAAATACACAAAGTGAATATACAAATGACCTGAGGCATGTTTCATCTCCTGGTAGTCTGCTCCTAGAATTAGAGATTATGATATGAAAGGAGAGGAGGGAAGCAGGCTCAGCAATATAATTTCACCTCAAAAAATGTAGTGAAGGCATTAACGAGTCTCCCTGCAGAATGTATGGCATGCGACTCCATGGAAGGATATGTTATGTTCTGCTGTGGTATGTTCTGTTGTTCTCTTGAGTAATATGGAGATTAATACCATATTACATTTCACACCAAGATGGCTTCTTAAAAAGAAAATATAAGGACTCTAGGGCCCTGATTATGAGCTTGGGGGAGCAGAATAAACATATGGCATTCAGCTCCATCTGATTCAGCGGTGGCTGGTGTTCGTACACCTGTTTTTCTCAGGTGTAGAACACGGGTCCTGATTTTACCAGGCAGTAAATTTGACAGGAAATATCATTAGGTTTTGGCGGCAACATCCTAGCCTCAGTCCCCTGCAAGAAGTTAGATTTCCCTTCCCTCTACTGCACCTCATGCCCTACCCTGAGCGGAAGCTTACATTTAACATCTGTTCAAAGCAGGTGGTAAATGTATGTGTTAAACCCCATTGAACTGTGAAATCAGTGTGGTTTTCTGGCTGGTAAATTCTGTCCCACATGGCAATTTCATGTTCCACAGGACTTCCTTTGTAATTGTTCAGCAGTAGCATGGATTTACTGCATGGTAACGGCAAATTTCCGTACAAACTTTCCACCCGACCAGTTCCGTGCAACTCGAAATCAGGGCCTAGGAAGAGACGATGAGGCCTTGAAAAAGTAATGTGAAAAATGGGTGGTAAAGGCAGAATAGAAAGGTGGTGCACAAGCAGGCCTCATTTAGAAAGAGCATGGGAAAAAACACAGCAAACTAGGAAAAATAGCATAGGGCAGAAAAGGGAAACAACAGGCCAGTAGCCTTCATTTCCCTCAAATGTGATGGCTCTGTGTCTTTTGAATACAACGGTGGGAGAGCTTCAGCTTCTAGTTAAAGGCATGCAAGTACTAAAAGTCTGATGGCAAGTCTGCTGAAAAGAGTACTTTTTGGGTAATCTTGGGGTCTTATCACAATGTATTGCAGAGGTTTATGACGGAATACCTGATTCACAGATGTGTCAGGTCTAGCTGAGGTAAGTTTATAATTTTAATAAATTTCTAAGTGTAGCAAAGTTTTCCTAACACAACATTTGGAGAGTTTCAATACTGCAGAAAATCTACATGCACATGATTAGAGCAAGTGTATATTTGGAATACTTAAGAAATGTCACAGATAAATAATTCTACTTTTAACTTCATGTGGGAACCCCTTTTCCTTTCCTTTACACATGGATGTCCTGGGAATCTCCAGGCACTTTCAGCACCACACAGTACTGGTCCATTCAGGTGCACATTTAGAAGCACATAGAAAAGCATAATCCATCTTCACAGGAAGTGACACCACTGCATTTCCCATCATCTATCTGCCAAGGAAGTGACATCACTGGATGTCCTATTATCCATCTGCACAGGAAGTGACGTCACTGGTTTCCTGTCAAACTGTCTTTAGAAGAATAGGCAAAGCAAAAGGATTTTATTTCTCAATATCACTCTTCACAGGAAGTGAAACCAATTCCCATCATCCATCTGCATAGGAAGCAACATTACTGGCTTTTCCCATCATCCATCTGCACCGGAGGTGACATCAAACCAGATATCACAGACTTCATCACCTCTCAGATGCTTGATGGCCTCTACATCACAAAAACATGTCTCACAACCACATCTTTCCATAACTGAAACATCCTTCTTCCCACAGGCTACAGCATCAATTGTGTGGACTGTCTACATCAGAAAGGAGGCGGTCTCTCTGTCATCCATAAATCATCTTGCTACTGCTTCCTAGGCATACTAGTAACACTCAACTCCATGGATTTACAGACATGCCATATCCCACACTCTGCAACTCAACCCACCATCTTCCATTTTATCTACAGGCCTGCTGGGCAAAGCAATGACTTAATTGTTTAATTTGCAGATCCTGTCTTGGGTGACTTCAAATCCCCCAGACAACACAAGCTCAAAAAGAAGAGACACCTTTTTCAAACTCATCGATACACTCAACATGGTACAGCTTGTCACACAACCAACACACTCCAAACCACATCCTCAACCTTGTCTTCTCAAATCATCCAACAGCACAATGCAAACCACCCATACCCATAGACACGACCACCCGTTTTGCCATCCCTATCTCTCTGCTCAACATCCTACCAACAAACCAAGGTCAATAGAAGAGAGAAGAAAAAATCTTCAGATTCCGTAAAGACTTCTTCATTGAACTGCTCTCTCACCCTATGAACTCCAAGTTCAACACCTGTCTAAACAAATTCAACACTTTTTTGGAAAGTTACATGAACACTGCCACCCCAATTATAAAAAGACCTTCTTGACAATAAATGATCCATCCCCAGACAGGAAACAAAAACAGAAGAAAAACAGAACTCCAGTGGACTTCTTAATACTGACGTTCCTCCATGCAACATGCAGACACCTCGTCACATCAGCCAAAGCAAGCTACTATACCAGCACCAGCCAGGAATCGACCAACAGAAGCAGAACGTTGTTCAAGACAATCAAGCACTGCATCAATTTGCTGCTGGACCCACCAATTCCTCACTCCACAGAAAAGTGCAATGTGACAAAATGCAGAAGACTCAATTGGACATCGACGACACCAAGTCTGCTTCATCTTTTACACACAACCCTCCCTGTAGAACACCCTAGTGATCAGCCTTCTAAGCCCTATCTCTCCCAGGTATTGCTGAAGTACTCAACACCCATAAAGCCACTTCTTATGAAGATGATGACTTACCATCATCCTTTATTAAAGCTCTCTAAGAGGGTGCTCTTTTACCTCTACTTACCATGGTCGGTGCCTACCTCGCTCAAGGCATCTTCCCAGAAGACAGGCCAGATCCATCCACTCCTGAAACAACCTTCACTAGACTCTGATGACTTTGGCAACTACTGCCAGCTACCTTTCTTCATCAAGATTATTGAAAAAGCAGCCTATGTTCAACTCCATGATCACTTCAATGCCAACCATCTATCTACAATTACCAGTCTGGCTTCAGATCACACTGCAGCACGGAGACTGCAACTTACACATTCAAGACAATGTTTGCCACATATTAAATACCTGGATGTCCAGCACCCAGCTGAAGCTCAACCCAACCAAGAGAGAATTCCTGTTGTTTACCAAGAAAAATATACAGGATACAGGAAATTCACCTCTTTAAAGAACACTACATTACAATGCATTAACCAGACCAAGCTAAGCTTCCTCTCTTACTTCTGGTTCACTGGATGCTTGTCTTTGACCATGTATAGCACTTCCCCTGTCGTTTTGCTATTCTTGTGCTGTAGAAATACCTCATACATACATGCATACATAAATACAAAAAAAAAGAAAACATGTGGGTGGTGTCATATCATTGTGTTAGATGTTCATTGATCTCTGAAACTGCTTCCTAAATGCTTAATAACAGATCTGTTAGGGCCTGGTTGTGAGTTGAACAGTACTGTCCGGATGATAAATCTGCATGCAAAATGTAAAGTCCCATGCACTAACTACACACCAGGACCATGCAAATATTAGTTAAATCCCATGGAATGATGAAACACAAAGCAGATCTGGATTTACTGGCCGCTAAGCCATACAGAATTCCCAAATTTGTCGGGTTTACTACATACACTTACTACCTGCTTTTAGAAGGTGGCAGATGTGTGCACAGGTCTCTGTGTGGAATGAGGATGGAGAAAGAATGTTGTGGGGAGTTGGGGAGGAAAGGGGCAGGGGCATTAAATGCTCCTCCTGACCAAAAATAAATGGGGGGGGGTAGGCTTGGCTGCTGCTGTAGTCAAAGCCTCGTGCAATTTTACCAGGCTGGATTACTGCCTGGTGAAAATGGGTCTGGGGGTCCAGCAACCATGATAACTGGGTGTGAGATCACCATTCTACTTATGATTGTGAGAAAGTGGATATTTAGCTGGGGAGGATGGTAGTCTACCACAAGTAACAATGGCACTATTCTAGCTGGGTCCAGTAAAGTTTTCTGTAATTTAAACCAACTGGCAGCACTACTCGACGGGAAGACCCTGGGCTGCCGGGTGCAGCTGCGTCCATCACAAGCGGCTCAACTTCACCATACAGTATCTGGACTGGGGACACCCCAGAGAGGGCACCGCTGAACACTGCCATATCGCTGGAACAGGCAAGACTGAGCCCGGGTACTTGGGGCCCAGTGGACTTTCTGCTAACAGTGTGTTGGCACCATAGACACTTTTGACTACATTCCTAAACGGTTAGAATGGAGAACTCTTGAGTATGGCCTAATAGTTTGCATTCCCTGATGTGGTCACTAGTAAATGGAGAGAGAATAACCATGAAGGGGAGGGTGGGACAGAGAGTCACCTGAGCAATGACCTCATAGGGTATGTGTTATTGCATTAGAATGTCGCATCTCTTTTCATGTATAGAATTAGAAATAAAATACAACTTTTTCTTATAAAAGCAAGTTTTTGACTGGACATTGATTTATTGTGTGTGCTGTTTGCATTTCGAATTATGAGTCGTGTTCACTGACCTGTATCTAAACCTGACCCGAGGGAGCCTTGGCTGCTCGACCACAGCTACCACTGAGAATCAAGTCCAGAAGGGGTACTTGACTCAGTTGAGTCGGATCTATAGAAAGATGTTCCCTGGGACATCAGGAGTAAAAGGGCTCAACCACCATGGTTGGACTCTGTAGCCCCTGCATGCTCGTAGCCCTCTTTGCTTCAACTGGTACAATTGCAGTGTTCAAGGCCCCCCATATCCTGCGTCATTTTCAAAGTAGCTGGTCTCTCCTACAGAGCCGCCTATGTCAAGCAACATCGCAAACTTTTTTTTTTTTTTTTTATTGGCATTTGAGATAATACTTACAGTTTCACTGCCACGCAAGACAGTGCAATATTAACAATCATACAGCCATTTGTCCTTGAGTTTACCCCAACAGTAGCTAAACATTACCAGTATTTGATTCTTCAACATTTTCAATGGCAAAAGTAAAAAAAACCTGCGGCAGTACATCATTTGAATATATTAATTGTGACGCTAATCAATCTGTGTTTCAGAGGAAGCCAGTCTTTGCAGGTATTGACGCAGAGGTCCCCATATATCTCTGGGTCTTGATGCAGCTGGTAGTTCTTCTGCGTATAACACCAGATTTTCATTACAATATACCATATACTTTACCCAGCACTTATTTTTGGGATCCAGCGCACTTTCCCAGTGCAGCGCTACACGACAGCGCAACGCGCACACATTTTCCCAGCACACCTTTTGATGGAGGTACATAACATAGCAAGCATATTGAAGGCACACACTGCAATACAATCCCAGTCATTTCCTGTAGGTGTTGAAATACTCCTTCCCAAAACAACAGCCCTCGTCTGCACCCCCACGCCAAATGTAAGAAGTCAGCATTCGGTTATCCACATCTTTTACAGTTACTAGTTTCTCTGAGGACACATCTGTGTAGTTTAACATGCGTGTGTTAGGCTTGATGAATGTATTTGAAATGTATAATGCGCAAATTGCCATTTGGCGTGAGGGCACCGGTTAGCTTGCAAATATGGTCCCATTCCATTTCCAGTAGCGGTGGAGTTAAGCTGCTATTCCAGCGGGCCAGACTTCTATCCGATCCAAAATCCCTCCCATCACGTACCTCTCTGTAGAGTTTTGTTACTAGTTTATGTCTAGTAGGTGCAACCAGTAGCGTTTGCAGCGCTGGCAACACCGGGGGTTCTGATGGTTATGTGGTATAGTGAGCTTTGATCGCTTGCTGCAGCCTATGGATGGTAAAATTAAACAGCGGCGAGGGATTAGTTATGTAACTCAGGTCGTAAGGAGTAACAACAAAGCAACCAACAGCCGACCTTGGTCAAGCACTTAAATTCCATTAATCATGTGTATCAGAGTGAGTATAAACATCTCCCAGTATCTGCTGTTGAAAGATACTAATTTAACATAAAAGTCCACAAGAAAAAGGGAAGGTGCACTCCGTCAAAAGTCATAAAAGACCAACACTTGTGCTTCAGAAAATGTCCTTCTTTTTATTTGAAGATGCTTGATAAAACACAGGCACACAGCCAACGCGTTTCGTTCCCTAGTGCCTTGGGAACTTCGTCAGGGCTATACAATTTCAAATAGTAATCGCAGAAAAAGCCATCAGGACATATAATAAAAATCTTTACTTCAAAAAATCTTGGGGTACAGATCGGACCCACAATCAAGACCTTAATAAGTATGGGACACACATCCAATGCATAAACGCCTCGGTGATTTAATAGCCACGAGTGTATGGGAACAATCCCCAATAGATATCTATATTTCGACACGTATCACCCAGCCGGTAAAGTCGCTGTTTTCCAGAGAACAATGTCAGTAAAGAAGTGCCCATCTGGGTATATGTCTCGCACAGTCACCATGCCCGTTTCTCTCAGCACCCTAAGCGGGCCTTTTTCCCTCATCACCGATAAGGCCGCATGATGTGCAAGGAGCAGCGCCGGAGCATAAACCGGAAGCCTATTAGTCATTTTGCCTACAGCTTGCCATGCAGCGATAGTAGTGTCTATCGTGTTGATTTCCGTTCGTGGTGTACCTCTGTTTGTATGTGTGATGACACCGGATAATGGGGTAGGGTGTGCGTCCCCATCTTCCACTGCAACATGTGGAGTGTAAGCATGTGGTCTAAACCAATAGTAGGCATATTGCGCTTGGGCCCAAAGGTAATAGATAAAGAGGTCCGGAGAACAAAAGCCACCCCTGGTGTAGTCCAGTGTGAGTACAGTCCAGCTTACCCTGGCCTGCTTTCTCCCCCCCATATCAAGCGAGTGAGAGAAGAGCAGATGTCGCTGAAAAACCGTTGTGTCAGCTTAATTGGGATGTTACTGAATAGATACAAAAAGTGTGGTAGTACAGCCATTTTGATGATCGCTATTCGATCTGCCAGGGAGAGTGGAAGCTTGTTCCTTCTGTCTACTTGCCGCTCGGTGAGCGGCATATGCTCTGCCATAGTTCTCCCTGATCACCAGTTCGGGGTCCCGATGTATCCATACGCCCAAGTATTTCACCGGGTCTGTGGTCCACACTAAAGGGTATTCCATGTTTGCGGGGGCGTGTTCGTCGTTAGTAGTATAACTATCGATTTCTCCCAGTTCATTTGTAGCCCCGAGAAGAGTCCAAACCGGACATATTCCCTTAACAACTACGCTAAATGCCGACCGGGTTCTCTCACAAATAACAGCATATCATCAGCATACAGTGATATACCTACCGGGCAGTGTAAGAAATTCAGTGCAGTTTCTCTGTGGTGCTGTCGGATGATGCAAGCCAGTGGTTCTAGGGTCAGTGCAAACAATAGAGGTGAGAGGTGGCACCCCTGACGAGTACCTCTTTATATTTGAATTGGTTGTGCTGTCAGTCCCCCCACTCGCACCAGCGCCATGGGGCTGTTATACAAAAGTCGTATCCAACCCAGGTACAGGGGCGGGAAGCCCATGCTGCATAATACATGAAACATGTAACTCCATTCAATGGAGTCAAATGCTTTTGCCGCGTCCAATAAGATCGCGGCGGCTGGCAGTTCAGGGTTTAGTACATGGAACATGGCAAAGATGGTTCTCAAGTTATTAGACGTGAAGCGCTCTGGGATAAATCCCGATTGGTTTGAGAGGACGAAATTGGGCATGAGGGGCTGAAGCTTGGTAGCTAATATTTTCGCACGAATCTTAGTATCTAGGTTTATCACAGACAACGGCCTATATGATTCGCACCTGTCTGGGGCCTTGTCTTTTTTTAACAGCGTAATTATCAGGGCCTGGCGAAGGGACGGTGGCAGTACGCCAGCTTCATGTGCCTCTGCATCCATTTCAAGCAGGTATGGTGCAAGAAGATCAATATATTCTTTGAAGAATTCAGCCGTGAGCCCAACGGGCCCCGACGCCTTTTGGTTTGGCAACGTGCACACCGCCGCCTTTATATCTGCTTCATCTATGGGTTGGCAAAGATATTGACAGTGACCATCCGACAGCCATGTGCAGGCTATGTCGGATAGATAGTCGTCCAAGTCTGCGTCCGTCGCACTCTCCCGCGCCGTGTATAGATCAGAGTAGAATGTGCGGAACTGTTCCACTATCGCCTCAGGGGCGTAATGCTCCGTACCCTGCTGGTCTGTGAGCTTAGTTATGTGATGATAGTCCTCACAAATTTTTATTTTGGTGGCCAGATTTCTGCCTGGGCGCCCCCCACACCATATGCTCACGCCACATGTCTGCGTGCAATGTAGCGGATCTCAGATTCATCCAGTGAGTCGTATTCCCTTTTCTGTTCGTGTATACGGGCTAGGGTTTCAGGACAAGGACTGTCTGTGTATTATCATTCTAATTGTGTTAGTTTGTGTTCAGCCTGTGTCAGTTGGCCTCAAAGGTCTTTAAGGACGCCCGCTGTGGTGCTGATACAAACCCCTCTAATAGTCACTTTGAAAGCTTCCCACAGTGTTGATGCACTGTCAACTGTACCCGTATTTGCAGCAAAATATTGTTCAATGGCTCCCCGGGCAGTATTATTATAAATTGGATCTAAAAGAGCCTGCGCACGGAAGCGCCATATATATGGGTGATGAGCATTAGCCGCGTGTTTAAAGGAGAGCAGCACCGGATTGTGATCCGACTGTGTACATGGGAGGATTTTGATGTCTGTAAACCAGTCATTGGCCCTCTCACTGAGAAGCCAATAGTCCAATCAGGACCAACTATTGTGTGCAGGTGTAGCATGTTTACCCTCCTTAGCTGTACCATTATGCAGCCTCCAGACATCTACTAGTCCAAATTCAAGTATAAGATCATTGATGCACTGCGCTATTTTGGGTGTACGTATCCCCTGCGGGTTTGATTTAGCCAGTTGAGGATCCAGATATGTGTTTAGGTACCCCCACACAATGTCCGCTTCAGGCCATTCTCGCAGAGTGCCGTACAGTTACAGGAAAGTATCCCGTTCATCTGCTATGGGCCCATAAGTGTTATGATGGTGACGAGGGAGAATCCCAGCTTGCCATGCACCATGGCGCATTGTCCCTCTCTGTCTATATATGTTTTAATAGGCGTAAACGCAATGCCTCTCTTCACTAGTATGAGTACCCCTCTGGCATATGAGGAGTACGAGGAGGCCAGCTTGTATCCTGCCCATTTGCCTGGTGATTTTAACCTCAGAGGACATGTACAGATGCGTCTCTTGCAGGAGGGCGATCTGTATGCTGTGGCGATCTAAGTAGGCGAACACTTGCCTGATTTTTTGGGGGGTATTAAGCCCTCTGACATTCCATGTCACACAGTTATACTTCTCGCCCATATTCATCACGATATGTTAAGTGTAATTGTGTCTGTGTCCTGCCGCTAAGGTCAAAGAATGCAGTCAGTGCAAGTTCAAGCGGCCCTGGTAATTCAATCACAGTAACAAACCCAGCTTTTGAAACTTGCCATAACCCCTCCCCCACCCACTTCAGCAGCCCCAAATTGCTAAATCCATCCCACAAACAAACTCTAGAATCCCGAAACCCACCCTCCAAACAACCATTATGAACAATGGGGTATTCCCAAAAGGTCCCTGGACCTGGGTATCGGTTATTATAAATAAACAATGGTCCTGGACCAATTATTCAAGGAATAGTTAGATTAACAGAATTAACAACTTATTTGAGCTTACATTAATCAGCTCCCAAACATTTGTAAATCGTGAAAATAAATGTGCAAAAAAAAAACACTAAGGGCCTCATGTAGGAAGCCAAATACCGGTCGGTAACGGCCGATTTTCGGTAATAATACCGTTACCGACCGGTATTTTGGCCATTGGTATGTAGGGGGAATTCGGAATTTACCGAATCGGTAAAATTACCGATTCGGTAATAATACCGAATCGGTAATGTTACCGAATCGGTAACTTTTCCGAATCGGTAATTTTACCGATTCGGTAAATTCCGAAAGCAAAATCGAGATGTAGGGGGAGTGTGTGTGTGTGTTTATGAGTCGGTATTTACCACCAACTTATAGTTGGTGGTAAATAATGAATGTATGTGTAAATGCATTTTTACGCGCGTAGCTGTGTGCAATGTGGCATACATACATGCCCTTAGGGCATGTATGTGTGCCACATGTGCACACATGGCCGAAACAGGGGTGCAACAGGGTGTCAATGTGACACCCTGCCACCCTTGTATGTGTTCCCCCCATTACCGAATCGGTATTTACCGATTCGGTAATGAGGCATACCTTCCCATCAATGGGAAGGTATGCCTCATTACCGAATCGGTAAATACCGATTCGGTAATCACCGACTAGTAACGAATCGGTAAAAATTACCGACTCATTACCTACATACGAGTTACCACTTCTTAAATACCGAGTCGGTACGGCTCGGTATTTAAGAAGTGGTAACTGGTACGCTACCTACATGAGGCCCTAAGTATTATTACAATATATTTATTTAGCCATTTAAAGGAACAATCATTAGAGGGTCAAGAAGGTAGGAAAATGTTCTAGGGAACGTGTTTATAAGGAGTGCTCAAGTGTATATATAGGAGTCAAGAGAGCTCAAAGTGTGTAGAAAAGTAAAGGGCATATATTTACAAGACTGTACAAGACTGATAATCAATAAACAGTTAGATGCAACCTGGCCACATGCAAATTATTCATTTGAATTTGTAAGAAGAGTTTCCTTAAGGCTGTAAACAGGGGTAATGGGAAAGGGGAAATTGGTCCAGGTGCGGTAGGGGGTAGCGTCGACGTTTCGATCCAGCTTATCGGCAAAAGAGGGACTTTAATACCTCAGCTATGCGGATCTTCCATCAGTACAAGGGGACGGGTGAAGTGACCCTACAGAATAAAATTAAGGAACTTAGAATCGGGACCTAATAGGTTGCCCAGGCGTGGTGTCTGCACATCAAATGGCTGGAGTAATGTATTAAACCCACCTCATCACTCTTGCAATGCTCAATTGGAGTCCAAAACCTGGTTACACCAATGCCTGCAATTCAATAATAATAACAACAGTTGTTGTCAAGGGTCCATAAGGATTGTACACTAAAAGTACACAAGGACTGTCTATAACAACTCACCCGTAACGTGGCAAGGGCCAGCTAAGAACAATTCCCGCTATTCAGTAGATATAGACCATGGCGGTGGTGCCCAAACCATCCATGGAATGTAATATTCAGATCCGTATTTGTGGCAAATGTTGGCTGAATGAATCAGGCAATCCAGGGCACAGCGTGATTTTTACAACTAGAAAAAAGGAGGGAATTCTAATTGAAATGCTAACTAAGGAGCGCCAGGTGTTCCTAGGTGGTGGTCGGTTGTGAAAGAGAATTACCTGGAGACGATCTGATCGACGTCCTTACTCCATCGCGGTAGCAGCCAACAGAGCAGCAATCCGCAGGAGCATTTACACTGACCCTCCAAACAAACCCTGTTAGAAATAAGAAGGCAATGTGGTGCACACATGGAGGGGGAAGCTGCCTGCCGGAAACCCCAGTGACGTAGTCACATGGGGGTCGCTTAATTATCTAAATTCCACCTTTACAGCCCTCTGATCTCAGTGAAGAAACCACTTATCATCCAAAAATGCAGACCACAGCACCAAGAAAAGCTCTACATCATGCGCGTATGCAATCCCCCCACAGTAAACTTTCAGCAACCATATATCAAGTCATGTGTTCATGACGTGTACTTATCTGTGCTCATGCAGCTCGCCATCGGCTACAGACAAACAATGTCCAGTACTATCCAAAGTTCAGGGGAGAACTGTCGATCATTCAACATCTGAAGTGTGTCCTTGTTCCTCCTGCGCACCTCTCGGCGATTTTCTGAGCGATACCTGGGCGCCCTTCAACTGTAGAAATTTTAGGACGTCTTTAGGGTCACTGTAGATCTTATTTTTCTCCCTGATCCGGAGCCTGGCTGGGTAGATCATCGCATATGGAATATTCTGGTCCCGCAGTGATTTCTTGACTGCTACAAACGTTTTCCGCACCTCCTGGACTTGTTGCGTGAAATCAGGGTATATGGAAATGTTCATCCCTTCATGTGTTAGGTTACCCAACTCCCTGGCTTTCCGAAGTGCCGCATCCCGATCTCTATAGTTCAAGAGATTTGCAATGATCAGGCGTGGTCTGTCCCCCGGCGGAGGCGGCAGGGCAAGTGATCTGTGCGCTCTTTCAATGATGAAAACAGTCGAGAACGTGTCCCTGCCAAAAAGAGTCACCAGTAGATTTTCGATATAGTGCTCCATGTTTCCCGTATTTGTCGTCTCCGCTACGCCCATGACTCGTAAGTTGTTGCGGCGGGATCTCCCCTCTAAATCTTCTGATTTCGCCATAATAGCAGCTAGTGTTTTCTCGACCTTTTCCTGTTTTTTTTCCATCTGGCATTGTGCGTCTTCTGAGTCCGATATCCGTCTCTCCGCCATGTCTATTCTCTCTGTGTGGCAATCGACCCGCTCAGACATACAATCCACTCTATAGGTCAAGGTATTGATTTTCCTATCTATGTTAGTCAGCGTGGCTTGGATCGTTGTGAACATTGACTGAAATTCTACTGACGTAGCAGGGTTCGCGTCCACCATAGGCGCTTGAGTGGAAGACTGTTCCGCTATGCCTGTGTCTGTTGTCTTCTTGGCTTGGTCGAAATGTATCTTTGGCTGAGACATATCCGGTTTCCCCATTGTGCGGCCTGTCTGAGACCGTGCCGCGTCTCATGGGACCAAGGTACTACAACCTTGTGAGTGGCATGAGTAGCACCAGACGCAACTATCATCGCACCGCCGCTCCTGCAACGTTTCCTATGCAGTTATAAAGGGTAGTGGGTCCTCGATCAACACTTGTGTATTGGTCCAGGCACTGCTGTGCTAGGCCGCCCGAATTCAGACGTGGCGCAGCCAATGTTCATTGAGTGGAGGCCCCCAGGAATTCAGAGCAGTGGCGTGCCTGCGCCGCCTGACACCCGATGGTCTCTGGATATCACATGCGGACAACTCCACTCTCCCAAGCAGTTAACGTGGGCCCCAGCAGTGTACAGCCACAGGTGCAGGTGGAGGGGAGCTAAATGGAGATTTCCCTGCAGCCCGATGGAAAGCCTCCCCCTATGTGCGCACCTCAATTGTTGCCGCTGAAATAGTAAGGTCTTGGGGAGGTTCTCAGTCCCCCAGCTATCAGCCCAGTCCAGATCTCGGATGTTTCCCCCTCTGCGTGCAGCCTCAGTCAGGGGGGAGTCGCTGGTTAATAATGACTGCAGCTATTCGTTGGCGCCCAAAGGAATCTCGGGCGTATGGGAGCTCTTAGTGTAGTGTATAACGGCTGCGCAACAGTTACCCACGACAGGCAGTCCCCCACAGCCACAGCCTGCAGATTGCGGGCTCTTCTGGGTTTCTGCCCGCATGCACGCCGCGCAGCTGCAACCTCTCTGGACCCAAGCCAGAGCAACGGATGGCACTCACCTCCGTTCCGTCGATCCACTCAGCGGCCTCAACATTGGAGTCAGGCTCCCCGGGGGCACAATGCAGGAGGGTCGCGGGAGCACACAGCAGCGCTTCACATCTGCTGCACGGTTGCAGACGCTGAGTCGATCTAGGGCCTCCGCACCGCAATCTCCACAGCTACGCCACCTCGGATTGCAGGATCTCGCACATGCGCTCCTCCTAGGCCTCACATTGGCCGCGTATCAAGAACAGATTACAGGGGTTACAGGAGCGATTTTGCCAGCCTTTGTTATTGTAGCTTATCGCCGCGGTCTCTGTTTGTCTCATCACCCAAGACAGGCTGCTAGTGCAGGATTGTGAAGCGACTGCACGAGCTCGCTTACAGAGTGGCCATCAGCAGGCGTGGCTAGCTCCGCCCCCAACATCGCAAACTTTCTGTGGGAGCACTCGCTTCCCGAAAACAAATCAAACCTTCGATTGAAGATCCCAGCTCACCCCTAATATCTGCTCCTTAAATGAGAACTTCTAAGTGGTGTCCCTTGTACCTGGGACTGCAAAAGTTTCTAGTCTTACTCATGGTTCGGAGCATATCATCACTCTTAATCAGACTTAGAGCCGGCAGTGACTGCAAGGATTTCGTGCAAATGGCGAAATTATTTTATTTTTCCTGAAAATACTTTTAACTTTTGGCCACAAACGCCAGAATGTCATTAATGTAAACACTGTTGCACATCAAAATTTCTGCAAACTTCTCTAAAATACATACTAATCTTGAGTTCCTCACTTCCTTTGTTCTGAAATTATCTTATTCAAATGGCACCTCTTTACTGTAACTACCCCAAATCCTTGTCTCACATTTGCTACTGCCTTTGACATACTGATCCATATCTGCTCTAATTATACTTCCGTGCTCCCATACACTGCTAAAAGAAAGTGACGTACTTTCTTTCGTGCACTGGGAAAGGAGCCTTATCAATTACTTATTGATAATAAAACTTCAAGACAAAAGTGCCATTTCAAAGGGTGAATAATAATATTACTTATCGAACCCTAATAATTAGAATTGTATACATATAGGCATTCTTTTCTGGAAAACACTATGACCCTCATTACAAGTTGATAGGACTTTACTGCAGAGATACCAGGGGACCAGAATTAGATTTACCAGCTGGTATCACAACTGCAAAACCTGATCAGTTTTCCTCCAAAATGAAGGAACAACTGCTCACATTAACGAATGCTATTAGAAAGACCTTTCATTGTGGATGCCCGCAGATCAGCAGTGTCCATCTTTGAATGCATTTTTATTTATTTCATTAAATTCTATGTAAAGATGGAAACTCTGATTGCACATGCATCTGCAGGGGCCATCTTTGAATGGGATTTGTTCAAGAAAAGCAAAAACATTTATAGATTCCCACTGTGCAAGCATGCACATGTGCACAGGTAAAGCCATCATGAAATGGTCAAGAACATTTTAAGATGGTCATCCACTCATAGAATGGCAGCCAGTCAAAAACTAGCAAGGTTTCTGGGGGGTGTGGTGTAGAAAGAGGATGCTGGGATTATGGGAAATTAAAGAGGATGAAAAAACAGGAGTATAAAAAGAGAGGGGCAAATGGCAGAAGGGAGAAAGTGAGACAAAATAGTCTCTTACATACACTGCAATTCATGAGCTGACATCAGCAGTAGAAAGATAAAGGAAATAATCAAACACTGTGTGAACTAAATGCTCCTGGGCAGGACGAACACAAGAACAGAGAGCAAAGCTATTGAATTAGGAGCAACAAAGTGAGACAGACAACAAAGCCATCCAACAATCATAAGGAAAGGGCCGACACACATCCCGCTCTATGTATTTGTAACATACTGGAAACAATAGGTCTCTAACAGAGAAATATAGCTGTCTGTGGCCGAGACCTCAAGAAAAATTAGAACCATATGCGCAAGACCAATTTGAAGCCCATATGCTCAGCATATGCTGAATTCCTTAAAGTAAAGATAATTTGGTTACAAATCTGGGCCAAACATTAAAGCATAGACACATTTTACTTGAGACGTTATGTAAACGGTCCTGAATTGCACTCTGTACTCTGAAACCTAGTTGCTCCTCCCCCCAAGAAGAATGTTGCTGGAAATAAAGGTAACAGTCCACTGTGGGAGCCAGTTCTAATGCAATGTTTGGTTCTTCACAGAAAGAATAACTTGGTAATGGAAAACATGAGGTGGCAAGTTAAATTCTGCTACCAATTTGAGACTGCCATGGCCACTTACATGTCTATTTGAGCTCACTCAATCAATGTACATTTTCCTGTCTATATTATCCATAATATGAATTTATTTCTGTCTCAACGGCATTCACTGCAGATATTAGAATCAGATGCTTAAATCGCTTGGCAACCCCACCCCCCCCACTCATTTGCCCTAACCTATATATTTTTTTCAAATATGTTTTCTAACTAGTGGAGACGACTAGTCCATTTTATTCACATACTGGGTCTTTCAAAGGCGAATGTGGTCTTTTTTCTTTGTCTGGGTTTCTATTCTGAGAATTATTATTCTGGAGCATTCAAGAGTCGCATTTTCTTTTTAAACACATTTATGATCTTAACTATGCCTTTTTGTTTCTTCCTATTAACATTAAAAAATGCATTTTTGCTCCTCAGAAATGTGTACAGATCTTTCAAAAACCAGGATGCACGGGCCCACAATTGCAAAAACATCTTAAAGAGCATTTAAATGTAGTAAATAAAAATGGGTAGCGGATTGTTGGTGCTTCTGTGTTTCTTTTATCGGACAGTGGGATATCTGTATATTAATTGATTTTTAGGGTGTGTAGAAGAAATGTAAAGGTTTCACTAATAACTTAGGAAAACTCAAATGACAGCTCCTGGTATTTGTCAGGTTTTCTTCCAGAGAAGAAAGCACACACTGTCTGGTGGCTCTGACAGACTCTGCTCTTGGGATTAGTAAAAGTAATGGTTGGGAGAAGCAGACTGGTCAAAGATAAGCCTTGTTAGCTATGTTCTCAGTACAGGGAGCTTGCTGTTGCACAGAGCTGCAACCCGTTGACGACTCGCCTACATTGAGGCTAGCCTTAACTCTTCAAGCATGGACATGCCCTTAAGAGATCTAGAGACCCAAAAACAAGCCCACATCCACCCCATGCCTCCTCACACACACATGTGCAGCACAGATGCTTGGCCTCGCAGGACCCGGGCTCCAGCAATAATTCTTGTTAGGAGAACAAAGTTCAGTCCTGAACATTTCCCATGGGTTATCCTGGTCTCACCTGTCACCACCAAGTTTCTCATGTACTGTGAATGAAGGAAGATGGGTGAGACAGCGGAGGAAGATGAGAGGAAACCAATTCATCTCCAGCTCAATATATTGTCTGATGTCAGCTTGTTGAAAAATAATCTAACAGGGTTAAACAATGTCACAAGCTTAGCTAAATGCTGCTGACCACACAGAAGACATACATACGGCTCACTGTCATCAGAGCAATAGCAACAAAGTATTATTAATTGGAACTGCCATTTTTAAATGTATCAACCAAGCTTACCACCCTATTTTCTTTGAAAATGTTTTCACTTTGAGTAATTTGTAAGCTCAATTATTATGTAGAAACAATGGATGTTGTATTCTTGCGTACCTAGAATATGGGTCTCTCACACCGTTGCAGCAGGCAAAGATGTATTTAAAACTGCCATAAGGACTTCATCTAAAAAATATACAGGAAAATATCTGTTTTTGTTATTCAAGAGCACTAATCTAATTACTGGTCCATTGCATTATTCTTGATTTACTTGAGCCACTCAATCACTAGACTTAAAAATACATCAAATAACGCCTTTTGAACCATTATGAAGAGAGGAGTGGTGCAGCAGCCTGTGCGGCTCACTCATGAGTACGGGGCTCACAGTTCAATCGCCAGCAGCAACACAGCCCAGCATAATATGACTCTGGGCAATAGCTCAATTAATTTCCCACACGGCCCCAGCGCCTTGAAACCCTTAAGCGAGTGATATGTTTGCGCTTTACAAATAGAAATTATTTTATTATTCTGCTGCACACGTCAACTGAAGGTGACCTAGCAAATCCTCTTAGATACCAATTACAAACTGGGTGATGGTGAGATACTGCTCCACCTGATTATAACTGGAATAGTGCACGTAGATTTTTGGGCTGCTCAAACAATGGGCCCGTTTTTACCAGCCAGAAAATGTGACCAGGTCGCTGGCCAGACCTGACCCGAAGGCAACCCTTTTCCATGCTACTATAGCACGGGGAGCACAGAATGCTCCCCGCTGCCTCATACCAGCCTCCCCAGATCCCTGATGTCCTTCCCACACAGTTCCCCATCTCATTTAAAAACTGCTTAGAGCAAGTGCTAAATGACGGTGTTAATCCCACGAAAAAGGGATACCGTGCAGAATGCAACCTGGGAAAAATTGATCTGTGTGGTTATTCCACATTCTGTGGTAATTAATTCATATGCAGGAGCATATTTACAAGCCCCTATCCCCACCACAACGTCACTTTTAGTGGCATTGTTGTAGGGATAGGGTCTTCACCTTATTTACAAGGCAGGGTTAAGCCACTTGGCGTAGCTTAACACTGCCTTGTAAATAAAGTGCCCTTTCATGCTGTACTTAGCGTGAATGGGGAGGGCAATGGGTGTTGCGATGGGCGTTCCACCACATCATCCATTGATTTTGACACTGCCCCCTATTCACAAGGGTAGCGTAAATAGGAGGCAGTGCAAAATTAAGAGCAGGAAAACCTGGTCTTAAACAGGCGAAACGAGGAGAAATGCTTTGTTTCTCCTCGCTTTTGCTGTTTCCATGTGGGCTGCGTTGCACACATAAAAGTTACAAAACACCACTTAAAGATTGTTTATGTGCAGGAAGGTAAACCTTCCTGCACATAAACAATCTTCCCCTCAATGCAGACACCCTTGCACTATGGTGCAAGGGTGCCTTTGTTGACGTTAGTCTGCTAAGTTTAGCACCAGCGCGGGGAGAAACGCAGGGCTGCACCATATTGTTGTAAATATGGTGCAGCCCTGCGTTTCTGAAGTGGCAGAGCGCAGCGTAAAGCCAAGGAGGCTAACACCGAGCTCAGCCACTTCATTGTAAGTATGCCCCACAATGTTTTACTGTAGTTGTACGTGAATAATAATTTCCTAAACTCAGCATGGCAACTAGAAAGAACGCTTGTGTGAAATGTATGTTTGGTGTCAGTTCGCTCTGTTCTTTAATTTTACAAGCCAAAAATAGAACACGGATAATTTACAAAAAAAACTAAACAAATTTAGAATAACACTGTGAAAGGATGTTTGTGATCATTTCCTATCTCTTTGGAAATGGCAAAGATATCTAACTGTGCTGATTAAAGAAGTACATCAAAAAAGTGTACTGAACAATTCTGTGCACTAAGAAACAAAACGAATGCACAGCAGAACCATGATTCTAACAAGTATTGGCAATGTCAATAGATCTAGATTTAATTGAATGTTGCATAGTAATGTGAAGCAGTACAATAAAATAGCATATGTACTTGTGTGGAAACAAAGAACTATAGAATAATATTGGTGTAGGTTAAAAGGTCAGGTGACAGTTGCACTGTCCAGAGAGGCATATAAATCCATGTAGGTTAGTGACTGCCCACCTCTCATCTGTGCAGCTGCCAGAGAAAGAAATACCATAAATCATCTAGTTATCTGAAACACTTTCACAGCATTCCAATGTCATTCATGTGCCCCTGAAAAAGCTATTTGACAAAATATTGAGGTAAAAATATCGAGTCACACATATATTGAGTTTTTAATATCCTGACACACAAATATTGTGATGCAGGAATATTGTTTAAAACAATTTAGATTTTCTAAGGTAAGTAATATCAGTGTCATAAAAATCTATGTTGTTAATATCATTTACAAAAAAATAGTTTAAAAAATATCATTTTATCATTATCTTTATGCATTTTAGTATATGTTTTAGCTATATATGTTATAAATTGTTTGTATAATTGCTGTTAATATTTTTAAATATAGTTTGTACATTTTAGTTACTTTTGCATTTAATTTAATTGTTAATGGTAATTTTTAGCATGGTAGTGGGTTGTTGGGTTTGGAGGGGTAAAGGGTTGGAAGTTAATTCATTATAATTAATTAATAATACATTTTAATTGATATTAAATATTTAATTGATAGTTAATTATGAAAATTGTGTAATTCATTAATTTATTTTTTAAGTTATATTTAGGTGCAGGTTGTGGGGTTCGTAGAGGTAAAGGGTGTGAAGTTAATTACATATCATTAATTTGTAATTAATATTAATTAGGTAATTGATAATTAATTAGGTAAATTGTGCAATTCATATATTTCTTAAGTTATATCTCAAGTGCGGGTCATTGGGTTAGTAGGGGTGAAGGGTGGTAAGGTAATTATGAACACTTAATTAAGGATTCATTATTATTTTTTATTAATTGTTTAATTGATAATTGATTCATGTAAATTGTGTCATTATAATTTTTAAGATACATTTTAGGTGCAAGTTGTTGGTTTTTTAGGGGTACAAGGGTGGAAGTTAATTCAGAAATTATTTATCGATAATTGATTATTGATTTATTATTAATGATTTAATTTGATAGTTATGTAAATTGTGTAATTATCATATTTGTTAAGTTATATTATAGGTGTAGGTTGTTTAGTTTGTAAAGGAATAGGGCAGGAAGGTAATTAAGTAATAATTAATTGCTAATTAATTATGTTTGAATTGAAATATTTAATTTATTGATACTTTTGAAAAGTATTTAACAATTTGATTTTTTGTGTTGAGTTCAGTTCAAAAAACTTTACTTGGTATGCATAAAACAACCATAAAAGTGTACATACATCTAAACTGATTGCATTACGTATACAAAACAGAACAGATAATATCTGATGTGCAACATGGGACCAAAATTGATCACAACTAAAAATTTGCATACATTAAAACTGACTGCATTACACGTGTAAAATATCAAGTAATAGAAAAAAAAGCAGATGACGCTTGGTCTGCAGCATGGGGCCAAAGTTAATCACATTTAAAACGAGTAAAATATTATATTTAAAAAGACAGCTCAATTCTTAAAAATTGTGTTAGAAATTGGTTGTGTTTTGTTGTGTTTGTAGGAGAATAGGGTTGAAAGTTTTTTAAGTAATAATAAATTACAACATACATATTTATAAAAATTGTTTTATTTATTACTTAATATGTTCATTATATTATACTTTTTACATTTCAAATACATTTTAATTGTTGACTGGTTTATTTGTGGGAATATAGTGTGGCATGTTAATTAAATTAATAATATTTGGTTTAAATGATAACAGTTATTACATTTTATTATAATTGTTTATTTTATTTAAAAAAAAATGAACATTTTGACATATAATTTTTATATTTAGAATTGTATATTTTTGGTTATTTAATAGAGTTGTTAAAATATGGTATTTCTTTGAAGTGAACTACTTTCTCTACTGTTGCACGGACTGGAGTGGGAATAGTCAATTTTACCCCTTTGGTGTCCAATTCTTTCCCTACTGTTGCACACACTGGAGTGTGAATAATAAATTGTACCCCTCCTGATTCCAGCACTTTCTCTACTATTGAACACAGGACAGGGAATAGTATATTTTGCCCCTCCTGATTTCAACATTTTACCTACTGTTGCACCAACTGGAGTGGGAATAGTAAAGTTTACCCCTCCTTAGACCAACGCTTTCCATACTGCTGCATGGAATAGAGTAGGAATAATATTTGTATTATTCCTATAGTTTAATAGTGTTGTTAATATTGTTTAAAAATATAAATTATGTCTTTGTGTATTTAATTTTATATATATAAATGTATGTACTTTTTACGATATTTTTAGTAAAAACGTATTTCTGTTTACTTTTTATGTATTATTAAATTTGCAATATTTAAAAAAAATCAAGTTTATTTGTTACATGCCTTATTTTTTGGTATGTGGTGTGTATGTAAATACATATATATATATATATATATACTTCATCTACCGGGTACGAAAAGAGACTTTATCATCAAAGGGAATTTTAATTGCAAAACTGAGTATTGTGTATATTGTTTGATTTGCCCATGTGCAAAATTTTACATAGGCAGTACAGTACATCAAGCAAAGAAAAGAGTCTTAGAGCATCTGCGCGCTATTAAAAAACATGACATCCAATATCCTGTAGCCCGCCATTTTTTCAACACACATGAGCAAAATGAAAAATTACTATCTTTTGTTGTTGTAGATGCAATTGCATGACAGGAAAGAGGTGGTGACAGAGAGCGTCAGCTAAGATGTTTGGAATCAAGGTATATAATTGACTTTGATAGCATGATGCCTGAAGGACTCAATTCCAGTGAAGAGATGGCTGTACATTTGTAAAGATAACAATTGGATATGGTTTCTGTAAAACAAAAATGATTTCGCTATAAAAGAACAAATTTGTGCAGAAGATTATAAATGCATTAATACTACAGCAGGAGGGACTGAGCTGTTGTAATACTATTTAGTGCTGTTGAGTTGTACATTTCTTTTTCCCTTTTTGGAGGGATTATGAGCATGGGCTGTTTCAAGACAAGCGATTGTGAATATAAGCGTCATCATAGCATCCTGACAAGTGCAGAAAAGACAAATGTTTGTTAGTCAAATTTTGCTCCAGGCTTTTGTGTATAATGAAATTTTGGCCCACTTGGGCAAGACTTTTTAGGCCTTTTGTGGCAAAGCATTAGGTACACAATACGCAACAAGAATACTCGAAAAATAAACGCAACCCACTGGGGTTTGCGTTTATTCAATATTTGATGGCCAGTAACAAAATTATTATTTGGCCACAGGTTATTTGTATGTGGTGTCAATAATGCTCTATTGCACAAAAGCATGAGGTTTTTGTTGTTACGCTGACACTAATATATATTAAATGCAATTAGAATGCTTGAAGTGCAACCCACTGGGGTTTGCACTCTCCATTGTACATAATACGCAATATTGTTTAAAAATATTGAAGCGTGGTACTGACACTAATGTACAACATAAAATCATGGAAGCAATGTTGTTAAAATATACAATGTGGACTTATAAGTTTTGCATTGGTCGGGAACAATTTGTGTTTATGTTTGATAATATCTGTAAGAATTGGTATTTTTCGATTGTATTATACAACATGCTAAAATGGCGTTGACGCTTGCACAGGATAGCCCACGTAATCCTCGAAGTCCCTCTTCAATGTTAATGGTTGAGGCAGGATGTAAATACAGGGAAAACAAAATGTCAGCCATACCGTGAGAAAGCTGTAAAGCAAAACGCGTCGGTGAGGCGCATACTCGCCCAGTAAATCTTTTTCAACATACACTCCTGCGTGTCCTGGATTTCTTTTGAGAAAACAAAAGTTGGTGACTGATATGGGGTTGACGGAGCCCGTCCAGGACCGCCGCGCTTGAAGCACCGGACTTCCGTAATCGCTGCTTGTAAATATATATATATATATATATATATATATATTACCTACTGGCGGTCGCCAGTAGGTAGTTATAGTTAGGACCCTGTTTCCATAGGAAATCCGCAACATTCTATTTTGAATAACTTTGGCGCCGGTCGACGAATCCTCGCGAACTTTTCAAAATAGGTGGGGCGCTACGCTCCGCTCCTACCCTGAAAGTCTCGGGGGGATTCGTCAAGCGGGGGCTGAGATAAAAGGGGGGTCCCAAAACGCGTTTTTCCCATGCATTTTTCCATAGGACCTTTAGACACAGCTACAGCCCGAACAGAGTTCCTTGAAATTTGGCAGAGAGGTAGTCTACAGGTCAAGGAAGTGCCTTTTGTAGGTTTGGTGTAAATCTGTTCAGTAGATTCTGTGAAAATAGCCTTTAAATCAATATATATATCTGAGCCAGCTTACGGTGCGCTTACCGTGCGCTTACCGTACGCGTACGGTGACGTGCGCGAGCGCGATTCTGATTGGCTGTTAGATCTTAGTAAACATTCGAATCAGTCGAAACCAGGAAGCGGCGGCCGCCATTTTCTATCTCGCACTCTGAGGGGGTGGAAGAAAAACAAAGGCAAAAAACATATAAAGGCACTGTTTAGACTGCTCCCAACCACCTAGCCTTGATGGAGGTGTCCTCAAAGAACCCCCAAGGGCAAAAATACAATTTTAATTTTTTTTGAAAAATCGCCGATTACGCTTACCGTACGCGTACGGTAAAAAAAATGAAAAAAAAAAAATATCCATATTCTTCACACCCCGTGTGCAAATGGTGCCAGACTGGCACCATTTGTGCATGGCATATGATTTTCCCAAAGCCCAACAAAAAATCAAACAATACCTTTCACAACGAAGCACATAATATGTCCTCCATGCGCGCACGGTGCGCGAAGCGCACCGTGCGTACATGGCCCATCCAGCGTAACGTGGGCACGCGGTGCGCGTAGCGCACCGCGTGCCCACCCAGCGTGCACGGCACTAACTGCGTAAAGTGGGCGCGCGGTGCGCGAAGCGCACCGTGCGCGCACGGAACAAACTGCGTTAAGTGGGCGCGCACGCCACGAATGCCGTAAAGTAACTTAGCATTTAAAAAACCGTACAAATTCACTGAAAAAACCATAGGTTTCACACACTTTATAGTTAGGAATTAGCATTTAAAAAACCTTGCAAATTCACTGAAAAAACCATAGGTTTCACACATGTTATAGTTAGCTGGACATTTTACTGATAAAAAACCAATGAAATTCCCCCGTTATAGTTAGTGCAGGCAACTATAACTCACGCGACCGCAATCCTCTGCTGATGACATATGTGTCTTTATGAAAAAAAAATATTTGTAATTTATGTATAGCTAAAATTTAATGGAAGAAGACATGGGCAAATAAGTGTCTAAATACAGTATTAGCATCAGCAGAGGATTGCGGTCGCGTGAGTTATAGTTGCCTGCACTAACTATAACGGGGGAATTTCATTGGTTTTTTATCAGTAAAATGTCCAGCTAACTATAACATGTGTGAAACCTATGGTTTTTTCAGTGAATATATATATATATATAACTTTGGGGGTACTCTGCACCTAAACCATGTGCAGTCTGCAAAGTATTACGCATGCTCACAGTTTTTACTTGGGGTTCACTGCAAAAACGATGCATGATGTATTATTATCTTTAAGGAAATGCTGTGTTGTTTGAACATGCACTTTGGTTTATTGCACACTACTTATGTTGCATGAGTTTTGTAAAGCAGTTTCAAGATGGCCGCCATTTTTCCTGAGTTCCACTATGAACTGCTAAGGGAGTCCTTTGTCTATGTCTCCATGTCTTTATGTAATGCACTTTCGAAACTTTACTCAGTGTGTGAACAAGACAGTTTTCTGTCGAAACACATAGCCTTTGAGTAATAAACCTACACAAGCAAATCGTTTTCCGAGTGAGCGCTTTATTGGATATCGTTTTGGTATATATATCTATATATATATCTGTATCTATATCTATATATAATTCATTGAGAAAAACACAGGTTTCAAGAACGTTATAGTTAGTTGGACATTTCAGTCGTACAAAACCAGAGAAATTCGTCCGTTATAGTTAGTTGAGGTAATTATAACTCACGCCCCCGCAGTGCACTGCTGATGACGTCACATATTACATCACTCATGACATGGTCAGTGACATCACTGATGACATCTCAAATGACATCATCCAGTGACTGAGTGTTTCTAAAAAGTTTAAATATTTTGTATATATATATATATATATATATATATATACTCACACACACACCAAGGTGTATTGAAGAATGAGTGTTTGTATGAGTGTCTGTATGGATGATTTAGCAGGTGCATGACTGACTGTATAAATGAGTGATTAAACGTTTCTTACTGAATGCATGTGTTAGTGTCTAAACTGTGTGAATGTCTGTATCAGTCTGTCAGTTGGTGTGTTAGCGGCTGCAAGGGTTGTAAGTAGCTAAATGAGTGTCTATATGGGCTATTGATTGATTGTCTGAGTATCTGTATTGTTGCCTGAGTGTGTGTGTGGGTGGGTGGGGGATGTGTGACTTTCTGCATAGATGTGTGAGTGGGTGATTCATTGGATGTATGGGTTCAAGAGTGCATCTGTGAAGGGCTGTATGGGTGGGTGAGTGTGTGTATGGGTGTGTTGGTGAGTGTTTAGATGTCTCAGTGGTACATCTGTGAGAAACTACATATGTGAAAGGCAGTATATGTGAGTGTTGGACTATATAAATGACTATATGTGAGAGTGAGTGATTGTGAGAGCGGCTGTATGGATGAGTGTGTGCTTGTGTCTGTGATTGTGTAAGAGTGTAAGTATGTGTTAGTATATGTATGAATAAGTTAGGTGGTGTGTGAATAATTTTGTAGGTTAGTAAATGGGAGTGTGATTGATTCTTTGCATGACTGACTATGTGTGTGAGTAAATCTATGGGTGAGTGGCAGTGTGTGTCTGTATAGGTGTATGAGTGCATGTGATAGCGCTGTATTGATGAGTGACTGCATGTATGAGTGACTGTATGGGTGAATGAGTAGATGTGTGTGTAGATCTGGGAATCAGTATGTAGTAACTGGTATTGGTGTGTCTTTAGATTCGAAAATGGTAGTTTGTATTTTAGAGTGGGTGTATCAAAGGTTATATTAGGGTGTGAGGAGGTGCTTAAGATTATCATGTGGATGATGTCATCAGGGATGTCATCAGTGATGTCATTTGAGATGTCATCAGTGATGTCATCAGTGATGTCACTGACCATGTCATGAGTGATGTAATATGTCATCAGCAGTGCATTGCGCGGGCCCGAGTTATAGTACCTCAACTAACTATAACGGACGGATTTCTCTGGTTTTGTATGACTGAAATGTCCAACTAACTATAATGTCCCTGAAACCTGGGTTTTTTTCTGTGAATTTCTAACGTTTTTTAACTGCTAATTTCTAACTATAACATCCCTAAAACCTTTGTTTTTTCCAGTAAATTTCAAAGGTTTTTTAAATGCTAATTTCTAACTATAACGTCCCTGAAGCCTGTGTTTTTTTAGTGAATTTCTAAGATTTTTAAAATGCTAACTTCTAACTATAAGGTACCTAAAACCTATGGTTTTTCAGTGAACTTCAAAGATTTTTTAAATGTTAATTTGTAACTATGCCTACAGAGGTCGGACATGTACAGAAAGAGGAAGAAAGGCACAGGAAGAAGCAAGAGAACTGCAGAAAGAGGCAACAGAAGTTCAGAAAGACGGAGAAAGGTGCAGAAAGAAGCAATAGATATACAGAAAGAACCAACAGAGGTGCAGAAAGAGGCCTTGTTGCAATGTCATCCTGTGCCCCCACATTTTTTGCTGACTGGTACTGGTGGTAACTGACTCTGACTAACCAGGCCCGGAGCCAGTGCTAAAAGACACTTGGAATACAGTAAAAACACCTATATACACTAGGGTACACTATGGGTTGGGGTATCCCTGTGATTGGCATGACCTCCCATTTAAGGCCGTAGTACATAATAGGTCAGGGGGATTAAAGCTACCTTTAAGTCAGAGGTGCAGAAAGAAGCATGAGCAGTGCAGAAAGAACCAACAGCGGTGCAGAATGAGGCAAGAGGGGTACAGAAAGAGGCAAAAAAAGTGCAGAAAAAAGCAAAAGAGGTACAGAAAGAGGCAAGAGAACTGCAGTAAACGACAAGGAAGGTGCAGGAAGAGGCCATAAAGTGGCAAAAGGGGTACAGAAAGAGGCAAGAGGGGTGCAGAAAGAGGCAAGAAAAGTGCACAAAGAAGAAACAGAGGTGCCAAAGGAGGCAGGAGAGGTGCAGAAACAGGCAAGATAGGTACAGAAAGAGGGAACAGGGATGCAGAAAGAGGTAAAAGGGATACAGAAATTTGCACAAGAGGTGCCTAAAGAAGCAAGAGCAGTGCAGAAAGAAGCAATAGAAGTGAAGAGAGAAGCAAGAGAGGAGGAGAAATAGGGAAGAGGGGAGCCAAAAGAGGCATGAGGGATGCTGAAATTTGCAAAAGAGGTGCAGAAAGAAGAGCAGTGCAGAGAGACCTAACAGAGGCGCAAAAAGGGGCAAGAGGGGTGCAGAAAGAGGTAGGAGAGATGCACAAATTGGCAAGAGAGGTAAAGAAAGAGGCAGGAGGGGTGCAGAAAGAAGCAACAGAGGTCATGAAAGAGGCGTGAAGGGTGCAGAAAGAGGCAAGAGAAGTGCAGAAAGAAGCAAGATAGGTGCAGAAACAGGCAGGAAATGTGCACAAAGAGCAAACCGAGTGCAAAAAGAGGCAAAAGAGGTGCAGAAAGAGGGAAGGGGTGCAGAAATAGGCAAGAGGGGTGCAAAAAGAAGCAAGTGAGGTGCATAAAGAGGCAACAAAGGTGCAGAAAGACACAAGAGAATTGCAGAAACAAGCAAGAGAAGTGCAGAAAGAGGCAAGAGAATTGTTGAAAGAAGCAACAGAGGTGTAGAAAAATACAAGAGAAGTGCAGAAAGAGGCAAGTGATGTGTAGAAAGAAGCAAGAGCAGTGCAGAAAAAAACCAACAGAGGTGCAAAAACAGGCAAGAGGGGTGCAGAAAGAGGTAGGAGAGGTGCACAAAGAGGCAAGAAAGGTACAGAAAGAGGCAGGAGGGGTACAGAAAGATGGAAGAGAAGTGCAGAAAGAGGCAAAAGAATTGCTGAAAGAAGCAACAGAGGTATAGAAAGAAGAAAGAGAAGTGCAGAAAGAGGCAAGTAAGGTGCATAAAGAAGCAAGAGTAGTGCAGAAAGAACCAGCAGAGGTACAAAAAGAGGCAAACAGGGTGAGGAAATACGTAGGACAGGTGCACAAAGAGGCAAGACACATACAGAAAGAGGCAGGAGGGATGCAGAAAGTAGGAAGAGAAGTCAAGAAAGAAGCAACAGGTGCTGAAAGAGGCGCAAAGGGTGCAGAAAGAGCAAGAGAAGTTCAGAAAGAAGCAACAGAGGTACAGAAAGAGGCAAGAGAGGTGCATAAACAGGCAGAAAAGGTGCAGAAAGAGGGAACAGGTGCATAAAGATGCAAGAGAGGTGCAGAAAGAGAAAAGGGGGTGCAAAAAGAGGCAAGAAGGGTACAGAAATAAGCAAGTGAGGTGCAGAAAGAGGCAACAGAGGTGCAGAAAGATGCAAGAGAGGTACAGAAACAATCAAGAGAAGTGCAGAAAGAGGCAAGAGAATTGCTGAAAGAAACTACAGAGGTGTGGAAAGAAGCAAGGGAAATGCAGAAAGGGGCAAGCGAGGTACAGAAAGAGTCTAGAGAGGTACAGAAAATGGCAAGAGAACAGCAGAAAGAGGCAAAAGGGATGCAAAAAAGGAAGAAGGTTGCAGAAAGAAGCAAGAGAGGTACATAAAGAGGCAAGAGGATTCTGGTTCTGTTGGAAGGTGCTGGAATGCTATTGTGGAGGGTTTGCGCTTGTGCTGTTAAAAAATAAAACTACAAAACAATTTGAGTTTGCAGAAACAGGCAAGTAAATTGCATAAAGAAGCAAGAGTAGTGCAGAAAGAATCAGTAGAGGTACAAAAAGAGGCAAACGGGGTGAGGAAAAAGGTCGGAGAGGTGCACAAAGAGGCAAGACATGTACAGAAAGAGGTAGGAGGGGTGCAGAAAGTAGGAAGAGGAATCAAGAAAGAAGCAACAGGTGCTGAAAGAGGCACAAAGGGTGCAGAAAGAGCAAGACAAGTGCAGAAAGAAGCAACAGAGGTACAGAAAGAGGCAAGAGAGGTGCATAAACAGGCAGGAAAGGTGCAGAAAGAGGGAACAGGCGCATAAAGGTGCAAGAGAGGTGCAGAAAGAGAAAAGGGGGTGCAAAAAGAGGCAAGAGGGGTGCAGAAATAAGCAAGTGAGGTGCAGAAAGAGGCAACAGAGGTGCAGAAAGATGCAAGAGAGGTACAGAAACAATCAAGAGAAGTGCAGAAAGAGGCAAGAGAATTGCTGAAAGAAGCAACAGAGGTGTGGAAAGAAGCAAGGGAAGTGCAGAAAGGGGCAAGTGAGGTACAGAAAGAGGCAAGAGAGGTACAGAAAATGACAAGAGAACAGCAGAAAGAGGCAAAAGGGATACAAAAAAGGAAGAAGGTTGCAGAAAGAAGCAAGAGAGGTACATAAAGAGGCAAGAGGATTCTGGTTCTGTTGGAAGGTGCTGGAATGCTATTGTGGAGGGTTTGCGCTTGTGCTGTTAAAAAATAAAACTACAAAACAATTTGAGTTTGCAGAAACAGGCAAGTAAATTGCATAAAGAAGCAAGAGTAGTGCAGAAAGAATCAGTAGAGGTACAAAAAGAGGCAAACGGGGTGAGGAAAAAGGTAGGAGAGGTGCACAAAGAGGCAAGACATGTACAGAAAGAGGTAGGAGGGGTGCAGAAAGTAGGAAGAGGAATCAAGAAAGAAGCAACAGGCGCTGAAAGAGGCACAAAGGGTGCAGAAAGAGCAAGACAAGTGCAGAAAGAAGCAACAGAGGTACAGAAAGAGGCAAGAGAGGTGCATAAACAGGCAGGAAAGGTGCAGAAAGAGGGAACAGGCGCATAAAGGTGCAAGAGAGGTACAGAAAGAGAAAAGGGGGTGCAAAAAGAGGCAAGAGGGGTGCAGAAATAAGCAAGTGAGGTGCAGAAAGAGGCAACAGAGGTGTAGAAAGATGCAAGAGAGGTACAGAAACAATCAAGAGAAGTGCAGAAAGAGGCAAGAGAATTTCTGAAAGAAGCAACAGAGGTGTGGAAAGAAGCAAGGGAAGTGCAGAAAGGGGCAAGTGAGGTGCAGAAAGAGGCAAGAGAGGTACAGAAAATGACAAGAGAACAGCAGAAAGAGGCAAAAGGGATACAAAAAAGGAAGAAGGTTGCAGAAAGAAGCAAGAGAGGTACATAAAGAGGCAAGAGGATTCTGGTTCTGTTGGAAGGTGCTGGAATGCTATTGTGGAGGGTTTGCGCTTGTGCTGTTAAAAAATAAAACTACAAAACAATTTGAGTTTGCAGAAAGAGGCAAGTAAGGTGCATAAAGAAGCAAGAGTAGTGCAGAAAGAACCAGTAGAGGTACAAAAAGAGGCAAACGGGGTGAGGAAAAAGGTAGGAGAGGTGCACAAAGAGGCAAGACACGTACAGAAAGAGGCAGGAGGGGTGCACAAAGTAGGAAGAGGAATCAAGCAAGAAGCAACAGGTGCTGAAAGAGGTGCAAAGGGTGCAGAAAGAGCAATAGAAGTGCAGAAAGAAGCAACAGAGGTACAGAAAGAGGCAAGAGAGGTGCATAAACAGGCAGGAAAGGTACAGAAAGAGGGAACAGGTGCATAAAGATGCAAGAGAGGTGCAGAAAGAGAAAAGGGGGGTGCAGAAAGAGGCAAGAGGGGTGCAGAAATAAGCAAGTGAGGTGTAGAAAGATGCAACAGAGGTGCAGAAAGATGCAAGAGAGGTGCAGAAACAATCAAGAGAAGTGCAGAAAGAGGCAAGAGAATTGCTGAAAGAAGCAACAGAGGTGTGGAAAGAAGCAAGGGAAATGCAGAAAGGGGCAAGCGAGGTACAGAAAGAGGCCAGAGAGGTACAGAAAATGGCAAGAGAACAGCAGAAAGAGGCAAAAGGGATGCAAAAAAGGAAGAAGGTTGCAGAAAGAAGCAAGAGAGGTACATAAAGAGGCAAGAGGATTCTGGTTCTGTTGGAAGGCGCTGGAATGCTATTGTGGCGGGTTTGCGCTTGTGCTGTTACAAAATAAAACTACAAAACAATTTGAGTTTGCAGAAACAGGCAAGTAAATTGCATAAAGAAGCAAGAGTAGTGCAGAAAGAATCAGTAGAGGTACAAAAAGAGGCAAACGGGGTGAGGAAAAAGGTAGGAGAGGTGCACAAAGAGGCAAGACATGTACAGAAAGAGGTAGGAGGGGTGCAGAAAGTAGGAAGAGGAATCAAGAAAGAAGCAACAGGCGCTGAAAGAGGCACAAAGGGTGCAGAAAGAGCAAGACAAGTGCAGAAAGAAGCAACAGAGGTACAGAAAGAGGCAAGAGAGGTGCATAAACAGGCAGGAAAGGTGCAGAAAGAGGGAACAGGCGCATAAAGGTGCAAGAGAGGTACAGAAAGAGAAAAGGGGGTGCAAAAAGAGGCAAGAGGGGTGCAGAAATAAGCAAGTGAGGTGCAGAAAGAGGCAACAGAGGTGTAGAAAGATGCAAGAGAGGTACAGAAACAATCAAGAGAAGTGCAGAAAGAGGCAAGAGAATTTCTGAAAGAAGCAACAGAGGTGTGGAAAGAAGCAAGGGAAGTGCAGAAAGGGGCAAGTGAGGTGCAGAAAGAGGCAAGAGAGGTACAGAAAATGACAAGAGAACAGCAGAAAGAGGCAAAAGGGATACAAAAAAGGAAGAAGGTTGCAGAAAGAAGCAAGAGAGGTACATAAAGAGGCAAGAGGATTCTGGTTCTGTTGGAAGGTGCTGGAATGCTATTGTGGAGGGTTTGCGCTTGTGCTGTTAAAAAATAAAACTACAAAACAATTTGAGTTTGCAGAAAGAGGCAAGTAAGGTGCATAAAGAAGCAAGAGTAGTGCAGAAAGAACCAGTAGAGGTACAAAAAGAGGCAAACGGGGTGAGGAAAAAGGTAGGAGAGGTGCACAAAGAGGCAAGACACGTACAGAAAGAGGCAGGAGGGGTGCACAAAGTAGGAAGAGGAATCAAGAAAGAAGCAACAGGTGCTGAAAGAGGTGCAAAGGGTGCAGAAAGAGCAAGAGAAGTGCAGAAAGAAGCAACAGAGGTACAGAAAGAGGCAAGAGAGGTGCATAAACAGGCAGGAAAGGTACAGAAAGAGGGAACAGGTGCATAAAGATGCAAGAGAGGTGCAGAAAGAGAAAAGGGGGGTGCAGAAAGAGGCAAGAGGGGTGCAGAAATAAGCAAGTGAGGTGTAGAAAGATGCAACAGAGGTGCAGAAAGATGCAAGAGAGGTGCAGAAACAATCAAGAGAAGTGCAGAAAGAGGCAAGAGAATTGCTGAAAGAAGCAACAGAGGTGTGGAAAGAAGCAAGGTAAATGCAGAAAGGGGCAAGCGAGGTACAGAAAGAGGCCAGAGAGGTACAGAAAATGGCAAGAGAACAGCAGAAAGAGGCAAAAGGGATGCAAAAAAGGAAGAAGGTTGCAGAAAGAAGCAAGAGAGGTACATAAAGAGGCAAGAGGATTCTGGTTCTGTTGGAAGGCGCTGGAATGCTATTGTGGCGGGTTTGCGCTTGTGCTGTTACAAAATAAAACTACAAAACAATTTGAGTCAGTTCCTCATTCACCCAAATAGCTGGACGTGCCCTTCGTGCAGTCCTCCAGGTCAAGTGAACTACTTCAAGTAGTTTAGTGGTGACTCTAGATTGGTGCAAGAAAGTTTTTTTTTTCCTTGTTAAGAGGCACTTTGGGTTTTGAGTGGAGTTTATATCTGGTGAATAACATTGTTTCATATATTTGATAATGTTGCATGAAGATCACTGCTTCTGTGCAGTGTTCTACAGTTTCAACACACCCTGTGAGATGCAACTTCCAGACAGTGTCTTGCGTTACTTTGGAAATCCCACTACGGAATATAATATGAGACTGGTTGGCACCAAAGGCACCTTCAGGGGCCGCTATCACCTTTACCTACATGATTTTATATATTTTCACTATAAGGCATAGCCGCCATCCTGTCTCAGCGCATGCCCTGATTGTTGAACATGCACAGAAGGCTTTCCCCACTTGGTCTACTATGCAGGCTTTTAGGCTCACACCCCAGGGGTGACCGGTGCAGTGACACCGGAGCCCTAGGGTGTGAGGGACCCTCTGAAACCAAATTGTGACTGTATCTTACTGCCTACGTGGATATAAGGGGTCCATTTTCTGTGCTTGCACCAGAGCCCCTGGCAACCTTGCTACACCACAAACACCCCCTCCTTTCACACCTTTTGCCTTCTAGTGCCTATCCTGGGTGTCTCAGCCCCTACCTTTCACACCTTTTGCCTTCCAGTGGCTACCCCCAGGACCCTACCTCTCACCTTTTGCCTTTCAGTACTTACCCCGGGGTGTCTCAGCCCCTACCCTTTACACCTTTGCCTTCCAGTGACAACTTGGGGTGTCTCAGCTCCTATCTTTCACACCTTTTATCTTCCAGTGCCTACGCTGGGTGTCTCAGCCCTTACCATTCACACCTGTCCCTACCCAGGGTGTCTTAGCCCCGACCTTTTGCAACTTTGCCTTCCAGTGCCTACACCAGATGTCTTAGCCCCTACCCTTTTTTTACATCGTTATCTTCCAGTGTCTACTCCGCGTGTCCAAGCCCATATCTTACACACCTTAGCCTTCTAGTGCCTTCCCTGGGGTGTCTCAGTTTCTATCAATCACAACTTTGCCTTCCAGTGCCTACTCCGCATGTCTCAGCCCGTATCTTTCACACCTTAGCCTTCTAGTGCCTTCCCCTGGGTGTCTCAGCTTTTATCAATCACAACTTTGCCTTCCTGTGCCTATCCTGTGTGTCTCAGCCCGTATATTTCCCACCTTAACCTTCTAGTGGTTTCCCCGGGGTGTCTCCGCTCCTATCAATCACACATTTGCCTTCCAGTGTTCACTCTGGGTGTCTCAGCCCCCCACCTTTCACTCCTCTGACCTTGCAGTCCCTACCCCAGGTGTGTCGGCCTCTCTCTCCCATTAGGACAACAGTGATTACCTGCACTGCGGCCCGTCACTGAAGCACATCGCTCCCAGTTATTTATCCATCAAGCCCCTTCCCCCGTTCTCTTTCGGCTCTCCCTGCAAAGCATGTCATTGGTGTAGCCCCTCCCCTTCCGGCCTGCCAGTCTCTCCTTTGAAGATCAACATCTCTCTGCCTCTCATCGCTGCATCTATCTCCCTGCATGCCAACCTGTTACCTTGCATTTCTCGCCTATCACGGTCTATCGACCCCTACCGGACATCCCCGCCTCTGAACTTCTTGACACTCCTTCGGCCTGACATAGCTCGCAGGCATCCCCTTGGTGTGTCCCTCTCTTCCTCGTGAGGCAGTCATACACAGCAGATATCTCGTTACCTGCCTTTTTTTCTTTGCGCCCCCCGTTATTCCTAGAGACACCCCAGGGTGTGTCTGTCTCTTCCTTTACAGATCTCCTTCTTCCAAAGAAGCCCCTATCAGCCCCCCCAGTTTGTCGGCTTCTAGGGCCCCTCTCAGACCATGCCGTGACTTGTGGTTTCTCACACCCTCTTTACTAGTTGGTAAAGCCATCAGACTCCTGCATCTATAACTTGATGGCATGTCACAGCGTGTTGTGCAGTGCTTACAACACCCAGGGGCTTGCAGGGATGAATTTAAATAATTGCTTGTGTTATCTTGGCGCTACTCAGCGTGGGTCACTCCATGGGCGTGCAGTCGCGATCGGAATCTGTGCCTTGCCGGGTACACTCCGATCTCTGCAGCGTGACTCTGCCCACCGAGCTATCTTAAGTCTCTACCTCTCTCGGCGGCATGTTTTCGGGAGGCGTCTGCACCCCACAGATGAGATCCCTGCCGGTTTCATCCATTTATCATTATTACCACCCTCTTGGCATTTTTCTGTACTTAGACCCACGCAGGCGCAGGCCCAGGTCTCACCGACACGCGGGGGACAATCATGCGGTCTAATATCGCTCTTCCAGGGTGGCTGTCATCCAGGCCTCCGGCTGCGTGTGTCGATCCTTCTTTAAGGCATCCCTCCCCCTCTTTGATCATTCAGCTTCCCCTTCTCCCATGTTCTGTTGCTTCACTATCCGCATGCATTAATTTATGATTCTATAACAATCTTTAGGTATCCCATGCCCGACGTGCTTCATAATTGGACATTGCCCCCGGGACCTTTCCCACCCAGGGGCTTATAGAAAGCAAAGCGCGGGAGTCCGCGCTTTGTTTTTTTTTTTATAGTCTCGAATGGATTTGCACACCCAGCGCGAATTCGGCCGATTTAGTTTTTTTGATGCTTTTTTTGGGCCTGGGGGATCTTGTTTTTTTATGTTTTTTTAAACTGTTTTCTTGTGGCTCAGTTACTGAGTCACAAGATGGCTGCCAAAACATTCTGGTTTGAAGTATTGGAAGCCAATCAGAATTAAGCTTGTGCACGGGAGAATTCGCGAATCCTCCTTGGTGCTCAGATATCGATATTTTTATGTTTTTTATTTCTCAAGAAATACTGAACGGATTTACACCATTTGAAAAAAAGGTCGCTTTCTGAACCAAGAGCTACCTTTTTGCCAAATTTGGTGTAATTCCATTCAGCAGTTCAAGCTGTAGCCTGTTCCAAAAATTACAATGGAAATTAACATTAGGAAAATGTGTTTTGGGACCCCCCTTTTTTCTCGGCCCCCGCTTGACAAATCACCCCCAAACTTTCAAGCCAGGAGCTTACCAGAGCGTCCCATTAGTTTTGAAAAGCTTGCAAAGATTTGTTAACCGGCGTCAAAGATATTGGACAATCAAAAAACTAGGTTCTAACTAGGCCCTAACTATAACTACCTATAAATATTCCCACTGTTATAAAATATTAATAGTAATTTACATTATAATTTGTAAAAAATGTTAAAAGTACTAATATAACAAATATATATATATATACACATGTATATGCATGTTTTATTTATTAATTTTTGGTATGTGGTGTGTATATATTCACTTAAAAAACCATAGGTTTCACACATGTTATAGTTAGCTGGACATTTCACTCGTAAAAAAACAATAAAATTCCCCCGTTATAGTTAGTGCAGGCAACTATAACTCACGCGACCGCAATCCTCTTCTGATGACGTCAGATATTACATCACTGTATTTAGACACTTATTTACCCATGTCTTCTTCCATTAATCTTTAGCTATACATATATTACAAATATTCATTTTTCAAAAAGACACATATGTCATCAGTGATGTAATATCTGACGTCATCAGCAGAGGATTGCGGTCGCGTGAGTTATAGTTGCCTGCACTAACTATAACGGGGGAATTCATTGTTTTTTTACGAGTGAAATGTCCAGCTAACTATAACATGTGTGAAACCTATGGTTTTTTAAGTGAATTTGCAAGGTTTTTTAAATGCTAATTCGTAACTATAACGTGTGTGAAACCTATGGTTTTGTCAGTGAATTTGTACGGTTTTTTAAATGCTAAGTTATGTATTTATTAATTATTTTTTCCAGGTTTTTTACCGAGCACGCACCTTGCGCGCACTGTGGGCGCTCGGTGCGCTTCGCGAACCGAGCACCCACGGTTCGCAGTGCGTGTCGTGCGCGCGCGGTGCGCGCACCTCGCAATTTAAAAAAAAAAATGTTTTTTTCTCCCTTGGGGGTCCTTCTGTGACCCCCTGACCAAGGCTAGGGGGTCAGGAACTGTCCACTCTGCCCCCTTTTCACGTTCTCCACCTTTTTTTTTCACCCCCTCAGACTGCGAGAGACAAAATGGCGGCCGACACTTCCTGGTTTCGACCAATTCGAATGTTTACCGACATCTAACAACCAATCAGAATTGCGCTCGCGCACGGCAGGGTGCGCGCACGGTGCGCGCGTATAGATATTGATATGCTTTTAAATGCTATTTTTTCAGGAAATACTGAACAGATTTACACCAGACCTGCAAAAGGCACTTCCTTGACCTTATGGCTACCTCTCTGCCAAATTTCACGTAATTCTGTTCAGCCTTTCGGGCTGTAGCTGCGACTAAAGGTCCTATGGAAAAATGCATGGGGAAAACGCGTTTTGGGACCCCCCTTTTTCTTGGCCCCCGCTTGACGATTCACCCCGAGACTTTCAGGGTAGGAGCTGAACGGAGCGCCCCATTTGTTTTGAAAATTTCGCGAGGATTCGTCAACCGGCGCCAAAGTTATTCAAAATAGAATTTTGAGATTTCCTATGGAAACTAGGTTGCAACTATAACTATCTACTGGCGACCGCCAGTAGATAATATATATATTCCAAAATGCGTTTTGACTTCCACCGAAGTCTTGGTCACGTAATGACCAAGACTTCGGTGGAAGTCGAAACTCGTTGTAATAAACACCTTTTTGTGATACTTTCCTGGAGTGCGGACTTACTGAGAGTGCATCTACTTTGTTCAAAGACTTGGAATATATATATATATATATATATTCACTGAAAAAACCATAGGTTTCACACATGTTATAGTTAGCTGGACATTTCACTCGTAAAAAACCAATGAAATTCCACGTTATAGTTAGATCAGGTAACTATAACTTGCGCGACCGCAATCCACTGCTGATGACGTCACATATTACATCACTCATGACATGGTCAGTGACATCACTCATCACATCAATGATGACATCTCAAATGACACATTGTGGATTGCGGTCGCGCAAGTTATAGTTACCTGATGTAACTATAACGTGGAATTTCATTGTTTTTTTACGAGTGAAATGTCCAGCTAACTATAACATGTGTGAAACCTATGGTTTTTTCAGTGAATTTGCAAGGTTTTTTAAATGCTAATTCCTAACTATAACGTGTGTGAAACCTATGGTTTTTTCAGTGAATTTGTACGGTTTTTTAATTGCTAAGTTATGTATTTAGTTTTTCATTTTTGCGCGCACGGTGCGCTTCGCGCACCGAGCGCCCACGTTGCGCATTTCGCCATTTTTTACAAAATATCAATTGTTTTTTTCTCTCTTGGGGGTCATTAGATTTATATATTAAATGTGATTGTTAATTCTTTTTTTTTTTTTTTTTTTTACCGTACACGTACGGTAAGCTTACCGTACGCGCACCCCGTGATTTTTTTAAAAAATTATTAAATTTATTTTTAAAACTTTTTGGTCCTTCGTGAACCCCCTGACGAACGCTAGGGGGTCTGCAACTCTCTTCGTTGCCCCCTTTTCATGTTATCAACCTTTTTTTTTTAGTGCGAGAGACAGAAAATGGCGGCCGATACTTCCTGGTTTCGACCGATTCGAATGTTTACTTTGATCTAACAACCAATCAGAATCGCGCTCGCGCACGGCACCGTACGCGTACGGTAAGCTTACCGTAAGCGCACGGTAAGCGCACGGAGCGCGCTTACAGATATATATATTGATTTAAATGCTATTTTCTCAGGAACTACTGAACAGATTTACACCAGACCTACAAAAGGCACATCCTTGACCTGCGGACTACCTCTCTGCCAAATTACAAGTAATTCTGTTCAGCCGTTCGGGCTGTAGCTGTGTCTAAAGGTCCTATGGAAAAATGCATGGGGAAAATGCGTTTTGGGACCCCCCTTTTTTCTCAGCCCCCTCTTGACGAATCACCCCGAGACTTTCAGGGTAGGAGCGGAGCGTAGCGCCCCATTAGTTTTGAAAATTTCGCGAGGATTCGTCAACCGGTGCCAAAGTTATTCAAAATAGAATTTTCAGATTTCCTATGGAAACACGGTCCTAACTATAACTATCTACTGGCGGCCGCCAGTAGATTATATATATATATATATATATATATATATATATATATATATATATATATATATATATAGATAAACATACCACATACCGAAAAAAGTATTGCGGCACTCCACAAAATGGTGAAATTAATTATTTTTATTTACTCCTCACTTTGTTTAATCCACACGTTTTGGCCATCCCAAACAGCCTTGTTCATGATAAAACATATATATATTTGCTATATTAGTACATTTAAAAAAATACAAATTAGAATGTAAATTACAATTGATATTTTTATAATAGTTTTACATTATATATGTGTACATAAAATGCACACATACATATATATGTGTATCTGTTTAAACAAGTATATATTTTTTTAATATTATTTAAACATATTTAATTAAATTATTATAATGTTATATGTTAAAATATTTAAGACATACTATTTTTGACTATATATATTAAAAAACAAAACATTTGTCTATTTTAGTTTAAAACAATATATTTTTTTCAATATGTTTGTACTTTCCTTTATATGTGTTGGAAAACGATATTTTTGTGATCAAATTATTTTTTTACATGATATTTCTGGTTTCGGTATTATGTCAGTGAACCCGTCAAAGTTCAACCTCAGGCAGTTGGATACATTTTAAAAAATGATCACAGCTGGTGGAGGGCAAGCACTTTTTTGCAGAAGCACACAACTTCTGCACAATCAAAACATAAGCCAAAGCCCATCTCTAGTGGTACTCACATAACTGTTTGGCCACAGCTGAGCTGTCAAGCCAGAACGTAAAATGTGCTACGGTCCATAACATATTGTAATTGCTGTGGCATAATTTCACGAAACAAAGGCAAGCCTGCTTCCCCTTGTGAGGTGTGCTTCTAGACTCCTTTTTAGATCTCTGATTCCCTATTAGAGAGTAAAATACCTCGCAAAAGAGAAATACATTGATGGAGTACAATACTTTGTGAGCTAATATGTAAATTTTTTAGCAAAGCATTGCCAAGTATAATAATAAAGAAATAATTTTACAAAGGATGTATACTTTTTGTATTCAAGTCTGAATGAGATGGTTGGATTTGCATGTTTTTCATACGATTATTTTCTAAGGTGCTTTGCACAACACGCACAAAGCGTCGGAAAGGGATATGTCCACTTTATAGTCAGGAAGTACATTTCTGGCACTTACGCAGTGGTAAATGCTTGATTTAGGTGAAGCTAAAATATGTCCCCATTGTTCATGCTATCATTGACACTACCTATACCACTCCCACTGAATTGTGCTGTTATTAAAGTTTCATCCATGAAGGGTTAATAGATTGGAGGCGCTCAGCAGAAACAAACACAGCTACTATCAGGCTCTTTGGAATTATGTGACTGTGTGACCGCAGAGTTTTCCACACCAATAAGAATTTAAAGCAGTTCCCTATAATGTGTAATTTGCATATTTCAATAAAAATATGTTTTTAGCTTAAATAGATAAAACGTTATTTAAAAAGGGCCAGTCCACAGTGGCAGACCATTCGTACACTTTAACTAGCCACCTTTTAGTCACGAATTGTTTGTAATAAAACCTAGTTCTGATCCGGTGAACCCTTTCCCCAGACACTGAAGGCCCGATTACGAGTTTAGTGGTGCAGGAGCGGGCAGCCAGCATGGCACTCCGCTTCTGCACTGCCAAACCCATGATACCACTGCTCGCCAGAATACGAGTTTCCTTGTGGCTGGTGCCTAAAAGTGGGCATTGCAGTGGGAATGCACAAAAAAGTTACTGGATGGCATGGACTGTAAACTTCATGTGGTGCAGGAACTGGGGTTCATGCACACAGGGGTCACATGTTATGTCCCCCTGCATGCATCCCCAAGCAAAAGGGCAAAAGAGGGCCATGTAGGGCCCCTTTTATTTCAGGACTGCCAGCTTTGTCACGGTGGAAAGACCTCCATGACACTGCTGGCAGTCCTGAAACTTGTAATCTGCATGGTGGTGCCGCAGCTGCACCACCAGCATATTACTGAGGCCCTGACTACCGGCCACCGCAGTGCAATGGCGGTCCGACCACCCCACTTGTAAAGGGGCAGTCGGACCGCCGGTGTAGTGGTGGCTGGACCATTACCGCAGCACACCCGCGAGTCAGGTGGTCCTCGGACCGCCAGACTCCTAATCAGGCATGAGTTGGACTGGCCTAAGGGGCAAACTGGCAATGGCAGAGGCTAGTCAGAAAGGTCAGTGTGTGCACCAGTTTTTTGGCTGTTAGTCAGCTTCTTTTATGATCTGCTGGGCTGGTTCGTACTGTTTATTTACCAGCTATTACTACAAACATTGCCTGCAGCAGCACAAATACATACAGTCTCCCACATTTGGCATCACGCCGATAATGTTTCTTAACAAGTTCAAAACTGCCTCGATTTGCGAATGTCGACCACTTTTTTTTAGCTATTTGATTGCCTAATGGGGGTCATCCTAATTCTGCCCAGAGTATTATTTTGTATCAAAATGAAAATAGCGAAACACTACTGCCACGGAACGTGCTACATTATGCCGCATAACATGCCCTTTCTTTCCTAGTAGTTCAGAGTAGACACCTTTGCCGCATAATGTGGCCCTCCAGGCTCCTTTGACGCATAGTTCCAGTGACCCTTGCTATTATGCAGCCAGTGCATCCACCTTCCTGTGAGATTAGCTGAAAGACCTTTAGTTCGGCTGCGCACCGCGCGCTACACGTATCTTGACACCGCCTTCCGTTGATCAGCTCGAACCCATCGGGACACGTGCACGCATAGGAACCAGCGGTGTTTACGCAGCTCCCGCCCCCTTGGCACGCGTCGCCGTCCGCCAGGCACTCGTCAACGTCTGAAATCAAACCGTAAGCAAACAAGAAAATGATTTCATGATGAACTAGTAAATCACGGGCCTCTTATCCACATTTGTTATCAATAACTGCTTTAGATTTAGAGATAAATTAACGTTTTTTAAAGTGGAATTCTTGTATCTGCGGCGTTTGATAGATGGATGTATTTGATTTCTTGGACTCTTGTGCAGCGGGAAAGGCTTGATCTAGGTATGCGAAATGGCCGCCCCCAGCAGCGGCCTTGCGCGTCTGATTATAGCTCCTCTGTCTGCGCCAACTCATTCCTTCTGACCACAACAAGCAAATAAATAATCCTGTTTTCCCTCCATGTCTGCCCTGGCATCAGAATACACCACAGTGTTGATAAGCATGCAGTAGCCGAAAGTCTTTAGATTTTCATATCTGTTTTTGTGGTGCGGCTGTCTCAGTTTTGGGGCTCAGCCTGTTTCTAAGCGCTACCAATTTTTACACGCAACAGAGCTGAGGTAGAGGGACATAATGCGTTTGCTTAGAGCGAACACCAGCGCTTTAGGGGTGACCTTGTTTCAAAATTCACTGACATCCCTCTAACAACAAGAAAGGACCCGGGCCGGGGAAGGCAAAGCCGGACCCGATCGAGGCCCGGGTAAAACGCCGGCCGGCGGCGGGACCCCCCCACGCCACGCCCCCCGCAATTAAAAGACCCGGCTAGGCCGGGGAGGGCAGGGATAGGCCCGAAAACAAAGGAAGCTCCCCCCCCCAATCAGGGGGCGAGAAAGATAGGCAAGGGGGGGGTTAAGAAGGGCCAACGGCCCGGGAAACTTCATTTCGAATTTCCCCCCCCCGCAAAAGAAGAAGAGAAGCCTGGCGAGAGAAGAAGCCCGATCTGAGTTTTTACATCGGCGGAAGCAGCGTTGGGAATCGCGCCTGCACTCTCGCCGGATGGAGGACGCATGTCCTTACCTGAGGCCACATCGGCGGGAGCAGCGTGTGGAAGCAGCCTCCACCCCCGCCGGAAAGGACGACTTCGCGCCGGGGAGGAGAAGGAATGGTGCTGGAGAAGATGCGGGGACATGGGCGAGGAGACGACAAATAAAGGCTGGCACCTAGGACGGCTGCTTGTTTCACGCCGCTTTCCCGGAACAAAGAGCCCCGAGGCCACGGGCTTTGTGGCCATTTCCAGCGGGCTGCAGGCCCCCAGGTGGTGGAAACGGAGCCACCACTCCCACCATCCCCAGCGTGCAGCCAGATTCGGGGGAGGCAGCGCGGAAAGAGCCTTCACCTCCGCCATAGCAAAGCGACAAGAAGGCTGCCCGCCGTTGTGGGAAGCACCGAAGCGGCATCCCTTCGACTGGACGACATCGGCGGTGGATCGGGTACTACAGCCTTGCACAGTCAAGCGGACGGGGGCAGTGTGTACGGAGCCAAATGCAGAGGATCACCAAATGCGCGAAAGGTGCAGGCACAAGCAGCCAATACGGCGGTGCTTTGCGGAAGCATGAGCCATAGCTTATGATACCGAAAGGAAGGGTCGGCGCGGGCGAAGGTGCCCCCGGCGGAGAAGCGCCTAATTGAGGTAAGCTCGGGGCGGGGTACCGAAGGGGGACGGAGGGGGCACTATTGATAGCATGGTCTATGCCCGCAAGCGCACCAAAATCGTCTGACTTCTGGCTCAAACAAATTAAGCACTAGGTGTGAATCCCCCTCAGTTGGTGCGGGCGTTTGTAACATCTGACTCTGAGTGCCGGCCCTGGGAGAGGTGCTGTCGCCACTGTGGTTGGAGAAATGTAGGCCTATTACGTGTCTGATAAGGGTGCAGTGCACTGATTTAGGTAGTGGGGGGCCTTGCTTCAGGGGTAGGACTCCTGCTGTTACCTGTGCTTTCACTTCACCAGGAAGCCATGAAGCTCCGGTCAGTGGCGGGAGAATCGTTCAGTGCTCCCAGCCACACAGGGGTGGACACAGGAGCTGAATGCAGTCCTTGAAAAGGTTCTTTTTAACACTGAGTGAATAGTCCAGCCTAGTGAGGCGATGCCCTTCAGGCTCTGCGCCCCAAGTGCTCTGGCTGCAGAATACCCAGAAATGGTATCTTTCTCTCAAGAACTGGAATTCAAGAAGCCAACGAGTAGCCATCTTAGATGGTATGTTGTCACAGATCAGGCGCGCAACACCCATTGGACTCAAAGGGCTTCAGCCCCCCCCCCCCCCCGTCGTGTGTGGCAGCCCGGGATGAGACAGCTTCCCGGCGCGAACACAGCCGCACCCGAGCACTTCACAGGTCTTTAAAAGACCATCGCATGTTAATGAGGCCTCGCTGTTGTTTCACCCCTTCTAGAGCCCCTGCAGCTCCACTCTGCCTATGGCTTAAAAGATTCAGCCCCCCCCCCCGAAATTTTTTCCTAGCCCCCCCGAAATTTGGCCCTAGTTGCGCCTCTGGACGGCGTTATTGCTCTACAAGGCAACTGGCTTTAAGCTGATACAGTGCAAATGTGGTGTACAGCAGTTTGTTGTTATCGACAATGTGAATTTAACAAGGTAAGAGTACAACGTTTACATAACCCTTACCGAAGGTCAGCTCGTGCAACGGTAGATAATAACATCAAGGAGACAGACTTGCATTGATCTCCGAGCTCAACGTCCTCATAATGCAGCAATCAGCGCGCGCTGCTGGGTTGTGTGGGAGTGAACCATGATTCATCGCGGCGCCCTGGGCGAGCATCTGCCCACTGCCCGCCTCACCTCACCTCAAACTCTAGGACAGTGACAGCACGGTGGGGTATTTTATACAAAGCCGTTGCTTTTGCATGTCCATGGAGCGGCTCCTATTTTCGATTCAGACTGAACTGCTTGACAAAGAAAAGTTACCCTCCCGCCAGACTCAACCGGAAACCCGCCATTCTATCAAGGTTGCGTCACGTGACCTACCGAAAGTGGCTCACAGACGGTGGTCCTACTTTAACTAATGCGCGTCCTTCTTCCCATTTTCTCTAGCGATCTGTCGGTCAAGTAAATGCTGTTTTTGTTATTATTTCCCTAATGTAATGCCAAACACGTTGCCCTTCATCATCAGTGCGAAATAAGCGCGTTCACATTTCCGAGTACTGCTTTTGGATAACAAAAATATAAATACAAACCATCGTTTTTGGGCATTTACAAGACCTAGAGAGGGAAAAACACACAAAACGGAAAGAGAAAGACTGAAAAAACGTAAAAAGGAAGGAAGCAGGAAACTGCAACAGTGAGATAAAGGAGCAGGGCATGGCTGGTGATGGATTAAAGAGGCAAGAGGTGGATGCAAGACTGCACAGCCTCTGTATTTGGTGCTCCGGCCTTCAATTGCACCAACTCCAGGCTTCTGAGCCGAGCCTTGGGCACCCGCACTCCTAGTTACACAAGTTAGGGTTCTAGCCAATGTAACCCTAAATATCTCTAGGTTGCAGTATTTATGCAGTTCCGGGATGAGAGTTAATAGCTCACTATTCTATATTGGGACTTTAAGTTATAAAGTCCAATTAACAAAAGATGTCTCGTTTGAACACAGCAGTCCGCTGATCGGTTTACATCATATGCAGTCTGCAATCTACTTGGTACACGTGCTTTGCAGCAGGCATATTAGCCCTCTGCACTACCTTCACCTAAGTCAAATCCCGGGTTTACAAAGCACTGTTCTCTCGCCAAGAAGAGAATTAATCACACGATTTTTCTGGTCAATTATGTTAGGCCGGGTAATTGCCGGCGGGAAGAAACGCTGAGAAACACTGCAGCAGGTGCTTAAAAAGCTGAAACTTTCAAACACGGCGCCTTTAGGGTGCCAGCACCCGGTGGTATAGCGGTGGTATAGCAGTGACGAATAGCGGTCAGGAATGCTTTGTCAAAGGCTATCAAGCATAGGAGTGAATCCGCGTATAGGAAAGGACACATAGGCCAAGGGACGGAAAGGGTAGAAGTCACAGGTCATTCAGACCGGTAGGCAGTATAGTTTAAGAGGGCGCAGGGTGGAGAAGCACGCACGCAGAGGCGGAAAAGAAACAGCATAGGCGGGAGCTTTTCTTTAAAGATAAGAATCGATCTATAGCCAAAATAAACCCTGTTGCAACATTAAGGGTTTGCTATAATAAGGTATAATAAGGTAAATATGGCGCCTGTGAAACTAATTTGGGTACATTGGGGGACAAACATTCCCAAGCAGAGGCAATTCTAGTGGCGCCGTGCATGGGGATTGGAAACTAAAGACTGGGTCTCGCTGTGACAGGCTAGCGCCCAGAAACAAGAGTCTTTATGGCGGCATTATGCCGCAAGGTGCCCACCCGGTTGGGCCCCACCGGAGGGGCAAGGCCAATCCAATCCATCCACCGCCAGCAGTTAGACAGCGGGGTTCAACGGTTGGCTCGCTTAACAAGGTCAGCGTTAAAGCACCTGGTTGTGAAGCTTGACAACAAATTCGATGCTGGTTTGACACAGCAGGACAAATGACCCAACTACCTCACAAGTCCCAGTACCTGACAAAATACCATTCAGAAAAGAAACAACCTGTACCGCCGGTTTAAGTTACCAAACCATCAGCGATAAACACACTTACATGGTGTACCCGGGGGGGGGGGTTTGGCTCTTGAGAGACCTTCCGTAGCTAGAACAAACCAGAGGGCACCCAGGAGCAAAATGGCCAACCTCAGGAACGCCCGACTGAACTAGGGAGAAAAGCAGGGCGGAGGTGGTAAAGGGAGCAAAAGTTGACCATACAGCTCCAAATACCGCGTAAACGGACGGGAAGTGGGGTATACGTCCTTCCTAGTGGCGGAAGGGTAATAGAGACGTGCTTGGAGACAGAATACAGGTGCGGCCCCAGCGAGCAAGGAAACAATTAGTCTGCATAGTTAGGGATTTCTGCGAATTGAGGCAGGGAAGCCCTGCCCGCGAGAGGCATGACCATCTGCTTGCGGTCAACGGCACAACGACATGTTCCTTCAATTTGCGCTGAGGCGCACACCACCAATCAACCAGCCTGGTGGCAAAATATGGGTAACCCAATTCCCCTAGTGTCAATTACGAAAAGCTAGTCCAGTATACCGGCTCCACACACCGAGCATAGTGGAGAAGGTGAAGCTAGAAGGCATAGGAAAATCCAGAAGAGAGCTACACAACACCAGGGCCAATGCATGCGAGGACCCGGGGTGGACGTCAGGCAGCATCGGCTGAAAATTGGTAGTTGCGGTAACCCCTGGAGGAGGAGGTACACCACTCAGGGATAGGATTAGACAAGTTCACGCGGAACATCGCGGGCATATTCGAACTAGGAGGGGGCAAGGAGGTCGCGAGGCTAGGTCGAGCTAAGGGGGGAGCTCCCTCCGATCGAAAAACCGTAGGGAGCGTGGCGGAGCTGACACGAGGAACCTAGTAGAGAACAAAATTACTAGGAGATAGATGAAAGGCTCGCATGGTGTCCTTGTCATGACTCACGGCAGGGGCACTGGGGGAGCCATTGGGCGGCGTGCCGCCAGACAAAGAACAAAGATGACACTCCCGCAGTACCCCGGGGATGCCTTACGGCAGGGGTACAGACGGAGAAGATGACGAGGACCCCGCCGCAGGAAAATAGAGTAGATGCTCAAGTAAGGTCCTTGGGATGCCAAACGGCAGAGACCGCTGGGAGAAGGGAGGGCCCCTGAAAGGATACAGGACGAGCGGGACGGCACTTGCAGCCCGGGCATGCCCAGAAAGGGACACCCTCCAAATCGGTAGCAAGTTGAAGCCTAGACCCGTGAATCGAAACACAGGGATTGGGGCCCCTCTCTCCTCTCCCAGGCAATTGAGGCGGCTGGGTCCAGAATGCGAATAGAAAATGATGAACAATGGATAAAAATGAAACATGGTCATTGAAGGACTAGAATAAGACCATGAGTGTTGAAATTTGAAACATGAAGATTTCCTGTTAACAAAATGCTTGTTGTGAAAATAAAACTGCGACCTTTTCAGGCACCAAAAAGTGGTCAAGTGCTAATTAAGGGAAAAGCGCGCAGCGATGGCAACAAACATGGGGGAGTGGGGAGGGAGTGCTCGCCGCCTGGACGGGGTTAGGACCCGGGCCGGGGAAGGCAAAGCCGGACCCGATCGAGGCCCGGGTAAAACGCCGGCCGGCGGCGGGACCCCCCCACGCCACGCCCCCCGCAATTAAAAGACCCGGCTAGGCCGGGGAGGGCAGGGATAGGCCCGAAAACAAAGGAAGCTCCCCCCCCCAATCAGGGGGCGAGAAAGATAGGCAAGGGGGGGGTTAAGAAGGGCCAACGGCCCGGGAAACTTCATTTCGAATTTCCCCCCCCCGCAAAAGAAGAAGAGAAGCCCACCCACCCACACCGAAGGATACGGGCGTCGCAGCCGTAGGGGGGAAGGGTAGCGGAGCTGACACGAGGAACACGAGGAACCTAGTAGAGAACAAAATTACTAGGAGATAGATGAAAGGCTCGCATGGTGTCCTTGTCATGACTCACGGCAGGGGCACTGGGGGAGCCATTGGGCGGCGTGCCGCCAGACAAAGAACAAAGATGACACTCCCGCAGTACCCCGGGGATGCCTTACGGCAGGGGTACAGACGGAGAAGATGACGAGGACCCCGCCGCAGGAAAATAGAGTAGATGCTCAAGTAAGGTCCTTGGGATGCCAAACGGCAGAGACCGCTGGGAGAAGGGAGGGCCCCTGAAAGGATACAGGACGAGCGGGACGGCACTTGCAGCCCGGGCATGCCCAGAAAGGGACACCCTCCAAATCGGTAGCAAGTTGAAGCCTAGACCCGTGAATCGAAACACAGGGATTGGGGCCCCTCTCTCCTCTCCCAGGCAATTGAGGCGGCTGGGTCCAGAATGCGAATAGAAAATGATGAACAATGGATAAAAATGAAACATGGTCATTGAAGGACTAGAATAAGACCATGAGTGTTGAAATTTGAAACATGAAGATTTCCTGTTAACAAAATGCTTGTTGTGAAAATAAAACTGCGACCTTTTCAGGCACCAAAAAGTGGTCAAGTGCTAATTAAGGGAAAAGCGCGCAGCGATGGCAACAAACATGGGGGAGTGGGGAGGGAGTGCTCGCCGCCTGGACGGGGTTTACCTCGAGACATTATTATGCACTCGCCATTGGGTTACGCACCTTCAAAACGTGTTTGAAGTTAGAGGACTGTCTGCAAACACATCAGTTTGTTAATATCTGAAGAAGCCCTAACAAGGCCCATCTAAGCTATACAAATGCACCTGTTCAGCATTTAAAATAGTGCCTAATTTGTGCTGGTGGATGCAGGTGGGAGGAAGGTGAAAGTGCACTTACTTTTCATTATTTGTCTTTGGCCCTGACCGTGGCAGAGAATGACAGAAATAGGAGAAAGAATGAAGAAGAGGAAGCAAGTAAAATGGCGGCAGAAGGAACAAGCATTGGCATAGCCAATAGGTCTCGCCTTCGGGACCTTAAAAGGGTTTAGCCATGCAACACTTGATGCTGTTGCACCAAGGATATTGTACTGGATAACTAAACACTTATAAGGTCCCACAGGGGAGACCTGTTGGCTATGCCAATGCTTTTATTTTTTAAAGGACAAGCAGTGCTATCAGGCTCCGACTGCCACTTAATCCACCGCATCCCACGTAGACGCTGCAGCCATCTTTGAGAGAGGTAGAGAGAGGTAGAGAGAGAGAGGTAGAGAGAGAGGTAGAGGGAGGTAGAGAGGTAGAGAGAGGTAGAGAGGTGAGAGAGAGGTAGAGAGAGGGGTAGAGAGAGGTAGAGAGGTAGAGAGGTATAGACGTAGAGAGGTAGAGAGAGGTTGAGAGGTAGAAGGGTACAGAGGTAGAGGTAGAGAGGTAGAGAGAGGTAGAGAGAGGTAGAGAGGTAGAGAGGTAGATGGAGGTAGAGAGAGAGAGGTAGAGAGAGAGCTAGAGAGAGAGGTAGAGAGATAGAGAGAGAGAGGTAGAGAGGTAGAGCGAAAGGTGGAGAGAGAGGTAGAGAGGTAGAGAGAGGTAGAGAGGTAGAGAGAGGTAGAGAAGTAGAGAGAGAAGTTGAGAGAGAGAGAGGTAGAGAGGTGTAGAGAGGTAGAGAGTTGAAGAGAGGTAGAGGTAGAGAGAGAGGTAGACAGGTATAGGTAGAGAGGTAGAGGGGGAGAGGTAGAGAGGGAGAGAGAGATAGGTAGAGGTAGAGGTAGAGAGAGAGAGGTAGAGGTAGAGAGAGAAAGAGGTAGAGAAGTAGAGAGAGAGAGAGAGGTAGAGAGAGGTAGAGAGGTAGAGAGAGAGAGGTAGAGGTAGAGAGAGAGGTAGAGAGAGGCAGAGAGAGGTAGAAAGGGGGAGAGAGAGAGAGGTAGAGAGGTAGAGCGAGAGAGGTAGAGAGGTAGAGAGAGAGAGGTAGAGAGAGAGGTAGAGAGAGAGAGAGAGAGAGAGAGAGAGAGAGAGAGAGGTAGAGAGTTAGAGAGGTAGAGAGGTAGAGAGAAAGGTAGCAAGAGAGGTAGAGAGAGAGAGGTAGAGAGGTAGAGGTAGAGAGGTAGAGTTAGAGCAGTAGAGAGAGAGGTAGAGAGATAGAGAGAGAGAGAGGTAGAGAGGTAGAGAGAGGTAGAGAGAGGTAGAGGTAGAGAGAGGCAGAGAGAGAGAGGTAGAGAGAGAGGTAGAGAGAGAGGTAGAGAGAGAGGTAGAGAGAGAGAGGGGTAGAGAGAGAGGTAGAGAGAGGTAGAGAGGTAGAGAGGTGGAGAGAGGTAGAGGTAGAGAGAGAGAGAGAGATAGAGAGGTAGAGAGGTAGAGAGAGGTAGAGAGGTAGAGAGGTGTAGAGAGGGAGAGGTAAAGAGGTAGAGGTAGAGATGTAGAGAGGTAGAGGTAGAGAGGTAGAGAGAGAGAGGTAGAGAGAGAGAGGTAGAGAGAGAGGTAGAGAGAGGTAGAGCGAGAGAGAGGTAGAGAGAGGCACACAGAGAGAAGTAGAGAGAGACGTAGAGAGATAGAGAGGTAGTGAGAGGTAGAGAGAGGTAGAGAGAGGGAGAGAGGTAGAGAGAGAGGTAGAGAGAGAGGTAGAGAGCTGGAGAGGTGTAGAGAGGTAGGGGTAGAGAGAGGTAGAGAGAGAGGTAGAGAGGTAGAGAGAGGTAGAGAGGTAGAGGTAGAGAGGTACAGAGGTAGAGTGGTAGAGAGAGAGAGGTAGAGAGAGAGGTAGAGAGAGAGGTAGAGAGAGAGGTAGAGAGCTAGTGAGAGGTAGAGAGGTAGAGAGAGGTAGAGAGAGGCAGAGAGGTAGATAGAGGTAGTGAGAGAGAGGGAGAGAGAGAGAGAAAGGTAGAGAGAGAGAGGTAGAGAGGTAGAGAGAGGTAGAGAGGTAGAGGTAGAGGGAGGTAGAGAGGTAGAGAGAGGCAGAGAGAGGTAGAAAGGGAGAGAGAGAGAGAGGTAGAGAGGTAGAGAGAGAGAGGTAGAGAGGTAGAGAGAGAGAGGTAGAGAGAGAGGTAGAGAGTGAGGTAGAGAGAGAGAGGTAGAGAGAGAGAGAGAGAGAGAGAGAGAGAGAGATAGAGAGGTAGAGAGGTAGAGAGAAAGGTAGCAAGAGAGGTAGAGAGAGAGAGGTAGAGAGGTAGAGGTAGAGAGGTAGAGTTAGAGCAGTAGAGAGAGAGGTAGAGAGATAGAGAGGTAGAGAGAGAGAGGTAGAGAGGTAGAGAGGTAGGGAGAGGTAGAGAGAGGTAGAGGTAGAGAGAGGCAGAGAGAGAGAAGTAGAGAGAGAGGTAGAGAGAGAGAGAGGTAGAGAGAGAGGTAGAGAGAGGTAGAGAGGTAGAGAGGTGGAGAGAGGTAGAGAGAGAGAGAGAGATAGAGAGGTAGAGAGGTAGAGAGAGGTAGAGAGGTGTAGAGAGGGAGAGGTAAAGAGGTAGAGGTAGAGATGTAGAGAGGTAGAGGTAGAGAGGTAGAGAGAGAGAGGTAGAGAGAGAGAGGTAGAGAGAGAGGTAGAGAGAAGTAGAGAGAGGTAGAGCGAGAGAGAGGTAGAGAGAGGCACACAGAGAGAGGTAGAGAGAGACGTAGAGAGATAGAGAGGTAGTGAGAGGTAGAGAGAGGTAGAGAGGTGTAGAGAGGTAGAGGTAGAGAGAGGTAGAGAGAGGTAGAGAGAGAGGTAGAGAGGTAGAGAGAGGTAGAGAGGTAGAGGTAGAGAGGTAGAGAGGTAGAGTGGTAGAGAGAGGTAGAGAGCTAGTGAGAGGTAGACAGGTAGAGAGAGGTAGAGAGAGGTAGTGAGAGAGAGATAGAGAGATAGAGAGAGAGAGAGAAAGGTAGAGAGAGAGAGGTAGAGAGAGAGGTAGTGAGGTAGAGAGAGGTAGAAAGGTAGAGAGGTAGAGGTAGAGGGAGGTAGAGACGTAGAGGGAGAGGTAGAGAGGTAGAGCAGTTCACCAAAATGCTCAAGTGCCAGGATCAGTTTTTAGGTCACAAAGCTGCGGGTTCATGTTTAATACTTTATTAGACGATTAATTAAAACACATACAATATACTCAGTAATGCAGGCAAACTGACCCTTTCTATGCAAACAAGGTGGCACTGCTCGCTCCTGCAAGCAAAACGCTGTGGGATGCGAGGAATGAAGCTGAGGGGGAAGGGGTGGGGGGGAGTGTGGCCGAGAGCACACAAAGCATTTTCCTTGCGGGAGCGAGTAGGGGCACCATCTGGTTGCAAGTTAATTACAAACAGATGGTTTCAAAGCTCGCTCCCGCAAGGGAATCGCCAAACGTGCATGTGTTGCCATTGAAAGTAATGCAAAGCGTGCATGTTTTAGGCCCAAAAAGTAAATCGATTCCTAAAGATCTACTCCTAGGCATCGCATGCGCGCTGCGTAGGCGTGACCTATAGAGTAGGGTTGAAAGATAGGTGGAATAGCGCCTAGACTGCCTTGGTATTTGGCAACCCCTGCATTGGGTAACACTGGTGGCGGCCTCCTAAGAAAAACCTTGGGTCTTGGCAATTCATTTTTTATTTAATTATTACATCTTAAGCACTGATTTATGTGAAGGCCCCGGTCACGCGGCCTGAGATTAGAGTACAGTACGACTTTGGGCGGCATAATGGCACTGGACACAAACATAAGTTGTGTATTACTAAATAGGGAGAAATGACAGCACCTTAAAACCAACTAATTACCATATTTCTGTATTTACTGACTCATGTTGGTGTACATAATGTAGTATGTGTGTAGTGCTTGTGTGTAGCGCTTGTACGCCTGCATTGCCACACAGCAGTATCCTCACAACACGGCACAGTTGATAATGACCACTTATTGTCCAATTTTGTTTTCCTCTCCCACAAAGTTTTCTCACAAGGAAGATTTTTTTTTATTTTATTTGTTCTTAGTGTCGGTGAAGCCTTCGGGAGGTGAAAAAAATACTGAAAAAGGAAAAGTGACAAATGCTTTTGTCTGAAGTGTGTGACAGGACAATAGATACGACTGCGCAGCGACAAGTGGCACGGGTTCGCGGAGCAAGTAATGATTTCAGGAAATTGGTAGCAGCTCGCATTCCTACAATATGTGCCCATAGGAAACAATATGATTGGCCACAGTTGGTTTGTGTCCCTGCCTAATTATAAAATGGCAGAGAGAGCAAAATCCGGTAGAACGCAACTCAAAGTGTTTCCTGTTTTCCTGCTGTTTATTTTTGCTACTAATCGTCTTATATTTGCCACTAAATCGTGTTCTGGGAATAAATAGTTTAATCAGGACATGACGTAGGTCACTCACTGAGAAGGGAGAGGATGTGGCGTAACGGCCACCGCTGCCGAACTTGGAGTTGGGGGAACCAGGTTCGAGTCTCGACATCCGCTCCTGTGCAAACCATTTATCCTGCCCGTGCCTACCAAAAATATATTTGTCCTTATGTAATGTAACTGGTGCTCGTGTAAAGCGCTTCAGTACCTTCGGCCGGAGTTCGCGCTATACCAAACTGCCAAAAAAGTAGATCAGTCGACTGCATAATGTCAGCACAAGCTGGACGGTCATTGAAAGTCAATGCCATTTTGACTGTCCTCTTTATCCAGTTAGCAGGTTACAAAAATGAAATAGAAGTAGTTAAGTCCAGTTGATTTTCCTAGATACAAGTCCATTCATGCACAATATCACCTTTTGAGGAATTTTGAGTTGCGCCCTCAGGGCAGCAGTGGATGTGGCGACTCTCTAGAATATTTTGATGAATGTGCAACGTACCCTGTAGTAGTCCTGGAGGCGTATGTACTATTCTAACTCCCAGAATATTGTAGGGAAAGTTGAAATTTCCCAATTATTTAAGAAAGGGCTGCAAGTACTAAGTGGGCGTGGTGGAAAGTGCATCCAAGAGCCACTTCAGAGTAAAAACAATGCTTTGCTCGTGTTTTTGTTGTAGGTTTTTGTGTTTTTTTCATTTTAACCGAATAAAGCTTATTAATCAATCAATGCTGAGGCAACAAAAACTGAGTGGACAAACAAATCAAAATCAGTTGTGAATGTGGGCACGAGAAAGAGTCAAGCTGAAGACCACATGGCGTCTTATTCACTGTTGAAAGGGTCAACGAATATGTGACAGCCGTCTCCAAGCGGCAAGAGTGCTTCCATACCAGTCACTGTTATCTCAAGACATAAATAAGGAACTACTGAGAAAAAGGCTAATAGATCATTCTTATATTTTGAGTTGATCACTAGAGATCCTAGGGATTGACGAAGTTCAAAAGTATGAAAAAGGTACTATGATCAGTGTCTGCTACTGTCCCTAAAAGGAATAAAGTTGCACAGGAAACAGCGTTTACAATGCTGTCGGTACAACGCAGCACCATTACAACGCAGTCAGTACAACGACCATGTTGTTACCTCGCATATCATTACAACGCAAGTCATTACAACGACTTGCTGTAGGGGGCTTTAGATGTTGGATTTTAAATCCATCACCTTCCCTACTGTTGAACAGACTGGAATTGGAATAGTAAATTATACCATTCTAAACTCCAGCACCTCCTACAGCAAGTCGTTGCAATGACTTACGTTGTATGCAACGTCATATATTCAAGTTGTACATATAGAATCTTCAAGTGAGAGGAACCATTTTAAATTATACATAGAGATTGAGAAATATGAAGCAATGGCAAGACCTGCACAATTGAATGGCCGCCCAGCAAGACAGCATGGTCATATGTTAATTTGTCACTGGTCTTCTGTGGGGAGACGTCCACTGGGGTTTCAGTACGACGTGTATTCAGCACGCAACACCTTGTAATAGTCAGATCTGATGTAGAGGGTATGAGTACAGTCACCCTGCTGTGTGGAATGCAAATAAGTACACTGATTGTAGCTAAGGGTGAGTGTGTCTTTTTGCATAGTGCTCAATCTCATGTCGATTGTGGGATCCAAGTTTGCCTAGGTGAGAACACACTGATTAGAACTATAAGTGATTTTGTAAACTGCCGATCATCAAACGGTCTGTCAGCTCCCAGTTGGCTTAGATAGGCGTGAGGTCTGTGTTAACTGCTGTAGCTCTTACAATGGAGGGTGCCAACATGGACCAGCTGGCTTTAGCATTAACTGATAGTATGGACACTCCATTCCGCAAATCTATACACTCCCAAAGTAACTGACACGCTTCACGCTGACAGAAGAACTGGATTCAGGGGAGCACAAAACATATCCATACCATATGTGAAATGAGAGAGGCTGGGCTTTATTTAGGGGATAATTGTCTCTGTCTGGGAGCTCGCGAGGAAATGAATGGCTCCCCAGTGCTGACTGAGCGCCAAGGCACATGTTGATCTGCTACAATAGCTGCCTTCTGCCAAGTTTTGCAAACAGTCCAAGCTAATGCGTGATGACAGGTCGGATGATAGTCCATTCCTGTGGTTTAAGTGTTATATGAGTATAGATCTGAGATAATTGTATCTCATTGAGTCAACTGCTCCCTTTTTATACTCCGGTGAGCGTGCAGAGGTGTTGGTCTAACTGTTCGGCAATTTGAGTGACTTGCACTAGAGGCAAGCAGCCATGTATGTGGTGTGGCACACGAAATATCACTGAGTAAAGACAACATGAGTGCAGAAGCATACAAACATGGGTGCTATTGTGGTGCATCTCTCTGGGGACTGAGGTAGCAAGTAAACAAACAGTTCGAACAAGAGAGTCCAAGGGAAAATTTTAAAGACCACTAAAGGATTGCATCCCCAAACAACTATTAACAAACACAAGAATCCTAGGGTCTACGAACTACCTCTAAGTTTACTACTTGAACCTATGTGATAGTAAACCTAACTGGAAAGAAACTAATGAACAAAATGTGCATAAGGGCAGATCCCTTTAAGGACGTAATCCCTCACTCACCAATGTGACATGCTTCATCATAGGGACTCTCCTCCCAAAGGAAAAACCTAGTTCCTTTGGGGGCTACAACCCCCTCTCTGAGAGGGAGGAGCTCAGGGATGTTTTATTTCTAATATTTAGGACTAACTAAGTCCATATATGATGAGCAAGGATGTGTGAGCAAGAGTCCAGCGCAAAAAATAAAAATTGTGAGTATGTGAGAAAGAGTGATAACTAAAACTGGCTAGGAGGCACCAAAGCCAACTTTAATCAAAAGGTGCCTACTGTCAGGATTAAAAAGCAGTACACCTGCGGTATGGATTTAGAACCGCTATGGTATGGGTTTTAGGTGGTCCACATGTTTCAGCCCACGAAGACCCAGGGTGGATCGGGCTTTCGTCAGGACCTTACAAAGAAACGCTACTGCAAGTAAATAAATTGAAGAAACTAAACCAAAAAGGATATAGGGCCAATGCAATATCATAAGCCCCTATCCGAACCTGCATGTACCTAAAATGGAAAGAGAGTGACACATGTCAGGTAAGTATGATAATTGGCTTAACAGTATAGAAAGTTTACTGAAAAGGATCTGCATACACAATAGTCCAAAAAAGGGAAAAAGATACCTTACCCGCAAAGGCTGGGTACAGGATCTCACCTCTGCCTGGCAACCGCTCAGGAAGGCAGCACCGCTCTACAAAAAAGTTTTTTTATAATATGGGGTGCAGCAAGAGTAACCAAAATCTCAAAAAATGATCGTATAGTAGTGAAACGCTAAACATATCGATCATATGAAGATAACCATTAGTGTGAGGAGCTGCAGAATAATGAGAAACAGAAGCGGGGTTAACCTATATAAGCTCACATTACACATGTTATAAGTCTAAAGTGGGGGCTCCAGGAACACTAATCACTCAACCCACTGCCCAGCATAACCAGCAGAGGGAGGAAGAGCTCCCCACAGACTGTGTGAATAGTAGTAAACAAACTTCACCGTATAGCATAAAGCAATCAAGTCCCAAAACCAGCGTGTTTTGTAAAGTCCAACGCCGAGGGACAACATGAAATGCTCACAGCCACTCACCTATCCGTCCGTACCGCTAGACCAGGAGAGCCTGCTGCCGGAGGTAAGTGCTAGTCCAAGACTACACTCTTAAATAGCCCTTGCCGTGATATCCTAATCGCGCTCAGGTGGCAGTAACAGTGCTTCATTGCGCATGCCCAGTAAGAATTGTAGTAGAGTGCATGCGCGGAGTAAAGATGCTGCATGTTAGCATCGCGCATGCGTCTTGGGGGTCACGCTGTAACCCGACTACACACGCATATCTCCAGTGTATTAAAAAGATAGTTACAATGCATACCATGCATCGATGTAAACCCCGAGTCAATCTCAAAATTTGGTAAGGGTGCTCACGGGGTGGAGATCAGTGTCAGAAGACGATGTTCGAACACCTAGTAAGCGCACTTGATGATGACTTGAAGCGCTTTTCCATACACGTTTTCTTATATACGTGTTATCCTTAGCACTCTCGCTTTGCTTCAGGGCACATGATTTTTCCTATGCTCCCTGTTGTTATGCGGAGCGCCCGAATATCTACTATATGGGTGCACACATAAGTTTATGTTGCTCATTTTTCTTTTGCTCATATGATTAATTCTACTTATAGCGTCTCTGTTTGTAGAACTGTGGACTAGCTTGACATATGATTTATGTGATTTATATCTTTTGTACCATATCATCAAGTGCGCTTACTAGGTGTTCGAACATCGTCTTCTGACACTGATCTCCACCCCGTGAGCACCCACGATGTCAATTCCTTACCAAATTTTGAGATTGACTCGGGGTTTACATCGATGCATGGTATGCATTGTAACTATCTTTTTAATACACTGGAGATACGCGTGTGTAGTCGGGTTACAGCGTGACCCCCAAGACGCATGCGCGATGCTAACATGCAGCATCTTTACTCCGCGCATGCGCTCTACTACAATTCTTACTGGGCATGCGCAATGAAGCACTGTTACTGCCACCTGAAACAATAGCATCTTTACTCCGCGCATGCGCTTTACTACAATTCTTACTGGGCATGCGCAATGAAGCACTGTTACTGCCACCTGAGCGCGATTAGGATATCACGGCAAGGGCTATTTAAGAGCGTAGTCTTGGACTAGCACTTACCTCCGGCAGCAGGCTCTCCTGGTCTAGCGGTACCGACGGATAGGTGAGTGGCTGTGAGCATTTCATGTTGTCCCTCGGCGTTGGACTTTACAAATCACGCTGGTTTTGGGACTTGATTGCTTTATGCTATACGGTGAAGTTTGTTTACTACTATTCACACAGTCTGTGGGGAGCTCTTCCTCCCTCTGCTGGTTATGCTGGGCAGTGGGTTGAGTGATTAGTGTTCCTGGAGCCCCCACTTTAGACTTATAACATGTGTAATGTGAGCTTATATAGGTTAACCCCGCTTCTGTTTCTCATTATTCTACAGCTCCTCACACTAATGGTTATCTTCATATGATCGATATGTTTAGCGTTTGACTACTATACGATCATTTTTTGAGATTTTGGTTACTCTTGCTGCACCCCATAATATAAAAAAACTTTTTTGTAGAGCGGTGCTGCCTTCCTGAGCGGTTGCCAGGCAGAGGTGAGATCCTGTACCCAGCCTTTGCAGGTAAGGTATCTTTTTCCCTTTTTTGGACTATTGTGTATGCAGACCCTTTTCAGTAAACTTTCTATACTGTTAAGACAATTATCATACTTACCTGACATGTGTCACTCTCTTTCCATTTTAGGTACATGCAGGTTCGGATAGAGGCTTATGATATTGTATTGGCCCTATATCCTTTTTGGTTTAGTTTCTTCAATTTATTTACTTGCAGTAGCGTTTCTTTGTAAGGTCCTGACGAAAGCCCGATCCACCCTGGGTCTTCGTGGGCTGAAACATGTGGACCACCTAAAACCCATACCATAGCGGTTCTAAATCCATACCGCAGGTGTACTGCTTTTTAATCCTGACAGTAGGCACCTTTTGATTAAAGTTGGCTTTGGTGCCTCCTAGCCAGTTTTAGTTATCACTCTTTCTCACATACTCACAATTTTTATTTTTTGCGCTGTACCCTTGCTCACACATCCTTGCTCATCATATGTGCACTTAGCTAGTCCTAAATATTAGAAATAAAACATCCCTGAGCTCCTCCCTCTCAGAGAGGGGGTTGTAGCCCCCAAAGGAACTAGGTTTTTCCTTTGGGAGGAGAGTCCCTATGATGAAGCATGTCACCATTGGTGAGTAAGGGATTACGTCCTTAAAGGCACATTTTGTTCATTAGTTTCTTTCCAGTTAGGTTTACTATCACATAGGTTTAAGTAGTAAACTTAGAGGTAGTTCGTAGACCCTAGGATTCTTGTGTTTGACTGAGGTAGCAATGCTTGCACTCATGTGTTCCCTGCAGCCTAGAAATAAATATGTTGGGTTTGTGCATTGAATGATAACAACACATGCATGGTTTTTAATGTGCTCAAATACTTCATTAAGACTCTTAACCTCTTTTTTTCATCATTATGCGTTGAAACTTTTTAATTTTGTCTCACTCAGGTACATTGACATTCCCCAAGGCTGGCCTTGATGCACTACCAAGCCCCTAAGAAATGTCAGACAGACGTCCTACCAATGTCTTCCACTTAATTCAGTGAGGACAGTGTGTACCCTGTCTCACCAGTGAAAAAAGAAAACCCCACAATGTTTGTGGGTGTCTAATATTCACCTTCTGGGCGGCTCGTCACCTGATCGCTGACCATTCCAACTACAACTACATCAACCCCACACTCCGTGAAGTCCACTGGCTCAGTCTCCTTGCGCGGCTCATATGTTTTTCACTATGCATCATATACATAACCAAGCCTGATTCCCTGGCTGAAAAACAATGTGCCACTTATGGATGCAACCACACCAGATGCAGGAGGAACCTAATGCTATTGGAGATCCACAAGACAAGGAAAGAATCAATTTAGTTCTTTGCTCCCACCCTGTGGGATAATCTCTCCCTGAGTTTGTCTACTTGGCTCCTGACTTTTAGGAAAGAGCTCAAAACCCTTTACTTATCCACCCAAATCCCATCCTACTAACATTTCACTCCCTACTTGCATCGGCCTGACCTGCTTGTAGAGATGAGATTATTCTTTGCCTGACCTATGGGCCTCACATGATGCCTATGTACTTAGATGTCTTTACTGTTGTTACATCTACCATGATTGTGTAATATGTACCCTGTTATTTATATAAATGTACATGCAATCATACACTAGGGCCCGTATTACAAAAAGTGTCCTGGGGCGCATCGGGCATTTGCGCCAGCTTTGCTGGTGCCCGGGGCTCTTTGGTATTATAGATGGGGGCGCAGACACTTGTGCGTCCCCTTCTATAATACTGATACCGATAGCGCACTTAAAGCGCCAGCGCTACCTTCAGAGTGTGTTCCTGCGCCATATTACAGAAGTGGGCGCAGAGCCAAAGCAGCCATCAGGAGGCGCACTGACAGTGCGCCATTTAAAAGGTGGTGAACTGTAAGTGCGCCTCCTGACAGCAGCCCTCTGCAGGGGATAAAGGGGGTCCCATGGACCCTCCAGACATCTCCCTGCAGGCGGGTGCAGTCACTGACTGCACCCTTCGGCAAGGGGATCTCTATTACCCTGTAAAAGTGCATGTGGGTGCCACCTGCACGGTGAAAACACGGAGCAACTGCTCCGTGCTTTTCACAACAATACGCTGACCTTGGGGCAGCAAGAGTTCACAGCTGCCCTGTGGGCAGCGCATACAACATAATAGGGTGCATTTTGACTGTTTGCGCCTTTTAAAAGGTGCGCCGGGCGCAAACAATCACAATGCATAAAACGGCCCCTGGACACTTGACTGTAATGTACCGACCAGCAACCCTATTCCTGCACATATTTCACACCGCTGAAGTACCGTATTAGATTAAGCATTTGAGCACGTGTCACATTTGTGTAGAAGCACAAATCTTCAGGAGTTTATCAGAACTCAGAGCTGTCATTGGCCTCTATATTTTTAAATGATGACTTAGGAAGTTCATCATGTAGATGCCTTTTAAATACACAATTGTATTGATTTCCTTACTTATGAAAACAGTATATGCTCCTCACATTCATGGCCACGTCTGTGAGTAGTAGCACCGTATACAAGCAATGAATTATCGAATAAGGGGGCAGAGAGTAGATCCACATCAATAAGAGGAATCCAGCGCAAGGTGATGGGAATTCTAGTCATGTCGCGTTGTGAGGGGAAGCTGGTAAAGGGGGTCCAGTAGGTAACACAAGGAAACAATATATATCCAACTTAAAGTAAAACATGAACCTGAAAACGAAATGATGTGCTGGAGTAAATGGAATAAGTGAAGAAAGCACTGTCGGGATCATATTGGCAATGACTAGTCCTACCCTGAGGTTGTGCCAAGCATATCTAGTATGTTAGTGGGATTATGTGGGGTATGTGGAGGGTCAGGTCGATGGCCTTGTTCTATATCTAGGGGAGGATGCTTAGTCTGACTCGGCCATCTCACTCTCAGGGACGTCCAGACTCTGCTAGAGCCATCCATTTGAGGGCAGTCATGTAGGTTGGTGTTGGGATAGAAAATTCCTCTGCATGGTAAAGGCTTGTAGCCCTGCCCTGAGTGCCCAACTGCACTGTTGTCTGTATCCCTAATGCTGATTTTTGTCATAGGTAAACATGGATCATGCGTGTGCGCTATTACATAGCATTGTCTCGGAGATTGCGGTCTAGTTAGACAAGGAGGGGCACCCAAAGAGCTACTTTCATAGTGGAGCGAGGCGAGGCTACTACCTTCATCAAGAGTTAAGCAGTACAAGCGCAGTGGTGGCAGCACACCGAGTAGTGAACAATAGCAGTGAACAGGTCCTTTTTAACCTGTGTCACTGGAGTACGGCCTGAAAGCTCACTCCCCTTTTTAAAAGTTCTGTTGCTGTGTGCTTTACTCACCTGTGGCCTACGTTAGGTAGATATGGACTGCTGTGCAGTGCAGGAGTGGTGACTATGTGCTGGATGTATGTGTGCGAGGAAAGAGTACAGTACAGGGATGGAGCAATACTGTGCTGTTTATATGTGGTTAGGCATGTACTGAGTGTATGTATGCCCTGGGGGATATATTATATGAGAAATGTAGTCTTGCGCAGTGAATGTGCAATCAAAACATGTGCTAGGTGTAAGTTGTGCTGGCGTGAAGTACAATACATGAAGCGTGAAGTGTAGTGGAGTGCACACATAGTGAGGGTGTATGCTGCCAGTGTGTGTTTGCAAATAGCACACCCTGGTATAAGACAGAAAAGCTACAGTACTGAAAAGTGTGAGCAGACTGAATATGTATGCTCAATGCATGGAGGTAACAGTGCTGACTAATAAGTGTGCTGTAAATCTACAATGAGTGCAAGTGTGTCTGCAATGGTACATTAAATGGAAGACATTGGGTTCTATTTTGGGAAGCCCATGCCTGCATGGTGAAGACATGAGGAGTAGAGGAATCTCCCCAGCCAGATTTGTGTATTACTGCATTCCTGTGTGCTGGGTGGAAAACCAACACTTGGAAGGGAGGAAGAGACTCCTCCTTTACCCTTCAAAAGGGTGCTCTTTGATTCAGTGATAGATCACAAGGAAGGGGACTGGACTCATCTCAGGAAGGAGATGGGTCTGATAAGGGAATCATAAAGAGGACGGCTGGGACCCTGGGTTTACCATTTTGATGCACATATCGCTGTTGCTGACATCCAGGTATGAACTCTGGTCACCCCCAGGAACTGTCTTGTGGGTCTATCAACTTCATAGTCTTCCCTGCTGTGACAGACAGCCTTCCAAAAGTGAAGAAGACAATGGCAAAGGGCACTTCAAAAGAAGCAGAACCTTAACATAAAACTTCAAAGACTCAGACCCTAACTTACATTTGGTGTCTGGAAATGGACTATAAAAAGGGCAAATTGAGACCCCATTATTTGTCATCTGCCAAGCAGCCAGATGGACTGTGTGAGAATGGGAAGCTCTACAAGACTTCTGTCTGTGGCCTAGACTGGGGTAAATGCCTGCTAGTCTCCCTGATGGGTGAATGGACATTAACCAGGAAAGCCAAGACCCCAGCCCTGGACCCTGAAGCACCAGCGCCTGCCTGCTTGCCAAGACCAGTGTTACTTCTGAGGAAGATGAGAGCGTTGGAGGGAGCAAAGTCAAGTGGGAAGCCCTACCAAGAGGACTCCTTGAAATTGGTGTAAGCGGATGGCTGTGCACCAATCGGATCTTTGTCCAATGACCCCCATATGCCAGGAGAGGGCTGCCATGACCAGAGTAGTGTAGTGAGCGCCATGTGGGAAGCGACAGGCCCACACCGGCTCGTTGCGGTGGCCCCGTATGCAAGAGGGGAGCCACCATTGAATCATTTGTTGCCTGTCTGTCGAGGCTTGTGTCTGCCTTAATCGGTGACCCTGTATGCCAGGAGGGGACACCCTGGTAAAGGCAAGAGCACCAGAGGGGCTGCCGGTACCAATATTGGCAAAAATGTGGGTCGTTTCAAGGACGAAAGATTGAGGCTCTGACCGGCGGGTCACGCATGCTCACCAAAACCTATACCTGACTGATTTCCCCCTGAACCTCGAAGGACACCGCCAGAGACGTGTCTTGTGGAGACGTCACACCCTAGCTGGGCTTTAGTCAGAAGCTGGGGAATTGACTCCCTTACCCCTGTAGGGGAAGAGTGACTTACCTTGTGTTTGTGGAGTGAGAGCAGCTTTGATTACTGGGACAAGCTGGCAGCGCTGCTCAAGGGAGAGAGCCTGCGCTTGCCGGGTGCTGCAATGGGTACTATGAGTAGCCCAATTTCGCTGAACAAGAGAAGGACTTTTGCGCACCTATGGAAAGGGTACTTGCTGCACCACTGAACGCTTCCATATCGCCGGAGCGGTAAGACTAGAACTGAGCCTGTGGGGCCTGGGTGAACTCACTGCTATCAGCCCAGCAGGAACATAGACACTTTTGAGTAATTCCTAAAGAGTCAAAGGGGAACTCTTGGGTGCACTCTATTAGTTAGCAATCCCTGGATATGACCCCCAGAAAAATGGGGAATAACCACAACCTCGTTATAAGGAAGAGGGTGGGACAGGGATTTGCTTGACAACTACTAGAGCCCCGACCTCCAGGGGATTGTGTTGCTGCTCAAGAATGTCATTATTCCTTCGAATGTGTAGAGTTAGAAATAGTACATAAGTAAGTCTTTGACTGAACATTGAATTATTGTTAGTACTGTGTGCACTTTCAGTTATAAGTTGTGTTCACTCAGCTGTATCTACACTCCATTCACCCTCCCCCCGACAATGGAGCCTTTGACTGTTCGTCCACAGCTTCCACTGAGAGTGCCAAAGGAGTGCATGGCCCATTTTCTCAGGTCTCATAATAGGTCAGACCCAGGAATATCAGGAGTAAAAGGATTCAACAACACGCTTGGCCCCCGGCACCCTGTGTGCCGCGTGGCTCTTTAAAGGGTTCTGACAGATGACATCCCACTCTTGTGTGCGTTTTCTGGGGCCAGATACCCCACTGCAATTCCCTCTGCAGGCAGCTCCATCACATTTCACCCATTTGATAATTTCTGCCTGCCAGTGTATGAGGCTGGGCCCCTGTGTGCTTTTCCAGGAGAGTGCTAACTCCCGGCGTGCAAGTACCGATGCTAGATCCATGAGTCTAGATGGGATTGCTCTTACCCGAGGTCTTGGGAAGACAGACACTAGGCAATAAACCGGAATGTTTAAGAAGTGTCTCCCAGTGGCCATTGTTATATATTGGTGGCTGTGTCCCAGTAACGAAAGAGCACAGGACAGCTCCACATCATATGATAAATATCTGCTCCCCCAACATCACACCCCGGGCATGTTGTGTGTGCCGCAGGTAACATAGCATTAATCTACAGTGGGGGAATATATACCCGATGCAGAAAGTAATGTTATATGAGCTTAAACCTGGTGTTCTGCGACATTTGAGGGATGGACTTCAGAACCAAAACCCAGTCTTTAACAGTGATTGAGGTGCCGACGATCCCTGCCTGAGGTCATGTAGTCCATGTAGGGCATTTTTAGCTTGTCATAGGAACGCAGGTTATAACATTGTGCTCGCCTGGGACTTCCAGGCCTTAGTACACATAGTCCGGAGACCTTCATGTGCTGGGGGCTTGGCCATGTTACCCTTCCAGATCAGGCGCAGTATGGCCTTAAGGGCACAATAAAGTAAGAAGTAATGGGGGGATGTCTAAACTCGTCTATGAGCCCCTGAAAATCTCTGACTGATTCATTTTCAGAAAGTCCCCTAAGTGAGCTTAGGCCAGCCCTCTTCCCCACATGCCAAGCTACTTCAGTCACCATGAGGGTATCAATTGGACAAGGCCCAGAGTGATAGCGCTCTGGAGTATGGAACGATGGCGTGGGTTTCGCTCTAGCTCAAAAATACTTTATTGTGGTGGCTAAGATACTGCCCCCAGGGCCTCCTGATTTCTGTGAGGGATATAGAATCAATTGGAGCCATTCATTATGCAAAGAAACCACCACAACTCCTGCCCCAGGAGCTCCCCATTGCACCTCTCTCTGCTGAGCAGCCCAAAGTAGTTGTGCAGGCAGGTAGTATACCTCCTACTCTGGGACCGCTAGTCCGCCCTCTGCAGCAGGAAGCCGCAGCAGGAAGCCACAGCATGGCCAGTGAAATCCTACACCATTTCGTGCTCCAAAGTAAGGTCAGGAGCCGTCCATCTATTTCTCCAAAGATGGCCTGGTGTACCCTAATAGGGAGGGTAGAAACAAAGAACAGCTACGCGCTAGGATAATGATTTTTGCCGGGGCTGCGAAGCCCATGACAGACAGGGGCAGTGTGTGCCAGAAGAAGATAGAACATCGCAAGGAGGCAATGGTCACCTGTACATTAACTTCTATTAACTGGGTTTCTGAATGATAACTTTGCCCTCCCAAGTCCCGAGAGGTATGCAACTTCCCTCGGATCTCATCCCCAAGCTCTGAAAGTCAGCCATCCGGGCACAGAGCACCCAAACAGAATGCATTGGACTTACTCCAGTTCACTTGAAGACCTGGCACCACACCAAAGTGGGTGAGCGCAGTAGAGGTGACTTTCACATCCGATCGCTCCCCATGAAGATAGAGCAGCATATCGTCTGCCTATGTCGACATATGGAGCTGGATGCCGCTGAGTTTCAGGCCGTGAAGTGTATTGCCCTCTCCGAGAGTCTAATTTACAAATATTAAGAATACCGGCACACCCAGTAGTGGCTGCTACCAACCAGGGTTGGTAGAGCGGGGAAGGGGGAATGAGAGAGGGGGGAATAATAAAATAAAATTGAACTTACCTCTATACAACCAACCCTGGCCACCGCCTCTTTTTTCAGCCGGAAGCAGCACACAGCCTCCCAGAATCCCCTAACCAATCACAACACTGCCTTAGCAGCATTGTGATTGGTCCGAGCGCCGTGGTTCGGTGCTCAGACAGGGTCTGGCAGGCTGTGCATGTTCTCCACCCAGGCTGTAATACAGCATGCATAGAGAACATGCAGAGTACAGATGACACTTTGGCCAGCAGAAGACGGCCGGCCTGACACACTTAAGGTGCTGCAACCACTCCTCCCTCTGTGACGCCGGTAGTCTAACCCAGCCCTGCCCGCCTGGCTTCAGCTGCAAGCAGAATACAAAAAACAAAATGATAATAACAAGCGTTATTATCATTTTATTTTTTGCATTCAGCTTGCAGCTGAAGCAGTGGGGCGATGCCCCTCCGCCTTACAGGAGGAGCCGCCACTGGGCACACCTATCTAGTGCTTCTTTTTGGCATCACAGAGGCTCAAGATAAACCCACCAGTCATAACTCGTGCTGTTGGGGTCATGCACAGCAGCTTGGTCCATGTGAGGAACCTGCTTCCCAGGCCCAGACTGACCATGGTTTTATACAAGAACTCCCAACACAGGGAATTGAAAGCCTTCTCTATGTCATCCACCAGTGCCAAGACTTTTGAGTAGGTGCTGAGGGGAGAATGATCCCTGTGGACTAACTGTATGATATCATTGACCGTGCTGTGAGCCAGGATAAATCCGGATTGATCTGGGTGTATCAGATCCTGGACCTGAGGCAACAATCGGTTTATGTAGATACCTTAGTACTAATTGGAGCAATAGGGTAAACCATGAAAGAAAATAGGCTGAATTGGAATGAAAGGCATGCCTGCCAGGTTGCAATCATCATGACAAACATATGAAGATATTGGCACTGTTAAGGCGTTCTGCTCCATAAGTTATATTCTAAACATTTATATAATTGTGTGGGAAGGATTTTACATTTTCTTAAGAAATTCTTAACTTTTGTGGTACTAAAATGCTAACCACACCTATTAATTGGAGCAAAGTACAGACACAGACAGTTCACTTCATCAACAGGATACGTAACACCAAAACAGTAGACAAAAAGGCTTTATAACCCTTGGTGAAAAAAGAATGTTCAGGCAAAAGAGACAATCATATAAAAAAAACTTAAAGAAGATCTTCAAACATAATGTCACTCAAATAATAATGGAGAAGCATTCCGCAATATGGAGAAAATATTTGATGCCATTTAGGAGAAAGATGCTGAAATATTTGCACTCGTATCAGCTATGGCAAGGGACCTTTAAGAATAAATCTGATTCGCGGATATATGTCAGAGGTGACATCCTCACATTATATCCTTGTGCTAAAGCCCTGCTAAAGGACTCCAATCACGGCAAGTATGGTCTAAAACGGTGGAGGGTTTATCTCCCAAAGTGAAATTACTACTATAATTAGAACAAGTCCTCTATCATGATCTCCAGGGCCCAAAAATATCTTGAATGAAGTAATCAGGGGGCATATTATCAAGAAACGGCGTTAAAATTATCGCTGCTTTAGCGGCAGAAAACTGCCACTAACGCGGCGATAATGGGCGTGATAATATGCGCAGAGAATTCCAATAGAAGCCCATGTTCTGGTGTCAACATGGGCTTGTTTGGACAAGTCAGCGAGCCAGCCTGGGGGGTAGGCTAGGGTGGCGCGGCAGGGCCTTTTACTTAAACCCGCAGCAGCCTGCACAGGCCGGTACAGTACTGCGGCAAAAGTGTACATGACTTGTATACCGCTACAGTTAGTCTGAATGATGAATCACATGCATACATTGCATTCCATCCTAGTAATAATCGTATATGGAGCTGCCTCCCACCACGCCGGTGATCTTACAACCGGACCCTCACGCTACCCAAAAAAAAAAAACAGCGTTGGTTTTTGCACGGTATTGGAATGGCATCACTCACTAGCTAATTAGTTGGCTTAGCTTAGCTAGTTTACTCACAGTTTTAACTTCTTACCGTTACTTGTGGTGGGCGGTCCGGCCGACTGGCAGGGACACACACTGGCGGGCCTGGCTGCACTGTCTTTGCTCAGTGAACTGATTTTTACGATTAGGCGGCCTGGTGCTCTGCTGCTGTTTGCTACTAGACAGTACTGCACTGTACTACTGGCTGATGATCGATGCCTATGCTTACCTGCACAAAGGCTGCCCTTAATGTTGTCATCTGTCGGGTGTCGGGCAGCGCCGCGGCTGACTTGAACGATGGACTCTGTCCTGGTTAGCAGTGAGCTGCGGTGGTTATGCTGGGGCGTTGCGATGTGTAAAAAATCAGTGCACGCTGCCGTGCGCTGCGCGTACTGCGGCAGCCCCTACCCCTCGGCGCCATCAGAACCAAATCCTGCCCACCCCTGGCACCCCAATAAATCAGTGTGTGTCAGTAGGCAGTACTGGTGTGTGTGTATACTGTGTCCCACGGCCTGCCCACCGGCAAGTGGCAAGTTGCAACACTGTCTACAACGCACAGTCAACTGCACGCACCCACTCACTGTGTGAACTAAGGGCTGCGGCCCGCCCACGGCCGCCATGATCACAACATATTTATAATTTATTATCTTGGACTTGCCTTGGGCTCCGCGGCAGACTCAGGGAAGGGCAGCAAATTAAGCGAAGTCTCACACAGCCGCAAACAGTCACTGTTAACCGCTGTGACTTCAATGTGTGACGTGCGCAGAGATGCGTAGACCCGGCCCTGTCAATTAAGTGCCGGTGCTAAGCACCGGAAAGCACCAGCACAAATTAAGCCCTGATTGCTGCCCATGAGATAACTAGATTGCTGAGATGCCCATGGCTTCCAACAAATACCACAGCTACTTAATGTATACCACTTCAGATGTAAGGAGGTCCAAATGGCCATGTTTCCCAGCTGCATGAAGTTAATTCTGTCGCAAAAAGAGGTTAAAAACTCTTTAGGGCCGAGTGTCAATCAGTAACATCTCATCACAAAGTGGCAGGGGGTCAGCAGTCTCACTCTGTGAGGAGGTAGGGATATCATGTCAGCCAAGGAGAGGAGGCGGCAGTCCCAACCTTACAGGAACCTTGGAGGCTTCCCTGCTGCAACCCAAGATCACTGCTGCAGCGGGTAAGTAGTGTGTTTTTTTAAATGTTTGGTGTGGGCATGTGTGTGTATGCATGAATGTTTTGTATGTGTGTGTGCATGCTGTAAATGGGTGGGTGTGTGTGTGCTTGTGAATGGTGGGTTTATATGTGCACGTCTGTGAATGCATGAGGGTGTGAGTGAGAGTGTATGTGTGTACATGTGTGACCTGCCCGCCCCCCTCCTGCTTGTATTATCGGTCACTACTGGTTAACTGCAAATCAGGAGAAATCTGTTTTTCTTAATTGACAAAAAGGACAATTCCAAAGAATGTACTATTTGTGCCTTACATCAATGGTGGATCAAAGTGACCTCTGCAATGTGTATATTATGAATAAGGGAATTATTAGTCTGATCTCTAATCAACCCATCGGTTCAGATCACTGAAGCTTATTCATAAACCTTTTTCCTGATTCAGTGGTGCATTAGTCCTCAAAAAAGGCTAAGGTGTCCTTCTCTTCAAAAATAAGCTTAATCTGGACACCACCATTCTCACTAACTTTAGGTAGGAATGTTACTCATCTCCTTGTGATTGCTACAACCATTGATAAACTGACAGGACCGAATTCAAGCCAAAACGGAGTGGTGTGGCGCAGCGACCAGAGCAGCTGACTCCAGAACGTGGGGTTCACGCTTTGATATCTGGCGCTGGTGTCAGCATCGTGTGACTCTGGGCATTAGCTCACTTAATCTCACCAACAGCCCCCCAGCGCCTGGATACCCTTAGGGGTTTAAGTTTCTACATTATAAATGTGGATTTACACTACATATTACAAGCCCAGCTTAACCAGTGACAGAAAATGCTGGAAAACCTAAAGGTCTCCATCGTTCTCTCGCACTGTGTGAGTCGAGCTTCCGGCTTGTTTCCAGTGCTCAGATTTTATTCTGCGCAGAGATGCTCAGAGGGACAAAAGAAGCACATGAGCTGCAAGTGCTGGATCTGAGCACTGCGTCAGTCAGTTACTGAATTACCACATCCTGAGACTTTCCACGATGTCACATATCAATTAGGCTATGGGTAAAAGGTTTTGCAGGTTTTTTGATCCATATAAGTGAGAGGGTCAAACTAGGTCCTTTTCTTTATGGAGATATGTTTGTGAGCTGGGGGGTCCCCCAGGGCTCATGTTCATTGCCCGAGCAGTTCACTGTATACAAAGTTCAGCACTTCCTTTAGCTCATTTCTAGAATATGTTGGATCATGCACAGGGGTATACACCAGTGATGATCAGATGTTCATCAACATAACAGAGGAACACTACATTTGAGGTGAGTAACCAAGCATGGGTGATCTAGATGAGATCTAGTAACCCAGCATGGCTGACATAGATGAGATCTAGTAGGCCAGCATGGGTGACCTAGATGAGATCTAGTAACCCACATGGGTGACCTAGAGGAGATCTAGTAACCCAGCATGGGTGACCTGGATGGGATCGAGCAACCAAGCATGGGTGACCTAGATGAGATCTAGTAACCCAGCATGGGTGACCTAGAGGAGATCTAGTAACCCAGCATGGGTGACCTAGATAGGATTGATCAACCAAGCATGGGTGACCTAGATGAGATCTAGTAACCCAGCATGGGTGACCTAGATGAGATCTAGTAACCCAGCATGGGTGACCTAGATGAGATCTATTAACCCAGCATGGGTGACCTTCAGCGGGTTGAAACTGAGCTCGCTGTGCAACATACACCTTCATGTTTGGTTGTAAAGACAGACGCTTACAGTGCCATTAGCTATCCTCCTTTATTGGGTCAATTGCAGACTTCAAAGAAAAGCGAAATAATCCAGGGTTACTTACTTTTTACAGTGCCATATATTGAGTAAGTGTGATTGATCAGACACGTCACCCTGTAAGAATCAGCCTATAAATGAACTAATATACTAAGAGTGACAGAGCCACACAAAACACATTTAATTAGGAACTGTGAGCGAGATGTGGAGGTGAAGGAGCAATCACTGCTTGGAATTAGACAGCACCATGACTCTAAGGGCAGGAATCGTCTTGACAATGTTTCGCCATTCTTGAAATTCTTCATCTGCAGGCCTACAAAAGTATCATAAACTGCAAGGTGTTTATAAAGCAGCAGTGCGCCTGCCTCTGGTCAAGGAAAGCATCAACCAGCCGCCAACACGAGAAAGTCCTACATTTGTTTCATGATATAGACAAATTCGGTTTGAGTTGAAATACCTTCCCACAAATGTTTGCTAAAAGCTGCATCTACTGATTGCTTATATCACAAACACGTCATTGAGGGCCCTGAGCTTTAATTTGACTACCTAATGCTTTCTGGGTGGTGTAGTCTTGGCCTGCTTCCATTAAACTTATGAGACCACCACACTTAAAATTGCTAGATTTGTAGCTGAAAAATCCAGGGCTGGAAAAGTGTGCATGACCTGTGCGCTGCTACCCAAATATATTCTAGCTTATATTCATATCTGTAGGAGCCCGTCTAAATTTCTGCACGGATCATGTGTGCATAAACTGCCCTCTATGCATTCGTCAGCGTATTTTAATAAAGAAAAGGTCAATAAACTTTCAAGCACCCCCCAAGATGCTATAGTCTGTTTACTTAGATCGAATGGTGATAAGATTTATGTATTTAAATATTTCTCAATAACCTATTAAGATAGTTGGGCGTTCCAAGCACTGAGTCGGGCCAGACCGTCACTCTGGCATGTTCACGGTGAGCTGCATACTAGAGAACTGTTTCAAGAGAGGTATAGGCAGCCAAAACCCAAACAGACCCAAAATCCAAACAGGCCCCCATGGCTACATTCTGGCCTAAGCCTCCTTCAATGTGTGGATGCTTTGAAGATTTCTTCAATTGCTGATTTTGATTCTAGTCCAGCCATGAGTCTGAATTTACTTTTATGTTTGCAAAACCAAATGGACCACTTTGTACGAGTAGGGTCGTCATGCTTCTAATGCTGACAGTGCTTGAAGACACGCTCCTATCCCATACCTTCACACTGCTCTCCTGTGGCGTCTGTGTGGTATCCAGGTTTGCATTCACACCTGAAGGAGCCCTGTGTGTTTCTGCACAGGCCATTTGAGCATAGACTGCTATCGGCGCACTCATCAACATCTGTTAACAAAGGAAAAGACGAGTATTCAAATCAAGTCCCTAGATACCTTTTTCCAAATGTCTTTACGGTGCTCTATGTTGAAAAGCTTACAGTGCCCTAATATTCTACAAACACCTGGAGGCAGATTTACAAGCCCCTTGCGCCACTTTTGCGTCACTTTTAATATGGGAAAAGTGACGCAAAAGTGGCGCAAGGGGCTTCTAAATCTGACCCCTGGTATTTAACAGCGGGCTGTACTTTGAACTGTGACACGTTTTTCATACTTGCTTTTTCCAGTTGTCATCATTTTTCTCTCTCTTGCTAATTCGTTCTCTCTTTCCTGTCTTTCTTTTCCTTCCCCTTGGTCAGAGTCTGATGATGAAAAATAGGCTCAGATCCCCAAAATTAAGTGCATGCGCCCACCACCTCAGAAACTGGCATTAATTAAGCATTAACTGAATGTGCTTATTTAATGAACATGCTCGAAGCACCTTTGGTGGATTTTCACCATTTATTAAAAAAGACAAAAAACACTGAATCAATGGTGCAAATGAAAGGTTTGTGAGTGCCCATAGAATTTGCACTCGAAGTGTGCAAGAGTGCCTTTCCTTGGAACTCTGCAACACAAAATAGGCTCTTTTGGGGCATCCCACCACCTTCACACCTACTTAAACCCTCCTAAATGGTTTATGACATCAATGACATTACCAAGCACACGTTTACAACGCACGTCTTTACCACACATCCATTACATTGCAATTTCTTTACCATGCATTGCCTTTACCACACATGCCTTTACACTTCAAGGTATGTATAAAGTAAATGGACCCCTACAAACACACACACACACCCATATATATATGTGTGTGTGTGTATGTGTGTGTGTGTGTGTGTATATATAAATGTATACATATGTATGCGTATATACATATCTTTGCATGTAAATAGAAATATATTACTAACTACTTTAATTGGGAGAACCCCCCCAAACCACCTCATTTTAAAAAATGATTATAAAAAGAAAGCTTTTTTGGGGGGGGGGGACCCTGAAAAAAACCCTTCCCACTGTATTCCCTTACTTACCCTAAAACACCCTTCCCACCAAATTACCTTACATACCCCATAAACCTGAAACACCCTTACCACCCTATTCAGTTACTCACCACTAAACCCCAAAAAAGCTCTTACCACCCTATTCCCTTACCCACCCGTAAAGCGTAAAATCACCTCTGCCTCCCAATTCCCTTACCCAGCCATAAACCCTAAAAACACCCTTACCACCCGATTCCCTTACCCACACCTAAACCCTAAAATCATCCTTACCACTCTATAACCTTACCCTCCCCTAAACCCTAAAATCACCCTTCTTCCCCATCCTAAGCCTTCTTGGGCCCCAAGTCCCCCATCGTCCAGGGTCAAAATATAAGGGGAGGAGGCATGCAACTCCCCTACCCAAGCCTTCTCAGGCCCCGGTGAGGCCATCCCCTGGGACTTGTGTTTTTCAACATTTTTGTAAGCCTATTTTAGCCTGGGGGGCCCCATCCCCCAGGGCCTCCATTATAAATAAGTGTGTGCCCCAGTGCCCACCCTAGGCACCAACCAAGCACACAGGGAGCCCCCGCAGCCCCAGCCAGCTTCCCGAAGGGTGTCGGAGCCGGCATTGCTCCTGTCTGGATGGAGCAGCTGCTTTATGCATGCTTCCTCTGGGTGGGAGCAATATGTGTTCTATCTGTGGGCCGGGCAACAGAATACAAGTCTGATCCCAGCCGACAGAAGCAATTTTAAAACTCCCACAGACTGGGAGCAGACTTAGTGTTTGCTCTTGTTTGGCGAGGGATTTAAAAATGCTCCAGACAGACGGGAGCAAACACATTTTTCCCTGCTAACGGTAGTGCACTCACTGGATAATGTCACCAGTCATGTCATCAGTGATGTCATTTGAGATGTCATCAGTGATGTCACTGACCATGCCAGGACTGATGTAATGTGTGAGGTCATAAGCAGTTCACTGCAGGGCCATAAGTTACAGTTAGGTAACTATAACTGCTGAATTTCTATGGTTTGGTACGGGTGAAATCTGAGCCTTGCGATAACGTTCCTGTAGCCTTTGTTTTTTCCAGTGAATTTCTAATTTTTTTTAATGCTATTTCCTAATTCTAACGTCCCTGTAACTTCTGTTTTTTATGTGAAAATTTATAAGGGTTTTTAGGTTGGTTTTCCTTAGTGTAACCTGTAATGTTTGAGAGTGGCTGTGTGAGTGGCTGTATGGGTTGATGAGTGTGTGTGTGAGTGGCTGTATTGGTCTGTGACTGGGTGTATGAGTGGCTGTATGGGTGTGTGAGCAGGTGTCTGAGTAGTTTAGTGGGTGTGTGAGTGCCTCTGCCTCTGTGTCTGTGAGTGGGTGGATGAGTGTTTGTGTGAGTGCCTGAGTTGGTCTGAGTGGATGCATGGGTTAGTGAGTGGGTGTGTGAGAGCCTCTGTGTGTCTGTGAATGGGTGTGTGAGTTCCTGTGTGGGTCTGTCACTAGGTGTGTGAATGCCTGAGTGGGTGTGTGAGTGTCTGTCTCGGTCTGCGAGTGACTGTGTGAGTGCCTGAGGGACTCTGTGAGTGGGTGTGTGAGTTTCTGTGTGGGTCTGTCACTGGTGTGAATGCCTGTATGGATCTGTGAGTGGGTGTGTGGGTCTCTGAGGGAGTCTGTGAGTTCCTGGGATTGGGTGTGTGAGTGCCTGTGTGGGTCTGTGAGTGGGTGTGTGAGTGGCACTACGGGGCTGTGAGTAGATATGTGAGTACCTGTGTGGGTCTGTGAGTGGGTGTGTGAGTGGTGCTATGGATCTGTGAGTGGATGTGTGAGTGTCTATGTGGGCCTGTGAGTGTCTGTGTGGGTCTGTGAATGGGCATGAGTGCCTCTGAGGGTCTGTGAGTGGGTGTGTGACTTCCTGTGTAGGTCTGTCGCTAGGTGTGTGTATGTCTGAGTGGGTGTGTGAGTATCTGTGAGTGACTTCGTGAGTGCCTGAGGGAGTCTGTGAGTGGGCGAGTAAGTGCCTAAGTGGGTTTGTGAGTGGGTGTGTGAGTGTCTTTGTGGATCTCTGAGTGGGTGTGTGAGTTCTTTTGTGGGTCTGTCAGTGGGTGCATGAATGCCTGTATGGGTCTGTGAGTGTGTGTGTAGGTCTCTGAGTGCCTTTGTGGGTCTGTGAGGGAGTGTGTGAGTGTCTGTGTGGGTCTGGTAGTGGGTGTGTGAGTGTCTCTGTGGGTCTGTGAGTGGGACTGTGAGTGGGTGTGTGAGTAGGTGTGTGAGTGGGTGTGTGAGTGCATGTGTAGGTGTGTGAGGATTTGTGAGTAGGTTTGTGAGTGTGTGACTGGGTCTGTGAGTGGGTGGGTAGGTGTGTGAGTGTCTGTGTGGATTTGTGAGAGGGTCTGTGAGTGTGTGAGTGAGTCTCTGAGAGGGTGTGTGAGTCTGTGAGTGGGTCTGTGAGCAGGTGTGTGAGTGCCTGTGTGGGTCTGTGAGTGGGTGTGTGAGTGTCTATGTGGGCCTGTGAGTGTCTGTGTGGGTCTGTGAATGGGCATGTGAGTGCCTCTGAGGGTCTGTGAGTAGGTGTGTGAGTTCCTGTGCGGGTCTGTCGCTAGGTGTGTGTATGTCTGAATGGGTGTGTGAGTATCTGTGAGTGACTTTGTGAGTCCCTGAGGGAGTCTGTGAGTGAGTGCCTAAGTGGGTCTGTGAGTGGGTGTGTGAGTATCTGTGTGGATCTCCGAGTGGGTGTGTGAGTTCTTTTGTGGGTCTGTCAGTGGGTGTATGAATGCCTCTGGGTTTGTGAGTGTGTGTGTGGGTCTCTGAGTGGGTATATGATTGCCTTTGTGTGTCTGTGAGTGAGTGTGTGAGTGTCTGTGTGGGTCTGGTAGTGGGTGTGTGAGTATCTCTGTGGGTCTGTGAGTGGGCATGTGAGTGGTACTGTGAGTGGGTGTGTGAGTAGGTATGTGATTGGTGTGTGAGTGCATGTGTGAGTGTCTGTGTGGATTTGTGAGTGGGTCTGTGAGTGGGTGTGTCTGTGTGGGTTTATGGGTAGGTGTGTGAGTGTCTGTGTGGATCTGTGAGAGTGTGAGTGTGTGAGTGGGTCTATGAGCAGGTGTGTGAGTGCCTGTGTGGGTCTGTGAGTGGGTGTGTGAGTGCCTGTGTGGGTCTGCGAGTGGGTCTGTGAGTATGTATTTTCTTAAGTTACGGCAGGATTTGAAGATCTGCCAAGGGTCCACACAAGGCCACGTTGTGCCCCACAGAAGATCCACAAATCCCACAGTGTTAAGGCAATTTCTTCACCTTTAAGGGCCCCACTGTGACCCCTGTAATACACCCATGGGGTCAGGGTACCTCTACCCTGACTCCAAAAATCAGTTTACACATTAAGTTATTACCCCTGTGACTGTGCGCCAATTTATAAAATGGCAGGCGCAACTTTTCAGTCAGGTTGTGGCCAGCCAATCTCCAGACTGCTGCTGGGACGTGGATTCACAAATCCTCCTTGGTGGATCCGCAAGGAACCGAGTCCCTAGGTATGTATATTTATTTTTCTTTTAATAACTCCAAAAATATTGAATGGATTTACACCAAATCACAAAAAGGATTCTTTCTGGACCAAGAGCTACCATTCTGCCAAATTTGGTGCAAATTCCGTTCAACTGTTTGGGCTGTAGTCGTGTCTAAAATCCCCATGGGAAACTTCATGGGAAACACACATTCTTTTCACCCCCCCCCTGTTTCTCTGTCACCGTTTGACGGATCATCCCAAAACTTTCCATGAGAACTAGACAAAGCAGTACACTCTTTTAGGAAAATTTGAAAAGATTCATAAAACTGTGCCAAAGTTATTAGCAAACTAAAAAGTGCTTTTCCTAAGAAAACTAGGTCCTAACTATACATTCATACACATTTATCTCATATATACTTACCATTTCATTGTAAAGGCATGAGAGCTGAAAACACACATGGTAAAGGCAATGTATGGTGAAGGCATTGCATGTTAATGGATGTGTGGTAAACTGCATGGGAAACGCACATTCTTTTCACCCCCCCCCCCCCGTTTCTCTGCCACCGTTTGACGGATCACCCCAAAACTTTCCATGAGAACTAGACAAAGCAGTACACTCTTTTAGGAAAATTTTAAAAGATTCATAAAACTGTGTCAAAGTTATTAGCAAACAAAAAAGTGCTTTTCCTAAGAAAACTAGGTCCTAACTATACATTCCTATACATTTATCTCATATATACTTACCATTTCATTGTAAAGGCATGAGAGCTGAAAACACACATGGTAAAGGCAATGTATGGTGAAGGCATTGCATGTTAATGGTTGTGTGGTAAAGGCATTGCGTTGTTATGCCTGGGTGGCAAAGGCTCTGCAGTCCACACAGACCTCCTACTGTGGTTGTTTGTGGGTCTTCACTGTGGCTTATCCACGTTGGTAGCCCTATTGACCTTCGACATAGGTTACAACATCTCCAATTCTGGGAAAACCACATAATTTGATAACTTGGGATGCAATGCCTACACTTTTGAGGGGTCCTCACAAACATACTACTGTAACTATCTGTGGTTTTCTCCGGTCATTACAGGCATAGCATCCCTAGTTCTGGGTGTACTTCAAAGGCCAGCTAATGTGGTTTATCTATGGGTATTCAATGATTTAAGCATTATCAAAACTGTAATAGAAATGGAATCTGGTGGTTTGGCTCCTACTATTTCAGAATCAGGCGCCAACAACTGCACCTGGAGATCATGTCCAGCCACTACAGACTGAAACATTAATAACACACGTAGGTTCTTCTGGCTAAGTTTCCTCTATTATGGAACAGCCAACCAACTCCAGTGGTTCCCTGGTAGCTGAGGTTCTACTGCTCTTGACATAAGCCCTTTTACATTAGCAGTGATATTTTTTGGATGGGAAACTGACCCACACCTACTCTCTCTCTTTGTCTTTATATCACACACACACAAACAGGCATACACACAGACACATTCACACACAATCACACACACACACAGATGCACACGCACATACACAGAGACAAATATGCACAGATGCACAAAATACACAAATATAAACAGGATAAACCACATACAACAACGCACAAACCCTGCTCCCTCTCTTGCTAACTGGAATGTTGAGCTCCTGTCTGCACCTAGTTTCCACTCACAACACCAAGTCCAGCAGCTGCTTCATCTTCTATGGAGTGTGAGAGTGGGGCAACTTACTAGTACAGGCAATTTATGCAAAGCCAGAGATCTTTGTCACATTCATTGACCATAATCACAAAGCAGGACATATAGGAGCTTGGGCCAATTATATAAACTAACAAGAGGAGACTAACAAAACACACAACACTATGACAGGATGTGACAGGAAACATGAGAACAAGTACAGGTAGCAGAAACAGATTTGCTCCCTTAATTCAGCTCCACTCTTGAGGCCCACTCATCTTCTTATGCTAGTGCCTGACCCTTACAGTCCCTAAACTCAACCAATAGGGAGATGGTGAGGAGAGAGATTAACACATAAATGGAAAAAACTGACTGCAAAAATAATGACTAAAAACACTTTATGGACAAACCATCTACAATTATTAAATTTCTCCTTACAAATATGTTGACTTTATTTAAATTTCTAAATGAAGGAAAACTTGTTGTACATAGTGAGTTTTAGTGCAGATCAGTTTATCAGTAGTGAGAAACGTATGTATGGTAGATGTTTTGACAGTAAATATTTTGAGTTTCTTTTGGCAGTCACTTTCTTTCAGTCTGTATTTTCACATGCTACTAAAAACACAACATGGCAGAGGCAGTGCTTAATTTGAGCTAGTGTTTGCAAATGGGGCCCACCGGGAATGTAATTTTGGGACCAGTACATACTTTTCATCTTCAAATTTTGAAACAGGGCAAGAGAGAGAAAGGCAGAAAAGAGGAAAAACCGTGGCATAGGAGAAAGCAGGAATACAAAAGACTGAGAATGAGCAGGGGATTTATGGAGGTGGATGAAAGAGAGATGAGGTGGAATCAAGACTAGACAGCCTTGTTATTTGGTAACCCTGATGCTCTTCAGCAAGGTCAGCTGGTCCTGAGAAAAGTTTAGGCCTCAGCACTTTTTCTTTTACAAATGAATCACTGTAGGAGAGGCTTTAATATGACTGGCTTGTAATCAAGGCCTCAGCTGTAAGGGAAACACATCATTCCAGTTCAACCAAGCCAAAATGTTCTCAAGTTGCAGACATGATGGGAGAATGGCTTTCTCTGTAGCAAAGGTCTTTATTGTAACCGAATATGACAGCTCACTATACAGGGTGGAGGAGTTCTGAATCTAGCAGCGCTTGCCTTGAACTCTAACCGGTGTTTGTATCCATAGCAGCCCATGGGGAACAACCTGGACTAACCACATGCTTTCCTTATTTAATCCTTTAGTTAGTATACAAATTTAGAAGTCCATTTTGAATAAAGCATTCTGTTTATTTGAAAAAGAAAAAACTAGTTTCTCAGCTGCAGACGGTGTGCCCCAAAATATCGATATGGGAATCTCAATGGCACGAAATATCATGACCAGAATATCAAGTCTGAAATATTTCAAGCTAAGTAAGTATAGATTTTCTATATCCAACTCAACATATATGTACCGTGACAATATTTATTTCTACAAGATGTGGAGTTAAGAATAGAAGATCTACGCTTGCAGCATCTGCACTTTTCTTTTGATATCTTGTCCCTCCATATTCTGTCCACAATATTCTGATACCGTGATATTCCTATGCTTGATATTCCATAGTAACACATCGTTTTGAAGGATGGGTTATACTCACCTTCACATTGATCACCGGCGGCGTTGAGTTTGTATCCCGGGCTACAGGTGCATCTGAAAGAACCATCTACGTTTTCACACTGACCGTTAGTGCACAATTGTCCATGCTGGCATTCATCAATATCTAAATAAAAGGAAATTAGGCTGTTTAAAAGCAAATGGATACACAAATGTCCAGTGGATTAAAACAAGTGGCCCCATAATCTAACTATCATCACTTATATCCCTCTAAGTAATCTGCCTGGTCCCCTTCAAAATACATAGTGCATACACTGAGTATCTTTAGTGGTTCTTGACAGGTAAGGGGCTAGGACACACCCACACAGAAGGTCCCTCATTTAAAAAAAGGCCATCAAACTTTGGAACTTACACCCACCATGATACGAGTGGATTGTTCTCTTACGTAACTTTATGTGCAAGCTGAAAACTCAGAAGCTATGATGTTTCCTTCACTGCCATACAGGAAATATGAACTATAAAGTATTAAGTTAAAATATGTGTGGCGCGACTATTTAAGGAGTAATTACCTTTAAGTTGGCTTATGTGTGGCGGTCTACATGTTTCAGCACCCGCTGTGTGATTAACGGGGCTTTCTTCAGGACCAGAAACGTGATAAGTGAGTGGCGAAAGGTGCACCACACGTATTTTAACTATATCCTGAGCCGCCAACATTAAAAATAAAGGCAAGGATTCTCAGAAGTATTTTTAACTATAGAAAATCACATCACATCACACTTACGCACCAACACCAGCTCCGCTGTAATCAGGCGTCGTAGCACAACCGGGGGGCATTCGGCCGCCCGGTTGGGACCCCAAAGATGAAGCATGACACCAACTAAATTGGTGTGTGAGGGGTCTTTTAACAACACCTAATGGGTCCAAGCTCATGCTACAAACAGTGACTAAAGTAATTACATACACATAGTGGGCCCGTCCACATTGTTTAAGTATTGTATATTGTTTTGCCAAATGTAAATTTGTACATACTTGTAATTTTGTAAATGTATGCCTGATGGTTGTCACTTTAAGTACACTTCGGTAAGCTGGTGTTGTATACTTTTGTCAAGCCACTAGTACAGGCTAAAGCCCTTATTGGTTCACTGGGATACGTTATGTCAAATTCCTTAGATGTGACTGTTTATAATGAAATGCTATGAAAAAGCAAGCAGACCTTACTTATTGTGAAAAGCATGTTTTAAAGGCATCAGGTGTGTAATGGTAGATTACTATTACACTGTGCTGAAGCCTTTAGGCAGGTATTTTGTTACATGAAATATCACAGATTATCGTAGTAGGTAGGATTTTGGTGTTGGTGATTGTAGGAGAGTAGGATCTGCTTCTTATAGTTAACCCCACTTTTTGCTGATGCTCACTGTTTTTCGACTTTAGTCTGCCTGGGATCCTACTATGCAGGACCCCAGCCTAGCTGCTTCCTCTCTAAATTGATTACATGTACTTTAGGTACACCACAGATTGGATTCTAGGGTACCCTTATAAATCCCTAGGATATGGCATACTATGTACCTAGGGCATAGGTACTCCAGAGGCCTCTCAGGGGCTGCAGCATGTATTATGCTACCCCTGGGAGACCATTCAAAATTACACCACAGATCTGCTACAGCAGCCTGTGTAAGGTGGTGTATGCACCCCTTACTTAGATATAGGTTCACTGTATCTATCCATATCTCTGCACATATAAACCTATCAGTCACCCCTATGGCAGGCCTTATCAATCCTGAAGGCAGGGTGCTGGGATTTATGTGAGAGGGTGCCCATGCATGAGCAGAGCCCCTCTGCAGCCTTCGGAACCTCTATTCCGGAGTTGTTTGTGATGCAGCCAAACCATATACGCTTAAGTGCATTATAACCTCGCGGTAAAAACTAACTTTGGAATGGCTGCATGGAAACATGTCGTGTTTGGTGTCAAACACCTTGGAATCATACCTCCACACCAGTAACTGGTGTGGGAGGTATGATTCCACCCTACTAGAGGGAGAAACATGACAGCACCTGTACATCCGGTACCAGCTTTGCAAGCCCTGGCATCACAAAATGGATGCCTCCAGCCACATATATGAGTCTGCCCTCCTGCTGCTTGATGAAACTCCGGCAGGGGAGGCTGGACAATAGGTTTCCTGTCACAGGGAGGTGTAACCAACTTCCAGACAGTCTTTAGTGTATTGGGGCTGGGTGGGTACACTCCAAGAGTGCTTTGATGTCTACACTGGGGGCACATTTGGTGTCCCTGTGCATAGTCCCGCTCAAACCGGTTTCAGGGGCTACCTGCCCCTACTCTGGCGCGAAACTGGACAAAGGACATGGGTGTAGCCGCCCCTCTGTCCTGACCCTCCCATAGGTGGGCCCCCAGACTTTGTCCCACCCCTTCCTTGGGTATGAAGTAGGAACCCCTGGCTACAGGACTTTAGATTTACCTGGACGAAACTCTGCTACAGAATCCCAGAACTTCTACTATCTACACGACGTTGGATGACCGAAGAATCTCCCTTGGAGTAAAGGAGTTACTCCCCTACAAGGCAGGCACCAAAGACGCATCTGTCCGGTTTGCAGCTACGCAGCTCCTGAAGAACTCCAAAGACTTTACAACACAGGAGGTGGGTTTCCAAGCTTCCCCGAGGCCGATCCGTGCTCTCAGCAATCCTGAGATCCAAAGCTCTCATGGGGACCGTGCAACCCGAACCCCTGGACACCGTGCACATTTGCAGCAGCAAATGCTTTTTGGCGATCCCTGAGGTTGTGCTTTGGGCTACTTGTAGTCCAGACCCCGAGCAGTGATTCCACTGAAGATTACTGGCCTACACTCCTCGAGTGTCCCGTGGGCTGGTATTTAGTGATTCCTCTCAGGGTCCCTTTGCGATCCCTTGTCCGTCGACTTGTGGGTCCCTGAGAAGGGTACTTTAACTTTCAACAGGCTAACCTGGTTGCTCCAGACATGCCCTGACTCTCCATTGCTTGGTGAGTCCACAGGACCTTGCTGGTCCACACCAAAGCCATTTTACTCTCACCGCGTGGGTTGCCGTGGCTAGGGCTTGTTGGTCTCCAATCCGGACACCGACCCCCCAGCACTCGACATCCTTCGTGGAACAGCTCGCCTGTGGACTGTAGTCATCGTCGATGTCTTCTGTTCCCCGTGGCTTCACCTCTTCACCTCTTCGCACCTGAAACACCTGACATTGGTGGGCATTGGTCTACCGTGCCCCTAGTCACCCTGAAGTGACCCAGACTCTGTCTCCTATGCTTTCAGGTTCTTCACATCTTCAATCCAAGCTTGGATCACACCGGACACTTTTCCTCTTCAAGGCAGCAGGACTTTGCAGCAACTCTCCATTGAAAACGACGAAGATTCCGACACCATTTGACACCTATGCACCCGGCTTCCCTGGGTTAGGTAACACGAGTACTTCGGTGCTCACATTGGTGCTGGCCTTAGAACCTTCTAAATCTCCAGGGGTTTGCTCCAAGTCCTCTCCAAAGTGTACTTAATCTTTAAAATTGCAACCGCGACTTTCCCATAGGATTGTACGGAGCGCGCGGCTGTGTTCTCACACTGCACGCGTCCCCCGTGGGTCCCCTGTGTCACTCTTCGCACCTGAAACACCCGACATTGGTGGGCATTGGTCTACCGTGCCCCTGGTCACCCTGAAGTGACCCAGACTCTGTCCCCTCTGCTTTCAGGTTCTTCACATCTTCGATCCAGGCTTGGATCACACCGGACACTTTTCCTCTTCAAGGCAGCAGGACTTTGCAGCAACTCTCCATTGAAAACAACGAAGATTCCGACACCATTTGACACCAATGCACCCGGCTTCCCTGGGTTAGGTAACCACTAGGATAGCTTTCAATAAAGGTTGTCTTTAACCTAATGATCAATAAGGGTTGTTTGGACTGGTACAAGGTGCCCACTTTAATTAGTGGACAGCATAAACCAGGCCAACTTCTCACAGTGACCCACCAGAACAAGACATGGGGATAAAAAATCTACACTATTGTAATCCTTATTAGGCTCTATCAGCAGGGATTTTATATTGTTTTTTTATATTATATTTTATCATTATTTGCAATTTTATTACAGCATACCTGATGATTGCCTTGTGGGAAGGCTTATGACTAAAATAGTATGTCTGAGTTGGATATGGAGACAAGCCAGTGATAGAGGTCATAGCCCTGATTATTTATAATGAAAAGTTATGATGATGGCAGCAGGCCTGACATTGATTGTAAAAAGAATATTTTAAAGTCATTAGGCATTTAAGGATAGATTATTATTACTCTGTACCAAAGCCTGCAGATAAGTACTTTGTTACATGCAATCTCACAGAATTCATATGTCGGCACAGATTTTGGTGATGATTACCATGTCTGACAAACCATGGGTATAGAAGATGTGCACTGTCAGAATTATTCTTATTTTGCTTTGCTGACTGTAAATGTATATACTGTATAATTTTATGACTCCATGCCTAGTGGTTGCCTTGTGGGAAAGCTTACGCTCAGTACAGTAGGCCGCAGTTAGATATGGTGACAAATCAATGATAACAGCTGTAGGCCTGATTGGTTCACTGGAGAAAAATAATTCTGATGCCATAGGTTTGATCTGTTTATTATGAAAAGTTATATTAAACACAGTAGGCTTCTCATATTGATTGTGAAAACATATGTAAAAGGTATTTAAGGGTGACTGTTACTTCAATGTATTAAAACCTACAGATAAGTATTTTGTTATATGAAATGTCACATATTACCCTTGTAGGGAAGGATTATGGTGTTGGTTTTATATATATATTACCTACTGGCGGTCGCCAGTAGGTAGTTATAGTTAGGACCTATTTTCCATAGGAAATCCGCAACATTCTATTTGTAATAACGTTGGCGTCGATTGATGAATCTTCGCGAAAGTTTCCAAACTTTTGGCCAGCTCCAGTCCGCTCCTATCCTGAATATTTCGCAGTGATTCGTCAAGCGGGGGCCGAGAAAAAAGGGGGGTCCCAAAACGCGTTTTCCCCATGCATTTTCCCATAGGACCTGTTGACGCAGCTACAGCCCGAAGTGCTGAACGGAATTACACCAAATTTGGCAAAGAGGTAGTCCTCAGTTCAGACTCGTGCCTTTTGCTTAAATGGTGTAAATCCGTTCAGTAGTTCCTGAGAAAATCAAAAGTAAAATCACATATATATCTGGGCGGAGCCTAACCACACATCTCATCGTGAGATCTGATTGGCTGTCAGCACTTCATCCAAGAAGTGTTGGCAGCCATCTTGGGACCAATATACATGATAGCACCTCATTAAAAAGCACTGAAGTTAATAGAAGGTTTTAAGACTTTAGTTACATTATAAATCATTTGTTGATGGTACCATACTCATTTTAGGAATTGTGATGTGTTCTAAGGTGATTTTACCATGTGAAAAAGCCTTCTTCCTTGATATCATGAATCATGTTTGAGAGAAAACTATTTTCTCATGCTTTTCCCACAGAGGTTTGGAAGGTGATCTATAAGCTAAACTGAGAGCATATTTTCTGTAAATTCACATTATCTTTCTCAGTCATGTGAGAATGAAGTCTAACATTCTCAGTAAAACATGTACATCCAACAAGGTCAGAGACTGTCAGTTGATTCCTTTGTGTTCAACTGCAGCTTCCCAGAGTGTTCTAAAGAACAACTAGAGCGCTAACAGTCCTACTTATGACAAACGTATGACACACCTGCAGCCATCTTGGTTGGAATAAAGTGGTAACTCTTAAAACATTTAATTAAAAAAGGAACAACATGAGGGGGTTCATTTTGCCATATAAAGTATGATTAGTGCTGCAGAAAGACAAATTAGGGCACATTTTGAGTGACTTCTCAAATCCTCTTCTATCTCATTAAAAAATTCTGACATGCAGACTGAAACATGCACTTTCAATACCAGCAGCAGACTTCCCTGGTGAGCACTAGCTTTACTACAGTGATCTAATGAGCAACTAGAGTGCTAACATTCAGAATTTATGGCAAATGTGGGACACATCTGAATGCCTTCTTGATGGAACCAAAGTAAAAAACTGAACGTATTTCCTACTGAGGAGACTGCAGTAAATGAGAGACAAAAGAGCCCAAATGTAGCCCAAATATCACCCAGATGTAGCCCAAGTATAGCCCAATGACAGAATGTCCCAGAGTGTTCTAACAAACAACTAGAGCGCTAACAGTCTTACTTATGACAAAAGTATGGCACACCTGAAGCCATCTTGATTGGAATAAAGTGGTAACACTTAAAACATTTAATTTACAAAGGAACAAAATGAGGGGGTTCATTTTGCCATTGAAATTATGATAAGTTCTGCAGAAAGAAAAATTAGGGCATATTTTGACTTCTCATATCCTCTTCTATTTCATAAACAAATTCTGACATGCAGACTGAAACATGCACTTTGAATACCAGCAGCAGACTTCCCTGGTGAGCAGTAGTTTTACTACAGTGATCGAATGAGCAACTAGAGTGCTAACATTCAGAATTCATGGAAAATGTGTGACACATCTGAATGCCTTCTTGATGGAACCAAAATAAAAAACTGAAAGTATTCCCACTGAGGAGACTGCAGTAAATGAGGAAATTAGGAAACTTCATAACAAATAAATCTCCCAAGATGGCCACCAGAGACAAAAGAGCTCAAATGTAGCCCAAATATCACCCAGATGTAGCCCAAGTATAGCCCAATGACAGAATGTCCCAGAGTGTTCTTAAGAACAACTAGGGCGCTTACTGTCTTACTTATGACAAAAGTATGGCACACCTGAAGCCATCTTTGTTGGAATAAACTGGTAACACTTAAAACATTTAATTTAAAAAGGAACACAATGAGGGGGTTCATTTTGCCATTGAAATTATGATTAGTGCCGAAGAAAGAAAAATTAGGGCACATTTTGAGTGACTTCTCAAATCCTCTTCTATTTCATTAAAAACTTCTGATATGCAGACTGAAACATGCACTTTTAATACCAGCAGCAGACTTCCGTGGTGAGCAGTAGCTTTACTACAGTGATCTAATGAGCAACTAGAGTGCTAACATTCAGAATTTATGGCAAATGTGTGACATATCTGAATACCTTCTTGATGGAATCAAAGTAAAAAACTGAAAGCATTTCCTACTGAGGAGACTGCAGTAAATGAGGAAATTAGGAAACTTCATGACAAATACATCTCCCAAGATGGCCACCAGAGACAAAAGAGCCCAAATGCAGCACAAATATCACCCAGATGTAGCCTACATGTAGCCCAATGACAGAAGTGTGCAAAACACTTATTTTTTGTGTATTTGCAGTTTTATACAGTGCAGACTTGTCAGGTATTGGAGTGCTTTACATGAGCATTGGTTACATCACACAAGATCAAATTCATGTTGGTTATAGACATGGGGAGATTAGGTGATTTGACCAGAATCACAGAATGTTGAGCTGAAGCAGAAACTCCAACCTGGTTCTCCAGTTGCAAAGTCTGCAGCTCTGGAAGTAACACCACATCCTCTCCCCTAGGTGCAACATTTAATCAAGTGGTCAACTGGATAAAAAAACAGAAAGATTACAAATAATTTAAAAGTTCTTTGTCGCTATTTGAAAACTCAGAAAATATGTCCTCATTTTAGTTTTTTAGAGCACTAACCATAATTTTGAAGCAAATAAGACCCTCTCATATATGTAATTTCTAAAGGAAATACTCTAGGTATTACAGTTTTGATTACATCAAGATGACGTCAGGCGTTCCACACTTTTGTAATAAATATAGAATGTTAGCAATCTAGTTGTTCATTGGGATACTGTTGAGAGGCAGAGGCCAGGGGCACGGACTCTGAAAATTGAAGGCAGGTAGGAGAGTGCAGAGGCAACAATTTGACCACACTGGGCAGGCAGGAAGGGCAGTGGCAGCACAACAGACTATGGAGGGCAGTGGAAAGGGGGGCAGGGGCAACAAACCAACAATACAGGACTGGCAAGAGAGGCTGTGGCAATATAATAGACCATTGTGGGCAGAAGGAAGAGGCAGTGGTAGTACAACCATACATGCCAACAGACCCGTTTCAGCCAGGAAACGTCCAATGTTTTTAAGCTCAAATGGGCTTTATTTGATCTGTCTCCTGTCTACAATCTCCCCTTTTTCAATGTAACGCAAAGGGGAAAATCAATACCCCAGTTTTTTTTCAAAATCTCCCTCTTACCAAGTTCAAAATGTTCGCAAGTATGGTACATTGGATCATGGTAGGCAGGAGGAATTGGGGTAGGCACATGGACTCGGATAACAGAGGACAGGAGGGACATGGAGAGGTGCACCAAACTGACACTACAGGGCAGGCATCAGGGTTTGCAGCAGCACAATACACCACACCGCGCATGCGGGATGGGAGTGCAGCACAACAATCCATAGAAAGCAATAGGGAGGGGACAGGACCATGCACATGGACAACAGAGAACAGAGGGGAAAGAGGCAATGGGAGCTAGCTTACCATAATGGACAGACAGGAGAGAAAGCTGCAGCATAACAGACCATAAAGGGCAGGAGGGACGGATCAGGGGCATTACAATGGAACAGACAAGCCAGGAGGGAGGGAATAGGGATCTGCACATGGAAACAGAGGGCTGGGGGCAAGGGGGCAGGGCAGGAGCAGCAAGATGACCATGGAGGTCAGGCAGGATGGGCACTAGAAACAAGACACACCATGGAGAGCAACAATGAGACTATGATGGCATACACACAGACCATGGAGGGAAGGTGGGAGGGGGTCAGGGGCAGCTAGCTGACCACACAGGGAAGGTGGGAGGGGCCATGGCAGCACAGAAGACCATGCATGGCAAGCGGGAGGGTTAGTGGCAGCACAATGGCTAAGATGGGCAAGAAGGAGGGTGCAGGGGCATGCACAAAGGACCATGGAGGATAGAAGGGAGGGTCAGGACCTGGGCACAGACAAGAGAGTTCAAGGGAAGGGGCCTCACAACAGACCTCGCGGGGCATGCAGGAGGAGCAGTTGCAGCACAACAGACCAGGGAGGGCAGAAGGGTGTCGTAGTAAAATGGACCATGGAGGACAGGAGGAAGGGGATAGGGGCATGGCATGTGGACAGGCAGGGTGGAGGTGGCAGGGACAGGTTACAGTCATCTGACAATGCTAGGCAGGTGGGAGGGGAGTGGCAGCTCAACAGAACACTCAAAGTAGATAGGAGTGGCAGGTCCATGGAACATGGTGGTCAAAAAGGATGGAGCAGGGGCATGCACAAAGACATCGGAGGGCAGGGGGAAGGAGAATAGGGGCAGCAAGCTAAGCACAGAGGCTAAGCAGGAGGTCATTGATGGGCCATAGAATTGGGCAATGGAGGGCAGGAGGAGTGGACTGGTACATCATGCTAAATGGAGGGCAGTGGCAGCACATCAGACCATGCATGGCAGGAGGGAGGAGGCTAGTCCATGGATTCAGACAACAGAGGATAGGGAGGAGGTGGATGGGGCAGCAAGCTAATTGTTCAGAGAAGGTGGGTATTAGGAACTTTATTGTTTTTCAAATGTGTGTCTGTGCGAACTACTTAAAATATGAACAAGTATGCAGCATAATCTCACTTTTATTCAGGAAGAAGAGGACGTTTGTGACTGTGACTCCGGGCTCACTTGGCAGAAACACCCCCTGACCCTCCACCTCCATCACAAAATGTAATGCCCGTGAAAAGGGTAGGTGGACGCAGTGTTATATAGAACATAGTCCTGAGAGCACAATTGAAAATGAAAACTAGATATAGTATATGGTATAAACTATGCACCAAAAAGTGTGATTTAAGATGAACCGGGCGTGAAATATAATATGCAATACATTGTGCGCAATGACATATTCATTGGAGAGCGCAAGATAGCACAGGCACTAGCGCGTGCTATGCGATATGCGCCTTGGATTGTAATATGCACAGGGCAGTGTTGTGTAACCTAACTAGTCTCTAAAGTTGTAATATAAAAATGTGCTGGGGAGTGTAATGTTGCATATGCACTGTGACAAAGATATTGGATCCCAGATTGTAATATGTATGGCATAGCGCTGTGCGTTATAACATAGGCATTGAGGAAGGCACGTTAGATTGGGCAATATAACTTGTGCGAAGGCAAGTGTGGCATGACATATTCACGGGGTGGTGTTACAGTGCACATGGGCTAGAGAGTGTCATAGCTTACGCACTAGCTGGTGGAATACAAAACAGAGGTGTGAGGCACTCCCCGGGCACTGGTGGGTGTAACACAGCATTGGGCTCAGCCAGGAGCACGCTGTGACTCTCAAGTGAGGTTCGTCTCTTTTCCAGAGAGTAAAATAAAAAGTATTACTCATCCGGCGGTGGATGTGCATTTTATTAAGCTTGAGCAGGGTTTCTTGCATAGTTTGGTCGAATTTTTGTCGAATCCCCTTTGAATGGCTTGGTGTGCGTGTATATTAAATGTGCCCGTCAATAGCTACCCATGTTTGTATAAATAAACAACAAGGGTGTCTACTTGGAGAGTACCCACCGGCGGGGGCGCCGGGATTAGGCACGGTAGGGCGTCAGACACGTCAGAGCTTCACTAGCGGTGTAAATACATTCCATGTGGATTCATTCTATGCATAGTCGCCTTTTGATGAATATCACGCAAATCGTCATGGTGATAGGTACGTATGGTTTGTCCAGCATGTCCTAGGTGTTTCTATAAATATATATTTTTTTAAAACAAAGGCCGGCCCCGGGGGATGGGGTCCCCGGGGCCCATAGTGGCCTGAGGAGGGGGGCAACGCAGCCCCCTCCTAAAGAATAAAAAAAAAAAAAAGGCCATGGCCAGGGGGTTGGGGTCCCCGGGGCAGATTAAGGCCTTGGGAGGGCCAAATTAATTTTTTTCAACAAAATAAATTAGGGTGCAGGCCCTGGGGGATGGGGTCCCCAGGGCCAGTAAATTAGAAAAAGAAGGGGGGTCACACAGCCCTCATTCTTAAAAAAATAAAATAATAAAAGACCGGCATTGCGCCGGAGGCCACGCCCCCTCCTTGCAGTACTCTGCAAATGCGCCCCCTGTCCAGTTGTAAGTTGGGGAATTAATTCCCCTTTAATACTGAGGGTCCCTGAGGGCCAACTAGCCCAACAGGTATCTCCAGTATGCGTCAGGGAGCTGCGTTGCAGACAGGTGTTCCGAGTCCATGCCCCTTTTTACACCTCTATGCAACGCAGCTCTGTGGCGCTTACTGGAGGTACCTAGTGGGCTAGTTTGACCCTAGGGACCCTTAGGATTCAAGGGGACTTAATCTCTCAACTTAGAACGGCCACAGGGCGCGTTTACACAGTGGTGAAGGGAGGGGACGGGGCCTGAGGTGACGTGTGCAAACACGCCCTGTGGCACGTTTTAAGTTGGGGAAATAATTCCCTTTCAATCCTGAGGGACCCTGGGGGCCAACTAGCCCACTAGGTGCTTCCAGTAAGCGCCACTGCTCTGCGTTGCAGAGAGGTGGTGCAGGTTGTGCCCCTTTTTACACCTCTCTGCAATGGCGCTTACTGGACGTACCTAGTGGGCTATTTTGCCCCTAGGGATCCTCAGGATTCAAGGGGACTTAATCTCCCAACTCAAAAAACGGCCACAGGGCGTGTTTACACAGTGGGGAAGAGAGGGGGCGGGGCCTGAGGTGACGTGTGCAAAGGCGCCCTATGGCACGTTTTAATTTGGGGAAATAATTCCCTTTCAATCCTGAGGGCCCCTGGGGGCTAACTAGCCCACCAGGTGCTCCCAGTAAGCGCCACTGAGCTGCGTTGCAGAGAGGTGGTCCAGGCTGTGCCACTTTTTACACCTCTCTGTAACGCAGCTCTGTGGCGCTTACTGGAGGTACCTAGTGGGCTAGTTGGACCCTAGGGACACTCAGGATTCAAATGAACTTAATCTTCCAACTAAAAACGGTCACAGGGCATGTTTACACAGTGGGGAAGTGAGGGGACGGGGCCTGAGGTGACGTGTGCAAACACGCCCTGTGGCGCGTTTTAAGAGGTAGTTTTAATCCCCTGCCCTATTATATACTAGGGGCTTACAGAGGAGGTCATGCTGGTCACAGGGGGACCCCAACGCATAGTGTTCCCTAGTGTATGTAGGTGTTTTCACTGTATTCTGAGTGTCTTTTAACATAGCACTGGCTCTAGGACTGGTTAGTCAGACACAGTTACCACCAGTATCCGTCTGAAAAAGTTGAGTGTACAGGATGATTTTGCAACAAGGCTTCTTTCTGCTCTTCTGTTTGTTCTTTCTGCACGTTATCCTTCTTCCTGCACTTTTCTTCGTCTTTGAGGACTTCTGTTGCTTCTTTCTGCATTTCTTTTTTTTCTTTCTGTGCGTTTTTTCTTCTTTCTTCACATGTCCTATCTCTGTAGGCATAGTTAGAAATTAGCATTTAAAAAACCTTTGAAATTCACTGAAAAAACCATAGGTTTCAGGCACGTTATAGTTAGGAATTAGCATTTAAAAAACCTTAGAAATTCACTGAAAAAACCATAGGTTTCAGGGGCGTTATAGTTAACTGGACTTTTCACTCATACAAAACCATTGAAATTCCCCCGTTATAGTTAGTTCAGCTGATGACGTCACATATTACATCACTCATGACATGGTCAGTGACATCACTCATGACATCACTGATGACATCTCAAATGACATCACTGATGACATCATCCTTGTGATAGAGTGGCAGACCTCCTCTCCCCCTAATATAACCTTTGATACACACATTCAAAAATAGAAACTAAAATTTTCAAAACAATGGACATACCAATATCAGTTACAACAACCTATTCAGTAATTCTAAGATCCACATACACATTCACTCATTCACCAACAGTCCTATACAGTCACTCATACATGTACTCATTCATCATATGTACTCATACACCTATACATCCTGTTACACAACGCCACTCATCCATAGAGTTACTCACACACATAGTCACACATGCTAATAAAGAATCAAACATCCATTTACTTGCATATACAGTTATACACACACCACCACACTTACTTCTACAGAAACTTACAAATACTTAGGGCCTCATGTAGGTAGCGAAATACCGGTCGGTAACGGCCGATTTTCGGTAAATATGCCGTTACCGACCGGTATTCAGACAAGTGAGATGTAGGAGTCCAAAAACCACTTTTCGGTAAATATGAGGCGGTAAATACCGATTCATAGTTACCGAATGCTAAAATACCGATTCATATTTACCGAATACATAATTAACGAATCGGTAAATATGAAGTGGTAACTATGAAGTGGTAAAAAGTTAAAATGACATGTAGGAGCACTCGGTAATTAAGAAATCCAAGAAAATCGGTAAATAAGAGTCGGTAATTAACACGGATTGAAAGCAGGTGGTAACCAACAACAGTGCAGCTAAGCAATCCCAAAATGCAACAGCGTGGACACCCTGGCAGCTATGTACGTCATTGCAAGGCGCCTACGTCTACAGGCAGCAGGACTGAGGGTTTGGCGACGGAAGGAACGCATCCACAGACAGCGCATCACACTATTCCAGCTGACTGATGCAGAGATACATGAGAGGTACAGGCTACACCCCGAAACCATCATGGACTCAATCAGGGACCCGCACCCACTCCTGGACCAGCCAATAAGAAGGGCGCACGCCATACCCCCACATGTGCAGGTGCTCTGCAGCCCACATCTGCTGGCATCCGGCATATCTCAGGTGGTGACAGCTGCGGTGGGTGGTGTATCCCAGAGTTGCCTGTCCCGTTCCTTCAGGAATTTCTTCCCCCATTACATTGGCTGCATTGATGGGACACACATCCCACTCTGTCCACCAGCTGACACAGAGCACATCTACAGGATCAGGAAGTCCACCCACTCCATCAATGTGCATACCGAATGGAATGATATTGTGAATGGTCCCGTGGGTGGCAGAACCACAAGGTGCGCGTATGCTATGTACAACGAGGTCTGCAAGTTGTCGCACAGTGAGGCGGCTTCCAGACTGAGAGCTATTGACCAAGCAAACATGGAGAAGGCCTAAGCCGTTATAGATATTAGCTCTAGCACTCTCACTTCTAGGATTCATACATGAGACAATAGGCACATGCAAGTACACGGCGCATGCAATGTACAAGCCCCGATTTTGGCGTGCGTCCTACGAGGTATCCCAGTGCCTGTGATTACACCTTCTTTCACTGTGCTTGCAAACGGTATTCATTTAATCATGATTAATGAAGTTTGCTGCGGGATGTGAGTGGTAATCCCGTACAGAACTGTCTCGCATGAAGTTGTCTGCTGCAATACTGTTCTTTTTCCACCCCCGCATGGGCGGCGGGATGTTTCCATCTGGCCTTCGATTCCAACCTTGAAAGCAGAGTCCAACAAGTTGAGCAGAATAGAGCGCCATTGTCCCACAAAGAGGTGCCTTTGACTTCCTCTCGTGAAATATTTGTCCTTCACGTTGCTACTACGCGCACTGAGGAACAGGCGCCTCTGAATACTGACCTCCCCCTGCATTTCGGCTCTTTGATCCAAAGTATTATCAATGCCTCGTCCACGACCGGCCTGGCTCAATTTTTTTTAACATGTGGGGCTCGGGTCTCGTGACCTCTTTCCAAACTATTTTTGGTGTAATTCCGGCATTTGTTCATTCACTGTTCTCGAGCATCTTTGGAGGTGTTCCGCTGCTTCTGGCGCTGGTGGCAGGTGTGCTGCTTTTACTTTTCATACTACGGAATGGCTGCTCCTTCTGTGCCACACGAGCACCTGTCCCGTCTGCATCTTCTTCGTGATAGGATGCTTGACTTCTATGGTACTTTGCCATTGGCGACTTTGAGCCTGGCTTATGGATTATCCTTCAGGTATTCCTACTTCACCTGCGTACAACCTGTATTACACTGCCTGGATTGTCCCTTTGAATGGCCTCTGGATTTGTGCTTGACCAACATGGTGTCTCCGGTGCCGGATTTCGATCGACTGATGCGGCCCTTAGTGTCTCACGAGTTGTCCTGTTCTGGTGTCCGGATCATGGCGTGTGGAGCGGCGCATGGTATCCTGGGTAATTGGGACATCTCAGCGGCAGCCTACGACTTCTTGTCCATGAGCTATTTGGAGGAACATTCCGGGTGCCCTCTGATTGTGCTAGAGGCTCCGTTGGTTGGAGAACACGTATGTTCCTTTTCTTTACTCAATTGGATGGCTGAGACTTTTAGTGGCCCTGAAAACGATTGCTTGTTGGAAGCCGTGGCCACATATGCTGCCTATACATTCATGGATTAACTGGATTGTCGTCCATTGCGCCTGTGCTACTGGACAGCACCCTGGCGCAACATTTATTTCTTTTATTTCTCGTTTTTCTCTTCCTGATGGTCTGCTTGAGTTTTTTACTATACTTGCATTGTGTTTTTTGGAATTGTATGCTGCAATTAATTGGACTGTAGGACTTTGGCGCTGCATTGGTTACGCCCTGTTCTGCTCTGACGAAACTGAACTCTGCGTTCTCTCTTTTCTTGCCTATTACATATTGCTTCGCTCAAGGGGGCGTGTAGTGAGTTCTCCCTGAATACGTACATGCATTGTTCAGTTGGCATAACCACGTTGAATGTTATGTAGCCATATTTGTGTCTTTGCACACGACACTGCGTTTACATGTTCTTTCTTGAATAAACTGCTGACTCGAGACTTCCTTCAGACGAGTGCATTCTGTTGTTCCCATCCCAAGCTCTGCGCAGCGACCTTGGTCTGTACATGCTGTGACACACAGTCTGGAATTTTACACAATGCATGTTTTCCACTCTAGGTTGTTCGACCCACGATTTAGCCATGGCACACGCGCAGCTGCACATACCTGACAGTTGGTGCTTTTCATATCTCAGACATCATTCAGACCGAAGACGAGCCTTCCTGCGAGGAGACTCCTGATGCTCCTGTGATGTGATTTCACTAAGCTGATCTTTGAGGTATGGGGTCCCCTATTCAAGCCTGAGAGACCTTCTATGATGACATGATTATGATATTGGCTACTTAGTTAAGGGAAGGTGGTAGTATCCTCGGTATTTTCCGATTCGCTAAATACCACCTCGGTATTTACCGATTCGGTGGATACCACCTCGGTATTTACCGATTCGGTGGATACCACCTCGGTATTTACCGATTCGGTGAATTCCGATTCGTATTTACCGAATGTTACCGAATCGGTAACTGTTACCGAATTTTTACCTACATATAACTTACCGGTTCTAATTTACCGATTCGGTACGGCTCGGTATTTATGAACCGGTAAAATTTATTTACCTACATGAGGCCCTTAGTCTTTTAAACAATCACTTATGGAAACACATACTTATTCATACAGGAACTCTTTCAATCTCTCACTCTCACATATACTCACTTATATACACCAATAGTCACATATACTAGTTTAAAACATATGTAGTTACTCATAAAGACACTATTGAGACAGTCATTCACTCACTAACACACCCATGCACACACTTATCCACCCATACAGTCCTGCACACATGCTGTCTTCAACACATACAAATAGTGAGTCACTCATTCATGCACCTATGCACTACGTAATACCCCCCACCGAACCATATAGACACTCATACTGATACTCAAAAAACCAACTAATAACCTATATAGACACTCACGTAGCTACTCACCAACCCATGGATCCACTTATACACAAAGTGAGAGACTGATACAGATATTTACATATTTAAACATTACTCACTAAGCCATGTATTCACTAAGAAACACTTAATCAGTCAGTTGTACAATCAATTTTTCAAAAACAAATCATTCCATTTAGACACTTATATACCCATTTATTCTTCCATCGACCTTGAGATATACATATATAAAACATATGTAATTTTCAGAAAAACACACATTCACTGGATGATGTCATCAGTGATGTCATCAGTGATGTCATTTGAGATGTCATCAGTGATGTCATGAGTGATGTCACTGACCATGTCATGAGTGATGTAATATGAGACGTCATCAGCAGTGCATTGCGGGTGCGCGAGTTATAGTTAGCTGAACTAACTATAACGGGGGAATTTCAATGGTTTTGTACGAGTGAAAAGTCCAGCTAACTATAACGCCCCTGAAACCTATGTTTTTTTTCAGTGAATTTCTAAGGTTTTTTAAATGCTAATTCCTAACTATAACGTGCCTGAAACCTATGATTTTTTCAGTGAATATATATATATATATCTTTTTTTTTATCCAACAAACGCCGAAGCTTCTCAAGATGCACTCGACAGTGCGTCTGCCATCACGGTTCAGCCCGCCCCAGCCATCCAAGTTTGTTGTATTGCCTGATGCGTTTCTGTGGCCAATGTACCATTTCATCAGAGGCATTTCTCCTGTACGCATTGCAGCGCTCTTTATACTGCATGCTGATTAGTTGAAAAAACCCTCATGGGTTCAACTGCATATTTGATTTCTTCACACAGCATGCTTGGATGTGTAGTCACATCGAGCTTTCATTGAACACCTATAGTAGGTTCCAATGCGTACAGATTGCAGAGAGTAAGTTAGAATCCTCGGTAGAATCTGGATGCGATGGGAAAAGGCACTTTTCATCGAGACGCACTGTGCTAAAAATTGGAACAGGAAGGTTCCTCTCCCGCAGCCTCTCATTCCTTCGAGATGGTGCATCTTACACGGGCCGGCACCCGTGTCATAAATATATCCACCTTCGTTGCTTACTCCTCCTGGATGAGAAAAATGAACAGGGACCACCATTGATGTGCCTGAAATTTGATTTATTGGGAATTGTCCGCCATATATAAACATATATATATATCCACCACAACAGTCCGCCTAACCCAAGCCGCTCGCCACACAGTAAGCTGCGATGGGGTAGCGAGCCCGTATAAATACATCAAGAATTCGCAGTGATTACCCTAAATGGACTGCTAGCTCTTCGTCCAGATTTTGCTCTGAGAGAAAGAGTGTGTTATTCTTTAAAATAAATCTAAACTCTAAACGTCTCAGATCTTATTCTCTGTTTCCACCTCTCTTTCTGGTCTCTATTCTGTCAAGGACAAAAAATGACAATAAGTTGGTGATTTTTTTATGGAAAGTCTTGAAATGTCGAGCTATAGGATACTTAATATACTATTTTGTGATAGCTCGTAAATGTTCACGGACCCTCTTCTTTGCCTTGGGTATCGTGCTGCCTAAGTAATACTTGTCACATGCATAAAGAACTGTTGATGGACAGAATGCAGAACAATGTCATACATTCACCCCAGTACAGAGATCTGGCCCTAAATCCATCGTTTTTTTGCTCACCATGCCATTCCAGTTTGGACCCAGCCATATGTAAATCAGTCTTGACCCTGTGCGCTATGGGAACAGTCCAGCCGGAACTGCCAGGCCAGGTCCTCCCTGAACTGGAAACAAGCATCCTAGGACCGGTTGCGGGGTTTCACCCCTCTTCAGCCAGGATAGCTTGATTCCATTGGCATGGAGAGCACGGGACTCACGTCTGAGCATACCCGTCCCACTCGGGGTGACAAATGCAAAAAGAACTGTTGATGGACAGAATGCAGAACAATGTCATACATTCACCCCAGTACAGAGACCAGGGTCTAAATCCATCGTTTTTTTGCTCACCATTCCACTCCAGTTTGGACCCAGCCATATGCAAATCAGTCTTGACCTTGTGCCTCATGGGAATAGTCCAGCCCGAACTGCCAGGCCAGGTCCTCCCTGAACTGGAAGCAAGCATCCTTGGACCGGTTTCGGGGTTTCACACCACTTCAGCCAGGATAGCTTGATTCCAGTGGCATGGAGAGCACGGGACTCACGTCTGCGCATACCCGTCCCACTCGGGGAGACAAATGCAAAAAAAACTGTTGAAGGACAGAATGCAGAACAATGTCATACATTCACCCCAGTACAGAGATCTGGGCCTAAATCCATCGTTTTTTTGCTCACCATGCCATTTCAGTTTGAACCCAGCCATATGCAAATCAGTCTTGACCCCCCATGGGAACAGTCCAGCCCGAACTGCCAGGCCAGGTCATCCCTGAACTGGAAACAAGCATCCTAGGACCGGTTTCGGGGTTTCACCCCTCTTCAGCCAGGATAGATTGATTCCAGTGTCAAGGAGAGCACGGGACTCACGTCTGAGCATACCCGTCCCACTCGGGGTGACAAATGCAAAGAGAACTGTTGATGGACAGAATGCAGAACAATGTCATACATTCTCCCCAGTACAGAGACCGGGGTCTAAATCCATCGTTTTTTTGCTCACCATGCCATTCCAGTTTGGACCCAGCCATATGGAAATCAGTCTTGACCTTGTGCCCCATGGGAATAGTCCAGCCCGAACTGCCAGGCCAGGTCCTCCCTGAACTGGAAACAAGCATCTGAGGACCGGTTTCGGGGTTTCACCCCTCTTCAGCCAGGATAGCTTGATTCCAGTGGCATGGAGAGCACGGGGCTCATGTCTGAGCATACCCGTCCCACTTGGGGAGACAAATGCAAAAAGAACTGTTGATGAACAGAATGCAGAACAATGTCATACATTCACCCCAGTACAGAGATCTGGGCCTAAATCCATCGTTTTTTTGCTCACCATGCCATTCCAGTTTGGACCCAGCCTTATGCAAATCAGTCTTGACCCTGTGCCCCATGGGAACAGTCCAGCCCGAACTGCCAGGCCAGGTCCTCCCTGAACTGGAAACAAGCATCCTAGGACCGGTTTCGGGGTTTCACCCCTCTTCAGCCAGGATAGCTTGAGTCCAGTGGCATTGAGAGCACGGGACTCACGTCTGAGCATACCCGTCCCACTCGGGGTGACAAATGCAAAAAGAACTGTTGATGGACAGAATGCAGAACAATGTCATACATTTACCCCAGTACCGAGATCTGGGCCTAAATCCATCGTTTTTTTGCTCACCATGCCATTCCAGTTTGGGTCCAAACTGGGGTGGTGTGGTGAGCAAAAGAATGATGGATTAAACCCAGATCTTTGTGACTGGGGGTGAATGTTTGCATTGTCCAGCATTCCGTCCATCAATTGTTTCTTTTGCGTTTGTCGCCCTAAGTGGGAAGGGTATGCCCAGACGTGGGTCCCGTGCTCACTACACCACTGGATTCAAGCTAGTCTAGCTGAAGAAGGGTGATGCCATGAAACCGGTCCCAGGATGCTTGTTTCCGGTCCAGTGAGGACCTGGCTTGGCAGTTCGGGCTGGACTGTTCATACAAGGAACAGGGTCAAGACTGATTTGCATATGGCTGGGTCCAAATTGGGGTGGTGTGGTGAGCAAAGGAATCTTTGTGACTGAGGGTGAATGTTTGCATTGTCCAGCATTCCATCCATCAATTGTTACTTATACTTGTCACATGGACATTACAAGGCATAAACGGCATAGTCTAAATTACAGGTTAAATGCTTTGTAATTTGAATGGTTTTATTTTCTCCGATAATGCAGAGAACAAGATTTGAGACGTTCAGAGTCTAGATTTATTATAAAGTATAACACATTCTTTCCCTCACGGCACAATCTGGACGAAGAGCTAGAAGTCCATTAAGGGTAATCACTGAGAATTCTGACAATACTTATGTTTGTTGTTCTGTATTGCTCCCTCATGACCGATACGAACAACATGGTACACTGTGAGAAAAAGTGTTTTTAATGTATTTTATTGATTTTTTTTTTTTTACAGATTTGCGGGATCAGAGAAACAATAAGACGCAAGAGTGCTAATTTATCTAGCAGGAGGGTGTATGCTGAAGTATCCCTGTGAGACTGACATAATTCACACATCGTGGAGACAATCCAAGATATAATTGTTCGTTCGATGACACATGACAAAGGCTATTATTTTGATTTTTTTTTAATTTGATTTATTCAAAAGATAAATTGGCCCACCGGGGCAGAATTGTGGATGTACAATGTGGCAGCATAGGGTACTGTTGATATAGTTGCACCGTGTTATGTCTTTGTCAATAAAGTTGTAATTGAATCTGCTTCGTTCTTATGGGGAAAGTAGCACAAAGTTTAAAGCAACCCACTAGGGCCATTATGACTTGATAATGGATTGCAAATGTTGTAATGCCTGGATAATTGGGTTAGTGCACTTGGGCACGATCTTTTGTCTAGCATTAGTACGTTTCAAAGTGGCAAATCGGGATTAATAAAATTGATGTGAATAGTTCTCCTCCGTGCCCCTATAATGTTTAACAGCGCAATGTTTGGTCATTAAAACACATTTATATATATTAGTTGCGGCAAGTTACTTCTGTGCTTTTAAACTCAATGTTGTTGACAGTTTAAGGCTTAAACTCCTTATGGATTGTTAACACAAAGTTGATAAAGTTACCGATGTTAAAACTGACTCGGGCACATACACGAAGCAGTATTTAAGTAATTGTGTTTACTTTAATTTATAAAGCAAAAACCAAAGGAAATGATGGACGGAGTGTTGAACATTGCAAGCACTCACCCCCAGTCAACTGATCTGGGTTTAATCCATCACCATTCTTTAGCCCACTCTGCCACCCCAGTTCAGACATGGCCATATGCAAATCAGTCTGACCCTGTGCCTCATGGGAACAGTCCAGCCCGAACTGCCAAGCCATGTCTTCCCTGGACCGGAAACAAGCTTCCTAGGACCGGTTTCTGGCATTTCAGCCGTCTTCAGCCAGGCTTGCTTGAATCCAGTGGCAAAGTGAGCAAGGGACTCACGTCTGAGCATACCCTGCCAACTTATGGCGAACAAAGCAAAAACCAAAGGAAATGATGGACGGAGTGTTGAACATTGCAAGCACTCACCCCCAGTCAACTGATCTGGGTTTAATCCATCACCGTTCTTTAGCCCGCTCAGACGTGAGTCCCTTGCTCACTTTGCCACTGGATTCAAGCAAGCAAGCCTGGCTGAAGACGGCTGAAATGCCAGAAACCGGTCCTAGGAAGCTTGTTTCCGGTCCAGGGAAGACATGACTGATTTGCATATGGCCATGTCTGAACTGGGGTGGCAGAGTGGGCTAAAGAACGGTGATGGATTAAACCCAGATCAGTTGACTGGGGGTGAGTGCTTGCAATGTTCAACACTCCGTCCATCATTTCCTTTGGTTTTTGCTTTGTTCGCCATAAGTTGGCAGGGTATGCTCAGACGTGAGTCCCTTGCTCACTTTGCCACTGGATTCAAGCAAGCCTGGCTGAAGACGGCTGAAATGCCAGAAACCGGTCCTAGGAAGCTTGTTTTCGGTCCAGGGAAGACATGGCTTGGCAGTTCGGGCTGGACTGTTCCCATGAGGCACAGGGTCAGACTGATTTGTATATGGCCATGTCTGAACTGGGGTGGCAGAGTGGGCTAAAGAACGGTGATGGATTAAACCCAGATCAGTTGACTGGGGGTGAGTGCTTGCAATGTTCAACACTCCGTCCATCATTTCCTTTGGTTTTTACTTTAATTTATAGACCAATTCTCCCTCTGTATATAAAGTGGAAGGCAGTGCCTGCCGGACGATAGAAATATCAATTAGCATGTTTATTCGCATAAATTTAAACCCCGAGTGAAAATCTCTCTCTTTTTTCATGGTTTTTATGCCTACTCAAAAAAATACGTGGTATAATTTTAAAAATGGATGGAATGTGAAACCAAATCACTCGTGAACAAGAAGCCAGGAGCTCCGAAACACATTGAGCTTTGATTTATAGCCATTAAATGAAATAATTCACGCTGGTGGAAGCAGATAAGTCGAGCCGTGTCCTTTTTCGAAGTATGGTTGATATATTTATATATATATACATGTGGATACATAGAGGGACTTTGGGTCAGCTCTGTTCTGTCGCTGGTCTGTCTGAGTGTCATTTATGCTCTGCTTCAATATCCTTGACAGTGAATTGAAAAGAGTAATGGTTTAGTCGACATCAGTCATTGGCTCTCTTGCCCAGTATTGGACAGGATTTTTCTAGTCACATGTTTACATCCACCAGAAAACTGGTGTGCTTCAGTGTCAGGGCTCATTGGTCAGTACTTTAGTTTTAAAGTTTCTCCATCTATAGTTCCCTTTGTAGGTTTCGCCTGCACAGCGCTTGCGCTGTGCTTGAGAAATATATTGTTTTTAATACAAACTTAAAAGGGACTTATATCCTGCCTCCTCTCTTTCCTGGCTTCCTATTTGTTCCTGTGCGTGTCACTCACCTATCTTCCATTTCTTTTGGCTGTAGAATATTTTCCTGCCTTTACCAATGCTTGTTCCTCGTCTACTTCTCTTATCAGTTTCCCGCAGCCGAAATACTGTTCATCCACTTTGGTGGAACTTTATTTTCTTAAGGTTTTGCCTTTTACTCATGCAGCATATTTATATAACAATTTATCCGCCGGAGAGATTAAGTGATTTGCATAGAATCACAAGATGTTGCGCGGAGCCGCTGAGGCTCAAACCGGGATCCCCAGCTCTCAAGTCGGCAGCTCTGGTTGCTGTGCCATATCGTCTCCACTCCTGTGTTATCTGTCAAGGACATCTTTCCTTCTGTTGGACGATGATTGATGACAACAGCTCTTCATTCATTACATAGATGAAACCAATGCATTGCCAATGCTTGTATTTCTTTGCTGCTTCTCTTTTTTTTAAATATATTTCTTAAGAGGGTACTACAGCTCTCTAGGATTTGCTAACTACTCACTTGCTTGCTGCTAATTTAATCTGCGGTGTGCCTAATCCCACCTGGCCATTTCCTCTAAAGCAGGTGACCATTGTGGAATACTGCTGCCCACAGTGCATCATTGTTTTACCATTCCAAGTTGGCCAACATGTTAGTTTAAAATATGGTGGTCATCGTAGAACTTAAAAACATCCATGGACTATTTACAGTACCTTATCAAGACAGACATCTGCTATATTTAGTTTTGTTTTGCATATGTCTGTTGGGTTAACACAACAGTAGGTTTTCTTGTTTTTTGCTTGTATTCTTTTAATTTATCTTGCATGTGTTGTTCATTTTGTCGGTGGATTAATGCAAGAATGAGTCGGTGGATGGATGAATAAATACATGAGTGCAAAGTTAAATACCAAAGTGCATGTATATTGACTTGCTGACTGCCTAAACCCAGCAATGGCACAAAAAGTACTGTCATTCATAATTCAGACCAATTGACATTGCCAATGCTTGTTTCAAAGGAGGAAACGTATCAAGATGTTGCAGCATCCCATTTACCTTGGCACTGTCTTCTGTCGCCACTCAGCTCGTAACCCTTGTGGCAGGTACACAGGTACGACCCTTCCAGGTTGGAACATTCACCGTTCATGCAGACTGAAGGATCCTGACATTCGTCTATGTCTTCAAGAAAAGAGTACAAAGGGAAACAAGAAACAATATTAAACCAATACCTCTCAGCCCAGAAGGTCTAGATCACTGAGTATGAAACAAATCACTGAAAAATGTGAAACCATTTCAGCACCTCACAATTATAAATATATACCATACACGGCTGCCTTCACCTCAGTGAACATTAATTAGTAAGTGTTACTTTGCAGCCAATTACTTTCTAAGTTGTCTGTCACATTTACTTCACTTAGAGGGATATGTTATTTCGTACAGTTGAAATTCATCTACAACCAAACGTATTGAGTCAGTTTCATCTATTCCTTTTCATTTAAACCATATAAAACACACGACATCAAGTCAATTTTGCAGCAACCTATTTAATCCAATTTTAGGTCTGGCGATAGACTTTTTGACCAAACGTATTGAGTCAGTTTCATCTATTCCTTTTCATTTAAACCATATAAAATACACGACATCAAGTCAATTTTACAGCAACCTGTTTAATCCAATTTTAGGTCTGGCGATAGACTTTTTGTTTTTATAAAGCACACACATGCTTACTTACAGGAGCTTCCCGTCAGCCTTCTTCATTGATTGGTGTGCTGTAACTTCATTTCGTATTTTGCCTTCGCCCACCACAACATATCGCATTAGACACAGGAGCAGCCCACTAAAGTCACTGGCTTACCTATCTGCACATCTGTACAATTTAGTGCCTGGGACTACTGGTGCGAGGAATTCTTCTTACACTTTAAAAAATATATATTAATTTTGCACTTGAGACAAGGCTTATTTTAAGGTGCCAGCGGCTTGTGATTCATACAAAAAACAGTCACAAACAAAATAAGCTGTAGCAAATTCAAAAGTTTGGCAGCCAATGCCAGATCAATTGGCTTTGCCAGTGCTTGTTTAAAACGCAACTTGAAAACATTACAAAGCCTCTGTAAATGTAAGGAACAGGGAATATTTTCTCTCTTTCAAATAGTATTCTATCACAGCTACTACTTGTGCTCCCTCTATTTCAACTGCATGTACTGAGGACTGCTGAGAAACGTGTTTGGGCCTCCCGTACTATTTTCACAGTAGTAACGACATCACTATCATGCATACAACCACTTTTATAAGTACCAATTCTGACAGTATTACTACTGCCACTACAATAAGTCGCAGTAACTAATTCTTTGTACAAAAAGCTAACACCAGTAACGGCCCTAGGTTTATAGGTTCTTTTTTTTTTTTTCAAAGTATTTTATTAAAATTTTATACATACAGTTATCATCGCTTTACCATTACAGGGTAACAGCCCAAACTGGCTGAACTTGTCAAGGATACAGGTAAGTGGTATATATGTTTGGCTGTCCCCCTTTCCACTGTCTTGCTAGAAGAATAAGTGTGGATGAAATGGGGAGAGAAAGAGAATAAAAGAGAGAAAGGAGGGGATAGTATACAAGAAGATCATTTCAGTCGTGGGTCTGTTCTGGACCTGTGGGGATGTGCTTTGTGGGCAAGCGCCCTTCTTCAGCTAAGTTCACGGGGGTTCGTAGGGGTCCAGTGATGCCCACATTCCCCTGGTTGCTGGTCTCCAGGGTGAGTTCTGCAGGGCGGTACTGTCTGCGCCTCTGAGGTACGTCTTTAGCCAACCTTTGAATGTCGCCTTAGCTGTATCCTTTCATTTGGAAAGTACCATTTTTACTGCCGCTGTCAGAAGGAGATCTAACAGGTCCCTGTCGTGCTGCGAGTCTAGGTTCAACTGCTATTTTCAGTATCTCACCCCCACGTCCTATTATTTTCAGTAGTAATCCAAGATTTTCTCCAATTACTAGGAACACTAATGGAAATGCTACTTTTCTGTTTCTACCACTAATGCACCCAACACTACTGGTCTTAATAACACTACGAGCAATATACGTGCTTCAACTGCTCAAACTAGGGCCCAAACGACTACTACTTTTTGCGCTGAGTGTTGCTGCTACAAAAGTATTAGTCGAGTATCTTACTTCATTGTATATATATTTCTTAACCTGAAGTGAAAGTTGTTGGATGCACTTTAATTATGCGATGGTGGGGGACTATGACATTATATACATTTGGTTTTAATGTGTATGCAGCTGTTTTTATGAAAACTGCTTTTGCTTGATGTATGTATATCTTAAGATGTTTCTTTTATGGTCAGATTCTTATATGCCGAATAAAGATTATTATTATTATTATTGTTCCTACTAGTAACACTGCTGGATAATTATTCATCGGAAATGCCACAGTGGCTATTTCTACTGTTTCTAACACCTATGCTACTGCTACTGCAGCAACATAAATGCTTCAACTGGTCAAACTAGGGCTCCAACTACTGCAAGTACTAGCATTAAATGTATACTAGTAGTACTTCTAGGGAACTGTAACCTCTAACATGGTTACGACTTGTGCTGCTTCTACTGCTCCCATACTGTGTTTAGTATTCAAACTCATGTTACCACTGTTAAATCTACAATTTCTTTTTAATATGAGTGACACCTGTTTTTCAGTTGTTTTCATTAAGCATATTGAAAGGTGACTGTGAATAAACAGCCCAATGTATAGGTTACTCTGTGAAATGTGTAGGCTGTAAAGAGTAGTCAATGAGTTTGACTCGAATCATTCATCTATCCTATGTAATTATTTATTTTATTTCACAGTCCAAGTTCACTACTGTCAACTTCAAAGAGTCATAAAATGAATGGCTTTAGTGCTGAGGCACTAATGGGGCCAAGTGGAAAATTCCCACCAAGCAATCCTATTGGGCAAAAGTGTGGCAGCAGCAATTGAGCCCCCTGGTGGGAGCCCCTGGAGGAAAATGGACGTAGGATGGTCAGGGACGTAGGCTGCGTCAGGACCATCTGGAACTAGGGCATTGGCAAGTGACCATGGTGTACATCTCTCAAGGGTTGGATTGGGATCAAAAATCGGCCCGGGCACACCAAAACAAAGTGGCTCACATTTGCGTATTGCCTTTCTGCAAAACACTGCTTCGGCAAAGTTTTATAAAAAGAAAGGGGGTGGGGGGCATGTTTTATTAACTTCACTTAGATAAAAAAAAAATGCACAGATTAGTTCACACTGCTGAGCCACTCATGAATGCAAGTGAGACCACTTCTGCTCAGGCCCAGGGCCCTGGCCCGCTCAATCAACATACATTAATGGGCCGGCCCAGCGAGAGTATGTCCGCCCATCTGCCTCTAGAAAGGGCACTGGGACGCTGGCGGCATCCATCAGGGCCGGACTGGCCGTAGCGGGCACCGGGCATTTCCCCGGTGCGCCGCATGGGTGGGGGCCGGTTTTGGGCCCCTAGGGGCCGTTTTTGTTACAGGGCCGTTTTTGCAGCATAGCTGCAAAATCGGCCTAAAACCGGCCCTGGGAAAGAGCTCGGTGGCACCCCCAACCCCCGCGGAAGGGGGGCGGCGGGAAGAGGGCGGCCGAGCACTTTGCCAGGGCCGGTTTAGGTTCCCAGTCCGGCCCTGGCATCCATCCTAACAGCACAGTCTCCAGGCTGCCCAAAAAAGCAGCCCCCAGCTGGAACTCGGCTACCGGCCCTTCGGCCACTTCCCGAGTGCCTGCGTTACCAATCCGACCCTGAATATCTTGCTCTGCAGGATAAGCACCCGTCACCAAACGCGGACTGGCCTGAGAACGCCCGGTAAGCGGTGGATATCACTAGAGCACAGTTAAACTCTGACGCGCACTTCACTTCAGAGATGTCCAAAGTAGGGCCAACGAACCTAGTTGTTTAGGATGTGGCCTAATAATTTGGGCTCGATTGTCTCCTTGGGGGCGGGACCAGAACCGATTTGCATACGGTTGCTACCCGTCTAGAACGGCTCAGATGAGCTAAAAATAGCGCGATGGAACCTTACAAAGAAACACTGCCAGTGTGTACATTTACTTTAAGGATCTATATCTATTGTTTTTAGTTTTAAAAGTAGACGTCCAATGCCATCAACTGGAAAAATATCTGCCAAACTCAACGAGAGAACACGTATATTTTGTTCCAGGTTGAAGGCGAACTCCGCATTGTTAATAACTGGCGCATAGTTTGAAATTAATGGAACACAGACCTAAATTACTATGCAGTATTCTTTGTGTCAGTAACTTACGCAGCATCCAATAACATGCCATACAGGGGCCGTTTCTAGAAGGAGGTCATTGTTGCGCCCCGCCCTCCCCCTCCCCCTCTCCCCCGATGATTGGTGGTTACCCCAAAGCCCCCGGGCAGCAGCACAGGGCTGGTCCCAATGTCTGCCTATTCCTTGGACACAGGTTAGTTCTGAGCCCGGCACCATTCCCCGGCCACCCCTCCCACAGCTCCCTTCCCCGCTGGGGCCAGCCTGTACCACCTTGTGTACAACCTTTCAGCAGAACAAACTTGCACCGCCCTGTGTCAGTCAAGGGGATGGTACAGCTGGCAAATCTGGGATCACGCTTCCCAAAGTCACTCGCGAGTCTTATTAGTGGATCGTCTGGCGCACTTCCTCCTTCGCCCATACATCCCCTGAGAGCAATAAAGCAATCTACAATCTAATAAATTACTGTGCAACAAGCGCAAATGAGTGAATTTATTAGGATTCAAATTGGTTTTAGGGAGCCCCAGGGACTGTGTTACGCCATCCATCATGGTGAAAGACCAGCGCATCATGGAAACCTGGCCTCGTTCTAGGAAGTGCGAAATATTTCACATTCACGGCGGAGAAAGGAGTTTAATGTCACATTGGTCTTGGATTCAAACACTCGTCAATAAGCTTGAAAGACAAGAAAAAATAACAAGCATTGTCAAAACCAATAGCTCTTGGCAATCTGAGAGCTATTAGCGTTATCAATGACAATGGGCCATATGCATCAACATAAGGAATGGCGATTCGTAAATAGCAATTTTTAGTTAATCGCTAATGAGGAATCACAATTCCTTATGCATGTGGAAATCGCAAAATAAATTGCTATTCCCACACATTACCTAATAGCGATTCGCAAAATATGAATCGATATTAGGTAATGTCACTCCATTTTTAGGAAAGAATGGGAATGCATTCGCAAATTGCGATTACCAAATTGGTAATCGCAAATTGCGAATGCAATTCCAAGGGTGCCATGCCGCCTAAGGCCCCCCTGATGCACTCCCAAAAGGTAAGTGTGCACATGTGGCACACACACATGCCCTAAGGGCATGTGTGTGTGCCACATGTCACTTTGAAAAATGCACTTTTGTGCATTTTTTAAAGAATTTGAAAATTACCATCAACTTGAAGTTGATGGTAATTAGTGGTTCGTAAATGCATAGTTGCATTTATGAAAGGCTTGATGCATCTTCAAAAGGGAATCGCAATTTGCGATTCCCTAAATGCATTTGCAATTTAGGTGATCGCAATAAATTACGATTACCTATATTGCGAACGCAAAAAGGTATATGCATCGGAAAAAACCTTTTTCTGGTCGCAAACGGGCCGATTAGCAGAATCAGCCCGTTTGCAACCATAAAAAAGATTGATGCATGTGGCCCAATGTCTTTTAGCCATGTGTTTTGGAGTGAAGTGGGTGTATGTGGAGTGGAGTGTAATTATGTGGGTTGGACTGAAATTGGTTATTGTGGAATTGTGTGGTGTTGAATAGAGTTATGTGTAGTGGAATCATGTGGCATGGCATGCAGTGGAAATATGAGGATAGTAATTATGTGGTATTGAGTGTACTGGACTTATGTGGAGTGGTATTATGTGTTATGGAGTGTAATTATGTAGAGTGGTATTGTGTATTTGGAATGGCATGTAGTGGAGTGGAATTATGTGGTGTGGTGTTGAATTTTGTGGAATGATGTGGAAGTCTGTGGATTGGATGTATGTGGTGTGTATTGGAATCGTGTTTTGGAGGGGAAATATGTTGTGTGTTGTGGTATTATTTGGTGTAGATTGGAAATGTGAGGAGTTGAATTGTGTGGCGTGGAACTGTGTGGCAATGAGTGAAATTAAGTTGAGGGGAATTATGTGACATGGTGTGGAGGGGAGTGAATTTGGTATGTATATGTGGTATAGAGTGGAGTTGTGTGGGGGTGTATTTATGTGGTATTAAGTAGAGTGTAATTATGTGTAGTTGAAAAATATTTTAAAAGGGTTTACATTCTATACAGTAGGCCATCTGTGTCCAAATCTTGTACGCTTGTTACTAGAATTCATTGCTGTTGCTGTTTTTTACTAGAGCATTAAAAAAAATTCTAATACACAATTTCATACCGTTTTGTAGAATACCGAGACTAGTTGTAGAATGGTGTGCCGTACAAGGACGGTGCCTGCCCTCTTCAATCTTTTGTGATACTGCTCTGTAAAGGGGTGGGGGGGTGGTGCTGAGCTCAACAGGTGGAGACTGATGTAATGCTTTGTTGTGAAAGGCGTGTCGGTTTCTATCTGGTCGAGGGGAGGCTCAGTGCCACTTGCTGCCATAGAACCCTCATGGCCACTGTTGTGATTGTGAACTTGGCTTTACAGGGAATGCTGGACAACAATTATGGCCTGCTTTCATTCATTGCATGCCCTCTCCAACAGCCCGTAGCAAAAGTGGCATAACAGGGAGGAGGTGCGTGTTCGGATGGAGGGAAATGTGTTTTACGGATGGCAGTTTATGCAGTAGATTATTAGAACAAAACTGGATCTGCATCACCACAGCTGTCTGACAACCAGACAATTAGGGAAACAAGCTGCTTAAAAACTGGGAGGATATGAAACAGTAAGTGCTTAGGTGACTTAAAAGTGAATAGCTAGATAAAAGATAGATAGAGTATTGATAGATAGATAGATAGATAGATAGATAGATAGATAGATAGATAGATAGATAGATAGATAGATAGATAGATAGATAGATAGATAGATTGTTAGAAATGGGGGTCTCTAGTTGGCAATGGCTGGCCACTGTCCAAGTAGGGACCCTTCTTCCTAAGTCAGAGTAAGCGGGCTACACCCTTTGATAACCTCTGCTCAACCCTGTGGTAACGTAGCACGAGCAGCTAGGCTTATCTCAGAGGCAGTGTGTGAAGCATTTATGACCATACACAGTAACACAGTGAGGAACACTACAAAGGGACACCACACAAGTAGTTATAAAAAATAAGTATCTTTATATATAGACTTAACACAAGACCAATAACAGTAAAAAGCCACAATACTAGAAAAATAGGGTTACTCTTAAAATGCTGCAAAAATAGTTCAAAGTGTGCAAAGAGGAGTTCAGTTCAAGGAAGTGGTCTCTTCGACCCTTTTACTTACAAAATACCTGGATTCTGTAGCAAAACAACCAAAATGTCGCTAAGGAGTTGTAGCAATGATTTCCCACACGCGAGACCAGCGATGCGTTGAATCCTTGCCGCAAGGGAGGATGATGCGCTGATCTGTGTGCAGGACAAAGCGACAAACTTCTCCACGCTAAGCCGGCGATGCGTTGAAATACTTGCCGCAGGGAGGATGATGCGCCGAGCCTGTTGTGTGTGCGACGCTGTTGCGATGAGAAGAAGTGGGAGCGACGATCCGGGTGCAATGAGATGAAAATGGCGGACGCCCGACGTCCGCGCTGCGATGTCGTGAAGCGATGAACTCGATGCGATGATCTTTGGTTAGCAAGCACTTGGAGGCCCGCAAACGTGCGATGCGATGATCTTGAGGCCAGCGAGCATTTGGCAGACCACAAACATGTGATGCGATGATCTCCGGTAGCGAGCACTCAGCGGCAGCAGCGCGATGATTTTTCGTACACGCTTCAGCTGCGGCGGCTCGCAAATGGGCGTTAGCGACGATTTTCAGCACTCTTTTCTCTGGAGTAGAACTAGAGGCCCTGGAACTCACAGGAGCCTCACCTGCAGATAGAAATCCTCGCTGGGAGGAAACAGGAGGCTGGTGGTGGAGTCTGATGTGCCTGAGACTCCAGCAGGAGGCTAGCTCTCTTCTAGCCCTTGGGTGATTGCTTTAGCAAGTTGAAATAAAAGTTCTCTTCAAAGTCCTTTTCCTCTTCTTCCAAGTCCAGTAGTAACCAGTGCAAGCCAATCCAAGAAACAGCACACAAGCACAAGGACAGTCACCTCCTGCAGATTCCTTCAGTTACACGGACAGAGGTTCTTCTTGTTGTCCAGGAGCAATACAAATTGTAGGGGTTTCAGCACAGATATTTATACCCCAAAAGTCTTTGTTCTAAAGAGTCACAAGTCACTGAACCCAGCCAGAACCAGTTCTGCTCAGTCCTTGAGCACTTTGTTTACCAGGCTGCTTCTTTCCTTTCAGAGTGCAGGGCAGAGACATCAGACGCACCACAGGAGGTGGAGCCAGCATTGTTGAGGGAAGGCACATCCCAATTCAGGTCCCAGGTGCAACTCCTCCCACCCATCTAGATGCAAATCTCTCTATTCACCACTGGGACACCTCACCCTGTCTCCTGGAATTCCCCATCCCTGTCACTCCAGAACCAGACAGCCAATACACATAACAGCAGAGCACACTGGAAGGCTTAGGCAAGAAAATACTTACTTTCTAAAAGTGGTATTTTCAAACACGGAATATAAAAATAAACTTAACTAAAAGATGTATTTTAATATTCTGAGCTCAGGCATACTAAATTCGTTTTTCTACCATGTTCCTGGGGTCAGTTAGGACTATAGAGTGCAATATTCAAACTGCCCATTCTGGCCTATGGAGAACAGGTAGCCTTACAGTAGTGAAAAACGAAATTGGGTGTAATTCACTACCAGGACATGCTACACACACCAGGGCATGTCCTACCTTACACATACAATGCACCCTACCATAGGGGCGACTTACATGATGCCAAGGGAAGGTTCAGGGGCTGGGAAGTGGGTGCACTTCACAGCCAAGATGGCAGTTCTGGACTGCACACAGACTCTGCAGTGGCAGGTCTGAGACACACTTTACAAGATGCTTCTGTGGGTGGCACAAACCAGCACTGCAGGCCCACCAGCAGCATTTGGTCTACCAGCCCTGGGCACACACAGGCCACACTACTAGGGACTAACAGATAGACCAAATAAGCCAATCAGGGATATACCAATTCACTGTCATATTTACCAAGGGAGAGCATATGCAATTTAGCACTGATCAGAAAGTGGTAAAGTGCCCAGAGTCATAAAACCAACAAGGACAAGTCAGCAAAAATACAGGAGGGAGGCAAAAAGTTTAGGGATGACCCTGCAAAAAGGGCCATTTCCAACATGGATAGATAGATAGATAGATACAAGATAGCTAGATACATAGATAGATAGATAGATAGATAGATAGATAGATAGATAGATAGATAGATAGATAGATAGATAGATAGATAGATAGATAGATAGATAGATATAGATAGATAAAATACAGATGGCTAGACAGATAGCTAGATAGATAAAAGATAGATAGATAAATAAATAAAAATAAAGGCTGCGTATATATGTCTAACATTACCTGTCATAAAACTGATGTTTGCAGCAATGGGGCTCCTACTTACTTGACTTTCTGACAAATAAAGCAGTTCCTGAACAGATGTTAAAATGGTAACCAGCATATTTATATACTACTTGGTCCCTGCTCTAAACAGGGTTAAACAAAGCAAGAGACATGAGAAATGCATGCCATGGACAAATGAGGAGAAAGAATAGGAGAGTGACAATGGAGCCACTAAATAGGAAGCTGAAGCCCACAAAGTATATACAACATATCTCAAATAGACAGCGCAAGCGCTTTCAAGCTGAGACCGAAAGAACAGTGAAGTAACACTGTGAGCTGATAAAATCAACATTCTTACTCCCAGTACAGCTCAGCTGAAACAACAATAACTGCAACATTAAAACAGACCTGCTGCTGAAATAATTCTATTTGAACTATAGACTATCCTGTTTGTGGCGAACACCTTGCATGATTTTGTGCTATAGGAAAATAACTCAGGAGGACGGATCTCATAAAGGCTTTCTTCTGCCGGAAGCACATGGGCAAAGGTGACTCACGTCTCTCCTCCAGTCGATAGCATGTGTTTGTATATTTATATTGCAAATATACCTCATATTGGTATTGGGCTCGTTTTCTGCTTTTCTCACGTTTGATCCTCTGTTCCCACAATTTTTTTTATTTATTTTTAAAACATATTCTATTTGTCAAATGCATATATAGCGGAGCTCTGTAATCTCGAGGCTTCCGTAGCATCAAAGTACAATATCCTGACATCGACAATTTTCTCATACAATAAAGAAAAGGAATAATGGAAGGACATGCATATGAAATACAACAACATTTACAAAAGGAAACAATAAAAACAAAAAAAACCAGATAACACCCCCCACCCCACACCCCATCGCACTGTTAACCAAGCAAGAGCAACATGTGTAATCGAAGCAGTAGGCCTACGCTCGCCATGAGAAATGTCTGAGAGACACCATGCCACCCGGTACATGTATGATAAGGACCCCCCCCAGTGCAGGGGAGGAGAAGACTACAGCCCACGAAATTCCCATGCTGAAATGGGCTCCAATTCCAATCCCCTGTAATCCGCCCAGTGCTTCCAGATTTTGTAATGTTTACGCGGCCATCCCCATACAATAAAAACGGGGGCCTCCAGGCCCATGCAAAAGTCTAGTCCTGCCTTCCACACCGAGACGGAAGGGTGCAGCAGTCGCCTTCCAGGCCCTAGCAAAGTCGTGCTTGGCAAGGGTAAAGCCCAGGAGCATAAGGTGACGCTTGTAGGCGTTGCCACCTATATCATCCATAACATGCAGGAGCACTAATTTAGGAGAACGAGGGAGATCCCAACCCAGAACCTCTGATAGGCATGTTAGTACACCCCGTCAAAACCTAGCTAGCATAGAGCAATCCCATACTGTATGTATCAAAGTGCCTTCCTCACGCCGGTAGCGAAGGCATTCCGGGGAGGCCACCAAGCCAGCACTATACAGTCTGACTCTAGTAAAATAGACCCTATGGAGGTATTTAAACTGGATGAACCGAAGGCTCATAGCTATAGCCACCCCGCGAGGGGAGGCCAGGGCCTCCATCCAGTCCTCCTCCTCGAGCGAGCCCACATCATCCTCCCAAGCCCCACGGAGGCGCTGCAGAGATGGGGAGCAGTGTGTAACCAGGGACTGGTACATTTAAGATATTTTATGGTCCTGTAGGTCCCCCATGTAAACTTTCGCCTCCACTGGACTGAAGTCTGCCAGCTTCTCCAGGCCCACCAAGCTAGGGGAGAGAGTATGCAGAAATTGCAAGTATTTAAAAAATTGTGTATGCGGCATTTGAAAGTCCTTCTGCAAGCCCAGGAATGATTTCAAGACAGGCCCCCTCATAACATCCCCTAGGGTAGAGATCCCAATCATGTCCCAATCCCGGAAACCAGGCAAGGTCACCAACTGTGGCAGACGTCCATTTTGCCATAGCGGCGTCTCCCGAGTTAGGCAGTTCCACCAGCCCATCCTCTGCAGCGCCTGCCACCATACCTGGAATACCAGTTGTGTCACACTCGGCAAGCAACGCTGCAAGGGCACAGAATATAGGAGCGTGTGTAGCGAGTGATCACCCATCAATCGTCGCTCCAGTGTATACGCCGGATCTGGCCTGTCCCCATACCACCATTCATTGAGAACCAATAAGTGTGAGGCCATATAATACAAGAGAATGTCAGAGGTCGCAAGCCCCCCACAATATGTGGATAGGAAGCAGGTACAGAGAGCCACCCTGGCAACCACCCCCGCCCCATAGAAACTGGCCCAAGCTGCATTGACCTGACGGAACCAACCCGAAGATATAGGATATGGATGGTTTTGTAGCTGGTACAGCAGACGGGGAAGAGAGACCATTTTGAAGATGGCAGAGCTACCACATATAGATAAGGGCATGTGGGACAGACCTTAAGATCCCATGCACCTTGTTCCACACCGGCGCTAAGTTCCTATCCCAGGCAGTCGACCGCGAGTCAGAGAGGAGCACACCCAAATATTTCAGCCCCCCATGCACCACCTGAACCGTGGAGGCCCAGGCACCAGGGTCATCTCCTCCACCCAAGACCCACAGGGTAGACTTTCGCTCGTTCATATACAGGCCAGTAGTCTCACCGAACACCTGCATGATACGCAGCAACCTCGGGTCAGTCCTGTCCAGCTGAGTAAGAAAGAACAGCACATCGTCCACATACAAAGCTATACGGTCCGACAGTCCATCGGCCCATTCAAGGCCAGCCACTTGCGCATCAATACGCACCCATGCGGCCAGAGGCTCCATCGCCAGGGCGAACAAATATGGTGACAGGGGGCATCCCTGCCTGGTGCCTCGACGAATGGGGAAGACCGACGAGAAAGAACCCGTCACGCGTACCGACGCCGTTATGTCCATGTAGAGTAGAGTCAGATAGGACAGAAAGCAAGGTCCTAAATTCAATCTGCGTAGCAGTGAGAATAAGTACTCCCAACTCAGTGAGTCAAAAGCACGATCCATGTCTGCGAGCAATAAGGCTGCGTGGACCCCCAAAATCCCGGCTACCACGACTGCTGTATGAGCTCTACGAATATTATGGCGGGTCGCCCGCTGGGGCATAAACCCGGCTTGGTCTGAATGAACAATAGACGAGATATGGGGACAGAGACGATTAGCCAGCGCCTTGGCCAGAACCTTGGCCTCGATGTTGAGAAGAGAAATGGGACGGTGAGATGCATGGTGTTCGGGAGGCCTATCGGGTTTGTGGAAAACCACCACCTCTGCATGCCGCCAGTCCCTGGGCAGACGACCAGGCTCCCTGGCCTCTTCCACAACACTGCAATAATGAGGACCAAGCTGCTGGAAGTACCGCTTAAATAATTTGTTCGGAAAGCCATTAGGACCCGGCGCCTTACCAGGCCGCAGCTCCTGGAAGGCAGAGCACAGTTCCTCTACCGAAAATGGACGGTCCATTTCCGCACTAACCTCGTCGGTCAGAGCTCTGGGCGGGAGATCATCCAAAAACCAACCAATTACCTCTGCTGACAGACACTCCCGAGGAGCATAAAGGTCTGCATAGTATATCGCAAACCTTTCTGCAATGGCCGACGGGTCCGATATCGGTATACCATCGGATCCTATGATACCCGGGAGGACCAGGGAGCCCGATGCCCCTTGGCACAATCTATGTAAGAGACTGCTCGACTTGTCCCCCCATTGATATATCCTGCTTCGGGTTGCCAACCATGCCTGGCAGGCTTCATCTAGCAATAGGGACGAGTAATCCTGCTGTACGAATGACATTTTTAACCGACTTTGGGAATACAGTTAATTCTTCAATGATTACAAAGAAAACACACCCTTGATTTCAGATGAGTACTATTACATATTCCTGTAAAATAATGGTACGTACCCCATCCTTAAAAAGAGTACCACTAGGAGTGCCTGCATTCTTTGGGTCCCATGGAAACCATTTCCAAGGAGTAAGAGTGGTCACAGTTTTGTGGCTAGCGATTGTCAGGAATCAGTTTGCACACCTCTCAACCATTTGCAGCAGTTTGGCGGGTGAGATTTCGGGCGAGAGAGATGAATTTGTAACTGAAAAATTGCGTCCGCAGCCACACTGCTCGAGTTCTGCTCTTCAATGTAAGAGCTTTGGAACTGCAGCAGAAGACAGCATTGTCTTTCAGCGTGGAGGGCTCGCTAGTGTTCAGCATAATCAGTAATTAAAAAATAAAACAGGCTTTGTAACAGGTCCCTACCTGTGTACTATATTTATGTTCTAAATTTACATTGAGAAGCACAGGGCTCTTTCTCATCAATGTGTGCAAAGTGCCCTTTATAAAGTATGGTAGAGGCCGGGTGGCACTTTACATGCCGTCCAACTTTTATTTGAATCAAAACCAAACTAAATTTATACAATGCACGCATAGTCTTGGAGCAACTGGCTAGATGCTGGGTTAGGGCGAAGGCCATACCTCTGGTTTGCGCCCCCGTCAACTCTATTGCCAACCTGGGGTATGACCAAAGTGGATGGTACAACAGCAGTGCCTGGGTGTTGATGACCACTGGTGAGACTAGGCCAGTTACTCGCAATGATGCCCTGCCCTGTGAGGGATATACCTGGTGCTGGCAGTCCCATGGTCGGCTGCCAACCTCTTGTTCTGTTCTGCCAGTTCGTCACTCTGCTGCTCGAGTGAAGGTGACACTTACTTGAACCAGGACACGTTCCTGGACATGGTGGCTCACCCTCCCTGTGCAGTGACCATGGCCACCTGAATGTCTATGATCTCCTAGACTTCCCTTTCAAATGGCGTAGAGAACTTCCACCCTGGGTGGCGCTCCCGTATGACCACTTGACCGCCCGTGGATAACTCCAGGGTAGCTGTGTGCCCGACTGGCTCAGATGTTGGTGTCCCTCATTTTCTCTTGCATCGCGTGCACATCCAAAATTGCTGGCTGCCAGCTGGATCCAGCAGGGATGCTGTGCCTGGTACACCACCGGAGCAACAGGCTCATGGGTGCAGAGTTTGTGGTGCTATGTGGAGTCTGCTAATGTGTTCGCAGCAACTGATGAAGGCAGCACTCCGCATCCTCACCCTGCTCCACTACTATGTGGAGCACTCAATTCAATGAGTGCATAAAGCTCTCCACCTCCCTATTCGGCTGGGCCCATTGTAGGGTCACCTTTCCATGCTTAATATTAAGTGATTGCTAGTACTGCTGGAAGTTTTTGGCCCTAGAACCGGGGCACATTGTCGGTTTTGATTTGACCAGGAAACCCAAGCATGGTGAAGATTTTTTCAGGGACTGACTTTAACCCCAAAAACTGCAGAGGGCTGTTCCAGCTCCACCATCATATAGTTCAAGTGACTGTCCGCTAGCACTGTTGTAAATCGCCCATCTGGGAATCTTCCAAAGTCTATGCTGATTCGGGACCAGGGTCTCAGGCAGGGTTCCTCAGTTATTTTAGGGGCAGGCTGTGGTTTCCCACTGGTGATCATAAAGGAATGACAATCCTGCGCCTTCTCATCTATCATGGTGTCCTTTCCACGGTACCAAACTCTGTTGCACAGTCACACTTTTGTCTTCACCACTCCTTGGTGACCGTGGCAGGCTAAGTCAACCACTCTATCCCACAAGCATTAGGGCATCACAACGCACCTCCCCGCAATAGCAGTCCTTCACTGCTGGTGCTGAGTTCATCTTTGACCCTCCAGAGTTGTGTCATTATTGTCTGTTCAACAAGAGTCAATGATCCGGGCCCTTCCAGAAAATTCTTCCACTGATTCCATTAGAGTGCTTCCTTGGCCTCAGATGCACCTGTGTCGCCTCTGTGACTTTCTCAATCGACAGTGCTCATGGGCATGCATCATGCATGACTATTTGCATGAACCCTTACGCTCCCACCTCCTCTTCACTCCAGCCGTTGCCAGGCTGCTTCTGGGGTTGACGAGACAAGTAGTCAGCTGAGTTGTTCATTCCAGGGCGGTACACGATAATGAGCGAATTTGGTTGCAGCTGCACTGCCCACCGCTCAATGGGGGGGGGGCGGGGGTGTCGCATGTCGAGATGTCACCGCGAAAATTGGGGCAGGTGGCTGTGGTGTAGGTGGGTATGGCAACATGCCCATCGGATTGCCAGCACCTCTTACTCAATCTGAGCATATCGAGCCTCCATGTTCGACAGCGCTTTGCTGGCATATACAATGGCGACCCATGACCCAGCGCTATTCTCTTGCAAGTATAGTTCCTAGCCCAATAGGGCCAGCATCCACAAAAAGTTCAGTCTTGGGTCGTGGGGCAAAGTACGCCACAGTGGCATCAGCCAGCAACGCGTCTTTCACCTAGTGAAAGGCTTTGTTTAGGTGTTCCGTTCATTTCTTTTGTCTTCGTCAGGGCTTTTAGGGATTCGGACAAGGTGGCCAGGTTCAGAATGAACCGGCAAGAGTAGGTCACCATCCCAAGGAAGTTCCTCACCTCCGTGGAGATCCGGGGAGTTGATGCTTTCCTTATCGCCTGCATCTTCCTGGGGTTCACCTTCTTGGGGTCCATCCTCAGCCCCTCTCTCAAAAATACATATTCAAAGAAGTCAATGGATTCTCGTAGAAGGAACCAACTGTCCTCTCCAGTGTCACACTGATTCACATGTGGTGTTCCTCCAGTGTCTCACAAATCAGGATATCATCACTGATGTTTAGTACACCTACAAGGCCTGAGATGGTCTCACAGATGGTGTTTTCGACCATCTCTGCTGCCGAGGATATGCCAAAGTTCAGCCCCCAATATTCCTAAAGCCCATAAGTGATGAGAACGTCATTATGTAATGACTGGCTAGATCCAGCTCCCGCTGGTGGTAACCAGCATTGATGTCAGGTTTTGAGAACCAGTATGTGCAGTTGAGGTCTGCCACAATGTAGTCCATGGTCAGGGTGATATGCCATTCTCGTCAAATGGCCTTATTGGGGAGACGCATGTCACACAGAGCCTAATCACCCCAGGTTGTTTGGAGTTGGGTGCTATTACAATGGACGAGACCCAATGTGTTGGCCCAATGACCTTTTTGATCCCCTCTTGCTGCTCCAAGTTCAGCAGTTCCTCCTCCACTAATGATCACAGGTGGAATGGCACTCACCAATGTCAGAGTGCTGTGGGTCTCACAGTCTTGTCGATGTGCAGCTGCATTTTGGTGTTCTTGAGACATCCTAGTCCTTCGAACAGCTGGGGAAACTCCTGCATGATCACACATGTGCAACTCATGAATCTGCCTGGTGAAAAATACCAGCCCCAGGTCTTCAGCTGTGTGGCAACCCAGGAGGGTACCAGTGTTGCCTTCGGTTACATGGGAGCGAGCCTTTGTCGATCTACCTTTGTTCACAACCACTACTTCCATCACACCCACCAGGAGTAACATCTCCTTGCCTCCATAGGAGTAGATCCTCACTTTGGTGGGAGCCAGCTCGGGTCATGCCACTATCCTATTGAGTTGGATGATGTCCATGACATTGATAGATGCTCTCTGTGTCTATTAGGGCCCTAATGAATGTATTTCCAATCTCCAATGTGCACATGGGTGTTAGGCGCCTTTGATTGCCTTCCTTGCTCGGAAAGGAGATGGTGAACACTTCGTTATCATTGTCCTCATCGATCACTGGGCTGGCTATTGGACGGCTCCAATGGGGGCTGGTCTTCGGACTCCTCCTTATCAATGGACAATTGCAACAGGGCCACCCCAGCTTGCCTTTATCGCTGTTCTAAGTTCCCTTCCTTCACTCTGGCACACATTTACAAAGTGGTTCAGTCGTCCGAAGCGAGAGCGGTGTTCGGTGTTAAAGGCCACAGTTTACACACCTGCCCTCTAGTTGTCAAAGAGTGTTGAGGGACTGTGGTGGAGCCGGACTTCTCTGAATAGCGTCCACCTGTTCCTCATTCACCTTCACAGCCCGAGCCACGCTAGGTAGGACGGCACATTTTGCCAGAGCCACCTCCATGTCATCCACAGCGCTATTTGCCAACTCATGCCACCTTGCCAACACCACAATCTAATCGAGAGTGATACCTGGCTGGCGCAGGATGAGCCACTGTAGGACTGCCGACCTGCAGCCTTGTATCATCTCTACTCTGATCTCTGTCGGTTGGTCAATGTTGACACACGTGCTCATCAGTTTCCACATGCATGCATAGAATAAGTCAATGTTTTCATCTTCAGCTTGTCTGGCCTGTCACAGGTTAAACAGCTTGCAGTCTGGGTTTAGCTAGGGAGCAAAGTGCCTGTCCGAAGCCACCCAGAAGCGTTGAAGTCCGCCTCATCACCTGTGTTGGGCAGGTTCTCTAACAGCTCATACAGCTCCTAGCCTCCAAAGTGAAGCAGTAGCGGTCTCTTCACTATCCCATCTGTTTCTTGTGTGACGCAAAAGTAGTGCTTCAGCCTCCCAACCCATGAGCGCCATCGTGGGATGGCTGTTGCTGGGTCCAAGTGCTCACTAAAATGTGGCAATGCGATGGACGTACCCCTTTGGGATCGCTTTCCAATGGCGTAACAAGCAGCATCACTGTGTGGAGCTATTGGAGGCCGCAGATCTGCTGGGTTTAGAGCTTCCTACGACCTCATCGGCCCCGGATGAGCGAGAACACCCTGATCGGCACAATGGAGGTCAATGGCAAAGAGTGAACAGGAGAAATGCAAAATAGCCGGACTGAATCTTTTCATCACTGGACCCGAGAGGATTTTCACTTCGTCCTGGTTGAAGTGCAATCGACCGAGGGTCCCTCGAACTGGAATCTTCAGGAACACTGACAGGGCTCTGCCCCCCCCCCCCTCCTCTTCTTCTCCCTGGGGTACACCACGCAGAAGAGATGGATGGAGCAGAGGACTTGCAACGTCCGTCCTTAGGATGTGCCCAGGAGCCTGGGTGCTACACGATGCCTTGAACTCAGCGCTTGACTCGGGCGTCTTGTGAGAACAGTATACCTGCTGTGTGAGGACATGGGGACTACTCTCTCTCCGCTGTGGTAAGGGGGTTCCGGTTGGAGGGTGGTGGTTGCATATGACTTGCACTCTCCTGATCATCTGGGTTGCAAATGGAGTTTCTCTAACAACTTGTTTATCCTGGGGATCTCAATCCAAATGTTAATTGTTATCTAGCTGTCATCCTCATGCAGCATATGCCTTAATTTCTGAAACGATAAGGGCTGGGGGAACGGTGATGTTCCTCGAGTGTCTCTTGGTGCAGGTACTCCCCTCTAGGAGGGGGATCCTACACACTCGTTGTAAGTCTTTGTTCTGGTTTACTTATTCAGTTCGATGTCATGGTGCCCTTTTTTCTATTATTTTTGGGCGGGGAAATTTGAGGGTGGGGGGTCACTAGGTTTTTTTAAGCAGAGTCCCTCGCTAGGAGGGTGACATTCCTTTCCAGAAGAACACGGCGGTTAGGACTATCACTGGGAACGCTCGGGCCTGAATTCCCCTAATAAGCGCCAGCGCTTGTGGAAATACCTGCTAGATCACAATGTTCATGTAGCGGCTCTTCAAGAGACGCACCTCAAGAAGTCCGATGACCACTGGCTGCGCCATAAAGCTTATCCCCTTATATTTAGGTCTTCACATTCCTCAAAACAAAATGGGGTGGCGCTGTTGTTCCACTCAGGGGTCCCCTTCCAAGCGCAGGACACCAAAACAGACAAAAAGTGGGAGGTTCCTTATGGTCCGGGGAGAGCTTAGAGGTCGCCAATGCACTTTCACAATCCTTTACGCACCTAACATGGGCCAACAAGACTTTATTCTCTCCTTCCTTATGACTCTGGAGGATTTCGCTCGGGGGGACATTCTGCTCTTGGGAGACTTCAATTTAGTCTGGGACCGGGACATGGACACGACACACTCATATAGAGCAGCGGGTGGGACATTCGACAAGGCGCTCAGGTCACAACTTCAGCTCTTGGGGTTGGTGGATGTTTGGAGGGATGCTAATCCCATGCTACGTGACTACTCGTTCTTCTCTCACTCCTACTCACATTTTCATAAGCCAATCCCAGCTCCCTTCGATGTTACAAACCCAGTTTCACCCGATTTGCCTATCGGAACATGCCACCCTAGAAATGTCGATCACTTGGCCGAACCCACGCCCAAAACATGCAATATGGTATTTCCCCAATTTCCTCTACAGGGATAGACTTTTACGTGATGACCTTAGGAAGTCCATTAAGGAATTCCTTGAGCAATATGACCCTGAGGCTACTTCCCATGCAACTACCTGGGACGCCCTCAAAGCAGTAGTCCGGGGTAAGTGCATTGAGTTGGCCACTACATTAAGAGCTCAGCAACGCGAGGAACGTCTGCGGCTAGAACAAGACTTAGTGTCTGCAGAGCAGGCCCATAAGGCCAGCCCCTCTGCTCAGGCACTGCGAAAAGTCACGGCCCTAAAGGGAAAACTACAGGCTATCTATACTAATAGGGCAGAAAAACACATCTTACTTCTGCAATCTAGGGGATATGAGGGTGGGAACAAAGTGGGGTCCTTGTTGGCTCGCCAATTGCGAGCTAAGCAGGAACGAGAGTATTGCAAAAGTATTGTGCACGAGGAGGGCGTTTCTCACAAGACGGAGGAGGGTAAAGCGCAGGCCTTTGAGAAATTCTACAGAACTCTTTACACTTCCGAACTCCCGAGGGTCTATGACCAATTGGGTTATCTGGATCCCCTCGACCTCCCGCAAGTCGGGGCTGAGTCTAACGAAGATTTGACGAAACCCATATCCGCTGAGGAAGCTCCTGGGCCGGATGGCTTCTCAGCCCACTTCTATCGTACCTTCGCGCCGGAGCTTGTGCCCTTTTTAACTATTCTATTTAGCCTCTACGCAACAAGTCACTCCCTCCATGGTCGAAGCGATAGTGGCAGTGATTCCCAAGCCTGGTAAGGATCCCACAACTTGCTCTTCTTATCGCCCGATTGCTCTTCTGAACCTAGATGCTAAAATCTACTCTAAGGTCCTGGCCACTCGTCTCAAAACAATTCTCCCTGGTCTTATAGATCCGGACCAATCCGGATTTAGTAAGGGACAACAGACCCGCGATAACCTGCGACGTAACATCCATATCATTGAAAAGGCCCGTAAGAAAAACATTCCAGCTGCGCTTCTCTCGCTAGATGCAGAGAAAGCATTTGATCGCGTGGAATGGTCTTTTTTGTTTCAAGTGCTCCAGCGCTTTGGTTTCAACGAGACCTTTATAGGGATGATTCGCACCAATTCTCACTCTCCCAACTCTCGGGTCCTTTTTAATGGAGTTGCTTCTTCACCCTTTGGCCTGGCTCGTGGGACGAGACAGGCTGCCTCTTATCCCCCCTCCTTTTTGCTTTGAGCATAGAACCCCTGGCACATAGGATCAGAGGAAACCCAGAGATTCATGGGATACATTTTGGTACAGACGACCATAAAATGTTGCTATTTGCCGATGACGTGCTTCTCCCAGTCTCCGATCGCTTTGTCTCTCTACCGGCCATCTACGGCGAGCTGAGGTCGTTTGAAAGGGTAGCGGGGTTTAAGATTAATTTGGCCAAATCCTTCTTAGTAAATCTAACAATATCAAAAGAAGAGTGGCGACAGGTAGAAGGGGCCTCGCCTTTTCGCTGCACTACTAAAGAGATCACCTACCTAGGTGTTAAGTTCACCCCTCATATATGAGATCTCTATAAGTCTAACTCCCCCCCCCCGTTCTACAGCATCTGAAGATTGATCTGGGCAAATAGAGTATGACATATACGACCTGGTTGGGCAGGATTAACGCCATCAAGATGAATGTTCTCCCACGCCTGCTGTACCTCTTTCAGGGGTTACCTATTCCGGTGGAGAAGGGTTTGTATAGAGAGGTACAATACATGATTCTCAAATGTATTTGGCAGAGAAAAAGGGCATGACTTCCCTATAATCTGCTCATAAAACCGCGCAAGGAGGGCGGATTAGCCCAGTCCTATTACAGAGCAGCACAATTGCAGGTAATCACAGAAATGTCGTTGCGGGCTTTGGAGAAGCACTGGCTTCATATAGACAGACAGATAACAGGGAGCAGCATCTGGGATCTTCTGTGGAAGCCAAAGCAGGACAGACCACTTAACGCTTATATTAGCACGCCTACATCCACCACCCTAAAGGTTTGGGATATACTTACTAAGAGAGTGCATCCAACGACCTTCCCCTCTCCCTACATGCCCTTACACTTTAATGCGGCATTCCCCTCTGCGCTACTAGAAGGTCCCTTTGAGGCTTGGAGGGTGGGAGGTTGCCACATGATATCTCACCTGTTTGACAGCGGAGAGTTCCTCTCTTTTCAGGAATGTAAGAAGCAATTCACATTGACTGCTAAGGAAGAATACCACTATTTACAGCTCAAACACTGGGTGCTGCAGCCCCTGATGCGGCTGGCCGCCACCAGGGAGCTACTCCCTATCAAGAAGTTTGCTCAGTCTGGATCCACATCCAAGGGTGGTATCTCCTTCTTATATGCTCTCACACAAGCAGCGAGCCCCAGATCGACCCAACGTTTTAAACACTTTTGGGACGCGCTCTTGACTACCCCCTTAGCAGATAAACACTGGGAACATTTAGGTAGAGTTATAGTGAAATTCAACCGCTCAATGTACCTCAGGGAGGCACACTATAAAATCATGTATGATTGGTAACCTATACCCTCAGAAACTTCTCAAGATTTTTCCCCACTCGTCGGACAGATGCTGGAGGGGTTGTGGTTTATTAGGTGACTTTCGACACATATGGTGGGACTGCCCCTCTATACAGCCTTTTTAGAAGGAAATCCTATCCCAGATTAAGCTTATCCTGGGTTATCCTATTCCCATCTCTATGGAACATGTGTTCTTAGGGGTTATAGACCCAAGTTGGAAACGCCAAACACAGTGTGACAAATATGTTCTGTGGCTTTGTTTAGGGGCGGCCAAGATGGCAGTTGCCGCTGCGTGGAAAAAACAAGAGACCCCCTCTTTAACCCAATGGCATGCGAGACTATGGAGGGCTTTGGCGATGGAGCGCATGGCTGACATAGTGGATGACACCAGGAAAAGCTACGACTATATTTGGTCTCCGCTAGTGAACTACTTATTGGAAGGGCTCCCTTTGGTAGTCTGCGCTCCTCGGCTAACGGCCCTCAACCTATTCCATCTAATCACACTACAGCTGCTGGGGCATGACCACCTGAGCAGACGCCCCAGTAACCCAATCCTTATGCTCAATTTATCTTAATTTGCACCATGACATCATAGTTACGGTCGTTTTTTAGGTATGTTTAAGTTTCCTTTTCATGTTACTCTCTTGGGAGGGTAGACTGATGCTCAGAAACATTGACCGGGAAGCAACATGTTTTGATGACACTGTTTTTTTCCTACAACGTTTATTCGCCACGGACCTTGTGGAAAAGCTGTAACCTTCATGTGAGAACTGTAACTCCGGGCTGAATCTTCTTATGAATGTTGTTCCCTATGTAATGCTTATTATCTCACTCTCCAAGGAAAATTTCAATAAACAGATTTTGAAATAAAATGTTGCAATGCCATGACGATGAGTGGGTGCACAGAGAGGGGATTAAAGGAGTGGAGTCTCTTGTTGTTGCGAAATTATGCTAGTCACTCTGCGGTCAGGATGACTTCAGTAACTGCCCCAGCCTAGGCAATCATGTAGGCAGCTGCTGTGTGTGCCAAACAATCGCCAAACCAATTGCCCTCACCTTCTGGGCACCTCCATGTCGGTGCCTGCCACGTGCTGTATTTAGGCTTGCGATCACATTGGGTGAAGGTCAGAGAAGTTCTCAGAAAGGCTAAAGCTCACTGCCAAGAAAGTGTCCTTCTTACTCCTTCATTGTCTTTTATTGTAAGTCGTCAATAGTCTTCCTTCCCGCCAGACAGGAGCGAACACTAAGCCTGTCTACAGGGGGCGGACGCATAACAAGTTCCAACCCAGGTATACTGGTCATTATGGTTAACATGTTGCTCATATCTGACATGATTGTGGCCATGGCAGGTTCACGGCATCAATGGCATTATGTTGGGCACCTCTGGAATAAAGGAAGCCATGCTTGCTGTAGAGCTGTTTATCATTAGCATATTGGTGGCCACCCTTTACATAATGAGTCGTCCTCACTATTCTCTGTGCACCCTTGGCATAATGGGGGCCATGACATAAATGTAGACCTCCTAGTATATTGTGGATATCCTTGGTATAATGGTGGCCATCCAGGGGAATAGGAATAACAATATTTACAAAAAGTAATAGTCATGGCATAATGGTGGACACCTCTACCATAAAATGGGCATTATAGGCATAGGTTGGGCATCACTGAATCTGGTGGGTACCCGTGGTTTAGGGGAAGCACTCCTAGCATATGCTTATCATACAAGGGCTTGTAAAGCTTAAAAAATTTCCATACCAATATTTGTTTTTGAAAACTTGTTTTTATTGAAGGCACTGCATCAGAGGATGTCATTAACATTTGTCATATCTATACTTTTGCATCATAACAACCCTTTTGTTGTGGTTAATTGTGTACATGAATTTACATCACCATCACTGCAAATGAGGTGGATTACTGTATACCAGTGTGCTTTGAATTAGAATAGTAACCACAAACATGAACAAAAGAGCGAAAACAACAGTTAAAAGTAAGAAATACTTCCCACACTACCCCCCGTCCATACTAATAGTTGATGAAAATTCAGGGATAAATCTTATGTATTTACTAAAAATAAAAGTTCACATTTTGGGGCGTAGATAGTTGTATACAGACAACAGCAGGCTTTTATTTGGAGAAATTACATTTTGTTATCTGAAATACAAACACGGTATTTGCTGATGTCAGTTTGTGTTGTGTCGTGGAGCACTTGCTGTTATTGCTGCTGCTTCATAATTCACATTGATGCATTTTACTATCAAGTATATAGTATTTTATGACACCATCATTACTGCTGCCTGTGCCTAAAGAACTGGCTTAAGCTATAGCTTATGCATCTGTCTGAACCTGATTCTGTAACGAGCAGTAGTTATAGTATCAGAGCGTGTAACGCTTGTTGAACCTGATGTACAGGCTTGATGACTATGGTCTGAAAGTGCCACACGTGTTTAACATTAGATTTTTTCACCCTTGTCCTTTTCAAGTAGATTCTCCGCCACAACATACGACTGATAATCTAATTTGAAGATTCAGGATAATAAAATAAAAGGAAATCCATTTGGATAGGAAAGATACAATACATATCTTCCAAAAAAGACAGGAAGGGGAAAAAGCGTTTAAAACACAACAACAACGCAGTGCCATTACAACGCAGGCACTACAAAAAACGAGTCGATACCACACCTTCCCTTACAACACAAGTCATTACAACGTCTTGCTTTATGGAACTCAGTGTTGAAATCCAACACCTTCCTTAATCTTGCACTGTCTGAGGTTGGAATAGTAAAATATACTATTCCAAACTCCAGCACTTCCCTAAAGCAAGTCGCTGTAACGTCTTGTGTTGTAATGGAACGCGTGGTAAATACGCATTCGTTGTATAGCCTGCGTTGTAAAGGAACGTATTGTAAACGCATGCGTGAATACGTTGCCTATTGACAAGTAGTCATGTCAAACTCAATACCCTGCTCCAGTGAACGTCCTATAAAACCAACAGGTGTTAAGTGAAATTGTACTGAAAAGGCAGTGTTTTGTGACATTGTTTCAGCATTCATTAGGGTGGTTAATCTCTTCCCCATTCAATACCCAGTTTCAGAGTTCACCAGTCACCACTGAGTAAACCAAAATGGGATTCTAGAGTTCCCTGCCTTTTCCTTCTGAATCCTTTCCCCCTCTTATCCCAATGCTGCACCCCTAGGGGTTCCGTCTAAGGGCTGTACATAGAGTCATTTAATTCACAGTGGGCATATAACATGTAATACCAGAACAGAACAAGACATCATTTCAGATCCTGTCTGATAATTATGCCTTAGCTTAATGTTACGGAGGGAAAAAAAAGGAGCAAATATGCCACTGCTTTAAGTTAGAACAGAAAAGATACAAAAAGAGAAATCTAAGTTAGCAAAAACTACACTTACCTAGACATTGCCCATTCAAACCTCTGTATCCATCAGTGCAGGGAACACATGAGTAAGCCCCGGGAGAGTTAATGCATCTGTCAGACGGGCAAGTGCTCGGAGTCAGGCATTCATCAATATCTGAGTAAAGAAATATAGGTCAAAACCATAATTCAGGAAGAAGAATGGGCTTAGCTTTAAAACTCGCTCCCTCACAACCCAGTTCAGCAGGTGCTTTGTTAAAAAACAGCTATGCTTGCAATGGTGCCACCACGACTGACAAAGACACTCTCCTCAATAAGACAATTAACCTATTTTACATCATGTGTTCCTTTAGAAAAGTAGTTATTCCATTAGAGTCCATAATCCTCTGTTGCACTGCAGCTATATTTGATTCAGGGTTTCTGAATACGTACATAAGCTTGTGAACACGTTTTATGTATCTGCTATTTTAAGTCTTAGCCAACAGTAACCATCACAGTGTGCTTGGGAAATAGATTGTATACTGCAAATTGACATCGTATTGGTGGTGCACTTTTTTTTGCCTTTCTTCATTTCTTATCCTTTATTTTCGTAAATGCATTTTAACCAATTTTGTATGTACAGTAAATTCATCACTGATTACAAGGTACATAGGTCCTTGATGGCAACAAATTTCTTTCTCTGAGTCTCAATAAATATCCCTAGAAAATAAGCAATATCCTGGCCACTGATTGGGTAAGGCCAATTAAGGATTTAAATAACAGCATAGACAGCCAATGATGCCTCGAGGATCACAGCCCTATATGGGATGAGAGCATCTAGAATAGGTCACTCTCGCCAACGCATCAACAACACAATGAGCAGAGTGAGCTATTGGCTACAATTAATATGTCTTTGGTGGCTTCAATGAATGCCCTTACATGGCAATCAGAGAAACTAGAATTGCAACTAGATCTGATTCAAGCCCTAGCCACTTCAATTGCTAGGTATGAGGCCAGATTTACCAACATGGAGCAAAGGGAGCCATGCGCCAGTCCAGCAGGAAATGAAAATACACCATGCGACTGCCATAAAATAGGCGAAAAATCAAGCATTTTACCAGAGGTATTAGCTTCTATGATTTCAGAGTGGAAACTAGCTTTCCAACACCTCGACAAACCAGGCACAAACCTTTCCTGCAACTTTGGATCCGGCAAACCTACTACCAGAAAAAGCAAAATAAAAACGTGTTACTGCCACAGGATGCCCGATGGATCCTGTAAATCGATTTTCAGAGAAAACAGCTAATCCAGACTTTTTGATAGGGGGCACGACAGACTTAGCATCAAATGCATCTCTCCCTCCTCTTGCCTCAAAACAAAAGCCAACAACTAATTGCTCTGATATTTCTAGGACAACCATTTATAAAGATGCTCCTCAAGGATCTACACCCCTCAATAAACCAACAGTGGAAAAAAACTCTCCTAACATCAATGAGGATAATACTACAGAAAAGGATTACCAGTGGACAGGGGTACTCTCAAAAAGATAAAAAAAATCAATAAAAAATGCTAAAAATTAATCAGCAAAAGGGCAAATGAATAACCTACTCTCAAACGAACAAGAGACCAATTACAGTGAGGCATGCAATGTTTAAACCCTTTTTAGGGCAAGGGGAGTAGGTAAGAAAGTTGCAGAACCCCAGAGAATACTCCAACGTCCAGCTATTTTGGAGACCGGATTATCGTCAGTCGGTTATAGAGCAGTTTCCACTAATGAGCAAAGCTCACCGACGACACCCTCTCTATTGCATGCTCAATCAGCTCCTACACGACCTGCCACTGTCCATCTAAATGAAAGTCCAGGACTGCAGCTGGGTTATAACACAAACGCGCAAACAAATGAAGAATCCGCATACACAGCACACCTAGATGGTAGCGTTAATGGGCAGGAAGACTTCCCCGGTTACCTACTAAAACACTCGATAAATTGCAACTTCAAGCATATGGAAGGATTTTTAGACTACCACAATATACAAGAGGCTGCATGATCAGATTAGAACTTTGTTTGGAGGCTGGAAAATAGTCTAATATAAGTGCCTTCTTAAATTATCCCTATAGGATTATCAATGCCCCACCTAACACCTTGAAATCTGCTCTTCAACAGATCTTTACCCAATAGAAGAATCCTTGGTCGAATTATTTGAATAAATCAGTGGACTCTTTCCAAATAGACGGATCTGTGCTCAATAACAAATTGTTTTTGCACCCAGCACTTAAAACGATCCTGAAAAGACAAGTAAAATCACAGTCAATGTTAATTGATTTGGCCAAATTAAACTGCACTCCACTATTTGAAGCAGTGGCTACATCATACGCCAATCATCACCCGCATTGTGTGCAGTGTTCGGTCGGAAAGATATGTTTAAGACAAATCATGGCTGCAAGGTTGATGTGCCTACAAACTAAAGACATGAACCCAAAATGGCATTCCTTTTCCACGATAGTTAAGTGATGAAGACTGCGGATATAAAAAGGAAACGTTTAACCACCATCTGTGTTGCTGCCCTGCACTATTGAATGCCTGTCGCATCCTGCTAAAACCATTGTTCCTCACACACAAGATACGAACCTGCAAAGAGGCAACAAACTTCGTTTTTAATATAGCGGAGCCGTGTGACATGGCGAAATTTGGCAAATACATCAGTGTGCTACAAGTATTACTTAAAGAAACTAACAAGTCTGATTACCGCTCCTACTGAAAATACCATGGGGCATATTCACAAAGTAGTGGCGGTGAGAGGCGTTAGCCTGCTTGGCTTAACGCCTCTCACCACCACTTCGGAAATGCCAGGCTGCACCCTATTCACAAGAGTGTGGTGCAGCCTGGCTTTACCCCATCGACGGCGCTAAGTCTCACGACTTAACGCCAAAACAGGCACCCTTGCACCAGAGCGCAAGGGTGTCTGCGGGCAGGGAGGTTTGTTTATGCACAGGAAAGTGTCCCTTCCTGTACATTAACAAACCGAAAATGACAGTTTGCTTTTTCTATGTGTGCTGCTACATGCAGCACACATTGAAAAAGCAAAAACGAGGAGAAATAAAGCTTTTCGCCTCGTTTAACCACCTTAAGCCCTGATTTTTCTAGGTCTTAAGTTTGGCACTGCCACCTATTATCGCCGCCCTTGATAATAGCCAATAGCGTCAAACTCAATGGGTGTTGCGGTGGTATGCCCACCGCAACACCCACTGCACGCCCCCTTTCACCCTAAGTTTAGCGTGAAAGGGGCCCTATTCTCAAGGCAGCGTTAAGCCACTTAACGTGGCTTTAAGCCACGTTAAGTGAGTTAACGCTACCTTGAGAATAGGGCTCTGGCCCTATCACCATAGGAACGTCAAAAAAAGTGATATTCACGTGGTGATAGGGGCTTGTGAATATGCCCCCAAATCTATACATTTTTATGTTTTATATGGCTATTTTTGGTATGCGTTTGGATAGATCCTTTTAATGTTTCTAATAGCCTTGCTGCCAGTACATGATTAGACAACTATTTGCTTTATGGTATTAAGTGTATATGCAATATATGCACTGTTTGCACAGTTAAGCTTTTTTTGCGCAGTAATAAGCTGGTATTTAGCCACGGGTTTTATTTATGATTCCCAATTTTTTTATAGCATTTATTTAAAATCGGCCCTACCTGCGTTCTACCACTTAGTTTGTCTATGCTTGTCTTTAAAACCATATGCACTATATGTACAGTTTGCATACCTAAGCTGTTTTACAAAGTAATTAGCTGGTTTCTAGCCATACGTTCTGTTTATGATTCTCACTTTTTTATGGCATTTATTTAAATTCAGCCTTTACATGTGCTATATCCCTGAGATCATTTATGCCTGTGATAACTTTTGTGATAATAACTTTTATTGCATTCTTCATTGGATAAAACTTGAATATTTTTTGCCTTATGCACATATTTTGTAATGATTTTAATTATTTTAATTAATTATACAATAAAGGAATATTGACTGACTTGGAACAGCATATTTTACCTAAGGTTACCTAACAGTTAAGTTGAGTGCATCAACAATATGTATGAGGTTCAGAGAGATCTCCCTGAAAGGCTAACTGCTAACCAATAGCATTGCCTATGTAAGGGGTGCCTCAAAATGGACTTTCTCTATTTCTGTCAAAAGCTGGATTAGGAACTTCCTGAGGAAATATTATTTATTGCAATTTGTAGAGCGCCATGGCCTTACACTAATGGGGCCCTCATCCTCACTCATTCAAGGTAATTTTTCTAATTTTGTCAGCAGTAACAGCAAGGTCATGAGTCCATCAACAGATGACATCCCTGCTCAACAGGATATCTATTTGCTGACCTTTCTTGTCTCCTGCAAAGCTTTGCTCTCTCTCTTCACTTCACCCACATCTCCTTCCAGCCCGCTACAATTGTCTCTCCTAGTTTTCTTCTCTACGTCTGTCTTTTCCCGATCTACCCACTTCCAATCTGTATTAACTATGCTTTAGATGTGGGAACAGGACTGCCATCTTGATGGTAGTTGAACACATTGATTATACATATCTGTTGCTGACCTATCCACATCTCCAATGAGCTGCAGGTGGTGGTCCAGTGCCTGAGAGCACAGGACCACCTGCAGGTGCTACAAAGAGTTACAGCAAGACAAGTTTTAGATGGCCCAGAAATGGGGGGAAATGTGTAGCTCGGAGTAAAGAAAGGATTGTACTACACTACTGAAGGCCAGTGCTTTAAATAGGCTGGTAGTGCGCGGTAGGGAGTACCGGGACTTTTTTTATTTTGAGAGGGAGGGTACCGGAACGTCTCAAGAGAGATGTAATACTTATAATTGGAGAGTACCTGCACTTCTCTGAAACAAGCAGGTACTTCACTCAAAAATACTTTCTATAGGTAGCAAATGGGGCTTCCTCTCATACGCAAATATGTGGTATAGTATTTACACTAAATAGGAAGTAAGAGTTGCCGGGGCGGCGACGGGATTGGACTGGACTCTGGAGGGCGGACTCATCATGTTTCCCTCTATGCGGATGACATTTTGTTGTATCTGTCGGACGCCGTGGTGGGCACATCGACGGCCTTGCAAATACTGGACGGCTTTCCGGGCTTCTCGGGTCTGCGGGTCAACAGGACAAAGACATATCTGTTCCCGGTGGCAGGCCCACTTCCTAGACCGGACGCTCTGAGTGCTGATATCTTATGGGCCCAGAACACATTCAAGTACCTAGGTATACATATTTTCCATTCGCTTGATGATTTGAAGGAAGGTAACCTTGGTGGAGTGTGAGCTTGTTACGTGCCTGTGTTTACTTTTGGCGTACGTTGCAATTGCCGGTAATGCCCCAGATTTCCCTATCTAAAATGGTTATGCTCCCACGCTTGTTGTATTTCGTCGTCAACCTCCCGGTCCTTATGCCTAGTGGTTGGTTCCGCCCTCTGAACGCCCCATTGAGGGACTTGGTGTGGGATGGCACATGCCCTAGGGTGTCCCTCACGATGTTACAGCGTCCAGTCGCCGAGGGAGGGTTGGGAGTGCCAAACTTTGAACATTACATGTTGGCTGGTCAACTGCAGTGGCTGGCGCAATGGATAGAGGACGTGAACGAGGATGGCACGTTCTTGTCACTTCCGGCCTCCTACCCTAGTTTAGTAGTGGCAAAAATGCTGCTCCCAACGACGCCCACATTGTACTTCTCCTTGCTGCACAGCCTTTCAAGCCTGGCGGAGATGCCAGAGTAAAAACCGGTAGGCCGCTAGCTACACCCCTAGGCTGCCTCTTGTGGGTCTGCCACATGGCAGCCCCCAGTCTGTCTTCACGACTGAGCAACTGGACACTTGAACAGATGCAGGGCTGGATACTGTAGGGGACTGTTTGCTAGATAAGACCCTACTCCCATTCGACAATCTGAGGGAGGACTGTGGCCTACCACCGGGCCAATTCCTGCATTATGAGGCCCTGACTCGTACTTTTGCACAGTTATGGGGTGCCGGGAGAAACGAACCGGAGACACACCCGGTGCTCCATGCCTTGTTCACGCTTGGGACAGTGGGGCACCTGGTGAAGTGTTTTTATGTGGCCCTTCAGGAGGCGTTTGTACGCCCCTTGGTCCAGCTGCGGGCCAAATGGGACGAGGCCGGGGGCAGGGTTTTAATGGACGTGGATTGGCGGAGGGTCTTGTATTATCCCAAGAAAAAAATCTCTCGCAACTCATGTCTTAAATATATACAGTTTAATTATACACATATGGCCTATATGACTCCACACCGTCTCAATGTGACATATGGAGGGGAGGTTCGTCCCTGTTCCAGATGCTCCCACCCAGACTTGGACTTTGGCCATATGGTTTGGGATTGTGGAGTCCTGAGGCCCTTTTGGGAGGCGGTACTTGGTAAGCTGGCAGTAGTGCTGGGCCGAGATTTATCTTGCACACTACCGACGTGCATTCTGGGGCTTTTTCCCAGGCCGCCGAAGCGCAAAGTAGGGAATAGGCTAATAGATCTGGATTTGAGGTCGGCAAAACGCAGCATTGCTATGGAATGAAAATCGAATAGGGGGCCGTAGTTTGAGACCTGGCACAGAGACGTCATTACATGGGCTGGGGCGGAAAGTAGAGCGCTCAGCTGGGAGGAAGCTACAGGTATGAGGAAACCTCCCATTGCAGGCCAGTGGAGGGAAGTGCTGGCGACCTGCGAGAACCCTGACAGGCGGGAGACGGATGAGCCGGGTTTAGATTTAGATTCCGGCCCGGTCAACACCCCTTAGCGACTTAGACTGCACTACCTAACACAACCTTGACGGGATTGGGGAAGTGGCTTTCCTGTTGCCAAAATCATGTATGGGGGATTATTTGCTGTCCACTTGCAGCCGAGATGGGGTGGATGTACTTGCAGCTGGGGATCCCTTACCCGTGCTGTATTGTTTGCCTCCCTCTGTGTCACTTTATTACATTGTGCCCCTATCACACGCTAGCATTGATGTCTATGATACATTTCCCACTCTCTGCATAAGGTCTCTTTTTGTTTATCTTAGTTCTTTCATTTCCTTGTTTCAGTTGGGTTATTGTTTTTTGGTTTTGTCATTCTGTTGGGAATGCTCTCAGACGACGGATGTTGCATTCTGTAATCCAAGAACGTTATATTGGTGCAGAGACCTGTTGGTGGGCACTCTCACCATGTGTATTATCCAGCACGAACTATGCTGAAGCAAGTACTGAGGAACCTGGTCTGACTCTGGAGGTGGTAGATCTCTGCTGGAGCAATGGCTATGCAGCACCCATGTGGGTGTAACGTAATGTATAGCGGATAATCAGTTTCTTTCAATTGATTGTTAATATGGACGCTGAAAGCTGTTTTTCAGTCCTATATAGTTGATGCCCTTGAATTACTTGCGATTTAGATTGTTGTGCTTTCATATACGAATTGTACTATAAAATCTGCAAAATGACAATAAAGATATTACAAAAAAAAAATAGGAAGTAGGAGCTGTCCCTCAAACGTTGGCTGCCAAGTCAAATGGCAGGCACTATGAGCTGATGGAGCACTGTTGACTGAAAACAGGTTACATTTTAACAAAGTGAAATACAACACTTGCAAGAACAAATGACTTTCTTTTTCACGAACTTGGACTTTCACACGTCCTCTGAATTATTCTGTAGGTCAGACAGATTCAGAAAGAGAAGTTTTATGAACTATAGTGATACCACATAAGAACAGATTTTAGTATATGCTTCAATGGGTGGATTCTCAAGTCATTCATCTTTTCAGAGTTTCAAGGGCTTCTTCCACAACTCGATCATACCAGTTCAGCCACATTTTGCGTTTATAATTTAAGTTATTATTGTTGCAAATTAGAACGCGCCCAGAGTTGTCTCTTGAATCTCCCTGACTCTGCTCTTGGGCGAACAAGCTCGGTCATGTCCCATAACAACTCAAATTAAAGAAAACATGTTATATCACCTGTGTCATTAATGATTTAAACAACTTCTAAACTATTTTGTTTTTCTGCTGACCTGCACTTATTGATATTAGATTTTAGCTATTTTCCAACTGCATAAGACATTCGACCACGCTTCATATGAACTCTGTAATTCACAGCAGATCCAAAAACCACAATTACATATGTGTGCCATTTACACACATATCAATACACGATTCAACTTTGGAGTCATAAAACACAGGAACACTCAATATTCGAAATTCAATTTACTTAGATTTTTAAGTTGCTACATCTGTAGTTTCAATCCTAGATGCCAAGGTGTGAGCAAGCACAGCAGTAACCACAGTTTTCAGCCTCCAGTGTCTCTGGCAGCCATGCCTAAAATACCTAAGGGTTGCCAAATGATGCTGAGCAGACAGACCTTCGATCTTGTTAAAGGGATGAATCTATAAAAGTAGAAATCTGGAAATCATTAAGCCAAAATAATGTCTCCTATATAACCACTTTTTAGATCTTGAATCATACTCTAATTCAATATCAATGACGCAAGTCATTGTAAGAACAACTTGATTGTTTGTCTGCATCTTTCAGTATAAGAAAGGTCCGATACGCAAAGATATGATCTACAAAAAGTGGTTGCAAATTGCACACAGAGGGGCATATCATCAACGCGTAGCGGTAAATATCGCAAGCCGCGCTTAGCGCGAATTTGATTATCGCCGTCTATCGCAGGTTTACATCGCCGTGTTAGCGGCGTATTAACAACGCTCTGCCAACAGGCGATGTACAAACCAGCGATAGACGGCGATAATCCTCATTAGCGTGTGAAATCCAGCGATGATTTCACACACTAATGAAAATATTGATAATAGGGGAGTGTGGACGTAACCAGACGATCCACCTCCCATAGAAAACATGGCTAAGTCAACTTTCAAGCAGGCGTAGGAATACGGCTATAACCGCGGTTTGCATGAACTATTAAATTGCAACGCGGTTCCGGGGCTGCCTTGTAAATACTGCGATGTCGTGTTAGTGACATCTTTCATGTTGTTTCATGGCAGGAACGCCTACTTTGCATCTGATTAGCGATGTATATCGCTAAGATGCAAAGCGTCACGGAAACGGCAGCTAACATGCGCTAATGCATGTTAGCGCCGCCTTGATGATTGTGCGATAAATAAATCGCCGCTTTTTCGGCGCTATGTGCCGAAAAAGCGGCGTTATGTCCCTTGATAATATGCCCCAGAGTTTTTACCAATCGGTTCTGATTTTTTAAATGACCTTCGTACTAACAGGTCGGTTAATAAACACATCGCTATTCGGAGTGGGTTGCAATGCAACCTACCTCATCTATATTCACGAGGTAGGTCAAAAAAGAGACTCACTCCGATTCAATGCTATAACTGGGATGGTGGCCTGCTGGGACACCTTTCCTTTTGCAAATGGGTTGCCACCTTCTTTTAAGGGTTATCATGTTAGCTTATAAGAATCCAAAACATGCCCAGGTGCCTACTACCCATCAGAGTAAGGTGATAACATAATCCCTTCTTAAAGGGAAAATTAATTAATGCGTTTTTAATGTTGTGTAAAATTAATCATACCGTATCAATGGCATGCTTCTGTATAGACAAAACCTGTCAAGTCAGTTTTAGGGCAAGAACACTAAAATAATACTTTTCCTATGATTCACCTTCAAGTTATGGAGACCTAAGTCTGAGCAGCTACAAACAAAGGCTGCCCTTTGTGTGCCTAGTGAAATATACAGAAATTTGATCTTGGCATCAGGGGCTGTTCCTCCATAGGAGAGTAGGGGCACTGACCCCTGTTCCCAGTGCTGCCATGTTCCAATACTGACTCTGTGTTTGAAAGAAAAAAAAAATCCAAAATACTTTATCTGTACCTGACCAGGCGTCCGCAAGATATTCATCATTGCTTCCACTACATGGGGGCGGGACTACTACCATGCCGGATAGCTCTCTCCCAGCAGTCGGTGTGATTGGAGCAACAAGCTGAAGGCTGTATCACTGTCTGAACTGCGCATGTCAGAATGGCCGATATATTGTTGTGGCCAGCCTGACATGCGTAGTTCAGGCTTTAACACTCAGCACTGTCAGGGAGCTGGGGAAGCAAATACACAGTCCCATCGGTTCACGATGGAGCGCTGTATTCGCTTGTCCCAGACAATCCTTGCACAGTTCTTATGCTGTTTACTACTATAGACAGCATAAGAGCAGTGCTTGGATTGGCTGGGTGGAGACTAGAGGCGTGGCAATTTAGTTTCCACGAACCCTGCATGCACTCCATTACAGCCAGGCAGCCATCGGCCCTCAAGTGTATTAAGAAGATGATTGTCGAGATAAAAAATTTCCGAGGGCCTAGTAACTAACCCGCTGCCATTTTGTCTACCCATTCTCCCTACCCAACCCTCATCTCTCCTCTACTTTTTTGTCACACATCCAACCCACCCTCTCTCGCTTTATTTACCACTTTGTCTAGCTTTTTCTCCCATCTAACTCCCCACCCTCACATCTTTGTGCACGAAGACACATATCTTGCCCTAGAAAGCCTCAATAAATATGATTACAATAATAAATAATCTCCGTGTCTGCACGCAGGTCTGTTGACGCCCCCTGCTGGCCAGCACAAAGGCCACGCATATCCCTCCTTTGCTATTCTGGGCTTTTATGTGCCTGCCTGGCCCGAGGATGTAAAATCAGCGCAATGCTGCTTGCAGCTTATAAATGTAAGTTTTATTTAGGCAAAATCTTACTGGGGGCACATGACCAAGGCAGGAGTGAGTGGCTATATGTAACAAGATTACATGACAATGCAGCTTGGCGGACACGGCCTTGCACTCACGCAAGAGGAGTTAGAACAAATGATTTTCACCTCCAGGACTCTGTTTTCTGCAAAGCGGTACCTGTCGAGGCTATGATTAAGGTTTTTAATCATAACTAACCCTGGGCGTAGTTCGCGTAGTAGCGCTATGCGTAGCTACGAAAAGTGCACTTCGCACTACGCGAGATACGCGTAGCACTACGCGAACTGTGTGGTGCGCTGTTCGCGATGATTGCACAGTGCCGGATGCTTGTCCGCATTGTGCAATCATTGAAAACGGCATCTTGCACAGTGCGAGCTGTCGTTTTCTGCCGCTCGAGTAGATTTTTACTTGAGCGGCAGCTTTCTCAACGCGGACTGGTAGTTTCTCATCGCGAGCGGTCACGAGCATACACGACCACTCGCCATGAGAAACCTGACCTCCCCGCGTTGAGAATCTCGCCGGGAGGTTAATTTTCCATGCTCGCGATCGGCAACTTGATGTTGCTGATCGCGAACGAGGAAAAAGTCTCGCCGGGATGTCATTTTGCTTGCTTGTGGTCGCCAACTTGACGTTGAGGACCGCGAGCGAGCAAAAAATGCCAACTACGCTACGCTATGCGTTTTTGCACTGTGCTACGTGCAATTCGCGTAGCGCGAAGTAGCACAAACTACGCAAACTACGAGAGCGTAGAGTAGTTGTCCGCCCAGGGTTAATCATAACAAGACCAGCAACTCAAAGGGCCTCCAGGGACCGGCCAAGCAAATCAGAGGGCCAAGTAAGGGCAGTGGCTGAGATATCTGTGTATTCTGATAGGGTAAAAAGGGCAGAAGAACAGTAGATTGAATCTTATTTTATTGGTAAACATTAGCACCAGAACTTTATGAACCATGGCACTGTGTGTTCCTCTTTTCCGTATTGGCAAGATTCCCCAAATTTAGGAGTAAGCACATTGCATTAAATTTTTCCTCGCTGTTAGTCTATCCTTTCCCTCTTGTTTAAAGGGGGGCTATGGAAGGGCAAGCCAGAGCAGCACTCAGTCTGATGTCAGCAGCAGGTTGTGGCTCTCATTGGGTAGCAATTTATGGAGTCAATAAAATGCAGCTCTGCTGAAATGATTGCTTGAACACTGACATTACTGCTCGGCAGTATTTAACGTATTCATTAGCGCCAGAAGAGTAGCTTCCTTTGGTGCAGCAAGTGCAGTGGAACAGGGGCCAAGGGGCCAGTAAAATTCTGATTACTGCTGTATTTCACTGCTAAAACATCAGCTAGGGGGAGGCATTACCCTCCTTGCACTAGGGCACCTGACAGACTGTCTCTGCCAGTGATTAGCACAGGCCTCTTAGGATGGGCGCGGGTCCCACAGGGACCCTGCATGGCCTGAAAAAATATTTTGTTAACAATTTTCGGCAGGATCTGTGGATCTTGCTGAAAGTGTTTTTAAAAAATGTAGAGCAGATTCCTGTGCTTCAGTACTAATCGGCCCCCATGTGGGCCAGGTCTCAGGGCATTTTAATAAACGAGGAGAGCACACAGGCCTCCACCCCAGGGGCTTATTAATGCCCCAGGGACCGCAACCTTCCTGGGGCCTTAATTAAAAAATTCTGCTGAGGGCTATGAGGACCCTCTGGAGCCCCTGGGGCCAGCACCTCCCTGGACCAAGAAATCGGGTGGGGGGCAGGTGGGGGGTTGCGAATCCCGAAGCCCTAGGGACCACCAACTCCTGGGACAAAAATAATGCGTTGCCACCTCCCTGGGGCCGGCCCCTCAGCAACAAAGGAGGGGGGCCATGCGACCCCCATACTTGAGTCATATTAGGCCCTGTGTACCGCCACCCCCCAGGACCAGCTCCTGCTATGTCCAAGGGTGCCCTCCCCCAGGATATAGCTGTTGCTCTGACTTGGCAGGAGCTTTGACAGCTCCCGTGAAGTCAGAGCAAACACAAACTCCACTCCCAGCAAGTTAGAGCTGTGAAACTGCTCCCGATTGCTGAGAGCGGAGTTTTCAACTGTTTTCCTTCCCTCTGTCATGCGGACAGGGAAACAGATAAAAGGATTGCTTTCACACATAGGGAGCTGCATGTTTAGCAGCTCCCTGTGTGGAAGAGCAATGCTGGCTTCCACAGAAGGTGGTGAGCGGGCAGGGACTGCGGGGGCATTCAGGCTCCCTCACAGTCCCCAACGGTGGTGATTGAGTTCCCTGGGAAAGCTCCGGGCCACCCAGCATTTGAAGGCCAGGCCCCATAGATGCGGTCCCCGGGGCCACAATTGCCTAGGGACGGGGGCTCCCCTTCCCCATTGAAATAAGACCGGCCCCGAGGAATGGAGTCTCAGGGCCGAAGTTGGGAAATCATCATGGAGAGGGAGGCCACGTGACCTCCCTGCCCCATTGAAATTATAGCAGCTCCCCCTCCATTATAGAAGGAGAAAATAAACACAAAAAAACCCTGGCAGAAAAAGAAGCAGAAAAAGGCAAAACAGAAGGCAGAAAAGGCAAAACAGAGGGCAGAAAAAAGAAAAGAAATGGAAAAACAGAGGGCAGGACAATGAGCAGGAAAGGCAAAACAGAGGGCAGAAAACAATCAACAAATGCAAAACAGAGGGTCAAAAAATGAACAGGAAAGACAGAAAGGAGGGCAGAAAAAGAAGCAGAAAAGGGAAAATAGAGCAGAAGAGGGAAAAACAGAGAGTACTCAGAGACTCACACACCCACTCACAGACCCGCTAAGAAACTCACGCACCCACTCACGGACCCAATGGGGCACTCATATACCCAGTTACAAACCCACTAAGAGACTCACCCACCCATTCACAGACCCACTCAGACACTCATGCACCCATTCCAAGACCCCCTCAGCCTCATACACCCATTCACTAATACACTCAGACTCATGCACTCACTCACAGACCCACTGAGAGACTCATGCATTCACTCAAGACCCACTCAGAGACTCATGCATTCACTCACAGACCCACTCAGAGTCTTGTGCTCTCACTCACAGATCCACTTCAGAGACTCACACACCCAGTTACAGACCTACTGAGACACTCATGCACTCACTCACACCCTCACTATCAAAGGTTAGTGGTTACAGTTAGGAAATACATTAAAAAACCTTAGAAATTACCTTGAAAAACCAAGGGTTACACGGACGATACTGTTAGTAAATAGAGTTTAAAAAACCTTAGAAATTTACTGAAAAAAACAAAATTGACAGGGACATTATAGTTAGGCTCAGATTTCACGCGTAGAAAACCAGTGAAATTCAAAAGTTATAGTTAGCTGGGCTAACTATAACTTACACCCCAGCAATGCAATACTTATGACCTCACATATTACATCAATCATGACAAGGTCAGTGATGCCATCACTGATGACATCACTAAAGAGGAAAATGCAATCAATTATTGTTTATGTGCAGGAAAGTGTCCCTTCCTGCACAACAACAATCATCCCCGCAACGCAGGCACCCTTGCAACAAGGGTGTCTGTGCTGGCGCATGGCAGCCAATTGTGCGACAGTGCAGGGGAAAGCACACAGATGCATCATATTGTTGTTAATTGTTGTGTGGATAGTGAAACACGTATCTCTTATCTTCACAGTACCTGTGGCAGCATCCCCCAGCTCAGTACGCATGAGACACACGCACCCGTAACAGAAGGATCCTACTGGGTGCTAAGGAGACATTGGTTTCCACACATGTGGTGTCATCTGTAGTAATTACAACAATGTGCACATTTTTGGGAAATAAGGAATTCATTCTCTTCTCATTTTTATTTTTATTATTATATTTTTGTTTGTTGATATCTTGGCACTTGCAATCATGCATGGTCCAACAACATGAATTTATGTTCTGATGGGAACTATACAAAAGGTTGCACTTCAAGTGTTAACATGTACACCGTTGGTGGTCAATTAGGCCTGGATTCATGGTTAAGGCCACAATAATGCCATGAGGAGATTTAGGTGGCTTTTAAGATTGTCTCGACATGGACTACACCTAAAAGTGCTTAGACCTGTTTTTTTTTTACATATGACGTATGTTCACACAAAAGAGCAATACAGATTTTATTTGATGTATATACCATTTGATTAATAGGTACTTCAATCTTCCCAAGTCCTGAAGAAGCCTAAATGAAAGTGGGACCAAAACCTGTCGACAATTCCCATCGGTGGAGTCAGCCAATTTTCAAAAATTTAATATTTATAAGGACACATAATCTAAAGGATCAGGACAGGATTTCCCACCAATGTGCCACCATTCAAGGGCTACCTCCTATGTGGATTGGGCATTAAATAATGAGTGCAGGAACTTCTTATTTAATACTGGAGGGATACTGAAGACAATATTGATTGTGTTTTAGTTTGGTGATTTCTTTTATTCCTCTTCTAATTTTTTGTCTAATTTGAACATACACTCCAGATACTTAATGAGCAAGAATTACTACACCATAGCGAAGCAAATAAAATGTTTAATCTAAATCATACTCACATCCCAGTGATTAATCAATGTTTCATTATGGTACAAATAACTGTATGATCTATCCCCATTACATACATTGTTAGTGTTTGAACTGCATGGGTATGGTCAGGGAAGACCATAGTCCACTGGTTTTGATAGCGAAGGTCGAAGTGCGCCTCCCGGAGTATAGCATCTCTGTTGCGATGGTTGAGAATGCACGCTATCAGGGGACAAATGGGCCAAAGACCTACATGCCCTTTCCACCACAAACCAGAGCGAAAACCCTGTTGGCAGTGACCCTAGACCACAGCAATTCCTCCAGGAACCGCTCCACCTCAGAGGTCTCCATGCCCTCCTCGAACCCAACACACCAGACATTGTTCATCCGCGAAATATTTTTGGCATTCACAGCCTGGTCTTTGAGCACTGCCATTTTCAAAAGCTGTTTAGAGACCTGGACTTTTAATGATGGCCAACTCATTCTCCACCGTAGACACCCTGGTCTCCACCTCTGTCAAATGGCTAGCAAAATTCTGGGGGTCCTGGCGCAAAAGCGAAACATCAATTTGCATCTCATCCAACTTAGTCTCAAGTGCCTCTTTTGATTCGTGGATTGCCTGAAGGATAATGGCGAGGTCTGAGTGCACGGGTACGCGGGCTTAGCAAATTGGTTGATCGTCATCTGGCCTGGGGCCAGGGGGGCAGCATATTATGACCCATCATGACCCATCTCCACCAAGACAACCCAGATGGAGGAAAGGTGGGCTTCACTCCGCCACCCGTGGCCCACTTACCCTGAAGGGTAGCACAAGCAGCAGAAACTGCACAAGGGCATCCAGTACCTAGCTGTGTGCCTGTGTGCAGGCATGGGTCTTAAGGCCTCGGCAGCGCCACTTCTGCTAGCCCCCACAAGCGGGGCGGACCCCTGAGAGACACCAGTGTGATATCCCATTCGGGGGAAAGCAATCCAGGCAGTGTCCAGAGGGGAGCATCCGCTACAGTAGCCAGGACAGGCTTGGTGTTGCTCCAGCCGCAGTGGCCCTCAACAATTCAGAGGACAGGTGGTGGAGTGAAAAATGGGGGATGCAGGAGGGTCCCCATACCTCAGTCTCACTCCAGGTGGTCCCCCGCAGTAGGAGGGGTCTAAGCTAAACAGGTGCCCCCCACTGAGACCAGGCCAAGCCCCAGGCATCCAGAACCCCCGATAGCAGTGTATGCCACTACATGGATCACCTCAGGCCCTAGCCCCCACACTAGTATCAAAAGAGTCTTGCAGATAGCTGCCCTCTGCACCGCTGCACTGCAGTCACACCCGCCTCCAGGCTCCAATCTGCATCCCAAAGCCCTCCCAGAGTACTGGATGCTGGACTGTGGTCACAGCAGCGCCGCAGCTGGTGTGATCCCTGCATGGGCCACCATCTTAGAGGTGAGCAGCGGCGACCAGGAATTCTTGTTAGGGCCCCTGCACAGACAAGTGGCACCCAAATCACCAGTCGTCCATCTGCAGAGACCCCTGCAGCCCAACTCACAAACGGAGAGGGGAAGGAGAGAAGGTGCAGCCAGGCAGGTTTACCATAGATGCTGGCAGGGCCTCATGAGCGGCATTAACTCGCGGCCAACCTGTTGGTTGACGTGGCCACACCCCCATATGTTGAGTTTATAGGATGTGCTTTACACATTTGTATATTTATGTGCCCATTTTTAAACATTATAATCTTTTGTGTTCTGTATCCTGTGAACATATAAGCTCTTTCGCCATAATACATTTTAAAAAATCATAACTTCTGCCAGATCTGTAACTTCTGCATAACCAGTTTAAATGGACACTACACCCACTTGCACTAGTGCAACTATCAAGTAATCATAATGTAACCATTGTCATGGGCGTGAGATAGAAAGTATATTGCCAGCTCAGGTAGAGACTTTTCTAGGCAGGCCTCAAGACTCAGAAATAGACTCTACTTTAAATGGGATCCCTCCAAAACCCTATCTGCTGGAACAAAGCTTTCAAACTCTTCCTTTTCGCTAGTCTGGAGGCCCAATAATTTGTGACCAGATGCATTGATGTAAAGAGCAAGCATACGTGACCACTGAGTCGTTCCTTAAGCAAAACAATTGATGTCACTTTCGGAGCATACCCTTTGACTTCGCTTGGCTAATGCAAAGGGTATGGACCCATATTCTCAAGGAGCTATCTCCGAATTAACAATACTTTAGCGCAGGCAAAGTCACGATAAATTCATCACCACATTCACAAGCTGGCGCTAAGAGCCCATAGCACCAGTTTTCCAGCGATAGCATCCGCACAAAACATTGCCACAGATGACCCCAGCAACTATCGCTAATGAGATGCAGAGTAGGCGTTCCCGAGCAAAAAGCCGCGACAACACCACTCCACAACATTCTCAACAACCAGCTACATCGGCGATAAGATCACAAGCCATGTGATAAGGTGCGTTAGCAGCAGGAAATTAATGTCTGGTGCAAAGTCGGACAACAACCGGCAACAGACAAGGGAGCATAACCAAACATGAAGAACAACAGAGGCACCCGGGCAACTGAACATGCAGCCCGGAGCCCCAGTAGGGCAACAACACCCACAACCACCACCCCCAGGACCCCCTCCCCCGTCACCCCCCGCCCGCCCCCCGGACCAACACTGAGGCAGCGCAGACAAAGACAGCGACCTGCTGAAAACGCACCAACCTCACAGACCCAACATTTGGGAACGTCATTGCCCAACACAGGCTCAAAAGGATAACCATCCTACGCATCTTGACCATCATCGCCCAACAGGCCAACGGCACCAACACAGCGGACAACCAACATCCCACCCCACACCAAGCTGCTGGCTGTGCTGCACCTGTTGGCCTCTGGTACCCCCCAACTGACACCGCCAGAGTTGGAGGAGTCTCACAGCCAGCCGCATCCAAGTCCCTCACACCTGTCCTGGATGCCATCATCAGCCTGGTACCCCAGTATCTATACGTCCACCACAATGCGCAGGATCCGCTGAAGCCCAAGCAAGGACCATATGCCATAGTTGGATGCAAGCACGTGTTGGGGGCAATCCACAGCACACATGTCCTACTTGTGCCCCCTGGTGACACAGCACACAATCACCGCAACAGAACGCAGACATCTCACATCAATGTGCAGGCAACATCCAAAAACCGTGGAATCTCCACCAACGTTGTTGCCAAATACCCAGCCAGTGTGCATGATTCCATCATCCTCCGACAGTCCATCATCAACCAGCGCTTCCAGGATGGCACCAATGGGAATGCACTGCCCGTTGCCAAGTACCAAATGAACTCCCCACACACCTCAACTCCACAACCATGCAACTCACAACTCTGGCAATGCACACGTAACAAAATCACATACAAAATTCAAAACAGCATGCTCACCCACCAGACACGACAGAACAACTTACAATGGTAACCTGGGCAAGCCGTGAACATGAGCCATCAACAGCATGGCATCTCAGCCACACAATAGCGGAATGTGGGGAGAGTTGGGAACCAGGCATGTGTGAAGGAGGCAGGATAACCATGATTGGGAAAGTACACAATCCCAAGAGTGGCGGCCATGTGCTGGACAGACCGCAGTATGCATAACAAACCCATATCCATGGCGACATACACCGCTGGTGTATGGAATGCACTGGACAGTGGACGCAACCATGTCACCCCAGCCAGTGGGGGAGTTGGGGGATGGCCTGGTGTATGCCAGGCCAGCGTAGGAGTGTGAATAAAAAGCACGTAGCCCTGGGCGTGGTCCTCTTCGGGAATGCCCAATGTCTCTGCCAAGGTGGCGCCTCTCACCCCGCCACGAGGCCGACGCCATGCTCCTGAGCGAAGTTGCCTGCGATCCTGTGCGCCCGCCGTACCCCGGCCCGCTGGGCCCAAACCCGTCAGGCCTGCCCCTGCGCAGCCAGGCCACACTGATCACCTGCCAACACCAGCGTGTGTCACTGAGGGCCCACCACGTGCCGGCGCAAGCTCCAAGCCCGCGACCTCGGCAGTCTCCTCAGACCATCACAGCCTCCACGACACAGGCCCGCTTTACTCCTTTTTCGTTGACGTACTCTACTGCTGCCTCCGGCCTACGCTACGGTCAAGGAGGTCATACATTTGGAACTGAGTCTTGATTACACCATGGCAGTGAACATTATTTAAGGCAGAGTTGATGTCACTATACTTCCTTTGATGTGGTGCCACCAAGTCTGTGCATAGCATTACAACCACACGTGTCTGTGAGCCCACGCAGACTACTGCCCTCGGCCTACGCTGTGCACGAGTAGGTCACAGATTTGGAACTGAACATCGATCATTCAGAGGCCGAATACATATCATTGCACACAAGGAGAGGTGTTAATCGGATGATGCTTTGCAGTCCGGAGGGAATATGATCATCGTACGGAGGTGATCGAACACTACCGACAACTGCCCTGGTGTCACAAACTCTGCCTCGCGAGCCAAAGACACGTGGCTGTGGGCCACTGCTGAGCGCTGCCTCCGGCCTACACTGCGGTCCAGTAGGTCACAGAGTCTTGATTTAGCGATATCAGTGTACCGGCATCATTGCAGACTGCACCCCCTCCCAGCCCCGGTGCCACTAAGTCTGTTCCCCGACAGACATGGACACTCTCTGGTCGTACATTAGTGCAATTTGAGTCTATGGACTAGGGGGTAGTTTTCATCCGCATGTGGCTGTCACCGAATTGGTGTTGGCAACGAGGCTGTTGCTTTCCACTCCTCCATTTGCTGCTTCCGGATAAGATCAGACCTTTGCATCATGCCCTGGAGGACACCTTCCACTGTCCCCCGCAACCCTCAGTCCCATTCACCTCGGACATTGATGATGACCCGCCCAGTCTGCTTGGCCCTACCTTAGTGTACAGAAATCACCGCCACGTGGCGGTGTGCCTGTGCCGACCGCTGTGCATCCGGGCCACTAACTCTTTGCAGCTCACGTCAGGGACTCTGCCTGAATTAATATTGGATGACCTGTGTGACAGTGGTCTTGGGGTCATCGACGCCATGTGCATGTGACCCTCGCTGTCCTTTGCCTTCGGCCTCAACTGCGGACCACCAAGACTCACACATCAAATCGAGTCCTGACCGGGCCGGATGTTGCATCACTGCAGGAGGCACACGCCACCATCGCAAGGGCCAACTCCATCCACCATCTGCCGGAGACAAAGCAGTGGTACCGGCAGACTAACGGAGTTGCTCAGGCCTGTTGTGGATGCCATCATCTGCCTGATCCCTTGCTCAGCACTCCTGGTGCCACTAATCAGTGCACCACAAATCATCTTCCATTACTGTTTTGGTTATGTGCTGTGGAGAGCTCATGCAGCAATGTCACCTCAGGCAGTCCGGGAGACAGGGGACGACGATGAGGAAAATGATGCATGTGTGACACCCCCCCTTTGCAGCTGCCTCAGGACTAACCCGAAGGGACCCAATCCTAGACATTTTTTTCACATGAGTGCGCTCATCTTTAGTGCCCCAACCTCAGTGCACTGCAACTCATGAACAATTTTGTTTGTATGTTGGGTGACCTCTGTACTTGCTCCGGCTCCCTCCATGTTGTTCAGCAGTTGACTCTGTTATGCTGGTGTTTTGTTTCCATTGCACTGGTGTCCACTGTTGTACTTGTTGCCAGCACAAAGCACTCCGTGCGGGCTGGCTTATACTCACCCCACACACATCCAGCACAGTCGTCACTCAATCAATCAATCAGTACATTTATAGAGCGCACTACTCACCGCAAGGGTTTCAAGGTGCTGAGGGTGGGGGTGGGGGGGGGGGGGGTGTGCTGCTACTGCCCAAACAGCCAGGTCTTGAGGTGTCTCCTGAAGGTGAAAAGGTCTTGGGTCAGTCGGAGGTGGGTGGGGAGGGAGTTCCAGGTCTTGGCGGTGAGGTAGGAGAAGGATCTGCCGCCTGTTGTTGTTCTTCTGGTGCGTGGGCGAGGCTGGCTGAGCGGAGTTGGCGAGTCGGGCATAGAACGAGAGGCGTTTGTTGAGGTATTCAGTCCGGCGTTGTGGAGCGCTTTGTGTGCGTGGGTGAGGAGCGTGAACGTGATCCTCTTGTCACTGTACATGTGGCCCTGCCATTAAAGGGGCTGGGCACACGTGCCCGTAGCCAGTTCAACATGATATATGCGTTTGTCCCTGTGGTCTTATTGTAAGCATGAGGGCCCTGGGCCCTACAACATTACATTGTGCTGTGTACAGCAGACGCAGACATGTCACCGCAGGCAACGGCTGAGACCTTGGACATGTAGCTTTGTCGTCAACCACTTGAATGCGTATGAGGAGTGGACTGGGCCGTCGTACGGAGGTCCAGCGTGGGTGTGTGAATGATGATTCCGTGGCTCAGGGCATGGTTCATTGCAGGACATGTGTCCATGCATGTGTATCGGTCGCCGTGTGCGTCTCCTTTGTGAGGTGTATGTGCTCCCTGATGGGACTTGAACACCCACGTATGAGCTCTAGTTCAGCTTCCATGAGCTCTGAGCCCACCCGCACCTGTTCGGCCACCTCCTTTGGGCATTCTGACACCTGGCATTGGAATGCGATGTGTACCTCGGTGAGTGTTGGGAGCCAGCCCTGGTGGCAGGTGCTTCCTGCTGTGTGGTCTCTGCAGGCGCTGGGGTCTTCTCTATGTAGCTTGGCAGCCCTGCTCCTGGGGGTGGGTTGCCTGAGAAGTCCATGAGCTGTCGTAGGGCGTCAGTGTCGGAGGTGTGGTGGTCGTCTCTGGCATCACTGATGGGTTGTCTGGTTTGACCTGCTGGAGGTGGTTTTTGTCCCTCTGCAATGTGAAGGGGAGATGCATGTTGACATTGTGTTGTCATTTATGTGTGCGCATTGTTCTTGTTGACATGCAGACTGTGTGACAATGTACATTGGGTCTGTTTGGGCGGTGCTGGCAATTTGGGGGGAGAGTGGACATTGGGACTACATGATGGATGTGAGGTTGAACCCGTACATATGCATCTCACAGTTCCCTGCTCTGTCCAATGTGATTAGCCTGTTTCTGCGCATGAGCGGACCCAATTGTGTCCCCTGTTCTGCAGTGTGGGTGTTGCATTTGGTGCCACATTGTCATGGGATGTGCTGTGATTGCTATGTGTGTGTGCTGCAGTGTGCCACGGGGATGAGGGACATGATACTGGGTCATTGTGGGTGTGCATTGTGCTATACTTGATTGTGTATGTGTGCCATTGTGCCCATCTCCCCCCTCCCCCAGTCCCTGGTGGTTACTCACCCTGTTGTTGTTGTGTCAGGTCCTCTCGAGCTGTGTCCGTACTCCCACCTCCTTGCACCGTCTCCACACTGATGACTGGCCTCCCTTTCCTCCTGCTCCTCCTGAGGTGCAGGACTCCCACCTCCTGTTGCCGTTGCTGCCTTCGTGTTGGCAGCGTCTTTGTGCCTGGTTTAGGTTTTCAGGTCATGCCAGCGCCTCTTGGCCTCCTCCATTGGCCTTCTCGACACTCCGGCTGCATTCCAGGTACTCTGGTTGTGGGACAGTTGCTGAGAGTGTTCTGTCACCTCCGTGAAGCTCGTCTTGTTTTCCTGCGAACTGCACCCAGTCTTCCTCTCCCTCTTCTCCCTGGCCTTTCCTGACCCCATTGTACCTTGGTGGTCTGTGGGGCTTGTGGGGTTCGCGTTGGCCTCTGCGCAGGGTCAGGGTGCATCCATGGTGCTGCGCATTTTTGATTGTTTCTGGTGTGTTTTTCTTGTTCTGCTTTTATAGTGCATTTTCCCGCCAGACGCGTGGGATTTGCAGGCCTGTGGCTGGTTTTCGCATCTTTTTGTATCTCGCTTGGCCTCATCGCAGCTTTTTAGGCATTCATGTTTCGCATTTTTGCCGCGTGGCGTTGATTTTAACGTGGCAATTTGGAGCGTTATCTGGTGACTAACACATGGTACTGCTGTGTTGTGAATACTTGGTTAACACGGCGTAAATTTCCCACAATAGACTGCGATGTTGTAGATTGCGTTAAGTAACTTTTGCAATGGTTATCACACGTTCTTGAGAATATGCCCCATGGTGTGGCAACCAAGCATCAGGTATCAGACAGATATTATGTAATTATCAAGTATGATGAAACAAAACACTCATTGAGCGCAAATGATCAGCAAAGCACTTTACAGAAAATATTCTTGTATTAAGGATTTCTGAGCCCGGAGAGGTAGTAGTTTCACTTAAAAAATGTTGGTCTAGCTCCATAGATGGGTGAAGAGCTATAAAGTGTACCATGAACTGGTAGCCAGTGAAGGTTATATAATAGCAGGCAGTGGCGTAATGAAACTTGAGGGGGCCTCCCTGCAAAGTGGAAGCCCGTTCTGGACTTACTCAGAAGCTCGCAGGCCAGTGTACTGTGCTGAGGGGGTCCCAAGGAGCTCATGGTCCCCCGCACTGCGGGGGACTTTGTTACGCCACCGATAGCAGTGTAGCCCATTCAATCAGCAAGCAGGTCACATAATTTGGACAACTATCTCTGTTTTTTGTGTCTGTCTCCTTGTATTAGTCTACAAGGACGCTAGCTCCAGCCTCACCCACAATCTATGAGATGTATATGCAAAGAAAACTCTGGAATGTGCAAGGCAATTTATTGGCATCAAAAATGGAGCTAGCAAAGGGCGTAGCTTCAGGGTCAATTTTAACATTAAAGCCCTAATTAAGCATGATATAGATTTATATGCTGGGATACCAGGGGGTTAGTATGGACATTTACAGCCATAATTCCCCAACTAATTCTGGCTTTTCAGAGTTTTTTGTTCGTGGAATGACTGACATGCAGACCCTGAATTACTGGATCCAAATCCACATGTGGAGTCCCCATTCAGGGAACAAATCAGATCTCATTTACCATCAGTAGCGGCTGCTACCAATCAGGGGTGGTGAGGCGAGGGGGCTGGAGGACGGAGGGAGGGGGGAAATAATTTTTAGAAAAGGACTTTTACCACCGACTGTCGCCTCTTCTTTCTGCATCGTCCTCTCTGCACGGCAGGAAGCACACAGCCTCCCAGAATCCCTTGGCCAATCACAATGCTGCATTAGCAGCACTGTGATTATTCTAAGTGCCATGGTTCGGAACTCAGACAGGGTCTAGCAGGCTGTGCATGTTCTCCACCCAGGCTGTAATGCAGCCTGGTTGGAGAACATGCAAAGTGTGCATGACGCTTTGGCCGGCCCGAGACGGCCGGCCAACGCGCCATGCGCTCTTTAGGTGCTGCCACTACTCCTCCCTCTGTGCCACCGCATGCCTGGCTTCAACTGCAAGTTGAATGCAAAAAATAAAACGATAATAACAAACGCGGTCGAAGCACAACCTTGTCCGGATGAATCGCCAGGAAAGGAGGTTTGCAGGAAAGAGTCTGAAGCTTACTCACCCGCCGAGCGGATGTGATGGCCAAAGTTAATAACCGCAAAGGACAGTTATGAAGAGGCTCAAAGGGAGCGCACATCAAGTATGTGAGAACCAGGTTCAAGTTCCATTGAGGCATCACAAAAGGAACAGGAGGGAATGCCTTTGAGAAATCTATTGACAATTGCGGACTTGAAAAGTGAGGGCTGATCAGGCAGCCTAAAAAAGGCGAAAGAACAGAAAGGTAGCCCTTGATAGTGCCCAGAGCAGAGCCCTGCTAGGCCAAAGAGAGAAGGAACAATAGAACCTCAGAAAGAGGGGCAGAAATAGGATTTACAGCTTTCGCTGTGCGCCATGCCACACATTCTTTCCACCGACAGGCATATACCGTTTTAGTGGAGGGACGCCTGGCTGCCAGAATTACATTACAGACTTCAGGAGGCAAGTCAAATAGAATCAGCTGTCACCGCTCAATCTCCACGCAAGGAGGTGGAGGCTGGACAGGTTCGGGTGGAGGACCGTCCCGTGTTGCTGCGACAGGAGATCCTCCCGAAGAGGCAGTCGGATCGGGGGATCCGCGCTCATACGGAGTAGATCGGGATACCAAACTCTTCGAGCCCAGTCCGGTGCTACAAGAATGACTTGGGCCCAGTTGTGTCTGATCTTCTTCAGCACTCTGGGCAGAAGTGGCATAGGCGGAAAGGCGTACAATAGACTGCAACTCCACTCGCGACGAAAAGCGAGTGCCGCCTTGGAAATTCCAGCGCGCAGAACTGCTGACATTGCGCTTTCTCTTCTGTGGCGAATAGATCTAACCAAGGTTCTCCCCAGTGTTGAAAGAGGCCTTGCGCCACCTCTGAGTGAAGACGCCATTCGTGATCCAGCATGCACCTGTGGCTGAGTTTGTCCGCCCTGACGTTCAGGGTACCTGCCATGTGTTGAACCACCAAGGAAATGCCTTGACGTTCCAGCCATGTCCAGAGACGTAGAGCCTCCTGACATAGGGTCCACGACCCCACCCCGCCCTGCTTGTTGCAGTACCACATGGTGGTGGTGTTGTCCATGAGTACCTGCACTACTCTCCCCTTGACAGAGGGAAGGAATACTTTCAGTGCAAGTAGGACCACCCTGAGCTCCAAAAGGTTGATATGGAGCTTGGACTCCTCCGGAGACCAGAGGCCTCTGATCTCCGCCTCTCCCATGTGGCCGCCCCATTCCAGGAGGGGCGCGTCCGTCACTACTGTGTGCTCCGGTTGGGGAAGGGAGAGGGATCTGTCGCTGACCCAACGCTGGTTCGTGAGCCACCACTGCAAGTCCTGTGCAGTGCCCTCCGAGATCTGGACGTAGTCGGACAGGTTTCCCCGATGCTGCATCCACTGGAACTTCAGGTCCAACTTCAGAGCCCGCATATGCCAACTGGTATGATAGATCAGCAGGATGCAGGAGGCCATGAGGCCCAGCAGCCTCAGAGTGTTCCTGACCGAAACCCAGGCCCAGGGCTGAAAGATTATAGCCTGAATGTCCCGGACTCGCTGTTCGGGAGGATTAACCCGAAACTGCGCCGTGTCCAGAACCGCTCCGATGAAGAGGAGTTTCTGAGACGAATCAGGTGCGACTTCGGCACGTTGAAGGAAAACCCCAGCAAATGCAGGAGGTCGGCCGTAGTCTGCAAGTGGGAGACGACTGCCTGGGGCGAGCCCGCCTTCAACAGCATGTCGTCGAGATAGGGGAAGACTGAAACCCCTGATCTGCGCAGATGAGCTGTGACCACCACCATCACTTTCGTGAACACCCGAGGGGCGCTGGTAAGGCCGAAGGGGAGCACGGTGAACTGAAAATGCTCGTGGCCCGCCGTGAACCGTAGGTAACGCCGGTGGGCTGGCTGGATGGGGATAGATATGAAAATAAGCATCCTGCCAGTCCAACGCTACTGGCCAGTCTTGCGGGTCTAGGGCAGACAAGACCTGAGCAAGCGTGAGCATCTTGAACTACTCCTTCCGGAGGAAGCGATTGACGTTCTGGAGGTCTAAAATAGGGCGCAGACCTTTGTCCTTCTTTGGAACCAAGAAGTAGTGGGAGTAACAACCACGACCTACTTCTGGCATCGGAATGTGCTCGAGGGCCCCCTTGGCCAAGAGGGCGGCAACTTCCTGCTGGAGAAGTGCCAAGTAATCCCCCGACATGCGGTGGTACAGAGGTGGCATGGCTGGAGGGGTCGACTCGAAGGGGAGGGAGTAGCCCCTTCAGACTATTTGCAGAACCCACCTGTCTGAAGTGATGGCACGCCAGTGGGGGAGGTGATGGTGACTCCTGCCGCCCACTGGCATCCGGTGGGTCTGAAACACTGGACTAGGAAGGTTTTGAGGCGGCGGTGGCAGGAGCGGTGGTGGATTGAGCTGTCCGCTGTCCTCGGGACCTACCACATTGGGTCCCACGTCCGCGGCTGTGCTGAGACTGAGGCTGCGCAGGCCTGCGGGTCTGAAAGGAACGCGAGTGGTCGCCTCGACCCTGACCTCAAAGGAGCGAAAAGCTGACCCCGACGGAGTGCACATGGAGGCGAGACCCAAGGATTGAGCCGTAGCCCGAGAGTCCTTAAAGCTTTCCAGGGTGCTATACGCCTGGTCACCAAAGAGGCGTGTGCCATCAAAGGGCAAGTCCAACAAAGTGTTCTGAACATCCCCGGAGAAACCAGTTGTTCTGAGCCAAGCGTAATGGCGGAGCGCCACCGTTGAGGAAAGTGCCCTGCCGAGTGAATCGGCCGTGTCAAGTCCACAACGTATAGTGAATTTAGCAGCATCTCTCCCCTCGGTAATGGCCTGGGAGAGCACCGCCCGAGCTTCCACAGGGCACTGAGGCGGCACCTGTGCCACTGTGTCCCACACAGAATGTGAATAGCGACCCAACAGCATCGCAGTATTCACAGCCCGCAAACCTGAACTGGCAGAAGTGAAAATCTTTTTCCCAAACTGCTCCAGTTTCTTAGATTCCTTGTCCGGAGGGGCAGAAGGAAATGTGCTCAGTGAGGCAGAGGCCTGGACAACCAGACTCTGAGGCGTCGGGTGTTGCGTGAGAAAGCTGGGGTCGCCTGGCGCCGGGTTATGGCGGCGCGCCACACCCTTATCCACAGGTGCCCCTGTGTTGGGTTTGTTCCAGGTGCCTAACAGGACATCGGTAAGTGCCTCGTTAAAGGGCAGTAGTGGCTCCGCGGAGGAGGACGCTGGTTGCAGTGCCTCAGTAAGGAGATTGGTCTTGATAGGCAGAGGGGAGCTCGAGGTGAAGAGCCTGAGCCACCCTACGCAACACCACAGAAAAAGTCCCAACCTCCTCCATAGCCACGGATGAGTGGGACAGTGTACCAGGGTGTGGAGAGAAAATCCAGATTCACTGGACCCTCCATGTCACCTTCCCATTCAGGTTCATCCTCGCATTGAGCTGCAAGAGGGTCTTCAGACCCCTCCTAGTACTCCCCTTCATCCACCGGTTGTTGAAGAGGCCGGTAAGGATGAGGTGCCCAGGGAAATGGGACAAACTCCCCACCAAGAAATGGAATCGGGGGGTAAGAGACCAATTCTGGTCCGGCGCCGTAAGGCATCAGCACCAACGCCGCGCCCGGCGGCAGCGAGGCCAGAGCCGGCAGCGCTGCAGGGTATGGTGCCGGTGTAGCCGAGGCCAAAGGCGGCAGCACAGGAGCAGACCCACCCAACGGGTCCACGGTACCCGAAGGCACTCCGGAGGGACCCGATGGGCCAAACAAACGGCTCATGGCCGACAGGAAGGCCTGTACCTCATCCGAAGTCGCGTGCGGGCCTGGAAAGAGCGGGTAGGCTGCAGGCAACAACAGAGGCTCCATCGGAGCCAGGGGGGGGGAGTGACCGCCCGCCCCCTCCACCGCGTCCCGCGACCGGTGAGGGATAGACGAAAAGCGACTTCGCTTCTTCGACTTTTTATTGTGCCGTGACTTACCCGTCCCTGATTCCGACGAGCGATGGGGTCAGCTCCGAGACCGGTCCCTCAACCTCCCACAGGAGTGGGACCTTGATCGGCGCGGAACCGATTGCCGGACCTCCAACAACTTTCAGGAACGCTCCCGCAAAGTTTTCTGCGCCATGGCCCGACAATCGGGGCATGCCTCGGGGTCATGGGCGTGCCCCAAGCAGAAGAGACACACGTTGTGCGGGTCTGCTACTGACATGTTCCGATGGCAGGCCCTACAGGACTTAAACCCGGGCATCCCTACTGCACCAGGAGTCGAGTACTCGACAAAACAAGAGAAACAAGTTCTCAGAAACCAAGTTAAAACTTTTAACTAGGGGTACCGCTCTCTCTCGGATCTGCGCTGCTGGCGCGGAAAAAGAAAGAACGGACGTCAGCGCGCGTGGGCGTGTCCAAGTAGCTCCGACAACGTCATCTCGGCGGCTGCGAAGCCAGCGACATACACGGAGCCATACGATGACGCCTACCGACGCGCAGGGGTACTGCTGACGAAATCTATCACTAACGTATCTCTTTCAGAAAAGTCCCTTTGGTTAGAAGAGAACAAAATAGAGTAAGATTGTGGACATAAACAGGATGGATGATGGCCTAACCTTGGACTTTGCACACAGATTTTTTCCACATGTCAAATTATGCAGGTTCAATAATTACCAACTGCTGATTGCCGACGAATGCAGTGAACAATGGAAACACATTTATAACTATAAGCAAGCCTTAGGAAAAGGTAGCGACAACGTGCATAAATGTAAAGAATTTATTCGAAATTCTGATGAAAATTGTGCCTGGAGGAATTTGTAAAAAAAGCAGGCAACTGTGCGTCTTAAAAAGACTTTTAAGAGTAGCAGTAAAAATGGTATCTCTGAAATCATTTTAACAGTTTTCACCAAACAAAAATGAGTCCGTATATTTTCTTTAAAACTCTGTTGAATGCTAGTTTTCTTTGGGACTGCTGCCAAAAATTAGAATGGACATGTGGTGGGTGAGGCAGTCACAGTTTTGGCTTAAGCTCTCTAAATGAAATCACCACGCTGTGAGCAGTCCCATGAGCAGTCCGACTCTCTGTGGTCCTGTGATGGTGGGAGGGGCTTGGGGAACGGTGGAAGGTATTCTTTGGTCAAAGGTCGGGAAGGACTTAGTGCAGTAGGGAGGGCTCTCTGTTGAGATGAGGAACGCGGTTTTGGAACACACAGAAGCTTGTGTTCTGTGTACACAATAGAACAGGGGATTGAAAGCGGCTGCACATTTCTTCCTGGTAGGAATTGTGCACGTTTACGTCTTATGTGGTATTTTTCAATATTGAAATATTTTGTTCTTTGTTAACTTTATGCATATCTGACTTGGATGAATTTTACATAATTATGCAAAGCGTGAAATTCACATAAATTAGCAAAACAATTTAAACATTTCTTTCCAAAGTGAATTTAACACATATCTGGTCTACAGTGGTTTTTATACAATTATGGTTACATTGAAGGATGCCCTGCTCCCAATTCTGGGAGAGCTTTATCACATCTGTTCTGCACCAGACCACAGAAGCAATGCGGTACACTAGAAGCCCCTACTCCTATTCTGCTTGTAAACACGTGGCATCAGTAAGAACAGTGGAATACACTCTGGTGCTATTAACCCCTTCCCCGCTCATGACGGAACCACTCCGTCATGAGCCACGGGTGCGCTGTGCTCATGACGGAGTGGTTCCGTCATGCTGCGGCCGTTGGCGGCCGCTCCTCCCACGCGGCGCTAATTCCCCGCCTGTGAGGGCGATTAGCGCAGTGGGTGGATTGATGACGGAACCACGCCGTCATGAGCACAGCTCACCCGTGACTCATGACGGCGTGGTTCCGTCATGAGCACAGCGGCGCTGTCGAACCCCCCAAACCCCCCCAGCGCTGCGGCGGAATTCGCGCCGCAGCGAAGGGGTTAATGATGTACCACTGCCGTTCCTTTCAGATGCCTCTACAGCTCTGCAGAAGATGTCTATGCAGTATAACTACAAAATGGGAGCATTTTCAATGTTTGACAGAATCCAAAGCATAATCCACATCTGGGGGCCTAATATGTAAAGGACGCACTTTCCCTGTCTGCGCCTGTGCACCTTAAAACAGGTGCGCCAAGCGCAAACAGGGAAAGTGGCCTATTACATGGAATGCACTGCCCCCAGGGCTGCCCAGAACACGCGCTGCCCTGGTCGCAGCATATTTCTGTGAAAAACTGAGTGGCTGCTTCGAAACCGCTCAGTGTTTTCACAGTGCAGGCAGCACACCCCTGCACTTTTAAAGGGGATTAGAGATCCCCTTGTAGGCGGGTGCAGTCTCTGACTGCACCCGCCTGCAAGGGGGTGACCTGGGGGTCAATGGGACCCCCCTTTCCCCCCCCGCCAGAGGGCTGCCATGTGAGTGCGCCCTCTGATGACTTCTTTACCTCTGTGCCCGCATCTGAAATATGGCGGGAGGCAAGAGGCAAAGGGATTCCCTCATTTGAATGGGGCACCCCCATGCAAATGAGGGGATGCCCCCTGCAGATGGTGCTGGTGCTTTATGTGCGCCAGCACTATCAGTATTACAGAAGGGGCCACACAAGCATCTGCCGCCCCTTCTGTAATACCAAAGTGCCTGGGGGTGTGCAAAATTGGCACAAATGCCCGTTGCGCCCCCAGGGCACTCTCTGTAATACCGCATCTAGTGAAATTTGTTTGTGCTTCATATAGCTAAGTGTTCTTTCTCAACCCACTCATCCCCATTACCACCAAAGGTGTTATGGCAACAGGCGATGGCAAAAAATAACTAGACGGATAGCTTTTCTTTTCATGGTACCATCATTACCTAAATGCCTTCTGCTTTACTATAGGCCTTCATTGGAAGAGTACAAACTCTTAAACTCTTCCATCGCATCAGGATGACCTGTTAGGCTAATAAGGGCCTTGCTTTTCGACCTTGAAGCGGGGGAACCCGGGTTCGAGTCTCGACAATGACGCTCAACATCCTGTGATTCTGGGCAAATCACTTAATCTCCCTGTGCCTAACAAAAAAAAATGAATGTCTCAATCTGTAACGAAACTGGTGCTCATGTAAAGCGCTCTGATACCCAATGTCTCAGGTCTACTTCGCACTATATAAAACTGAAAAGAAAATAAAAACATAAAATTACGACTTTTTAGGATTGAAGGTGCTATTTATCACAGCTGATCAAATATACTACAAGGTCCGGAATTTATCGGGTCCAGCAAATAGGACCTATTCCAAGTTTTTGGGACATCACATGCAGATTTTGGTGCTTACAGCACCAAAACGAGCTCCATATGGATTATCTCTGGATTACCTCTGTTAAAGTTCGGCAGGTTTGACCTACTGCTATTTAACCAACAGTGAGGTATTCACCTTACGCAGTAACTACTGGGTGCAGCAAATAGTACATAACTCGCAGTTCCGTCACCCTGCACAGACAGGGGTTTGTGCATGGTTAGGAAAATGCAGACAAACTTGAGTTCAGGCGCCTAGCCTTAAGCTGTTGGAATGTACTTATAAGCTCTTAAGTCTATTGTGCAGATAATTGTGAGCACATACTAATGTACAGTAACATGCAAATCCCAGCTTGCTGTTTCATTCTGGTAGTAATTGCAGCCAAACGATTGCCAGTGGCCTAGACTTTTGAAAGCATTACATCTATCACATTTTAAAAAAAAATCATGCTCTGAGTGCGATGAGTACACTCAGATGTGGGTCCAATACCTCTTTGTGCCATCGGATCCAAAATTCAGCTTACTGACGTGGATCAACAAGATTTATTTTATTTTTTATTTTTGCTGGTTTATACAGCACAAACTTGGTGCATGACCATTAGGGTGCTTTACATATACACCATAAACACCAGATTACATGACACATTATTTTAAGCCCCGGGAGGTTAGGTGAATTGCCCAGAATCACAGGATGTTGAGCCAAGGTCGGGACTCGAACCTGTGCCGCCCATGGCGGTCACTGCGTTTGCCCGCATGGAAGAGCAGGGGGGTGATGGTGATCTCTGCGTTTGCCACCCGTGCGGCCACATGAAAGAGCGGGGGAGCCGCTCCCAAAACTCATGCAGCCTGGGACAGACCGCCACCACCATCCTTGCTACGTCACTGCTGGTTTCCCTTTTTTAGGTCGAGCCTAGCGCTGCACGCATGCACTGCTCTAGGAAAACAACCTCTTGTAATCACGCTGGACTTTTCACACGCTCGTGCATGTGTTTTTTTTTCCAGCATTATCTCTATTGGGTTTTGCGTGCTTCTACCCAAAAATACAGCACGCAATTGGGTAAAGGCGTGTGTATGTCCCACCTTTCCCAGTAAATGTATCCGCCCACTGCCTACGGCTTGCGGTTACGAGCAGGGGCACCATCAGTTCGGGATCATGTTTCTAATTTGCACGGTCGCCGCGCCGCCGCGCTGGTTTGTTTTTCTCTTGGCGTGAGCTGTTGTATGTTTGTTTATATCTGCTCACATCCTCTCTCTTTGATCTTAAAACCGTGTACGCGATTTTGCTAAAAACATGTCTACTTTGTTTCAGCGCAGCAGACATTATGCGTTCTCTTAGCTGCGTCTTGCTCTTTCCTCTGTTCATTTATTTAACGGCAGACCATCGTAATGGTTTCAAAGTGCTTGGCTCGTATATGTGACACTGATAGTCTGTGCTGCCTGCTGCCATGGGTTTATCGCTGCATTGCTACTAATGCCAGGCCTACTTGGCTCCAGACATTCCTTCTCCTTTCTTTCTGCTGAGTTAGAATTGTTTTAGTTGATTGTAATAGCAAAATCAAGAAGCACATCATATACATGTCTGCTTATGAGAGGGCATGGCCTACTAGTCCGATTCCAAGTACCCTGTGACCTTTAACCCAGACAGTGGGTAGCAAAGACACCAATAGCCCATATGCAAGGAAAAGGCTGCCCTCCCACCAGCTGGATAGTAAAGGACAGAAAGAATCAGGGTGCACTGCCACCTCACGCTCTGGGGGCACAGCGCCACTGCAAACAGCAGCTGCATTGCTGACAGTAGCCTAGTGCTTTTACACAACGTGGTACGTCTGGAGTGCCCTCAAATCGGAACCCTCTTTCTGCTTGCAATTTGATTTTAGTGTTACAGACTGTTGTATTCATCCTGGGCAACAGTAAACACAAATTTCAGCAGCATTTCAGCCCAAAACGTTATATCCTAGGTGACGGGGTGTCATGTCTTGTTCCCAACATTTGTATAGCAAACTGCTATCATTCTTACTCTCAGGGGATGGGTGCCAACGTGAATGTGGGGCAGGCGCTGAGAGGAGTCAAGTTGCCCACTCACTGGCAATGTGTGGCTTAATGGCTAGAGCAGCCAACTTTTAAGCTGGGGGGCCAGGTTTGAGTGTGGCTGAAGACTCAAAACATCCTGTGATTCTGGACAAATAACTTAATCTCCCAGCGCCTAAAAATGAATGCGTCCGTCTGTAATGCAACTGGTGCTCATGTAAAGCGCTGACACCTTCGTGTCGAGTTCGAGCTTTATATAACTGCTAAAAAAAAAATCTGCAGTGCGCTGCACAGTTATAGTTGGCGCTGCACAGCTGCTGGGTGGAATATATATCAGTTTAGCGCATTAACTGTATTAATGTAGCTCAAAATCACTTGCTGTTTATTGCATTCTGCTCTGTTGCCCGGCCTAATAAGGCTGCCTCGTTGAGCCGCATTACCAATTACAAGGCTGCATGCGGTGTTGTGTGGGTGGCGACGTGGCATGTTTAATCGCCTTGCTCTAAAGGATTTGTGGAGAGCTGTGGATGTGCTGTTGAGGGTAAAAAGGCAAGGGGCAATTGGTATTTAAAGGGGCATTAGCTACGTCTGCCCATTACAGGGTTCGGGAACTTGGACTAAAAAAACCATTACTTACTTCATCGCCAGCACCTCATGTGAATAAATCTTTGCCATGCCGCCTTTTACTCCCAACACAGTGTGTATTGGTTTTGTTAAAGGTATGATCAGGGTCTGGATGTTAAACTGGTACTAAGTAGGTGCAACCTATGTCCAGACAGCGTTAACAAGTGTAAAAAAAAGACAGAAAAATGAACTAATCCTATCAGAAAATGTGCCGGATGATGCCACATGATTTGCCATTTCTTGCCACTTAATTTAGTCAACTCTGCCGCATAATTTGGCCGTACCCTGCCGCACAGTTCCAGGGGCCCTGAATACGATGGTTTTGGCACACACCTAAATCAGGAGCTGAGCCGAGTGTGTTCCAGTAGTGACTTGTCAGCTCATTAAGCAATGACAGGTCCCTGGTGGGGGATTCTTCTAGAATACTTCATATGTTCCGGCTGGTGTACTTACAGTTTGATGTGTTGCCACCATTTGCACATGCCTGCATTTTACCACATGAGTGGAAGATATGTTTTTTAACAGACATCTCCACTGGTCGAACTGCATTGACTGATAGTCTGCACTGACTTCTGCAGCCCAGTGTTACCCGGTACATTACAAAGCATGTTTCTGTCCTTGGCACAGAGGGATCGCGCTCTTAAACATCATAAGGTGTAAAATTGTGTGGCCGGATTGTTAACAGGATAATGTGCTGCATGGCTAAACACTTATAAGGTCCCAAAGGCAAGACCTGTTGGCTATGCCAATGCTTGTTGTAGTTGGCAGCTCTGGCATCTAGGTCACATATTCTTCTCGTCTTTAAATCCTATGTGGGTTGCGTGTGTGCACGGTCATATAGGACACTGCCAGGCTGCTCCTTTTGGAGTGGGACCAAAAATGATTTGTATTGAGGTGTTCCGTGGGGAAAATATGAATGTAATGGGGGCTGTGTGATTGCTATTGGCTGAGACTTTTGCAAGCATTCTACGCAACCATTTTGTTGATTTAATGAGCATACCTTCACACTGTCCTCGTCTGTTCATTCGGAAGCCCTTGTTGCAATATTCACATCTGAAAGATCCAACCGTGTTTACACAAAGCCCTTCTCTGCATATATGCGGTCTCGTGCATTCGTTGATATCTGTAAGTTTGACAAAAATGGACACTTGTTTGAAGATTCTTGCAAAGTGAAAACTATACCTACAATTATACCATGTTAGTATTTTTAAACGGTCTTGCCTGACAGGTATTTGTGTACTGGGCTCTGCATTACAAGGTATTCACCCGAAATTTCTGAAAACAGCCAGATGTTCAGCATCGGATGAATATTGTGAATTTAAGCTTATTGAGGCCAGATTGTTACATATGGCATTTTTTTAAAATGTTGTCACTGATGGATAATCATTCATGTCTAAAAATCAGTAATTTACACATTGAAATCAAATTATTGTGCTCTAGTAATCTGATAATTGTAGATATTTTTGATTGTTTTCAGAAGTACACAATGTTCATAAAATAAAAGGAATAAGAAATAGGAGCATACATTTATAAAAGTGTTTGTTATTTTGCGAGCTTTCTTTACCAGATTTGGAACAATTAAAAATATTTTTGCTTTACTCCAACAACTATTTGATGTTAAATGGAATATTATTATCCATTTCTAGGAGCATTCCTGTTTCCAGAGGAGGTCTCGAAATCTGGACTGGGGCATCCGAGCTCCTACTAGGCTGTACAATAGTATGGCCACTTGATGCGCCTTGATAAACTGCCTCAGAAGCATTTCTAGCCGGCATGAACTCCAATCGCCCCATAAAAGTTAAGAACTTCTCATCCCAAAACATTCTCATGGCAATGGCAATAATATCTTGCCATGGCAACCAAATAATTGCAGAACTATCCGAATGAGAATTTATTTGAAGCATATATAAAGACTCTAAGGAAAATAAAAGGCAAGAATGAGTGTACAAAATGGTGGATTCTTGAATCTGAAGTGGCGACACTGATAAATCTGTAGGCATCGAGTTGAGTCACGTTGAAGTATCCCTAAAGAAAAGAAAACAACCAAAACACTACTTGATCTGTATTTTGCTAAAGAGTGCCTCTTATTAGGCCTGATAGAAACTAGACTTGGAGCCAACTCTGTGTACGCTTTGAACCATTTACTCACATTTAGTTACAAAATCAGCTGCAATACTAGGGAATCCAGGTGCTTTCGATGGATTGGGTGGGGCAGGGTCCTGACTGCCGAAGCTGCATGTTACAAATGAAGACCATCAAGACCTGCCTCAACTGTCTGGGGCTGCTTAGCCCCCACCCTCCACCCCCCGGCCTTGAGACCCTCACAGGTGAGTGGCGTGATTGACAATTCCTTGATTGATTGATTGATATTTAATGGAAACCTGTGATATGCATAAGACACAATTCTATAGCTATTTACAGCTACCACACGCTTTGGATATCCAAGCCACAGATCTAGTCGCCTTTCAAGAATGCAGCCCCCTAGAGTCTAAGCTAACAATGGTGGAACTCATGAAGAAGGGTATTTCTAGACTGTACCAGACACTAGAGATAGTACGTGTAATTACGTGAAAGGCGGGTACAGGATCTCGGTCTCTTGGAGGACACAGACTGGGCTGAAGTGAAGATGGCCCGAGCCCTGCCGTATCTATGCAGCTTCGACTCATTCAAATGAAATATCTACATTGGGTTTACAACAGCCCTACCGGACTCAGTAAGAGGAACAACGGACTAGACACCCACTGCCTTAGTGTAACGAGGAACTGGGCACTTTCTTCCAAATAGTGTGGGACTGCATTATCTTTCAAGATTATTGGTCTCAAATACATCGCACCTTGTACATAACAGTGGGCAGGACATGTATAATAGATTTTCGGATTGCACTCCTGGGCTTGATGGATGAATTTGGGGGCACCTAGGAGTGCAAGACCCTTCACAGAGGTGGGGCTGTTGATAACAAAAACAGACATTGCCTGGCATTGGCGAGTAGATAAGGCCCCCTCTCTAAGGGAATAGACAACAGGCATGGACTTTGTGCCAAGGCGGAGGAACATGTTTACAAATCCAGGGCAGGCCATCAAACAAAAGACTGCGAGTAAACATTTGTATCCACTCCATACAAAGATTAAGATATATTATGCATCGGTCGTGACTACCTACGTATATGTTGCACAACTTTGTTTATTGTTTATTTCAAACTCAGGAAAAAGAATAACAAAAAAGAGACTGAAAGAAAGGCAGGAGTGAATAGTGTTATTGCACTAAGTTTGATACAAATCTGTTCACTCCAACCACAGTGTTATTGCACAGTGTTATTACACTAACTTTGATCAAATCCTTCCACTCCAAACAGTGTTATTGCACTAAGTTTGATCAAATCCTTCCACTCCAAAAACAGTGTTATTGCACTAACTTAGAACAAATCCTTCCACTCTAAACACAGTCAAAAGGTGCAGATGAGATTGCTAGCATATTCGACTCCCAAGGTGGAATGCAGTATTCCCCAGGGCTCTTCCGTGTAACTGGCAGTGTTTAATATATTTGTGCGTGACATATACAGGAGTCACAATATCACAAGCAATTGAAAACGTGCACAGATGACACCCAGATTGTTTTCTCACTAGGAATGCACTCAGTTATCGCCGAATGTCAGTTTTTATCATTAGGGCTTTTGTTCCTTGAAAATAAAATGCCTTTGCAGGGGGTGAAATAGGGAGGGTTCTGTTATGTTTCATATAGGTACCCTAATATAGGCCCAAGTAACATCATACCCTTTCACCTACATCACCCCCCTACACTACACAGTAAACAAGCCTATAGGATTGAACCTTTACCTAGTTCTAGTCCTGGGTGCAGAAGCAGGGTTTCCCTGAACAATGGCGTTCTATGACTTCATCTTTAGACTGACACAGTATGAATGAATATTCATAAGGGTTCTTTGAGACCAGGCTGGGGCTACACCACCTTCCTCTCGATATATGTATACGGTTCATTCCATACGTCATCCTCAAATCCAACAATTTACTAATACAAGAAACAAGGGACAAAGGAACCCTAGATACTTTTCTGTATAAATACAACACCTCTTGCTAGTGTTAGACAGAAGGAACCAAGACTTCCAGGCCGACACACTGACCAGAGATGCTGAGGCTCCTGCATGCAGACGCTCCAGCTGACAGTGGTCTGAACATCCCTCGCGGGGTGTCCAACTCGAGACCAAGAAGGGCTCCTACATTCTCACACTTCAGGTAATGGGGTTCGACTAAATCCTAGAGGGATTCTTGGCTTCACACCTACTCACATGCTAGGTACACTTAGGTACATCTAGATAGGCATCGTAGGAGTACGCTCACTTTTATCCTGCATTTTAAATTCATGTATTTATTCATACTTATTGCAAGATTGTAGAACTGTACAATCATTTTATATTCACTGTACTGCTAATCATATATCTCTGCTACTGTCTAATGGTTGTTGCAGCTCATATATTTTACACAAGAATAACAACAGCTCAATAAATCCTTATTGAAACACCCAAACGGTTTATTCTGTGTATCTCTGAGATAAACTAAGTGAGCACGAGTGACTGATCGAAAAGTAGTACATTGTTTCCACGATCTTGAGGGATCAGGGTTGTCATGTTCTGAGGTTGCTTGAAACTATTCTCTCCTCGATAAGAGGAAATCCTAGTGGCACTGTGAGCTAGCTAAATGCAAACAGGCTAATATACACGGTGGGGCTGCTCAGAGTTAGTCTGCCACCAATCCTACAGTTTATGTTATCCAAACGCGAAGGTCCTGCATTGGTACTATAGGAACTACACGACAGTTCCATGGAACACAAGTAAAAGAGCAGTGTTGGGTGTTCGAAAGTGAAAATAGAATTCTGAATAGTGTTGGGAAGTGTGCAAATGTTGGAAAGTGATTAAAAGAAAAATAGTCGTTGTTGAAAAGTGAGTAAAAAATAGGGATTTGTGTTGGAAAGTTTGTAAAAATTACCATGTTTAGTGTTGGAAAGTGTGTAAAAGAGCAATGGTTAGTGGTGTAATTGGAAAGCGAGTAAAAGAACAGTGGCTAGTGCTAGGAAGTGAGTAAAGGAACTGTAGTTGGCATTGGAAATTGAGTGAAAGAACAGTGGTTTGTGATTATTGTTGGAAAACGTGCAAAATAAGTGGTTGGTGTTGACAAGTGTGCAAAATAACCAAATCTAGAGTGGGACAGCAGGAACGATTGTGAGTAGAAACCAAACAGTTTAATAGTGGGACAACTATAATGGTTAGTTTAGGACAGTGGGGAAAAAATGGCTATTGTGCGGCAAGTAATTAGGACAGTAGTAGTGGTTACCAATGCAGTCTGTTCCTTCATCGTTAGCCTTGAAGCCAGCTTGGCAAATGCAAAGGAAGCTGCCCTCGGTGTTCTCACAGCGTCCATGGGAGCAGAGGTGGGGCATCTCAGTGCATTCATTTTTATCTGCAAAAAAACACAATATAAAGAAATTAAACAGTACCATATACTCAAAACCTCGCTTTGTGGTAAGAGGCTTTAAGATTTTATATTGAACGTTAGCTGCAGGACGTCAAAGGCAATAATGAAGACTATACCATTTCATTGATGTATAAAATATTACAGGGCAGTGTTGAGGAACAAGGCCAGTGTATTACCTTGTCACATGATAAATTACATATCGTGAATCGTACGGCGGACTCCGTTTCACATGCACTGTAACTCAAGCAGGCAGCATGAATATTATAACAATATTTGAGAAGCTCCTGGTCTGGGAGGAAACCAAGATGGCTAATCTGGATAAAAGAAGTCACTGGTGGGCTGGTGAAGATTTACACAGCAGCTGAACAACACGTGGGTGCCAAAACAAACCCTTCAGGTGGCCATCCTCCTGACTCACAGGACCTGCCCAGCTTCTTCCACAGTAGCTGCCAAAAATCACCTCAGCCCACATTTCACACACGCGGGTACGTGCTTGTACACTTACATGTGTATACTTTAACACACACGTCCAAACTGTCATTAGCAGTTAGTTTCAGTACAGGGATTTTTGGAGTTCTAAGTAAAATTGTTTTTCAATTTGTGTACTACCTAACCCCAAAAAGGAAATGTTAAGACATTTGTTGGAAGCCTGCTCTCTCTTGTGGACATTTGTTTTGCTTCTGTAAGGCAACTGATTACAGAAGCCCTACTGTAGCACCGGTTCTCTTGTAGGTCATATGAAAATACATGTCCCTGTGAATCTTTAGAACTAAAGTTTTCCTTAGTCAGTTTTAAAAGAACAGCAATTATTATATATCAACCAAGCTCCAAGTAAAATAACAAATTACAACAAGAAGTATAAAGGTTGATTCTACTGTTCTCCAACCTAACTTTTTTCTTAGTTATTCCAATCATGTTTCAGATTTTAATTGATGAACTCATCCTAAATCACTCGGAGGGTGGAGAGATTTAGCAATTGGAGACTCTTGGTGTACATTATTCCTATAACAAGGAACGTGTGTGACGACCCCAGTACACACATGCCAGAAGCTTTGGTGGGGCTGAAGGCCATAGCTTTTGCAGGGTTTCTCTTATGATTCTGAATGGAGCAAAAGCTAGTAATAATCAAAAATGTAGTATAGGGAAAGTGAAAGTGGTGTTTCGCGCCACTTAGGGTCTGATTACGAGTTTAACAGTGCGGCGCCTCGTCCGCCCTGCTGCCGTACCGCCAAACCCACCGTAAGGCCGTCTGCCAGGTTACGAGTAATTCAAATGTCTAGCGGGCTTCTTTTGTTATGTTCCCACGGTAGTGCAATGAAAATGGGCACTGCAATTGTAATGCCAAAAACATTTCCTGCATGGCATGGACTGCTAAGCCCATGCCGTGCGGAAACTGGTGTGCATGCATAAAGGACGGCGCATATTGTGCCCCTTTGCATGCGTCCATATTGCTCTTATGCACCAGGTTTCCTCTCTGCCATGGTTTTCATGGCGGTGGAACTGCCATGAAACCAGTGGCGGAGAGGAAACTCGTAATATGCTTGGTGGGACCATGGTGGTCCCACCAAACATATATTTGGCCTGCTGACCGCCACAACACTGCCAGGGAGCGATGGTTCCTGGCGGCTTTGGCAGGACAATGGTGGTCCGACACCCCTATTTGTAATTGGGTAGTCGGGAGACCCCCTACCACCACGCCTCAGGAGTCAGACTCATAATTACGCAGCTAGTGTTGCTACTGTGTTAGCTGCATTAGGAAGGATTACTTTAGACTAGTATTATTAGCAAAAACATATTGTAATAGGAGAGCCCTACTGCCCTCCAAGTATGGAGGCCTTTCCCTGTAGAGAAACTGCACTCACAAATGACATATAGCCCTGCAGTGATTTCCAGCAGGTAAGTAGGGAGTTGTATGCAGAAAAAAACATGGTGGGGTAGTGCAAAAAATGTGCCACACAAAAGGCGTCAAAGTAACTAGAGAAAGGACTCTGGATATCAGGATTCGGGTGAAAGAGAGATGTCATACTGTACCGATGCAAGTCGTTTCTTGATCATTCAGATGGAAGCCGTTGTCACAGATGCAGGTGTAGCCACTGGGCAGATCATAGCAGTACCCAGAACCACAGATGACAGGGTTCAGGCGACACTCGTTGATTTCTGGAGTGAAAAATGCAAAAGCGGGGGACGATATCAAAATCACATCCTCGATTGTATTTTGTAGCCAGCATTGTACAGCAAATTTCAGAATCGGGGACACAACACTTTAAAAGCAGGCAACCTCACCCAGTGTACATAACCTGGCACAGAATCGTCACCATGTGTTACTGCTTCTCAGTGAGCTACTTTTATATTCAATTTGCGTTTTTACTCCCTGATTTCCCAAAATCTGTATTCTGCAGTGGAATGCTCACATGTGCTGCGAAGTTAGTGTGGAACTATACAAATGCCATTTGATGTAACACTACATGCTGTTAAGCATTACAGCCCACTGCTGAGGGCAATAATGGTTGTTAAACACCCTGTACCCAAGTTATAGAACCAAACCGCAGACGGGAGGCCGTTCACATTTGTATGGGGAACGACCATTATAGCATGAGGCCGAAGGGCTTTAAGGCTATTCGAAAATTTCACCAAGTGGGATAGAATGTTCTAATTTAAGAGGAACACAGAAAGATAAACATTGGACTGTTGGGGCAGTGAGTCTGTCCCAGTCATTGGGTGAGTGGCTTTCTCTCTACTACTCTACTATAAACTTTCCAACTTCTAATGCATAAGTACAGCTTAGAAAATTCTTCCCAAAAAAAAGGGCTCAAGCTCTGAAAATTCTCTGTCTCATTGAAATGAGTAGATCAGGGCCACCACAGACCTGTCAGGTATTTCATTGCTATGGGACCAGGATATCATGGTCTGAATATCACCAGAATAACATATATGGTCCTTAATATGATTTACGAAAATGATATTGCAGTTAATGATAGAAAATGCACACCCAGTAGTGGATCATTATTTTCATTAATTTTATTTGGGCCACAATATTTATGTCAGACGATATTTTCTTAATCCACACCACCATTTCAGTTGTTGCCCCAGAAATGTGGGTGTGAAACAGGCCCAGGCCCACTCTGGCATACGCCCTCTAGGCGTAAAGAGGGCATCAAGCAAAGCTACATATACCGCAATGGAGCCTCCATCAAGTCAAGCAGGGGATGGGGAATAACCTGTAAAGAGATGTATCTCAGAATATCAACTTAAAGAATATTGTGCTAAAAATCATAGTCACAATGTCAAAATATTGTGATAGTAAGTATATATACGTAGGTAGAGATTTACTACTGTTACCTCCCCATCGACATAGCTTGAAGATATATATGCATTCTCAAGGTACCTACATGTCAAAGTTAGCACAGCTAATCTATACTTTCCTATACTTACTTGCCTTAATGATATTATTGTAATCAATTTTTTGGCAACAATATTTTTGTAGCATGATATGTAGGAGCCAATATACCAAGCATATTCCCTGCGAAGGCATTGACCAGGTATTCACGGGCATGCAGAGTGCTAGGGATTCAGCAAGTGCCGGAGTGATCTTTCATCAACCCAAAATCTCCCTACTCTCAGAAAGTTTGGAAATAAGGGTGTGAGCCCCACAGCCCAAGTTTACCATCAACCTGATCACAGCAGGATATAGAGCCAAGGTGGGGTAGGGGCACAATGCCAACATGTGCAGTGTCAGTGGTGTCTCTAGAAGTAAACTTTAGACAGGAGTCACCAAGGGCCCCAGATAAAACTGGTAGGACCATCTACAACATACAATTGTGAAGAGTGTGAGACATTTTCGGCTTGAACTAGTCCTCTGCAAAAAAGATTATTCGAAATTTCACACATGCATAATTTCCACCATTTCACATAATTTTCATAATATGAAATTGTGCGAATTACGCAAGTGTCACAAAAACATTTCCGAAGCCCTATTTTTAATTCTCGTTCTATGCTGTAACAAAATCAAGAAAATGCTCCTAAACAAGCATTGGCACAGAGGTATGCATAATCTAAGCAGAGAGAAATTGGGACTCGAAAGATCTACGTGTAGACACTGTTGGCTGTGGCAGGGTTTGGAGGGAAACAAAGTTATCCTGCTCCCCTAATCTCTCTTTATCCACATCTCTTAATGTCTCTTTATCAAGCAGCACTTCACAACATGATGCAGAACTCACTGTCAAGAGGTAATTCCTTTCGTAATACCAATGAATGCTTTCACTTCCAACCTTCTACTCTACTCACAGGTTCACCTCTTAACAGCCATGGAGAGAGACAGGTCAGTGAGCATTGTGTGCATTCATTAGCTTCAACCTAACACAATATGACAGCATTATAATGTAAAACCTTATGCTCTTTTTTATTGCTCTGTGTCCTTTTGTAAATACTCTGTACCCATTTGAATCATCCCATGTCGATTTCTACTGCCTTACCTCCTGGATATTTTCATATTTACTTTTCCAATGCACTATTTGTTGGTTTACAATTCAGTGCTCAATATAATATTTTTTTCCCTTGCCTGTTATCACCAAATTATCTTTGCATTGCAACGTCCTTTATGACCAAAAGTCATTTTATTTCGATTGCTCCTCGTATCGTTTTATTGCCCCTGTCCGGTTTATTGTTCCAAGTATTTGCAGTATCTCTTCCCATTTTTGGCCCAATTCTTTTGTATTGTCCCAATCTTTTTCATCACTTCATGTTCTAATGTATTGCTTCTTGACATTTTGTGTTACCGTATGATCTTGTTTATTGTCCAGTATCCTTATTTACTGCCCATGGATTGCCCGAGTCCTTTTCTTTACGCTTTATTTGTTGTGACTGGCACCTTTTATTACCCCATTTTTTTTTCATTGCCCCCTGTCCTCCGTATTAGCCTACGCCTTTTTTATAACCTCATGGTTTTCATTGCAAACATCTATTTCTATATGGTAATGTTATTTTCACTGCAGCTTATGCTACTTTACCACCCAGTGTAATTTCATTGGTCTCTATGCTCTTTACTGTGCCACGTTGTGTGTCTCATCATCAAATGTTTTAGTTAGCATATGTGTAATTTTCTATAGCCGCATTCTGTTTGCAGCGTTTCATGCATTTTTATAACCTGCACCCTTTTTATGCCTCTTGGTCTTTTTAAATTACCCTTTGCCCTTTGATTTTATTAGTCTGTGTTCTTTCTCATTATAAATTAATCATTGACATTTGATGCATGGTCGTTTTCTTTTTTATTACCTTAAGTCCATTTTTGAGCCCTGACCTTACTAATTGTGTCACCTTTTCTTACACTACCCTTTGTCTTGCTTTTTAGTGTGTTTTATTCAACTTTTTCATTACCACG